>NC_083698.1:32793333-35482500 GCF_033118175.1 Dama dama | reverse complement strand
TGACTTCCCAGTTCCCTGACATGCATAGTACCTACTCTCTCTAATCACCCACATCCATTCAACAAATGGGAGAAAGTCAATAAATAATATCAGGGGAGCCTTCTACTGTATCAGTATTTCCAAAGCCACTGTCTCTGATCTGGCCTTTCATGAATCCTTTTTTTCCTTTTCTTTCTTCAAGTTTCCCCTCAACCTGCCCTCAACCAATTTCTTTGGATGCACTGGTTTTATCAGTAAATTTTTAAGTCTCTTTGCAATGTGAACATTTGAGCTTACCTTCAATATACAGGCACCAAAATGAAAGTATTTGTGTTAGATAAGTATGTCATGCTTTAACTATTCTTAAATTCTAGATTTTATATGGCAAATGATAACAAAAATAGTCATTTCTTCCTTTCCCCACATTGCTTACAGCAAGTGAATAAATGGAATTCAAGAACTGGAGACACAACTGTTTAATGAACTACTCTAATTCAATTAGCTCTATGGAAAGGAACAAAAAAGGCATAAAATTGTTCATTCAGTCTTCTGACTTAATATGCTACATAAATAGGGGTAAGAAAGGACTCAACCAGGACTTCTGCTGAGGTCACTGTGTATTCTAATGTGAATGCTGATAATTATTAACATACCTCCCTGTTAAATCCAATCTCCCAGGGTTCCCTTTTTCTGAGCCTTTTGGTGAGTTATGTATCAGAGTTGAGTCATGTGAAATATAGTAATACAACTTCACTGACTAAGGCTTTTGCTGGATAATCATAAAAATATTATTAAATGTTTCAAGAGGTACCACTTGAAAGTTTAATTGTGAATTTCACATAAATCTTCAGTTATTGGTGCCACTATCAAAAAAGTACTGAAAAATAGATTTTGATTTTTAAGGGTATGTCTTTAATAATAATTCAAGATAGTTAACACAAGACATCTAACAAATAAGGTAAGCTGGCAAATGTTGGGGTTCCAGAATTAAAGCATATTCCTACTTGGAACAATTATTAATCTATTTAGCTTCAAAAGAGAATGAAAGTTTCTCAAAAGAGAAAAAAAAAAGTGTCCAGAAGGCATAGTGACTAACATCCACCTCTCAATGTGCCCCAAACTGGAAATTTTAAAAACAAAATCTACACAAAGTTTATAATGAAATCTCTGCTCAACAACATAGCATGTAGAATCTGAAAATTGTGGTATAGATGATCTTATTTACAAAGCAGAAATAGACACAGATGTAGAAAACAGAAATATGGGCACCAAGGGGGAAGGGGAGGTGGCATGAATTGGGAGATTGGGATATATACACTATAGTTTTTATATACACTATTGCTAGTATGTATAAAACAGATAACTAGTGGGAATCTGCTCTACAGTACAGCAAACTTTACTCAATGCTCTGTGGTAACCTAAGTGGGAAGGAGATCCAAAAAAGAGGGAATATATGTATATGCACAGCTGATTCACTTTGATGTACAGCAGAAAGTAACACAACATTGTAAAGCAACTATAATCCAATAAATACTTGTTTAAAAAATAAGTAAAACTTTAGAGTTTTTCTAAAGTCAGCTAAAAAACAAAATGATGAACACAATATTAGGAATATATATTTGCTAGCGTTTGCATACTATTCACATTATGAATATATTTTCTTCACTCATTCATTCATCCTGCCCTTCTACTAAAATCTGTTAGGTCCTTACTTCTTGATGCATCACAACTAAACTTTTCTGCAAACCGTTAAGATCTAAATGTACCATTTACTCCATCAAGGCAGTGTTCTCATTCTCTCTTACCTGAGTTATGATTCAAAATTTGTACTCCTCCTCCACTTACCTAAATGCTTCCTAACCTTTATGGTCCACGATGACTTCTCTGCCCCATAACTTAGTATTCCATTCTCCGTTATAAGGTCTGCCCCTTCTCAACTATCCCAACTATAGTTTGAACCACAGCATTGAGACTCACATATTGCTTTTCTTTTCCAATTAGTTCCTCTTTTCTCCTATCCTCACGCACTCTTAAAAAAAGTAACCACTTCTTATGATGACTTTTACCTCTGTATTAGATAGCAAGTAAAGTTTAGATATTATTTAATAATGAATTATTATAAATGTTTCCTACCTCTCAAATTCTTTAAAATATCTGTTATTCATATGACTTTGAATGCCATAGAATAATTAAATAATATAATTATTAGATAATAATGTGTAATATTATAAAGAGCAACCCAAGCTGAAGTTGGATAACAGATGATGTTTCTGCTATTCAAGCAATGCCCAACCCACATGATCCCCTCAATGGAGGCAGCTACCTCCCGACAGCAGTTTGACTATAGATGGCTCACTGCAGTTGACTTCTTTAGCTGTGCATATTCATGAACAATATACTTTGATTAAAAACTAGATACTAGCATTCCTTGATAACATGCTCGGCAATTTGGAGAAACAGTTTTATTTAAGACAATCCATCCAGAACTTGAATGGATGCCTTCTGAAACTGTGTAGATAACAATTTCTGCAGCATAATGCAGAAACCATTATCACACCTTGTGAAATATAACCTAACATGCCCTGTTTTCTTCATAAAGGCTTATAATGTTCACCAAAAGCTAGCAATGACATCGCAAATCTTCACAAAACAGGATAAAATGATAAAAGTATATTTGAATATATATGTCACTGCACTCCAAAACAAACAAAAATAATTGTCACTTTAACCAAAGTACAATTTACAAAATAATTACAGAGCACAGACATGAAAATACATTTGTACTATACTCAGTGACACAAAGAGAAGAGGATCCTGAATCAGTAAACTGAACTACATATATTATATATTAACACTTCTGACTGCCACTCACATGGTGAACTCAAACTTTTATATCTCAAATGATTAACATAACTTGAGCTATCACACTGTTTTGCAGCCTGCGATCCAAGAATTCCAAGTAGGCAAAATTTGTGCAATTATTTAAATAGCTTACTGATTACCCCATTATTTCACTTAAAAATGAAAAAAAGTTACATTAGTGAAAAAAATCAAAGGTCTTGTAAACTTTGTGAACTCATATGTATGCTGAAAGTTACATATCTTTAATTCACACAGATGGTAATTGGAATTAAGAAAATCACTCATATGTTAACTTGGAAAGGAAAGAAGTACTTTTAAAAATACATATATGAAATATAAAAATATATTAAAATGTGTAAAAATACAAAGTTTCATAAGGGATTTTCGCCTCTTTCAGCTTTCTGTGAATGGAAGTCCCTTTTAATTTATTTAAATTTTATATAATTGTATGTATATGTGCATTTTCAAGAATGTATTTAAGGAGAACATAACTATAAAATTACACTTCATCAGCTTAACCTTCATTTCATCTTTTTTTCATAGAGCCTTTACACATTTCTCATTACATTTATTTCTTCCTGACCATTTCAATCCTTCCTCTTTCAAGTAAAAAAACACGTAAACCTATGTATTAAAATTTTTCCCAACAAACACAACTATAGAATTTCTAGCTATATGTTCACATGATGAAGCCTGTCACTGACTTCTTCAAATTGTTTTATGTAAGTAGAAATCTAATCCTAACGTTTATTTTATGAATTCAACTGAAGTCTTACTTCTCTGAACAAATGACAGAAATGTCATATTTGTTTTGCGAATGATTTAAAAATCTTTGATTAGAGAGGAAGAATGAAAAGGTGGTGTTATTGTTCTATATTCAAGTGAGAACAGACCTCATCTATATGCTCTTTATCATATTCTATTTTACAAACAAGATTCAATCTGAATTTTCTAAATTACTGACTCTCCTTATAAACTGATTTCTATTCTAACAGTGAGCAAAGTTATCAACTTTATCTCTATTTTCAAAACCAAACAGAGTGGCTGGCTCAGAAGAACAAAAACAGCAATATAAAGCTCTGGTTTGAATAAGGCTGAGCAAAAAGGTATAAAATAAGGACCTCAATTTTTTTACACTAAATTTCAAAAATAACTGCTGCCAAAAAGATCAATGTCTTTTATTTACTGAAGTATAGTTGATTTACCATGTTGTGTTAGTTTCAGATGTACAGCAAAGTGTATATATAGATATACACAGATATATATTCTTTTCACAGATTCTTTCATTATAGATTATTATAGATATTGAATATAGTTCCCTGTATACAGTGCTATACAGTAGGTCCTTGTTGTTTTTCTATTTTATATATATCTGTTAATCTCAGATCCTCAATTTATACCTCTACCCCACTTTCCCTTCTGGTAACTGTAAGTCTCTTCTCTGTGTCTGTCAGTCTCAACAAGGTTGCTTTTTTCTTACTTTAAGAATATGTAAAATCCCCCCCCCCTCTCTCTTTCACTCCCCCACTCCATTCATGTGTGTGCGTGCACACACACACACACACACTCCTTCTGTAACCTAGAAATCTATTTAAAAAGAATGTGCCCTCCTATTTAAAAAAGACACTAAATTCAGATCCAGCTTCTTGTATGAGATCATTGCCAAGTAACTCTGTGACCTTGCAAGTCACTTAAATTCTTAACCTCAGTTTCTCAGTGAGAAGCAAAGTTAACAATGATGGTACTATCCATACTTATTAGAATTTTTATAAACAATAATAGCAATAGTAATAATAATAAATCCAAATAATTTATTCATTTCAATTTCAAAGCACTTCCACTTATATGGCCAAATGTGATTTTTTAGTATATGACAAGCACTATAAATAAGGAAACCAAACACTCAGAAAAATTACAATGACCTGACTGAATATCAGTAACAATAAAGTAAGAAAAAGGCTTCTTTACCATAGGTAACTAGGACTACTATTAACTCAACTCATAATAATATCAGCAAGAGTACAGATGTGTAAAGGGCAGAGCTAGGACTACAACCCAGATCTATTGATGCTTTACTGATATTTTTGATATTGGCATTACTTCAAGGAAGAACATTATAAACCTCTAATAGATTATTTACATCTTTGCCTTCAATACAGTCCTTTTGAAATGTGTGTAAGGGTCCGTTTTTATCTAAGTTAATTAAGATACGGTAATAGGGAGAGAGAGTGTTAGGCATGTGTGATTTCTCAAGGGATCTGAACAATGAACAAGTTAACCCATCACTGTATTAAGTTTACTGAGCCAATAAACGATTCTGTTAGCTGTGGGTATCCGCTTTCATGGCAGAATATCTGTTCTCACTAAGCTATACAGATCATCATACTAGTTGTGATATGTAGCAATTGACTTAGTGGATATAAAAGCTGGACATGCAGAAAGACACTGAAACATCTCGCAGTTTAAAAGCTCCAAGTGAAAAAAAGGCTTTGGTGCTAAAGATTAAACTTACAGGTAGAGCGCGAGGAATACATATTTATTTTACATGAGGAACACCCAAGTCATGAGGAAAATGCTGTACACTGGACCTCACAGAAAATGAGCGCTAAACAAACATGGCATTTGTGAACACATTTAAGTAATATAGATTTTTAAATTATTATTTCTATTCCTCTAAAATCATGAGAAAATTACTTTAGATAGAGAAATTAAGTTTGTTATACTCAGAGTATTTTTGTATTAAATACTATGAAAGATAACCATAAGCATTATTAGAGAGTAGCAAAAAAACCAAAATATTCTTTATCTTCTATTAAACAAAAATTTTATGCTTAGAGTCAAGGGACTTATATTTATCTTTATTGGGTTCAAATAAAAATGGTGCCAGTTTTTGCTTGTCATGGCTGTGACAAGCAAAGAACAAATGAAAAAAACGGACCAAATTTGGCATGACAGGCATAAAGCATTTCAAATCATCACTGTTATTTAGAACTAAAAATTCTTGTCAGTTCAGCAAGTAGATGCCAAGGCTAAAGATGTGAAAATTGAGAATCTAATTTACCCTTTCCTTCACCTCATATAAACTGTTTAACCAATCATGTGATAAATGAGAAAATTTTAAATTACTGAAGAGTTAATTATACGATGGATTTATAAGGCTAAAAAACAGCACAAAAAGATATGACATTAAAAGTAAGAGCCTGTCTCTCAGCCACCAAGTCTTACTCTTCAGAATTAATCAGTGTCAACTTTTGTTTTGATGTTTTCTTGTGGCTGCCATTATAATATCAAATAATAAGTTGTGGTTTACAAATTTAAGATGTATATTTTCTCCTTTAAAAGCTACATTTTTTCAAAAAACAACCTTATTTATATTACCACCTATTTTAGGACTGTCTTTAGCAATGACAGGGCTTCCCTGATAGCTCAGTTGGTAAAGAATTTGCCTGCAAAGCAGGAGACACAGGTTCGATTCCTGGGTCAGGAAGATCCACTGGAGAAGGGATAGGTTACCCACTCCAGTATTCTTGGGCTTCCCTGTTGGCTCAGCTGGTAAAGAATCTGCCTGCAACGTGGGAGACCTGAGTTCGATCCCTGGGTTGGGAAGGTCCCCTGGAGAAGGGAAAGGCTATCCACTCCAGTATTCTGGCCTGGAGAATTCCATGGACTGTAGAGTCCTTGGGGTCACAAAGAGTCAGACACAGCTAAGCGACTTTCACTTCACTAAGCAATGTCCAAAAAAATATGATTGATATATTAATTAAATATTTTAACACAGAGTTAAATAATGCATAACTTTTTACTTTGATTTGAATACCATCTAATATGATCTCACATTCCACTACTATTACACAATTACATTTTGGAAAAAATGATAACGTCTTTCTAGTTTTCTTCATTTCTGGGGTCATCTACTCCATCCTACTCTCTTCATTTTTCATTTTAATAGAACTCCAGTGATTGTGATATATACATATGTGCACCTGTGTACACATGTATGGTGGTTTAGTCGTTAAGTTGTGTCTGAGTCTTGCGATTCCATGGACTGTAGCCCGCCAGGCTCCTCTGTCTATGGGATTCTCCAGGCAAGAACACGGGAGTGAGTTGCCATTTCCTTCTCCAGGGGATCTTCCCAACCCAGGGTTCGAACCCGGGTCTCCTGTATTGCAGGTAGATGATTTACCAACTGAGCTATGAGGGAAGTATACATATACTTATATAAACTAATGATTTTTATGCACTCTTAAATATGAAAAAATTCTTAAGCTGCTCGCACACTCCCTCTTGATTGCTTACTCAGAAAATTCATCATATCACAATCTCTAGAAATGTAAAGAAATTGTTCCCTCTCTGCTGTCTTCTGTGTTGATAATGACTATTATACAGATGCCTGATTTTTCATCTTTTTGTAGATGATACTTTTTTTCTCTGTAGTCTTTCAAATATTCTCCTTATCCTTGGAAATCACATCATTTTACCAGGATATATTTATCAGGCATTTTGTTAATCATGCTTGACTACTGGTGGATCAAAATCTGAAGACTTCCTTTTTTCTAGAGCTTGACTCCATAGCCTTGATTCTTTCTTTCTGAAACTCTTAGATATAATTTCTTAGAAATAATAAGCTGGAACTCTTAGAAATAATAAGCTCTTAGATATTATTTCCATAATTTTAAAATATTTTTCTTAGAGCCCCAGAGCTCTCGGAATCCCAAGGGAATCTCAGAATTTCAGATAACCACCTCCTCAAAATGTCTACAATTCCATGGGCAGGCGCTTAGAAAGAGCTCCCTATACTGGAGATAAAAGGCTTACTCCCAGCCTCCACAACACCACAGGGAAGAGTAAAGAGGGGGATCTCAGAACTCTAAACATTCCTGGGTACATTCCCACCCTTTCCTTATTTAGCCCCCTTCAAACCCTCAGCCTCAGTTAGAACTATACACATAAATTAGACCTTTAGTCACCACTAAAAATTCCAGATTCCTGAGTCATCCATCAACTCCCACATGCTAATCCCCGAATGACAGGGAATGAAGAGACCTCACCACTATATCACCAACCCCTTCCCTTGGTTTGTGCTATAAGCTTCTCCTACTTCATTTTTCTCCGTAACACTTACTACCATCTGTCCCACTATATGTTTTATTTGCCACTCTGACCAATACATACTTTTTGGCTATTTTGTTCACTCTTACATCTAAGACAGTCCAGAAAGTGCCTGAAACATAGTAGGTCCTCAATTAAGTAGCTAGATGATTTGATGGGAAAATTCTGGGGGTCTCATTTCCAAAACATCAACTGGGCCCATTTGTATCTTCAAGTCAGCACACTGAAATTGGAGTATACTAATTATTGATGAAATACGAACCATATGAATTTTACAAGTTCTTTTTATTTTCTGAGTAGATGCTCTCCTTTGAGGTCAGGTGTTTTGTTTTGTTTTTCACTAGTTCCTCTATATCCTTCATGCGGTGGTATTGCTAAAATGTCAAGTGAATCTCTCCAAACCACTCATTTACAATGAACGTCTCCGTCATTCAGAATGGGTAATCAGCAGAGTTTTTTTCTGTATTTATTTCTGTTCTGCTTCTCCATTGAATAAGAGAAAATAGGATGGCAGAGGGTCAGTGTCCAAATTAAGGACAGCTTTACTAGGAGGGTAATAGATTTAGCGCATGTGACTCCTGGTTGAGAAATGTTTTATTTGTTTTCTCCTTTATATCACTCTGTGGTAGGAGAGGAGTGCTATTTCTTTTCATTTCCTTTTGAAAATTAAAGTTAAAATGAAATGTTTTAACACTGTAGATCAAATGGCTCTTGATTGTTATCACAGAATCCAACAATTCATGATATTGTATCTGTAGAAAATAATTTGAGGGTAAACTTTCAAAGCCAACTCTGTTTAAAATATCAGATTATCCATGGCAGATAATATTAAAACTTCAAAAGAACTTCATATATTGAAAAAATACCTTCTCATACAAATGTTCAGTTAATCCTAACAATTCACTGTGTTCAGCAGAGAACATATTGTTTCCATTGTTTATATGGTATTACTGACAGAGAAAGTGTAAATGATTTGCCCACACTCATCTCATTAATAATGGGGATGCTTTTTTTTAAAGCCACTGAGATCTTCTACCTGCCCCCACACTCCAAGCTCCTGTCAAGTATGTCCAAGTTACCATTCTTCACATTCCCAGGTCAAATACTTGTATTCCCATGAAGAGAGCTGTGATACTGTTACAGACAGTCATGGTTACTTCATTTGATCTCAAAGCCCTTTCTTTCTTCTTACCATGAGTAAATGGATTTGGAATCAGAACATTTAGTTTGGGTTCTAGTCATTAGCTATCAGGTTGATCCTAACAAGTAAAGTAACCATAAAAACCACTTGAACACCAGTTTTCTCTATAATTAAGAAAATATAACAGAGAAAACAGAATATATAACCACAGAATTACTTGGAAATTTAATTTTGATAAAACAAATAGGAAAGAACTATGTGGACTGTAAAGCTCGACATTTAGTTTTCTTATATATTTGTTTATCCCCTTTCTTATCTACAACTTTTATTTCCTCTATTTTCTGGTTGAAGGAAAATACCATATCTAACAAATACTTGATTCTACCAAAGTACTTGTCAGTGTTTCACAACCAGGCATCTGATACACATTGTAAAATTAATGAAGGATTGGAAATATGACATTAATTAAGGTAAGTTTCAAAAAGCAGAATGCTCACTGCTACTGATGTGGAATGCCAAAATCTGCATTCAACTTCTCTCCAATCTCATTGCTCATTTCCTCCCCATCACTTCAGCCAACCTAGAGTTATGCCAGTTTTCTAAATACACTTTGCATTATTCTGGCTCTAGGTCTTAGACCAAATCATTACTCCCTTTCACGTCCTTTATCTGTTGAAATACTATCCATCCTTACATACCTAGCACAAATGCCATTTTCTACACGAATCTCTCCTTAATCTCACCCACTGGAAATGACACGTCCTACCCTACAGTCCATAATGTTTGCTCATGTGTTTCACAGCTTTCATTATTTGACCACATGTTATATTTCCTTGTGCATGTGTTATCTAACCTAGTGAACCTGAATCATGTAGAGATCAATATTATGTTTTACTTATCTTTATATCCTACCACACATATAGTAAAATACCTTCCACTTTGTAGGTACTCAAATAATTATTTAGCTTGAAGGACCAAGTACATGTTTCTGTCTTACAAATTGCCACAAAGTCATGACTAACATGTTATAAAATGATCATCTACTGTTTGAAGTCATTATTACTACACATTCCTAAGAAGATGGTATACTATGGGCAGAAACACATCTTTATCAAAATTTATAAATACATACACACACACATATATACAATGGAATACTACTCAGCTAGAAGAAAGAATAAAATTTTGCCATTTGCAGCAATCTGGATGGACTTGGAGAACATTAAGTGAAATAAGTCTGATAGAGAAAGACAAATACTGTATGATATCACTTATACACAGAATCTAAGAAATACAACTAGTGATTATAACAAAAAAGAAGCAGACACACAGATATAGAGAACAAACTAGGGGTTACTAGCGGGCAGAAGAAAAGGGGTAGGGGCAGCTTGGGGGTAAAGGATTAAGAGGTATAAAACTATTATATATGAAATCAGCCATATGAATATATTGTACAACATGGAGAATACAGCAAACATTTTATAATTAAAAATGGAATATAACCTTTAAACTTGTAAGTCAATATGCTGTACACTTGTAACAATTTTATACATCAGCTATACTTTAATAAAATTTTTTAAAAAATAAGAAAAGAATGCAGAAAAGTTTAAGGTATGAAAAAAAGCTACAAATATATAAACAAACTATTTATAATCTGATCTTCTCCACAACATAAATGTTCTTGTTATTTCCAATTTTACCATTAAAGAATCCCTTATCTAAAATGTTAAAGTACTCAATATGACTTCTGGTAAAAAGAGTAAAAATACATTGGCAAAAAATCACAGGTTGACATACTTTAAATGGACATCATTATCATCTTTCATCACAGTAAAGATGAAAATGAAGTATCCAAATGAACTTAACAGCTACCAATAATCATCACTGTTGTTTTTAGCAGAAAAGGGATTTCAGTTAGAATGAGGGTAGATGAGTCTCCACTCTTGGAGATATTTAAATCACACAATCCTTCAATGACTGCTGCCTCCATTCCTTCTTGGGCTGTTCGCAGACATCATGCACACACAGCCCACTAACAGCTGTTCTCCAGATGGACTAAATGGTTTCTGTGCCTCCTCATTGGGTAGGGACTATTGCATTTCTTTTAAAAACATCTTCTTTTGGATCCTAACCCCTCTTATTCTCACTTAGTTTATATTATTATATCGTCTTCGTTGTATTATTTCTTAACTCCAGAGAATTTCTAAGTTCTTCTGCAGTTTTATGTTTTTTGTCCCTTCCCCAAAAAGGTCCGCAAATCTCTACCTATTAAAATGCTACTTTATCCAGGGCCTTTAAGTGCTAACATTAACTGGCTTGCTAAGAATAACTTTTCTAACCTGAATCAGATTAAACATTCTTAAACTCATTTGTGTCACAACTGGCCCATTCATGACTGAGTCTGTCAGGAACGCTTACCCAAAGACCTGTAATTACAAACTGTGATCTTTCTACGTAAATACCCATCAGTGTTGAACCCGCTCTAATGACTTCATTTTATGAAGTGATTTATACTTTTATGAATGACTCTAACTAAATAAAGAAGGAAGCATGCTCTCATAGATTATGGCAAAATCACTGGCAGGAAAAGGGATGTGTAGTTTGAAAAAATGTATCGTTTTATATTAAAATTGTATTTAGAATCTGAAAACCTTGTCTGCTTTTTTCCCCAGCATAAACAGGATCCCGTATAAAAATATCATATCAAGCGTATTATATGATAGGTTGGTAGGAGCATGAATTTAAAAGTTAATGTAGCATATTAATGTAATGTAATAATAGTGTGGACTTTACACCCAGAATGCAATGAGTAAATACTCTGCATTTTTCAATGAATTCATACTTCCTTTATGTGTCAAATTTCTCAGAAATTATAGTAATGTTTTAGAGAAATATTATTACTGGGGGAAACATTGAAAAAACTCTAATTTACATTTGGCAGAGAAGAAAAAGAGGAGAGTAGGAAAGGAGGAGGAAAAGAAGAAAAGAAACATAGAAAAACAATGCCATTCTGTCATATCAGTGATAAACTAACCACTGTTTGTGGAAGACAGTGATATGTTTTAAAAGCATGAACGTCATGAAGAAATTGCACTTACCTCAGTTAAATGAGGATTGGGATTAAAACCACAGAGGCTACAGACAGTGGTCTGACACTCAGTGCACGTGTTAAAATTGGCCTTTTCTGGAACATGCAACAGAAGTTCAGTGGTATTGCAAAGAGGGCAGATGGTTTTAGGGAGGCCGTGTACTGGAGTCTGTGCTGCAGATGGAAACGTTGGTGGCTGCAGAGGTTTCCCAGCTCCTGTTTGGCTTACTGGTTTTGTAGACTGCTGAGCTGAGGGCTTTGCAGGTCCTGCCTGTTGAGGAGGGGGCTTCGCTGGACCAGGCTGTTGAGGAGGGGGCTTCGCTGAACCTGGCTGTTGAGGAGGGGGCTTCGTTGGGCCTGGCTGTTGAGGAGGGGGCTTCACTGGACCAGGCTGTTGAGGAGGGGGCTTCGTTGGGCCTGGCTGTTGAGGAGGGGGCTTCGCTGGACCAGGCTGTTGAGGAGGGGGCTTCGCTGGACCAGGCTGTTGAGGAGGGGGCTTCACTGGACCAGGCTGTTGAGGAGGGGGCTTCGTTGGGCCTGGCTGTTGAGGAGGGGGCTTCGCTGGGCCTGGCTGTTGAGGAGGGGGCTTCACTGGGCCTGGCTGTTGAGGAGGGGGCTTCACTGGGCCTGGCTGTTGAGGAGGGGGCTTCACTGGGCCTGGCTGCTGAGGTGGGGGCTTCACTGGGCCCGGCTGTTGAGGAGGGGGCTTCACTGGGCCTGGCTGCTGAGGTGGAGTCTTGCCTGGCCCGGACGACTGGACCTGAGGCTTGGTCGTCCCAAGCTGCTGAGCTGGAGCCTTTGCTGGCCCCGGCGGCTGAGCTGGAGATTGCGGCCCGGGCTGGTGAGCCAGGGGTTTTGCTGTCCCTGGCTGCTGGGCGAGGGGCTTTGCTGGCCCAGGAGGCTGAGCTCCAGGCTTTGTGGGCCCTGGAGCTTGGGCCAGGGGCTTTGCTGTTCCCAGTTGTTGAGCTAGGGGCTTTGCAGGCCCAGGCGGTGGTACGGTACGTTTTTCAGCTCCAGGCTGCTGGGCTGGAGATTTTCCAGGACTTCCTTGCTGACTAGGTGGCTTAGAGGGGCTCTGCAGTGAGGGTTTAGCAGACTCACCCCTTCCTGGGTCTGTCTGTTTAGTCTGAGGCCTGGATGCATCTCTCTGAAGTGGCAATTTTACCTGGTCTGTCTGAGGAGCCTGGGGGAAGCCCTGAGCTGGCTTTCCTGTTTCTGGAGGTTGTGATTTACTTTTTTCTGGTGGCTGAGAGGATCCAGATTTTGGAGAACCTTCCTGCTGAAGCGGAGCCCTCACAGGTCCTGGCTGCTTAGGAACTGTCTTGGGAGACTGTTGTTGTGATGGAGGCTTTGTGACTCCCTCGGGTTTTCCTTGTTCCTTCTGAGCTATTTTTTGTTTCTTGGAGGCTTCTTCCTGGGAGGCATCAGGGTCTGATATCAAATCAAAAGGATTGAATTTATTTACAACAGAGGAGACAGCACTTAAAGGATTAACCTCTGAGAGGAAGCCAGGCATCATACTAGACTTGTGCTCGTCCTTAAAATCAGTTCTGGATTTCGATTCTTTCAAGCTAATAGTGGAAGGACTCCTTCCAGGCAATTTCTGCTCTGACCTTAGAGTGTCTGTAGTTCTACTCTTACTGAGACCAGGCTGGATTGGACGCCCAGGGTCTGGCGGTTTTCCTGGTTGCTTTGGAGGTTGACTACTATCCAACTCTTGTTTCCTAGAAGAATGAAACAAACAGAAGTAAAAATAGTGGAAATTATACCAACTCAAAATTATATGAAAAAGCTGCTACTTTCTTACATCTTCAAAATTTTGATCATATAAATATAACTAAAATCCATTTTTACATCATCCTGTAAGTAATATAAGATTTTTAATGTCTGTTATTTTCTTTACATGGGTTCAGATTTTCAACATGGAGGTGAAGCAAAGGGGGAAAGATCCAATACTTGCTACTATAAGTTATGAACTATTAAAATATCTAGTTAGAAACTACTTATAACAAAAAACAATTCACATTTACACTTAATAGTTAAGAATAGAATCTGGTCATATTTAAAGTCTGTTTAATATATTAACTCAACAAAACAATGCAAAGACATGTTCCAGTACATTCACACATTCATGTTCACAGGATACCTTTTTAAGCAAAGGTTATGGTCAAAAAATGTTAGTCTCCCAAACACTAGCATACCAAGAGGTGAAAACATTCATTTTTAAAAACAACTGTTTTCTTTATTTAATATTAGAATTTACATTAGCTACATAAGACATATAATATGACATCAAAGGATCTGGTAAAGGAGGTTTTTAGGTGCTCTTGGAAACTTGATCATCTACTCAATTTTACCCTATTTTGTCAAAAATGTAATATCCATCAAATATTATCCATATTAAACTTGTAGAATAAGTATTCCTACTTTAATTAGAAAATTTTGAGAAATAATTCTTTCTTATGGAAAAATAGCGTGACATCACTCAATTACTTTTCCAATAGCATTCTAAATCTGAGATCCCTTAATGTAACAATAAGATGTTTAAAGCATCCTGAGACACAGCTTGATATACAAAGAGCAACAAGCTGGTTGTTATCCCACTTTTGAAAAGTGTTGTTACTTTACTCAGAGGAAGAAAAGAAATAAAGATCTCTTTAGTTAATGTCTTCTATAACATTTACTATTACCACTATTAGGTACTATTATTGACAATGACTTAAAAACTAACAAGTAATTTGTAAAAATTCTTTTAACTCATAGAAAAATATACAAGATGGATTTTTTTTTTTAATTTGGACACATCAATTCTAAATGACTGGTTAAATAATTAAAATACTTGTTTCTCATATACACTTTTATCAAGTATTTTAGTCTCTAAATAAGCTATTTACTGATAAAGTTGCAAGTAATAAGAACATGCTGCATCAGAATTAAGGGATAAATCAAGCTGTATTTTGATAGATGTAAACTGCTAATTTTCAAAAAGCTTTCTTTTTAATTAAAAGAAAATGAGATAAACAGACTGATTCAGTAGCACTTAAAATATGAGATGATCACAACATTATATAGGTTTTAACTTGTTTTGTCAAAAATTTACCTGCAAATAGACCAGACTATAACTTTTTCATTTCAGGTCATCTGGTACTTAATATGAATTACATTTTTTAATTTCCCCTAATGGCACAGAAATCTGATGATAGATCAAGATGTAAGACATACAACTGAGATCTGCCTCCTGTTAGCTACGACCAGGATGACAGAGAATAACATTCATTTGGTAGTGACTTATAGGAACATCATTGACTGATCATGACTTCAAGAACAAAGGATTTGACACCAAGAAGTCTGCAGCAACTAACCATGTCCTTCCCTACCTTTCTTATAAAAGGGCTTTGTAGAAAGCTTTTAGTAACTTTGGGGTCCTTAAGGCATAAGCCACCCATCTCTTTGCATGACCCTGTAATAAAAATTTCTCTGTTCAAAAAGAAAAAATGTAAGGCACAGTAGGAAGCAACACAGACGTATTACTTCTAGACAGCAACGAGTCAGAAGAAAATAAACTATAAATGGCAATGTATGCCACAAAGTTATTTTCTAATAAAAGATTAATAAACAGAACTCTTAGTTCTGGAAATTTCCTCCAGGGAAAAAAGTTATAAAAACTTGTCTCTGAAGCCTGTACTTAAAAAAGGAACTAAAATTATCCATTTGCTCCATTCCATATGAAGGCAGAGTGCTAACTGCTCAGTTGTGTCCAACTCCTTGTGACCCCATGGACTGTAGCCTGCCAGGCTCCTCTGTCCATGGGATTCTCCAGGCAAGAACACTGGAGTGGGTTTGGCTGAAGAGCCGTGGTAAACAATCCAAAATAGATTATATTTTAAAAGTCCCACTGTTTATACTTTCACATTATTCTAGGACTTATTCAATTAATAAAGTTTACCACTCCCTTGTAGGGCACAAACTTAAGAGATTATCCTATAAAGAATTACTTAGGCATTTTATTGAAGAAATCCATAGTTAAACAGAGTATTTAAAAATCTATTCTTAACTATACTATGCAGAGGGGGTTGCCATTTCCTACTCCAGGGGATCTTCCCAACCCAGGGTTCGAATGCAGGTCTCATGCATTGTAGGCAGACACTTTACCATCTGAGCCACGAGGGAAGCCCTGAAAATACTATTAAACATAATCATTGTTTCCGTGATGTTTCTTCACTTAGTTGATTCATACAAAACAAAATATAAATGTTGTTGAGTACCAAATATCTGTGATAACAATAAATACCAAAAGTTAAAGCAAGCTGCCTGCATTAGAAATTATAACTGCATGTGTGTCTTATAAATATTAAGTTGTATTATGCTATTGAAGCCCCCTGTAAGAGAATATCTATACAGGTAGACAAACTAAATTTAGTTTTAGTTGCTATAATAATATAAATAAATATAAAACATGGATGTCTGAAAGTGAGAAACAGATAATAATTAAGAGAAGATATAGGCTTAATACTGAGCAAAAAAAAAAAAGATGTCTTAGCTAACTATGGTCTTTTGATGAATTTTTGTTGGGTATAATAGTCGTGTTAAAAACAAGAATGAAAAAAAATTTAAAAAATAAAATAAAATAAAAACAAGAATGATTAAAATGCAATCTGTTTCTTGTGTACTAGATCATGAGCTCCAAGGGAGAGAAAGTGTTTTACTCATCTTTGCATCACTAGAACCAAAGCTCGTAACTAGTCGATGAGTATCAATGTTTGATGAATCAATGAATGAATAACAGTGAAAGAACAAATGAATGAACATATCAGGTTTTTGTTTCCCTGTTGATTACTGTTTCTTGAATCTTTTTCACTTTAAATTTTTCTACTAGTCTTCTGAGATATAAATGGAAACATTCCATTTTCATTTTAGTTTGCTGCTCTAGAAAGACAAACAGTTGTGGAGGTGTCTACCCAGTAGGGGAGGCCTCAAGGAATGCTAAGGAAAATATTCAATTCAGTCAGAATTGTCACATTCTACTAATCGGAAGTATTTTTCAGGAAAGTTTGTCTATATGACACATCTGTAGGTATAAATAGAATGAGTAGAAGAAGTAATAAAATTGCATTTCCCTGGATCAACAATGAATAAAAAAATCCAGGACTATTTCATGTGTAAGCTCTAACTTCTAGCTTTTAACTTTTCAAGTTTTATACAACCTCTCTTTTTCATTTTACTATTGCCATCCTCATGTTAGAATTTTGCTTTCACATATTAACAGAAAAAAATGTTTCAGCTACAAATGAGAAAAAAAATGCATTCAAGAGTCAGACTATAAAAGCAGTTGGAATACTAAAAGATTTTGAAATGTAACACAAAATGCAATGACACTTGATAGTGTTGAGTCATAAAATTTCATGATAATATAAGCTACTTTAGGAATCTCTATTCATTTTTACATGATAGAGGATAGTAGGATTTAAGAGGCAAAGATATTAATTCAAGGTTATAAAACTAGTTAGTCACAGAAATCTGGAGTCCTAAGACCCAGCGGGTAGGATGGGGGACAGGATTTCCAGTACATTGCACTGACTTCTCTGTATGTAAAAGAATATAGATATATTATAGATATATCAAAATAACTCATAATAATGAATAATTTAACCAACAACTTGTCTGCAGCCATCACTGCCAGTGCCTTTCACTGCTGATAGCAATATTACTACTTTTTATATGTACAGGGTTACTTCAAATTAAAATCCAAGCAGAAATGGTCCTGTCAATTTTTAACTGACCCTTACAATGGCTCTACAAGATAGATAAGTATTATCGTCTTATTTAGAGGCAAGGAAACTTAGGCATATATGACTGAGAAGCATATATAATTTGCTATGAGTCAGTTAAAAATAATAAGATAAGGTCTTTGGGCTGTCAACCTTTATTTCTTAAAAAAAAAAAAAAAAAAGTAAAAACCCACCATGTCTAATTCACATCATGTAACCTTCTAAAATGTGAAATGATTTGGATATAATTTCTTATATATACCTGAATTAATATGTTTCTAAAAATCTAAGTCGTAAGCCAAGTATTTATTTGGTTGTCACATATGGGAATAATAACTTTCCAAAATTATAGATTTTTATAGAAATCTTTCAGTAACATGTAAACAGTTTGCCAAAATCATGCACATATTGTTTATATATTTGAATGAAGCTTTTGTCATTAACTGTTTAGACTACAGGAATCTATTGCTAAGAATTCTATGGTAAAAAAACTATCAGTAGAGAGCTTTAAAATTACGCTACCTGATACAAATAATGCATAAAACACTATACTTTCATAGGCTGAAATATTATTTTTTAGCCACCCTCTAAATAGAAGTAAGGAATTTAGAAATCAAAGTTCTCACTTTTCCTGGTATCTGTAACCAGCATGCTAAACCTGTTGCTTGTGGCTCTTAGGAAAAAATTGCAGCAGAGCTGGCATACATTTTTTAAAAGGTTAGTAAAAGTACTGTACCTCATTATTATCCTAAAAAATCTACTATAAGAACATTCGAACTTTTTTCTAAGTCAAGTTTTAATTAGTAGAGAAAAACAGTACATATCATAAACTGTATTCTTAAGGGAACGTATAAGAAAGACTTTATGCCAAAGGAATAGCCCAATATATCACTAATTAAAAAAACACAGAAAAACATATTCAATAAGAAAAAGCCAGTTTTTACCAGTAGTATTGGGTTTCCCTTCAAGAAAATAGGGTTTTTACCTGATATAGTTTATGCATTTAAGATTTTATGTGAAAAATATTATCATCCATAAAACATTTTACAGTTATCCTAAATTTAGTTACTTGACAAAATTATATGTATATACTTATAGCTCCTAAGTTAAAGTGCATTTATTTTATGAAGTAGAGGATAAAAGCCTACACCTACATCAAGATTTTTTATATTCCCAGTATCTTTAATGAAAATTGTTAGGTTACCATAAAGCAGGAGTGGTTTCAGGACCACGGTCAGAGAACTGTTCTGAAGGGAAGGGTGTGAAGTTAAAGGGTTTGTTTACAGAATAAAGGCAGGGCAGGCACAATGATTATACCCTCTAAGTACTCTAATTAGAAAACAACCAGTTTATTGGGATGTAGGAAAATAGAGAGCTAGTGGGGGAAATGCATACATTAATATTACAAATCAGCTCTTAATTTCCTATGCAAGATGTTATTTGCTCTGTGTTTAAAAGTATGTACTGGAAACTAATTTTAAGATAACACAAATTCACACATTCTTCCATAAACTGTAATACCCTTTTCCACATAAAATAGCAGTGGTTTAGAAAATAGCATATGCCAATTCATAAATACATGTACAGCACCTGCACTGTTGTGACCAAATCATCTGTTTAACGCCACAACATAATTTCGGGTTCCTCGTTGAATATAAAAGGTGTATTCATTCTATGCCTTCTACCTAAACAGCTCATGTTCTCCTCTGGGGGTGGGGTGTGAAGGAAAGACAAATCACCTCTAAGGGGATTAAAGGTATTACTACAAAAATAATATTTAAATATTATTCAAAGAGAAAAAGACCCCAAAATGACTGAGGAGGTTTAAACAGAGACAGGTAAACACCCAGCTCTATCCATTTCCTAACACGTCCGTTCTGTATTAATGGAAGACTTCCAGATTAGTAAAACACTGGAGGGCGTCTCTCCACGCCACCCTAGAGGGAAGAGGTTCCAAAAGGCCAGAAATCACAACCTAAAATCACGGTTCCAAGAATGCAACCCTTGACTATCCCACTAGAAACTCCGGAATGCAACATTTTTCTTCTACCCAACAGAAGACTTATGTTCTCTTTATAGCCACCCCATTAGGAAGAATAAAATGAACGGAAGCGACATATATGTACTGCCGTGATGGCACATATGGGCTGGCACATATGTGCACGAGAAGCTGTACATATATGCCCGAACATATACATCATGCTGTGCATGCCTGTGCATGGAAGGCGGCTCCGCAGCGGCCGGGGTAAGGCTTCCTTTGGGCAGCCCCTGCGCCCTTGACATGACAGCAGCGATCTGTCTCCTCTCCTCTTCGCTCAGTTGGCTCAGATCCGCTTCCATGCCGGCCGGGATCACGGTGTGCAAGGGGCTCCCCGCCCCGCCAGCCCCTCCTCCGGCTGCTGCCGCTGCCGCCGCCGCCAGCCCTTCGGGGAGCCCTTCCCCTTCCAAGCTCGCCTCGTTGCCCATGGCTTAAGGAAACCCGGAGCCGCCGCGCTCCCTCCTTGCGCTGCGTCCCCGCCGGGAAACCCGCCGCCGGAGGAGCAACCAGAGCAGGGGTCTGGCTCAGGGCGTGCAGGCGGAGTCCCTGGGCTCGGGAACTCCGGCACCGCTGCCCTGAACGCCAGGCGGAGATTAGTCCCTCTTGCAGGTGATGCCCGAGGCCAGTGCCTCCTCCATGTTGGACAACGCCAGGCAACCTTTGCAGAAGGCAACTCCCGACGCCGCCTCAGCGCCCCAAGCCGGGCAGAAGCAGATCTGAGTGGTGCCAGCCAGGCGCCGTCGGCCCCTCCCACCGCGCCCCGCCCCCTCGCCCGCGCCCTCACAGTGCGCATGCCCCTTCCAGAACAGGTGATGCTCACACCCGCGCCCGTCCCGCCCTGCGTAGCTCCTTTTCCTTCCTCATTCTCAGCACCGATTTAAAGGAGCCAAGCTAGAGCACGGATTAAAAACCGGGATGAAACAGCAGGCGTTTCTCTCAGGCATATTTCAGGATGCCTCAACCTGAGTTTTAGCAGACTACATTCTAGGGAACCGGGAAGGGTTTGGAGGGGAGGTGTCCGTTTCTAATCCGTCTTTGACTCATGGGATTTGTAGTTTTGGTTTTTGTGGGGTTTTTTGTTGTTGTTGTTTTTTGTTGTTGTTGTTGTTGTTTTTTAAGCGAGGTTTTAAAAGATCCTAGAAATGTTTTCAGGTAGCTGGAGATTAACTGGAGAAATGTTTTCAGGTAGCTGGAGATTAACTAGAGAAACCTCTGATACCTTTGGGGCAAATTTCCCCAATGGAGCTAAAACTGGCCCTTTTCATTTAGAACTTTCCCAGAACAATTATTTTAGAATTTTAGATACAGTGTTAGTAAGAAGGTAATGTTTTTGAGAATACTGTGTTGTTACCTAAAGGGACTACACAGAAGTAAAGATTTGGGGAAATTGTGGTTAGGATACTGTAGTTAAGAACCACATTGTCGAATATCAAAATGTTACAGGAGTGTGAATTTTGGGGACATGAGTTCAGTCCCTTTTTTCTATAACTGTAGGCCCAGATAGAAAAAATAATTTGTATAAAGTCACACAGCTGGTTAGCAGCAGAGGTATAACTAACACTCTTTCAGACCCACCCCCAACATACTCTTTTTTTCTTGCTATTATTAGTACATTCTTTAGACAGGACTGTTTGAGTTCAGCCCTGGATCTGCAGCCCCAATTTTGCTACCCACCTATCCTAACAAAGTGGCTTAATGTCCCAGTTGTTGAGAATAAAGTCAAAAGCTAACGGCTGGGAATAAATGTACTAACAAGCAAATAAGCTACTCAGAAAGTTTCCAAGGTTTTGTAATAATCATAATAGTTTGTTATTGTGCATTCCACCTTTATTAAAACTAAGTAATGGCACAGTTGTAACTGCTTGTACTAAAATTTACTGCTTTGAAAGATGACTAGTCATCAGATTAGATATTATTGATTGAGTTCCTACCAAAACTTAACATACCAAGAAGTGACTTCTAAAGTCAAAACTGCAGAGAGTATAATTCATTTAAATAAAGAAGAGAATGCTCAAACTTAATATAAACAAATCAAGCTGAGGCAACCTGACATTCTAGTGGCTACATTTGGGGGCAAATACACCCTGTCATACCTCCTGGGAAGGAGTTTGCTTCAATAAAGGAGATAATTAAGTATACAATACTGAATCCTAATGCCTCCTCTGACAAACTGCGTAACTGCTTCACAGCCCAGGCTGCCCTAGGAATCAGTAACACTCTAGATGGAGGAAAGGAAGGAGATGATTCACATGCTGACTATTTTCTCATAATATGCTCAAGTTTTGTGAGAATAAAATGTATTCAGACTCACAAACCACAGGCTTAAACTGGTAAGATAAATACCCCTTCAAACTCTGCATGCTCAGTTGTGACCAACTCTTTGTGACCCCATGGACTACAGGCTCCTCTGTCCATGGGATTTTGTAGGCAAGAATACTAGAGTGGGTTCTCATTATCTACTCCAGGGGATCTTCCCAACCCAGGAATGTAACCTGCGTCTTCTGTGTCTTATGCATTGGCAGGCAAATTCTTTACCACTGAGCCACCTGGGAAGCCTCAGAATAATATCTAAACTAAGGAAATGTATTGTTAACTTCATGTTATCTGCCAATTTAGATGAAATGGATTTTATAAACTAATAAATCAAAATTGATAGTCAATATACAAAGTAATGTCGATAGGCAGTAATTTGTAAGATGGGAATGTTATAACCCATTGAGCAAATATATGCATTGACTTTCTCTTTGCCCTCTGTCTCCCAGGAGCAAATATCATCAGAAAATGTGAAAGTGGAACATATGGTGAGACCAGTAAACGGACTATGAAAATAAGAGATATGATGGTGACACTGAGAAACTTTTTGGCCATAGACTTTTTCAAATGATTTTGCATTTGGAACCTTTATAACTGTTGAGTTTCAAATAACATTTCTTTTTTCAGTCTTTTATTTGGACTGAGTTGCTTGTATCAGTACTTGAGAGGTGTTTCTGATTTAAAGAGAAATGCTGGAGCAGAATCCAGATGCATTCCTGTTGTGTGAATCCTCAGAATTCTAAGGGGATGAGGATGACAAGTAAAAAAAAGTCTGTTGGGTAACTTTATGGAGTTTCTCTTTGTTGACTCAGAAAACTATCATAATTACTTTCATTCTGCAAAGTAACTAATGGTGGTTGGCCATGTAGTTGCTAAGTTGTGTCCAACTCTTGTGATTCCATGAACTCTAGCCCCTCAGGCTCCTCTGTCCACAGAGGAGCTTCCTGTTGATTATTGCATCCTGTTGATTATATAGTTACTCTAATGCTTATTGCATCCTACTGATTATAGAGTTACTCTAATGATCATTTATTCAAATCTCAATTTAATTTAACAAGTGATAGTTCAGCACCCATTCACTCAACCTGGTAGGCAGGTCATGAAATGAATCAGTTTCTGACAACTTCCATTGTTATATACCACTATAATATCTTTCTAAAATGATTTCTCAGCTCCAGAAAGTGAGATATTTTTTAATTTTTTGTCTCAGTTTCCCAGGTAGTTTCTATTTCAATAGATTAAAATCAATCCACATGTGGGAGTTAACAACTGAACATCAGTAGGTCATGATTCCTTGGAACTGGAGTGGCCCAGTCTACCCAAGTCCTTATAGATATCATTCAACAGGGATGAAATAAAATAGATCTACATTGTATCTATATGTGCAATACTCAAGAGACTCAAGAATTGAAGTTAGAACAATCTTCATCAAATATAGTAGAACATGTAGTCTCACTAGTTTATAAAAACATTATACAATTAAGAGTCATATAATTTTAACAAAACCTATTTTAAAAGTGTATGTTTATTAAATTATAGCAAGCATAATCTGAGTGTTGGATTATTTATTATATGCCCATTATTTCCCTATTAAGACCTTTATAATAATGCTAGTGAGTGTTTTGTAAGCTAAATTTGAGTGTAAAAATAGATTCAACCTTTCTGGAAAATAATTTGGCAGTACTTATCAAGAACCTTAAAAAGATTCTTAATCTGTAATACACTTTTGGAAACCAGTCCTAAAGGGATCATTTGAGTTATAAATATGATTTTGTGAAAAAAAAGTTCACTGTAGTATTATTTACGTAGCAATAAAGTAAAAAGCAGAGACATCACTTTGCCAACAAAGGTCTGCATAGTCAAAGTTATGTTTTTCCAGTAGTCATGTATGGATGTGAGAGTTGGAACATAAAGAAGGCTGAGTGTCAAAGAACTGATGCCTTCGAACTGTGGTGCTGGAGAAGACTCTTGAAGAATCCCTTGGACAGCAAGGAGATTAAACCAATCAGTCCTAAAGGAAGTCAACCCTGAATATTCATTGGAAGGACTGATGCTGAAGCTGAAGTTCCAATACTCTGGCCACGTGATAGGAAGAGCTGACTCACTGGAAAAGACCCGGATGCTGGGAAAGACTGGAGAGGAGAAGGAGGTGACAGAGGATGAGATGGTTGAATGGTATCATCGATTCAATGGACATGAGTTTGAGTAAATTCTGGGAAATAGTGAAGGACAGGGAAGCCTGGTATGCTGCAGTCAATAGGGTTGCAGAGTCAGACACGACTGAGCAACTGAACAACAACAATGAAAAGTAAACCAGTCATTACTCCTTGATATAGAAAAACAGAGAAGTAAAATCTGGTACAGCTAGATGATAGTATTTTATGAAAATACTTACTTAAAATAATGCTTTTAAATAGCTCAGTATAACATGGAAAATTTCTCAAAGTGTACATGGGTTAAATTTTAATAAAGTTACATACTCAAATGTGCAAAAAATGAAACCATTAAAATGCATAGAAATAATAGGGAACAAGCCAGTGAACACAACCCATATACATTTAATGGCAAGACCATAGGTAATCTTACTTTTTCTTTAGAATTTTCTATATTTTCCAGATTTTCCAAAGTGAATGTATAGGGTTTTTATGGTGTAAGAGCACTGGTAATTATTACTAATCACTTTTTTAAACAAAAATAACACAACCTGTTAAGTTAGGGAACCAAAATATGAATGTCTTTTGTAACAAATACCTCAAAGAAGCTGAAAAAAAAATGATGTGGTATAAATCCTAACAGTGATTTCATGTGACATGATGAGTGCTAAAACTCAGTTCTGTTACTTTCTGTATTTTAAAGTTTATGCATTCCTAGTGTATGTGTGGATGTATGTATTTATGTTTGTGTAAGTATAGAAAATATGACATATTTTTATATAGACACACACACACATAACATAACACTATGTTAATGTTCCCTCTATAATAGAAGGCAAGAGAGGATTGTGTTAATTTAGTGGAGGAGGAACATGCATTGGCTTAAGGTACAACCTTATTTTTTGTTATGGTTGAGTTCTTTCTCAACTGCTGTGCTCAGTCATTTTTGTGAGCTCTGCTTTAAAATGAGATTTGTAGCTAGAGTGATAGAAATTCAAGTGAGATTACAGTTGATTATGACTTGGTTTCCCAATTTTGAGAGAAAAAAACATGAGAAGTATTTTAGAGAAAAGTTTGATAAATAAATATATTTTTGAATTCTGACATCTGGAATGTCAGGCAGTTTCCTTCCTTTTATACTTCTTTCCAAAGTAAATCCATAATTTAGACGAGAAGGTTGTTTGTATTTCATATATGTTCCTATAGGTTTGGGGAAAAGGGAATCCTCTTACACTGTTGGTGGGAATGTAAATTGTTGTAACCACTATGGAGACCAGTATGGAGATTCCTTAAATACTCAAAACAGAACTAATATGTGATCCAGCAATCCCATTCCTGGGCATCTATCCAGAGAAAACCATAATCTGAAAGGATATATGCACCTGTGTTCACTGAAGCACTGCTTGCAAAAAAGCCAAGACATGGAAGTAACTTAAATGTCCATCAACAGAGGAATGGATGAAGAAGATGTGGTACATATATACAAATGGAATATTACTCAGCCATAAAAAAGAACAAAATAATGTCATCTGTAGCAACATGGATGGAACTAGAGATTGTCATACTGAGTGAAATAAGTCAGACAGAGAAAGACAAATATATGATATTGCTTATATGTTCAATCTGAAAAAGGGCTACAAATGAACTTATCTGTGAAACGGAAATAGACCTCAGATGTAGAAAACAAACTAATGGTTACAGAGTGGTATATGGGAGGGGAGGAATAAATTGGAAATGTATAGACAAACACAATTTGGAAATATATACATTTCCAAATAAATACAATTTGGAAATATATACAATTTGTATATAAAATAGAAATGTATATACAAATACACACAACTATATATAAAATAGATAACTAATAAGGCCTGAATGTATAGTTCAGGGAACTCTACTCAATACTCTGACTTATATGGGAAAACGATCTTTAAAAAAGTGAATATATGTATTTGTATAACAGATTCACTTTGTTGGATACCCTAAACTAACTCAAAATTGTAAATTAACTATATTCCAATAAACATTTTTAAAAATCTTTCTGAAAAAAATGTGCTTATAGAATGTGTAAAATATTAAGAATAAAATTAGCTTCTATGTCACTTTACAGTATTACTTTGTAAACTGAAAATTAGTAATAAGTCATGAGGTTATAACAGATTATTCAGTATTACTTATTCACCAATTTAATAAATAGGCTTTAAAATTCAGACCTACTCTTTGAAAGATCCAGATGAGTATACATGTCTTTACTGTATGATTTTTGGATTGGCCATGTCTGACTTTAAATCCTTGTTCTGCTATCTTACACTTACTTTGGGGTTAGTAAATCATTGACTTTTTCCAGAACTTGAGGTTCGTCAACTGTAAAAATAGAGAAGATAATATTCTACCTCTCAGGGTCTTTGTGAAAAGATATGAGAAAAGACGTGAATGCACTTGTAAATGAAGAAGCATATTAGCACAACTGTTGTAGATTGTTACAACACTCAGTTCAGTTCAGTTCAGTTCAGTTGTTCAGTCCTGTCCGACTCTTCGCGACCCCATGAATCACAGCTCACCAGGCCTCCCTGTCCATCACCAACTCCCGGAGTTTACTCAAACTCATGTCCATCGAGTCAGTGATGCTATCCAGCCGTCTCATCCTCTGTCATCCTCTTCTCCTCCTGCCCCCAATCCCTCCCAGCATCAGGGTCTTTTCCAATGAGTCAACTCTTCTCATGAGGTGGCCAAAGTATTGGAGTTTCAGCTTCAGCATAAGTCCTTCCAATGAACACCCAGGACTGATCTCCTTCAGGATGGACTGCTTGGATCTCCTTGCAGTCCAAGGGACTCTTAAGAGTCTTCTCCAATACCATAGTTCAAAAGCATCAATTCTTTGGCACTCAGCTTTCCTCACTGTCCAACTCTCACATCCATACATGACCACTGGAAAAACCATAGCCTTGACTAGATGGACCTTTGTTGGCAAAATAATGTCTCTGCTTTTTAATATGCTGTCTAGGTTGGTCATAACTTTCCTTCCAAGGAGTCAGCATCTTTCAATTTCATGGCTGCAGTCACCATCTACAGTGATTTTGGAGCCCCAAAAAATAAAGTCTGACACTGTTTCCACTGTCTCCCCATTTATTTCCCATGAAGTGATGGGACCAGATGCCATGATTTTAGTTTTCTGAATGTTGAGCTTTAAGCCAACTTTTTCACTCTCCTCTTTCACTTTCATCAAGAGGCTTTTCAGTTCACTTTCACTTTCTGCCATAAGGGTGGTGTCATCTGCATATAGTCCTCAATAAATCACATCTCCATGTGTCCACGGACCTTTACAGTGGGACTGCCATATGTCCTATCAAAGGTAGGGTCTGTTTCCTCACCCCTTGAGTAGAAATGAACCCCTGCCTTATTTTTACCAAAAGAATGCAGTAGGAGTGGCATGTAACTTCCCAGACTAGCCTTCCAGTCTGGCCCTTATCATACCAGGAGACCTCCATGCTTGGAATAGGCCCAGAAGGTATAGACTCCATAATAGAGAGAAGCCCAGCTGCCCAGGCCTCCAGCCATCTGAACTAAGGTTTTAGGAGTCCTCGGGAGCACTTTGCCAGCAAGAGTCACCCCATTGAACCAAGTGAAACTGGAAGAACTGCCCAATCAACCTAAGCATCATGAGACAAAATGAGTTATTATAATCATTATTATCTTAAGTCATTAAGTTTTGGGGATTGTAGTTAAACTACTTAATTGATCATCTAGTTTTTATACATTAACATTATGTATAATGTCTCAGTTTCCTTTACACTCTTTAAATGCTACTGACTGTTAGCCCATTTAACTGTCCAGTTGAACTTGAGTTGTTTGTTAAAAATTCCCAAACTCTACCCTTCTAAACTATAGAACAGCCCTGCTGTATGCTGCGCTTAATCATTCAGTCATGTCCAACTCTTTGCAATCCCATGGACTGTAGCCCACCAGGCTCCTCTGCTCCATGGGGATTCTCCAGGCAAGAATACCGGAGTGGGTTGTCATGCTCTCCTCCAGGGGAGCTTCCCAACCCAGAGATCGAACCCAGGTCTCCCACATTGCAGGCAGATTCTTTACTGTCTGAGCCACCTGATAAACCCTAAAACAGCCCTGCATGCTTGCGATGTGAAACGCTCAAACAAGAAAATATGTGGGAAGATGATTTTTTAACTAGGTAATGCTACCTTAATGTAAAGTTATATGAAAAGATGGAAAACCTATTCATGGGACTATCTGGAGGAAGATCAATGTATTTATTTGAGAAATTGCCAGGAGTGGAGGACACTCAAGGTCCCATTCAAGATGGTGGCTAGATTACAGAAGTGCAGATTCTTGAATTAAACACTTGGGATCAGAGGTTCAAAGTTATTTTTAGGATTTTATAAAGTTAATATAATACGTAAACTATCCATTATATAATCGTGCCTTTAATATATATCCAGGAAGACCTGTTAACATTCACATTAACTTCTAGAGGAGTCGGGATCACATCAACTAGAGGATACTTATTTTTATCTAGCCTACTGGAGTTCAGACATTTTGGAAGACAAGCTAGGGCTTATGTGAATTACTCTGCAGAATGAAGAGAGAGCAATTTGAATTGGTTGAGGAGCATGGATTAGAAGACAAAAGTAGAGAAACATGTAAGGGAAGGAGGGGACTTGATGCCACTTATTTTATGGAAAGGAGAAATGGAATGTTCTCACTGTACTAGCTTTGTTTCTCACGTGCAATTCCAGAAAAGTCCATGTTTCTAAGGCATTTGTACGTGGATTCTTTGAGAGGTGAGAGCTGGCACAGAAAAAGATGCAAAGCTTTATATCCAAGCTGATAAACACTAAAAATATAGGCACTATGCAACAGCTATTGTGTAATTTTTTTCAAATCCATGTAGAGTGACAACATTTTTATTTAGAAATGTCTTTCAATTAGTGGAATATGATACATAAATAGGTGAATCAATTTAATATACACGCTAAGGTTCATTATTTTTCCAGGAATAACTCCTAGACTAAATATAACAAGAATAAGGAAGTTGAATATTCTTTATTACATACTTAAGGACATTATTCATTACTGATTTGGATACATTTGTAAAACCTGAGTAATGCACCTCTGGTGAAGCCTTGCTAAACTGTCTAAAACTTCTAAATAAAACATTACTGTCTCTAACTATATACACATATATATATATACACACACATATATCTGCAATAAGATATCATTTGCATTCACAGGAGCTGAAGGACAAAGGACATCTGATATCCGTGTTTCAGTCAGTATTATCATACATGCTGAAGTGCAAGGTTTATGAAGGTTTGTAGAGTCCCATAATTCCCATGTGATCATCCCAAACTAACGGAAGAAAACTGGAAAGTTTTGCCCTTGTCGGTATACAAGCAGAAAAAGAAGAGGGAAATTTCAATAGCAATATGTAAAGTCTAACTGGAAAAACTACTCTTAAAGCAATGGTTCACAGCCCTGAAAGGATCTTACATAGACATTTTGAGAAAGATCAATAGCTAGACCTCATCTTAAACAAATTAAAGCAGAATGTTTAGGAAGGGAGTGGCATTCATACTTTTTAAAGCTCCCCAGATGATTGTAGTATACAACCTGAGTTGAGAACTAGTGCTTTGAGAGGATAATGGATTTTAGTATCAGAATTACAAGACTGAAGATAAGAAAGAGGCACTTGGGGATCAACGTAAACTTTCCTTTGAAGCTGCAGCCAAAGGCATCCACAGCATAGTTGCCCTTGTCAGAAATAAATTTTGAAGAAAAAGGTAAAAGATACAGCTTTACTCAGTTCAAAAAAGTATCTGCATCTGAATATAGATGTGATATACAGTTCTGGCCACTGCATTTTTCAAAATGTGTAGTAGAGTTAGAAAGGTACAGCAAATTAAAGGAAAAGCAATATTAATCACTTCAATCTACAAGTTTGAATGGGGGAATCTAGTAAGAGTGAAGCCTCTTACTGAAGAATATGAATTTGAAATATTCACCAAAATCTGGTAAACTAAGAGGCTTTTTGTATACATAGCAAAGTCATGCTTAAGGGGGGGAAAAACAGGATATAATTTATTTATGGGTTTTATTTACATCTCAAATTAGGATGATGAATGTTTTTTCCCCTTTGGGGCAAGTAGCTAAGCCACAGTTGCCAACGTCTCTTGCAGCTGCACCTAATGAAAATGTGCTCCTCCCAGGCCTAGCCCAAAGCAATTCTGGTGTTCTCCCTCCTGTGGCTGGTGGGGATGGAGACAACACATCTACTCTAGCAGGTTCTTGGGTTGAAGATTACAGAGCCATCAGGTAGGCTCCAGGAGGGATTCCTGATGACCATGTGTGGCATTTTGCCTTCCACTACTAACTACACTTTCCTTGGACAGTTTTGTAAATGAGGAGACAATATATATATTATATTTGAACCATAGTACATTTTTCATTTTGGGTCTTAAAGTAGTCAGCATTATCTTAACTAAACCACGATAGCAAGATGTAATTCTACACAGGAGAAACTAACATTAATAAAATACACCCCCCTCTTATCCATTCCACATCAGTGATCATGGTTCCACTTTTCTCTTGAAACAGCAGGACGGGTAAATCTGGGTGCCTCACTGACCCCGGAAAACGCTCTGCTCGCCTCTTCTCCAGTTTTCGTTCTTTTTTAATCTGGCAAAATTGTCCTCCCACCTCTGTACATGAATGCATTTCTCAAGGCCAAGCTCAAGGGTCATTTATCATGATAAGATCTTTTCCTATTGTGAAGCTGCTATTGTTCTCAATTATTATTTGAAAATCTTATTATCTATTTGACATTTATTTACATAAGTTCTTCCTTTATTTGGTTAACTGTTTCAGAACTGAGGTCTTCAAATGATGCAACAATGTTTTTGTTTCTTTTACAATCCTATCAGTAAAGTGCACACAGTGAATGCTCAAACCAACAGACATTAAATACATTACTTAGCAAGGAGTCTTCAGGTTAAAAATGTGAATAATTCAAAAAATGCAATAGGTTATTTTGCAGAGGATATCTACAAGGCAGGGGGTAAAGAAATGCTTTCATTGAGATAAAGGTATCCTCATCTGTAATGGTACGGTTTTTAACCTATAAATAATATACTTAGTATATTACCAAGGTACTCTCTTAGGTATTTTATCTATTTTTATCTCAGTTCATTCTTTTCATAGTCTTGTCATTTAACTACAGTGTTGTCCATTTTATAAGTGAAAAATAGAAATTCAAGAAAGTTATTTAAATTTCTTAAGGTCAGTTAACCAATAAATAACGAGAACATTCAAACCTTACTCAATCTGAATCTTGTAACTACTGCTTTCTTCACTTAAATTAAAATATCATCCATTTCTATGCAGAAAAGCCAGTCACTGCTAAAGAGTCTATATGATATGGTGTGTCTTGTGGCCACTTTTGGAGCTTGGCTAATGCATTAAGTATATTAGAAGTATATATATACTTTAACAAAAAGTATAATAATTAAAATATTACATGTAGAATTTTAATTGTAAAAGAAATATCCCATATTCCATAGCCAAGGATAGGGAAAAATATATTTAAAAGAAGTAATAAAACTTTCTCATTATGCTTTTCTAGGATAATTTAATTTTAAAATTTGTCTTTATCATTATCAATTTATCATGTTTTATTTGGCATTTAATGCTAGATGTCTTTGCCACAAATAATGGTAAGAATTTTATTGTTCGCCATTTCAGGAGCCATTTAGGGAACATTTAATTTTATTCCAACCAAGCTCTAGATTGGCCAGGTTAATTATTGATGAGCAAGCAGAGGGTGGAAAGGATTTTATACAGTTCTGCCTGAGGCTTCCCATGTCTTCCTCCATTTGACTTCATACTAATATATATTTTTTTAAAAATCAGTGTCTACTTTTGGCAGATGGTCCACAATCTGCCAGGAATAGTAGTAAGTTCATGTTTCCTAATGGCCTTCACTGCAGGGATCTCCAATTTTTGAAATCTAACAGCCATCCATACTGCAATAAGCATCACAGGTCTGTTTTATAAGTGGTTAAACTGCAGAAATGAATCAATGAGCCAGTTTCCAGCTTAACTCTTGAGTTATTTACACATGCCACTAGAGAAGTTTAATTTTTCACACATTTTATTATCAGCATCCATCTCATAAGACCAAAGACACACCAATCACAAATTCAAAATCTGATCTCTTCAAAGAAAAAAGCTAATTTTATCAATCTAATAAATGAGACTCCAAGATAGATAATCATGGTCTTTTATTGATTTCTTTGCCATTCTTGGCAGGAAATGGTGTCTATTTTTAATCATAGATAGTAGACTCAAATAGAAGCTGCTAGAGAGATTTTCCACAAAGAAAGGCTCCTTCTGAAGAGAACAGTATAGTTTCTTTCTAGTCATTTTGTAGGTATCATTTCATCCTCAAATGCATCCTGAAAAAAGATGATGTGGCACCAGAAACAAGGTCATCCCTCACAACCCACCAATTTGCTTTACATGGCCAAGAAGCTCAGCTTGGAATCATTTCTTTCCTGATTGCCTGCCTTACTGGCTAGTGATGACCTCCTGGCTTTGCTCAGTGGGGCGGACTTCCTTTATTCAGCAAACAGTCTGATAAGCTACTATGTGTTGATGCTAGAAATACAGTGTGATACAAAGGATTCAAGCAGTTTCCCTAGTTTCTGTGCCTAAAGAGTGTATCATGTAGTGGGGAGAGACAGGTATTTTTCAAAGTGATTATAAGAGTGCTTATTTTATTTTCAAAAATGGCAAACTAGATTATCTAGATAAGTCCTCTTGTTGAAAAAAAATAAGTTGGTCAAAAATACATTTAGAAGAATATTAAAATGCACTACAGATCTGAAAATATGAAGTATTACCAGGCCCATACTGAAGGGACAGGGGAACCTGCAAGCTGCTTTAGGGCGGAGAGCATTTGCTGATTCAGAAAAATTTCAACTTTCCTTTCAGCATCCTTGTACAGTGAGAAGGACTGAAATACAAGCCCAGAGTTTACATATGGTGAAGGGTCTGACATAAGAGCCTCCCAATCATAAGCTGGAACACCAAAGGGCTTTAGGACAAGGGTGAACTAGAAGGGGATCATTTCTCTCTTTTGATTCCCCAAGCTACATAGGAAAACTTAAGCCTCAAATTTTATGTTTTCAATGTTAAAGTGGCCTGTAAGGATCATTATGTGGAAGGCAAAAGCATATAAATGTCTTATCTGGAGGAAGGGATTTTCACCCTAGACCTCTAAAAATTTCTACTCTTCCTGGGAGAGAGGAAGTCTGATTTTGAGATTGTTTCAGGGTAGCTGGTGAAATCTAGCTCAAGACTGGAGTAGCTTATGAGAAGAAAGCGAAAGGAAACTAAAAAGGGTATAACTAAACAAAACGAAACACTGAGTAGTAAGAGATGCCCAACTGATCCTTGAGCCAGAGATTGTAACAGCTGTCTGTGATATTTCTGGTCAACATGTTGTCCTGGGACCTTCCACATCAGTACCATCTAAAAGCCTGTAGAAAGACAGACTCTCGAGCCTGACTCCTGAGCTACTGAATCAGGATCTGTACTTGAACAAAGTCCCTAGGTGATTTGTATGCACATTAAAAATAATGAAGTGGCAACTCTATCCGAGAAAGAAGAAAATTGATGGGAATGTGGATGCTACATATTTTGATTTTAGAGCCCATGTAGTTTTTAACATAAGCACTTGGAAAGATGGTGTTTCAACATGTTTTCAAATCCTGTGGCATAAGGGTAATCCAGGAAAAGAAGTTGTATTACAAAAGTTTGTTTTCCCCCAGCACTCAATGCTTTGGCTTAGAGAATGTGAGTATTTAGACAGAACATCTATTTGATTATAGTAAGGGTGTAACTGGAATTCAGTATCTTGCGCCCAGAACCAGTAACCATTCTACTGAGCATAATGTTGGACAGAATCTTCAAGGCATGACAAGCAAAGCTAAATATGAAAAAGATTCCCAAGAGACTGTTGTGGTCAGCCAGTCCCTGTTCAACGGCAGCCATGTAAGATTGAAAACCATAATCAAAAGGGCAGATATGTCAGATTTCTCTACTCAGCTGTTGGGGAAGCACAGCAGAGAGGATGTTGTGACCCACAGAGAGTTTGACAAGTAGTACAACCCTACTTAGCACTGCAGCTGAGGAGGAAATTTGGTAGTTATGAAATCAAACACTTTATTTCTCCCTGGGCCAAGTGGCCATTCACCTGTTCAAATCTGACTTAAAACATGGACTGTGCCATGCACACCATAATTCATCCAAAAACCAGGACTTCAGCCTCAATTCCAGATGCCAGAGCCTGAAATCTTCAGCCTTGCTATGGGAGTACCTTGATCTTTAGACCTATTTTCTGTTGCTTTGTACCGAGAATGGTTTGCAGTAGTTGATTGTGGTCATAAAATAAATGACAAAACAAAACAAAAAAAATAATTTAACTATGTTTTTAAGATCAGAAACTTTTATACTATCTTGATAAACTCTAATGTTAAGCATAAAGTATGTGTTAGTCACTCAGTCATGTCCAACTCTTTGTGATGACATGGACTGTAACCCGCCAGCCTCGTCTGTCCATGGAATTCTCCAGGCAAGAATACTGGAGTGGGTTGCCATTCCCTTCTCCAGGGGATTATCCCAGTCCAGGGATCAAACCTGGGTCCCCTGCACTGCAGGTGGATTCTTTAATGTCTGTGCCACCAAGGAAGCCTCTGTGCATGAAGATGTGCTATTAAAATCTTTCACAATTTTTTTTAAACCATCTATTCTTTCTTTGACAACACTATTATAATTTGCTCATAAAACATTTACTGTCATGGCACAGCCAGTATGAAAACAAATTAAGTGAAAGCAAACAAAAAATAGGAAGTGAACAAATCCTTACATTCATCTTGAGAACTGGGTTTTTGGCAAGAACCTTTGGGAAGCTTCAGGAACCCTTATCCAGACATAGGTCAGGATAAAATGGTGACCACACACCATTTCCTCTACCAATAGTGGCTATGATGACAAGCCAATTACTAGAGGACTGAGTGTAGCCCACAGATGTTTTATCTTCCTCACACAGTGATTTTTTAATGCATTTTTTTTAAATTGAGAGATTTCCTGTTTAAAAGTTCAGATTTCTTGCTTCCAGGTAAAAATGAAACTGCCAGCACTGAACCCAATCTTATTTGGCAACAATCGACTGTGACAGACAGGCAGTTTCTCCTTCAGACTTGCTCCCATCTGACTTGTTGGTTGATATTCCATGCCTGCCTCTTATAGAAATTTTGTATTTGACCATTCCACAGTTTCTACTTCTTACTAAGAGAGGAAGTCATCTTTCCACCAATTAGAGTTAACTAGCTGGGGCTTATGAAATTCCTAATTGATTTTAAACCTGTCAAGTGAACTACAGTTTTAAAAGACAAGGAACGAGACCTGCATTACATTATAGACCTCAACCACATTTTCTCCTTTGCATCTCCACTGATTCCGCCATTGATTTTTCTTTGACCACGTTTGTTTGTGTGCTTGAATTACAAGTAGTGACAGATTGAACTTCCCATATACCTGCATGTGTCAGATTTGCAATTAATGATCATTTAGGTAGAAAAGCAGTGATGGCAATATAAGAAAGAAATGTCAGCCTCTTAACTTAGTGGCTGGAGGTATTTTTTTTTTTTTTTTTTTTGTAATGAATCTCTTCCTTTTGCTACACAGAACATTTCCCTCCAAAAATAATAAATGTCAGACATGAATTTGCTTTCCATGTAAATCTTATTTCTAAAACTCTGTTTGAGGTGAAAACTTAACACTGACTGTCTTCTTTTATGAACCCTAGTCTCTGGAGTTCATAATTCTGCAGGACTTACTAACTTTGGGGAGAAGTTAGCAATATTTTAAATCTCTTACAGATAATTTGAAAAATTAACATGTCATATACCTGGACATAAATTGATATTAAAATAAAATTCTAGTTAACCTTTAAATCCCGTAACACATTTTTAACTTATTTCAGAAAAAAATCTGACCCAAGTAAGAAATATGTGAGTCACTTGAGACACCTTCCTTTCCTGAAGGTTGTTAAATTATATACTGCAAAATCTCTAGAACAAATACACTCTTACTGACTGATTTTCTCCTTGTCTCCTAAATGAACACTTTCCCTTCCAAGATGTCTCATATTACCTCTTTTCTTCACTGATGCTCAGGCATGCCCTGATCTTGTGTTCTTATTCCCATGCAAGTTTATCCAAATCCTACCCAAATTTCATGGACCTTCTCAAATGCATAGCCTTCATGAAAGCAACCCTGCTTACTGTATTACTTTCTGAAACAATCATCTGGTATATATCATGTTTCAGATTGAAATATTATTCACCTTATGAGGTTCAGTTCAGTTCAGTCACTCAGTGGTTTCCGGCTCTTTACAACCCCATGAACTGCAGCACGCCAGTTTTCCCTGTTCATCATCAACTCCTGGAGCCTACTCAAACTCATATCTATTGCTTTGGTGATGCCATTCAACCATCTCCTCCTCTGTCATCCCCTTCTCATCCTGCCTTCAATACCAGTTAACTTCTGACCAGTTAGCAATCAGGGAATGACAGTGATCCCAAGCCTGAAGAGAAACTAGGGTTAGCCATGGGCATTAGACTGCTGTCACAATCTACTGTGAAAGATTCTGACAGTATCTGCTGGACATCAGGCAGTATAGATGTATACTTGGGAGATTTCCACTTTAGTGGTAACAAGACATCAGTCAGTTCACTTCAGTTGCTCTGTTGTGTCTGACTCTTTGAGATCCCATGGACTGCAGCATGGCTTCCCTGCCCATCACCAACTCCCAGAGCTTGCGCAAACTCATATTCATTGAGTCAGTGATGCCATCCAACCATCTCATCCTCTGTTGTCCCCTTCTCCTCCTGCCCTCAATCTTTCCCAGCATCAGGATCTTTTCCAATGAGTTAGTTCTTTGCACCAGGTCGCCAAAGTATTGGAGCTTCAGTCAGCATCAGTCCTTCCAATGAATATTCAGGAGTGATTTCCTTTAGGACTGACTGGTTGGATCTCCTTGCAGTCCAAGGGAGTCTCAAGAGTCTTCTCCAACACCACAGTTCAAAAGCATCAATTCTTCAGCACACAGATTTCTTTATGGCCCAACTCTCACATCTATACATGAATACTGGAAAAACCATAGCTTTGACTAGATGGACCTTTGTTGGCAAACTAATGTCTCTGCTTTTTAATATGCTGTCTAGGTTGGTCTTTCTTAAGCAAGGTACAAATTGTCAAAGTTCCTTTTTATATTAAATAAACCAAGTTTCAGATTTTGCTTCTTTCTCAAAACTGGTTTTACTAGTTTCAATTTGTAAATAGAGTTGCATGCTTATTAATGACATTAAGATTTTTTTTTTTATTGGAAACTCAAAGGCAGACATATCTCTCATTATCAGGTTTCCTGATTATGTTGACTTTGTGTGATCATGAACAAATATCAAACCTTCAGGAGGTAGGATTGCAAAAATGGTTTTCTGTGTCAAGAGTGCTGGTCAGTTATTTTGCAGACTCTCCTCAATTTTAGTTTGACATTTTCTCATGAGCACATTTGGGCTATACATTTTGGTAAAAACACAATAGAAATGATGTGATTCTTTCAATGTCCTTTGTTCTGAGATCCAGACTGCATAGAAAATGCCAAACAAATATCTTATCATTTTAGTGGCTAAAAGACTTTTCTTGTTTTTCTTGCTTAATGAGGTTTTTTTTTTTTTTTTGCTCTATAAAATCTGGATACCAACTATGCTTTCCATATATAATTACTGTAGTGATTAAGCAGGTGATATTTATAAAATATATAGGACAGTACATAGAGTAAGCTATCAATAAATAGTATGTGATATCAATATTAGTTGATAAAATACAAATAGTTAACATTATTTTGAATCTACTATGCTTTTATTATTTAACCTATTTAAACCACTGAACAACTCTATCAATCATAAATTTACCACTTAAGTACTACAGCAATGATGCAGGCAAGATCTATCAATGGATGCTAAATTTGGTAGATAAAAGTTTAAGAAGAAACAGGATATTTTCTTAGTCTCAATATATTTCCCTCCCAATATTTATTAACCACAAGGAGGAACAATAGTGACTTTACAATGGAGAAACCCAGCAGATACTACATGATCGAAGTTAACATGCCATAGCCTATCAACATCATGTACTGCCTAACATGTTGTAGTGATGAGAACAATCACTTGTGGCACTCTTACCCAAAACGGATAACCTAAAACCAGTTATGAGAAAACACCAGATATCAATCCATATTGACTGACATTCTGCAAAGTATCTGGCCAATGATCTTCAAAAGTATCAAAGTCAAAAAAGATAATGAAAGACTGAAAAGCTGTTACAGATAGGAAGAAATTGAGGAAATGTGAAAACCAAATGCAGCATGGCATCCTAGTTGGATACTGAACCAGAAAATGAACAATACTGGAAAAAACTGGTAAATCTGTGTAAAATCTACAGTCTACTTAATAGTATTGCACCAATGTTAATATCTTAGTTTCAATATATACAGTGGTCTTGTAAGACAAACATCAGAAACTCAGTGAAGAATATATAAGAATTCTCTATTTTTTACTTATCTGTAAGTCTAAAATTATTTCAAAATAAAAAAGATTGAAAAGAAAAAATCCAGTAGATACCACCACAATGAGGGATGAAAAATGAGGATGAAGGTATGAAGGTAAGCTAATGAAGTAAAGTATGTTGAGTTCACGTGGCTAGCAAGTTTAAGAGATGACATGGCAATCCAGTCATCTGGACTATAAAGTATGTACCTTTAAACTATTATATACCACCTCTCAGTAACATAGATATACACTGATACATAATGATAACTTGGGGAGATTTTAACCTCCCACCCCAGGGTCTAACTCAATGGTTGAAAAAGAAATGTTTACCTTTATAATTTATTATTTTTATTATGCTAGTAACGCATATTGGCATAAGAGGTCTAGCTCAAAGACATCTAACTATGTAAAATTGTACCCTTTACCTCCACTCTTTTCTCCCCACTTTTTTTTCCTCTTAAAACTCAACTGAAATACATTCAATACACTCAATGCACACACACATACCTATTCATTAATTTCATTTTGCTTCATCTCCATGCTTTAGAATATTAGCTCTATGAATGCAGGAATTTTTGTCTACTTTTCCCCTAGTTTCTTGCACATAGTAAGCAATCAATTTCCCAAATAAATGAATGAATGAAAGAAGGATCTCCACTTTCACAGGAAAGGATGGATTCCAACAGGTATAGCCAGGGAGAACTTCACCGAGGAGAAGGTATTTAAGCAAAGATCTGAAGGAAGTCAGGGAGCAAGCCATGCATGTAACTGGAGAAAGAGAATCTGAATCAGGAACAGCAAATTTAAAAATCCTGTGTCAGCAGGCTGCCTTGCTTGTTCCAAAGCAGCACGGAAGCTACAGAAGTTAGGGCAGACGAAGAAGGCGGGAGAGGCAGTGAGAGATGCAGTGAGAAAAACAATGGGAGCCGCAGACACACAGGAGCTGCTGGATTGAGAAGAGTACTATGGATGAGATGGAAATCCAGTGGAGCATTGTGAGCAAAGGAGTGGCATTATCTGACTTAAATTTGAACAAGATCACTTTGCCTGCTGTGTATAAATTCCAGGAAGCAAAATGGAAGCAGGGAGACCAATTAAAAGCTTGTTCAAAAAACTGGGTAAAACATTGTGGTGCATGGACCAGTTTGGAAACAGCAGTTGTAAGAAGTGGTGTCGATATGTATGTATCTACACACAGTTTCCATGAATAGTTAGTGTTCAAAAATTTGCAACAGTTTTCTACCGTGTCCCATAGAAAAAGTCTGAATTTCAAGGAAGTCTGGAATCTCTTTTTACTGACTCTATCCTAAAATATGTGCTTCTCTGGTGGTTCAGACAGTAAAGAATTTGCCTGCAGTGCAGGAGACCTGGGCCTGATCCCTGGGTTGGGAAGATCCCCTGGAGAAGGCAATGGCTACTCACTTCAGTATTCTTCCCTGGAGAATTCCATGACAGAGGAGCCTGGCAGGCTACAGTCCATGGGGTTGCTAAGAGTTGGACATGACTGAGTGACTAACACATTCACTTTTTCATCCTAGAATATGCCTTCTGCAGATTTCTTCTTCAAGCAGTCATGAAATTCTCACCTTCTCAAGCAGATTCTGCAACAACAGTCTGGATTTGTGTGTACCTAATAGTGTTACTCAAACATCATTTAAAATATAAATCACAAGATGGCATCATTCTTACCTTTCCCTATGGGGCTCAGATTTTAAAGCACAATAGAAAACCAAATTTCTCCTGTATGAGAATGAAACTGGGAAGGAACTAAGGATGCAGGGGATCAGCTGTCTTATTTCTTAATATAAATCAATCAATAATTTAGTGACTTTTGACCAGGAAGTACAGTTTGCCTTTTATAAAGGTTATATAGGAATGACTGCATCGAAATATCCTGCTTCACTGAGCCTCACCTGGGGCAACTGTTTTGTTTTGAATTAGCTTTTGGAAAATTGCTAAATTTCAAACATATTTTAGGAAGCATATTTTCAAACTAATGGTTGTGAGACTTGTACTCTTTACCCTGAGAAATTAGAGAGTCATCTTCCTTGAAAAATTATAGTCAAAGGACAAAAGAATAACTTCCTAGGAGAGTTTAGAAGCTGCCCTGTTGGGAGATTTAGAACTTTTTGACTTCTTTTACTTGAAAATTCTTTCAGAGTTTAAACGTTAAAGAAAATGATGAAATGTTACAGTTGAACCCTGCCTCCATCTTTTTTTCTTATATTATAGGGAAGCATTATGACTATTTTTTGATATAAGTCACAGCCAGTCCTACTAGTCAACAGGAAAGAAGGGGGCTGTTTGTATGGAGACAATTTGAGGGACATTTTTCAAGGTCCCCTTCTACATAAACTTTATTCCCCAACAGTTTTCATTTCAGTTGCATCTTAATACAACTCGTTTGTGTGTGTGTGTGTGTGTGTGTGTGTGTGTGTGTGAACTGCTACCAATAAAATGTCTAAATCTCGACTAAGCTGAAGAAACATGCTTATATTAGGTTAGCCAAAGATCTTATTGAAAAACCCAAATGAATTCTTTGGCCAACCCAATATATTAGCAGTTATTAACAGCTTTAATTAATCAATTATAAGTATAAAGTTGAGGGCTATGTAAGGGAAGAAAGATACCAGGTGTAGATGAAAATGTAAGAAAAAATTGGACAAGGAGGAGTGAATGTCCAGGACTCATGAAGAACATGGTGATCCAGGGAGCAGTAGAATAAATTAGAATTATGGAGAGCAAAGTGAGTGAAATCATCATAGAGAGATTTTGGTAACACTCTAGGATAGTCCTCTATCACTTCCTTTAGAGCAGCTGAATCATTGTACTCTTAAGAGTTTCAGGAAATGGGAGCTTATCTGCTCATCCTTCCCACATGTCATTGAAACTCTTTATGCCCAGCTACTATGCAACATTCATAGAGTACCCTAGAAAAGACCTTGAGGAAAAAAGGACAGTTTTTGAAGGTTGACTAAAAAATGTATGCCAATGGCTCAGTTGCTCATGTTAGAATTTATTGCTAAAAATAATATCAAGGGTTATGCTAAGAGTAAAAAATAAAATATAATATTATTTATCTCTGAAATTGAATATTAACAAATAAAATAGACAAATAAGTTAAACAACTCTTAATTTCCATAATAAAAACTTTTCTGACTGGTTAATAACTAAATTAGTGATTCAGTGAAAATTTTGAGCTTATTGTGATTTTTTAATGTAACTTTTTCATTATTGACTAACCATTACAAAAGCTTTATAATTCTCTGAATACATATGAGTAGAAATTTTACATTAGGAATACATAGCTCTTCAGTTCAGTTCAGTGGCTCAGTCGTGTCTGAGTTTTTGTGACCTCATCAACTTCAGCACGCCATGCCTCTCTGTCCATCACTGACGCCCAGAGTTTACCCAAACTCATGTCCATTGTGTCGGTGATGCCATCCAACCATCTCATCATCTGTCATCCCCTTCTCCTTCTGCCTTCTATCTTTTCCAGCATCATGGTCTTTTCCTGAGTCAGCTTTTTGAATCAGGTGGTTAAAGTATTGGAGTCTCAGCTTCAACATCAGTCCCTCCAATGAACACTCAGGACTGATCTCCTTTAGGATGGACTGGGTGGATCTCCTTGCAGTCCAAGGGACTCTCAAGAGTCTTCTCCAACACCACAGTTCAAAAGCATCAATTCTTCAGTGCTCAGCTTTCTTTATAGTCCAACTCTCACATCCACACAGGATCACTGGAAAAACCATAGCCTTAACTAGATGGATCTTTTTTGGCAAAGTAATGTCTCTGCTTTTTAATTTGCTGTCTAGGTTGGTCATAACTTTTCCTCCAAGGAGCAAGTGTCTTTTAATTTCATGGCTGCAATCACCATCTGGAGTGATTTTGGAGCCCCCCAAAAGTAAAGTCTGCCACTGTTTCTGCTGTTTCCCTGCTATTTGCCATGAAGTGATGGGACCGGATGCCATGATTTTAGTTTTCTGAATGTTGAGCTTTAAGCCAACTTTTTCACTCTCCTCTTTCACTTTCATCAAGAGGATCTTAGTTCTTCTTTGCTTTCTCCCATGAGGGTGGTGTCATCTGCATATCTCAAGTTATTGATATTTCTCCCAGCAATCTTGATTCCAGCTTGTGCTTCATCCAGCCCAACATTTCTCAGGATGTACTCTACATAAAAGTTAAATAAGCAGGGTGACAATATACAGCCTTGAAATACTCCTTTTCCTATTTGGAACCAATCTGTTGTTCCATGCCCAGTTCTAACTGTTGCATTCTGACCTGCATACAGATTTCTCAACAGGCAGGTCAGGTGGTCTGGTATTTACATCTCTTTCAGAATTTTCCATAGTTTGTTGTGATCCACACTGTCAAAGGCTTTGGCATAGTCAATAAAGCAGAAATAAATGTTTTTCTGGAACTCTCTTGCTTTTTCGATGATTCAGGGGATGTTGGCAATTTGATCTCTGGTTCCTCTGCCTTTTCTAAAACCAGCTTGAACATCTGGAAGTTCATAGTTCATGTATTGCTGAAGCCTGGCTTGGAGAATTTTGAGCATTACTTTGCTAGCATGTGAGATGAGTGCAATTGTGCAGGAGTTGAGCATTGTTTGGGATTGCCTTTCTTTGGGATTGGAATGAAAACTGACCTTTTCCAGTCCTGTGGCCACTGAGTTTTCCAAATGTGCAGGCATATTGAGTGAAGCACTTTTACAGCATCATCTTTTAGGATTTGAACTAGCTCAACTGGAATTCCATCACTTCCAGTAGCTTTGTTCGTAGTGATGCCTCCTAAGGCCCACTTGACTTCACATTCCAGGATGTCTGGCTCTAGGTGAGTGATCACACCATCGTGATTATCTGGGTCATGAAGATCTTTTTTGTACAGTTCTATGTATTTTTGCCACCTCTTCTTAATATCTTCTGCTTCTGTTAGGTCCATACAATTTCTGTCCTTTATTGAGCCTATCTTTGCATGAAATGTTCCCTTGGTATCTCTAATTTTCTTGAAGAGATCTCTCGTCTTTCCCATTCTATTGTTTTCCTCTATTTCTTGGCACTGATCACTGAGGAAGGCTTTCTTATCTCTCCTTGCTATTCTTTGGAACTCTGCATTCAAATGGGTATATTTTCCCTTTTCTCCTTTGCTTTTCACTTCCCTTCTTTTCACAGCTATCTGTAAGGTCTCTTCAGACAGCCATTTTGCTTTTTTGCATTTCTTTTTCTTGGGGATGGTGTTGTTCCCTGTCTCCTGCACAATGTCGGGAACCTCGGTCCATAGTTCACCAGGCACTCTGTCTATCACATCTAGCCCCTTAAATCTATTTCTCACTTCCACTGTATAATCATAAGGGATTAGTATTTAGGTCATACCTGAATGGTCTAGTGGTTTCCCCAACTTTCTTCAATTTAAGTCTTGATTTAGCAATAAGGAGTTCATGATCTGAGCCACAGTCAGCTCCTGGTCTTGTTTTTAGAGTAAGTTACAGTAAGTAACTGTACTTCCTACTAATTCCTCCTACATTTAGAGCATGAAAAACCATTAGCACAATTAAAAAAGGCTTTTGTGATGTCAGTAGCATTTTTCTATACCTAAGATTTAGTTACTAATTCTCTTAATACTAGGTATGTGGGATTCCTAATCTTGCCTTTTAAAAGTCTTTCTATTTAGATGTGATATTTTAACAAGCAGAAAAAATGTCATATGATTAATTCCTGTGGTTTCACACATTAAAAACTATTTTATTTTCCTTAGTGAAACTTTTTTTTTTAATTTTTTTTATTTTTTCAGTGGGTTTTGTCATACATTGACATGAGTCAGCCATGGATTTACACGTATTCCCCATCCTGATCCCCCCTCCCACCTCCCTCTCCACCCGATTCCTCTGGGTCTTCCCAGTGCACCAGGCTCGAGCACTTGTCTCATGCATCCCACCTGGGCTGGTGACCTGTTCTTAGTGAAACTTTTTAAAGAGGATTGGATGGATAATTATTCTTCTCATGGCATATGCTCAGTATAAGCAGGTAAAACAGACATTAGTCTAGCAAGTCTCCTTACATTCTCCCTGGAACAAATTAATACATTCTCTCTCTTAATACTGTATATGGATTGTGAAATAAGTAATCCTTAATGTAAAATACATGTTTGTTTTATTCAAATAAAATTTCTCTACAACAATTTATAAAATGAACTTAATACATGATTACTCTTTCAGTTATTATTTGTAAAGAAAGCCACTCAATGAATAATCATATAATTAATTATAAAGTTCATACATATCCCATCATATCATATTCAGTCAGTACCAATACAGTATAATTAACCTGTTAAATGTATTTTTTTCTAAAAGCATATGGTTACTTAAACATGGCTATGTCAGAAATATTCATTATCCTTTCCTTAAGTATATAATAGAAATGTAGTTATAGTATACTGAAAAATGAACAAGGATGTCATCAGATCACTTGCCTTTTTTTAATGGGTTGTAAGAAGATAGCAGACATACTTTTTAGAACTGTATTTTGCAATATCAAATTTAGAAGCCTGATTTTCTGATTGTTCACAGTCATATTTCAAACCAGTTTAAATATAGCTCTAGATTAAATGACTGTGGTTTATTTTTTGGACTTTGGTAACGGCTGTGCTATTTGCATCTTGTTTCCCTTGCCCAGAATTTATAGGCATTTTCAATATTTTTATGTCATACATTTATTTACAAGCAGGTAAAACAATTAAAAGAAGAAAAGTGAACCTACATACAAAACAAATACACCTACAGACATAGAAAACAAACCAGTGATTACCAAAGGGGAAAGGGTGGGGATGGGATAAATTAGGAGTCTGGGATTAACATATGCACACTACTTACATATAAAATAAATAACAAGAACATACTGTATAGCACAGGAACTCTACTTAATATTTCATAACAACCTACAAGGAAAAAGAATCTGAAAAAGAATATGTATATACATGGATAACAGAATGCATATCTGAAACTAACAAACATTGTAAATTAACTATACTTCAGTAAAAAATGGTTAATAAATATATTTCAAGAAAAAATGGTTAATATATAAAAGAAAAAATAAAAATAGAAGGGTCACAGTTTTATGTGACCATCAGATTCTGAGCTCTTCTAATAAGGAAACTGGGATTCAATCTGTACTCAGAAACCCACTCCTCAAATGTCTGGGGATACATAATTCTGTTGGGAATCTTGGGACAAGGGGGATGGAAATAGCAGTAACAGAGAAGCCCAATCAATCTCAGGCTTCAACACAAAGGTTCAAAACCTAGTTCTGCTCTGTAACCTGTGCAAATCACTGAGGAGGAGAAATAGCCAACCAACCTAGGGCACTAATGTAGGATTCCCGCATTCGAACCACTATGTCATTTAAACTTCACTAGAGACTTACTTTATGGATTAGGAAATTGAGGTTACTTTGCTTCTCCATGTCCGCTCAAGTAGTTGAGTTGAGACTAATCTCAGGTCATCCACATCCAGAGCCCACACTCTTAACCACAGATCTCTACCTTTAAACCTCAGTTTGTTGTTTTCTCACTAAGTCATGTCCAGTTGTTTTGTGATCCCATGGACTGTAGCCCTCCAGGCAGCTCTGTCCATGGGATTTCCCAGGCAAGAATACTAGAGTGGATTGCCATTTCTTCTCCTCGGTTTACACTTGTACAAAATGATGCTGTGTTTGAGTATACTATACACTCTGCCTACTGTCATAATAAATTCAAGTATGGTTCAAAGGATGTCAAAAACCTTTCACATAATAAATTTAGGTAAGTATTGACTTTTGCTAAGCTGGTGACAGAGTAGCTACTGTATAGTGTCTGGAATCATAAAATGAAGTTTTAGAGATTATCTTTTTTTTTTTTTTTATTAAATTCAGATTTCTGAATCAAATCTGACATCTTCTTGAAAGGGAAGATACCTTCTAGGACCTTGACTATGTGAAAGTAAGTGAACTAATTTTGAAATATCAACTCTATTTGGTAATACAAAGAATTTTAACTTTTGAAAAAAAACTTAAGGAATACTTAGCATGCAATTAAGTTTTCAAAAAAATATTCATTCAAATTAGCAAATTAAAAAAAAACAATTTTAGATTCCAATCCACATTGACAATAATGTTCTAGAGCAGAATTTATGTGGTTGATAGCCTGGTAGTCCCCTAGTGCTGTTGAGCTCCTATCTTCTTGACTCATATATAATATTGGCAACTGTTTAACTGTCAAGACTTCCACACTAGACGACAGCTTGGTGAGACACAGAAGGCAGTGATCCTAGATTTATTTTTTTCACATAGTTTGCACACCTTTGGATAAGTCCCTAACCCTTGCTGAACCTCTATATTAACAGGTATAAAATGTTTTCTTTAAAGAAAGAGGCTGTTAGCATCTTGATATTCCAAGAACTACATAAGGCAGCCTTGGTTTGGGTCCTTAATGCATTGCTAAGGAGCTCACACATATATAGGTGGTGAGGGGAAGCTGGGGAAGGAAGGAATAGTCAATGAACTGATTCTATGTATAAAAACAGTGATTGTGCATGACATTATATTTTTAAATCAACAGATGATATTTTGTTGTCCAAGATCTAGAACTGAATGATACCTGAATTGAATGATCTTCAGATCTTTGATTAAGATATTTACACCAATGTTTCCATGTTGTGCAGCTTTGTGAATTCTCTGTATTTTCTCATTACTTCCCCAAATCACTCTTTCTATGTAAAATTGCTGTTACTTATACTAAATTTTCTTTGCATATGAATAATCTCCATAGAGAGCAGCCATATCTAGAAAACACTGTACTAATCAAAGAGAAAATATAGATTTTCCAAGTTGTATTAATTTGCTTGCCTCTCAAGAGCTGCTTTGAAAAATGACATGAGACTGCCATAACTTAAATTGCATATAGGATTCAGATATACTACATATAATTTCCTTGAACTTGATTAAAAGTATAATTTGTTAAGCAAGTAGTATTTCATTTATTGCTTTCAAGTACCTTGTTACTTTCAGTGAGAATCCTGAAAGTAATTCATGGGAAAGAAAACAAAGAGGCAAAGATTTTCTAAAGAAAATTCAAATAAAATAATTTGGTTATGAAAAATAAAATTAGTTATTAAAAAACTTTCCATGCTTTAGAAAAAGTCACACATATACCTCCAAATCTAGATAATTAGGATAATTATTCACCCACTAGAAATCATTTTTTCAGTCAGTTTCCAGATTGTTGCCCTTCATTTATTTAATAGCTCCCCACTATGTCAGTGCTACTGCTTTTTCGAGTGTGGTGAGCCAGATGTTGGTTGAGTTATGGCACCACAACAGCCTTTAATAAACAGAAGCACATCCTAGATTAACATAAACATTTGCTTTTAATTTACAGATATATAAGACTTTCAAATAAAATAAACAGCTCTGATTATCAACAAATAGGCTGAATTTTAAAGATACAATAGCTAACGTAACTAGATTATTGAACTAGTTTTCTCAGGTGTGTTTATCTACTAATAGAACATCCACATGCCTTGAATAATTTACTATTAAATATTTCATTGGCTAAACCAACCATAAAATTGCTCCTATACTTACTATCAAATGACAACATTGATTTATAAAGACATATGAATTCAACTGTGGAGATAATTACTCCTAGGAATAAATATAGTTTGACCTGCATGAGCAAAATAAAATTTTAAATTTAAAAAGAAAAATATTTTTATTTTACCATATTAACTTTCCATTGTGAAGTCTTATCTAGCTAGAAAAAGTGTCCTATGTATAATGGTTTCAAGCTTGTGTAGAAAAATAATTTTGGAAGAGGACAGATAAATGCATACTAACTCATATAAATTTTACTTATTGTCTTTACCTCTCAATTTTTAGTAAGATTTATAAAAATATCTTATGTAATTCTGGCAGACAGTTCAGATCCAGGGCTAGTTTCATGCACATGTATCTGTACTGTCACAGAGGACTCTGTTTAGACACTGGCTTAGTCAATGCTTCCTTGCCATCCATCTTGAAATTCTTTTAACATCTCAACAAGATGCCTCATGTTTTCTGCTTGCACTGGGCCATTCAAATTAGGTAGCTGGTATTGATCTGATATTCATTGCATCTGTGATTATAATATTGCCTGGATTAGTAAAAGAATTGCAATCAATCGAAATACTGTGAAAAACCACCTATTAGGTGTTTTGTGAGTCCCTTTTCTGGAAGAACTGCCCATTGAAGACTGGGTGCTATAAATCACACTGCTACTTTGCAACCCTGACCAAAGCTAGTAGTTCTCTCCTCTCATTTTCCTAGATTTGACTCTTTCAGGTCTTCCTGGGATTAGATGTGATATCTCAGGAACAGTCTAATTAATTCTCTTTTACCTTAACCAACCCCATGCAGATGTCAGTTACATTCAACCAAATGAGATTTAAACAATATATCATTAAATAGGAATTTGATTAAAATAAATCATGAAAACTCATTAAACACAATATCATGCAAAACTGAGAATGAGAGTGAGTTATGAATAATGTCAGAAAAGACACAATGTATCAGGAAATTTTTTAAACAATTTGCAAAATAATATGTTGTGCAACATCTCCTTTCATTGTTGGACTTAAAAAAGTACTTTAAATGTGAATAGATTTTAGAAGATATACTTTCAAGCTGTTAGCAGAAATGGTTACAGGAGGTGGAGATATATATATATGTATATGTATACATATATATGTATATATGTATATATATGGAGATATATATATATATATGTATATATATAAAATAGGGACTGGCTATAGAAGAATTCCTAAATTTACTGGACAAATATTTGTTTACCCCAAATTATTTAAATAGTCTTACCAAAATCTTTCTTTTTTAATTAGAGAAAATTTAAGAATGATATTCCTAACAAAATAAATGCTTACATTCATATGACTTCTCTTGTTGAGGGAGTTAATTCACATTTTGAAAAATATTTGGTCATTTTTCCAAATAGATATTTTAGATTGTGATTTAGTAGAGTTAGTGAACTATTGCAATCATCTAAACAAACGTTTCTCTAGACCATTTTAATTACCTAGCTATTTCATATTTATAAATATTAATTCATATGTTTGACATTATTAAAATACAGACTCTTTAAGGTTATACATATGCCAAGAAAATCAGTTAAGTAAGTTTATTTTGTGATTAAATATAAAACTTAGTCCTTGCCTTCAAAAAACTTACAGTTTAGTGAACCAGACAGCAAGAAGGACATTATATTTTAACTCACATTATAAAATAGATGAAAAACCTACTGGAAACTTGTAAGTTAGATGGCAGAGTCAATTCCCTGTTTTTATCTCTTCATGCCTCTAAATGAAAATTACTTCTAACAGTTTCATGTAAATGATTGACTGACCAGGAAGCAAAATAAAGAAAGAAGTCTGTAGTAGGGGTATATTTAGAGAATTTTTTTGTTAATCTCAAAGTTAATTTGTTTATCTCAAAATAAAATGATGGTCTAACAAAAGATTCATGAATTCTGCCATTCGAAATGATCTTGTAGTAATAAGTTAACTATTTACCTAATAAATTATCATTAGTGGTAAAGGTACTGCCCATATCAGCATGCACATTTTGTTGTGAAAGCTGAAGTCTTAGTCATTTAGTTGTGTCTGACTCTTTGCGAGTCCGTGAACTGTAGCCCACCAGGCTCCTCTGTCCATGGAATTCTCTAAGTAAGAATACTGCAGTGGGTAGAGCATTTTGTTATACTGTAAACATTTTGACTAATTTGTCCATAACATGGCAATTGCCCCAAATTTTAGAGTATTATCATCATCATTTGGAAAAAGACCCTGATGCTGGGAAAGATTAAGGGCAGGAGGAAAACGGGGCAACAGAGAGAGAATTATGGGCTACACTTCATTGGATATAGTATTGATGAAGACGTAAGACCTAAATACTAGATGAGTGAACATATTTTTCTCAAAAAATTCACACCATTTGCCAAGAAAGCAAAGAGATATCCTCTGTGATGATATCCTTTTCACATGGGCATAGCACAAGTTTCTGAATCACTTGTCCAGAAATGATCATACTTCTAATTGATTTTTATGTCTAACAATTAAAATACTCCAAGTACCTGCAAAAATGTTCGTGTGTTTCATTATTTTTATGTAGTTTTTCTCAGATCTCAGAGCTAACTTCTTATTGGACCAAAAAACAGTTGTTGATTCTTTCTCCATGATTAAAAATAGAATCATCCCAAGTTATTTAAATGGGTATTTTAACGTTCATAGGCTTTTCTGTTAAGGCCCATCAAGATTTTTCATTGTCCTTAGCTGAGAGCTCGCATGTCATAAATCCTTTTATAATGAATAGTTTCTTTTACATAAAATTAAAGCCCCTACAACAACCTTCAGCAATTCTACCAAAGAGATATTCCTTAGTAGTCCTTCATAAAGTTTGTCAATTATAAATCTCATTACAATCATCTATCAAATTATACCATGTGTTATTAAGTGAAAGAATTTAAGGCTTAATCAAGGTAAAAGAATTATTTCAACTTCATGGCTGAGGTTGTTTTCAACAACTTTTCTGTAAATATGGGGGCTAAGGGAACTCAACCACAGTCAGTCCCCATTTACTTCCTACTTATGTGTGGTAATAAATTCCCATGTTAAGAAGAAGCATTTCTATCCAGGCATGGGAAACAAAGGTTTGAAAATCAATCACATTTTTCACATTAAAATAGCCACCAAATTGCCAAAGTTAAATGAGTCAGAAGTCTAAAACATCACTTCCATTAAATCCCCCTTTTGCCTGGGTGCTACAGTATATTATGTTGTCAGCAATGAACCAAAAGACGTCACAGGTTATAAATATTCAGCCAGATAAATACAAAGAGAAAATATTTCCTATTGACTGGTACTTATACAAAATAAGTATAAGAGAGAAAAAAGACATGAAAAGAGCAGGTGAGAAAAAAAAGATGTGTAGATATGGTCACATGACTCAGAACTCTCTTCAAAAGAATGTGCTGCAAGGTGGCTACCTGCTGACAGGACAGCCTCCAGCAGCTATTTTCTCACTTACATCAGCTCAAACTGCCAAGGCCACATGTACACTGGATGGTTCCTGGCCACTAACCGGGAACAACGCTGGTATAGAGCAGGCCCATTTCTACCTGTACCCAGGACTTCTCTACTGGGCAACCAGTGCTCAAAGACAGGCCTGACCAATACTTTCTTAGGCTCCACCGCAGCAGAAAGCTCCTCCTTCCCAATTTGTCCTTCTCTTCCTCCTGTCATGAGTGTCCAGTGTCAGGCATCAGTGACATATCCATCTGAGGGGTCTCCCATTGCTCCCTCCCCTCTTCATCTTTTACATTCATTTCTCCCATAAATCATTTGCATATCTAGACCCAAATTGGTATCTGCTTTTCAGATGCCTGAAGGTGACAAAGAAAGTAAGGTCAATGAAAGAAAATATCCAGTTTTTTCCTTGAAGAAAAATAAATATCTACTTTAACTATTTTTATTCCTTGCCACTTAAGGATAATAAGCAAGATCTATAATTTGAAGAAACATTTTACTTTAATGAATAAATTAAAGAACAATTTTTTGGCGTTTCTTCCCTGCACCCTCCTTCCCTCCTTCCTTTCTTTCAGTTTTTAGACAACTACTGAAAAGGAAAACTTGGCAAGGAAATTTTATACAAAAATTTTATTCTCCTTATTGTAGATTTTAAAACTTGCAAATACTTTTCTGTAGTGTTCTTTGTAATGTCACTCATAGTGATAAGATTTTTTTAAATTAATTAATTTCTGTATTTTAATTGAAGGCTAAGTACTTTATAATATTGTGGTGGATTTTTACCATACATTGACATGAATCAGCTATGGGTGTACATGTGTTCCCCATTCCAAACCCCCGTCCCACCTTCCTCTCCATCCCATTCCACTGGGTTGTCCCAGTGCACTGGCTTTGAATGCCCTGTTTTGTGCATCGAACTTGGATTGATCATCTGTTTCACATATGGTAATACACATGTTTCAGTGTTATTCTCTCAAATCATCTCACCCTCACCTTCTCCCACAGAGTCCAAAAGTCTGTTCTTTATATCTTTGTCTCTTTTGCTGTCTCGTGTATAGGGTCATCATTACTATCTTTCTAAATTTCGTATATATGCGTTAATATACTATATTGGTATTTTTCTTTCTGACTTTCTTCACTCTGTATAATAGGCTCCAGTTTCATCCACCTCATTAGAATTGATTCAAATGCATTCTTTTAACAGATGAGTAATATTTCATTGTGTATATGCACCATAGCTTTCTTATCCATTTGTCTGCTGATTGACATCTAGGTTGCTTCCACGTTCTAGCTATTGTAAAGTGAAAGTGAAGTCACTCGGTCGTGTCCGACTCTTTGCGACTGTAGCCTACTGGGCTCCTCCATCCATGGGATTTTCCAGGCAAAGGTCCTGGAGTGGGTTGCCATTTCCTTCTCCAGGGGATCTTCCTGGGGAACCTGACTCTCCCACATTGCAGGCAGGCACTTTACCCTCTAAGCCACCAGGGAAATCAGCTATTGTAAACAGGGCTGCAATGATCATTGGGGTACACATGTCTCTTTTAATTCTTGTTTCCTCAGTGTGTATGCCCAGTAGTGGAATTGCTGGGTCGTATGGCAGTTCTATTTTCAGTTTTTTAAGGAATCTCCACACTGTTCTCCATAGTGGCTGTACTAGTTTGCATTCCCACCAACAGTGTAAGAGGGCTCCCTTTTATCCACACCCTCTCCAGCATTTATTGTTTGTAGACTTTTGGATAGCAGCCATTCTGACCTGCATGAAATGATACCTCACTGTGGTTTGGATTTGCATTTCTCTGATAATGAGTGATGTTGAGCATCTTTTCAAGTGTTTGTTAGCCATCTGTATGTCTTCTTTGGAGAAATGTCTGTTTAGTTCTTTTACCCATTTTTTGATTGGGTCATTTATTTTTCTAGTATTGAGCTGCATGAGCTGTTTTGTTTATTTTTGAGACTAATTCTTTGTCAGTTGCTTCATTTGCTATTATTTTCTCCCACTCTGAAGGCTCTCTTTTCACCTTGTTTACAGTTTCCTTCATTGTGCAAAAGCTTTTAAGTTTAATTTGGTCCTATTTGTTTATTTTTGCTTTTATTTCCATTATTCTTGGAGGTGGGTCATAGAGAATCTTGCTGTGATTTATGTCGAAGAGTGTTTTGCCTATGTTCTCCTCTAGGAGTTTTATAGTTTCTGGTCTTATATTTAGATCTTTAATTCATTTTGAGTTTATTTTTGTGTATGGTGTTAGAAAGTGTTCTAGTTTCATTCTTTTACAGGTGGTAGACCAGTTCTCCCAGCACCAGTTGGTAAAGAGATTGTCTTTTCCCCATTGTATATTTTTGCCTCCTTTGTCAAAGATAAGGTGTCCATAGGTGCATGGATTTATCTCTTGGTTTTCAATTTTGTTCCAATGATCTATATTTATGTTTTTGTGCCAGTACCATACTGTCTTGATGACTGTTGCTTTGTAGTATAGTCTGAAGGCAGGCAGGTTGATTCCTCTAGGTCCATTCTTCTTTCTCAAGATTGCTTTGGCTATTCGAGGTTTTTTTTGTATTTCCATACAAATTGTGAAATTATTTGTTCTGCTGCTGCTGCTGCTAAGTCGCTTCAGTTGTTTGTTCTAGTTCTGTGAAAAATACCGTTTGTAGCTCAATAGGGATTGCATTGAATCTATAGATTGCTTGGGTAGTACACTCATTTTCACTATATTGATTCTTCCAATCCATGAACATGGTATATTTCTCCATCTATTTGTGTCATCTTTAATTTCTTTCATCAGTATTTTGTAGTTTTCTATATATAGGTCTTTTGTTTCTTTAGGTAGACCTATACATAAGTATTTTATTCTTTTCATTGCACTGGTGAATGGGATTGTTTCCTTAATTTCTCTTTCTGTTTTCTCATTGTTAGTGTATAGGAATGCAAGGGATTTCTGTGTATTGATTTTATATCCTGCAACCTTACTATATTCATTGTTTAGCTATAGAAATTTTCTGGTGGTGTCTTTAGGGTTTTCTATGTAGAGGATCATGTCATCTGCAAACAGTGAGAGTTTTACTTATTCTTTTCCAATCTGGATTCCTCTTATTTCTTTTTCTTCTCTGATTGCTGTGGCTAAAACTTCCAAAACTATGTTGAACAGTAGTGGTGATAGTGGGCACCCTTGTCTTGTTCCTGACTTTAGGGGAAATGCTTTCAATTTTTCACCATAGAGGATAATGTTTACTGTGAGTTTATCATATATGGCTTTTATTATGTTGAGGTATGTTGTTTCTATGCCTGCTTTCTGGAAAGTTTTTATCATAAATGGGTGTTGAATTTTGTCAAAGGCTTTCTCTGCATCTATTGAGATAATCATATGGTTTTTATCTTTCAATTTGTTAATGTAGTGTATCACATTGATTGATTTGTGAGTATTGAAGAATCCTTGCATCCCTGTGATAAAGCCCATTTGGTCATGATGTATGATCTTTTTAATATGTTGTCAGATTCTGTTTGCTAGGATTTTGTTGAGGATTTTTGCATCTATGTTCATCAGTGATATTGACCTGTAGTTTTCTTTTTCTGGCATCTTTGTCTGGTTTTGGTATTACAGTGATGGTGGCCTCATACAATGAGTTTGGGGTTTTCCCTTCCTCTGCAATTTTCTGGAAGAGTTTGAGTAGGACAGGTGTTAGCTCTTCTCTAAATTTTTGGTAGAATTCACTTGTGAAGCCATCTGGTTCCTGGGCTTTTGTCTGTTGGAAGATTTTTGATTACAGTTTTGATTTCTGTGCTTGTGATGGGTCTGTTAAGATCTTCTATTTCTTCCTGCTTCAGTTTTGGAAGGTTATACTTTTCTAAGAATTTGTCCGTTTCTTCCAAGTCATCCATTTTATTGGTGTATAGTTTCTGATAGTAATCTTTTATGATCCTTTGTATTTCTGTGTTGTCTGTTGTGATTTCTCCATTTTCATTTCTAATGTTGTTGATTTGATTCTTCTCCCTTTTTTTCTTGATGAGTCTGGCTAATGTTTGTCTATTTTCTTTATCTTCTCAAAGAACCAGATTTTTGTTTTGTTGAATTTTTATAGAGTCTTATTTGTTTCCCTTTCATTTATTTCTGCCCTAATTTTTATGATTTCTTTCCTTCTACTAACCCTGGGGGTTCTTCATTTCTTCTTTTTCTAGTTGCTTGAGGTGTAAAATTAGGTTATTTATTTGATTTTTCTCTTGTTTCTTGAGGTAAGCTTGTACTGCTACGAGCTTTCCCCTTAACACTGTTTTTACTGAATCCCATAGGTTTTGGGTTGTCGTGTTTTCATTTTCATTTGTTTCTAAACATATTTTGGTTTCCTTTGTGATTTCTTCCATGATTTGTTGGTTATTCAGAAGCATGTTGTTTAGCCTCCATGTGTTTGTATTTTAATAGCCTTTTTCCTGTAGTTGACATCTATTCTTATTGCACTGTGATCAGAAAAGATGAAATGATTTCAATTTTTTTGAATTTACCAAGGCTAGATTTATGGCCCAAGATGGGATGTATCCTGGAGAATGTTCTGTGTGCACTTGAGAAAAAGGTGAAATTCATTGTTTGGGGGTGAAATGTCCTAAAGATATCAATTAGGTCTAACTGGTCCATTGTATCTTTTAAAGTTTGTGTTTCCTTGCTAATTTTCTGTTTGGTTGATCTGTCCATAGGTGTGAGTGGGGTATTAAAGTCTCCCACTATTATTGTGTTGTTGTTAATTTCCCCTTTCATACTTGTTAGCATTTGCCTTACATATTGAGGTGCTCCTATATTCAGTGCATGTATATTTATAATTGTTATATCTTCTCTTGTATTGACCCTTTGATCATTATGTAGTGTCCTTCTTTATTTCTCTTCACGGCCTTCATTTCAAAGTCTATTTTATCTGATATGAGTATTACTACTCCTGTTTTCTTTTGATCTCCATTTGCATGAAATATTTTTTTTTCCAGCCTTTTGCCTTCAGTCTGTATGTGTCCCTTTGTTTGAGGTGGGTCTCTTTTAGACAGCATATATAGGGATCTTGCTTTTGTATCCATTCAGGCAATCTTTGTCTTTTGCTTGGGGCATTCAACACATTCACATTTAAGGTAATTATTGATAACTATGATCCTGCTGCCATTTACTTTGTTGTTTTGGGTTCATGTTTATACAACCTTTCTGTGTTTCCTGTCTAGAGAAGAACCTTTAGCATTTGTTGAGGAGCTGGTTTAGTGTTGCTGAATTCTCTCAGCTTTTGCTTGTCTGCAAAGCTTTTGATTTCTCTTGCATATTTGAATGAGATCCTTGCTGGGTATAGTAATCTGGGTTGTAGGTTTTCCTCTTTCATCACTCTAAGTATATCCTGCCATTCCCTTCTGGCCTGAAGAGTTTCTATTGAAAGGTCAGCTGTTATCCTTATGGGGGTCCCCTTGTATATTATTTGTTGCTTTTCCCTTGCTGCTTTTAATATTTTCTCTTTGTGTTTGATCTTCATTAATTTGATTAATATGTGTCTTGGGGTGTTTCATCCTGATTTTCTCCTGTTTGGGACTCTCTGGGTTTCTTGGACTTGGGTGGCTATTTCCTTCCCCATTTTAGGGAAGTTTTCAACTATTATCTCAAATATTTTCTCATGCCCTTTCTTTCTGTCTTCTTCTGGGATTTCTATGATTCAAATGTTTGGGTGTTTAAAATTGTCCCAGAGGTCTCCGAAGTTGTTTTAATTCTTTTAAAACATTTCTTTTAATTCTTTCTTCCTCTCTGCTTTATTTATTTCCACTATTCTATCTTCCAGCTCACTTATCCTATCTTCTGCCTCAGTTTTTCTACTGTTGGTTCCCTCCAGAATGCTTTTGATCACAATTATTACATTATCCATTATTGACTGACTCTTCTTTATCTCTTCTAGGTCCTTGTTAAACATTTCTTGCATCTCTCAATCCTTGTCTCCAGGCTATTTACCTGTAACTCCATTTTGTTTTTAAGATTTTGGATAATCTTTACTATTACTATTCTGAATTCCTTTTTAGGTAGACTCCCTATCTCCTCCTTTTTGGTTGGTTTGGTGGGCATTTATCATATTCCTTTACCTGCTGATTATTTCTCTGCCTTTCATTTTGTTTAGATTGCTGTGTTTGGTGTGCCCTTTCTGTAGGCTGGAAGTTCGTGGTTCGTCTTTATTGTGGAGCCTACTCCCTGTGGGTGGGGTTGGACTATTCTGGCTTGCCAAAGTTTCCTGGGAGACTGTGTATGTTTTATGGTGGATGTAGCTGGATCCCTTCTCTCTGGAGTGCAATGAAGTGTCCAGTAGTGAGTTTGGGGGTATCTATGGGTTTGGTGTGACTTTGGGCAGCCTGTCTTTTAATGCTCAGAGCTGAGTTCCTGCTTTGTTGGAGAATTAGCATGGTATGTCTTGCTCTTGGCTCTTGGGTGGAGCTTTGTTTCAGTGTAGGTATGGAAGCTTTTGGATGAGCTCTTGTCTATTAATATTTCCTAGAATCAGGAGTTCTCTGGTGTTCTCAAGTTTTGGAGTTAAGCCTTCTGCTGCTGGCTTTCAGTCCTACTCTTACAGTAGCCTCAAGACTTCATCCATACAGCACAGGTGATAAAACATCTAGGTTAATGGTGAAACAATTCTCCACAGCGAGGGACAGCCAGAGAGGTTCACAGAGTTACATGGAGAGGAGAAGAACAAGGAGGGAGATAGAGACCAGGAGGAGAAGATGGGAAATCATAAGGGGTGAGAGCAATCTAGGCAGTAATCAATTCTCTATGTGCTCTCCACAGTCTGGAACACCCAGAGAGATTCACAGAGTGACATAAAGAAGAGAAGAGCAACAAGGGAGAGAGAGACCAGGAGAAGAGGACGGAGTCAAAAGGGGAGAGACCAATCTAGCCTGTAGTCAGTTCCCTAAGTGCTCGCCACAGCCTGAAACACCCAGAGAGATTCACAGAGTTAAGTAGTGAAGAGAAGGGGGAGGGAAGAGATAGAGGTGACCTGGGGGAGAAAAGGGAGAGCCAAAAGGGAAGAGAGAAATTAAGCCAGTAATCACACCCCTAAGTGAAAATGGATACTGAAAATTAGGTTCTGAAAGGTACAAAATTGATAACAAATACCAAAAAGCAGATTAAAAACTCTATAGCAGAGGTTAGACTCTCTCTCTCTCTCTCTCTCTCTCTCTCTCTCTCTCTCTCTATATATATATATATATATATATATATATAAAATACAAAATCAATCACAAAAATTATAAAAAATATAGATATGAAATTTGCTCTAAAAATAGGGTCTTGTTTTGCAAGGTAATAGTAGCTTATAAAATTAAAAATTAAAGGAGTAATAAATAATTTAAATCTAAAAAAATTTAAAAGTGATAATAGTAAAAATATACCTAGGAATTCATCTGAAGCTCTTGTGGGCAGTGTGGGGTCAGTTCAGTTTCAGATAGTTCCTTGTTCCAGCTTGTACTTGTTCTCAAGGTCTATAGGCCCTCTCCAATGCTTAATGTTAACTACAGGGTTTTAATCTGTTGTACCTGCCACTTCCAGAGCGGTTCCCTCTGTTTATTTTGGCTTCCTCTGTTTGCAGGTCTCTCCAGTGTCTAATTTCTGCCCTGACACAAGGGGGTGATGGTGGTCACTAATTTAGGTTCACTTGTTCAGTTGTGTTGTGGGGAGGAAGGAACATTGCAAACAAATATGGCTGGCGTGTGTGGGGAGTGCTCGCAGTGAATGGACCACACTGGGTTTCCCCCAGCTCACAGCAGCATGTGCTTTCCGCATCTACACTGCTCAGGCTCCAGGGTGCTCTGCAGGGGCACTGTCCACAGCAGGCCCTGTGTTTCATGCACTTCCCAGGTCTAAGCCGCTCACGTTCATGTTCTCGGGTACTCCACAAAGGCACAGGCTTGGTTGGGCATGTGTTTTTTGCCCTTCCCAGGTCCTAGCAGCTCAGGCGACCAGGTGCTTGGCAAGTGCACTGTCCCAGGTGGACCCTGCATCTTAATCACCTCCCCAGTCCTGGCCACTTGTTTTCACAGGTGCGCCGGGAGAGCACCGCCTCAGGTGTGCCAAATGTCTCCTCTGGGGAGTTGATCTCAGGCTGCGAGCCCCCTTGCAGATGTCAGCTGCCCAGGATCCCAGGAAGATGTGGTTAGCAACTGAGAGCCTGCTCACATTTTGGTGAAGGATGCCAGTCTCTGGGGCTGAGACTGGAGCAGCACCTTGCCTTCCAGCTCTGGCTGTCACACACCTGCCTCGCTGTCCCCGATGGCGGGGAGGGGCCTGTAGGCAGCAGACCAGCTCTCCTTTGGTATTCGCTCAATCCTTTGTTTTGTGACCAGGTTGTGAATTAGAGCCTTTCATGGGAAAGTTTTTTTTTTTTTTTTTCCTCTCTGGTGATCCCATAGTTTGGGTTGCTATCTCATGTTAGCTCCCTCAGTTTGTCCTCAGGGTATTCAGGCCCGGTCCTTACCCTAAGGACTGATCCTGTAGCCTGCGCCTCCCTATCCAGCCCCCACTTGCTGGTGGCAGATGCGAGCATTCTGGGCAACTTCTCCACTGGCAGTTGTGGTTAGGTGCCTACTCTGTGGGGGGTTTTTTGTTTGTTTTTTGTTTTCCTCCCAGTTATGTTGCACTCTGAGATTCCAAAATTCCCCACAGACCTGCCTGTGAGAGGGTTTCCTACTGTTTGGAAACTTCTCCTTCACGACTCCCTCCCCAGGATGGGTCTCCATCCCTAACTCTTTTGTCTCTCTGTCTTTTATATTTTGCCCTACCTCCTTTTGAAGAGAATGGGCTGCCTTTCTGGGTGCCTGGTGTCCTCTGCCAGCATTCAGAAGTTGTTTTGTGGAAGTTGTTCAGCATTCAAATGACCTTTTGATGAATTGGTGGGGGAGAAAGTGGTCTCCCCGTCCTATTACCCTGCTACCTTGGGACCACTCCTTCATGGTGTTAAGTTTGATGGACTATTTATAAGTAGGCACACAACCAAACAAAGTAAGGTTGCTACTACTAATGTAATCTAATGAAACCCATCACTACTGGGTAATGACGAAGATGCAATCATTCTTAAAGACATCTTTAGGAAGTTTCCACTCATGGCTTTCTATTGGTATGATAGTACATGGTAACAAAAAGCTACTCAAGGTAACATTAGTATTTATCAGGGTCCCATACACATATTCTTCATATAGGCAAGACCACATGCCAGCTTAAGTATGTTATTAAAATTCTGTCTTGTATTTCTATATCTGCTCTATTATTTTAAATTAATAGAAACAATATATAATATTAATGATTAGCATGTTCACAATAAGCCATAGCATTACTTGAATTATTCTATGGAGGCATAGAAAATTCCACTATCTACCTATCTTAATTGTATGTGTGACTTTCAGACTATAGTCAGATCACCACAACGATAAAATAATTGCATGTCAGAACAAAAACATTTAATATAGAGAGTACTGATTAGCTTAATTGAAATTGTATTCTTTTCTGACTAGAAAGCAAAATCCATGAAGACTGGTAACTTGGTAAAATTTTGAGATTATTTTAACACCTTTTAGTAACAAAATAAAATCAACATTATTATCCATGCAAATTATCATTAATATATGAGGAAACTAAGTGTATGTTTAGATGTCTAAGGATGCTGATGTTGTGCCTACCATGTTCAGGTGGTGGTAGTGATGTGGTTTAGTTTAGGAAGTTTCTAAACTTCCTAATGTTGATAAAATCAACATTTGATTTGTTCACTATTTGTTCATTTTAATTTCAATGTCCAGAATCCTCTAATTCTTACAGACATTTCCATTCTAATCTCCAAATGTTCTCCAACACTGCTTCAAGTGTGGCCGCTCCATTTGTTACACTCCAAACCATGTCCTCTGTTCAGAGGCCTGGAAACCTATTGAAATTCATCTACTTTTCATGTCTTGAGCAATCTAACTTTCTGATAATCACAGATGAAAGAGATGAGCCTCCCCAGTTAACATGATCACTTTCATTTTGGAAAGTTCTGTCTTCCTAAACTCTTTAGATATGCAGATGACACCACCCTTATGGCAGAAAGTGAAGAGGAACTAAAAAGCCTCTTGATGAAAGTGAAAGAGGAGAGTGAAAAAGTTGGCTTAAAGCTCAACATTCAGAAAACTAAGATCATGGCATCTGGTCCCATCACTTCATGGCAAATAGATGGGGAAACAGTGGAAACAGTGATAAACTTTATTTTGAGGGGCTCCAAAATCACTGCAGATGGTGATTGCAGCCATGAAATTAAAGGACACTTACTCCTTGGAAGGAAAGTTATGACCAACCTAGATAGCATATTAAAAAGCAGAGACATTATTTTGCCAACAAAGTTCCGTCTAGTCAAGGCTATGGTTTTTCCAGTGGTCATGTATGGATGTGAGAGTTGGACTCGGAAGAAAGCTGAGCGCTGAAAAATTGATGCTTTTGAACTGTGGTGCTGGAGAAGGCTCTTGAGAAAGTCCCTTGGACTACAAGGAGATCCAAGCAGTCCATCCTAAAGGAGATCAGTCCTCGGTGTTCATTGGAAAGACTTATGCTGAAGCTGAAACTCCAATACTTTGTCCAGCTCATGCGGAGTTGACTCACTTGAAAAGACCCTGATGCTGGGAGGGATTGGGGGCAGGAGGAGAAGGGGACGACAGAGGATGAGATGGCTGGATGGCATCACCGACTCAATGGACATGAGTTTGAGTAAACGCTGGGAGTTTGTGATGGACAGTGAGGCCTGGCGTGCTGCGATTCAAGGGGTTGCAAAGAGTCGGACACGACTGAGCGACTGAACTGAACTGACTGAAACTCTTTAGACAGAGCAAAGGGTAAGTTTCCTTAATAATCACTCTCTTTTCTAATCACTGATTATTCACAATTATGTTATCACCATTGTTGGACTTACTGTTTGGCATACAGTACTACCCACTTGAGCAAATTTTTAAGATTTGAGAAGGTCTGAACATGGTGGGCTTCCCAGGTAGCTCAGTGGTAAAGAATCACCAGCCAAGTAGGAGATGCAGGTTCAGTCCCTGGGTCGGGAAGATCCCTTGGAGAAGGAAATGGCCACCCACTCTGGTATTCTTGCCTAGGAAATTCCATGGACAGAGGAGCCTGGCAGGTGATAGTATGTGGGGCTGCAAAGAGTTGGACACAACTTAGCGACTAAACCACGTCACCACCACCACCTGAACATGGTAGGCACAACATCAGCATTCTTAGACATCTTAAAATATACTTATTTTCCTCATATATTAATGACAATTTGCATGGATAATAAATTCTAGTTTCTCCCTCACCTGTTTTTAGGATTTTGAAAACAGACTTCATTTTTCTCCTTGTACCCACTGTTAAAGATGAACTGTTCAAAGTCCACTTGTTCTTTTATCCCCATAAAAATGAAAAATTGTAGATGACTTTCTATATTCTTGGGGTGTAACACTTTCCAAGGGCCCATATAAGTGCTAGTCTTTTCTCAGTTATGTTGCTCATTTCAGAGATCCTTTCAATATGAAAACACATGCTTTTCTTCAAGGAAAGAAAAGTTTTCTTATTTCTTTGATTTTTCCCTACTTCTATCTTTTGTTCTGTTTCCATCTGTAACTCTTTAGGAAGGTGTGGAAAGGTTTCATTCTCTTTAGAAAGGTAGGCAGCATTTTTTGACTCTGCCTACCAGATTATTCAATTGGTCTATAGTCATTTAACTTCTAATAGCTAGCCCTTTAATGGATTTTTAAAAACTTTTTGATCTATTTTTAATATTCCCCAGACTTTTGCTTCTTCTCTGGTTGTTCCTTTTTTCAGAAGCCTGGTCTTGTTTTCAGAATCAGCATCCTCTATAATCCCTCTGAGAACACTAATCAAAATTTCTTTCCTTTGTTCCCTAAATTATCTGTTCTCTTCCATGTCATTTGTTCTGATTGTCTATATTTGGTCTTTCTATTTCATGCTGTTAATTTTCCAAATTGTGCTGATCCTTGGTTTCCTATACATACTATTAGATAGACAGCAAAGGTTCCCCTGCAACTGTGTAGTCTTCCTGTCTCACATAAAAGCATCTTTCTCAGTGGGAGGGCTAATGAAACTCAAATATGTTACTTTCAGACTTTGCTCTTTCTGTGCAGCACAAACCCTCCCAAATTCTCGCTGGACATTTCCCAGGATAGGCCTAACCAGTTCCTGTGTGACTCCATCTGTAAGTACAGTGAAGATTAATTCATTTGTACATGCTTTCTCTTTCTAATGCTATACACAAAAAGCTCTTAAATACTTGATTAAATCCCCACTATGTTCTTCTCTGTCTTCATTTTATAGCCATCGGAATACAAACACTTACATTTTTCTTCTTATTTTCTCGATTTCCCCCCAATGCTTTGCTCACCAATCTGTACCCACTCTCCCGAACTCATTGCCTACCTACATTCTGTTTCTCTGCACTAACTGATTTTCTCATCCTTCAAACGTTAGATTTCACCCAGCACTAGTAATCAACTCTGATCACTCACCAACCTTCACTATCTGCTCTCTGTGTTTTTATGTTGTTTACTGTGATGATGGATCAAGTATCTGCCATTGATCAAAGGTGGAGGAAGAGACCACCTGTTAAGTGTGTAAATAGATCTCTGGTCTAGATGGAGGATCTATTCCCCTGGATTATCTACCTACAACCTGGGGTATCCTACTTGAGTAGCCATTTTTTATACACCTCACATCCCTCCAACAAACTTTTCTCCATGTCTTCATTCACCACTTTCCTTAGCTTCTCTAGCAGCTTCGTTTGCATCTTGAGTATCTTTTTGAATTCCAATCTATAATGGGAGCCAAGCACCATTTTCTGCTGCTGTGTATTTTAGGCAGCAGATTTGTGGAGAAGAGCAGAAGGGAAACAAGAGAAGGTGGGAGGATGTTTTTGATTCTCAGCAACAGAGGTAATAATTTGCAAGTATTAAAACACTGATTTTGTTTTGCCCTGAAAGCATGTTCCCTTTCAACCTTCCAAAGGCAAGTTCTAATCAGATAGTGTATTATTTAAAAAGGAACAGATAGGGACCACCTAGAACAAAAAGGTCATTGGTCAGTTTTGAGTTCTGAGGCTGAATTTCTCTACAGCTTTAGTTTGGTAGTGGCTAACAATGCCAAAAAATACTTATAGATAAGTCTCTAAATTACTTTAATATTAAAAATGTTATATTCAAGCCTGGAGAATTCAGATTATGGGTTTTATTCCATAGTGCTGCAAGATGGCTATGACTTATGTGATGGCTGATCTAGGAGGTCTAGCTTCTAGGACACTAGCAGGATATCACACAAAGGAAATTAAAAACAAACAAACAAACAAACAACCTCCTTCCCTCTTGAGGGGCTCATGAAGAAGAAGAGTCGAGTAGGAAAAATAAGGAATTATAGATTGGGATTTTCAAGTTGAGATCAAATTAACCACAAGAAAACCTAGACACATCTATAATAATTAATGGTGTGTTTCTTTGAGAGAAGAGTCAGAGGTCTGCAGAACCCCCACCACAGCCCCTGACTTCCTGCATATTTTCAGCTTTAGTAATCATGCCATGTGCAAAAAGGCATGGGAGAAACAGCCAAAAAAAAGTCTTTAAAAGCCAAATATAATTACATTGAGGCGGTGCTTTTGGACTTCTGTGATGTGTACAAGGAAACTAGGAGTTCCAACATGGAACTCTGTGAAGAAATTTGTGAGGACCAATGGGTAAGCATGGGCCTGAATGGACTGTGAACAAAGAAGCCAATTTATTTAAGGACATTATAGAAGAAGGCAAACAGTTAGGACTATAGCTCTCAATATCTGATGCTAGGACACTGAAACTTGAGATCGCTCCTACTTTAACTGCAGCAGACACCTCAGTAGATTCAAAAGACCCCAACATTAATTCAGTAACCTCCTTCACTCCCCTTCATTAGATGGTTACATTAACTCCTGCCATATATTCATTGGCACCATCTAGAAAGGAGCACAGGACAGTTTAAATACTGAGCACACACCTGGGAAATTCAAGTAGAGGGTGAATTACCTGAAGAGTTCATTTAAATTATTAAATATATATTATCATGCATTTATTTAACACATGTATTGGGAACCTGCCGTGTATTCAGTAAGTATATTAGACCCAGCAATGGAACCCGGGTCTCCTGCACTGCAGGCAGATCCTTTACTGTCTGAGCTACCACGGAAGCCCAAATAAGAAATAGATTGAGCCGGGGGGTGGGTGGGAATTCTCCATTCTTACAAAGCTTTCATTCTACTGAAATTATTGGTTCACACTAACTTTGCCAGGATTAAACCAAACATATTTTCCCTGAGAACTGTAGTATTTTTTTTTTTCCCATTGTAAGGCCTTCAGTAGTTTCCTGACTCCCTCGGCACTTTTGTGCACTTTGTAGGTCTCAAGGACAATTTGTGTGTGTGCATGCTCACTCACTGAATCATATCTGACTCTTTGTAACTCTGTGGACTGCAGCCTGCCAGGCTCCTCTGTCCTTGGGACTTCCCAGGTAAGAATACTAGAGTGGGTAGCTATTTCATTCTCCAGGGGATCTTCTTGACCCAGGGACTGAACTCATGTCTCCTGCATTGCAAGGAGATTCTTTACCACTGAGCCACCTGGGAAGCACCACCCCCCCCCCCCCCCCCCCCCGGCAAAGGCAATGTAGGGCCCTGTATATGTGAGCTAATACAAAGACCAGGTTGTCAAATCCAGCTGACACAAGAGTCAGATATTTTATCCACTGTCCAGTTTTACTAATAATGTCAAGAATATAAGTAATCAAGACCAGATGAAGAAGGGAGAAGTCTAGACACACTAGGTCACAGGTGCCTTCATCACACATCAGTCACACAACTGGGCTCTGTGGCCCAGAATAACACATGAGGTCTTTAATAAGATGCACATGTCTACCTTTCATATGATGTCCCTTACATGCATCATAGGTTATCAAACAGCTCCATTTTAAACCCAGATATTTTCACAGCTTACAGGACACCATTTGAAGTCACATTTCAAAAATCCATAGATTCTATATTTGTTTACCATAAGCAATCCTAAACCAAGGAACACCTGCTAATAGAATTCAATAGATAAAATTCTACTCCTGGTAAATACTGGTTTATTTTCTAGCAGGTGTACTATTAGTATGTTTACAAGAAGATTAGGCCGGGTACCTGCTTGTTTTCTTTGCCAGGAGCATCCCCAGCCTCCACTCCTAAAGGCTAGAAAGGGATCCCAGGCCAGGGATTTAACTCCATTCTTTTCAATATGTCAAATAAGCTTTGAGGAACCATTGCCACAGCCTCAGTCTCATCTAGTTACCCACTTTCTTCTGCCACTTTCATGTCCATACTGATGGGACATTTTGATGTGGCTGAAGTGAAGAGTAGATATTTCCTAAGGACTGATGACTCCCTAACACTGTGCTCCCTCAGTTAAATTTGGTCACCTCTACACCACCCAACTGGAGGTGTATAGGAGGCAGAGGATGAGGAAGGATGGGAGCTTTGACTTCTGATATCCTTGCTCTTCCTCACTCTCTCTTTTAAATCCCAATATCACACCAAAACTTAAGACCAACTTTCCTCTCTTTATCCTTTATGTAAAAATTGATGCTTTCAGTTCAGTTCAGCCGCTCAGTCATGTCCAACTCTTTGCAACCCCATGAACCGCAGCACACCAGGCCTCCCTGTCCATCACCAACTCCCGAAGTCCAGCCAAACCCATGTCCATTGAGTCAGTGATGCCATCCAACCATCTTATCCTCTGTCGTCCCCTTCTCCTCCTGCCCTCAATCTTTCACAGCATCAGGGTCTTTTCAAATGAGTCAGCTCTTTGCATCAGGTGGCCAAAGTATTGGAGGTTCAGCTTCAGCATAAGTCCTTCCAATGAACACCCAAGACTGATCTCCTTTAGGATGGACTGCTTGGATGTCCTTGCAGTCCAAGGGACTCTCAAGAGTCTTCTCCAACACCACAGTTCAAAAGCATCAATTTTGGGGCTCAGCTTTCTTTATAGTCCAACTCTCACATCCATACATGACCACTGGAAAAACCATAGCCTTGACTAGATGGACCTTTGTTGACAAAGTAATGACTGCTTTTTAATATGCTGTCTAGGTTGGTCATAACTTTCCTTCCAAGGAGTAAGCGTCTTTTCATTTCATGGCTGCAATCACCATCTGCAGTGATTTTGGAGCCCTGAAAAATAAAGTCAGCCACTGTGTCCACTGTTTTGCCATCTATCTGCCATGAAGTGATGGGACTGGATGCCATGATCTAATGTATTCTAAATACATTAAAACAGAGATAAAGGGATTTATTGATTTTTAAAATTTCATGACAAAACACGGTTTTCCTATACGCCTTAAGAGTCAAGAAATTCATCCTATGATTAAAATTTAATTCAATGCCTGGTTTAGCAACTCAGTGATGTAAGGATCACTATACTAAGACTCTCTAACTTTGCTCTCTTTTCCTTCTCCTCATAGCCAATGGATGAATGCTTGAGCTCCAGATAGTACACTGGGGCTCCAGGCATAAACAATGATAAAAAGAGACACGCCAATCCTATTTTCCCATTTCACAAGAAAGGGAGCAGGATGCTGCTTCTGTCTCATAAACCTGAAATATGTTATACAGTAAAGACAAGCAAGAAAAATAAGCATTTTGCCTGGAATAAGAAATAGTGTTTCTCTGAACAAAATGATACTTCAGTAAGCAAACAAGACAGAGGAAACAATATTTCTTAAAAGTTACTTTGCCACAGATCTAAAATATTCATTTCTACTACATCACGCATGCACACATATGCATATATACTAACACAATTTCTCATAAGTGAGCTACAGTCTTTGCATTTATATAATTTAGATTTATTTAAATATCATTATACTGCTCTGTATAAGTCATGTAGGTTATTCCTCTGAATTTTTCTCTCATAAATTATATAATCATACATCTCACAACTTTTTTTTTGCAAGTTGAGTTCACCAGAAAACAAATTCTGAGAAAGAACTGAGCATGTTGGATGTTTATTACAGGTGGCTCAGACAGTAAAGAATTCGTTGTAATGCAGGAGACCCAGGTTTGATCTCTGGGTTGGGAAGATCCCCTGGAGAAGAGAGTGGATACCCACTCCAGTATTCTTTCCTGAGAAATCCCATGAACAGAGGAGCCTGGTGGCTACAGTCCATGGGGTTGCAAAGAGTCAGACAAGACTGAGCAACTAGTCACATTGGGATCAACATCTGTTGAAGAAAGGGGAGAGAAGCAGGGCTCAGTGGCTACAGCCGTAGTGGATCCCTCAGGGAAGGGGAGTTGGTGTTGGAATGGGCCTCCCAAGTTGTACTGAGTTCAGGGAAGATGCCTGGTCCTTTGAACCATCATATTCACAATTCACTGACTGAGTGATGTGGTGTTCAGCGGCCAGAATCCAGAAGGGCTGACAGTTGAAAGGTGCCTATTGACACTCACAGCAGGAAAGACAACAAGTCTTCCTCAGCTGCACTAAAGGGAAATCTGAGTGGTGCATTTTCTCTCTGGGATTTTAGTCAGACATGCTTTTCTAGAATACAGATACCAAAGAGGTATACATATGTATGCTTAGTTGTTCAGTCATGTCTGGCTCTTTGCAACCCCATGGACTGTAGCCCACCAGGCTCCTTTGTCCATGGGGATTCTCCAGGCAAGAATATTGGAGTGGTTTGCCATGCCCTCCTCCAGAGGATCTTCCCAAACCAGGAATCGAACCGAGGTCTCCCACATTGCAGGCAGACTTTTTTTTACCATCTGAGCCACCAAAGGGCCACCAGGGAAGCCCACCAAAGAGGTAGAAGTGTGTATTTAGTAATATTTTAACTACTTGAATAGTTAAATTCGATTAGTTGAATAGATTTGAGTAGTTAAATTACTACTAAATACACATATTTAAAATGATCCCTGAAATAATCATTGTACTATTGAAATCTGTGAAGGACTTAATTCACTACAATAGGCTACTTTTGTGCTTTAAACTCTGAAGCTTTAACTGTGCCTGTACATCCAAAAGCTGAACATGATGCCTTTAAATAAGTGGTCTATTTATCTATCTTAATACACATGGTCATAAAATGCTGTCAGCCATTCAAAGAAAAATTCTGTGTTTTTTACACTTAATAATGAACAAGGAATGTGTTTAGAATAAGTTATATTTACATTCATGGCATCCTCTATATAGAGTGGCTTGCTAAGTTATGACTCATTGGCACTGTCAAAAAATGATAAATGGAAAGAGAAGCTTTTCTTTATGTAACAAATATGCTTCTGGGTTGATACTATTATCATATCACTTATTTCTCTATGGAACTTCAGGTAATGAACTAATATTCTTATACTGTGCTTTTGAAGGATTCAATACTAATCTGTATAGTTTTCATGCCAACTTCATTTAGACAGCTCTACATGCATGTAAAAGCAAAGTCATGTTTCATTACCTAAGAGGAGCACTAGAAAAACTTTGTTGTTCTTAATGAAAACTTTATTGATTCAATTTGATATTTTGATTAAGAACAAAGGTCAAGATGATCATTATTCTCCCTAGGAAATACTTGGAAAAAAATACAAAATGTTTCACTTATTATTAAAAAATTACAGGTAAGAACACAAAAAGACAATCAAATATTTGAATGTTCAAGTTGGATACTGGTGTTACAAAAAAAAAAAAATCTAAAATATAAGTGGTTTCTTTTGGGGATGGCAGTATGGATCAAGGAAGAACCAGAGTAGGGTGATTTCCTAACCCTTATGACTTGTGGTCCCTCTACAGGCTGCTATCAAGAAGCCCCCTTCTACACTACAGGCTGACATCCAGATAAGCAGCAGTGGAAACTGCTAAAGGAACTCTCACATATTACATTGAATGACTGATAATAAAAAAATCCTTCTTATTTCTTCTCAAAAGCCATAATATTAACTTCTAAACTAAGGAAAGGCACTAAATTATCTCTTATTTTTAATTTAAGGAAGCCTAAAATATTGAACTATATTTGATGCTATATTACAAACATCTTAAGAAGAAATGAATTGTGGTACAAATAATAAATGTAGATTACATGACTGGGAAACTTCATTTCCAAAATCATCTCTGAGAAAGAAACTGCTTTATATTTAAGCCCTATACAGCCTCTCACTGTAGAAGAATTTTTCATATATCTATATTATTACTTTAAAGTACTGTTTGAGAATGATACATTAGCCTGCAATGACTTTTTGTTGTTTTTAGTCACTAAGTCATGTCCAATTATTTTGTGTCCCCATGGACTGTAGCCCGCTAGGCTCCTCTGTCTATGGGATTTCCCAGGCAAGAATATCAGAGTGGGTTGCAGTCACCTTCCTTAGGGGATCTTTCAGAACCAGGGTTCAAACCTACATCTCCCGCGTTGAAGTTGAATTCTTTACTGCTGAGTCACCAGGGAAGCTGCGAAGACCTTAGCTGATGTATTTTGAATGCTTATTGAGGACATCTGGTGGATTAAGAGAGAGAGAGTCAAGTAGAGATTTTATCACAGATCAAGTAATTTTAAGCATTATGATCTCACATTACAAGTGATGGATATTAAAAAGTCCTTTTAAAGATCCTTTCTAAAGCTATGTCTTAAGTAATATGTTCTAGAAGTTTCAATACATACTCGCAGGAAACAATGTTAAAACCAAAACCCAAGATACCCTAAAGTTATAGGAATAAGTAATTGGGTTGGTACAAAATTTCCAATAATTATAATTCTATGCTGATTCAAAAAGTGCTCAATTTAAACAATTTAGGCAGCCAGAAGTACGGGCAGTAGTTTTTCAGAAATTGTTAGATGAGTTCAAAAGTGATTCTAGTTATTATCAAAGGTATCAGTGTCAAAGCTGTGTGTGAAGACTTTAGTTTCACAAAGAACGGAAATAGAAATAATGTCATTTGAAAAGTGTTACATATATAAATAGGATTTTAAATGTATTTGTAAAAGTGAAAAATAATTTTATCTAGATCCACAAGAATTTATAACATAACATTTTTGGGGGTTGTCTAATTAGAAAAATGTGGCATTAACTTATATCTCGTATCATCTTATAAATGAACACAATATTCAAAATTAGTTGAGGACACCCCTGATGCAGTGCAGTCATTAAGAATCCAGCTGCCAATGCAGGGGACATGGGTTGATCCCTGCTCCAGGAAAGCAGCACATGCCTCAGGACAACTAAGCCTGTGTGGATAACTACTGAAGCTCAAGCCCTAGAGCTCACGCTCTGCAACAAGAGAGGCCACCACAACATAAAGCCGGCTAACCACACTAAAGAGTAGACCGGGCTTGCCACAACTAGAAAAAGGCCGTGCAGCAACAAAGATCCAGTGCAACCTAAAATAAACAGACTGAATAATTTAATTTAAAATAAAATAAAGTTAGTTGAACAAAACTCATAGGCAAGTCCTTTTTAAAGATTTTTAACTTTGAATTTCAACTACACTTTCCCTTGAGATAAAACAGCACATATACATAGCCATATTTCTCTATGAAAAAAACTTACTCTGTATCAATGACAAATTGCCTTTAAAGCTTGTATTTAATTTTAGCAAATTACTCCATTCTTGAGTACAAAAATAAATTTGTATCATAAAACTGATTAAGAGGATTTTTGTTAAAAAATAAAAGTTTACTTTAAAAAATAGCTTTTTTTAAAGTAAAGGAAGAGATACAATTTATGATCATAACATGACCTGCATCTTTAAGCTAAGACATTCAAATATCCAGATACAAGCCCTTTTTTGATTGTTTTGAGTCATAACATCTCGGTGGACTTCTAAAAATGATATGAGCAATTTTTTTCAGGTAGTAATTACAAATGAGCTATCATATAACTCCATGCTATTGTTAACTTTGAAAAATCAGATAATTCAGAACATGGAGCACAACCTGCTGAATCATACTTTATCTCTTTGAAATCAGTCCTTAGAAAATAGGCTCTCAGCATAGAGTATTTCTGGGAATGAGATCAGAGAGCACTTAGCTGGCAGAAATTCTGAATTTTTTTTGAGCCTGAAGAATTATTTTTATATGTCCCTCTCTTAAATCAGGGGTTGATTTCGATGCCTGAAGATATTTCAGAGACTATAAAGTATGTGAAGTGTTATGATTATTACCGAGGAGACACTGGCTTAGAGAATCTCATCATATAGTATATAAGAAATGTCAAGAAACACTGCTTTTTATTCAAACTGTTTCAGAATACTTGCTTCTTAAAAAAGGTGGATTACTGGGTACCATTTCAGACCAAATACTAGAGGCAGATATGGAATTTTAAAAGCTGCTGGAGTAATCCTTATGTATTCTGATGTATGAACACCATCAGTCCAAAGAAAGACATAGTGACCTAATTTATATAGGAGTCCTGAATAATAGATAAACCTATCCTGATCTCTGTGGAGGAGTATGAAATGGGTCATTGTGAAACAAGACATCTAGATAGATATGCTATGTGTCACTTTATTTTGGAGTGAGCTGTTTAAAAATGAAAGGTATACTTTAGCATTCTGATTAGGCAAAAGGAAGGAAAATATAGCAGATGACTGCAGCAGTGGAACACACAATATCAGTTAGGCTTTATTACCAGAAGGAAAAGACTGACTATGAGAAAAAATACTGAAATCATTTACAAGACCTGGTAGATGATACCTTGGATACCAAGGACCTAAGGGAAGTGTCTTGGAAAGTGCACAAGATCTGACGTGACAGTGCCAGATACTTCTGGGAGAGAAAGCATCTTGGAAGACACCATATTTCTTGGAAATGTATTGGTGAAGGGGCAAAAAGAAGTTGAATGTAAAGAAAGTTCTCAAACAAATAATACAAAAAAATCAGAAGAGAAAAAAATCATTAAATGCACCATTTTAAAGAAAATATCCTATTCTATAAAAATAGAAGAAAATGAATCCAGCAACTATGTAAGTTGCAAAGTCTGTCACAACCCCTTGCCCATAGGATGACCAAATGTTACTGTACAGAAAAACAGAACACAATTCAAACAAACAGGAAACTACTTCAATAGCATTCATTCCAAGTAGCTGCTAAAAATATATATAAAATATTTACTGTCTATTATATAATTTTATATTTTATGATGCTATTTATAAATTATATTTGTGTATAATGTTATATAATTATATATATATAATCCAAATTTTTCAGCAGATGAAAACACACAAATACTCATACACAGACAAACTTATATGACAATACATAGGATCTAGAATAAATATCGAAGGCCATCAGTAAGAACAAAGTCAAGGAATTTTACTACCTGAGATCAAGGCATATACATAATGCAGTTTCTCTAAGGAGAAATAGATCAATGAAACAGGATAGAGTTCAGAAAGAAATGTATACATGTGTTATCTTCTGATCTATAACATTACCATTGAAACACTTGGTGAAAAGATGGTCTTTTCAATAAAAGGAACTGATATCTGAACGGGGAAAAAAAATCAATCTTGACTCCTACCTTACACAGTAACCAAAAAAATAAATAAATAAGCAAATAAATCACATAGCTTACATGTGGAGGGAAAAGACATTAATCATTTCAAGAAAAAAACAGAGAATATGTGCATGATTTTAGGGAAAAGAAAGATGTTCCAAGGAGGAGACAGAAAGCACAAACCATAAAAAGATTGATAAACTGAACCTCACAAATATTAAGAAATTTTGTTACCAGAAACATTATCAAGAGAGTGAAAACCTTCCAAATACCTCTATCTGACAAGGGTTCATATTCAGATTTAAAGAATTCCTACAAATGAGTGAGAAAATAAGTAACCCATCATCAACAACAGTAATAAACAGTTAAAAGACATGAATAGTCACTTCACAAAAGATAATTCTCTGAATGGTCAATAAGCACATAGAGTACTACTCATTCTTGTTTGGTTGCTGCTAAGTTGTGCCTGACTCTTTAGGACCCATGGACTGTATCCCGCCAGGCTCCTCTGTCCATGGAATTCTTCAGGCAAGAATATTGGAGTGAGTAGCCATTTCATTCTCCAGGGGATATTCCTGACCCAGGGATTGAACCCACATATCCTGCTTGGCAGGTGGATTTTTCACCACTGAGCCACCTGGGAAGCCCTCTAAGCCACAGTGTGATGCCACCAAGCATTGAACAGGGTGGCTGAATTAGAATAGAAACATTTATATGAATGTTCATAGAAGTACTGTTTTTGTTTTTGTTTTAATTATTTATTTGGCTGTGCCAGGCCTAAGTTGCAGCACATGGGATCTCTGATCTTTGCTGTGTCATGTAGGTAGGATCTTTTTAAACTGTGGCAGGCGAACTCAGTTGTGGCATGTAGGCTCTATTTCCCTGACCAGGGATGGAACCTGGGACCCCTGCAGTGGGAGCAAGAAGTCCCAATCACTGGACCACCAGGGAAGCCCAGAAGCACTGTTTCTAACTGTAAAAAGTACTTTAAAAACTGAACTGTTCTCCAGGAGAACAGGAAAAACCATATTCATTCAATAGATTATTATAAGGCAATTATAATAACTGAAGTAGTTCTACATGTATCAACATGTACACATTATATCTGGTGGTAATGGTGGAAACCCAGTGGCAAAATTTTGTATACTACTTGAAATTCTATATCTGTTGCATGATTACACTCATGTGGTAGCATACAAAAATATATATTAGAATTATAGAAAAAACTTTGGGGAAAGCAAAAAGGGGAAATGATGGGAGAGGAGACTTTAGCTACATCAATAGGATGGCATCACCGACTCGATGGGCATGAGTTTGAATAAACTCCAGGAGTTGGTGATTGACAGAGAGGTCTGGCGTGCTGCGATTCATGGGGTCGCAAAGAATCGGACACGACTGAGCGACTGAACTGAGCTGACTGATAGTATCTTACTTCTGAGAGGGTAATAGGCAGGAAGGCCAGGGGTCTCCAAATAGAGAAAATAGGCTGCAAGTGTCAAATATTTTTTTTTTTTTTAAATCTCTCTCTTAAGTGGCAGAAGGAAACCAACTAATGATATATTTTTTTCCCCTTCTCTATATTTTCCTGGTCGCTCAGACGGTAAAGCATCTGCCTACAATGTGGGAGACCCAGGTTCAATCCCTGGGTAGGGAAGTTCTCCTGGGGAAGGAAATGGCACCCCACTCCAGTACTCTTGCCTGGAAAATCCCATGGATGGAGGAACCTGGTAGGCTACAGTCTGTGGTGTCACAAAGAGTCAGACATGACTGAGCGACGTCACTTTCACTTTCACTTTTCTATACAAATTTAAAAAGAGGTTTCTCTTAAAATACTGTGTTGCCTTAAAAATACCTGGTTCCACCTGAACTTAACTTTTTCTCAAATCTTGAGTTAACCAATGCATTTTTCTTATGGAGATGTTTGTCTTAAGCTGTGTTAATGTACTACTATGCATTTACCCCAGACTCTGCTTCAAGTTGGTTCTGCCTAATGGCTCAGCACCTACTTGACAAACCAGTATGTTATACTCAGACATCGGTCCCCTAATCTATATAAACGAAATTATTTGTATGGTAATCTGCCTTTCTACAAGATTCAAGTCAGTTGTTTTATGGCCCAGGATGACTTGTCTGGTGCCAAGATTATCCCAGAATACATCTTATGGATGTGGGGCCTGGTGCCATTCTCTGAGTTTTAAGACACTCCTTTCTTTCATTAATAGACTGCTAGTAACTACAAAACATCCAGCTAAAATCTAGCAGGTGGGTATTCTTTCTGCCCCCTTCTGATGTCTATGTCAGAAGCCTTCTTTATCTCCTTTATACTTTAATAAAACTTTATTACACAAAAGCTCTGAGCGATCAAGCCTCATCTCTGGCCCCGGAGACAAGGGCCAGAGACGTCTCCTGGCCATTCTTCTCCTTTGGAGGCCACGAATCCCAGCATCTTTTCGTGGTTCAGCAACAACCTTTCACTTCCATAAAAGAAATTAAACAAGAAAACAATAAATAAAACATTGAAAAAAAGTAATAGCTTAATTTTAGAGGCTGGTGCATCAATGCATTGTTTACATTGTTTTATGTACTCATTTGCATTATTTTATGTATTTGATTTTTTCACAACAGTTAACTGTCAAACCAAGAAATAATCATTGACAGAAAAACAGTTAAAAAATGGACTGTCAACTTTATGTTACGAAATATCTGAAATTTAGCTGACAAATTTCAGCTAACAAATAAGATTTAACAAAAATGAAGTAAATTACAGTGAAAAATATGGTTAATTATGGTGAAGAGCCACACACTCAGTAAGTGCCCAAGATAAGAACACATTTTAAAAGCCAATGTTCTGGAGAGAATAAAATACCAGTTGGAAGGGAACTGTATGTTCTGGATAAGACAGTGAGACATCACAAAGAGACAAACCCCCAAATATTACATCAACATTCATCATATGAACAGGATGATTGAAAATGGCCAGATTCCTGAAGCTAGTCCAGAGATGTTCATATTAAGCCAAAATCTGGTGTGATCATTTTGAAATTTCACTATTTTAAGTTTCAAAAACCAAGCAGCATTTCAAGAGAAAATTGAATTTCTAGTCCTAAGTATTCCTGCCTGACAACTGCAAGGGACATTATTTCCACTATATCATATGAAAATATTGCATGTATTATACGCACATGTGGTGATCTTATAGTTCTGCTGTAATCCATTTTGAGGTAGTCATTTTTCTTTAAGAAAACCTCCCACTATGAAATGATCTTTTAACACAGCTGACATCTTTGGTTCTTAATACTGGCTGCACAGTTGAATTTCCTGAGGAAACATGAATATATATATACATATATATTTCATTTTCATAATATTTACAATTTTTACAATTTAGATAATTTTCATAATGCCCCCACACCTATCACACACCTGCATGAACTACATATACTCAGTACACACATACCCACTGCAAATATACAACCAGCACACACATCCTTCCAAAGAATTGTAGCATAATTTTGGCTAAATGTGTATCTAGCATTTATATTATTATGAAAATAAATGTTCTTATTTGACAAGTTATTGCTTCTAAATTATTATTTTTTATTTGGGTGTATACTCACATAGGTAAGTTTCTAAAATGTTTAATGACTTTTGGCTGCCTACTTATATAATTAAGAGTTGTACTTTAGAATATGGAGTGGAAGCTTTGTATGCACGGACAGATTTGTCAAACATGGCTTCACTGTAGAAAATAACTGGATTATATTGGAGAATACCACAATAACAGTATCTTTAAATATTTTCTGTTACACTTCTTTTAGAATAATTCTCACATCTCCTGTTGAGAGGGTAAAAACCTAGCTTCTGAGGCTCTGGGATCCAATATATGGATAGAGTTGGTAAACTGATCAGCAGAAGAAAGCTATTCAATTTCATTACTCATCAGGGGAAAGAAAATTAAAATTATGATGTGATATGACCATATGTATCAGATAATAGCATATGTTGGTGAAGATGAGAAACAACTGAAATTCTCATGAATACTGATGGGAGTATGAATTTACACAACCACATTAGAGAGAGGTTTAGCAACATCTACTAAAGTGGAATATATGCATACCCTATGATTCGACAATCCCACTCAAAAGCATCTATACTTTCATACATATTTCAGTTAAGATTAAATGTACATGAATCTTACAAACCTAATATTCTGGGGGGGGGGGGGGGTGGGAAACAGGACCAGACAAACCTAATGTTCGGCAAAAAAAAAAAAAAAGACCAGAAAATAAATATACTAATTTCATTTATGTAAAGTACAAAAGTGGGCAAAGCTAATCTGTGATGTTAGAAATCAGAATACTAGCTTTTTTAAGAGAGGAAGAGAAACTGGGTGACAGCACAAGGTGGAGTTTCTGAGGAGCTAGTCATGCTCTCAATTTTTTTTGTTTTGTTTTATATTTCAGCGCTATCTACTTAAGTGTATCCAATGACAAACAGAAGTTCTCACTCTCCCAGGTAACAACTGACTGTCCAATAGCAGTGGGATCACATAACCACCAAAAATGGTTTGAAACTTGTTGATTATAAATTCCACACAGAGCAGATCACCATCTGCTCTGATCAGAGACACTGCATCTGACTAGTATATTTGTCCTTCATAAAAACAATCAATAAATTAAACAATGTTTTTATTTTAGATATTGAGTGGTGGTCTTGTTTGTTTAGATACTGAGTGGTGGTCTTTGATTCTGTAACAATAGAGATTACAATACAATAATTTTTAAAATTCAAGAGGTCATTTACTTCTGACCAAGATGAAGGGATAGGGACTAGGTTTATGCTATTGTCTTAAATAACCAAAAAGCAGAAAAAAATATACAAGTCACTAGGTGTCAAGATGTTAGACATTAGACAGTGAAAGACAGAGAACATTTAGAAGAGGAAAACAAACAGATCCCTAGGATAGACTTCCCTAGCTTACTGCCTTAAGAGAGTTTCCAGATCATGAGAAAGAAAAGAAAAACCCAGGGAGATGGTGATTTGAGGAGATGGAGCAAATGATCTCCATGTTTTAGAAGCACCCAACTGTCCTATAAAAATTGTTAAGGACAGGTCAGGATGTTTAAGAATAAATGAATTAATAGGTATACAACATACAAAATGCAGCCTGGTTAATAAAATTTTTCAGCACAAGCTCTTACTATCAGTACTTCTTCAGTTCAGTTCAGTCGCTCAGTCATGTTTGACTCTTTGCGACCCCATGGACTGCAGCACTCCCGGCCTCCCCGTCCATCACAAATTCCCAGAGCTTACTCAAACTCATGTCCATTGAGTCAGTGATGCTATCCATTCATCTCATTCTCTGTTGTCCCCTTCTCCTGCCTTCAATACCAGTTAACTGCTTACCAGTTAGCAATCAGGGAATGACAGTGATCCCAAGTCTGAAGAGAAACCAGGGTTAGCCATGGGCATTAGGCTGCTGTCACAATCTACTGTGAAAGATTCTTACAGCATCTGATGGACATCAGGCAGTATAGAGGTATACTTGGGAGATTTCCACTTTAGTGGTAATGTGACATCAGTCAGTTCACTTCAGTTGCTCTGTTGTGTCTGACTCTGAGATCCCATGGACTGCAGCATGCCAGGCTTCCCTGTCCATCACCAACTCCCAGAGCTTGTGCAAATTCATGTTCATTGAGTCAGTGATGCCATCCAACCATCTCATCCTCTGTCATACCCTTCTCCTCCTGCCTTAAATCTTTCCCAGCATCAGGGTCTTTCCCAATGCGTCAGTTCTTTGCATCAAGTGGTCAAAGTATTCGAGCTTCAGCTTCAGCATCAGTCCTTCCAATGAATATTCAGGAGTGATTTCCTTTAGGATGGACTCGTTGGATCTCCTTGCAGTCCAAAAGTCTCTCAAGAGTCTTCTCCAACACTACAGTTCAAAAGCATCAATTCTTCAGTGCTCGGCTTTCTTTATAGTCCAACTCTCACATCCATACATGGCTACTGGAAAAACCACAGCTTTGACTAGATGGACCTTTGTCAGCAAAGTAATCTCTGCTTTTTAATATGGCTGTCTAGGCTTCTTGCAGCTTTTCTTCCAAGGAGCAAGTGTCTTTTAATTTCATGGCTGCAATCACCATCTGCAGTGATTTTGGACCCCAAGAAAATAGAGTCTGTCACTGTTTCCATTGTTTCTCCATCTGTTTGCCATGATCTTCATTTTTTGAATATTGAGTTTTAAGCCAGCTTTTCACTCTCCTCTTTCACTTTTATCAAGAAGCTCTTTAGTTCCTCTTCACTTTCTGACATATGGGTGGTGTCATCTTCATTTCTGAGGTTACTGATATTTCTCCAAGCAATTTTGATTCCAGCTTGTCCTTCATCCAGTCTAGCATTTTGAATGATATAATCTGCATATAAGTTAAATAAGCAGGGTGACAATATACCACCTTGACATACTCCTTTCTCAATTTGGAATCAGTCTGTTGTTCCATGTCCGGTTCTAACTGTTGCTTCTTGACCTGCATACAGATTTCTCAGGAGGCAGGTAAGGTGATCTGGTATTCCCACCTCTTTAAGAATTGTCCACAGTTTGTTGTGATCCACACAATCAAAGGATCTAGCATAGTCAATGAAGCAGAAGTAGATATTTTCAGGGAAAATTCTTGCTTACTCTGTGACAAACAGATGTTTGCAATTTGATCTCTGGTTCCTCTGCCTTTTCTAAATCCAGCTTGAACATCTGGAAGTTCTCCGTTCACATAGTGTTGAAGTCTAACTTTGAGAATTTTGAGCATTACTTTACTAGCATGTGAGATGAGTGAAATTGTGAAGTAGTTTGAACATTCTTTGGCATTACCTTTCTTTGGGATTGGAATGAATATTGATCTTTTCCAGTCCTGTGGCCACTGCTGAGTTTTCCAAATTTGCTGGCATATTGACTGCACCATTTTCACGGCATCATCTTTTAGGATTTGAAATAGCTTAGCTGGAATTCCATCACCTCCACTAGCTTTGTTGGTCGTGATACTTCCTAAGGCCCACTTGACTTTGCAATCCAGCATATCTGGCTCTACTTGAGTGATCATAACATCATAGCTATCTGGGTCATTAAGATCTTTTTTGTATAGTTCTTCTGTGTATTCTTGCCACCTCTTCTTAATATCTTTGCTCTTGTTAGGTCCATACCATTTCTGTCCTTTATTGTGCCCATCTTTGCATGAAATGTTCTCTTGGTATCTCTAATTTTCTTGAAGAGATCTCTAGTCTTTCCCACTCTATTGTTTTCCTCTATTTCTTTGCATTGATCACTGAGGAAATTTTCTTATGTCTCCTTTCTATTCTTTGGAACTCTGCATTCAGATGGATATGTCTTTCCTTTTCTCTTTTGCCTTTCACTAAGTCATGGCATAGTGACTTGCTAAATGTGTTCTGTACAAACTCAGATTATCTATGATTTACTGTCAAAAATCTTCATGGAAACAATATTAGTGAATTATTAAAGTGTAACATATCTTCAATAGCCTGACACTATTTAGAAGACAAAATACTTGCCAGTGTTCAGAAGAAAACATTTCTTTTTTTAATGATAATGGATACCAGTTCCTTTCCTGCTTTCTTTTGTCTTAACAAAAGAACTGGGCAAAATCGTGTGGAAATCACTTAGCTGCATTACATAGCCATATAGAAACATGCTTCTATCTAGAAACACTGGAACCTTTTGAACTTCATCCTGAAAACTTGCTGGACAGAATGGGTTAGTTGGCAGAGAAAACCCAAATATTATACTTATTTTGGCATCTAAAGGTTTTGCTGGTTATTTTAATATAATTTCAAACTGTAAGTGGAGTTAAATGCTTTTGACAAGAAATCTTTATCATTAGATTTCTCAGGAATCAAGATAGAGTACTTATTAGTGTAAAGAACAGAACCAAGCGTGGAGCCAAGACAGACTTTAACGTTCATCTCTCCCCAGGAGATGGCCAGATGGCTGGCACTGCTACCACTTATTAACTGTTTAGATTTTTAATTTCAAGCTGAATGGTAATTCCCTGCTTCAACATAAGGGGTTATTTTTTATTACACTCATATATAATCTTCAGTTTTCCTATGTCTAACAGTTACCAGAAGATTCTCATGAAATGGTTTTTGTGAAGGTTAAGAAATTTTAAAGATAATAATGCAACAATCACAGGAAAAGTATAAAAGGTGTGTATCTTCATATTTATATTTTTGCAGGTAAAATGATATTTAAAACTAATTCATGTGAAATGTATATTTTTTGTTTGCTGGAGCTATTACCATGTCCTGGAGTGTGGCTCCTTTTAACTGTTTTAATAAATGCAACTAATAAAAAATAGTCCTGAAGACCAGATACAATCTCAGAGGTGCTCATCCTAAAACACAGTAAGTCTATTTAAAGAAAATGCTGGTCTTTTGATTCAATACAGACGTTTGCTAAATGCACTTGTATTTTGGGTCACAGGGGGAAATGGAATAAAGTCATTGAGAGTAAGGGAGGAGCAGGGTCACTGAAAGAAAAGTGAAAGTGAAAGTCATGTCCGACTCTGCGACCCCATGGACTATACAGTCCATGGAATTCTCCAGGCCAGAATACTGCAGTGACTAGCCTTTCCCTTGAGAGAAAGGGAGAAGCAAAGCCAAAAATGTCAGAACCATGAGGAATTATTTCATTTATACTAATTGGAGAGAGATCCCTGCTTAATGGAATTATAAGCATTTATCTTTTCATTTCTTTTCTACTCACCTCTTCCTCTAATCATGTAACTGTCTTCAGACTCAGTCACTCTAATTAAATTTTTGTCACATAGTCGCTGATGGCCTCCCTATTGCTAAGTTAAACAGCTTTTATTTATAATCTGTCTCAGCATTATTTGTGCCATGTGCAATCTGCCTCTCAGGATGGCCTCTTCTTTGTAACACATGACCCTATATTGTTTCAGCAAATTTCATTTTATTATTCCTTCTATTTCACTGACAAGTCTTTGCCTTCTAGATCCTTTTCTCCACCTATGTACACCATACACTTCCACTTCAGAAGTCCCCTAACTCTAACAGTGCTTGAAAGAGTGAAGTCTGATTTGCTGCTCCAATTCTATTCCCAACATTTCAAACATCTTATATTCAAATCCATTCCTAATTCTCTCTACTGAAAAAAAGTTTTCTATTAATTTTCCTACCATTCATCCAAAAGCACGTACTAATTTTAACTCATCATTTGCATTTTCCTTAATATTTATTCAACCAAGTCTTGCAAGTTTTCTGTAAAATATGCTTCTAATATCTACTTCACCCTCTTCATCCCCACTGGAGTGATCTGTATCTAGATAATATTGTAGAAACGTAAATGTTAAGCACATTCCTAACTAGACACCTATTGGTCGACTCCCTTGGAACCAGTCTTTGTTAGGAAAACAGTTCTCCATGAGTAATTTCCATATTCTGTGCAATCTGGGCTTTCTGAGCAGACTACTGACAGCATGGGTGAAAGGATAACTGAATAGTAAACAAGTCTTGGAAGTTAAAGATAAGGAATTGCTCTGGAAAGATGTTAAGGCATATCTCGCAAAGCTCTCTGCTTACATTGAGATGCCTTTTTCCTCTCCCTCAAAGGTTTTTGCTCACTTCCAGGGCAGTCGTGGCCTCCTATTCCCTGCAGAGGATTTGTCATGTTATACCTTTAGAGCAGGGGTCCCCAATTCCCTCCGCAGACCAGTACTGGTCTTGGCCTCATAGTAGGAGGTAAACAGCAGGTCAGGAGCAAAGCTTCATCTGCCATCACTCACATTACTGCCTGAGCCATCCCTGCTGTGCCCCCAATTTATGGAAAAATTGTCTTCAGTGAAACTGGTCCCTGGTCCTAAAAGGCTGGGGGATGCTGCTTTATAGAGAGAAAAAGCCTCTCTTACCTTCTCTACTCTCTCTCTCTTCCCCTCCTCCTTTCCTGTTTCCTTTTCTCTTTCTGTCTGTCTCCCTTACTCCCTCACTCTGTCTCTCTCTCTCAGTCTTCTTACAAAAGGGCCAAGTCTCAGAAATTTGAGGTGCTGCAAACCACACTGCAGGCACAAATGCCATCAGACTTGCATTGCACTGTGTATGGGGAGCTGGGGGTGTGACACTGGGAAGATGCTCTATGAGTACATGTTATGCTTTCTGATCAATAGATCTCGTGTTTCCTGTTAGGACTGGTTCATAAATTAAACAAACAACAAACTTACATAACATCTTGAACAATCATACAAAATGGATATTGCTTAAGCCAATTATTTCTGTGCACAAAATATTTGGGGAAAAACTCTGCTTCATGTCTTTGGGTTTTTTTTTGCCACCGGGCTTTCAAAATCCTCATTCCTCAGTATGATCATACACTCTGTACTCTAGACTTTCACAAACAAATCACATTTATTCCTGCTTCTTGAGAGTACAGAACTTTTCCTTTAATAAAATTGGTATTCTAGTAATAAAATGGCTTTATAGGAAAAAAGAGATTTGGATCCAAAACTCACGTGATACACCAAGACAAAGAGATGAGAGAATCTGAAGTTTGCCTGCTAACTCAAACATCTGTGCCATCTTGGATTCGGTTTTTATTGACTGGTTCTTGTTTCCCTTATATGTCCACTGATAATTGATTGAAAAATTTGGATAGTGTGGATAACACACTGTAAAGACTCTGATGCAATATTAGTAGGAATTTCACTTACAGTGGATCACTTGAACTTGAAAAGTCTTGATTTTATGACTTTTTGAAACTGAATCTGTGAAAAGTCCAAGTCCCTCTGACTTGATGGGTCTCAACTTTCAAACTCTCTCTTGTGAATTTTATGAAGGACTTTTTCTAAGGCTTTATTGTGGTGGGTCTAACATAGGCATAGGCCTTGTTTTCTGGCCTGTGTTTCATGAACAACTCCATTAAAATCTATTATCTTGGCCTCCAAGTATACTCACATCCTCTCAAAGAAGACAATGTGTATTCTTCACTTTCAAGTTTCTGGCTTAGCACTTTGTCATTGCTCACTTTTCATTATATGCTTTACTTTTCTTCTCTCTCAGTCATGCTTTTAAAATTATCCTTTTGGTATTTATCCAGCATATTTAGATGTTCTATACCAGGAGTTTATCTCCAGATATCTAATCTATTTTCAGAGAAAGAAGTCTTGCAGTATTTTTGCTTTCTGAAAACGGTGGTTCCTACCAGTGAGTAGTTAAGGACTTCATGCAGATACAGAGCTTTCAAAGCATAGTGTGTGCTCAAAAATGATAGAATTGGAAGACATTAAATGAACTTGGAGTGGAACATCCTTGAGATAAGTAAAGCAGCAGACAGAAATGATGCAAGGGCACAGAAGGGCTGGAGTTAGGCTGACACATCATCTCTAGGTGAGGAATTGCATACAGAACTGAACATAGTAAAAGACCAAACGGAGAGCTAAGGACCTAGGAATTATTGTGGCTAATCTGTCTGGAAAAATTTGCAATATGTTGTAAAAAAGTTAATAAACAGAAACCCCAATTAAATGGAATTGAGAGACCAAAGAGAGGAGCTCTCCTACCTATTTTTTTCTGGCAAGGACTTGGCCAATGAAAAGCCATAGACTCTTTATTCACTATAGCTCTTCCAATTTCCTTCTCCCTTTTATAGACGTATCCTTCCCATGCTGTGCAGTGACTTGCATGTGGCTTGCCCAAGTGTCAGACCATGATTGCTATTCTCTTCTGATCCTGAATATGTCCATCTTTGCTGGAGAAATATCTGCCAGTCTATTTACTTCAGGTCAACACTTTGGTGGCCCATAATGGAACGAGAAGAGACTCCCTTCAGCTCCAAGGCTGGTGAGTGAACATGTGCAGAACTCACAAATTCAGTCTATTGTCGCTCACTGCTTTCCTTGCTGACCCTAGAGACTGAAAGTAAGTCTTTCTCCTGGATCTGAGTCTGTGCCTTGTTTGTGTTTGAGGCTCTCCAGGTTTTATCTTCCCTTGTGGCTCAGCTGGTAAAGAATCCACCTGCAATGCGGGAAACCTGGGTTCGACCCCTGGTTGGGAAGATCCCCTGGAGAAGGGAAAGGCTACCCATTCCAGTATTCTGGCCTAGGGAATTCCATGGACTCTGTAGTCCATGGGGTCACAAAGAGTCAGACACAACAGAGCAACTTTCACTTCACTGCATTTCAGATTTTATTTGAGATCTATTTAAAGGTTTCACCTTCTAGTTAAGTACTGTAGATGAACACTTATTTGGTACTTTGGTCTAATCTTGAGATCAGATTATTTCAATGGAAGCTGGCTGAAAATGCCCTTGACCCAATTTCTTTGGGGAAGGGCTGCTTCGAATGAAAGTGTGCTGATCTAGCCATTGGCCTACTCGTTTGGAAAGGGCTGGTCTCTAGAAACTGGCTACAAAACCCTTTGACCCAGCTTTTCTGGGATGAAGCTGTTTCCTTTCAACTGGCTGGTATACAGGCTTGCAGGCTGTTTGAATCACACCATTTGTGCTGTAGGTTGTTTAAGCTGTTTGAAAATTGTTCTTTAGAGGAAAATTGTTTTTTACTCTAGGAAATGAGATCCTGGCTATCTTAATGGTTATCCTAGTTGACCACCAGCGGGACTCTGGCTGATTTTGTGTTTTAATACTCCAGCCATTCCCTATGTGCACTTTTTACAAATTTATTAATTTTTAAAAAAATTTTTGGCTGTTCTGGGTCTTCACTGCTATGTGGGCTTTTCTCTAGTTGCAGTGAGTGGGGCCTACTCTCTAGATGTGATGAGAGGGGTTCTCGTTGTGGTGGTTTCTCTTGCTGTGGGGCACAGGCTCTAGGGCAAGAGGGCTTCGCAGTTGTGTCTTCTGGGCTCTAGAGCACAGGCTCAGTAGTTGTGTTGCACAGGCTTGGTTGCTTTACGTCATGTGGGATCTTCCCGGATCAGGGATGGAACCCATGTCTCCTGCACTGGCGGGCTGATCCTTTACCAGTGAGCCACCAGAGAACCCCCACTATGTGCATTTCTAACTAAATGGAACCACAACAAAGTGACCAAAGGCAGCTTTGACTATCAATGGCCAATATGGGGAAACTTTTGAAATCCTTATCTTAAAGTCAAATTAGAATAGCTCAAAAATTTCTACAACTGAGTGGAAGCTTGTTTTCATTGGTATTTTGAGGCTTTCCAACATTATCAGAAGTGTAATGTTGCCTCTCTGCAAAATAAGATTTTAAGGCTAAAGCAAACAAATGATTAAAGATATGTAAAATTCCCCCAAAGCCTCAAGTTCTTCTTCTTTGGCTTCTTTATCTCAGGCTCTGTCTCAAGGGCCATCCTGTCTCTCCCTCAGCTCCTTGTGGCCCAATGCCACCTCCCACTCCATCTTCCTCCTTTCCTTCGATGCTACCCATGCCTCGTCCTCTATATCCACAAGTCACCCATACTAATTCTCTCACCAAACTTTTCCTTTTCTCTGAAATTCTTCCCACTCCCTTTTCTTTTGAGCTTGTCAGAACCTACGTTTTTTTAATTAAATCTTCTGAGAACCTACAGGCTTAATTTCTTATACTCCCTGGATTAAAACTCAACTGTTAGCAATGGTCAAAGATGTTTCCAAAGTAACTGAAGATGTCCACAGATTGACTGAAGAATTCGATATAGACATTTAAACTTAATAACCTAGTTCCTCTGACTTATATCAGCTAGTTCATATACTTGTTGGTCAAGGTCAGAACCAGCAATGACATTAATTGGAAAAGTCCTGAAAGAACTCTAGAATTATAACCAGGAAATCAGTCTAACTTTTATGATCAGGTGCAGGCAATCACTATAAGACTTTATCCAGAAATTCTTAAGAGATTTTCTAAAGACTGTTATTGGAATAAAATTCAGACTTGCACACAAAAATCTGACAAACCTGTTCAGGAATATCACCCTCAGATTGTTTTTAAAGAAAAGTCTGGTCTTGCTTCAGATGTTGAGTCAACCTAGGTAGTTTTTAACCCTATGTTTAAAAAGAGACTGAACCAGGACCTTTCCCATCCAGCCAAAAAAAGAAAAGAAAAGAAAATGAAAAAAACAGAACGGAATGGGGAACTGTTCACTCCAAATTTAGTTAACCTGGCAAATCAGTTCTCCATACTCTAGATGTGACCTTTAAGAAAGGCAGACAAAAGTTTTAGCTTTCAGCTCCAGCAAATGGAAATCCCTGAATAAAACCAAAACCACCTACTTACTGCTGTTATTAAAAATATCCAGGATGTTGAAAATGAGATTGTTACAAATTTAAATGCTTTCAACACTTTCGGTCATATCTTTCCAACATTTTCCCAATTCTTAAAGATGAGCTCTGAGTAACTATAGGGCTCTTCCCAATTTTCCCCTTTAATCATCTTGGAGAAACATTTTTCCAGCTTGGGGGTGAATCGCTTCCAGTCCTACCTGACATTAGTGCCACATTCTTGGTTCTCAACCCCACTATGATAACACCCCACCCCTACCCTGTATTAGAGTACTAAAACAGTTCAAATAATGGGAATCTCTAATGAGCTTCAAGAGATTCCTGTCTCTGAATATATTCCCTTTTGTTTAGACCCTTTGAGAGCTCCCTACCTCTTTTCTCCTTATTTTTTTCTGCCCCTACCTATTTTTTAGGCTGAGAGTTCTTAGAAAAGAACTATGACAGAATTTCTTTCTCCCAAAAGGGGGAAATAATTCTAGAAATTGATAGTAATCATCAAAGTAACTCACCAGGTGAATTAAATGAACCTTTGACATATTATATAATGTTTATTTGGTCTCTGATGGTATTAACAGATTCTAAAAACAGTGATCATTTTGTCTCTATTGAATCAGTCACCACATTGCTTATGGGCAAAATCACCAACTAATGTTGGCAAAATTCACAGCACACCTCCCATTAAAATTCACATAGATCCCTCAAAACATATTCCTGGAATTAATCAACATCCTATGAGTAAAGAAACCCTTCAAGGCATAAAGCCCATAATAGAAGATTACAGGGTTCAAGGCACCATATTCTTGATACTAGCCTCAAAAGCACTCCCATTTTATTGGTGAGAAAACAGAGTATAGAGGTCTCTCCAGGACCTCTGAACAATAAACAGCATTATTATCCCTAGACATTCTGTCATCCCTAACCCTCATAGGTTACTAACATTCATTCCCACAGAAAACAAATTCTTTATTGTAATTGATTTATGCAGTGCATTCTTTAGTATTCCAGTTGATGAAGCTAGCCAATATCTTTTTGCCTCCACTTGGGGGGAAAAAAACCAAAGCAAAACAAACCAATTTATCTGAACAGTAATGCCTGAGGGTTTCACTGAGAGTCCTTATTTTTCAAAATTCTGAAGGATAATCTGGATGACATAATTTTGTTTGAGGTTCTACTTTGTTGCAATATATGGATACTTTACTTCCTTGCGCTCTTTCTCAAGCCTTCTCACAGGAAGACAGGATCCATGTTCATCTACATGACAAAGGAGAGACAGGACAATTGCTCTTCTTTGGATATAAATGACGTCCCCTTGTCTTAACCCATCCCAGTAAACTGGGAGCATCTCTGTGACCATTACAATTGTAATGAAATGTAATGTAACCAGGACCATTACAATTTTGACCACTGATTTTCAGTAGGTAAAGATTTTTCCCCATACCATGAAGCAATTCTCTGATACCAGCTGGTTATCCTACAACTCAATTCTGACATCATCTATGAGAGGATAACATTAGATTCCATAGGTTTAGTCCTACAAGTCTTTCCTCACTAATCCCACCTTCAGGTATCAATTGTAAGTTCAGGCCGTCACCTGTGCTCTGACCTACCAGCTATAGGTCAGAGGTTCCATGACCCTAAGCTTGGATTTGAGTTTGATTAATTTCCTAGAGGAGATCAGAGAACTCAGAGAAACATTTTACTTACCAGACTGATTTATTATACAAAGACATAGCTCAGGAACAGTGATACAGAAGAGATGCATAGGGCAAGGGAGGGAGAAGATACACAGAGTATGCTTTCTCAAAGCATGCCACTCTTTCCAAATCTCCAGGTGTTCACCAATCCAGATGCTCTCCAAACCCTGTCCTTTTGGGTTTGTTAGGTAGTTAGAATAGGGAAAAGGAGTCCAAAATGGTGGTGGCTAAAAGACAAAGAAAGGAAAAAGCCAGCGGAAATGGAACAAAAGAAAATCCTAGAACCAGAGTGAGAACCTCAGGTGAAACAAACAGCCCTCCTGGCTAGCCCAATCTACATAGGGCAGGCTCAGGAGGAGGAGACAAACATGTAAAAAGAGGAGCCAAGATTGGGCCTCTCCTTTTGGTTCAGCCCGCCCTCATGCCTCGAGGGGTAATATCCTCTGCTTGCCAGATAAAACCGAGCTGTAACAGTGCTGTAACACTGGTCCACCATTTCAAATCTTTGCTGTGGTGAGACAGAACCGAGGAAATTACACACTCCCCCGACATATCTCGCGCCTTGTCTCAGATTTAAGCCGGCTGAAACAGCCTCAGCTCAGCCCCAGTGACGCGGAGACCAAGCACTGCAGAAGCCCGACTTAGCGAAAGCTCACGTGGCAGAAGGTGAAGGTAACCCAGCAGAGCTGAAGTGACGAGAAGCCTAGTGCGCTGAAAGCCAGGACAGCGAGAGCTCACAAGGCTCGGTCTCAGATTCCAGAAGACCTCTGGTTAAGGGCGGAGGTCCTCCCTCCCATGGCTGGAAGGACATAAGGCTAAAAAATCTTAATTCCTTTATAATCTCTCGCTTGTTGTTTCCTCAAACCCCCTGCAAACAGGCGAGTGGCAGTGGGTGCAACTGAGGGACTCTGGCAGGAGCTACTCCCCAGGGTGCCCCAAAGGCTCCACTATCTGCTGCACCTCAGTAGCTGTTGCCAAGTGGGTGAGGGTTCTTCTGTCCTTAATCTTGTTTGTGCCAAGGTTCAGGCCAATGAAAACTGTGAGCACAGGTCAGGTTTATAGCAGATTTCCTGGCAGGTTATGAAGGGGATTCCTTGACACATTTTTCCCACTGCTTTTTCCTCCTGTTCTTCAGCTCCTCTCTTCCTCTATGCCACTGTTTGGTTGGGCAGGTCATCAGCTTTCCATTTCTGAAAGTTGTGTTTGAAACCATTTACCTAAGATTGGGACTCACACCCACGTGGCAGGGACTCTATTCTATGCTTAGTCGCTCAGTCGTGTCCAACTGGGACTTGAGCCCTGCCAAAATCCTTAGTGCCTGGTTTCAGGACCTAATGAAGCTCAGGTTCTTGATGTCTCATTGCAAAAAAAATTCATTGAGAGACACAGAGATAGGTAAGAGGTAGATTGATTCAGATTCGGAGAGAAGCACAGTCCACAGAGTGTGTGCCATCACAAAGGGTGAACGTGGCGGCCATGAAATGCGTGGTTAGTTTTTGTGAGCTGGGTGATTTCATATGTTAATGAGCAGGACGGTCATTCCACAATTGGGGAACCACTCACTCCTTCCTTGGTCTTTTGATAGTGCCTTGGAACTGTGTTGTTTGGCTTGCAGATTGAGGATCAAGGTTTGGTTAGATCTGGCTTGTCTGCCGTCTTGGACCCATTTGGTTTCGATCAGTTTGTGCTCTGCCCTTGGGCTATGTCACTCTTTCAAAAGTTGTGCCCTGCCCCCTTCCCTCCTGTTTCATCCTCTTCCTGAGCCCAGTCTGGGCCCACCATGTTGCCTCTACAATCTTCTGGAGGGAAAACCAAAAAATAGCTGGCCTTTGGGAGGGAAATACTGTATAATATCCAATCCCTGTAGATACTCAGGCCTTCATCTGCCATGTTTCCCACAACACGTGCAACAACATCTCTCAGAGAACCCGCTAAGGTGGGTGACAGGCACACAATGCCTGCTAGAACTCTGTCTGTTGGTGGCATCCCTTCAAAGACAGTTGGGCTTCCAGGGGTAATGTTTGCCATTTTTGGAGTTAGCCCTGCAGGCCATTTGGGCCCAAACCCTTACCACTCTTCTCCTAAAGTTACAAACATACCCATGGATCAAACCTCCACTCCACTTTTATGGAACATCTGGTCTGTTGCCTCTTATCAATTTGTTCTTAAGCCACTTACTAACTCACACAACTAGGACCCTGCCCCCATGTACACAACATCACTCCACCCCGCTTATTATTAAAATACTCTTAAAGCCCCTAACAGGACCAGATAACCCACTACTTTGTCATTACTTCTATTATTACCTAAAGTGGGCCTATGACAATGCAATGTTCACTATTGGAAATACCCTAAACTCAGGAGTCCAATGAGAACACCGTTGTCTTTCTGGAAAGTCTAAAAGATGCCCTCCAAGAGCTTACCAATCTGGACTTAGACTCTTACAAGGGATAGGTGACTTTAAAGGACAAATTCCTGTCCCAATGTGTACCAGATATCAGGATAAAGTTACAAAAGCTACAGCAATAGGACCCTGCTGCCTCTTTAAATGAGATGGTCCAGACAGCCACCAATGCCTTTTATAACAGAGAATAGGAGAGGGAGGCCAAGGCTCAGGAAAGGGAGAGAAGGAAAGAAGAGACAAGTCATGCCCAGATGCTGGCCACCCTCCAGGGAAGCCCTATGGCACACTCAGAGTCCTTGAAGGACAAGGTATGAGGTAAACACTTAATCTGTAGACAGGTGGGACATTGGGCCAAAGAGTGTCCAAACCATGACAAGTCTCCTAAAATGGCTTGCTACAAACGCCATCAATTGGGTCAGTGGGCATCACTCTGGCCTTGGGACCCAATAGCCTCAAGGTGAAGTGCCAAGCTTTCCCTTATTCAACAGGACTGAAGTGGCCTGCTCCACCTAGCCTGCCTGCCACAGATAACCATCCAGGACTGGAGCCAAGGATGCAACTGGAAGTGGCAAGTAGGTCCGAGAATTTCTTGGTTGACACAGGGGCTACCTACTCTGTCCTGACCTCCTACTCCAGAGCCTTCTTCTCCCAAACATGTACCATTTTGGGTGCTACAGGAAAAACAATTACAGAAAGATTCACCTGAGCACTTTTTTGTTGCTGGGATGGATGAATACTTTCCCACCAGTTTCTGGTGGTCCCTGAGTGTCCTAATTCCTTACTGGGAAGAGATCTCTCCCTGCCTTCAAAATCTTGTAGCTATTTCAGTCCTGACAGAAGACGCTTTAAAATTCTCTCTTGGGGGCAAACTATTTTTACCAGCTACCAGGTGAAACAACTCCTGAATGGGAGAGGCCATTTATAGATATGTCTGATCAAAGGATCCTCAGATATCAAGTAGTGCTAATGGAAAATCCAGGCCTGACTATATCCCCTTGTGAGGTTCTTAAGCCAGCCACCCTCCTGCTTACCTCCAAGGGCTCACTCTCCTTTCACTCTTGCCTAGAGACTTTGGACCACTGGACAAAACACTGAAAAGGATTGTCAGAAGATCCTCTGACCAATCCTGAGAAAATCTGGTACACTGATGGAAGCAGCTTTGTCTTAGATGGAAAAGGAAGAGCCAGACATGAGTAGTCTCCAATTTTGAGACTATAGAGGCTAAGCCTTTGCTGCCAGGTACTTCAGCCCAATTGGCTGAGCTCATAGCTCTGACTCGAGCTTTAGAGCTGGGAAAAGGAAAAAGAGGAGCCATTTACACAGACTCTAATGCCTTTCTGGTGCTACATGCATATGCTGCTATTTGGAAAGAAAGCGGCCACTTGATCACCCAAGGGTCCCCAATCAAGTATGGTGATTAAATCTTTAGGCTCTTGGAGGCAGTCCATCTGCCCGCTGAGGTTTCAGTCTCCCACTGTAAAGGACACCAAAAAGGGAGCAGGGAAGTGGCATGAGGGAACCAAGCAGCTGATCAGACAGCTAAGAGAGCATTACAGAACCATGACCTAATAGGGGTTCCACTTTAGTTCCACAGACTAATTGCCAGAAATTCCTTCATATAATGAAGGTGAGACTCTTAAACCTAAGAGTGAGGACTTTCAAGAAGATCATATGGGGTGGCTCCAAAAGGAGGGACTCCTTTTTCTGCCTGGGAACTCCAATAGAAGTTGGTTAACTCCTTACATGTAACCACGCATTTAGGGGAAAAGGCCCTCCAAAGATGACTTGAAAGATCCTTCAGAAGAAGAGGCCTCCAAATGACTATAAGGTAAGTGGTCTCCTCTTGTCCCACTTTCCAGTTAAACAACCCCAAGGAGCTCGAAGACCCTAGCTGACCCAGCCTGTCCAATGGCATGGGACCTACTCAGGAGAGGACTGGCAGATGGACTTCACCCAGATGCCAGTTTCTCAAGGGTATAAATACCTATTAGTCATGATAGATACATTCACAAGATGGATTGAAGGCTTTCCCACCCAGATTGAGAAGGCTGAGGAGGTAGGAAATAAACTGCTCCATGAAATCATTCCAAGATTTGGTTTGCCCAGGTCATTACAAAGTAACAATGGGACATCATTTACTTCTAAGGTCACCCAAGGGGTCTCTAAAGTATTGGGCATTACTTATTACCTTCATTGTGCCTGGGGCCTCAGTCTTCAGGAAAAGTAGAAAGAGCCAACCAATTCTTAAAATCAGTGATAAAAAAGATAACCCAGGAGACCTCTCTCAGAAGGAAGGAGGCTTTACCAATAGCTCTCCTCTGCACCCATATTGCCCCTAAGGAACAGGTTGGTCTTAGTCCTTATGAGATGCTATATGAGAGACCTTTCATTTATGTTAATGACTCCTTCCTAGATCCAGAGGCTCAGACCCTCTGGTCTTACACTGTGATCATTGGGCAATTCCAACAAGATATACGCTTATGGGGTGTCAACCAAGACCCAAAAGATTCTAAACAGCCACTACTCTATGCTCCAGGGACTCAAGTCCTAATTAAAGTTTGGAAAGATGGGTCCCCAAAGGCTCAACTCCAGCCCACATGGAAGGGCCCCTACCCTGTAATACTTTTTACTCTCACAGCGGTCAAGGTGCCAGGACACGATTCCTGGATTCATTACTCATGAGTCAAGCTGTGGAAGAAAACAGAAGAGGACACTCAACACACCTGTGAGCCCCTGGGAGATCTCAGACACCTATTCAGAACTACAAATGAGTGCCATTCTAATGAACACCCCCAAAATTAAGTTTCTGGGGATAAGCTTTCTCAGGAGAGCTCTAAAGAGCCAACACAACTTGGCAGAGGTTGTACTCCAAAATAGACAGGAGATAGATCTCCTGATCCCTGAACAAGGAGAGACTTGAGACATCTTGAATGAGATGTGTCATTTCTGGGTAAATAACTCCAGCCAAGTTAAAGAAAATCTCACAGCCCTCAAGAAAAACATTCAGATCCTACAGGATCTCAAAGAATGAGCTGGAGAGTCCTCAGGGTGGCTACTATCTCTCTTTGGGGGATCCTTCTCCTGGCAAAGGGGAATTTAGAGTTGGCTAATGCCCCTGCTAATCCCTGTTATCACCATACTGATGCTGTTTATGATTACTCCATGTATTATCAATTGTCTAACCCATTTTGTCTCTTCCCAGGTCAACAAGCTACAACATGCAGTGCCAGTTAAACAAGGATATATAAAACTACACCTGACCATGGAAAATAACACTCACCCTTAGAGTGATTAGGACTATTAGGATTCTGCTATTAGGACTCTGAAGCTTTAGACTAGCAAGTTGGGGAGGCCTAATGCCCCTAGCGGTCTCAGCTCAGAGGAAATAGCCAGAGAGACCTCAACACCCCTATTTCCAAATAACTGTGCCTCCCATCTCTTGAGAGGGGGAATATTGGGTAGTTAGAATAGGAAAAAGGAGTCCAAAATGGCAGTGGCTAAAAGACAAAGAAAGGAAAAAGCCTGTGAAAATGGAACAAAAGAAAATCCGAGAGCCAGAGTGAGAACCGCAAGTGAAACAAACAGGTCTCCTGGTTAGCCCAATTTACACAGGGCAGGCTCAGGAGGAGGAGGAGGCAAAACATATAAAAAACAAAAAGGAGCCAAGATTGGGCCTCTCCTTTTGGGTCAGCCTGCCCTCATGCCTTGAGAGTGTACCATCTTTTGCTTGCCAAATAAAACTGAGCTATAAGGGAGCTGGAACACTGATCCCATTTCAAATCTTTGCTGTGAGACAGAATTGAGGAAATTACACACTCCCAGGACAGGTTTTTATGGAGGTTTAATCACATCAGTGTGACTGATTAAACCTTTGGTGACCAAACTCAATCTCCTGCTCCTTTCGTCTCCCTGGAGGTTGCAGTGAGGGTGAGTGGGCCTGAAGGTCCTAACCATTCAGTTATATACTGTTCCTGGCAACCAGCACCCGTCCTTAAACATTTCCAAAGTCACCTTATTAACATAGCAAAAGACACAATGCTTGTTCTCATCCCTTAGGAAATTCCAAGGGTTTTAGAAGCTCTATGCTAGGAATCACATCTTGTCAGAACTCTCCACCCTGATCCATATGTCTTGGGTGGCCCTGCAAGGCATGGCTTATAGCTTCATTGAGTTACACAAGACTGTGATCCATATGATCATGTTGGTTAGCTTTCTGTGGTTGTGGTTTTCAACTGGAGATCTTGGGACTGTAGTTCTTGCTTCTTCTCTCTGTCCTCTGATGGATGAGGAGAAGAGGCTTGTGCAAGCTTCCTGATAGGAGAGACTGGCTGTGGGGGAAACTGGGTCTTGCTATGGTGGGCAGGGCCATGCTCAGTAAATTTTTAATCCAACTGTATGCTGATGGGTGGGGCTGTGCTCCCTCCCTGTGAGTTGTATGGTCTGAGGCCACCGAGTCCTGGAGTCTGAAGGCTGTATGGTAAGGCTTTTGGCAACTTCCGAGAGACTCATACCAACATGTGCCTCCACCTCCCAGGACTGCTGCTGCTAGCACCCCTGTCCCCATGGCAAGCCACTCTCAATCCACGCCTCCACAGGAGACCCTCAAATACTCACAGGCAGTTCTGGGTTCATCAGAGAGTTGCTTATAATGATCTCCAAGGTGATTTATTGCTTCACTCTATTGCTCCTCTTGTTCATGCCTTTTTCCCCCTTTTCTTATCAACTTTCCTCACTTTAACTGCCATTTTAGTTATAATTAGTCTCATAGGCATAGTTAATTTATAAAATGCAGCTTATCAAGATTTTTTGGTTGGAGCTCCACCTGCCTGAAAGGACAAATCTCAACTAAAAGATTTAAACTTACCTCTGCTTTGAATTGTGCTGAAAGAAATAACCAGAGACTGGAATCAGATAGCCAATTTGCTATCAGTTTGAAGTTTTTCTTAATCCATTTTGATAGTTTCTGTTGTTCATGTTTATCATGTTCAGGTTCTAATGAAAAGTTTTATTATAAGTAGTTGATTTTAAAACCTTTAGTATCAATAGTTCATTTCAGTCCCTTTACATAATCATCATTTTTATTTCTGAATAATTATGGTCTAATCATGTTTTTAGTTAACAGTGAATCAGTAGTCTTATGAATACCACTTTTGAAATTAGCCGTGCTAACAAGACTGTACTCAACCACTAAAGAAGATCTGATATGATGTTTACAAGTCTACAATTTATCACAAGAAAATGATATAATTCAATAACATCATTAAGATAAGGATATGCATTGTAATTAATGGCTGTCTCACAGCAATGAATCTAAAGAGGCCAAGCTCCAATTTAGAAGTGTAAGCCCCAACTGTCTTCCTTCACAAAAATCATTCTGGACACACTTTCACTCATCCATCAGGAATCACTGGTATGTGTACCAAACACCTGAAAACCAGGAAGCTCAAACAGAGTCTCAGTTAGGTTTTCTTATATCCCATAGGCATATTCCTATTATACAACCAGTCTTGATGACAGAGCCCTCCAGGTTGCTGAGAAAAGTTGCAAAACATCATTCTCCCTGATATCAGTAATAATACTCACAAGCTGATACTGAAATGGAGCAGGACCCAATGGTCCTTGCCCCCCTGCCATGTCCTCTGCCTGCCTTTTGCCCTTGGAAAAGTTTAGTCAAAGCATTAAGTTTAATCAGAGAAGGGAGAAATGCTGAAACAAAGGAAAACATTCAAATGAGACTGAATAATGTAGTCATTAAGCATAGTCAAAGACCTTTAATTCTTTCTCAAAGGCTATAGGTAATATTCTGAGCCATATCCTGTGAGCTGTCTTACAGATACCAAACATCAGGTGGAAAAGTTTAACTACCTGATGACTAGACTGTACCCAGGACATGAGCTGCCACAATTTTGAGAACTGCCTGCAAAGAAACGTGAACAAATGGTTTCTGGAACTGAAGATTAACTGTACCTAAAACAATCAAGATGATGCTGATCAGACCACTGATGATCAGTTTGAAGATGACTGTTAGAGATGACTATGCTGTTTCTGTATGGACACTGCCCCGCCCCCCCCCCCCCCCCCCCCCCTGCCCAACTCTGTCTATAAAAGCTCTCACCCCTTGCTTGTGGAGGTTGAGGATGGGGATGGGGAATCAGCCTTTGGACAGATGTCCACCACCCATGCACCCACAGCTGCTGGCATCTGAACAAATGCAAATTTTCCTTTCCCCAAACCTGGCCTGTTTACTGGCTTTTGAGCGGCGAGCAGCTGAACCCACAAACTCCTTTCAGTAACAATATAAAGTGTCACCAAGTTTCCAAGACTCATGATATAGAGCAAAACTATTAACCAGAATGATTTATGTTTTGACCACACATCAGTGCCTGATGCATTCTTATTCAGTAGATCTCAGGCTAATTTCAATCCTGCTAGAATTAACCATCACAGTCCAACTGTCATTAATATCTTCTTCTAATAGCTCAATCTAATGGCCCTTAACTCTATTATACCATCTTGCAAACATTCTTGACATGCGAGATAAAGTGAGAAGCTCAATTAACAAAAAGCTGTATTTAGCAGTAATAATTTAAGTGCTGGTATGTGTATATAAAACTTCAAAAATGCTCTCTTCACCCCTTGATGCCCATTTCTAATTGCATGGGTTTTATCAGTTCACTCACTAGGAAGATACAGAGTCTTTCTATTAGTACTTTATCATCAATAGAACACAGTCTATTCTGCCTTAAACTTGTTGGTTGCTCTATTACTAGGAGGTCTATCTTCTATCCTCATCTATGGTTACTAGGCATCTGCTGTCTATCTTCAACTTCAAAATATTTATTATAAAACCCTCTAACACATTCCATGGGGTCACAGGGACTTAGACACAGCTGAGCATGAGGCATGAGGGCCTAGAGCATACAAAACACTTAGGATATTTTCCAAGGTATCTATTTCCTTAATGTCTCCCTTGCTAATGCTTCCCCTCAACCCCCAACATGGGATTTATTTATTTCTACCCTTCAACCAATATGTAGTCCATAAGAACCATTTCACCTGTGAAGTATGCCTATTTATTACCAGTTACAAAGGTAAATTTAAAAAGCACTTTAAAAACTGAACAAAACAGTCTTCACCCCATAGTCTCATTTTTAATGTTTAAATAGTCCATTTTAGTACTCAATTTCAGTTTACTCTTCTATGTATTTCTTCTGATCTGTTTTATTTACCAATCTCTGAACTATTAACTGTGACAACCAAAATCAGGCATTCTAATTGGCTGGGCAACTGCCACTCTACTGTGATGCTCAAATTACAGGAAATGATTATCCACTATTTCCAAAATATACTTTGTTATCAAAAAATAGGAAAAGAAGATCATGCTGGGCAGCAATTGTTGCATAGTTGCCATGGCTCCATATATATAGTGAAACTGTAGTAGACAAGATGTAGGAGTAGGAAATAAGACATGTTCACAGCAAGAAGCTGCTCAAATAACTTAAAAAAAAATTTTTTTTAATCCCCTAAGTACTAGCCTGAAATAGTCATTTTGATTTAATTTTGATTTAAGTAAGGTTTGATTTAATCTTCCTCTGAATTCCTTTCCAAAGGAATAATGTTTTTGAAGCTTATTACCCAAGAAGTCAAAAATCCTAAAATAAAAATTTAATTTTCTTTTAAACTGGAAGAATGAGGCAAGTCCAAGTCATGCCCTAAATCATAGGTATCACTTCATGCTCAGCCATCATAAACTCCTTACCAAGTAAAGGCAAAAGCATGAAAGCTTAATGGAAAGAGATTCTAAGGTGAGGTGAGGGTATGGGGGTGATTCCATGGAGAAAATAGAATGCCTTATTTCATTATCCAAAATGCATTTTCTTTTACCAATTTTTCTTGTGAGTAACTGAAAGATCTGACATGAACTGAAACATGTTAAATCTATTATAATATGGTCTCTAATGAATCTTATTGTTTAAAAGATGAATACTTGAGTACAGCCACTAGGGCTTACAATAAAGAGAGGATGCAAAAAAAAAAAAAAAAAAAGCATACATTTTAAAGTAAGGTTTATAATTCATTGATAGCATGTATACAAAACCTGTGAACAACAACAAAAAAAAAAACCTGTGAACAACACAGGTTTGAACAGAGTGGGTCCACTTATAAACATTTTGTTTTTTTTAGTCAATATACATATGCTACAGTACTGCATGATCTGTGGTTGATTGACTCTGGATTGAAAGGACTGATTGTAAAGTATACATGGATTTTCAATTATGCACAGGGTCAACACTCCTAAATCCTGTATTGTTCAAGGGTCAACTGTGTATATTTTATGGTAGTTCTGCTAATATGAGAGCTCTACTAATATTTTTACAATACTGACTTTACAAATACAGGATGATAAATCTAATTTGCTTCCAAATTAATATTTCAAAGAGTCCCTGGCTAGTCATGAGACTAACAGGTTCTTGAACCTAATAGCTGTTTAGTAGACTTTAGAGTGGCTTGACTAGGTGCTTAAGTATATTTGTACCATAATTAGCAAAACTTATCTATAAAATATTATTAATTCAATAAGTTGCTTTTTCATTTCTTATAAAAGACTTCTTACATCAAGTTAAAGGAATATGGGAAAGATATTGTGGTTTGTACTACTTCAAATCCTTTATCTTAAGGAGAACATATATTTTATAGTAAATTTTAAAACAACTATAATACAAAGCTATTCATTACTATTTAATAAATCTAAATATTAAAGTTATTATTCATTTAAAATAGTCAACCAAGTATGTAAGTTCATGTTTGATTTTGAGATGTATTATACTTACATGTATGTACATATAAACATATGACATATGAACATATGAGAATTTGTATGTATAATCTTATAAAATTCCTAACTAAATGATTATTTATCACATCTTTTTCTTAAAATGTTAAATATTATATTACTTTGTATTAATGAATTTTAAAAATATTAATGTTAAATTTTAATGAAGGATGACATGGTTAGTATTATGATTAATATGTAGTCTGTACTCTTGACAGGAAACTGAATTACAATAAACATTATATTTCATTGTATCTTTGCCTCTTAATTGCTTATGATGTATTCATCACAAACATCTTCTGAAGGAGACTGAAGAGATGGAAGCTCAAAATAGGGTAAGAAAAACTAATATAAAAAACCCAATAAAAATATTTAAGTATTTTTAACTTTTATGTTAATTTTGCCAATATGAATAAGATCATTTTAAAATATATTTATCATAATAGTTTTAAAACAATTTAACATTTTATTGACACTGACAACCCTTCCAGCTCATTCATATTCATACTTATCATTATCAGTATTAGAAAATACTTACTAGAATGCACAGGTCACAAAGCAATACAAAAACATTTTTTTTAATATATAAACGAGGAACATATCCAATCCTTGTTGATTTTTTCTATTTTCTTTCCTTTTAGCTCTTTACTTTGCCCCTTCTACCTGGAATGCCCTAACCTACCTATTACAGGCTACATTTTGTGCACCCAAAATCCATGTTGAAGTCTTTACTGTGGTAACTCAGAATGTAACTATATTAGAAGATAAGATTTGTAAAGAGGTAATTTAGTCAAAATAAGGCCAATAGGGTGGTGACCTAATCAAGTATCAATGTTACCCTTATTAAAAAAAGGAAGAAACACCAGGAACGTGCTCATGCGGAGGAAAGAGCATGTGACAACACAAGAAGGTAGTCGCCTGGGCGCCAAAGACAGAGGTCTCAGGAGAAGCCAAACTAGTTTTTGACACTTTGATCTTGTACTTTTAGTCTCCAAAAGTGAGAAAATACATTCATTGTTTCAGCTACCCAGTCTGCACTATTTTATTATGAATGCCCTAGCAAAATAATATACTTGCTTTCCCCCATCTCAATATTTCCAAGTTCTTTCAATCCTGTAAAAGGCTACCTATTCCACAGTATCTTCTTTCTTTCTTCCCTCCCCTATCAATGGCAGTAATCACTACATATTTTTAATTCACAGGATACCTTGTCACTTTAATTTCTACAAATAAACACATGCCTTTGAAAACATGTCCCTCTAGGAATCCTTCAAAGTGCTTAAAATATTTTCTTGATCCATCAAATCATGTTGAATGAACAAATGGAGAGACATATGATGGTAACATAAACAGACAGCAGTATCACAGGAAGACTTTCTTGAGATAAAAGATATGAGAGAGATTGAAGGTACAGAATGATTTCGAGATGGATAAAAACATAGTTGTTCCATTTAATGGTTCTGATTTTAGTGGATTTACTTTTACCTTGTAGGGTGAAGGTAAGGCTAGGAATCTGAAGGGTGTCTTGAAGAAACACTCAAGAGAATGCTAAAGAAAATGAACAGCAGACACTTGAAAGGATTGTTGAGCAGTAATGAAGATAATTTTCTTTTGGTAGTAATGTTAAAAAGTACATGATGCTGAGAGAAGTGGTCAAGTAACATTATTCAATGAACTTCTGTAAACTAATCTATAAAAGTAGCAATTGTTTTATAGAAAGTATTAGCATATCACTTCTAGGTGGTAAAAATAGAACTCTATATAGTTGATTTAAGGGGTTATGGCAAACTAGACACTCAGAACCTGGAATCTTGGCTTTAAACAAAGCCAGACCCATGAATGATACTTTGCTGCAGTTATGGGCTTGCGTAACTTAAAGGGCCCCGGGTACTTACTGACTGGAGAAAGGAAAAAGGTACACAGTTCTTGGGAGGGAAGGATGGTGGAAAAACTTATTTCTGAATAAGAAATTCTGAATGAAGAATCTTCTCCATTGTAAATTATATACAAGGATGAATCTTAGCCTGGAATTTCACTTTATCCCAGTAGCATATGATTATGAGAAATAAATAATTTAAGTAACAAGAGAACCAGAAAGTGGGAAAGAACCATATTTAAATATTAGCACTGAGCCTTAATTCTATAATTATCTCTTGCCTTTTCTGGCAGGGTAGGAGTGATTGGCTTTAGAGAAATAAATAAGCAAAACACAAATGAGGCCTGCAGAACTCCACCTACAACAGAGATTTAAACAGGGTTCCACATTAACAACCAAGGTCAGTATAAGTATTTTGACAAGCCAGTGACACGTGATGTGAAGGGTGTCAGAGATTAGATGTCATGGAATACTGCAAAGTTTTCACTTTAAGAAATTAAAATTCGTATTTTAGAACTGCTGCTGCTGCTAAGTCGCATCAGTAGTGTCCGACTCTGCGACCCCATGGACAGTAGCCCACCAGGCTCCTCCGTCCATGGGATTCTCCAGGCAAGAGCACTGGAGTGGGGTGCCATTTCCTTCTCTGATTTTAAAACCACTGCCTTCATTTTCTTACGTTTCCACATGCTTCTTTGAGGGGGAGAAAGAGGCAAAGTTGGAATAGTGGCTCTCAAAATATGATTAAAAAAACCCTTGTGACTCCCCAGCACTCTTAGGGCCTCAGGGTTCTCCTTTTCTAAATTTGTATCTGTTTGAGGCTGAATTCTATTTATTGTCCTACAAATATACATCCCACTTTACAACATACTGAATGCAGAAGCAGGTATTAGCACCCAACTATCTTCTAAGAAGTCGGCTTCAAAGAAGTTTACACACAGGTAAACAATCATTCTTAAACATTTTTTTCACCTAAATATGTCATTTTACTTAACATATAATGAGTTTATTATTGTGATTTTAAAATAAATTCACAAACATGCTTTTAAATTACAGGTTGTAATTTCTAATATGGTAAATATCAAAGGGTACAACATACACAAGCAAAATGTCCTTCAAGTCCTTAAATAAATTTTAGAGTGTAAAGGTGTCCAAGACCAAAAAGTTTGAGAACTGCCAATCTGCTCCTCTGTGAATCACATGTATCTTATAGTCTAGTTCATTTGTAAGAAAATACTAATCTTGGTTTGTCTAGGGGAGTATGTCATCTACCATGAGCATCCAGGGGAAAAGGACACTTCTTTTCTATGCTGGTAGGCTCTAATGAGGAAACTACCAAAAGCCTGCTCCTACCAACCCCATGAAGAAAACAATTTTATTTTAGTTCCTACATTTGTTATCTGTGCATGTTTGTCTTCCAAGAAGGAAATAAATTCTTCCAGGGAAAGATAAAATGACTTACTTTAATCATCATATTTCTTCCCTCATCTTTTCCCACTGAGAACAGCGCTTGGTATAGAACAAACCAGTAAGAATTATTTGTTGATTAAAACTAAGTCAGCACCACACAGGGAAAGTATCTGTAGAAGCTACCTAGAGAATATAAACCTGGTAGCCAGAAAGAAAGAACTGAACCTCAAAAAGTTATGTAAATAAAAATAGGGTTAGAGGGGATATCTATATGTGTATCTTTATCTATCCATCCATCCTGATAGTGAAAAAGATATATGTAATGGGTAAATTGACCACTGAAAATATTTAAAGCGTTGAGACACAGAAATTTTGTTAACCCACATCTTTATGCTTTTATCAATGAAAAGCATTACAGAATCCATTTGAACATACGGAAACCACCAAAACAACATTCATTCAATGCAGCATCACGTTAATTTTTTTTCTTAAGTAGTGAGATAAACATGAGCAAATCTGTTACATTTTAATATTTTATTAATAGACTTTTTTAAACCAAATACTATGTTCATGGACATGAACTTGGGCAAACCCCGGAGATAGTGGGGGAACAGGGAGGCCTGGCATGCTGCAGTCCACGGAATCACAAAGAGTCGGACACAACTTAATGTCTAAACAACAACGTGTCCATTTATGTCACAGGAGAACAGAGACTAAAAAACACTGTCAAAAAGTCTAATTCTGTTTTGCTAATATGTTTATATTAGCAAACACACACACACACACACACACACACATTACCCCCAGGAAAATATAGCAGTTATCTTGACCCTTACTTCATGATTAATGAATCATTCATTGTTAATCCTCAGACATAAAAGTCTGGTCCCACTGCCTTTTTTAAAACTTCCAAATGGTTTCTCAAAAGAACTTAGAAAGCCTTTAATAAATCAAAACAATGAGACTATAGACATGAAAGTACACTATTAGCAGCTTTTCAAAAAATGTCCTAGAGGAAGGCAGACTATGAATACCTCAAGAAGTTGCAATTCCCTGTTGTGTTTAGGGGTATATGCTATGGCAAAATTAATCTGCAGCCTTCTTATGAGAATGAAAATGATCAGGAAAGAATCCCCAAAGGAATAATTATCTTCTATTATCTCTGAGTCAAATTGACACTTTGACAAAAGTCTTAGAAGGATATTTTCTCTATTATCTACCTCTTTTTATTCTAATACCAGAATCAAAATTGGGTCACAATTTATTAGGGAATTCTGCCTAATTAAAAATCTACAAGTTGTTTTTATCTATATCTAAGTATTCCTTCCCAGATATGCATGAGCTATCTTGTAGCCTTTGACACAAGTTTCCTCTTTGCCTGTAATAATCACCATCTGTGCGACCATATATTTCTCAAACATCAAAGTAAACAACAGTATCATACAGAAAATCTGCCTGTGTATATCAATTCTTAAAATAAGAATCAAACCAACATCCTTATTTTCCTAAAGATTTAGAGGCAACAATAGTTCATATATTTAAAACACTGTTAAACTAAAAATATGCTCTTTATCACATTTGGTTCACAATTTGTAAGTAATTAAATGATTTCAAATTTTGCTATGAAGCAATATCTAAAGAGGCAAAATGCTTCTCATCTAGTATCAGTCTATGAATTGAAAACAGATACTTGTTTTTCCTTTCACTGCCAGAGATTTTATCAGGAGAGGAAGTTTAATGCACGATAGTGTGACACTAAATTGTATTCTATGTTCGCTGCCTTAAACATTTAAGAAATGTTAATTATTTATGTTTCATTTTATTTTTGTCTTTCTCTATTCCATGAAGATAGTCAGAAAACAGAATCTTATGAAGATAACTTTTTATAAGAGCTGTAACTCACTATCTGCATAAAAAGCTTCCATCTCTCAAAAAAGCTTCAAAGACTAACTCACTGGTACTTATTATGTGTCTGGGGATCTCGGGTCCCTGAGGTTCTTGTATGGTTCTGCAGATTTTAGCAATTTTTCTTATTATTACTTACATGGCAGGTGATATCGTGTTAACAGCTACTAGAATGTGTGCTTGCATATTGTTATGCTCTAAAATTTTCTCAGTTCTCTGGTAGCTCAGATGGTAAAGAATCTGCCAGAGATTCTTTAATGCAGATTCTCTTCAGAGCAGGAGAGCCGGGTTCAATTCCTGGGTCGGGAAGATCCCCTGGAGAAGTAAATGGCAACCATTTCCAGTATTCCTGCCTGGAAAATTCCATGAACAGAGGAGCTTGGCAGGCCACAGTCCATGGGGTCACAAAGAGTTGGACATAACTGACCTACTAACACACACACACACACACACACACACACACACAGGGTAAGTATCAATAGGATAGAACCCACACAAGGTTTTTTTTGACATCCTCAATGACTTTTAGGAGAGTCAAGGGAAAAAAGTTTGAGAATTGCAGCATTAGTTAATCTAAAAGGGAAGGGATGAAACTGAAGTGCCTTTTTGGGTTAAGGTGGGTGTCATGGTGAGAGAGAGGAAGTGCATTTCCCACACTTGGGAAGTAGCAGAGATTAGTTTGAGCCAATTCCCTTGCAAGGTCTCTGGGTGGTGACAGGATCTCAGAAGGCTCAACACTAAGCCCTAAGCATGCTACTTCAGCCAAGTTTTAGGCACTGGGAAGAAACTAGTGTAATTGCCTGCCTTCATGGAAGTAGATGACCACCAGAAACTAGAGTATTAGTGACAACTGTGATGTACTAAAGTATAACAGATTTTCTCTTTTTTCCAGGCAGCTTGTGCAGTCATTTGTTCGTCCAGTGACCCCGTATGTCTTTGGGAAGTTTTTTCTGGCTTGCCTATTCTTGACATGAGGAAGATTCCAAGTACTTGGTCCTCTTTATAGAAGTCAGATCCCCATTCTTCTCGTACACTGGTAGGCCCAAGACTAAGGTCTGACAACCACATATTCTCTCCTGAGACTCTAAATGCTGAACTGGTGACACAGAGATGGAATGAATGCTTGAGACTATTGATTATAGTGAGCCTGGTGGGAGCAGCAATAAGAATGTCCTGCCTCTTTCCTTCTAGGAGTCCTTAAATTCCTGGCCATCTTGAGTCTGTTCCCTTAGACCTCTTCCAATAAATTTCTCTGTGCTTAAGTCAGTCAGAAATCACCCCAAACATGACATTCCTAAGGAGATAAAAGACCATCCCTATTAGAGTAAACAATTCCCAAACCACTGTGACTAAGAATCCCTCATGTGCATAGAGATGAGGACACAGAGCTAGACTAAACAATTTTTAAAATACTTTTTAAAATATCTTGATCTGTTAAATTAAAAAGACAGGAAACATCCACAAATTTTTAGTAATTTGGTATTTACTGTCAACAATCAGCTGCCTATATAAAGTTATTGCTTCTGGCTTAAGTTTCATCTATTCAGCAATCGCTTTCTGTCCTGAATGCACAGATGATGAAATCCAGAATCAGAGACATATAACAAGGTGCCTTGAAAAGTAATTTTTTTTAACAAAAAAATGTATCATTTAAAAATTGGCAGCCTTTTTATTTGCTGCTGACTAGAATAAGCAAAGAACCTGAAAAGAGATTTTCTATGTCTGTAATAAAATCAGATTTAAGTGCTCCTTATTATATAAATTCAATAACAAGGGAAATAACTTTTTTACCTATTGACAGAGCATCTGTTGCCAATATTCTTTGATATGCTTAGTAGATTTTAGATAGCACATGGGCAAGCATGAAGTAGGAGCATTATACAGTGAGCAAGAGAACAAGCTTTGGAGTCAGATTGCTCCTGAATTTGGATGCCACCAAATATCAGTTACATGTACTACTCAGGGCAGTTTTCTTAATTCTTCGACCCTCAGTTCACATATTTATAATATACGGATATAATAGTACCTACATCATAGGGTTATTTTGAAGATTAAAAGGAAAAACACACAGCAGAATAAATTATAGCTATTTCTATCAGGAGCTAAGGAAGATGTTTAAAGAACCTTTTAAAGCAGTTCATCAGTTACTAGGGCCGTTTGATATTTTGTGATGGACCTGACTGAGCTTCACTGATAAAAGAAGGGGACCAATATCTTCAAATATGAACTTACAGAAAGTAAAGAAAGAGTCTATCAGGTGGCAGAGATGGAGGAATCATCAATTTAGTCAAAGAGAAAATTCAACAGACAGTAAATTGTAAAACAGATTTTTTCCTTCTATCCCAGGTTTGAAGTATATTAGCTGAAAAGGATCTGACAGCATGCTTAACAGAACTAAGAAAATTGTTCAGCAAGGAAGCTGACTGAGCAGGAAATGGTTTGAATTGAGGTTGGTAAAATTTTCTTGAAATTTAGTAAGGACTAAATACACATTTTGTTGGTAAGGTTGAGCCATTCTGTTCAAAACAAATTTTCTGCTGTTTTCATGTAGAGAATGAATTTGAATGATTCATGAAGAAGCAATTTAAAAAGAACAAAAGGGAGAAAAAAAAAAGAAATGTCTTTGCTAAGCTAGATAAGTAGTAAATTTTGAAAGTAAAAGCAGGAAAAGAAAATGGCCTCTAAAATAAATATGTAGATTTCAGAATGCTGGAGTTACATAATTTTCAAATTCAGTGACTTCTTAAACTAAAATAAAAGTAGCATAAGCTTTATATTATGTAAGTTTTATACTGAATAATAAAAATAACTTTAGTGATCTAAAGGTTAGCATATGGTAATATCATGTTCACAATGTTTTATCTTTGATAGTGTCCTAGTAATTTTCCCTTTCAAAAACAGAAATGAAGAGTTAAAATGCCACTAGAGAGTCTTATATATATATATTTTTTTCTTCATTTATTTTTATTAGTTGGAGGCTAATTACTTTACAATATTGTAGTGGTTTTTGTCATACATTGACATGAGTCAGCCATGGATTTACATGTATTCCCCATCCCGATCCCCCCTCCCACCTCCCTCTCCACCTGATTCCTCTGGGTCTTCCCAGTGCACCAGGCCCGAGCACTTGTCTCATGCATCCAGCCTGGGCTGGTGATCTGTTTCACCCTAGATAATATACATGTTTCGATGCTGTTCTCTTGAAACATCCCACCCTCGCCTTCTCCCACAGAGTCCAAAATTCTGTTCTGTACATCTGTGTCTCTTTTTCTGTTTTGCGTATAGGGTTATCGTTACCATCTTTCTAAATTCCATATATATGTGTTAGTATACTGTATTGGTCTTTATCTTTCTGGCTTACTTCACTCTGTATAATGGGCTCCAGTTTCATCCATCTCATTAGAACTGATTCAAATGAATTCTTTTTAATAGCTGAGTAATATTCCATGGTGTATATGTACCACAGCTTCCTTATCCATTCGTCTGCTGATGGGCATCTAGGTTGCTTCCATGTCCTGGCTATTATAAACAGTGCTGCAATGAACATTGGGGTGCACGCATCTCTTTCAGATTAGTCTTACATATTTTTAATGTTTGTGTACTTCAACAGAATTTGATAAAATGAAGATGATATCCTGAGATTTTTGGCATTTTTCAATTTATTTCCAGCAATGAATTAATGCAGTAATAAATTAAGCATTCTATGGGCAATCTTTGGAAAGTTCTACTTCCAGATGAGATGACATAGTCTAAACAATGGAGAAGGAAATGGCAACCCACTCCAGCGTTCTTGCCTGGAGAATCCCAGGAACAGGGGAGCCTGGTGGGCTGCTGTCCATGGGGTTGCACAGAGTCGGAAACGACTGAAGCGACTTAGCAGCAGCAGCAGTCTAAACAAAATATCTTTCAGCCAGGGCAATCAAAAATAAACATGTAAACAAACAAACAAAAAATCATGTATTTATTAAAAGCACCAAAGAGCAATAAGCACAAGAAGTGGAAGTGTCAGTCACTCAGTCATATCTGACTCTTTGCAACCCCATGGACTGTGGCCTGCCAGGCACAAAGAAACCCAAAGAAACTAAATCTTAGTGATAGGTAAGTCCTATTTGGGCTAGTAAAGATCTGTGATTATTCTGTCACTGTGTCCAAGTGAGTAGAGGATTGCAGCTGCTGAGACAGAGGAAATCTGCTTGATTAAAGAGAATCCAGAGGAACTTTTAACAGCCACATGGCCACCGTAAAGGATTTGCCTGAGTAAGAGTCCTAGCTGAAGAGCTAGATCTCTCCACACTTATTTTAATTCTCTTGGATGGGACTCTTGCAGAGTTTGAAGTAATTCGGGTACAACAGAGTGTAAAGTCTTGGTTCAGAAGAAGAGACAGACCTCAGGGTTGTCCAAGTCTTCAGTTTCCTACTGGAGAAAGGGTTCTCCATCAGACACAGGATACATAGCTTTTAGTGGCTTTTGAAACAGAAGGTAAAATTAAATGAACTATAGCAGTAACACAGCTCCAGCTCAGTTTAACTACTGACTGGACTGCATCAAAGTGCATATGGAATAGGACAGACCAAATGCCAGGTCACAAAAAAGTCTCAATACAGTTTTTTAAAAATTCAAATCATTCAAACATCTTCTCTAAGCACATGAAATGAAAAATCAATAATAGAAGGAAATCTGGAAAATTCAGACATAAAAACATCAAATAGATCAGTCAGCTAATCTATCAAAGAAGTAGTCATAAGGAATTAGAAAACACAACATGCCAAAACTTATGCAACAAAAGCAGCGGTCGGAGGGAAACTTATAGCAGTAATGTCTATTTTAGAAAAGAAAGATCTCAAATCAATAACTCTGTGTTACGGAAGTAGGAAAAAAAAAAAAAAAAGGAGAAAACCAAAGTCAAAGAAAACAGGAAGAAGGAAGTAGTAAAGATTAAAGTGGAGATAAAAACAGTTTTGTCTCTCTAAAAGTGGCCCAGCAGCAACACATCAGAGGCACTTTTCCCATGACTAAGTCTGAATGCCTAGCTTTCATATTTTGCTCTACAATACTAAATACAATATAATGTAATATCTATTTTATATAATATTGATATGCAATTATATGTCATGAAACATGATACTAAGAATAACATAATACTGAAAAGGAAACAGGATTCCTCGAATACAGTTTATTCTCAAAATTAGAAAAACAGCAGTTTAGGTTAGCAGTTTTTGTTGCCAAAAGCAAAAATGCCTTTGAGGTTATCTGAGCCAATGATGGAGGACAAAGGGGTCGACTTCAAATTGATCACCAGACAAACTGTGATAACATCATGTTAAAAAAAAGTTGGAATTTTTCTGAATGGGCAGCAAAAAGTAACACTTTTCCCTTTTAAGTTAAAAAAGAAAGAAAGAAAAGAAAAAAGTAAGTATAAAGGCCATTCCACTGGAACTCAAATGAACATTTTCATTTTTAACAATGAATCCAATCAGAAAATGTGGGATTGTATATGCAGCTCAATACACTGGTTACTTCTCTTCCTAAATTAGACTGTGCACCCTGCCCCAGATGGTTCAGCAGGGAGCCGGCCCTGTCATTCACACAAGGCATCTTGCCTTCTGACTTCCTTTGAAACAAAGAGAAGCTGTGACACTAACAACCCACCCCATCACTTAGAGAACATCCTATAGGCAAGCTAACAACTAAGACTTTTTAAATATCAACTCATTTTCCATGAATCAGAGAGATGAATCAAAAAGGATGCTAGGCTTATGTGTGCTCTGAAATAGGTAAGAGACTTCACAAAACACTGATTTTATACTTTTAAACAATATAAATTGCTTATGAGGAAAATAAGATATTATGCACACCTGGCTTAAACTTTTAACAGCATGAAAAAATGAAATGAAAAAATTCTCCTTTGTAACACAGTGCTTCAGTGCAATCCCTTAAGAAAACCATTGCGTTAATATCCTTACATATTCTTTCAGAAACACTTGATAGTTATTTAAGAGTGTGTGTCTGTGTGTGTGCATGCCACATTGCTTCAGTCATGTCTGACTTGTTGTGACCCTATGGACTACTGCCCAGCAGGCTCCTCTGTCCAGAGGTTACTGTACTTATAATTCTTCATTTTGAATTTTTCATTTTATGGTAAACATTGGGAATGTTTTCATATCATCACATGTAAATCTATCTTACTCTTAATAGCTACAAAATATTTCATGGATGAATGTATTATACATTTAGTGTCCTACTGATGATTGCTTTAATTATTAATAGTCTCTTATTATTACAATAAAAGCTGCAATAAAAGCTTTTGCCCTACAGAATCTTTGTGTACAGTGGATAAATATTACTCTCCCCAGCATCTTTAGCATTATTTTATACCATTAAATATTTCATCTTTTGCCAGTTCACTGCTCAAAAATAGCTCATAGATCATTTTATTTGCTTTTCTTTATGAGTGATGGTGAATAGCTTTTCATGTGGTTAGAGTATTTTTTGTTAACTCTACATTCATCCCCTCTATTTCCCTGTTAGCTTTTTGAAAGTCCATGGTTTGAAATATTTAAATAGGCCTCATATTGCAGCTCTGAAGTTTACTATAACATACAAGATACAATACAACTTGTGATATATTCAGGCTCTCAGAGAAAGTAATTAAAGAAGTGGTTAGTAGCTCAGATTTTTTTCCAAGTCATTAATAAAATTAATATGGTTAACAATTTAGGTGAGATCAAATGAATTTATTTCTGCATCATTTATAGATGTTAAGAGGGGTCTTGAGATATACCAATGAAAAAATGTTGCTAAATTTAAATGGGTTGTCAAAGACTTTTGCCATAAATAAATGCCACGTTTTCTATTCAATGTAGCATGGTGTCATGATTCATGTCTATTTTGTCAGCACCAATCCATGTGGCTTGAGATTGAGCAGATGCTACAAACTGCCAATTGCAGAAATGCATGGTTTGAAAGTTTTCCATCCAAAATCAAGAAAGTTTCCTACTGCATAGTAATTACTAAAGATGTTCATGACTGATTATGACCCTTTAGGGAGTCTATAAAACAAGACTTGGAATATCATTGTAAGATCCTGAAGAGATAAATAGAGAACCACTAATAGAAGAATATTATTACAAGACAGTCTTTGTTTACAAGAGAAAATTAGATTCATTAGTTAGCTCAGTGCATTTTCAAACAATCTAAAGCATGTGGACAGAGCAGATATTTTATGTATTTTCCATATTTAGAGTTCTCAAAATATTGGGTAAGCTTATGTTTCCAAGCAGTTATATTTTTATAGTCCCTTTTTCATCAGTGATGTTCTTAAACCATGTTCTATAATCCATAACAACTCAGTTACTGTCTTGATAATAAGGGCTTATTTTTGGGAGAATAATCTATAGATTACTCAGTAAATCACACTATCAATATGAACACTGCCCAAATTCTAGTTTGTTTGTGTCTTTCTGGATTTGATTTCTTAACTGTTTCTTCAATAAAGGCTACAATAGTTATTCATAAATGTAATAAATAAATAAACTTTTGCTTACAAAAAGTTATTAAATATAAAAAGAACTTAATAAGGACCTTTTTTAAATGGCACAAAAGAAAATTTTCTGAAATTATGAGTGACTGATTACCTTCATAGAATCAGAGTTATATTAAAAATATTATTTAAGGAATATTTATGATTTGACTACTATATATTAATAACAACCACTGTTTTATATGCTGTGATATGGCAGTGAATGAAATGGACAAACACCCCTAACTCATGCAATTTCCATTCAGTAAAGCAAAGAGAAAAATAAAGGAAATCTGAATAGAAAGAAATATTCAGTCAGGTGACTGTGAAAAAGAATAACAGTTTCCTCCAACATCTTGTTCTAGAGATTGGTAAGATAAGAATTGATCTTCAGAAATAGAAAGCAATTCAAGATTTTGAAACATCTAAAAAATCGGGCCACATTATATTAAATATGTTATAGTTGGCAAAATCAGGGTACTATTTTGAGTCTGACTTCTTTCCCAAGTTTATTACATCTTTGCATTGTCACAGCATAAAGACTTATATGATTCTCTGTAAACTGACATTAAAATTTAAAATTGGATTTCATAAAATGTCCCTTAATTGAATAGTTCCTCTGACATTCAACATGGGGAACCCCTGTTCCTGGTTTCTTATGTATCCTTCCCTAGGTTGCTGTGTATACATATATACATATATATACACACACACACACAGACTCAAGTAAATAACTTATCTTTCTCATTTTTATACAAAAAAGAAAACATACATAAGATACTTGCTATTCTGTGAATTTTTAAGTTTCTTTAAAACTCTGTGGACATCTTTCTGTATCAGTATAAAGAGTTCCTGCATTTTTATAACTGCACAAGATTTCTTTTTATGGATGCACCGTATTTTTGTCTGTTTATCTTTCACTGCTGATATCTGACTACTGACATCATTCTAAGTAAAGAGCTGGGGTATTTTAGCGGTATTTTTTTGTAATTACCTAAAACATTCTATTTTTACCTCCATCATTTTTTAATCTGGTTGGAATAAAACATGACTATAAATTTTAAACCTACTAATGTTACTTTAGAAAATATGTTTGGATTTGTTGCTTGCACTTTATTTTTTTTCTTAAGTAGCTATATTTCACTTCTCTTTAAGTAGAGTATGGAGAAGAATGGGATTCAATCCACTTGCAGAATAAATGGGGAAGAAATCAATTGGCAGGAGAGAAAACAGTACAATGCTAAAATAGGCCAAATCAAATGTTAGGGGCTGAATAGAAAAAGATCTCTAATCTCTATGTTATAAAGAAAGCAAATATAATGGGGGGGCTGGTCTATCATATAAATCCCCTCTTGAAAGATATATATTCACACACCACTGAAGTAAAATTTTTATGATAACAAACTCTCTTGAGGCAAAATGAACACAAGAACATAGAAGTCCATGTAAAAGACAGATGACAAGGTATGAAAGAGGAGCATCTGGTGGAAATAAATATGTATTTATTGCATGCCTGTCTGTTCCTTCCTTCGTTCCTCCTCATTAGGAGCCAGGCCCCCTTTGGGGAAGTGACACTGACACTCATTTGTCATTTACACCACATCTGCCTAATGCTGTGGCAGCCGTGCAGTTGGAGATAAGACTGAATTCACCCTTGACTCTAGGAAAATTTCACTTACTGAAAAAAAATTGTTTGGTTACCGAAGCACAAATAATCAGTAAAGAACGTGAGACTCTGGCCAGGAAAACCATATAATGAATGTTTACCTTCATCTAAACAGTGTGGATCACAATAAACTGTGGAAAATTCTGAAAGAGATGGGAATACTAGACCACCTGACCTGCCTCTTGAGAAACCTGTATGCAGGTCAGGAAGCAACAGTTAGAACTGGACATGGAACAACAGACTGGCTCCAAATAGGAAAAGGAGTACGTCAAGGCTCTATATTGTCAACCTGCTTATTTAACTTATATACAGAGTACATCATGAGAAACGCTGGGCTGGAAGAAGCACAAGCTGGAATCAAGGTTGCCGGGAGAAATATCAATCACCTCAGATATGCAAATGACACCACCCTTATGGCAGAAAGTGAAGGTGAACTGAAAAGTCTCTTGATGAAAGTGAAAGAGGAGAGTGAAAAGGTTGGCTTAAAGCTCAACATTCAGAAAACTAAGATCATGGCATTCGGTCCCATCACTTTATGGCAAATAGATGGGGAGACAGTGGAAACAGTGTCAGACTTTATTTTTCGGGGCTCCAAACTCACTGCACATGGTGATTGCAGCCATGAAATTAAAAGATGCTTACATCTTGAAAGGAAAGTTATGACCAACCTAGACAGCATATTAAAAAGCAGAGACATTACTTTGCCAACAAAGGTCCGTCTGGTCAAGGCTATGGTTTTTCCAGTGGTCATGTATGGATGTGAGAGTTGGACTGTGAAGAAAGCTGAGCGCCGAAAAATTGATGCTTTTGAACTGTGGTGTTGGAAAAGACTCTTGAGAGTCCCTTGGACTGCAAGGAGATCCAATTAGTCCATCCTAAAGGAGATCAGTCCTGGGTGTTCATTGGAAGGACTGATGCTGAAGCTGAAACTCCAGTACTTTGGCCACCTCATGCAAAGAGTTGACTCATTTGAAAAGACCCTGATGCTGGGAGGGATTGGGGGCAGGAGGAGAAGGGGACGACAGAGGATGAGATGGTTGGATGGCATCACCGACTCAATGGACATGAGTTTGTGTGAACTCTGGGAGTTCGTGATGGACAGGGAGGCCTGGCGTGCTGCGGTTCATGGGGTCACAAAGAGTAGGACACGACTGAGCGTGTGAACTGGACTGAACTGAACTGAAACATCAGCCATGTTACTGCCATGAAAAATACCCGCTGTGGTTGAAGATGGCACATGGAGGTGCACATCTCAAGAGAATCACAGCACGCTGACCCCATGGCCCTATTTGGACCATGCCTGCTCGTCACACTGCCTTTGGAACTTTTAGGTATATAAAAACAACAACAAAAAATCCCCCTTAATGTATCAGTAAGTTTGGTTCATTTTTTTTATTTCTATCAGTTGGAACTATCCTCACTGATATAAATGAGGTGGGGGGAGATGAAGGGGCTGGTAGACAGAAAAGCTGAAAATTAAACTTGGTCTAGGGCTTGTATTCATTTATTTAGAATTCTCTTGAATTTCTCTGTATACTTTTCCTGGAAAAGGACATTTACATCACAAATAATTAATAACACAGATGAAAGTATATACAGGAACAGTATCAGGCAAACTGTGATATATGTTTGCCCTAGTCCTTGTCATGTAAGGTCATTGACATCCAAAGCCCAGCACCTATATACCGGTGGACAAACAAAGCTGTTTGTAAACAAAGCTGATTATATATCAGGTTTCTGAGTCCATATCTACATTTATATCTATATCTATATCTCTCTCTATATATATGTTTTCTCTCAATGCTGGTGTTCCAATGTCTTCAGTTTTTTTTATCTTATTTCAAGTATATGCCTATATTATAATGAAGATACCTCTATAATATTTCTTAATTTATGCCCTATCAGATTATGTTACCTTCCTATTAAGCCTGATGACTCTCTGGTCTCAAAGTGCTACTTGAAACTCATTTGAAACGCAGTTATGAAACTCATTCTATAATTATCAACTAGTTCAGGGATACTGTAGATGGAATCAGAAAAAAAAATCACCAAATAGTAACATTTATGCTATATTGCTATCTTTTGCTAGTCAGTGAGAATATAAAACATGAGTCACAAAGACAGCCATGTAATAACATAGCTCAGGTACTGCTGAGCAGAGAGAAAGTTGAATATTTGAAATAAACACCTAGGACCATGCTTAAAGTTTTCTAGACTTGGGATGTAGAACCAAAAAGTGGTTCTACGCCTGAACCAAAAAATCAGTTCAGGATTGGCCATGGCCATTTAGGAAGAGAGCCCCACAATCTCAAACTAGAAACCACTGCCAAAGGTTATTGAGATTTATTAAAGGAAATTTGCTTTCTAACTAGCTCATCCCTTAGATTTTATAAATAAATAACATCATGCTTTTTACCAAGAGATAATCGAGAAAGACTTTGAAAATGCAGGCAAAAAAGTATCATTTGTACTCCATGATATTTATTACCAAGCAAGTATATTCTACATTTGTCAGCAAGTATATAGATGCTGGGCTTTGGATGACGATGACCTTACATGGCAAGGAGTAGGGCAAACATATATCACAGTTTGCCTGATACTATTCCTGTATATACTTTCATCCATGTTATCAATTATTAATACTGTCCTTTCACTTTTAAACATTTTCTGGCTTGGAAGACAAGTTATATGGTCACCTTACTGACAGGCATGAGTAATCATGTATAAATATAAGGATGGCTAATAAGAGGAAAGATGAGTACTCTGTTAATACATATAGCAAAAGTAATCTTTCACTTGTGTGCAAATAGATTATGGAACTAGGGAGTATACTGGCAACTGAAAAACTTCATTTTCCAATTTTTTCTCCAGAAAAGTATTCTTTCCTAATATATGTTAAAGTACAAATTTTCTGAGTTAAAATAGTCAACTAGTTCTTGACCATGTCAATAGTACAGTTCAGTTCAGTTGCTCAGTCGTGTCCTACTCTTTGCAAACCTGTGGACTGCAGCATGCCAGGCCTCCCTGTCCATCACCAACTCCTGGAGATAACTCAAACTCATGTCCATTGAGTTGGTGATGCCATCCAACCATCTCATCCTCTGTTATCCCATTCTCCTCCTGCCTTCACTCTTTCTCAGCTTCAGGATCTTTTGAAATGAGTCAGTTCTTCACATCAGGTGGCCAAAATATTGGAGTTTCAGCATCAGTCCTTCCAATGAATATTCAGGACTGATTTCCTTTATTGAGTCCTTTGGACTCAATAGTCTTCTTCAACATCACAGTTCAAAAGCATCAATTCTTTGACACTCAGCTTTCTTTATAGTCCAAATCTCACATTCATACATGACTACTGGAAAAACCGTAACTTTGACTAGACGGACCTTTGTTGGCAAAACAATGTCTCAGCTTTTTAATATGCTGTCTAGGTTGATCATAGATTTTCTTCTAAGGAGCAAGCATCTTTTAATTTCATGGCTTCAGTCACCATCTGCAATGATTTTGGAGCCCCCAAAAGTAAAGTCTGTCATTGTTTCCACTGTTTCCCCATCTATTCGCCACGAAGTGATGGGACCAGATGCCATGATCTTAACTTTCTGAATGTTGAGTTTTAAGTCAGCTTTTTCATTCTCCTCTCTCACTTTCTTCAAGAGGCTCTTTAGTTCTTCGCTTTCTGCCATTAGGGTGATGTCATCTTCATATATGAGGTTATTGAAATTTCTCCAAGCAATCTTGATTCCAGCTTGTGCTTCTTCCAGTCCACTGTTTCTCTTGATGTACTCTGCATGTAAGTTAAATAAGCAAGGTGACAATTTACACCCTTGATGTATTCCTTTTCCTATTTGGAACCAGTACAATAGTACAAATAGTCAATAGTGCAAATAACGCAATTGCAGTGATCAGGACTTCAGAAAGGAGGACAGGAGAAGAAAAGGAAGGAAGTGGGGTAAGGGAAGGAGGGAGAGAAAGATGAATAACAGCTTATAATCCAATGGATTGTATTATTATGTTAAGCCTTTTTTCTATTGTGATTAATAATAAATAATAAATAAATACTACTCTGTCATAAAATGGAACGCATTTAAATCTCCTAATGAGGTGGACGAAACTAGAGCCCATTATACAGAGTGAAATAAGTCAGAAAGAGAAATATAAATATCGTATACTGACAAATATATATGGAGTCTGAAGAGATGGTACTGATGAATTTATTTTCAGGGCAGCAATGGAGAAACAGACATAGAAAACAGACCTATGGACAAGGTGGGAGGAGAGGAGGGAGAAGAGGAGATGTATGGAGAGAGGAACACAGAAATTTACAATACCATGTGCAAAACAGAGAGCCAGTGGGAATTTGCTGCATGACTCTCCATGACAGGCTGAAAGGTGGGGTGAGGAGGGAGTGGGGATGAGGTCTGGGAGGGAGGGACAGGGGTGTACCTATGGCTGATTCTTGTTTACGTATGACAGAAAATCACACAATTCTGTAAAGCAGAATTTTGTAAAGCAATTATCCTTCAATTAAAAAAATTTAAATAATGAATATGCAAGAATTAAGTCAAAAGTAAGAAGACATCCTCCAGAAAAGTTTATTCATTCAACAAACATTTCTATTCACTTGTAAAGCACCTAGCAATCTTATCGAATTTTATTAAACTTTATCCTGCTTTACCAAACTTAGTAAGCAGCAAGTGGATTTTCCTTTTAGTATCATGACTCAGATCTGTCCTTAGCATCCCCAAATGCATATCCTGAATACCTCAACCAAAACTTTCACAGGCCACATGTAAAGTGAAGATGGATGTTGTGCAAGCAGTCTCCGGCGGAAATGGTACTGCAGCTTTGTGCTTTTATGTGTGACCAAGAACAACACACACTTACAAATTGAAATTTTATGAGTAGCACATGGTACTCCGTGCTTGGATTTTATGTGATTTACAGCTTTGGATTTTAAGCCAAAGGTTTTACAATCTGTTTTATCTGTTAAACAAATTTCTCCTGTTAATCCACACTATGAAGAACATTCTCATAACTAGAGCTGCTACTATATCCTTCTCATTTTATTTCCCCTCATTTGCTTTATATAAACAAAAGTAGGATAGAGAACAATGAACCGGCAGTGCTGCTTGGATGCCTGAGGGACTGGGAGATGCTAGGCGCTAAGGACGTTGCTAGGAAGCTGCTCTCACTATAAAATAGCCACTCCTCACGGCCAATCAGATCAACAGCCCTGCATGGGATGACTCAGGGGATTTGGAGCTCTTCACTCCACATTATTGCCGACAATCACTCTCCTAGCTCCATTTCCTCCAGTTGATTAAAATGAATATATTTCCCTTACCATCTTTTCCTGTCATGTGGTTTTACAGTGTGTGGCTGAGAAATTCTCACATAGAATCACAGAAGGGATGATTTCAGTAAGGATGAAAATTTATCTCACATTTTCCTTATTTCATTTGGCTTTCTCTTAGAATGGAGTTTTCTCAGAATCTATGACCAAGAGGTTTTGTGGTTTTTTTGTTTGTTTGTTTCTTTTTTAATCTCTCACCCAGGAAACAAGTCCACAGTTGAGTCAAAATTCAATTTGAGCCTTGGTGCTGCTACCAATGTGAAGTTGGTAAGTCTTCAGGTTGCTCTCTCCCTATTCCTTCATCCCAGCAATTATGATTCATGTATACCCTACCTCAACAGCTCATTTTCAGAGTCAAGCAAGACTTCCTAGAACAAAGGATTCTGAAAAACATATAGTACTGGAAAATGGAAGCTAGCATGACCAAGTTTTGTATTTGTGTTTTAACTATTGCCCTGTAGGCTTTAACACTGTTCAAAAGAACCTTTGGCAGTGATCAAAGGAGCACCTGAAATGTGGTATAAGTGAGGAATTGTTTTATTTAGTTTTAATTAATTTTCATTTAAATGGGCACATCTTGCTAGGGCTTGTCACATCAGACCACATAGCTCTAGGATATTAAATAGTTTTATTAATTATTACCTTCTAAGGCTGTTTTTAAACACTTGCAAATAATCAACCACTAACCTAATAATGCAGGTTAGTCTAGACTGTGTGAGAATTAATGAGATCTAGTTTTCTAGCATTCTCTAGGGTAAGCTATCTTAAAAATAAAGATCATCTTTAAAATGTCTCAGATTTAAAAAGAAGCTTGTTAATGACCATCTTAATAACTATATTTTACAACTATATTGTTAACAAAATATATCTTTAAGCTTGACTCTCACTATGAGAATGTGTATACTGATACACATACAGTCTATTTATCTCTCTATATAGCATATTCTGTCAAGTTCATGGATTTCACTGTGGAATGGTTCATTAGGGAGTCAGAAAACTAATACAAAGTTTCAACTGTAACACTTTACTTGATCAATTTACTCTTTTCCTCAGACACCTTCAATGACTTCTTATAAGCAATAGAATAAAATTTCAATGCTTCAGCATAAATTTAAAATCTACCTTCTTTCCCATTTTTTCATCTATCACTTCATAAAACTTGTAGTAAGCAATTCACCTACTTCTGTTTTTCACATGTTCTACCAAGTATCTCTTGCATCTCCTGCACTGAAAAGTGGATTCTTTTTTTTTTTTTTTTAAAGTCAACCTCATTTTTTTTTCCCATTTATTTTTATTAGTTGGAGGCTAATTTCTTTACAATGTTGTAGTGGTTTTTGCCATACATTGACATGAATCAGCCATGGATTTACATGTGTTCCCCATCCCGATCCCCCCTCCCGCCTCCCTCCCCATCCCATCCCTCTGGGTCTTCCCAGTGCACCAGCCCTGAGCACTTGTCTCATGCATCCAACCTGGGCTGGTGATCTGTTTCACCCTTGATAGTATACTTGTTTCAATGCTATTCTCTCAGAACATCCCACCCTCGCCTTCTCCCACAGAGTCTACTAGTCTGTTCTGTACATCTGTGTCTCTTTTTCTGTTTTGCATATAGGGTTATCATTACCATCTTTCTAAATTCCATATATATGCGTTAGTATACTGTATTGGTCTTTATCTTTCTGGCTTACTTCACTCTGTATAATGGGCTCCAGTTTCATCCATCTCATTAGAACTGATTCAAATGAATTCTTTTTAATGGTTGAGTAATATTCCATTGTGTATATGTACCATAGCTTCCTTATCCATTCGTCTGCTGATGGGCATCTAGGTTGCTTCCATGTCCTGGCAATTATAAACAGTGCTGTGATGAACATTGGGGTGCACGTGTCTCTTTCAGATCTGGTTTTCTCGGTGTGTATGCCCTAAAGTGGGATTGCTGGGTCATGTGGCAGTTCTATTTCCAGTTTTTTAAGGAATCTCCACACTGTTCTCCATAGTGGCTGCACTAGTTTGCATTCCCACCAACAGTGTAAGAGGGTTCCCTTTTCTCCACACCCTCTCCAGCATTTATTGCTTGTAGACTTTTGGATAGTAGCCATCCTGACTGGCGTGTAATGGTACCTCAGTGAGGTTTTGATTTGTATTTCTCTGATAATGAGTGATGTTGAGCCTCTTTTCAAGTGTTTGTTAGCTATCTGTATGTCTTCTTTGGAGAAATGTCTGTTTAGATTTTTGGCCCCTTTTTTGATTGAGTCATTTATTTTCCTGGAATTGAGCTGCAGGAGTTGCTTGTATATTTTTGAGATTAATCCTTTGTCTGTTTCTTCATTTGCTATTATTTTCTCCCATTCTGAAGGCTGTCTTTTCACCTTGCTTATAGTTTCCTTTGTTGTGCAAAAGCTTGTAAGTTTCATTAGGTCCCATTTGTTTAGTTTTGCTTTTATTTCCAATATTCTGGGAGGTGGGTCATAGAGGATCTTGCTCTGATTTATGTTGGAGAGTGTGTTTTGCCTATGTTCTCCTCTAGGAGTTTTATCGTTTCTGGTCTTACATTTAGATCTTTAATCCATTTTGAGTTTATTTTTGTGTACGGTGTTAGAGAGTGTTCTAGTTCCATTCTTTTACAAGTGGTTGACCAGTGTACCCAGCACCATGACAAGTGGATTCTTCACCACTGCACCACCTGGGAAGCTGAGAGGTACACCAATGAAAATATAGTGTCTTCTTCTGGTAATGACTATATTTCAGGAAGAAATATCCATCAGTTTAGTTCAGTTCAGTCGCTCAATCATGTCCAACTCTGTGACCCCATGAACTGCAGCACGCCAGGCCTCCCTGTCCATCATGAACTCCCAGAGTTTACCCAAACTCATGTCCATTGAGTCGGTGATGACATCCAGCCATCTCATCCTCTGTCGTCCCCTTCTCCACCTGCCCCCAATCCCTCCCAGCATCAGGGTCTTTTCAAATGAGTCAGCCCTTTGCATCAGGTGGCCAAAGGGCCAAAGTTTTGGAGGTTCAGCTTCAGCATCAGTCCTTCCAATAAATATTCAGGACTGATTTCCTTTAGGATGGACTGGTTGGATCTCCTTGCAGTCCAAGGGACTTTCAAGAGTCTTCTCCAACACCACAGTGCAAAACCATAAATTCTTTGGTGCTCAGCTTTCTTTATAGTCCAACTCTCACATCCATACATGACTACTGGAAAAACCATAGCCTTGACTAGATGGACCTTTGTTGAGAAAGTAATGTCTCTGCTTTTTAATATGCTGTCTAGGTTGGTCATAACTTTCCTTTCAAGAAGTAAGCATCTTTTAATTTCATGGCTGCAATCACCATGTGCAGTGAGTTTGGAGCCCCGAAAAATAAAGTCTGACACTGTTTCCACTGTCTCCCCATCTACTTCCCATGAAGTGATGGGACCGAATGCCATGATCTTAGTTTTCTGAATGTTAAGCTTTAAGCCAACCTTTTCACTCTCCTCTTTCACGTTCATCAAGAGGTTCTTTAGTTCTCCTTCGCTTTCTGCCATAAGAGTGGTGTCATCTGCATATCTGAGGTTATTGATATTTCTCCCGGCAATCTTGATTCCAGCTTGTGCTTCTTCCAGCCCAGCGTTTCTCATCATGTACTCTGCATATAAGTTAAATAAGCAGGGTGACAATATAGAGCCTTGACGTACTCCTTTTCCTATTTGGAGCCAGTCTGTTGTTCCATGTCCAGTTCTAACTGTTGCTTCCTGACCTGCATACAGATTTCTCAAGAGGCAGGTCAGGTGGTCTAGTATTCCCATCTCTTTCAGAATTTTCCACAGTTTATTGTGATCCACACAGTCAAAGGCTTTGGAATAGTCAATAAAGCATAAATATATCCATTAAAATTATTATATTATTTCATGCCTAATATTAAGTTGGGATTTATGAAACAAAAGTAAACTATGGGATTGGAGATCTCATTTTGAGCACTGGTTTGGTTTGTAAGGGCCCCAGAAAGTCTTCCCTGTGGAACTGAGAGCTAATCCTAAAGGTTGGCATCGAGGGTAAAGCATTCTAGATGGGAAAAACAGCCAACTGTGCTATGGTGTTATCTCTGTCTTTCTTCTCTTCCTCCACATGCTGAAACACTGTTCCATCTAACTTAAATATGATCACTTTTGGAAAGTGATTCCAGAACCCCCCATCACAATGAACTTTGCTCTGACTCAGAAGACATCACAGCCTGACATACTATAATTGCTTGTACTTATGTCAATCTTCCCTGTAGACCTCAAACATCCATAGAGATTGTTTTCATATTTATATTTTCTAGTATTTATTTCTTGGGGGGCCTTGAATAAATTTGAAATATAAAAATGACTAACATCAGTGCTCTTCCCTTAAAGAGCTCAAATTAGAAAGGGGGAGAGAGATGTAAATAAAATTTTGTTATTCTGTTTGACCCCTGCTAAAATGGAGACCTGCCAAATATGCAATACAATAATGAATAACAGGTTTTTTGTAGGTAGGTATGGAGAGAAAAGTAAGACATGTGTATCCAAATAAATATTTTTATATTCTGCTAAAATTTAGTCTGGGAGAGTTACTGGAAAAAAAGATTGGTAAAAATAGGCCAGATAAAGTAAGACCGAGGTAATAATGATAAGAGTGGATCAATCACTCTGTGGAAATAAATCCACTGTCAATATGATTGTGTCTATCAAAAAGAGCCCTGAATTGTTACCAGCTAAATTTCTAGCATGGGCAATCACTAACATGAACATGTTTCCTCTTCCATGGAATGCAGAGCTTAGATAATTTGAATAGTGTTTTCTAACAGGTTTTTCATATAGCTTCCTGGACTATTAATGCTAAAAAGTGTTTTGAGGAATTTCTGAATTAAACAAAACTCTAAGTTTCTTAGAATAGGACTTCCCATCGTCTAAGGCAGCCTAACATGCAATGTGGCTCACTAGAGAGGTCCATTAAATGCCTTTCTCAAAGCTATTTGAAACATAAAGCCTATACATCATGTATCATATAGTTACAATTTATGGTGAGACAGAAAAAGAACAAAACAAGAGACTGTGAAATAGGTTAACTTACTAAAGACTAAGGGGCCTGGTAATACCACTGTGAGATGAGAATTGTGACATGAAGGATGAAAAAAAGTCATGTAGAGGAAGTAGTTCAGCAATACAGGCAGTATGTACAGAGGCTCTAATGGTGAAATATTACTTGACTCATTCATTTTAGGTGCTGAAATGGATTGAGCACATGAAGCAAGGGAGAGGGTCAGAAAAAGCAAAGAGGAAGAAATGGTTGAGCAGGGCTGGAAAACGGTCCTTCTGGGCCAATAGTTAATCAATACACTCCTTCCTTCATTTAGAAAGTCATGATAAGATAAGGTCAGCTTATCTTATCAATAAACAGTGTGAATAAACAGTGTTTTTAATAACATGATTGATTTTTCCCCATCTGTCCTAAGTACATTATGTCATAGCAAAACAACAACAAAAAAGTTCATAATCTGGTACTATGAGTAACTCCAGGAGCCTTAACTTAATTTTGAGCAAAACGGAAAGTCACTGAAGATCTTTAAGCAAAAAAGTGATAGTCATTCTGCAAAAATTCAAACTGTGATGAAAACCAGAGATGGGTGTTTCTGACCACTTCTTACCTTTGCATATCTATAATGTAATGATACTTGATTCTCTTGTCAGGTCTGAGCCTATACTTAGATTCAGTGAGGAAGGAAAGGGGAGGAAGGGATTCAACTTTTGCCCATTTCAATACACCCATACATTGTTTAAAAGTAAGTACACAGTACTCAAAATTGCCACTTTAATACTCCTACTTTTTTTTTCATCTTTTCCTTTCAGTTTTGTCCTGATGGTTGCTGTCCTATCCAAAAGTGGAGTGAATAAAAGATCTATTTGGGCAGACTCTATTATAGTTATTATATATTTTCTCTTGTTTATTCTACATTAAAATTATTCTCAATAATGAATTTTAGTTCTATTACTTTTGACACAAATTTTGAGTTTGGAAAAATGGTTTTGCCTTCGGTCTGGCCATTGTATCTTACTTTTCAGAACCACAGAAGCAAAGTATGAGTGCTCAAGGGCCAGGCTGCTTTCTCTTGGATGCTGTAAAACTTCTTTCCGGGGGAAGAATAGCCCATTTAGAACTGCATGCAGCGCCATCTCGTGACAAAGAAAGTAATTTCTTTTAGTGAATAGAGCATCTGCACATTGCAATCTAATGCTCTACATAATTCACACAAAAAGACAGACGTTTTATAAAGTCAGCAGCCAGTGAGAACAGATATAGGTATCTTGGTGTTATCCTGCTATGCTAATTTTTCTAGGAAAATGTCATGCTAAAAACAAAACAATAAATTCTTGGATTAGTCAATTTTAAGAAACTTCTTTGAAATGGTTATCCTGTTTGTACTCAAAATTACGTTAGGTTAATGCAAAGGAAAGCCAGAGATTCCATGATGGACCTACATATTTAGCATTTTCCCAGAGTAAAAGTTTCTAGACACTCAATGAAAATTACCTTATGCTGGAAAGAGTGGAGTTGATGATACTTTTCCAAAAGCCCCCCTCTATCAGCAAGCTATTAATTACCTTCCAGATTTTCAATACATAATTAATAGCACACAATTATTCTCAACTAAATATACATATTACTTTATGGAGTAAAGGCAATTCCTACATATATGCTTTCGAACACTAAGTTTCAATTTAATTATTATCATGCACCTTGCCCCACTTAACACTTTTATCTGGAAAACATTCTACAAGTACAGAAAATATCAGAATTCTATAGAAGAGAAACAGCTTCTTTTAAAATGATGAAAAACTTTTTTTGGCTAAATATTGTTGAATATATGCATTATGTAAAACAATGTTTTAGATTTTGTTCTCTCGGTTACAAATTTCTCAAATGCTAATATAAGAATTCAGCTTGCTGTGGCCTCCTGCAAAGAACTAGAAAGAATAAAATCCACTCTCAGTTTAGTAAATAGACTCAAGGAGGAAGAGAGACTTCAGCTTATTCAAAATGTAGACCAAAAAGGCTTGGAATAACCAGAGAATTTTTCCTTTTCACCCCCATTTTCTAATGAAGTAGAATAAATCCATGACTGAGTAAATTAAACTCCTGGCATTTCTAATAAACAATCAAATGTTATGATTTTAGAAATGTATTTTTGCTAAAGATGCTTAAGTAGGCTAAAACTCTGAAAGAGACACCAGAGAAAACTTCAGGAATAATATAGATTTTTAAAAGAGAATTTAGGTTTTTAATAGATAATTTAATATTGAATAACCTTAACATCATGGAGAAGGAAATGACAATCCACTCCAGTATTCTTGCCTTGAAAATCCCATGGACAAAGGAGCCAGGTGGGCTGCAGTCCATGGGGTTGCAAAGAGTTGGACACAACTTAGCAGCTAAACCAACCTTAACATCAAGAAAGAAATGTACATTAATGTAGATCTACCCCAGTCATTTCCATAAGTCACTTGGACTCTGCTTACTTTTTCTACACTCAGAAAAAAGTGATCTATGTATTAAAATGTTCCTTAATTTCTACTCCCACTCTATTTGTGGAATGGAATTTTCCTATACAAAAAATGTGGACTCTGCTACAGGAATTGAACAAAAGAGCTCATTTTTATAAAGAACTGCTTACTTATGAAGTCTTTTGATAACTCAGACATCTGGACAGCTGTGTTTAATCTGTACTTAGTTTCACTACTTGCATTCAAATTTTCTATAAAAATTCAAAATGTTAAGCACGGATACTCAATTTCTTCTTTAAACAACTTATATTTTAATGCATCAGCTAATGTAGACACAAGAATGAGACCTAGGTATAATTCCCAGGATTACTGAAGGCACTGCCTTAGCTCCTGGGGAGAAGAAACATGAAGATTGTATCTGGAATTGCAACTAGGCCACTGAACTCTACTGCCAAAGCCACTGCTTCTAAGAACAAGTATCAAACCAACGCAAAAAACTACACAGGCTTGCAACAGAAAAATCCTTTCTGTACTAATATATCCATATATTATGTGATTTTTAAAGAACGGCAAAGCATGGACCCCAAAACACCCACTGAAATGCCACTACCAGGAGAGAACTTGCTTCTCTGGTATGCTCTCCACCATAAGAGAGCACAAGAATTGGCAGAATGCAACTTCCTTCCAGGAGGGTACTCACCAGAACCTGATAGTGTTGGCACCCTGATCCCAGACTTCTGGACTCCAGCTCTGTCAGAAATAAATTTATGTTGTTTACAAGCCACTCATTCTATGGTAATTTGTTATAGCAGTCTGAACAATCTAAGACAATACCAAACTGTTTTCACTAAAAACAACACGACAACAGCAAAAACACTAACTTAAATTATACCAAACGTCGTAAGCATGCTAAATGAATGTATCTATTCATTCTGTGAGACTGTGAGAGTTAAAAACCAAGACAAATTCTTAGTTTCCCTTAAACTTAGCACACTGTCTCTTACCTTCAAGGCTTTCTTCAAGACTTTTCCTCCAGAACACCTCTCAGTGTCTCTCTATTCCCTTCAGCTGTGAAATGTAAAATCAAGTTCTGCATTGAGATATCGGCATAAAAAAAGAAACGACTTTCTTGCCACCTTCAATCAATCAATCAATGGTTTGACCACACTTTTAATGTACATCCTTAAGGAGAGTATACTCACTCTAGGAAAACACACATCACCTGTGTTTCTCATTACACTTAAAAAAGGCAAGAGCTCTAATTTTACTCTTCAATACCAGCACCTATCAGAGTAATGAGTAAATACTAAAGTAGCCAACCTCGCCTAATCTAATGCCATCTCTGAAAGATGCCAAAAGTAATAATAGGTAGAAGTTGCTACATCACTGATGAGAAACTAAAACTTCATCTACGTGATGATGATTAAATATCAGTTCAATTCAACTGTTATGCCAGACTAAGGCAGATGTGATGGCAAGCTTATGCAATAGTATGCTATGCTCTGCTTAGTCACTCAGTCATGTCCGACTCTGTGACCCCATGAACTGTAGCCTGCCCAGGCTCCTCTGTCCATGGGGATTCTCCAGGCAAGAATACTGGAGTGGTTGTCATGCCAGAATCGAACTGGGGTTCGATTGCAGATGGATTCTTCACCAGCTGAGCTACCTGGGAAGCCCATGCAATAGTATACTTTCATTTATTCTTATCTTCACAGATATTTATTGAGTATGTATGTGACAGGTACCGTGTTAACTGCAGTGTATACAACATTAAACAGAACAAAGACCCCTGTTCTTAGAATAAGTGCATGAGTCATTTTGCTATTGTGAATTCACCCGACCTGAGTTTGAAAAAGTTCGGATAAAAAATAGGGAAGGGTAACAGAACCAGGGAAGTCCAGAAAGCAAGCTGTCATATTTTCAACACTATGTGAATACTTGAAAAGAAGGAGTACTATGAAGTTAGAAAAGCTGTCTTGAATCAAATCTCCTTTTAAAAGTTTAGGAATACTAATAAGAACAAAGTATAAATACCTAATCCTAGACATAGTTATAATAGGAAAAATAGAATTAAAAAACAGGATAACATTTCTACAGTTAATAAAAACACATCAGAAGACATGCCCACAAACAGAACAAATGAACTAGAAGATATTAGGAAAATTATTTAAAAATATGAGGAAAATATTTTAAATAATTTCAAAAACTCAGAAATGATAAAATGCAGGGAAGACAGAAATTTTAAAAGTTCAAATATTAAAACTAAAACTATAAGTAAAATAATAGTGATCAAACACAAGAAATAATGCTTACAGAGAGATGGAAAAGTTTATTTTATAAAAGAAAGAAAACATTAAAAGAGATAAAAGTAATATATATGTATGTATTTTCTGTAGGTATATATATATATAATATATGTGTAGGTATATATATACACACATATAAATGTATATATATTACACACATATACATGTGTATTTTGTGTAGGTATATACATATATGTGTATATTTTATGTAGAGATATATGTATATATATACACATATATATATATTCCAACTTAGGAAACATAGAAGTCCTTGAAAGTAAAAAATAAAAGCAAAGGAAATCAAGCTAATATTAAAAATTGTAATTCAAGGAAGCATTTCTGAATTAAAAAGTTTTTTTTGAAATTATTTAATGAAAGAACACACTGCATACTTAAGAATATTAATTTAACTGATTAATTTAAGAGCCTCCCAGGCTATTCAGTCCATGGGATTTTCCAGGCAAGAGTACTGGAGTGGGTTGCCATTTCCTTCTCCAGGGGATCTTTCTGATCCAGGGATCGAACCATCGCACGCAGACACTTTACCCTCTAAGCCACCAGGGAGAACTAAGAATATTAATTTAACTGATCAACACCAAGACATAGTCAATAAAATTACTGGATATAAAAAAATTATTTTCGGTGTCAAAAGAGCCTTTTGCTCTTGCAAAAAGAGCAAGTGACTCATAAAAGAAATAAAATTAGCTTGTCATCAGACTTTTCAATTGCAACTCTTTATGCCAGAAGATACTAAAGGAAAGACAAAGAGTGGACAAAGGACTTAATACTTAGCAAAACTGACTTATGATTATAAAGGGCACAAGTAGACTTTTATCATTATGCGAGAACTCAAGAAATATATTTTTCAAGAATCCTCCTGAAAAATCTACTAGAGAAAAATCTTCAGTAAAAAGAACCAGAGCGTCATCTACATAAAAACTGGTGGTGAGTGTTGAACATACAGTTTCTGATAACATCAAGATGAAACAAGTACTAAAAGAGAAGGAGTGTAGCAATTGATGTATGATTTGAAAATATATACATAATATGACTTTTTGATGGTCTGAAAATATATAAGATATTTTATTAAATTTTTAAAAATTAACATTTCAATAAGCTTATTGGTGGTTGTATATTGTTACTGCCATAGTTGTACTATGCTGTGTGCATAGTTGTATGTACACTGCCACATACATGCTGACATAGTTGTGTGTGTAATATAAAGCAGTGAGTGATTATAGGAAACTCTTAATTCTTCTCATCATGTGTCTTTCAGAACCAGAATTCTGATTAAAAGAATGGAGATAGAGACATAAGTAAGATGAAATTAAGTAAAAATCCTAGAGTCCCTCATTTGAATTAGAAATATCAGTACAAACTCATGAGATTTACTATCCTTTATACTATATATCACATATGTGTACATGCTCAGTCGCTTAAGTAGTGTCTGACTCTTTGCTATCCCATTGACTGTAGCCTGCCAGGCTCCTCTGTCCATGGGATTCTCCAGGCAAGAATACTGCAGTGGGTTGCCATTTCCTTCTCCAGGGTATCTTTCTGATCCAGGGATCGAACCAACATACGTGTATTTATATATCCCCAGATTCCTTATCTTGGCTATTCAACCAAATACTAATCTAGATATTCCTGTGAAGGGATCTGCAGGTGTAATTAAAGTCCAAAAGTTATGGAAAGCATCTTGGTAGTTGACCTAATCATGAGTACTTTAAAAACACAGAGTTTTCTGTTGCTTGCATAAGAAATCAGAGAATCAAAACACAAGGGATATGTGTACCAAGTCATCACACTGTACAATTTAAATATCTTTCATTTGTCAATAATACCTCAATAAAGTGGAAAAAAAGCAAGCAAACAAACCAAAACTCCACAAAACACAAGGCAGATTTGTTATGCCATTCCTAGCTTGAGCTGGAGAGAGGATCATGTGAAAAGGATCTGAAGGAGGCTTCTAGAAGCAAAGAGTGACCACCAGTCAAAGGCCAGCAAGAAAATGGGAGTTCAGTCCTACAGCTTGAAGGAACCAGATCTTTGGAAAAGCTAAATAAGCCTGAAGTCAGATTCTTTCCTGGAATCTCCCGATAATGCAGCTCCTCCAACATTTTAATTTCAGCCTTGTGAGACTCTAAGCAGAGAACCACACAGTGATGGACTTTGGAACTACACAAATGTTTGATAATAAACACAGACATTTTAAGACTTGAGATATGTGGTAATTTGTTACTCAGCAGTAGAAAACATTCAATCTCAGGACATGCTGGTACACTCAAGAACAAGGGAGCCATCAGACCCCAAGGGTAACATCAAAAAAACTTTAGGAGTCAATTTCAATAAACCTCACTGGACAAAGACAACACAACTTGAGCTTTAAAAATATAATAATAACTGAAGTGGATGCAGCATAAAAGTTTAAACCCATGTGGTCACCATAACATAAAATAACTGGTTGCATATGGAAGAAGATTTTTATCTTACAAACTGGTAAAGAGAAACTTAGCATTTATGTCATCTCTCTGTTTGAACTCTAAGAAGAAAAGAGGGAAGGAGTCCTTTAAAGAGGTTTCCCAGCTAATAGATTATAAGGAAATGATAACATTAGAATGTCATCAAGTTGTTAACTCTTTTAGCAGATCTTTGCTTTGAGTATAAACATCTGCTATCATGAAAAGAGAGAGTCAGACATTGTGTTCTTGATTAAAGAATATAACACCACTTGTAGCATTGTCAAAGCAACAAAATCTCAGTCTAATCATGTCTCTGGGTCGAGCTGCCAATCATGAGGAAATACAAAGGACTCATCAATATGTTAAACTGGATGATGAGTTTCAATCTGTAAAATCTAGTCTGTGGGAAATTCTAAGATTAATTGGCTCAGTTTCATCAGCAGATATATTGTAAGGAAATGAAAGGAATGGAGAGGAAAACTGAAATTGAAAAACCTATAGAGGCATTTCAAATTTTCAACACAGATAACACTAAACTATAATGTCCAGGGAAGCAGACTGGAGTGATAAAACTGTAAAAGAAGGCAAAGAAGTGGCTGTTATAAAATGAGATTGTTTCTTTTGTGGGGATGAATTTCTTGTGACTGTGTTGAACCACAAGGGCAGGCTTGTTGGAAAAATTTTATTACTTGACCTGGTTGGTAGTTACAAGGACGTTTGTTTTATAATAATTTATTAATCTTTGTATTTATTTGGTAGTGCTTTCTATATATATATATATATATATATATATATATATGTTTTTATAACAAGATGATTTTAAAAGATCCTGCCTGGTATCTGTTTCATTTTCGCCTAAATAAATGTGTTGTTATCATCACCATGGATATTGCTTGATTTGGGTTGCTCATGTCACATCCCTTTGGATTATAATTAAGAAAATACATGGTATCCTGCATGCACCCAAGTTGTGCAATATTATTAATTACTTCAGTTTTAGATCTCTTGCTGATGCTGATAAAATTTTACTTATATATCTTTTCCATGTTAACTCATACATATGAAACATGGGTACTTTGATGACTGTTGAGTTTTCTTCAACAAGATGACATCTCATATCACCTGCCCCTCACCTGCAGATTTCTCTGAGAAAAATAATCAAAATAATCTGGAACTCCTCCAACCTGACTGCTTTCCTCTGTGATGGAGTCAATTGTGTCCAATCTGTGAACCAAATCCCCAGGCCTGGCTGAAAACTTTAGCTTAGAAGTAGGGCATTCCCAAGTTCCTCTGAGACATATCCACCTATTCTGACCAGTCTACTCATAGCTTCCTTGAAGAAGGGTCAGTACTTTACTGTTCATTAAAATCAAATGGAGAAACTTAGAGAACATATCCTTTACTGTTCATTAAAATCAAATGGAGAAACTTAGAGAACATATCCACCGGTCCTGCCTCGGGCTAATTAAATCTGAATTTCTGTGGGTGGTAATTTTTTTTCAAAGCTCCTCAGGTTTTAACATGCAGTTAGGTATGTGAATTATGAGACTCATATTTGTAAGAAAGTTTGATACACCCAATTCTTTTTTGAATCATAAATTAGTTTTAAAAATAAGCTCTACCATAATTTATCTGTGCCTGTTAATATTTGCCTATTAGTTTCCCTTAAAGACATTTTTAATATGCTAGTGTATGTTAAGATGACAGGGGAAATGATAAATGGAGACAGAAGTGTCAATTGTATTGGGTCAGAATTAAGTTTGAATTACTGTCAAGTCAGAAGAGTCTCTGGAATACTTATATCTTTTATTACAAAACAGTTCAATTTATACATTTTCTGCTACTATGCAGGTTTTAAAAACAATTCTATTTTCAATTGCATTACACGTCTATGGTCATGGTAACTGATTAGCACTGTGAAATAGTAATAATGTATTCAAGTAATACATTTTTTTTTTTTTTTGGAGCGTGTTATTTGTTATTTGAAACAGTGGCATGAGAGAAGAGAAAAAGTTTAACTCAGAATGCGACCAGGAAAATTAAATCTCTCCATAGTGATCTGAGATAAACTGAGTATAGGTTGGATCATTGAAGATGATTTCAGTTGCAATTACCACATTTCTGATTAAAAATGGCCATTAGAAGTTTAATATATGGCATAACAAGAAATCTAGAGTAGATAGTTCTAGATATGATTCAGTCATGTCAGGTCCCTGCCTTCTCTTAACATTCATCTGCTGTCCATAAAATGTGGACCGAAGCACCAAGCCCCATAACTTAACACAAAATATTCAAAGGAGGAAGAAAAAGGAGTTTTACTTTGTATTATAGAAGAAACTCTCTAGAACTCTCAGTTCCCCTTATCCAGATCAGGCTGAAAGTAGAGAATAAATCTTTGGCATTTTCAGCTTTTAATAAGGGTGTGGGGTGACCTCTGCCAACAATCAATTAACGTGGTTAGAAATAGTGTTCAGTAGACAACTGGTAGAATCTGGAGCAATAAGCCTTTGTCCAAAACACAAATCTTCAGTAGTCAAACTGCATGAACTGAGTAAACAATTTTCTGCATGATGTAAAAATAAGGAACAAAATTTAAACAAATGAAAACATGCAATGATGTCTCTGTCTACATACTTCTTGAACTTCATGTACATAACAAATACATGGGGCCTTTGTTAAATGCTCTAGCCTGAAAGATACTACAGTTGGGCTTAGTATACAGCTGAGCTCAGTTAAGGATGAGAACCAGATGGTTATTTGTCCTGAGCCTATACTTTGGGAAATATTCTACACTGATGACTATTAATAATCTCAAAATATTTAATCCTGACTTTTTTTTGGTGCCAGTGTCTCAAGTGGCAGAAAATCTCCAGAATCATGTTTATTCCAACCCAGTAGCAATTATGAAATAGCCTCTAAAGTAGATTTCACTTGCTGCTCAACCTTACACATAACTAGTTAACCTGCCTTATCATAGAGACTCAGTCATCCTTATTCAGCTAAATCTCCGAAGTTGGCCACAGGCCCCTGGGAGCTTCTGATCTAATGCCCTCCTGTTGTCAACAGAAAATGTCCACTGCTTCACTCTCTCACTAGTTTTAATTAATTAAAAACTCCCAGTCATCAGGAAGTCATATGCTCAGCATGCCCCCATGACAGCACAGATTATCAAATTACCCTGTTCCTTGGGTAAGTTAATTCACCATATTGCTAAATTATTTCCTGTTCTTGTTTCCAATGCCAAGGTTTCTTTTTTCTTCCCTCTCCACTCTACCTGATGTAGGATGCCTTAATATCTCAAAATCTTTTTTATTTAACAGCATAATCCATGAAACATAGCCAACAGTTTTTTATATTGAAAGAAATACAATTTTCTCACACAGCCAAATAAAATTGTATCACTGACTTACCAAGCAATTTGGTAAAGATGCCATAAATAAGTTCAATCTCCTTCCAGTATCATGTCTTACCCACAACACTATCTCCATTATTTTTATTTCAGTGTCAGCCGCTTTACCCTTTACATCTGTCACCTCAAATTCTGATCACAGGTTGCATATGCTAGTCACCTATTATTCAGCTGGTTGTAAATGGAAATAAAAACAAATGACACCCCACACTCCTACCAAAGAGAAAAATGCTCACAAAGAAAATATGATTTCATTTCATAATATAATCCCATAAAGACGAGCTTATGTGCATTCTAATAAAGGCATAACTAGCATAGTTCTATGCCAGTTGCTAGAGGAGCGCTTTGAACACTAGGCTCCTTTTAGATCTCATCTCCTATGACAGCTGCTAGTGAACAACAATTACCATCCTTCCCCCCCCGGCATCTCCATGTATAACACACTGCCTGTCACCCAAATGGCATTCAACAAGCCACTCCCTCCCACCTTTTCTTCCAAAGTGCAAAAAATTCACAGTTGAGAGGACATCATATTATGAATATTACTGCCTCACCTCTTTCTAACTCTGCTCTGACTCATACCAAGAAGTAGATATCGTTTTACAGAAATAATCCAATATTAAGAAGACAAAAAGTTGAATTTCATCTGATTGATTTTATTGCTGAATTATGCAGTTTGATCAACTGTCTACAAACCAAGTCCCTAAGGCTAACTTAGTAATAACTCCCTAACTGCCACGTTCAAGTGAACTTTTAGTTTTGGAGAGTCTTGCATTTATCATCAGAGGATTTTGTAAATATCATATTCATATTTAAATTTAATATTCCCTCTTGGCTGATATCCAAGGAACTGAAGTATTGCTCAGCTATGAGCATGCTATTATTCTCTGTCAGAGTTTTTCAAATATCTGCCAGTGTGTTTTACAGGCCACTAACAGAATGTTCAACACTGGAAAAAAAAAAAGTTAATCTGTCAAACATGTGAAATACATTTTGGTTAGGCAAAAACTAAAGATTGTTTTTTAAAAAACCTCAGGATTTTGCTGAAAACATGTGAATGTGCATTTCGAAATTCTAATGTGGGTGTGAGTATGTGGGTGTGTAATCATAATATTCTAATAGGGTATATACCAGAGTATTTGACCAGGAACCATATTTTCTTCTCTTTTACTTCAAAAAAATCACTTTCAGCTGTTATATTAAAATAACTGAAAAATTTTCTTTGCTACTAAAATGTGGTCTGAGAAGAGACAATGGTCCCCAAGCCAGGGTGTAGGCAGTTTCTCCTCAGCTGTGAGTGTGTGAGTATATGGCACAAAGAGCCGATGCTTGATGTTAAAAATCTGGGGGTGTCCAGATGGTGAATAAGGTGGGAGCTGTTCATACTAGGAAAGGTAGACTTTTTCAATAGAGACAACCTCAGGAAGCTTAAAGGAAAGAGAAATCTGGAGGCTGCCAGGATGCACACAGCATTGTTCAGGAAAGGAGATGCTAAAAAAGAGAAAGTCTATGCACTGAATACTGGGAATTCCAATGACATGGGACTTTTGTGACTTTGAGGAAAACAGTTGCAACTTGGAGCCATGTGGTCCATAAGAGACTGGGATTTTTTTTTCCCCCTAGAGGAGTGATTGCAAGGAAATATATCTCTTTTGGCCTTGCAGATAACCACTGAGCACAAAAGAAATAGGAGAGCTATTGCCAACTCAAACATTTGAAACTGTTACTATTAATATAAATTACTATCTAACTTATATTGCTCATTATACTTCTTCATCAATCACCCATAAACATGACACATCTCAGAGTCACCAGTGCTTGTTCATATACCTTGTTCATCAAACTTAGAAGATTCTTAAAATGGGCTAAAAACCCATAGGTTTTAAATAGAGTTACAAAAGCAGCAAGTACTCATTATCAGTATGTGTTATTTCCATATCCTCCCTCCTTTCCTCTGCCCCTCTCCTCCCTTCCTTTCTCTTTTTCAGGTCCTTTTTTCCTTTCCAAAATTTTATATTCTAGTATTACTTCTGAATGGGTCAATAATAAAAAGGTATAAAATGGAAGAGGGAAAATGTTCCTCTCACTCTCTGTTACTCAATTTCCCTTCCTAGAGGAAACAACTTATACATTTCAAAAATATTTCCAGAGATACCTTTATATGTTTCTATTACTTATATACATAAGCATAAATACAACATACATATTATATGTATTTTTCCTCTTTATTGCACAAAAGGTTATATATGCTGTTCTGAATCCTAAATGTCATTTTAAAATCAACTCATTCTTCTGCCAAATATAAGCAATACTTAAATGAATTTTAAAAATGTAATTCAATTCTAGAACAAGCACACATTATAAGGTTGATGAGTAAAAGACAACATGTAGAAAAATATTATGTCATAAAATTAATTTCATTGATATTCCTTATTTTGTAGATTGTGATAATCTCTCTTCCTGACTTACTTGATTCACTGACAATTTTTAATAGGTGCACTCAAATTTATGAAAATTCTTCTGCGAATTTAAAAATGAAATTTTGAATAATGTACTTATTCTATTTTCCATATGAAAATTATCACAGAGGGAGGGACTTATATAGCATATCACAGCTGTGAAATAAGTCCTCTATTATGGTGACAGTTTTCAAAAACTATTATTAGAAATAAATTAGATAGGAAATATATTCAAATTTGACCAATAAAATGATAATAAAATAATAATAATAATGATATTTTTAGACGTGAGGTGTCTTTTTATATCCCAAATATATCAGTACTCATTATTTTGGAGAACTGTTATCACCACCCATCATAATGGAGGCAGGGACAAATAATTTTGATATGGAAATAAAATAAGTACATTATTCAGAATTTTATCTTTAAACTCACATGCAGAAAAAGGTTCATAAATTTGAGCATTATCTTTTCCCTGCCTCCCACTGGTCAGCGTTCTCTTAATGTTAATAATTTAAGAACAGGTCTATTGATGGCAGTTACTCAATTTTTTTTCTTTCCCTTAAACCATAACTTGGTGCTTGACCTTCTTGTCTGAATCTGGTTTCACTCCTTGCCCAGGTAAAACTTCTCCAGCACACTTGCTTTTTTTCTGTTCTTGAGACCACCAAGACTTTCTTCGAGAGCACTCTGCCCTCTCCTTAAAATGTTCATTCTTCAGCTGTTTCTAAAGTCTTATCTTTAGGATCTTTTCTCTGAGATCTGAGTATCTCATGTGAATAAGGTGTACCTTCTACATCAGTTATCTGCCAAGATATATTCTTCCCCTGTCATAACCTCCAACTCTTAAATGTGTTTTCTCACTCACTTATGCTCTGACAAATACTTGATAAATCAGCAGATTGCTAATCTAGGTCCTAAATGCTGTGAGTGTAGATAAAGCCATAGTCTTCCGTCCCAAATAATTCCTTGTATAAACTAACACATAGACCAAATGCATATATGATATCTGGGACTATGTGAAGGAGAGTCACTTACAATCAAATGGAGTAGGTGATAGCTCTGGTTTCTATTCTGTTGGGTCCCATGAACTGAACTTGAGGATCTGTGGCTAGTACAGAAAAGTCCAGAAATTAAAGCAGAACCAGAAAAAGTTTTTTTGTTTTTTTTTCCTCTTGTTTTCTTGATGTTTTTGTCTTAGAAAACATACAGGTAAGAAGTAGTCATGATTTAGCAGGAAAAATGTGAACTAATCTAGAACTAAAAATAATTGTTTCAGTTCTTAGAGACAAAAGTGTAGTTTTGAGTGGAGGAAAAACAACAACAACAACAAACCTTTACCCTGAGGTCTGGATAGCATCTGAAATCTGCCATGGAAAGCCAGTAGTAACTGGGCATCATCCAATGACTGTGCAGGAAATTAAAGGACCAGTGAGACCCAGAAAGGGGGAAACAAAATAAAACTGGTGTGGATATTGCAGAGTGATCACAGTTGACAGACTGATTCTGAATATATATGAGAAGCCCTTTACACAGCTCTTGGCAACAATAGGCTGGTGCTTTGAGAATAACTAATTTCTAACAATCAGACTAGTAAGGGTTAAAAGTGAAGTGACAGTCACTCAGTCATGTCTGACTCTTTGCAACCCCATGGACTACAGCCTGCCAAATTCCTCTGTCCATGGAATTTTCCAGGCAAGAATACTTGAGTGGGTTGCCACTTCCTTCTCCAGGTAATCTTCCCAACTCAGGGATTGAACCTGGGTCTGTGCATTGCAGGCAGATTCTTTATCATCTGAGCCACCAAAAGTTGACGTAATTTATTCATTAATATTAAATATGTATGTATATATTTAGATACATATTTATAATGTGACCTAAAAGTCTCAGAATGAAAAGTTAGGACATCTGTAGTACCCTGGTGGGGCTTACATCTGAGGATTGATTTTCACCTTGGAGCATCTTGACCATTTTCTTTGCCATTTTTTTCTTGTGTGTTGTGCCATCAATTTCTTTGATCAATATGCCACTGTTTTAGCATCACTTTTCTAGGAAGGATTGTATTTTAAGTTTATCGGCAGGCCAAAGATCAGTTGAAAGCATTATTGCTTAAACTGCAGAATTTGTTACATATGCCTATGCCTCACTGAAAACTGTCAGGAAGCTTGCCCTTCTACCTATAGAGCACTGCCTTTCTGCTGTGGCCTGACACACATCTCCATTGAAGCATCTTCCCATATTAAATTTTCTGAATATCCAGCAGACAATAACAGGTTAAAGCTCATTAGAATCTCTATATAGTCTCCTAAAACTAATTTTGTGGTATTTCTGATTATTTCCAGAGTGATTTGAATCCTTAATAATATTTTATTATTAAATTAAATTTTATGCTCTAAATAAATAGCATGATGGCAGGTTTTTTTGAGGAATAACTGAGAACCTGAAAGTGATACCAGGGTTAGAAGAAGAGGTGGCTGTTTAGTCGCTAAGCTGTGTCCCACTCTTCTGAGACCCCATGGACCGTAGCCTACCAAGCTCCTCTGTCCATGGAATTCTCCAGGCAAGAATACCAGAATTGGTTGCCATTTCCTTCTTCACGGGGATATTCCTGATCCAGGGGTCAAACCAGCATCTCCTGCACTGGCAGGAGGGTTCTTAACCACTGAGTCACCAGGGCTTCCCCAGAAGAAAAGATAGATATGCACAAATCTCAATTTCAAAGTTCCCAAGAACTGGAGTAACTGAAGTTTGAAATACATAGCTTTTGTGATGTTGACTAAAACATAAAGTACATAGAACTAAGCAAGCATCATGTACTCACAATACATAATTATGATCAAAAGATTAGCTTTCTGGTGCAGTACATGGCATAAAACTAATTCATATTGAGAAAAAGCCATAGGCACAACTCAAGAGCATTATCTCAATAATAATGTAGAAAGAAAACTGAACAGTTAGTCTTAACTATACAACAAATTATGAAAAATACTCACAGATAAAGTTTTAATTTTCCCCGGTTTTATAAAGATCTACTATAGTCTAGGATTAGTGGGCCCTTTACTTAGAAGAAATTTAAATTATAGAAACCTCAAAGGAACAAAGTTTTGATGCTTCCAGTGAGATTTTTTTGGGAGGAAGTAAAGTAATGCTCAAAATTCTCCAAGCCAGGCTTCAGCAATACGTGAACCCTGAACTTCCAGATGTTCAAGCTGGTTTTAGAAAAGGCAGAGGAACCAGAGATCAAATTGCCAACACCTGCTGGATCATTGAAAAAGCAAGAGAGTTCCAGAAAAACATCTATTTCTGCTTTATTGACTATGCCAAAGCCTTCGACTGTGTGGAGCACAATAAACTGTGGAAAATTCTGAAAGAGATGGGAATACCAGACCACCTGACCTGCCTCTTGAGAAACCTGTATGCACGTCAGGAAGCAACAGTTAGAACTGGACATGGAACAACAGACTGGTTCCAAATAGGAAAAGGAGTACGTCAAGGCTGTATATTGTCACCCTGATTATTTAATTTATATGCAGAGTACATCATGAGAAACGCTGGGCTGGAAGAAGCACAAGCTGGAATCAAGATTGCTGGGAGAAATATCAATAACCTCATATATGCAGATGACACCACCCTTATGGCAGAAAGTGAAGAGGAACTAAAGAGCCTCTTGATGAAAGTGAAAGAGGAGAGTGAAAAAGTTGGCTTAAAGCTCAACATTCAGACAACTAAGATCACGGCATCTGGTCCCATCACCTCATGGGAAATAGATGGTGAGACAGTGGAAACAGTGTCAGACTTTATTTTTTTGGGCCCCAAGGTCACTGCAGATGGCGACTGCAGCCATGAAATTAAAAGACGCTTATTCCTTGGAAGGAAAGTTATGACCAAACTAGATAGCATATTAAAAAGCAGAGACATTACTTTGCCAACAAAGGTCCGTCTGGTCAAGGCTATGGTTTATCTAGTGGTCATGTATGGATGTGAGAATTGGACTATAAAGAAAGCTGAGCACCAAAAAATTGATGCTTTTGAACTATGGTGTTGGAGAAGACTCTTGAGAGTCCCTTGGACTGCAAGGAGATCCAAGCAGTCCATCCTAAAGGAGATCAGTCCTGGGTGTTCATTGGAAGGACTGATGCTGAAGTTGAAACTCCAATACTTTGGCCACCTCATGAGAAGAGTTGACTCATTGGAAAAGACCCTGATGCTGGGAGGGATTGGCGGCAGGAGGAGAAGGGGACGACAGAGGATGAGATGGTTGGATGGCATCACCGACTTGATGAGTTTGAGTAAACTCCGGGAGTTTGTGATGGACAGGGAGGCCTGGCGTGCTGCCATTCATGGGGTCACAAAGAGTCGGACACGACTGAGCGAATGAACTGAACTGAACTGAAAGTAGACCTATTATTAGACACCGTGAGTTAAGAAGAAAATCAAAGGGCCTCTTACCTCTCCTCATTTAAAGGTTTGCTTTAAAAATATGGCATTTGTTTTCAACAGTATGGTTGACAAGAGGTCCTAAAACACACCTTAAAAAAAAAGAGAGAGAGAGAACACCAAAGGATCCTAAGGGAGTGTCAGTGGAAATAGTGCATACTGTATCTTACACTGGGTGGTGGGTTTGAGAGAAGCCTTATTTCTTTCCCTATTATGCTGTAGTTCACATAAACATGTTATATATATATATATATATATATATATATATATATATATATATATGCATGTTTTCCTACATTTTATTTGTAACAATTATTTTATAATAGTAAAGAAAATATCAGGATACAAAACTTCACTTATGTATTATAATCATAATGATGTAAACAGCAATTAAAATCTTGTGTCTAGAAGAAAACTAGAGAGAAAAATATCAAAATCATAATAGTGACTGACTTTCATTTGCAGGAACGTTGGTGATTGCTTTTCCTCCCTTTAAAAATGCTTTGTAGTTTTAAGTTTTCTATAGTGAGTATCCTTGCATACAACGTTGACTTATTTCATGAATAGAAATAAAATGAGATAAAAAGGAAAACTTATGTTCATATAAAATGGAAATGAAAATTATGTTTATTATAGTAGCCTACACATACTTGTTCACATCAGCTTTATTTGTAAAAGTTAAAAGCTGGAAGCAATCTAGATGTCCTTCCAAGGTAAATGATACAACAAACCATGTTATACCCATACAGTGGATACTACACAGCGATAAAAAGAAACAATTTAATGATGTATCAGCTATCTGGATGCATCTCAAGGCCATTACAATGAGTGAAAGAGCCAATCTTGAAATTTCTATGTATTAGATTATTCCATTTGTACAATGACACAGGGACAGAAAACACAGCAGTGGTTAGGAATTGCAATAGGGAGGAGGGTGAATGTGACTACTATTAGCGGGTGACATGAAGGAGATCTCTGTGGTGACGGGATGGTTCTGTATTTTGGTCATGGTGTTAATTCACATGAATCTACACATGTGATAACATGCTACTGGGCAATTTGCACTTACTGTGCCAGTGTTCACTTCCTCAGCTTGATACTACACTGCAGGTATATAATATAAAATATGAAATTGGGGAGAATAGGTGAAGGGTAGCTGAGCATGTACTATCTTCATAATTTCTTGAGAATCTATAAATATTTCAAAATAAGAAGTGTGAAACTTTCTTCTGATCTTTGAATTTTCTATAGTGAGTATTTCTCTGATAATGAATAAGGTTTATTAAATTTGACTTCTGCAAAGTCAGAATTCTTTTTAATGTTCTAGAGAGCTTCTTATTAATTAATGTGTCACCAACTACTTCAAGCCTCAGCTTAAATAGCTCCCCCGAGAGGCCTTCTCTGCCTTAGCAACCTTTATGAATCAAAACTTCATTGTTATTTAGTATGTCAGTTCTCTGCTTCCTTCATGAGTGTGTAATGGTAAAGAATCTGCTGGCAGTGAGGGAGAGCCAGGTTTGATCCCTGGGTTGGGAAGATCCCCTGGAGAAGGGAATGGCAACTCACTCCAGTATTCTCGCTTGGAGAATTCCATGGACAGAGTAGCCTGGTGGGCTACAATCCATGCTCAGTTGTGTCTGACTCTTAGCGACCGCTCTCCCTCACTGCTCGCTCTCTAGAACATTAAAAAGAATTCTGACTTTGCAGAATGTGGTTTTGCCACAACCAAGAGCACATATATATTTGGAACATATTTCTACTGGATACTATTCTAGCCGCTTCCTGGCACACAGAAGATACTTAATATATGTTGCATAAATTCCTGAGTATTAATTCCATGGCACATCACAACTAAGTCTTTTGCAAATAAGGAAAGATAATGAATAAGCAAAGAGAATTTAAAATATGACCTCCATTTCAGCTGAAAAATTGAAATCTAAAATTTAAAACTATTTAAAATAATGTTCTCATAGAACTGTTTTAATTTATGTTTTCATGTTGACTTTTAGCCCCATCTCCACTTTATTATTATTCTTTCAAAAGAATTCTATTCCTCTATGTTTTAACTCTGGACTTCAAATATTCCCTGGTAAAGAAAAGGCATAATAGTTTCTAATGTGCCTTTTTTAATGAATTACAGTCTGCCTGATTTAAAAAAAATGTGTAATGCTTACAGGGGACATTATTTAAAACTTAAAATATGCTCCAATAATAGTAAAATTAGTATTACAATTTATGTAACTGTGTACACTGTGAGAAAGTTATATGCCAGGTTGGCTGGGTTCCTCTCTCAGCCCCCTGCTCCCAGGCATCCTTTGTGATTGCTTCTGAGTCATCTGGTCCTAGTTCTAGAATCTAGACTGATGATAAATCACTGAGGCTGAAAAATCTTGCTCACTCAGCTTCTGATTTATTAAAGTGATGAAGATTTTTCAGGTTCAGCTTTAATGCCAACACTTAAAAATAATGGGTCCTTGTTCCTCCTGTTGCCAGTGAATATTTTTCTGTTTTTCAGCAGTTCTCAGAGAGAAATACAGGCCTACTGCGCAGCTTTGTTTAACAGCTGGGAGGGCAAAAGCAGATTAAAATTCAATAAAGCTCGAGTAAGTTGTGCACCTACCTAAGTAATAACCCGATCAGTATTCATAATAGAATTACAAGCCTTGTTACCTCAGAGGGCTTATCTAATGGAGGGATCAGCATGTTCCGGAGCTTCATTTCACAGTGCAGTGAGCCCGCCACCCTGACACCACTCCTCAATCATCAAATACAGCAAAAATGCAAATAAAAGTGTTACATGGGGGAAATGGAGAGAGTTTAGAACAAGTGGTGGTGGGTTAGAGGTATTCATCTCAATTTTGAATTCTTCAATCTGTTGTGGCCAAAATTACTTCTTTATTCTTGAATTTTTATAGACCTGTGTGATTTTCACTAGGTAGTAAGAATGTGGATGAGCTCAGCCTATGGATTACTTTAAACATGTAAACACTTTGGAGGAAATTCCAAATAAAACATAAAAGCAAAACAAACCAGAAATTCAAGAGAGAAATAGAAAATAGAGTAAAAAAATCATTAAATGGTACTCTTAATCAGATATATTATTTAAACTATACAGCAATGGCTGTTTGTATACATTTTTCTTTTTTTTTGATGAACCAAAGTTTTCCTTGACCATTGTGCATGCTTGTGTCAAGAACCACAAAGGAAAAAGAAGGAAGGTAGGAGTGCTGGCAACATCCTTCCTAGTGTGACAGACTATCAATTCTAAAATTTACTATTTTCATAAAATATGAATCTGTGCATTCCTAAATAATACCATGCATGCTCATCTGCTTAAACAATAATTGAGTATATACAAATTTTACAATCTTGGTTTATCATTTTCCCATGGTTGCTGTTACAGCAGTAATTTTTAAAGCAAAAATAAATCTACAAACAAAGAAAAGTTATTTCTTATTTAATCTCCTAGATGATTTATAGGCTGCTGAGCAGTGCAATCAGAGTAAAAGCTCTCTCTTTCTCTAAGGCATTTAACAGAGTACACTTTTAAAGACAAACTATGATCTATTGAAGTCACATTAGTACAGACGAAATACTGTCTTTTCTAACTTTCCTGCTTCATAGCCAGTTAATGACTGGTTATGGTCAATTATAGAGCATAGTATAGTTAGTAGAAAGAAACTGAGAGATTAAAAGTATGTGTGTGTGTATGTGTATACCTGTGAACAATTCTCTGCTATAGCCTTTTACATTCTTTGACAGAAAGTACAATTTAAGGCCCACAGACTACAGATCACAGGGAACACATCTATAGCTCTTAAAAAAAATTAAAAAAACAAGGTTTATTGACTTATTGCCAGGATGAGATACTTATCATAAGAATGAGGCATTAGAGTGATGCTGATAAGGTTTAGACTTGTGCTACATGATTCTAAGAAGGGATAAGGGCTGATTTGGATGGGATGCTATCAAGAGCTGGTGGCAATTCAGCAATTCAGTGTTTTATTTATGTTTATAATGTGGGAATGTGAAGAGAGAATGGAGATATCATTGGTAAAAAGATAGAAATTACTCAGAAAAAAAGATGATTAGTCATTTTGTGCCTGGGAGGTAGCCTTGGGTATATTCTTCTAAAAACATTATATTCTGTTGTCCTTGCCCAAATCTTTTTGGAATCAGTGTTGATATTTTCTTAGGAATATCATCATCTCAACAATTACCATGTTACAGAACAATTCACTTTATTTTATTGCAGTACTTGTCCATCTCATGAGTCACAAGACTGTAACAAGAAAAATACTAACAACTACAGGTTATATAAATGGTTTTGCAAAAGAGGAACTCCATAAGATGCTTCTTAATATTAAAACAAACCCTCCAAATGCACTGGTTTTAACAAATGACTGGAAAGAGTGAAAATATTTTTTCTAACTCTGTTTCACCAACTTGAAGAAAATCATTTACTTTTCTAAGATTCAGTGTTCTATTTCAGGAAATTAGTATGATCAATCCACGTAGGCATATTTCACAGGGTTAAAATAAAGAACTGACAATATAGAGAGTCAATACATTAGTGATTTTACTTGTTGAAATAATAACAATAGTAAGCATTTATATGTTGTTCCAAGCACTTTACATATATTAAAATGCTCTAAGTACTTTATATATATTAATCCACTTAATACGGATAATATTTTTTTCCCCCAATGAGAGGCTAAGTAACTTGCAAGATCACACTGTTAAGTGGCAGAAATGCTATTCAGATCAAAGTTGCTGTCTCCCGAGTCCTTGCTTGTAGAGGATACAGATAAATGGAGTTCACCGTACAAGCAGTGTGAAAGGTACTTGTATCTGGGGCTTCTGTCCATGTGATTCATTTCCAGTGATGGATATGGTACTGCAGTCATAAAGCTGGTCTTAGTTTTTAGAATACAGAGAAATCTCCAACTATTTGTTCGACTCAGCAACAACAAAACTTAAACTTAAGAGTGTAAATCCAACAACAGTTTCTTTAATGTACGAATAGTCACAGATTTGAGAAATTTGTTATAGCTCCTCAGTTTACAGAGTAAAACAGTAATTCTTTTTCCTAATGCTTTTTCTTTACAATCTTTTCTACTCAGCCAACTCTATTCTTTAAACAAAATTTTATAGATTTTTCTTTTCAGTACATGTGCTGCCAAAGTGAACACAGATTTTTCTTAAAATTACATTTTACGTAAAAATTACATTTTAAGTAAATTTGAACCCCCAAATAATATTATAACCTGTAACAAGCATTATAGGGATTTAATTGTTCTTTCCTCCTCATAAAATAATCTAATATATTTTTAATCAAGAAAATTAGAATAATATGGTGCTACTCTATAATAAATGATCACCGAGCACCCAAGATATGCTATAGAATTATTCTAGATTCAGGAGAGTCACCAAAGTAGACACAAATCCTCACATACTGGGTTTGGGGAAAGAAGGAGAAAGAGATGGATAAACAAAACGGTATTCCTAGTGTATTTAACACTGGGTGGGGGGTGGGAGGGATGGGGGTGAGCAGATCAGTTTTTAGAACCCTCATTTTACAATAAAATTATTTTCAGTAACAATCATGACACAAAATTAATAAAATAATGACTTGAAAAAAGACAGGGAGTAAAAATCTTCTTCTGTTGAAATACATTTGTGTATATAAAGCAATGCCATAATAAGACAAACAATAATATCACAGTACAAAAAAGGAAAGCAAAGTATTAGATTAATACTTCTTAATTACACAAATGAGTTTTCTTTAATAAAATGAGAAAACTTATCTGTTATAGTGATGAATAATAACAGTATGGTTTAATAATTTAAAAGAGTAGTGATTTTTAAAAAGTAGTTACATTTATTTATTTATTTTTCAGAGTTCTACTAAACTTTATTCAAAACTGAGCCTACTTCCTAATTGAGATACCCCAAAGTCTAGTGTGCAAATATAAAAACCCATCACATGTTCAAAAATAATCTTCCAATTTTACTTTCTAAAAAGCAGTTTTAATTTTAAAAGACATTATTCAAATTTAATAAAATATTTTATTACTGAAATATTAAAACATTTTTGAAACTGATATTTACCAAATAAAAATATTACATCTTGCATCTTGTGCTCTCTCTCATTGTTTTAATTATATATATATACGAAATAACCAAGTGGTCACATAGAATGGCTTAACTCAAGTGACTCAAATTTTTTTTTCATTTTTACAGTAACTCCCATCATTTGTTTTAAATTTGGAGTTTACATTTAGGAATACACACTATCAACTGGGGTTGGAGACAGGATTTACAACCAAAGCTAACTTGAATGGCTCTAAACCATTATAAGCTTAGACTCTAGATGAGTATGTTTGTTGAGTCCACATATAACTGGCAATTCTCCAAATAAGCTGATATATAAAATATTTTTGAAAAGATGAGTAATAAAATATGCTAATTTTGGGTTTTTATATTTATCTTATTAAAATGGAAAACCAATACCATTGTTAGAGCTTTTATCAGAGAAGAATAACATCACTTTTTAAGAATCTATCAATTTTTTAAGAATTTCTGGTGCACTGTGACATTAAAAGTAAGACTGACATTTAGTTTATTATTGATTTTGGATTACAACACATACCCTCCTTATTGGACCTAGGCAAACTACTCTCCTATCTTAGCATCTGGTAAGACATGGGAGGGTGAGAAAGAAAGATATAATAAAAAAAAAATAGTAATTTTAATTAGTCTACTCTTTGAGTTGAAATCACAGATCAAAATAAATGCTTTTTGTTCAGACTGACTCTTAAAGAAATCTAAATTTTAAAATTAATTTAATTTTTCTCGTGATAAATCAAAATTCTGAATTGAAATTGAAAACTATCTAAGTAAGGAATTTAAAATTAAATTAAATTTAAAACCTAACAGCTAATTTGATTTAAATTATTTTAATTTACATTAAATTAAAATTCAAAAGCATCTGAAATGAATCAGAATTAGTCATAATATTCACCTCATATATGAAAATCTGAAATTTTGATTTTCAACAAGTTGTAATCAGGCTCTGCTGACTTGATAGCAGTTTGTAGAACCGTATGATACAAAAGATTAAAAAGGCCTAAAATAAGATAACAAAAGTAAATGTGGTGGGAAGAAATTATAATAACAGGTCAAATGATTAATGCCTCCAATGAGATTTACATGATCTTCAAATATGAAACTGTGGATTGTAGAAAGGAAAGAAAATAATAAACTGAATATATTTCTATTGAAATGATAAAAATCTGATCATTTATGCTGGAACATGTTTTTCTAAATCCATCTCCATCAGGGTAGCTGTCCCTTTGCTAGCTGAACCTTGTTCACCACTTGTGAGGGTCCATGAACCTCTAAATGCTCCTGGCACAACTCCCTTGGTCCATATTATTTGCTTCATCACTAGAAATTTCTTGAGAGAAAAGTTGCAATTTGACAAGGAAGTTGTAATTAGAACCTATCCTTCATACTCTTTAAAGAGACCATTGCGAAAATTCCACTAAGTCCACCTCTGTTTATGTCATTCACTACCCACAAGTCAAGGCCCAAGCTTTTATCCCTTGTGCTCTATGTACCCTCTAATCTGATTCAAGACCCATGGATATCCAGTTTTTCAAACCTTTTGCTATTCTCTCTGAATTTATGGTCTGTTATAAACAAAAGTCCCAAATGGTCAGCCTCCTTTCAAATCCAGAGCACCTTCTTGCTCCAGAAAACTTCCAGCCCATGGGCTAGACATGTGTGCAGGAATATCTGCCTAGTCACTGGAGACTTGACATTAGTGGGTATATATAGTAAATTCATTAAAAAAAAAAGTAATCATAATATACTTTTTCAACTTTATATTGCCCCCTCAATATCTATCTATCTATCTATCTATCTATCTATATATATATATATATATACACATACACACACATATTATATACTTACATACATACATACACATGCAAAGATGGGCAAAATAAAGGACAGAAACGGTATGGACCTAACAAGAGCAGAAGATATTAAGAAGAGGTGGCAAGAATACACAGAAGAACTATACAAAAAAGATCATGACCCAGATAACCACAATGGTGTGATCACACACCTAGAGCCAGACATCTTAGAGTGTGAGGTCAAGAGGGCCTTATGAAGCATCACAACCAACAAAGCAAGTGAAGGTGATAGAATTCCAGCTGAACTATTTCAAATCCTAAAAGAGGATGCTGCAAAAATGCTGCACTCAAATGCCAGCATATCTGGAAAACTCAGCAGTGGCCACAGGACTGGAAAAGATCAGCTTTCATTCCAATCCCAAAGAAAGGCAATGCCAAAGAATGTTCAAACTACTGCACAACTGAACTCATTTCACATGCTAGCAAAGTAACGCTCAAAATTATCCAAGCCAGGCTTCAACAGTATTTGAACTGTGAACTTTCAGATGGTCAAGCTGGATTTAAAAAGGCAGAGGAACCAGAGATTACATTGCCAATGTCTGTTGGATCATGGAAAATGCAACAGAATTCCAGAAAAACATCTACTTCTGCATTATTGACTACGCTAAATCCTTTGACTGTATGGATCACAACAAACTGTGGACTTCAAGAGACGGGAATAACAAACTTCGAGAGATGGGAATAAGAGATCATCTTACCTGTCTCCTGAGAAATCTCTATGCATTCCAGAAGCAACAGTTAGAACTGGACATGGAACAATGGATGGTTCCAAATTGGAAAAGGAGTACATCAAGGCTATATATTGTCACCCTGCTTATTTAACTTATACGCAGAGTACATCATGAAAAATGCTAGACTGGAAGAAGCATAAGCTAGAATCAAGATTTCTGGGAGAAATATCAATAACCTCGGATATGCAGATGATACCACCCTTATGGCAGAAAGTGAAGAGGAACTAAAGAGCCTCTTGATGAAAATGAAAGAAGAGAGTGAAAATGCTGGCTTAAAACTCAGCATTCAAGAAACTAAGATCATGACATCCGGTCCCATCACTTCATGGCAAATAGATGGGGAAAAAAGGGAAACAGTGACAGACTTTAATTTCTTGGATTCCAAAATCACTGCAGATGGTGACTGAAGCCATGAAATTAAAAGACACTTGCTCCTTGGAAGAAAAGCTATGACAAACCTAGGTAGTGTATTAAAAAGCAGATACATTACTTTGCTGACAAATGTCCATCTAGTCAGTTATGGTTTTTTGAGTAGTCATGTATGGATGTGAGAGTTAGACCATAAAGAAAACTGAGCACCGAATAATTGATGATTTGAACTGCAGTGCTGGAGAAGACTCTTGAGAGTCCCTTGGACTGCAAGGAGATCAAACTAGTCAATCCTGAAGGAAATTATCCTGAATATTCATTAGAAGGACTGATGCTGCCACTAAAGTTCTAATTCTTTGGCCACCTGATGCAAAGAATTGACTCATTAGAAAAGACCCTGATGCTGGCAAAGACTGAAGACAGGAGGAGAAGGGGATGACAGAAGACGAGATGGTTGGATGGCATAACTGACTCAATGGACATGAGTCTGAGCAAGCTCCAGGAGATGGTGAAGGACAGAAAAGCCTGGTATGCTGCAGTCCATGGGGTCACAAAGAGTCAGACTGAGTGACTGAACAACAATGACACATACACAATATATACAGTTGGCCAAAATGTTTGTAATATATTAGGGAAAAACCCAAAAGACTTTTCAGTCAATCCAATATTCTATATTGTTTTAAAGTCTTTATCCTGTTAACTAAACCTTCTTTGTGCATTTTTATGAAAAGAAAAACTATGAGATCATTTAAATTAAAAACATTAAGTGACACAGATTAAGATTTAATAGGAAAATTTCCCACAAATAGAGCCTCAAATGTATCTAAAACACACACACAGAGATAGATACATACATTATATCAATAAAGAAGGTTTCAGTTTACAGCTGGTGCACCAAAGGCCTAGAGCAGCTCATTAACACAAATTATTTTATTATCTACTTATAATAACTAAAGGCATCTCCAAGTTTTATAGCACTTACTTACTAGTTTGACTATAAGTTTAGGTTAAAAACAGTTTGCTATTTATCAGAACTCTGGCAAAATTTTTTCAGTTCCTGACCTATACGTTTTGATTCATTTAATACAGAATTAATGTTGCTACATTAATTTTAATAAGATTTAAATACAGACTCTCTAGGGCATTAATTCTCAAATAAGATTTGGGGGAATGTGAGGGTCTCACAAACCCTTTCCCTGGAGGAGGGCATGGCAACCCACTCCAGTATTCTTGCCTGGAGAATCCCAAGGACAGAGAAGCCTGGCGGGCTACAGTCTAAGGGTCACAAAGAGTTGAACACAACTAAAGTGACAAACTCACAAGCCCTTTCAGGGGTCTTATAATGCCCCTTCTTCTCTAACTATATACCTATCTGAGGCCACATTTTTTTCATATATTTTGTTTGAAGTAACATCTTGCAAAAGATTGAATGCTGAAGCAGATATAACAATTTAATTGTATCCCATAAGCCAGGCTTTAAAAAGATTTGCAAAAATACAAAGGCATCCCACTCTTCTATTATTTGCTTTGGAAAATAGTTATTTCTATAAACATAATCTGTTTATTTTAATGAGTTTATTATTTTAAAATAAATATTTTAAAAAAGAAATGAGTGCTAAATTTGATTAATTCAGTCATCTTTAAGGTGATATATTTTTTCTCTTTTAAGCTATTAATGTGATATATTACATTAATAGAATTCTTATTGTTTAATATTTATTCAATGAAACATTATCTTCATTTTGGGGTAAAATATAATTTGCCATTTAAAATTATTTTTTATAGCCTGTCAGATTTGATTTACCGGTATCTTAGAATGTGGGCAGCTTAATTTCTGTTGGCGATTTCGCCTCACTTAGGTGGCAAGTGGTTGAAGGGTGGAAGAAACCTGCTGACAAATGTGAGGAATCCACTCACCTTCTTTGGCCACATCTAACCTGTGCTACATCTAAACCTTTGCCTTTTGAAGGCAAAAGACGGGGGCAGCAGAGATGAGATGGCTAGAGAGCCTCACCAACACAAAGGACATCAATTTGAGCAAACTCTGGGAGATAGGGGCTTCCAGGTAGCGCTAGGGGTGGAGAACCTGCCTGTCAAGGCAGGAGACCCAAGAGAGACGCAGGTTCAATCCCTGGGTTGGGAATGTCCCCTGCAGGAGGAAATGGCAACCCACTGTAGGATCCTTGCCTGGGAAATCCCATGGACAGAGGAGCCTGGCGGGCTACAGTCCAAGGGATCACGAGGAGTCAGACATGACTTAGTGACTGAACGACAACAGCAAACCTATGCTATTAACCTTTGAGCAGAAGAGAGCTGCCCAGTTCCTGGTACACGAGCTCGGCCAGATATTTTCTTTGACTTAGAACTCCTTTTCTTTAATTATTGTCCTGAAGTATTTGAACGGGAGGGCTGAGGTGTGACCTCGGAGATAGGGAAGAAGTTTGTCCCAGTGTCAGGCTCCCCTCTCTCCTCACTGAGCACAGGCCACGCCCGCGGGCCTGCGCATTCAGTGCCCAAGGAAGATCCCACCCCTTAGATAAAAGCCCAGTGTCCTTAGGCTCCTATTAAATATGTTGTCCTCCCCTCCCTTGTGTCATTGGGGAAAGAATTTGTGTTCCTGAGGCTATCCAGTGACTTGACAGTTTTTACCAAGGAAGGAAAATAACCGAGTTGCTAAGAGGTGGGGAATGGAGGGTTACTTTAAAAGATGGCTGCTTTTTGAGAGGTTACCGAAGAGGCAATAAATAATCCTCTTAGGGACAGAACTGTGTTGTTCTTGTTTATGCAAGGTCAGTGCTCCTTGGGAAGAGCCACCAGGAAGAAACATATTAGACAAGAGTAGTTAAATTGCTCTGTATAATAACATATTTGGAAATTTAAACTGGCAGACTGAGAGACAAAGGATTTGATAGCGAAGGGAGGCTCTCTTGAAAAGAGGGGATTCTGAATGAGTTGGAAAAGCAAAACCCCAAGGGAAGATACAGATATCAAGGAGAAAGACAGAAATGGCCATTGACATATTTCTTTTTAGGAATGGCAAAATGACTTGAATAGTTAGGTCAAACATGAGTTCTCGGTTGTTTTCAAGGCTGGGCTCTGACCAGTGTCTTACTATCCAAAAGACAGGCTAAGGATGTGCTTCAAGCTATCTTAAAGAAATACTTATTCAAAGAACATAATCTTAAAGAAATAAGTATGCATTTTTCAAAATCTTCAAGTTATATTACTTTGGAAAAATATACGAGAAAAAGATAATGGGGATTGCATCTGGGCAACAGGCTTGTAATCTGGGAAATGGAGTGGGAAGAGTTATTCTTCATATTTTATCTTTGTCCATCTTTAAATTATGTACCTACACTTGGTCTATCTATTGAAAACCAAAATGAATTAAACTTGAAATCATTTATACATTTTATTTTTCCCCTTATGTTAAAATGCCTAGAAGGAAAGCATAGCATACATTTTTGAATGCTGAAATCATCCTCAGTCCCTCAGAATGAGAAGTTTTTCTATACAACAGCCTTGTGTTAATGGTACTTTAGGAAATTAAAGGGAAGGCATGACGGCCAGTTATGGGCAAAGTATTACAGAAATAAGGTGAGAGTCTCATAAAACAGAATCAGAAATGGGAACATACAAACCAGGAAAAAATGCAAGTTGGAGTAAGAGATAATCAGGGAAACAAAAAACCCCTCAGGAAGACTCAAAATCTCTGAAAGTCTGGTGGATTTACTTCACTTTCTAGAATCAAAACTTGAACCAGTTTATTATTAATATGTTGCCAAAGGATTATCCTCAAGGCTGAGTGACTGTAACACATTTAAGACTTTTCTGTTTTTCAGTCACTTTAAAATTTACTTTACTCTCTCTCTTTTGTTCATGATTCTAATTTTTGGCTGTCCGACTTAACAATAAATTATAATAAATATGTTCTAACTAGAACAGAGCACAATGGAAACATCATGCCTTTGATCTAAACATTACATTTTTCCTATTCCTGTTCTATGCTATATCTAACATCCCATAACACATGCAATACAGCTGTTTTATTTTGGTTTCACAAGGAACTCATACTATAAGCTCAGGTTAAATATTTGATTTATTACTGGGACCATGTCTCTTTTTATCTGAATTTCTGGTAGTAAGATTGCTTTGACCTGATACTAGTGCAGAACTCCATCTCCACATACATGGGAACGTGTTTATTTAAGCTACTTTCCTATTCTCTTGTTTATTAGTAGTCTGTAGAAGTCAAATTTTGGATCTTGTTAAAGGTTGTTACAAAGACTAAATGAAATAAATGTAGAGCATTCAATTCAAATATAAAGCATGACATACACCAAAAGCTAAATAAAAGTTAACTGTCATTATTATTCTTATCTTCATTTTCTGAGGGCAAAAAATTTAAGGCAGACTACAAATTTATGAGATGACATTTTCAGTAGTAGAACACCTCTAGCTCATGCCAGTGTGCTTGAAATCTAGTATGACTATAGCCTGCTCCTGTTACAGTCACAGGTAATCGACATTGAGTCTAGTTATTCCATAGACTATCACATTGGCAGCATCTAGGAAATTGTTACATACGCAGAATCTCAGATCCCATCCCAGAACTGCTGAGTCAGAAGCTCATATTAAAAAATCCCCAGGTGATTCACAGGAACACTGAAGTTTGAGAAGTGCTGCTCTAGAGATTTGATTCACCACATGTTGCAAAATGGAGGTTTTTCTTTTTTTTAAATCTTTTACCATTTAACCTTGAAAGTGAAGTTGTTTGGCTCATTTTCCTTTAAGTACAGGAGACATCTTTTGTTTGTGGCTTCATCTACTGACTCACACATATTCCTCTAGATTTGTTTACTTCTTTCAGAAGCTGTAATATGCATACAGTCTATAAAAGTTCATTGCCTTTTTGCTTCTTGCTTTCATGCATGGAATTAGATTTGTTATTTTACAGTTTTACTTTTCAAATGTTACAAGGCTTTTCCATTATTTGTAAAACTTGAGTTTTAAAAAAATATTTGATGCATTACTTACCGCCTGAGAATAACTTTAAATCAGCATAATTCTGATAAATACTTAGGATGGAGTTCTTAAATAATTAAGAAAAATATTATAAATGTATAATATCTGATGTGGACATGAGAGTATTTTCTCCTTTTGCTTTCCCATTATTCTTGGTGTTTCATGTTGAAAACTTGTCTGGATTGCCAGATAAAAATGCTGTGATCAAGGGGACACACAACCCACTAGCTGAATATTTGAAATTTGTATGAGACAGACACATAAGATGGTTCAGACACCCTTACTCTCCTGTAAGCCTTCAGACCGGTGATCTAGGCTCAGGAGGTCTTTGTTTTTACTGCCCTGCTCTTGCCTCTGTGGTCCTCTCATTTTCTGAACACTAAATGAGACTGAAGCAGAGGTATCACCACTTCCCACCTCTCCCCTAGGTCTTACAAACATGTACAGTTCATCTGTGAGGGCTAAGTCATTTCAATCATGTCCGATTCTTTGTGACCCTATGGACTGTAACCTGCCCATGCACTTGTCCATGGGATTCTCCAGGCAAGAAAACTGGAGTGGGTTGGCCATGCCTTCCTCCAATAATTCTTAGGTTACTGTAATTTGCTCCATGAGCCTCTTAACACAATTATAGTACATGCTGACTCTCTGAAAGATGAAGATGTAAATGGCCCACAGAGACAAACACAAGCCCTGGAAGCATCAAAATCCATTCCCTGAATAAAGAATATGTGACCCTTAGGAGCAAAAAGACCTGGCTATCTTTTGACAGTAAACAGTTGGGAGAAATACTTTGTATTACCAACTAAGGAGTTCACAAAAAGAGTTAAAAGCACAGTTCAAGGCAATTTCTTCATTATCTCTCTTATTAAATTCTCAAAAAATCACCCAGCAACAATAATTTACCACTTGGTTGTTATGGGCAACATGATTCTCTATTTTATGCTTTTCTTCCTTATTTAGGTAAAAAATCATCTTCATGTATTACGTGATAACTCTCTATTTCATATCATGATGCCTTGAGGTACAAAGGAAGAGAACTTAAATACCTTTCACAGTGTATCATAAGAAAAGTATTACAAAAAAATCCATGAAAATATTTTCTCATTTTTTATACGAATGGATAAACCAACATTATTTCCATTGTCCTTAGCACTTTTGTGAGTAAAAACGCATGACTTGAAATGATGCTGTTTGAGGAGATAGGTTCTAACATGCTTTGCAAATGGATGAAAGAAAGTTGTACATATTTTTCCTAACAGTGCTTCACAAAATGAACTCCAAAGGATAATTATCATTCTCCTTTTCTGAAATTAAAATAAAAATGAAAGAAAATCATATATCATTCTTTCCATTATCTTGGAAAAGTCTTTTTTCCTTAACATATATTAAATCCATGCTATTTAAATTCCAATATATTCCACACTAATCTTTTATCTCCCAGTTGTGGTCTAGACAACTCAACTACGCTTTGAATCACACTAGCTCTTCTCCAAGCATTTGCTCACACAGGTGCTCCATCTGGATGATTCCTCACTCCTACACCTACTCACCACAAGTGTAAATCAGAACAGTATTTCTATGTCCTATTCAAATGTCTGAAGTCTCCTGTTGTTCTAAAATGTGTAAATACTTTCTGCCACATCTAAATACTCGTATCTGTTAGAGTTACTTTTAAGTATTTTATTATAGCTTTATGTGTAAGCCATGCTTTATTTCTTCTTTTACATTTAATTTCATTCAAGATGGGTTTATGTATGTGATTCCAAATTATAAACATAGTGTACCTAACATCATTTCTTATTCTATTACTTAAAGCCAGGGGAGGAAACAGATGGAGCACTTGAAAGTTCTAAGTAAAGATTCATTTCAGGAATTATCTACATAGGTGTTGTCAGAGTTCTGAGATAAACTAACAAAGGTTATGTATCAAGGACTGCTTGCAGGCAGGAATTGGGGGAGCTGTTGCCATTATTGGAAAATGGAAAGAAACAGCATGGAGTTGCCAGAGCCCGGTGAGAACTGGAACTATAAAGCAAGAGCCACGTGATTTAATTTCATGGTGGCTCAGACAGTTACGAATCTGTTTACAATGTAGGAGATCCAGGTTCAATTCCTGGATCTGGAAGATCAGCACTTGGCAACCCACTCCAGTCTTCTTGCTGGGAAATCCCATGGACAGAGGAGCCTGGCAGACTATAGTCCATGGGGTCGCAAAAGAGTTGGACATGACTTAGCAACTAAACAACACATATAGGAACAACAGCCAGTGCCAAAAACCTCATGAGGCAGTGAGAAAAAGAAGAGTAATAATGGACCAAAATCATTCTCTCTAAACTCTGTTATTTTGCTGTTGTCTTCATTGTCTCCTTAAGAGAGGAAAACTCAACCAATAAGATATCAAGGGTAATATTAATTAGTTTCCAGACCCAAGAATTCATTTTAATGGGGAACCATGATAATTTGCTGTCAGTTTAACTACATCCTACCATCCATAATTCACAGGGTGATATTCCATGGCTAGGGCCATTACTGAGACTCCAGTAGGAAATTTCATGGTTCTATGGCTCAGATGGGCTTCCCAGGTGGTGACGGTGATAAAGAACCCACCTGCCAATGCAGGAAATGTAAGAGACGTGGATTTGATCACTGGTTGGGAAAGATGCCCTGGAGAGCATAACAACCCACTCAAATATACTTGCCTGGAGAATCCCATGGATAGAAGAACCTAGAAGGCTATGGTCCACAGGGTCACAAAGAACTGGAAGCAACTAAACACGAGCACATGGCTCAGATGTCTTAAGGTAATGGAGCTCATGGTAAAAGTAAAGATTCCATAGTCTGATACCCCTACTAAATTTAAAGTAATTTAAAGAAATATAAGTTGAGGTCCATGGGGTCACAAAGAGTTGGATACAACTGAGTGACCAAAAAACAAAAAATTTCTGTGACACTATATTTGATGAAAATGGTGTAATCAACCTGACACTGGGTAGCTATGGGCCACTTGGGAAATGTGCTTTATCAGGGACCCAAGAATTAGTTTTACTCAAAGGAAATTGGATAATCAGTAGTGTGGCCAGAAGAGCCTTGGGGAGGGAGCATGTCCTTCGCCACTCAGCTCAAGCAAGGTCTTCAGTCCTACTTCATGGCCATTATTCTCTTTGATGCCAGGGAGACCAGCCGTGTGGTGACAACCCGTCCTTCATCTCCAGTTACAAAGGTCAGGTAGTACTGAGAGCTGTTCTGGACCCTGATGTTCCTTTCGTTATCTGAGCTCTCAAATGCCTTGGTAAAGGGAGGGTTCTGAGTCCTCTCATTGGAAATAGTTAGAGTGTGGCTGAACAAGCTATAGCAATGGACCCACTCCATCAGTCCTATCACCCTGAGGGTTATACTACTTCTACTGTATCTAGGATGCTCCATCCTAATTTTACTGTAGCCAAGACTACGTTCAAGTTTAAAGTACAAAGACATTTAAGGTCACTATTAGGTGGCCTTTAGTTCAATGTTGAATTCTGGATTGACATATTCATTTTGATAAATTTAGCCTGATCCACCTAAAGCTTCATTCTCCTTACTGTTACATCCTCAGGATACCTTCCTGTCCATGCACCCCATTCCTCTATACTGATGCATGTTGGCGAGATGCTGCATCTTTAGTGTATCCACTGTCTCTTCCTGAAAGAAACCTCATTCTTACCTTTCTGAACTATGCTCAAATACAACCCTTGGAATAAGTCTCAAGAGAATAAGAAGTATCTGAATATGTGTATGTCAGGCAAGGGGGAGGCTGTTGCTGGGAACATTCATTCTCTGCAGACAATTTCTTTTTTGGTTCCTCTTAAAAATTTCTAACTATATTTTATTGAAGTATATTTGGCTTAACAGTATTGTTTCAGATATACAACATAGTAATTTGTTATTTTTATGGCATACACTCCAAAGTTGTTATAAAACACTGACTGTATTTTCTGTGTTATACATTATATCCTTGTAAATTATTTATTTTGTACCTAGAAGTTTGTACCTCTTAAACTCCTTCACCTATTTTGCCCATCCCCTTACCCTTCTCCCCTCTGTTAAACCTTAGTTTGTACTCTCTCTCTGTGAGTCTATTTCTGTTCTGTTCTGTTTTTTAGATTCCACATATAAGTGAAAACACACAGTATTTGTCTTTGACTTATGCAGGTAACTTCTTTGAATAGTAATGAAAAGGTATTTTTGCATTGGAAGTTTAGTTTCCTCAGATACTGGGGGAAGGGCAGTTTTCACTGGCAAAGAAGCTTCAAGCAAATTTGAACCTTTTAATTATTAGCAGCATCTAAATCCATCTAAATGTTCTCATCACATGCCTCAGGAACTCAGTCCTTAACTAGTGCCTAACACAAGGGAAACAAGTGCCCATGTTAGTGCCAATGGTTCTCAAACTTTTTGTCTCAAGGTCCCCTTACTTTTGGACAAGTTATTGGTATATCCAATGGCAGTTTAGTACACAGAATACATTTTTTTATACTTAACATTTCAAATTCAAACAAAATTGCTCTTTAAGGTGGTAAAGAACACGCCTGCCAATGCAGGAGACATAAGAGACGTGAGTTCAATCCCTGGGTTGGGAAGATTCCCTGAAGAAGGAAATAGCAACCCACTCTAATATTCTTGCCTAGAGAATCCCATTGATAGAGGAGCCTGGTGGGCTATAGTCCACAGAATTGCAAACAGTCAAACATGACTGAAGCGACTTAGTACAATATATCAAAACATTTTCCAGTTGAGTGGTGATTTTATCTCACTTATGTAACTTTTACCAGGTTCCACTGAAAACTTAGAGACTTGGAATTATACTGCAAATACCATCTTTGTTTTATTATGAAAATAGTTTAGACCTCAAAGTCCCCCTGTATATCTTAAGGATCTCCAGTGGTTCCAAGACCAAATTTTGAGAAGTGCTGTTTTTGCACAAGAGACATGGTAAAATTGCATATTTAACTGGCATTAAATTCTGCAATCCATACAATCAGGTTTGAGGACAGGATCTTCAAACTTGTTTGTCCTGGAGTCATACAGATTACACAATTCTTAGTCACCATAGAGTTCTTCTGATTTTTTACCTGCGCGTTGAATTGGAAGGCCAAGTTTCTAATCATATCTTTTTCTTTTTGTAACATTCTCAGTATAACAAAAGTTATCCAACTTTCTTAATTTTGCAGTCACCTTTGACATGGCAACCAAGTGCTGAAACCTCTGATCTTACAGCACCTTGTGGCTCAGCACTCTGATCCTTAATTAATTGTGATGCTCATGACATCCTGTGGATAATGGGTATTTCTTCTGGGAGTTCATTAAATATATGACCCAACCAATACCATATTCTCAAGTATGAAGCTTGTTTCCTGGGGCCACTCTTGATACTATATTAAGCAGTACCATGGTTAGAAAGTGAAAGACCCAACACTGTTTAACTGGACCGAATTCAATTAAGGGACTATTTTCACAAATGTATGGAGGATTAAAGACCTATTGGGCAGCAAGAACCCATGATCATTTCCAGGCCTGATGTGTCATGAGAGCAAGAGCTGAGCTCTGGAAGAAGGACCAAAGGACAGGACAGCATATTACAGCCAGATGGGCATTAGGAAGCAAAGTGCTCTCAATCCCTTAACTTTCATCCTCTGGCTGTTTTTGCTGCTTACCATTGTCTGAACCCAGCTGGAAGCCAGAAAGGAGAAAGGAGCCTCCGTGTAGGTCTGCTGCTGCTGTTGCTGCTAAGTCGCTTCAGTCGTGTCTGACTCTGTGCGACCCCATAGACGCAGCCCACCAGGCTCCCCCGTCCCTGGGATTCTCCAGTCAAGAACACCGGAGCGGGTTGCCACTTCCTTCTCCAATGCATGAAAGTGAAAACTGAAAGTGAAGTTGCCCAGTCGTGTCCAACTCTTAGTGACCCCATGCACTGCAGCCTACCAGGCTCCTCCGTCCATGGGAGTTTCCAGGCAAGAGTACTGGCGTGGGGTGCCATTGCCTTCTCCGGTGTCAGTGTGCAGAGAGTAAGAAAGGTAGGCACAACTTAACTCTTCTCCCTATCAAAGAGAAATTTAAAGTACAACCACTTTGAAGTCTTACATGGCCCAGCTGTATTTTTTAAATTAAAGATCCATGGTGAACATAAAAAAGTCACCATAATGGCAAACAAGATAAGAGAATAAGCAAGGTCCTTCAAGTATGATTTTCATTTTTTAGCAACATTTTTGTATATGGTAAACTATACAAATAGCCTGGTAGTGACAACAGAAAAAAACCTTGAGAACTCAAGAAAATTAGTATCATATAGCAAACATAACAGAGATAATGTATCAAGTGACTGTGCTATAAATGGTGACCCCCTTGCTTATAGTAGAAGACAACAAATGGTTCGGCATGATCTGTTTGTTGATTAGATTGATAAAGTTTTCATGATTAAAATACTAAACACATTTTTACATCTTTGTTTCTCTATGTTTAAGTCTACCAAGTAACAGATTTCTAAGGCACATATTTTATAAATTAATTTTATTGTTCAAAAAGTTGGAATAATTTTCCACATTTCATTCACTACAACTTATCTACTGACAAAACACAATGACTCTAATTTCTTTCTCTCCTTTCAATCTGTAAATACAAGCATTTTGAGTGCAACAATGCAAGAGAGGTACAAATCCACAAAAGAGATCTAAGTGTTATAGAATACTTGGAGAGGGCTGGTTACCCAGGGAGCAAAAAGCTGTCCTAGCTATTATGATACTAGATTTTCAATACCAAAGTTGCTGTCTGTGCTAGAAATAGCTCTCCCAAGAGGCACCCACCTCACCCTTTTGTTTTCCCTATGTCCTGAGTACAGATTAAATCAATATGTCAATAGAGAGAGAGACAAACATTTCACTTCTCAGGATGAACAATTTTGTCAGCATGACTGTGAGCTTTGACTGAAGTGTAAATTTATTTTTAAATACTTGTCAGAAATAGGTATCTGCTTTAAATATAATATGCTATCATAATCTGTCAGGGCCAAATGCCTTGGGTCTTTGGGGAAGAGAGTGTGCCTACTGACTTTCCATGTGCACAATGGCATGAATAACAATCAACAAACAAATAGCTTGTAAGACTAGTAAGTCAAGTGAAGTTCCTGAGCAGGTGGGCAGAGGAGGGGAGATGTTGAGAAAATTCTGGAAAGCCACTGCTGAGAGATAAGGAGACCTTAAAAAAGATTCCAAGAGGTACCATCTAATAATACTTCATACATATGTCATAATGTATACTTCATAAAGAGTCTAAATTCACTACAGGTGAGACACCACTGAGCCATTTAAACATTCTTTAAATGAAATGCAAAACAGACTTTTAAAAAATTAGAACATTATTATAAATATCCCCGTCTGTTCCTCTCCCTCTAATGCAGTGGAGCTTTACATAGGATACCTCCTTCCCTGTAGTCATATTTGACTACGCACCTCTGGAAAGCCAAAATACATTTCACTCCAAGTGGGGTGTCTTCCCTATCATCTCACTTCCAATGGGCTGCTCTCAGCTGATGACTAAGAAACACCCACTCCTCTAACATGTAAAATAGTTTTGATGTAATTTTGGCTCAAAGATTCTCCAGTCAACTTGAATGAAACTTTCTGACAACTATTTGCAATCTGAGATGCTGCTGACTCACTCCTCCTTCCTTATCTTTTTTCTTCACTGGTCAGCACTTTCTCATCTATTCTGTTTCTCTTGCCATTTCCTTCATAGGTGTTTTCCTAATAAAACTCTTGCACTTAATTCTCTCTCAACTTCCTTTTCTCAGAGGATCTGATCTAATGCATTAAGTGACATTATCCTTGTCTCACTGAGATCTTTTGTATTAACTACATTTCTTCCAGTAAAGAATATACATATTCTCTAGTCTTTGGGCTTAAAACTGAATACACACAGTGTTCCTTTTTAAACACATGTATGATGGGTTCCATGGTGGTCCCCCCAAAAAGGTATGTTTACCCTAATCACCAGAACCTGTGATTGTGGCTTTCTATTGCAGAACGTTTTTTTTTTTTTTCTCTTCCAGATATAATTACACTAAGGATCCTGAAATAAGATCATAACTGTCAGGGTGGGCTCTAAATTTAATCCCTTTTAAGAGACAGAAGACAGGACATAGACACAGACGTAAAGGCATGTGAAGACAGAGGCAGAAACTGGAGTTACATAGCCAGAAGTTTGAGAACATTTGGATCTACCAGAAGCCAGAAAAGGCAAGGAAGGATTCTCCCCTAGAGACTTTGGAGGGAGTGCAGCCCCACTGATGCCTTATTTAGACGTGTGACCTAGAGAACTGTGACAGAATAAATACTTGTTATTTTAAGCCATCAAATTCAAGTTTGTAGCTTTTTTTTTTTTTTTTTTTTAAACATTAGTCTAGGAATTAATATACCCTGGCAAGACAGAAACAGGAGATAATCAGCTTTTTATCTCTTTTGAGTACTAATGAGGATCTGGAGAGTATAGTAAAATAGAGAGTAGATCTCCTAGTAAAACCTGTAAATAACATCAAAAAGAAAGGAAAATTACAAATACCACTCATGAATATACTGAAAAATCTGCAATAAAATATTTTAAAAAGTCTATCCAAAATAAACCAAATGACAATATGTCATGAGAAAGTAGGATTTATCTTAAGAATGCAGGATTTTTATGGTGATCATTTTGTATATATACAAATACTGAATCATTATGTCATACACCTGAAACTAATATGTCCATTATACTTCAATAAAAATGAAAAAAATACAAGTTAGGCTCAACATTTTAAAAAGAATTATTATCATTTACCACACTAGCAAATTAAATAGGAAATTCTGTAAGACGAACCCAGTAGTTGAAGAAGAATATTTGATCCAAATAATTGGAGAAATAGGCCTTGTTCATGGACTTAAAGAGTCAGTATTATTGAGATGTCAGTTCTCCCCAGTTTGGCTTATGGGTTCAACAAAATAACACCTTATTAGGAGAATTTGTCTAATTCTAAAATCTATGTGGAAATATCAAGGATTTAGCTAAAATAATCTTGAAAAGATTACTATATTTACATTGGCTAATATTACTTATTCTCTTTGACTTTAATCTTCCTTATACAGCTACAGTCACTGAGTTGCTGTGTAATTGTCATAAAATAAAGAAATCAATCAATGGGACAGGAAATAGGTCATGACTAGACCTAAACATATATACTTAATAGTGTTCAATGAAAACATCAAGGTAACTTAATAAGAGAGAGATCATCTTTTCAGCAATGGTGTTTAAACAAGTGGATATCTGTAGAGCTCAAAATAAAACACCACACCTATGAAAAAATTATCTTGAGATAGATTATAAACTTAAATGTAAAAATCACAACCATAAAGCTTCTGTGAAAAATATAGGGGAATATATTTTTAGACATGAAATCCACAAAAAGTTTCTTTGGACACAAAAACACTAAGAATAAAATTTTAAAAAAAGATAAAATTGGGCTTCATTAAAATTAGTTACTTCTGCTCATCAAATGACATTGAAAAATCAAAAGTCAAGTCATAGGCGGGAAGAAATACTTTATAAGACATATTTGAAGAAAGACTTGTATCCAGAATATATTAAAGGAAAAAACTCATTTAATGTAATAAAATAAAAACAAGCTAATAAAGATTGACAAAGATTTGAAAAGACACTTTACTGAGGAGGACATACAGAGGATCAAGTGCATGAAAAGGTTCTCAGCATCCTTAAAACATGAGGAAATGAAAATTCAAACCACAATGAAATATTATTGTATCTCCTAACTTGTAAAAGACTAACAAATTTCAATCACTGGCAAGGCCATTGAGCAGATGGAATTTTCATATTGTGCAGGTGAGGGTGTAAAATGATACTACCACTTTGCAAAAGCAGTTTTAAAAATGTTAAATAGAGAGCTACTGTGTGACCCAATAATTTTCTCCTAGGATAATACCTAAGAAAAATAAAAATACTGGTCAGAGAAGACGTCTACAAGAACGTTCCTTCAAAATACACAAACTATAAAGAACTCAAATGTCCATCAACAGATAAATGAATAAGAAACTTTTGATATATTTTTGAAAATAGATCACTATTTGGCTTTTAAAAAGGAGTGAACTACAGTCATCCCTCGGTATCCACAGGAAACTGGTTCCAGGACCTGCTGTCAATACCAAAATCTCAGGGTGCTCAAGTTCCAGAGTGGGCCTTTGGTATGTGCAGTTCCTCATCCATGAATTCAGCCAACTACCACTTCTACAGTACTGTTTTTACTTAAAAAAGAAAATCTATGTACAAATGGACCACACAATTCAAACTCATGTTCACAAGGGTCAACTGTATTTATCAACATCCCAGGTTGGTTGAGTGTCCCAGGTGGCACAGAAGTAAAGAATTCACCTGTCAATTCAGGAGAGGGAAGAGACACGGGTTTGATCCCTGGGTCAGGAAGATACCTGGAGAAGGAAACGGCAACCCACTCCAGTACTCTTGCCTGGAAAATCCTGTGAACAGAGGAGCCTGGTGGGCTATAGTCCATGAGGTCACAAAGAGTCAGAGATGACTGAGCACTTATGCACCACACATACACACAGGTTGGTTGAATCCCAGGATGCAGAACTGGGGATGGGGGGCTTGTAGTAAAGTTATACTCTGATCTTCCACTATATCTGGGTTGACAGATAGAAAATGAGATAGAATATAAAGTAGAAAATAATGCTAAAATTAAGGCAAAGAGAAATCAAAGTAGGATACATTTAAATAAGCAAATTAAAAAAATACTTGCTTAACATGAAATCACATGGGCTCATTAAGTATAGATTACAACTTGTCCTCAAGTTTTCTAACTGGCAATGAGAAATGGAAAACTTGATTATTTACTTCAATGATTTTCAACATCTGATCACAGGCAGTCGCCTGGAGAGCTTCACTAAACCACAAATTCTTGGGACCTGTAGCCTCCATATTCTGATTCAGCAGATCTGGGGAAAGGCCTAGGATTGTGCACTTTGAAAATTTTCCTTGGTCATTGTCATCTTAATTTGGAGTTTGCTCAGTTACATAATTCATGGAAACCTTAAGATAAATCAACTATTCAGGAAATGCTCAGCAACCTCAGAAACTAAAAATAAAACCTAACTTCTTCTGTCAGTTCTCACAAGGAGGATCCTGTTGAACAACATATGTCCTAAATAATACCCTTAGAGTAAAATGAGAAATTTTATAAAGGAGCTTCCTAACACAAATCCTCATATGGGACCTCAGCATAAGTCAAAGCCATGATGCCACAGATAACCCAGTTACTATAACATAATACATATATAATAATACATATATATTCAACATGATGGTCAATGGATAAACCTCAAAAGTTAAGTTATGCTGCTTTAGATTAACATAGGAGCATATGACAGACCATCTAGACAGACAGTGAAGGTTCTTCAGGCAGTTATTCATGAAGAATTTTTTTTCTTATCACCTTCTATATTCTTTAACAAGTACCTGAATCATACCTAATCTGTACTGCCATTTAAGTACCAGTCCATAAAATTTAAGCAGTCTATTAATATTAGTTGATATAATCTAGTGACACCTTAAGAATTTAATCTAAAGTTAGTATTTTCAGTGAAGTTCTATCATAAAAAAATTAAACAATGGATGTAACTTTTGCCAGATATTTTTCTTAATTATACCCTCCAAGAATATGAATGTATCTATTAGGTTTGTTCAATGGCCATGAAAAGGCAGAAGAAATGAAAATCTTGAGTATCAACAACAAAAACAGTAAGGATTTTGTAATACATATATCAAGGGCTAAGCTATATATATCTCAAAAAAATATAAATTCAAACATGAAAATATTTACCCATTGTTCAGATATACACAAAAATGCAATTATTTTATGTCTTTTGAAATGAAATGCTATCAAATACCTTATTTTCCCCAAATTTAAAGTATCTTTGTGTTTACAGATACTTAAACTTTAAAGAATATAAAATAGGCAAAAGTATAGAAATGACAGTAGAATGATGGTCACCAGATGATGGGGGGAAGGAGGTGAGGGGAGACATTGTCCAATGGTATGACATTACAGTTTGGAGAAGGAAATGACAACCCATTCCAGTATTCTTGCCTGCAAAATTCCATGGACAAAGGAGCCTGGCAGGCTATAGTCCGTGGGGTCGCAAAGGGTCAGCCATGACTGAGTGACTAAGCACGTGAAGTTAGTTACACAAAAGGTTGCTGTTGTTTAGTACCATTTCCTTCTCCAGGAGATCTTGCGCACCCAGGAACTGAACCTGCGTCTCTTGGGTCTCTTGCGTTGGCAGGTGGATTCTTTTCTGCTGAGCCACCAGGGAAGCCCTTACACAAGAGAAGTTCGAAAGACCTGGTGTACAACACATGCCTACAGCTAACCATAAGGAGTCGTGTACTTATAAGTTTGTTAAGAGAGCAGGTCTCATGCAGTGTCCTTATATCACAAAAAAAAAAAAAAAAAAAAGAGAAACAAAAAACAAAAGGACACACAAGGAAACTTTTGGAGGTGATAGAGGTTAATTACCTGGATTGTGGTGATAGTAATACAAATTTACACTGATGTCCAAATTCACTCAATTGCATATGTTAATTGTATGCAATAGTTTTGTATATTAATTATATTTTAAAACACTGAGACTCATCTTGGATCTCATGACTCTAGATTGTTAATCCTACCTTGTTCATTTTAATAGTAACACTAACTGAAAGTTAATAACGGTTGAGTACAGAATAACCTAAGTGTAATCATTATGCCATACTTTTCAGGTAGGCACTGTTACTATTCCTTTTTGAAGATACAGAAATTAAGGTACAGAAAGGTTAGACAATTTGCTAAAGTCTGATGGTTACCAGGCTAACAAGCTGGTCTTTTAGTCCATTCAGTTTGGCTATAGAATCTATGTTCCAAACCACCAAGAAATAAGGCCTTTCATCTGACCTGAAGATGACCCCATAGAGTTTTACAGACTGGATCTTAATGCAGTTCATGTGGGTTGCTTTCTGTCAGCTGAGTGTTTAGAAAACACATGTGGTAAATTTTTGTCACACATGTGATAAATTTTTGAGCCATCCAGCATCCATTTCTACTTCCCACTAGCACCCCGAGATTTTCCTGGGAAATTATGTCTTTCACAACATGTGCAGCCTCAGAAGGAAAGTGAATTGGGGTTAGGATGCTCTGCCCTCCCCTTTAGAAGCTTAAGGGGACTGGGAATCTATTTCATTATCATCTATTTTGCTTTATTTGTATAAATAGGTGTGCCGGACTGTGAAGAAAGCTGAGCGCCGAAAAATTGATGCTTTTGAACTGTGGTTTTGGAGAAGACTCTTGAGTCCCTTGGACTGCAAGGAGATCCAATCAGTCCATCCTAAAGGAGATCAGTCCTGGGTGTTCATTGGAAGGACTGATGTTGAAGCTGAAACTCCAATATTTTGGCCACCTCATGAGAAGAGCTGACTCATTGGAAAAGACCCTGATGCTGGGAGGGATTGGGGGCAGGAGGAGGAGGGGACGACAGAGGATGAGATGGCTGGATGGCATCACTGACTCGATGGGCATGAGTTTGAGTAATCTCCGGGAGTTGGTGATGAATAGGGAGGCTTGGCGTGCTGCGGTTCATGCGGTCGCAAAGAGTCGGACACGACTGAGCGACTGAACTGACTGACTGACTGAGCTGACCTATGTGCCCCCCAACCAGATTCTCTCTCAGGACTTTGAAATTTAAGTAAAATGTCACAAAATGGAGGAGAAAACCAACCCCCACCCCCAAAGTCTGTTCATTTATTTACTCATTTAAGGAGTGGTGTCTGAATCAGACTATCCAGTGGTTCTTGCTTTGAAGACTTTCTCTAGGTGAAAAGTTCCTTTCAAGCTTGTTTTCCCGCCCTCCCTTCAGTCCTAAGTGCTTTCATATCCTTCTAATCGATCCTCTTCCAACTTAAATTACACAGAGTTGGGTTTTGTTGCTTTCCAACTGTTTTATTTATATGTGGTAGGTAGAGAATAATTAGTAATTCTAGGACTGCTGTTTTTTCAGGAAGAAGTGTTATTCATTTGCTAATAACTTCGTCCTCCCTTACTTGGATTCTTGGCATCAGCTGCCAGAAAACACATGGCTGTTTTGAAAGATGAATAATCTATGTCAAAATATGATGCCAGAATAGAGGGGAAACAAGTAATGTGGAAAAAATGTAAAATATTTATTTACTGATATTTCAGACACTAATCCTAGAAGAAAGAGGGAGGGAGGGAGGGAGGGACAGACAGAGGGAAAGTGCACCTCCATGATTATTTAGAAAAAAAAAAAAAAATTCTGTTTCAGGGTTTCCCAGGAGCTGCAGTGGTAAAGAATCAGCCTGCCAATGCAGGAGACACAGGTTCAATCCCTGAGTCGGGAAGATCCCCTGGAGTAGGAAATAGCAACCCATTCCAGTATTCTTGCCTGGAAAATTCCATGGACAGAGGAGCCTAGCAGGTTATAATCCATGGGGTCACAAAGAGTCAGACATGACTGAGCATGTGCGTGCATGCACACACGCAAAGTCAGACATGACTAAGCACGCACACACACACAGACACACCATCTTGTGTTAGGCAGCCCCAAACAGAAAATTCAGCAGAATCCAACTAAGAGAGCATGTCAGACTTAGATCTACATATGTGTTGAAAAGTGGGTGTTAAAATGGATTTCATTTCTGGAATGTGAGCTCCAGATCCCATACTTGAAAGGCAAATAAGAACTCTAATTTGATTAGAAAATCTCTCTGTACACAATGGGTGAGGGTAAAAGCCTCAGTACTCAAGACAGACTGCAGCTCTCATAAACCTCTGTCAAAACTTCTGCAAGCACTTATTCAAGTTAAACACTGAGTAGTCACAACCACCGAATGGGACTCTTACACTCCAAGCATATACGAGGAAAATTAGGAGGCGCCAACTCTCTCGTGCCAGGTACTGCACTGAATGATCTGTGTGCATGTTCTCCTTTCTATGATCCTAAGGTGTGAGTCGGAGAAGGCAATGGCAACCCACTCCAGTACTCTTGCCTGGAAACTCCCATGGACAGAGGAGCCTGGTAGGCTGCAGTCCATGGGGTCGCTAAGAGTAGGACACGACTGAGCGACTTCACTTTCACTTTTCACTTTCTGGCATTGGAGAAGGAAATGGCAGCCCACTCCAGTGTTCTTGCCTGGACAATCCCAGGGATGGCAGAGCCTGGCAGGCTGCCGTCTATGGGGTCGCACAGAGTTGGACACGACTGAAGCGACTTAGCAGCAGCAGCAGCAGGGTGTGAATAGTATAGTCTCTAATTACACATACAGTAAGAGGGCTTAGGGGAGTAAAATAATTTCCCGAAGTCCCCCTATCTAGTGAGAGTCACCAAGATGTGTGTGTATCTGTGTTACGTTTATAATTTGATTAGTCTTTGAATATCTTAAAAAGTTAATTATCATTGCCATTGTAATTTGTCACGTTCATACATATTGTGTTGATGCCACAATAAAATGGATTTCTCACTGATTAACCTCATTTCTGGAGTTTTTCTGATTCAGTTGCTATAAAGCCTTTATTTACTTTTATTTTCCTCACTTTCCCCCCTTCACTCTTAAAACCTTGGTAGAGGAAAAAAAAAAAAAGATGCCTATGGTCATGAGTCTAATCTGCCCTCCTTTGACTCAGCCATCCTAATTTTCTTTCTCTTTCCTATTTCTCTCCACCATCTCACTTCATAGCTAAAACCTTTACTTTCACAACCCTAGTAAACAGGAGTTTGTATCAGTTATCTCTGACTTTGTAATAAATCACCCTGAAACATAGTAATTTTAAATAACCCATATTTGTGAACTCACGGTTTGGGTGAAGGATCCAGGGCAGCTTGGCTGGTTCCTCTGACTCAGGGTCTATCACAGGTCACAGTCATCTCAAGGCTGAACTGGAAAAGGATCTACCCCCAAGTTCAGACACATGGTTCCCTGTGGAATGGTGCACTGACTACAGTCTTCAAGCTGTCCTCAAGTCCCTAACTACTTGCTCATCTCCAAAGGGGAGCTCACTGCAGCCGCTGGTTTCAGCAGAGGATGTGGGGGAGAGATTGAGAGGGAGCACCGCAGTGTTTTTTAACCTGCTCTTGGAAGTGACATCACTTTTGCTGTATTCTCTTCTTCAGAAGCAAGTCACTAAAGGAGGGGGTTGCACAAGGGTGTCAATTCCAGGAGGCAGGGATCATGGGGAGCCATGTAGAAGCAGCCTACCACACCACCAGCAGTTGTAATAAACTTCCTTCTGTCTGCTACCCAGCTCACCTGCCAGCCATGCAAATATCTCAGGCCTGTTGTAGTGAGCCCTCCACCTCTATTACTTTCAAATGGGGATGTTCACAGCTTTGTTTCATAGCTCTTTAATAGCTTTGAAGAGGAAGCAGTAAGAGAGAGTTAGCATTAATTAGTTTTTTCTCTGTGAACTAGTCCCTTATAGTTAAAAGCACCATTTGGTTCCTGAAGAATTTCCCTCATTTAGCCTAGTCTTAGAAGTAAAAAATTTGGACCTAGTGATGCAACCTCAGTCTTAGAGTAATGTACACACAGTTTATGTCACAATTACTTACAGGGTAATTTATGATAAAAGACGAAAGGATGCTCTTTTATCCAACAACTTGGAGCTTAATTAAAGAATGATTCATTACATGACTTAAGAAATAAGGGGGACTTTCCCGATAGTCCAGTGGTTAAGGGTCCACCTTCCAATGCAGGGGACGCCAGTTCTCTGGTCGAGGAACTAAGAACCCATGTGCCTCAGGGCAGCTAAACCCTCAATGCAGCTCCTGAGCCTGCGCACTCTAGAGCCTGTGCGGCGGCTGGAGAGAAGCCCGAGCGTCGCAAAGAGCCGCCCTGCAAAGAAAGCTCCCGCAGGCTGCAACCAAGAACCCACGCAGCCAAATACATAAGATAAAAACAGAAAACAAGGGACAAAGGTATACGAACAGTGACTGTTGTTCATCTTTTCATAAATTCCTTGACAGGATACAGAGCATCTCATCCTGTCTCTAGCCTCACAGTGTTCTCTGCTCTCTGCCCCCACACTTCCACCATGTTGGACATTCAGGCAATGCTTGTTAAGTGCATGGGTAAATATTTTATATTTTATAATGCAACAGAGTTATGGTTTTAATATTTATGTAATCTACTAACCAAAAGTAAAATAAGTCTTCCTCACCATCATAACTTGAAATCAAGCTAGATATGTTTTATAAATTTCACAGAATAACACATAAATAAGTCTAGGTGGCAACCAGTGGAACTGGTTGGAATATAAACTGTGGAACATAAATAAGAAAAAAGAAAGATTTCTTACAGAAAAAGAGAGTTTATGTGTTTAGACTCCAAAATACTGAGAAATTACATCTAGGGCCCTATGTTCTGAAGCTCAAATCACAGAAATTCAAATATGGGATTTTAAATGTAATATATATAGTTCACATGACACTAAGTTTATTAATATAACTTTCATTTAATCATTTAAGACTATTCTGAATTGTGGAAAATTTAAGTTGAACAATATATCTATAGTTGCTCTTATAGGTCATAAACTACTAAATACAATTTCATTAATTTTATTAAGCTGTCTGTGACTAGGAAGCAAAAAAAAAAAAAAAAATAACACTGGACAACTAAAGGGAACATTCTTTAGAATAACTGAAAGAAAGAGAAGAATCATTCTCCCTTATTATTCAATAAGTATATTTACATCTATGTGCAGAACACTAATCTCAGGGAAATACAAGTATGACAGAAAACTCTGAGAAAGTGAATTCAATATAGAACATGAAAATTATTTTGAGATATGTATGTGTGCTCAGTCGTGTCTGACTCTGTGTGACCCCTTGGACTTGTAGCCCACCAGACTCTCCTGTCCATACAATTTTCTAGGCAAGAATATTAAAGTGGGTTGCCATTTCTTCTCCAGGGAATCTCCCTGACCCCTCAGGATGGAACCCTTGTCTCTTGTGTCTCCTGCATCCTTAACCATGGTGCTACCTGAGGAGCCCTATTTTGAGGCATATTATTGTATAATATGGTTAGTCTCATCAAGAAAGCACAACCAGTTCCTACAGCTCAGAGAAAGATCACATAGGCTAGGAGCCACATGTGAAGCCAGAGAAGCTTTTCATCCCATAGGTCTATAGGACCATAAATTGTGTTAATCTCAGTTTCATAAAAAACAGAGCACTTCAGCCCATTCTTATCTAGATCAGCAGTCAGCATCCCTTCAGTAAAGTAGCAAGTTCAGCTCTCAGAATCCTCTTTCTCTACTAAGAGACTTTAACAGGTTTCTCATGTTGCCACTGAAGTCTTTATCTGGGAGAAGGATGTTGGTGAATTTCACAGAGCTGAGTCAGAGGCAAGTTCTGCAAAGCAACTCCTCCTCTAATCTGACAGTCACGAGGCACTCTTCTGGAACCAGTTTCTGGTTCATGCCCTTTCTATTATGATAACTGGGAAAATAAGCAGCTCATTACAGAGCCTACTCACTAGAAAAATTCACAGCCAGAGCCACTGATTAAATCACATTGAAATGCGGGCTGCTCTTGTTCCTGTGCTCAGGTCATTCCAGGTTTTCTTTCTATTTCAAATTTATGATCTCTAAATGGGAAAAAAAAAGTGACATAGTATATTTAGAAGTGATGTATGAAACTTTCTATTTGAAAACTTTAGAAGAGTAAATTTTCAAAGGAAAGGAAAATGATCCTAAAACTAGATTTGGCATGATTTTTATTAAGAAACACCACCCTGGTTTAAAACTAATGAAATGATAGGTTAGGCTTGGATTTTTAGAAGCTGCCCATAGATTTAACTTCAGAAACATCTATCAAACTTTGATTATACTGTGCATGTATTTTCTCATCATTGCCTTTCCAGGGTCAGGAATAGTAGCACTCTGACTAAAATTGCACTATTGCTGGGCCATACCAAGTCAACTGTTCACAGATGGTGGATTAACACCCAATGGCTTCAAGACTGATTACATGCAACACTGAGAGGTAAAGGGTAGTTGTACACAGCTCCTCATATGAGCCATAAGGGAGCACAGTAGGCAGGTTAAACCAGTGCTATGAAGTCAGATTTACTGGGTGTGAATACCAGCTTTACCACTTGCCATGACCCTAGGCAAATCCCTGAAGCTTGCTACACCAGACTCCATATCTGTAGAAAGGTAGTAAAGTCTTTCCTCTTAGGAATGCTGGAAACATAAGAGGAGATAATGCTTGTATAGGGCTTTGTCCATTTTTAGTGTAATCATTCTGACAGCACTGTTCACGCAACCTCCTTTGCTGGGAACAAGATCTCAGTTACCAAAGCTCCTAGGAAAATTGAATTCCTTTGTATAATTTTCTGGCACTTTCTCACAATTCTGGAAGAAACAGCTTACCTGGACAAAAGATTAAAATATTAGAAGACTCTTCTCTCTCTTCTGGAGGTCATACGAACATTAGCAATGTTTGAATTAAAATGCTTAGAAGAAGAGCTAAATTGCTCTGGTGGGAATATAAAAGAGTTGCTTTATTTCAGGCTAAATATCATTTCAAAAACATGGCTGTCTACTTGCCCTGTCACGCAACAGGACACTGAAAGGCAACATTACCATTCTGAAGCCAATTAAGATACTATCAATCAATTTCAGTGAGAAAGAGGAGGAGATATCTCTGATTTATGTTCCTATGACATTGGCCAGTAAAAGCACTGCAACTAAAACTGGGAGAGTCATCCTGGCATCAGTGTAGGTTAGGGCTTGACTGCATTTCATGATAACCTTCATCTGACTGGTGCTATTATTTTTGGCATAGCAATATTAAGTGTTTTTTTTTTTTTTTTAATTCACAATTCACTCCAAAGTCTTCAAAAGCTTTTTGTTAATAAGGACATGGGTAGGTATAAAAATAAAACCTCAAAGCAGAGACCTACATAAAAGTTTATTCTTACTTACATAAAAACTCAAAGATCCAGGACTGACAGGGTGCCCCTGCTCTTCTAGACATGAATTCTAAGGTAGCAGATCCAAAGTTCGCTATTTTTTGCCAGCACAAAAAGAAAAGAGAAAGGACAAACACTTCCTTTGTAAGTGATTTTCCCCACTAATTGCAGACACAATTCATTTGGTTTTAGTTTATTCACAAGTCTCTACCTAGCGGCAAGGGAGTTTAGGTTGGTGGCTATGTGTCCAGTTATAACAGAAAGGATTGTATTATAAAGAGGAAGAAAGAGAATGGTAAGAGTGGATCATGAGCAGTCTCGAGCACTGGCAACTTTCCCTAGTCAAAGGTAACACCTTAGTTTCTATTGCCTCCATACCTGCTTTGCTAAATAAACTCTCCATAAACCATGCTAGCTACAATAGTTACAATGAGTTGTTTGCAGTTTCTTTTTGTCCTTTGCATTTTGCTATCTTTTTTCCTGTATCATTTCTCTCTCAAAATTCCATCTATTTTTAAGTCTTGGGAAGGTTTACATAGATGTGAAATAACCCATGGAATAACTGGCATAATGGAACCAGTACGAAAGAAGAGCAAGCCAAAAGGAGACCTGCTTACTAGAGCAAAGACGTTACCACCATGAGGGCAGGCAGATAATGCAACTGGTTACATAAAGCTCCAAATCATCTGTACTAGTAGGATACAGCTATAAGAGAGTTCAACACTGTGACTGTTGTCCAACTAAAAAGTAAGGCAGTGTAGCTATTTTAAAATGCATAACCAACAAAGACCTACTGTATAGCACAGGGAACTCTGCTCATAACATTGAACCATGTTATGAGCAGAGTTTGGGGGGAATGGCTCACGTGTAGGTATGGCTGAGTCCCTTCACTGTTCACCTGTTCACTATTCACCATTGCTAATTGGCTACACCCCAGTACAAAATAAAAGGTTTTTAGAAAGAGAAAAAAGACCCCCGCAAAAGTAAAGCAGTGTGTTCAGTAGCATAATATGAATTTTTTTTAAAGGGTGAACCCTGATAGATTATAAGGGCCAAAGGGTAAAGGGTCTAACACTGGGATAAAATGGACCTCAGATGCCTACACCAGGTTAGAAAGTTCCAGTAACTAGCTGAAGCATGAGGCATGATAAATGAGCAGAAATTAGGCTATAGGAAGTAGAGCAGCAGTCCAGGGATATGGACACACAGGGAATTGGAGAAAGACATAAACTTCAAGGTGTAAAGGATCAGAAGAACTCAAAATTTTCTGAGTCCTTTTTATGTCCTTGGACTCCAGAGCTGGTCCTCTAATCTTCTCTTGCCTATGACCTTATTCCCTAGATCTTTCTCTCTATTTCAATGACTACTATCTCACAAAAGGAATCACTTTTCCCTTTTCAGAGGACAACAATTTTTGAGAAACATTTTTGTCTGATTATTCTTAAGAGTAGTTGATTCAGGCTGACTCCACTTGCTAAAGGCTACAAATCGCCACCTCTTTGTCCCTGAGGTAGAACATTTCTTTTTAACTTTCTTACATTCAGTATTTTCAAATATAAATTTATGCCATAGTGTTCTGAATAATTTTTCTACACTGGCTATACAGAAAACTAGCACTTTACCATAAGTAAAAGAATTTTTGGTGTGACTGAAAGTAAAAAAGATTCAGAGGGGGAAATGGTGAGAGAGAGAAAGAGTGGGGGGGAGAGAAAGGGAGGGAGTGAGACAGAAACAAGGTGTTATGTACAAGGGAAACCCCTAAGATTATTAGGTTTTTCAGCAGAAACTTTGTAGGCCAGAAAAGAATGATACAACATTTCAGAATGCTAAAAATATTCCATCCAATAATACTTTACCTGGCAAACTTACCAGTTTTCCAGAAAAGTAAGTCTAAAGGAGCTCATCACCACTAAATCTGCCTTACAAGAAATGTAAAAGGATTTCTTTAACAAAAAGAAAGGGCACTAATGGCTAACTAGGAAACATGAAAGAATAAATCTCACTGGGAAGGTAAATCTATAGTAAAAGTAGTAGATTAAGTATGCATAAAGCTAGTATAAGGATTAAAAGGCAAAAGTGGTAAAAGTAACTATGATTACAATAAATAGTTAAGGGAGACACAGGTAAAATGAAACATCAAAGATGATAAGATATAAGATAGGATCAAATTAAATTTGCTATTAACTTAAAATAGACTATTATAGATATAAGGTATTATATGTAAGCCTCATGATAACTACAAACCAAAAACCTACAGTAAATAAACAAAAGATGACAAGAAAGAAGTATATCAGTAAAGAAAGCCAGCAGGGTTTCCCTGATGGCTCAGTGGTAAAGAATCTGCCTGCCAATGAAGGAGACATGGGTTTGATCTCTGGTCCAGTTAGAACCCACATGCTGCAGGACAACCAAGCCCATATGCACCATCACTGTTAGGCCTGTGCTGTCGAGCCGGGGAACCACAACTACTAAAGCCCGCACACCCTAGAGCCTGTGCTCTGCGGTAAGAGAAGCCCCTGCAATAAGAAGCTCATGCACCACAGCGAAAGAGTAGCCTCTGTACTCTGCAACTAGAGAAAAGCCTACACAGCAACGAAGACATGGCAGAGCCAAAAAGAAAAATAAATTAATAAAATTATTAAAAGTAAAGAAACTCTAAACCACAAAGGAAGAGAGCAGAAGAGAGGAACTACAAAAATAGCCAGTAAACAATTAATAAAATGGTAATAAGTACATAGTTATCAATGATTACTTTAAATCTCAACAAACTAAATTCTATAATCAAAACACACAGAATGGCTAAAGAGATTAAAAAAAACAAGACCCATGTCTATGCTGCCTACAAGAGACTCACTTTAGAAATAAGGAGACACAGACTGAAAGTGAAAGGATTCCATTCAAATGGAAACCAAAAGAAAGCTAGAGTAGCTAGGATTATATCAGACAAAACAGACTTTAAAACAAGACTGTAATAAAAGACAAATACGGGTGTTACACAGATATAAAATGGTCATTTCAACAAGAGGATATAACATTTGTAAATATTTAGGTATCCAACATAGGAGCACCTAAATATATAAACCAAATATTAACAGACCTAAAGGGGAAAATAGATGGCAAGGTAATAATAGTAGGGGATTTTATCCCACTTATATCCCACTTATATCAATGGATATATTATCCAGACAGAAAATCAGTAAGTAAAATCACTGACTTTAAATGACATGTTTTAGACAAATGTACATAACATGTATATACTATTCCACCCCAAAGCAACAGAAAATAAATTCTTCTCAATTGCACATGGAACATTTTCCAGGATAAGTTATTTTAGGCCACAAAACAAGTCAATACATTTAAGAGAACTGAAATAATAGCAACTGTCTTTTCTGATCACAATGGCATGAAACTAGAAATTAATTATATGAAGGAAACTGGAAAATTCAGAAATGTAAGGAGATTAACCAAAATGTTACTGAACAACCAATGGGTCAAAGAAGAAACCGAAGAGAAATCAATAATACTTGAGACAAACAAAAATGGAAACACACCAAAATTTGTGGGATACAGCAAGAGCAGTTTTACAACACAAGTTCATGACAATAAATGCCTACCCCAGGAAACAGGTCTCAAACTTTATATCCCAAGGAACTAGAAAAAGAACAATGCACAAAGTAGAAGGAAGGGAATAACAATTGGAGCAGAAATAAATGTAACAGAAACTAAAAAGACTACAGAAAAGATCAATAAAGTAAGAGCTAATTCTGTGAAGAAAATACAGAAAATTGACAAATCTTAATCTAGACTCACCAAGAAAAAGATATGATTCAAATAAATAAAATCAGAAATTAAACACATGATATTATAACTGATACAAAAGATCATAAGACACTATTATGAATAAATATACACCAACAAATTGGACAACCTAGAAAAAATGGGTAAGTTTCTGGAAACATACAACCTACAAAGACTGAATCATGATGAAATAGAAAATGTGAACAGGCTGATGACTAGCAGGAGTCTCAATCAGTAATCAAAAAGTGGGCTGATAAATAAGATGTGATATGTGTATATACACACACACTCACAATATGGAATATTGTGTGAGTGTGTGTGTGCACACTCAGTCATGTCTGACTCTTCAATTCAATGGACTGTGTAGCCTGCAAGGCTCCTTTGTTCATGGAATCTTCCAGGCAAGAATACTAGAGGGGGTTGGCCTTTCCTACTCCAGGGGATCTTTCCAAATCAGGGATTAAACCCATGTCTCTTGCATCTCCTGCAATGCAGATGGATTCTTTATCACTGAGTCACCAGGAAAGCCCATGATGCAATATTACTCAGTCATATAAAAGAATGAAATAATGTCATTTACAGTAACATGGATGGACCTAGAGATCATACTAAGTGAAGTCAGACAGAGAAAGATAAAAATTATATGATATCATTTATATTTGGAATTCAAAAAAATAGTAAAATGAACATATTAACAAAACAGAAACAGACTCACAGGCATAGAAAACAGCAGGGAAGGAAGGAGGGATATTTTAGGAATGTGATATTAAGAGATACACACTACCATACCTACAAGACATAACAACAAGGATTTACTGAATAGCACTGGGAAATACTGACATATTCAATATCTTGAAATAACCTATAATGGAAGAGAATCAAAAGGAAGAATATATACACACACACACACACATATATATCTCCAAACCACTCTGCTGTATACCTGAAATCAGCACAATACTGTAAATCAATGATACTTTAAAAAAAAAATTCCAACAAAATTCAAGACCAGAAGACGTCACCACTGAATTCTACCAAACAGAATTAATAGCAATCTTTCTCAAATTATTCCAAAAATTAGTAGGAACTCTTTCAAACTCAGTTTATGAGGCCTGTATTACTGTGATAACAAAATTAGACAAGAACATCATAAGAAAAGAAAATCACAGGCCAAAAAATTTCTGATAAACATAGATTCAAGAATTTTCCAACAAAATGTGAGAAATCTGAATTCAATCATCATTTTAAAAGGATCATACATCATGGTCAAATGGAATTTATTTTGGGAATACAAGGAAGGTCTAACATTTGCAAACCAGCCAATGCAATACACCACACTAACAAAACGAAGAATAAAAGTCCTATGATCAGTTCAATAGATGCAGAAAAAGAATCTGATGAAATTCAACATTTATTTATGATAAAACCTCTCAGCAATGTGTGTATACAGACAGAAGTTTCAAATCATATTAAAATTTTGACTTTGTATATTACATTCATATATATGTTTATACATATGCTTAGAAAGCAATTTTGCTTTGGTTCCTTTAAGAAAAACACACGTGAGTTTTTGGTGCAGTATTCCCACTGCTTTGCTAAGAATAAAATGTGTATGTATGTAAGAGCTATGAAATGTGAATTTTATAATTTTGATGGACTCTACATATGAATTAATGAATATATATATATACATATATACATATATATTTACACACACACACACACACACACACACATACAACATGGTATATAGGCTGCATCTGGGCCACAGATCCCATATGGGGGAACTGACCTGATTTTAAGAAACTGGGACAAAGAGTGCTAACAAAATTCCTACTTCTGTGAGAATCTGTTCATAAACGGAGGCAGATCTGAACCTGCAGGATGTTGACTTCATTAGAGCTTCCTTCATGAAGGTAGGGAGGTCATCAACATCAAATAAAAATGAGTGGGCTTAGGCATGTCATTAAGCATTTATTTTTATTATTCATACCCTAAATGTTAATGTACACTTACTATTTAGACTAATTCTGAGAGAGTTTTATGGAGAATACATGTCTTTAAAACAGCTTTGAAAAATGCAAGTTTCAACATCTTAAGACATAAAAGAATAGCTGCAATCAGAATTTTTTTAAATTAAGAGATATGTTTTACTTTCCGCTATTTCAATCTTCCATCTCCCAGTACAAGCCACTTATGGCTCCAAGGCAGACAAGGAGGGTACTTGTACTCTTGAGCTTGATGACAGGCTTTAAAACAACAAACATTATAAAGAAATAAGATGGGTAATTCCTTTGGTCCCTGTGGCAGCCAAGAAAGTACATTGCTCAGAATCCTATAAGCGAGAACCAGATGCAAAGTGTACAGTCAGTTGACGGCCTCTAGCTAATGTCCGGTCCCAGGGCAATTTGATAACTGAGTGTAGCAGGGAAACTCAGAACTGGTCATCCCTTCCTCAAAGAGAACTCCCCATTGGGTTGCCTACAACTTCCTCATAGGTACATCACATTCAGAGATTCTTCATTCCAAATATTCCTTCCTTCCCCCATCTCTTCCCATAAATGGCAGACCCGTGTCATACTCTTAAAGTATTTACCTGGCTCCTTCTCCTTTCTCTCACCTTTATTTTTCAAAAGCACTGTCTTCAAAGATTCCCTTGCAATTCTAATTCCATTCTGGTGTCTGTTTCCCAGAGGACCTTAACTGACTCAGCTCCTCCTGAAGTGCTAGATGGGAAGGGACATCTGTAGGACATCCTACAATTATTCCATAGTGTAGGAGAGCTACTTCCATGCACTACAATGGCCTAGCATCAGGCACTGATGAGAAAGAAGGAGGCTGTTATGCAGGGCAAAAAACAAAGCTCATCCATCCTGGTCTAGAGGAGTGTGGATGGGAGTGGGAGGTCGGAAAGGCTAGGCGTGAATAACGTGTATGAACCTGTTGGGAAAGGCAGTCTGCCAAAGGACATAAGACCTCCTGCATGTTCCTGCTGAGTGAGGCAAGAATTCAAAGCCTTGACTTTTTTACCTAGATCATTTCTCAGGGTTGAATTGGCAGCAAGCAACATAAAGGAGAATGCAATGTATCCCTGCAGAGCAAAGACAAAACTTAATATAAAAAGCAACAGATTTCCCCAAATCAGTGATTTCAGCAGTGAATGAAACCCAGAGTGGATTCAGTATTTACCTGAAGGCCACTGTGTCACCTCCATGGAACTTGGGGGACAGGAGAAAACAGTGCTGACACCATACTCATGCTACTCTGTGTCATGAGTAGTAAGTCCTTGTCCCTTATCTAGGGATCTTGTATCTTGTGACAGTATCCATGAAACAATAACAGAGTTCCTCAGCAACTTGTAAGTGAGGTAAAATGTCAGGACTTGACACCTTTTCCCTTTCAGTTCCTTTAAAATGCCAGAGCATACAAAAGTGGATAACAAGAAGAGGTCACTGTGGGTAAAATAAGCCACATCCCACCTGGAAGACTTAGGGGATGCTACAATATAAATGGTCCATATACTAACCTGGGACTAAGTCTCACCAAGAAACCTGGCGACACAGTGAGAGATTAGGTAAACAAAGCCTAGACATCAGCTCCCAAACTACACAGGCGTCTCCACTGAACACATGGAGTTGAATAAAATTACCAAACGTTCTTGTGCTCCTTGAGGAAAGAAGTGAAAGACAGTCAAGAGTGTCATCCAGCTAATGTCCTAGAAAAGGTGAAGTGGTACTAGAGGTGGACAATGTGGGCTAAGCATTTTATGAGGGGCAGAACCAGATTCCAGTGTAACTCAGCTCCAGGGATTTGGGAGGTGAGGTTGAATCATCAAGGTTTTGAAAGAAAATGAGTGATTTTAATAGCATCATAATTCTACTGAAGACTCCAGGAGCCCAAGGACATTCTTAGGCATCGCTTGGATATGAAGACATGTACATTCACAGTGATACAAGATCACATGTCTTCCGTCCCACATAGCTCTGCACCACTTCTGCCTGAGAGACCCTGAGTGGGAGATAGCCACCTGAGAATTAGTGTTCAAGAAGGACTGTGGCCTACCTATAGGTCTGTCAGAGTTATTTCATCAGACCAAATGCTAATAAAAAGTGTTCAAGGGTGTCTTTATTTTTTTTTTTCTTCTGATACCTGGATTCTCAGAGCTTGTGAAAAGCATATGGGTTTGATAAAGACAATAAAGAAACCAGTGTTTTCTGCATATCCAAGTTGTAACTGGAGTACAGCTCTATTTTATCAAGTACCAGGAGTTGAGTGTAGCAAGGTAAAAATATTTTAAAAGGCCCCATATATTTGGTAAGTTTTCTCAATTGTTATATAGCATAAAACTCACAAGACAATGCAGTTGCCTTGGATGTCAGGCTAAGGAGTTCTGGCTGCATTTGGTACAAAGAATAGAGTCCTTGGAGGGATTTTTAGGAGGGTAGTAAGCTTCCCTGGTAGCTCAGCTGGTAAAGAATCCACCTTTAATGCAGGCGACCTCAGTTCAACTCCTGGGTTGGGAACATCCCCTGGAGAAGGAATGGGCTACCCACTCCAGTATTCTTGGGCTTCCCTGGTGGCACAGAATCTCTGGTAAAGAATCTGCCTGCAATGCAGGAGACCTCAGTTCGATCCCTGGGTTGGGAAGATCCCCTGGAGGAGGGAATGAATGGCTACCCATTCCAGTCTTCTGGCCTGGAGAATGTCATGGGCAGAGGAGCCTGGCAGGCTACAGTCCATGGGGTCGCAAAGAGTTGGACGTGACTTTCACTTCACTTTACTTCAGTAAAAGATTTAGTAAGGCTGTTCGGAAAGGTTCCTTCAGGTATAAAATGTATCTATAAACCTATCTATCTAGGACTGAAAAGAGAATGACAAGGGAAGGAGATTGATAATAACATCTGAATTGGGGGCAGTCCCTTGTGGTGCAGAGATAATTTTTAACATAATGCAGAGTCAGCTTTGCACTGTACTGAATACAATACCAACCACATGCCTAAAACAAAGTAGATGATGGACAGATAAATGTAGCACATAAAACAGTGATCTCCTCAGGAAAGTGCCTCAGTCTTTCATTTATGAATCCTCTGAAAACATTCTGTAGTATTTTTTTTTCTGTATCATAAAATGAATACAGTTTTAAGATCTCCTGTTTAGAAATGCTCTGACTCCTAGGCTACATATAGATATGACAAACCGGAATAAATAAATTCACAGTGTTTTAATGTGTGTACTCACTAAACAGAATTAATTAGTTTCAGAAATGAGACATTCTCACATTTAAAAATAAATTCCAAGCTAATTTTCAGTTTGTTACCAAGAATATATCTGCAATATCACTCCTGATAGACTAAAAGTATTACAGTAAATGCTCATTTATGGACAAATTTTAGGAAGTAGTTTATATTTGACATATTATTCTACATATTATAATGATCTTAATAACAAACATGACAACTAAATATACATTGAAAATTTTAGAAGATGATTTTTCAATAGAATATACTATTATTAAGATTATTTTGCAGACAATTACATCTTTGAGGAATTAAATGACTTTTATGATGATGTAACATAGAAAGCTCTGCCCAAAGGTATAAGCTGCATTTTTTGGTATACTAGCTTGGTTACTCAAAAAATGTACCATCCCTAAGGAAATACTGTTGAAAACAATTATTGAATTACTTTGAAAGTCACAAGAATCTTTTAAATCAATATGTCCCTGAAAGACTTCACCTGAGTTACTAACTAGCCTGAACTCTGCTTTCTGAGATTTAAGGCCACATAAAGCAGAGAAGAGGAGGAAGAACCACCAGTTTTTGAAAGCTCAGGAACTGTGCATGACCGTGGACAATAAACTTGAAGGGGATTGTAGAAAGCGCTAAAGTTTATACCTTTTCCTGAATAAGGAACAAAACAAATATAGGGAGAATTGTGTAAAAAGTCATTTTATCTCCTATTTTCATCTTTCTTACTCCTTAGGGTGCACATTTCTCCTTTGTCACTCTAATTTTTCAATCAAGGCCTAAACTTTTCCTTAGAGCGTTCCATTCTAAAAAGCCAAATAGCTCATTCCTTTTCTCCCTTCACTTCCTGCTCCCACCCCTACACCATCAACAATGTCATTTTAATAGTTTGTATGACTCTAGATGGCTGACTGATCTAGCTGATATCGCTGATCTTAATTCTACTTAGTCTACTCAGTTCTACAAGAGTTATTGGCATTTGTAATGAAGGTGGCTTGATAAATCATTCTTTATCTGACAGCATTTTTAAGACTTAAAGGACTTTCGTATATATAGAATGTTATACATTTGGGGACAGGAATATACTATTAAGTCTGGTAGGTTAGCCTGATTCAGTCAAACTAAAGATTTTATAGCTGACTGACTTCATCAAAAGGTGCAAAGACCATGAAAAGACACTCAACATCACTAATTTATTAGAGAAATGCAAATCAAAACCACAGTGAAGCATCACCTCACACAGGTCAGAATGGTTTATCAACAAAAAGCCTGCAAGTAACAAATGTCAGGGAAGTTGTGGAGAAAAGGGAAACTGCATATGCTGTTGGGAATGTGAACTAGTGCAGTCACTATGGAAAACAGTATGGAGGTACATTTAAAAACTAGAAATAGAGCTACCATATTATCCAGCAACTCCACTCCTGGGCATATATATTGAAAAAATGAAAACACTAACTTGAAAAGATACATGCACCCCAATGTTCATAGCAGTACTATTTATCGTAGCCAAGACATGTAAGCAACCCAGGTGCCCATCAACAGATGACTGGATTAAGACTTGGCATTTATGCAATAGAATGTTACTCAGTCATAAATAAATGAAATACTGCTATTTGCAGCAATGTGGTTGGGCCTACAAAACATTATGCTTAGTGAAATAAGTCAGACAGAAAACGACAATACTGTGATATCACATATGTGGATTCTAAATAAATGTATATGCAAAGCAAAAACAGTCTCACAGACATAGAGAACAAACTTGCAGTTACCAAAGGGAGAGACAGAGTGGGGAGGAACAAATTAGAGGTATGTGTTTAACAGGTACAAACTGCTATATACAAAATAGAGGGACTTCGCTGGTGGTCTAGTGGTTAAGAATTTGCCTTCCAGTGCATGGGACATGTGTTCCATCCCTAGTCAGGGAGCTAAGATCCTACATGAAGTGGGGCAACTAAGCCCACATGCTTAGTTGGGCTAAGCATGCAACTGAGCCCACATGCGCCGCAAGGCAAGAGTCAGCAAGACACAATGAAGATCTTGCATAATGCAAGTGAGATCCTGTGTGACCCAAGGAAGATCCCGTGTGATGCAAGGAAGATCATGTGTGACGCAAGGAGTATCTCAAATGATGCAAGGAAGATCTCGTGTGTGGCAACAAAGTGCCCATGTGCTGTAAGGAAGATCCCACGAGCTGCAATTGAGACCTAACATGGCCAAATAAATAAATAAATACTTAAAAATAATTCCCCCAAACAAAATATAAATGCAATAAAGTTTTACTGTAAAACACGGGGAATTATGCCCATTATCTTGTAGCAACCTATAATGGAATATAATTTGCAAAAATATTTATTTACTACTCTGTACGTGTGAAACTAACACAATATTGTAAATCAACTACACTTCAATTTTTTAAAAAAGGTGCAGAGACAGTTCAATTGGGGAGCCATTCTTTCAACAAATGGTACTGGAAGAGCTGCCACGAAGAAATAAGTCTTGACATATATTCTATAGCACACACAAACTAACTTCAAATGGATCACAATCCTAAATGTAAGTGCTAAAGTTATAAAATTTCTGAATGAAAATAGTCGAAAAAAATCTTAGTGACCTTGTGCTTGGCAAAAAGTTCCTAAATTTAATGCAAAAAACTTGGAATGTCAATATACTGAACTTAATAAAAACCATCTGCCGCTCATAAGATAATGAATGAAAATGCCCCCCAAACTGAGAGAAATATATACAAAATTTATACCTGACAAAGATATTATATCTAAAAAATATAAAGAACTCTTACAACTTAAAAATGAGAAGTCAAATAACTCCATAACACTCGGCAAATTATTTGAATAGTCATGTCCACAAAGAAGACATAGGAATAAAATATAAGCACATTAAAAGGTGCTTCAAAATCATTAGTCACTGAGGGAACATAATAAAGACCACAGTGAGATACAATTGCATACCTGATAGAATGCCAATTCAGAAGACTGGTCATTTCAAGTGTTGCTTTCCAAAATAATTGTAATTCTCATCTACTTCTTATATTGTGAATATAAAATTGTAAAATTATTTTGGAAAGTAATTTGGTGGTTTCTTTGAAAGCTAAACATATACCAACTACATTATATAGAATTTCCACACGTAGGTACCAAGAAAAATAAAAGCTTATGTCCATACAAAGAGTTGTACATGAATGTTCAAAAGACTTATTTGTAAGAGACAAAAACTGAAACAACCAAAATGTCCATCAACTTTCTGTATAACCATTATAGTGGAATATTACTCAGTAATAAAGAAAGACAAATTACTGATACGCTTACCAAACTGGAAGAAGCTAAAAATATGCTAAGTAAAAGAAGCAAGAGAGAGGACATACTATATGTTTCCACTTATATACAGTTCTAGAAAATGCAAATTCTTCTACCATATTAGAAAACAGATGAGTGAGTGGTTGCCTTGGCAGGGGTCAAGAAAGGGAGAGAATTAAATTAAAAAGGAGCATCAGGAAACATTGGGGTGGAATGGGTATATTCATTATTTTGATGGTGGTAGTTTCACAGAAGTATACATGTATAGAAGGTCACCAAACTATACATTTTAAATATGTACAGCTTATTTTACAAAACTATATTATCAATAAAGCTCAGAAAATAAAAAGTTTAAAGAGAAAGGAGTTTGGCCTCATACTAAAGAATTCGAGTTTTCTACAGAAGACAAGACTACAGAGAACTATGCAGTTACATAGTTGTATTGCCTAAGTTATGTTGCCTGTGGGGGATTAGGAAAGTGAGTGTGCAGAAAGCATTCCAGGAAATTCTAGTAGAGGTAAGACCCCAGGTAATAGTTAGGTGAACTAGGGTAAATAGAGATAAATATAGCAAGTAAATAAAGAGAATAAGAGGGCATGAAGATTGGAGAAAGTTAACTCAAAAAGTATGCAACTGTTAAGGGATTGGAGCTTTACATCAGCAACACAGACGTCACTGAAGTAGAAGTGTGACAGGATCCAATTCGTATTTTATAAAGATGACTTTAGCTGCTGGGTAAAGAATGCATGAGAAGGTGGCAACAAGCGGGGAGACCAGAAGGTAGGATGATGATAAAAATTCAGGAGGAAAAAAATGGAGGCTTGAACTAAAAGCTATTAAAAAAGGTGAAGAGATATTTATATAGTCATTACAGAAAGAAGCCCTTACACATCATCAGGTGGTCCCAGAGTTCCACTTCTTTGACTTTCATGTGAATATTGTTTATTTTCTTGTTTGTAAGATCTACAGATTACTTCTGCGTCCTCATCTGTAATTAAAGATACCTGGTTCAAAGAGGTTTTATTTTTCACTGTTAAATGAGATTATGCTTGGAAAATATTATTACTTAGCATACCAACTTATGAATATTTGTTATTATTATTTTCCCTAAAATTCTATCTTCACTTGACTTTTCCATAAGCCTTTCAGGAAATATAATTGTCAGTTTAGCATTCTCACTAAACTGGTAGAATATTATATACAGCCTTAACTCATTTGATGTCATCTATCAATTATACATCATCTTGGTACTAATAGAAAAAAAAAATTTTTTTTCTAAAATTCAAGGTTGAGGTTATTATCTGTGTACTTCATATTAGTGCTTTCTACGAAAAGCTATGTCTTTGATTTTGGTATTTAAAAAAAAAGAAAGTCCAGAGAACGGGATAGAGAGCATACATGGTAAGATGGAGACCCAGAGAGCAAAGCCAGGAGCCACAGAAGAACACTCCCAGGCCTTGAAACCTAATGGAGGTTTCCCAGCTGAATATGCAAACTGCTTTGCACTGGTGACTCCATTTTCGTCTGCCATTTTCTCCTTGTTTAATCCAGAATATCTGTAGAGTATTACCCTATGCCTGACCCATCATTATATGTTGGATGCATAAAATTTGTTCCTTTAGTTTCACAGAACCACAGATGAATAGGAATTGTGTCCCAAAGGGTAAATGATGATACACTAAGAGCCTTACTCATACCTGATTTAGAAGCAGATGAGAAGACTGAGGACTTCCAAGCTGAAGCTATAACAGGATAAGGCGTTAGAAGACCTTGAGATGGAGTAAATGTATATTGCATTTGAGAAGAATATGAATCTTTGGGGGCAAGAGGGCTTACATGGTCCTTGAAATAAACCCACACCCTAATCCTCAGAATCTGAAAATATGTTGTTACATGGCTGTCAGGAAGCATTTAACAAAAGGCTTCCTGTGTGCTGTTTTGGATCTGTCAGGAACCCTCTGGCCCTTATTGATTCCTGAATATTCAGGAATTAAGAGGAGAGGCTCACCTTTCCCGGGGCTAAGGAATCCAGGCATTTCTCATTACAGTGATAAGTACCCTCTTCCTTTTTATGAGCCAAATGGTAAAAGGTGATCGTTTGCAACTCTCTCTTTGATAGGGATCATCTTATGTTTTGTAAGTCTGGAATTTTAATCTTTGTCTTTGCTGAGAATGACCACCTTGTAAGACAGTATATATGCCCACGCCATGTTGATTAAAAATACCTTTGCTCCATCAGAGCTTTGGTCCCGTGTCTTTCTTTCTTTCCTTCTTTCTTTCTATTCCTTCTCTCTTTCTCTCTCTCTCTATTTCTGGCTAATTCCTTGGAGTGCGGAGGTCCGCTGAGCTCACTTTCTTGCCCAGGCTTCTAAGACCCTCTGGAGAAGGCACACTGTTCCTTCACCCACTCGAGAGGGCGCCCGGTGCCTACGTGCAGCGGCCGAGCCCTAAGAACAGGGCTCTATTGGCTTTCCGCGGAAACCAGGGGATGTCAGCCTCTTTCTCTCTCTTACTCTCCGGACAACCAGGTTCCAGTCCATTAAAGGACAACACCTGGCAAAAAGAACATTAGCAATGTAGCTAAAATTACAAACTTTACCTGGGTGGGCCCAATCTAGTCACAAAAAGCCTTAAAACAGAGATATTCCTCTAACTGGAGGCAGAAAAAGGCAGCATAAGAGAGAGACCTCTAGAGAGGGTCTGAGTCTGACCGGGACTCAATAGTGCACTGCTATTAACATGGGGCAGGGCAGGGCAGTCCTGGAACCACAAGGAACAGAATTCTCCTGTTTGTCTCAATGAACTTGAAAGTGGATTCTTAATCTATGGCTGATTCATATCAATGTATGACAAAACCCACTGAAATGTTGTGAAGTAATTAGCCTCCAACTAATAAAAAAAATAAATTAAAAAAAAAAAGAAAGTGGATTCTTCACCAGAGCCCAGGCAGCTGATGCACTGATTTTGAACTTTTTAGATCCTAAGCAAAGAATCCAGCTGAAATACTTTGTGCCTGGACTTCTGATTTATGGAAATCACATGATAAATTTGAATTATTTTAAGCTGCTTTAAAAAAACATGTAAAATTAAGAAACTCTTTAACCATTCTTTCAAAATAGGTTAAATTTATTGAATACTCTCTAAGGGATCATCCTGTTTGTCACTAGCTCTTTTGCTTTTTTACTTGACTATTGAACTTAACAATTTTGTCTTCCCCTTTCCCCAAAACCTATTTTAGGGCACAAAGAATGTCCTAACCAGATTGCTCTAAGCCAACAGTTCCAGTTGAGAGGCCACTTCTCATCACTTTTTCCAGATGTCACTTAGCTTCACTTAGCTTCAGATATTTTGAAATGTCTTGGAATATTGATTCATAGGGTCCTTTTGCATGTTTCTATTTCTTTCTCTTTTTGTTAAATTACTATTTTCTTTCTTTTTATCTACCAGCTATCATTGTTACATCATTGTAGCTCCTCTGTCAAAGTGTGGCTTTTTTAATGTCATCCTGACCAGAAGTTCCAAGATTCATATTTAGAAGTACTTTTCACAACATTCCAAACACTCAAAAAAAATTTTTTTTAGCTATCCTCTTGTTGAGGGTCTTAATACACAGAGTAAAATGAAGATTTGGACTATTTCCCATGAAAACATACTCTCAGAACAAGTGCAATTCAATTTTATTCATTTACATAACTTAATGGCATTATTAAGCAACTATCCACTGCCTGGCATACAGTTTTTGAATAAAAAGATCGGTGCATACTTTTGTTCCCTTTGAATAACAAATGTGAGATTTCTAATCCTCACAATTGTTTCCTTGCTTTCCCTCAACTAATGACTGAATATGTATCTACAGATCCATTTCAATGCGCTCATCAAATACTACATTAAAAGTAGGTCCTGTATTATACATATATGCAAATGTGAAACATGTATAAACAGTTACCATTAATGGCACTCTCTTACCACAAAGCTGCCAGAAATAGAGTTCTAGACTGCTGCCAAATTCTTCCTTTAATACATTGGAAATAATTACTTACTGATACAATAAAGTTGGCCTTGAGAACAAAACTCCCAAAAGGAGGAGTCATTTAACATTAAATCTCATAAAATGACCTCCCCAAGTAAGTAAATAAATAAGTGTTAGTCACTCAGTCGTGCCTTACTCTTTGCGACCCCATGGACTACAGCCCACCAGGCTCCTGTGTCCATGAGATTTTCCAAGCAAGGATACTGGAGTGGGTTGCCATTTCCTTCTCCAGGGGATCTTCCAATCCAGGAATTGAACCCGGGTCTCCTGTACTGCAGGCAGATTCTTTACCAACTGAGCTACAAGAGAAGCCCAAGTTCTTATTAAAAATAGCAGTTCAGTTCAGTCACTCAGTCATGTACAACTCTTTGTGACCCCATGGACTGCAGCACACCAGGCTTCCCTGTCCATCACCAACTCCCAGAGCTAGGGAAGACAGCAATTTAGATACAAGTTGAGGCTTGCAAAAATCATAAGCATCCAACCAGTTATCATCTTAAAAGCATTCATTTTCCAAATCTCTTACCTGGATGATGCAGCTTTGAAAGGAATTTCTGGCTACTGGGCCTAGAAACACGGTGTGGAATGCACAAATCCAACTGCTGCAAGGCAATGAGATGAACACTCTCCTTCTTAGAAAGCTGACTTATACATTTGAAATGAAAGTGAACTAAATTCTATTCTAAATTCTTAAAAATTAATGCTCGTCCAGTATTGTATGTTTACATTCAGGCTTGACATTATTATGAAACTTGGGTTCAACAGACAAAAACTTAGAAAACACTCCTCAGACAACACTTAAGGGTTTCACAAATATTTATTTCTTTATCCTCTAAGTTGAACTAAATAGAAATTATACATAATGGTACAAATTATGCAGTGTACATTGGCAGATCCATGTGACAGTCAAAGAGACCCATTGTCAATGGTCTTTGCAGCTTGCCACCTTGTGGTAATAAGTCTCATAGCTTATCATCAGTGAGAAGAAACAATATGGCACATGCTGTTATGGATGCAGGCAAGCAAATAAAAGGAAGTCATATAGACAAAAATACCCCAGTACAGTCCTCCAGCTTATAACTAAGCCATTTAAACACAAACAGAACACACTCAGTTTATAATGAAAGCCAAAAGATAATGCTATCTTCCCAAGAAAAATAAACGTACCAGCTTAAATAACATACTACAGTCAAAAGTGTTCATTGGAAATCGATTATTTATATCTGATTCAAATGCAACAGTTGTTGGCCTGAAAAATGAATACTGTTTTTGAAGAAGTAATTCAATGTGATTCTCTGTGGTAAGAAAAAGAACATCAACTCCTTACTGTCATTATGACTGTGGCACTTTTTCCTGGGATCTCAAATACCTATTCAAGACTAGGTAATATTTTTAATATTTTAATGTTATCTGTCAAGCTGAAAACAATGCATTTTAAGGACAACAGCTGCTGTGTTTGATTCATGCTTAACACAAGCACTCAAAATGATTTACTGTATTTTACAAATTTTACAAATGTTCATAATCACTATGAGGATTTACAAAACCCTACACCCTATAGTAAATATTAAACACTCGATAAAAATCTCCTAAGTATTTAACTAACTTTAGGAAGGAAAAAAGACTCTAATATATATATATATACATATATATGTATGTAGAATTGCCACTTACTTAGCAGGCATAGACTTTCTGTTCCCTTTTTTTTTCTAGAGCTCGTATTAGAGTTTACTTCTATTTTTAATCTCTGTTTCTCCAAATTTATAAATTTGCACTGAAATATTCAGTAATAAACACAAAAGAAAACATTAATATAAAAGACTAGATGTGTAAGAGACCTCACAAATCATAAAGTAAATTCCATTCAAGTTATAGTCCTTCTAGCTAACAAATCTCCATCTGTAGCTTAACCGGTGACACAGGACTGAAAACTGAGGTGCACATGACTTTATGCCAAAGCTCATTCTATTCACAGATCCTCTCCCTTCCCAGAGAATGCCACAGAGGACGTCTGAAGAAGCAGGAGACTGGCTTACATGGAGATGTCCCTTAGGATGAGTGGCTATGCTTCTTTCTCACCTCTGTGTTCCCAGAGGGCATGATGTCTGGGGAAAATGTGCGGGGGTCAAGGTAGGTGACTAAGTATGTGTCCTTTCTGAGTGGGCATACAGAGGATCAGTTCACTTGTGATTTTCCAAGTCTGCACATTTCTCAAAGGAGATTCTACATTTGATTTCTAATGCCAAACAGAACAAAAGGCTGAATGTGTTCTGTGGTATGTTTCAGATTCTCAAGAAGGACAGGACAGCACAGGTTGTTGGTTTGTCTTTTGAGAAGGCAGTGTCTTAAAAGTGTGTGTGTGTGTGTGTGTGTGTGTGTGTGTGTGTGAGACAGTATACCTGCACTCATGTATGGGGGAGAATACAGGAAGGAAAAAAGGGTGGGAGACAGACAGAAAGTAAGAAGATGGAAAAATAAGTATATATGAAATTTAGTACTCTCCCTAAATTGTGAACTTGTGTCCTCAAAATTTTCTTATCAGGCTTCTATCAGCATTTTAAAAAGGTTTTTTTTTTGGTTTTATTAAAATAATCATCTCATTTTAGTTGAAACAGGTTGTAGAATCATTTAATTCTTAAGAGTTACATAACAGAAAAGTTATTTTCCTCAGTTTTATTTCTTCAGCTACAAAATATTTTACTTTACTATTAACATCACTGCTCTCATTAACTGCTTTTGGGTGTGTTATTGAGATGAAAGTGATAGCCACTTATACTGTACCTGCCTTACTTTAAAAAAAAAATTGAATACAGGAGAAAAATCCTACTTTCCCTTCTTTTGTGTTAATAGAACAATATTTTCAGTGGTGCTTTGCCTTATCTGTTCACTTTGAGTACTGCAGACACAACCTTTGCTAAGGACCCTCAGATCTGGGGTTATGGGTCTCTTTCTCCACCTGGGTAGGCCTTTATTGAAACACGTACAGCTTTTCGTTAATACTGAAATGGACAGTAATGACCTCCAGTGGATTTTTAGGTAAATAACAACTGTGCATTTCAGAGAAAAATGTTAATTTCTAATATATATGTTTCCTTTAGGACTTTTGGAGCTTGGCAACTTATTTAATGAACTTTCCAAACTTTCTTAAATTTATTAATTCTTGAATGAAATTGCAAACTATCACATTATCAACTATAGCCTCTAAGCTAATTTTGAAAACTGAGAATAATGTCATTCAAACTTAAATTTAAATAAGTATTCATAATTATTTATGTGTAATTCACTTGCATTCAGTTTTAGTTAAATGAAAACTCTCGGAATTTCATACTTTAGAAAATTAACAGCTAAATAAAATAAGAGAAAAAACTTCAGGAAATAATCATTTTCAAATATAAAAACCTCTGATAATATTTATAAGAAACAAGTAAAGATGCTCTAAACATCATGGTAGTTAATTGAACCTCATGAAACAACTTTCCTATTTAATATAAAATTAAAAGGAAATATTGATATCTGAGTGCAAAATATTTTACTTTTTTAAAAATAAAACATGTTTCTTAGAATAGCTTTTAGATTTCTGGGAAGATTATTTTTTTAAATAATCTTTACAATTTAAGTTTTAATAGGGCTTCAGTGCTTTAATACCTTCATTTTTGGTTTGTGAGGTAATAAATTATTCATAAGCATTATCTTATAAGAATCACATTTTTACTTTAGTTTTTTTTTTTTTTTTTCTGAAAATGACCTAGATGTGATGATTGAAAAACTGGTTCTAAATCTTTACTGGACAATCCATAGAATTAAAAAAAGAAGTGAGAATATACATTTTCTACCACAAGAGGGCAGCAAAAATGTTTTCTGTCACTCCTGTCGACATTCTTTGCTGTCTTTGAGATGTTATATTAACTTTCTTCTTTCTGCCCTGGAGTGAAATTCAAAGACTGTGTTTTCCTTCTCAAACAGACTATTGTGAATGTGGTTTATTATTGAACGTTTTAGGAAGGACACAAGCCTCAAAGTGACCACAATTTTTCTTTCATAGTTTACAATTATTACAACAGACCTGCTTCATAAAGCTCATGGCTTAGACACAACACTACTACATTAATTCTTAAGAGGACAGACGGTTCACATGAGAATGTTAAAGTGTGTGATCATCTACATATTCTACACTGTGGTGGGAAGGCAAAAGTCATAAAGGTTAAAACATTTATTTTTGCCATGATTATGAAAATATCTAATTTTTCAGCAATATTGCATTAATCTTAAGAGTAAAATAATAACTGCCATGGAAAAGCAGCCAACTACTCAAAGCTACAGCTATGGTCATCTTTTGATAAACAGAATGTGAAATCATTGAGCAATCCACGGTTTTGAAAAAAATTAGTTAATTTTATGTGAGGTTAACCTGTCAAATGAGTATATAGAACAATTTATGATATCACCTCTATAGTCCTTTCTATATTACAGAAAACTCTTTTTAAGTAATGCAAAGAAAGTATATGGTTTCTCTCTCTCTTTTTTTTTTTTAAGTTTCTAAATATAAATTTTTCAGAAGCCAGTAGAAGGTTTCACCCTATCAGGAGTCCAGAGCGTGCCTTGGGAGGCGATAGTGCTCAGTTTTGGGACGGAGCTTCTTTTCCTGTGGGTTGGCATACTTCCACTTGGACGGGGACATTTTAAGCTTTTTCCTCTTCTTATCTGTGCACCATACCTTTTCACAGTATTCTTCCACTCTCTGGAAGTTGCTATAACCAATCAGCTGCAAGAATTCCTTGTACCATGGCTTTGTCCCACGTGGGATGATGCTCTGAGCTGGACAAGGCATCTTATGAAGCCTATCCTCTTCAAAGTCTTTGTTAAACATCTCCTCCACTCTCTCCTCTTCCACTACCTCCAGGGTGATTTTACGGACTGTATGAACAAAACTATGCTCTACTGTCTGGCAAAAATAGGTCCCAGCATCCATTCTGCGTACTCTTAGGAAGAGTAAACCGAGGTCCATCTTAACCACTCTATCATCTGTCTTCACCTGCACAAGAACAAGAAAATCAAAGGCACTGAAGTATTATCCAGGAAATAGAATACAAGCTTACACCTTTCCACTATCTAGAATTTTTTTTTAATTTTTGCAATCATATGATGAAATCCTATAAGTCATATATACATAATTATATATTATACAAATATTATATAATGAATATATTAACTATATATTAACTATATAATATATTATGTACACACTGGGTCACTTCAATCATGTCCGACTTCTTTGAGACCCTATGGAATGTAGCTCACCAGACTCCTCTGTCCAGGATTCTCCAGGCAAGAATACTGGAGTGGGTTGCCATACTCCTCCAGGGGATCTTCCTGACCCAGGGATCAAATCTGCCTCTCTTTTGTCTCTTGCATTGGCAGGTGGGTTCTTTACCACTAGCACATCTGGGAAGCCCATAATATACTATATAAATGTATATAACTTATGTTAATATTTTATTTACATATTCATATTTTAATACATACATGTTTATTTTATATTATATTTATATTATTATGCTATATATATAGATATAGATATATAGGAGAAAGAGGCTAAGTAATTCCATTAGATGTGTGTGCATGTGTGAACATGTGTATCTGTGCACACATGTGTTTGTCCTAAACTTATTTATATTGAGATCACTTCATGTCAAAGACTTAGAGGTAATTTTACATCAGTATTGTTAAGAGCAAACTGAGAGGGCTTTTCCCCTAACGATTGCCACTACCCATTAGAAAAAACATCCAGTTCAGTATAGCAGTCAAGTTATGAGTGAAATGAAGATCTGTCAAATATAATTTTTTAATGGCAGAATAAATGCAATTTCTTACATTATTAGCTCAGAGGTTCTTATGTTTCCCAGATCACACTGATCAATCTATGAGGCCCTGTGTTGGGAGAGCTGTGATACCCACACTCTCTCTCCTTATCAAAAAGAATCTATCCATTCATTAACTCAGTGAACACTTCCTACAATTCTACCAGGCTGTCCATTTAACAGACTAAAAAACAAACTACAAAAGTCCAGACTGTGCTCTGAAGAACCTCACAGGTCTAGTAAATATTAAGTCTGCATATACCTTCAGTACTCAACTATTTTCTTTTCATGTTTGTGGCATAATAAATTACACACATTATTTCTATCAGTAAATAATTATAATTCAGGGTAAGGAGGACACAGTAAGGCTTTCAGTAAATAGCTAATATTTTACCACTAGTAGCCGTACTAGTGAGTGAATGATTTGACTTTAGACAAAGCTAGATTCAAACACTGGCACCTCTGTCTACTAACTGTGTGGTCTAGGGGCACTGATGTGTATTTTCTGCGTTCATTTTCTCTGTAAAAATGGAAGTAATAATTCTAATGTAACTTGAAGGATTGCTGTGAAGTTTAAATAACAGTGAGAATACTGTATACAGAGCTATGAATACTTACCTTTACCTTTCCTGTATACAGATATACTTTATTATGGGTTTCACTCCAGATGACCACAATTAAAGAGCATATCACAATAAATGAGTCACAGAAATTTTTGGTTTCCCAGTGCATATACAATTTATGTTTCTACTATACTATTGTCTATTAAGTGTGCAATAGTGTTATGTCTAAAAAATAATGGATATACCTTAATTAAAAGCACTGTTAAAAAAGTCAACTGTCATCTGAGTCTTCAAAGAACTATTAATCTTTTTGCAATATCAAATATTACTGATCACAGATCATAATGTTAGGCAGTTAGAATAGGAAAAAGGAGTCCAGAATGGAGGTGGCTGAAAGACAAGCAAGGGAAAAGCCCACGAAAACAGAACAAAGGAAGGTCCGAGGACAGGCGTGAGGACCTCAGGTAGAACAAACAGCACTCCTGGCTAGCCCAATTTATACAAGGCAGGCCCAGGGGGAGGAGAAAAAACATAAAAAGAGGAGCCAAAGGGCCAGGGGTCACTCTCTCTCTCACTCTTCCTCTCTCTCTCTCGCTCTTCTCTTCATGTCTCTTGGGTTGGCATGCCCTCATGCCTTGAGGATTTATTTTCCTTTATTTTCTAAATAAAGCTGAGCTGTAACACGGAGCTGTAACACTGATCTGTCCGAGAGCTGTGACACGGTCTGTCTGAGAGCTGTGACACGGTCGGTTCGAGGGCTTTAACACTGGTTCATCACTTCAAATTTGTGTTGTGAGGAGACAGAACCGAGGAAATTACACACTGTCCCGACAGTAACAAATACAATAACAACGAAAAGTTGGAAACAGGGTGAGAATTATCAAAAGGTGACACAAAGTGAGCAAAGGCTGTTGGAAAAATGGTGCCGATAGACTTGCTCCACACGGCACTGCCACAAAGCTTCAAATTGTAAACAACACAATATCTACATAATAGTAACAAAGCAAAGTCCAATAAAATGGACGCCTGTCCATTGCATTAGCTAAAAACAAACTAGTATGTGTTTTCTAATGGCCTAAGATCCTATTACCATGGGAGAAAGGTGATTTGCAATACACTGGCTGACTTCCCCTTTGAGAACAGACCAAAAAAACACATTAACCTTTGCCAATACTAAAGGGGCATGCAAAGTCCCCCTACCACTTTGGCAGGAAAGGCCATTACCAAAAGCACAGTTTTTGTCCCAGTGTTAGCTCAGGGCAAGACCTGCCAGGCTCAGCTCTCTCGGGGCTTAATCAGTTTGGGCACAGCTAAGTTGTAGTGGTACTCCTCATGTGCAATTACTCCTGTGTGGCCATTTATATAATCTGTGAATAATGTAACAAATGGTATTAGTTGTATAGTAAGAGACTATAGGACTTCCCTGGTGGCTCAGTGGTGAAGAACCTGCCTGCCAATGCAGAAGACACAGGTTCAATCCCTGGGTCAGGAAGATCCCCTGGAGAAGGAAACGGCAATCCACTCCAGTATTCTTGCCTGGGAGAATCCCATGGACAGAGGAGCCTGGCGGGCTACAGTTCATGGGGTCGCAAAGAGTTACATGACTTAGCAAGTAAGCAACAACAAAAGAGATTGCAAGCCAAATAGGGATGTTAATGGTAAATTACAAGGCTGCCAGCCGTTATTCTTTTCAGCCATGCAAGGTCAATTATTCAGCAGCTTCATAGTGACACAGGTGATAAAAGGGGCTCCTGGAATCCTTCACAGCGGCTTCCTTGACATGTCAGGACCATGTCCTCGTGGACAGACATGATAGCCATTAACTTAGGAAGTTCTCCAGTGATGAGACAGGAAGAGCCCTCAAACCAAACCATTTCCACTATACAGAAACTTTTTGTTATCCTTGAGAATGTATCTTTTTCATCTGCCACAGAAAATAACTCAAAGGACTCTGTGCCACTCTGTTCATCTTCCCCAGTCCTCTTGCCAGTCTTCTTTACCACTAGCTTTTTCCACAAATTCATGACCTGTGGAACCTAGCTGTGACCACACCATGCCTCTGAAAATAAAAAAAAAAAACAAAACAAAACTGTCTCTGAAACACATCCTCCACTGCTTTTAAATTAGTGGTTTCCTTGGACACAGATGGGCTTGACTCCTTAAATGTCTTTTGTTCTGTGTAGTACATGCCATTATACTGGTTCTCTCCTTGGTCTTTCTGTTGATTTTTCTTTCCTTCAGAGGCATAAGCCTCTGTCCTTCCTTTATCTCACATTTTATTTGCATCTGTTGATAATTCTTCTATTTTCTCATTTTGAGCAACTTCCCTAAGATGGTTCATCTTACACATAAACAGTCCATTATTTTGTGTTTCTTATTAATTATAAAAGACTGACCAGGACTAAGTAGATGACAATTCACTAACTATAGTTTAGTGTCTTTCCACTCAAACTGCACTCCCCTCCCACTTATTAAATTCTCTCTTTCTGACCATATCATCATTATTTTTGATCCTACCCTCAACTACTGATCATTTGTATTTCACTATCATTGTTTTATCTGTATATCAAATAGATCAAAGTCTCACCAACATTTCTTCAGTGCTGACCAGCATAAACATCCCTTTCATTTCCCTATTTTTACTACATGTTAGACTCTATTTCATGACTGTTTTTTTTTTTTTTTTACCTTATCTCATGGCAGTCACCCCCCAAATCCTTCTTTCTGTTCCTGATTTCATGCCCAACTTGATTCTGTTTCAGGTCCTAAAGGGATGCCCATACAACTGGCTCCTTCTCATCCCAAAGACTGAACTAAATGTCACCTCTGCAGGGCTCTTTAACACCCCAAAGGGTGTTAAAGATGATATTCTCCCATAAGAGAGATTGATAGTAAGGGATATGATATTCTCCCTTAATATCATCATTTCACCTACTACCATTTATACATTAGAGCCTGCAACATTACTTGCAAATACATAATAGTCCTGTAATGAGTTTTCTTTAGACTGGTATCTTTCCCCTTTATTTGAACATATGGGTGGGTGGTGGTTTAGTTACTAAGTCATGTCCGAATCTTGAGACCCCCTGGACTATAGCCCACCAGGCTCCTCTGTCCATGAGTACCATTTAACTCTTCAAAGTTCATTCCCTTTTGTAACATTCCTGTCTTAGAACTTATTCAGACTTTATTGTGTGTCTGGCAGCTCATACAGTAAAGAATCTGCCTGCAATGAAGGAGGCCTGGGTTTGATGCTGGGTCGGGAAGATCCCCTGGAGAAGGGAATGGCAACCCACTTCAGTGTCCTTGCCTGGAGAATTCCATGGACAGAGAAGTCTGGTGGGCTACTATAGTCCATGGGGCCATGAAGAGTTGGAAATGACTGAGCAGCTAAACACATTGTCTGAGCAGATAAGAACTGCTCAGTTAACTAGACGTTACCTTTCTAACTCTCTATACCAAAACAGCTTCATGTGGTGTTTCTCACTAGGGTTGGTAGAAGAGGTAGATTTCGGGAGATGAGTGAATTTTCTAGAAGGATTTCTCAATGTATTTATTTTTATGATAATTAATATAAATTAATAAACTATATGGGATCATTTGGAAGATCAACCTTCTGGTGAATGTTTGTGTTTATCATTGATTCTGAGCCATTTTCAGTGCTTGAACAGTTTCCAGCTGCTGAGAACAAAAATGGATTTAATATGTTAATGATACATTCCAGCCAAATGAAAACCAAGCAACACCCCTATGTACCAATGCACATAAAAATTTCTGAAGTCACTTGAGAAAAGTGTGGGGGACTGAGTCATCATAAGGCACAAAGCGCTATGGATAGATGTTTTACACATGCACACACGTGGTAGCCTGTATACCATAATATGTAAATGGAGATACTTTATTTCAGTGGAAAAAAAAAAATCATTACATCAACTAAACATTTAAATGATGCCTACATTTGTTTATATTTAATTTGTAAATTTATCTTCATTCTATATTTGAATGAAAACTATAAGCATAAAGAATGCATTTCCTATTTCAGTCTTGTGAATATTTAATAAACATTATAAGCCATGGTAGTAGCCCAAGAAAATGTTGTACTGTTAAGGGCAGGTGGTGGTGGGGGGAAACCTATACAATCCTAGAATCGAATCTTTCCACGCCTCACAACTCCTGCTGCTCTTGGCCTCTGTACTGCCTCTTTACTTCCCACTCCTAGGTCTTATCCTGGTCTTAGTGTTTCTTCCTTTCCATTAGTTGAACTCCTTTCTGTTGTTCACCCATCCATTAAAAAAATTTCTCTCTAGGCTTAAGTTTTTCCTTCTTAAATGAATACTCTCTTCACAGCCCATGTAGAGCTGTCTCTTTGTAACTCAATAACATTCACATTTGTGGCATACAAGCTGGTATTTTTATTCTTCTTCAAATTATTTTTTTATACAATTTTTATCTCTTTAACCGTATTATAAATTTCAAAAGGGCAAACGCCTATATCTTAATCATTACAAACATTTTTGAGTGCTCAGAACATGTGAAAAATGAAGTCATACTAATTAGTTCATAGTGTACAAATGTACAAGGCAATAGGGGTTACCAGTAAAGATAAATCCAAAAGGTATTCACTTTTTTAGGTTAAGTTCAATAAGGATTTGGATAGACAGGAAGCAAGCATGGTTTCTGGAACAGCTAGCAACTAATTAAGAAAGCTATGCTCCACAGATACAATAGGAGAAACAGTTCCAGGACACAGTCTTTTCCTGAAAAGAATCTGAACACAAACATTATCACAAATATGATCCTTTGTCCCCTCCCTACCACACTTCTTATGAGAATGAATAATATGTGAGAAAACATGAAAGTCATCTAGTTTAGTTTCTGGCATATAGCAAGCAGTCTATGAAAGTGTTTTAAAATAAAACAAAAAAGCAAAAATATAAATAAATACAAATATTTCATTACTGAATCAGAAGTATTTTCATGGGCTTTTTTTCCAATTCTGATATAAAAATCAAATGTTTCTTTCATAATCAGAAACCCAAGGTTGAGAAACAGTTCATTATGTATCCATAAAGTCCAGACTGGTTCAAAAATATAGAAACACAACAATTCCAGTGGGAAAGTCCTACACCATTTATTTGCATGTTATAGATGGTGCCTGTCTCACAAGTGTGGTCTCCACTCCTGGTTAAGTGAATCATAAATTCAGGAATAAAAGATGTTTGAACTCTTGAGTCTGTACACTACTGTTGCTAGTCTTGTAACTGTACACTATGTAGGTTAAATTGCTCTGAAAGTTAAATATATCTTCCATGGCCTACAAATACTTAAAAATAATAAAAAAAAAATGGCTTAGAAATTTGTATTTGAAGTCTTTCCACGACTTAATCTTTTCACTTTTGTTAACATGGGTACCTTCAACAATCATATCTTGATTACAGAATTGTTTTCATTCAGCTCTGCTGTCTGCAGACCAGATTTTCTTGGTCAAGAAGATGGTACATAATACATCATTTTATCAAATATTCTCATAGAAAATCTATAAAAACACAAAATTTCTTACTGAAAATGGTTTTAATATTGTTAGCTATAAAGATTGATTCAATATGTTTCATAATGTTGAATAAAAGAAGTAATTGAACAAAGAACTCTGCACATCTGGTAGCTGGTCAGGAAGAAGCAGTGATTTCCATGTGTTTCAACCATATGGTTCCATACTTTTTATAGGAAACGGATAGACAAAGGCCTTGAAATGGTTTAGTTCAGAATATATTTAACAATGAAATCAGTTTTAGTCGAGTGATAAAGACCACAGTTTATATATTTATTTGTTTATCTGGCCTGCCTTCAATACAAAATAAATTCATTTGACTTACAGAAAATATATGATTTGCAATAATATAAACAAAAAATTTTCCTTTTGTTAAAAACACTTTCCAGTGTGAACTTGCTATATGATAGAGATGATTCCCCAATAGAGATAGGATGAATTACTTAGTAACTCATTTGGAGAAACCTATTATACTGTACAAAGAACAAATAAAGTTGTATTTATATTTCAGGTTAATTAAAGACCCAAATGGAGAAACCTTGAATCTAATACAAGAAGATGCTGAGAAGAAAGTTATTATAAATAAGAACGCCATTCTGTGAAAAACTGTATTCATGATATCAGCTATATAAAAGAAGCTTGAATATTTATACTCAGTAATGAAATAATGTAAACAGAAGATGCAAAGAACTCTTGAAAGCCAACAAAGGGAAGTAAAAAGTGGAATGGAAAAAGTCTATGAATAAGTAATTTGAAAAAGAGAAACTCAAGTATTTTATAAGTATGCAATGTCAATGTTCAACCTTACTAGTAATTTTAAAAATGCAAATTTAAACAAAATACTACATTGTACCCAGAAGAAAGGCAAAAGTTAGGAAATACCAAATATAGGTGAGGATATGGGCAAATGGGAACCCACATGAACTGCTTTGAGAGTGCAGATGATGCGTTAATTCTGGAAAGCATGCTTGTCAAGGCTAAAAAACACAAGTTTTGAATATTTACCTGTAAAGAGTTGTTAGTTTAGAAAAGATGAACACATTTTTAATAGACTTAAGTATAAACATCAAAACTACTAAACAGATGTTTCAAATGAGGCAAAGAGTTCATGCATTTTAATGTCATGACAACTAGAAAAACGAAGAAATAATATTCACGTGGAACAAATCCAATGCTTTCAAAACATGTAAATAAAGACAGAAATGTAAACTTAAGGCTGTCATTGATCCCTGTCATGGATTAGCTAGCACTGGTGAAAGTCAAGAAAATGAGTCATCTAGCAAACAAGATAGCCAAATGAAAATAGGATTTTACTTCAAGTCTCCTAGTTTTGATGACATAATGCAACTGCAACATTTAAAAGATGTAATTTGTGTATTTTTCTTTCTCTTGTTTTCTCAAGAGAAGTTATCTCCATAAGGTATGGCTCATCAATAAAAATATGCTTCCATGGAGACAGTACAAATTTAGTATTGATGCAGCGAACTCTAAGTTACCTGGAAAGAACTACTGATTGGTAGGTTAATCATGCCTCAGATTTCTCAACAAAATTTCAAATGACTTTGAGGAATTTATCCTACTCAGTAGGTGGTTGGAAGACAAAGTTGAGAAGTGACAATTTCTGGCACAGAGTTAAAAAAGAATTGAGAGTGAAGTCAAATTGATGTTTTTAAATTTTGATGTCAATTTACATCCTCTCTTGAATTTTCTATAAAAAACATGTATATTTGAGCATTATTTAGGCATTATACACAGTGCATACAATTGCTATTTTATTTTCAACACAAACACACAAAAATGGTTTCTCTTAAATACAGAAACTCCAACGGAAAGATTGAAAAGGATTAAGGAGAAAATAAGCCTTCCATGCTCACCAACGGATAAATTATGATGGTGGTCTTACGGACCAGCAGTTTACTGGCCTGCATTATACCTCATTGGCATGGACGTGAAGAACATTTTATGTATCTTGGGATTGCTCCAAATTTCCTCACTGAGGATTTATGACCTGCTTCCTATAACTCCATCTTGTTTACAGTGTCTTTGGGAAGCACACTGGCTTTGTCAGTAAAGAATAAAATCCAAAAGAACACATTCCAAGAAAATATTCATTTTGTTTGGCTTTGCTGAAAACTCATTCCAATAAAATTAGAGTGCTCAGCACAAAATGAGGGCTTGGTTTTTCATAAAAATATATTTTTGTCCAAAATACAGAGATACTTAATGAGGCTTTACTTGTATACATTTTCCTTTGATCTCTTTAATCAGAGGTCAACAAATTTTCTATAAAGAGCTATAAAGAAAAGATTGTGGTGTTTATATGTCAGGCGGTCTCTGTTATAAGTACTCAACCTTGTAGCTAGAGCATGAAAACAGTCATAGACGCTAGGTAAACAAATCAGCATGGCAGTTTTCAAATAAAATTTTATTTATAAAAGAGGCTGAGATATGGCCCCCAGGTCGTACTTTGCCAACTTCTGCTTTAAATCATTGGCAAAGTTTAAAAGACTATTCTACTTTCAGGTTAGAAATAACATATTCCAAACTTACAACATTCAAAATAACGATCATAATAATGTGAGCAGTTATACTAATCTTCTGAATATCTTAAAGAAACTATGGCTTACTTTGTCATGATAGATGAAAATTACACAATGGACTAATAAATATTTAAATCTAAGAAAATCAATGCATACTTAAATTTTTCCTCAATTATTAGTTTTAAAATATAATGCTTATGTCTTTTAGAGAAAGAGAAATACATGGTGAAAAAATTCAATTGTACAACCACATGCCTTAGCAAGTATGGATGCTTTCCTTTGGGATGTTACTAAGAATCAAATTTTTTCAATCATTTTGGAAGCTTGTAAATCTAAATACATGGAATTACAGAAACTGAGAGTTCATAAACTTGGGTATATCATTTCAGGGTGATTTAGTGATGTTTTCTAACAGTTTTTTTTTTTTTTTCTTTTGCAATCACACAAACACTTTATACCTTCTTCCTATAAGGAAGATTTGTGCTCTGTTCCAAATTAAAACTATATGCAGAAATATATATATGTATACCTAATTCAAATAACTATAGATGGACTATCGAACAGCTAAACTTGGATTTTGTGAATGAAATTATCCACACACATAAAATATTTTCTTTTCTCCCCAGTTCAGAGAATGGGGGTTTTTCCACTTCCTTCTTAGAACCCATCCTGTCACTTTTGTTTGTAATGATATTCTCTCTCCCATACTTTCCATCTTGCTTTATCACTTAGCTATACATTTTCTTCTCTATGGATACTTCCCTTCAACCTCTAAACATGACCAAGCCAAAAAAGGCAAAAGTTCTCTCAACTGTCCTCTCCTATTGCTGATCTCTCTCGAATTTCTCATCCAAACCTTTAGGTGGAGAACACTAGACTAGCTATTTCTAATCCCACACAGCCCCATGCTTAAACCATCTAGCCCCATCACTTAACCTGTTGCTAGATGGCTCCTGGTTTAACCATTCCAATGAACATTCTCACTAGAGCCTGGGTGCTTATTTTGCTGAATTTTTCCAAGGGTGCTGTTTGTTACTTCATTCTTATCCAAGTTCTTTTCTCTGAGTTCTATTATACCACAGTCCCCACTCCCCTGTCTATACCTCCTCAAGCTATACCACTCCAGTGATACTTAGCATCTGTGTATTTCTATCAGTTATTTAACCTCATCTCTGTAATGCACAGACTAACACTAACTGCCACAGAAAAATGTTATAAGTTTTAAATAAACTACAACACATAAAGCACTGAATAGAACAGGGTACATAAGCACCAAATGAATGTTAACTAAAATCATTACTTGTTTTTCTTAACAATTTTACTCATCTTTTAGAATTTTTTCTTCTAATTTTTCCTTACATGTGGGTTTCCCCCTTGCTTCTAGCCTTAGTTCACATGCTTCTCACTCACTCATTCTCCAAGGTAGGCTATGGCAGTTGGAGGGCCTACTGTACTGTAACGAAGGGCCCAGGGCTGAAACCAGAAAGTCTGGCTCAAATTCAGACTGATTTCACAGGCAAGTAACTCAATCTCTCTGTGCTTCAGTTGCCTTAAACATAAAGTGGGGACAATAATACTAACTACTTCATAAGGCTGTTGCAAGGATTAAAAGTACAACTATATGTAAAATTCTCAGGACAGTACCTGGTACATAGTAAGCCATTTTAAAATGCTGATGCTTGCTATATTATTCTTACTTTTATTATCTCCATGAATTCATTGCCTCTTTGCTGAGGCCTCTCACTCATCTCCTGCCATTCCAAATCTTTTCTTTGGGCTTTATATCCCCAATCATGAATACACCGGAAGGATAGCTCTGTCTGCATGCTTTACAGGGGCCCCCAATTCAATACGGCCAAAACAGAACTCGACCTTTCTTCCCTATATTCTTGGAATCATGTCTTTGCACAATCAACCACAGAAACACCCAAAGCTGGAATAGGTGGATTATTTTTTCCCTCAAATATCAAATACACTCAATGTTATCTCATAAAAATTAGTATGTGTCTTCTTCCTTCATACTACCACTGTTTAGTTTGGTCAAAAATCTTTCATCTGCCTACTGAAACACCTTCTTAAATGTTCTTCTTGACACCCTGTTTATCCTTTAACCCAGTAAGCTAGTTTCTAGAGTAATATATCTAAACAGTTTGTCTGAGGCATTCTCATTGGCTTATAGATGAAGTGAAATGGTCCTTGACAGATCTACTCACTTTTGCCTTCTCATGTCCACCACAGATCTGCATCAACTGTTTTGTGTCTCCTCTCCAGCACATATGCTTATGCTACTCTCCCTGCAAGTTGGTTTCTACTTATCCATTAACACAGGGCTCAAATGTCACCTCTGCCTTGAATTTTTTCCTAACTGTCCATCATGACACCTCCACTCCTGACCTACTAGTTGAGACACTTTCCTTTTCCTCTGGATTCACAAACAGGGGAAAAGATAATATATTGTATAATATACTGTAACAAATACAATATATTATAATTATCTGTTCACATTAATATATTCACTTAAGACTAGAGGCTTCAAAAGGGCTAAAACTATGATTTGATCATCACCTAGTAAAGTAGGCTCTGAGTGAGTATTTGTTGAACCAAAACACTAAATTTAGACACATAAACAGGGAGGAGAACAGAAGGTTGAAAAAGTATTCCCTGTGAGATGTTAGATAGCCTTTCCGGTTTTATAGCAAAGAGTATATGTGAAGCATTTGCTGTCATGTGTGTGAGGAGGCCACTTGCCCACCCTTTGACACTGCAGGTTAAGGGCACGTGGACAGTTGTGTCATTGAACATAAAAATGCATGTTCCTACCTCAGTGATAACCTGCTTTCACCGTCACCCTACCCCCACATACCATAGTCTTAATACAATAACCAAAGTGATCTGTTTAAAATCAAATTGTGATCGTATCACAGCTCTGTTGAAAACTACCTCATGGCTTTCTTTTGAATTCAGAGCAAAAAACAAAGCCCTTTATAAGGATCTACAAATCCCTCATGAGTGGGCCCTTCACTGCACTTTTTGACTCAGTTTATTAGTTTCCTTACTGCTGTTTCCCCTCCAGCCATGCTGCCCACCGCTCTAAGGTTCTCTGGTATATCACGGGCCCTCCTGATTAGGCAGGGCCTTTGCATGTGCTTTCCCAGTGCCAAGAAAGCTGTTACCCAACACTGTCATACAGCCTACAACCTCACCTCTTTCAAGTCATTTCCACGTGTCACCTGGTTGGTGAACTTCTTAGTATGGCCTTCTCAACCTTCCCTGCAAGTAACCTCTCTTGTACTTTTCTCCTTACCATCATCTGACAGATTAAATAGTGTTCTTATTTAGTCATATTATTACTATCTTTCTCTGTGCTCCAGAGTATACGTTCCATGAAAGAAGGACATAATAGGTGCTCATTAAATAAATTTCAAATAAATGAATAGTGCATTATTTTAGTTAAAAACAAAGAAATGAGGTAGAAAGTTCTGAGTTTTATATCTACACAGGCTCAAATGATACAGCACAGTTATTTTGATAGAGAATCTTTCTTCTACCAACTGGCATATAGTAAAATCCTGAAAAGGCAGTTTGACACTGGAAATGTACTGATGTATGCATTGTATCTCAGACAGTAAAGAATCTGCTTGCAATGCAGGAAACATGGGTTTGATCCATGGGTTGGGAAGATCCCCTGGAGAAAGGAATGATGACTCACTCCAGTATTTCTTCTTGGAGGATTCCATGGACAGAGGAGCCTGGTGGGCTATAGTCCACAAAGTCACAATAAAAGAGGTGCATTTACAGGGCGTCCCTGGTATCTTACATAATAAAGAATCTGCCTGCAGATTCAATCTGGAGGTTCCATCTCTGGGTCAGGAAGACCCCCTGGAGAAGGGAATGGCAACTCATTCTGTTATTTGTTCCTGGAGAATTCCATGGACAGACCACAGGGTCACAAAGAGTCAGGCACTACTAAGGGAGTAACACTTTCACTTTCATGAACTGTATAATAATGATTTCTGTGTCAGTGGGAACTGTTTAAATTATTGGCAGGTTCTCAGACATCTAAACACAAGAATAATACCTCTGCCACCAAAGCTACAGTGACATACTCCACTATTCATTGTTGGAAAAAAATATGCATTTTTTTCTCATTTGCCCCATGTTTATCCCAGAGCATGTGAAAATGCATTTAGAATTCTGATTTCAGAAGGTTGTATAATTTAGTAGAAAAAACTAACAGACCTGGATGTGAATCTACTTCACTAGCTTGTGAATAACTAGGAAAGTGATTAAACATTCTGTGTCTCAATGATCTCATCTATAAACACATCTTTTAGAATAAATTGGTATATTTTATAAAATGCATATAGCAAACTCCTAGTTACTTGGCTGATGAAGAAATGTGAAGCAGCTCAGCTTATGAGTCAGGAACACTTGAGCTCAAACCTTGGGCCTGTCGTTGATTCTGTTTATAAGCTCTACCTCTTTGAGTTTTAGTTTCTGCATTCGTAAGATGAGGATTATTATGCCTAAGGTACAGCTGTGAGATATGGGAATAAGGCGGCAAGGTGCTGACCCCAGTCCCTGTATGTAGTAGATAAACATGAAAAAAACCCTCATCTCTCAAGTCCCTTCTATGACGTTTTCTCCCACAAAATGTCATTATAATGGACACACACACCATAATTAACCAGTTCATCAAGTCAAGGGAAAATCCACCCTTATGAAGGACTTACAAATTAGGCTTTCCATAAACATTTCTGGAATTATAAAACATGTAGTTTACATGTCATATATGTTATTTAAGGAAGCAGGAAACTATAAAGTGCGTATTTGAAAGAAATGAAGTAATCCAGTTTGTAAACTAAATAATTGAACTGCTAGATTCTTTCTAGACATCTGGTTATGGAGCATTTCTACAGATTCATTTGATCAAAAATGTTATCCACCTGAATATGTGGTTTCTGGACCACTTAAGAGGGTTGAGAGTGGACTTACAAGCAGATTCCAGACTCAAAAATTTCAGGTCAGTAGAAGGACATGACAGTCAAAACTTTTACAAAGGCGATGGTCTGACTGCGGCTTGCATTATCAAGGATGAGCTTGGTTGGCCATTGCCAAGGATACTGTAAAAAGTATTCCCATATGAGGTAAGAACTGGACTAGGTGACCTTAAACATCCTTTACAATGGTCAAGATTTAATGATAAAGTTACCTTATATGTTTTATAGTAACTACAATAAATGAAAAAATGTTCAAACTCTAAACTCTAAAACAACTATAAATGGACTCTAAAAAACTCTGAAAGAATACACACAGAGAGTCAGTTTGCTTTGTGTACATAACATGCATACTTAGCTTTTGATGAAGTTAGCAACTGTGTGTTTTGTTTCAGATTATGAAAAAATCAATATATATCACTATATCTATAGAAACCAAGCACTATCTGACTATAATACAACTTATAATGCATCGTGAAAGTGAAAGTGTTAGTTATTCAGTCATGTCCGACTCTTTGCAACCCCGCGGACTGGAGCCCACCAGGCTCCTCTGTCCATGGGATTCTCCAGGCAAGAATAGTAGAGTGGGTAGCCATTCCCTTCTCCAGGGGATATTCCTGACCCAGGGATTAAACTTACGTTCTTCCACATTGCAGGCAGATTCTTTACTTTCTGAACCACCAGGGAAGCCCATAATGCATAGAGTAATCTCAAATTTTCAAATATTAGTAAATATAGTAGGGAAATTTGAATTTAGTTGAAAATAGGGACAAAAATTTTGGGGAAAGAAGTACATTATATTAACAGTCTGAGAAAGAAACTTAAAACTGAACACTGCTGGGTACAGCATGTCAAAACGACTAGGTAAAGATTTCCAAATGAGGTAGATTACAGTGAGTTCGAAATTAGAAACAGAACATACTGAGTGAAGAAAACTACTGATGAAAGAATTACTTTCCTGTCTTCTGAAGTCATTCAACTGGAGGAACAACAGAATATTCCCAGACCCTCTCCTGCCAAGTGAGTTATGACAAAACTCAAAAGCCAGTTTTATCACAGATACATGGAATGGAAAACACTTTCAGTTCAGTTCAGTTCAGTTCAGTTCAGTCGCTCAGTCGTGTCCAACTCTTCGTGACCCCATGAATCGCAGCACACCAGGCCTCTCTGTCCATCACCAACTCCCGGAGTTTCCTCAAACTCATGCCCATCGAGTCAGTGATGCCATCCAGCCACCTCATCCTCTGTCGTCCCCTTCTCCTCCTGCCCCCAATCCCTCCCAGCATCAGGGTCTTTTCCAATGAGTCAACTCTTCACATGAGGTGGCCAAAGTACTGGAGTTTCAGCGTCAGCATCAGTCCTTCCAATGAACACCCAGGACTGATCTCCTTTAGGATGGACTGGTTGGATCTCCTTGCAGTCCAAGGGACTCTCAAGAGTCTTCTCCAACACCACAGTTCAGAAGCATCAATTCTTTGGTGCTCAGCTTTCTTCACAGTCCAATTCACATCCATACATGACCACTGGAAAAATCATAGCCTTGACTAGACAGACCTTTGTTGGCAAAGTAATGTCTCTGCTTTTTAATAGGCTATCTAGGTTGGTCATCACCTTCCTTCCAAGGAGTAAGCGTCTTTTAATTTCATGGCTGCAATCACCATCTGCAGTGACTTTGGAGCCCCCCAAAATAAAGTCTGACACTGTTTCCACTGTCTCCCCATCTATTTCCCATGAAGTGATGGGACCAGATGCCGTGATCTTAGTTTTCTCAATGTTGAGCTTTAAGCCAACTTTTTCACTCTCCTCTTTCACTTTCATCAAGAGGCTCTTTAGTTCCTCTTCACTTCCTGCCATAAGGGTAGTGTCATCTGCATATCTGAGGTTATTGATATTTCTCCTGGCAATCTGATTCCAGCTTGTGCTTCTTCCAGCCCAGCGTTTCTCATGATGTACTCTGCATATAATTTAAATAAGCAGGGTGACAATATACAGCCTTGATGTACTCCTTTTCCTATTTGGAACCAGTCTGTTGTTCCATGTCCAGTTCTAACTGTTGCTTCCTAACCTGCATATAGGTTTCTCAAGAGGCAGGTCAGGTGGTCTGGTATGGAAAACACTTTAGCACTACATTAATAATTTATTCCAGTGCAATACACTGTATCATTTTTGAAAACATGTTTATTCTCACGATGTCATGAAAACTTTAGGAGAATTCTCCTCTCCTGATTGCCTTTCTATGTCATCTCTAAGTAGCCTATGTTAAGTTGTAGCTCCTTCTTCTCTAATAGCTAGCCCAGGAACCTAGGATTTACACAGTTAGTCATTTCCCAGAATGTACTGCTGATTCTCAACAAAAAACATTTTTAAGTTTCACAACAGGCTACAGGGGAAAGAGGCAAAAAAATGTCTTTGTGCTCTACACATAGAATCAGTCATTTAGACTTCCAATGACAAATGTTTGGTTTTCACTATCAAATGAGGTGGAAACTTCTGGATTCACTATCTGCTGAGTACCTATCAGCTGTCCTCTGTGTCCTAAGGCAGGTCTCTAAAATTTCTTAACCCAATTTAACTTGTAATATCTTTACTAAGGACCATTTCTTCAATATTCACCAAGATCTATCTCCCTTTATTTTTTTTCCATTTATTTTTATTAGTTGGAGGCTAATTACTTTACAATATTGTAGTGGTTTTTGCCATACATTGACATGAATCAGCCATGGATTTACATGTATTCCCCATCCCGATCCCCCCTCCCACCTCCCTCTCCCTTTAATATAACCAAATTTTCTTCTATTTTCTGCTTTGTACCATTTTTGTTGTTGTTAAAATTGAGTTCAAAGCCCAGATCAACATAAACAATGTTTATCTGTCTTCCCTAACATTTATCTGCTTCACACCCTAGCTAGACCTCTCCTACATACAGCCAGCAAACTAGACCTACATTCATCTGTCCAGTGACTGCCTCCAGACTGTTCTGTATGTGTGTTTTAAATGCTACCTATTCTTCCATTACAAACAGCTGAGAAAAGAAGAAAAGTGAAAGGCAAAGGAGCAAAGGAAAGACACATCCATCTGAATGCAGAGTTCCAAAGAATAGCAGAGAGATAAGAAAGCCTTTTTAAGTTATCAATGCAAAGAAATAGAGGAAAACAATAGAATGGGAAAGACTAGAAATCTCTTCAAGAAAATCAGAGACACCAAGGGAACATTTCATGCAAAGATGGACACAATAAAAGACAGAAATGGTATGGACCTAACAGAAGATATTAAGAAGAGGTGGCAAGAATACACAGAAGAACTACAAAAAGATCTTAATGACCCAGATAACCACGAGGGTGAGATCAGTCACCCAGAGCCAGATATCCTGGAGTGTGAAGTTAAGTGGGTCTTAGGAAGCATCACCATGAAAGAAGCTAGTGGAGGTGATGGAATTCTGAAACAGCTGAGCTATTTCTGAAGTAGCTGAGCTATTTCAAATCCTAAAAGATGATGCTGTGAAAGTGTTTCATTCAATATGCCAGAAAATTTGGAAAACTCAGCAGTGGCCAAAGGACTGGAAAAGGTCAGTTTTCATTCCAATCCCAAAGAAAGGCAATGCCAAAAAATGTTCAAACTACGGCACAATTGCACTCATCTCACATGTTAGCAAAGTAATGCTTAAAATTCTCCAAGCCAGGCTTTAACAGTACATGAACCGAGAATTTCTAGATATTCAAGCTGGATTTAGAAAAGGCAGAGCTGACATTCACTGTATCATCGAAAAAGCAAAAGAATTCCAGAAGTACATCTATTTCTGTTTCATTGACTATGCTAAAGCCTTTGGCTGTGTGGATCACAACAAACTCTGGAAAATTCTTCAAGAGATGGGAATAACAGACCACCTGACCTGCCTCTTGAAAAATCTGTATGCAGGTCAAGAAGCAGCAGTTAGAACCGGACATGGAACAACAGACTGGTTCAAATTTGGGAAAGGAGTACATCAAGGCTGTATAGTGTCACCCTGCTTATTTAACTATATGCACAGTATATCATGCAAAATGGTGGGCTGGATGAAGCGCAAGCTAGAATCAAGATTGCTGGGAGAAATACCAATAACCTTAGATATCCAGATGGCATCACCCTTATGGCAGAAAACAAAGAGGAACTAAAGAGCCTCTTGATGAATGTGAAAGAGGAGAGTGAAAAAGCTGGTTTAAATTCAACATTCAGAAACTAAGATCATGGCATCCACTTCATGACAAATAGATTTGGAAACAATGGAAACAGTGACAGATTTTATTTTCTTGGGCTCTAAAATCACTGCAGATGGTGACTGCAGCCATGAAATTAAAAGACGCTTGCTCCTTCAAAGAAAAGCTTTGACAAACCTAGACAGAATATTAAAAAGCAGAAACATTATTTTGCCAACAAAGGTCCAACTAGTCAAAGCTATGGGTTTTTCCATTAGTCATGTATGGATGTAAGAGAAGGCTGAGTGCCAAAGAATTGATGCTTTTGAAGGGACTCTTGAGAGTCCCTTGGACAGTAAGGAGATCAGTCAATCCTAATGGAAATCAATCCTGAATATTCATTGAAAGGACTGACGCTATAGCTGAAACGCCAATACCTTGGCCACCTGATGCCAAGATCCGTCTCATTAGAAAAGACCCTGTTGCTGGGAAAGACTGAAGGCAGAAGGAGAATGGGACAACAGAGGATGAGATGGTCAGATGGCATTACCGACTCAATGGACGTGAGTTTGAGCACGCTCCAGGATATGGTGAGGGACAGGGAGGCCTGCCATGCTGCAATCCATGGGGTCACAAAGAGCTGGACATGACTGAGCAACTGAACAGTTCTTCCATCTATAAAAGCAGTCCAATTCATTCATTTCTCAATATCTAGATACCTATAATAAATATAATTTCCACTACCAAACCTGCTGAGAAGGACAAAAGAATTTACATCTTTTTTGTTGCTGTTCCCAGTAGACAACATTGGAACCTCATAGTAGATGTCTCATGTGTGACTTAATAACTCTATCAACTGCTTTAATGTTGATGCTGTTGTCTTCATTCTCTTATCCATATGTCTAAGATATATGTAATAATGATATTTAACTTTGCTATTTTTCTAAAGCACTTCCTTGGGCAATACAATTTGAGACATCATTTTGACAGAATGACACTAAAATCATGACACAATGAGCATTTCCTCAGTAAAAAATAAAAGTCTAGGTTCCAAATTTTATATATACATATATACAACATTTGTTTTCATATGTATATAAATACAGATGTATATAAAAATCTACATGTATATGTGTTTTAGAACCTTTATATACATACATATGGGCTTCCCAGGTGGCGCTAGTAGTAAAGAACCCACCTGCCAATGCAGATAGATGTAAGGGAAACGGGTTCGATCCCTGGGTCGGGAAGATCCCCTGGAGGAGGAAATGGCAACCCACTCCAGTATTCTTGCCTGGAGAATCCCCATGGACAGAGTAGCCTAGTAGGCTACAGTCCATAGGGTTGCAAGGAGTCAGACATGACTGAAGCGACTTAGCACACACGCACATACACACACATATATATATACCTATACTGATACACATATATATTTATATGAATCTAAATCACACATAATAAAAAAGCAGGTATAGTACAATAGACTTTAATTTTAAGTACTCAAATAAATCATAACCTATTTACTAATCATGCACTCTATGCAAGTCACTATTGTGTGAAGGTGCAGTTATGAATTACCTCCTCTTTTCTTGCATCACGTCCTTTCTGTACAAACCAGATAACTTTTGCTTGTAAAGATCGTGGGGTGCATTCCAGCAAAGTACTGTTATTCTCTATGCCATAGGCCAATCTCTCTTCAGTTTTATCCAAAGCATCCCCTGTAACATAAATGTGAACGTCAGTGTTGAGAATTTCATTTTACTGGTAAATAATATTTTTAAATGACTCCTTATTCAGATCCCTATAGCAAAGTGAATAGGTTTTATTGCTTACTGCTAATATCTATACAAGGTCATATACATGAGTTATATAGAAAGAGTGGCATACTAAAATCTAGATAACGACAAGGCACAGCAGACTATGGAGTGAGAAAGAAGTAACTAGGAGTTTGGTTACAAAAGGTGGGTCAGAACATTTAGAAGGTATGTCAGTGTTAAATTACTAGGAAATCAGTGACAACATCCACTGATAAAGTAGGTAAGAGAAGGTGAGCACCAAAAATCAAACACGTATAGGACTCAAACTCTTGTCTATACACAGAAACAGAAAGCGAAATCTAGGAGATGTGGCTCTATATAAACACAAGTGTGAGTGATATCTTGACGTAAGATTGCACTTATCCAGATACTGTGGGAAGAAAAACATGTGAAACTGAACCAAAGACTTCGTGAACCAGAGCTACTTGATTATAATCAGCATTTTGGTTGAGAAAGGCTCTCTTTGAACCTGAAACCCAAAATGCATACAGTCAAGTATACCTAACTGCAGTGGAGAATCAAGGCAAGTGGATTTATTTTTAGTTGTTTTAACCAAGATCACATTCAATACTAGATTCCAGGCTTTTTTCCTACGTCTGAGTCCTTCACGCTTTCAAAACAGATCCCTGAGTTTCTTTAAAATTAGAATCCCACCTTTCTCTAGCCAATATTCTCAGGGGCTTACATTTTGCACCAAATCCCCAGCCAGACTGGGGATTAGCAAAGTGATCCTGGGCCACAATCTCTGGACCTGTGTATAAGCAGCCCTGGTCTCTGAATCATCAGGAGCACAGTCTGCTCACCAACTACCATCACAGTGTGAAGAGACAGGTCAGTGGTTTTCTGTCTTGTTTGACTTCCTGACATTTGCCTAAAGCTGACATTTTCTTTTTCTTTACACATTGGGCCACCCACTACCTTTTGTCAGAAATGCATGTCTGGACCACCAACCCCAGTTCTGGGCTTACTCTATTCTAGTGAAAGAGTCAAAGTACTTCACTTTCTTCTATCCAAAGCTCACTAGGTAACCTGATTCAAGTTAGATCACTCTTGATAAAATTAAGTTATAAAAACACAGTGAAGATATTCCCAGGGTTGAGCTGGTGAGATAAATCCTGCAAATTACTATGGCATCTGCCACCTAAAGTATACAACATTTCTGTTCTAAGTGTCCCCTTTTTGGGGTCTAGCAATGATGCTTGCCGGCTACATAAACATTTTTCCAAACTAAGAAAGTGTATAATCCATAAAATTTTAACTATACAGAATACTCTCAGGAATGTTGTTTTAGTATATATCAGTCACAAATAAAACAAGGACCCTTTGAAAGAGGTTTGCATTTTATCTTCAATGCCCACACTAAATACCCACGGCAATTGATTTTCTATGGATTACCGACAAACTGCTGCCCAAGGCACTGCTGAGCTGCATTCCCATGCCGAACATCTTGTCTGCGGAACCGCCTGAAAGAAAGTAAGTGCATTTAGGAGATGTTCAGATTTCAATTTTCCAGACTTTAAAATATTGCCAACATCATTAAAGTTTGAAGTAGTATTCTGCTACTGAAAAAATTGATCAGTCATACAAAACAAGGATAAAATCCAAGTTTCATAGTTTTCCATGTTTCCACTGAATATTATTCAATGGAAAAGATCTATAAAACTGTTTTTTAAATGGTCGCATGAGTTTGAATTATGGATCCTGAAACAATAATCTAAAAAAGTTCTCTTTACATTTCATTAGGAATTTAGTTCAACAGGGAAGTCTTCTGGTTTTACATGAGTATCTTGGGTGGTAAAGGCTATGTGCAGATAAAGACAGTCAGACTTGAGGCAGATTATGTATTTGAGTAAAAAATGGATAAAATTCCCATATATATTTAAGTGCATTATGTAAAGCTATTTGGATCCAAATATTTTGTTCTACAGCAATCATGATCAATGTGATTGTTAATAAACTGATAATATACTCAATTTGTTCTTTTATTCAGTTATAATATTTAAAAAGTATATGCCTCTATTAAATGTGATGGTGCATTACGTATTTAACAGAATGTCTTACATAATAGTGGTCCTCAAGAAATACTGTGTTTTTCCTTAATTTGCCTCTAACAGGTAAATATACTTCCAGTATATTTTCATATTTTCTGGTTGATTAGACATATGATTAACAAATAATAATAGTCTTTATCCATGGAGAAAGAATTCCAGAATATATGTTCTTGTTGCTATTTAGTTGCTAAGTCGTGTCCAGCTCTTTGCAACCCCATGGACTGTAGCCATACAGGCTCCTCTGTCTGGGATTTCCCAGGCAAGAATACTGAAGTATTCATTTCCTTCTTCAGGGGATCTTCCCAACCCAGGGAAGATGTCTTCTACACATTGTCAGGCAGATTCTTTACCAATGAACCACCAAGGAAGTCCTCTAGAATATATACCATGTTTCCAAATTGTAGGCATCATTCTTAGGCATTAATAATGGAATTTATCCTTATTAGTACTGGAATGCTAAAATTAAGGTCTTCAGCATATTAACTCAAGTTTGAGATGGAAACAGAAATATTACATAAAGGTAGAAAATACCACTTGCTTCTCTAATCATGGCATTTCTTCAACACTGAGGGGAAACCAGAAGGCAGAACAGAACTTTTATCCCAGAGGGAGATGGTGAAACTTCCCAAGTGACAAAGAGACGCTTTTACCATATGCAATGGTCAAATTTGGAAAAGGGGACCAGGTTCAAACTGCAATGTCACCACTCAAATTCTGCACGATCTTATACATATCCCTGGTCTCTCCTGGTTCAGCGCAACCTCTTTTGTAAAGGAAGCTGGGCTAACTGACACTTAATTTCCAGTCTTTTTTTTTTTTTTTCATTCTAGGTTTTCCTCATGGCCACCAAATAGCGATATTGGAATGTTATCAAGAATGGAGGGCTTTCTCATAAATGAGTTCAGAACTTAGTTAAGAACTCAATACTTAATCTTTTGAGTGTTTCCTTATATTGAATGCTAGGACAGATGAATATTTCCAGTCAATTTTTAGGGTTGTGGTCTGTGTGCAAAAGCAATTTTTAAAGTCTATTTAAAAGAATCAGACTGTTGATCAGAAAACCTTACTCAAAGACCTGAGATTTTATGAAGTTAAGATTAAAACTGCCATATGAATCATTCTATAGAGCTAAACCGAAAATAGAAATGGACAAAAGAGGAGCAAAATTTAAAGGTTTTATGCTCCTATACTGTTTTATGCTAGTGTGTACTTCTATTATGTAACTGATAGAAGCTCTGGATGACAATCAAACGGTTGTTGTTAATTCCTCAGTTCACTGAATGTTGCTTTGATATTGCGAATCTCAGGTCTGCTGAGCAATAGTGCATAATGAAACAGGAATAAATTAATGAAGTGGGAAATAGTTTACACATTGCAGAAAGGATATTGTATCACATTTATTATGCAAGTAATGTGAGGAAAAAAGGAATTACAACCAGCTAATTCTAGGTAAGCATTGTGGGTAAGTGCGCAAAAATTTTTTATAAAATCATTGGAAATATGCATTTAAAAATATAGATATCACATTCTCCAACAAGACTTCAGTTCATTTTATACTATCCTAGTATAGCTGTCTTTTATTTCAGCATTAAAAAAAGAAGGTATTAGGATCAGGAATATTAGAAAGGCTAAGCTCTCAAAGTCGCGTATTTTTCTTATATCTCTTACCTCTTGGAAACTTTTCAAGAGAATGCTGGCAACAAGACAAAATACAAGAGCAAGGGGGAAGAAAAAGACCTAGCTCTATAAATTATAGTGTACTTTGGAAGACTACTTTAAACAAGTGGTTTGGAGTGCGAACTGATGTTTTTCCTCTGTTGACTCATTTTCACTCTGTGAACAGAAGTGTACTTATTTTAATGACCAGTTTTCAATTTCTACTGCTAGTCAGGTCTGAACCAAAAACGATCTACTATAAAAGCAAACTTTATGTGCTGGAACTTATCCAAAATGTTCTCCTCCAGGGGTGTGTGATGGTTTCAAAGAATCTGACACTAATGAAAGATCTGCATTTCATGTCATTGAACTGAACTAATGCATTCATGAGCATGGCTCCTGATTCTACCATCTCACTACTTCCTGTCTATGATTTTGCCCATTCATTTAACTTCCCTAAAGAACTCTTTTGTCCACCCTATAAAACACCATAAAATAAACCTATGAATATACACTTTTACAAGAGGCACCATATACCAGGAAATACTTAGCTATGGAAACTTCTCAGTTAAATTCATCATAAATGCTGCATGCCTAATAAAAAGTTTGTTATTAAGTAGGTGATGCAAGGCTTATAAATATTTTTGTTGCTGCTAAAAGCATTAGGATGATTAATGTTATTATTTTTGGTATAATTACCTTTCTGCCCTTAGATTCTACTACATCAAATCTAACCTATTGAACTACATGGTTTTCTCAGAGCATTTTTCTGTGCCTCTGTAGAAAAAATTAATTCTCTTTAACTGGAATCTCCTTATATCCTTGCCTTCAAGATTGAACTCAAATGTTAAATTATTCTGAGAATCAAATAATGTGTTATGTATATTGCAATTAGTCTGGTGCCTTATACATAGTAAGTGCTCAGTGGTGAGCTATCATCCTTATTTACAATTCTATTCTTCACTTCCGGTTCTGTTTTCCTATGCACAGGGAACTGGGATTGTTTCCTCCTACCCCTCAAACATAGTACAAAAATAGACTGAATGAGTGAATAAAGCATAAAATAATATTTTCAATTAGTAACACAGCTGTATTCTTCAATAATTGATTTTCAATATCAATAAACATGGGGTAGAAAATCAACTGACTCACTCAATTCTTCAATACAGTTGATACACTATTTAGTTCATAAATGTCCTCTCAAAGCATCTTTTTACTATCTCCTTAATATATCCTTTATTTATTCATTGGAATGTTAATTTAGGTAAGGTAAAATTAATAAAAGTTTGAATTAGTGACCAATTTTTTCAAATGAGATTCTAGTATTCATGTGAATTTATAAAAATAACAATTATATTAAATTGGATTAAATTAGATTTTGAAAAAAGGTATAAAGGTAGCCTAAAGTGAAAGAGCAATAGTAAATGAAATTAATAAAAGTTGCTTTCAGCAGGGAAACTGTATATGGTTTTCTATATCTTTGCTTTATATTATCTTTAGCCACTTTATTAAGAGAAGAAGATAACTGCTTATTCTATAATAAAAATAGTTTCCTTTATTTTTTCCCCGAAGAATGCATAATTTCTTATGACTTGAGGTAAGAAAGATTCTTATTCTTCAAAATACCTTCTGTACTGTAAGATCTGTTCAAAGAATTCTAGGATTTACCTTCTGTAACTAGTGGCAATGACCCCACTGAATTGTAGATATTAGAGTTTGGAGGTCTTTAAGTACCTTTTATTTGTGTTGAATTAAATCACACATTTCATTAATTACACAGGTCATGTATTTGCCTAGGAGTTAAAATATTCACTTTCAAAATGAAATAAATGAAAAGCAGCTGGTCAGGAGAACATGGGGCAAATGCAGGATGTATTTTAGAATTTATTTATTTTCCTTTTAAGTCTTTGAATTCCTCATGTGTGGGTTTACTTGCTATTTCCACATTTTAAGTTTATCTAAACTGGTTTCACGTCTTGCAGCAAAAGTTTCAGGAGGGAAAAGAGCTGATTCAAACATGGAGGAAAAATAAAACCCCTGAAAGCAAGTTCAGCCTGTCTCTACACAATAGTCAATGGAAGTTATTTTTCAGAAAAAGTGAAGTTTTCAAAGTTTATATTAAGAACAAATTAAGACTATGATGATTAGGAGTTTGGGATTAACATATACTCACCACTCTATATAAAACAATCAACAAAGACCCACTCTATAGCACAGGGAATTCTACTCAATACTCTGTAATAGCCTCTATGGGAAAAGAATCTGAAAAAGAAGGGATGTATCTATGGATACCTGAATCAAGCTGCTGTACACCTAAAACAAACACAACATTGTTAAATCACCTACACCTCAATATAAAAACAAAAAACCAAGTTACTTTAGAATAAATGGAAAATCACTTAAAAAAAAAAAAAAAACAGGTTGTTTTCACGGAATGGGTACAGAAAGTGACAAAAAAGAATAGTATTAGTTGTTTTCTAAATAAGGGAAAGGTTCCAGGGAAGAACGGTCTCACCGTTTGGCATGCGTGCCTGTCGGGTAATACCGAGAGCAGGAGATGCCGTCCCAGGCGCAGTAAGGGTCCCGGGCCAGGCAGCAGTCGGCACAGGCGCTTCCGTACATGTCACACTGGTGGAATCGGACTTGGGCCACAGCAGAAGCAGATCCAATATAGAGCTGTTGCTATAGACATCAAGGAAGAGAGAGGCCAGCAGCAGAAACGGACAGACTCTGAGTTCTTACACTTACATTTTCACATTCCTATGTAATCATTTCTGGGAATATTCATTTAAATAACTACAGTTACTCAGGACTGATGATGGAACACTAACGCTTTGGTTTTCTCCAAGATCTGAAATACTTTTACAGACTTGTCTGCCTGAAGGACAAAAGTGCTAGAGTGAGGCTGACAAAAATCTTAAGTTGACTATACTTTCATTCATTATCAAAGTATCATTCATTATCAAAGTATCATTTGTCATCTAACATTGTAGATCTTTTTAAAAAGTCTACAGGACTGTCCAGTAGGAGAGTGAAAAAGTAAATGGTCTTTTTTTTTGCATTTTTAATGGATACAATTGACATATAACATTATATTAGTCTTAGCTGTACAACATAATTGTTTGATACTTGTATATATTGTGAAATGGTCACAATCATTCTAGTTAACCTCCCTCATCTCACACTACACATATATATTTTTTTGTGATGAAAACTTTCAAGATCTACTCTCTTAGCAGCTTTCAAATACATAGTACAGTATTGTTAACTATAATCATCATACTGTACATCACCAGGACTTACCTATTTTATAACTAAAAGCTTGTACATTTTAATAACCTACACTCATTTCACCTAGCCCCTGCCTCTGGCAACCACAGATCTGTTCTCTGTATCTATGAGCCTGTTTTGTTGTTGTTTTCCAATAGTGCACATAAAAATGACATTATATGGTATTTGTCTTTCTTGGACATATTTCACTCGGCATAATGCTCGCAAAATCCTTTCATGTTACTGCAAATGGCAGAATTTCCTTCTTTTTCATGGCTGAGTAACACTCCATTGTGCATGTGTGTATGTACATGTGTATGTGTACAACTTATTTATCCAGTCATTCATAGATGGATGCTTAGTTCATCTCCGTATCTTGGCTATTATAAATAAACCTGAAATGAACATGGGGGTGTATGTATCTTTCTGAATTAGTATTTTTGTTTCCTTTGGATAGATACCCAGGAGTAAAACTGCTAGATCATATGGAAGTTCTATTTTTAATTTTCTGAGTAACCTCCATACTGTTTTTCACAGAGGCTGTACCAATTTACATTCCTACCAACAGTGCGTATTGACATATAACATTTAGAAAAGCGACACAGCTATATACATAGAATGATGTGGAATAAACTGTAAGATATGTTAGTAAGTAAAAAGTATAAGTAGCAGAACAATAACCTCATATGTCCCTATCTGCCTTAACATAAAAGATAACTTATAAATAAATGAGGCAATATATGTAACATCTACTCTCAAAGTTACACCAGAAACTGGTTCCAGTAAAGTGGAAAGTAGGTTTATTTTTCATTGTACACTCCCTTATATTATCATTACCATGATTTTTTGCAAAAATATTAGCAAAAAAAACCCCATGGAATAATGTTCTATTATGGTTTTACAGGTAAATCTATTCTTGTCTATTTTTCTACAAACAAATTATGAAGAAATCTATTACCTACCTGTAAATCACTATGTATTTCTGTCTGAATAAAGCTGTAACTTGTTAACATATAAGAACATATATGTAAGCTTTCTATCTTTTGACCTTATCTGATACATAGAGTGCACACACAGAGACACCTATACAACTTACTCTCTTTGATGAAATCTCCATAGAAATAATAGGAACTGGATCCTGAAAAATTTTAAAAATTCATATTTAGTAATAAAACTATAGAAACAGACCTTAGTATGGTTATAAATTAACTGAAATAATATTAGGTGTGTGAGTGGTTCTCTGTCAAGCAGTATATAGCTTTCATTTTAGTAAATCAAAAGGAAAACACAATTAAATAAAATATGATTTCTTTCAAAAAATATTTTCTAATAGAGTAGGACAAAATATAGATGAGAAAAGTAGTGAATAATCTAATTATCTTTCAGTTTGTCTCTGCATTATAATTTTTGGGTTTGCATTTGAGTATTACTCATGTTTTGGAACTCAGTTATGTTTAAATAATGAAGTCAGAGTGCTATTTCTTATAAAGAAAGTTGAACCATTAGAAGGAAAACAGTTATATCTTTGAATAGGTCTTATTACCAATAAACCATGTGATCTTTAATTGTTTTAACTCAGGCCTAAACAAAATACTATGATCTTTCTTAGCTTTTTGAATGTTGAGTTTTAAGCCAACTTTTTCACTCTTCTCTTTCATCCTTATCAAGAGGCTTTTTAGTTCCTATTCTCTTTCTGCCATTAAGACGCTTGCTCCTTGGATGATAAAGCTATGACAAACCTAGACAGCATATTAAAAAGCAGAAAGGTTACTTTGCCAACAAAGGTCCATATAGTCAAAGCTGTAACCATAGCTTTTTCTCACAGATGTGAGAGTTCTACCATAAAGAAAGTGGAGTTACAAAGAATTGATGCTTTCAAATTATGGTGCTAGAGGATTCTTGAGAGTCCATTGGACTGCAAGGAGCTCAAACCAATCAATCCTAAAAGAAATCAACACTGAATATTCATTGGAAGGACTGATGCTGAAGCTGAAAGCCCAATACTTTGGCCACCTAATGCAAAGAGCTGACTCACTGGAAAAGACTCTGATGCTGGGAAAGATCGAGGGCAAGAGGAAAGGGGGCAACAGTGATGAGAAGGTTGGATAGCATCACCGACTCAGTGGACACGAGTTTGAGCAAACTCTGGGAGATAGTGAAGGACAGGGAAGCCGGGCATACTGCAGTCCATGGGGCGGCAAAGAGTTGGACATGACTTAGCGACTGTACAATATCAAAATATTTTTCTGTCAATCTCCATTAATACAGAATGCTCTGAAAAATGTGCATTATCATCATCACTGTCCTGGAACTGCACCAAAGGAAAGACAATCTACAGGATAGTTTTGAGTGCCTCTGTGCAATTCTAGGGGTGGTTAAGACCAGAATATTTCTAAGGACATCACAAACTCAGTCATTTCTGTAAGTGGAGAAGTCATAGGCACGTGGGATACACTCCTGGGTAATTAATGGATAATTATCCTTCAAATAGTTATTTTTTGAAAGAGAAAAATTTGATCATCTATATTAAAATTTTAAATATTTAAAACTACAGAACACTTTATTCACGTGTCGTTGTTTAGTCACTAAGTTTAGTCATTAAGTCACTATGTTTGCAACCCCACAGACTGTAGTCCATCAGGCTCCTCTGTCCATGGGATTTCTCAGGCAAGAATACTGGAGTGGGTTGTCATTTCCTTCTCCAGGGAATCTTCTCAACTCAGGGCTCGAAGTCATGTCTCCTGCACTGGCAGGCAGCTTCTCTACTGCTGAGTCACAAGGAAAGCATATACATGCATTTATTCATTCAAAAAACAATGTTTCTTAAGGATTTATGTGAACAAGACATTGTTATGATGAATGCCCTTAATATGACATCTGTGATTCCTAATATGAAATGAAATCTTATAGAGGCCCAATATGCAAAATAAACAAAAATATAGCTGCTCTGGGGATTCTCCAGTGGCTCAGCAGTAAAAGAATCCACCAGCAAGGCAGGAGACGCCAAGACATGGGGTCAATTCCTGGGTCAGGAAGATAACCTGGAGAAGGAAATGGCAATCCACTCCAGTATTCTTGCCTGGAAACTCCCATGAACAGAGAAGCCTGGAGGGCTACAGTCCATGGGGTCACACAAGAGTCGGACACAGCTGAGCGACTAAGCAACAGCTGCTCTGGTTGAGATAAGAATGTGGTTAACTTTGTGTGACGTTATAAGGAATCTAATCTTCTGAACAGCTAAGGTGAAATAAACTGTTTTCATCAAAAGCATTTTCGTACACATTCACTACATAGATACACAATCATCATTATTGCACATTGTGATCTTGTACATTTAATTACTTGCCAAAATTTATGTGCTCCTCCAATATCAATACTTTTGGTATTTTGCTGCCATTCACAGCCATGCTCATGCTCAGAATGGCAAAAAAAAAAAAAAAAAAATCTGAGCTGCCCAAAATGTACATTCCCAGCTGAGGTTGATCAAGGTATACCCTGCCTTCTTGTTTCAACTCTCATACTGTAAACAAATATCTTCATGTTCCATTTGGTACCATATTTTTATTTTTGTCCTTTTTGTTAATGATTTACTGTTTAAAAGGCCCCTAAGCATGTTGAAGTGTTGTGTTCCTAAGTTCCAAAAGGCTGTGATGTGCCTTATGAAATAAATATGTGTTTTAAATAAGCCTTGTTCAGGTAGGAGTTATTAGCGCTATTAGCTGTAAGTTCAATTTTAATTAATCAATAGGATAGTCCTGGTGGCTCAGTGGTAAAGAATCCACCTTCAGTGCAGGAGACATGGGTAGATCCCTGGGTCAAGAAGATCCTCTGGATGAAATGTCAACCCACTCCAGTATTCTTGCCTGGGAAATTTCATAGACAGAGGAGTCTAGCAGGCTACAGTCCATGGGTTGGCAAAAGAGTTGGACACAACTGAGCGACTAAACAACATATACTAAATAAGTTGTCTTTAAAAAGAAACACAAATAAAACAAGTTTCCGTATCAATCAGTTGACAAATGCTGTGACTAGAGACTCTCAGGAACCCAATGCTGTATCTCCTCTTCGTTTTTCAGTAGCTCAGTCGTGTCCGATTCTTTGTGACCCTATGGACTGCAGCGTGCATCTCCCCTAGGAGCAATGATTACTAATTAATTCAGTGTTCAAAGACCATCACTGCTACAGATGGCAAGACTTACTGTGTCTATGTGGCTGTGTATGTGTGTGTGTAAAAAAGAGAGACAATATATACAACTGCTTTTGTCATGCTTAATATTTCCATTATCATTTTGCATTTTTCTTTTAGCAAATTCTCTGTGTAAACTGCACGTGATAAAAAGGCAATCTACTTATCACATGACAATGCCCACAATATGAAACCTGCTATTTTTTTAATTGTTTTTATTGATAGTACATTTGCTTAAGACAATGATTGTAATAATGATTCTACAATTCATTTGTGGGATAAGTGTCATTTATGTCCCAGTTCATATAATGAAATCCTTTTCATGCTTGGTAAATACTGGCTTCTTTATCTGAATAGTGAATAGTCTATGATAATCAAATAGATGTACCAGAATTTTAAATCATTCTTCACTTTAAAGTACTCTGAATTTACAACATACTGATTAGGATTAAAAAAAAAAAAACTGACGTAATGTTTTTTCTATTTATAATTCACTTGCAATTGTCTGCAATACATAAATGTTGGCTATATGTTTCACTAAAAATACCTTGAATATCTGAAGTTCTTCTAGAATTACTTCTTCCATTGATTCTGTTTCTTGGTTGTAAATCGTGATCACTTTCAGCACAATTCCATTATCTATAAGAAAACAAAAGAAGAGATAATCCAGAAACTTTGTCACAATGTGGCTTTCAAACAATTAAAAACCATGGAGAGATTATAAATTTAAATAAGATTTGAAATCTAGATGTATAAAATATTTACTCATTGCCAGTTAAAACAATATGGCTATTTATATATTCATATTTTAAATTAGCAAAAAAATCAATTTTGTGTACCTGGTCAAAGGATAAGACCAAATAATATAAAATTATTTTTCAACAATTTGATTCAAAAACTCAATTAAAGGTTCAGAAATCAAGATGTCTTTTGGAATTAATGAAATAGAAGACAGAAAATTATTCTAGTTTTTTCTGTGATGTATGATGGAAGAATATTTTTTACCTAAAGCTACCTCCTGGTAAGACTATATCTTTAATCTTAGGGACCCTTCCAAGCAACACACAATGGAAATCTTGACATATTGATATATAAATAGAATATATTTATATCTATACATATACATTTTTCCTCCCAATTTTAATGAGATATAATTGACATGCAACACTGTATAATTTTAAGGTATACAGCATAATTATTTGATCTACATCCATCATGGGCTTCTCTTGTGGCTCAGCTGGTAAAGAATCCACCTGCAATGGGTTCGATCCTTGGGTTGGGAAGATCCCCTGGAGAAGGGAAAGGCTACCCACTCCAGTACTCTGGCCTAGAGAATTCCATGGACTATACAGTCCATGGGATTGCAAAGAGTCAGACACGACTGAGCACGTACACCACAAAATAATATCACAATAAGTTTAGTGAACATCCATCATACAAAATAGTTTATTTTTTCCCTTGTGATGAGAACTCTTAGGGTTTACTCTCTTAAAAAGGTTCATTATAACACACAGCACTGTTAACTATAGTCATGGTATATATTATATCCTTAGTACTTATTTATCTCTTAAAAAGGTTCATTATAACATACAGCACCAACTTAGTCATGGTATATATTATATCCTTAGTACTTATTTATCTCATAATTGGAAAGATGTATCTCTGACAACCTTCATCCAGTTCTCCCACCGCTCACCTCCAGTAACCACAAGTCTTGTTATATACACTTTCAATAAAAATTTCAAATATACACTATAGAGAGAATAGGGTAATAAGTCCTCCTGCACTAATCATTTAGTTTATATAATTATAAATAATTTTATAAATTTATACCTACATTTTAAAATCCTACCTTGTTTTTATTATTCCTGATATTCTGAACTTGTTCTTTCCAATGAAAACTTAATAAAACACTAACTTGACTGTAAGAACAATTTAGTATAGTGCTAGAAATGACTAGGGGGGAAAAAGCACTTTGGAGGTTCTGATCCTGGAGTTTCTATAGTACTTATGCAATTTCTTTAAAAATTATGAAATCGTGTGGTTGGCTAAATATAATGTAATTAAAATAAAATTAATAAAAATTACCAAAAGGAACAAAATTATCATATCAAGCACACATTATAAATATCCCACAATTATCATATCAAGTAAAAAAGCAAAGAGGAACTCAAATTATCAGTTTGCAACTAGTGATCTTTCAATAAAGACTACTATATATAGTACTAAAACATGTGTCTGGTAAATTTGGGGAAAAATAACTCTTTTGTGGGATTATTCAAAGTTTTACTCATCACACATTCATCAAATATGTTCTTTAGTGCTGAAAAGTTGTGGTTCAATATAATTGTATCTTTAAGCTCAACATAGGTTACATGAGAGCCTAAGTATATACCTTATATATTTCTGGAATTCTCTCAAATAGCTTTGGTCAATCTAACAAAAAAGTATTTCTGAAAACATTCTTGGATTTATATACATGACTTCTACTTTCCAAGGTGGTTAAAAATAACATGCTTTTTTCTGTGATTAATTTTATCAAATATTACTCTTGCTTACGGAATTCTTTCTTTTTTTTTTAACTTTGTTGGATACAACTATAAGTGAATTCGTGGCCAGGTAATTTTAACTTTGTTAAAGAAATGTGATGCTTTGTTAATCTTGAACCCATAGTGCAGAACATATTGCCTAGTCATTTCAGTCATATCCGATTCTTTGTGACCCCATGGACGGTAGCCTGCCAGGCTCCTCTGTCCATGGGATTCTCCAGGCAAGAATACTGGAGAGGTTTGCCATTTCCTTCTCCAGCAGAACATATTACTAACCTCTTAAATGAATAAAATATAGCTGCAAGAGACATCAATTTTTGGAAATCAGACAATTACCTCTTTACTTGTACCTTTGCTTTTTCAAAAAGCATGAGTGGGAAAGTTCAAGCACCAATATTAATACTATATACTAATTCCTGATCTGGGCATATGTAATGTCTCTTTAGAATATGTCAATGATTAAAGTTATATATAGTAGAATGCTTACTCTTCTAAATAGGATTTGCTATAGCAATTACTATAATGCATATATAAAAAAAGAAATGATCGTTTTAATGATTCTTTAAATGACTATATAATTTCAAAGTATTTGACAGAATTTGATACACATTACCCTGCATGCTAAATGATTCCAAGTTTTCCTCCATAAGCTAGATCTAATGAATGACACTAATTGAAATCACAGATCTATTTTACATTTTGACTTTTAGCATATTTATTATATTTTATTTTAATAATGAAGGATATTATAGCTTTACTCTAAAATTTTAGTCTAAAATTTTATCTCCATCAGGTTTCCCTTGTGGCTCAGCTGGTAAAGAAACTGCCTGCAATGCAGGAGACGTGGGTTCAATCCTTGGGTTGGGAGAAGCCCCTGGAGAAGGGAAAGGCTACCCACTCCAGTATTCTGGCCTGGAGAATCCAATGGACTATATAGTTCATGGGTTGCAAAGAGTCAGACATGACTGAGCGACTTTCATTTTCTTTCACTTTAATGTATAACATTTAGCTTGTTTCATTTCACATGATTGACTTCTGATGGGGCTTGATAAGCACAGTTGAGATAATAAATTTAGGTGAAATTACCTAAACTTTACCTAAAGATTGAAAAATCTTGAGCCCTTACTGAGAAGCCAAGGGAAGCAGTGGCCCCGAGGGACTAACAGAAGAGAACCATCCTTGCTATGGCACCCTACTTCTGCTCTAAGTTCTTTTCTGGAACCCACATTGTTTATTAACATCAATTATTCATTTCTTAATGTATTCATTTTGTTCAAATGTATTAAATATCGACCATGTATCAGGAATTACAGGCTGTAACTGCCCCAAATTCTTCTCTTCCATTGCAGTGGACAGACAGTATGTAAGAAAGCCAAATGGGTCAACAGAGGTTTTGTTGACAGGCAGGGATTTTTAATGTAATGTTATTGATTTCAAGGTTCAATTTAATGTCTGAGTACTTTCTAATTTCATTACCTGTCCCAATGAACAAGACATCATATTGGCCATCCTCAGCTTCTACTCGATCCACTGCTATTTGCTTCAGGTTATACTTTCCATCTGTTTTCACTAGTATTGGTTTTTTATGGGCAGGTTTTATGGGCTGGTACATAAGTGGATGGCTTCTAGCAAATCGGATGGCATCATCGGGATAGTCTTTGGTAGTCTCATACCTCCCTCCGTTCACCTTGCTGGCACACTGGAATACAAATGGATCAGAGAATATTTTCCTATGAAATCTAAAGGGCAGATTTATAGTCAATTGTAAGGAGAATTACAAAAACTGAGTATGTTCAATTAATCAACTATGTATTTAGCAATATTTAATAACCACATGTTCTTTACTACAGAAATAAAATCTGAATTAAAAATTGCATAGTGAGGCTGAATTATTTAAAAAATGTGGCACTAGAAATAGACAGCAATGAAATCCTGAAAAACAAACAAAGTACATATAGTTTGGAGATAGTACAAACATAATATTAAAATATTTTAATTATTTTCCTGCTTCTAAAATTTATTTTTCATGTTGCAAATTAAATTTTAAAGTAAACAATGTACCATTCATAGCAAAACCAGGTGACTTGTTATTGCACTAAATCTTTCCCCCAAGTTAAGAATTACAACCACACAACAGCTTTCCCATTACTGACACTGATTGGTGAGGGTTTCAATTGTCTCACTGACTATAGAATTTTAGTGCTATAACAGAAACCTCTTCAAATTCCATCATTGTTAATTAAGAGGGGGGCAGAAAAAACCTTTTCTGTTCTAGTGTAATTTGTATGAATTTATATTATGTTTGTATGAATCAGACACAATAATTTGAAAAAAACCAGAAATACCCGCTATAACACGTCTCAATTCTTAAAATCACCGACTCTAAAAACAAATGTTCAGCAGTACCTAAGCTACTTCTTGGAATACCTATAAGTATGTTGATTCATGCTTGTTATTTAGTGCTCCCTCATTTCACATATTTTCTTCTAGAACCAGCAACACTTGTAACGGTGACCTTGATAAAAATTTTCTACTTTAGAGTATAAACACAGTAGTTTATTAATCATTCTGTAACGAGGGCATTTTTAAATGGTTTGTTTTAAAATTTTGGACCATATTTCTTAATTTGGCATCAATATTTCAGGTGAGTGTACTTTCATGATATATAATTGGAAACATTCTAGACCAGCCTGGAAGCAGTTCAGTAACCAGTCACTTCCTCTAAATCTCCTTTAATACCATGTGGTTTCAAGAAGCATTTCCAGCAAAGCCACAGGAGTGGGTTTTCTCCATTTAAATTGTAATTTCAATCAATAGAGTGAAATAAAATATACTTTATGTCTTATTGGAAGTAATAATTTTAACCTAGTGAGAGAGAGTGATTGAAATGGTAAAGCCTTACACTTGTTAACTGAGGTAAGGTTTGTTTCCACTTTGAACTGTGGCTCTGCAAAAATGATTCCTACTGACTTAAAAGTACCTGTGGAATCAGCATAGTGATGGGTTTTCACCAGCTGCTCATAATGGTGTAGACTGAATTGCGTGACAAGTTTGTTCGCCATGAACAGCAGATACAATGCTGCTACCTTTTTGCAACCTAATTGTGTACAGGACACATAATACAAAATCCTCCTCATCATTTATTATCATCATGTGTGCAATTAAAAGCACAGTATGAATGGCTAGTTAGGGAGAATCTTGGTAGCACCAGTTAAGAGGCAAATGGTGGAACTTCCTCTTGGCAAATGGGTTGCTCAGTATTCTGAAGAGCCAAAGAAAAAACTTCCTCTCAATATGCTTAAGTGAGAAGCTGGGATAAAGTCTGGTCTAGGGAACTAAGAGCCTGACTCAATTATCAGAATATATAATAACAATATGGTAACATTCTCTCGCTTGGAAACCACTTGGGGGCACTAATTCTTCTAAAGAGGCTGAGAGGAATACGATGCTCATTTTAGTGATATTTCTGTATTCGCCAGTACCTCTAAAAATAAAAATTTAGTTAGAGTCACATGGATAGACAAAATATCAACAATAATATATATTTTATAATGCTAAGATGTATCCATTTTAGATTACATTCTTTTCATTAAATAACAAGCATACATCTAGATGTAAGAAGTAATATTTCTTTACCATGCAAGTAACCAAGCAGATTTTTAGTTGTAGAATTTCTTAACTGTTTCATGCAAATTTAATAAAGCATCTGAACAATGAACAGAATATTACTAAAAAAGCCTTTCAAAAATAATAATACTTTGCTAAACGCCTAAACTTACAGATCCAGGTCTTGGGTAAGGTACTTTTCCTTCATAGAGCGACCAGTGGTATTCAGGTCCTTCCTTATGTGCATATGGTCCATTAAAGGCTGCCCGGATGCTAGACATGTGATAAACACATATAGCATGGCCTCTAAATATATTACTGGGGAAAAAAAAGATAATTACTATTCTGGAATAGACTAGGAGGTCATCTAGTCAAACCCTACAGACACCCTAGATAAGGAGGAAGTCTTTTGGGTAAAAGAGTTGCAATCTCTTAGGTATAAGACTAGAGATATTATCTACTACAATACTCCAAGTATTCAAACTCCAAACTTACTGTTTTTTGCCTATTTATTAGAGCAAATTAAAAATGACATTGTTAGAATCACAAAAGCAGTCATGTCATTTCATTTTTTTTTCCAGTTGAATCTTAAAATTTTAATTGAACTATAATTGATTTAGAATGCTGTGTTAGTTTCAGATGAACTACACACACACACACACACACACACATATGTAAATATATTCTTTTGTGTTTTACATGTCTTATTAAGGAAGATTTCGTCTTAATATTTTTAAAGATTCATTTCCAAGTTGAGGAAGGTTTTATCTTCTTGCATCTCTTTCAGGTATACTGTGTTTCTCTTCTTGCCATGCTGTTAATATTGTTGTAAATTTTATTCAAATTTTCAAATTAGTGTATATGATTTGAAGAATAAATTAAAGTCTAAAGAGAATTAGGGGCTTTGTTCCATTCTTGAGCTTGGCTGTTACACAAACATTGATTGGTTTACTGTGTATTACTCCCTCCAGGTCACTGAAAACAGTGCTACAGTGGCAAGATGACTGGGCTGCACCAGATTAATTTTGAGAAAAGAATTAAATTATGCAAAACTCAGCTTCCTTACCTGAAGAACTAGAAGAAGTTGAAATTATTTTCTTGATAAATATTCTACTTATCTTGGATAAAGACAGTGTTTGAGCTTTCTTTATAAAATAAAGCTACAGCAACTTTTATTGTGAGTATTTAAAATAAGATTCTGTGAAAGAACATTTTAAAATTATTTGTTTTAAAGATTAGGCCACATTTCTTAATTTGGCATAATCTGAATGAAGTCTAACACCTCCCTAGCCTCCTTATTGTAAGAATTAAAATAATTAGATTGTGTAAGTGCTCTGCAAAATGCAAAGTTTTTTAAAAGTATAACATTTCCTACAGTATGAGACACCTTAGAACAGCAGTTATGTTACTGTCTAAGGACATCAGTTGACACATTTTATAACACACCTTGAAGCAATTGGAAATGCCTGCAACAGTGAGAAAACCAGAGATAGTCTTCCAACTGACGTGGCAGTAAACCTTTGATCACTATGCTATGATATCAACCTTTACGTCAGATAACACCTGGGAAGCCTTTCCTCAAAATTATGCATATATTGAACAGCCAAAATTGAAATTATGGAAGAAAATAATGTTCTGTTTTTGAAAACTCAGACAGATCAATTATGCTATCATTTATGAAAACAGCTTATAAGCTGATCATTCTAACTCATTAAAAAATCTATAACTCATTAAAAAATGACTATTCTATAGCTTACATTTATCATATAATGCCATGGAATCATCATGCAATGTACAAATTCTTCACTGGCATTAGAGAGAAGATGAAGTGTAAAAAAAAAATGTTTTCCATAGACTGTGATAACTATCAGTCTACATTAACTACTTCTTCTTGCATCAAGGAATAACTGATAGCAAAATTGTCTCTATGTTTCTGTGCTAAAGAAAAGGCCCCCTTAGGACAGCAGGATGCTTATCTAAAGAGTTTTATTATTTTTTTCAAAGTGAGAATAAGAAATTGCCTGCTGAAAAACTAAACAAAAACTTAATGCAACACCAAGGTGGGGGGACAGGGGAGATGAGCTGGGAGGCTGAGATTGGCATATATACATTATCTAAATACAAAATAGAGACGAAAACAGACTTGTACTGCACAGGAAACTCCACACCGTGCTCTGTGGTGATCGAAATGGGAAAGAAATTTTAAAAAGAGGGGATCTATGTATACATATAACTAATTCACTTTGCTGTACAGTTGTTATAGTTTAGTTGCTAAGATGTGTCCAACTCTTTTGTGACCCCAGGCTCCATTGTCTATGGGATTTCCCAGACAAGAATACTGGAGTGGGTTGCCATTTCCTTCTCCAGGGGATCTTGCTAATTCAGGGATAGAACCCACATGACCCGCATTGGCAGGTGGACTTTTATAAACCACTGAGCCACCTGGGAAACCCTTGCTAGACAGTAGAAACTTAAAAAGTATTGTAAAGCAATTATACACCAATAAAAATTAATAAACAAAATTTTATGGAGAGATCCTAAGCAAATAAAGTACACACGACAACATAAATGTTCAAGGCCAATGCAAAGCAAACAAGGAACTGAGTAATATTTTTCTATCCCCATCAAGAGAATTGAAGTATATTCTTTATTTCTCATTTTAACCATCTCATCTCCACTCTGATTTATTTGGAAAGACACGCAGGGAATTATATATATAAACTTTCAACTCAAACTGATTCTAATAACATATTTTCATCCACGTATCAGACACATGAAATGATCTTTGATTCATTTTTCCAGCACTCTTCAATGGATACATAACACAAAAACATAAAAATATCAGATCATAAGTCCTAAACTTGAGTAGTTTATTTAAATTTAAAACATGGAGGGCAAATCAGAAACGTGTGTTCTCTAAGAATCCACACAGGGGCAGGACAACCAGAGGACAGGAAGTGAGCAAATGCTGTGTGATTAAGGAATCAAGGAGTGTTTCATGAAGATGGTAATCGACAAGTACTGGAAGAGAAAGTAGATAAAGCAAATCATAGTGATGGGCAAACCAGACACTGGGATTCTGACAGGTTATTATCTTGTCAAAAGCAGAGTTTGAGGGAAGTTAGAGGAAAAACTTCCAATCTTAAGTGGGGAATAGTGGATAGAAAGACTTGAAAGCCTGACCCAGACAACTGTATATGATAACTGAAAGAATGATCCTAGACTTTACAGCATGGAACTAGTACCTTAAAACAAGCAAACAAACAAAAAACTGTATAGAAAAAAAAAAAGTCATTCTGTTGTAGATTGGGGGTGAAGAGCTTAGGATACTGAGCAGAGGAGGATGCTAGTACTTTAAACCAAAAGAAATAAGGATTTGGATTGAGATTGTGGCTTTAAAAAAGTACAACTGCAAATACAGAAGAATGAAGGGAAATTGGTGACTTGTAAAGTATAGAAAGTGAGAATAACAGATTAATCAATAGTATTTTCAATTACATCCACTGTGAAGGGATGAGGCATCTCTTGTTTCATGACACTTTGACTAACCATATAAATTTCTTACCTGGTAGTGTTGAAGAGTCCAAATATCACTGGGTTCTTATGATCTCTGGTATGTAGCAAGAACACATCCTCTGAAACATTAAAGATCATTACATTAACTTAATATGTTTAGCCCTCAAGGCATGTGAAGAAAATACAGTGACATAAAGTAGTCTAGAATCCATGATATATTTTAAGATATATCTTATATATGATATATATATATATTATATAAGATATTATATATATTATGATATATTATATATAATATGATACATGCATGATATGATATATATATGATATACATATTATATATAATATGATATAGATTTCCATATACAGTTAAGCAACCATGACCAAATCACAACATAGTGAGATGGATGAACTGTTGAGGATGACTTTGAGCTGGGCCTGAAGGAAGGAGCTGGAGGTGCTGACTCTAAAATAAAAGGAGGGGTCTTTTTGCTTTTCCAACTCCTTTGGCCCAACTTGTGGACCCGGCTGAGATGAGAATAAAAACTTGCTGTAAGTTAGAAGTCAGTGACGGTGTAAAGCAAGTTTTCTATGCATGTTAAAAACAGTGAGGGTTTTACAAAGAAGCACACATATCAAAGAGGAAGATTTAACTCTCCTAATAACATTTACCTAATTCATCAAAATATGTATCAATCCCATTCATGCCCGGTACTGAGCAAACCAGTCTAGCTTTCAGGAAAGTGCTCCACTTATTCACCAGGATTCTCTGTCCTCCCATATCATTCTGTGAAAAACAAAAAGCAGGTCAATGGGGACCCAGAGAACTTTTACCAACAATGGATTTTGTATTATTAAACATGAAGATGGCAAGAGTTACACCTTTTTTACTTAAGTAGAAATTTTGGTCTACTCCTCAAATAATATTAAAGATGCAATTCCTCATAAACCTTTTCCTTTTTTTTAGGTTTACACATGCTGCCTTGTCAGTGTGATTTCACAATGGCCCATTAAACAGTTTCCAGGTGTGAAACAATGTTAGTTGAGTAGGTGCCCCAAAATAAATAGCAACTTTTATGATACAGTAGCTTTTACTATTACTTTATTGATAAATAATCTGCTTATCTCAGAAATACAGACACATCTCTTTTTCTTCTTTTAGGGAAAAAGACTTATGATACGAACACATATGCATACATACACACAACAAGCATATATATTTGTACACATATACAAAATACATACATGTGTATATGTGTGTCTGTGTGTACATCCATACATGTACATATGAATATCTTAAATTTATTGAGTATCTTTTTAAATATCAAAATAACTTCACATTTATAATACTATTAGGATTCTCTCAATATATAAGGCTACTTCAGTTGGTTTTGAATATTCACTAAATCATCTATCTGAATTCCAACAAACTATAGATGTTTTTCCCTACAGAATCAACCATCTGAATTGTTGAAACGTAATTATGTAAATTATTTAGAATGTGGATTACAGAAACTAGAAAGATTTTGGTGAAATTAACGTTTTAAAATGGAGCTTAAACTTCTGTATGGGAAGAAGTATAGCCTAATTATACACCATTTCTTCTTAATAGAGCTTTGAAAATGGGGAAGATAACACAAAATGCAAAGTTCTTTTCAGATTAAACTTTAGTCAACATGAAGTCTAAAGATTAGACACTAAATACCAATTTTAGGGAGCCTAAGAGAATACTATAAAACATTTTAAAGTAGAAACCTATTATAAAATGAGCAAAGGCCTGACATTAAATTGTGAGATAAGCAAGCTTAATGAGAGAGGAAAACAGTCCTCACCACACAGAGTCGCCCCACTCTGGTATAAATTGCATGAGCACTGTTTTCTGCCTCCAGGGCCTTCTCCGTGAAAAAGAAATACACTTTGTTGTCATCTCGGTCTTCATTGTCAGGGATCATATAAGAACCTACAAATTTTGGTTCTAGATAAGTAAAAAATAGAAGAAAATGTAATAGTTATTACAACAAACTTAAAATATTTCCTTGACATTTTGTACTAACTTTTAATATCATGTAGATATCTCCATGTTCTCTGCAAATCAACAGTTTTACGGAAGTGTTAGAGGATTTAAAATTTAACTGAGTCCGGGAGGAAAATAATCTGATTTCAAACAACATACACTAGAGACTTGAATTCAAAAAAGAATAGGTTAAGAGCAACATGATGATACTCTGTACAAATTTCCTATCTGTCTCTCTATCCATATAAAGTCAATATAAATATATGAAAAATATTTTAGTAAAGAAGTCTATCATTACTTTTTTTTAACTCATAAATTGTCTACTAGTACAGCTCATGGAAGATCATTTTAATTTTAAGGTGGAAAATTCACTTTAAGTTTTTGTATTTCTAATCGAATGGATCTGAGTGAATGACTTTTGACTGATACAGAATGTCAAATATTTTAATGACAAAATGCTGGCAATAATGACTATGCACTCTAAAGCTTAATAAAAAGGTTGAAAATAATGAAACTACTCACTATAAAATTATTTTAGTTCTTAGATATACCAATGTGCCAAAATATAAACATGACTTCTTACAAAGAATTCTATGCAAATAAATGCCTAGTGATGTTCCTAGAATTTTATTTGTCTCTAAAGTACAATGTGATTCTGTTAAACAAGCAAAGAAAAGCAATCAATTCATGCAAAATTATACCAACTGACAAGAGACAACAACTTATTGGATGAAAGGGGTTTTCATTCTGCATACATTTGCTTTGTTCATTAAAATCCTGATTTGTAAGTATTGCTCTGAGAGTAATTTGGTTTTATTATAAAGCTGATCAATTTTTATATAAAATGATATGCATATATCATATAATATTTTAATTTGGGAATATTGCTAAGAAAAAAAGGAGAAATTTGCAAAACCTATAAATTACATTTGTATTGTTATCATTATCAAAATGGCAAGTTTCCCATCAGCTCTGGACTTGCTTTTCAGTTCTGAGTCATAAACTTTTCTTCTCGACCCCACCTTTCAACAGGCGCTCATCATCATGCTCAGTGCGGATCTGAGCCAGTCGGCCCAGGCTCCTGAAGATGGCAGCATCTCTGCCCCAATAGTCACTGTAGAGTCCAGCAAACAATTCGCTACCTGCATGAAAACATCAGTTAAAGAGCCGTGAGTGTCTCTGGGTCTGATGACAACATGTTATGCTGTCCCGTGCTTAGTCACTCAGTCATGTCTGACTCTTTGAGACCCCATGGACTGTAGTCTGCCAGGCTTCTCTGTCCATGGGGATTCTCTAGGCAAGAATACTGGAATGGGTTGCCAATCCCTCCCCCAGAGGATCTTCCCAACCCAGGGATTGAACCCAGATCTCCCGCTTTGCAGGTGGATTCTATACCAGCTGAGCTACCAGGGAAGCCCGATGACAATGTATAAAACCACAACTGCAATAAACATATCCAGGTTTACCATGTATATGGCCTTAGAAAATCAACGCTACAGTACAGAGCAGGAGTGGTGCAGTCAGACAGCCAGGGTTTGAATCACGACACTACCACTTACTAGAAGTGTGACCTTGGACAAGTTGTTTAACCTTTTGGCCTCAGTTTCCACATTTACAAATAGGAACACCAAAAGCATTTAGAAGAGCAGGGGCATATGCTAAAACCTATATGATCAGTTGATAAATAGGCTGACTTTATGGTATTTTAATAAACTTCTTTCAATTTCCATATCATCAGGGTATTAGTGTTGGTATTATGTGTGACTCAGTTAATTCAAATACTTCTTGTAGTAAGAAATTGCCTCCAGTAACATGACTTTAGTGCAGGAACCACTAAGTCCGACAAAGTAGTATATAATTTAATTAGTTGTCATTTAATTTTTAAGTGTGTGGCTCATTTAGATAGAGATGATAGAAAGAGTTTGTGATTTAATCGGGCAGTCAACAGAATGAATAAAGCTAGCTGTAACATGTGGTGAAGGTCACAGACTTAAATCAGGCCAAGAAATACACAAATATATGCAGGATCTCAAAAAATGACTGTATGTCTTTGGGACAAGCCTGAAAAAAAGACATTAAAATAGCTTTAAATAGCTTAAAATAGCTTTAAATTTAAAATAGCAATAGAGAAAAATAAATTAACAGAGGGAAAAAAAAAGATAAAATTTTTTGAAAGGTCAAAACCTCTCAAGCACAGGGATGTGAAGTCCTCTTTTGTCAAATTGACAACAGAAGATAATGACTGTGCCCTTCAACTGAGGCCAGAATGATTGTCATGGGCATATGCAGCTCGAATTTTGTCTTGGGCAAAAATCTCTGGCCATGAAATGATAGCAACAGATCACTGGAGACAACAACCTCCATTTAGGGTGATAAAATTACTTCCTTCATGAGCATCATGTAACTCTGTTCAGGTTTTAAAATATAGAGATAATAAGTATACTAAACTCAAAGTATGAATGTTTTTCTGTTAAATTTGGAATGTGTCCACATGCTATTTAAAGTGTTTTTAAGTTTAAGATAATTCAAATTAATCATACTTCCAATTTAATAAAGTTAGTTGTATACTCATTTTAGAGTTAGAACTATTAAAGCTACAGGTATAAAAATGTGACCAAGTTTTCACAGAATTTAAGAAAAGTTGAGTGTCATATTTATAAACTTTATTTGCTATATTTAAAATTGGTTCAGTATGTATAAAGAATTTTCTCTAAAATTCTTTAAATTCTTTAAAACTTTAAAAAATTTGAACAGAATAAATATATTTCTATGGTTTCAAATTTGAGAAAGTAATCAACTGAGTTGCAAATAGGACACACTGCAAGGAGGTTTAAAAATAAAGATGAGGGACTCCCATGGCTGTCCAGGGTTATGACTCTGTGTTTCCAAAGCAGGCGGTGCAGGTTTGATCCTTGTTTGGGAAACTAAGATCCCACATGCTGTGGGGCATGGCCAAAAAATTAAATTTTTTTAAAAGTAAAGATTCTTGCTTTTATCATACTAGATTTAGAAAAAGAAAACTGATATATAAGTTGAATTTTAAAACTTACAAGAAGAATAAGTTTTTATAAATGTTATAGTAAACTAGTCTTCATTCACAAAAACGTGAGTAAAGCCATAAATGGTTTTGTTTGTTTGGTTCACAAAATCCCCTATGGATACTTTAAAATTATATCAGGACACAATCAAATAAAACTCAGGTTTCCCACAAAGGAATTCACTTTTAAACTATATACATACATAATATTATGTTATATTATATTATATAAGAGAAAGAGAGAGACAGGAGAGACAGAAGCAAATGTGGTAGAATATTAACAGTTGGTGAATCAAGGTAAATGGCATAAATTTTTACTCCTCTCTCAATTTTTCTTTGTATTTGAAAATTTTCAAGACAACAAACTTAAAAATGAGCTGTATTTTCTGAATTAATCCCATATATTCAATGTATGCTAAGTGAGAAGTATAATAAGAAAAATAACAAAAGCTAAAAAATAAAGATGCTTTGTAGATACAAAGAAATATAATTTGGTAGAAAAGAATTATATCAGAACTCATGTGTAAGCAAGTTCTTTGGAACTAGAAAGGGTGGGAGGAAGAACATAATTTGTATCAAATTCAATCAGTGTTATCTTCACTAGAATTTTCATATCCATATGTGGAAAAAGAATATTTTGAGATAAAATGCATTCAGTGGTTAGAGATATGAACCATGGGATTCCTGCACTACTTGAACACAGATAAAAGAGAGTCATGCTGAATTCATTAAAAGGCTTTGGGGAACATCATCTCTATGGAATAAATGAGTGAGCTGACCCATAAAAAAGCTAACTGACTACTGAACCACCAGAGCAAGGGTTTTTCTGAAATTTTTAAAAACTATTATAGCTTCCACATAAAATATAAAGGCCACTTCATATGGATGAACTTAAGAGATTTTCATACAAAGTGAAGTAAGTTGGACACAGATAAATATCATATGATACCATTTATATGTGGAACCTAAAAATAAAATGATACAAATGAACTTATTTATACACAGAAATAGACCCACAGACATAGAAAACAAATTTATAGTTACCAAAGGGGAAAGAGGTGTGGGATAAATTGGGAATATGGGATAAATGTGGGATAAATGTGGGATTAACAGACACACATTACTATATTCAAAATAAACAGCAAGGATCTACTGTACAACACAGGGAACTATAAACAGTATTTTGTAATAACTCATAATGGAAAAGAATCTGAATAAGAACGTATACATGTGTATAAATCAACTATACTTCAATAAATAATAACAAACTATAAAGGTCATTTTGTAAAACTGTTCTAAACAGAACTTATTTTTCTAATATGGCCTGAGTGAATGTTTAATGCATAATAGGCACCCCAAATTTTTTTTTCTTTAAAATCACAACAGTTTTATACTTCATAAGATTTTAATGTACTTTAATTTCCTAAAATATTTATAGAATTTTTATATGTGAAAATATTATGGAAAATAATCTTTATTTTATTGCACATCAATTTTGTTGCACTTATCCCAATTTGAACACTGTTTCCAAGTTCTATTAATCCTCGTTTTAATCAATTCTATAAATTTAACAGATAAGTTTCACATGAAGCCACTAGATGGAGCCATATGATACCAAATGTGTGTGTATATGTACGTGTGTGTGTGTGTGTGTGTGTGTGTGTGTGTGTGTGTGTGTGTGTGTGTGTGTGTGTGTGTGTGTGTGTGTGTGTGTGTATATGCACACATACATACAGAGGGCAGGTTATCTGCAAAACGGAAAAGATGGATGATCTATTACCAATTTTAAACAATTTCCCTTTTTGTATTCAGATAAAAGAAAATGGCTTGTGAACAATTCAAATAACACAATATGAACTGTATGATTTAAACTTCAAAGAAGCTAGACAGGTGCTAAAAACTATATGCTATATAAACTGAAACAAATGTGTTTCTGTTAGAAACATTAGATTTTCCTCAGAATGGAAAGATTCTCCTTTCACATTATATTATCACTCTGAAGAACAAAATAAACTCATAGTAACAGATAATAATGATTTTTGGTAAAATACTTTCCCAAGAAAATATGAACACTTTGATGAAAAATAATAAATTAGAATAAAGCTTTAGGCACAAATGTTAACTAATAGTAATTAAATGAGCAAAAAACTCAATATTATTATAAATATTGATACTATTTATGTTAACTATACAATTTCTAGCTGAAAACTTAAAAATCATAACCGTTTGGTATAGAGAAAATTTATGAATCAATATTCTGCTATTTTATAGAGCATACAAATAGTATCTGGATAATTCAAACCTTCATGGATTAAAAAGAAAAATGTTTAATACAAATAGTAAAATATGTTTTAGAGCTTCAATGAGAAGAACAGAACTACTCAAACTTTTAGTTTTCTGTGTCTATGGAGACATTTAATAAGCGTATGAACTTGGCCATACATTTAACTGGCATTTATTTTGACATTCTGAATACAAATAACCAACTTAATTTGTGAGCCATGTATTATTTTTCATTGTTATAACACTGATTTCTGATGGTAACTGATGCTATGTTAATCTTAGTTGGTCAAGTGTGGTTATAATTAAAAAATAAAACACATCTGCAGGGTATTTTGACAGGTGAATGTAACTTATCATTGTCATGTTCAACAATAGTCTCTGTGTACAGACAGGATAAGAGTGGAAACAGTTCTGCACTGGAAACCTGGCAAACTAAGCCCCCAGCCCTAAATCTGCAATTTGTGGCCAACTGTTCAGAATCTCACTGCCTCAGTCATTTGGAGAATTAGATAGATGTACGAGTGATTTCCTGAGGTTGTCATGCTTCTCTGTGTGTGAGTGCTAAGTCGCTTCAGTTCTATAAGACTCTTTGCTACCCATGGACTTCAGCCGGCTGCTAGGCTTCTCTGTCCATGAGACTCTCCAAGCAAGAATACCGGATGGAGTAGGTTGCCGTGCCCTCCTCCAGGGGAATCTTCCTGACCCAGGCATCGAACTCATATCTTCTGCATTGCAGGCAGATTCTTTACCCACTGAACCACTTAGGAAGTCCCCTCTTCTCTCTGCTGCCCTTTCATTTGTTTGTTTTTTGCCTGGAATCTCTACCTCCCTGCTTCCGTCTTTACTCCCCATTTATCTGGCCATGGCCCAGGTAAATGAAATCTTCCCGGACCAAACTTGTGTTACTTTAGTAGTTCCCAGCACCTCCACAGCCCCCATGCCTATTTCTATCATACTTCTTATAGTACTATACTTTGTCTCCTGTGTTTGACATTGTTTCTCACTAGACTGCAGACTTCTTGATGTTGCTATATTCTTTTGTCATCAATATCTTACACAGTGCCTAGAACACAGAAGATGCTCAGTAAGCATTTGTTGAACCAAAGAATGGCATATTAATTAGCAAGAGAATATATCTAAAATTTTTAGTTTATGAAAACTATGAAAAGCAATTTAAAGAAAACCTCAGGATGAAATACTGATTTTTCAAAAATGCTTCAGGGAAAATAGAGCAAAAGAAAGAAAAACCTATTAGCCTTTACATGAATAACACTGCATTTTTGTTCCTCAAGAACCTTGTTATTTAACGGTTTTAATTTATGAACACAGAGACTCTATTTTCTTCTAGTATCTGTTCCTAAAACTTTCGGCCCCAAAGACTGTGTCTACAAATAACTGTTTGTAAGAAAGAAAAGAACAATATCATTTGAGCTGGAAAAATACAAAAACAAATTCATTGCAAATAATTCTAAGTTAAAATGCATAATTAAAATACTTTTCTACACAGCTCCTTTTTTACAATACAAACTCTAATTGAAGTTTTAGTGAAACATACTTCATTCCCTTAATATTTTATCAAACTTATCAAGAGCTTAGTTCAAAGACAGTATTACTAATCAGAGTTTTTACTCACCATGTTGTAAATATAGGTTTTTAATTGTTTAGTGAGAAAAATTCACAGTAGTTTTTCATGTCCTCATTTTCTTAATTCTTGCTCAAGCATTTCTCCTATTTATGTTGTAAACAGATCTGCATAATTTGTGAAACCTACTTGCCTTATGAAAAAGACATGGCTAGAGACAGACTTAACTGTATCATTTTATAATTGAACTTTATCATTTTATTAGAAAATCATTCTATTTTAGAGGCACTATTTCACAGAGTGACTGTGACATGCATAACTACCAACAAAATGCATCTGGAAGGATGAGCATTGGTAAGAATGGTCTATAGATTCCAACCTCCCAATTCACACAATCTGCACAGAACACTGAAAAGAAATCAGAAAAGGCAGATCCTTTTATTAGTTACTTAGTTGTTGTTTGGACTTTTTCTTTGATTTTGCTTTAGCAAACAACATTAGCTATCAGTGTTAAGAAGGTTGTTTCTGTGGCATGAAGGAAAAAGAAAAATGTGTTTAGAATCTGTTTATTTGCATTTTCTGGCATCTGTGACAATACTGCGAGTTTCCTTGGTGGCAAGCCAATGACACTGATGCCAGCATGGTCAAACTAGATTTCTAAGGGGAAGAACGTCAGTGGGGAATTGAACATGACATTATTCTTCTCCTATCATTTTTGATTTTTTGTTTGTTTTGAGGAAAGCATAACCAAGTCGTTAAATAGCCCTTTAGCAACCAGTAGCGATGTCCAGAAGCAACAGTCAGCCTGTGGATGCTTGGCATTCAACCAAATGAGAGAGCACAGTAGTCTTGGATTAAAAATTACAGACACTCTTTAGGGACAGAGACAGGAACATGGTAAGGAAATGGATTTCTACACAGTTTGGTCGAATTCAAGAAATGAATCAGCACATTCACTTACTATGTTTATAGAGGTTGTAATCATAAAGACTTATATTTTACCTTCATCTCGATGATTTCATTTATTTTTCTAATATTTATGAAGTCCTATTTTGTGCCAGAACTATTCATTTATAATTCTACCCTGAATATATAGTTAATCAAATAGAAGCATTTATTTATAAAAAATGTTTTAATAATATTAAGAGCTTGAAATAATCACTTAAATTCTCCCTGAGTGAATTCTGACTCCCCTTCCTTCAATCAACATTGACCTTTAGTTTACAGAATTTGTAATGAGGGGATATATTCACAAAGGTCTCATGATAAAACAAAAGTGCAGGATGAAAATCTCAGTAGCTATAAACTTGTATAATCTTATTTGCTGAAAAATGTAACATGGGACGTAAAAAGTGTGGAAAGAAAATTTCAGAGACTGTGAAATATCTCATTCATGATTATTTGTTGATATAAAAATTTGTAAGTCTTTAACTTGAAAGTATCCTAAAAAATTCTAACAAAAAAGCAAACACTTTCAAAAGCAAAGCGTGAAAAGGTACCTGACAAATCAAAGTGGTTCTCCCCCAAACATTAGCAACATGTACATTAGCATACTTTAGGCACTTCAAGTATGGTATGTATTAAATTACACCTAGAATTGGCAACAAAAATCTGAGTCAGAATGAAACGTTGTTTTTTTTTTTCTTTAAAAAAAAAAACAGCAATAGAATTGAGTGGACAAACTATCAAAGAAATCCCAAAGTTACTTAATAAAGAGAATATTGCAATGTTACATCAAATTTAAACTGACGCAAAAAAAAAAAAGAGAAGCCAGCTAATAGTTTTACTTCCTGACGAAAATGACATATGACACAAAGAAAATATTTCCTGAATTTTGGTTGGCCACCCAGCAAACCTAATAATTTTTAGTGACAAGGTAAGTTCTCAGTATCTTTGCTTGATTCAAAAGGTACAGACAAGTAATACAGCAATTCAATTTACTAAGTAATTCACTGTTTCAACGAACTATTTTTAAAACCAGATTGCAATGCCTTACCTTCTTCAGATATTTATTTAAGACCCTTTTATATGCAATATTTTCCAATGAGTCAACTCTTCGCATGAGGTGGCCAAAGTATTGGAGTTTCAGCTTCAGCATCAGTCCTTCCAATGAACACCCAGGACTGATCTCCTTCAGGATGGACTGGTTGGATCTCCTTGCAGTCCAAGGGACACTCAAGAGTCTTCTCCAACACCACAGTTCAAAAGCATCAATTCTTTGGTGCTCAGCCTTCTTCACAGTCCAACTCTCACAACCATACATGACCACTGGAAAAACCATAGCCTTGACTAGATGGACTTTTGTTGGCAAAGTGATGTCTCTGCTTTTTAATATGCTGTCTAGGTTGGTCATAATTAGGGATTGGGGCAGGAGGAGAAGGGGATGACAGAGGATGAGATGGCTGGATGGCATCACCAACTCCATGGACATGAGTTTGAATAAACTCCGGGAGTTGGTGATGGACAGGAAGGCCTGGCATGCTGCGATTCATGGGGTTGCAAAGAGTCGGACATGACTGAGCTACTGAACTGAACTGATATGTAATATTAGTGATTACAGTAGGGGGGAAATGTGGCTAAACATATAGAAATATTGCACCTGTGATATGAATTTATAATGCCACCATGATAAATTATGCTAATACAAAGTAGGGTTTAAAAAGAAAGTCTAATTAATGTATGATTTCATCTTGATTGGCTTCTGAACATACAGAACACGGCTCAATAAGGAGCTTGTTTTACTCTTTAAATCTTGCTTCACACAGAATCGTTTTCAGTTACTAACGTTTCCATTCTAAATTAGACTGTAAATTTAATAAAATGTTCATTAACTTGTCTATCACCTAGCTAATAATGCTTATTTCTTATTTGGCTTTTCAGTAAGCTTTTACTCCATTTAGTCAGCTGAATTTAAGTTAAATAAAATGAAATCTGTATCTAAAATTAACATATTATTAGAAATTATAATTCGTGAGCATGTTTTTTCTTTCAGGGCCTTGTTAGTTTTATAAGTACAGTTACAGAGTTTTTTCTCTTTTTTAAATCATGAAAGCGAATCTTAATGTGGACAGGCACTAAAAGTTAAGTGTGACCTATAATTAACACAGAAGCAGAAATGGTCTAACCATGGTCACCTTTTTGCTGAAGTCCTGTCTTAACCCAACAGTAGAGAACATATGTGGTCATAAAATACCACATTAATGCATTCTTTCCCTGTCAAGAGTAAGCTACACCGAGACTGCCAATTTCCATCTCAGGTAGCTCCATTTTTTCCAACTCAAATTCCTGCTGCTTTTTCATTTGAGTGAATTATTTCTACTTCCTGTCTTTTAAAGAGTTGCTGGCTCACAAAGGTTATCAGATTTCCATCCCAGTGGCTGCTGCATATCCACAGTAAGTGAATGATCTCTCAAAGGTACTTTGAGATGAAAGCTAGTGGATAAATTAGAAGAATTATATTTTTATTTCTTCTCTTTGGAGGGATTATTCTATAGCTTTTGTGTTTAGCTTGGAGGACTCTCAAGATTTGATTTTTCTTCTAAATAAGTGAAACAGTCACCCAGATGGCAAACACTTCACATTTTAGCATAGTGTAATTCGATTTGGAAGTCCAATGAAACTCACTTGGATATGTCCCTCCAGTAATATTTCCCCTCTTAAAAAATTCAGTTTTAAATTTCTGGTTTCACACGTAAACAAGCTCCAGAAAGGCTGAGTGGAGAGTGGTGGGATGGCTAAAAAAAGTTACTTTTAACCATGTAAAAAAATGTTAAAAATAAATGGTGTTCTAATTGTCTTAGGATTTTACCAGAGAAGGAGTGCCTACTGTGTAATTTTTGACTTTCAATACCTTTTATAAGGTTCTATGAATGCTATCCCCTAATTTGTTTTTGGTTTGTTTGTTTAAGAACACTTATATTTCATTCAGAAATCCTATGGACAGAGGAGCCGGGCAAGCCACAGTCCATGAGGGTCACAAGAGTCAGCAACTAAACAAGAATATTCATAGGAGACTCTTCTGTGCGATATAGTGTATGGTAAAAGAAAGATAAGACAGTCTCATTCTTCCAGACATATTCAAATTTTAAGTCTATGAAGTTATAAAAATCAATAGAAACATTTGAAAAATTTTATGAGTCTATCAAATGCATATATTTTAATTCATATGCTGCCAACCTACTAAGAATTTCTAACACTTGTTAGAAATTTGGCATTCTCCAAAAGTGGAACTCTTAAGGCTTGATTCCAACTAAGTCCAAACTGACTTAAACAACTCTATTCCCATATTTAAAATCTCCCTTCTTCATACTGTGTTTATACACACACACACACACACACACACACACACACAGTTAAGTCAAGGAACTCAGGATATCTTAGTATTTTCTTTAAAATTTTATATTCTTTAAAAATACCTCTTTATTAAAGATCCTGAAGAAATAATTACTTTGTGAAATTCTCATTAACAGGTCTTTCAAATTATGAAACTGAAGTAAATTAAATGTCCCTACTGATTAAAGCTAACAAGATTTTTGTTCTACAAGTAAATATACATATATATAAAAGCTGTGCTTATTTGGACCTGAGTACCATGATAGGCATGGTGGGGCAGGGGGAATGGGGTGCAAGGCCAATCAGAATCAACTGTCTGGAATAAACTCAGGGAATGTGTTGTCTCTAGAATATCCAGGAACATTTGCATCAACTCTAAATCAAGCATTGATTGATCATATTTTGATGATTCATCAGTGGGGAAAGAAAAAGTCTTATTCTGAGATTTAAGTGAGGTTTTCATGAATCTCATCTAATTTAACTGAAAGCCAATTGAAAACCAGATCTGACATGGCCAGTTTGTTCTATTATTCCAATGCGGACACAGTTTGAGTCAGTCAACCTCTATGGCTTACATTTTAAAAAACAGGAATCTAAATAAGTGACTCAAGTTCTAAATTGAGATGACTTTCTGCTGAATTCTACTGATACAGAGAAAGGCATCAGGAAAAGACTATTAGAAGTTCCCATAAAGAATAATTAAAACAGAAAGAATAGACACATGTTAAAATAGTTTAGTTTCTCTAGCTATATTTTTATAAAGTATTTACATAATTGTATTTTGTGAACAATAAATGATAATACAAAGCACCTTCTATTAGGTATTGACAATTTGAGTTTTCTGGATGACATACCCTGTAACTTCATAGCACTGTACTTACATGGGTAAAGCTGGCTCAAGTGAGCATGGCTCGAAAATTAATATCCTTGCTCCCAGAACCAATAAATAGATACGACACAGCAATGTATATGAAGGAATACCAAAGACTCGAACTGAAGTTTCATAATCAATGATACCACCTGATGTCTGCAGCCATGAAATTTACCTATTAAAGTGGAGATGAAGGAGGAGCTGGGATCAAAGGGACATCTGCCCCTTCCTCTCTCAGATCTGTGCGATTCCAGGTGAAAAAGGGGAGCCTGTCCAGAAAACCAGAAAAACCATTATGTATCTGCCAACTTTAATAAGAAGCTAATTTCTCAGAAGAAAATATATTCAACATTGATTATTTACAAAACAAGTACTTAAATAAGGCTCCAGTGAGAAACATCAAGGAATTCAGGAACAAATTGGATTTTATAAATAAATATGTGCATTTTAAGGCCCATGTGGTTTCCTCACTCCTCTCAAAAAGGATGCAGGTGCTGAAATTCACAATGTTTATCATTTCATCACACAGTATTAGCTATGTTGAGATGTCAGTTAAATAATCCAAATAAATGGAGACTTGATGGGGGGAAGAAAAGGTTAGCAAAAAGGAGACTCATTGATAAACATGGAAATGGGCTTTTATTTCACAAAAGCCATTATTGATTTTTCTGAATAATCTCTAAAAGAATATAACATGTTCTGTCAACAATTTGGAATATCTATTTTCAATCATTTTTATTCCTTATCACATTCTCTTTGCATAGACATGTAATATTTAATAATTTAGAGAATGATTACTACATAATCACTGGGATATATATATATGGAAGTTGATGCCACATTATAAACAATATTTCAGTATGTTTTCACACAAATGAGATACTGAAAATAAATATATTCTAGAAAATTACTACTTTATTGGTTCCTAGTGCAACTGCATAACTACAGGACTTTTCCTAAGTGTTCTCAGATTTCAAAATTCTCATTAATGAGTATTTCTAAAATTAATTTTCATTAAGTGTGCCATAAGTGGCTTCAGTTTAAAAAAATGTAGTTTGGCAAAGTGACAATAAAAGTCAATATATAAAATTTTGTAGGGGAAAAACTACCTTGAAATAGAATGTTGCCAATACTGCCCACTGCAGCATCTATAAATAGCCCTGCTCATCTATAAATCATGAATCTGTACACAATCCAAAGTTCTGAGGACCCTGTGAAGGTTGCATACACTTTTCTACAATTCCATCTTGACTTCCCAATAACCAGCTCATTTACTCCACATTATCTATCCTGTCCTTTTCTTGTTGTTCTTTTTCAACTTTTCTCTTTCTCTCTGATATCCTAAAGTCATTGATCCTGCCATTCCAAGGCTTTTCTAGTAAGTGCAGAGATCACCTGACCCCTATAAACTTCTTGTCTTGTCTTTGGAAATGAACCATAGTCTATAGAACAAAGAAATACAAGAAGGCAAAATGGTTGTCTGAGAGAAGGTCTTACAAACAGCTGAGAAAAGAGAAGTGAAAGGCAAAGGAGAAAGGGAAAGCCATACCCAACCAAAGGCAGATTCCAGAGAACAGCAAGGAGACAGTGAACAATGCAAAGAAATAAAGGAAAACAGAACAATGGAAAAGACTAGAGATCTCTTCAAGAAAACTGGAGATACCAAGGGAGCATTTCATGCAAGCATGGGCAAATAAAGGACAGAAATGGCTAAGAAGAGATTAAGAGAGGTGGCAAGAATACACAGAAGAGATATACAAAAAAGTCTTAATGACTCAGATAACCACAATGGTGTGGTCACTCACCTAGAGCCAGACATTCTCTGGCGTGAAGTAAAGTGGGCCTAAGGAAGCATTATCGTGAACAAAGCTAGTGCAGGTAATGGAATTCCAGCTGAGCTGTTTCAAATGCTAAAAGGCGATGTTGTTAATGTGCTATACTCAATACGTCAGCAAATCTGGAAAACTCAACAGCGGCCACGGGACTGGAAAAGGTTAGTTTTTATTCCAATCCTAAGGAAGGGCAATGCCAAAGAATGTTCAAACTATTGCACAATTGTGCTCATTTCATATGCTAGCGAGGTAATGCTCAAGATCCATCAGGCTAGGCTTCAGCAGTATGTGAACTGAGAACTTCCAAATATACAAGCAGGATTCAGAAAAGGCAGAGGGATCAGAGATCAAATTGCCAATATCTGTTGGATCATAGAGAAAGCAAGAGAATTCCAGAAAAAAACATCTACTTCTACTTCATTTACTTGGTTAAAGCCTTTGACTGTATGAATCACAACAAACTGTGGAAAATTCTTAAAGTGATGGGAATACCAGAACACCTTACTTATCCCCTGAGAAACCTGTACGCAGGGCAAGAAGCAACAGTTAGAACAGGACATGGAACGATGGACTGGTTAAAAACTGTGATAAAGAGTATGTCAAGGCTGTGTACTACCAACCTGTTTATTTAACTTATATGCAGAGTACATCATGCAAAATGCAGGTTGGATGACTAACAAGCTGGAATCAAGAGGCTGGGAGATTTATCAACAATCTCAGATATGCAGATGACACTACTCTATTGGCAGAAAGCCAAGAGGAATTAAAGAGCTTCTTGATGAGGGTGAAAAAGTAGAATGAAAGACCTGGCTTAAAACTCAACATTCAAAAAGATGCTTGCTGCCTGGAAGGAAAGCTATGACAAATTTAGTCTTTATTAAAAAGCAGAGACATTGTTTTGCTAACAAAGGTCTGTGTAGTCAAAGCTATCATTTTTTCAGTAGTCATGTATGGATGTGAGAGTTGGACCATGGAGAAGGCTGAGCGCCAAAGAACTGATCTTTCAAATTGTGGTGCTGGAAAAGACTCTTCAGAGTCCCTTGGACAGCAAAGAGATCAAACCGGTCAATCCTAAAGGAAATCAATCCTGAATATTCACTAGAAGGACTGATGCTGAAGCTCCAATACTTTGTCCACCTGATGTAAAGAGCTGACACATTGGAAAAGACCCTGATGCTGCGAAGGATGAGGGCAGGAGAAGAAAGGGACCACAGAGGATAAATGATTGGATGGCATCACTGACTCAATGGACGTGAGTTTGAGGAAACTAAGGGAGATTATTTATGAAGAACACAGAAGCTGGAGGGCTGGAGTCCATGGCATCGCAAAGAGTCAGACACAACTTAGCGACTGAACAACCACCACTATGGAACAAAAGTGGCCTCCAAATGCCCCTTTTAGTCATAGAGGTATGACTAAATTGATATTTTAAGCCAAAAAAAGTTGACCAATTTAGATACTTCACATAATCGGTAGAGAGCAGGAATGGCCGTAAGTAACTTGAGACATTTTTGTGTTCACTTCCCACAGATGATAGATTTGCAATGACATGAAAAGAAAATATTTGTTGAAATAAGATAGAATTACTGGTCTGCCAAACTAACACTTATGTTGAAAGGGTTTCATCTACATTTGTAAAACAGATCCAAAGCATTATATGGAGGAGGGAGTGATTAAGCTTATGAATATAATACTTGATACCCCTTTAGTGACTGCTACCTTGTATTGGTAAATACTTGGTAAAAAAACAGGTAGGGTATACATACTATACTTATTCTAATATAGTCAAATGTCCAAATGCTTGGTCACAGAAAGCAGCTGAAGAAATATACTAAAAGGCTTTCTTAAATCAAGACTCTCTATAGCTTCAACATTCTGTGATGCTCAATTTTTTTTTGTCTCTAATGACTGATGAAGCGAATTTATCTAGTGGATACAAATATCCTAAACATTAAAATTAAAACTGCAAGAGAAAAACAAATATATTCCTTATTTACTCAAGGAATTACAACAAATTCATTTAAATTTAAACTATCAAGTGAGTGAAACAGAAAATGCAAACTGTAAGAGTGCTAAGATCAAGAGAATCTTCTATTTTAAAGAACTACTGAGTTAAATGAAGGAAATAAAGTCACAATCTTAGAAAAGTCACAGATTTTTAAAACTAGAAATCATAATCTAGTCTTCTGAAGCCAATATTGATTTGTGAATTTCAGCATGTTTCTGAGATATCAAATATCTAACAGAGCAGTATCTTCATCAGTCAAGAGAAGTAAACTAAATCAAGCAGAAACTATATTCACAAAATCATATAACCCTAACATTCTGAAAACAAATAAGTGGAACCCAGGATGCATGAAGCACAATTCTGTGCAATACATAAAATCTATCTGAATCTGTAAAAGGATATAACTCTTTTATGAAACTTCAAATTTGAAAATGGAATACCAAATATTAAATGCTCATATATTCTCAGAGATCTACACCTCAAATTCACTCAGATGTAGCTTAACTGAACCCTTTCTGACTTTCTCCAGAATTCTTCAAATCTCTCTCTCTAATTAATTTGATTAACACCTAAAGCTACCTGAACACATTATAAATTAAATCTTTTTGCCTGCTTCTCACAGCAATATTAAAAATCCACATTCTTGAATAGCTTAAAGGACAAACATATCTATCATTCTAATTTTTTGAAATTTGTAGTCTCAATGTACACATATATCAAATCATCATGTGTGTGTGCATGCTAAGTTGCTTCAGATGTAATGTTAAACATCTGGCAATTTTTTTGTCAATTAGATCTCAATAAAGCTGAAAAATTCATATATTCCATAATTTGTTGTTTTTCACCCCACATATTAAAAAGTAAAGACATTACTTTGCCAACAAAGGTCCATCTAGTCAAGGCTATGGTTTTTTCCAGTAGTCATGTATGGATGTGAGAGTTAGACTATGAAGAAAGCTGAGAGACGAAGAACTGATGCTTTTGAACTCTGGTGTTGGAGAAGACTCTTAAGAGTTCCTTGGGCTGCAAGGAGATCCAACCAGTCCATTCTAAAGGAAATCAGTGCTGAATATTCATGGGGAGGACTGATGCTGAAGCTGAAACTCCAATACTTTGGCCACCTAATGCGAAGAGTTGACTCATTGGAAAAGACCCTGATGCTGGGAGGGATTAGGGGCAGGAGGAGAAGGGGACGACAGAGGATGAGATGGCTGGATGGCATCACCAACTCCATGGACATGAGTTTGGGTAAACTCCGGGAGTTGGTGATGGACAGGGAGGCCTGGCGTGCTGCGATTCATGGGGTTGCAAAGATTTGGATATGACTGAGTGATTGACCTGTACTGAATGATTTTTAAGAAAGATAAACAGTTGGAATATCTCTGCTTTAGATAAGAATCACTATCTTTATTAAAAAGGAGAAAGGACACAGTCATTTCATCCATACATAACCTTTGGTTACTAATACTCAAGGAGTCAATTAATACAAAAATGGATGACAACGTTAACAAGATTGTAAATTGTGATGCATACTTTTTAAATTTGAAGACTATGTAATGTGTGTTTGAAGTCTATAATACTTGTAACAAAATAATGAAGAGCTGTTTTGAACACCTGAAAGTTCTGTTAACTCCTGTCTTATTACATTGACCCTACCATCTTTGACCCTGTCCCCACACCTGGATAGTTGCTAAATGAACATTTTTAATTACTAAATTAGGGTATCAGTACATAGTACAGCAAGTTCTATACTTATTTTTATTAATCAGAACATACCTTTCTTTAGAAGTATAATATAGGATTCTGTCAATATCACTTATTTAAATCGCTGAGCTTTAACAATAATATTGCATCCCGACTTTTTACTTTGTTTTTTAATGACTAAGTTAAATGAAGTTGTAACAAAAATGTGTTGCCCAGTTTTGTTTTCCATTTTTTTTTTTTTTTAGCAAAGGCTATTATAATACTATGACTAAAATAACATTTGATAATAAAAGCTAGTGCAGGGTTGGCATTTTTCATGTGAATGACTTGAGAGTCTAAGTACAGCTATGATCACACACAACCTTACATTCCTATTATTTTGAATTTAGCCTTGTTTGCTGATGAGGGTTTCCCTGGTGGCTCAGCTGGTGAAGAACCTAATTGCCAATGCAAGAGATTCAAGAGATATAGGTCAGTCCCTAGGTTGGGAAGATTCCCTGGAGAAGGAAATGCCACCCACTCCAGTATTATTGCCTAGAAAACTCCACAGACAGAAGGGACTGGCAGGCTACATAGTCCATGGAGTCACAAAGAGTCAGACACAACTGTGCAACCAATTCAGTTGTTTGCTGATACAAGGTATACAGTTTCATTGCAGCTGTAGCCTCATTAATTTTATCTGAGTACCTTATGTACAATCATAACCTTAAAGCATAATTAGATGACAATTTAGAGAAGCTAAACAGACAAAGTAATGCCAGAAAAAGTCAGAAGATAAAATTATCTCACACCTCATCAATATTTTATGACATGGTAAAAACAAACAAACAAAAAATCTGCCTATGGTGAAAGTTAATCAAACCTAAAAATGGTTTGCCTCTTGAACATACTCAAAACTCCTATTTTTGTCACAACAAACTTGGTTGATAATAAGCATGATATTTCCATTGAACAAATCATAAATGATGAACAAGTTCAGAAAGTTAATTACTACTGGAGATAAGATGATACTAAAGCCATATTTCTGGTCTAATTTTATTGCTTCTCTGAAAATTTTTCACCATGCCTTCTGAAATCCTTATTTCATGATAGTGAAAGTCGCTTAGTCGCATCCAACTCTTAGGGACCCCATGGACTATACCCATGACCATGGAATTCTCCAGGCCAGAATACTGGAGTAGCCTTTCCCTTCTCCAGGGGATCTTCCCAACCCAGGGACTGAACACAGGTCTCTGGCATTGCAGCCGGATTCTTTACCAGCTGAGCCACAAAAGAAGTCCAAGAATACTGGAGTGGGTAGCTGATCCCTTCTCTAGCAGATCTTCCCAACCCAGGAATTGAGCCAGGGTCTCCTGCACTGCAGGCAGATTCTTTACCAACTGAGCTATCAGGGAAGCCCATTTCATGATAAGTAAACTGCTAAGACCACACTCAATTTACAACAGGCTTCAACACCTCCACGCCTTAATTAAGTCATAGCTCCCATACTCAGCATAATTATGGAGCCTCATGTTCATGTCCTAATGCCTGGAACCTATGAATATCTCATTTTGCATAATAGCAAAAGGGCTATAGGGATGCTGCCAAGAATTATCCAGGTGAGCCCAATGTCATTATATGAGTCCTAAAAATAGAGATTTGTTGATGATAGCCAAGAACCAACCAGAGTGATGCAGTGTGGGGAAAATTAGACCTGCCATTCATTGCTGGCTGTGGCAATGGAAGAAGGGAGCCATGAGTCAAGGAATGTGGGGGGTTCTCCAGAAGCTGAAAAAAAGAATGACATGGATTCTCCTAAATCTTTTGGAAGGAATGCATTTCTGTTGACATCTTGATATTATTCTGGGAGAATCATTTTAGACTTCTCACCTACTGAATTATTAGATAAAACATATACTTCATTCTAAGGCACTAAATTTGTGGTAATTTGTTACAGCAGCCTTAAAAAAAATGAATGACACTCCTATGAGGATATTGTTCCATTCAGCTTCTCATCCTTCCAGCTCTTTTACAAGATTAATTACAATATTTTTTATGCAATACAAAGTTGAAACCCTTAATATGAAGGTCCCTTCTCATCTTCTCCTCCTTAGTCAGCCCTCCCTTTGTTCCTGTTCTCTCATCCACATGTCTACCTTCCCTATTTCTATAAACCTACGATAGTGATGCTGCTAAAGTAAACCATTCAAAAATATAAAGCAATCATTTACAATCAGAGATTTTTAGCTCAGCCCTCAATATTGCCAAGGAATGTATTAATATGTTTTCCTGGTCATGTCCTTTTACAACTCCTTTGAGTAGCTATATGCTCAGCTAGTCTGACTCGTGATCTCTCTTGACAATCAGCAGACAATCTCACACCTTATGTCTGATGGAGAAAATCAGTTTCCATTAATAATGTAATTATTTAAATAATCAATTTCCTCTATGCCAGGTCCTGGCCCTGGAACAGAAAACAAAGTAGTAAACAAACCCCAAGCCTCATCAGTCTACTGTTCTCATAAAATTACCCCTGATAGACTTTCCCTACCCCTCCCCCCTTTTTTACCACATCTATCTGCGATATTCGATGCTGTTGCCCACACCATGGCACTTATTTAATTCACGCCTTTACCACTTATCACCTTAATTTTAACACAGCCTCCTGAGCAGTGTCCCCAGCCCCAGCCATTAATCCTTTACTCTGTAGCCACGGGCTTCTTTCTGAATTTCCTCTTATCAACTCCCTACTTAAAGTCTTTCATTGACTTCCCATAGTCTCTAGAGAACAAAGTCTAAAGCCCTTAGAGTTTTTAACATAGGGACTTAATACAAAAGTACTTCACCTCTAAAATGCTGCTCTCACAGTCTGAGTACCAACCACTTTTGTAGTTTTTTCCATCTTACTTGGGCTTGTTAATGTGTTTAGGATATTAATGCCCACACAATATTAAAAATTCAGCACGGACCTTATCACTTTCAAGAATCCTCATCTGACTCTTCTGCCTGCCCTAATATTGATTTTTTTCCCTTTCTGTGTCCTCCTGAACCATCACGTAAATCCCTCTTTTATATCATTTACTTCTCTGTATTATAATTGTCTGATTCTCTTCCCTACTGGTTTGTGAGGCCTCCGTGGGGAAACTGCCTATATGACATTTGTCTTTGATTCCCTGTATCAAATAAAATATCTGACACATAATAAATGCCCAACTGTTCATGTTTTCCAAATAGTTTTATCTCCTTTGCTGTATGCTCTTTGTCTATTTTCTAATGGATCTGAAACAATTCACAAAACATAGCTGTGGATAAGCATGTTGATTGAAAACAACAATTTGTACAAACTACAATGTTATGCTATGTTGTACATGCTTTCTTGGGCTTCGCATATAGCACTATCATCATTCTATTTTTTCTATATTTTGATTGCCTTTGGCTTTAGTGAACGTGACTACATTTTTAAAACAACTAAAGGAAAAATAAACATTTTTTTTTAAGATCATATATTTTCAAAAACATGTTGACAGTTTATGATAAACTCTTGCCAGGGTTAATATACTAAAGGTTAGGGTGAATATAACATAATTTAATATAATACGGCAGTCATTAAAAATAATATCAAGTACTAAAGAAAACAAGAGACAACATATTTTATCTTCAAATATCTTATTAATGACAGCATGTAATTTGAAGTACTATGAAGGTGTGACTTGGAGGTACAGTTACTTCTTAGATAAGGTTCCCCTTTTCCACATGACTTTTTTAATGAGGAAAGGTATTCTCTTGATGCTGTGGTATATCATCATAAAACTCCAAAATTTAAATGACAATAAAGACTGAGTTCTTAATTATTATCTAACAACCAACTTGACAATAGGTTTTAATGAACTAATTGGTATTATGCTCCATGATTTTAGAGGAGAGGCTTTCTTTGTCTTGTTAAGCTACATGTGATAGAAAAATACATTGATTCAAGTCATCTTAATTCCTCAGAATTCTACATACTATTTTGGCAACTTTATACTGAGATGTGGAAATTTTTAAAAGGAAGAAAATTTACCATAGATAGAAGAGTATTGATGTTATGATAGAAAACAGGCAAATTCTAAATTTTTATTGCTTTGTTTTGCATAGGTCAAGCTAACTTCAAAATTAGCTACAAATTCAAGAATGAAGTTTTTTCACATTATTTTGAGAATTCACTGTGCTCTTAAATTTAGTGCACAATCCAATAAAATACTAAGAAGCAAGTAATATAATTTTCTTCCATGAAGTAGACCACAGCACCCAAACCAACCAGAAAACTTGAGTCATGATGACCTTGTCAATGACCCCAAAGCAATCGAGTTTATGGTTCAAGTAATGTGTAATGCTGGTGTTTAACCCTACTGAGAATGCTGGTCACTACTTACACTGGCTTTCCATTATCTATGTTTTAACAGCTGGAATTTCTGCTTGAGTTACGTGGCTTAAACTCACAAGACATCGCTGGTATTAACAATGCGGGACGCACTTTTTGTTTCAGTGGGACACAGAGAAGTTTCTCAATAGATCCTTGTGTGCTAGAGAAAAAGCAGGACACCTAGCTTACCAATGTGTGCAGATGCATGTGTTTCTCTGAAAAATGTTTGTAAAGAATAAAGGGTACATTGTCCCAGGAGAATTTTCTCATTTAGGTCTTGAGAAGAGCCCTCAAAACCCAGAAAGCCTGCTATAAGCTCCTATCAATAGGTGTGAGTTACTACATAATCAGGTGTTAAATGTGATGTCAATTAAATGAAATGAGAGTTTCCCCATTAATAAATCAGCTTTGTGAACTAAAACTATTCTTGCCCTCAGCACCACTGAGATATTCTGAAAGATGTCAAAAGTAAATTAGGAAATTATAAACACAAGATTGTTTTATTAGCTATTCTAATAGAAAAAAAAAAAGCAAAATACATAGGCTCACACTCATGTATCCATCAACAAAGGTTGCTTCGATACAAAAATGCCCCAAATAAACAGCATAACACGCACTTAAATTCTTCACACACAAAAAATAGCTATTCAACTGTCTCTATCACAAGTTAATTTTGTATGTGATTCACTATATTGTTTATTTTTCCCTTTCTTCTGCCAAGCAATAAAATCATTTATTAAAGAACATGAAACATTTCCCAAAGGCTAAATAAAAAGTTGAAAAAACTGCAAAAAGGAGTGAAGTTGTAAGTAAATGTTTTGACTTTAAAGCTATTAATTTTTCATTTTAATTGATTTTTTCTTTACATTTTTCCCCAAAATGATGCATTATGTTTGTAAAATACTTTAAAATTTAATAAGTATTCTTCCATACATTGTTTCATTCTCAGGATAAATCTGTAAACTAAGACAGGGTCAACAGTATTGTTCACAAATATTACTTTCTAAGTGGGGAATCACAGGCAAGATGAGTTTTTGCGAGTCTCAACAAGTGTCTTCTTGTTCCATATTATTTGACAGTATTATCCTACTTGCCATTGTAAAAGGAGAATATGGATATGTTTGTGTTGCCAGGCATGGCTGTTTTTTTTTTTTTCATGAGATATTCAACATATAGTCAAGGTTTAAAATGTATATTAAGATTTTTTTAAAGAAGACAAGTATCTTATTTATTTATTCAATTACATGTTCAAACATTTCATTTCCTTAAATATTATTGGAATAGCTTACAAAAACACTAAAATCTTTTAAAATCTTTAAAAATCTAAGTAAAATTCTAACTCAATTCTCTTGTGTTCAATTTTTTTAAAAGATTTGCTTTAACCTTTATTTGAAGGCAAAACCATCTTTCCCCCTCTTTTGTGTATCCTTTAACTATTACTTCCATTCTGCCCCTCATTCTAAGTGCCTTCATCATATGCCAATATTATCTTAAATTCCACACTGATATCTCTGTCTACTGGATATGTATGCCAGGGTGTACTAAGAGTATGAGAAGCAAATACTCTCCAAATTGTAATTATAATGCTGTCTTGAAGCCTGCTTTTACTAGCAAACAGCATCACTCTTGCCTCCCACATCTTCCTCATCATCTTCTTCAAAATAATCATGTTGCTCTCCCTCTGAAAAATCTTTAGTGCCTCCTCATTATCATGAAATAAAGTCTAACTTCTAAAATGATAGTTCAGAATCTTCACAGTTTGATAAAGGCTTTATCCTTTATAATTTTCACCATCCAATCAAAATTCCAGCAGTGTGAGCTGACTATCTTTAAAATTTTTTGCATCAAAACCATCCATAGCTCTGATTACACTTTCCCTTTAGGAAAAGAGAATTTTATCCTTCATTTTCTTTACAATACTAACTCCCAGTAATGACCAAATGATGCTGAAAAAATATTTCACTGATATTCTCCAAGACTTCTCCAAGCAAAACTTCTCCCATGTCCGATGCTATAAATCTCTTGCAGCATTATCCTCACTGCATTGTGATGATGTGTATTTGAGTAGTTCCACAAACATTTCAGAATCCTATGTTCCAATCATTCAGAAAATATTGAATTTAGGAAGCAGATTCATGCTACGCCTTTTAAATCTCATAAAATTAAGTAAAGTAGCCTAACTGTCAGGGAAGATTAGAGAGAAGTTCATAGTAACAAATGCCTACCTCAGGAAACATGAAAAGTCTCAAGTAACCTAATTTTACACCTCAAGAAACTAGAAAAAAGAAGACCAAACAAAATCAAAGTTAGTGAAAGGAAGGAAATAACAAACATCAGAGCAGGAATAAATGAAATAGAGACCAAAAAGGCAATAGAAAAGATCAATGAAACTAAGAACTGGTTCTGTAAAAAGATAAACCAAATTGACAAATATTTAAATAGATTAATCAAAAAAAGCAGGAGGAGTCAAAGAAATAAAATAATATATGAAAAAATGATATTACAGTTGATACCACAGAAATACAAAGAATCATAAGAGACTACTACGAACAATTACACACCAACAAACTGGACAACCTAGAAAAAATGGGTAAACTCCTAGAAACATATGGCCTACCAAGACTGAATCATAATGTAACAGAAAATATGAACAAATATATTACTAGTAAGGATATTTAAACCATAATCAAAAAATCTCCCAACAAATAAAAGTTCAGGACCAAATGGCTTCACTGGTGAATTCTACCAAATATTCAAAGAATTAATACCAACCCCTCTCAAAGTATTTCAAAAACAGAAGAGGTGGGACCTCTTCTACATTCATCTTGTAAGGTCGGCATTACGTTGATACCAAAACCAGACAAATGCATGAGAAAAGAAAATTACAGACCAGTATGCCTGATGAACTTAGAAGCAAAAATCCTCAAAAAATATTAGCAAATTAAATTCAATAATACATTAAAAGGATCAAGTAAGAATGGTCCAACATTCGCAGTCAATGTGATGCACCACACAAACAAAATGAGGAATAAAAGTCAGATGATCATCTAAATAAATTCAGAAAAAGCATCTGACTGTATATATATATATATATATATATATATGTATGTATATATATATATGTATAAAATACACTTATTATATACATATATATAATATAGAAAGAACTCATAACAACTCATACAGTTCAATAGGAAAAAACTCAAACAATCTGATTTAAAAAAAAAATGAGTGGAAGATCTGAACAAACAAATTCATACAAAGAAGATATATGATGGCCAATTGATATATGAAAAGATCCCTACATTATTAATTCTTAGGAAAATGCAAGTCAAAACCAGAATAACACCTCACACCTGTTAAAATGGCTATTATCAAAAAATCTGGAAATAACAAGTTTTAGCAAGGATACAGAGCAAAGGGAACCCTTACGCATTGTTAGTGAGAATGTAAACTGGTACATCAATTATAGAATATAGTATGGAGGTTCCACAAAAAATTAAAAATGTAACTACTGTATGTCCAGCAATTCTTCTTCTAGGTATATATCGAAAGAAAACAAAAACAATAGATCAAAAATATACAGGCACTTCCATGTTCCCTGAAGCATTATTAACAATACCTGAGACAATGGCAACAATCTAACAATTTTGTTATCCATTCATCTATTGGACAAGTAGGTTGTTGCCATTATCTCAGTTATCATTAATAATGCTGCAGTGTACACACACACACATATATATGTATATATACATATATATATATATATATATGGCTTTGCCTGCAATGCAAGAGACCCAGGTTCGATCTCTTGGTCGGGAAGATCCCTGGAGAAAAGAATGACAACTCACTCCAGTATTCTTGCCTGGAGAATTCCATGGACAGAGTACCAAGGTGGGTTCAGTCCATGGGGTCACAAAGACTTGGACACGACTAAACAATCATCACTTTCACTTTCATTATATATATATATATATATATATATATATATACACACACACACACACACATATATATATCAGTTCAGTTCAGTCGCTCAGTCATCTCCGACTCTGCGACCCCATGAACTGCAGCACGCCAGGCCTCCCTGTCCATCACCAACTGCCAGAGTCCACCCAAACCCGTGTCCATTGAGTCGGTGATGCCATCCAACCATCTCGTCCTCTGTCGTCCCCTTCTCCTCCCGCCCTCAATCTTTCCCAGCATCAGGGTCTTTTCAAATGAGTCACCTCTTCGCATCAGGTGGCCAAAGTATTGGAGTATCAGCTTCAACATCAATCCTTCCAATGAACACCCAGGACTGATCTCCTTTAGGATGGACTGGTTGGATCTCCTTGCAGTCCAAGGGAGTCTCAAGAGTCTTCTCCAACACCACAGTGCAAAAGCATCAATTCTTTGGCACTCAGCTTTCTTTACAGTCCAACTCTCACATCCATATATGACTACTGGAAAAACCATAGCCTTGACTAGATGGACCTTTGTTGGCAAAATGATGTCTCTGCTTTTTAATATGCTGTCTAGGTTGGTCATAACTTTCCTTCCAAGGAGTAAGCATCTTTTAATTTCATGGCTGCAATTAACATCTGTATTGAGCCCAGGAAAATGTCAGCCACTGTTTCCCCATCTATTTGCCATGAAGTGATGGGACCTGATGCCATGATCTTAGTTTTCTGAATGTTGAGCTTTAAGCCAACTTTTTAACTTTCATCAAGAGGCTCTTTAGTTCTTCTTCACTTCCTGCCATAAGGGTGGTGTCATCTGCATATCTGAGGTTATTGATATTTCTCCCGGCAATCTTGATTCCAGCTTGTGCTTCTTCCAGCCCAGTGTTTCTCATGAGGTACTCTGCATATAAGTTAAATAAGCAGGGTGACAATATACAGCCTTGACGTACTCTTTTTACTATTTGGAACCAGTCTGTTGTTCCATATCCAGTTCTAACTGTTGCTTCCTGACCTGCATATACATTTCTCAAGAGGCAGGTCAGTTGGTCTAGTATTCCCATCTCTTTCAGAATTTTCCAGTTTGTTGTGATCCACACAGTCAAAGGCTTTGGCTTAGTCAATAAAGCAAAAATAGATGTTTTTCTGGAACTCTCTTGCTTTTTCGATGATCCATTGGATGTTGGCAATTTGATCTCTGGTTCCTGTGCCTTTTCTAAAACCAGCTTCAACATCTGGACGTTCACGGTTCATGTATTGCTAAAGCCTGGCTTGAAGAATTTTGAGCATTACCTTACTGGCGTGCGAGATGAGTGCAACTGTGTGGTAGTCTGAGCATTCTTTGGCATTGCCTTTTTTTGGGATTGGAATGAAAACTGACCTTTTTCAGTCCTGTGGCTACTGCTGAATTTTCCAAATTTATATACCCACACATATATATGCATAATACATATATGTATGTATAACATTATTCAGTCATAAAAACAATGAAATTTTGACATATGTGGCAATAGGAATATACCTTGAGGGCATTATGCTAAGTGAAATAAGTCAGATAAAGACAAATACCATATGCTCTCCCTTATTGTGTAATCAAAATAAAAAAAGAAGAAAACAAGCTCATAGATACTAATAGATACAAAGAATAAATTTGTGCTAGTCAGAATCAGGGAGTGGGGGTAGGAGACATAGCTACACCTTTTTTTAGTTTAATTTTTTAAGTTAATTCTAAAAATATTAAATAATAATAAACATTAATTTAACATGGCTAACAAAAATGAACAATTGATTGCAAGTATTATATAGTAGGCTAATTTTGTTCATTAACCAAAATATTAACTGCATTTCAATAATAAAAAACCCTGTAATTGTTGAATCATGTTAGACAAATACATCATTTCAATGGCAGAAATGAAATAAGGTCTCTGATATGTTCTTCTTATAAATTAGTGAAAAGAAAAAAAAATGAAGAGGAAGAAGGAAAATTAGAATGGGAAAAAGAACAAGAATCAAGACGCTTTCCAAATAAAGTTAAGTCAAAGTGGAGATAAGAAAGGTTCTGATTTGATCTTGCCCAAGACCTCTTTCAACTTCAATTTCATTACTTGTAAAAAAAAAAAATAATAATAATACTTCTATGCTGCTATCTCCTACAACTTTTGTGACAATCAGAAGAAGTAAATGGGTATAAAGGCCACTGAGAAACTAGAGGAACTAGAACATGTGAATATATGACAAAACCATATATAAAATAAAACATAACTTACAAAACCAAGGGTTTACAACCAAATATTTTATATTCAACCCAATAGTGCATAATGCTGATTTCATTCAGCAATTTGTTTTTGTTGTTCTACAGTGAACTTTATAAAGCCTTCTACAATATAAGAAGTCAAAGTGGTATAAGAATGCACATTAATATGGATAGTATTTCAAAGCACAGTAGATAAGTGATGGATTATTCAAAAAACAGTGTTTGGACAACTGGATTGCCATCTGGAAAAAAATAAAGTGTGATTACTACCTCATGTCTTATGGCCCTGTAGACAAATTCCAGGCTGATCAACAATTTAAACATAAGAGATCGGATTATACTGGGAATAGAGAAAGACATAAAAATTTTGTATATAACCTTGGATTCAGGGACAGGGCTTTTAAAATAAAACACAAAATTCAGAAGGCTTAAAAGAAAGACTGATAAATAATATGACTGAAAAGTTTTGAAAAATTCTATATGGAAAACAAATATTTTTTCACTCAAAACACAAGACCTTTATTTTCCTTAATTTATAATAAATTTATACGAATCAATAAAATATCTCAAAATCAACCGTTAAAAAATGCTCTGGGGTCACAGATACACAAAGTAGGCATGGAATACCATTTCATTCTAGAAAGCAAAGGAAGTTATCAAAACTATTAGGGTTATATCATAAAGACTTAGATATCAACTTAAGGTACCCACTGTACAATTATGGGACAATCCACTGATCAACAAGAATAATGACTGCAAAGGGTTGAAATAAGCTTAAACAGCCTAAGAATATGAAAAGCTGAATACTGGCAACATTTCCTGGAAATATCATAAAAGGCCATGTTAGTAAGTACCCTATTAAAATTAAATATGTAGTTCTAAGATTAAGAATGCTGGTATTTTAATTATTTGAAAGATGCACACAGCCAGTTTTCTTATAACATGGGTTCTGATTTGATTCACTTACCTTATGGTCATCTGTGTTTGATTTTGGAAAAAATTAAATTTAATGTGATAGAAAATCCATCACATATGTCTAGTCAGTCCTTGCCTGAACTACCCAGTTAATGTGACTTTGAATTTACATATTGAACTGACTTTGAACTTATACTGAGATTGAAATAGCATTCCATAACAAATTACTCAAATAGCTTACTTGCAATCTCTTTATATAAACAAATTGCACAATAGTTAAAGCAGGTGCATCTATATGTAAAAAATGCTGAAGAAAATAAAGTTTTGTAGTAACTGATATCACAGTCTAGATTATGAAATCTAGCTGCTGCTTAATAGAATGCTATAAAATTTAGTGAAGTAATTAATGGCTATATTTTTGAGCAGGTATGGATGTGCTATCCTGTATAGATACTTCAGGGTAAATTTTGTAGGAAAATATAGTTACAGTAAATATTTGTTCAGTGTAAACAGATGTTTAACTTCTGGTAATCTCTATACACTGTATGATAAAATAATTGGCATAACATAACCAACAAGATATTGGATTAAACTGTTTCTTGAATAACACATATGCTATCTGCTAATTTATATATAGGCATATAGGATAATCTATATATAAGAATATAAACATTATATATTTTAATATGTAAAATATAAATAGGGGATTTTATTATTAACTATCCTTTACTATTAATTTATTAATATATAAATAGAAGAAAGCTAGAAATAATCTAGAATAAGTACTTATGCATCCCTTCAAAAATGCAACTGAAGGATGGAGATAATTATCTAGATGTTTACACATGGCAAGAGAAAAGCCATACTGACTGAAGTCAGCTTAAAGATCTGGGTTTCTCTTCTGCACTGCTCTTCCCGTCCACCTTCTCTGGGTTTGACTACTCTCACTGTTATTCTGACCACACACAATGAAGCAAGAATAAAAATTCTTTTTTGAGAACAAAGCTGCTTTTCATGAAACTATGAATATCTACTTTTCATGAGAAGGAAGTCATAGCCCCTTTTCAGTATGCAGCCAGCCTGCAGAGCCATCCCTCATTTCTGAGTCCCTGTTCCCTTTCACTTGGACACTTTTGAAAACTCTTCCGTCCTATGAGTGTTCCTACTGCTGACTGACTCATACACGATCACAAAGGATCCCAGTCCTGTGAGGAGAAGAAAGAAAAGAATTGCTGGTAAAAGGAAAAAGAAATCCACCATCTGCACAGCAAGGACTGGACAGCTGCAAGGGAAGGGATGCTTGCTGTAACAGCTGATGTGTGATTCAGCTCTGGCTGGAGCCATGCAGCTCTCAGAGTTAAAAGTGTCAACAAAGGAAATTTTGAAAAATAGGGTTAATGGATATAGTCTTTGGTGGTTATCAGGAGTCTAGGTTAGGGGATAACAGGCTTTTTCTCAGGGAAGGAGGACATGTACCTACATTGCAGTCTTCTTACAAAGTTAGAGTATTTCAAATTTACTTTCAAATCCATGGCTGATTCATATCAATGTATGACAAAACCCACTGAAATGTTGTGAAGTGATTGGCCTCCAACTAATAAAAAAAAAAAAAAAAAAAAAAAACCAAAATTACTTTCAAAGCTGACAATAATTGAACCCGTTCTGATTTTTATGATGTCCATTACCCACACTAATCCAGTCTCTATGCCTCAAATGGGAAGTCTGCTCCATGATCTAGTCTTGAGTGTGAAAGTATACATTCTCTTTTTCTTGCATCTCAGTCCTCCCTTTCTCAAACCCCTCCAATTAGCTTATCACACAGAAGTAAAAGGCATGTGAACATATCCTTAGCATGCTTTACTTTTTATATGATTATTCTGGAGGCTCATACCCTGGTATAGAGTAGAACAGAAATAGAGTACAAATAAAATAGACAACCAGCATGCTACACTAAGGCCACATGGTCAATGATACAGAATGGAGGATAAACACAGGGCCTAACATGCACTTCAGAGGACTTCATTTCAAGGTGCACTTGAATTCAATGAGCACTTCCCTCTTCCGTGCAGGGCACTGTGTTAGGTACTGCAAGTTAAAAGTCATTTCTGAAGAGCATTTAACAAAGATCCAAAACACTTTTACCTACATGTTCTTCTTCACTGCTTATCTCAAGTCTTTAAGATAGATATTTAACCTATTTTAAATACAGTGATCCTTCACAGAACATCACACAAGAAGGAGCGGTGTCTTCTGGGCTCTAGATAGGGAAATAAAATTAATGTAACAAATGCCTCAGTGTCAAAAAGTCCTATACTGATATTATGAGGACAGTAAATTGGAACCTAATTCTAGTACTGAGGGTGGAGTACTCTGTCTGCCTTGAGGGAGGGAATGGTAATATTCTAGGATGCTTTTCCTGAAGGAAACAAAAGAACAGCTGATTGGAATTTATACTTGGAACACTTTCTGTGTTTCAGATATTGTGCTATGAACATTGCTTATTTATTTCATTGTTCTTAAGGTTACTACAACCCTAAGAGATCATTTTATCCTCATTTTTCAAATAAAACTTCTGAGGCTCAGACAGCTTAAAAAATGTATCCAAATTCACACAGCTCATAACAGGAAGATCTAATTCAATAGTCTCTTGACCACTCTCTTAAAAGGAAAGCATTCTAGAAGGAGGGAAAAAAAATCATGATGACAGAATAGGTATAAGCAAGTAGCCCTGATTAATTGTGATCAAACGTTTAATGAGGAAGTTCAATAAACAGGAAGGAGAGAGGGCTGAGAAACTATATTAGAACTAGACAGTGAAGGATGCTGAGATAAGGCGTTTGGACTTCCTTCTCTCAATGTGCAAAGGGAATCAGGAAGACATATTTTGAAAAGACTTATTTTCAAGCAAGGTTAAATCTGACAGCAGACTGAGGAGCAAGTGAAAAGTGAAGGAGAGCTAGTGGGGGCAGTCAGGATTGACAGTGATTCTGGCAGAAGGAACATAAAGAGGAATGGATGGATTGGAAAGAGAGTTTAAAGATACAGCTGAAAGGATACTGCTACTGACTTAACTTGGAGGACATCTAGAGGTATTAATGCATGAGTGAGAAGGAAAAAAGTATTATCTTTTAACTGTGATAAGAGCTCAGTGAAAAGGAATGAAGGAATAGGTTTTTAGAAAATGATAAATTTCATATTAGAAATGTGTTTGATTATTGATTTGGATACTTTATTAGGTTGTGTATTATTTTTACCTTGCAGACTATGCTGAATATGATTGCCCTTTTAAATAAGTCAACAAAACATTCTTGTCATTTTCCTGTAAAAGACACTTGACATAGGATATCAAAAGATGTGTCAGGACTAGGAATTCAGCTTTGTAATCAGCTGATGCCCCTGAAGAAGCTAAAGGAATGAGGCTGAAGATGCCGCCACTACTTTCGACAGCTGACAATTACATAATATTTATCATCAGTCAAGCACTAGTCAAAGTGCTTTATTTATATTAACCCAACCCTCAGATCAACCCTATACATGAGATTAGCTCCATTTTATGTAAGAGGACATTGAGGCATGGAGAGAAGAGTGACCTGCTCTAAATTATTACACAGTCAGTAAAAGACTGGAATTAAGCCTCAGTTCAGTTCAGTTCAGTCGCTCACTCATGTCCGACTCTTTGCGACCCCATCAATCGCAGCACGCCAGGCCTCCCTGTCCAGGTATGGAATTATTTTATACACACACACACACACACACACATATGCAATTAATATCACCACTGAACCACTACCATTGGTTTGGTCTGTGGCCTTCCAGAGAGAAAGAGAGATCTGAAAGACACAGCCTAAAATGCTAGTGGTGATTTAGTCTGGAGGAGAAATGGAGACTGTGAAAATGTTGAAGAAACACTTTCAATTTGTCTCTGTCCTTTGACTACCCCATAAAGGTAAAGGCAATGACATTTATGACTATAAATGACTGAAACAATGTCATTACTTACATATTAAATCAATATATAATTATGGAGAAAAATGTAGAATATAAATCTTTAAAGGCTAAAAACAATAAATTTTCATAATTTGACTATTTAAGGAGAACCACTGAGAAGCTGTTATATTTCCTTCTAGTCTTTAGAGCATCTTTGATATCTTGTTTCATAGAGCTCGTGTTATACTGAATTTCACTTGGATGTCCAAAACACAACATGGAGCTCTATCTGCATTTCCTTAATGAAAACCTCTCAGTCTCCAGTGCTACGACACTTTACGTGCAGAACCTTTTCTTCAGCCCCAGCATTCACTGGCTTTTATTTCCATAAATAACCCTGGGTGAACAAATGTCTACCAGCCTGGTTTTTATCATGAAACACGGAGATACGCAAGCCTCCACGTATTGATCTCAGTGTCCTTCGGGCTCTTGTTATTTGTGTCCTCTCACATATTCAGCTCCCATATCATCTCAGAGGGGAGGGAATGGCAGACCTACAGAAATTCCTAAAAGGCAAACACCATCTGCGCAGGGTGGGTTTACTTGTTTTCCTCCTTCCTGTGTTTGCGAAAGCTGCTGCACTGGAGGTCACATTTTTCTTTGTTTCTGTCCTGTGTTATAGCCTTTTTGCATACAACTTTAGGTTCAGGCCAGCTTCTACAGCATGTAAGTAAGATGTGGTCACCTAGCCTCTCTCCAGATGTTCCTGGTAAAGTCCTGAGAGCTTACCAGAAACTTCTCTGCTCCCCCTGGGGAGGCACTGCTCTCTTAAGTCACACTATGTGACCCAAAGTGCCTTCCTCCAAGCTGGTTCTGCATTACAGCTAACAAAATGTCCCTGGATTTTCCAGCATACAGTAGCATCTTGTTCTTAGTAGCAAATGCTGATGCACATTCTCCTCTTTGATGTAATCTCCCTAGTAATTTCAACAGAAAATCAGCAAGAAGGTGGTTCTTAAGACTTGGAGTAGGTTATGGCCTGTATCAGCTTGGATCCAATCAAGAGACCAAAAAAAAAAAAAAAAACCCACAAAATTTAAACAGGGAACATTGAACATAAACAAATGCTAAGTGATGATAGAGGATTAAGCATAAAGATGAAATGAGGACTAAGGAAGGACAAACTGGGAAGGATTTCCACACATTGAAGGATGTGTGGTTGCATGCCGGGGGACAGTGGAGAAACTTGTGGTATGTCCAGGTCAGGGTTCTGCTCAAGGTCTCCAGGCAAGTGGAACCACCTTCAGGCACACAGAGAAAGCCGCTGGAGTTCAGAGTATCAGAGGAGAGCCTGATGTGCTGGGGTGGGCGTGGCTCACGGGATGACCAGCCCCGTGTGTCCGCAGCTCCAGGACAGGAAAAGGTGCGGGGAAGCAGCGCTTCACCTGGGCTGGGGACAGCCCCACATGCCACTCCATGCCACTCACATGCCACTCCATGCCACTCCAGTCTAAGTTGAGACCTGCAGCCAGGTGTGAGAGAAAGTTGTGTCCTCTGGGCACTTCACACTGAAGAATGCCAAAGAGGCTGAGGAATGGAGAAAAAGGTGCCCTCTCCAGAGGCCTGGTGAAGGAGCCCCAGCGCGCACGACCTGAATCAATGACCACCTCTTTCTTCTGAAACATCTTGCAGCGCCACCTACTGACAAAAGCTTAGCAACCAGCAGCTTAAAGGCAACTGACTAAGGACTAATGAATTACACACTCAGAATGGAATTCCCCTTTGTCACACAACATGATCAGGAGAGTGACATCATATCTCTTTTGTTATATTCTATTGGAGAAGCAAGTTATAGGTCCAGGTCCTGCCCACTCCAAGGAAAGGGATTAAACAGAGCACAGGGCTGCCCACCACCAACTACATTATTCACAATCACCAAAAACTGGAAATGACCCAAATGCCCCTCAAAATGTGAATGGATAAGCAAACTAAGATACATCCATGCTATGAAATACTCCACAGTTAATGCAAATGAATAAACTATTGATATACACACGGCTTGATCCATCTCAAACAATTTATGCCAAGTGATAGAAGTCAATCTCAAAGTTTGCCTTCTGTGCAATTTCCTTTAAATGGCATTCTCAAACTTACAAAACTATTGAGACAGGTAACAGTCGCTGAAGTCTGGGAAGGAGATCAGAAAGCTTGATTGGAAATCCTGTTAGTGGTGGCAGTTGTCAGACTCTATACACATGACAAAATACACAAAATAAATTTAGAATGCATGTATCGAATAAAAGTGAACTATACTGGATGCAAAACTAAATAATAATGATGCCTTAAAAGTAACAGGCAGAAAGCCTGTCCAGTTTTATGTTCCTACCAGAAAGAAGTATGTGTAACAGTTCCTGAGTCCAGACAACCACAACTGACTGAATATGTTTAAAAGTTGGGGCTTCCCAGTTGGCGCTAGTGATAAAGAACCTGCCTGCCTATGCAGGTTAGAGGTAAGAGACTCAGATTCAATCTCTGGGTGGGGAAGATCCCCTGGAGGAGGGCATGGAAACCCACTCCAATATTCTTACCTGGAAAATCCCATGGACAGAAGAGCCTGCCGGGCTACAGGCTATGGGGTCACAAAGAGCTAGACACAACTGAAGCAACTTATTATGCAAACAAAAATAACTCTCTTTTGTTTAGGATTTATTTAATTATAATGAGCTTGCACATTCCATATATTTAGTAGTATATGCATTTAATCTTTTGAAAATTTATCTTGATGTCCATTAATTAAGTTCTTAGCACACTTTTAATGCTTTACAGACACTCCTCAGAATTTAGGATATTAATGTTTGCTACCTGTTATAAATACTTCTTCATTCTGTTACTCATATATTGAGTCAATTTATGATACATTTTTAAATATATAATTTTTATGAATTACCCAATATAATCCAAACATATCAATATTTTCCTTTTGCTTTTTTTTGGTATTATTGACTTTTTCCTCCCCTGCTGTGGAGGAGATAAATTAATCACAAGTATGCTCTTGCAAGTCTTTTTATGCTTGATAATTTATCTCTTTGATCAAGTTTAGTATTCAGCTTGTTAACAGAAGCTTTTTCTTTCTTTTTTCTAGCACAGAGGCAGAGCATGTTTGTTTTTTGAGCAGAAGAAGGAACAGTGGAAACTTGTAGGTCTAACATCACTAGCCTTCGGTGTGTGAAAGCTGAGTTGATCAGCCTGAGCCTAGATAAAGGCCAAGACTAAAAAGAAAGATGAAAATGAAACTGATGGACAGATGAAAGTGAAAGTCGCTCAGTCGTGTCCAACTCTTTGCAGCCCCATGGAACTCTCCAGGCCAGAATACTGACTGGAGTGGGAAGCCTTTCCCTTCCCCAGGGGATCTTCCCAATCCAAGGATTGAAGCCAGGTCTCCCACATTGCAGGCAGATTCTTCACCAGCTGAGTCACAAGGGAAGCCAGAGAGCATAGGACAATAATGGACAGATAGCATCAGACAACAATGAATAATCAGAAGCTGTAGTGAGGATGTGGATGTGAAGGACTGAGGAAGCAGAAGGGAATTACAGAGAGATGAGTTTGCCAGAGCTGAGACCCATGACTGAGGCCATGTATGACGGTAAAGCCAAAAATGTAAGATGAGACCCAAATAAAAGAGTATGGTTACTGTAGTAAAGCAAATTCTAGTTACTGATCAGAGTGTTAGTAAATTCATGAAGGGAGACAGAGCAGGTTAAAAGTGTATCTGAGTGCAGAACACACGCAGACACGGAAGCAAGATAGTAGGTAAGTAATGACAGTCGCTCAGTCCTGTCCGACTCTTGGCGACCTCAGGGACTATAGCCTGCCAGGCTCCTCTGTCCATGGGATTCTCCAGGCAAGAATACTGGAGTGGGTTGCCATTTGGAGATAAAACTAGAAGGAGGATACCAAGGGCTTAACTACAGTTCACAGACAAAAATCCAAACCAAAGAGCCCAATAGAGGCCTACTTATCACAGAAGAAATGTACCAAGTGTCATCACACAACCGAAGCATTACCATGTATGAACTGGCGTAGGTCAGAGCAGAGCCACAGCAAGACAGGTTAGCTGCTGCCTCCTATGATCTACTCAACCAAGACTTTGCTAATCTGAGCTAAGCCAAGGTTTACATGCACAGCTTCAGATAGGGACAGCCTGCAATGGATTCCAGCTGAGGGTACAGAGAGATGATTAGAGCTGATATCAAGGCAGTTCACTCTAGGTATTATATAAGAAATAAAGATCTAACTGATGATTATGAACTTAGTAGTATAGAAGAGGAAACATTCAAAAAAACAGTCCAAAAAGCTGAAAATAATCCTTATATATACATATATGTGACCTTTTTGAATCATCAATAAATATTGGTAAAATCTTTTAAGATGTCAAACGTACAAATGTCCAAATGTCCAAATGTTTTTTCTTACCTCATTTTGACTCTGGGGCTTCCCTTGTGGCTCAGATGGTAAAGAATCTGCCTGCAAAAAAAAAAAATAAAAAAAAAAAAAGAATCTGCCTGCAATGTGGGAGACCAGGGTTCAATCCCTGGGTTGGGAAGATCCTCCTGGAGGAGGGCATGGCAACCCACTCTAGTATTCTTGCCTGGAAAATCCCCATGGACAGAGGAGCCTGGCGGGCTACAGCCCATGGGGTCACAAAGAGTCAGACATGGCTGAGCGACTAAGTACAGCACATCTAGACTCTAAAATGTCAATCCAACACTCAATTCCATTCAGAAACATCTTTTTTAGATTCATATTGATTCAACAAATATGAAGTTCTGGCAAATAGTAGGCTATAAAAAATGAGGCTAAGTAAAATGAAGAGCCTGAAACATACAAGACAGGCTAGGACCTGGGACCCCTGCACTTGCACCTGGACAAACATCTGCTCAACCAACAGAATACAAAGCAAATATAAGGGACTAACAGTGACAGCACACAAGAATAGTTGGGCAACAGGATACAAAAAGGACACAGACCAACTGCCACCTCTGAGGTGCTGGGAGCAGAAGCAGGGTACTGCGCATATTCCCACGCGCAGCACCATCAAGGGGTGCGCAGACCGCCTGCGCCGCCCATCCAGCCCATCCCATGGATCCGCCTTTGCTCTCACCCCGTTTAAGGAAACAGTTTGCTCCCCTCAAACAAGTGAACCTGTTTCTTATTCTTGCTCCCATATGTTGCAGCACAAATTCTAATAAAGCCTTGTCTGATTCCTTGGGTGGCCTCTTATCGATTTATAATAATTACAGAGTTTAAGAATCCAGGTCAGTAATATATATATGCTCAGGACATCTTTCTTTGTTAACTGAAGTATAGTTGATTCGCAATGTGTTAGTTTCAGGTATATAGCAAACTGATTCTGATATATGTATAATTTATATAAATATTATTTATATAAATAAAAATTATTTTCCAGAATCTTTTCCACTATAGATTATCACAAGAGACTGAATGTAGTTCCCAGTGCTATACAGTAAGTCCTTGTAGTTTAAATACTTCATATATAGCAGTATTTATTTGTTAATCCTAAAACTCCTAATTTACCCCTTACCCTCTTTCCCTTTTGATAAACTAAATTTGTTTTCTATGTGAGTTTATTTATGTTTTGTAAATAAGTTCATTTGTACACTTTTTTAGGTTCTACATATAAATGTTATCATATGATGATTTTTGTCTTTCTCTGACTTACTTCACTTAATAGGATAATCTCTAGCTCATTACATCTTTTTAGTGAATGATTTCAATGACTACTGCCAGGAATATATTGGGCCATGAAGAAACTGAGATAGGAATAAGTGTGTCTACCCTACAGACACTCTGGCATTAGTACAGAAATAATTCATAACTGATGTTTGTCTTAAGTACAATAAAAATCCAAAGAAAAAGTAATTAACTTCACTATGTAGAGGTCAACTTAGCCATCCCAGAGGAGGTAATGTATGAGCTGGGTTTTGAAGGACGAATTTAGTTTCTAAAAAGAGAATAAGGATAAGAGTTCCTCAAGTAAAGGAATCAGTTCGTGTGCAAAAAACATGAGCAAGTGAGAGAATGCAGTGTCTTTAAGACAGGGCACCAAAGGTTGAGATTGTCTCACTGGTCCCATAGGATCAAGGGAGTCGTGACTGCCAGGTAGGATCTTCCTTCTCCTCCCACCAATGAGATTCTCCCTCCTTCGTCAACCTGAATTTTCAGATATTTATTATTAAAGAAACTTTCCTTGCAGTGTCTCCAGAAAATTCTTTTCCACATGTCCAGTAGGCATAGGGAATGTGGATGTGGATTACTGTGTAGCAGTTTGTTAATAATGCTCAGAATTTAATTCTAGAAATCAAAGTGAATCTCATATTGATCAATTAATCAAGACCAACTACAAAGGTCTTACAAATGTGTGAGTTATGAGGCTATGGATAGACAGATAAGACCATATCTAATGTTCTAATATTAGAAGAAGGAGGAAGACTGTTATTGGAGAAAAGGGGGTAAGGTGAACATAGAAGGTTATTTACTTCAAATGCTAAAACAGTAAAGTTATCTAGGAAGAGAGAGAAAAATTATGGCATCTACACTCTCCCATTGCACTAAGGACATAGTGTGTGTAAGAAAAGACAATCAATAAATCAATAAAAGGAGGTACAGTGGTCAAATGATATTTTACCCAACATCAGGATAATAAAAGAGCTCCACTTTAAGTGTCTTATATTACTTTTTTTCTTTATTTTCCTGTAAGAAGATAATGGTGATAAGCAGTACATTAAGAATCCTGAATTCCTATCAAATTTCCTCACTTTTCTTTCTTTTCTCTGCCCAGTTGTTACATGTATGCAAATGCTAATAAGAAAGTTTTCTGGAAAATATATCTACAACAATGTAGGATTTTAAAAGTTAACTCAATAAATTGAGTTTACTTAATGTTAAAATACATTTTAAAATTTCCCTTTGGAAAATAAAACCTGAGAAAATTCAATTTGCTAGACTGGAATAAGCAAGTCATTTTAATTGTCAGTATTTTAGTTAGGCTAGCAAATTTAACTCTAAGTACATTTATTCTATGGGGCTTCTCAGGTGGCACAGTGGTAAAGAATCTGCCTGCCAATGTAGGTGACATGGGTTCGATCACTGGGTCGGGAAGATCTCTGGAGAAGGAAATGACAACACACTCTAGTATTGTTGCCTGGGAAATCCCATGAACAGAGAGCAGTCTGGCAGGCTAAAGTTCATGGGTTGGAAAAGAATAGGATGCAACTTAGCAACTAACAACAACATCTGCATCATGTTCATGAAATAACAGTACAGCATGTGACTGAATGTATAACTAATTTAACTTAAGTCCACTAATAAGATTCAAATTAGCTGTAAAGAGCCAACATATTACTTAGTCATCTAATATTGTTCAAGTGTCTTAGTGAAAAAATTCTTGAAAATAAGAAAGTCCCAAGTTAGCATGTTTTATCCCTATTGTCACTATTGTGGTGGATGTCAAATGTATCTTTAAAGAACCAAACATCTTCAGGGGTATTTTTTCAAAATTTCTCTAGATACTTTCAAGACAATATGTAAAAAGTGAATCCATTTGACAGAATTTTTAACCTAAAGCAGGCTGAAGCAACTACTACAAAACACTCACCATTACTCAACTGGATAAGAAACAGAAATCACCTGGGTGCCATAGAATTATAAATGCGAAAAGTGATACTCAATGATGACACTAAGATTTTGACATGAGGTACAAAATTCCATATTTAGAAACTCTCTGCTTTTTTTCTAAATATTGAACTTACAGACACTATCCATTGTATTGTTAGTATCTCTTATATAAAGAATTATGTCATAATTATATCTCCAAGTTAAAATAGGGAAAATTTAATAAAAATAGCTAGTTTTTATTAAGGTACTACTTCATTATTGAAATAAATTATTATATGCATATATATATATGATTTTTACTATATTTTCATATTTAAAATATTTTATGTTTAATTATATATACACATATATACATACATATATATAATGTAAATGAAAATTCTGGTACTCCTATATCTAGGCTTTTGTCATGAATCTTTACATTCTTCCTTCCTGATGAGACTATCACATTTGTTTCCTAGATCTACAGGGATTGCCAAGAAAGTCAATTATCACAATCAGGACATATTGGTTTTATTCTATTCTGTTCCTCTTTTCACCACTTCTTTATACTGAATCCAACTGTTCTCTTCTACCATTTTCACCCAATTATATTTCTGACCCTTGTTTTTAATTTTCTATCAGTTTCAAACAGCAAAGAAAAATGGTCACTGTAAGAATTAACTTTCACTGACTATCTTGTCTGTGTCCAACACTGAACTGGATATTTTACATTTGCTTCCTTATAAAATTCCCCAGCAAACCTATTTGGCAAATGTTAAATAGCTCTTCAGCAGCAAACTGAAGACTTCAACTCAAGAGTGACTCAAAAACCCTAAGCCTCAATAAATATGTGAAACTGCTCAAGTTTATTAATCATCAAGAAAGTGAAAATTAAAACCACAGTGTGATACCACTACGCATTCATCAAAACAGAAAAGGGCAACACTAAGTGTTGTCTGTAGAGTGTGGAGTAACTGGCACACGCATGCACTGCCAGAGGGCATGGAGTTGGTACAATGACTGGAAAACAGTTTGGCAGGATTTACTAGAGCTGGACATACGCATTCTCTATGACCCAATAATTCCGCTCCCAGAATAGACTAAGAAAAACACGTGCACATTTACCAACAGACATGCACAGGAGTGTTCATAGCAGCATGATCACAGCGCTGCAACTGTGAACGACCTAAAGGCTCAGCAAAGACAGAATGGGGTCAGTAAACTGCGGTGCACCCACACAAAGAGACACTACAGAGCAGTGAGACTACATGAACTGTGACCTGCACAGCACAGATTAGCGTCACCATGTTATCAAGCGAAAGAAGCTAGTCACACACGAAATAATGTGCTCTACGATTTCACTTAAATAAAATTCTAAAGGAGGCAAAACTAACCTATGGTGATTGAAATCAGGTTAGCTTGTCTGTGGGGGGTAGGTGGTGGATACTGACTGGAAGGGATCACAGCAGAGGTTTTGCATTACTGGTGATGTTTTCTTTCTTGATCTAGATGATGGTTACATAGATGTGTTCAATGTGTGAAACTGAACATGGATACTTCTTTTTTCTCCTCTATACTTTTCTTTATAAGTTAACAAAAAGTATACTTAAAGAATGTATCTGCTCTCTGTAATGCTTCTGAATTTATATTCTAAAGGCAAGAAAAGTAAAAACAAATATTTATTACCTAATCACTGAACCTTTTCAAGAGTTGGCAGAAGCCACATAATTAAAAGAAACAAGTATGTGTATAGACGGGACTTGTTTATTATTGCATTTATAAGATAAAGTCTATCTTATAAACACTTTTACCAATTGAATCAAATAAAATTAAAGAACAAAAAATTTTAAACTTATAAACTTCACAAGAAAGCAGAGATTCACCAAATCTAACTAAAACTTTCAAGTATCAAAAGTAATGTCCAGAAATTTCTCAATTTGGATGGTTAGAATGTTAAGGTGTCACATCAAAGTCTGAATGTAACAAAATCCATTCACTCATTAATTCATTTGCTCCCTCATTCATTCATCCCATGCTTACTGGTTACTAGATTCTAAGCACTAAAGGGTTTTGAGGCGGTTCACAATCCTTCCTGTGCGTGGGTAAAAAATGTAAATGCCCATTAGTGCCAGGTGGAGATGACCAACTAGCAGAGCCGGGTGTGAGCGGTAGGAACTGTGGACTACCATTAAGCAACGTGCCCTCATGTGAGGGATGGGGCAGCAGCGTCTAAGCACCCACTGATTCTTTTCATGTCCATCCAATGGAAATCACAATTTACTATGTGAAACCGACTGGTTTTCAAATGTAGGCTCTTTAAAAGAAAACAAACAAGTAACACTGTGACAAACAAAGCACATCTGTGAGCTGAATCAGACATATGGCTGCCAGTTTATAACGTCCGACCAAACTAAAGAGACATGAATGCTTACTGGGCTACAGCCATGAGCAGCTGATGTGCCTGTGAGCAGTCCAGCCATTCAAGTACCACATTCATTCTCTGCTTCACTGTAGCCTGAGAACTAACAGTTTAAAAGTAAATCACTTGGGAGAAAATCACGGCAAATGAAACAACTGACATAGGATTAATTTCCAAAATATACAGGCAACTCATACAACTCAATACCATAAAAACAAACAACCCAATCAAAAAGTGGGAAAAAGACCTAAACAGACATTTCTCCAAAGAAGACATACAGATGGCTAACAAGCACAAGAAAAGATGCACAACATCGTTCATTGTTAGAGAAATGCAAATCAAAACTACAATGAGATAGTGTAGTGGTCACACCAGTCAGAATGATCATCATCAAAAAGTCTACAAACAATAAATGCTGGAAAGGGTGTGGAGAAAAGGGAACCCTCTTGCACTGTTGGTGGGAATGTAAATGTACAGCCACTATGGAAGAGAGTTGGGAGATTCCTTTAAAAACTAGGAATAAAACCACCATATGCCATAGAAATCCCACTCCTAGGCATATACCCTGAGGAAACCAAAATTGAAAAAGACACATGTATCCCATTGTTCGTTGCAGCATTGTTTACAATAGCTAGAACATGGAAGCAACCTAGATGTCCATCGATAGATGAATGGATAAAGAAGTTGTGGTACCTATACACAATGGAATATTACTCAGTCATAAAAAGAAACACATTTGAGTCAGTTCTCATGAGGTAGATGAACCTAGAGCCTATTATACAGAGTAAAGTGAGTCAGAAAGAGAAACATAAATATTGTATTCTAACACATATATATGGAATCTAGAAAAATGGTATTGAAGGATTTAGGTACAGGGCAGCAATGGAGAAATAGACATAGGGAATAGACTTATGGACAAGAGGAGAGGGGAGAAGAGGGTGAGACGTATGAAAAGAGTAACATGGAAACTTACATTACCATATGTAAAATAGATAGCCAACAGGAATTTGCTGTATGGTTCAGGAAACTCAAACAGGGGCTTTATATCAGTCTAGAGGGGTGGGATGGGGCGGGAGATGGGAAAGAGGTTCTAAAGGGAGGGGATATAAGTATACCTATGGCTGATTCATGTTGAGGTTTGATAGAAAACAACAAAATTCTGTAAAGCAATCAGCCTACAATAAAAAAATAAATTAAAAAGAAAAAAAAGTCAATCACTTAATTACATTGTGTAACGTATGCTATGACAGGCACCATTTAAATGAATGAGATAGAATTATTATGTCCAAATATGTAAATAGGAATGTCTGTGAAATATTTTTGAGCAAAAATTAACAAAATCAGAAGTTCAAATAGAGTACATGTTTTGCTATCACACATATATACACATGTGTTTGCAAAAATAAACATCAAACTATTAACAGAGAGGGATGCTACAAAAGAGGTGGGCAAAAGTTGGCACTGGAACACTTTCACTTTTGATTTTATTGACTTTTTCCATGTATTCTATGTATTGTGGAAAAAGAATAGCCCACTTGGCAGAACTCACTGCTCCCTGAGGATCTGACCTGCTACTTCTTTAATTAGAGTCCATGCCTCGCCTGGTGCCTCATCCCCAGGGACCATTAGAAAATCAGCACAGCAATACAGTTTCACTTGCTTTTCTCTGTACCTTCTCTTTGATTGCAGGCACGTGGGGCTAGAGAGTGGGGTTTCCCACTCACTGCCTCACCTGCAGAGCACGCACAAGCGTGAGCTGTAGGGAAGTTTCTCAAGCAGTCGGCCTTTCCAAAAGTTTTCATATCATCATTCTTGGACAAAAACTAGCCTAAGGAATCCTCTTTTCCTTCCCAGCAAAAGATCATGTAACTGGCTTTCACTTTTAAGGCTGACAGAAGAGACAGACCCTGAAGGAAAAATCCCTATACCTGAGACATTTTTAAATAACCTTAGGGATGTTAAAACTCATAAAAATAATAGACTGCAAGTTCCTGGAGAAAGTATCATGCCCACTTTCTTATTTAACAGGGATTGTAACAATTGCCTTTTCTACCAGTTGCATTGAAAACCATCTTTTGATTTGCAGTAAAGAAAGCAGAAAAACACTGTAGAAAATGACTGAACATCTAATGGACAAGATATACAATTTCTTTTAAGATATTAATTGCTATTTAAGTCTTCAAATGCTGACTTGTAAATAAAAAAATCTTGATACAATGTGCTATGAAATTTATATTAACCATCTTCACTTACTCAAAAAATGTATTTTTTTTAAGATGCAAAAGAAGAGAAATTAAAAGTATTTTTCCTTCTGAAAAGAACTCTTAGGATATCTTTTTTTTAAAACTATTGATACATTTGTATTTATTTGACAACTACCATATTAGTGTAAATAATTTCCTTTTTCACATTTAAATTTTAATATCTATTCCAATGAATAAAATATTTCCATTCATCCTGCTTCAATAAAAGTATTATTGTTAGGTAATCACTATGTTTATTGTTTATAATTTCCATTACCCCTCCAGTAAAAAATACCTATATAGCATATGGTCTCCAGAATGAAAACCTCAGAGACTGAGGTCAGAACAAAACATAAACATGACTTTATAAAGGCATACATATGACCTTTAAGTCACCTATTTGAAATGGGTTACAAAATAAATTACCATAATTTTTAAATCAATATTTCTATATATTATTTTCACATGTCTCTCAATAAATTATAGGCCATAGTTGCCCATGAAAACATGCAAGGAATAAGATTTATAAAAATATCTTGGTGCATATTCTAATCTGGACATTTTTGTTAACCAACAGCGAATTTAACATATAAGAATAATTTTAAAATATAAATATTGCTAAGTATAAATTTTCATGTATTTATTCTATTCAAATGGCTACTGCCCACCCTAGATTTTTATGAAATTACTTTAAAATTATTACATTCAACATTTTTTCACCAACTGTTAAAATAACTGTAGGTAAACAAATAGAAATAAATAAGGACATAACAGAAAACCTTTAAGGGAACAAATCTGGAAATCTTTGAAATTTTTTATGTTTAAAAGTTGGGTATAAGAAAACCCAACTTTTGTGTGAACAAAATAATTTGTAAAATCAAAATATGCACATTTCTTTGTGAAAAACACAAGAAATATTAAATGCATGGCTATACTGATCTCAGTTGTGTAAAACGAACTATTAATAGCAGTCATGTAAGCCTAATGGGTAACTTTTTCAACTTCTAGAAACTGTTACTAACTTCGTTGGCTCTCCCAATGGAATTCTGATTCTGTACTATAGGCAGAAACTAAAATTTAATCTGCTGTGTGTGTCAGTCACTCAGTAGTGTCTGACTCTCTGTGACCCCATGGAATGGAGCCTGAAAACTTCTCTGTTCATGGGGATTCTCCAGGCAAAAATACTGGAGTGGGTTGCCATGCCCTCCTCCCGGGGACCTACCCAACCCAGGGATTGAACCCAGGTCTCCTGCATTGCAGGTAGATTCTTTACCTGCTGAGCTACCAGGGAAGCCCTTAATCTGCTAAGAAATAACTATTAAGTACCTGTGAGGAAGATATATCTGATAAAAATCCATGTGGTCATAATATGATATTTCAATCTATTTTTGATACTTGAAGTATTGCTGCCCGAAAAGATATTTTAAATAATTATTGAAAAATAAAGGGTTCAAGCTCAACGGGAACTGTACGATAATATTACAAAACATATGACTCTATAAACGCAAGAAACTGTTATGTCTGGATAGTAATCTTTTACTGGCACATCACAAAATATTTAACTAGGGAATACAAGCAATTAGAAAAATATATAATTTCTAGTCTGTGAAGTACAAATGTGGATTAACTAGATAAAAATAATACTTGAGACAGTTTCTAACATATTTTCAAAGAGACTTAGATTGGATGAGGTATATGTATAATTCTTGACTTTGAAGCTGACAGTATCCCAATTTGAATAGTTGAGCTGCTACTCTCTGTACCAGATGAAATGTGTGTCAAAACCATATACTGAAAATCAAAAAGCACATTATCGACTTGGTGCCAAGCACATTTGCATAATGCCTTTAGTCTGCAAATTTAAAAACTGATATAATAGACTTTAAATAAAAATACACTGAGAAAATTTATGCTATGCTAATAAAATATGAGCAAGAGAGTTTCAGAAAAACATCTACTTCTGCTTTATTGGCTATGCCAAAGCCTTTGACTGTGTGGACCACAAGAAACTCCGAAATTCATAAAGAAATGGGAATACCAGACCACCCGACCTGCCTCTTGAGAAATCTGTATGCAGGTCAGAAAGCAACAGTTAGAACTGGATATGGAACAACAGACTGGTTCCAAATAGGGAAAGCAGTACATCGAGGCTGTATATTGTCACCCTGTTTATTTAACTTATATGCAGAGTACATCAGGAGAAACGCTGGGCTGGATGAAGCACAAGCTGGAATCAAGATTGTCTGGAGAAATATCAATAACCTGAGATACGCAGATGACCCCATCCTTATGGCAGAAAGCGAAGAACTAAAGAGCCTCTTGATGAAAGTGAAAGACAAGAGTGAAAAAGTTGGCTTAAAACTCAATATTCGGAAAATGAAGATCATGGCATCTGGTCCCATTACTTCATGGCAAATAGGTGGGGAAACAGTGGAAACACGGACAGACTTTATTTTGGGGGGCTCCAAAATCACTACAAATGGTGACTGCAGCCATGAAATTAAAAGATGCTTGCTCCTTGGAAGAAAAGCTATGACCAACTTAGACACCATATTAAAAAGCAGAGACATCACTTTGCCAACAAAGGCCCATCTAGTCAAAGCTATGGTTTTTCCAGTAGTCATGTATGGATGTGAGAGTTGTACTACAAAAAAAGCTGAGCACCGAAAAATTGATGCTTTTGAACTGTGGTGTAGGAGAAAACTCTTGACAGTTCCTTGGACTGCAGGGAGAAATCAGTCCTGAATATTCATTGGAAGGACTGATGTTGAAGCTGAAGCTCCAATACTTTGGCCACCTGATGTGAAGAATAGATTCATTTGAAAAGACCCTGATGCTGGGAAAGATTGAAGGCAGGAGGAGAAGGGAATGACAGAGGATAAGATGGTTGGATGGTATCACCGACTCAATAGACATGAGTTTGAGTAAACTCGGGGAGTGGGGGATGGACAGGGAGGCCTGGCGTGCTGTAGTCCATGGGGTTACAAAGAGTTGGACATGACTGAGTGACTGAACTAAACTGAATGAAATACAGGGATCACAACCTTGTCGTGGCAAAGGGGCCTAAGTAACTCAATGAAGCTATGAGGAATGCCATGCAGGGCTACCCAAAATAGATGGGTCATAGTGAAGAGCTCTGACAAAAAGCAGTTCACTGGAGGAGGGAATGGCAAACCATTCCAGTATTCTTGCCCCTAGAACCCCATGAACCGTATGAAAAGGCAAAAAAATGTATAAGCTCCCTCCCCAACTCCCGGCCAGAAGGTGTCCAATATGCTACTGGGGAAGAGTCGAGGGCAATTACTAATAGCTCTAGAAAGAACAAAGCGGCTGGGTCAAAGCAGAAATGATGCTCAGTTGTGGATGTGTCTGGTCATGAAAGTAAATTCCAATGCTATCTGGGAGAGGGTGAAAGACAAGGAAGCCTGGCATGCTGCAGCCCATGGGGTTGCAAAGAATCAGACGCTATTTATCGACTGAACAACAATGATGAAATACTACAGCAATTCTTATTCAAATGCTAAAGGCCTGAGGACAATCAAATTTTCCCAGATTTGGGCAGGCAACAATCTGGAGGTGGCCCACATATTCATTCCTTGGTCTTTATAGTTCTTACAGGGAGGAAAAGAAGTTTCTTTTAAGAGGACAAGGTTTAGGGAAAAAATGACTATTTCTCACCCTTTGCTGTGTGTGTTTGCCTTGCTTACCAAGAAACATCCTCTTAAAACACTAAATATTAATTGGAAAGACTGATGCTGAAGTTGAAACTCCAATACTTTGGCCACCTGATGTGAAGAGCTGACTCATTTGAAAAGACCCTGATGGTGGGAAAGATTGAGGGCAGGAGGAGAAGGGAAAGACAGAGGATAAGATGGTTGGATGGCGTCACCGACTTGATGGACATGAGTTTGGGCAAGCTCTGGGAGCTGGTGATGGACAGGGAAGCCTGGCATGCTGCATTTCATGGGGTCACAAAGAGTCATGACTGAGCTGTTATGTCCGATGTCCGAATCCCTGAGGGGGAAGAGAGAAGGCCTCCAAGACAATGCAACTCGCAAAAAGGGAAGTTTATTGCTGACTCGAGTCAGGGCTCCTGCTGCATCCAACGCAGTGGTGAGGGGTCAGAGAACCCTGAGCCCAAGCTGTTACACAAATTTATAGGGTGTTACAAGTTTGCAAAGCAATTTCATTGGTCAAACACACTCAAAACTTTCGTGCGCGCGGGACTTTCCTGGGGGTTTCCGCCCCATTCCTAATTGGCAAACAGCAGTCAGTGTTAAGCTGATTGGTTGTATCCAGGTGGCCTGATAATCTTACCACCCAGAAGTAGGAAGGCCTACTCCTAATCTAAGCTGCCTGCCATGGCGTTACTTCTGCTCGCCTCACAGAGCAACTGAACTGAACTGAAAACACTTGCACTGATACAATCTTCGTTTTGTATGAAGATATGTAAGGGAGAATATGGTAGAGAGAATACTAATGGTATCTAACATTCCCACTTCCTCTTACAGTTGGATGTTCAGTGTAACTACCACACCCTGGTTATGGTCAAGAACTGCAGACATGGTGGAAAAGCCCTCTCTAGATTATATTATTTTATAAGGTGACGGTATAGTAATTCTCATGATTAGGTTATATTATATAACTTGCTTTTAGTAAACCGGACAGAAGATTCTCCTGCTGCCTTCAAAGGCGTACACTGTCATGATCTGATAGGGTCACAAGGCAAAGAACTGCTGGTGGGCCTTTAGGAGCTGAGAGCAACCTCTGAGTGACAGCCATCAAGAAAATGGAAACTCAAGTCCTACAACTGCAAGGAACTGAATTCTGTCAATCACAAGCCCACGGGAAATGATCCTGAGTGCCAGAAAGAGGCAGCCCGGGCCATACCTTGCTGTCAGTATTCAGAGTCACGGAGCAGGGAAGCTAGTTAAGCAATGCCTGGCCTCCTCCTGCCCCACAGAATCTGTGAGATAATAAATGTGTGCTGTTCGAAGCTGCCAAACTTTTGGTAATGTGTTTTGCAACACAGAAAACGAATACAAATAGTAGAACGCAAATATCACTGTGATAAAGTCACTGTGTTCTAAGAGAAACGTAGTCTGATAAGTAACAAAAGCAATCTCCATTCTGCCTCAGTTCAAGGCCTTTGCCAGTTCTCTAGAAACCTATATATTATAGCTGAACCTCTGGGATTTTTTTTGTCTGAACCTCTATATTCAACCCATAATTTCCATTTTCTTCGAAAGGTGAATAAAATTAGAGGTAGATGAAAACCTATGGTATTTTATATTTGTATAGCATTTACTATTTGAAAGGCGCTCTTAGTGTCAGCAGAGAAAAACAAACCTAACTGCATATTGGATCTATTCCTTGAATTCTAACCTTTGTGCTCTGTCGCTTGTGCTTAGCCATGCTAGCTCTGCACTTTTTGTAAAAGAATGTTTCCTATAGCTTGAAATACATAGGACAGCCTACTCTCTACTCTCAGGGTTCTGACCTTTAAGAGTCCATTCATTCAGAGAGAAAAAGTTGTAGGACAGAGAATAGCATTTGCTTTATTGGAGATTTATAGGAACATGTGATCAGACCTACACGGATAGCTGTAACAACAAAAGATTCCAGCACCAAAAATTTTGTGACAATCAGTAACACCCCTCCCCTTTTAGGATAAAAGAAGCCCAAATCTAACTTGGATAAGATGGTTCCTTGGGACACTAGTTCAGTATCTTCTCGGTTTGCCAGTTTTCCAAAGAAAGTCACTATTCTTTGCCTCAACAACTTGTCTCTCAATTTACTGGCCCATCATGCAGCAAGCAGTAAGAGACTGAACTCAGTATCACTAGATTTTTGAGAGGATAGCAGCAGAGGCATACATTTTATTCTCTGTAAATTCTCCCAGGAAAACAGATGGATCAAGCAGAAATGCCAAAACAACACCTACAGCAAAGTGACTATGAAGACATCTTCATGAGCTCCCAAGTTACCAGCAGGAGTGGATGAACTATAGCAAGCTATAAGACACACAGGGTGTTAATATCTTACAGGAGGAAGCAGAGAGAAGCAATCAGATTTTGTCAAATGTGATAAGACCTCTCATATCGCCAGTAAGTAGTGTAGAATAGCATCATTTGAGAATGACAGCTGAACCTGAGAGAAATTCTTGCTGATTAAATCTGTGGGTGATTGCAAGGGGCCTGTGGGAAGAATAGAGGCCTTGAATCCCCAAAATTAAGTAGCCTGCTTCCCTTCCAAGTAGAAACTGCTAAGAATAGAATGTAATTTGCCCAAGAAAGTAATAAAGAAGGTGAAGGGAAAGCAATATCCAGACAAAAGAGGAAGAGAAGTCAGAAGAATATCTGTATCTATACCCATGTTCACATCTATATTCTGTATCTATATCCATATCTATATCTGTATCTCCATATTTTTGAACATTTGACAAAACAGAATGGTGAGTTCTAAAAGGTGAGGCTAGACATACATCTATTCTGGTCCATATTTTCTTTTCAAAAATTCAGGAAAACTAATTTTATATAAAAATGAACAGTAAAAAAAGATACTACCTGAATCCAGTATGTTACTATAAAAGAATAAGAAACAGAAAAACATTATCATAGAAAGCTTGTTAAAAAGGCACACCACAAAATAGATATGAGAATCAAACATAATATTTCAATACAAGCTGAAATAAATTAAGGAAAGATATAAGAAATAAAAGAAAACATAAATCAAAATTAGAAAAAATTAAAAATGAAGTGAAAGAATTCAGGAAGGACACTGAAATGAAGACTAAACTAGAAGAGGCATAAGTTAAAAAAAAAAAAAAAAAACCAAGAATTCATGAGGAAAGAAAAAGAGTGAAAACAAAATTAAAAAATAAAAAAGAAATTATTTGATTTGGTGTCCATTACACAGGGGCATTCAATTTGTGAAAATGATCTAGCAATACATTCACATTCTGTGTACTTCTTAAATTTATATTATACTTCAGTAAAAAAAATAAAAATACTGAAATGAAAAAAGATAAACGTAATTCAAGAGAAAGTTGGTTTCTACTTTTTATGCCAGAAAACCATGATTTGCATCCAAATTTTATTGAAATTCCTTTCATAAATGTCTTGAAAGACTTTCTATATACAATGACACTAACTCTTTGAGACTTCAAACAATGGTGATCACTTCCTCATTTCTGCATTATCTCACTCTCCTATTCTTCTCCTAACCCTTATAGTCAACTTCTCAATAGATTCCTTTGTTTTTCTTCCTCCACTATTCTTTCAAATATTGATGTTTCCGGGCACTATATTCAGTTATTTTCACTTTTTACTCAAATTCTCTTCCTAAGCAATGATATCATACCTAAAGAGCTCAGCTTTCACACATATATAGGCTGTTAATCCTCAACTCTGCATTTCTAGTTCAGGTTTCTCTCTTGAAAAATAGGCCTTTATCAGTTCAGTTCAGTTCAGTTGCTCAGTCATGTCTGACTCTTTGCAACCCCATGAACCACAACATGCCAGGCCTCCCTGCCCATCACCAACTCCCAGAATCTTCTCAAATTCATGTCCACTGAGTCAGTGATGCCATCCAACCATCTCATCCACTATCATCCCCTTCTCTTCCTGCCTTCAATATTTCCCGGCATCAGGGTCTTTTCAATGAGTCAGCTCTTCGTATCAGGTGGCCAAGTATTGGGAGTTTCAGCTTCAACATCAGTCCTTCCAATGAACATTCAGGACTGATTTCCTTTAGGATGGACTGGTTGGATCTCCTTGCAGTCCAAGGGACTCTCAACAGTCATCTCCAACACCACAGTTCAAAAGCATCAATTCTTCGGTGCTCAGCTTTCTTTATAGTCCAACTCTCACATCCATACATGACTACTGGAAAAACCATAACTTTGACTAGATGGACCTTTATTGGCAAAGTAATGTCTCTGCTTTTTAATAAGCTCAGAGGTCTCAAACAAACCTTGTGTGCACTAGGACCCAGGGACCCCACAGAGACTGAGACAGAACTGTGTTTTCATCTCCTATGGAGGTACAGGTCGGCAGTGGTCTGCGTCAGGGATAGGGGCTCTGGGTGTGGGTATGGCATAAGTCCTCTTGGAGGAGGTCGCCATTAACCCCACTATAGAGCTGCCAGAACTTACACAGGACTGGGAAATAGACTCTTGGAGGGCACAACAGAACCCTGTGCACCAGGACCAGGAGAAAGGAACAGTGACCCCACAGGAGACTTGCCGATGGGTGTCCGGAAGTCTCCGGCAAAGGCATGGGTCGGTGGTGGCCTGCTGCAGGGTTGGGAGCACAGACTGTAGCAGTACATGCCTGGGATCTTTTGAGGGAGGTCACCATTATCTCCATTACCTCCACCATAGTTTGCCCCCAGGTAAATAGCAGGGAGGGAACACAGCCCCACCCATCAACAGAAAATTGGATTAAAGATTTACTGAGCATGGCCCCGCCCATCAGAACAAGACCCAGTATCCCCCTCAGTCAGTCTATCTCATCAGGGAGATTTCATAAGCCTTTTATCCTTCTCCATCAAAGGGCAGACAGACTGAAAACCACCATCACAGAAAACTAACCAATCTAATCACATGGACCACAGCCTTGTCTAACCCAACGAAACTATGAGCCATGATGTGTAGGGCTACCCAAGACGGAAGGGTCATGGTGGAGAGTTCTGACAAAATGTGGTCCACTGGAGAAGGGAATAGCAAACCACTTCAGTATTCCTGCCTTGAGAACCCCATGAACAGTATGAAAAGGCAAAAGAGAGGGCATTGAAAGATGAACTCCCCAGGTCAGTAGGTGCCCAATATGCTTCTGGAGATCAGTAAAGAAACAATTCCAGAAAGAATGAAGAGAGGAACCAAAGCAAAAACACCACCCAGTTGTGGATGTGACTGGTAGTGGAAGCAAGGTCCGATGCTGTAAAGAGCAATATTGCATAGGAAGCTGGAATGTTAGGTCCATGCATCAAGGCAAATTGGAAGTGATCAAACGGGATAGCAAGAATGAACATCAACATTTTAGGAATCAGCAAACTAAAATGGACTGGAACGCGTGAATTTAACTCAGATGACCATTATATCTACTACTGTGGGCAAGAATACCCTAGAAGAAATGGAGTAGCCATCATAGTCACCAAAAGCGTCTGAAACACAGTACTTGGATGCGGTCTCAAGAACGACAAAATGACCTCTGTTCATTTCTGAGGCAAACCATTCAATATCATGGTAATCCAAGTCTATGCCCCAATGAGTAATGCTGAAGAAGCTGAAGTTGAATGGTTCTATGAAGACCTATAAGACCTTCTAGAATTAACACCCCCAAAAGATGTCCTTTTCATTACAGGGGACTGGAATGCACAAGTAGGAAGTTAAGAAACACCTGGAGTAACAGGCAAATTTGGCCTTGGAGTACAAAATGAAGCAGGGCAAAGGCTAATAGAGCCCTTTATATCCAACTGTTAATGAGATCTCTCAGTGATTAGCAGACAGTATCTCTCCTTTCAATCTTGCTCCTTATCCAACCCTTCTTATCTCCAAGAAGGGAAATGATCATATCCTCCTGTTCATAAATAAGTTTCCTTGTCTACTATCCTAAGAAAACCCTTCTTTCAACATTCCACTTTTTGTTGTTGTTTTTAGTTGTATTGAAGTACAGTTGATTTACAATGTTGTGATTCAATTTGCTATAAACCCTTTTCCACTGTGGTCTGTCACATGACATTGAATATAGTTCCCTCTGCTAAACAGTAGGACCTTGTTGTTTATCCCTTCTATATATAATAGTTTACATCTGCTAATTCCAAATCCCAATCCTTCCCTCTGCCCCCCACCCAATCCAGCAATCACAAGTCTGATCTCTATGTCTGATCAACATTCCAGTTTTATATCCTTCTCCATATTTCTTTTCCTTAACAATTCTATTTCTGGATTAAATTGGCAATATTACTGCCTTTATTTTCACTATTCAGTCACTTCTTCATCTACATTCTAATTACTCATCCCTGTACCAAAACTGCCCTCTCTTGTAGCACTGATGATGTTGTCTATTATTTTGTTTCTCTTACAAATGATTTTAGTTGCACTAAACTGACTTGCCTTACACTGCTCTGCTCAGTCTGCTCATTAATATTCCCTAAACATTCTGTCATATAAAAAAATGCCACTTTCCAAGTTAAATACCTGGATAAAGTGGACTGCAGAGAAGGGAGGTGAGAGAAGAAAATAAGAGAATAGGGGAGAGAGACAAAGAAAATCCTTCAGGGATCCTTAACTTCCTAGGGTTCAACAACTCAACCTATTCTGACAACATGCTATCCTAGCTCCAGGATCAATATTTTAAATAACTATACATGGAAATAAAATAGTTACAATTAAGAAACACTAAGTACTTTTTTTATGTTCTCTAGCTTCTTAATTCTCTCTTGCTTTTAGACTTTGTTTTTCTTCCCAATCATCAAGAAATAAAATTGGAATTGCTTTCTGATTCCTTTTTGTCAGCAACATCTGATAAAATGTTAAGTTATATAAACTCCTGCTGAGTTGTCTTCTCACATCAGCCCCACACTTCCTTTCCTTTGCTATTGTGACAACACTCAAATATCCTCGTGATCTCTCACGAAGACTCTTACAGCAGTTCCCTTTAATTTCTCTCTTTCATCCCTCTCCACTTGAATCAATCCTAAATATTACTAATGACATGTGAATCAAACACTCTGCTCAAACTGCTCACCGTCTCTATGCTTTTTCTAGAAATAACTACAGAATGCCACTGTCTAGCATTAAAATCCTCCACCAATTTGCCCCAGCTTTATCTTCTGTTGTTTCCCAACCAACTGAACTAATGTCTATGAACCTAATCCCTATATGCTATCTTTGTGTTTTTTTAAACACTTTTCTTGCCTACAACAACTTGTAATTTTCACTCTCTTATATGAAATTTTATCAAGCCTCCAAATAGAGTTTTGGGAATAAATCTCTCACTGCCCTTATTATCATCTGCCACATATTCCTTTTTGAAACATACATTTTTTTTTCAAAATGTGTTTTTAATCAGACCTAGTATTTAGATAGTTATATGAGAAAAATATTCAACATTATGTGTATGAAGGTGAATTACATGGAGTTTCACTTCTACTAATGACATAGTTCGTACTGAACTAATTTCCACAAATAATGTTGACTAAGTTAAAAAAAAAAAAAAAACAATTATTTGAAGGCAATGGAAATCAGTTAAGAGCAGACAAAGATGAGAGTTTTCATTCAAGAAAAGCTCCTGATTAATTAATCTCCATTCCTGATTAAGGAATGGATAGAACTCAAGCAGAAAGCTGGAGACCTTCTAGCTTGGAAAGACATAGGACATAGATTTAAGGTATCAGATCAACTTAAAAGTAGAAAGGTATATCTAGAAACTGAAGGAGGTGCCTTGAAATATGTGAATATACTCTCTCCCAAGTCCTTAGCTGACACCTGAACTGCATATGGAAGCAGATCATGAAAGCAATGGCTGGAAACTTGAAAGCGATGTGTGGTTGTTGATGACTGCAAAGCAGTTTTGAATGGGAATCCAGCCAAGTAAACTGTTAGAACAAAAAGCTTCAAAGGAAACAGAATTCAGAATCAAGAATTAAAGTATACAATCTATTTTATAATGTACAGTACAAAATAAAAATTACTGTATGTGCAAAAAAAAGAAAACATGATTCACAGTCAAGAGAAAAACCAGTTAGTGCAGTTCAGTTCAGTCGCTCAATTGTGTCTGACTCTTTGCGACCCAATTAACTGCAGCACGCCAGGCCTCCTCGTCCATCACCAACTCCTGGAGCCTACCCAAACTCATGTCCATTGAGTTGGGGATGCCATCCAGCCACCTCATCCTCTGTTGTCCCCTTCTCCTCCTGCCCTCGATCTTTCCCAGCATCAGAGTCTTTTCAAATGAGTCAATGCAAACTCTCCTTAAAGTAACTCAGATGTTAAAATTAGCACACAGGGATTTGAAAACCGCTGTTAAAATATGTTAAAAAAGGTTAAAAGAAAGAGTCATACTAAATAAAAATACGGGGGGGAGCACTCAGTCCAGAAGTGGAAAATATATAAAATGGAAGTTCTAGAACTGAAAAGTACACTATTTATATGGACCATTAATGGGGTGGTCTTAGGAGCATACTGGGGATGCTGGAAGAAAGGGTTGAAACTTGAAAACAAATGTAAAGTATTTATCCACTTTGAAAAACAGAGGGAAAAAAGATTAAATAAGAATGAAGAGAATCTTAGCAATCTGTGGGACAAGGCCCCAAAGTCAATCTATCTCTATCTATTTATATTCATCTTTCCATAAGTCCCTGAAGAAGAGTGAAGGAATGAGGAAGAGGTATTATTTGGAAAAATGATGGCCAAAAATATGGTGTAAAATATAAACTCTGTATCCAAAAACACCTTAGTATTCCAAGAAATAAAAATATCAATTTTTTATCAAGTATCCCAAGAAATAAAAATACCCATCTCTCCACTATCACCTCCGCACACATAGGCACAGTATAAAAAACTACTGAAAACCAAAATGAAGAGAAACTGTTGAAAGATAAAGCAATTACAAACAGGGTGATGTCAATATGAATGAAAGCTGAACTTACATCAGAAAGAGATTAGGTGACAATGAGGCATTTTTGAGATGCTTAAAGAAACAAACAAAAGAAATACTGTTAACCCAAAATTCTATACTCAGGGAAAATATATTCCAGAAATAAAGATGAAATAAAGTCATTTTCAGATAAATGAAAACTGAAAGGATTTCTTTCCAATAAGTCTGCACCACAAATTGTCTACATTCTGAACTGTATATATGTATACTTATGCGTGTGTGTGTGTGTGTGTGTGTGTGTGTGTGTGTATATATATATATATATATGCATATGTATATACATATGTATACTCAGTATATTTGTATATATATAAATATTCTGACTTTGCACTAGCCTCACTTGCCTTCTATACTTTTGCCTAAGTTCTCCCATTTTATCACTTGCATTGTTACTCTAAAATAATTTAGTAAATACACTGTGATGTGTTTGTGTATGCTATTTAACTTTAATCTACAACTAGAGGTGGTTTGTTAACATTTAAAATATGTTAATCAAGAATCCTGCCTATAAGGATGCTTACCAGCTGAAGTGCTTCAATCAGGGGCACTTTCTAGAGGTACTTAGAGTTAGCACTTCAGATATTGCCAATTATGTGTGCACCTGAGTGTTAACTAGTATCAGGAATATCAGAAATAATCTTTCAGGAATATCAGTGAAATGAATGTTGCTCTTCATACATGGTAGCTGAAAATACTTGACAGTCACTGCTGCCTTTTCATAAACGTCCAAGAGTCAAGGGGTTAGCAGATGTAAACTATTACATATAGAAGGGATAAACAACAAGGTCCTACTGTATGGCACAGGGAACTATATCAATATCCTGTGATAAATCATATGGAGAAGAGTATTTTTAAAAAAGGGTGCTATATGTGTATAACGGAGTCACTGTACCATACAGTGGAGATTGGCATAACATTCTAAATGAATCAGAATTTTTTAAAAAAGAGAGAGAGTCTAGCTGCTTAACTAGAGATCATTCCAGAGCTCTGTTTTACCTGGGTCCCATCTTGATGTAGGATTCTGCCTTCCGATTACAAGGAAAGGTTACAGATCCTGACATCAGAACATTGTTTAGTATGTTTCACAGTGAAACTGAGATCTAAAGTGCTTGACATGTGCCTCAATAAACGAGAGTTGGTAGTTTACCCAGTTTGTTGAAACGGGTTATATGACTGATCATCAAGCCTGCTGCTTTATATATGCAAGTAGCAGAATTCAGTTGGGATTTGCTTAAATAATACTATATCACCTAGTGGTGGGATCTTAGGGGAAGACATGGATAGCACTCATCAACTATTATTTATCTCAAGTCAGTTTGCAATCTGTCCCCCACCCCAACTCCACCTCCCCTAACTCACCTGGCCAAGAAAAGGAGTTATTATAGGATCAACAAGCTTGTGCATGTCTTTTAAAAGATATTGTATGTAGTAATTTTATTATATAAATTTATTTACAAATACACATGTGTGTATACATATATATATATGTCCATATATATATATAAATACATTCATTCTACTCTGGTGCTTATACCAATACAAATCATATAAGAACACAATAGAGAACACAGTTTGATATTAATAAATATTTTTAACTGGACAAATTAATTCAGGGAAGGAATGCATAAAGAATTAACTGGTTCACAGATTTCGTAACTGACAAGAAATCTTTTTGCCTCTCACTCAAGCAAATTAATTCAGAAGATCACAAATGCTCTTCTCTTTTATCCGAAGAAATGCCATAACCTTTCTTTCAAAACAAAGTTATTTTAAGCATTACTTTTGATAATTCATTCAGAGCAATGAATGAAACTGTCATACCTCCAAATGGTATCCAACTCTGATGAAGGCACAGAGTGGGTCAAAAGCTCCTGTCCCGCAGGTCAGTAGATGTGTTCTGTTATAGTGATGCAAAACCCGAACATAATTTGCACATTCATTCTGAAACCAGGAGAAAAAGAAGGAATTGGTTAGTGTAATAAAAACATTTAGCTTTTTTTTTTAACTGTTGTTTTTCCTAACCCCAGACATCATATGTATAAGCCTCCCTTGGTTAGGGAAAGCAAAGGGGGCAGATGAAAAGGGGACAATGACCAGCAGAAAAGTCGGGGGAGACGGATATAGCGAGGTATCAATTACAATCAATAATGGGAGTGCATCATTATGAGGTATTCTAGTACACAATTGAGGAGTTTTTTTTTTTAAAAGCACTGGTCAGAAGTGTATTCAGGTGTAGATTTCCAAGGCAATGTTTCAGTAGGTAATTATTATCAATACTGTTATTTTTTAAAGTACATATAAATCAACATAAAGTCAGAAGACCAATCAGTGGAAGTAGTTTCATTACCCTCAAGGAAACATATGCAGACTTCAGGGCACAAAGAGTTCTGATGTTTGGAAAAGTAAGTCCTGTATTTTCAAACTCATAAATTCATATAAAGTAGTTTCAAAGAGAATTTTCAAGTAAACAGATGGAAATTAACTGGTAAAAGTAACATTTTATACCTATTACTATAAGATTACAGTCCTGGGATCAGCAAACTTTTTCTATAAAGAACCAGAGAGTAAATATATTTAATTTGATGGGCCATCTGGTCTCTGTTGCAACTACTTAACTTCTGCAGCTATAGCATAAAAGCAGCCATTGTCAACAGAAAAATAAACGGATATGGATATGCTCCAAGAAAACTTCATTTATGGCAGGTCACATTTGGCCTCAGATCTCTAGTTTGTCTAAAATGGGATTCAACTGTAAGCTTATCAGAAAACAGAACCTCAGTTTTGCACATCCTTATATTTCATAGCTAAACAAACTCAGTACCTAATACACAGCCCACACTCAACAAAGTTTTAACAGATCAATCATTAGGTGAGTATGCTAAGTGAAAAAATGTTCTAAAACTATTTCAAACCAACTTAACTAAATTTTAGCAAACACCTTGTTGGCAAATTAATCCCAGGGACAGAGGAGCTTGGTGGGCTGCCGTCTATGGGGTCACACAGAGTCGGACTCAACTGAAATGACTTAGCAGCAGCAGCAGCAGTGCATTTAAATTATGAGAGAAATACCAAATCCTTTTATTGCTAAATATTACCTTGACATTAGTAGATACAATAGTCAGTAAAAGATATTTTATAAAGACAGATTCTTATTTTTAAAGTCTCTCATGCAACAGTATTGGGATGAAAAAAGTCAACAGAACATCATACCATACATGACTGAGATTATAGCACTCCCTTGGCAAGAACAAGTAATGCCCTAATGAACACTTTATTTGGGGTACTAAGATTTATTTCTTTAATATCCCATTAACATAGCATCCTAGTCTATGGATGACCCATATAGTTGGGAAAATCTAATATTCTATTCTCATCTTGCTGTAAGCCCATGCTTCTCATCTCCTGAAGTGGGCACATCTTGAGGGGCCAATGAGACCATATTCTGACTTGGCCAGGTTTAGATTGACTCAGCCTCTGGATGTGTTCAGTTAGCCAGCAACACGCTGCAGACTGAGGAAGCAAGTCATTCCTTGACTGTTACCCAGTTGCTATGCAAGAATGAGGTGTTGGTAGAATGTGTGTTAATTTTTCACATGTTTTTGCTTCTTTTTCTTACAGAAAAAAGAACAAGATAACTTTCTAAAGGAGATGTGTATGCTTTTCCCAAAGTTGTGAACTGTGCCATCAGCTGGTTACACCTAAAATGTTTGAAAAGTCCTTTCACTCACGTGTTCACGTGCTCAGAACTATGGAATAGGGCTGCTGCTGCTGCACCAACTCTTCCCTTTCACAGACTAAAGGTAAGTTAGTGAGAAATGAAATACTGATTCCTTCAGGAGGCGATCTACTCAAAACATGTGGAATACATAAAGCATGTCTATTGCCTTTGCCACCTTCTATCGAGGTTTTAGTTTTTTCTCCTTCAGCTTCTTCATTCGTTTCTAATTCACTAATCAACGTGAAATGAAATCTCACAAAGAAGGTGCTTAGCTTATCTTTAAGATACTACCTGAAATTATTTTTCTAATACCTAGGAAATAAACATTACTATAAGAATGTATAAATATGAATTGATTAAATATAGTAAGATATAAGAGAAAATAAAACCAAGATCTAGATGGCACCTTGGTTCCCTACGCTAGCTCCACAATGAAAATAATTTTTAAGTAATTATGTACACATAGACAATGAATGTGTATATATCAAATATGCGTGTATGTATATGTGTGTGTTTGTGCTAAGTTGCTTCATTCATGTCCAGCTATTTACAACACTATGGACTGTAGCCCCCAGGCTCCTCTGTCTATGGGATTCTCCAGGCAAGAATATTGGAGTGGCTTGCCATGCCTTCCTCCAGGGGAACTTCCGAACCCAAGGATCGAACCCACGTCTCTTTTATCTCCTGCACTGGCAGGCAGGGTTTGTTTTTTTTTTTATCACTTGTGCCACCTGGGAAGCTGTGTGTGTGTGTGTGTGTGTGTGTGTGTGTGTGTGTATTGTTCAGTCTCTAAGTCATGTCCGCCTCTTTGCAACCCCATAAGACTGCAGCATTCCAGGCTTCCCTGTCTTTCACCGTCTCCCAGAGTTTGCTCATACTCATGTCCATTGAGTAGGTGATGCCATCCAACCATCTGATCCTCTGTCCCATTCCTTCTCTTCCTACCCTCAATCTTTCCCAGCATCAGGGTCTTTTCCAGTGAGTTGCCTCTTCGTATCAGGTGGCCGAAGTTTGGAGCTTCAGCTTCGGCCATCAGTTCTTCCAATGAATATTCAGGGTTGATTTCCTTTAGGATTGACTGGTTGGATCTCTGCTGTCCAAGGGAGTCTCAAGAGTCTTCTCCAGCATCACAGTACAAAAGCATCAATTCCTTGGCAATCAGCCTTCTTGATGATCCAACTCTCACATCCGTACATGAGTACTGGAAAAACCATAGCTTTGACTAGATGGACCTTTGATGGGAAAGTGATGTCTGCTTTTTAATATGCTGTCTAGGTTTGTCATAGCTTTACTTCCAAGGAGCAAGTGTCTTTTAATTTCATGGCTGCAGTCACCTCCACAGTGATTTTGGAGCCCCCAAAAATGAAAACTGTCACTGTTTCCCTTTTTTCCTCATCTATTTGCCCTGAAGTAATGGGACCGGATGCCATGATCTTCAGGAGAGGACACTGGCGACCCACTCCAGTACTCTTGCATGGAAAATCCCATGGATGGAGGAGCCTGGTAGACTGCAGTCCATGGGGTCACGAAGAGTTGGACACGACTCAGCGACTTCACTTTCACTTTTCACTTTCATGCATTGGAGAAGGAAATGGCAACCCACTCCAGTGTTCTTGCCTGGAGAATCCCAGGGACGGGGAAGCCTGGTGGGCTGCCATCTATGGGGTCGCACAGAGTCGGAAATGACTGACGCGACTTAGCAGCAGCAGCAGCCATGATCTTCATTTTTTGAATGTTGATTTTTAAGCCAGCTTTTTCACTCTTCTCTTTCACCTTCTGAATGTGTATATATATAATATATGTGTATATATCTAGAGATATGTATTTCTTCCTTACATGAATTGCATATATACTTTTTAGGAAAAAATAACAGGTTAGAGATTCAATCCTTTGTCACTGACCAGGACTACAATTAATGATATATTTAGTTTACAATGAATAATACTTACAGCATCATTTCCTTTCATTATGCATTCTTCTGTTTTTAGTGCTGTACTTGGCCAGTGTATCTGAAATAAAATATAATGCACTATTATGCAAACACATATAAAAATAAACTACACTGAAAACCCGTTTCATTTTTTCTGTAAGTCAATACTTTATATTTTATTTTTGTTGGTTTTATTTTTTTCTTTGAGAAGATCAAGAGGTTTATCACTTAACTCAGATATTATGGAGCCAATTCCAGGCCCTAATACATGAAAAATATTGGGGACTTATAAAAGTGGTGACAATAGCATTTAATTATGATGATCTTGTTATGATTAAAGTTATTATCATAGGAGTTAGCACTACATGGTTTCAACTATAGGAACACAACATTCCTTTGATATTGCTATTACTGTAACAGGCCCCCTAAGTTTCTTACTAACAATATCCAGCATCATGTGGTCCTTTGCTTTCACCGAGCAGTATATAAACTTTTAAATACCTTGGCTACCTGATGCAAAGAGCCAACTCCCTGGAAAAGACCCTGAAGCTGGGAAAGACTGAAGGCAGGAGGAGAAGGGGGGCGGGCAGAAGATGACAAGGTTAGATGGCATCACTAACACAATGGACATGAATTTGAGCAAAGTCCAGGAGATAATGGAGGACAGGGAAGCCTGGTGTGCTGCAGTCCATGGGGTCGCAAAGAGTTGGACACGACTTAGTGACTGAACAACTACAAACAGAAACACATGAGCACTTTTTGTTATGTTGCAACATAAAAAAGAAAGACAAAGAACAAGTAGGGATATGAAAGAAAGCCAGTTAAAAGCCAAAAGCACACTTAGAAAAGCCTAGAATCAATGCTCTTCATTATATCGTAGATCTATCGATGGAGCATATATGATTCAGGAAAGATATCACATTAACATAACAATGTCAGATTCAATCGCAGCCTTGCATCAGCCTGAAGAGGGTCCTTAACACCACTACAGAATAAGGACGCTGGAAGTGAAACTATTGAATTTATAAGGATTTATTGATCCTTTTTTGGAAAAAAATCAGACACTGAGTGATAGGTTTTCCCAGATGACTTCTAAAATATATTCTAATTTGAGATTCAATTTGGTTTTGGAATTAGTTTTACTATGGATGCATAAATCATTCAAAAGGATATGCTAGAATGTATGGGTGTACATGTGTAAACACAGACTCAAAATACAAATTAATTTTAGGATTATTCATCACTGGAAAGATAATTTGCTTATTAGTGTGAGTAAATCAGAGAATACCTCACCCGTCAATCATAATGATTAACATTCTTAACATCTTTAATTTACAAGAAGCAGGGCTTTTCTTCTTATAATATTAACACCCTTTTTTATTCACTTTTCATCATTATGTAAAATGAGACTTATTTAAACTATATTTCTACAATTTCAAAGTATTTGATAACCAATTCTTTGGAGAAAAATACCAAAGTTCAGCTTTTCAATGTTGAAACAGTATCCAGACAAGAGAATAACCTCAATTTACTACCTCATTCTCCTCAATCATTGGCTTCATGTGGATTATTTCTGGGACTATTTGAACACACTGTTTTGGGGGAGCCATTCTCTAGAAAATTCCTATATTTTGTTGACTAATTTTGTTTTCAGCTATCTTTTCAAACAGCCTTGGAAGACAGAGATAGATCCTCCTCCAGGGCAAATAGATTTTTTTCTTGATCAGGATAATAAAGAGAATGTCTCCCTCTGGGCAAAGGCTGGACAGGTTTGCTAGAAGACTCCTTTTAAGACCGAGAGTATTCTGAGCTGGAAGTTGGTAAAGTGGGTGCAACATACATTCATTGTGTATCCAACATCTCTTTAGGCTGCTTTGCTTTGTGGGACTTGAGGAGGAAAAGACAATGGATGGAAACATGAGGCTCATGCCGTCTGCTGCACTGGGAGACAGTCCTCTGTCTCTAGCCCAGGTGCCTCCTGTCTTCTGCCAGCATCAATGAAACTATGACAGGCTGACTTGTCTAGCAAGGTAAAATTCACAGTTCTTGACACAAACAAAAAAATAATATATTCTGTGGTGGTGAAGACAATACATGGTTCTTCTAGGATTGCCAGAATGTGTTATTTCTAGCAGTGAACCTAATAGTGACGACTGCTCTAGGAATAATGAAATCATTACTTCAGGCACATCTTAAATGATGCTCCCAGATAACTTTCAACAGATGGCATTTGTCCCTCCTTTAATGCTCTGAATTGTTTTTCTTACTTTTTCTTCCTATGACATCACAGTATGTGTATTCAATTTTAGCTCTCTTGTTAGGGTGGAAGAGGGCAAGGCTGCGACTTACTTCTGTAGCCCTAAAATGCCTACCTGGTACGGGGTCTTTAATGCCATCACTGCTTATTCATTGGCTACTGACAGATTTATATCAGTCAACACTTCTTTATCACATTCTTCAAAAAGTCAGTTCACTAAAGGATCCTACAACACAGTTTGAGAGAGAGATTCACTGACATGAAAATGCTGCAATCAGTGTCAAGTAAATGAGACAAGCAGCACTTTCCAGTTTAATCAGGGAGGAAATCCTACAGAGTTTAGTGAGTGTGAAAGACTGGCAGGATTTCCGAGGGCAGAGGAAACGGTCTTAACCAGATCACTCTGGGTTCACAGAGGGAAAGAAGTAGAGGATTAAGTTATGAACACTTAACCACTAAAGCCCAACACATCAGAACTCCCCTAAGGAATAATACACTTGAGTTTTGCTTTTCTTGTTGTTTACACTTTAGATTGCTTTGGTTTTTTTTTTTGTTTTTTTTTTAACACAATTTAACAGGCTCAGGACTGTATTCAAATGTCCACTCAGGTGAGAAAAGATAAGAGAATGATCTCACTGGAAATCAGAAGTTATTTTAAAGCCATCATGTACAGATGTTCTGCCAAGACAGTAAGGGAAATGATTTTCTTCATTTGCTTTGGCAGTCAGGAAGCCTTTTGGTTCTGCTCCAAAGTATAGCATCAACAAAAAGTCATAAAATTAAGCTATCTGTTCTGCATAAAACATTTTTAAAGGCAGTTAAACAACAGGGTGTAATGACATTTCCAAATTCTCTGCACCAAGAAAGGTACAAAAAGCAAAAGGTTAAATACACATGATTTCATCACAATATTCCGACTATATAATTTAATTGTTCTAAAGCATTTTAACAGGCCATTACTACTCTTGCATAGCTCAAAGGAGAAAAATAAAATAAAAATTAAATTACAAAGTATTCTTTTTTGGACTCCCTATTGAACCTACTAATTATACCAGGATTAAGAATTTAACAATTCTATTGTTATATGATGTTAGAGCACTCAGAGATTTTGGAGAGCAAAAACAAATGAACAAAAAAGTAATAATTTAACTGTCTAAAAAACATTATTTCCTTTTTTTATTGAAAAAGGTTAAATAAAATGATCTGGTAAATGTAAATTCCTCTTGGAATATATTTAAGTGACTAAGACACTATTATAACTTCATCTAATATTCTCTTCCTAATTCTATTATTCTAATGAAAAATATTGTTTATATTTTAGTTTTTTCTTTCTATATTTTACATCTATATGTAGTACCAGTGCCCATCAACACATATTTTAATTAAAGGTCCTACAAATGTCATTAAAATCAAGAAAATATATTTTGAATATAACACATTAAAAGAGACTTAATGGTTTATAAGTGGTAGTTTTAACCTGTCATACTTCATCTTACTGTTTATCCTTTTATAATTAGTTATAATGACTGTCATTATTCAAATACTTTGTAACCAGAATTATTATCTTCTGCATTACAGATAAAATTTGTTCTTGAAATGTTGATAATCAAAAGCTTTTGAATTAGAACATTATTATTATGACACAAACATTTCTGGCCTGGTAAGACTCTGATGTTGGGAGAGATTGAAGCCAAAAGGAGAAGGGGGCAGCAGAGGATAAGATGGTTAGATAGCATCACTGAGCCAATGGACATGAATTTGACCAAGCTCTGGGAGACAGCGGAGGATAGAGGAGCCTGGGGTGCTGCCATCCATGGGGTCGCAAAGAATCAGACATAATTTAGCGACTGAACAACAAATGCCCTTTTTAATGGATGAAATTTACTAAATTGCTATCATTAATGTGAAACACCATTTGCCATTTTATATGCAAATTATATTTTAATGCTTTTCTCCCACTTAAAAAAAAGTTCTAAAATAGAAGAATTTTTTTTCACCTTTGATTCAATAAACTTGAGTGAGAAAAGTATAAATATTTTTACAAACAGAAGTGACTAAACTTTATTTATAGATATCCAAATTAAGTAGTGTAACTTTAGCTTTAAATAATAGTGGTAAGAATAATTTCAGGAGAAAAAAAGGTGAAATTTAGAAACAGAAAAGCCATGGGTAAAAGTTAAAGCAAAAATTTATTATTAAATATGGAATATCCAATGAAGTCTTCCCTAGTGCCTCAGATGGTAAAGAATCTGCCTGTAATGTGGGAGACCTGGGTTCAATCCCTGGCTTGGGAAGATCCCTGGAGGAGGGCACGGCAATCCATTCCAGTATTCTTGCTTAGAGAATTCCCATGGACAGAGGAGCCTGGTGGGCTACAGTCCGTGGGGTCTCAAAGAGTAGGGCATGAATGAACAACTAGACACAGCACATGAAGTCCTGTAAAATACAGCTTAAACAAACCAACATTTCCACTTTTGATTTCTTTATGAAATGAAAAAAGAAAAGAAGATTTTATATGTCAAGCTATATAGTATTGCTATGTCCCCAAAAATAACTTTATTTTCCAGGAAGGCTTGGTAATTCTCAAATGTGCATAGATTGCAAGAGGCTACATCAACAGAACACAGACAAGCTAGTCCCTATGCTGTCTTTGAATACCAGAGCCTCCTTGGACTCTCAACTTTGCCACAAAATAACAAAGGGGAAACAGCTCCTTCCTGTTCTTGTCATTGGTTTTCCTCCGCTTCTGTCACTAACAACTGTTTCACTAGTCTATTAACCATCACTAAAGGAAGCACTAGTGATGCAAAGGCAGTAAGGACCAAGAGGAAAGAAACCCCTGATGACAAAAGGCAGAACTAATGGTAAGCTGAAGACAAATCTGGGAGACGCAGTTCACACCAAAGTAGCAGCCTGGTTCTCAATTCTATGGTGTAGTAGAAATAGCTTAGGCTTCTGAGACAAATGAACTTGGTTTTAAGTTCTAATTGCTACGTACTGGCCTCATGGCCTTATTCTCCTCTTTTCTCCATTTACCCCAAACGCTGCTGCTAAAGCAATCACCCTAAACTCTCATTCTCATTATGTTATACAAGTACTCAGACTCTCCCACTGGGCTCCTGCATTGCTTAAGTCTCAACAGCTCAGCAGTCAATGTTCTTCAGGATCTGGTCTAAGCCATATTTCCATCCTTAACTATCACTCTCCCCTGTTCCCACCCACATGCCCCCACCTCACCCATCTACTTCAGCCAAATCATTATTTCAAGTTGCTCTAAAATTTCTCAGTTTCTTCCCTGTCCTCACTACCAAACTGTGTGAATCAAAATTCCAACTACTATTCAAAGTCCACTTTTAAATTATATCTCCTCCAGGAAACCCCAACTCTCAGTTTATGCATATTTTCTTAGTATTTTATTCAGACCTTTATTATAGTTCTCTTCAAATTGTGCTATCTATGACAGATGTGTATGTATCTTCTCCATTGTGCTAGAAATATTTCAGGGTAGGGACTGTTTTATTAATTTCTGCATACTTTGTATTTCCATGACTATTTCTAGAACTTAGTTGAATGTGTTTAATATGTAGGACTCTTATACCTCACTTAGAAATGGAAGCACACAAGAATCACGTGCTAATTCTGTGTCTTGTTTAGATAATAACCATGATAGCAAATACTTGGATAACACTACATATTTTTGGCACTGTTCAAGGCAATTGATAACTCAATTAATTGTCTTATAAAGTGCTCAGTCGCTTCAGTTTGTGTCTGACTCTTTGCGACCACATGGACTGCAGCCCACCAGGTTCCTCTGTCCATGAGATTCTCCAGGCAAAAGCAGAGTGTGTTGCCATACCCTTCTCATGTTTTTCTCTTTCCAAGTCTTCATCTATACTAGTGTCCTGCTATTGTCACATAGTGATCAGAATCTCAAGATACTTTAATATTTTCACCCGAATAATGATTTCCTCTAGCTTAGTCCAAATCATTTTGCACCAAAAGACTTTAGACAAAAGTGCAAAGGAAAAAAAAAAAAACAGTTTAAATAAATTTCTTAGGAAGTTCCTGATGAAATCAGAGTTTAAGTATGGTGTTATCTGTGGATTTTAGAGACTTTTCAAGAGAGTAATCTGCAGAAGAAATTTTTTCTGGCAGGTAGGAGGTTCTCATGAGGTAAAACAAATGAAATAATAAGGGTAGAAATTTTACAGTGTTACCACCAGGATTAACTCTTCCATTTTTGAGTGAAGGTCAGGGTCTTTTATGAATGTGACATAGATACAAGAGAACAGAATTTCAGGGTGAAAGTATCATTACATAGTCTGGGAAATGCTGTGAATTAATTAATTTATAAAGCAAAGTCAGTATCTAAAAATGCTAACAGTAAATTTACTAAATGGTAGTGAAAATGTTAGTCACTCAGTCATGTCTGACTCTTTGTGACCAGATAGATTATAGCCCACCAGGCTCCTCCGTCCATGGGATTTCCCAGATAAGAATACTGGAGTAGGTAGCCATTGCTCTCTCCAGGGGATCTTTCTGACCCAGGGATCAAACCTTGGTCTACTTGCATTGCAAGTAGACTCTTTACCTTCTGAGATACCAGGAAAGCCCAATGATAGGTAAGTTCTTACCTATTTCAAAATTGCACAGGAAAAATCAGTCTAATGAGTATATAATAGTACAAGTTCTGAGAGTTATAGTTGATCCTTGAACAACATGGGTTCGAACTGTGAAGATCCACTTACATGCGGATTTTCTTCAGTGAATACCCTAATATGTCCCCTTTAACAAATGAGAAAGCAGAAGAAAAAAGGGATTAAGGAATTTGCCGAGTACTACAAATGCAAAGCCAGGATTTAAACTAAAAATCTAACTTGTGTTCCTCATTCAATCTTCATACCCCTACAACAAAGGAAGTACAGTCACAAGTAACACAGTTGAATCTAATAACTAATACTGAATAAAACAAGACAAAAAAGCAACCCCAGAAGACTACAATAAACTATTGTGTATCATTTTTACATAGCTTAAAACAAGTAACTCTAAACAATATACTGTATAGGGAAACACTGTTATGATAAAATAATTCTTTAAAATTTAAAATTAATAAATAAACCAAAAATCCATCAGAGTGATGGTTTCTAGGCAAGCAGGAGACACAGGAGGAAAAGAGGGAGGAAACAAAAGGTAACTGCAGGCACAGTGGGAATGGTGATAATGTTATTGTTGAGTTGGCTGGTGAGTTCTAGGTATTTATTTCACTATTATACCTTCTAAGATATTTATATTATTTATTATTTTATGTAACAGATACTGGGCTTCCCTGGTGGCTCAGTGGTAAAGAATCTGCCTGCCAGTGCAGGAGACCTAAGTTCGATCCCTGCATCAGGAAGATTCCCTGGAGAAGGAAATGGCAACTCACTCCAGTATTCTTGCCTGGGAAATCTCATGGACAGAGAAACCTGGTGGGCTACAGTCCATGGAGTCACAAAATAATTGGACACGAGTTAGTGACTACACAACAATAATCCAAGCAAATGAAAAAAGGAGAAAACATTTAATCTGGGGGAGGGGGAAGAAGTGTGATCTATTTTCCTGATTATAATAATGTATATAGTTATCACTTAGCTAAAAATTGTGGTACCGCTATAATAGGAAGATGACAGGGCAGATGAGTACGGGCTGCTGCTGAAGTTGTGCAGATATTTTAGCTATGTCACTGCAAGAAAAGAAAGCAAAAATCCTCATCTTCCTTTACAGAAAGTCAACAGATATTGTCTAAAACCAATGATATCAAGAAAGAACAGTACACAAATGTCACTTAGACATATGGAGATAAGAACCAGAAAAAACGAGAGCTTTAAATGATTTCCTCTAGAGATTAGGAATTGGATGGGATGAAGGTGTTCTGCTTTTTATGATAATTTTTTTAATGACTTTAAAAAATATGGACATTGTTCATTTTGACAAACATAAAAGTATACAAGTAAATTATAAAGAAAATGTATTATGTAATATATACCTTTATGCCAAAAAATGCTATAGTCTACATATATCTGAATGTTTTATGTAAGGTTGATATAGTTCTGGAAACACATTAATTCAACTCTACAAGCACAGATTATAAGGACCATTTTTCTTCTTATAGTTAACCTTTCTCAAAAAAGTTGAGTGCTTGCCTGTTTTAATATATTTTAATCCTTTAGGTTTAAAGAGCATCCATCTGAATTAGTGATCTTACCAACAGAAATACACGAGTCAGCTACACTGAGTTCACACATCCATATTTCTTCAGGCTGGGATTTTTGGAGTAATAAAGCCCAAAGGGACTTTAAGTCAGAATATGCAAACCTAGGTGTCAGGAGAGCGGGTGTGGTACAAGGGCCACTAGGCAAGAGAAAGTTTCAGTGCATCAATCAGAAGTCTTCTGGGGATTTGGGGATCAGTGGTGAGCTAGAAAAGTTTATTCTGCATTATTTATAAATCTTCTCAAAATGATCTTATTTTTAATGTATATTTTATTTCTTTCAATAATATTGTCACTCAGAATGTTCACGTGGTCAAGACAATGAAAAATCTAATCCAAGTAACACCCATTCAAGAAGATTTCTCACTTACTCCTTTTCTTTCTCTCCTGAAATATAGTTTACTCTTTCATACCTCTCTATAGCCACTGCTGATGTGTTCTAAGCTGAGGGAATATACAAGATCCTTGCCTCCCACGAAGAGTCTCTCTTGATATTCATCCAGCAGCATTGTCTGGAGATTAAGAAATCCAAAAGGGCTATGAAAGACCGATGTTCTGTTTAGATCCAAGAGCTCTGAAATGCAAAACAAAATGTACCCTAAACACAGAGAAAATACAAATACCTTTATAACACTTTTTTTTCATGGCTCTATTTTCACATGTAGTAATACTGTGAAGTTAACATTCATTCATTTTATCATAAATACAAACTCAAATTTATTGTTCAGAAAGACTAAAAATATATAATACACTTTCAATACTTGGTTGTGTGTTTGAAAGTTTCTAAAATAGTAGATATTCTAACCATGTAAAGGGATGGATATTAACTAAACTTATTGGGATAGTCATTTCTTGATATGACTTGATATCAAATCAATATGTTGTAAACAGACTCATACAACATTATAGTTCAACTATAATTTTAAAAACAAAAAAAATTGTTCAGCATTTAAAAACAAAGTATAATGGAAATAAGTCACCATGTGCACAAACTAAAATCTTTTTTAAGTTTATGAATGGAAAAACTTTGACACAACTTAATATGTAAAGTAAATAGCTTATGCTTTTAAATACAGAATTATTTTTCACAAACTTTAATGTAAAGCACTATATAGAAACATCATTCCACTATGACTTTTATATTTACTTCTCTATGTAAAATAAAAATCCCAATTCTGAAATAAATATCCCCAAAACAAGTCCATTTAATTCCAGATGAACACCAATTCAGAAAAAATGTTTCCACTTGAAACTGGTTTTGAAAGTCATGCCCAAAGTCAAATCACCCAAATCACCTGGAAACTATCAGGACTGTGAATGCAATGAAGTAAAACCTGGTAGTATTCACTACAGTGGGAATAACTGTTAAAACTAACATGGATCTACTGTCTAAAACTGTGATTTAGGCTACTGTTTATGCACTACTCCTACTTCAGAAGGACTAAAGAGCCTCTTGATGAAAGTGAAAGAGAAGAGTGAAAAAGTTGGCCTAAAGCTCAGCATTCAGAAAAACTAAGATCATGGCATCCGGTGCCATCACTTCATGGCAAATAGATGGGGAAACAGTGGCTGACTTTATGTTTTTGGATTCCAAAATCACTGCACATGGTGACTGCAGCCATGAAATTAAAAGACACTTACTCCTTTGGAAGGAAAGTTATGACCAACCTAGACAGCATATTAAAAAGCAGAGACATTACTTTGTCAACAAAGGTCCATCTAGTCAAGGCTATGGTTTTTTCCAGTAGTCAGGTATGGCTGTGAGAGCTGGACTATAAAGAAAGCTGAGCACCAAAGAATTGATGCTTTTGCACTGTGGTGTTGGAGAAGACTGTTGAGAGTCCCTTGGACTGCAAGGAGATCCAACCAGTCCATCCTAAAGGAGATCAGTCCTGGGTGTTCATTGGAAGGACTCATGTTGAAGCTGAAACTCCAATACTTTGGCCACCTGATGCAAAGAGCTGACTCACTGGAAAAGACCCTGATGCTGGGAAAGATTGAGGGCAGGAGGAGAAGGGGACGACAGAGGATGAGATGGTTGGATGGCATCACTGACTCAATGGACATGAGTTTGGGTGAACTCCGGGAATCCGTGATGGACAGGGAGGCCTGGCTTGCTGGGGTTCATGGGGTCGCAAAGGGTCAGATACAACTGAGTGACTGAACTGGACTGAACTTACTTCAGAAAGTCAGAATCTGGCAAACCTGTGGTATTACTTGTTTGTTGAAGCTATTTCACTGCATATGGCAGTTCATTACTTATGGTTGCTAAATGATACGTGAGAGACTTTGAGGATGAGAAAGAATATGACTCCAATATGAAAAACCCTGCAGGTTGAAAATTCCCAAGAAGGTGCCTTGGCAATATTGACAAGTTAACAGATAACTTCATTTCCCCAAAAACTGTTCCTAATGCAACTGACAGAGAAGTTTAAATACTGGTAACCAAAACACTCAAATCCAGATAGCAATATGAAATATGACAGATCTACATCATTTTGTCCACTCTTACACTATTTCTGAGAAAAGAGAAATGAAGCATCTTTCCCCTCTATTAAGAATGTATTAACTTCTATTTCTCTACTCTGAAACTGCCGATGCCCAACATTTCATGGGATATGGCTAACTTTAAATCTTTATTTTAAAACAAGTAATATTGCTAGCATCAAAGTATCATTTATAAAGGTAAAACTTGTGATATTGAATCATTTGACAATTCATCTAAATAAAGAACTTAAACCTTTTAGGGAGAGATGGAAATAATAAGGTGCTTTATTTAGGGAGCATGAAAATAGGAATTTGAGAGATCTAGGGGTTCTTGAATCCTAGAAGACAAATTTTTCCTACTTAGCAATTTTGTCAAGGTAGAATCACATTATTTTCCTTTCTTACTAGGCATTCACAGAAAGAGATGCACTTTTTAGGAATTCAATACCATAACAAAAATATAAATCAAAGTTCTCCACTGCCATTATCCCTTGTCTTTATATGTAATCAATTAAGGTGCTACATCAGGTCTGATCAGCAAACTATTTTGCAGAAAAAGCTCCCCAGTTATTCTGATATATTTCTAAAACTCTTCAAGTGTTAAGCATGGTGAAATCATTATCTGAACACATTTAACTGATCAAAGAATAGGTATAAGCTAAGTAGAATTAACAGATCTCTAAACTACAGACTTACTAAGAACAGTAAGGTACAGAGTTTAGGAGACTAAGTTGGCTGGAAAATGAGAGAAAGTCATGAAAGGAACAAATATGAGGAACCTATCCCAAAGTGTTGCCACAGTTGAGTACTCATTGCGAATTTTTAAAAGTATGAATTGGAAAGAGAGGCAGCCTCACCAGTAATGGAGGCCCTTTGTAAGTGAATTCCAGTAGGGATGGAATGACCTTGCTTTTTCCTAATGAAGTCATTAGAGCCTCATTACCTCCATATACACCTAGAGATATAGACATCAAAACTTCTACTTGTTTTTCTGACTTGCCAACTTCTGCAGGGCTTATTATGCGTACTCTAATTTTTATAGCATAAAGGTGGTGGTTCCCATTTTTTTATCAATGATAATAAGAGAGTAACTACTGATCCAATAGTGATATACAATTGTGATATCCAATAGTGAATACTGATGGCATCACCGACTCAATGGACATGAGTTTGAGTAAGCTCCAGGAGCTGGTGATGGACAGGGAAGTCTGGCGTGCTGCAGTCCATGGGGTCGCAAAGAGTCGGACACAACTGAGAGATTGAACTGAACTGAACTACTGATCCACCAGTCTTATTTTCTTTTAATGTATCAAATTTTATTGCGACCCATCCTCCATCTATATGACTAAGTCTATCCCATGAGATAACAAAGATGAACTCATGTTTCTGTTGAGGTGTAGTTTGGGAAATTCAAAGGGAAAAATTCCAACAATTGCAAATTTTTCACAAGTTCCTTGCTCATGGCCTTTATATTTATTGATTTTTTTCCACCACAGTAAAGAACCACAGTGTAACAGTTTGAATTACTATTGTCCTTTAAGTGACTTATGAAGAAACTCAGGTGCCTAGAGAATAAATGGGAAAGAGAGAACTATCCTACAGAAATACGCTATTACAATGAAAAAAAAAAAAAAAATCACCAAAGGAAAAAAAAAGAGAGAAAGAGAGAATTAAAGTACAACAGATGTAGATGCCATTATGAAAGTCCTGTAGACTGAGAAGCTGAGAAGCCAGGTTCTGGTCTTGGCTTTGCCACTAATTACCTGAGTAACCTTGAATGACCACTTAACTTCTTTAGACTGGTTTCCTCACATGTTAATTACCCTTCTGTCCTCAAAATGATTAATTCTTTGCCTAAATTGCATTTCTAAAATGGAGGTGATAAAACATAATATATTAAAAATATACAAATCCAAAGACAGATATTTTTAGTCTTTCAAAGTATAGTACTGAATCTATATTTTTGACATCTTCAAAAATGGAGTGATCAATGAAAAATTCTAAATAGCTAATGACCCATATTTAAACTTGCCTAAAGGGAAGTAGTTAAAACATTAATTTATGACTTTTCATATATTTAAAATATTACAGGGTCAGGAAATACTTTTAGTTTATCAGGAATTTTGGATCTAATTTATTTTGATTCACTCATATTGCCTCAGAAAAAACTGCTGCCAAGATATGCCTGGATACATATGATGTACATGCCTTAGGCAGTAAGTTAAGAAATTCCATTTCACTTATAAAGACACTTCCTGGGATAGTTCCTAAGTTATTTTTTAAAAAATATAAGATCTAATAAATAGACTGTAGTTTTCTTTAAACGTGTTCCCTATATGAGGGGTGGGCATTCAATGCTTCTGTAACTGTCTGCTTTGACCAGTACAGCAGAATAGCGCAGATGACTGATTCCTAACAAGTTCAGGCTTATCAATAGAAATTTCAGAATCAAGGTACTAATCAAAACATATCAGTTCAATGGTTTATATTTTTCTTGTTCACTTCCATAGAGATAAATCCTGATTGTGATCCTCAACTCACTCTGAGACACAAATCCTCCTTCCTGTCTGGGACTCTCCAATATCTTGAGCTCTAAGTCAGGGAAGGCCAAAAGTATCCACTATGTGTAAATGTCTGTGCTTCAGATGTATATTTGGAATAATGGACACAGAGGAAGAATTCTATAATATAAACATTTTAAAAGGTTGTGCATATTTATGCTTTAATACTAACTCTAATTTTCTACTTTTATTTGATTAATTTACCTACCTCTTTCCCAAAAGGATCTGAGATGACTCATGCAAATATTCAATTGAACAAATAAATATACATTTAGGGGTATTAAAATATTGGGAAATAACAAAATGAGAGGTCTGGGATAAATTTTATTAAGTATAAGTCATTCTCTAATATCCAACACAATGTTAAAGTGAACATCAAAATTGACCCGAGGCTTCTAAAAAAATCCAAAGTCACTAAAATACAAGAGAAAAACTATAACAATTGCTTAAGAGCACTGCCTGATGTGATGATTAATTTTATGTCTCAAATTGACTGGATCACAGTTGTCTAGATATTTGGCTAAACATCTCACTTAAACATGTGGCACTTACTTGTAAGAGGTAGGACCTACAATTATTCTTGTTTCCCAAATGCAAAAATAAAGGTTTTAAAGAGATTCAGTACACAGATAACTGGAGGAGGGCATGGTAACCCACTAATATTCTTGCCTGGAGAATCCCAAGGACAGAGGAGCCTGGTGGGCTACAATCCATGGGGTCACAAAGAGTCAGACAGGACTAAGCAACTAAGCACAAGCACACAGCTAGGGCTATTTGGTCATCGCTGGTGCCAAAATTTAAACAAGGAAAGTTGACTGGAGAGCTTTGCTATTAATTATCCATGGTAGATGGGGTGTCTGTCACCACTGTGCAACACACAGCTTAGTCTTCCCCAGTTCTGGTCCCCAGAGACAAACACCATCAAGACGGTTTGATTTCTTAAAAGTTTGTTCCTTACAAACAAGAACTCCACAATCCATTAAATCTAAAACTTCCTACAGAAGGAACTAAACACAAACTGTAGAAAATTCTTAAGGAGATGGGAATACCAGACTACCTTACCTGTCTCCTGAGAAACCTGTATGCAGGACAAGAAGAAACCGTTAGAACTGGAATTGGAACAATGGAATGGTTCAAAGTTGGAAAAGGAGTATATCAAGGCTGTATACTGTCACCCAGCTTATGTAACTTCCATGCAGAGTACATCATGCAAAATGCTGGGCTGGATGACTCACAAGCTGGAATCAAGGTTGCCACGAGAAACAGCAACAACCTCAGATATGCAGATCATGCCACGCTAATGGCAGAGAGTGAAGAGGAACTAAAGAGCCTCTTGATGAAGGTGAAAGAGGAGAGGGAAAAGTCTGGCTTAAAACACAACATTCAAAAATGTAAAAGACAAACAAACAAAAAAAAAATAAGATGATGGCATCTGGTCCCATCACTTCATGGCAAACAGAGGGGAAAAATGATAACAGTGACAGACTTTATTTTCTTGAGCTCCAAAATCACTGTGGACAGTGACTGTAGCCATGAAATTAAGGCTCTTGCTTCTTGAAAGAAAAGCTATGACAAACCTAGACAGCATATTAAAAAGCAGAGATATCACTTTGCTGACAAAGGTCCATACAGTCAAAATTATGGTTTTTCCTGTAGTCATGTATGGATGTGAGAGTTAGACCATAAGAAGGCTGAGCCCCAAACAATTGATGCTTTCAAAATATGACTGGAGAAGACTCTTGAGAGTCCCTTGGACAGCAAGGAGATCAGTCAATTCTCAAGGAAATAAACCCTGGATATTCACTGGAACGACTGATGCTAAAGCTGACGCTCCAATACTTTGAGCTCCTAATGTGAAGAGCCCACTCACTGGAAAAGAGCCTGATGCTGAGAAAGACTGAGGGCAAGAGGAGAAGGGGGTGACAGAGGATGAGATGGTTGGATGGCATCACTGACTCGATGGACATGGGTTTGAGCAAGCTCTGGGAGATGGTGAAGGACAGGAAACCCTGACGTGCTGCAGTTCACTGGGTCACAAAGAGTCAGACACAACTTAGGACTGAACAATAACAACACAGAAAAGCCTAGTCTATTAAGGGATTATAATATTTCTGAACTTGAATACATTTTTTTTGCAGAGACTCCTACTCATAATAAAATAAAATGGAAGGTTTTCCCAATATTCAGTTGTTAGAATTGACTTAATTCAAATAATTCAACAGCATTTACAACAAGAAAACTCAGGTTAATATCAAGTTTAATTACCTTTCATTTGTATTAAAAAACTGTCTCAAATAACTATTGAATTTTTCATGTTGCTTTATGAATTAGTGACATCCTCAATTTTATATATCTTACTTTAAAAACCTGAAATCTTTGTACTTCACTTCCTATAGTTTTCAAATGAATTAAATATTTTTTGGTATACACTTAGGCAAACAAAACAAAAACCTTAAGCAGGAAGCTTTCCTCCTTCTTTAAGAATATTTTCTCCTTTTAGTTTTAGAGCCAGCATTTTAAGTCATAATAGTGGTCTTAGCACCAAATTATAGTCCACAGACACGGCGTATTTACCAAGCAATGGCTAACTTCTTTATCCCTCTGCACTGTTGCAAGCTGCTTAGATGAAAGAATCAGAAAATATACAGGAAGAGGAGGACAAAAGAAACTCTAATCTCAGGTAATCTCCAGAAAACACAGTGCAAATAATGGACATTGCTGACTCCGGTAAAAGGAAGGAGCTCATCTTGAGTTTTTCCTACTCTAAAAATAACACGAATTACTTGGGGGAGGCAGTGGACAAAGAAACAAGACAACTGAGATGCACCAACTCAGGGTTCATCCGGAACTTTTCTCAAGAGGGAACTAATTATTATTGCTAGGCTGCCTGCTAATTATCAGCTGTCAATGAAGATATACGCAGAGGATTTAGTCATTTCCTCTCATGGTCCTTCTTTTAAAACTGCAAGGGAAACAGTTTTAAAACTCACTGACCTCAATATATTATAGAGACAGTTCTCTTCACTTTGTCAAAATATATTTAAATTCCACACGTCCATGTGTAAGATGGGGGAGGCAAGAGGATATATTTTTCAGTTTTCAAACAAAAAAATAGATTTCCAAGGGATGGGCGTTTTCTTATTCAATGCACACTCCTACCACTGTCACCTGCAAAGCAGTAAATTTTGAGATCCAGGACTTTAAAATTTTTCATTATTTTCCAAATCAATTCTTTTATTCAATGCCTTAAAGCGAATTCAACAATAAAATACCAAATCACAAAGTAAGCATTGTTAAGGGAAATGAAATGTATAAATAATGGTTAGAAATTTCTTCAACTTTTTAACAAGTCCAAAGGAAACGTTCTTACAACATGCTTTGATGATTTTGACAGATCTGATCAATGCTCACTAATGGCTTATAATAATGTTGAAACGGAATTGTAAATAAATAAGCAATTAACTTTTTTAAAGTGTAATCAGGGCTTACTAATTGGTCTTTCCAGCAATGGACTGCGGTCATCCTTTCACCTACCCTCTGAACTTATAGATTTCTATCTTTCTAACAAGTCAAAGGTCCAAAACAGGCACTGTGGTGTTCCAACTTTTAATCATACGCTGTTTCCAACAAAAGCAGAGTTCAAAGGTACACATGAATGGCCTAGGCATTTAGCAGCCTTTTATTTCCTCAGTCAAGAAAAAAATAGTGTCAGAACTTTAAGATTCCTTATGTTCCTATATTATATAACTTATAATTATTTAGTATTACACACGATATTCTGACTTACAGATCTCTGAACTCCATGAACACAAGATTACCAGTGGACAAGGTTACACAGAATCATTGTCCATGCATATACTGTACATGTGTGTGAGTACTCATATTTAAAACACCAAATCGAACAAAATCATACAATACAAAGTGCTACCATCTAAAAGTCAACAATTTAACAATTGTGATTGCCTTCTAAATGTTGAATTACATTTTATTTCACTGGAGGTCAAAGGAGCAAGTGCTATGTGAGCAGCTTCAGAAGCTGAGTCTATAGGGCCAAGGGACCCTGAACTGCGAGCAGAGTGTCCATTCAGCATTCCTCTGGGGCCTTGTAACCAGGATATGATATTCTGAATGTAATGGAAAGGCCTTCAGTGGTTTTAAGAGCAATTGTACAACCGGATTTATCTTTAAAATACCAATTGATTTTGATGTGCCTAATTGTTAGCAGGGGGCAAAACTTTAATAAAAGGAGGTTTGAAGAATTATTTTTTAGTAAGCATGTGAGAATGATAGTAACAAAACAAGGTGTATTGTAGAGGTAGAGACCTGAAAGGTTAAATGAAAGAAAGCTAGGCAACAAATTTTACACAATATGGTAAAAGTTTTTCTTTTTCTCAATTTAAACTGATTAGGATTGGGATGAAAGATTGTAATTCATTTTGATGCAACATTCAGTATATACTGAAATACTCTGCATTATGTACTATATCTGGGGTGTCAGCAGGATATTAGAAATCAGTGTAATCTATATAACACAAATCAGATTTTGGCAGTCTTCATTCTATTTCTATAAATTAATTTCAGAGGTAAGTTTTTTCATGCTAACATACTAGATAATATCAGGTCTGTTCACTTGTTTTTTTTTAGAAAATACTTTTTAGAGTTCAAAACCAGGAAAACTATAAAGGTAGGAGGGATAAACTAAGAATTCAGGATTAATAGATACAAACTACTACATTTAAAATAAATAATAGGGACCTACTATATAGCACAAGGAACTACTCTCAGTATCTCATAAAAACCTATAATAGAAAGAATACATAAAAGAACATATATATATATATATATATATTTAACTGAATCACTTTGCTGTACATCTGAAACTAACACAACATTGTAAATTAACTATACCTTAATTTTTAAAAGTGGTTTGAATAATAGCACTACAATGTTTATACATGAATATATGGCAATTCACACACATGAAAATTTATTTATAAGAAATATTTTTAGAAGTGGAATTTTTGTTTGTTAGTTTGTTTTTACAGATACTGCCAATGTGCCTCCATGGGAATTATGGTTTAATATTCTACCACTGCAAGTGAGAATGACTATTCCCCATCACCTAGAGAGCAGTATGTCATTATATGTCATTAAAATTTAGGATATTTGCAGATCTGACTGTGGAAATACTAATTAAATTTACATTTTTCTCATGGATAAAGTTAAGCATCTTTCATATATTTTAGAATACTTTCACTTTTTGTCATTTTTATGTCCATTGCCTATTTTTCCACAACTTAAGCTTTTTAGTCAAGATCTGAATTTAAGACATGTTAAAACTGTTAAGTTTTATATTTTGTGACATCATGGTTGCAAGATGGAGGAGGCAAGGCTCTTCAATGTAGAAATGTATGCTTCAACCATGTGAGATATTTTTAATGTGTTAAATTTTTGCTTTAGTAAATAAACCTAATTCTTAATTATTTAGTGTTTTGAACCAGTTTGGCATTAACAATTCACCAAAAAAAAAAAAAAAAAAGTTATGAGTCAGGAACATGCTCAGTCTCCCAGAGGCTGAACTGGGTGTCAACAAACCCCTAGGCAGAGCTGTTCAGCTGGGAGCCCTGTGGACAGGAGTGTGGAGCTTCGCCCAGAGTGGAGGTGCCACTGCTGGGAGATGACAGCGGTTCTACAGCCAGAGGCCTTTGTCAAACTGTCCTCCCTAAGGACACTGCATTTGATTCAGAGTTTTTCTCATCCATTCTCCCTGGCTTCAGGGTCACGTTTTCCATTTGGCCTCTTCAGACTTCAATCCCCTTCACACGTCCTCTATGCTTTTCCTGTAGCTCCATTTTTGAGGCTCCCTGTGGAATCCATTCTGACTCATTTGGTTTTTCTTTAAACAATTATTTCCAGTCACTGATGAGTCCCAAATCCACAACCCTTTCTCACACACAGATTAACTAGGAGTTACATTAAGCGGCATCATATAATATCTTCTTAATAATTTACTATCTACTATAAATTATCAGAAATGTTGTATTTAACATTTAGTTTTCCAAGGCCACTGCTGTGGAGGTCAATTTTTACTTATGGTCAGGCTTTTATTGAACACTAGCCAATGAGGAAGTTTCTTTCACATGGAGGGAAAAATGACTCAGTCAAAACTGATCTTTCGACCCTCCTGTTAATTTGACATTCATTTATGAGAATTCCAAAATTCTAAGTAACAAATATTTTACAAGATGCTTTAAATGTTCAATCAAAGCAGAAGCTAATGAAGCCAAGAATATGTGTGAAATACTGTAATGTTGTTTTATCCTGTTAGTGATTTAAAACTTATCGAGAGGAAGCGGTGAAAGGAAACACATTTCTACAAGTCCAATAAAGTGCTCCTAGTATTATAATAGTGTGCTCTAGGTTTGATCATCAAGTGAACATCTTCCTTTCAGATTATTTTCATACAATCTGTGAAATTATCTGTGGTAATAAAGCTTTGTTTTCATTTATTTGTTACTTATTTCTAAATGTTAGACATGTATAAATAGTGTTCATTTTATAGTAATATCTGAAAAGCCACTTTTTCTGGATTATGTCATTTCAGCATGGATTGGTTATCATTTAATATTTAAAACTCGAATAGTAAATCAACTGTTCTATATATTTATATTATATTCTGTTTTAGAATTAGGTTTAAAACAAATGAGCAATATTACTTCATAATTCATTTCCTCTAACACACTTAACAATCCTGACTTCCACTGTTCTGTCTACACCCCACCAAAAAATGCAATTTGTAAGACACTTTTGATTTTCAAAGTTGGTTGAGGTATACACAATTGTAAATAGCTATTAAATTCTAAATATATTTTAATATTATCTTAATTCAGAAATATTCTATGCTATAAAGCTAATATACTGCTTATACTATATATGTTTAAGTGAATTTAAGTCACACTAAGAAACTGAATATGCCTATCATGCATATTTTTCATATTGCAATTGATCATTTTAGTGTTAGAGTAACATAACATGCTGTGCTGTGCTATGCTGCATCACTCAGCCGTGTCTGACTCTTTGTGCCCCCATATATTGTAACTTGCTAGGCTCCTCTGCCCTCAGGCAATCTCCAGGCAAGAATACTGGAGTAGGTTCCCATGCCCTCCTCCAGGGGATCTTCCCAACCCAGGGATCAAACCCAGGTTTCCCACATTGCAGGTGGATTCTTTACTGTTCTGAGCCACCAGGTAAGCTGAAGAGTACTGAAGTGGGTAGCCTATCCCTTCTCCAGGAGATCTTCCCAACCCAGGAATTGAACCGTAGTCTTCTGCATTGCAGGTGGATTGTTTACCAGCTGAGGTACCAGGGAAGCCCAATATAAAATGCCAGTACATAGCATAAACATTTATAGGCTTTTCTCCCCAATACTATTGAGAAAAAAGTGAGATATAACACTGTTAAAGTATGCAGCATAATGATTTGATATATGTATATATAGTGAAATGATTACCACAATCAGTTTAGTTAATATCCATCATATTATACAGTTATTTTTTCTTGTGATGAGAATTTTTAAGACCTACTCTCTAAGCAACTTGCAGATACACGATACAGTACACCATGCCACACATTACCTCCCCATGACCTATTTATTTATAACTGGAAGATTGTACCTTTTGAACACATTCATCCATTTCCCCCACCTCTCAATTTTTATCTTATGTTTTGTTGAAGTTCTGTATCTTTCTATAACAACAAGTGTATTGATATTTGGTCTATAATGTTTTCTCTCGTAAATAATCCATCATATAACAACAAAGAAGTAAATTAGCTAAAATCAGAATTGTATTTTTACTTCATCATATATTGGTTCAAGTATTGGATATCTGAAATTCTTCAAAGTAATTTGAAGCTCAATTTCTTATTCCCTATACTGACCTCCAAATTCATTCTTGTTTAGTCAAGTGCCTATATGCTATTTTTTCCTGGAGTCTAACAAACAAGCTTCTCCAACTGAGCAAGTGAAGAATAAACTTTTGATTTTCAACTATAAACTAACTCATCTCTCAGACTTTCACTCTCAGTAAGCTCTTCTTTGTATCTTGCCAAAAATGTAGGGTTTCTCCGGATTCTCCTTCCCCTAAATGCCTCAATATCTGTCAACATCTCCACTATAACTACCCAACTGAGCCAATGAAAGGGCTTCCTAACTGCTTCCACTCCTTTCTTACCAGCCAATTGGTTTATCTCACAGTAGTCAGAGTGACTATTCCTTTAAAACTATTCAGTGGGTCATGATGTTCCTTCCCCCACATAAAACCCTCCAATTAATTCTTAACGTCCTTAGCTTAAATCCATATTCCAACTGTGGCATGACGTATGGTTGCCAATATTACCCCTGACACTGCTACACTTTTTCCCTTGCTCACCAAGCTCCAGGGCCCAGGCTTTAGAGCTTTGCCTTGATGCTTCTTTCCACCTGCTCCGTGCCTCCCTCTGACCTCTACATTGTGACTCTTCCTGCTATTTGGACCTTATCTCTGTGCAGTCTTCCCAGACTAAGGAATCTGGAGTTTCCACCTTGACAACCCCAGCTGCATCACTCTCTCTTACTATTTTAATATTGCATGCATGCTACTTGGTTTTGAATTTTTCTTAACTTGTGTATTTTCTCTCTCCTCTGACAGGAAGTTCCATGCAAGGAGTGACATTTTCCATCTTGGTCACTGTGATAGCCCTAGAGCCAAGGCCAGTGCTAACCGTTTGTTTACTAGACACTCAATAAAGGTATGTGAAATGAATGAACTTCTCTGAATCTCAACTTCCTCAAGTATGAATTGGGGATAAAAACAAATCAGGAGCATTGCTATAAGAATCAAATGACTCCTAGAACCTAATGGATGGTCGATATGTATGGGTTTCTTTCTCCTTTCTTTTGATGTTGATAAATTATTGGCAAAGGGTATGAAGGGTAATTTCTCCTAAAGAAATAGGTTTTTCTTAATTACATTCTGTCAAGAGGACATATGTACTCTCTAGGCTTTTTATATAGGCTTAAAGTGAAATAGGAAATTTTCTAAGTACATGATTACTATGATCAGTGTAAACAGCTACTCTGTATTTTAAGTTAAAGTCTTGTTTTCCTACCAAGAATAGTTTGGGATAGCTTTCTATTCCTTTTTTCAATCCACATCCATCTCCACTTGCAAGAGAATCATTCCTTGGAAAATGTGCTTTATTTCTTTATCATCCATTTATTTATAAGCTCAATCTAAAATATGTTATACTAAACTATCTCTATTTCACCCCTGAAATTTAAAGTAGCAGAATAGCAGGCAAACAGTCTTTCAACATTTTTGCTACTACTCTTAAATACTGGATGTTTATGAGCTTTTCAGTATTTAATTTGGTACTTGTTTTTATAAGAACAGAGTTGTCAAGTTTTAGACAGGTGCGTGATTTGACATGGTGTTAAAGCATCACAGTTAAACACCCTCTGCATTCTCCTCTTTTGACCTCTAATAAAGATCTTTAGTCTCATCTTTATAAAAATAAAGTCTTCTCTCAACCCATATAATTTAATCCCATAAAACATTCCTTCTAAGAAAAAAATGACTTCCAGATGTCTGAAGAACTTGGAATCTGATAATCTGACACATTGAACATTTGCACCTTTAAAAACATGTCATTTCCAGACTGACTTATTACCATAAAGTAGTGACTACTGTGTAATTTGGATACTTTCTCTATTAACATCACATATTCCTTATAGTTTCAATACGGACAGAATAATAACTGAATTTCAAATCTGGGTAGAATGAAAGGCAACTTTATAATTTTTTGATATTACATGAATTAAATGGAAACAATCTATTCACCCACATTATGACAAGAAAATAATATCATTGGTAGAGGTATTTCTCATGTAGAAATGAGGCTGTGTGTTATAGGCCATCATTTGATAGGTTTGGAAATACAGGACAACCACTAAAAGGTCATTTGCTCTTAAATTACATCCCTCAATTACTGTAGCTGCTGCCACATGAACCAGAAGCTCCTTAATAGGTAATGGGCCCCCTTGGTAGGTGGGTTCTCTTCAGATGTGGCTAACTCAAAAGAAATTGAAGAGGAAAGACAAATCCATGCTATGTGTACAATTCACTGATGACTTTCTTTCACAAAATGTCACCTTAGTGACTAAGCTGTTAACAAATTCTTCTGTTTTCCTTTCCTTGCAATCTTCAGTAAGCATTGAGTCACTTCCCAGAAAATACTGTTGTTTATAACCTGTCACAAGGCAAACAGTACCTAAAAAGGCCACCCGTGATTTCTCTGAAAAGTTGAAAGGAAGGGAAACAAGAAAGGCTCTTGAGTCCCAGGTACTGTGTGAAATACCCACTTTGTGTAACTTCATTTGCCCTTCATATCACTCCAACAACGGATGGATAACCCTTCCCATTTTATAGATTAGGAAACAGAAGCTCACACAGAAACTTAAAAACTTCCCAAAGTCACACATCATTTGAGGGTCAGTATCTCTGGATTTAGTAACATTATTTTGCTTATTTTGTGTATTTGACCATAACAGAAGAGTTTGTATAATTATACAGTTTCTTCACAGACTCAAGTAAATCATAAGTTGTCAGCAAGGTAAGCCCCTGAGGAGTATGTTACAGGTGTTCCCCATGTTTCCTGCATTTATCAAATAACACTTATCAATAATAAGTGGTCAGAGACAACTCTGGAGGTCATCAGTGTTTCACCTATACCTCAGCCTTTCAGCCTTTTCTTGTAATTTGTCTCACTTATCCTAAAGGCTTTCTCATGTCAGCCGTGTTTACATCACATAATCCAATACCAACAAACAGAAAACAATGGGACCCAAAGGGTCAGACAACACAGGATCAGAAACAAATAAAAAATATGCCTCTTAACTTCAAATCAGTTAGAGGGGCTAATGTTCTGAAAAAGAAAAATTATTTGAAAACATAAGTCAAGACATCTGTGTTGTGTTCCCAACTTTATTACTGAATATACCATTTATAAGGGATTAAGTTCCCCATTTGCAGGAATGAGAGAGGTGGGTGGGATCATCACTAAGGTTCCCTGTAGTTTCACAAACTATATCACATCACAAACTATACTATCTCCATTGGGGAAACCATAAATTAGAAGTGTCCATGGGGTGCTCTCTAGGGTTTTTTAGTTTTTTAGCTTTTAGTTGGTGAAGGACAGGGAAGCCTGGCATGCTGCAGTCCATGGGGTTACAAAGAGTGGGACATGACTGAGGGACTGAACTGAACTGATAAATCATGAGAACTACAGAATTACTTCTAGCTGTATGGAAAGAAAAAAATTAATACTGAAGATACAATTTCATATCTGTTAAGTTCTTGTGTCAAAAAAGGGTATTACTATGGATAAAAAAAACACAAGAAATGTATTGCTATTGATCTGTTTCCTATAATTTTCGGTATGCTCTAAATATAAGAGCCAAGCAATAAATCACACACATTCGAGTTTCATGCTGTTGTTTTTAAGTTATTAAGAAAACATGAATTAGGTCATGCTACAATCAGAAAAACTGAAAGATTTGACAAAACCTTTATAAATTACAATGCAATCACTTAAGCCCAAACCTTATTACTCAGGAAACCAGTAACTTGGCAAATGTGGACACTGCTCTACATGCTGAGAACAAGAGTATGAATGATAAATAAGAAAAAGCATAGGAATCTTGGAAGACATTTTTATGGGATAAATTAAAATGTTTTTCATAGAACTCACTGGAGAAATGTTAAAGTATAAAATTAACTCTAGACAAGTAATTCATTAGTAGACCAAGTTGAAAGAAACAAACTTAAGTTCTGCTATGAAATTCAAGATTAGTTCCTTTTTATACATTTTATGATAGAACCATCTCCTTTGAGAATCAACTGAATTTCTGAAAATATCATTCTGGCCAGCTGGAGGCAAGAGTGAAATGCATTAACATGTAGCTGCCTTATCCCCAGGTCCTCAACTGTATCAGAACAGATGCTTGCATCCAGGTAAATGGCCATCCATCATCAAGTCAAATATGATTTTACATGTACTTGGATCCTTCTGGCAAGGTCACTGCCCCTATCTCGGAAAAAAAAATTCCACATAAAATTGGGAACAGGAGGTCAATTTTCTTTTCCTACCATGACGAGGCAGAGATAGCCTCTGCCACTGGAAGGGAGCAAATGCATTAACTCCCTTACTGGCAGACACCTTTTAAAATGATGATGCAGTTTTTCAGAACGCTTGTCGCTAGTGACTGCTAGGATTCATCACCATAAAACACATACATACCATAAAACACATACACATGCTGTGTGCATGTGTATGAAAGAGAAAGGGGACAATTAAAGGATGTGAATGTAGTTGTGGGGAGGTGGCAGGCAAGCAGAGGCAAGCAGGAGGTGTAAAAGCTTTCCCATCAACATTTCCACTCACTTTGCAACAGGGGAAAGAGAACAAGAAAGAAGGTAATTAAAAGTGATGTAAATAACACCAAGAAGTGATCGTTTTGGTTACAGTTCATACTGCTAAAAATAACATAAATTAACAGATATGTTAATAAAGTGTTTAAAGCTATCGAGTTCCAGCCTGCTTTTATAGAACATATCAGTTTCACCCCTCAAGAGAGCTTCCTCATTTTCCACACAAGAAACAAAAACATAACTACTCTATCTAAATTATTAATGCACTCCAATTGTTAAAATGGCTATAGTGAAAACATTAAAGAGCATAAAAATTACAGGATTAATTGATAACACAATTTTCTTTGGCAAAGACAAGATTCTTAACAGAGGCTATAACTCCTGTAACGTCAACTGAAACATTTAAAATTCCTCAGTTACCTCATTCTTGTCTTTAATATTCATTGACACAGCATAGTACATATGAATCTCATAAGGTGTTTTTTGATAATAAATTATCTGGAGTAAATTAAATTTTTGAAGGCAATTATCACACAGAGTTTCAGTGACAAATTACCTTGAATAAAATAATAATTAATTTATTTCTAGTGTAATCAATACCCTACTTATATGACCAAGGATACATCATACTTGGAACCAAATGGACCAAAAATTGTTTTTTGAATGGGTAACAGTGAGTTCTTTGAACTTACTATGAACAGAAGCTTAACGTTTTCCAGAGGGGCTAATCTAACAAGCAAAGCTGCCTATGTGGTATAATTTGAAAAGGGGTAATGAAGAGGGCCCTTTGAGTCCAATTATTTAATCCTCTCCCAGTTACTACTGTCATTAAAGTTTTACAACTTTGATATTTCCAGCTTTCAGGAGACCTTATTAAAATTGTAGAACCTCTGGGAGGGATTATACCTTAAACCTTTGTCAACTAGTAATTTAGCTTTGTCTGACTAGGACTGAGTTGAGCATAAATTCACCATTGGATGAACCTAGAGAGGAGGTGTCTTTCATGTGGAAAAAAGGGATAGTGTAATGTTAGGGTGTGTGGGGAGAAGTGTGGGTGAGGTTGACACCGACAGTGTCCCTAGTGTCACACTAGCAGGCCAGGTTTCCAGTCCAGGCACACAGCTTTGGTTTGTTGCCAATACACGGAGTGCAGAACTAACTAAATTGTTCACTTTGGCCCTAGCTGTCTGGAGGCAATCAAACACACTCCATGACACATGAGGGTGTGTCTCAACAGTGCCACAAAAGTCTAAGCAATTTGTTCGAAAATTTACTTTGGCAACCATCAAACTGACAGGAAAACACTATTTTTATGGTAAATTCAGGTCAGTGGGGGAAGGGGGTTTTCTTCATGCTGATTTTGATTCTGTTTCTTCTAGGGCAGTGGTTCTCCACTTTGACTGCACCCTGAAATCCCCTGGAAGCTCTAAAAAAGTCTAATGCCTGGGTCCCTCACCAAGAGAGGGGTGTGTATTTGGTCTGGCACTGGTATGTTTTAAAAATCTCCCCAGGTAAAGACTGAGAACCTCTGCTGTAGAATGATTCTCCTGAAGATTAGCCATTAGACAAGATGTGAACAACATTTGCACATAATCACAGGTTTTACAATCTTGGGGGTTAGTTACAAAAAATTGCCAGGATGCCAAACTTGCCAAACTTTTCCAGTCATTATCCAATTCTAAGTCAATAGTCACTGCTTGATATTATAGACAAGACTGAGAAGGGGTGAGAAAAAACCTTATTTGAATATCATGTCACTGGATTAATACACTGATACTGAAGCAAGTTAAAAGATGCTTACTCCTTGGAAGGAAAGTTATGATCAACCTAGACAGCATATTAAAAAGCAGTCACATTACTTTGCCAACAAAGGTCCATCTAGTCAAGGCTATGGTTTTTCCAGTGGTCATGTATGGATGTGAGAGTTGGTCGGTGAAGAAAGCTGAGCGCTGAAGAATTGATGCTTTTGAACTGTGGTGTTGGAGAAGACTCCTGAGTGTCCCTTGGACTGCACGGAGATCCAACCAGTCCATCCTAAGGGAGATAAGTCCTGGGTGTTCACTGGAAGGACTGATGTTGAAGCTGAAACTCCAATCCTTTGGCCACCTGATGCTAAGAGCTGACTCATTTGAAAAGACCCTGATGCTGGGAAAGATTGAGGGCAGGAGGAGAAGGGGATGACAGAGGATGAGATGGTTGGACGGCATCACTGACTCAATGGAGATGGGTTTGGGTGAACTCTAGGAGTTGATGATGGACAGGGAAGCCTGGCGTGCTGCGGTTCATGGGGTTGCAGAGAGTCAGACACGACTAAGCAACTGAACTGAAATGAACTGAACTGAAGCAAATGTGGCTGCTCTTAGGTGTGTCTGTACATATTTCATGGCACCATTAGCTGACATGCAGCAGCATGCCCTGTATCTGCTCCATAAGACACCTTGCTAGTAATGAATCTATTTGTATAATGTTCAAATAATTATACTTAAGATATCATGAATTTTGAATAATGTCTATCCCTGAATATTTGAGCTGGAAGAAAGTGTTAAAAGATGGTGCTTCATCACTCAGATTTATCACAAATAAAAGGGGAATAAACACAAAAATAAATTTCTGTACTGAGGTCTACAGGTTTGATCTTGAGCAGTTTTTCAACTCTCAGATTTCTTAATAAATTCTACGTGTCTCTTGTCATCTGTAAGGTTTGTAAGGCCCTGAGATAAGAAACTGAGCTAGTATAAAAGACTTGAGGTGCTGCCTAGCTCAAGTGCTGCAAAAATGTGGTGGGATATTTTATGAAGTGTTTATCAATATGAGAGGTAAGCCCTTTCTTTGGGTTAGACTTAAATGCATTTATTTTACAGTAAAAGACAAAGCATGCGTTATAGGGCACCAAGATACAGATACCTGTCAAAGAGATCTAATGTCATCTTCTCCACGGAAAAGGGCTTGAAATTCACTCACAGTTACTCATGTCTACAGTTCTCTGCTCAGCAGATGAGCATTTTAAACAGGTCTGAGATGATTGAGTCCCTGCCCACCAGCAGATGGATGCTTCTAAGGGTTAAGGATAGAGAACACATGAGATCTCCATTCATCTACGGAGGTTAGTTAGGGTCAAGGGGAAAGCCCCTCTCTCTTCTCTGACAGTAACATTAACACGAGACTATCACACATTCTATTATGGACTCTAAGACGGCAGAGAATAAGGACGTGCGCTCACCTTCTCCTGTGAGAACTCCAAATTTACAACTCACTGCTTAACAACCATAGACAGGAGAACATCAGATCCCACCAAAAAAAAAAAAAAGAGTCCCCACATTCAAGGGCAAAGGAGAAGCCCCAGCAAGACAGCAGGAGGGAGGAAATCGCATTTAGAATCAAACCCCATACCCCCCAGACATGCTCAGAGGGATCAAACAAAACCTTGTGTGCACCAGAAGACCCCACAGAGACTAAGCTAGACATGCCTCTCAGTGTTTGCGTGTATCCTGCACGGGTCGGCAGCAGCCTGCCGCGGGGGCAGGGGCCTGGGTGCAGCAGTCCTGGGCACAGTTGCACTCATTGCACATGATAGCAAAGTGATGCTCAAAATTCTCCAAGCCAGGCTTCAGCAATATGTGAACTGTGAACTTCCAGATGTTCAAGCTGGTTTTAGAAAAGGCAGAGGAACCAGAGATCATATTGCCAACATCCACTTGATCATCAAAAACATAAGAGAATTCCAGAAAAACATCTATTTCTGCTTTATTGACTATGATAAGACTTTGACTGTGTAAATCACAACAAACTGTTAAATTCTTCAAGAGATGGGAATACCAGACCACCTTACCTGCCTCCTGAGAAATCTGTATGCAGGTCAAGAAGCAACAGTTAGAACTGGACATGGAACAACAGACTGGTTCCAAATCAGGAAAGGGGTACGTCAAGGCTGCATATTGTCACCCTGCTTATTAAACTTATATGCAGAGTACATCATGTGAAATTCTGGGCTGGATAAAGCACATGCTAGAATCATGATTGCCGGGAGAAATATCAATTATCTCAGATACACAGATGACACCACCCTTATGGAAGAAAGCAAAGAACTAAAGAGCCTCTTGATGAATGTGAAAGAGGAGAATGAAAAAGTTGGCTTAAAACTCAATATTCAGAAAAGAAGATCATAGCACCCTGTCCCATCACTTCATGGCAAATAGATGGGGAAACAATGGAAACAGTGAAAGACTATTTTCTTGGGCTGCAAAATCACTGCAAGATGGTGACTGCAGCCATGAAATTAAAAGACGTTTGCTGCTTGGAATAAAAGTTATGACCAGCCTAGACAGTATATTAAAAAGCAGAGACATTACTTTACCAACCAAGATCCATGTAGTCAAAGCTATGGTTTTTCCAGTAGTCATGTATGGCTGTGAGAGCTGGACTATAAAGAAAGCTGAGCACTGAAGAATTAATGCTTTTGAACTGTGGTGTTGGAGAAGACTCTTGAGAGTCCCTTGGACTGCAAGGAGATCAAATAAGTCAATCCTAAAGGAAATCAGTCCTGAATATTCATTGGAAGGACTGACGCTGAAGCTGAAACTCCAACACTTTGGCTACCTGATGCAAAGAGCTGACTCATTGGAAAAGACCCTGATGCTAGGAAAGATTGAGGGCAGGAGGAGAAGGGGATGACTAAGGATGAGATGATTGGATGGCATGACCGACTCGATGGACATGAGTTTGAGCAAGCTTTGGGAGTTGATGATGGACAAGGAAGCCTGGTGTGCTGCAGTTCATGGGGTTACAAAGAGTTGGATACGACTGAGCGACTGAACTGAACTGAGCTGATCACACATTCTAGTTGTTACAATACATGAAAGGTATTTTCTGAGGAAGAAGCATACTATGTCAGTATTACCTCAGTATAGGAGATAAAGGTCCTAATTTCATTTGTTTACCTGATAAAAATTAATATATTCATATACATGAAATGGGAAAGTGAATGGTAGAAACTGTTTTAAGTCCATAACAGTAAATCTATCCAGAAATTTCCTAGGACTAACATTTTCACTCATTTGATTCCCACAGCTAATTTAACTGAAGTGATCATCCAAGACACTGATTTCTTTAGCCCTCCCAAATTCTTACTTACACTGCTCCCTCAAAATTGTGTGCTTGGAGGAAGTAAATACACTTCCTGGACCAAAAAAGGAAGAGTCTTTGGACAGGGATGTACATTTAGCATATCTCTCAGGCTCGCAACCCTTAAGAAGCCATGTGAACACTGTTAAATTACTTATGCTGAAGCTTTTGATCTGAGTCTCCATTTATAAGGACTCAGAGACTTGAAATACAGGCTATGGATTAGTTGCATTCATTTTACTGTTTTCCTAAACACTGGATAAGATGAGGCAAAGGGAGAAGCCTTATATGCAAAAAGGCATTACATTTTGTTCTTATACTCTATACGTTCTCAAAAAAGGAAGCAGAAAAAAAAAGTCAGATAATTATTTTTAGAGATATTTGTATTTAATATTAATTTAAGCTTAACAAGAATGAATAAAATCTTTGTCAAATTTCTTTGTATCTGTAAGTTATTTTGCTATTATAAAACAGCCTTATTAAATAGTGCTTGAAATTAGCAATTTGTTCTGAATATGCACAGCAATGTGCTGAAAAGGAATTAGAGCCATACAAAGGCGATTGTACTAAATTAGGTAAATAAGGTATTTTAAATATCCTAACACAAGCTATTTCTGTACTGTGAATGTGACAATGTGATGTAAGTTATATCTGCTTTTTAATTTTGGTGTAATACAGAAACACACAAAATATGATGCATTAATATTATCAGTATCATTTTTTTTAACTTCATTTAATACATAAAAACAAAAGTGATGTGAATTCAAAGCTTCACCACTCACAAAGCATTTCACTCAGTTTCTTACATAAAGATTAAGGCTAGAATAGAGATTAAACTATTCGTATGCTTTGAAATACAGATAGTGAAGAATTTATATTTTTTTTAAATAGCAAAGAGAGGGTACACGTCAATTATAATATGAAAGTCTCTATCAGAGTATTTGTTGTGATGAACGGCCATTCATATTTGATTGTTCTGGTTCTTTGTTTCAGGAGTTAAGCCCCATGCTCACTCATTTCCAATTAGTTAGCTGAGTCCTCCCTGGTAATAGGTGGCTACCACATCACAGCTTTCTAGTTTTCAGACTCAATTAAAAAAGTGATAGTGAGTCTTGGCTCAAAATCAAGGCTGTGACCCCTGCAACCATCACATCTCCTTTAATCTCCCACAGCTCTGTTCCCTGACAAATTCCCTGGACAGAGTAATTACCCCTTCCCACAACGCTTCTAAACGCTCTGCATAGGGTTCCCAGGAGAATCAGCACAGAGATGCCATAAATGTTTTAAAGTAGGAGGGAAAAAATGCACACATTTTTTCTCAAATTAGTTCATACAATGCTTGTTTGAAGCTGCATGCACAAACACATTTTAAAATCATATAAATTTAATTACATCATTTATGGTGAAGGTGAACTTGCCACAGGATTAAAAGTCTATGAGACTACATTCAGGTTATCTTTTCCTGCTAATGGCAAAGCTATCACAGGATCTTCTTTTAAAAAAAACACATATACATACACTTTCTATTACAAGAGAAATGATTTAATAGGGTGACTTTGGTATACACTTTTAGGAAACCAATACACATTGTGTTTTTAGAACTTACAAAGTTAGGTTTTCAAATATCATTAGCTAATTATATATGTTTCAAATTAATCCATACTATTTTGATTGAGTTGTCAAAATCTTTAGAAAATTTCTTGTATAAATATACCAAGCATTCAAATTCAGGATTTAAAGCTTCTATAATAAATGTCTACCACTCTAACTTTTCTCTTGAAGATTGTGTTTTCTTGAAAATGAAGAAAAATAACAAAAACTTCATTGTCAAAGGTAACTGCACACCAAAGGTTACTTTAGACATAAAATATATTGTATTGGTGGATCTGATATCATGATTAATGCACAATCTAGGGTCTGTTTCTGTCTTCATTTGGAAACCACCTAGCTGTAACAGGAGAAAAACATTCCTATTCTTAAGGAGGAAAAAAGATTAATGAAGTAAAGGTAGGTTTACACAGTCATCATTAACCAGACATTCTGTAACAAACTGTGAATAATTACATGGACGTATGCTGCTTTCGCCTGCATTATTCAAGATTTTTTTAAGGCATCAGGAAAATCAGGAAGAGGAACAGGGGGAAAAAAATCAATCTTATTCTGCATAATGATTTATTATTATATTTACTCAGATGCTTCACCTGCCTACAGGCATGCACTTTTCTCCCACAGATGCTATACACAGTAAACAAAAACTGAAAAACAATTCTCTTTCCCACATAATATTTTCTCTTCCCCCTTGAAACAACGACCACTGTTGCTAGCAAAAGCCTGACTAATTGAAATGCACTTTGTCCTTGTCAGGACAAGTAAGAGATTAAATTAAACTCAGCAACAGCCTTGGTCAGATGGGAGGGGGGAAACAATGAGTTTACACCAACCCCCCCAGCCAAGGCCTCCTCCCCTCTTTCGCCTCATCTTCTTATCCTTCTCAGTACTCCAGGCAGGGGGTAGGGGCCTCTTAGGCAACCTTCTGCCCTGCAGGTGTTCTACTTTTTAAACTCAATAAAGGGCTTTGCTTATGAAAAGAAGAACTGTCCTGAATTCCAAGCAAACCTTGTTACAAAGCATTTGGAGCAGTAAGCATGAACTGTTCTTTGATATTAAAGATGATCTGAAACAGTAATATAAACTATTAAGAAAACTAGCAGAAAATTATATTGATTTCTATAACCTACTGCCTCCTCTGCTACCCCTCCTCTACTGCTTGGAAGAGGGCAGAGTTTGAGATATTTCTATTGTACATGATCCTCCCATCATAAAGTACTTCTGGAAGCTCAAGCTTTGCCTGTAGCATGATTGATAATCCATCTGCTTCCTCCTTAGAGTTCACTACAGAAATACTTACTACCAGAAATAGTTGTTATCTCTAGGAAAGTCAGGTCACCTCAGCAATGAATGGCAAGGCCCTTAGACTATTAAAAAAATTGGTTTTGATATATTTTTTTCTCCCTAATACTGAGCTTTTATATATATAGTTATCAGTGATTTTCTCTGGTCATTAAATTGGTACTTTACTATAACATATTACAGTCAATGATATATTAATTTTTCCCATGTCAATGCAATTACTAAGTATTTGTCAACGATATATTAATTTTTCCCATGTCAATGCAATTACTAAGTATTTTAGGCACAGCACTAATTTCTGGGTAAACAGATGTATGAAACTATCATAAGCCCAGGCTTCACAGAGTTTCCTTCCTAATAAAACAATTCTTTCCTTTAAAGAAAAAATAATTTCTTTCTAAACAGGCATTTAGACAATTATAGTAACTATTAAGCACTGTCTGACAGAGGTATAAAAATGTAAATATAGGTTGTTCTACTTTTTTCAACACTGATTATACTCAGGAAAAATTCATAGTAAGGTTAAATTATTTAGGGAAAAATACATTTATATTATAAAGATAATACAAATTTGAAATCTTTCAGATTATAAGAAAAATAGTAAATCTTAACAAGAATAGGACTTTCTTGCTTCTGGCATTGCTGAGACATAAATTCACAGAACAGAGAGAATACATTATAGCCATTAAATCCAATGTATCCATATATCATCACCAAATCTGAATATTCAACTTCAGTGAACACAAAATGGTGTCTAAGCAATAGTAGAAATTTGATAGTTTCTTAACCTGCCACATTGTTTTTAACTATATCACACAAGCCAGACATGCTTGAGTTTAATTCTTAACAGTACTTTCCAGTTAAACTACAACAATAATTTTATCAATAAAAGTAAGGATGCAGAATCACAGGCATCCTGAGTGTGTGTCTTGAATATATATAGCATATAGCACATAATATATATAAAGGAAATTTGTGACTGTCAGAATACTGCATCCATTTGATACAAAGTTTTACTTCAGGAAATACAACTTTAAGCTCAATATACTCTTGTCAGCATCAGAATGAAAGACACATCTTTGGTGTTCTGAAAGCAGGGCAACCCTATTCCTTTCAGGGTCTACAAGCACATACATTTAAGCTGAACATCTGCATTGACAAGGAAAGACTTCAGCCATGGCCTTGATGCTCCAAATCATGTGTTTTTGCAGCTGCCTTATGCTAGACAGAGCATGAAAGACTCTGCTCCGTGGCCTTTATGCATTCTGTTCTCTAAATACAAGTTGGCTTTGTAGAGGCAGAGGAAGAGCGGGAAATGAAGCACTGTTGCTTCCAGGCCTTGTTCTAAATACATCAACTTTAGTTACCCAAAAGTTTACAAGAAGGAAAACTATTCATGTTTTGTGACTTAACTATAATTATAGCTAGGAAATGCTGCTTTTGCTATCCTCTCTCAAACCAGGAATAAATAAAATTACTAATTCAGCATTATCTGTGAAAAATATTAACTTCACCATCCATTGTCACTCCACCCACTTCTAAGGCAACAGAATATTTTTCTTGACTAGTAGTACCTTGCCTTACCATGAATAATGCAGTGAAGATTAGGGAGCAGGAGAGTTAAAGCTTAGCATAACAAAATAATATACACAGAGGATAGAAAAAGGAAAGTAGGGGATGAGGAAAAGAGATCAACATATAAACAAAAATACCTTTAGAGAGCCAACCTCAGGTGTTGGCCATCCACCCCATATACCTGTCATGCAATGGAAAATGAGATTTTTCCAGTTCTTAACCACTACTGAGGGCTGAGGCAAAAGCAATTTGAAAGAGAGCAAGCATAGGTACATTTTAGGGTAAATGTGAATGCTTTCATATGGAAGTCATAATGAGGACCACGGTGATAGGAAATGATGTGGGGATTCTGGGCGAGAAAGGGAATTACTAGAGCTAATTTCATTAGAAGTTTTGAAACTCTAAAGCTCTTGTTTCCATTAGAGACACATAAAAGTACGGGGGATTGTAAGAAGGAGACGATATACAGAAAAAATACAAATTTGAACAGGTACACATGGTGATCTTGGTTTTCTTCATGAAAGGAAAGAAGTATGACATCTATGCGTTGGGGATGGGCTTGTAGTTAGTACATTAGGACCACAGTTTCAATTTGAGAGGTATTTTATGGGGAATAGGTCACAGAATGGACAAGATGCATATAGAAAATGGTCTGAAAGGATACAGCTGAAATTGGAGGACATAAATAAGAAAGTGTAAGTTTTGCCAAATATGTTCATTAGTCCAGAAATAAGAGACAGCAGGTGGGTGAGCACTTATAACTCATAGGTAAGGAAAGGAAAAGGTACAAGGAAACCCACAGTGATAGTACCAGTGGTTGAAACTCAAAAGAGGTAAGAGGACATATAATCAAAAAAGAAGCTCAGAGTTCGGAAAAATTCTATAGAAATCGCTTTTGGTATCAGTCGGACCTGAGTTCACGTCTAAGCTCACCTTCTTACTAGGTATTTGACCTTAACCAAATCATTTATTATCACTTTGTGTCAGTTTCTTTATCCATACAATAAAGAAATAGCACTTACCTGATAGAATTGTCAGAGTTAAATAATTTATATAAAACAACAAAATAGCAGAAATCGATGATAATTCATAAAAATGGAGGATAATGGTGCAACAGGAAATCTCAGTGAACCCCGATGTTCATGGTTCGCTGTCCTTCTGCATTTCTTCCTTTCCTCAGTGATGTCCAGAGATCCTAGTGCAGCACCCCCTCTCAGACAAGCTCCCCCACTTCTCCCTATTACGTCACAAGCGTTGAATTTACCTTCTGTCCACCAGGGCCTATTTCTCTGCTTTGCAGCATAGCGAAACCCTCCACTCCATTCTTCTTTCTCATAAATTTCTAGCTTGCCTTGGCTTTAGGAATTGGCAGCTCAATTACATCTTTCTCACTAGACCTAAACCGAGCGAACTTTCTAGAATCTGACTTGACTAACGTCCTGCAACAAAAAGTGACATCTTTAAGTGTGGTCTGGGCCTTTCTCTAACCCCAACTTCATTCTCTAATATGACCGCAGTGACTCCTCTAGCAGCAGATGTGCTGAATCGTGTAAGATCTCTGAAAGGTGCTGCATCTCCTCATGGCTGTGTGTCTCTTCTGTAGACCTCATCCTCTTGTCTCCTTGGTCAGTCCTTAAAATCATCTCCCTCTCCTCAGAAGAGGGGAACCCCCCCTCCCCCACTGTGAGTGCCACAGATTTGGAACGTATCTTCTGTTACAGCACTTGGTACACTGAGTTTTCACCATGAATTTCCTTTAGATCCCACCAAACTGTGAGAATCTTGGAAGCTTTATCTTTTTGATTTCTGCATGGATAGAATCTACATAAACATGGCAACAACAGCTATTCCATCAAAGGCTACTACCATGTGTTAGACATAATCAAGCTACACAACTTGCCTACGGGATGTGTTATCTTTTTTATCATGGCCATTTCATAGAAGAGGAAACCAAGGCATAGTGAGGTGAACTAATTTGCCCAAAGTCACAAACTTTTAAGGGTTAGAACTGGGCCATGATCCAGGCTGTTTGAGCTGTCCAAGTCTGCTAAGCACTACACTAGGCAATAAACCCCAAATCTTTTTGAACAGTTAGTGCTCAATAAATGTGTAAAAGATGAATAAACATGTAAGCCACAGTTGAAGAAAACTTACAATAAAATAAGCCCTGATATTTTTCTAGCATTGGCACTACTAGGCTGTTACCTTCTTTCAGGCAATCTCCTGATCTCTTTATGTAGAAAAAGCTTCTCATTCTGCACCAGAGAGCTTGCATGCATTTGAATATTTATTAAGTGCCACTTACAACTCTTCTCTTAAGTTATGCCTGAGAGAGTACAGTTAGAAAATTACATTCATTAGGAGATAGGGGAATCGCAAGAAGGGGCCTGGCCAGACAGCTGCTCCCAGCTCACTTACCATGTTCCTTCACCAATGAGAGGACCTTGGAGAGAATGTTTGGCAACAGAATCAATGATAGTTTTTTGTGGGGTTTTTTTTTCCCTTTCCCATTTATACTTTCTTCTCTCTTTATCAACCAGCACAAAAGTTCGTCTGATTTCTCTGACACCTCCCATCACTGTCAATCTACTAGTCGTAAATGAGATGAATTGAAAAGTGTGGGTTCAGAGGGAGGCTGAGCAAAGTGTAAGGAACATGAAAACAAGTTCCAGGCTGGCTCTGCAAACTCCATGGGGAACAAAACCTATCTCTGTACTGGATGGCTAACCTCTATTTCATTTAAGAAAAAAGACACAAATTTAGCATTTCCAATTCTAATACTGTTTAGAGGACAGATAGGATAGTAGTTACTGATGAGTCCATGTAAACACAGAGCCACTGAAAGATAGCTTAAAGCCAAACTTAGCCTTGTCAATCACTGCAGATTGGCAAGTTCAAATTCTTTGCGCCTGGCGAGTTATAGACACCCTCCCTAGAAAAGAAGCTGGAGAGCTGCCAGGTCTTGCTGGCCAGCTTCCAACAGCAAGCTCTCTTGCTCTGCTGTGTGGGGCCCTGGGAGGATGGGGCCTTACGTTGTGGAATGAATGTGACATCCGCGACAGGGTTCCCTACTTCATCTGCAGCAGGCGTGTAAACAGAAGGTTTTCACTGCAGTTAACAGATACTTTGGTCCTGTTCTGGGAAGCACCCGTGTAGAGATGCACAAAAAGGGCAGAGGAAGTTTTATAGAGACCTATGCAGCCATCCTTGCCAAGAACATTTTCATTTCAAATCATAGTCCTTCCTGTGGGTCTTGGAAACCCATCTCTGCCAGGTGTAGGTTCTGACTTTCTAAACATGGAAAGAACACTTTTACCAAGACAAGCAGGCAACAGGTAGGTTCAGCCAGATTCTTTCAACCTTACCAGTCTCCCCTGTGAGCAGCTCTTTAACAAATCCCTTGCACACCAATACTTATCTTAGGGTCATCTGGAGAATGCAACCTCAGAAAGCGCTTGAGATAACACCTATCACACTATCAAAAGGCTATAAAAGGGATAAATAAAAGATGTCAAATGTTAACCATCTTTTATATTGACATCCTTCTAGCTAACTTTTTTTTTTTAGCAATTCAAACTCAATTCCTCATGCTTTGGTTCACCATCTCACCCAGGACTTTTTTGCCTTAAACTTTGCTTAGCCTGTGTGAAACACATTGTTTCACCCAGTTTCCTCCTTTCCCCCTAACACTCCTGTTATCCTTAATGAACTACAAAGCACATTTCTCAGGATTGATGGAAAAATAATTGGGAAGGTGGGTAAGTGTCAGGCTGAACTGTTTGACTGACTACTAACAGAGACTTGAACAACACAGGTTAACTGCAACACCAGTATGAAGAAGGGATGAATCCAAGGACACAGACAGGAGGCTGGCAGATGGTGGTGGCAAAAAGAGCTAGAGGGAGAACAAGGAAGGAAATGAGCCTCCACACTTCCTGTTCAGTGTACACACCGTGGGCTCAGGGGTGGCTCCACCTCTTCTTTATAAGCAGTCCTAATAAGGACTCAGAGACCTGACCACCACCTTCCTGACATCAGGAAGAACACTCAGAAAACTGATCGCCATTCTCCTGACCTCAGCTTTAAACAGAGAACCGTCTCAGGAGAGAACTGGTTTTTAGTTGAGGAGGAGAGGAGACAGCAAAGAGGTCAGTGATTCGGGGTAGGGAAACTCACAGGGTTACTACTTTAAAAATCCCCACAAATAGGGAACTCCCCAGGGGTCTAGTGGTTAAGAATCACCCATGCAATGCAGGGGGTGCTAGTTCAGTCCCTGGTAAGGAAAACAAGATCCCACATCCCACATGCCGCAGGGCAACTAAGCCTGTGCGTGGAAACTCCTGAGCCCGTGTGCTGTAACAAAATATCCCACGTGCCACAACTAAAGTCCAATGCAGCCAAATACACACACACACACACACACACACATATAATCCCTATGAATATACAAGTTCACCACAATGTGTTTCAATCTGACCAATCCATGGAGGCGTTAATCAGGAAGGTAATCAAATAACTCTGTCCTGTCAAATTCACTATCAGCTCTCCTGTCATGATCTTCTTTTCCCTCACAGAGGTATTTTTTCCTGGTGAGCCATTCTGCCATCTTGAACTCTGTCTGTCCCTGATTTTCCTGGTACCTTCTTAGATGTTCTTCACCCTCTCTGGACAATCATTCTGTCTCTTTGGATTTCTCTTCTTCAGTGTTCCCATAAACACTGATATCATTAAGGCCTTTCATCATATATATTTTCTTTTGCTGTCCCTATATCACAGGTATGATTTCAAAAGTATTTCATCAAATTACAAGGAGTAATATGGGTGCATTTTTTTCTTTTTTAAGTCTAAAAATTCCACTATGAGTGCAAACTCTGTCAGTTCAGTTCAGTTGCTCAGTCGTGTCCTAGTCTTTGCAACCCCATGAATTGCAGCACGCCAGGACTCCCTGTCCATCACCAACTCCCGGAGTTTACTCAAACTCATGTCCATCCAGTCGGTGATGCCACCCAGGCATCTCATCCTCTGTCGTCCCCTTCTCCTCCTGCCCCAATCCCTCCCAGCATCAGGGTCTTTTCCAATGAGTCAACTCTTTGCATGAGGTGGCCAAAGTATTGGAGTTTCAGCTTCAGCATCAGTCCTTCCAATGAACACCCAGGACTGATCTCCTTTAGGATGGACTGACTGGATCTCCTTGCAGTCCAAGGAACTCTCAAGAGTCTTCTCTAACACCACAGTTCAAAAGCATTAATTCTTCTGCACTCAGCTTTCTTCACAGTCCAACTCTCACATCCATACATGGCCACTGGAAAAACTGTAGCCTTGAGTAGATGTACCTTTGTTGGCAAAGTAATGTTTCTGCTATCTAGGTTGGTCATAACTTTCCTTCCAAGGAGTAAGCGTCTTTTAATTTCATGGCTGCAATCACCATCTTGCAGTGATTTTGGAGCCCAAAAAAACAGTCTGACACTGTTTCCACTGTTTCCCCATCTCTTTATTTCCATTGTCTGAGACATGAGTGAATAAATAACATACAATCAAAAATAATTCATATACTGTTCTTTTGAGAAAATGATTTAAAATCTTATTTAAATATCCCATAATTAAGAATATTATATTTGCCTGGTCATTGAAAGAACTATGAAAACCTCTTATTTTTTTGTGTTAACTATTATAAAAGAGTGTTACCTATTATTTTATAAACTTTATAAATGAACCAAATTGCCTTTGCACAAGAATACAGCTTTGAGAAAAAGTTACATTTCTGATTCATACTTAGCCACCTCTGTCTTATGTAACTTACAAGAATAGCTTTCCTTCTCCTTTAACAGAGAAGTCATTTTAGCACAGAAATTTACAGAAGCTCTAATGCATTGATTTTCTGTAAATCTTTTCTGTGAATCAGGTAGCTGCGGCACATTAAAAGAAAAAGGCATTCTCAAATCATCTACCTTAGAATGAAATAAAAGGGCCAAAATTATCTTTAGGAAATCTGGACGTAACTGAGAAATGTCTGGTATCTCTGAGCACTTAGTCAAAGGAAAAAAACAATTCTAAGTTGTTTCATTACTCACCAAGTTAGCACTTCTAGGAATGCAGAGAACACAGTCTGTGCAGTGGCCATGCCACATTCCTAGAAGCAGGTGCTCTATATTCTGAATTTATCCAGTCATTCATTGTATGCAACACAGAACTGGGATTTTTTAAAGTTTGTCTTAGAACACAGTTATTCATAATAGGAATATATTTTCTTTCTTTCTGGTCTTCCTTTAATCATTGGATTTAATATTCTATGTCTGATTTTTTTTATTTGCTTTATTTTCTATATGTATAACACAAATCCAAACTCTAACTCCCCACCAGCTATTTTAATTCTCTTTCAGTACTTTCAGCTTTATCTGGTAGTCCATCAGATTCACTGTCGCCAAAGAAGTCTTTCTTGAACCCTCTGCCCACAAGAGGGTTGGCTATCCTCCCTTGGTGCACATTCTCATTGTGAGACGGCCCATCTCTCTTACACTAAGGATTTCTTTTACTTCTTCCTGGTTTGAATCGCTTCTTTCTAGATTTAACCCTTTTTTTAGTTTACCAGAGCTTCCTTGGTGGCTCAGACAGTAAAGAATCTGCCAGCAATGTGGGAGACTTGGGTTCAATTTCTGGGTCGGGAAGATCCCCTGGAGAAGGGAATGGCTACCCACTCCAGTGTTCTTGCCTGGAAAATTCCATGGACAGAGGAGCTTGGCAGGCTACAGTCCATGGGGTCACAAAGAGCTGGACACAATTGAGCGACTTTCATTTTCACTTTCTTTCACTTGGTTTACTATCCTGTTTTGGTGAGCATATCTTCAGTTTCTTAAGAAATGGTATATCAATGTTAACTGAGAACTTCCATGACTAAAATGTATTTAACCCTTAAAATTAATAGATATTTTGGCTAGATATAGAATTCAATGTTGGAAAGCATTTTCCTCTGCAATTTGAAAGCATTTTTCTGTTGCCTCCTGGATTTTAGGATTGAAGCTATGAAGAACAAAGCATTTCTAATCTCTGAAAAGCATATAATCTGTTCATTTTCTCTGGAACTTTACAGAGTCTTCTATTTTTTCCCCAGTGGTCTAAAAAGTTATGATGACTGGCTGTGGTATGAGCTTGTTTCCATCCATTGTACTGGACCCTCTCAATCTAGAAATAATTTAAATACTAAGAAATGTTCTTCAGTGTCTTTATTGATGATTTCTTTTGTACATATCTCATTTTGTCTTTCTTCAATGCTTATTTTTTGAGCTTCTCAGTTGGACCCCAATTTTCTTGTTATCTCACTTACTTTGTCCATGCACCTTCTCTTTTTCACTCTACCTCTAGGATAATTCTGCATCTTTAATTTTCAAAACTTCTTTTGTGATTTTTATTCATCTCAGATTTTAAATTCAAGGAGCTGTTTTATTTTCTGTCCCTTTTAAAAATAGTACTTGATCCTGTCCCATGGATGCAATATCTTCTCTGATCTTCATCAAGATCTTTTCTTTCTCTCAGCATAGATTCTGTTCCCTCTAAGTTCCTTTATTTGTTACCATTTTTTATCTCTACTTATTTTAGAAGCTTTCCTCAGCTGTCCAGTGTTCTTGAATTCAGTGATTACATTTAAGAGGGGGCTTAAGAATGGGTGGCCTAAGACATGAATCAGTTCAGTTCAGTCGCTCAGTCGTGTCCGACTCTTTGCGACCCCATGAATCGCAGCATGCCAGGCCTCCCTGTCCATCACTAACTCCCGGAGTTTACTCAAACTCATGCCCATCGAGTCGGTGATGCTATCCAGCCATCTCATCCTCTGTCGTCCCCTTTTCCTCCTGCCCCCAATTTCTCCCAGCATCAGGGTCTTTTCCAATGAGTCAACTCTTCACATAAGGTGGCCAAAGTATTGGAGTTTCAGCTTCAGCATCAGTCCTTCCAATGAACACTCAGGACTGATCACCTTTAGGATGGACTGGTTTGATCTCCCTGCAGTGCAAGGGACTCTCAAGAGTCTCCTCCAACATCACCACATGAACAGGCGTTGCAAATTGAGACCTTTGCTATAGAGAGGATCAGAAGATCATTTCTTTCAGAAAGCCAAATATCAGTATGTTTGTTTAGATTGGTCATATTCCTCTAAGAAGAATATTCCAAGTGTGCTCCTGGAGGACTGCCAGAAATCTAAAGTCTTAAGAGAAGAAAGGCATTTTTCAAGCAGTAGTAGGCTGGAGCTGATAAGTCCCCAATCAGAAGGACTTATCAGAGGAAATCATGTTGATAGCTGAAACTGAGCATGGTGGTAATATACATACCACAGGAATCAGCAAATGCAACAAATCAAGTAGAGAGCTGATTGTTGAACATATACCAGCACAGTGCAGGTCTTACTAATTAACATTTAGCTTTTCACCTGGTTCCTCTGTTTTCAGTCCATTCCATAAGTGCAGAGATGCTCTATTTCACATACTCCAAAGAAAAAAATTTCAGTCTTTACAGAGATATGGGAGAGGAAGTGGCAGGGTTATGCTGAATGAGACTGGAGATCTTGGGATATAATGCTTATTAAATAGACTTTCAAAGTTCTGAATCCAGTCTTCATCTTCACTTTCATAGGTACTTGATGTTTCCAATTTCTGATGTTTCAGAGGATTCTAAGCTATGACTCAGTTTTTGTTTTTTGTTCTTGACTGGTGCTTCTGTTGGCTTAGGATTTGCTTCTCTTGGTTATGCCAAATCAATTACACTAACCCATGTGCTATTCATTTTCCAAAACTGAGTTGCTATTATTTTCTGTCTCCTTTTTTTGTGTAGTAGTTTGTGCCTTTAAAATCATTTTATGGTGATTTTATGGAGAACTGGGGAACAGATGAAAATATAGGCACAAAAGCTGCTATCAATATTTGACTATTTTTTAATTAAACATTTGCAGTTAAAGTATGACAGCTTCCAAAGTGACCTTATTTGGGAAACTGGGTTTTGCAGATGCAGTCAAGGCAAGATTAGGTCATACTAGATTAGGGTGGGCTCTTATCCAATGACTAGTATTCAAATAAGAGGAGGAAAATTTGAACACAGAGAGGCAAGGAAGAAGGTCAAGTGACAATGAAGAAGAATGGAAATCAAGGAATACAAGCCAAGGAATGCCAAGGACTGTCAGCAACCACCAGATGCTAGGAAGAAGAAAGGAAGGATGCTTCCTTGAATCCTTCAGAGGAATCCATGTCTCTGCCAACATCTTGCTTTTGCACTTCTGGCCTCAAAAATTATGAGAATAAATTTTTGTTGCTTACAGCAACTCAGTTTGTGGTACTTGGTTAAAGCAGCTCTAGAAAATTAATACAACCTCCAACAGTCTGCCCCCAAGACTTGTGCTTTGCTCTTTTTCTGGAGTGAGTTAGGCAAAGAGAGAAAAGATCCACACTCATAAAACCCCTCCTACATTAAACCCTGATCCAGTGGAGTATATGATGTTTAGTTCCCTTCTTCTGCCTACATTACCCCGTTATCTCAGGCATTCAAGAATCAGTGTTACAACTACATTCTAGCTCCAAGGGCCTCAGAGATATATATTCACATCTACTTGTGCTTAAACACTGAAAAGCTACAGGTTGCCAGAGATATAATAGCAGCATTTTGATCTAAATATTTCACCCTTGAAATTTATAGTTCAATCTTAGTTGGTAGTCAAGACCAATAATTTCAATGATTTCTTGAGCTAAAACAGTATTTGTATTATAATTTTTACTCAAAATCAAATATATTATAAATATTTACACAGCCCTAGCAATGAGTTTATTTGTTTACTTTTGGTAATAGTGATGGGAAGATACAAGCTATATCATTTGTGGTAATTATAACAAAAATATTTACACAGTGATTATATCTTGAACCTAAGTTTTTAGCTAAAGAAATTGAGTAAATATAGGTGTGAGTGGTTAAAAAAGAAAGAAAGAAAAAAAAAGTTGTGATGAGACAGAGACCTTTAAAACAAAAACAACTTCTAACTCTTGTCTATGCATATGATGAAAATGACTCTCTAGTTTATATTTATTTATGGAACTTATGTAATTATATGCTTATATACGGTTTATGTCATAGTTGCTATGGTAATACTCTAATCGTCATCTAAGTTAAGGAAAATATGGAATATTTTCATATGTAAATATGGAATTTATATGGAATATAAATAAAGTACAAATAGCCTTTTTATAATATTCATTGTAAAACTAGTCTTTAGCAAAGGAGTTCTTAAGCATTTTCAAAATTTTACAAAACCTCGAAGGATGAAAAAACTAAATATCAAAAATCACAAGTGTATAATATCCAACATTTTCATCTGTTTCACTGAAGTCAGACTTGCACTACAATATTATCAGGGATTGATAGGAGCTTTGTTGAAACTAAGAACATACTTTAAGACTAGCTGGAGTGAACCACTGACCGGGCCTTGAAAATGGGTGAAATAATAAGCTGCTAACTATGAACTAAGATATTATTATAAAAGAACAATATTTGGCATAGATAAATATTATACCCAAACTTTTTTCATAATCCTTTCAATTCACTATTCATTTTCATATTAAATACTCACTCAATAATCTATAAAACCAAAAATAAAGCTGAATAAGTAAAATCCAAGACCTCATTATAGAAGCTACTCCTACCCAGATCTTTAACTGTTTCAACATTTTTGCTAACTCCATTTGCAACATATGACCATAAAATAAATATCCATTTAACATGAATAAGATATGATTAAGTTCTGAAGCTCTTTTAAAAAAAAACTTCAAAGTAAATAATTTTCAGAAAGTATTATAAGGATAAGAAGTTACAATAAAATTCAAATGAAATTGCAGTGATTTATTAGTCTTTTCTAGCTTCAGAGGCTCTTTTAAATTTTGTTTAATGAATCATACTGTAAAGGGTTTAAAAATGTGAAAAATACACTCAAGTGGAGAGGTAAATACTTTTTAGATAATGAGAGTGCTGTGTCCTTTCAAAAATCTTCTAGACATGTCTGAGAAGAGAAGAGCACTCAAGTTGCCTATTCTACCTTCATTAAAGGTTATCTTTTTGGTAGAGTTTTTCAAATCACTCACATAGTGGTCACTGGAATGTAACATAAGTGTTTTAAATAGTAACTAAAGAATTTTATAACTGCCAGTAGAAGCAGCTCTTCAAATACCTAGAAAATTATATTCTTTTTTTTTTCATTTATTTTTATTAGTTGGAGGCTAACTGCTTTACAATATTGTAGTGGTTTTTGTCATACATTGACATATTCTTGATGAAAGGGAGTTTATTTCCACCACTGGTGAGCGTGCTGTCAACAGGGTTCTGCTATCAGCCCATCCAGGGAATGTCTCAGCTGAAAAGAGAGAGACAGCCACCTTGCCTGAGGTCCAGGTCTCAGCCTATACCCTACGCCTGACCCACACGGAGGTAAAATGCAGATCTGCTCTGAAGGATCATCCTAGTCTCAGAGCTTCCCCCACATCCGGCTGAGGCTACAGTTAAGAGAGTATTTCCAGCCAACTCACTGTCACAGTCCACTCTTGGTTTCCCCCTCTCCTTCCATATGTGTCCCTTTAAAAAGCACTCTCTAATAAACTCCCTGCATGCCAACCTCTCTCTGAGTCTGCTTCTCAGGGAACCCAACCTGTAATACTCTCCACTATTAATTCCAAGTGCCAAATTCTGTTCCACTGGGACAGAAACTCTACAGATGACATAAAATATACTGGGTTATGGATATATACTGGGTTATGGTTCCGGGTCACAGAGAACACAATAGAAATAAGATTTGTTTATGAAGCATAAATGTGATACAATTCTATCAAAAGATAACAGAAGCAAAGGGTGACTCTGTGTTCACTCTTTCTTTCTACAAAGTGCTCTCCTATACTTCATTGCACTACTATATTCATTGTTTTCTTGTAGAATTGATCGTAGCTATCCTAGTTACTTTTTATGGCCCTGATTTCCACATCCCTAAGTCAGTTTGGTGCCTCTAAACTATTCCACAGTATAATTTTTGGCACAGGAGTTGTCCTCCCTAATGTTTTTTCCTTTTAATTATCCCCAAGAGATGAGCAAGAGAGCATAGCAACTATACATATCAATTTGGATCACTGTAAGTGAAAATCTTCATGCCTATTTGTGAACTACTTTAAATATTTATTTTGGATAAATGTTTTAAGTATTTACTAAATCTTGTATTCATAAAGTACTGCCATTTTTAACTGGAAAGTAAATGAGTATTATTCAAAGTGGATTTCTCAGTCTTTCAAAGAGATCAAAATACCTCATTTCTTTCTTGGTTTTTCTAATTTTCAAAACAGCACTAACAATAAAAAAAAAAAGCACTAAATAAAAATGACCATGATATCACAATGGAATAAATAAGAATTTTACAAAATATTTACAATTTAAAATTTTTAAAATATATTATTTATTGGTTGAGAGGAAGTATTACAACAAACACTGAGATTTTTCTTGATGAACTTTTCTAGTCCTGGTTATCTTCACTGTGTTAGGCACATCATCTAACTTTCAAGCTTCAACTTCTCCTCTGTAACATCAACAATCTACTTTTCCTAACTTTAGAGTTTTTATAAGAAATCAAATAATATGTTGAAAAAGAATATTGTATAAATATAAGCACTAATAATAATTCCACTGAAAAGGAGAATAATGGGTTACACAGTAATTTTGTTATATAAAACTTAACTACCTAGCTGCCTAAGTGAAATTTACAAATGTGTCTAGAAGTTACTTGCAATGTAGATCATCTCTTAATGCACTGGGGGTGGGAGGGTGTGCTCACTGATGCTCAGGTGATGCCTGAGGTTCACTGATGCCTTCTTCTAAGTCTTCTGTGTTTTAGCTTCATTGCCTCAACAATTTTGCTTACATGACATTAATTCAGGAAATCACACATTTTCTCTAGCTCAGCATATCTTGCCGTTTCACTTACGCAGTATACTAGTGATGCATTAATTGCTCTAATTCTCATTTCTTTCCTGAGTTCTAAAGTTGATACTGTACCTTAAGATGGAACAGTACATAGCCATTAAAAAGTAGGAGGAAGTCTTATTTGTCATATGTAAAACCATTTCCAAGACACATATGTATGTCTTAAAAATATGTATTTAATTCAACATTCTCATCAGCATAAAATGAATCCAAGGTGTATGTGGAAATATATGTTTCAAATTAAATACATATTAAATTAGGTATATTATTATAAATGATATATTTCACATTTATACTCTACTTTGGATTCACACATATGTCTATAAATACATGTATACATTTTCCCCTGAAATTACCATGGATTTTCTTAAAGAAAGGAAAATTGGTATTTACTGTTATATGAAAAGTTTTATTTTGACATACAGTACATCTATAAAAAATAAGAATCAGCTTCTCCTAATATGTGCCTAATATTAAAACTTATTATTAAGAATCTAATGCTATCATTTTGTTTATTCCAGTATAAATATTTATTTCTTCTTTGTAGGAAAATCAAAGAAGCAAACAAATAGAGAACACCTGCATATCCTACTTTGTTTTAAACAAGTCATTGTGTGTGTATGCTTCTTGACTAGAATATTTTAATATCAATGTCTTCAAAAATCTGTAGTTTTGTTCATGTTTATATGGGATTTATTTACTTCTATTTTCCAATTTAGAACAGGTACTAAGTATGAAAATGCATACATTTAAAGATTCCAAAATATTTTACTTATCAAATATTTTTCTTCTTTTTCATTGTAAAAATCTTGGGGAAAGAATTGTTTATTTTCTCCTGGATTAACTTGAACCACCTTAAGACATAAGGTTGGCACCTACAAAAATAACTTCAAGACAAATATTTGCATTCCACTGTTCCATACGGGCATCCTCAGGAGATGTGACATTTGGCTTTTGACTCTCAAACCAATACGTGATAAACGTGACTTTTAAAAATTAGCCTGTGTTTGCTGATTGCTATTTCTTCTGGGTAAAAGCATGGGCAAATTAAGGAAATCTCGAAGGAGATATTTCAATGCAAAAATTTAAGACAACATTTAAGAAACAAATTAGGGGTCTTTTTAGAGTGTCAAGTTTCTTCATTTTATCACATCTTTATTTTTCTTGTATAGTCTTTGACTTTTTAAACTTCATTTTGAGGACATAAAATGAAGCTAGAAAGCTATTCTTACACTCTAGAGAACAGGATATTTAATGAACATTGACAGATATAAGAATTTATTAAACTTGTGTTCAACTTCCTTTCCTCTCCGGAACTGAATATTCTCAAAGTGATTTAATGTTTCTCTCCTCAACTAGAGCATGAACTTTCTACTCATTTTACTTTTAGAGAGAAGCACTTAGTAGAGTGACTGGCACAAAACATGAATTCAAAAATTTCTGAAAGGATGAATGAATCAATGCATGAATGGACTGCATAATAACATATAGTAAGGTGTAACTTTCTCTTTATGAGGAAACAGACGTTTGCTTTGATGGAAACACTCTAACCAGGAATCCTGAAACCTGGGATCAATTTCTTAAGTTATTTTGACTATCTTACTCTCAATATTTCTGTTTAATAAGAAATAAATAGCCTGAAAGGGGACAGTCCTTTCCATTTTTAGATTAAATCTAGGTGAAATTATGATCTGTTTGAACAAAAATAAAATAATTGTGAAGCTACAGTCTTGCTTTGTCTATTTATGTTCATTCATTGATAAACTACTATGTGGACTATAATGTAAGGAACTCTCACTAGAACATCCGTCTTATAACTTTAATGAAGACGAATGATAAATCTCAAATGTAAATGGATTAATTTTATATGGTTTTCTCATTTGCCCACTACAAATCTTTAAGATTTCTCTATCCCTGAAACAGAAATAGCTTCACTATACCAATGAAATCCCATAAGCTATACTACCACCATTCCTTTCACGCGTTTCCCTCCACTTCCTGCCTGTGCACATGTCTAACTGCCCCTCTACCGGAATCTCCTTCAGGCATCAGGTACAGTCTTAGGATTTACAACCTAAAAGGGAACCTCCCCCTTCTCACTTAAATTTATGTTTGAGGCAAGTGGAAAGAAAGCAAGCAAGGTCCTGAGGCAGGAGAAGAGGAACAATTAAACGCCACATGGATCTTTCATTTGGGACAAAACAGGGAGATGAGTGGTTTCTGCTCCTAACTGTGCCTCAGCCAGGGTTATTCCCGGAGAAGGCAATGGCACCCCACTCCAGTACTCTTGCCTGGAAAACCCCATGGACACAGAAGCCTGGTGGGCTGCATTTATCCATGGGGTCGCAAAGAGTCAGACACGACTGAGCCACTTCACTTTCACGTTTCACTCTCATGCATTGGAGAAGGAAGTGGCAACCCACTCCAGTGTTCTTGCCTGGAGAATCCCAGGGACGGGGGAGCCTGGTGGGCTGCCGTCTATGGGGTCGCACAGAGTCGGACACGACTGAAGCGACTTAGCAGCAGCAGCAGCAGCAGGGTTATTCTACCCTAAACGGAAGTTACCTCCAGCTGAAATTTCCTTCCCTTTTGTTACTCCCCTTAGCTGAGAGTTTAGTAATTAAACAGGAGGAGGAGCAGGAAAAGTAGTGACATACCTCCTCTGTGAGACTGCGGAGGCACTGGGGCTGGCTAAGGTCCTTCCCTGCTAGCACCGTTCTGAAGAGGAGCTCACTTTCCTCACTAATTTCCATGACTCATTTCTCCTCACTTCTTGCCTCTGGAGTTCTCTTCACTCCAAGGGATATTAACAACTCAGTATTGTTCTATGTAGTATATTCCAAGTGGAGACAATACAGCTCCCACTCAAACCTATGCCAGGCAATTCAGGGAAGCTTTCAAAGTTTTCAGAACACGCCCACAAGTAAACAGATTTCATTTTGTATCCATTAGACACTTTCATGTCAAACACATATCCTAAAACAAGGTTTCACAAAACAATACTTACTATATGTAATACGCACTGATTATTTTAATCTAATATTAAAACAAAACAATGGCTGGACCAATTAAAAGCACAATTTCTTGGGGGTAAGACCCAGGCATCAAGTTGCTTTTTGTTTGTTTGTTTTTGGCATTTCCCAGGTGATTATCATGTGGGAAATCAAGGGTAACTTTGGGGACCACCGCTCTAAAGGGCTTTTAGGCGATCCGCTTTAATTTTTGAGAAATATGGTCGTACCATTTATGAACAATAGTTCTCGTTTCATTTACAATCATTGCATTTCTTAATTTTGTTTTTTGTGCTACTGTTTTACCCAGAATTTTCAAAACAATGTTGAATAATAATAAAAACAAGCATCTATTAAACAAAACTGGCCTTTACTAGTTGTGGAGCCGCAGAGTGAGGAGCTCTTGTCTATACCTGCAGCCGTGCGGCCCAAAGGTCCTCTGCAGTCTGTGCAGATCTTCCGGAGGCGAGAAAAGAAGTACTGCAAACCTAGCTCACTGCAAACCTCACGGAGGTGAAACAAGAAGCCACAAATCGAGTCGGAGTCGCAAAAGCAGCCGCTCAGTGACCGACTGGATCTGAATCTGCGCCTGCGCAACAAGCAACCACTCGGGGGGGCGTGGTCGCGCATGTGCACATAAAGGGCAGTGGTCTCTAGGCCCGGATTTACACCATCTGCCGCGGCATCTCCAAAGCCGTGGTGGCTTAGCACCAAAAACTGATGGATGAGTCTTCCAACAAGGAGAGCAAAGATATCCTCATCCAGTGTGGCCAGACCGTGCTAATCCAAAAACTTGGGAGACTCGGGAATTGTTATTCGCTACCAGAAATGCTACACCCATAGCCCTTCCTGAGGATCAGTGTTCACCTTATTAAAAAAAAAAAAAAAAATGGTTGTGTGATTTGCGGTTTAAATCCTATATCATAAGACCTATAAAATTGATCATGTACATTATAAAGTGAAAGTCGCTCAGTCGTGTCCGACTCTTTGCAACCCCACGGACTCTACAGTCTGTGGAATTCTCCAGGCCAGAATACTGGGGTGGGTAGCCTTTCCCTTCTCCAGGGGATCTTCCCAACCCAGGGATCGAACCCTAGTCTCCCACATTGCAGGCAGATTTTTTATCAGCTGAGACACAAGGGAAGCCCTTCTGAGTCCTCTATTAAACATAATTTGTAACCAACTGATATAGAGCAGGAGTTGGCAAACTCTGGCCCATGAACCAAATCAGGCTCGCCACCTGTTTCAGTAAATAAAGTGGTATTGGCCTACAACCGTTCCTCCCTTTGAATGGATGGTCTATTGCTGCTTTCTGTAGCCATGGCAGAGTTGAGCCAATTTGGCAGAGGCTTTATGACCCACAAAGTTTAGCTATTTTTTACCTGACTTACAAAAAGTTTGGCCTACCCGCCTTGTATAAAGTAAGTATTTTACCCTAAGAGGGGTGGATTTGGGGTAAGAAGCAAATAGGTTAGAAAAGGTGGGGGAGGGGGTGGGCAATAATGAACCATTTCCATGTAGAAATGACACTTTTTCTAGTCTCCAGCTGGGTTCTGAAAGTTTGAAAATAGAGTACGTCAGGCAGGGATGAAATTAGCTCTTATTCCTTGTGTATTTCTAGGCTCCAATAGTTAACGTTCCCTGTGAAGCCTCTAAATGTACAGTTAACCTTTGCTTCTCTTTGACTGTGAAACTGCTGGAATTTATAACCTCCTTCCTATTTTTAGATTAAAGACTCCTGCCTGAGTCTCATCAGAGGATTTCATAACTCTGGACTGTATTCCATGGACATTCTGGCTCCATCTAAAAAGGTGACTTTCCTCTGCTCTCAAAGGAGAGGTGGTGCTGGGGATCAACTATGCCTCTTGCCTGAAGCTGCTGGGTTTTGACAATACATAAAATAAACAGTAAGCCCATTAAATTAAAGGTGGTCAACAGACCCGTTTAAAAAAAAGAAAGAAAAAAGCTACTTTTATTTTTCAGCAAGTAATGCTAAATTCATTCATCAAACTGACACAGTAAACATTTACACTATTCATCTATATCAAATATGCTTTGTTTTAAGTAAACATAGCAACCACTGAGTTCTTAATGGCAACTGGATTCTACATGCTTGCTTCAAAGATAGCACTGAAAAACTTGTTGACCTTGAGAATGATTATTAATGCTTTACTATTCTGATGTTATCATTTAAAGCTGCTTTTCTTTATTATCTTTTCATATTCTAAAAGGAATAGTAAGAAAAATATGCTTGAGGCAAAAGGTCTCAATTAATTATTTTAATGTTTTATTTTATTCACCAGGTGGGTTTTATTAACCAAGGTTAGAAAAAATAGATCTTCACAACATGTAGTTTAGTAGGTAAATGTATGTAAGCTTACAAATAAAGGTCCTATAAAGCTTATGAAACTTTATGAAAAGACTTCTAAAGAAAAAAAATTCTAAACCTAAATTATGGCTAAATCTGCATTATAAAGTAAATAAAGGTGGTTTCCAAAAGGTGCTTATGTGTCAAAGTGAGATGTGAAGAATGCAGAAACTTTAATAAAACCAAGCAGGATCTCATTAATCAAACATTCCCAAGTGGAAGAAATGATCTGACTTGAATTTGCCTCTATACACACCAGTGATGGAATCTGCTTTTTTTGTGAAGCAGCCAAAATGTCAGCTTGATAAATGGAGTAACTCTTTCAAAAGTACCTACTCCATTTTTTAATATGTTGATGAAAGTACATAGTAAAAACCAAATTAATTTTTAAAAAATCTAAATGAAGCTTTGATCACTTTGACTAAGAAGATTTGATTCTTTTAAATGAATTGACCAAATAAAATCTTTAAACTGAATCTCTGTTCAGAGGATTGAACATACAGGAAACTAACCACAATACTGAATAATTTTAGTTTACCAGGATAACATTTTAGGTTAGAATTAAAACTACTGTTACTAATCATATTTAGGGCTTTGAATAACAATTTATAAAAATAATGTAACAATGCAGGAGACCTGGGTTCGATCCCTGGGTTGGGAAGATCCCCTGAAGAAGGGAAAGTCTACCCACTCCAGTATTCTGACCTGGAGAATTCCATGGACAGTCCATAGAGTCGCAAAGAGTCAGATTCGACTGAGCGACCTTCACTTTCACCTATATATTTCAGTCCTATATGAAAGTGCTTCAATAATGATTAAATTAATCTTTCATTTATATGTCACCTTTTCTCTTGAATCATTTGAAAAATATGGTAAATATTTATATCCAAGGCAACTTAAAGGAAAACAAAACAAGTAAAGCAAGTAATCAAAAAATCTTGCTTATAAAACAATTACTTAGTAAGTGGATGTATTAAGATAGTTTAAAAAACTGCCACAAATGTAATTTGGGAATATTATTGCCAAATGAATGTGCGTGCATGCGTGCTACATCCCTTCAGTCGTGTCTGACTCTTTGGGACCCCGTAGACTGTAGCTCATCATGTCCTCTGTCCATGCAATTCTCCAGGCAAGAAAATTGGAGTGGTTTCTTCCCAACCCTGGGATTGAACCTGTCTCTTCTTCTGCCTTGGCAGGTGGGTTCTTTACCTCTAGTGCCACCTTGGAAGCCACATAAGAGCCAAATGAATATAAATAGCCAAAAACCAAACAAGAGAAAAACACTATTCCTATTATAGTTAATAACATCTCCAGTAACAGTAAATATTTTAATGGCTAATTTTATCATAGGTTTCCAGGGAAAATACCCAGTATTTAGTTTCTGTTTTATTCAGAATTATACATTGCTTTAGACTGAATTTTGCCCCTTCCTTGAAAATAATCATATTTTGAAACTCTCACCCCTGATGTAACTGTATTTGGAGATAGAGCCTTTAGGAGGTAATTAAGTTAAGAGGAACTGATAAGAGTGGGCTTTAACCCAGTAGAATTGGTAGCCTTATAAAAAAAGAAAAAGAATATAAACCTCAAGGACCTACTGTATAGCACAGGGAACTAATTCAATATCTTGTAATATCCTATCACGGAAAAGAACCTGAAAAATAGTCAACATGTATATGTATGCATGTGTGCATGCTAAGTTGCTTCAGCTGTGTCTGACTCTTGGCCACCCTGTGGACTGAAGCATGTCAGGCTCCTCTGTCCATGGGATTCACCAGACATGAAGACTGGAGTGGCTTGCTGTGCCCTCCTCCATCAAACCTGCATCTCTTGCATTGCAAATGGATTTTTAACCCACTGAGCCACATATGTGTATATACATATATAACTGAATTATTTTGTGTACACCTGAAACATGTAAGTAAACTATACTTCAGTTTTTTAAGTAGCATGAAAAAAAAAGAAGAGGAAGAGAGAGTGAGAGCTCTCCCTCTTACCTCTCACCATGTAAGGGGACACAGAGAGAAGGAAACAACTTAAAGCCTGAGAGTGCTAATCAGAAACTAAATCTTCATTGCATCCAGAACCGTGAGAAATGAATAAATTTCTGTTGCTCTATCTATCCTATCTGTGTTTCCTGTTATAGCAGTCTGAACTAAGACATACATGTTCATAGTTTAAATAACCAAACATTTCTTCGGTTGTGTCATAAAAAATAGCCATGCCTCCACATTGTAGCCCTCCCCTACACCAATTCCCAATTCCCAGAGCAATGATTCTTATCTAAGGAAAACCAAGCCCCCAATCCCATCTCCACTGGCTATTTGAAAATGTCTAGAGACATTTTTGGTTATCACAAATGAGGGGAGAGAGGGTTGCTATTGAGATCAAGTGGGTAGTGGTCAGTGATGCTTTTAAACACTCCACAATGCAGAGGATAGCACTGCACAAAAAAGAATAATCTGGTTCCCAATGTTAAGCATGCCCTGGATGAGGAACTCTGCCTTAGAGGGAATCACTTTATGCTGTAACTTTTTAAGTTTATGCTATAACTTTTATAAGGTTTATTTTCAAACCTCCAAATAATATGGTCATTTTCCTCCTTCTTAATTTTTCTTTAAGCAGTTTACTGTCTGACTCTCTGCAACTCCGTGGACTGTAGCACACCAGGCCTCTCTGTCCATCACCAACTCCTGGAGTTTACCCAAACTCATGTCCATCGAGTTGGTGATGCCATCCAACCATCTCGTCTTCTACCATCCCCTTCTCCTCCTGCCTTCAATCTTTCCCACATCAGGGTCTTTACCAATGAATCAGTTCTTTGCATCAGGTGGCCAAATTATTGGAGTTTCAGCTTCAGCATCAGTCCTTCCAATGAATATTCAGGATTGAATGACTGGATCTCCTTGCAGTCCAACGGACTCTCAAGAGTATTCTCCAACACCACAGTTCAAAAGCATCAATTCTTCAGTACTCAGCTTTCTTCAGCTCTTACATCCATACATGACTACTGGAAAAACATAGGTTTGACTAGATGGACCTTTGTCAGCAAAGTATTTATCTGCTTTTTAATATGCTGTCTAGGTTTGTCATAGCTTTTCTCTCAAGGAGCAAGTGTCTTTTAATTTCATGGCTGCAGTCACCATCTGCAGTGATATTGGAGCCCAAGAAAATAAAGTCAGTCACAGTTTCCATTGTTTCCCCATCTATTTGCCATGAAGTGACGGGACCAGATGCCATGATCTTGGTATTTTGAATGTTGAGTTTTAAGCCAACTTTTTCACTCTTCTCTTTCACTTTCATCAAGAGACTCTTTAGTTCCTCTTCACTTTCTGCCATAAGGGTGATGTCATCTGGGTATCTGAGGTTATTGATATTTCTCCCTGCAGTCTTGATTCCAGCTTGTGCTTCATCCAGCCCAGCATTTCACAGGATGTGCTCTGCATATAAGTTAAATAAGCAGGGTGACAATATAAGACCATGAAGTACTCCTTTTCCTATTTGGAACCAGTCTGTTGCTCCACATCCAGTTCTAACTGTTGCTTCTTGACCTGCATACAGATTTTTCAGGAGGCAGGTCAGGTGGTCTGGTATTCCCATCTCTTTCAGAATTTTCCATAGTTTGCTGTGATCCACACAGTCAAAGGCTTTGGCATAATCAATAAAGCAGAAGTAGATGTTTTTCTGGAATTCTCTTGCTTTTTCTGTGATCCAATGGATGTTGGCAATTTTATCTCTGGTTCCTCTGCCTTTTCTAAATCCGGCTTGAACATCTAGAAGTTCACGGTTTTAGTGATGTTTAATTTATATACCACACAATTCACCCTTTTAAAGCGTATAATTAAATGGGTGTTGGTATATTCTCAGGTAAATACAACCATCACCATGGTAAAGTTTGGAACATTTTCATTACCTCAAAAAGAAATCCATATGCTATAGCTATCACCCCTCTACCTCTCTGCATTCTCCCCTACCCCTAATCCCATCTCACCAGCCTAAGCAATCACTAATCTACTTTCTTTCTCTATAAATTTCCCTATTCTGGACTTCCTTATGAATGGAGTCATACAGTATGTGGACTTTTGTGACTGGTTTTCTTCACTAAGCATGTTTTCAAGCTTCATCCAAGTGGTAGGTAGCATGTATCAGTACTGTGTTCCACTGTACTGACATAACACATTTAGTTAATCCGTTCTTTTGATTGACATTTGGGGATGTTTCCACCTTTTAGCTCCTATGAATAATGCTACTATAAACATTTATGTATAAGTTTCTGTGTGGACACATGTTTTCATTTCTGTGTGGATATATGCTGTCATTTCTTTAGGGTATACATTAATACTAGTAGAAATGCTGGGTCATATGGTAACTCTCTGTTGAATCATTTGTGGTATTGGCAGCTGTCTTCCAAAGCAGCTGTACCATTTTGTATTCCCACTAGTACTGTATGAAAGTTCTGATTTCTCTGCATCCTTGCCAGCACTTGTTTTCTGACTTTTTGATTCTTGCCATCCTAGTGAGTATGAAGTATTATCTCATTGTGGTTTTAATTTGCATTTCCCTGATGACTAATGGTGTCAAGTCAAACATCTTTTCATGTGCTTAATGGACACCTGTGTATCTTCTAGGAGAAATGCCTATTATCATCTGTCTCTCATCCTAATTTAGCAACCCTACATCATGCACAGGCATACATCATGTTCTCTTTCCACAGTATATTGAAATTTTACTTTTGTTAAATCAGTATTTGGTTATTACATTATTATAACTACATATATTTTTTTACAGCTGAGCCATATAGTATATTATGATTTCATAATTTCACCTCTGGAATAATTATCTTCCTGTTGTTTCTTCTATGGATTTCTCACTGCTATATCTCAGAACTTTTTCACAGTTCTTATCAGTCTCTCAATACATTAAAATCAATTCTACCTTCCTGAATAAAACTCACTGTCTGACCTAGTCTAAATAAGCTACACAAATATTATTTGGGGAGTCTCTCTTCACAATCACCTAGGAATTCCCTGTCATCTTTCTTTTATTGAAGACTAATTCCTTCTCTTCTATACTGAAGACTGGTTTTCTGGATCCCAAGACTTTTACTTTCTTAGTTTACTTTCTTGTTTAGGTAATAGAACACATATTTAGTATCTTCCTGAGAAAGTGTCTCCATTTATCTGTTTTCCTTTCACTGAGATTTCCTTAATGCTATGCCCAACTCATCACCTGATGCAACTATCACTTGTTCAACATGAAAGTTCTTTTTTTCTCTAAGTTTAAAAAATAGTATTCCTTTGTTGCCTCATGATTGCCACAAGTCCTCTTATCTCTGAGGATCTTAATGGATTTCTTTTTTGTCTGCTTAGTTGTATTGCTTCTGCATAATCTCTGTTTTCCTTACATAACCTCTTTTTTTTTTTAAATAACAATTTGGCTTCTTTATCAAAGTCTTTCCTCAACTACCTGCTAAGAGGCAAGGCTGTCTGCTCACATATAAGATTGGGACATGAAAAAGTTGATTAGAAGTTCTAATTTGGTGGCATTTTTTTCATCTATAAGCCCACAGGGTGGTTTTGTTTGGCAACTTTCTAAGGAAGTATAGGATCTTACCTTTGGGCTAGTCTCATTCATCACAAAAAATTCTTTAAATCTTTTTATGTTAGGTATAGCTTAGTGCCAGGCTCCGAGAGCCCAGGGGAAAAGAGAGCTAGAATTTTAACATGCTCTAGTAAAATTTCTCTTTATCACTAGATTTTTAGAAGATTTATTCTCCCTCTCAACTGTGCCTGGTATCCCCCAATCAGAAAGTCTCTGCTTTATCCTTTACAGGTAATAAACTTTAACTCTTCTGATGATATACAAAGTGGTAGACATCTGGTTGTGGAGAAGGGAGGAGAGTCTGATGTTCTAATTACTTTTTTTTTGTTTTACTGAAGTAGAGTTGATTTACAATGTTATGTTAGTTTCTGGTGTGCAGCAAAGTGACTCAGTTATATATACATTTTCAGATTCTTTTTCATTATAGGTATTCCAAGGTATACAATACACTTTCCTGTACTATAAGCAGGACCTTGCTGTTTATCTATTTAATTATTTCTTAAACAGAATTCCAAGCGAGCTACCTATATTACCCTGCACTTAGCCCAATTTCACAGACTCTTTTGCTGCCAGTTCCCAAACCTTTGGGGTCTGCCCTAGAGATTAAATTTACCCTCAGTCTTCTTTATTCCTATTTAGGATCCAGTTTTCTTGCTTTGCTAAATTAAGAATTACCTCTGTGGTTTTCATTCTCCCAAATGTTACTGCAGCTAAGTCTGCTCTCATCCTCTTAAAATCATTGCTCCCCTGTTCCCCACCCCATTCTCTTTTGCTATTGCCATGGCTCCCAAATTTTCCATTGGTTTTATCCACACTTACTGAGTTGTTGGAGAGAAGTTGAAAGCAAATGTACATATTTAATCTGTCGTTTAACAACAACACCACCAAAACTCTTTCCATATTTAAAGTTAATTTTAGTCTTGAAAGTGGTTAGAGAACAAATTAAATTATTCTATTGATACCTTTTGGCATAAAGGGACATGGATGTCATTTTAGATATGAAATTATCCACGTAGTATAATTTTTATCCAAATATGAATCTAGTAGATCATATTAATGTTGAGTACTATATAGTGGGGGTGTCAACTAGTACTGCTGGTCTTGGAATTGGAAATAACCAAATACATATTATAAAGACATTTTTCTAAGAACATATATGGCCATAATATATTTAATAATATTTCTGCCTTAAACTCTGCCTTACTTTATGTCCCTAGAATGCATATATCCATTCTAAATATATCATCCTAAAATATGTAATACTTTAATAAGTAGATGTCAACATTAATATCCTACCAGCTATTCTGTCTCCACGACTATGGGATGTATGACATAAAGTAATATTTCTCAAGGGTTGATTCATAGACTATTTACAGTAAAAATGCTAAAAATTTAAATAAAGATGTCAATTCCTTAACTTCAGCCAAGAACTATTGTGTATGACTTTTTAATGTATGCTCCTAGATAAACGTGAAGCACAATAAAATTTTAGAATCACACTGAAATGAAAGAATGTGTTTTATGTGGTTATGGAATTTATTTTATATCTAGATTTTAATGAATTTTTTATATACCACAAATGGCATAACACAGGGGGTTTAAACTGTTTTCTAAGAAAAGATTTGGCAGATGTGTATGCAAATGATTCAGAGGTCATGTTCATGTTATGTCTGGAGAAGACAGTGCAAGGAAGGAGATGAGATGTGTAGACCCTTAGTGAAGGAATGACTTGAGTGTTTTCGGATGCTCAGATCTTTAGGAAAGGACTCTAACGATGACTCCAAACAATTTATTTGGAGGTTGCTGGCATTTTCTGCACCTCATTAGTTTAGTGAGAAAGAATACTAGAGTCGAAAAACATGGATTTGTATATGTCACACTGACTTTCTTGAGAGGAGGACTTGACAGGACTCTTAAAAAAAAAATCTTTAAAGTTATATAAAGGTTGTAATGAAAGTTTCTGGACACCATGAAGGCAGGGACCATTTCTATCAAATTCCTTATTTTACCTTCTGTATCCAGCAAAGTGCCTATCACACACAGTAGGGGTCAGTAAACATTGGTTGAATTTATGAACAGATACTGACACTTGACCATGAGAGTCTATAATGCTAAGAAAATGTAAATGCTGCATAGGGTAAATGCTACTGGACTCAACCAGAGTCAGCACTGAGTCTGATTCTTTCCATCAGTCCCTCTCCTCTGCTCAAGAGAGGCAAAAGCAGAGGTTGCTGTTAGCTTATCTAAAAGGCCACTCTCAGAGACCAGTGAAACATCAACAACATAGTAATGGGAGACTACTGAAAGAAATGGTTTTGGCTTAACTTTGATCTCTTCTAAGCAGACAGGGGAACTTTGGACAACTAATGCAGTACTGTCAGCAAATTCAGGATAACTGAGAGTAGCCATGAAGCCTACTCTTCAGAGAAACTGAAAGACTCACTCTGGTGTAAGCCCACAAAATGAGATCTCTAGTGATGGTGGCAAAAATACACACGATGATAGGTGGCTTTCTGTAAGTCAGAAGGAATATATAACCTCCTATGTTGTCAAGGCGTGTTCTTAGAAGGATAACGCATAGAAAAATATCCTCTAAAAGAGGTCCCAGAAGGACTAGGTTAAAGAAAATAAAATCTGTGGAGATGGGGGTGGAAGAGCCTGGCATAATCTCACTGCTATAGTCAGTGGTATCTTGCAGGACTTAGCTTTTGGCAAGGACTGCTGCGCAGTCAACCAGTGATAGGCGAGAGTAGGGTCTAACTCTTAATGACTAGAATTTAAATCAAAAGAGAATGCTGAGAATTAAGTCTGAGAGCTTATATTTAAAATATTTTAACACAGAAAACAATTTCCTTTTGCTTATATATATGTTTATAAATTAGTTATATGGTTTTATTATGCATATAAGATTTTATAATACATTCAAATACATATGTATTCAATAGAATATGTATATATATATATAGGATGACAGAGGATGAGATGGCTGGATGGCATCACCGACTCGATGGGCATGAGTTTGAGTAAGCTCCGGGAGTTGGTGATGGACAGGGAGGCCTGGCGTGCTGGGATTCATGGGGTCACAAAGAGCTGGACACGACTTTTGAGCAACTGAACTGAACTGACATATGTATACATATGTATATATATTAAATGCCTATGTTCTGTTTTGTATATAATAAGACTAGTCATGTGTATTATATATGTAATAGAATAGTTCATAGAACTTTGTACTGCTTGAATAGTTGGATGAGCCAAATAAAATCCATGGGGGAAAATGTGACATTTTTGAAAGTCTAACTTGAAATATTACATAATAATTCACCCTAGAAGACAGACATGGTATTGCCACTGCAATGGCCATGAACTTGGGCAAACTTTGGGAGATGGTGAGAGACAGGCAGGCCTGGAATGCTGCAGTCCGTGGGGTCGCAAAGAGTAGGACACAACTGAGCGGCTAAACAACAGCAAACAGAAGACAGACAGAAATACAGACCTTTAGTCCCTGACTCAAGTGTTATCCTTATCATTATAATTACTTGTTCTCATAATCATCTGAAATATCTGGCCCTCTCACTAGACTATCAACTCTAGAAGGGCAGGGTTTAGGTGGAAACTTATCTATTTCTAAGCCACTATAACTGGTAAAGAGTAGATGCTCAACAACTATTTACCAAGTTTTTAAATTATAAATTCATATTAATAATTGGATACATAATGGAGAATTTTAAACAACAATCTTTTGTGGCTTAAAAGTCCACAAAAGAGAGAGATATGTACAGATAAGATAAAAATTTAACTAGTCCTGAGACTTTGAGAAGGTTACTTCCTATATTAATATAGGCCTCAGTTTTTCCCAACTATACTACTTGTAGGATTGATATGAGACAATGTGTAAGTTCCTTGTAAATAGTCTATGATCAGTAAATGATAGTTGTTATTATTGATAGTTTTACACTGACAAAATACATAGGTGGACTAATTTTGGAGATAATGAGAGAAATAGATTGAAAGTGATGTAGACAAGTCAGACAAAAACAAACAAACAAAAAACCCCTCATAAACCTCGATCTTAAATATGCCTATTAATTTACATGGATCCTCTGAAACACTAAGTGTGTTATTCCAAAAGCAGTGATAACATAAAACTAAATAGGTTTCTCTTCGTTTCTTAGGCAAGATAAAAAGCCCAATCTGTTGGGGGTTGCAAGCACTAAAATACCTCTCTGTGATTCCAGGGAGCCTGCATATGTGTCTAGACTCATACAAACTCAAGTTTGTGTTTTCGGTTACTCAATATGGTAATGTTCCAACTCATATCCTCCTCTTAACAAGCTCCTTTGTAATGGGAAGTCTTTGATTTAATGGCTCTAGAAATTTTAGGTGATATATGTGTGTAAAAATGCTTGTGGGGAATCAACAAGCTAAGACAGTTTTATTATAACTAAAACAGTAAAATGAATCCCTTCTGGCACAAGAAAATGACATCAATGGATAGATGTCCATTGGTTAAATGGGGGAAATTGGTTAAATATGGCTCTTTTTCTAAGCAGATGAGTCACGTCTTTCCCTGGACTTGTCCTGCATGCCTGTAAAATGATGCACTAAACAGTCTTGACTTCAGAATTACAAATATGCTGCCCCTTTGCTAAGCCAGAGGGAAAATAGGAAACACAAGCTAAATCCTCAGTCAGGGTGATGTTTATACTACTCTAGTTTCAAACTTATTGATCAGTTTACTTTCATCTCTATATTTTCATTAGGTCAAAATTCTTTAATCATTATATTTTCTGTTTAATCTTTCCTCCTAAAAAATCACCTTTAAATTGTGGTATTCTCTTTCCTCTTTCAGAGGGAAGGTTCCTTTTAAAATAAAGACTTTACTAGAAACAATTCTATAAAGTACTGAGAAAATACTTCTAGTACTTCGTAAGACATCTTGTAAATAGGCAGTTGCATAACTGCCTATTAGAAGATATCAACACTGCATGGGCTTTTAATGGCAGGCTGGTTAAAACATGTAAGTGGACTCTGTAAATTCTTTATATTGTTTCTTTCCTTATTCAACTTTTGTTTAAAACTCTAATTACAGATAATTGAGAACTATAGTGCTTGAACAAATCCAGTGTATAGCATGCCAATAATAATATTGTATAGAAAGCAGTGTTCGTTCTTCGTTTGAGCAACTACACATATAAATAGTCATTTGTAAACCCTAGGCTGATGAGCATTTACTGGTATGATTTGAAGGAGACCACAGCTTCACTTGGGGAGACGTGAAAGCAACACTGATGAGAGAGAAAGCTGTCTGCTATACTAAATTTAGAAGTTCCAGTTAACATAAGTGCCAGATACTAAGAGCCTACATGTATACTTTGTCCTAAGTACTTTACATGTGTTGCTTTCTTACACTATCACAAGAACTCAGTATGATAGGTACTTTATTTCCATTGTATTCATAGGAAAACTGAGACTTAGATTTAATTAGTCTCAGCAAGGACATACTGCCTCTACACAGGTAGAGCTGGTATTCTAAGAGAAGTGTCTCTGAACCTCAGCCATGAAGGTGGCCTTCTCAAACCTTAAGCCAGTAGGGGTCTCATGATGTAGTTTCATAACATTTATATCTCATCTATAGGAGACCATTCATCTCGCTCCTTTATAGTTAAATTAGCTATGTGTTTTCAAAGCCATGATTTAGTGGTTTCCTTGAACAAAAAATGTTTACTAATAAAATCAGAGGTTTCATTTCTTTTTATTATTCACAGGAAAATTAGGCTACTGGATAAAAACAGTCTCACACTTAAATCTTTGGTGCCAGCTAATAAAGGCTACCAGTTGAAAAAATTAATGAACTAGCATCATAAATACAATAATAGGAAATTTAGCTGACCTGGTTAAATCCAACAACCTAGTTATTATTTGCTGCTCCTGAAATCAATGTTTGGAGATATGATTTTATTGTACACTGCATACCCCGTTTGGCATTAGGAATGTTCAGAAATGGGAACCATAATAGAATAAGCTCTATAAGAAGCATATCCATTTGGAATTATATCCATTTGCTTAGATGGCAAATGCTCTTCCTTTTTCTTCCAAACCTCTGAAGCCAAGATAAATTCCTGGGGCCATGGCTAATGCAGTTCCTAGTCCTCTTCATTTTGGGTTAACCCTCTCAGGGTGCAGTGATGTTCACCATGCCCTTTATAATGACAAAAATTTTCTCCCAATTTCAAATACCTACTGATTTTTCTTGAAAGTATTTTAGACTTTATTAAATTTGTAGTATTATATCCAGTGTGATACTCTTCTTTGGCATTTTTTTTTCCAATTATCCTGGGTCAGTTCAAGAGAAATAAAAAGAAATGGTAGAAAGAGAGACCATAGTGGAAAAATTAACAGATGGGCCAGCAAGAGTCAAAATGAGGTAAGTGTTGGACAATGTGAACTTCTAGCTGTTAAGGACATATGACCAGGCTCTCTTGCCTTTGTTGTGAATACTATAGAAGAGAACTATATGTTAACAATATTTTCCAGTAATAGAATGGATACACAGATTTCTAAGATGGCCAGTGTTGTATCAACACTGAATACTGGATGAGGCAGAACTGCACGATTATATTTTATGTTTTAATTTTTCATTTTAGAAAAAAGTTCCATGTTTGGTTGATAGTATTAAGTATATCAGTAACTTACAATGCTCCACTAAAACACTAAGATTTAGAAGGATCTATGAAGTGAAGTTGCTCAGTTGTGTCTGACTCCTTGAGACCCCATGAACTGTAGCCTACCAGGCTCCTCCGTCCTCGGGATTTTCCAGGCAAGAGTACTGGAGTGGGTTGCCATTTCCTTCTCCAGGGTATCTTCCAACTCAGGGACTGAACCCAGGTCTCCTGCATTGCAGGCAGACTCTACCGTCTGAGCCACCAGGGAAGCCCAGAAGGATCTATAATCCAAAACAATTAAAGGCTTACTGGATGATTTGACAATTTGGCTAGTTGAATACTGTTTGACGGACTATGTACAAGATGCTGTGTGTGTGTGTGTGTTTTGGGAAGGGAGGGGAATGTAGCGTGTGCAGGACAAGCATATGGCCAGTGGGAGAGGGTGCCTTCCAAAGCGACAGGCTCCCAGTTTCCCAGCAGCAGGAGAGTGAGAACTGGAAAGGACTCCAGCGACCAAGACAAAAAAGACCATTTCCTATGTTATAGTTTACTTAGAAAAAGTCTTATATCCATTTCCTTTTCTCCATTAGCTCATTCAGATTTCACTGTAGCATCAAGATTGTATTTGTATCAGTATCTTACTATGTACTTAAAAATCACTTTTTACCACTCTCAAATATTTCAGTGTTTCTTACTGAGGAGAGGAAAAGATCTCAGGTTCATTATCCTATCAAGTCTCACATTCTAATGGAGAATAAGTCACTGATATTTAATACAGTGAATGTTTGGATGTATACACATACACACACAAGCAAATATATCCTTACCAATAGAGATATGAAGATTAGTGTTCAAAATGCAAAGCAAACCATTTAAAGTAATTGATACCAAATCCTAGGTCAAAATTCTATTGATGGAGATATTTATCTTCCTCAAAGTTGTTTAAAGAAAGGTGCAATGCAAAGTAAATTGAAAATGAAATTAAGCAAGCATGTTTTAATAAGAAACAAGAATGACAACAATTGAAAACTATAAGCAAATCAAAGCAAGGCTGAGAATTAATTAATAAATTGTCCTTCCTAAAATTTCAACCACCTGTCTATTTGATGCTGGGAAAGATTGAGGCCAGGAGGAGAAGGGGACGACGGAGGATGAGATGGTTGGATGGCATCACCGACTCAGTGGACATGAATTTGCGTGGACTCCGGGAGTTGGTGATGGACAGGGAGGCCTGGCATGCTGAGGTTCATGGGGTCTCAAAGAGTTGGACATGACTGAGTGACTGAACTGAACTGAACTTAAAGTTTTGAACAACTACTGAATATTAATTGGAACCAAATTTTCTTTTTAGAATACTGAACTAGACTCCTAAGTACACTTTAATAAATAATACAACTTTATTTATGGATAAATTAATTATAATAAAAATTATAATATAATTATGAATGAATTAATATTTGTTGATTTTATTATTAATTTCATTTATGAATACTATTTACTTACAATTTACAAAATGTACTTTTAAATAAATTTTAATAAGCTATACTTTATAATATTAATTAGCATTTAAGCAGAGAAATCACAGTACACAGAACTGCACAGTATTCACCCATAAGCACCATATAAGTTCTAATATTCTGATACCATTTCACCAGGGTGCCAAGAAGAATCACTAGTCTATAACCTTCCCCTAATTTTTCCTCCAGTTTGCAAAACTATTGGCAAAATTTTAGCAGAAAGCACAGACTTTCTGCAAAAGTATTATCAACTATCATACAATTTTGTATATATTTGTGCTTTCTCTTCACAATGAATAACTCATTCTGCCATCTACACAACCTAAATAAGGAAAGTAACGCCTAGTAGTTTGGTTTGACTGGTTTGCGTGGTCAGACACACTTTGTTAAAAACACCACCCAGATAAAGAATGTATGGTATTATTATATTCTTATCAAATCATATTTAAAGATTTATGTTTAACCTTGAAAACTGGCTGCTAGCCCAAACTTCTTGGTTACAGCTAGAGGTGGTGGTTACTAGACTTGTCTAATGCAAACAAAGGCCAAGTCAAATTTTCTTCCACCCACAGAGTTTCAGAGGGGTATATCCTGCCTGTTTGCTGCCAGTTGAGGCAAGTTGCCAGACTCCAGTAGACTTACTGAGGCAGATATGTGAAAAAGTTCGCCCACTCTAATGTAGAAGTAATCATCAATCTTTCAACAGAAAATTAAATACACAAGAATGAGGAATTGGTAGCATTCCCCAGTCTGGATAAGGCTGCCAGATCCAGAGAAATGAACTTTGCTACCCTCAGTAGAATATCTTCTTCCATATCTGGCTCCAGTGAGTCCAAGGTAGGCTCACAAACCAAAGCTTTCGTCTCTTCTATTTCCTGTCTCTGTTCCAGGATTAACCTTTCTCTACTTTCCTTTTAATGCTATGTGCCTATCCCCAGGCCTTTCTTTTTCCATTTTCATACTATGTGTAAGAGCTTGCTGAGAAACAGAGAACTTGATCACTTCTCACATCACACTGATGCTGTCATTATGATGCAGGTAATTACAAATATTTAATGACTTTAAGTTTGTTCCACCTCAGAGCCCTATTGCACATTTTTCACTGCTTGCTAGAAATAAGTCAAAGTATAAAGGTCTATGATTTGTCTTTCCCCAGGATTTATCTTTTTTATAAAAGTTGTGAATATTACAGTACTTGTTAGGTATACTTCAAATCTCATATTTACTTACATATCAATAAAAATATATATTATTCTGAAACTCCTCTATACAGAAAGGAAAAGTTTCCGTTTAATGCACCCCTGAGACTTTTTCCCTCCCTATGGAGTCTTGAGAAGACCCAAAGGATCTTTCATATCCAGAAGAATGTTTGGTGGGTGGATTCTCTAGTTTTCATGCACATTCTTCATCTCTAAATACTCTATGGTCCCAGACAGCATAGTCCATTGATAGGCTGTTATCCCTCTGGTGTTTCTCAAACTTGGGCATCAAGCTTCTTATTGAGCTGAGAATCCTAGTGTTGCAAGCACTAAGTACATTTCCCTTAAATAACCACAGAGCATCTTTCTCTTAGATATGATCACCTCCCTGGAGCAGGGAGATCAAGGAGAGTAAGCGTCCACACTACTTCCAGGATGCCCTAACTCTCTGGGCCCTTCTAAACTAAATGACTCTTTTCATCCACAAGTTCAACTCTTACCTCTCTTATCTAAGCAGAAACCCTAAGCATTTTAGGTTTCAGAAAACAAAACCTAGGAGAGGGCTTACCTCTGTATGATCATTTCTTCTTTCAGCCTAACCCCACATATGCCTCCAAGACAAAGATACTCACAAACTTCTGGGAATTTTGAAGTGAGAAAATAAACCAAAACACATATCTCATTTTACAGTACATTTTGTTTCCCACCGAACACTTTTTTTTTAAAAAAATGAAATTTGCACACTACCAGTCCAGTCCAGTTCAGTCCCTCAGTCATGTCCGACCCTTTGCAACTCCATGAACCACAGCAGGCCAAGCCTCCCTGTCCATCACCGAATCCAGGAGTCCACCCAAATCCATGTCCATTGAGTTGGTGATGCCATCCAACCATCTCATCCTCTGTCGTCCCCTTCTCCTTCTGCTCTCAATCTTTCCCAGCATCAGGGTCTTTTTGAATGAGTCAGCTCTTCACAAGAGGTGGCCAAAGTTTTGGAGTTTCAGCTTCAACATCAGTCCTTCCAGTGAACACCCAGGACTGATCTCCTTTAGGATGGACTGGCTGGATCTCCTTGCAGTCCAAGGGACTCTCAAGAGTCTTCTCCAACACCACAGTTCAAAAGCATCAATTCTTCGGCACTCAACTTTTTTTGTGGTCCAACTCTCATATCCATACATGACTACTGGAAAAATGATAGCTTTGACTAGACGGACCTTTGCTGACAAAGTAATGTCTCTGCTTTTTAATACGCTGTCTAGGTTGGTCATAACTTTCCTTCCAAGGTGTAAGTGTCTTTTAATTTCACGCTACCACACACTGAAGACTTAGTTTTTGAGTCATTTGAAACATTCCTATCAATATCCTTGATCAAGTTATAATTGTAAATCTCTTTAATTTATTGTAATACAAAGAATTACAACATGTCTTCTCATTTAAGCCCTTAACAAACCAGTACTACTCTTATATCTAAATATTCAATCACTGGATTACTTACTCTAAAGAATACAGCTAAATGTAAATGGAATAGTTTTTCAGATGAACATGAGTAGAATCCTGATTTGTACCACTTATTATCTGATAATGAAATCCAATGATTCTTTTCCTGTTTTTAACATTTGTCACTATTTTACTTGGCACACTATCTAACAGTTTATTTAATGATATATTTTTTACAGTTTTATGTTTAATTTTTATCCCATCTCTATTATTAAAACTTAATGGAAGTTCTGCTCTTATTTAACTATTTCATCAATTCCCATTGAATAATTATTGTCTCTACATCTAAGGTCTAACTCACCTTTATTTAATCATGTAACCTTAAGACATTTCCACCAATATCATTATTGAAGATAAAACAATATTCTGAAAGGAGTTTATTCACCTACCATCTTCTGCTAGATCCCAGACACAAATGCCTTATAAGTTCAAATTTTCGCTTTATTGTCAGAAATATGAATATTTTCTAATTTCCTCAAAATATGATCTTTATAAAGTCAAATTCAATTGTCTTACCCTCTTTTCTGTATTCCTTGCCTTATCAGTTTTTCCACAGCAATGAATGGCGAATCACTGTATTTAAGAATTTTCATATTCAAAATCAAGGGGTTTTTCCCTAGTAAGTCAAACAAGCTAGATTATTCACACTATTAGCAATGGAATATCAGAATCCCTCCCCTTAATCTGCAGAAAATTTACTCTAGCCCATTATTTTTTTCAAATAAGGACCATGGTTTTTACAATGCTTGAGGTTACACAAGTCAATCCATAGAAAAATATGTTAAAGAAATATCCAGAGACAAAAAAATCAACTGTCTTCATTTATCTAATCCCCCTTCAATTTTAAACACATATGGTATTGAATATGTTGGCCACCTATCATTTGAAGAAGAGGTAACACCTATATTCACAATTGTATAAGACAGCTGATATTCTGTGTTGATCAGAAATCGCTGCCTTGAAGGACGTATCAGATTTTTATTATCTTAAACTGGTTATCCTATACAATTTCCATAGGCCAGCTTCTGAATTCTTATGCATATGTGTGATACTCAATGATATTGGGGAATACTTATATCAGGACATCTATAAACATATGGAGAAGGAAATGGCAACCCACTCCAGTACTCTTGCCTGGAGACGTCCATGGATGGAGGAGCCTGGTGGGCTACAGTTCATGGGGTCGCAGAGAGTCGGACATGACAGTGACTTCATTTTCTCTCTTTCTATAGTTCCTTTTGGAGAGAGAAATGGCAACCCACTCCAGTGTTCTTGCCTGGAGAGTCCCATGGATGGAGGGGCCTGGTGGGCTGCAGTCTATGGGATTGCAAAGAGTCAGACATGACTAAACAACTAACACACACACACACACACACACACATATAGGCATGATTGGGCAATACTTCATTTTGCCATTTTATATTTATCCTTTCCAAATAAGGGGAAATGGAGTCAATGCTTTTTCTTTTTCATTTTTTGGTGATTCTTTAAAATTTGAGCCACATCTTTTTCAGAAGGGAAACATAGCAATACACCCTAAATATGAAAAAGAAGTTACTGTCTGACATTCCATTCATTTACCAAAGAAAAATATGACTTTTTAGGGAATTTTTTCCCATTTTTTATATTCTAGCATAGCCACCAGTTTCAGTATCTCATCTCTATTACTGTTAATATAATGTGACAGATTAAAGATAAACTATTTAAAATGGCAAAAATACCACATCGCAAAATGGGATTTCTTTTAACATTCCTTTATCATCTACCCATCAGGGGATTCAATTTTTTCAAGATGAGTTTTAAAGAGACGCTAAGAGGAATTCAAGCAGACCTTGCTAAGGTTCCCCCAGTTTCCTATACTTAACTTTTACCCTTTTCCCCATCATATTTTCCCATGAATTTCCATTTTTCATCAAACCTAGCATAAAAAGACAGGTTTAACCACAACTTTGGGTCTTCATTTCCTTATGAAAGTTCCCATGTCATATGAAACTTATATTAAATAAATTTGTATGCTTTTCTCCTTGGAACAGAGCCATAGTTGAGAATCTAAAAGATTTTGCTTCCTTCTGTATGCAATCCTAATCCATAAACTAAATATAAAATCTCTTGCTGAGTCATCTTTAAAGAACTATGGAATGTCTCTTTTGGCTCAGGATTTTTGTATTTGTATTATGCAAATTTTCAAGCATACCTAAGAAAGAATATCATTATGAATTCCCACACACTTATCATTTAAATCCATTTAGTAAGACTTTGTTCTGTTTTCTCTATACACTTTGATTTTATTATTTTCTTTGTTGAATTATCATTTGAAATTCCATATGTCAGTAGTATTTCACTCCTGCACACTTAGCTACACAATTCTAAAACACTTGAATGTGTCAAGGCTTTTTCTTACAATCACATTTTCAACAAAAATTAAGAAATAAATATAACAAGTCTCTGTCATAGTATGACTTTAACTCAGAGTTATACATGTCATATGTATAAAGTGATTTTTTCATATTTTATGACCAAAATAACGATTACTGACTTTCTATGTAAACATAGATCTTAGAGTCTGCAATTTCTTCTAAGATTTCAATGTAATCATAAATGAATGCTGTCAAATTAACAAGATATGGAAAGACGAATCCACAGAGAAAAACTGAAACCAAATTTCTCGATATATGATCAGGCAATCCAAGATGGCTATTCTCTCTCGGTCCATCCTCTGCTGAATCAGTGCCTGCTTCACATACACCCTACTTATGTGACTCACCTCACATACTGGCCCTGCCCCATCTAGTAATTGTTTGAAACCTTAGATTAGAACATCTCCAACAAGATAGCTTGTCAAAGGAACAATGAGAGGTATACCCCTTTGTTGGTTTCCCCGTAACCAACTGATTATCCAACCTGGAGTCAATTCCCCCTAAAATGGTAAACTTCCCCAGTCCTTCCCCTGATGCCCTGTCCTGCCACTTATCTGCCCACCTGTCACTATGGATCCTTGCCTCAGACATGTAAGTTCCCCGATGCATTAAATCACAGAAGTCTCTGTCGCTGACTCCAGACTCTTTCCTCCACCTTGCAGATGGACATGAACAGGGCTTTCCGGCCTGCGGGGTGCAGGCCTCCACATGACATGAGGCAGCCACTCACGCGTCTCCAGACCTTGAGTAGAGATATGTGCCTTCACTAAGGCTTCTAAATTCTGTGTACAGCTGAGACAATTTTTGTGACCATTCTACGCACATAGAGACATTTGAGAAAATTAAAGAGGAAAGAAAAGCATTGGGGCTTATAAAGAAATTTAGTTTACAAAACTTAGTATGTCAGCATTTTCCTAATCCAATAAAATAAGAGCAATTATCTTGCCACTTAAGATAAAAGAAGAGCAAGTTTCTCATACCTTACCCTTAATGCCTCATTTTCAGAACATTTAATTTATAAAAACCATAAGAGCACTTCAAAGACTTGGATTTGTCATAGAAACAATCCAAGTTGATAGAGAAAATTTAAATGTAAGTGAAATAATCATGCTTTCTACAGAATAGATGCTGCCTTGAATTCTGTAAAGCAAATACTACTTTTCCTATTGTTATTTATTTTGGACCAAACATTCATTTCACCAAAAAAAAAAATTTTTTTTTGCCCTGAAATAAGGTATACAAATAAATCAGTCTAATAATATTTTGCTTTTTACATCAAAAAATGTGTGGATGAATGTGTTAATGTTTCCTTATTTCTTTCTTCCACCTAAATGGTTTGGAAGGAACCAAGTACATGGTAGAAGTCACAGAATTTTTTTCCACCACAGAGACAGAGTATGTGATTTATTAGCTAAACTTATCTATATCCTGAACTACTTCTATTACCTTTGCTTTTTACCTACTCCTTTTTTTCCTGTCAGAGGCCAAGTATTTTTCCCATGTATAAAATGGGACCTAAGAAAGTGAGATGCAGTACAATCAAGATTTGTTCACGTCTCAGTGCAAATCAGTGACCAAATCAACTCATAATTTTTACAGATGTAAGAAAAATACTAGAGGTACCCTGGCTGACCCATTTTACACATGAGAAAACTAGACCTCCTTTTTCACATCATGATCGGTTCAGTTCCGTTCAGTCGCTCAGTCATCATACCTTTTCATTTTGTTCCTAAATATACTAATTTCTCCTGCCAAGCTTTGGCAAATCTGATTTGTTTTTCTTTGTTTCACACTCATATTTAGTACCATGGATCACTCTATAAACTGGTCGTGAACGGATATTCTAAAACCACAAGTATAGAGACCTTGCAAAGAATTCCTGCCCAAGAGGGACTATGCCAGGCATCCAATATTATCTGACATCAATTTTTTAAGCTACAGATTTTGAAATTTCTGTTCTATAACCTGTAATTGTTCTCAATCTAACTTCTAATAAATGAAATGGCAGTTCCAAATGTCCTTTGGTCTATTCTCTTTCTGGCATGATAGCAAATTTCATATAGGTATGAATTTTTAATCAGAAAAAAAGGGAAAAGAAACTAAAAGGAGAAAAAAAATGTCTCCTTTCCCCCTTACTTTCTCTACATATTCCCTTCTCTTCCTGAAGTAACTATTGATAAAAATTTGTTATGTATTTATGAAGAAATAAAACTTTCAGATTGCCAAGAACTTTTCAAGGATATTCTCATTTAATGTATCTTATCCAAGCCAATAAGATATTGGCTGGTTTAAGTATTATTCATTCATTCAACAGCTTTATTGGCCTCTTTATTAAATGTCAGGCACAATTTTTAGAGTCATGATAAATCAATGAAAAAACAAGCAATGATTCCCACTCTCATGGATCTCATATTTTATTAAAAAAAGTGTTTTAAAAAGACCTAGAATTTCACAGGATAGGGAACAAACTCTAAATGTTAATGACTCTGTATTTTGTTTAATAGAGCTTTAAAATGGAGGCATTTGTAGGTTTAGGTAGCAGGTATATAATAATTATATAGAAAATTATCTGGGAATCTCAAAATATGTTTGATTTATGAATTATTGTACTGTTTAAAAATTGCTGAATAAATATAAGGATTACAATATATTAAAGATCAAAAAAGCCTTATGTCACTATACTTTACTTGAAAGTGAATTTGCTTTTATTACTAAATTCATTTAACAATTAGATTTATAATGTTTCTTCAGTTAGAAGCATTTAAATTGAAAGGAACCTTACCTAATTTTTCACTGGGCAGGTAAAAGATAAGTAATTTATATTAATCTATAACTAGGACACAAAATCAAAACAATCACTATATATTTTAAAATATGGGAATGAATATTTTATATTAATATAGTTTAATGAACCTAATGCTATTTTATTGAAATGAATGCTTATGAGAAAATAATTTAAAATTAATTTTATCTAATTTACATTATAAACATCACAATGCTCATTATTTGCAATATAAAAATATTAATGTATTCATTAATTATCATGAATGACAGTTATTAATGAACTCTCAAAGGATGCAAGTAGTTATTTTAAACAGTTGAGATTTGACAAATTATTCAAGAAAATCCTTTTACAAGGTTCTATAAAGTATGAGTAAAATTCTACACTTCATATCAGTAAAAGATGCCAGTAGTTGCACAAAGGAAAGAACTATATCCTTATTTTCTCCTATTATTCTAAAAGAATAAAATTGTTATGGCTGGTACCTTGTGTTTATTTAGCATAAAGCTTACATGATTAAATGCATTCCCCATCTTCCCCAACAAAGCATTATTCTGACAGGGAGGTATGAGACAAACTCATTTTATTCCTAGGAATAAGGCATTATCACTTCATTAAAAATGTACACAATGTGATTCTGAAATAATTATCTTCTTATTTGCACATACATTCAAGATAAACCCAGTAGCATAGCTTTTCTGTATAATCACAGTGTAGAGGAATAAACAATAACTTTTTTCTGTGTACCAGGTTATAGGAAAAAATTGAAGTCCTTGTCCTGTTAATCTCTCCATTTCACTTGTTCACTTAAACATATTCCTAAGAATAGCTTTCACAGGGTTCATAATTTAAAAATCTAGAGAAGTATACATAATATATAACAAACAATTTCAATCCATGGCGAGAGAAAGCTCTGAAATAAATAGCACCTTAAAAAAAAAAAAATGACAAAGATTTGAGGATATTTCTAGTCATCAACCTGACTAGGTCATGAGATGCCCAGGCATTTGGTCACACATTATTCTGGGTGTGAAGGTGAGGGTATTTCTGGATGAGATTAACATTTGAACCTGTAGACTGGGTAAAGCAGAGTGTGCCTCAACCAATCAAAAACCAGAACAGAACAAAATTGCTGAGTAATAGGGAAATCCACTGGCCTGAATGATCAGCTGAGAGACTGATCCTTTCCTGCCTTTGGATTTAAACTGAAAAGTTGTCTCTTCTTGGATCTTAAGCCTGCTGAGTTTCAGATGGGAATGACATCATTGCTCCCTTGAATCTCCAGGTTGCCAACTGCATCTCTTGAGATTTCTCACGCTCTGCTTGCATGAGACAATTCCTTATAACGAATCTCTTTCTCTATGTATACATCCTATTGGGTCTGTTTATCTGGAGAACCCTGACAAATACATCACTAAATGTGCCCCATTCTACCATGAGTAATATTTCATGTAATATAGTTGAAAGGCCTGACCACCTATGCAATAGAAAATCTGTATGTAATTTATAGTTGGCCCTCCATATCCTCAGATTCAGTCAACTGCAGATTATATACTACTGTAGTACATAACATTAAAAAAAAAAATCTGAGTATAAGTGGACCTGTGCAGTTCAAACTTGTTGATCCAAGGATCAATGGTAACATATGTGAAAAAATACCAGGCTTGATTTTTCAAAACAACAATTTTTCCATATTGTTTTAATTTATAGGGACTGGTACAAAGATTTTACTGAATAATATTTGTGGTCTTCTATGCTACTGGTATTTGGTTTCAAAAGACAAATATAGGATTGTTTAAACAGCATTTCTTTAGTAATTTCCCTTTCAAATGTGAATGTGGCATTTGGGGAGGGGAAGAAAGTTATAAAAATATACATTTATCCACTTTTCAAAAAACACAGTTGTCAAATTATGAAGCAGGAAAAAATAATAGAGCCACTAATATTAGCAGAGATGTATTCCAGATGGGTTTCTTAAATTATGGTTGTATTTCAGAACTAAACTAAATATTTTAATACATTTTAATAAAAATATGGTTGAGAGTCAATGCTACATAACAAACCATAAAAAATATGCTAACAATTCTTCTATTTTAGTATCCTAAAGAAGGAAGATTAAAATTCTTACCTACAGTAGATTAGGGCAACTAATAATGTGTCATGTAGTTACAAAAATCAAATTTTCAACAAATATTTTCTTTAATAAACAAGTACAACAGAAATTAAATATAAGCTTCCAAATTTTTCTTTCTGCTTTGCTTTTCTTGAATTGATAACTCCAGTTACATCACTGCTTGAAATTGATGTTTATTTTCAATAATACTGTACCTCACAGGCTATAAATAAAAATTTAGCCAGCTATATGTTATTTGATAAATGAAGTCCATTTTGATGTTTAATCATCCTAAATTAGCACCAATAATTATTGCTTTTCTTTGACTGTATCAATTTTGATGTAGCAAAACAGTTTTGGATTTGGAGCAAGAGAAAAAGTCCAAATCATTAGTGTGATAATTGTTTGCTGAAGTGCTTTTAAACGGTTATCCTCTTAAGCCCTAGTTCCCTCTTCTGTAAAATGGTACCTTTCCCTAATAATATTTGACAGAATTAGAAGAATATACATATGAAAATAAAATAACATTTTATTTTTGTGTATTTATATGTGTGTGTGTGTGTGTGTGTGTCCGCATCCTAAATCGCTTTAGTCGTGTCCGACTCCTTGTGACCCTATGGACTGTAGCCTGCCATACTCCTCTGTTCATTGGATTTTCTAGGCAAGAATACTGGAGTGGGTTGCCATTTCCTTTTCCCAGGGAACACTCCAACCCAGGGATCAAACCTGTGTCTCATATGTCTCCTGCATTGGCAGGCAGGTTCTTCAGCACTAGAGCCGCCTGGTAAGCCAGATACATCCACTGCAACTAGAGAAAAGCCCATGCAGCAAGGAAGACCAGCAGAGCCAAAAATAAATCGTTTAAAAAAAGCGGGGGGTGGGAAACCATGATGTCCCATCTAGCTCACCTAATAGCCTTTCATGTAAAAAAACTGATAATAATCCAAAGGATTCTTGCTCACCGAAATGCAAATATATTGTGTGTGACAATATGCAATTGATCACTGCCTTTTGAATAAACGTTTTGCATGCATTTATAAATTCATTTCAAAATTCCTTATTTTCTATACATGTGAATTTCTTGAGTTTCTCAGTCACCGTTGAACTGATTATAACATCTTATTAGTTTCCTCCTTAATAATGATTTAAATTAACCATTGACACATGTTCATTTAATATTTATATGAGCTGAGATTTTAACTTTTAAAAGTTATTCTTAAAAAGCACTCTACATTTTAAATAAATTGTATGTTTATATACTAATGGAATTTGCACATTAGAAAAGAATTCTTCAGAAGACTACTTTTGAGCATATTATTTTTGCTCCTTTTAATCTTTTTAATTTTCACACTAGATAATTTTTTGAAGTCTGCAATAGAGTTTAAAACATATGGAATGGGGTAAACTAACCTTGTCAATTACATAATATTGCTTTCCAAAGCATAAATTTTTTAAAAATGGGATAAAAACACATGATAAACTATGATGAAGTTTATTAGAATTTCCTAATCTAGAAATCCTAAAGAGATTATAATATACACTGTGGGAATTTTAGCGTACTTTTACTGCGCCCTTAATTGTGCTAGGAAAGTATAGCTGTTTTCAAAGAATCAACAAAACCAACAAGGAATCTGTATTTACCACACTATGTACAAATTTGCCAGTGTGAAAATATAGCATAAATGAGAGTTAGATTTACTTTTTCAGCATGACAGATGTGAAAACGCACCTTTATCTAAAAAAGTAATAATCCATTTTAAGAGAGCTTTAATCTCACACAAAATAAATCAGGGGTTATTCAAAGGAAAAAAAAATTCATTCCTCTACATTTCTTTTTTGATAAAATGTTTCCTAAGGGGATCCTCTCAGATTTCCTTAAAACTTTGACTGCCCATCTTCCTGTTGAACTTCTAAAATAATTTCATGGTAAAGTTTTCAGGTTTCTAAAAAATACTTCAATTTTCTCTTTCCTGTTTTTCAATTTTGCCTGCCTCTTATTCCCTGATGATACTTTTACCACTGGCAGGCAACTTAGTTCTTAACACCCTGTCCCTGAAGGAATCAACTGAAGATTTGAATTGAGCTGCTTTTGTAACTCATGTGGGTTCTCACAGTAAGTAGTTGATAGCATTTTCAATTCACTCTATAAATTGAGTGTCAATTTTATCTGTAGCTGAATCATAACAAACTGATTTAAAAAGTTAAGCTATTCATTTGGGGTAAGCATTTCATCAATATACTAACAAAATGATATTTTCAGATACCCATTGGTGGTGTATATATCATCACTGATTTATAGTTAATAAAATTGAAAACAGACATTTTAGTTTGTATAAGTGGGGAAGCATACTAATTATCATCCAAGCATTGAGTTTTCAAACAGTCTTAAGTCATAGAACTCCTCTTGAAAGAAACATACATGAAATCATCACAAAGCTCAATACTGACCTGGAGCCCTGTATGCAAGGAGGAGGCATTTTGTCCATGGCTTATATCAGACTCCTATACACATAGTATGAAAAAAGGATACCAAGCATTTTACTTGTAATTTATCAGTCTGACATTCAGCATTTTAGTTATTGAATGTGCATACTTGAAATGAAAACCTTTCAAACGAAATTAATTGAAAAGTACATAAAAAAAACGCAACCCACATGGTTTTCTTAACCAACTTGAGATTTTTATCATGGACAATGATTTCTGGTTACATTTACTTGCATGGGGTGGGGGTGGACAGCAGTTGAAAGTTTTAAATTGAAAAAGGACTATTTATAATATTGACTATAAACTCTTTTTAAACGGTGCAATTAAGAATGGGGGTGTCAGTAAATTTTCCCACCTGGCTTTGGCTTCTGCGAAGAAGCATTCGGAATCCTAGGTACACATCCAGAATTCCTGCTGCAGGTAGTGGCACCAGCCAGAGTGAGCTTCCTAGAATCTCCATTTTCAGTTAAATCTATAAAATGACTACAACAGTACAAGCACTGTCTTAGAAAGGCATATTTTGGAGGAGCCAAGATGGTGGAGGAATAGGACAGGGAAACCACTTTCTCCCCTACAAATTTATCGAAAGAACAATTCAACACAGAGCAAACTTCACAAAACAACTTCTGATCGCTAGCTGAGGACATCAGGTGCCCAGAAAAGCAGCCCTTTGTCTTCGAAAGGAGGTAGGACAAAATATAAAAGATAAAAAGAGAGACAAAAGAGCTAAGGACGGAGACCCGTCCCGGGAAGGGAGTCTTAATAGAGGAAGTTTCCAAACACCAGGAAACTCTCTCACTAGCGGGTCTGGGGGAAGTTTTCGCATCTCGGAGGGCAACCTAACTGGGAGGAAAAATAAATAAAACCCACAGATTACATGCCTAAAAGCAACTCCCAGCAGAAAAGTACCCCAGATGCCCACATCCACCACCAGCAAGTGGGGGTGGAAAAGAGAGGAGCGGGCAGCATTGCTTAGGGTAAGGACCAGGCCTGAGTGCCCTGAGGGCAATCGGAGGGAGCTTTTGTGAAGTAGCAACTTAAACTGTAGGATAGCAAAAGAGAGAGAGAAAATTAACCGGCCCGAACACACTGTTGGCCGCTCGCAGAATAAAGGGTCTGAGCAAGTCCAGAGGAGCTAGCCGGCTGCGGACCGGCCCAGCACCGCAGGAGGCAGGAGGCAGGGGGGAGGGGAAAGGGGCAAACTCGGCCCCAGAGGCGGCACCCCTACCACACTGCAAACAGGCCTCCAGTTTCTAACCAAAGACTTCCTGAGACTCTGCATGGTCGACATCCGCCGGGAGGGTCGCGGCTAAACACAGGGCGCACACACCCGACCGCGGGGGCGGAAACTGAGGCTGGGACCGCGGAGGGGAGAAGGCGCACCGCACCCGGGGAGAGTGCGCACGTCAAGCTCCTGGCTGCCTGAGCTGCTCCGGCCGGGGAAGGCACAAAACGCAGGCACAACCGAGTCCGCGCTTTCCTGGAGTACCCGAAAACTGGAACCGCACGCAACGCAGGGCCCGCTCCATATAGAGCAGCCGGGAGCCTGAGCAGCGTAGACGGGGAAAGCAGCGCCCCTCCCTCCCCGCAGCGCGACGGAACTAGCGAACCTGAACAAGAGACCACCTCCGCCCGCCTGTGTCAGGGCGGAAATTAGACACTGAAGAGACCGGCAGACAGAAGGCAAATAAACAAAGGGAACCGCTTCAGAAGGGACCGGTGCAACAGATTAAAATCCCTGTAGGTAACACCGACTACACCGGAAGGAGCCTATAGATACAGAGTAGTGTAAGCTGGAACCAGGAGCTATCTGAAACTGAACCGAACCCACACTGACCGCAACAGCTCCAGAGAAATTTCTAGACTTATTTTTATCTTTTTTTTTTAATTTAAAAAAATTTTTTTTCTTTTCTTTTTTTATTTTTTCTCTTTTATTTTCTTCTAAAATTCCCTATTACTCCCCCATTACTCCTTAACTTTCATTTTCATACATTTTTACGATTTTTTTTAAGTAGGAAAAAAATTTTTTTTCTTGTTCTTTTTTCTTTTCTTTTTTTCTTTTTCTCTTATTTTCTTTTAAAGTCCTCTATTACTCCTCTACTACTCCTTAATTTTCATTTTCATTTCACTATAACCTTGCAAAAAAAAGGAGAAGCCCTATTTTTAAACTGAACTTCATATATATTTCTTTTTTGAGTTTTTGTTTTTGATATTGTATTTTTAAGAGTCTAACCTCTACTCTAGATTTTTAATCTTTGCTTTTCAGTATGTGATATAAATTTTGGACATTTAAGAACCCAAAATTCAGTTCCCATTTTTACTCAGGAGTGTGTTGATTACTCTCTCCCACTTTTGACTCCCTATTTTCTACCTCAGAACGCCTCTATTTCCTCCTTTCCCCTTCACTTCCCAATCCAATTCTGTGAATCTCTGTGGGTGTCTGGGCTACAGAGAACACTTTGGGAACAGACAACTGGGTAGATCTGTCTCTCTCCTCTTGAGTCCCCCCCTTTTTCTCCTCCTGCTCATCTCTATCTCCCTCCTCCATCTTCTCTTTTCCACGTAACTCTGTGAACCTCTCTGGGTGTCCCTCACTGCAAAGAATCTTTTCACCATTAACCTAGAAGTTTTATTATCAGTGCTGTATAGTTGGAGAAGTCTTGAGACTACTGGAAGAATAAAACTGAAATTCAGAGGCAGGAGACTTAAGCCCAAAATCTGAGAACACCAGAAAACTCCTGACTACACGGAACATTAAGTAATAAGAGACCATCCAAAAGCCTCCATACCTACACTGAAAGCAACCACCACCCAAGAGCCAGTAAGTTTTAGGGCAAGACATGCCACGCAAATTCTCCAGCAATGCAGGAACATAGCCCTGAGTGTCAACTTACAGGCTGCCCAAAGTCACACATAAAACATAGACCCATTTCAAACTCATTACTGGGCACTCCATTGCACTCCAGAGAGAAGAAATCCAGTTCCACGCACCAGAACACCGACGCAAGCTTCCCTAAACAGGAAACCTTGACAAGCCAATCATCCAACCCCACCCACTGGGTAAAACCTCCACAATACAAAGGAACCACAGACCTCCAGAATACAGAAAGCCCACTCCAGACACACTCTAAACAAGATGAAAAGGCAGAGAAATACCCAACAGGTAAAGGAACATGAAAAATGCCCACCAAGTCAAACAAAAGAGGAGGAGATAGGGAATCTACCTGAAAAAGAATTTAGAATAATGATAGTAGAAATGATCCAAGATCTTGAGAACAAAATGGAGTTACAGATAAATAGCCTGGAGACAAGGATTGAGAAGATGCAAGAAATGCTTAATAAAGACCTAGAAGAAATAAAAAAGAGTCAATTAAAAATGAATAATGCAATAAATGAGATCAAAAACACTCTGGAGGGAACCAAGAGTAGAATAACGGAGACAGAAGATAGGATAAGTGAGGTAGAAGATAAAATGGTGGAAATAAATGAAGCAGAGAGGAAAAAAGAAAAAAGAATCAAAAGAAATGAGGACAACCTCAGGGACCTCTGGGACAATGTGAAATGCCCCCATATTCGAATCATAGGAGTCCCAGAAGAAGAAGTCAAAAAGAAAGGCCATGAGAAAATACTCGAGGTGATAATAGCTGAAAACTTCCTTAAAATGGGGAAGGAAATAGGCACCCAAGTCCAAGAAACCCAGAGAGTCCCAAACAGGATAAACCCAAGGCGAAACACACCAAGACACATATTAATCAAATTAACAAAGATCAAACACAAAGAACAAATACTAAAAGCAGCAAGGAAGAAACAACAAGTAACACACAAAGGGATTCCCATCAGGATAACAGCTGATCTATCAATAGAAACCCTCCAGTCCAGAAGGGAATGGCAGGACATACTTCAAGCAATGAAAGAGAATAACCTACAACCTAGATTACTATACCCAGCAAGGATCTCATTCAGATATGAAGGAGAATTCAAGAGCTTTACAGACAAGCAAAAGCTGAGAGAATTTAGCACCACCAAACCAGCTCTTCAACAAATGCTAAAGGATCTTCTCTAGACAGGAAACACAGAAAGCTTGTATAAATGTGAACCCAAAACAACAAAGTAAATGGCAACGGGACCATAGCTATCAATAATTACCTTAAATGTAAATGTGTTGAATGCCCCAACCAAAAGACAAAGACTGGCTGAACGGATACAAAAACAAGACCCCTATATATGCTGTCTACAAGAGACCCATCTCAAAACAAGAGACACATACAGACTAAAAGTGAAGGGCTGGAAAAAAATATTTCACACAAACGGAGAACAAAAGAAAGCAGGAGTTGCAATCCTCATATCAGATAAAATAGACTTTCAAATAAAGGCTGTGAAAAGAGACAAAGAAAGACACTACATAATGATCAAAGGATCAATCCAAGAAGAAGATATAACAATTATAAATATATATGCACCCAACATAGGAGCACCACAATATGTAAGGCAAACGCTAAGGAGTATGAAAGAGGAAATTAATAGTAACACAATAATAGTGGGAGACTTTAATATCCCACTCACAACTATGGATAGATCAACTAAACAGAAAATTAACAAGGAAAACAAACTTTAAATGACACAATGGACCAGCTAGACCTAATTGATATCTATAGGACATTTCACCCCAAAACAATCAACTTCACATTTTTCTCAAGTGCACACAGAACCATGTGCAGAATAGATCACATCCTGGGCCATAAATCTAGTCTTGGTAAATTCAAAAAAATTGACATCATTCTAGTCATCTTTTCTGACCACAGTGTAGTAAGATTAGATCTCAATTACAGGAAAAATTTTGTTAAAAATTCAAACATATGGAGGCTAAATAACACGCTTCTGAATAACCAACAAATCATAAAAGAAATCAAAATATGCATAGAAATGAATGAAAATGAAAACACAACAACCCAAAACATATGGGACACTGTAAAAGCAGTTTCATAGCACTACAGGCTTACCTCAAGAAACAAGAAAAATGTCAAATAAATAGCCTAACTCTACACCTAAAGCAACTAGAGAAGGAAGAAATGAAGAACCCCAGGGTTAGGAGAAGGAAAGAAATCTTAAAAATTAGGGCAGAAATAAATGCAAAGAAACTAAAGAGACCATAGCAAAAATCAACAAAGCTAAAAGCTGGTTTTTTGAAAAAATAAACAAAATTGACAAACCATTAGCAAGACTCATTAAGAAACAAAGGGAGAAGAACCAAATTAACAAAATTAGAAATGAAAATGGAGAGATCACAACAGACAACACTGAAATACAAAGGATCATAAAAGACTACTACCAGCAGCTCTATGCCAATAAAATGGACAACTTGGAAGAAATGGACAAGTTCTGAGAAAAGTATAACTTTCCAAAACTGAAGCAGGAAGAAATAGAAGATCTTAACAGACCCATCAGAAGCAAGGAAATCGAAACTGTAATCAGAAATCTTCCAGCAAACAAAAGCCCAGGACCAGATGGTTTTACAGCAAAATTCTACCAAAAATTTAGAGAAGGGCTAACACCTATCTTACTCAAACTCTTCCAGAAAATTGCAGAAGGTCAACTTCCAAACTCATTCTATGAGGCCACCATCACCCTAATTCCAAAGCCAAACAAAGTTGCCACAAAAAAAGAAAACTACAGGCCAATATCACTGATGAACATAGATGCAAAAATCCTTAACAAAATTCTAGCAAACAGAATCCAACAACATATTAAAAAAATCATACACCGTGACCAAGTGGGCTTTATCCCAGGAATGCAAGGATTCTTTAATATCTGCAAATCAATCAATGTAATACACCACATTAATAAATTGAAAGATACAAACCATATGATTATCTCAATAGATGCAGAGAAAGCCTTTGACAAAATTCAACACCCATTTATGATTAAAACTCTCCAGAAAGCAGGAAGAGAAGGAACATACCTGAACATAATAAAAGCTACATATGACAAACCCACAGCAAGCATTATCCTCAATGGTGAAAAACTGAAAGCATTTCCCCTAAAATCGGGAACAAGACAAGGGTGCCCACTCTCACCACTACTATTCAACATAGTTTTGGAAGTTTTGGCCACAGCAATCAGAGCAGAAAAAGAAGTAAAAAGAATCCAGATAGGAAAAGAAGAAGTGAAACTCTCGCTGTTTGCAGATGACATGATCCTCTACATAGAAAACCCTAAAGACTCTACCAGAAAATTACTAGAGCTAATCAACGAATATAGTCAAGTTGCAGGATATAAAATTAACACACAGAAATCCCTTGCATTCCTATACACTAACAATGAGAAAACAGAAAGAGAAATTAAGGAAACAATACCATTCACCATTGCAACAAAAAGAATAAAATACTTAGGAATATATCTACCTAAAGAAACAAAAGACCTATACATAGAAAACTATAAAACACTGATGAAAGAAATCAAAGAGGACACAAACAGATGGAGAAACATTCCGTGTTCATGGATTGTAAGAATCAATATTGTCAAAATGGCTATTCTACCCAAAGCAGTCTATAGATTCAATGCAATCCCTACTAAGCTACCAAGGTATTTGTCACAGAACTAGAACAAATAATTTCACAATTTGTATGGAAATACAAAAAACCTTGAATAGCCAAAGTAATCTTGAGAAAGAAGAATGGAACTAGAGGAATCAACCTGCCTGACTTCAGACTCTACTACAAAGCCACAGTCATCAAGACAGTATGGTACTGGCACAAAGACAGAAATATAGATCAATGGAACAAAATGGAAAGCCCAGAGATAAATCCATGAACCTATGGACACCTTATCTTTGACAAAGGAGGCAAGGATATACAATGCACAAAAGACAACCTCTTTAACAAGTGGTGCTGGGAAAACTGGTCAACCACTTGTAAAAGAATGAAACTAGAACACTTTCTAACACCATACACAAAAAATAAACTCAAAATGGATTAAAGATCTAAATGTAAGACCAGAAACTATAAAACTCCTAGAGGAGAACATAGGCAAAACATTCTCCGACATAAATCACAGCAGGATCCTCTATGACCCACCTCCCAGAATATTGGAAATAAACGCAAAAATATACAAATGGAACCTAATGAAACTGAAAAGCTTTTGCACAACAAAGGAAACTATTAGCAAGGTGAAAAGACAGCCCTCAGATTGGGAGAAAATAATAGCAAACAAAGCAATAGACAAAGGATTAATCTCAAAAATATACAAGCAACACCTGCAGCTCAATTCCAGAAAAATAAATGACCCAATCAAAAAATGGGCCAAAGGGCTAAACAGACATTTCTCCAGAGAAGACATACAGATGGCTAACCAACACATGAAAAGATGCTCAACATCACTCATCATCAGAGAAATGCAAATCAAAATCACAATGAGGTACCATTACACACCAGTCAGGATGGCTGCTCTCCAAATGTCTACAAGCAAATAATGCTGGAGAGAGTGTGGAGAAAAGGGAACCCTCTTACACTCTTGGTGGGAATGCAAACTAGTACAGCTGCTATGGAGAAAAGTGTGGAGATTTCTTAAAAAACTGGAAATAGAACTGCCATATGACCCAGTAATACCACTTCTGGGCATACACACCGAAGAAACCAGATCTGAAAGAGACACGTACACCTCAATGTTCATTGCAGCACTGTTTATAATAACCAGGACATGGAAGCAACCTAGATGCCCATCAACAGATGAATGGATAAGGAAGCTGTGGTACATACACACCATGGAATATTACTCAGCCATTAAAAAGAATCCATTTGAATCAGTTCTAATGAGATGGATGAAACTGGAGCCCACTATACAGAGTGAAGTAAACCAGAAAGATAAAGAACATTACAGCATACTAACACATATATATGGAATTTAGAAAGATGGTAATGATAACCCTATATGCAAAACAGAAAAAGAGACACAGATGTACAGAACAGACTTTTGGACTCTGTGGGAGAAGGCGAGGGTGGGATGTTTCGAGAGAACAGCATCAAAACATGTATATTATCTATAGTGAAACAGATCACCAGCCCAGGTTGATTGCATGAGACAAGTGCTCGGGCCTGGTGCACTGGGAAGACCGAGAGGGATTAGGTGGAGAGGGAGGTGGGAGGGGGGATCGGGATGGGGAATACATGTAAATCCATGGCTGATTCATGTCAATGTATGACAAAACCCACTACAATATTGTAAAGTAATTAGCCTCCAACTAATAAAAATAAATGAAAAAAAAAAAAAAGAAAGGCATATTTTGCCCCAACTATCCTTTGAGCTTGGCAGATATTGACAATTGAAGCAGGATCTTCCTTAGAAAACCCCATTTCTCTGTAACAAAGGGAATTCAGTTTGAGCTGACAAAACTGCCTGCTGCAGCCTTTAGAAGTAGGCTATTATTTGCAACTAATGCCAGGGAAATAAGCCTTTAAGTCCTAGTGTGAGCTTTTTGGTGACATGGAGCAAAGACATATCCAGTCTATCTTTAAAAAAGGAGAGAAAGTAATTCGGTTCAGTTCAGTCACTCAGTCATGTCCAACTCTTTGTGATCCCATGGACTGCAACACGCCAGGCTTCCCTGTCCATCACCAACTCCCAGAGCATGTTCAAACTTAGGTCCATTGAGTCAGTCATGCCATCCAACCATCTCATCCTCTGTTGTCCCTTTCTCCTCCTGCCTTCAATCTTTCTCAGCAAAAGAGTCTTTTTTAGTGAGTCAGTTCTTTGCATCAGGTGGCCGAATTATTGGAGTTTCAGTTTCAGCATTAGTCCTTCCAAGGAATATTCAGGACTGACTTCCTTTAGGATGTGACTGGTTTGATCTCCTTGCAGTCCAACAGACTCTCAAGAATCTTCTCCAATACAACATTTCAAAAACATCAGTTCTTCAGTGCTCAGCTTTCTTTATGGTCCCTCTCTCATCTCCACACATGACTACTGGAAAAACTGTAGCTTTGACCAGACAGACCTTTGTCAGCAAAGCAATGTCTCGGTATTTTAATATGCTGTCTAGGTTGGGCATAGCTTTTCTTCCAAGGAGCAAGCGCCTTTTCATTTCATGACTGCAATCACCATCTGCAGTGATTTTGGCCCCCCCCCCCCCACCAAATAAAATCACTGTTTCCATTGTTTCCCCATCTATTTTCCATGAAATGAAGGGGCCAGTTGCCATTATCTTAGTTTTCTGAATGTTAAGTTTTAAGCCATTTTTTTCACGATCCTCTTTCAGTTTCTTCGAGAGGCTCTTGGGTTTCTCTTTGCTTTCTGCCATTAGCATGGTGTCATCTGCATAACTGAGGTTTATGATATTTCTCCCAGCAATTTTGATTCCAGCTTGTGCTTCATCCAGCCCAGCATTCGCATGATGTACTTTGCATATAAGTTAAATAAGCACGTGACAGTATACAGCCTTGACACATTCCTTTCCCAATTTTGAACCAGTCTGTTGTCCATGTATGGTACTAACTGTTGCTTCTTGACGTGTATACAGATTTCTCAGGAGGCAGGTAAGGTGGTAGGGTATTCCCACCTCGTTGAAGAATTTTCCACATTTCATTGTGATCCACACAGTCAAAGGCTTTGGTTAGTCAATAAAGCAGAAAGAGATGTTTTTTCTAGAACTCTTTTGATTGCTCAATGATCCAAAGAATGTTGGCAATTTGATCTCTGGTTCCTCTGTCTTTACTAAAACCAGTTTGAAATTCTGGAAGTTCACAGTTCACATACTGTTGAATCCTGGCTTGGAGAATTTTGAGCATCACTTTGCTAGCGTGTGAGATGAGTGCAATTATACAGTAGTTTGAACATTCTTTGGCATTGCCTTTCTTTGGGATTGGAATGAAAACTGACTTTTTCCAGGCCTGTGGGCACTGCTGAGTTTTCCAAATTTGCTGGCATATTGAGTGCAACACTTTCACAGCATCATCTTTTAGGATTTGATATAGCTCAACTGGAATTCCATCACCTCCACTAACTTTGTTCTAAGTGATGCTTTCTAAGGCCCACTTGACTTTGCATTCCAGGATATCTGGCTCTAGGTAAGTGATCACACTATCGTGGTTATCTGTGTCATGAAGATTTTTTTCATTTGGTTCTTCTGTGTATTCTTTCCATCTCTTCTTAATCTCTTCTGCTCTTGTTAGGTCCATATGGTTTCTGTTCTTTATTGTGCCCATCTTTGCATGAAATGCTCCCTCGATATCTCTACTTTTCTTGAAGAGATCTCTAGTCTTTCCTGTTTTATTGTTTTCCTCTATTTCTTTGCATTGATCACTGAGGAAGGCTTTCCTATATCTCCCTGCTGTTCTTTGGAACTCTGCATTCAGATGGGTATATTTTTCCTTTTCTCCTTTGCCTTCAGCTTCTTTTCTTTTCTTAGCTATTTGTAAGGCCTCCTCAGACAACCATTTTGCCTTTTTACACTTCTTTTTCTTGTGGATGGTCTTGATCACTGCCTCCTGTATGTCATGAACCTTCACCCATATTTGTTCAGGTACTCTATTAGATTAATCCCTGGAATCTATTTGTCACTTCTACTGTATAATTGTAAGGGATTGGATTTAGGTCATACCTGAATGGTCTAGTGGTTTTCCCTACTCTTCAATTTAAGTCTGAATTTGGCAATAAGGCGTTCATGATCTGAGCCAAGGTCAGCTCCTGGTCTTGTTTATGCTCACTGTATAGAGCTTCTCCATCTTTGGCTGCAAAGAATATAATCAATCTGATTTCACTATTGACCATCTGGTGATATTCACATTTAGAGTCTTCTCATGTGTTGTTGGAAGAAGGTGTTTTCTATGACGAGTCCATTTCTTGGCAAAACTCTTCATTTTGTTAGCCTTTGCCCTGCTTCATTTTGTACTCCAAGGCCAAATTTGCCTGTTACTCCAGGTATCTCTTGACTTCCTACTCTTGCATTCCAGTTCCCCATGATGAAAAGAACATCTTTTTTGGGTGTTAGTTCTGTAAGGTCTTGTATGTCATCATAAAACCATTCAACTTCAGCTTCTTCAGCATTACTGGTTAGGGCACAGACTTGGATTACTGTGATATTAAATGGTTTGCCTTGGAAATGAACAGAGATCATTCTGTCATTTTTGCATTTGCACCCAAGTACTGCATTTTGGACTCTTTTGTTGACTATGAGGGCTACTCCATTTCTTGTAAGGGATTCTTGCCCACAGTAGTAGATATAATGGTCAGCTGAATTAAATTCTACCATTTCAGTCCATATTAGTTTGCTGATTCCTAAAATGTTGATGTTAACTCTTGCCATCTCCTGTTTGACCACTTCCAATTTGCCTTGATTCATAGACCTAACATTCCAGGTTCCTATGCAATATTGCCCTTTACAGCAATGGACTTTGCTTCTATCACCAGTCACATCCTCAACTGGGCATTGTTTTCACTTTGGCTCTGTCTCTTCATTGTTTCTTGAGTTTTTTCTCCACTCTCTCAGTAGCATATTGGGTCCCTACCAACATGGGGAGTTCATCATTCAGTGTCATATATTTTTGCCTTTTCATACTGTTCATGGGGTTCTCAAGGCAAGAAAAGATATTAGAAAATCTTATAAGACTCTAAGAAGAGGAAACAAGTAGAGCAAATTTCAGTGGCACAAGAAAGTCACCCGAAACAGAGCAGCTGCTCTCAAGAATGGGGCTACATCTTCCCAAGCTGTCTTCTCTCTACCTACTGGCTTCTCTGTTTATTCTTGGTTCCCACTTTCTCATGCTTTTGGGGAATCAGTCCACTTCTTAGTTCCAGTGTACACTGTGGACAGGCATACTCTATGTATCTCATTTCAGATTCCTGAGAGTCAGAATCTAGTCCTTAGATAGCCTGTGGGTTGAATAAATTGTGCAGTCAGAGACAGTGTGCTATAACACACATGGCAATGAACAGGAGAGGCAAAGTCCCTGACTTCATGGAGCTAACAGCATCTTGATTATCACTTGATAGTTACGTAATAATTTAAAGGCAGCAGGACTGTGGGGACATTCACTTTTCTATAAATGCACTCTAACAAAGCACACAGTGAAATAAATCCCTAACACACTTTGCTCACTTCTTTTTCTTTTGCCATTGTTTTGCCTCTGCCACTACTGTTACCACTTTTGTTTTTAATGTTAGTGGCTTTTTTACTCAAAGGCTACTATTGTTATCCAGACATACTCTAAGCCAGTGGGTCTCATAGTGTGGTGCCCAGATTACAGGCCATAGAAGTAACTAGCAATTTATTAGAAATGCCAATGTTAGGGTCTTTACCCAGACCTACTTAATCAGAAACTGAAGAACCACTGCTCTGCTCCTTCAATTCAAATATGTCAGTCTACATTTATTCTGCCTGCTCCCTAATAACTTCAATGGATTCTCTGAGCTCCTAACTACTTGGTTTGAAAATATAAATACAAATTGTTCAAAAATGACTCTCCCATCCTCATTTAGAATCTCTGTCCCTAAACTAAACAAAACGTTTCACATTAGTCTTCTTGCCCACAGGAGTCAAAGCTATTAATCAAGTCCTACTTGGTATCTGTCTGGAACCATGTTAAAATTCAACTCACCAAAAAAGAAATACAATCTACCAATTTTAAATTTCAGATGAATCAATTCAACTAGATTGACCATTTCTCCCTTCATCTGTCAACCAGTCCAACCTATCATGTATGAAAACAATGCCAAATAAAAGCATTCAAACTTCTTATTATTTTAGATACAGGACAACTTTGAAAATATAATAAAATACAGAATTAAAAGCTCTCAGTGGGCAATGAACTTAGTTTCTCTGAAAAGTCATTGCTTATTCAGCTTCTCAAAATATATTCTGCAAACAAAGCCACTTTTTTAAATGAACCCGTATTCTGGGGAGAAATTACATTGTAAGGAGTTTAAAAAAAAAAAAGCTTTGAATGTTACAGAAAAAATTGCATTCACAAAACTGCATTCCTGGAATGCCGTGTCCAGGTCTTTTTGGGTCAATGTTCTCTGCACTACACTTTTGTTAGCATATTTTAAAAAGTTTTCCACCAATATATCATTGCCATTTTTACTAAAATACCTGCTTGCTAATAACTTACTTAGTAAATATTTTTGTTCCTTAGGCATTACTGTTATATAACAATTGTTAAGTTAATCATTTATGCAAACTTCTTACTTCCAATCAACCATCGGCTCCACAAAGCTAGGTAATCGTAACTGCTGTAACTTTAGCATCTGACTCAGTAGCTGGCTCATAGTTTTTTTTTTTTTTTTTTTTCTTTTTTTAATTTTATGGCCGTACCATACAAAATGCAGGATCTTAGTTCCCTGACTAGGAATCGAACCTGTACCGCCTGCAGTAGAACCAAGGAGTCTTAACCACTGGACTGACAGGAAAGTACCACTGACTCATATTTGTTGTTCAATATATGTTTGCAGAAATGATGTTCTACAAGAATGAAAATGTTGTGGCTGGTGAAAAATAATAATTTTTTTAAAAAGAAAATACTGATAGCCTTAGAAAGTATTATGAACTCAATAATACCTCCTGGGAATAGATAGCAAATGCATGAAGGTTTAATGTGTTTTGTAATTCATTACCAATTTGTGTACTAATGTCCAGAATATACACTTGATAGTCAACCTTTAATATTGCTTTGTGGAAAAGACTTTGAGAGTATTTGTGCTCTAGCTTCCTTACCTCAAGGCTGCAGGATATTGAAACAGAACAAACAACTGTCAGAGTTTTTCTCACTTTCCAGGGGTGGAAATTTTATGAGATCTTTGGAATTCTTGCATTTTATCATACTGACAGTAAAGAGGTTACTCCTTGAAAGAACCTAATTATGAAATCCTTAGACAATGTATCCTAACTCCTGATTTATGCCTTCCGAATACACACCATACCTTACCTAACCTGTTGATTATTTTGCTGGATTAAAAGAAGTAAGAATGAGGAATTAAGTAGTTAAAGAATGACTAGCTCTCCACCCTCAGAAGCCCCCTTAGCAATCCTATAGGCTGAACGTAAGGGAAGATAACATGTGAAGAGGGTCAGCTAGTCCACAGCCTTTGGGGAATGATGTAGAACTCAACCTTCTGCCTCAATGATCCACTGAAAGTCTCCCTCTCTTTTTCTCTTTAAAAATTGTCATATCTAAGCAGAATTGGTCTCAGAACATGAGTCCACCTTCTCCCTAGATTGATGGCTTTTCTGATTAGAGTATCATCCCATTCTACTGACACTTGCCTCTCATTCACATTTGTGTTGCAAGTAACTGAAGTTTTATAAGAAACTGTCAGATAGAAAAAAATTTTAGTACAGTAACTTTGGACTCTTAATTCTGGCTTCAACACTTTATAGATATTCGATAGTAGACAAGCCAATTTCTCATTCTCAACAACCTTACTTTTAGAGGAATAGAGGCAATAATGTGACAACTAGGGATGACAAATCCTGAGTGAAAAAGAGACAATAAATGTTAGCTACTTTATTTTTAAAATTGGTTTTAAAATTGTATGGACTTCTCAGAATTGGTTTCTATAAGACGCTTCTGTTGAAGAAGAATGCCATCGTCAAGTTTTATTGTCTTTAACTCTTTTTTTAGCTATCTTCAAATTAGTCAAATTCATACTTTCATAGATTACCATATCTAATATAATTAAAATTCATACCACAAGTATCAGTGTATGAACACATACACAAATGTTTAATTTGTCCTAAGACAAATTTTGTCACGGAAAAAACTGCCATTATTTGGCAAAAATATCAGCATTCTGGGAATGAGGGTGGGAAGTCTAGTTGGTTGATATCACTATTCTAAAATTGATTCACCAGTTAAAAAATAAAAGGAAGATAAACACATTTTGAAAAGTGAAAGTGAAGTCATTCAATCCTGTCTGACCTTTTGCGACCGCATGGACTATAGCCTACCAGGCTTCTCCGTTCATGGGATTTTCCAGGCAAAATACCAGAGTGTGTTGCCATTTCCTTCTCCAGAAACACATTTTGACTTAAGTATAAAAAATAAGCATATATTTGTAATTTTCTTTGACCTTTGCAGTTAAATATAACCTTCAAAATTTGGGAGTTCAACTTATTTAACATATACTGTTTTGACTTTCTTATCTTTCCTCTTTGAGTAACTAGTTCATCATAGATAAAGACATGCATACATTAATGCTATCTTTTTAAGTTTTGGAGGTAATAATAAAAATAACTGCTTTATTATAGATCAGACACTCCTCTTTTCTTGGGTTCTTACTTTTATAAGAAAAATACTTTAATCTTTTACAATAGTGTCTCCTTTAGCATTTTATAAAATAAAATCACTTAAAAAATAGCTCTAATCAGTTTCATTACTGGCTCCTGGAAACCAGGGGGTGCGGGGGGGGGGGGACATTTTAGGTAAAACTTTAAAAATGGGCTTAAGATTATATATTTTAGAACTATAAGATCTAGTGCCTCTGATCACTGCTCATGTTTTTAATATGTAAATAGTAGGATTACACCTTGATCTTCAAATATTAACCTCCTCCTTCCAGTTCTTTACCAAATAGAAATGCAAACTAAATCCTCAGTAACTTGCATTACTTCTTGTAGAATTTTCATCATTCGGGCCTCGTTCTGCCTGAAGGACGTCTCAAGTTTGTACCCAGCACTATTTAGGATTTAAGAACAAAGCTATAGAAAGAGATAGAATTCTGTTTTTCTAATTTGATATTAGTCAAATATCTTTACTTAATAAAAGTGGGAAAATAAAGTTTAATGTAATTTAACTTTTCACCATTAGGAAAAGAGGGAATGAATAAAAGAAAATGGAAAGGATAGGGATATGGGAGAGAAATCATTCCCATGGTAAAGAACTGAAAAGAATCTCCAAAGACCATAATACATACAATGAGAAGGAGATCCATATTCTGAAAGAAATAAAAAGAGAAAGAAAAGAAAAATAAATAGAAGTTTGAAAAAAAGAGAGAGTGAGGGCGATTGCTACCAAAATGTCACTAATAATTTTGCTGCATCTGCATCACTGGGTAATCCTCACCCACATAAACCCATGCTGAGCCATGTAATTCTCTTTGGCCAATGGGATATGTGTAAGCATTACCCAAGTGGAGACTTCATCAGTGTCCACCTATTGAGACTTCCTCTCTTACTGTGTTTGGAAACCTTACACCACTAAGTGAATATGTCTGTGCTAGCCTGCTGGAGAATAGGGGGCCATGTGGAGAAGTAAGGAGCCTCAGCCCACAGCCCACTAGCCAACCATTTGCCAATAGCCAGATGTGTGTGAGGCCATCCTAGAGCGTCCAGCGGCCTGGCAGCTGACCACAGAGCCGTCAGGGAGCCCAGCAGCAACCAGCAAAGCTATCGCAAACCAGAAATCCTGCCCACTCCAACCGCAGAACAAAAGAAACGGGAATGCTTTCAGTCATTAAGTTTGGGAGTGGTTTGATGCACAGCAAAAGTCAACTGACGCAGGGAACAATAAACAAATGGGAGAATAATAGCTTTCGTTGAGAAATAAGACAAGGTAAACTTACTTCTCCACTTGGTAGTTCATTTTAGCTGTTGGCCTCAGAATAAGTTACTATTTCACTTCTCTTTGAAATGTGCATTTGTTTAATAAACCTGATACACTGTAGGTTTGTTTTTACCCTAAAAGACCATCCTGCGGGGGAAAAAAAGCTAGAAGTAACAATACATTCTTTCCATCCTGTTCCTAGAGAGGAGTGTGCCAGGAGAGATACAAAATCTTGAATTTTCCTTTGGGTAGAAACAGATCACAGTGTTATCTTCCTGCTTACAAAAAAGAATCAAACCAAAGATCAGATCTAGCAGTGTATTCCACTGACTGTGGTATCTTAAACATAATATGTCATTCACAGAAAAAGTAAAAATAGTATTTTTATTAATACTCAGTTGCTTATGTATTATTGATTAATTTTACTTACATATGCTACTGGATACAAGTTTTATTTGGTTCCACTATAAATTCAACAAGTATTTATCAACAGTGACTTTCAATGTGCCTGACATTTTACTCACATGTCTGTTCTCTACTCTTTTTGAGTTTTATGATAAAAATTCTCATGCAAAATTATTTGGTTTCTTTTATTTTTCCTCCAGCCCTTGAGCTCATAATTACCTGGAAGAGTTATAACAGTCTGCTTTCAGTGATAAATAAATATTATAAGATGTGGGTCACTTTCTTTCTAAACACCAAAGATACATACCATCTCCTTCCTTTTTCTATCCCCTGAATAATTGAAAAAGGAAACATATCTGGCTACTTGTAGGGGAAAATATCAATTTACAAATCCTTAATAGAAGGACAAAGATACATGCTATAAAGTGCAGAGTGTGATTTCAATAAACCCCTGAACAACTATATAAACTCATCTATTTACAGCACTATTAAGAAAGCTTTGTTCATGTAGTTAAGCACTTGGGTGGTTAACTGTTGGGTTGGACAAAAATTTCGTTTGGATTTTTCTGTAACATCTTACGGAAAATCCAAATAAACTTTCTGGCCAATCCAATATTTATTCAATTGCAAAGCTTCAAGTCTTCACAAAATATATTGTTATATCCATTTATAAAGAAAAGATAAATTCAAGTGAATGGCTTCACATTATCATCAAAAAGTATGAACTAGAATATATATTAGGATATAAATCTACTGGGAGGATATACATAAAAATAAATTTCATTGTAAGAATTATTATACTAATGATAATCAACTAAAGGTTTGTTTCTCATTGCCAGCATCTTAATAAATAATTTAAAAATTTATTCACATATGCTAGATGCCTTGACTATTCTTTAATTTACCTGAGCACCCTTTAGAAGCTTGTCTATTGAGTATGGACAGTTAATATTTTTAAAACTTTACTGAGAATTGTCAGATATATGCAAATGTTGATTAAATAGTATATAAATTATAAGGGACTAGGAAATACAGGCTTTAAATTAAGACCAGCTAAAAATTAGAATCTGTTTCTAAAAAAAAGGAGAGGAAAATGTCACAGAAAGATACCCGGGAAATACTAAAACTTACCAAGGAGTTTCTACTTCATGGCTTTTTGTACAAATAAATTTGCCATAGGACCCTATGTTAGTTAATATCCGAGATGAACATCTAAAATGTATTATGTTGAAAAAACATGACTGATCTATATTTAATAGTCATCATTAGCTAAAATTCCAATAGTTTTCATGATGGCTATGTTCATTTTATATCATTTAAAAATCTATAAAAAGGATTTAACAGTTTCTCACCTAACGAATGTTTTATATTCACCTCACATATATATTATGTACCTAATCACTATTCAAACCACCAGAGTTAGACATAAATTTTTAAATAATTATATTAAAATTTATACATGAACATGTGCATAAACACCTGATGCTCGATGTATATAGACAGCAGATTAGATAAATAGATAGGTTGGTACTACTCTGCCCTTAGTCTCTAATAAGAAGGTTGAGACATATTTTACATAAAACTAAAAAAAAATGAAGAATAAAAAAATAAATTAATAGACATTGGAAGAATTACAGCTCCTTTTGTCCAAAGAGATTAAAACTTGAAGAAACTTTTAAAAACCCATGTTGTATAATAGCTCTTTGTACTTAGTTTATATTTTCCATACTCATTACTACTGTCAATGAAGTTAGAATTTGAACAGTGCAATGTCTAATTCATCTCCTAGTAGTTATAAAGTCACATACATCTTGTAAGTAGTCACTTAATCAGTACTGCATTTGTTTTACAGCTTAGGAAAGCACTCTTACGTGTTACACAGATTTGCAATGCTTGGCCTAAATGAGTTAAATCCCAGTAATACTGTAATATACAAAAACTAAATGAAATTGAAATAAAGTGTTGGCAGATTATCCACTCATTTTAATTCTAGATGAGGCGTGTGAGAAGTGATAGAGGGTTTAAAATAAGAATAGAGGAAAATTTCCTTTAGGAGACAAAACGTATAAAGAGATTTTTTCTAATTGAAATAAAGTAAAAAAAATACTTCAGAGGTTTGAAAATAATGTAATATTTTGCTTTTCTTTCATATTTATCATAAGTATAAATAATCTTACAGCATTTCCACTTTAACAAGTCATAAGGAAACAGCAAAAATGTCACAAGATTTTAATCTCAATTTTTATATCATTCTTTTTATTTTTAAATAGAGAAATCTAAAGTATATTGATTCTGAGGAAAATGTATAATATAAATAGCTGCCAGAATTTGAAAAATATCTAAGTATTAACTCATAATGTTGGCACATGTAAGACAAAGGATATTACCTCATGCTTTCTACCTTTGTAAGGTTTTGTGAAAGAATATTGTTTGCATTCACTTATGACTACAACTGCTTTCCTATAAGAAAACACTGCAATAATAAAACTGTTTTACACATCCCCACAAAAATTTTCTTAAGTTTTTAATATTAAATTTGGTTTAATGGTTATGTTGTATAATATTGCTGTGCCAATTACCTTTTTAACTGTTATAGTTATTAAAAGATAAAATCCATAGTTTGGACCATTAAATGGCATCATTCAATACAGAAAAATGTTTTAAACACTCATTACAGTTTATAAAACAAATGAAAAACTAATTATTAAAATGAAGTTACAGACTATTTTCTTCCATGATTATTCCAAAACAAACCTCCTCTAATAGTCTACTATTACTTCTTAGTTATAACTAAGAAGAGAAGACCTAGGAATGATGGACTCACTATAATAAAAAGCAGATGACTTCAGAATAAAAATATATTATGCCTAAATTTGATTAAATATAGACATAACAAAAGACAGCTTATTCAAATATTGGCCCTTTATAGAGTTGTGACCTTTATTAAGTCCTTGAATAATAAATCACAGAAGTTATGTAATCAGTAACATTATTTGAATTAATCAGAAGTGTATAGAAATTTAGTTAGTAAGTATTCATACTGTAGTATTTAGTATATGAAAAGCTAAGTTTGGCCATGTTTTATTAGGACAAATAGATTCTAAAAGATCTAACGCAATTCATCCTATTATACAATTTAACTATTTGCCAATAAATATTAAATAGGATAGAAGTTTTGTTAGATTTTTACTTCTCATAGTTGAATGACATGTTATATAATTATATTTAAATTTAACAGGATAGAGATTTAAAAAAAAAAAACTAAAGCTATTGATTATTTATATTGTGCATAAATTGTGTATTGTAAACTATGTAAATGAAATCTATTCATATGTTTTAAGCTTTAGTGTGATAATCTCAGCTTGGATTAGCAGAACAATTTTGAGTATTATTTTTAAAAACTACAAACAATTTTCAAATTTAAATTTAAAATGAAAAAATATTTTAGAAAGTTTCTTTAAAAAAATCAGTCTATCATTTGTAATATAGACCAGTAGAATTCAGAGTTGCACCACCATATAATATATTTAGACATAGATTAGCATAAAGCAGGTTATAATTAAAACTGGCCCACTACATTGGCAGATATTTCTAAACACTTGTATACCATTGGTATCTGCTAAGAAATACGAAAAAAGAAACTATTATTAATAAAAATTCTGGGTCAGTGCAAAATGTCTTGAATATTAATAATTTTCCACTTTGTATAGAAACTACAAAATACAGCTCAATAAAAATTCTGGGAACAAGTTTCAACTCCACAATATTTTTCCTTAATTCACATTTACCATAGCCAGTTAATGATTGTCTAGCAACAAAAGTACCTGACATTAGTCCATAAACCTGACTTCATAAATTTGTTTTTGAAAGACCAACAATGAACGAACTCATTGAAGGAGTGAGTCATTCTTTGTTGTTGTTCAGTCACTCAGCTGCTTCCGACTCTTTGTGACCCCATGGGCTGCAGCACGCCAGGCTTCCCTGTCTTTCCCTGTCTCCTGAAGTTTGCTCAAACTCATGTGCATCGAGTTGGTGATGCCATCAACCATCTCATCCTCTGTTGCCCCTTCTCCTCCTGCCCTCAATCTTTCCCAGCATCAGGGTCTTTTCCAAGGAGCCAGCTCATCGCATCAGGTGGCCAGAGTATTGGAGCTTCTGCTTTAGCATCAGTCCTTCCAATGAATATTCATGGTTGATTCCCAATAGGATTGACTGGTTTGATTTCTTTGCTGTCCAAGGGACTCTCAACAGTCTTCTCGAACACCACAATTCAAAAGCATCAATTTTCATTGCTCAGCCTTCTTTATGGTCCAACTCTCACATCTGTACATATATATATGCACATGGCTTACTGGAAAAACTACAGCTTTGACTATATGGACCTTTGTCGGCAAAGTAATATCATTCTCAGGAACATCATAGAGATTCTTACTCTTTTCCATTTTACTTAACCAAAGCACACCTAATCTGACTAAACAACAAACCAACTTAGTTCTATAAGTGAATTCTGTTTTAAAAAAAAGAAAGAAAGAAAGAAAAAGCACAACAACAAAAATCTTGACTTAGGTAAAAGGATGACCTTGACTACATCTTAAGTCCTTTATCCAAAATTCTTCCTAAAACTCAACATGGATAATTACAAACAGAATATTCTAACCTCTCTATTTCCTATCTTTAAAGAAGGAAAATTTCTTGACTGCTCAAGAAATTCCAGTTTCTTGATTGCTCTCAATTTTTTTTTCTCTTTATACTAATCACTTCTACTGTAAACAGTATAATGTGGTCAGAGATGAATGCACCCTTAGCACTGCCTTCATTTTAGTTAACATAGTAGGGTCAAGTTGAATCACTCCGGACACTTTCCTATCAGCTCCCTTATTTCCATTTTCTCATCAAATCCTGTATATTCTATCAATTTACTCTCTGTCAAATGCATCCCTTCCTCTTTACTTTCACTAGTCCTTCGTTCATTCAGACTATGATCATTTTGTGTTTGTATCTTACTAAATGAATAATTTTTCACTTGTCTCATAGGCACTCTCTTAACTCCCATTCATGTAATTCAAACTCTTAAACACTGTTCATGAGTTATCTCAGGGAGGCCTTCTTTAACATTTCAATTTGATGTTTCTTTTCTATGCTTCCTTAACCCTCTCTATTTTAGTATTTATGCCATTTACTATAATCATCAATTTATAGAACTGTCTCCTCTTTCCCTTGAGGGCAAAGCTTATATTAATTTTTAAACTCCTGTTCCAAGCAAATATGAGGCATAAATTCTGTGAACGTTTGTTCAATGAATACTGTTACCAAGAATTTTATTTTCAATTCTTGATCCTTGTATCTAAGAATATGTTGAATTTCATGTCAAAAACAACAACAGATATTTATTATTTCTTAGTTTATTACATTCCCTAGATGAATTTGGAATATAATAAGAAAGTTAAATTAATATGAAGTATTTTACAGTTTCACAAATTAAGCCTGTGTATGTCTGAAGTGGATTTATTATCCTAGCCCTTCGAAAGTGATATCAGAGTGCTAAAGTCATTCTACATGGTAACTGGAATTAAGACTTAGAACTTCACTAGATTCAGTATCTTTCAAAGTACCATATCATGGCTGGGGTCCTTAGCTTCTGAAATGCCTCTAAAAATAAAAATCAACACATATTTCCTATATCCCTACCATTGTGTCTTATTTCACCATTCAAGATTCCAAACTCTTTTTTTTTTTTATATATATTCCACACACAGTCTATTGCAGCAGATTGCTACACTGTTCATAGTAATCACTTTAAGACCTGGACCTTGAATTATTTTTCTTGTAACTTAAACTTCCATGTTTCAAATAGAGGGAAGCAAATTCTATCTATTTTCCTGTTTGAAGGACCTTTCTTAGTGAATAATACTACTACTGGGTTTTAAACTACGAACACTGTTTTGTTTTTGGCTTTTAGATATGCTTATTTGTTTAACCTTCATGTTTTTAAAACTAAAATCTTCTAACTAATATTTTCAGTGTTTTCCATTTAATAAATTTAATTTTGTACCGTGGAAATTTTGCAAACATCAGTAGACTAAAAACAAATATGGCATAAAATGAGACATAACTTAAATCACTGTAAGTGATCATTAAAATGTGGGATTTGATGAAAGCTATTAGCTGATGAATAGCTCATTAAACTGCTACTGAGGTCAGAGTATTAGCAATTAAACTAAAACCCCATGTAAAACAGTCTGTCAGAGTGTATAGGTAGAAGTGAATTGGAAATGTTTTTATTTCATCATAAGAGGTTTCCTCTACAATGCCAATTAAGGATAATGTTTGGAGGTCTTGACTTAATAATAGGAAATTCTGTCACTATCTTCACTAGTAGAAAGTAACTGAATTAACTGCAAAATACCAACATTATTCTTCTTCATGTGATGTGAGAAGAAATAGCATTACACATCTTAAGAATACTAAAGTGTTTAAGGCAGGTCCAATGAGGTGTCATAACTCTACACCAACTCTTAACTTCCAAGTCATGGAAAGAATACTAATTTCTGTTGCAGTCAGAAAAGCAAATATTTTCCCCATACATTCAAGAAAGAAAAAAATTATATTACCCCAGTTTAAAAAATAAAATCTCAATTAGAAGTCTGGCCTTATTAGGAAAAATGGAATTAAAAACTAGCTAGAGTTTTCCTAAAACACAAATTATAATTCTATTTTCTGACTGTTCATGTCCAAATACATGAAAATCTAGACAAAAAGGAAATATACCTCCTGTTACCACTGGCTGGATGAAGCTCTGACCAGTAATCATTGTGCTCTGTAGACTGTGAGTACTCTATCAGGTGTTAAAGTGAGAGCAAAGTTGGGAAGCAGCATAAACAGGTAAATAATGATCACTATTAAACAATGATATACTTCTATTTGGATAGTCAGATGCTTGAGAGAAGGGATTGCTATCTAATCCTTCCTTGGAAGAAATGATTTTTAGATAAATTTTCTCTCTTACATAACAATGAAATATATTTGACTACCATATATATGTATATATATACATATATATTTGATTACATATATTTGACTACCATATGTGTATATATATATATACATATACATAATATATATACACACATGTGTATATATACACATACATTCAATATTTATAGAGTAAAAGATTTATCAGTTTGGTTCAGTTCAGTCGCTCAGTCATGTCCATCTCTTTGTGACCCCATGGACTGCAGAATGCCAGGCTTCCCTGTCCATCACCAACTCCCAGAGCTTGCTCAAACTCATGTCCATCAAGTCCGTCATGCCATCCAACCATCTCATCCTTTGTCGTCCCCTTCTCCTCCTACCTTCAATCTTTCTTGGCAAAAGAGTCTTTTCAACAAGGCAGTTCTTCATATCAGGTAGCCAAAATGTTGGAGTTTCAGCTTCAGCATCAGCCCTTCCAATGAATATTCAGGACTGATTTCTTTTAGGATTGACTGGTTTGATCTCCTTCCTGTCCAGGGGTCTCTCAAGAGTCTTCTCCAACTCCACAGTTCAAAAGCACAAATTCTTCAGCACTTAGCTTTCTTTATGGTTCAGCTCTCACATCTGTACCTGATTACTGGAAAACCATAGCTTTGAGTAGATGGACCTTTGTTGGCAAAGTAATGTCTTTACTTTTTAATATGCTGTCTAGCTTTTCATCCAAGGAGCAAATATTTTTCCATTTCATGGCTGCAGTTACCATCTGCAGTGATTTTGGAGCCCCCCAAAATAAAGTCTGTCACTGCTTCGACTTTTTTCCCATCTTTTTGACATGAAGGGATAGGACCAGATGCCATGATCTTAGTTTTTTGAATGTTGAGTTTTAAGCTAGATTTTTCACTTTCCTCTTTCACTTTCATCAAGAGGCTCTTTAGTTCTTCTTCACTTTCTGCCTTAAGGGTGGTGTCATCTGCATATCTGAGGTTATTGATATTTCTCCTGGCAATCTTAATTCCAGCTTGTGCTTCATCCAGCCTAGCATTTCACATGATGCACTCTGCATATAAGTTAAATAAGCAGGGTGACAATACACAGCCTTGATATACTCCTTTCCCTATTTGGAACCAGTCTGTTTTTTCATGTCTGGTTCTAACTATTGCTTCTTGACCTGCAAGCAGATTTCTCAGGAGGCAGGTCAGGTGATCTGGTATTCCCATCTCTTGAAGAATTTTCCACAGTTTGTTGTGATCCACACAGTCAAAGGCTTTGGCATAGTCAATAAAACAGTAGTAGATGTTTTTCTGGAATTCCCTTGCTTTTTCAATGATCCAACAGATCTTGGTTATTTTATCTCTGGTTCCTCTGCCTTTTCTGAAACCAGCTTGAACATCTGGAAGTTCACGGTTCACATACTGTTGAAGCCTGGCATGGAGAATTTTGAGTAGTACTTTGCTGGCGTATGAGATGAGTGCAATTGTGAGGTAGTCTGAGCATTCTTTGGCATTGCCTTTCTTTGGGATTGGAATGAAAACTGACCTTTTCCAGTCCTGTGGCCACTGCTAAGTTTTCCAAGTTTGCTGGTATATTGAGTGCAGCACTTTTACAGCATAATCTTTTAGGATTTGAAATAGCTCAGCTGGAATTCCATCACCTCCACTAGCTTTGTTCTAAGTGATGCTTCCTAAGGCCCTCTTGACTTTGCATTCCAGGATGTCTGGCTCTAGGGAGTGATCACACCTTCATGGTTATCTGTGTCATGAAGATCTTTTTGCATAGTTCTGTGTATTCTTGCCACCTCTTCTTAATCTCTTCTGATTCTGTTAGGTCCATAGTGTTTCTGTTCTTTATTGTGCCCATCTTTGCATGAAATGTTCCCTTGGTGTATCTAACGTTCTTGAAGAGATCTCTAGTCTTTCCCATTCTATTGCTTTACTCTATTTCTTTGCACTGATCACTGAGGAAGGCTTTCCTATATCTCCCTGCTGTTCTTTGGAACTCTGCTTTCAGATGGGTATATTTTTCATTTTCTCCTTTGCCTTTAGCTTCTCTTCTTTTCTCAGCTATTTGTAAAGCCTTCTCAGACAATCATTTTGCCTTTTTACACTTCTTTTTCTTGTGGATGGTCTTGATCACTGTCTCCTGTACAATGTAACAAACCTCCATCCATAGTTCTTCAGGCACTCTATCATATCTAATCCCTTGGATCTATTTGTCAGTTCCACTTTTCTCTTCACTCTATGTACCTTCTATTCTGTGTCTAAGCTATTTATGTTCATATATTTTCTATTTCATTAAATCACAAATTCCAGGAAGACTTCAAGAACTTTTGTTTGTTCTGATTTACTCCAGGTAACTGAGTCCTTTTTACTGAGCGTTAAACAGTGAGAATATAGGCCAAGCAGGAACTCCATCACTAACTAAGCTGTATGCAGTCTGGAGTGTTACTTAACTTCTGTGGGTCTCCAGTTCCTTCTTGGTAATAAGCACCCTTTTTCATACTTCACGGAATTTTGGTAAAATCAAAAGAAACAGTATATATAATACCACTTGCCTAGCACACGATCAATAATGATAACTACACAACTTAAACGGTATCCCCCCAAACATACAAGATCATCCTGATGGACCTTACATGCAATGAGAAGTGTTTCCTTATAAGTGATACATGGATAGAAGAGGAGAAGGCCATAGGAAAGTGAAGGCAGAGATTGGATTTCTTAAACTCAACATGTATTACAAAAGTTAATATACCATTGCACATGCATGTAGAGATAAATGCACTCAGCTGAACACATATTCCTGTATCATCACCTTCATCTTGTCAATTATTAGCATTATTTGTGTAACAAACAACAGCATCAGACCATATTAGAAGTTGTGACTCTGATATTACTGGGCCTCATGGGTTGCCTACAGATCCCTGAATCCCTGCCAACCATGCAAATATTATGGTATTGTCAAATCTGCCTTTTTCAAAGAAAAACATGCATAGAATTCTTCAAGTCTCAAAAGGGTTTGGGATCACCAAAAGAGAAATAATCTCAAATCTGGAGGATCCTGAAGGCCCTGGCTGTTATATTGATATTATGTTTCAGGTTTTTATGCCTTTAAAACAGCCAAAGAGATTTGGCATACTATTTTAATCAGTAAAATCCTTTCTTCCAAGACCAAGAGCAAGTCAAAGAAGACACTATAATAGAGGCTGTTTTAGGTAAACTTATCTTCCTCCAAACATTATAATGAAAATCTACAGCTTTCTGTTTTCTTATGTGCAGTCTGTCATTACCCACCATCCTCCAGCAAAGGAAATAATTTCTACAGTCAACAGCTTAAATACAGACTCCAGGTTTCCTTGAGCTCCGAAATTGCTATATTCAAGTTAAAAGGTCATAGTAAGCATGAAGACAGAGGATAAAAAATAAATGAAAAATACAGTTTACTTGTTTCTTTCAGCAAAATAAAGCTTCAAGGTCATTCTTATCAGAACAGTCATATTTCTGTGTGTTTTACATTGAAGGCTTTCACAGAAATGTTAGAACAGAAAGGCATCTAGGAAGAATTGGACACCAAAGTTCTTAAAGTTCCCTATTTTTCTTTTAGTTCAGTTCAGTTCAGTTGCTCAGTCGTGTCCGACTCTTTGTGACCACATGAATCACAGCACGCCAGGCCTCCTTGTCCATCACCAACTCCCGGAGTTTACTCAAACTCATGTCCATCAAGTCGGTGATGCCATCCAGCCATCTCATCCTCTGACGTCCCCTTCTCCTCCTGCCCCCAGCATCAGGGTCTTTTCCAATGAGTCAACTCTTCGCATGAGGTGGCCAAAGTATTTTTCTTTAAATCCTTCTAAAATTTACCAAATAAAAACTGAAGAACTTTCTGCAGTTTATCATCTCATGAAGCTAATGTCAAGAATACAAATATAAATCATAGGTCAAGTGATTTGTTATAAGGAAATTATATATGTTTCTCATCAATTTCAAGTTAATAGAATTTTAGTTTTGAGGTTTGAAGTAATTTAAGACATAAGAAATATACTATGGATATGCTGTAGAGAGTGTGGAGAAAAAGAAACTCTCCCTATTACACTATAAATGGGAACATAAACTGGTACAGTCATTATGGAAAACAGAATGGAGGGTCCTTAAAAAACTAAAATAGAGTTGCCATATGATACTGTAATCCCATTCCTGGGCATATATCTAGAGAAAACTCTAATTCAAAAAGATACATGCACCTCAATATTCATAGCAGCACTATATATAATAGCCAAGACATGGATGTAACCTAAACCTAAATGCTCATCAACAGATAAATGAATAAAGAAGATCCACTTTATAAATGGATAAAGTGGTATGTGTGTATATGTGTATGTATTCAGTTCAGTTCAGTTCAGTCGCTCAGTTGTGCCCGACTCTATGAACTGCAACATGCCAGGCCTCCCTGTCCATTACCAACTCCCGGGGTTTACCCAAACTCATATCCATTGAGTCAGTGATGCCATCCAACCATCTCATCCTCTGTCATCTCCTTCTCCTCCTGCCCTCAATCTTTCCCAACATCAGGGTCTTTTCAAATGAGTCAGCTCTTCACATCAGGTGGCCAGAATACTGGAGTTTCAGCTTTAACATCAGTCCTTCCAATGAACACCCAGGACTGATTTCCTTTAGGATGGACTGGTTGGATCTCCTTGCAGTCCAAGGGACTCTCAAGAGTCTTCTCCAACACCACAGTTCAAAAGCATCAATTCTTCTGTGCTCAGCCCTCTTTATAGTCCAACTCTCACATTCATACATGACCACTGGAAAAACCATAGCCTTGACTAGACAGACCTTTGTTGGCAAAGTAATATCTCTGCTTTTTAATACACTGTCTAGGTTGGTCATAACCTTCCTTCCAAGGAGTAAGTGTCTTTTAATTTCATGGCTGCAATCACCATCTGCAGTGATTTTGGAGCCCCAAAAAATAAAGTCAGTCACTGTTTCCACTGTTTCCCCATCTATTTCCCATGAAGTGATGGGACCAGATGCCATGATCTTAATTTTCTGAATGTTGAGCTTTAAGCCAACTTTTTCACTCTCCTCTTTCACTTTCATCAAGAGACTCTTGATGTGTATGTATGTGCGTAGGGGTGTGTGTGTGTGTGTGTGTGTGTGTTTATATATATATATATATATATATATTTATGGGGGGAGAGAGAGAGAGAGAGAGAGCCTTCCCTGGTGGCTCAGTGGTAAAGAATCCACCTGTCAATGCAGGAGACAGGTTTGATCCCCGGGTCAGGAAGATCCTGAAGATCCCCTGGAGAAGGAAATGGCAACTCACTGCAATATTCTTATATTCTTGCCTGGGAAATCCCATGGACAGAAGAGCCTGGCAGGCTACATCCCATGGGGTCACAAGAGTTGGACATGAATTAGCAACTAAACAACACACACACACACACACACATATGTATAAACATACATACACATACATACACACTCAAAATGAAGTATTGCTCAGCCTTAAAAAAGAATGAAATAATGCCATTTCCAGCAGCATAGATGGACCTAGAGATTATATGAAGTTAAATAAGTCAAACAGAGAAAGATAAACATATGATATCACATATATGTGCAATCTAAGAGAAAAATAATACAAATGAATTTCTACACAAAACAGAATCTGACTCACAAACATAGAAAACAAACTTATGGTTACCAGAGGGGATAACAGGCTGGTAGAGGAAGAGATAAATTAAGAGTTGGGGATTAACATATGCACAATACTGTGTATAAAATAGGTAACGACAAGGACCTACTCCACAGCACAGGGAACTATACTCTATATCTTATAATAGAAGAGAATCTGAAAAAGAATACATATATATATACATATGTGCTTCCCTGATGACTCAGATGGTAAAAGCATCTGCCTGAAATGCAGGAGAACCGGGTTCTATCCCAGGGTCGGGAAGATCCCTTGGAGAATACATGGTAACCCACTCCAGTATTCTCGCCTGAAGAATCCCATAGACAGAGGAGCTTGACGGGTATAGTCCACAGGGTTGCAGAGTCGGACATGACTGAGCTACTAACACTTCACCACTTCACTTCATATATATACACTTTTTGAATATACGCATGCACACACACACATATATATATACAAACCAAATCACTTTGCAACAATAAACTTGAAACTAACACACTGTAAATTAATACTTCAGTTTAAAAAGTAAACATATTATGGATTATCAGGCAGTTTCTTTGGAAAATAAAAGCAAACAATTTTCAGTTTATTCACTATGTATATATAAATGAAGAACACAGGGAATACAAACAAACTATTAGAACAAGGTGTTGTACATCTAACAGCTCTTTATATACCATATGGACAATAGATGGCATCACCGATTCAATGGACATGAACTTAGGCAAATTCTGGGAAATAGTGAGGGACAGGGAAGCCTGGCATGCTGCAGTCTTTGGGGTTGTGAAGAGTCTGACACAACTTGGTGCCTGGAGAAGAGCAATGGACAATAAAAGCCCCTTTATTATTTAAAAAGTACAAAAGTAATTGTGTTGGTAAAAGCCTTCCACTTGAAAGCCTTCCACTTCCAATCATCAAATTGGTTTAAAAGTTGATTACTTTCCTTTAAAATGAACTTCACTGCAGCTTTTAAAAATAGCTTGGATGAATTGGTATGTGAGGCAATGGAAAACAGTGGCTAAGAGTACAAACTTTTGCAACAGGTTTTCAGGATCCAAATGTTTCCACCAATGAAAAGTTAAATGACTTTAACAAGTTACTTAATTTATGTGTCTCAGTTTTCTCTAAAATGCAGGTAATAGTAACTGATTTAGAGTTGTTTGAGGATTCAGTGAGTTAATACTGCATCTTAATTTGAATGTATTAAATACATGGAATATAGTAAGTGTCCAATAAGTGTTAGTGTAAATCTTATTTAAGTCATTATGAAAACATTTTTTAATTCATATTTTTCTGAATCTAAGTCTCAAAAGTTTTTTCTATATACCAATATCACGGCATTGAAATTTATAGGAAATGAATTTTTGATGTATTACCAATCATGTTGATCACTCATTCTTGTATTTAGGTTTTTATAATCAGATATTTGTAATATCTTATAATATCTTTTTAAAGTCTTATAATCAGGTATTTGGATTATCTGATTCAAAAATACATAGGATATACTAATAATCCCATTTTGTGCTGTGCTGCGCTTAGTCGCTCAGTCATGTCCAATTCTTTGAGACCCCACAGACTAGTCCACCAGGCTCCTCTGTCCATGGGGATTCTCCAGGCAAGAATACTGGAGTGGGTTGCCATGCCCTCCTCCAGGGGATCTTCCCAACTCAGAGATCGAATCCAGGTCTCCCTCATTGCAGGCATATTCTTTACCTACTGAGCCACCGGGAAATCCCATTTTACATATAATATGTTCAGTTTCACCATTTAATATTCTCACAGGAATAAATCTGTTAGGTCAGAAATTTAATTATGTACCCATTATCTAAAAGTGTAAGTTTTTAATAAAGTCTACAAAAACCAGTTAACCCTTTAATAATTAATCATACTTATTCCATGGCATTACATTCTGATGTGGTTTCCATTTCTCTTCAATAACATCTATTCTGTATCTTGCTCAAGGATTCACTCTCTTACAATTCAATTTTCATCTTGTGTGCTCTTTCTTTCATTTTGAAGTCTTTAAGAAACCATTACTCCCAACTGACACTCCTCAGCTTGGTATTTATTTTAAGGCTTCTAGATCAACCATAGAATACATTTGTATTTCTGCTTCCAATACTTTCTGTTTCTATTCTTGCTATTATTTTTGCTTATTCAAAAATTTTTGTTTAACTTTATATGCCCTTATATAGCATGCTAAATACTTTTGATCTGATTCAACCACCAGGGAACTTCCTCTATTAGGTAAATATTTCAGTATTTTTTTTCTTAATCAGGAATACTGCTTCATCACAACTATATATTCAGTTCAAAAATATATTCTTTTATACCATCCTTAACTCGGTCAAATTTTATTCACACAACACTGACATAAAAATGGGAGGCTACCAAATACAGAACATTGATATAAAATTTACTGTTTGACCTCAGTTGATAAAGAATCCGCCTGCAATACAGGAGACCCTGGTTCCATTCCTAGGTCGGGAAGATCTGCTGGAGAAGGGATAGGCTACCCACTCCAGTATTGTTGGCCTTCCCTGTGGCTCAGCTGGTAAAGAATATGCCTGCAATGCTGGAGACCTAGATTCAATCCCTGGGTTGGGAAGATGCCCTGGAGAAGGGAATGGCTACCCACTCCAGCATTCTGGCCTGGAGAATTCCATGGGCTGTACAGTCCATGGGATCGCAAAGAGTAGAACACGACTGGGTGATTTTCACTTTCACTTTGACCTGGAGTAAGTTTCTCTGCTCTCTGGACATGGTTTCCTTATATGCAAATAGACATGATAATCCAGGGCATATGAAACCTTTGGAAACTCCCATGCTCTAGACTGAAAATACATAGTTTAGTGAAGTGGCTCGGTGGTGTCCGACTCTTTGCTACCCCATGGACTGTAGCCTACCACGCTCCTCCATCCATGGGATTTTCCAGGCAAGAGTACTGGAGTGGGTTGCCATTTATTTTCTCATAAATAAAGCAATTTGCTTTCTTCAACTCTATAAAAAGTCATTTTACTTTATTTATTATCCATACTATAAAAATCCATGAAGCCCTTTAAAAGAAAATGTGCTGATACCGGAAGGATACCATATAAACTGTTGATTAGAAATCAAGTTCCCAAATAAACTTTTTATGGTATGAGCCCACTTATTTAGAAAACAGCTAAGACCCATACTTACACATACAAAAATTTATGCATGCATGGTCATGTAAATATACACACGTGTGTACATAATTGTAAATAACATATTGTAACTACATGAAATTATGTAGAAAATGTTTGAAGGTATACTACACAATTTTTTAAGATAATGATTATATAAAAAGAGTGGAGATAAAAAGGTATAATAAAATATGCATCCATGTTATATGACTTTTTAACCCAAACAGATATCTGAGAATTACTTATGCAATTAAAATATCTAAATACAGCTCTAATCAGCAACTTATATATATTCATAATCTTTTATACTTCAGTTATTACTAGATTAATTTGATTTGTATATATGTATCTTAATTATGTTTGATTGGTTTGAAGCTGACAATGTTCATACTAGTAGTTCTTCACTAGGTTATTTTTAACATTAAAAGTCACTCAGTTTTTATGCTGGATATAACTGATTTTCGTATGCTTAAAGAAGCTCAAAAGCTGTTTATTAAAAACATAAGCATTGTGAAATCCTCTGTAATTAAACACCTGGGCAGATGAACATTTAGAAACTGCCATGTAAAAGGAGCCAACTATTTATCCGGGTGGAGACACTGATAGCAAAAGAAGTGGCTCAGTTAATTTGAAGAGTCTCTGGTAATTAATTTTAATATTAATTCAATGTCACTTAGCATTCTAAGCTAGTGAAAGAGGTGACAAAAGTCACACATTATTATAGATGCATTTGCTAATAAAGTTTAAAGGTGTTAGACCCTTTTTATTCTATCTTAATGGTCCTAAATGACTGACTTAATCTCATTTCTGAATGTTCTAAATAGTAGTCCACATTTGCCTTAGATCGCATTAGCATGAAAGCTTAACAAAGGCTAATAAAAATTAAAAAATAATTTAATGGGCAATCTTAGTCACAGCCCCACTAGGGTAATCTCTGGAAATCTCATCCTCAAATCCCCATGGCTAATTCCTAAAGCTCCCAGGGGATCTTACAACTATAGCATCTTACTCCTCAGATGCTCCCAGCAGAGGCTGACAAGCTCCCGTCTCTGTGGTGACATCCTTGGAACCTTCCAAGTATGATGCCTCCCTCACTTATCTTTTGCAGCTCACTGAACTGAGGCGCATGAATTGCAAAGGGGTAGAAATCCTCTTCAATCTCATGTTTAATTCCATCATCAAGTCAGAATCAAGAGCATCCTCATCCCTCTGGGTACTTCATTGGCTCCATCAATGTTTGTTTTCTGAAATTAACTGCACTTTTACTCCATCGTTATAGTTAGCGCAGAAGGTAATTTGATTGACAGGATATTCTGTAAATTCTCAACAGTATTCCTTTCCTTAGACTTTAACAAATAAGGATCCTTATTTGATTTACACTCTACTCTTGTTTCTTCAAAGTGAGCTTCTTTTCCACCTAAGATGATTATATTTCAAGATTCTGCCTATATATATATATATATATATATGCATTATATATGCATATAAATATATGCACGCCTAAGTTGTAATTATCTATGAGATTAAAAATTCCTGAGAGACTTAAAGATGTGAGTTTGGTAAATTTCACTTCATTCCCAGCAGGTTCAAGTACCAATCTTTACATGAGGCTGCTTAGTTTTCAGACATTGGAACCTAACTGGGCCTCCTCATGGAACCTCTGGAACTCTGCTGTAAAATAGAAATACAGTGTGAGTCGTGGACGCAAACCACATATTTAACTTTGTCTTTTACAGGTTATATTTTAAAATAGTAAATAAGAATCAGATGGAAATAGTTAAATAATGTTTTTGTTAGTCAAATCTATCTAAACTATTATTTCAATATGCAATCAATATAAAATGCATTTAAAATTTGTATATTTATTAAAAATTAGAATCTATTTTATACTTATAAAAGTGAAATAAAGAAAGAAGGTGAAGTCGCTCTGTTGAGTCAGACTGTAACCTACCAGGCTCCTCCATCCATAGAATTTTCCAGGCAAGAGTACTGGAGTGGGTTGCCATTTCCTTCTTCAGGGGATCTTCCCGACCCAGGGGTCGAACCCGGGTCTCCCACATTGCGGGCAGACACTTTACCATCTGAGCCACATGGGGAGCCCATTTTTTTTTTTACACTTATAGTATGTCTCAATTTAGACTAGCTAAGACTGCAAGTGCATAACTACATGTGGTTAGGGGCTATTATACAGGTAGGTAGAGATCTGAATAGTGTAGAAATTCTGGGTACCAAGTGGCCCAACAGTTTAATGAAAAACTGTTTCATTTAAAGATGTTTTTCAAATATCATTCTAACTTCTGTATACCATGTACAATGATGAACAATCCTGAGAAATTGTTTCTTTGGATCAATACATAACAGTTTGCTCTCTGACACATGCTTTATTCTGCTTGTTTAAAAAAAATGCAAAAAGAATATTTCTTTTTAATGCAATCATTTCACAATTTACACAGAGTTAGGAAAAACTATTTTCTTTGTTTTAAATTACAAGATTAGTAATAAATCCTCACTGTAAAACATCAAACACTATAGAAGCATATAAATTAAAAACTGAAAGTAATTGCTCCTCGTATTCCCTATTTTGCTTCCTAGAGTTACTTAAGTTTGCTGTGTATCTTTCCAGACATTTTTCTATATTAAATAGATGTGTAGACAGAGCTATTAAATACCCAGATGTGTTTAATGGGAATGAACAGATTCATTGGCAAGGTCTAGTACATAAACGTGCTTGATGACTTGGAAACATCAGGTTGCCTAACGGAAGGTACTATACTCTTTCTTGCTGGCAGAGCTCCTATTTTATCTAAGTATCCACAATTACTGTTGCCACATGTGCAGAGAAGAGCTAAAAAGTGAGATACTGATTAGTCTGAGCCCGTGAAGTAATTCCCTTTTCTTAGCCAATGACTGACTCTGTCAGAGGTGTATGATGTGGTTTTGTCCAATAAAAACAGTGGACAAGGGAGGGAATTTCTTGCTTGTAAAAAGAGCTGCATGAAAAAGAAAAGAAAAGAAATAGCTGCATAGAAAAGAACAGTCTTTTTCTTTTCGATTTTGCTGCCTACCTGTGATGCCTACAATGACATGTTGGGGCTCTGAAGGGAATCAGCTTAAGGACAGAAATTAATGTATCAAAATCAATACATGAAATAATGGACAGGATCTTTGATGTCATTGAAGAACTCTTTCTGGGATGTGAGACAACAATCCTCTTACTGCTACTGTTTAGTCCCAAAGTCGTGTCTGACTCTTGTGACCCTCTGGATTCTAGTCCGTCAGTCTCCTTTGTCCATGGGATTTTCCAGGCAAGAATACTGGAGTGGGTAGCCATTTCCTTCTTCAGGGGATCTTCCCAACTCAGGGATTGAACCCACATCTCCTGCTTGGCATGCAAATTCTTTACTAATGAGCCACCTGGGAAGACCTTTCTTATTGCTAACCCACTGTTAGTTGTGTTTTCTGTTATTTGAAAATTAAAACATCTTAATTGAGACAAACATCCAAAAAAATATGTTTTATAGAAAGTCAAAATGAAATAAGAATAATTTTCATTAGTGAAACTGATTTAAGCTACCAGTTATTAATGAGGAAGTTACTAATTTTCTGTCAACTTATTTCCATACATGATCCACACATTATAATTATCTCAGTTATCTGCAAAAAAAGAGTAATTTTCAAAAGAACAAATAAACAAATATTTAGTGTTATTGCTGTTAGAAATAACACTGGTACAATTTAGGTAAGCAAAATGTAAGCATACCATCAGAATTATCTGTTTTAAAATGTTTTTGTATATATGCAAATCTTTAATAGATTATAGAATATCATGAAACCTGCTGTCAGTAGCAAGTTATAAACATAGAAATTAAGAACTTTGAATAGATTTAACTGATTGGGATCAAACTGTATAAATTAATCATAAAGACTGAAATTTTTATAAGCAAAATGATGAAAAATTAGCAATTTCACATGATATGAACTAAAATAGACATTTAAAACTTTTCAAAAATATATGAAAACTGGTATTGTTTTTAATTTCAAAGCTTTTTTCTTTTCATAATGATCATTGAAGTTTAGTATGCTTATGTCACTTACCTAGAAAAACTAGAACTAGAGCTCGACTTGATAAGACAAGTGTAACATAGCAAATGGGACAGGGATTGGCTGGGGATATCATTTTTTTCTACATAATTCTAAGGCAAACATCTTTGATCAGTTATAACATTAAATCTGTTTGAAGATATAGTCATACAAAATATATAACCACATTTCTTTATAACTATAATGAATGTTCTATTTTAATTGTGAGAATAAAAAATATTTATACATATTTGCATATTCACAGAGCATGATGTTAATATGCTAATGCATATTTTTAACAGAGTTTATAGAGAGCATAATGAAAATAATATTTGCCATAAACTTTAGAAATACTATATATGGTAATGCTCTTATTTTTAGAATAACATTTACATGGAAAAGGATGAAATTGGGACTTCTAAGTTATTCAGCTGCTCTAAATGAGGATTACTATTCAATATCAAACTCATGTTTTGTGCTAAGTATGACAGAAGCTAGATTAAAATGAATAAATATATAATTAGGGTTTGTCAAATGGGTATGTTAGGGGTAATATTTTGCTTGGTGTATTTACAAAGCATTAATTATTTCTCGGTCTTAAAATCCTCTATTTTTAGCATTTTCTCTGGTTCATATCATTTTAAAATAGCAGACAAAAATTTACACTTTTTTCCTATCTCATCCCAACCAATAGCCATTATTCAGATTAAGCGAAAAGTCTTACAACTCTTCTGACATCATTGTGATATTTAGCACGTGGGATTATCAATGCTTGATGACTGAATACAGAGGGACATATAAATGGACAGAGGAAAGTGATAGGTTCAATTTGGTATTCAGGAGGACATATCAAGTAGTAGGCAGTTGATATACAAATTGGGGATTCAGGAGGATATATCAAGTAGTAGACAGTTCATATACAAATTTGGGATTCAGGAAAGTAGGTCAGCTGAAGATACTAAACTAGGGAATTATTAGTATAGAGGTGCTAGCTAAAAGAAGGGTCTTCCCACTGGCTCAGAGGTAGAGAATCTGCCTACCAAGCGGGAAACAAGGGTTGGATCCCTGGTTTGGGAAGATTCACTGGAGAAAGAAATGACAATCCACTCCACTCTTCTTGCCTGGGAAATCCCATGGTCAGAGAAGCCTGGTGGGCTACAGTCCATGGGATCACAAAAGAGTCAGACACAACTTATGGATTAAACACCACCACCAAGCTAAAATAAAATGGAGGAAAGAAATTAAGAAAACCTGGTCACAGAATATAATGGACTGAATGTTTGTGTCCCTTCCAAATTCATATGTTGAACTCCTAACACCCAGTGTAATGGTATTAGGAGATGGGATTTGGGGGAGGTAATTAGGTCATGAGAAATGCTGGGCTGGAAGAAGCGCAACCTGGAATCAAGATTGCTGGGAGAAATATCAACAACCTCAGTTATGCAGATGACACCACCCTTATGGCAGAAAGTGAAGAAGAACTAAAAAGCCTCTTGTGAAAGTGAAAGAGGAGAGTGAAAATGTTGGCTTAAAGCTCAACATTCAGAAAACTAAGATCATGGCATCTGGTCCCATCACTTCATGGCAAATAGATGGGGAAACAGTGAAAACAGTGGCTGACTTTATTTTTTTGGGCTCCAAAATCACTGCAGATGGTGATTGCAGCCATGAAATTAAAAGATGCTTACTCTTTGGAAGGAAAGTTATGACCAATCTAGATAGCATATTTAAAAGCAGAGACATTACTTTGCCAACAAAGGTCTGTCTAGTCAAGGCTATGGTTTTTCCAGTGGTCATGTATGGATGTGAGAGTTGGACTGTGAAGAAAGCTGAGTGCCGAAAAATCGATGCTTTTGAACTGTGGTGTTGAAGAAGACTCTTGAGAGTCCCTTGGACTGCAAGGAGATCCAACCAGTTTATCCTAAAGATCAGTCCTGGGTGTTCATTACAAGGACTGATGCTGAACCTGAAACTCCAATACTTTGGCCACCTCATGTGAAGAGTTGACTCATTGGAAAAGACCCTAATGCTGGGAAGTACTGAGGGCAGAAGGAGAAGGGGACGACAGAGGATGAGATGGCTGGATGGCATCACCGACTCGATGGACATGGGTTTGGGTAGACTCCGGGAGTTTGTGATGGACAGGGAGGCCTGGCATACTGAGATTCACGGGGTCACAAAGATTCGGACGCGACTGAGCAAGTGAACTGAACTGAATTAGGTCATGAGAGTGGAGCCTCTAGAATGTCTACCTACGATGCACAGTTTAAGCCATGTGAGGATACAAGAGAATTCCACAGTGCCCAACACTGAAGAGGGCCTCATGAGAGCTTATGAGATTTCCAGCCTCCAGAAGAGTGGGAAATAAACTTCTGCTCTTTATAAATCACCCAGACTATGGTACTTTGATATAGTAGTCCTAACTAAGACAGGGAGGGAAGAGAAATAGGAAAGAGAGGTATCTTAGAGGTTGAGACAAACATGTGCTTTTTTTAAAAGGACATGAAATAAAGTCCATGAGGCTGAGACATAAGAAGTATTTACCGAAGTAGACTGATAAAACAGTTGGTGACCAAATCATGAAGAGACTTGCCTATCAAACTTTAGTTACTAGCTGGCCATCAAATATTTTGAAGCAGGGAGAGACAAGATCATAAAATCTAATCTACGAGGTAGTAATTATCTCTGAAAGTGGTGTGTGTGTGCGTGTTGTGTGTGTGTGTCTGTATATCTGTGAGTCTGAGTGTGTATGTTGGTGGAGGGGGTTGCTGTGGGGAAGTGGGTTGCTAGGACAAAGAGAGAATTTTGGACCAGCTAGAAAATATGTAGTTTGTTGTAATGAGATGATCATTACATGAAATGGAATGGAATGGAAAGGAAAGCATGGATTAAAATCTTAGATATAAAAATTAAGAGTAGTAACAGCATGTAGAGACTGAAAATCAGCTAGGAGGAATTAAGATGACAGTGGGAGTCAGAGACTGAGGTCACTGGCATGGTGGGGGTGCCCTTAAATGAAAGTAGAAATGTGGGGAGAAAAATAGGTTTGGGTTGTATTATCATGAATTCCATTTTGAACAGACCAGCAAGTAGGATACCCAGATCTATTGACAGAAATTTCAGATATATAGATGTGGATCCAATTTTCCTCAGTGCAAGAGAAATGTACCCACATATTTTTAAATATTTTTAAATACACCATAGAAACATCCAGCAAAATATGTAGTGCATAAATGGAAGTTGGTTTCCATTGATGACATTTGTAAAACTATAATTGCCCGTAGATAATCACTTTTATTGAAGTATAGTTGATCTACAATGTTGTGTTAGTTTCAGGTGTATAGTAAAATGATTGCTATACATATAATTTTTCAGATTCTTTTCCCTCATAGGTTATTATAAAATACTGAGTACAGTTCCAATAATAATTTTAAAACTATATTTAAATGCAAAAAGTAAATGAAAGCCATTTTATTTCACATTTGTTTAAAGTTATGCTTGCTTTTAGAGGGACACAAACCAGTTCTGTCATTTCTTTCCAACACATTCACTATTGTCATTAGCGGCTGAGATTTTTCCATATAGTGAATGGTGCCAACACAGAGAACTTTGCCAACTTATTCCAATTAAAGACTGTTTCTCTCTAGAGGGCATGGAATATTTTTACCCTCTCTGTCAAAAGACACTCTTTTGTTTTGTGTTTCATGTAACACTTTGTATGTAAGAAGGTGAGGAGCTTATGTGAGGCAATTTTAAATTGTTTAGCCAGCAGGAAGCTTATGTAATGCTTTGTTCCTTAATGAGGGCACCTGAATCTTCAAACAAAATTACTAGTTTTTTCAAGTGCAGGTGATCAAATTAGGTGTGGGACATGTGCCAAATGTATGTAAACAAAGGAACCATTTCCAAGGATGCTGACTGAAACAAGTGGAAACAGGATCAGACTAATCAGTGACGGAATTTATAGGATTAATAAGTTAACCTACTGGGTCTCACCAGATTCTGAAATAGTTATAGCACTGCTGTAGACAGGATGGGTACAAGCCTTCCCAGTTTTTCTAGAAGGGTGTAAATTTCAGATTTGTTTGTTTGTTTGTTTCTGTATTACAATATTTACTAGTAGCAGGTCATATGTACAATTTTTATTTCGAAAAATGTTACCATGGGCTATTTTGTTCCTTCCTAATAATCACTTCTCCTTCTTAAGACTTTGATTTCAGTCCATCTACTTAAACCAGCTTCACTCAGCTTAGCATCCCACCCTCAGCTCCAGGATGGGCACAGTACTTGAAATCGACCCTCAGCTCCAGGATGGGCTAGTGATTGCTTATAGAAGCCAGGCCTATGACAAATAGTCTACGTGATCCCCCTTGCGTCTTCAGTTGACTTAGTAAAGAGCATCCTACCTAACCTATTTCAGTTGGATCTTTGGGCGATGATGTTTTCCTAGGGATATCTGGGAAAGACAGGCTCTTACGTTTTTAAAGACAGTCATTGCAATTAGCATGCCTCTCATTCTGGCCACTAGTGATCAGCCTAGAACTCCTGCATCTATCTCATTATGAGGATGAGGATAAAATGGTTTGTGAAGGAGAGCTAAAATAAAGGGAATCTAAGTTGAAAGAAGCTAGAGTCTTGATAGAACAACATTTTGATTGATCACTGCCTTACTTTAAAGATTTGTTCAATTAAATAAGCATTCATTTAAGACAATTAAGTTGTCTTTATTGTCAACAATTTGTTGCAGCCAAAAGCATCCTAATGGTAGTTTGCTTAAACCACAGTTTTTCACATTTCCATGACACATAAAACAATTCATACTTTCCTTCAGTCTTGTGCTACTTTATTTTGGAATGATTCGGGGTTTACAGAAGAGTTGCAAAAACACCACAGTTTCTGTATACCTTTCATTTGGTGAAATCTGATTGTGGTACAATGATCAAAACTAAGAATTTAACAGGGTACAATGTTATTAACTACAGAATTTATTCAGCTTTCACCTGTTTTTTCATTAAGGTCATTATTCTGTATCAAGGCCCAAACCAGGGTCCCAGGTTGCATTTAGCTGTCATGTCTTCCTAATCTCTTTTATTCTGTGATACTTGTTCATTCTTTCCTTGTCTTTCATGACTTTGACCACTAAACAGTCAGCTATTTTGTATAGTGTCACTCAATTTGGCTTTGTCTGGTGTTTCTCAAAATTAGACTGAGGTTATGCATTATTAGGAAGGATACCACAGACACGTACTATGTCTCAGTGCATCATAATAGAAGCTCAGGATTTGATAAGTCTGCAGATGTTTACACTGATCATTCTATAAGGGGGCATCTTATACTTCTCTAGTGACCTGTAAAGTTACTACGTTTTTCTTTGTAACTGATAGATTTGGGGAAGGTATAGATTGTGAGTATGCAAATAGCCTCTTTCTCCTTGAACTTTTGTCTACTAATTTTGCCACCCATCACTGTGTCTTGCCTGCAGGAAGCCCAGTTAATTATCACTACGGTGTTCTGATTTTCTATTTCTTTCATTTCTTCTACATTTTTAGTTGGAATTATTCTATAAGAAAGACTTGTCCACAGAAAACAGCAAAATTTTGTAAAGCAATTATCCTTCAATAAAAAATAAATAAATTATTTAAAAAATTTTAAAAGTCTTGTCCATTCTCTCATTCACATTTTTATTTAATTATTTATTTACAATATCATGGACTCAGAGATATTTGTGTCATTCTCTTGGTAATAATCAAATACGTTTATAACTTATTTGTTGCTCAAATTGTTCCAGCTTGGCCATAGTGAGCTTTTCCTGGCTGGCTCCTATGTCCTTCTGACACTTCACCCTTCCTTCCTTTCTGTTCCCTTTTCTCCTTTCTTTCCTTCCCTTCTTCCCCTCCCCTTCCTTTCTCTTCCTCCCTCTTCCCTTTCTTCCATCTTTCCTTCCTTCCTCCCTCTCTTTCCTTCCTTCTCTTTCTATCTTTTCTTTGCTTTTTTTTTAATAGTTCCAGACTCATTTTGCATTTTCCCTACTCCAGTCAAACTACTCCAATCACTTCACCAAAGAACCTCAGCAACTTTAAATGGATCATGCTACTTACTAAAAATTCTTATTGCTGCTTGAGTGTCATTGTCTCTAGGTTCTGCCAATGAATAAAGACAGGAGACATCTGTATGCATATTAACACATTCACATACACTGTTGTACACTCCAGTCTCTTTCCTAAGCCCTGCTCCTGCCCTCTGATCACATGATGGCATCTTGGAACTTGGACCTTTCTATGTTTATATGAACTTACGTGAATCTTTTGGCTGTTCCCGACAATTTTCCTAGGCACAGAGAAATATTATTAGTTGGGTCAAATAATCTAATTGAAAATGATACCTTCCTAAGGTAGGACTGTAGAGATCTCTCTCTTATCTGACACTTCTATCGGTGGTTTACCACAGTTGCAGATTTCCTATTTATACTCAACACCATGACCACACCATTCTCAATTAATGTATGAATTGAAGGCTTGACCAGCTGGACAGGTGAAAGCCTGACACTTTTAGAAAGAACACTAATACTCAGCTTATAGAATCATCAGTGCGATCACCTATCTATGGATAGCACCCATATACTTTATAGTCCTGGCAAGGGACACATCCATGTAAGTATCTCTTCTTCTGACTCAAACATTGTGACATAAAGTCTTATCCCACAGTGTACCAGAGTAAACAAGAGCCAGGATGAAACACATGAAATCATGCTGGAAGTCTAGTCAAAGCTTTGATCATGAAGGTCTCTTGTTATTGTAGGACTCAGATCTCATGTCAGAAAACTTGATACTTCTTTATGTTGGATATTTTTGCTATTTCTTATCACTGCCAAGAAGAGACTTCAGTGATATTCACTTTGTAATCTTCCATCCCTATGGACTCTCTGGTAAGAATGCATTAGATCAATATACTGTCTTAGCCCCTGTTCTTTATGTCTATCCATTTTACTATCTTGACTGTGTTTTGCTTAACACAAAAATTCTTTTGTTATCAGCTTTCACTCAGTTGTGGGTTCCATGAACTGTATTACCTGCTAATATTAGAAACTGTCCTATGAATACTTTCATACACATTGTTTCAGTTTAGCAAGCTTTGTCTCTTGCCCATTTCCAATCAGTAATCGATGTTACATCTTATTAGACTATAACCGACTTTGTCCAAGCTTAGGTTAAACATATAAACAACAATATAGCACAACTATACTTTTCTCAGTTATTGCTGTGGTAACATAATATGAATTTATGGAAAAGACACTCTGTAGATAGAATAGGGTCAAGTTGTGATTTAACATCAAACTCAATTCAAATACCTCACCATGATCCCTCACTGTTCCTAAACAACTAATATTTCAATACTCTGATATGAAGAAAAACTTAATCACAAAAGAATATATATGAGACAAGGAGTTAGAAATAACTTAAAAGAATGACCAGGTTCACCAGAAGGTGTATTTCTGAAAATTGAGAGTGAGAAAAATATTTGGAAGGCATTGCAACTAACTTTGTACTATTAATGTAAAGCCTCATATAAATACATCAATGAGGGCTTCCAAGAGTCTCACATGTGCTATAGTCACTCATGAATGTCGACTCCGCTGAAGCTGAGAATGCTAGGGCAGAGGAGAGCAAAATCTACCTGCAGCGGCAGGTGTAGGGTGATCACCCAGACAGCACAAGGACTGTGCCAACACATAAACCCAGTGAGGTCCCGGGCCTAGCACTTCTCCAGTATCTTTCTATATACATCAGGCTTTCACAATATCAAAATGTAATCATTTAAAAGATGGTTTTAAAAGACTGTAATAATGGCACCATGATAAATGATGCCATTTTATTCTGTTGGTCAACTTTAGTAAATGAGTTAGTGAGGGAAAGGAGTGAAATAATTAAATAATATAAAGTATTGAATATGAGTGGCTTTTATAAAGTGATCTTGGGCGTTTTATTCATCCATTTTTGCCTGCCCATATAGACAACTAAGTCAGTATTTATATGTAAAAATCAAGTATTTATATGTAAAACTCAGTGGTGTCAATGCTGTTATACAGGCTAGAGTCCTCCCACTCGAAATATGCTGCATTCATAATGCCTAGAATTTGCTACTCTGCATATTTGCAGAGCTTAAACTAGGAGAATTCCAATCTTCTCTTAAGGAATCAAATACTCAGAGCCAACAAGACTCCTAAGGCTTAGTGACAACATAATTCACCTCCAGGAAACCTGTTGTTACACCCCTCTGTGCTTCTATAGCATCTCTACATGTCTTTGTCAGCACTCATCCTATGGAATGCTATACAGCTCACTGTGTATTAATTTCCCCCTTAGAACAAAATCCATGTTATACATTTTTATATCTCTTAGACTTCACATCTGTATAAGACTGCATCTCTAAATATGTGGCACTGAGTAAAGACCAGCTAAATAAATTTATAAGCAGTAAATAGTATAGACATTTTTCTTCATAAAGACAGTCTCTAGGAAAATATTTATAGGAAAAGATAGTTCTAATTTGCTTAAATGTTTGGATTTATTTTTAAGTAAATATTTCAGAAAATAATGTCAAACATGAAAATTTAGAAATCCAGTTTTTGAGAACAAAAATGAAATCAGATAAAGCTCCATGGTTTTAAAAGTCTTAGTGAAGTATTTGGAACAGTCTTTAATTAAATACAGAATGATGTCATTGTAAGTCACTAGCGTCTAATACTTTCCACTTCTAGCCCTTTCTAAAACAGTAAATCTAGAGGAAACATTAAGTTACACATAACACAATGTCCCTTTCATTAAAAAGCTATGAGATTATTATTTTTTTCCTTCTAGAGGGTAAAGTACTTTGTGGTTAAGCAAAAGTACAAAACTTCCTATGTGAATATGAGACACAAGAGAGAAGCAATTTAATCATTTTAATCTAATGAGTGCCAAAATAGTTCATTTATACTGTGAGCTGAAATTCAATAACCCACTTTTGCTCCAAGGTTGATTTATAACGATTAAATATTTTCATAGTTGTTCCTTAATGACTGAAATTAAGCTGATTTTTGTTACGTAAATATGAATAGTTCTATCCAAGATGAATACAATAGGAGTATACAGACAGCCTATTGGGCACCTACTACCTAACAGTTTACATACAGACTTATTTCAGACATTCAGAAAATCATTCAGTATTATTAAAAATCATTAGAGCTACATAACAAAATGAGGAGAATAAATAAACTCTTGTTCAAACTTATGTGTCTAAATTATTCGAATCCCATTTTACAACCAGAGTTGAGTGAGGTACTGCTTGTATGTTGTGTATGTGTGTGTGTAGGTATATCTGTTTCTAAATAATAAATAGTACAATTGTTTATGAAAGACCTTTTTGGAATTTTAAAGGTCAGTGTATGTAAAAATAGCAAGTTGTTAAAAAGTGGGCGTTTTCACACACAATAAACACATTTTATAAATAATGAATTTGTAGAAAACTTAATTTTGAGATAAAAGTCATTTTTTTCCACCAATCATTATACATACGTACACTAGTGATTAATTTGAAGGTTTTAGAATTGTGGCTCCCATATTTTACTGTTCCTCTCTCGTCCTTCTATCAAATGTTCCCTACAGACTAGTTAACACTATTTTATTTGGTTCTACCTTATATATCTTGATCTGGGCCTTTGTTCATTGAAATTATTAAAAAAAAAAAAAATACTCTCCCTTTATTTCTATCTCTGTCAAAATTAAAACTTTCTTCAAAGTCCTTCTCAAGAAATAGATGGATTATATCAGAAATTAAGAATTCAAAAATTATCAAGACCAAGAAATATTCATTATTAGAAGTATGGCAGAATATCAAGTAATACTAAGGAAAAACAATAAAAAATTGGTTGTTGTTGTTGTTGTTTTTGGCTAAGCGGGTCATAATCTAGGATAACTAGAACTATGTGAAAGAGAGGTTACAAAAAGAAGATAAAAAGATGATTGCAATGGCAAAATTAAGTAGGAACAGACTTGGCTCTAGAGAGTTGTGGTAGGCTGAATAATGGCCTCCTTAAAGATATGGACACCCTAATCTATGGAATTTGTGAAGATGTTATCTTACACAGCAAAAGGAGTTTCAAAGTTGTAAAGAATTTAAGGATTTTGAGGTGGCAGATAATCCTGGATTATCTGGACGAACCCAACACAATCACAAGGGTTCTTGAAAGAAGGAAGAAGGAGGATCAGAGTGAGAAAAAGAGGTATGATGAAGAAAGCAGAGGTTTGAAATGATTCAAGAAGAGGCCACAGGGCAAGGAATGTAAGTGGCCTCTAAATGCTATACAAGACAAGAAAATGGATTCTTTCTAGGGCCTCTAGAAGGAACATCCAACCCTTCCAACCTCCAGATCTGCAAGATAATAACTTTGTGCTCTTTAAAGATACTAAATTTATAATAATTTGTTACAGTAATAGTAGGAAATGAATACAAAAGTCAGTACAATTCAAAGAATGCCACTTGAACTTTAACTGAGACAAAATTTGTGCTCCTAAGTTCCATTTTGTCATTTACTTACTGTGTGAATTTGGATCAACTACTTTCCCTTTTTGATCCATCCCATCCAGTGTAATATGCACACAAGATCTCTTTCCAAACACATGTCCCCAAATATGCTTCATGTGCATCTGACTCTCCAAACTAAGGTTTTTTTGGATCCATCTTAATATCTGACTCAGGCTCTCATTAGTCAAGTTTTCCTTCCTGAGAATTTGGGGTTGGGCTTGAGAAAGAGCTATTAACACTGACTTATCTCCTGAAACTGAAGAATAACCACTTTCTCTCTTTGTCATAGATACATAGATAAACCAAGACAAAGATATAGAGATAAAAGCAAATAGGAGACTGAGAGAGTTTTTTGCTTCCTGAATTCCTAACATTGTCAGGTCTTTCTCCTTTGTCAGATTCTTCTCCTTTCTTAAGGCCTGGTTATATTGTGGCCATTGGTTCAGGAACCATCACGTATCATACTATACATTTCCTTTCCTTGTTTCAGTTCAGTTCAGTTCAGTTCAGTTCAGTTCAGTCGCTCAGTCGTGTCCGACTCTTTGTGACCCCATGAATTGCAGCACGCCAGGCCTCCCTGTCCATCACTAACTTCCAGAGTTTACTCAAATCCATGTCCATCGAGTCGGTGATGCCATCCAGCCATCTCATCCTCTGTCGTCCCCTTCTCCTCCTGCCCCCAATCCCTCCCAGCTCCTTATTTAATCTAGCATAAATTACTTTCTTTGATGAAAAAAAACTGACATAAAATACACCTTGGAGTGGATGTGTAAAGATAAATGATAATGTAGTTAAAGTTTTAGCAAAATTCTTGACATATAGTAAGAGTTCAATAAATGGTAGCTATGCTTATTTGTATATTTCCATTACTACTAGCACTCATATGAGGACAAGGAGGAGGGGAGGGAGAAGGAATTGGAGTGAAGAGAAAGGAGAAAGGCAGGAAGGGAGCATTTTTATTAACTCTAAATATAGCAGAGAGGATTTCAAATGTTCTAAGTTACAGTGGGAACAGAGTGGATGGAAATTTTGTTTCTCTAGTTCTGTTTCAGGATAGGAGCAATGTCATTTCTGTTTCTATCCCCGCCTCATTTTGAGGAGACACAATAAAATTGATAATACCAATAGGATATAGTAGAAAATGTGAGAATACAAGTCATGTTCTCTGTAGTCTTGAGGTGGTCACAAATCACAAAATTACCATTACATATGAACCACCATTGCCTTCATAAAACTAGTATACTGTGAATATGCAGTATGCTATGAATAGGAATATCTTTTAAAAAAAAGAGAGGAGTATCTTCCAGTTATTATACTACTAGGTTGAAGAAGTGAGAAAAGGTTTCATATTTTGGGGGGGGGGGCATAAAAGCAAAAGCAGATACTATTTAAACAGCTTATAACTACTCACAATAAAAGTAGCACATCTTTTCAGAACAAAACTGGATGCTGCTATAGATACTTTATTAAGGACAGCAGAAGGTACTCTGCCCGTTGTGTTTAGTTCATTTCAGTCACTCAGTCTTTGAAACCCCATGGACTATACAGCACGCCAGACTTCCCTGTCCATCACCAACTCCCGGAGCTTGCTCAAACTCATGTCCATTGAGTCGGTGATGCCATCCAACCATCTCATCCTCTGTCGCCCCCTTCTCCAACTACCTTCAATCTTTCCCAGCATCAGGGTCTTTTCCAATGAGTCAGTTCTACACATCAGGTGGCCAAAGTATTGGAATTTTAGCTTCAGCATCAGTCCTTCCAATGAATATTCAGGACTAATTTCCTTTAGGATTGACTGGTTTGATCTCCTTGCAGTAAGCTTAAGTTTAGTTGTTTAACAAGTTAATTCTAATACCATCAATGAGCTAGGTAGAGTTTTATTTTAAAGTGTAAAGAAAAAGACCAAAGTTCAATGATTTTCTCACAAAAGTAAATATCTTCTAATCCTTTAAGCCACATGAATATGTTGTTTGCTGTAGAAATTTGCACTCACCTAAAATATTGTATAGGGCTTTCCAGGTGGTGCTAGTGGTAAAGAGCCTGCCTGCCAATTCAGGAGAGGTAAGAAATGGGAGTTCAATCCCTAGGTCAGGAAGATCCCCTGGAGAAGGAAAGGACAACCCACTCTAGTATTCTTGCCTGGAGAATCCCACAGAAGAGGAGCCTGGAGGGCTACAGTCAGTAGGGTAGCAAAGAGTCAGACCTGACTGAAGCAACTAAGCACACACGCAAAAAATACTGTATTAAAACCTAATCATTTAATCTTTGGAGCTGTCTACTACAACCCAATGGTACGTCAAAGAAGTATTTATACAACCACTTGCATTCTTTGGATAGGTTAATCCTCTTGCACATGTGTTCTTTAAAATCTGTAAGAAAATTAAGGTACTAAGAAACTGAATAGGAAGTTAAATTCGTATAGAGCTTATCTCACCAAATCATCTACTCTCAGCGCTTTCTTCAGGTAGCGAGAAGGAAGATTGATATCCCTAATTGCATGGTTCACCTAATGAACCACAATATAATCACATTTCTGGAAATACTGATAAAGTGCTGCCTCTTAAACTGTTAGAATAAAGTACAGTAGTGCATTTTGCAAAGGAAACAGGTTCAAGGAGGAGGACTGAGGTATTTCAGCCCTTACTCCTGAAAGTGAAGCAAAATTTGTTTAAGAAGCAATAAGTGTATAGAAAGAAAGAGAATGAAAAAAAAAAAAAAAGAGAGAATACCTCACTTCATATATATTGTTCCCTTTAAGCCCTATGTGTACAGTCTGAATCAAGCTGTCTATAATTTGTGAAAAAATACCTGGATGTCAGGGCTCTTAGATGGTATTCAGGTAGAAATGATCCAGTTTTTCGGTTTTAAACCTAAGTGGTTTCTTCTTACTAGTTAGATATGCATAGAATCCTTTTATTTTATGAACTCTTAAATATGTACAAAGATACAATTTTAAAATCAAGAACAACTGAAAAAATTAATAAAAGTTTTCATATCTCAGATATGAAATTGCCCAAATTGCCTTTTGGTGAAGAGCAGTCATTAGATATCCACTCAACATTCTGCAGCTCTAGGTAACTTTCCATGGTAAGAAAATTGAAAACTTTCAGATTACTGACTACACCTTAAACTTCAAAACCTTTGAATATCTTGATGTAAAGAATGAAGGCAACAATATGGTTAATAGTTCTTCTTGTCAGAGTGATCTACAAAAAACCATTGAATTGATGATTTGTTAGCCTTGACATTTTAGCAGCTCATCCATTTCCTGAGTAATTTCATGGATTAAAAATGTCAGGTTGGATATTATTGTTTTAAACAAACATATGTATTTTCCTATCTGCATATCATATTGTGACCAACATAAGATAGGATCTACTAAAGTAAAGCTTCCGAGAATATTTGAAGTGAAAGCTAAAAATAGCACAATTTCATGATTTTTGTTGTGTTAAATTTGAAGTGTAGGATGTGATGTATACCACAATTCCTTAAATGTTAAATCCACAGGAATGATGCTACATCAACTCATACCAATGCTTTCTGGTCAGTACAACTGGCAATAGTTCAGGAAGACTGAACTTCTATGTGAATACTCAAAGTGCTATTCTAACTATAGAGATGATGCTGAGATTAGGTCCTACTGAGCGAATTTGTCTTTCCTTTTGAATCCCCAGTGTGAAGTGATCTAAAGTGTATATGTTAATCACTCAGTCGTGTCTGACTCTTTGCAACCTCATGGAATGTAGCCTGCCAGGATCCTCTGTCCCCGGAATTCTCTGGGCAAGAATACTGGAGTGAGTGGCCATTCCCTTCTCCAAAGGATTTGCCTACCCCGGGGTCAAACCCAGGTCTCCAACATTGCAGGCAGTTTCTTTACTGCCTGAGCCACTAGGGATGCCTCCAAGGCAGTACCTACATAACTTTAAAGAAACACAGATTCAATTGGTTGGCTATTGTGTCCACATGACAACAAATAACATGTTTGACTTATTTTTAAACTTAATTGACTTTCATTTTCTCTGAATATTTGAAAGTTGCTGAATGTTTTGAGGTCATGATATCAGCCTAAATCTCAAGAAATAAAGGATAAGTGTCATAAAATATCTTCTCTACTCTACTCACTTGAACACTTTCTCCACTTAGTGATTCCTTACTGCATTATCTTGAAGAGGTCTTGTCTTACACATATTAATCTTGAAGGAACAGTGGAGGGGGGGCACCTGTATTGATTTAGTCAGACAATTGTAATTCTTAACTCTCAGTATTACCTGTATAAAAACCTCCATGTTTTTAATATTTTATAAAATATTAAGTGGACTGTGGGTTTATTGATCATTAAGTCCACAAATAATCTGTGAAATAAAAACTAGAAAGCTGTATGAATAATGTGATACTATTCTCAAACTGGACAATAATGACTGTCCTGAAGAAGTATATTTGGAGCTGAAATCTAAAGAAATAGTAAGATTTAGGAAAGGAAAGCAAGAGTGCAAGAGAATGAATGTGCAGAGACAAGCACAGAGGTGAGGAGTAGGCTTTATCTGGGAAAGGCTGGTGAACTGGGAGAAATGGTAGGGAGATGGACACAGATCATCTCATGAAAAGAAGCTTTAGTGACCATAATCAAATGCCACTGAGAAGTTTTAACTGGACAGGTGGTATAATCAGACGGAATTGCTTTAAAAGTTTATTTTAGCATCATTCAAGAGAATAAAAAGGAAGATGATAAAAGAAAATAAAGAAAGAATGATGCTCAGTGAGCACATAAGGAATGACTGAAAGTGTCCAGATTATAAATTATCTCTTTTCTGGGGTTTCCCTGGTGACTCAGATGGTAAAGAATCTGTCTGCAAAGCAGTAGACCTGGGTTTGATCCCTGGGTTGGGAAGATCCCCTGGAGGAGGGCATGGCAACCCACTCCAGTATTCTTACCTGGAGAATACTCATGGAAATGATAAATTATCTCTTTTCTAGGTTTCTCATATTACAATATTATTTTTAATACAAAGCAATAAAGCATTTTTAAAAATAAGAAATTTTTTAAAGAATAAAATTCATTCATAATCCTATTATACTCTTACAAAACTACTTTTGTTTTATGTAAGTTTTTAAAATTTTGGTCCAGAGCATGCATATTTTATATCATTGTAATTGTAGCATATATATCACTTTGTATTTTGCTTTTGTATGCTTTAGTTTATCATAAGCATCCCCTTGTTCCTGTTATATATTATATTCCATCAAGATAAGTCATACTTGGTATAACCAGGCTATTACTGTTAGTTTAGAAACACTGCAATTTGAAGTACATGGATATCCATGGGTTACCTTATGGGAATCCATGAATTGTTTGAATTTGGATGCAATGTTTTGAATGTACATGCAAAGTTCTGAATTTTTCTAGAGAATTCATATTATTCATCTGGTTGTCAAATGGCATGCAACACAAATGGCTATGAGTATACATAAGCATTCAAAGTTGGTAAAATTCCAAGTCGCATTGTTTGAGAGAGTAAAGGGAAAGAAAAGTGCACTGTGGTACAACTTGCACCATAAAATTGCATTCATTTTAAGGATTCAAGGGACGCCTGCCAAGAAGTAAAAGAAAAGCCATCTGACAAATTTCTAGGAATTGAGAAAGTATAGAGAAATGTCTAACGAATTACTATGTACTGAGAAAGATAATTTAAATATTATGCCATATGCAATGTATTCCTACCTCTCTCAGTCACCTCTCTTAAAAAAAATTCTAAATAATGTTTTAACCACTGCTATATATTTGATCATATAGAATAACCATGAATTTCAGAAAATGCCCCATCAATAATACAAAAGGAAATGTTGAAAATATGAATTCTAGTCTCTTACTTAAATATTTGTTATGTGTTTTCTTCATTCTCTACTGTATTTTAAACATTACATACTGAGTGAATATAGATAATAAGTTTTTAAAAAGCCAAAGAGATTCCTTTCTAGATGTATAAATAATTTTTAAATTTGTTAAAATGAACTGGAAAATAAAATCAAGATATTTATGGAAAGTATTAAATCTTGATTTAAAGACAAGCTATAGATAAAATTTTTGAAATTGTATACTATGTATTAAATATCTAAAGCAAAGAATGCACATCAACTTTTCACAGTGAATATAAGACTGTCTTAGAGACTAGCTGAAGCTGGACTTTATTCTGAAGGTCACAGGATGAAAGACATAGAGAGTTCACTCTACCAATCTCCTCTGCTTTTCTGATTTTCTAATCTTGACCCTCTGTGGGCATAATTTATGAATTAACAAATATAAATCACTTGGCAAAAATACCTACAACATACATATGCATAGTGAAGAAATCTAGAGCTACTAGTATTTTCTATTTTATCTTCTGTACAATTAAACAAATTATATGTAAAGAAAATAGTTTTACATTTAATTGGCATGAACAGAGTTATTAAAACTTTTAACTTAAGTTATCCCTTGATTTTCTTAGCTCTTATGGATATTACAAATGACGTGACAATGACTGAATAGTTTTATAGCATTAACTGAAATACTGCCATACAATCCTCAATGTCCCCTATCCATTCTCAAGAATTTTTATCATACTTTCCTCAAATTTCAAATCCCTTTTTATGGTTTGAATTGTGTCCCCCAAATTTATATGTTAAACTTTAAATTCCCAGCACTGCAAAATGTGACTGTACTCAGAGATAGGCTCTTTAAAGAGTTAATTAAGTTAAAATGAAGTAATTAGGATGGGGCCTAAGAGAATGTGACTTTATAAGAAGAGGAGATTAGAACACAGATAAGCACAGAAGGACGATCATGTAAAGACACAGGGTAAAAATGACCAAGCCGAGGAGACAGGCCTTAGAAGAAACCAACCCTGCTTACACCCTGATCCTGAAATTCTAGTCTCCAGAATTTTGAGAGAAAAATTTCATTTGTTTAGGCCACCCCACTTATGGTATTTGTTATGGTAGCCCCAGCAAAATAATACACATCTTTCTTTCTTGCTCTCCTACAGTGGAGGACCTTGCTTCACATATAAGGGGGAAACTAGAAGTTGTAAGAAGAGAAATCCAAGTTCTCCTACCACCATCACTTCTCCCTAACCCCCCACAAGGGACATGGGTTCGATCACTGGGTTGGGAAGATCTCCTTGAGGAGGGCATGGCAACCCACTCCAGTATTATTGCCCAGAGAATCCCATGGACAGAGGAACCTGGCAGGCTACAGTCCATAGGGTCACACAGAGTCAGACACAACTGAAGTGACTGAGCATCAGTACTCCTGTACCCTGCAGCCCTCTGCATTCCTCTCACAGCCCAAACTCTGCCCTGCTTTAAAATCCTATCTCTAACCTAGTAAAGGACTTAATCCCTTCTTTGGCATCATCAACTGTTCCCTCTCACCGTATCATTCCACCACCAGGCAAGCATGCGGTACATTACCCACCTTTAGCCATTGCTCCCCTTGACCTCAGGTCCCCATCCAGTCACCACACAATCTCTCTGCATACTTTCTCCTCCAGCAATATTCCCCATAAGGAAGTAGCAACTCCATGATTCCAGCTGTTTAGGACAAAACCCTTGAAAGCATTTTTTGGCTCCTCTCTTCCTCTTACATCCCATAAGAATCTATCATCTAACTCTGTTGCATCTATTTTTAACATTCATATGTTTTCTATCACCATCAATACCACTTACCTACAAGCCACCAGATTCCTTTACCTGAATTATTTATATAGCTTCCAGATCGGTTTTCCTGCTTTAAACTTTGTTCCTGAAGTCTATAATATATAATACTTATTCAGTAGTCAGGGACCTCTTCAATCTGAAAGTCAGATCAAGTTATCTATAACTCAAAACTCGAATGGTTTCCTATTCACCTGGCTTAAGTCTACTCTTCAGCACAGCAGACAAGACGCACAGATCAGCTCCCCATCTGCCTCCCCGATCTCACCTCTCACCATTTCTCCCTGCCCTGTTCACTGTTAGAATGGACAAACGACCTTCTAGCTTCAGGGCCTTTGCACTTGCCAGTCTACCTGTTCATAATGTCTTCCCCCCAGGTTTCCTTATTTCCTTTCGTTCTCTTCTGAAATATTACCTCATCAGAGATACTCTTCCTGATTACCTTATATAAAACAAAACCCTTGAAACTTTTCATCCTACCCTGTTTTATTAAATTTTATTCAGGATGGGTACATTTTACAGATAATTCCTGAGACTTAGGTAGTGAAACAACTAAGGTCACACACCCAGAATTTGACTTTTCAATTGATGAGAAAAATAAGCAAACAAAAAACCTCCCCAGCCCCCACGGTCTTCCTGATTCTGAGTATATTCTGATAATTGCATGTTTGTCCAGTTTAAGCCTTCTTTGCCTAATTTTAACCCTGGGTTTTAAAGAACAGGGTGTTCCAGTGTCATTAAGGATGAGGTAAAACACATGACTCTATTTCTGGGATAGCTCTGCTCTGACACCGTGGGACAAATTCTTTCCTAACTCCCAAACAAGTTCTCTCTGTCCTTAAAACATAAATATTACAGAAGCTAATATTTCATATAGAAAAATATAATGAAGACTAATCGATATACTGTTGGAAAGATAGTTTGATAAACTAAATGGAAATAACCTTTCAAGACCCCTATCCATAATTCAGCCTGTTGTATTCAAACAGTACAGATGGACATGGGGTTTGAATCCACTTTTGTTGTTTGCATTTAAATAACAGCCTCATTTAGCTTATTCATAAAGTATGAATAATAATATGATGACATTTGGAAGATTTGAGATGGTGTACATATGTCATTGAGCAAATAGTAGGCACTTAAAATGAGTAATTTTGATTCATGGCGGAAGAAGCATGTTAACTTCATGAGTACTCTAAGACCTGAAATCAATGGAAACTTGTGTTGTTTGTATCTCCCAGTGAATCCATTTAACCCATCTTGCCCTTCTCACCATTCTCCTGTCAGTAAAACAGCACACAGAATACAATTTAAGACGGATAGAAGTAAAATATGGAAAGGAACTGTCAACCCTCCTTTGTGAATCAGACTGGATGATTGCTTGAACTAAGCCTCACGATGCCATGCTATTTTTAATGGAGCACTGTAAATGACAAAACAATATGAACAGACTACTGTTTTCATAACATATTCTTTCTTACTCTTTTCATCTAAAATTAAAACAAGGGGCTCTATCTACTATCTACAAAAAGAAACAGACTCACTCTAATTTAATGTGAGAGCAATAGCTCATAAATAGTTCATAAAATAATCCATATTAATATGATTAACAAAGCTTTTGAATGAAGATTGTCTCTATTTTTCTGTATTTAATAGTCTTTTGTATTCTGCAATCCATGTGTCAACCTTTCATCAAAATTTTTCTTTCTTAATGCCAAGATGGTAAAACTGATGTAAAAAATCAAGAACCAACTCAAGGCCAGTACTATTGAGGATGGTGTAAGCAAATTAAAAATAGCATTTTTTTCATACACTTCTCTTAGTTGTCCTTAAAACTACATATTTCATCCTGGTTTCCCATTCCTTCCCATTAGAGAATGTGAAATGTAATTTTCATCAGAATCATTTATAGAAAAAAATGTAACAAAAATGACTTCTAAGGATGTAGCATTTTTTAAAGCATTTAAAATATGAAACAATATTCATATGTACAGGCAGGGAAATAAGAATTCCAGAAAGAATGGTTCAGTCTCTCAAAGAATTACCGAGTCTGTGGAAGTGAGGATTATTTCCTTTACCCTTCAGTCTTTGTTGCTGTTGCCAAGACAGAGGAGTGACTGTGTTTGCCCAAGTGATCATTTAAAACTATACCTGTCACAAGTTGTCACTTCACTTTATACTTTCTAACACATAAGCAGAGAGAACAAAGAGGATAAGATACAATTATATAGGTAAGTCTAGCTCCTCACATTCCTCCTAAATCCTACAATCCAGGAGATGACAAAACAGCCAGCCAGATTTTATTCCCAATTCAGCACTGTGGACAGCCAGCCAGAAGCTGTTTCCCTATTCAAATACAACAGATGCTGTGTTTCTTCCTTGTAAGGAAAGAATTTCACCACATGTAGTGTAGAGAAAGTTGGCATGGCACAATCAGTTAGGCAGAGTGACACCTGAACATAATTTATTTGTATGCAGAGAAAATAGTTTGCTTAGTCATGTCTAGGAGCAAAAATGTTTTCTTCCCAAATAAATGGGTTGCCAATTGTCAGTCAAGAGAGGACAGGTTAGGATGCAATAAAAAAAACAACCCGGAAATCTCATTTATTTCTAGCTCAGTTTATGTATCAAGGCAAGTCTTCAAGTGAGACCCTGCTTAGCAAGTAACTCTGCGACCCAGGGTATCAGAGCCTCCATCTTGGCAAGTGCATCTGTGACTGCTGGGGCCAGGAAAGGAAGCCTTACATTCTTGGTCTAAGTTTCTGACAGTTTTTGCACAGAAATGGCACTTGTCAATTCTGATTTAATTTAATTGGCCAAAGCAAGTCACAAAGCATGTTAACGTCCAAGGTGAAGTGGGGATGTGCAAACCTATCACGCATACAATGAAGAATCAAAAGATTAATAAGCTGTTCAAATGATTCTACACAACAACATAAATGTTTAAGTACTTCCTATTATTATTAAGTAGAGGATTTTATTTGGTTGAATCAAATACATACTTACTGAATACATGTATGAATATATGTATTGAATATATCTATGACTAGAACAAAACACAATATTCCTGGCAGAAAATACAAATGAACATAATACAGCTCATCCCCTGGCAAGACCACCACTGTCACCATCTTCATCACAGCTAATAACAGTAGCTAATATCAATTGAGCACTTGTTTTGCGCCCAGCTTGTTCTAAGGGTTTCAGTGACAGCCATATAGCTTATAGTTCTACAACTAACCTAAAATTACTAACTTTGATACCCTTAATTTGAGGTTTGATGCTTCCAAACTGTTCTAAAATGTGAATATACTGTTCATAAAGCTTATATTATTTATGGATAGCATGTAATTCACATAAGCCTGTCTCTAAACACCTTACTTAGCACACAGTGCAGCATTAAGGGATCTAGAAACAGAATAAAACAATGATGATAAGGAAAACATAGGGAAAATACAAGAGCTTAGACGACAGCTTACAGAAAACAGACTCGGATGGGCTCTACCATCATGGGGGCAGCCATGAGTGAGCTCCTAGAGAGTTGGAAGGGGACGTCTGTTTCTGTTTTTAAGGAAGGTGATTTACAGATGAAAATGACATGAAACGTCTAAGGTTATAAAAATAGCAACTTTAATTATGCCACACTTCATATATCTCTATCATTGTTTTTGACACTTGGGGAGAGAGGTTTGTACATATATACCCACACCTTCCCACCTAAAGGCAGACTAAACTATAAAACAAGTCTGTCATAAGTGAACCAACCACACTAGAGAAAATGGCAGAAGCATGGGGGAGTTTACCTTAGACATAATAAAGAGCTGGTTTTCAGTAAGCTTTCTAAACACTAAGCCTTGCTCAATATCAAGAGTTTGTTGTGGAATCTCTCTCTCCCAAGGGTTTTATTTATTAAATGGAATTTTTTCATCAGGAAAGGTTTTAAACAATCCTGCCTAAAGTTAGTAAAATGGATTAGCATGATTAAGAAAAAGAAAAAAAAAAAAAAAGTCTACAATAAGTACCTGTGTTGTAGGTTAAATGTATGCCCTTGAAGAAACTAGGCCATGAACTAGAGAATCTGTTAAGGTCCTTTCCAAAGCTATGCTTTTATAATTTCTAGCATTAGGTTCATTTGGGGGTAAATAGCTGCTGTTAATTATGTGTGAGTCTGTTTTCTTAAGCTTTTGGCAAATAGGAGTATGCATACTGCAAAAACATTTTGAACTATGGCAACGATTGTGACACACACTACAGAAATATTTGGATTATTATAAAGCTTGATGTAAGTAGCAAAGGCAATTATCATTCATGTTATAAAGTATTTTATATAAGAAAAAAATCTGTTTTTTCGTTCTTAATTTTTGTACAAGCACATTCTAGATCAAATAGAAATATCATATATCTCACATTAGACATAACCAGCTATAAGATGGAACATTTTGCCAGAATAGGAAAAGAAACTATATTCAAAATTTTATTTTATAAAGGTCAAATTTTTCACATTTCAATATCTTCTAATAGAAAGAATCTGGCAAAATGGCACCAGTCTATTTACTCAGTGGTTTTTCCTGTTCTTTTTTTTTCAAAAGTTCAGCTTTCTCCTAAAAAGCCACCATTTCCACATCATTTTTGCCTTTGCATCAGTCTGTAATTCCCTCCTCATTTTACCTTTCTGAAGTCCTACCTGTCTTTTAAAGATCAGATGCGATCTGAGATCCCACCTCTGTCAGGAAACATTCTTCAAAAAGTCCAACTGACACTCTTCATTTAAACATTAATTTGGTTAAAATTCCAAAATAGATGCTAAGAATAATTATTTTAAATGGAAAATAGAAAGTGTAAGACTAAAGTGTATACTTTAATTTAAAATATTGCTGTTATCAATTCCTTTCCATCATTAAAATATTTTTATGTTTTTTTATGTTTTATGTTCTTATACCTTCACTTTGCTGTAGTGTTTATATATATATAAGTCTCTGAGAATGACCAATTTCTATTTCACACTTGAGGGCCAATAAATGCTCTAAGGAGGTTAACTTTAAAGGAATGTCAAAATATTTTTCCATAATATTTCCAAAATATTTTTCCTCATCAAATATTTTTCCATAACTGTGTTACAGAGTATAAAGAGCTCCCATTTCCTTTATTATATTTATAATTTGGATACATTGGTAACTAAGTGACTATATGAAATAGGAAGCTGTAAATCACTGTTTGATGAGTTTTTTAAAAGGTTGCTTCAAGTACTAGATCTTATCAAACAAAGATACTGATCTGGAATTCATATATAGTAAGCAGCCCCTAAAAGGTATTCTTCCACAATAACAACAAAATAATATGACTTCAACCTAAAATGATTAAGTTTATGGAGATTATATTTGTGAATAAATTTGGAGTTATCATATTTGTGGATAAGTTTGGAGTTACCATATTTGTGAATAAATTTGGATGAACAGGCTAGCTGTGGCTTTCCTAGGGTAGAGAAAGATTCTTTTGTGCCACTGAAGTATAGCTTTTCTCACATGTTTCTTGTGCAGAATGACTGCCAGAAAAGACAAGTTGACCACAACACAACACATTCATCCATGTATTTAATAAGTTCTTACTGTTTGCTAGATATTGTGAAATGTGTTTGTGATATAGTGATGAATAAAATATTATCCCTATACCTAATGAGTTCACCATAGTAAATTAAATAGATAAATAGACAATTGGAATACAGTTAAAAAAAAATTCTAAAGTGCATGGAGTGCTGTGGAGGTTAAAAAAGGCCTGGCAAAAGTATATCATGTCTAAATTCCTAAAAATGAGCAGATATTAACAGTAAGCAGCACAAGAAGGGAGGATGGAGACAAAAGGAAAAGACATTCTAGGAAGCACAAACAATATACAAAGGTCCGGAGCAAGGAGAAGTTTGACAGGTGCCCAGAATGTCATGAAACCCACTATTACTGGAGACTGGAACTCAAAAAAGACACAAAGCAAAAAAAAAAGGGGAACGATAAACAAGGTTCAGATCACAAAAAGCCTAGTATACCATGCCAAGAGGAGTGTGTTTTCTCTAAAAAGCCATATCTATCCTTCCATTAAAGATTTATCATGGGGAGCTGAAATAAGTAAGATTTGCATTTTTAATGATCACTCTATGTGTAGTATGAAGAGTAGATTGGATTGACAATAAGATATGCGTCAAGAGGCTGCAGTAATAAGGCAGATGGACCATAAAGACATTAGTGGGACCAGACAAATGCAGTGTTCTTTGGACTTGACAACCACCTGACTCAACACTGTTCTTAGTCATTCTTTCTCTACATTCAGAATTACAAAAAAGTGTAAGTAGATTATAAACTAATAAAGAGATATAGGAAAAGAGTATTTGATAAAGTTAATCCTTTGACACTAAGTTTGGTAAAAAAGTTTATAGGTTTTTTTAAAAAATTGATTTTAATGACACTAATTTTTTAAACATTAAGTCTTCCACATTTTTATAGAACTTACTGTTTGATTTACACAGAGTTAATGAAAAATATCATTCTGAAAAATCATATGCCTCATTTTTCAAATCACAAGATTTTCTACAAATACCCAGAGAGATTGGGAAATCTACAAAATGGCAACAAATTAAAGTTACAAAATCAAGTGATCATAGTTATGATGGTATTTTAATTCTGTCATTCTGTTGTGGTGACCATTACAGATTCTTTTTAAATAAAAAATTTTAAGACATTTAAAAATATCTTATTTATTTCAGCAGTGAAGGAAGACTATATTTTATTTCTTCATATTAAAGAATTTCAAATGAACCTTTCATTTACTATATGAAATAGATTATGCTATAATACTTAGGTAGAAAATTGGCAATGACATTTACTGGTCTACACAATCCTTGAAAGCCAAAAGCATACATTGTTACATTTTCTAATTTAAAAGTTGTCTTTTATCTATATTACACTTCTTCCAAATACTGGTATTTTAGAATGAACCCATAAAATGTGTATTTTTAAATTTTTAAATACTTTTAAAGAATTTCTACAACGAATGCAAGTTTCATCATTCCTAACTAGCTAATAGTTTCCTAAAGACAAGAAAAGTGGGCACTGATATTAAGAAAGTTAAGTGAGAATACATAATAGCAGAAACAGCCTGAATTTAGGAATGTTTAACTACAGGTTTTGTCCAGGGCACCGCAGGCTGTTGTTACTCTGCTTCTGATTCACATTGTGCACAGCAGAGTATAGGAGAGGGTTTTCCTTATCTTTAACAAATAAACTATAAGTGTGAAATAAAGGAAAGAGCTGGCTTAGAGTCTATGTGAAAAGCCCTTAGAAGAACCGACAGTCATCTCAACATAAACCAATAGGCTGGCATATTTGCCTAATAAGCTACTGTCAACTCAGGTGGCTTTAATAAATAAAAGACACCAGTTAGCATTGCCACTATTTTGTGAAGGCGGGCATCTCTCCAGTATTGATTGTGGTGCTCCATTTTAAGGGGGAAATTAACAAAGAGGGGCCTGATCAGAACACTGATATCAATCAGGACAACCATGTAAGGAATATTCACCCACCAAAAAAGGGCATGAGAACTATTTTTAAACATTTGGAGGTCTGTTGTGACTTATGATCTTATTAGAGGAAAGAACCAAAGTGAAACAGTAGAAGATACAGTTAAGGTAGTTTGGGATTAGGTATGTAAACACTTTCTCTTTATCAGAAGATTCAAAAATTGGTTTGGACCTCTTTCCCAGGCAGTGACTTTACTTTCCATGAGAATGTACAAATTCAAAATGAAAAATGTGTCTGACCACCTGTCTAGATGCCATGAATAGGATTAAATCACTAAGATTCCTACCTTCAGTAAGCTTCTCTGATTTGGGTAAAGCTCCACAAGCTTTCCTAAACTCCAGCCTTTTTCTAGTTATTGATTCTGGGGGGAAGGGATGTAGAATAAGATATATAAAATGCTAAGTGTGAAATACAGGTCTTAATTGTGTTAAGTGTAGTTACTGGTTTTTCCACATCCCAGCAGTGATTCCTCCCTCTCTCCCTCCCCTCCACTCACCCCTCCCTTTCCCTTCCCTCATTTCTTCTCTCCCCTCCCTCTTGCTCCACTCTTGCTTTCATGCGCTCTCTTTCCCTCTCTCTCTCTCTGACTTGTCATCAAATACTTGGCATTTACTATGTTTCAGGCACTGTACTACCCCCATTCAAATGTTCATTCATTTAATCCTTGTCAAAGACAATCAGTGATGTAGGTACTATTTATCCTTTGCCTCTTTGAGTCAGAAAAAGTTTAAGTAACTTGTCCAAGATCACACGAATAAATTTGCTTCTGTCGCATTTGCTTTCTAAACGGTGTTTAAAAGTGGAAAAAATAACAATGTGCAAAATGAACCATTTTGAGCAGCCAGGTATAAAAGAGTCAAATCCAGATGAGGAAAACATTTTGGAAAAAACATCATTTACCAATTTTTTGAAAGTTCAGCAGAAAGAAAGATTAGGAAATTAAATGAAATAATAAAGTTAGGAATGGACGCACCCAAAATTATTTAGATGCCAAAGTAAGCCAATCCCAGCTGTTATTCTTTACTCTGGCTGCCATTCCCAGCAAGAGCAGTATGGGGGAGTGTGGGCAACCGGCTGTAGTAGCAGCTGGGCCTATTTGTTAAGAGGAAAAAAACCATCAGTGAAGACAAAAGGAAATTTCAGTGGCCGGGAGAGTGAATGGAAACTCAGAGCCTGGCTAAGAGAGCCACAGAAGTGAAGTGCAACCGAGCTGTCGGCAACCAAACTGCAGGACTGCACAAACCATTCACGGAGAGAGTATGCCCTATAGTCATGCTTTACTGGCAAGAGTTTATTCCATCAGGAGCAAAATTTACTAAAGACAAATTTTGTATATGTTTTCTCATATTACTAGAATTCTGGATGTTAAAAAATTAAGCAATATCAAGGTCTGTTCTAAATAATGGGTATAAATTAGCAGACTAAAATGGGCAAATGGCATTTCCAATCTAAAAAAAAAAACAAAACGTGCTGTTACATAGTTCTCTAACGTAGAAATGTAAATGTGTAGTAAACATAATCACATATTCCAAAGCATAACTGCATGTAATAAAATCCTAGTATTCTATTTATTTAACATCCCCTGAGGCCAATATTATAGAAGGCATCTAAATGTGTTTCTGAGTGATCATTGCTTGATTTGCATGTAGACTTTCTTATTAGTATCAATTTTCTAATTTTATTTTTCATTTTTATTTTTGCTCAATTGTATTGACATCTTAGAGACTTCCATTTTTTTTCTCCAAATATGAAAAATTCTTCTACAATCCTAAAATATATCAGACTGCAGTTTGGGCATACACATTTTGGAGCAAGCAAAAAACATTTGGCAAAAAAATCTGTCAAAAGCAGTGCCCGGCACATAACTTTTGTCTTATTTCTGAGAATTTTAATGACAAAGATACAATTATAGTCTTTTAATTATAAGCACAATTGACTTAACTGTAATATTTTTCTTCTTTCTATGGTCATTTAAATATTTTTGTAATGGAGTTTTGCTTTGTGGAATTACTAGGAAGTTAAAATATATTAATATGAAGTTTAAACATATCTTGTGTGCTGTGTGCATGCATGCTTAGTTGCTTCACTCCTGTCTGACTCTTTGCGATCTTACGGACTGTAGCCTGCCAGGATCCTCTGTCCATGGAATACTCTATGCAAGAATACTGGAATGGGTTGCCGTGCGCTTCTCCAGGAGATCTTCCGAACTCAGGGATCAAACCCGCATTTCCTGCATTGCAGGTGGATTCTTTACCACTGGGCCACCAGTGAAGCCCTTAAACATGTTACCTTCCCATAACTGGAGCAATAAAGTAACAAAATTGGTATTTTTTGGGTGGCTCATAATATTCATCCCAGTATTGCAAAATCCCATCTTTTATTTTTCTTCAGTCTAGATGAACAAAAATAGAGTATTTTGTGTTCCTTTATTAATGGGAAGGTGCAATTTTATGGGCAATTGAACATGCCAACAACTAAAATTCTAACATTTGACTTTGAAAATTTTTTTTCCTTTTAAATTCTAAACATGGGGTAGTATGACTATTCTAAGAATTCACCATATGGTTAACTCAAGTTTATGCAGACCCTTAAAGAGCCAGCAAGCTCAATATCCTAGAACCCATTTTAAGCAATTATAAAGTGTCTGTTAGATATCTTCATCTAACCAGAAATATGTATAGCATCTATGCATTGTAATAGTGTCAAACTTGAAATTTCCTTTTAATCTTCTTTCTTTTTCTTTCTTTTTGGTAAGGAAAAATTAGTCATGTCATTTTGATCAATAATGAAAGAGCTACTTCAATTTTTATTTTCCATTACTTTTCCCATTGTTTTCTTTACAAAACATTATTTTTCTACTCCTTATATTAAAAAGCAGTGACAAATGTGTGTTTTCTCCTGAATTTATTTATGACATTTCTATTTATGTCCATTAATTTCTTCTTTTATGTTAGGTGTATTATTTTTGATTAATTCATATGGTGCTAAAAAAAACTCAAAGGTACAATATTTCAAAATATGTTGTCAATTTCTATAAGGTTTATACACAAGAAGGTAATTTTTTTCCTTAGTCAAAATTTTCATTGGTTCTTTCCCAATTAATTTTGGTTGGAAAATATCTTACATAAGTTAACTATAATTATAAAACTGGTAACAATTGTTTATTCTTCTCACAGTATTATTACTGATAGCTATGCTTTTAAAATTCAATCAATTAACAACAAAAAAAGGCAGTATAGTCAAATTATTCATAAAATAACCTCTGCACAGGGATTAACTGATAAAAATGAAAAACATTCTTGCTTTTGATCATTTAGGGCATCCTTTAAAAATAAAACTGTAGGTAAGTTGCTATGTTTTTCAAAGTCCTGACTAGGCTTTTGGCTTTGTCACTTGATTTCATGCATTACTTGTCTCTCTTTTCATCATTCATCACTCTCGACATGAATGAAATTATATATTGGACACTGGAAGATCACAATTGGGGCTAATGGGAAGAAAAGGTAACTGAAATGGGACATTGATCACGTAATGACCCGGATGAATTCAAACCACTCTCTGCCAAAGCTTTGTACTTTATTTCAATAAAATACGAATATTTTCTGAAAAATTTTAAAGCTGTTCTGGATTTCTCTTTATAACTTTTGTAACAGAAAGCCTGAAGCCAAACTAGAGCCTAACATTTTGAAGCAGGGACAGAAGAGAAGTATTCCTATCATTTTTCCTGACTTCTGAATGCTCCCTCAAGTTCCATCATCTCACTTTCTGCCACCCTTTTTTTTTTTTTTTTTAGGAACCTAGTTATATATTGCATCAGACAAAAGAATGAAGACAGATAATACTAATGTGAATAGACATAATGAGGGGCTTCCCTGATAGCTCAGTTGGTAAAGAATCAGCCTGTAGAATTGAGACCCTGGTTCGACTCCTGTGTCAGGAAGATCCTCTGGAGAAGGGAGAGGCTACCCACGCCAGTATTCTTGGGCTTCCCTTCTGTCTCAGCAGGTAAAGAATCTGCCTGCAATGCGGGAGATCTGGATTTGATCCCTGGGTTGGGAAGATCCCCTGGAGAAGGGAAAGACTACCCATTCCAGTATTCTGGTCTGGAGAATTCTTGCAACTGAATAGTCCATGAGGTTGCAAAGAGTTGAACATGACCAGGAAACTTTCACTTTCACTTTCAGACATAATGAAATATTTTTACATTAAGTGAAATAGGTATGATAAATTTATTAAGTACCTTAAATTTGTTAGATTCTAAGGATTTAAACAATAAAATGCAATATACTTGCCTTCAAAACTTTCAAAAGCTACTTGTGAATGTGCATTAATCTCATATTAGTCATACAAAGAAAATAACAATTCCTTAAAGTCGTATAGAAATGAGGCCAACTTAATTTACCATGAATAGAGAGCACTTGTGATGCTACCAGTAGTAAAACTGTGAATACAATGGAAGCCAGTTAGTTAGACACCTATATGTCTAGGAGGAGACAGTGCATTCTATGTAGAGGGGTGGCACTGGGAGCTTAGCAGGAGTGGAGGCAAGATGGCATCAGATACATCGTTTGCCCACTGTTTTTCAACCAGTCTCCTCCTGTTTACCTCCAAGACTGAGCTCTGGTTATTTCATCCCCCACACCATGCTTCCATAGTACTTTGTTCTAACCTTTAGTATGTAAAAAAAAAAAAAAAAAAAATCCTGCTTTATCACAACTTGTCTCTTTTTACAACTAGTCTTAAGCTTCTTGGAGAAAGGGTTTGGGTAGAGGCACTCTGTGTGTGTGTGTGTGTGTGTGTGTGTGTGTGTGTATTTCAATAAACTTTTAATATTAGATTAATTTTAGATTTACAGAAAAGTTGTGAAGCTAGTATAAAAGTTTCCATAAACTCACTGCCAGTTTCCTCTATTATTAACAGTTTACATTACTGTGGTACATTTGTCAGTTAATGAGCTAACATTGATACATTATTGTTAGCTAAAACTCATACTTCCTTCAGATTTCCTTAATTTTTACCTGATATTCTTGTACTGTTCCAGGCTACAATCCAGTATACTAAATTCCATTATAGGATTATGTTTTTTATTCTAAAATTCCTAGCATGATGCCCAGTATCTAAAACACTGAAGAAGCTCCACAAATAGTCATGTATCAAGTGAATGATTGAGTGAATAACTATTAAAAAGATATAGAAACTTCTGAATCCATTAAGGGAAAGACCAGGATGTGTAACAGGAGTGAAGTGCACCTAACTTCATTAGTCTGAGAAAACTTTCCATTGAGAGATAAAGAATACCTGGAATCTTATAAAATGCTTTTCTACAATCCACTAATATTAAATGTTTTCTTATCTAAACTCAATGATAGCACCATGTGTCACAGTTTATGCCATGAAAAATTATTAAAAACAGATTTAATTTTTATGTTAAATGATTATCAATAACTGTACATACTATATATATATATCTTATCTAATAGAAAAACATAATAGGCAGAGAATATCATAATAGATATTTATGAATTTAAATATATTTTTGAAGATTAAGACTGTAATTTGGAAATTTAAATAAATGACACCTTAACCTCGTGTTACTAATGATGTATCTGTGTAATAGATCTGAAGGAGAGAGACTGAAAAAGTTAATATGAAAGCAAGGCTCCTCTGTAGCATCATCCCAAACACTTAGCCTAGTATTTCCCATGCTTAAGAGTGCATTAAGAATCCCCTACAGGGAACAGAGACTCAGACATAGAGAACAGACTTGTGGACACAGTGAGGGAAGGAGAGGGTGGGATGAATAGAGAGAAGAGCATTGAAATATACATTACCCTGTGTAAAATAGGTAGCTAATGGGAAGTTGCTGTCTGTACAGGGAGCTCAGCCTTGTCCTCTGACTCTCTAGAGGGGTGGGAGGCAGATTCAAGAGGAAGGGGATATATGTATATCTATGACTGATTCATGTTGATATATGGCAGAAACCAAAACAGCATTGTAAAGCAACTATCCTCTAAAAATAAAAATAAAAAAATAAAAGAATCCCCTGCAGGGCTTGTTAAAACACAGAATCCTGAGCCCCAGAATTACTGACTCAATAAACCTAATTCTGGAGTGTGAGGTCAAGCGGGCCTTAAGAAGCACTGCTGTCAATAAAGCTAGTGGAGGGGATGGAATTCCAGCAGAGCTATTTAAAATTCTAAAAGATGATGCTATCAAAGGGCTGCACTCAATATGTCAGCAAATTTGGAAAACCCAGAAGTGGCCACAGGACTGGAAAAGGTCAGTCCTTATCCAAATTCCCAAGAAGAGCAGTACTAAAGAATGTTCTAACTCAGATAATTGCACTCATCTCCCATGCTAGTAACTGCTGCTGCTAAGTCACTTCAGTCGTGTCCAACTCTGTGCGAACCCATAGATGGCAGCTCACCAGGCTCCCCTGTCCCTGGGATTCTCCAGGCAAGAATACTGGAGTGGGGTGCCATTGCCTTCTCCGCCATGCTAGTAAGGTTATACTCAAAATCCTCCAAGCCAGGCTTTAGCATTATGTGAACCAAGAACTTCCAGACATCCAAGCTGGGATTAAAAAGGCAGAGGAACCAGAGATCAAATTGCCAACATTCACTGGATCATAGAAAAAACAAGGGAATTCCAGAAAAACATCTACCTTTGTTTCACTGATTACGTTAAAGCCTTTGACTGTGTGGATCATAACAAACTGCAGAAAATTCTTAAAGAGATGATGAAACCAGATCATCTTACTTATCTCCTGAGAAATCTGTATGTGGGACAAAAAGCAACAGTTAGAACCTTGTATGGAACAAATGACTGATTCAGGATTGAGAAAGGAGCCTGATAAGGCTGTTCACTGTCATCCTTTTATTTAACTTACACATAGAGCACATCATGAGAAATGCTGGGCTGGATGAGTTACAAGCTGGAATCAAGATTACCAGGAGAAATATGAACAATCTCAGAATGCAGATGATACCACTATAATGGGAGAAGGCAAAGAGGAACTAAAGAACATCTTGCTGAGGGTGAAGGAGGAAAGTGAAAAAGTTGACTTAAAACTCAGTATTAAAAAAAACAAAACTAAACTAAGATCATGGCATCTGGTCCCATCACATCATGGCAAATTGAAGGGGAAAAAGTGGAAGCAGTGACAGATTTCCTTTTCTTGGGCTCTAAAATCACTGTGAATAGTGACTGTAGTCATGAAATTAGAAGATGATTGCTTCTTGAAAGGAAAGCTATAACAAACCTAGACAGTGTGTTTAAAAGCAAAGACATCACTTTGCAACAAAGGTCCTTATATTCAAGGCTGTGGTCTTTCCAGTAGTCACGTACATTTATGAGAGTTGGAACATAAAGAAGGCAGAGCGTGAAAGAGTTGATGCTTTCAAATTGTGGTGCTGGAGAAGACTCTTGAGAGCCCCTAGGACAGAAAGTAATCTTAAAAGAAATCAATCCTAAATACTCATTGGAAAGAATGATGCTGAAACTGAAGCTCCAATACTTGGGCCACTTGATGTGAACAGTCAGCTCATCGGAAAAAAACCCTGATGCTGGGAAAGATTGAAGGCAGAAGAAGAGAGTGACAGAGGCTGAGATGGCTGGATGGCATCACCAATGCAATGGACAGGAACTTGGGCAAACTTCAGGAGATGGTGAGGGACAGGGAAGCCTGGCATGCTACAGTCCATGGGGTTGCAAAGAGTCAGACATGACTTGGTGACTGAACAACAGCAGCCTAATTCAGTAGCTCACAGGGGTTGCTAATGTTGCCAGTCCGGATTAATCCCAGTGTCTGCCTCCTCTCAGCCCCTACTTTGGAGGAAGAGTGTAAGAAAAGCATCATAAGTAACATCATCTCCTCTGAGATGAAGCTCAACTAAGCCTCTCTCCAGTTAATTATCCAGCAGTAGCTCTACTTCTTAAAGAAATAAACTTTTGTCGTTTTGACAATAACACGGAAGCCAAAAACAATCATAAAACTTTTTTGTTTGTTTTGTTTTTATTCAGTAGATGCTAAACCTCCAGTGTTTAGAAATGATCTGATTAAGTCACTTTATTCTGTCCACAAGGATCTCACCAAAAAGATACTCCTTTCCCTCAAGGATGTTAAAACATAGTTAAAGACACATAAGTCAGAAAATATAACAAGTCATTATTTCACAATATCCTACATCTCCATGATATATTTCTATTTTTTACAACAATCACATGAGATAGAAATTAGTTCCTGTGTACTTATGAGGAAATTAAGCCTCCAAAGAAGTCCAGTGATTTAGCATCAATAATATGACATCAAATAGGATAAGCTGTAGATTCAAATCTAGGATTTTTTAAAACTCGGAATCCATACATATTCTTTCCACTAGCACATGCTGTCTCCTAATAAAACGTTCAAAGTGTTTTGGAGAAATGAGACACACTGGGAGGTCTGGGAGGAGAAGTAAAGAGACCTACATTTCTAGAATTGGAAAGGATCTCTGAAATCACATGGTCCATGATAAATTTTTGACTCAGGGTTAGGAAAAAAGCAATCAGCAGGAGTGAATAGCTATATGCAACATGGTCAGCACATTTCCTCTTCAGCTTTATTTCCACAGTGCATCCTGAGCTTTGAATTTAAAGTTCTCCTCACTTTCCATCATTTCCTGGGAGGAAACTAGTTAGCAGGGGAAAAGGTCAATGTCCCCAACTGACCCCTCACTTTTTTATTCCCATTTTCATTGCTGCTGTTCTTTTCTGGTTCTGGAGTTGGTTGAGCCACCTAAAGTCACCACTGAGACATAGCCTTAGGGATGCCACTCTTCTGCTCTAACCTGTAAATTGAAACACCCTCTCTATTGTGGTTTCAATGAGTTAAAAATCATAACTCAGAGAAAATGAGCCAAAACTACTTGGAAATAGATAGTTTTACATAATTAATATTTTTACACTAAGCTGAACATTATCCACAGAGCAAATGGGCTGGCAGGCTCTGTTCTGCCCTGCTCAGGACCCTAATTCTCCCCTCCAAGTCGCCACGGTGTCATGGTGCTGGGAACATCAGCCACCCACTGGTTACACAAACAGGGTAAGTGGTCCAAGTCACTAGTAAGCTATTTACTGTTTCATTATTCCCCAAGCCATACATTTCAACACATTTTTAACACCTAATGAGTAAAGTCATGTCTTCTATTCATTGAACTAGCCAATAAAATAAACACGCAGGTAAACTCAAATCAGTAAATAGACATCATTCACTTAAAATGCTTTCATTTCACCTTTGGCTTAAAGTAGGGAAGAAATCATAATATCTATCTGGAAAAGAAAGGTGGGGAGAAAAAGAGAGAAGGGGGTTGGTGACAACACTGCGGAGAAGTCAAAGAAACAAGTGATAGGAGAAGTAAAGGAAGTGGTTGTGGTGATTCAAGAATGACAAGAGCATCAGGAAGTAGGTTTGGTTTTGTTTTAAAGAAGACCGATTACAGATTAGAGAATATGGCTGACCTGTTGGAAGGTGTCTGGAGGCCCCAGCAGCTCCACACAATGCAAAGCTGATGTGAAGGAAGGTGGACAGGGAGAGAAAGTCCCAGCCTTTCTCCTCGTGCATGTTTTATCAAAGGATCCATAAATGTTTGTTCTGGATTCCTTAGTTTCTTTGGTACTCTTCACCCCACCCAAGTAGCAGGTATTTCTTTAAAAAAAAAAAAAGGCTGCTCTAAATCATTGTGCTTTATTCACATACCTGGTCAATGAACATTGACTGAACACCTACTAAGGGTAAGGGACTGTGTCGGCAGCATATACCTTACCTGATTGTCCAGGGGAAAGGTAGAATGGGAAGCTTTCTCTCACTTTCAAATCAAACAATGTATGTTGGGCTGATTGCTTACAGGCCACTGTTTGGTTTAACTCCTGACAGTGTGATCTGCTCTTAGTAATATCTGTTCCATTGTGTCTTACAAAGCCGAGTCTACAATTACCTTTGTTAGTAACTTTTCTTTATTTCATGGCTTTGGTCTCTGTCTCCAAAGTGCCATCACATAAAGTTCCAACTTTCCTTTAATTATCAATGAAATAATCTTATGGTAACTTACAAGCATAAGAGATACCAATATCCTATGTTCTTTCCAGTCATCTACTCCATTTAGGGCTGGACTTCATTTAAAAACAAAAACAAAAAACTTTGCTTTCAAGTTAAATAAAAACAAAACTGTTGATTAAAGATTTTTCCCTTATTTTAAGAGGTTAAGTTAATAATTAACTCATGATTGCTTTTAGAATAAAAAAGGGAACAAGAGTAGGGTAATTCTCCCTGAACCTCTTCTGATTCATGAGTAATTTATGAAAAGCTTCCTAAAGCTTAAGTATTTACCACACTAATTTGCAGTATCTCATGTAATTCTTTCAGGATGCTGCAAGTTAAATATTACCACATTTTAAAAATGAGAAAATTCATACCCAGAAAAGATAAGTAACTTTCTCAAGTCATGCAGCCATAAGCAACATCCAAAATCTAGAGATTTTAGGCTATTGACATTAGAATGCGAGAGTGTTTTGTAATTCTTGGGCCTAAGCTACTTTTCTGTGTGTGCTGTGCCAAGGCTCTGAGCTAAGTCCTTGACCAGAAAGCAGTGATGATTAAAGATAGAAGTAGAAATATGTTTTTAAGCCCTAGAAATCAGGCAAGCCATGAATTTCTCTTTTCCTTTTCCATACTAGTTGTAGAGTAGTTACCAGGGCAATGGGGCCTTATGGTGGGAATATTCTGAACTAAGCATTGGACCCAAGCCACCAATTGCTTTGACCACCCACCAGGGTTATAGGAAATCAACTTATCAATTCCACAAACATTCCTGTTTCTGAAATCATCACATTCTCTGACAGAAAATGTTCTCCACTATCAGAAACTATAACACTTGGTTCAAATGAGGTACTAACATATCTTTCTCATTCATAGTCCAGAAAATCCAGCTGATAAAATATTCAGTCTTGTCATTATCATCCTTAACATGAGTACAAAGAATAATGCTTGCTTAAGCCCAAGAAATAACTAATGACATTGATAGTTTCTCTTATGCTCCAAATGTTATGTAAAACCATACTTGGAAAAAATTCATTAAAATAATCATCATCCTTTGTATAACTTATATAGTATTCCAAAGTATCAGATGTGCTAAAAACTACTAACAGCAACTGATCCTGTCTATTGAAACCAAGAAAATAATCGAAATCTTTACACCTTTAGGAAAATGTAAGTGGTATAATTTCAGTTTTGTTTTCTTTTAAATTCTCTGAGACTGAACTTACCGGACCATTTTAACACTGCAGTGGCTATGTATGAAGGGGCATGCATGCATGCAAAGTGCCATTTCTGGATTCCTGCAGACTAAATTCCTCTACTAAACCACAGAAGAGTTTTACACACAAAGATAAAGTAAATCTTCTGTGTAAACCTTTGTATCTCCCCCACTAAGAACTCCCCAGGATGATTCCAACTGATATCTTTGATGAAAGAAAACTACTCAGCAGATTGTTAACAATAATTTTTTACCAGCAATGACCAATTTGATGTTTGGTGCTTTATTATGTGGTCATAGAACTGGGGTCACCAAGTCATCTTATCCCAGACAGGAAGAGAGGCCATCTCTATGAAATACCCTCAAAAATGACAAATCTGACATGGACAATAACACTGCAACATAAATTTTTGAAAGAATATTCCATTGTGACAACATGATTACTGCATGTATTTCTTAGTCAAGAACAACTATTGGTTCTTTATTATGTATATATAGAACACAGTCTTCACAAAATTTTTTAGACATGATTTTATATGACTAAATCATTTGTTGGTCCAAAATTGGCCCCGTTTATTTACAACTTTGCCTAATTCTGACCTCCCCTCACCCTGTTTTACATTAAAGATAACTGCTTTCTCACTGTCATACTCAACATATACATATGAACTGAATAATTCATAGAACCATTCTGAAGCTTTTGATTATCCAGGTGCATTTCTGTGATACACGAGCAATATTTGTAAGTAACAGATGAAGATACAAAGAATAGTGTTATTTAGAATCCTTACATAGACTTCTATGAAAAGTACATTCTGTGTAAACAAAACTCAACAAAACTTATTGTAATCCTTTCATCTTACCCAGTGTCGTCTTCTTTTTTTTTTTTTTCAAATGTAAACTGTTTCTTAATAAACTTATCAATTAGTTCTCACTAGCTCTCCCTCATGGAGATCTGGACAGTAAGGTTTGTATTCACCCCTGGGTCCTTTTAAACTATTTTCTTTATGAATCATACTTTATAACCACTTTTATTTATTAACCACACAGGGATGTGTAACTAATGCCATTATTGATAATACCTAGTTACTGACTGAGAATGAGCCGGATCAGGAAAAACCGGCTCAGTCACTGCCTTTTTTAAATTGGCCCTGGATATAAAATAAATACTACAACCTCCAGGATGATCATTCAAAACTTATTTATTCTTGTACTCTCCTAGAATTTTATCCTTTTTTTTTGTATAAATGGAAAAACAATTCTAAAATGTGTGGTATAAGGTGAGTATGCATAATAAATAGATATATGCAGACTTCTATTGCAAAAATATTGGCCATGAATCTTGGAATATACACAGATGATACAATTATCTTATAAATTACTATAAGTAGAGGTCAAAGGTATGAAATGGGATTTGGAGTGAATGCATCCAGGATAGATTACAAATTTTATGCAAATCACGACCAAATTTTGCTGTCATCTATTCTAGCATTACAGATGCTGGGACTTATTGGTATCCAAACGTAAGGCATTTCCAAAAGTTTTTTGTCTTTAGGATATGTTTCCTTCTAACCTTCTCATTTTCTATCAGTCTTCAGGAAACATCAATAAGATAATTTTTAGGTTATAAAGTGTGTTTTTATAGCATTATTGATCTGTTTTGATCTTCTCAAAAACCCAGTGAAAAATATCAGTACTATCACTATTTTCAAATTAAGGGAAACTGAGGCACAGATAATGACCATTAGTATAAGTGGAAGATTATAGCTGGAGTAGAGACCTCTCACTTCAAATCTGAGCTCTCTGTACTATGAAAAATCTGCATTTAATTGCTTATAATATTAAAATACAGACTAGTTAATACTCACTAGCCCATATTTATATGTATAGATACATATTCCATGCTCAAATCTACATTTATAATATCCACATATTTTAGCAATGATCCTCTGTCATATTTGGGCTTCCCTGGTGATTCAGATGAAAAAGAATCCATCTGCAGTGCAGGAGACCTGGGCTCACTTCCTGGGTTAGGACGATCCCTTGGAGGAGGGCATAGCAACCCACTCCGGTATTCTTGCCTGGAGAATCCCATGGACAGAGGAGCCTGGTGGGCTGCAGTCCATGGGGTCGCAGAGTCGGACAAGACTGAGTGACTTTCACTTTTTAATTTCTGCCATATTTATGTCTTTATTGAGCTATCTTTTCATCAAATATCCTGGGATAACACCCTATGCTTATCAGCAGCCATTCTGCTTGGCTTCTGCAATTGTGAAGTCTCTTCTGGGGTCTTTGAACACCTACCCCATCTGGAACCTCCCTTGATTGCATTTCTGGGACTTTCCACATGCACTGTGATTTCTTCTTCTTTGACATGGGCTTTCCTGATTTTTTTTTTCTTCTTTGAGCTCCATTATCAGGAAGGCTATATTTTTGCCCTCCCTGTAAGCTCATTAATGCAGGATGGTGAAAAATAAGGAGAGACCAGACATCACAGAGGGAAGTGGCTGAATCTCCCAGGACACTTCTCCCTCTTGCCTTCATTCTCATTCCTCTCTGTCATGAGGCTTATAGCTACTTTTCAAAGAAATCCTTGGGTAGAATATTATAAATTTGTACTAATTATATCAAAATTACCCTCTTTAGAGTATTGGCTATAAAACTGGTGATAAATTCTTAACTGTTGAGAAACTTTCAAATTCTCGTCTGACATAGTTAATCTCAACCCATATCTTGACTGAACATTCTGACAGGGCAGGACAGAATCTTGCCATTTTTGGCAAGACATGAAACAAAGATACAAAGATATAACATCTTTGTATGTTTTGGTTAACCCAATTTATCTTGAACCTGTAAAATGCATTCAAAGATATATGTATTGCCTCAATAAAAGCAAATATTTCATTTCTTTATTTACAAGGCTTGCCTTAAGTTAGCATTTTTGCTTAATATCAGAGTGGAGTAGATATTCAGCAGAAGAGGGAAGAATTCAGTATTATTTCACTGTGGGTGGAGAGTAGTGAGGAATAAGCTGGAAGATGCTCCATGTTTGATCCCAATGTTCTACTTTTTCTCCCTCCCTCTCTGCCTTTCCTCCCTTTTGATCCTAATGGTCTTCTCTCAAGCTCTGTTGAAGAATATGCCACTTGCAGGGTTAGAGAAGAATGAAGGAGAGAGGAAAAAGGGTAATTCCTGGATACTTTTTTTCTGAACATATTTTTAGACAATTTAATTCAAGCTTTATATTAATATATGACACTGAGACTTTCCCCTCCTCTTTGGGAAGAAACACGAGGCTTGTGGTCTCCAGCACCATCTTGATAATAGAAGATATACGAAAGATGCTTGTCCTTTTCCCACATGGCATAGACCATTGCTATGAAATGAATCCCTGGATGAATCTAGCAGACCACCTCCAGGAAGCCTTCCTGGATTTCTCCACAGGGGGTCAGGCAGCAGGGCAAAGGTGCTAGATTACTTGTGTCTCATGTATCTTATTTTTAATGACCATACATTCATTTACAATATTAATCATTGAATTTACTGATTAGTAAAATTTCACCTATTTGGATGTCATTTATGATAGCAAAAGAGTATACTCAAAAATATTCTGTCCCCAGTTTTTGGACACTGCTAAAATGTCTATTGATTCTGAAGTGCAGAGAGGTGAATGTGTTATTTCTACTGTATTAATGGGACAGAATGTCCCTGCTCTGACAGTTCTGTGTTTCCCTTTCACTGAAACACCTGCAGTGCAGGAGGTATTTGCTGCTTCAGGCTGCATCTCTGGTGTTATCTCTTAACTGACTTTGGCAATTAAACTGCACAGGTGGGAACATCCTATTTTCAGGTAACTCTATACTATCTTTATATAAGAGCACAACATTGCACATTTTCAGCTAGTGCCATTAAATCAAAAGGTTAAGAAAAGTCAACAGGAAACCTTATGGGACTTTTCAGTCTAGTATCCATAGATACAAGCAGTGGTCCTCCCACATCACTTAACACAACTCGTAAAATCAGTTACAGTTACTCCTCTGATCAAGAGAGATGTGTTGAAGATGAGGCTGATGACAACATTATGCACTAGAGTTCTGGTATGCTCTAAATTAGAAGTTCCCCAAGGAAAAATATTAAAATGAGATATCTCTGGAAACACTGATATTAAGCTATCAAAAAACAAGCATCCGAGCAATGAAGTATAGAAGGTTGATACCATGCATAGCAGAATGGTAACTTGACAAATTTGGCAGCTTATCCACTTGTCTACAATAGAAAAAGAATCCATTATTATGTTTTCTTTCTCTGACATCCTTATGAGTCCATATTCCATCACATCAAATTTTAACATTTAAGTATATTTGCTCTTAACTTCTTAGGAATATGTATGTTGGTACGTACCGTAATACATCTTTCCAAATCAAATAAATTGTACTAATTCTAGGCACTATATTTTAAATACTTTACAAATTCAGGGTCAATGTGTTTCTTAAATTTATGCTACATAGTTGGGAGTATTATCAGAAACCTATTTAAACTAAGAAAATATCCATAGATTTTTAGCTGTTCTAAAATGAGACATTTCTATAATCAAATCAACTGATAATTGTCCAATTAAAAAAAGTGTCATTAAAATTGAGGCCTCCTTTTTGGTTTCTCCTGGTAAAGATTACACTCATATTTTAAAAATACAGAATATTTTCTACAGTGGGAGACAATTAAAAAGCTTACACAATTGAAAAATGTTTCTTATGTAATTTTCACTATTCCATCTATTATCTGTCTCAATGATTAATGATAATAAATACTTCTTTCCCGAAAATTTATTTCAAAAAACTTTTAAGTCAGTAAAGTCACTTTCATAGAGTATGGGTTTTGTTTGTTTCTTGTTTGTTTGTTTACAGGAAGGGTCATCAAACCTATTTATGACTGGCTTTTATGGACCTTGATGCAAAAGCTATCATTTGATCATTTATTTATGACTAAATGCTGCTTTACAAAACATAGTAGCAGAATAAAATAAGCATTTCAATTGAAGATAGATCTTCAATTAAGCAATACAAATTTACAGAAAAGAAAAGAATAGATGCTAGTGTACAGTATCTAACACTTTAAATCAATATAAACCAGTTTACAGGGACTGTTAACAAACTGATTTTTTTCTTGCCACATATAAAAAATCTCTAATAATCAATTTAATTAGAAAGCTAGTTTATACCAGTTGTGAGTCATTTTAATCACACAATGATGACTTTGTTATAATGGGCAAGGAATCATTTTATTCTCAAGAATCTTTTTTCCTCTTCTCATCCCCATTATGGACAACACAAAACAAAAAATCAATTACACCTCTATTTCTACAGCCCTTCCCTAACATCCTTGCTTCCCTTTATGCATGAATCGATATTTAAATACCCACTGCTAACTTGGTGGATTCAGCCCCTCAAAGCTCTTTACAACCTGCTTCCTTCTCTCTCCTGTTGTGTCAGCTAGTGAGTGAACTTACTAACAAAACCTAATATTTACAAGACAAAAATAACGTCTCTAAAGTTAGCCTGTGATTTTACACTATTTTCAGCTGTGGTTAGCTGTGACCTATTCATTAAAGGTACTTAGAATCTTCAGTCAGTTTTGCAGTAATTTTTCTCAGGTGCATGTTAAAGAGTCTGGAGACCAAAGATCAATGTTAAATGATTTTAATTTTTTTCTCATTTTTTCCTAAACAAAAGGTCACCTACCTTTATGTGCCAGGCGCAGGCGGGGGTGCGGGGTGTCGGCTGTGTGACCGCCTGCCCGCAGCTCCAGCAAGTAGCCCCATAGGAGCCAGGTGACGAGGTGCCCAGCCGATGCCATGCTGCCTGCCGCTGCGATCCTCACTCTCTGGCGGGGTGAGTTTTACTTAGGACTCCCCTCCAGGGGCAGCGTACGAGGGAGGCTTTGTCACAAACCGAACGCGTTGTCATCAGAAAGCACAGTTCCAAAGTGCCATTTGTCAGGCTGTGTTTGGATATGTAAAACCTGCCTTTCCCCAGGACAGTTGTTTATAAGCCGGGAGCAAGAGGACATTCCAAGGAGTGAATCTTCCCTGCCATGTCCTGCCTGCAGCTCTTTTCAGTCACTAAGCGGGGAGACTCAGGAAGAAACTGTATTATCTGAGTCACTTATGCGAGCGATTCATTCAGAAAAAACAACAACAAGCCCGGCACACGCACTGCCTTCACCCCCGAGGAGCTCCTCTTCTCTTCTGGCTCCTTGAAGCCTCAGAAGTCAGCTTCTTGCACCGACTTGCCAAACAGCTAGATTTAATTCACCTTTCACCTTGCTAATTAAAAACAAGAAGTGCCATTCCCTCCAGGAGTTGCAGGATCCACCCAGCAGGGATGCCGCTGTCGGCGAGCTGTGTTTACGGGGAAAGTTCAGGCGGGGTTGAGCGGCATACTTGCTGTTTCTAGGAAGTGTTTCTGGTCCACGTGCCCTCGTCCCACCCGCCCTCCCAGGATTATTGGCCCCGCGTCACTCAGCGACAGGAGAGAAGTTCACGTTTTGATGGGAAAGGGGAATCAGGAGAGAGAATGATATACAATAGGCTGCTTCCTTAAAAATCAGTATAACCTAAGAGGATGGAAGGTCAGGAAGGGCTTTTAAATTCTCACTCATCAGGATTAACCCTTGAGTAAATACAGATTCATTTTAAACAATCTGTCACCATTCAGTACCCAAACTGATTTTTTTTTTCCGTTTCCACTGAAATTGCATTTCCCCCCCACATTTTTGCCTTTTTATATTGATTGCATCTTAGAAATGTCATTTTCAACTGCTATAAGGAAAGCATTTCAAGAACCTGAAAAAATGTGTCTGTGATTGTTTTGTTATGTTAAAACTAACCAAGTGTCTTGTGCCGTTCTTCAAATGTGCAAATTCTTCAAATCAGAAGCAAATTCTTTTTTATAAGTATGTCATAAATTTCATCTCAAATTTTGGAATAATTAACTTTTGAGGTGATTCTTCTCCTATATAAGATAACTATGGTAAGTGAGGTTCTTTACAGGACAGATCCCAGTAGATACTAGAAAAGTTGGGATGTAAAGTACCTTGGGGTTCAACTGCTATGCACTTTTAGAATTTATTTTCCAAGACACTATGTTTGTGTAAATAAGCTTAACACAACAGGTCAACTCTACAATCTACTTTCAATCAATCTCAATAACTAAACCAAACACTCCATAGCTGTTGGCATGGAAATGAATGGTATTATTTTAAGATACCAATAAACGAATGGATATTAGACTTGATAGCTTAAAGTTAATGATCAACAAATGATTTCAACTCTTTTTCTCATTCTGCATTTTAAAAGGTAATGATTAAGAACACTTCTTGAGAATTATGGTTTTAAAATAATGCATTTATAACAAAAAGATAGCAGTTATTTTGCATTATATATAAACAAATGTAGAACCAAGCATTCTTTATCCATTTTCCTAAGCATGATATGTTCTACTACAAGCAAAGTATATTCAGCAAAATATAAATGTCACTGGATATTATAAATAGTTAGATTTCCAAGGTCTACAAAAGATAACAAACTCTAAACATTATTTAACAGTAAAGTAACATAGTATTTAGATACTTTTAAGCTGGGGTGGTCTTTGTAGGCACTTGCATATTTTAAGAGCCAGTCTGATGAGCTATAGACCTAAAGGTTGTTCTAAGTGTGCTATAACATACCTTTGGAATCCTCTTTTACTTTCTTCCAGAATTGAAATAACTAGAAATTAAATAGCAGCTTTTAGATGTGTTATCTAACAGTAGGATTCCAGAAAAAGTAAATATAATGGATATAACTTTTATTACAAATGCATGCCTACACTCATGCAAATGAAATTCCATTTAAGCTTGTAGAGAGCCTGTCCTAACCCTATTATGAAACTACAGCAATGCAACATTTCACAACCATTTCATTCAGATACAGAATTCACACCATTAACTACTGAGGCAGGGATAAATGTTATGGATGCTAGTTACATATGTACCACTACAACCCAGATTCATCTTCAGTGTTTATATGTCCTCCTTTAGATAAGGTTAGAGCATTTTGAAGTCTGCGCCAGATTCATGAACTCCTTTGGGTGCCTCAAAAATGTACTTTGGTTTATCCTTCAGTCATCAATGTCATTGCTTACTCCCTTCAACTTCTCTCTATGTCCTTTTATCCTTTTTTCTAGTCTATACAGAGCATACGGTTGATGTCCCCCCAAAATGACTATTAAAAATACTAACCATAGCCTCGGCTACCCCTGTGTGGCTCTAGCCACAAGCAAAGGAATGAAGAGTCATTAGGACCAAATCAGTCATTCACATCATAAAATAAAAGAATTCTCAGGAGCAGGGTCATCATACAATTTATCATCCAAACCAAACATTTTTTTTAAAAAGTAAAAGAGTTTTCTATTAATCATGGCAGAGAAAGAATGTTATACACAAATTAGGATGTCAAAGCCACCTTCTTTGGGAGAGATTTCTAGGCATCCTTAGAAAACATGTAAATAGGAATAATAATAATAAAGCTGACGGCACCAACAGTGAATGAAGAGCTTAAGTAAATGGAAAGGCTTTTGGAACTAGCAGTAATATCTGTCGATATTATTATATTTGATCTGAGAGGAGTGAGACTGCCAGTTTGAACAATCTCAGACAAAAATAAAAACCAAGTAAGAAGGAAAATGGTAGTCCTGAAGGTATTCCCTACCAGGTCAAATGTTTCTGTCCCAAGCCTTTGTTGCTAACTGTTGCAACAAGGCAGTGAGAAAAAAGGCCAGAACTGAGAACTTATCAGCAGTCCGGGCTCCCCTGTCCCTGGTTCCCCAATTTTAACAGCAGAAGAGCAACTGGCCTCTGAAACAATTCTCCCAGCACGTGGTCCAAGACAGTCTGCTGCTGAAGCACATAGGGAATCGGCTAAGAGCAGATTCTAATGCCCCACCTTGTACTCCCAGTTTACTTAAAGTTTTACATACTAATATTTCAGTTGCACGGTGGTTCTTTTAGGTCAGTGTTATTAAAATATTAGATATCTGCTTGCTGCTTTCTACCACTTTTATCATAAGAATATAGTATCTGCAACTGAAGTTTAAATTTATATAAAATGAAGCCAAACTACAGCGTGCACTTACATTTTTCAAATACATGTTGAAAACAAGCAAAAATTGTAAAAAGCTTGTCTGCATCACTTAAAATTATTTCACATATTGTGGGATAGGACTTTCTACTTATTAATACCCTTGAAAATATCCATTCTTTTTCTTCCTCCCCAAGAAAATAGGATATAAATATGGGAGCCTATATTTCTCAACCCCTTGACAGTTACGCTAAGCCATGTGGCAATTTCTTTTTTAAAAATATTTATTTATTTGTAATTGATTGATGATTGGTTTACAATATTGGTTTGATTTCTGTCATATATCAACATGAATCAACCATAGGTGTACATAGGTCCCCTACCTCTTGAAGTTCCCTCCCGCCTCCCACCCATTCTCATCCCTCTAAATTATTACAGGGCCCCAGTCTGAGTTCCCTGAGTTGTACGGCAGATTCCCATTGGCTCTCTATTTACATATGCTAGTATATATGCACCCATGCTACTCTGTCCATTTATCTCACCCTCTCCCTCTTCTCCCCCACCCTTGTCCATAAGTCTGTCCTCTATGTCTGTGTCTCTATTGCTGCTCTGTGAACAGATTCATCAGTACCATGCTTCTAGATTCCATATGTATGCATTAACATACAATATTTGTTTTTCTCTTTCTGACTTACTTCACCCTGTATAATAGGCTCTAGGTTCATCCACCTCATTAGAACTGACTCAAATGTGTTCCTTTTTATGGCTGAGTAGTATTCCTTTGTATATATGTCACCACATGTGAAAATTTCTGACCAAATAAATGAGCAGAAGTGACATGTATCACATCGAGGCTGAGGCAGTGAAATACTACTAAGCAATTCTTTCTCTCTCAAATACTTTCTACAACAAAGGTTGAAGAAAAGGATAAGGGCATACGTCGAAATGTGAAGGTACAAGATTGAGGCATCTTGGATTACTGAATCATCATAGTAGGGACAGTTGCCCTGGAAAGTTATCCAGCCCACAGAAAACTTTATATAAGCAAGAACTAAGCATATGCTATGTTAAGCCTTTTGGTTTACTTGTTACTATTAGCATGCATAGTCTCTCCTAACTAAATGCACCCGCTTTACTTACTGTGCTTTGGGAAACAGGCTCATGGACAAACATAACACAAATAAGTCACTAATACTGTATTTCTTCCTATCTACTATTAAAACTTATTTCAGTAGAAGTTATTGTAGTAATACCGCTAGAGAGAGATGTGGATAGTTGAGGGTTGAGTGACTTTCCAGTTGAGCACTGCACACAAAAATGTCATGAACAGTATTTATAGGTGAACAAATAGTACTGCATCTCAACAACATCATGATTAAACCATTAGTAACCACATGTCATGATAGCAATGATGATGATCCTTTGTGAACTAAAGATAAACTTTCTCTTCAGTGATCATGGCCTTCCAGGATCACTAAACCTTCCTCCACTCTTGCTAGCCCTACATTCTGGAGCATCTCAAATCACTCACCAACATGGCTAGCTACTGCCACCACTGCAGCATCAAGGCTGATGGGTTTTATAACTAAGACTGTTGATGTATTTATTGGTCAGGATTCCAGAAGTCTAGATTCACTTTTTCCCACATTCAACAATTCAAGAGGATGATGGAAAAGGGAAAACTAATTTATCCCTGATTTTTATGCTATTGAGAGTAGTTCACTACCAGCCAGGATCCAATCTAGTTGCTTGCATGAAAGAGATTTGGCTGATGCCATTCTGATGTCATCAACATAGTTAATTATTTTAAAACACTGAACTTTTGTTTTTCCATTTTGATCATCTATTATTAAAAAAAGACATAAAATTTGAGCAAATTTACATTTGGTAAAATCTTTAGTTATTTGTTTCTGAAAAATACTAGATTTATTCTAATTTTCTTTTATGTCCTTGAGAATAAAGAAAAGCATAAACATTTTGAGATAGGTATCATCTTTAATTGATTTTAATCAAAGAGCAGTGACCTTTTATGCCCTTTTTATGGCAAAATGAAATTATGTGTGCCATTAACGCTAGAAATCTTTAATTTATAGATCCTGAGAGGTTTCCCTACATACGCTTCCTTATAGCTAATGGAGAATTCCTTATAAAGCCAGAGATCCAATTAGCTACCTTTAAAAATGTAACAGAGGGAGAGGAGCCAAGATGGTGGAGGAATAGGACGGGGAGGCCACTTTCTCCCCTACAAATTCATCAAAAGAACAATTCAACGCAGAGCAAACTTCACAAAACAACTTCTGATCGCTAGCTGAGGACATCAGGTGCCCAGAGAAGCAGCCCTTTGTCTTCGAAAGGAGATAGGACAAAATATAAGAGAGACAAAAGAGCTAGGGCTGGAGACCCATCCCGGGAAGGGAGTCTTAATAGAGGAAGTTTCCAAACACCAGGAAACCCTCGCACTGGTGGGTCTGGGGGAAGTTTTTGAATCTCGGAGGGCAACCTAACTGGGAGGAAAAATAAATAAAACCCACAGATTACATGCCTAAAAGCAACTCCCAGCAGAAAAGTACCCCAGAAGCCCGCATCCGCCACCAGCAAGTGGGGGCGGAACGGAGAGGAGCGGGCGGCATTGCTTAGGGTAAGGACCCAGCCTGAGTGCCCTGAGGGCAATCAGAGGGAGCTTTTGTGAAATAGCAACTTAAACTGTGGGACAGCAAAAGAGAGAGAGAAAATTAACCGGCCCGAACACACTGCCGGCCGTTCGTAGAACAAAGGGTCTGAGCAAGTCCAGAGGAGCTAGCCGGCTGCTGACCAGCCCAGCCCCACCGGAGGCAGGAGGCAGGGGGGAGGGGAAAGGGGCAAACTCGGCCCCAGAGGCGGCACCCCTACCACACTGCAAACAGGCCTCCAGTTTCTAACCAAAGACTTCCTGAGACTCTGCATGGTCGACATCCGCCGGGAGGGCCGCGGCTAAACACAAGGTGCACGCACCCGACCGCGGGGGCGGAAACTGAGGCTGGGGCCGCGGAGGGGAGAAGGCGCACCGCACCCGGGAGAGTGCGCACGTCAAGCTCCTGGCTGCCTGAGCTGCTCGGGCCGGGGAAGGCACAAAACGCAGACGCAACCGAGTCCGCGCTTTCCTGGAGTACCCGAAAACTGGAACCGCACGCAACGCAGGGCCCGCTCCATATAGAGCAGCCGGGAGCCTGAGCAGCGTAGACGGGGAAAGCAGCGCCCCTCCCTCCCCGCAGCGCGACGGAACTAGCGAACCTGAACAAGAGACCACCTCCGCCCGCCTGTGTCAGGGCGGAAATTAGACACTGAAGAGACCGGCAGACAGAAGGCAAATAAACAAAGGGAACCGCTTCAGAAGGGACCGGTGCAACAGATTACAATCCCTGTAGATAACACCCACTACACCGGAAGGGGCCTATAGATACAGAGTAGTGTAAGCTGGAACCAGGAGCTATCTGAAACTGAACCGAACCCACACTGACCGCAACAGCTCCAGAGAAATTCCTAGATATATTTTTACCTTTTTTTTTTAATTAAAAAAATTTTTTTCTCTTCTTTTCCTTTTTTTTTCTCTTTTATTTTCTTCTAAAATTCACTATTACTCCCCCATTACTCCTTAACTTTCATTTTCATATATTTTTACAATTTTTTTAATTAGGAAAAGAAATTTTTTTCTTTTTTTTTTTCCTTTCTTTTTTTTTTCTTTTTCTCTTATTTTCTTTTAAAGTCCTCTATTACTCCTCTACTACTCTTTAATTTTCATTCTCATTTCACTATAACCTTGCAAAAAAAAAAGAGAGAGAGAAGCCCTATTTAAACTGAAATTCATATATATTTCTAAAATTTTGTGTGTTTTTGTTTTTAATATTGTATTTCTAAGAGTCTAACCTCTACTTTAGATTTCTAATCTTTGTTTTTCAGTATGTGATATAAATTTTGGACATTTAAGAATCCAATATTCAGCTCCCATTTTTATTCAGGAGTGTGTTGATTACTCTCTCCCACTTTTGACTCTCTGTTTTCTACCTCAGAACACCTCTATTTCCTCCTTTCCCCTTCTCTTCCCAATCCAATTCTGTGAATCTTTGTGGGTGTCTGGGCTATGGAGAACACTCTGGGAAAAGACACCTGAGTAGATCTGTCTCTCTCCTCTTGAGTCCCCCTTTTTCTCCTCCTGCTCATCTCTATCTCCCTCCTCCCTCTCCTCTTCTTCATGTAACTCTGTGAACCTCTCTGGGTGTCCCTCACGGGGGAGAATCTTTTCACCATTAACCTAGAAGTTTTATTATCAGTGCTGTATAGTTGGAGAAGTCTTGAGACTACTGGAAGAATAAAACTGAAATCCAGAGGCAGGAGACTTAAGCCCAAAACCTGAGAACACCAGAAAACTCCTGACTACACGGAACATTAAGTAATAAGAGACCATCCAAAAGCCTCCATACCTACACTGAAACCAGCCACCACCCAAGAGCCAGTAAGTTTCAGAGCAAGACATACCACGCAAATTCTCCAGCAACGCAGGAACATAGCCCTGAACATCAACTTACAGGCTGCCCAAAGTCACACATAACACATAGACCCATTTCAAACTCATTACTGGGCACTCCATTGCACTCCAGAGAGAAGAAATCCAGTTCCATGCACCAGAACACTGACACAAGCTTCCCTAACCAGGAAACCTTGACAAGCCAATCATCCAACTCCACCCACTGGGTGAAACCTCCACAATACAAAGGAACCACAGACCTCCAAAATACAGAAAGCCCACTCCAGACACAGCAATCTAAACAAGATGAAAAGGCAGAGAAATACCCAACAGGTAAAGGAACATGAAAAATGCCCACCAAGTCAAACAAAAGAGGAGGAGATAGGGAATCTACCTGAAAAAGAATTTAGAATAATGATAATAAAAATGGTCCAAAATCTTGAAAACAAAATGGAGTTACACATAAATAGCCTGGAGACAAAGATTGAGAAAATGCAAGAAATGCTTAATAAAGACCTAGAAGAAATAAAAAAGAGTCAATTAAAAATGAGTAATGCAATAAATGAGATCAAAAACACTCTGGAGGGAACCAAGAGTAGAATAACGGAGACAGAAGATAGGATAAGTGAGGTAGAAGATAAAATGGTGGAAATAAATGAAGCAGAGAGGAAAAACGAAAAAAGAATCAAAAGAAATGAGGACAACCTCAGGGACCTCTGGGACAATGTGAAACGCCCCCACATTCGAATCATAGGAGTCCCAGAAGAAGAAGACAAAAAGAAAGGCCATGAGAAAATACTCGAGGAGATAATAGCTGAAAACTTCCCTAAAATGGGGAAGGAAATAGTTACAAAGGTCCAAGAAGCCCACAGAGAGTCCCAAACAGGATAAACCCAAGGCGAAACACCCGAAGACACATATTAATCAAATTAACAAAGATCAAACACAAAGAACAAATACTAAAAGCAGCAAGGGAGAAACAACAAATAACACACAAAGGGATTCCCATAAGGATAACAGCTGATCTATCAATAGAAACCCTCCAGGCCAGAAGGGAATCGCAGGACATACTTCACGTAATGAAAGAGAATAACCTACATCCTAGATTACTGTTCCCAGCAAGGATCTCATTCAGATATGAAGGAGAATTCAAAAGCTTTACAGATAAGCAAAAGCTGAGAGAATTCAGCACCACCAAACCAGCTCTTCAACAAATGCTAAAGGATCTTCTCTAGACAGGAAAGGCAGAAAGGTTGTATAAACGTGAACCCAAAACAACAAAGTAAATGGCAACGGGACCATACCTATCAATAATTACCTTAAATGTAGATGGGTTGAATGCCCCAACCAAAAGACAAAGACTGGCTGAATGGATACAAAAACAAGACCCCTATATATGCTGTCTACAAGAGACCCATCTCAAAACAAGAGACACATACAGACTAAAAGTGAAAGGCTGGAAAAAAATATTTCACGCAAACGGAGAACAAAAGAAAACAGGAGTCGCAATCCTCATATCAGATAAAATAGACTGCAAATAAAGGCTGTGTAAAGAGACAAAGAAGGACACTACATAATGATCAAAGGATCAATCCAAGAAGAAGATTTAATAATTATAAATATATATGCACCCAACATAGGAGCACCGCAATATGTAAGGCAAACGCTAAGGAGTATGAAAGAGGAAATTAATAGTAACACAATAATAGTGGGAGACTTTAATACCCCACTCACAACTATGGATAGATCAACTAAACAGAAAATTAACAAGGAAACACAAACCTTAAATGACACAATGGACCAGCTAGACCTAATTGATATCTATAGGACATTTCACCCCAAAACAATCAACTTCACCTTTTTCTTAAGTGCACACGAAACCTTCTCCAGAATACATCACATCCTGGGCCATAAATCTAGTCTTGGTAAATTCAAAAAAATTGAAATCGTTCCAGTCATCTTTTCTGACCACAGTGTAGTAAGATTAGATCTCAATTACAGGAAAAAAAATTGTTAAAAATTCAAACATATGGAGGCTAAATAACACACTTCTGAATAACCAACAAATCATAGAAGAAATCAAAAAAGAAATCCAAATATGCATAGAAATGAATGAAAATGAAAACACAAGAACCCAAAACCTATGGGACACTGTAAAAGCAGTGCTAAGGGGAAGGTTCATAGTATTAACAGGCTTACCTCAAGAAACAAGAAAAAAGTCAAATAAATAACCTAACTCTACACCTAAAGCAATTAGAGAAGGAAGAAATGAAGAACCCCAGGGTTATTAGAAGGAAAGAAATCTTAAAAATTAGGGCAGAAATAAATGCAAAGAAACTAAAGAGACCATAGCAAAAATCAACAAAGCTAAAAGCTGGTTTTTTGAAAAAATAAACAAAATTGACAAACCATTAGCAAGAATCATTAAGAAACAAAGGGAGAAGAACCAAATTAACAAAATTAGAAATGAAAATGGAGAGATCACAACAGACAACACTGAAATACAAAGGATCATAAGAGACTACTACCAGCAGCTCTATGCCAATAAAATGGACAACTTGGAAGAAATGGACAAGTTCTTAGAAAAGTATAACTTTCCAAAACTGAAGCAGGAAGAAATAGAAGATCTTAACAGACCCATCAGAAGCAAGGAAATCGAAACTGTAATCAGAAATCTTCCAGCAAACAAAAGCCCAGGACCAGATGGCTTCACAGCTGAATTCTACCGAAAATTTAGAGAAGGGCTAACACCTATCTTACTCAAACTCTTCCAGAAAATTGCAGAAGGTCAACTTCCAAACTCATTCTATGAGGCCACCATCACCCTAATTCCAAAGCCAAACAAAGTTGCCACAAAAAAAGAAAACTACAGGCCAATATCACTGATGAACATAGATGCAAAAATCCTTAACAAAATTCTAGCAAACAGAATCCAACAACATATTAAAAAAATCATACACCGTGACCAAGTGGGCTTTATCCCAGGAATGCAAGGATTCTTTAATATCCGCAAATCAATCAATGTAATACACCACATTAATAAATTGAAAGATACAAACCATATGATTATCTCAATAGATGCAGAGAAAGCCTTTGACAAAATTCAACACCGATTTATGATTAAAACTCTCCAGAAAGCAGGAATAGAAGGAACATACCTGAACATAATAAAAGCTACATATGACAAACCCACAGCAAGCATTATCCTCAATGGTGAAAAATTGAAAGCATTTCCCCTAAAATCGGGAACAAGACAAGGGTGCCCACTCTCACCACTACTATTCAACATAGTTTTGGAAGTTTTGGCCACAGCAATCAGAGCAGAAAAAGAAGTAAAAAGAATCCAGATAGGAAAAGAAGAAGTGAAACTCTCGCTGTTTGCAGATGACATGATCCTCTACATAGAAAACCCTAAAGACTCTACCAGAAAATTACTAGAGCTAATCAACGAATATAGTCAAGTTGCAGGATATAAAATTAACACACAGAAATCCCTTGCATTCCTATACACTAACAATGAGAAAACAGAAAGAGAAATTAAGGAAACAATACCATTCACCATTGCAACAAAAAGAATAAAATACTTAGGAATATATCTACCTAAAGAAACAAAAGACCTATACATAGAAAACTATAAAACACTGATGAAAGAAATCAAAGAGGACACAAACAGATGGAGAAACATTCCGTGTTCATGGATTGTAAGAATCAATATTGTCAAAATGGCTATTCTACCCAAAGCAGTCTATAGATTCAATGCAATCCCTACTAAGCTACCAAGGTATTTGTCACAGAACTAGAACAAATAATTTCACAATTTGTATGGAAATACAAAAAACCTTGAATAGCCAAAGTAATCTTGAGAAAGAAGAATGGAACTAGAGGAATCAACCTGCCTGACTTCAGACTCTACTACAAAGCCACAGTCATCAAGACAGTATGGTACTGGCACAAAGACAGAAATATAGATCAATGGAACAGAATAGAAAGCCCAAAGATAAATCCACGAACCTATGGACACCTTATCTTTGACAAAGGAGGCAAGGATATACAATGGATAAAAGACAACCTCTTTAACAAGTGGTGCTGGGAAAACTGGTCAACCACTTGTAAAAGAATGAAACTAGAACACTTTCTAACACCATACACAAAAATAAACTCAAAATGGATTAAAGATCTAAATGTGAGACCAGAAACTATAAAACTCCTAGAGGAGAACATAGGCAAAACTCTCCGACATAAATCACAGCAGGATCCTCTATGACCCACCTCCCAGAATATTGGAAATAAAAGCAAAGATAAACAAATGGGACCTAATGAAATTTAAAAGCTTTTGCACAACAAAGGAAACTATTAGCAAGGTGAAAAGACAGCCCTCAGATTGGGAGAAAATAATAGCAAACGAAGCAACAGACAAAGGATTAATCTCAAAAATGTACAAGCAACTCCTGCAGCTCAATTCCAGAAAAATAAATGACCCATTCAAAAAATGGGCCAAAGAACTAAACAGACATTTCTCCAAAGAAGACATACAGATGGCTAACAAACACATGAAAAGATGCTCAACATCACTCATCATCAGAGAAATGCAAATCAAAATCACAATGAGGTACCATTACACGCCAGTCAGGATGGCTGCTAGCCAAAAGTCTACAAGCAATAAATGCTGGAGAGGGTGTGGAGAAAAGGGAACCCTCTTACACTGTTGGTGGGAATGCAAACTAGTACAGCCACTATGGAGAAAAGTGTGGAGATTTCTTAAAAAACTGGAAATAGAACTGCCATATGACCCAGCAATCCCACTCCTGGGCATACACACCGAGGAAATCAGATCTGAAAGAGACACGTGCACCCCAATGTTCATCGCCAGCACTGTTTATAATAGCCAGGACATGGAAGCAACCTAGATGCCCATCAGCAGACGAATGGATAAGGAAGCTGTGGTACATATACACCATGGAATATTACTCAGCCATTAAAAAGAATTCATTTGAATCAGTTCTAATGAGATGGATGAAACTGGAGCCCATTATACAGAGTGAAGTAAGCCAGAAAGATAAAGAACATTACAGCATACTAACACATATATATGGAATTTAGAAAGATGGTAATGATAACCCTATATGCAAAACAGAAGAAGAGACACAGATGTACAGAATAGACTTTTGAACTCTGTGGGAGAAGGTGAGGGTGGGATGTTTCGAGAGAACAGCATTGAAACATGTATATTATCAAGGATGAAACAGATCACCAGCCCAGGTTGGATGCCTGAGACAAGTGCTCGGGCCTGGTGCATTGGGAAGACTGAGAGGGATTAGGTAGAGAGGGAGGTGGGAGGGGGGATCGGGATGGGGAATACATGTAAATCCATGGCTGATTCATGTCAATGTATGGCAAAAATCACTACAACATTGTAAAGTAATTAGCCTCCAACTAATAAAAATAAATGAAAAAAAATATGTAACAGAAACTTCCATAATAATACATTGTAACTTACTGGCTTTTATGCCTGTTTTAACACATATTTTTGAGCTACTGGTGGCACTGATGGTGACTTATTCTTGATCCATGATTAGTGTCTTCAGCACCTAGCACTGAACTTCAAATTGATTCCATTTCAGTAGAATAAAAATGACTGCTATAATAATAACACAAATGTTCACTTGTTTTCTACATGCTGGACACCATACAGGGCACATTCACATATAATCCAATTTAATCCAGACAACAGCTATATTCAATAGAAACCATTTTTACTGCCATTTACACAGAAGAAGAATCTGGGACACAGATGTTAAGTATCTACTTGCCTGAGGTGAAGTTGGAAGTGTTAGTTGCTCAATTGTGTCCAATTCTTTGTGACCCCTTGGACAGTAAGCCCCCAGTCTCCTCTGTCCATGGGATTCTCCAGGCAAGAATACTAGAGTATGTTGCCATACCCTTCTCCAGGGGATCTTCCTGACCCAGGGATTGAACAGGGTCTCCTGCATTGCAGGCAGATTTTTTATCACCTGTGAAGTACTGATAAAGCAACAGATCTGTACACTCATACCCAAACTCCAGGGCCTGTGTTCCAATCATTACACTTACCTTCTTGGAGAATACTATTTAAAGACTTTATATTGACTCTTCCAAATTATTACACTATCTGGAGCTTATCTTTATTAAATATTAATAAGGACGTAGCATGGTTTAGTTGCTAAGTCGCGTCTGACTCTTGCCACCCCATGGACTGTAGCTTGACAGGCTCCTCTGTCCATGGGATTCTCCAGGCAAGAATACTGGAGTGACTTGCCATTTCCTTCTCCAACAGGAAGTAGTAGAGTTTTACAATAAAAACCTTTCAAGGCAGTTTGTACTTTAATCAACAACCAGCTCCAATGACTGAGATTACACCCACCACATAAAAGCCTCCATCCAAGGTCATGTCAGATGGCAGTGAACACTCTGTCCATATCATCCCATAAGCTGTTAGGTTTGACTAGGGTCTTTGGAGCTTGGTAGTCAGGCACAACACTGGAGCTAAATACAGTAGGCAAAATTACTAAAGATGCAATATCAAAGGTACCAAAGAAACAGGTTTTTTTTCTATTAATAATTGTTATCCCGTATTGCAACATGCAGTAATTGTGCAACAAATAGGTATTAAAAAAGAATCTGTCAGATAATAATAGTGACTATTTTTGGAAATATATATATATATATATATATGTATATATATATATATATATACACACACACACATATAGGCATATATACACACACAAACACATCTCTAGTTATGGTTGCAGGGGAAGAAAGAAGTTTCCAAGAAAGGATTTAAGGCTAATAAATCACTTACCAACAGTTACTGATGTTTATATTATTTTGTCCAAAAGATTCCAACATTTTCAAAAAAAATGTTACCACTAATATGCCTAAAGGAAATAAAACAATTTATAGTCAGTCCACTTAAGAGAGGGACTCAGTATGAGGCCAACAATAAATGCCATAAACTGCAATAAAGAAGTTATCCATCCATGGGCTTCTTTAATTTCATTCTAGAATTTAAGACCACCTGTATTGTTTTTGTCTTTCTGGTAAGAAGTGATATAATTTTTTCAAGGTCAGTTTATGGATTATTTACTTTAAAAAAAGGAAGAAAGGAAAAAGGGAGAGAAGGAAGAAGGGAAGAAAGTAAGTGATAATTCAAGGTGATATTTTTTCAGCTTTCTTTTATTTCAAGTCTTGAATCCTCTTTCATTTTCTCTATGATCTCCACTGTTGTCTAACTATCACTGGTAAAACCAGACCCAAACCAGCTGGTGTAGGGTAGTTTATTCAATAAATATTTGTGTGATAGAAGCAAGGCACTCATATAGCTTAAACTATCTAGAAATCAGAGATTAATTTCTTTCTGTTAATTATTTGGATCATTTATTCAGATGTTCACTTTGACTCTACAGAGGACAATGGCCAATACATAAACATAAAATGAAGAAAACAATTGTATTCCATTATGAAAGAAGAAAAGGAATTACATAAAGCCAATGCAATTATCCATTAGTCAGTTGGCAAGAAACTAAGGAAAAAGGCCAAATATTTTGTAATATTTTATAGTATCTTCAACTGTCATACAGTTGGCAGATGGATATAAACTTTTATATATCACATAAAGCTGCCATCAACTCAATGAATGTACCTGTTTCACATTAAAATAAATGGAAACAAACACTAACTTTAAAGTTGTGAAGAATCTGACAGAAAATCAGAATATTCAAAATAAATCACATTTTGGCTATGAGAGTGAATCTTAGACTTCAAAGGAATCACAACCACCAAAGAAAAAACCTGGCAGAAGTCTTGTGAAGACTCTTTCCCCCCAAGGACTTCCTTTCTTTAACCCCATTCCAAATAACCATCTATGGAAGAGCGAGAACAATCCATAGAGAAAAGAACATGATGTTGAACCCACTGGTGAGATCCCAAAGATGAAAGAAGAAATCTAAACTCGTTATTTCATTTCACCTTTTGTTTAGCATTGCTATAATTTCCACAGATGATTTGGCAAAATTGTTATTGCTCATGAGCCAGATTTTACAGAAGGCAGGATTTCAGGTGTAGTGTCTTTTCATTTGAATCTGTTGTTTCATTACTGGAATTATATTTGATGGACTGTGTGAGTGGTTATTTTGCGTGACCAGGTAGTTCTGGCTTGTGATGTCCCAGTACATAACACTAGCACCATGTGGAGGCCAAGACTGGTACTACAAGCTTTCAATTGTAAATGAAACCACATTGCACACCTATTTGTACTCACAATTTGTTTCCTACTACAAAATAAAGAACGTGCTTTATCCAGTGATAATGTAACCCTTTGTATTCTGAGCGTGACCACTTTATGTGGCTGGTAGATGGGTCTTGCTAGTTGAGGAAAAATAATTTAAATGTACTTTATAGAATCTTAAATTGAAAAAACACCAAGATTTCTGTTCAGAAACTATTTCTTAACAAGAGGTTTAGAATGTTGAAGAGCTGACCATAAATATGTCAGAAATAAACGTATTAAGTAGGAAAATATCTCTTGTGAAAATGTGCTTTATACTTGAAAATGTGTCTTATACTTGAAACATGTCTAATATGACCATTACACAATGATATAATTGCATGTAAATATGTCTTTATATAATCCCATGTTTATACTAGGTAATAAATAAGGAAAAAATATGAACAAAATATCAAGTAAATCCCAACCTCACTCTATTTGCTTGCCAAAAAATATAACCACATAAAATAATGTCTTTCCCCAGAGATCTAAACAGAAAGAATATTTCAATCTAGGAATTCACTTTGTATTAGATTTGACTAATACATTAGCATGTTTTCAAGAATAAATTAGTATACGTGCATAGCGCTCTGCCTAAAATTAATTGCAGAATTTAAACAAATTGCTTAATGACCTGAAGGTGGATCACTTATTGCAAGAAAGGTATAAAAGTTGAATTTCAATAAAATCTGTACACTTTGAATGAAATTTTATTAGCTAAGCATGAAAAGCTAATTGGTACATCATATTCTCACAATAAACTTGATAAGCTTTATCCAGAACTAAAATATAAGAGACAATGTGTGTTGCAAATAAAGGTGAGAATGAAACATTTCCTGATTGATGTATGTTTTAAAATGAGAAGTCTACTTTACCAGTTATTTTCAATATGCCAAGCTTTACAATATTAAAAATATGGTACATTTTTTCCTGAAAGTCTGGTTGAAAATTATGCAAAGTTGCTTGAATCCCAAGAATACTGGTTTTATAGTTTTCAACTATAATATTAACATCTATATGAGGATAATTCAAATATAATTTCTCCCATTCTGAGTAAGCAGACAAATAAATATTTCTCCAAGAATTCTATTATTCCTATTTTTCAGCTCACAATTCTTTGCATCAATTTAATCCTTTTCTATAGGATAAATGTGAAAGTGTTAGTTGCTCTGTTGTGTCCGACTCTTTGAGACCCCTGGACTATAGCCCCCCAGGCTTCTCTGTCCATGGAATTCTCCTGGCAGGAATACTGAAATGTGTTGCCATGCCCTCCTCCAAGGGATCTTCCCAACCCAGAGACTGAATCCAGGTCTCCCACATTGAGGGCAGATTCTTTACTCTTTGAGCTACTTGGGAAGCCCCATAAGATATATAATAACTCTCTATTAGATAATCCCCAATCTTACAGAAAAATGTAGTAACATGTCCCATCATAAAAAAAAATCTCTCCCTATTTTCACTAATCCTCCAACAAGGGACCAATTTATAGATAAAATCCTTCAAAATATTGGCTATAATCTATCTTCATGTGTTGACCTCTTATTTTCTATTGAATCCACTCTGTAAGTTTGAATTAGATCTGATTGCAAGTGGCAGAAAACACCAATCAATAGTGGTTTAAATGTGACAAATTTTACTTTTCCCTTTTGTTAACATGGTTTGGAGGTGAGACCAGGGCTGCTGTTACAAAATAGGGAGCTAACTAAGGCATAACTAACAGGAGCATTTTCTGTCTTGTCACTAGTGCATGCGTGCAAAGTCGTTTCAGTTGTGTCTAACCCTTTGCAACCCATGGGCTATAGCCCACCAATCTCCTCTGCCCATGGGATTCTCCAGGCAAGAATACTGAAGTAGGTTGCCATGCCCTTCTCCAGGGGATCTTCCTGACCCAGGGATTGAACCCACATCTCTTATGTCTCCTGCATTGGCAGGTGGGTTCTTTACCACTAGCACCACATGGGAAGTCCTGTCTTGTTGCTTATCCATTCACAATAGGTGGCCTCCATCTCACAGTCCAAGCTCCAGCCATCACATCCTCTTTGTAACCAAAGACATTTAAGAATTAATGAAGAAGGATGTGCCCTCTGCATTTAAGGAGTTTTGCTTAAAAAAAACAAAAACAAAACAACAACAACAACAAAAAAAAACCCCTTCATATTCCTGATGTCTACTTTGAGTGCCACATGATTCAAACCTACAACCTCATCTCTTCTCCACCTACAGCCACCCCTCCCTTCTTGTAGATTTGCAGCAGGTCAACTTGGCTAACTTTCCCAGGACTCCCTTTCTTCCCTGTTTCCATTTAGGTTGAGCCAAAGAGGAAATTCTTGGGAGATTTGGAAGGTAAAAGGGAAACAACAATCATTTTGTAACATACATATTTTCTTATATTTGTCTCTGCAACTGCTCCACCTTCCCAAGAACCTCCTTCAGCCTATCTGTCTCCTGGGTCAGAGGTATGTGTTTAACTCCATGACTAAGAGCCCTGGCTTTTGCTATACACCCACAGCAACAAGGTCAGAGGCAACAACTGCTATCAGGGGTTTCAGTCTTCCCTCATTGGGTTCCAGTTCATACTTGTAGGTTCCAGTTAGTAATTCCTATCCCATTTTACATCTTTCTTCTCTTCTTACTGCCTGCCCTGTGGACTTCAAAGTCCAGCATCAGACATGAGTGCAACAGCTTTAAGGAGACTTACTAAGCAGTTCCACAAATGCATAAGGTTAAACTTCTGTAACAAATCTATCAGTATGCTCTGGAGGTTCTTCTCCTTCCACTGGTACATTCCCTAGTCCTCTCGCCCAAGACCATGATTTTTCAGAACATCTATACACTGAATATTTCAAATCCAGCTCCTCATTCCCTCCATGAAACTCAAACAGATTTGTATATTTGATTGTCTTCCAGAGATTTCCACTTGTGTGTCTAATAAATATTTTAACCTTAACTTGTTAAAATAGAACTGTTGGTTTCTACTTGCCTTTTACATCGTCAGTTTGCAAACCTGCTTCCCTCATCCCAGTAAATGGAAATGTCTAGGTCCCCTCCCATCAATGCTCTTCTGCTCTATGTCAATTAGAATAAAAGTCAGATCTTTATTGTGGTCTCTGAGGTCCTTTTTGGTCTGGCCCCTGCGGTGTCATTCACTCTACATACCAGTCCTCTCTCAGGCCACTGGAACCACACCGAATTCATGGACAGCTTCCAACCTGGCTAAGCACACTCCCACTTCAGAGCCTCTGCAGTTGCTATTTCCTCTGCCTATACAGCTTTCACTTCAGAAATCCATGTCTTACATTATAATCGCTCTAAATTTTTCTAACAAATCAAACCTAAGAAGATATAATTACTAAGAAAATAAATGCTGAACACAATTAAATTACAATGTAAAATATTAAACACCAATTTCTGATATTTCAACTATCTACAAATATCTATCATATTTGTAAGAAATTTTTTTCAGATCTATATTTAGAGTAAAAAGGCATGTTTTAAATCCTGCTTTAATACTATGGAACTGGGTGCCCTTAACCTAAATATTTTTTCTGAGCATCATTTTTCAGCATCTATAATGGAGAAATTATAATAAGAGATCAAGTTGCCAACATCTGTTAGATCATAGAAAAAGCAAGAGAATTTCAGAAAAACATCTACCTCTGCTTCACTGAATACACTAAGGCCTTTGTATGGATCAAAACAGACTGGTAAATTCTTCCAGAGATGGGAATACCAAATCACCTTACTTGCCTCCTGAGAAATCTGTATGCGGGTCAAGAAGCAATAGTTAGAACCGGACATGGAACAACAGACTGGTTCCAAATTGGGAAAGGAGTACATCAAGGCTGTATATTGTCACCTTGATTATTTAACTTATATGCAGAATATATCATGCGAAATGTTGGGCTGGATGAAACAAGCTGGAATCAAGACTGTCAGGAGAAATATCAATAACCTCAGATATGCAGATGACAACTCCCTATGGCAGAAAGAGGAACTAAAGAGCCTTTTGATTAAAGTGAAAGAGGACAGTGAAAATGTTGGCTTAAAGCTCAGCATTCAGAAAACTAAGATCATGGCATCTGGTCCCATCATTTCATGGCAAATAGATGGGGAAACAATGGAAACAGTGACAAACTTAATTTTCTTGGGCTCCAAAATCACTACAGATGGTGACTGAAACCATGAAATTAAGAGACGCTTGCTCCTTGGAAGAAAAGCTATGACAAATCTGTGTGTTAGTTGCTCAGTCCGTCTCTGACTGTTTGCGATCCTATGGATTGTAACTCACCAGGCTCCTCTGTTCATGGAATTCTCCAGATAAGAATACTGGAGTAGGTTGCCATTCCTTCCTCCAGCGATCTTCCCAACCCAGTGATCGAACCTGGGTCTCCCACGTTGCAGGATGATTCTTTACCATCTGAGCCACCAGGGAAGCCTGTAACAAACCTAGATTACACATTAAAAGTCAGAGATATTACTTTATCAACAAAGGTCCGTATAGTCAAAGCTATGGTTTTTCCAGTAGTCATGTATGGATGTGAGATTTGGACCATAAAGAAAGCTGAGCACTTAAGATTTGGTGCTTTTGAACTGTGGTATTGTGGAAGACTCTTGAGAGTCCCTTGGACTGCAAGGAGATCAAACCAGTCAATCCTGAAGGAAATAAGTCCTGAATATTCATTGAAAGGACTGATGCTGAAGCTGAAGTTCTAATACTTTGGCCACCAAGTGCGAAGAACTGACTCATTGGAAAAGACCCTGATGCTGGGAAAGATTGAAGGCAGGAGAAGGGGGCGACAGAGGATGAGATGGTTGAATGGCATCACTGACTTGATAGACATGAGTTTGAGCAATGGATAGGTAATGGACAGGGAGGCCTGGCGTGCTACAGTCCATGGGGTCACAAAGAGTCAGACATGACTGAGCAACTGAACTGAACTGAAGCTTAAGTGGAATAAGTATTTTGAAGCTGATATGATTATATTCAAAGCCTTAATATATAAACATTTCTGTATTTCTCTATATTGCTTTATATTAACACTGTAAAGTAAATTAAGTTCTATTTCAATTTTGAAAGCATGAAAAGATCTGGATCAAGGTCTAAAAATATGTTAGTTTTTTTCCTCCTAATATTTGAATAATGGATTAATTTTTTTATTTTTTTATTTTTAAGAACTATCTCTTATCAGGTACTTCTAGAAGTAGCATTACAAATGAATCCTTGATTTTCCAGGATTCAAATAACTTAACTCTTGTATCTGACTTTATTTTTTGGGGCTCCAAAATCACTGCAGATGGTGATTGCAGCCATGAAATTAAAAGATGCTTCCTCCTTGGAAGGAAAGTTATGACCAACCTAGATAGCATATTAAAAAACAGAGACATTAATTTGCCAACAAAGGTCCATCTAGTCAAGGCTATGGTTTTTCCAGTGGTCATGTATGGATGTGAGAGTTGGATGGTGAAGAAAGCTGAGTGCCGAAGAATTGATGCTTTTGAACTGTGATGTTGGAGAAGACTCTTGAGAGTCCCTTGGACTGCAAGGAGATCCAACCAGTCCATCCTAAAGGAGATCAGTCCTTGGTGTTGGAAGGACTGATGCTGAAGCTGCAACTCTAATACTTTGGCCATGTCATGCAAAGAGTTGACTTATTGGAAAAGACCCTGATGCTGGGAGGGATTGGGGGCAGGAGGACAAGGGGATGACAGAGGATGAGATGCCTGGATGGCATCACCGACTCAATGGACATGAGTTTGAGTAAACTCCAGGAGTTGGTGATAGACAGGGAGGCCTGGCGTGCTGCAATTCATGGGGTTGCAAAGAGTCAGACACGACTGAGTGACTGAACTGAACTGAACTGAACTCTTGGATCATTTCTAATGTTCCATGAATTCAGAGGCAGTGCTATAGATACAGCAGTGTCTCCTCTATACTCTAAGAGATATGGGTACTAGGCAACCCAATACCTCTCCATTCTCACTGGTGAAATGGATGACTTTGCAGAAAGACAATCTCACCTTAGAATAAAAGAGAGCTAATGTCCTACAATCAATATAGGAATATATATGTGTCTTTAACACATTTCATCAAGGTCAGAATTTAACAGAGTATAAAGTGCTTTTAAAACTATGCTGAATAGTTGAATCTGCAGAGCAAAATATTTTATAAAATCTATATCTTAGAGTAATTTATTTTAAGGATGTCTTTCTTTGAAAAATTAATTTTTTTTGTAAAAATCTCTTATCCACAGATTTAAAAAGAAATATTCATTACTTACATATTGGATATTTATTCTAACCAAATTTAAACTCCTTGCTTAGATGACATTGTCCTTAAAAGCCTGAGCATGTACTCACCTCAATATTTATCTCAGTGTACTCATTTATTCATTACTGAAAAATGAAAGAACAAATGAATGAAATAAAATGTATCAAATACTTCAAGTTAAATTAACTTTACAATATAAGACATTATATTAGAATAATATAGTAATAATTAAAAACAAACTTTTGGGGGTGATGAATACATTCAGTATCTTGATTATAGTGATAGTTTCATGAGCATATACATGTTTCAAAACTTACTGAATCATACATCTTAAATATTTTCTTATATGTCAGTTTACCTCAATAAAGAAGTTTAAAAATTAACAATTAAAATATTAGGTATAATTTTTGAACTTATAAATTTTTTTTAGAATATAGTCATTCAAGATTAGTCTAGTATAGAGATATTTTGAAAAACATCTTAACTCATCATGCTCTGTTCTAAATGTAAGTAAGATGATCATTTAAAACTCTATTTGGCACAAACACAAACTCCTCACATGATAGAGTTTGTCTAAAAAATATTCTTTGGCTTCTTCTGGCTGTGACGAAGGCTTTGATTTGATGAGAATAAAGTGTTGAAGCTCCTCTCTTCCTCTCCCAACAGGATAGTTTGGGTTTCCCACCACTCTGGTCTAGAAGCTGAGACAGCAGCACAGAGTGATCCTATTCAGTTTCTATCCTCCCAAAAGGAAATTGCTTATTGTTCTTTTAGAAAGCTCCACTGTTTTAGCACTTGTACCTTTGAGCTAACCATTTTCTCCCTACGAATGCCACTACAACCTCATCATGTCTCCAATCTTTCATCAGAGACTAGAGCACTAGCTCCTCGCACTCAAAGGCCTCTACAATATGAATGAATGACTTATCCAGCAACTCTTTCAATTCTTTGACCCTCTAATCACCAGTGATTTGCTTCTCCCTAAGCAAAACTCTCATGGTTTCAACCTGGGTATTTTCACTACCAAACATCTCTATTTTCAAATGTATCAATTCAGTAATCATCTTTTGAATAAAAATTCCTCTACTCCAAGTTTGATTTCTCAATTCCTGATGTTTTTGGCCTCACATTTGAGTTTCTTACTACATTTTTTACATGCCTCGAAATATCCACCTTTGAAAATTTCTCAATCATTTTACAATGTGAAAACCGTTTTTCTTTTTTACTATAGGTTGTACAAAAACAGGTTCAGATTTGGCTACATCTCATCAGGACCTTTAGATTACTCACCTTTTGACTTTCCTCCAATTCATCAGCTCTCTAACGTCTTTATTTCCCTCTTTATCCTGATTTTATTCTAAGATTGCACTATTTTAATACTATTGCCAATAAGCTAATACCTTAGTTCCCCTCTTATTATTCAACCATCTGGCAAAACTCTTGCCTTGGAATAGCTTGATTATCTGTTTTCTTAATGACTAAAGCCAAGGTTGCAGGACACTGCTACAGAAAATCAGGGAAAAGAGGAAAGATGTTCCTTAAAAGATAAAAAAGCTAACTCAGTTGGGCTTGCTATACTCCATGGCAGTCTTAGGAAGTTTTACTGTTAAACTCACAGTCCTATTCTTCTCATTACTTTCTTCCAGAGATTTTCTTCTCAAAGGTAATCAACCTTTCCTTCAAATTTCTCCTTAGTCATAGCAGATTATCTGGATGCTTAATTCACAGAAAAAGCTAGAACCTTACTGCACATACAGTTTCCTTTTTCTGTTTGGTTAAATTAGATGTGGTGTCCTTCCTTCATCTGCCTTCAGATATCCATCTGTACACTGGACTCTTTCACTCCTTTTGAATTTTACATAATCAGTTGTTCTTTCTTTCACTCCCTTTCAATTGTTCTTAAAGTAAATGTTTAAATATTTCCACCCTGGGCTTCCCTGGTGCCTCAGTGGTAAAGAATGTGCCTGCAATGCAGGAGATGTGGGTTGGATCCCTGGTTGAGGAAGATCCCCTGTAGAGGGCACAGCAACCCACTCCAGTATTTTTGCCTGGAAAATCCCATGGGCAGAGGAGCCTGGTGGGCTACAGTTCATCAGGTTGCAGAGTCAGACACAACTGAAGTGACTGATCAAGCAGGCACGCACAAGTCTCTCCACCTTAAACACACACACAGACAAATCAGTCTTCCTTCAAAAACCTCATTTCTGGGAGGGGGGGTTCAGGATGGGGAACACAAGTAAATCCATGGCTGATTCATGTCAATGTATGGCAAAAACCACTACAATACTGTAAAGTAATTAGCCTTCAACTAATAAAAATAAATGGGAAAAAAAACAAAAAACAAACTTTATTTCCTCTATTATTTCTTCATCCTTCTCTTTCTTGATGCAGCAATCACTTTGTCTCCTTTACTCCTTTTTTCAATTCATCTTTTTTTTTTTTCAATTGTTATCTGTAGTCAGACCACCCTCCCCATTACCAAAGCAGTGTGATGTTCTCTACATCACTAAATCACTGCTCATTTTCCAACTGTTATTTTAAAAAATTAAGCAAATTAAAAAAAAAAAAAAAAACAGCAAAGAAAACTAAGAAACAATGGTCATATAACTCATATCAAGATTTACCACAGTAAATCATTTCTAACCATTTTCTCGTTCTATTTAAAGACCTACTTTCTCAATCATCTATTTTATAAACATTTATTTTCAATAGAAAATGTCCTGAGCAGGACATGGAAGCAACCTAGATGCCCATCAGCAGATGAATGGATAAGGAAGCTGTGGTACATATACACCATGGAATATTACTCAGCCGTTAAAAAGAATTCATTTGAATCAGTTCTAATGAGATGGATGAAACTGGAGCCCATTGTACAGAGTGAAGTAAGCCAGAAAGATAAAGAACATTACAGCATACTAACACATATATATGGAATTTAGAAAGATGGTAATGATAACCCTACATGCAAAACAGAAAAAGAGACACAGATGTACAGAACAGACTTTTGAACTCTGTGGGAGAAGGTGAGGGTGGGATGTTTTGAAAGAACGGCATGTATATTATCTATGGTGAAATAGATCACCAGCCCAGGTGGGATGCATGAGACAAGTGCTCGGGCCTGGTGCACTGGGAAGACCCAGAGGAATCGGGTGGAGAGGGAGGTGGTAGGGGGGATCGGGATGGGGAATACGTGTAACTCTATGGCTGATTCATATCAATGTATGACAAAACCCACTGAAATGTTGTGACGTAATTAGCCTCCAACTAATAAAAAAAATAAAAATTAAAAAAAAAAGAATATATGAGAATAAAATGCAAAAAAAAAAAGAAAAAGAAAATGTCTTGAGCATGCATTTTAAAAAATCATCATCAGTATTCCTTTCACACCATCCTTAGAAATAGAGACGCACACCATGGTACATTATCTACCGCTGAGGAACAATATTACAAAGTCAAGTGTTTAAAACAACACATTGATTATCTCACAGTTTCTGTGGGAAGATCCTGGTATGGGTCCTCTGCTTAGGGTCTCAAAAGGCTACAATCATAGTTTCTGCCAGGGCTGAGGTCTCATTTCAGATTTCACTAGGGAAGGATCCACTTCCAAATTCATTCAGGCTGTTGGTAGAATTCAGTTTCCTGTGACTGTAGGATCACAAGGTTCAGTTTCTCACAGTCTGTTCCCGAGGGCTGCCCTCAGTCCAGGTTCTAGTCATGTGGGATCCCCAACACTCAGTAGCTTCCTTAAAGTGAGCAAGAGAGAAAGAGACCCAACAATATGGGCAGTGCAATCTCATAAAACATAGTTACTCAGATGTTTTTCTAAATACACATTAACTTGACACTGGAAAAATATGCCCCAGTGCCTTCATTTCATATATCCAAGCGCACACACTTCCTTGAGGTGATTCCTCAATTGAGGTGCTTATTCATCTTCTGAAATCTATAATTTGCTATGCCTGCAGCCCTTCTTATTTTAGGTTTAGGTTGTTAAGCTGAGTAATCATTACTCATTCTCCAATGAGTTCTCATTCTCATCCTTATTATGTTTTCCACTAGTCTCTTAAGATACCAAGGCCTTATGAAATGAGACAGTCTCATGCTAGAATATTAGACTGCTATTTAAAAGTATGTGTTTCAGAAGCCTATTTAACACATAAGAGGCTTATGAATTTAGCATTAGGTGGGAAAATTGGAATATAAAATGGCACAAAATGTTTGTATGTATACAAAAATATCTTGCTAAACTGAGAGTTTAACAGTGACTTTTCCTGACAGAAATAGTTTCCATGATTTAAAATTTCTCCTTTATAATTTTCCAATATAGTCTATAAGCATATACTATATACATAACAAAGGGTATTTTCTTTTCATGACTGTCTTATTTTATTACTTTTTAAATTATCTTTTCAATATGATTTGCAGCTGTTTGGGACTAGACCTGTCCTATTTGCAATTCTACACTTTGGTTTCATATATCTTATTACTTTGGCATCAAAAGTCACCTTATGGAAGACCACTGTGCTGTAGAATCATGCTCAGTGCTCACTCTCTCAGTCATGAATGAATCTTTGTGACCAACCCCATGGATTGTAGCCCATCAGACTCCTCTGTCCATGGAGTTTTCCAGGCAAGAATACTGGAGTGGATTGCCATCTCCTACTCCAGGGGACCTTGCCGACCCAGGGATCGAGCTCATCCCCTGCATCTCCTGCATTGGCAAGCATGCGTGTTCAGTCCCTTCAGTAAAGGGACAGCCCTGGCCAACTGTTTACAACCCTGTGGACTGTAGCTTTCCAGGCTCTGCTGTTCATGAGATTCTCTAGGGAAGAATACTGGAGTGGGTTGCCACTTCCTCCACTAGGGCATAGGCAGGAGAATTCTTTACTAATGCACCATCTGCGGAGCCCGTGTTGTGGAACAGGGGTCACGGAAATATAGCCCGTGGGTAAAGGGAGCCCAAAGTGAGCTATACATGATTTTAAATGGAAGGGGGATAATCAAAACAAGAATAATATTTTTTTTGACATCTGAAAACTCAGTTAAATATAGTACTAGTTCATAAATAGTATAGTATAGTTCATAAATATAGTACTATTGGAACATAGCCATTCACATATGTCTGTATATGACTGCTCTTACACTGAGCAATTACAACAGAAACTAAATGGCCCACAAAGCCTAAAATACCATTTACAGAAAATCTGCTAACCCTTGATCAAGATTTTGACCTCTCAAATCTTATATGCCCACAAATCACAAAGAAGACCTTCTTTTAATACAGACTTTTATTCTGGAACCTGGAACTCTGCATTTTAAATAAGTTCCAAGTGATGTTAATGTTGTTGGTCCATGAACCATACTCTGAGTAGTAAAGTTCTGGATTGCCACTACAATGTAATACGTGAAATGCACTAGTATATTAAAATAAAATAGGAAAAATATACATTATTTCCAGGGCATTTCCATTGTACAAGCGTGTGGGACCTTAGCTCATCCTTCTACTGAAAACCAATGAAAATGGATGTGGACAGTTGATAAGTAAGGATAGAGAAAAAAACTAATAAAATAGTTGCAGAACATTGATATACAGTAAACTTTTAGTGAAAAAAAATTTAAATGTTCTAGCATACATGAAGAATTCAATACACTGACATATACCAGTAGATTATATTTTCTAATATAGTAATTCATGTAATAAAAGAAGAATTAAACATGCTACATTCCTACAGAGATATCAAAATGTTCAATTCTAATATACCAGCAATAAATGCACATATAAAGTCTATAATAATTTTTAGCTTATAGTTTCTTAGTTATTTCCCCTTCTTGAGAAAATTATCTCAAAGAAAGTAGCTCTGGTAAATTATTTTAAGGATAGGCTCCACACCACAGAAATGACCCTAAGCCTGTCTTTCTCAACAGGGATAAAGTAGGCCATTGTATTGGAAGAGCTTTCCCAGGGAGGAGCTAAGGGGTTACAAGCTCTGTTGTGTGGAGTGGTCTCTGTTTGGATTCTCCCTTCTTTCTAAATTGCTTCCTTTCCCCTAGGCTGGTGTGGCAAAGATGAGATTGTGATTATCTCTTCTTGGGAGGTCCCTTTGTCCTTGAAAGATCTAGCAAAACCAGGGAAAGGACACCTGGGGTGGCCAATTTATGGCAGCTTTTCTCTAAACCTTAAGGAGAAATATTCTTTTAATTGGGTTGAGATTCTCTGATGCTCTGAAAAACAAGATAAGGAAAAAGCCCATTGAGCCTAATTCTAGTCTAGACCTTAAACTAGAGAAATAGTGATATTCCCAGAGTATTTTAGGGTTAGAACCCTGCTAATAAAAGCAAATAAATAAACACAAAAAACTGTACATTCGTCTACACTGTAGTTGCAAGAGAGAAAAAGAAAAAGAAACTGAGCTTGCACATAAAAAAAAAAATCATTATATATCATTTGCATATTATTAATATCAGTTTACCTAACCTATTAAATTCATTTCAGGCATTTTGGTAAGCTTCTCAATTTTCTTTGCCTATCTCATTATGAGTTTGGTTAACAGCTAGTTTCCTTCATTTATTCACATCTATCAAGCACATGCCCATGCTCATCACAGTGATTAATATTTTCTTACTCTGGTTTAGCCTTTAAATCAGAACAGGATCTCTGATTAAATTATCTGTGAGGGTGAAATTGAGCCCTTTTATTCCTTACTATGTTCAAATTCTATAAATGTATAGATATCATTCTATAGTTTGTTTCCACTGAATCTATGAAAATTATAAATTTTATGCATCTAAAATTCATCTACACAGGAAACCCCTTCACCTACTATTGGTATCTGGTCTTATGCCTTTACATTTTAAGTCAATTTCTCTTTGGAGATCTGGTTTAAATTTCTGCTAAACACAAGACACCTGAATGAGTAGCATAAGAAACCGATTATAATGCTTTCCTTTATAGAATATTATATTTTCTGGGAAACAAGCCAGAGTCTGATCTAATTCATCTCTAGCACTTTTAGCTTTGAATACTTCACCATGTATTGCCTTGCAAAATCTTCTACAAACAGTTATAAAATATATTCTTCCAAAATAAATTGATTACCATTTATATGTACTTACTAACAACCTTATAGGACTGTTAGAATAAGAAGAATTTTAATTCCTTTTTTTCAAGACCTAAATTGGGACCAAAGGTTTTTATGAGAAATTACCATTTTTACTGAGTTTAATGTTTTTCCTCTTTTCTTTTCACTCCAGGTAAAATGTGCTATTAAATCAAAAGAGTTCCAGTCCTAGAGTGGTTTCTAAATGGAGAGTCAGAGTAATTTATTTCCTTTTTGTAATTTAGGAATGGGCTTCCAGGTTGATTCATAAGTCTAAAAACAGCAGAATTTATTTTTTGCTTTTCTTAGGCAGAAGTCACTTCAACAATTTCAAAAGCACTGTAAATGACTACCTGTGACAACCTGGAGGCCAAGGAAGTACTCACAGATCTGGAAATGGAAACAGCTGGACTGCTTACATGGTGATGAATCAGCCTGAGTCACAAGCCCACACCCAGCTGGAAAAGGCAAACCCTCAAGGTTTTAGGGGATCCCCTCTGAGACCTATCATTGTGTCTGGATTGGCCCAGGTTTCAGAGAGTATTTCTAACTCCTTTAATTTTTGTATGGTCCCCCATCCTATTCATTATAATTTATAAGATTCTCTATTTACATTTCTAATAAGTAAAAGGCTCCCCTGACAGCTCAGTCAGTAAAGAATCCACCAGCAATGCAGGAGACCCTGGTTCTATTCCTGGGTGGGGTAGATCCCCTGGAGAAGGGAAAGGCTACCCACTCCAGCATTCTGGCCTGCAGAATTCCATGGACTGTATAGTCCTTGGGGTCACAAAGAGTCAGACACAACTGAGAGACTTTCACTTTCAATAAGTACTGTTGAGTGTGAGCAATTGCAGAATAAATTAAGATGCACTCAGTTCTCAGTTGACAAGACACAGTCCAGGCATCAGCCTGCCCACACCCTCCTATAGGCCGAAGGAGCCCAGATTTCTAGAGCTCCAGAGGCATTAGCACTTCATGGCTAACATTTGGGCAAGCAGATTTAATAAGATAGAGCATACAGGACCTATAGTACTATCTCCCTGCCCTCCTCTCCCATTCTAATTAAAACAATAACTAAAAATTACCAGTATTTAATCTGGCCAGAAACTCTACAAAACACTCTACACTCTTGAACTCCAATAACAGATCACAACTACTCTCTAAAGTAGACATTGTGACTGTTGCAGAGAGGAAGCCAATTCTGACTCCATGTTGGAACTGTTTCTTTGACTAGCTTTTCATTTCTTTTGTCGTTATAACCATACAGAATGGCCTGCCTCAGAGAATTCTGCCCCTATGTCTGATTGTTAAACTAAAGGGCCTTTCTTCAGAACTCTGTCCACCTGTATATGGCAGGAAGGAAGAAATTAAGACATCCCTTGCCTAAGGCTTGCCATTCTAGGAGGTATTTGCAAAATTAATGTCCTTTTTACACAGCTGCTTCCTCACCTCCCCCCATCTCTGATCTATAGAAGAACTCAGCAGCAAGATCTCAATAAAATGGTTATTTTGAGGTGTTAGCCTGCCATCTTCTTGATCAGCCAGCTCCGCAAATAAAGTCTCTTCCTTGCCTCAACCCCTCATCTCTCAGACATTGGCCTGCTTTGCGGAGAGCAGAGTGAGCTTGTACTCAGTAACAATATGGCTTGCCAGCCAGGAGCCTTGTTGCTCATGGCTAACCGACCCTGATCAGAGAATATTGGGGCAAGACCTTAGCAGCTGCTGGGACAACCTGTCCTGAGGTTCTTTTCTTCAAGATTCCCTGAAGCAGCACTGGCTGCCCCTAGTACTTGGCAGTTGAGACAAGCAACCGACAAACTTCTATGAGGCCACAGACGCAATTTCATTTGTAGGGTGAGTGTACCCAATTCAATAGCCGGTTCAGTCGGTTTGCTTGTTTTGTATGCCCTTTTGTGTTAGGAGCCAATGGGCTTGATTTTGGAGGGTAAGTTGCTCAGGTGTGCACATCAGCAACAATTTTTTCCCCTCAATTTGGGCTTTTCCTTTATGGCACACCTGGAGAAGGGAAAGGCTACCCACTCCAGTACTCTGGCTGGGAGAATTCCATGGACTGTACAGTCAATGGGGTCACAAAGAGTCAGACACGACCGAGCGACTTTCACTTTATGGGAAAAGCCAATTTGTTTGGGGTACCCTGTTGGAGAGGGAAATTGTTGGACTCTACCCTGAACCGGTTCATTGGGGAACTAGTTCTTGTGGGGTAAGCCCACCCCACTTGGAATTAGCTCATTTATTTCGTAGGGTAAATTTATTTGGAATTTGGTTCGGTTGGAACCATTCCATTGGGGAAGTAGTTCTTGGGAGAATGGGTATCCTAGTTGGAATTAGTTCATTTGTTTTGTAGGAAACATTTATTTACCTAATTTACCTAATTGATTTACCTAATTGATTTACCTAATTTCCTAAATTTCCTAAAGGACTAATTTCCTAAAGGAGATCAGTCCGGGGTATTGATTGGAAGGACTGATGCTGAAGCTGCAACTCCAGTACTTTGGCCACCTCATTCGAAGAGTTGACTCATTGGAAAATTCCCTGATGCCGGGAGAGATTGGGGGCAGGAGGAGAAGGGGACAACAGAGGATGAGATGGCTGGATGGCATCACCGACTTGATGGACATGAGTTTGAGTAAACTCCAGGAGTTGATGGTGGACAGGGAGGCCTGGCATGCTGCAATTCAAGGGATCACAAAGAGTTGGACATGACTGAACAACTGAACTGAACTGAGCGACTTACACTTTCACCTTTTTTTGGTAATGTGAAGACAGTATCAGTATCAGTTAAGTCACTCAGTGGTGTCCAGCTCTTTGTGACCCCATGGACTGCAGCACGCCAGGCTTCCCTGTCCATCACCAACTCTTGGAACTTATTTAAACTCATCTCTATTGAGTTAGTGATGCCATCCAACCATCTCACTCTCTGTTGTCCCCTTCTCCTCCTGCCTTCAACCTTTTCGAGCATCAGGATCGTTTTCAATGAGGCAGTTCTGCGTATCAGGTGGCCAAAGTATTGGAGTTTCAACTTCAGCATCAGTCATTCCAATGAATATTCAGGACTGATCTCCTTTAGGATGGACTGGTTGGATCTCCTTGCAGTCCAAGGGACTCTCAAGAGTCTTCTCCAACAGCACAGTTCAAAAGCATCAATTCTTCAGTGGTCAGCTTTCTTTATGGTCCAACTCTCACATCCATACCTGACTACTGGAAAAACCATAGCTTTGACCAGACGGACCTTTGTCAGCAAAGTAATGTCTCTGCTTTTAATATGCTGTCTAGATTGGTCATGGCTTTTCTTCCAAGGAACAAAAGTCTTTTAATTTCATGGCTGCAATCACCATCTGCAGTGATTTTGGAGCCCAAGAATACAAAGTCTGACACTGTTCCCATTTTTTCCCCATCTATTTACCATGAAGTGATGGGACCTGATGCCATGATCTTAGTTTTCTGAATGTTGAGTTTTAAGCCAACTTTTTTACTCTCCTCTTGCACTTTCATCAAGAGGCTCTTTAGTTCCTCTTCACTTTCTGCCATAAGGGTGATGTCATCTGCATATCTGAGGTTATTGATATTCTCCCTGCAATCTTGATTCTAGCTTGTGCTTCATCCAGCCCAGTATTTTGCAAGATGTATTCTGCATAGCAGTTCAATAAGCAGGGTGACAGTATACAAACTTGATGTACTCCTTTTCCTATTTGGAACCAGTCCATTGTTCCATGTCCGATTCTAACTATTGCTTCTTGACCCGCATACAGATTTCTCAGGAGGCAAGTAAGATGGTCTGGTATTTTCATCTCTTTAAGAATTTTCCACAGTTTGTTGTGATCCACACAGTCAGTGGCTTTGGTGTAGTCAATAAAGCAGAAGTAGATGTTTTTCTGGAATTCTTTTCCATTTTCTATGATCCAACAGATGTTGGCAATTTGATATCTGGTTCCTCTGCCTTTCCTAAATCCAGCTTGTACATCTGGAATTTCTCAGTTCACATACTGTTGAACCAAGAGCCTTGCTTGGAGAATTTTGAGCATTAATTTGCTAGCATGTAAGATAAGTGCAACTGTGCAATAGTTTGAACACTCTTCAGCGTTGCCTTTTTTTGGGATTGGAATGAAAACTGACCTTTTCCAGTCCTGTGGCCATTGCTGAGTTTTCCAAATTTGCTGGCATATTGAGTGCAGCACTTTCACAGCATCATTTTTTAGGATTTGAAATAGTTCAACTGGAATTCCATCACCTCCTCTAGCTTTGTTCATAGTGATGCTTCCTAAGGCCCACTTGACCTCTCACACCAGGTGTTTGGCTCTAGGTGAGTGATCACACCATCATGATTATCTGGGTTATGAAGATCTTTTTTATAGTTCTTCTGTGTATTCTTGTCACCTCTTCTTAATATCATCTGCTTCTGTTATATCCATACCATTTCTGTCCTTTACTGTGCCCATCTTTGCATGAAATGTTCCCTTGGTATCTCTAATTTTCTTGGAGATCTCTAGTCTTTCCCATTCTATTGGTTTCCTCTCTTTCTTTGCAGGAACACTTAGGAAGGTTTTCTTATCTCTCCTTGCTATTCTTTGGAACTCTGCATTCAAATGGGTATATCTTTCCTTTCCTCTTGCCTTTAGCTTCTCTTTTCTCAGCTGTGTGTAAGGTCTCTTCAGACAACCATTTTGCCTTTTTGCATTTCTTTTTCTTGGGGATGATCTTGATGACTGCCTCCGATATGATGTCACAAACCTCCATCCATCTGTCCATCAAATCTAATCCCGTGAATCTATTTGTCCCTTTTAGTGTATAATCATAAGGGATTTGATTTAGGTCATACCTGAATGGTCTAGTGGTTTCCCCTACTTTCTTCAATTTAAGTCTGAATTTTGCAGTAAGGAGTTCATGATCTTAGCCACAGTCAGCTACTGGTCTTGTTTTTGTTGACTGTTATGTTTTATATTCACCTTGAATGTATATTCACTTTCCAGTGTGAAGACATCTGGTACTAACTGCTTCCTCTAAGTCTTCTTCTACAGTTTTCTCATTTCTTTCTCCTGAACCCTCTGCTCACATGCAAGTGGCTGTGGAAACAATTGAGGAACTTACTCCAAGGTTACCCTCTGGCCTGTTCCAAAAGCCCACAGCCCACTGTGCCCCAGGAGCTTCCACCCAAGTGCATGAAGCCTCTCCTTTCTTCTTCCTCCCTTAAGATGAGGACCAAACCTATGGGATTAAAGGGTGGATTCCTCTTCCTTGTTGCCTTTGCCTCTTTTCCCTTTGGAGGGAACCTGGCTGTTGCTTCTGGGCCTTTCTTATTAGCCTTCTCTCTTAAGCTAGAGGAAGAAAAAGGGAAACTTTCCAACATGGGTGGATAGATGTGTCAGTCATTGTTGGGAGGGCCACTCAAGTCTTTTGGGAAAGGAGGGAAAAACAAAACTGTCCTTGGTTTACAAATGTAGCCTTTATAGGTCGGGCTTCCCTGGTGACTCAGATGGTAATGAGGGAGACCTGGCTTTGATCCCTGGGTCGGGAAGATCCCCTGGAGAAGGAAATGGCAACCCACTCCAGTGCTCTTGCCTAGAAAATTCTATGGATGAAGGAGCCTGGTAGGCTACAGTCTAGGGAGTTGCAAAGAGTCGGACACGACTGAGCAACTTCACTGGTTCACAGGTCAGAAGGGTGGTTCCAAAAATCCTTTCAGCACTCCCCAAACCTTCCCTGTTCATGTTATGAAGTTGTAAATATTAAACAAGTCAACCTAGAAATAACTTGTCTGCATCTTTGAGATGCAGATGTCCTCTCTGTTCTTCTCAGAAAACTCTTATCACTGCTGTTTTTTTAGTGTAAATTTTAGAAAGTGTAAAATAGACACGACTGAGCAACTTCACTGGTTTGAAAGTGTACAACAATTTTGAGTTGGCTTGTTCAAGGTGATTAAAAGTTGCTTTTTCTTCAAATATTAATATTTAGCCATGTAGCCAAGGGAGCATGACATTTCATTTGTGAGAATCCCAATTTTAATCCCAACTTCTTTTGCAAACTGCTGGGCTTTACATTCCTGATATTTACATTCTGGGCTCTACAGTCCTGTACCTGACTCAACACTGAAATCTTGAAGTAAGAACTCTTTTGTGTGTGTATACACACACACACACACACACATAACCATGTTATATGTACACATATATACACATATGGGCCTTCCCTGGTAGCTCAGTTGGTAAAGAATCTCTCTGTAATGCAGGAGATCCCAGTTGGATTCCTGGGTTGGGAAGATTCGCTGGAGAAGGGATAGGCTACCCACTCCAGTATTCTTGGGATTCCCTGGTGGCTCAGCTGGTAAAGAATTTGCCTGCAGTGCAGGAGACCTGGTTTCAATCCATACAGTCTGTGGGGTCGCAAAGAGTCAGACATGACTGAGTGACTTATTTTATATATATATATATATATGTATGTATGTGTATATATATATATATATATATATATATATATATATATACAGCTGTGACATACTCCTTTTCCTATTTGGAACCAGTCTGTTGTTCCATGTCCAGTTCTAACTGTGCTTCCTGACCTGCATATAGGTTTCTCATGACTCAGGTCAGGTGGTCTGGTATTCCTATCTCTTTAAGAATTTTCCACAGTTCATTGTGATACACACAGCCAAAGGCTTTGGCATAATCAATAAAGCAGAAATAGATGTTTTTCTGGAACTCTTGCTTTTTCAATAATCCAGCAGATGTTGGCAATTTGATCTCTGGTTTCTCTGCCTTTTCTAAAACCAGTTTGAACATCTGGAAGTTCATGGTTCACGTATTGCTGAAGCCTGGCTTGGAGAATTTTGAGCATTAATTTGCTAGCAAGTAAGATAAGTGCAATTGTGTGGTAGTTTGAGCATTCTTTGGGATTGCCTTTCTTTGGGATTAGAATGAAAACTAACCTTCTCCAGTCCTGTGGCCACTGCTGAGTTTTCCAAATTTGCTGGCATATTGAGTGCAGCACTTTCACAGCATCATCTTGCAGGATTTGAAATAGCTCAACTGGAATTCCATCACCTCCACTAGCTTTGTTCATAGTGATGCTTCCTAAGGCCCACTTGACTTCACATTCCAGGATGTCTGGCTCTAGGTGAGTGATCACACCATTGTGATTATCTGGGTGAGAAATGCTGGGCTGAAAGAAGCACAAGCTGGAATCAAAATTGCTGGGAGAAATATCAATAACCTCAGATATGCATGTGACACCACCCTTATGGCAGAAAGTGAAGAGGAACTAAAAAGCCTCTTGATGAAAGTGAAAGAGGAGACTGAAAAAGTTGGTTTAAAGCTCAACATTCAGAAAACTAAGATCATTGCATCTGGTCCCATCACTTTATGAGAAACAGATGGGGAAACAGTAGAAACAGTGTCAGACTTTATTTTTTGGGCTCCAAAATCACTGCAGATGGTGATTGCAGCCATGAAATTAAAAGATGCTTACTCCTTGGAAGGAAAGTTATGACCAACCTAAATAGCACATTAAAAAGCAGAGACATTACTTTGCCAACAAAGGTCCATCTAGTCAAGGCTATGGTTTTTCCAGCAGTCATGTATGGATGTGAGAGTTGGATGGTGAAGAAAGCTGATTGCTGAAAAATTGATGCTTCTGAACTGCGGTGTTGGAGAAGACTCTTGAGAGTCCCGTGGACTGCAAGGAGATCCAACCAGTCCATCCTAAAGGAGATCAGTCCTGCGTGTTCATTGGAAGAACTGATGCTGAACCTGAAACTCCAATACTTTAGCCACCTGATGTGAAGAGCTGACTCACTGGAAAAGACCCTGATGCTGGAAGGAATTGGGGGCAGGAGGAGAAGGGGACGACAGAGGATGAGATGGCTGGATGGTATCACCGACTCGATGGACATGAGTTTGAATAAACTCCGGGAGTTGGTGGTGGACAGGGAGGCCTGGCATGCTGCGATTCATGGGGTCACAAGGAGTCGGAAACGACTGAGCGAATGAACTCCACTGAACTGATGTATATACATTTGAATAACGTTGCCTTGGTTGATTTGTAAAAAGAGCTCTATTTAATTGACTTAAGTAACAGTAATAAGCAATAATAAACAAAAAAATTCTAAATACAAGAGAAATCAAGTTAAATGAGTTTCAGGTTTGCATGAACTGGGAAACATGTGATATTAAATTAGTACCTGATGTTAATGTTTAAGATTGTTGATCTAATAATAATATAGACATGTCTGAGTCATCAACATATTAAATATAATATTAAGTATAATACTTTCATTGTGCCTAGGTTTAACATAAATACAGTATTACATTTATTATAAATTTGTCAGCCAAAAAAAAAAAAAAAGATGTATCTCAATGTGGAAAAAACTTTAAGGAAACTAGGATATGTTTTTTCAGTATAAGATATCAGGAAAAAATACTGAAAAGGGTTTTGTAAATGATCAGTCAGCATAAACTAAGTCGAAAATAAGTTTAATTGAGTAAATGAGCTTTTTAAATAAGCTCTTGCAAAATGTAAATTTGGTTTTTCTCTCTGTTAAAACAGACAAATTTTCTGAAGAAGCTACACTGCCTTTGATAATAGACTTCAAGTTTATTTACCTTTGAAATGATCTGTATTTGCCTTTGAAATCTTTTGTCACTTTGGCTAGGTTTCATAGTGATCTATAGTCTTGCTATATTAAAAAAAAATAAAAAATTGGGTGGGTATTTCTTTAAACAGGGCTTCCCAAAATTAAATTATAATAAAGTTCCACTGACGTCTAGCTAACTTTGGGATGCTTCAAAGAGCCCCTGAGGTACCCCAAAGGGAGATATTAAACTAATCAGGTTCATTTAGCATGTTAAACTATAAGGGAGGTGTTATCAAATGAGTAATGCATTTTAAGTTAATTATTTGGTAAATGGTACAGATACTCCAGAAATTATATGGAGTTCCTAAAAATCTGTCTTGGTAAATATGTCTTGGTAAAATATTATGTCATAATTTTAATTATCTGAAGGTGTTATATGTCACAGCTGTAGTCAAATTTAAATTTGCCATCTTTAAGTCTTTTTATGGTTTCACTCTGATACCTTTATAAAAATGCCTCGTGTTTAAGAATTATAAAAAGGACTTTCAGATAACTAAAAGCTTCTGACTTTCAGAACATAATATTAAACTGAGTGAAAAATCGAAAAATTCTAATGAGAAACTCGATAACTTAATAAAGCTGTTAACAAAAAGGATTATTAACATAAAACTAAACTGGTAAATATGGTTGTAATTTTTATAGTTTCTACCTAAAAAGATTACTGGTCTAAATCTTTGTTTTCCAGTTGTAAGAAAAGCTTCTTCAATTAATTATGACTTCCAATAGTTTGATAGATTATGCCTTTTGGAACATAAATCTTTTTCTCTCTACCTGGTTGAACTGCCAGTTACATATACTGGTCTCAAGATTAGACCATGCATAAGTTTGGATGGCCAGTGCAATGAAATGTAGGTAGCTCATTAAATCAGTTATGGCTCCTTTGGTCATTTGATTATTACAACTGGATTACAACTAGTTACACTAATCATTGTTTAAATTTGTTCTTTGTTTTCAAGTTGTGTTTTGTGTCTCCCTGCTGTACTATGTTATTGTCTGCATTACTTATATCCATTTAATTTATAAAATTGTTGTCTCTTGCAGTAACCAATGTGTAATCAGGCCTCCAACAAAGATTCTGTAGTTAAATATCCTGAGAAAATCACATTTACAAAATAAAACAATTGTAATAGTGTGATTCTCAGTTCAGTTCAGTCACTCAGTTGTGTCCAACTCTTTGTGACACCATGGACTGCAGCACGCCAGGCTTTCCTGTCCATCACCAACTCCCGGATTCACTCAAAATCATGTCCATTGAGTCAGTGATGCCATCCAACCATCCCATCCTCTGTTGTCCCCTTCTCCTCTTGCCTTCAATCTTTCCCAGCATAAGGGACTTTTCAAATGAGTCAGTTCTTTGCATCAGGTGGCCAAAGTACTGGAGTTTCAGCTTCAACATCAGTCCTTCCAATGAATATTCAGAACTGATCTCCTTTAAGATGGACTGGTTGGATCTCCTTGAAGTCCAAGGGACTCTCAAGAGTCTTTTCCAACACCACAGTTCAAAAGCAACAGTTCTTCGGTGCTCAGCTTTCTTCATAGTCCATACATGCCTACTGGAAAAACCATAGCTTTGACTAGATGGACATTTGTCAGCAAAGTAACGTCTCTGCTTTTTAATATGCTATCTAGGTTGGTCATAACTTTCCTTCCAAGGAGCAGGCATCCTTTAATTTCATGGCTGCAGCCAGCATCTGCAGTGATTTTGGAGCCCCCCCCCGCCCCCCCCCCCCCCCCCCCCGCCCCAGATAGTCTTTTCCTGTTTCCACTGTTTCCCCATCTATTTGCCATGAATGATGGGACCAGATGCCATGATCTTAGTTTTCTGAATGTTGAGTTTAAGCGAACTTTTTCCTCTCTCTTTCACTTTCATCAAGAGGCTCTTTAGTTCCTCTTCACTTTCTGCCTTAAGTGTAGTGTCATCTGCATAGCTGATGTTATTGATATTTCTTCCTACAATCTTGATTCCAGCTTGTGCTTCATTCAGCCCAGCGTTTCTTTTGATGCACTCTGCATGTAAGTTAAATAAGCAGGGTGACAATATACAGCCTTCATGTACTCCTTTACCTATTAGAAACCAGTCTGTTCCATGCCCAGTTCTAACTGTTGCTTCCTGAACTGCATACAAATTTCTCAAGAAGCAGTTAAGGCATTCTGGTATTCCCATCTCTTTAAGAATTTTCCACAGTCTGTTGTGATCCACACAATCAAAGGCTTTGGCATAGTCAATAAAGCAGAAGTAGATTTTTTCTGGAACTCTCTTGCTTTTTCTATGAACCAATGGATGTTGGCAATTTGATCTCTGGTTCCCCTACCTTTTCTAAATACAGCTTGAACATCTGGAGGTTCATGATTCACATATTGTTGAATCCTGGCTTGGAGAATTTTGAGCATTACTTTACTAGTGCATGAGATGAGTGCAATTGTGTGGTAGTTAGAACATTCTTTGGTTGACTTTCTTTGGCATTGGAATGAAAACTGACCTTTTCTAGTCCTGTGGCCACTGCTGAGTTTTCCAAATTTACTGGTATATTGCGGTCAAGCCAATGGCACAGCACTCCAGTACTCTTGCCTGGAAAATCCCATGGATGGAGGAGCCTGGTAGGCTGTAGTCCATGGGGTCACTAAGAGTTGGACACGACTGGGAGACTTCACTTTCACTTTTCAGTTTCATGCATTGGAGAAGGAAATGGCAACCCACTCCAGTGTTCTTGCCTGGAGAATCCCACGGATGGGGAGCCAGATGGGCTGCCGTCTATGCGGTCACACAGAGTCGGACACGACTGAAGCGACTTAGCAGCAGCTGGCATATTGAGTGTAGCACTTTCACAGCATCATCATTTAGGATTTGAAATAGGTCAACTGGAATTCCATCACCTCCACTAACTTTGTTCATAGGGATGCTTCCTAAGACCCACTCGGCTTCACACTCCAGGATGTCTGGCTCTAGGAGAGTGATCATGCCATTGTGATTATCTGGGTCCTGAAGATCTTTTTTGTATAGTTCTTCTGTGTATTCTTGCTAACTCTTCTTAATATCTTCTGCTTCTGTTAGGTCCCCATCATTTCTGTCCTTTATTGTGCCCATCTTTGCATGAAATGTTCCCTTGGTATCTCTAATTTTCTTGAAGAGATGTCTAGTCTTTCCTATTCTATTGTTATCCTCTATTTCTTTGCATTGATCACTGAGGAAGGCTTTCTTATCTCTCCTTACTTTGAAACTCTGCATACAAATGGGTATATCTTTCCTTTTCTCCTTTGCATTTCACCTCTCTTCTTTTCACAGCTATTTGTAAGGCCTCCTCAGACAGCCATTTTGCCTTTCTTTTTCTTGGGGATGGTCTTTTCCCCTGTCTTTTGTACAAAGTCATGAACCTCCATCCATAGTTCTTCAGGCAGTCTGTCTATCAGATCTAATCCCTTGAATCTATTTCTCACTTCCACTGTATAATCGTAAGGGATTTGATTTAGGTCATATCCGAATGGTGCAGTGGTTTTCTCTACTTTCTTCAATTTCAGTCTGAATTTGGCAATAAGGAGTTCATGATCTGAGCCACAGTCAGCTCCCAGTCTTGTTTTTGCTGACCGTGTAGAGTTTCTCCATCTTTGTCTGCAAGGAATATAATCAATCTGATTTCAGTATTGACCATCTGGTGATGTCCATGTGTAGAATCTTCTCTTGTGTTGTTGAAAGAGGGTTTTTGCTATGACCAGTGCATTCTCTAGGAAAATCTCTATTAGCCTTTCCCCTGCTTCCTTCTGTACACCTAGGCCAAATTTGCCTGTTACTCCAGGTATTTCTTGACTTCCTACTTTTGCATTCCAGTCCTCTATAATGAAAAAGACATCTTTTTTGGGTGTTAGTTCTGGAAGGTCTTGTAGATCTTCATAGAATCATTCAACTTCAGCTTCTTCAGCATTACTGGTTGGGGCATAGACTTGGATTACTGTGATATTGAAGGGCTTGCCTTAGAAATGAAAAGAGATCATTCTGTCATTTTTGAGACTGCATCCAAGTACTGCATTTTAGCTCTTTTGTTGACTATGATGGGTACTCCATTTCTTCTAAGGGATTCTTGCCCACAGTAGTAGATATAATGGTCAGCTGAGTTAAATTCACCCATTCCAGTCCATTTTAGTTTGCTGATTCCTAAAGTTTTTATGTTCACTCTTGCCATCTCCTGTTTGACCACTTCCAATTTGTCTTGATTCATGGACCTAACATTCCAGCTTCCTATGCAATATTGCTTTTTACAGCATTCGACTTTACTTCTATTACCAGTCACGTCCACAACTGGGTGCTATTTTTGCTTTGGCTCTGACTCTTCATTCTCTCTAGAGTTATTTCTCCACTGATCTCCAGTAACATATTGGGCACCTACTGACCTGGGGAGTTCATCTTTCATTGTCCTATCTTTTTGCCTTTTCATACTGTTCATGTTCTCAAGGCAAGAATACTGAAGTAGTTTGCCATTCCCTTCTCCAGGGGACCACGTTTTGTCAGAACTGTCCACCATGACCCATCAGTCTTGGTTGGCCCTACACGGCATGGCTCATAGTTTCATCGAGTTAGACAGGGCTGTGGTCCACGTGATCATGGTTAGTTTTCTGTGATTGTGGTTTTTAATCAGTCTGTCCTCTGATGGAGAAGGATAAAAGGCTTATGGGAGCTCCTGATGGGAGAGACTGACAGGGGAAAACTGGGTCTTGTTCTGATGGGCAGGGCCATGCTCAGTAAATCTTTAATCCAGTTTTCTGTTGATGGGTGGAGTTGTGTTCCCTCCCTGTTATTTACCTGCGACCAAACTAAGGTGGAGGTAATGAAGATAATGGCGACCTCCTTCAGAAGGTCCCGTGCATGCAATGCTACACTCAGTGCCCCCAAACCTGCAGCAGGCCGCCGCCAACCCACACTTCTGCTGGAGACTCCTGGACACTCACGGGCAAGTCTGGGTCAGTCTCTTGTGGGGCCACTGCTCCTATCTCCTGGGTCCTGGTATGCACAGGACTTTTTGTGCCCTCCAAGAGTCTATTTCCCCAGTCCCAGTGTGAGTTCTAGCAGCTCTATGGTGGGGTTAATGGCGACGTTCTCCAAGAGGCTTATGCCATACCCAAGTCTGCTGCACCCAGAGCCCCTGACCCTATGGCAGTCCACTGCTGACCCGTCCTCCGCAGGAGGCACTCACACACAGTTCTGTCTCAGACTTAGGGGGGTCTCTGGGTCCTAGTGCACACAAGGTTTGTTTGCACCCTCTGAGAATCTCTGGCGGGTATGGGGTTTGATTCTAAACACGATTTTGCCGCTCCTGCCATCTTGCTGGGGCTTCTCCTTTGACCTTGGGTGTGGGGTATCTCTTTAAAGTCGCTTCAGCGCTATGCAGCCACCACGCCAGCACCTATCCTCTTGTTGGGGCTTCTCTGCTCGTGGTCGTGGGATATCTCCTCACAATTGCAGGTATGGGAAAAACCAACAAGGGAAAATGCCTCCTGGATTATAGTTAGACAGAATCCGGAGAATTTTTAATTATTAATGGGGCGTGGTCCAAAACTCAACAACTGGAGTGGCATACCAGGAATTTTTGACCAGACTGGGATCTGCCTCCCAGCACCATGGGATAAAAGTTAATCATGAAATGTTTCCCAGATAATGGTCAAATTCATGACCAAGAGGGAAAAGTCCTAGAAATAGAATCAGTGACTACAACCCTTCAACGTGAGACCCAAGGAAGGGAAATACCTGCTACCTAGCAGTCATCAGACTGCAACCATTCCAGCCACTCCCTATGGTAAACCCTGAGAAAACTCTGAGATTGCCACACCCTTTTTTTTCCAGAAAATTATGGAATGGACTTTGACAGCTGGAAATTGTTGCAGAGAAGAGGTCAATTCTGACTCCATGTTGGAACTGTTTCTTTGACTTGCTTTTTGATGATTTTGTTATTATAATCAAACAGAATGGTTTGCCTCAGAGGATTCTGCCCCTCTGCATGACTGTTAAACTGAAGTGCCTCTGTTGAGAACTCTGTCCACCTGTGGATGGCAGAAAGGAAGAAATTAAGATACCCCCTGTCTGAGGCTAGCTGTTCTAGGAGATGTTGGCAAAACTAATGGCCTTTTTACTTTGCTTCCTCACCTCCCCTCACCTCTGATCTATAAAAGAACTCAACATTGAGATCTCAATTAGATGATTATTTTCAGGCACTGGCCTGCCATCTTCTCAGCCAGCTGGCTCCCTGAATACAGACTCTTCCTTGCCTCAAACCCTTGTCTCTAGGATTCATTGGCCTGTCATGCAGGGAGGAGAGCAAGCTTGGACTCAGTAACATTATTAATGACACATTGGGTAATTGTGGGGCCAAAAGTGAACACAAGATCTTTGATCCTAGAGCATAAGCTCTTACTAATTATGAGAGTTAAAAACCAATTGTACTTTCTTTTCTGGATAAATAATTGAAATTTTAAGAAAGATGTAATCACTATGGTAGAGTCATAATCTAGATAACAAGCATATATTATGAAAAAAAATATGCAAGCACTATTCCAGTTACTAAAAAAATAAACAGTGAATAAAAGACAAATGACCTAAATAAACAAGCAGATTGTATTGTGGTGGATAATAAATGCAATAAAGAAAAAAAAAAAACAAACAAAAAAAAAAAACAGGAAAGAAGAATGGGTTATGGTGACATTAAAATTTAAATCCTGTGCTCAGTGATGATCTCCTGAGGTGATAATTAAAGATAGTTAAAAACTTGAAGGAGGTGAGGAAACAAGCCCTTTTCCATCCTTGGGGACAAGTTCAAAGGCCCTGAGGCAAATACAATGAAGAGAGGAAGAGACAAGGGAGCTGAAACAGTATGCAGAATGATCATAACAACTAACCACAGGCTGTAATTAGGACAGGGAAGAATGATAAAATGTGGTGGGTTAGGAAGGACATTGTAGAAATGGTAAGATCAAGGACTGTAGACTCTAGTGAAGCTGTAGAATTGTTGGAGTCTATAACTGGACAGGTGATTAATCAGCATTAATCATGGTTCCCTCAAATCAAAAATTTATTAGACTGTGCTCTAGCCAGAGTGCTTAATTGTGTCTGATTCTTTGCGATCCCATGGACTGTAGCCCAACAGGCTCCTCTGTCCACGTGATTTCTCCAGACAAGAACACTGGGGTGGTTTGCCATGCCCTCCTCCAGGGGATCTTCCCAACCCAGGAATTGAACCTAGGTCTCCCACATTGCAAGTGGATTCTTCCCTGAGCCACCAGGGAAGCCTGTGAATACTGGACTGGGTAGCTTATCCCTCCTCCAGGGGATCTCCCTGACCCAGGAATTGAACCAGGGTGTCTTGCATTGCAGGCAGATTCTTTACCAGCTGAGCAACTAGGGAAGCCCAGCCAGAGTCCCTAGTGGAGGCCAGTTCCTGGGACTCTTCTATATTCCATTTCCATATTAACTTCAGAAAACCTAGATTCTTTAAAACACTGAAGAACTGAATAGTTTTCCAGTTATCTATAAATCAAGTTCTCTCAACACTCAGTATTTGAGTACTTATAAGATTTGGCTGTTTAGGATATATTCAAAAATTCCTGGAATAAAAGAGATTGTTCTTCATTAGCAGTCAAAACACATCTGGGCCATAAGTCATTGCATAATAAAAAGAATTAAATAAAATATATTAGTATAGAGATTTAAAGTTTCAGTATGAATCCCATTCATTTAAAATGAATTGAACTGATTTTCAATATTTAAAGCTTTTATATTAATCAAATGACTGGCAAAATTTTATGCAGCCATTTTATAAATAATATTTAATCCTTAAAATATAGACTATAATAAAATTATATTTTCTTAGAAGATTTTTTAAAAGTAGAAGAATGTTACTAGCTGCAATTTTTGTCATACAAACTATTTCATTCCTTGATGTCTTATAAGTAAATGTGACATTCCCTGTTTAAATAAAAATTCTACATGATAGATTCCCATGTTTGAGATTTTTCAATTTGTGGAGTTTGGAAAATACCTGGTAGTGCATTCTTCAGGGAGGTGATTTTATTTTCTGTAAACATTTGCATGCTTCATTCCCGCACTTCTGAGTAGGTCTTATAAGACCTACTTATAATATAAATAGGTCTTCATTGCAAAAAAGAGTGAGTGCACACCAAAACACTTTTTACAGTGCTAATTAATCATCAAATAGAATTTGTATAGCCAGTAAGAATTTTTGGGACAATTATTGCTATTTATTATTGGCTAATATTTTACTCTTATTATTCCCTTACTATCAAAATGATTTCACTTTTACCACCCTACCAGCATACTGATGATGGAGCATGTTTGAATAGCAGAACGTGTTCTCTATGTTGTGAACATCTATCCCATTACATAGTTTCTAGAAATATCTCTCCATAAAGGTAGTAGTTACTCATAAAAACTATACTGTTTATGATTTTTCAGTCAAATGTGAAAGAATTTTAATCTTTTCCCTGTTATTATGAAAGACAACAGAACATTTTGTATTAACAAAATTATTATCATGTTGGGGAGACAGAGAAATTGATTTGTCTACCTCTATACATGTTCAAATCTGAGATACCACATAGCTTACATTTCCAAAACATGACCTTTGCTACCCATTGAAAGACTTGCCATTATGTCCATTTCTATTGTGTGTCTGAAGATCCCCACCTTAACAATATACATTACTTTTGAGGTTTAAGGTACTGGCTCAGAAGTTACTTTACATTGTCAATATTCAATCATAAAAGCAGAAAGTCATGGTGAGAATAAACAATGATCAGGTATGCTTTCATGGACAATATGGAAAGGAAACGATCTTGAGGAAGGGGTTGGACCTAAGGGACATAGGTACAGGTGAGATGACAAAGGGATGATAGGCTGGTGCTTTGCATCTTATCAGCTGAAGTACTCATTTATAAGAAGGAAAGGAAGACAACTTTTACACTTCAACAATTAAGTACAAAACAGCAACAACAAAAAGACTAAAAATATTTTAATTAACCAAACACTGATCCTGGAGTATTGCTTTTGATTAAAACACAGCAGATAGCCTTTTCATTATATGATTAAGAGCTTTTGTTTTTTATTTAATGAAAGGTAATTATATAATACCTACCACAATATGTATAGGTAGAGGTTCAGTGATTTCTATTTCTGTGACAATGTAAGTGATTTTTCTTTTATAAAGTAAAAAAATACATTTTTATGGAGAACAACATGCAAATTAATTTTATGAATTGGAAATGCAGTGTAAAAGCCAAGAAAACTTGCTATTATGTGCAAAAATGTTATTTCATAGTTATTATTGTGTTATCTGCCTATAAAATGATTTAAGACAGGCAAGAAAATATATATTTTAAATGGAAGAATTTCCTTGTGCCTAGAGAAGAAACTAGGGACATATATGTTTATCTCTAATATTGTATCAAGTTTCAAAATTATTATTATATTGTCATTCTTTAGGCATCCTGGCTTAATAAATGACAAATGTATATCTGGCTTTGTATCCCCATCAGGGCCAATTCTTCAAGATAGCATGTTTATTTTGAAAAAATAAACTTATATACCTGTACAGACACATTTACTATGTATATCAACTTTTAGTAATAATGGGCCAGAAACTGTTATAAGCAGTTTCCATGTATTAATACATTATACAAACTTCACATGGATTCCATTATTATACAATTTATAGATGAGGAATATGAGAAAACTGTCAAATATCTTGCTGAAAATTGTACAATAAGCAAGAAACTCAGCTTGTAATGTAATAGGAACATATTGTGAAGGTGCCAACAGGGTCAGATGCCTCAGATAGTCCATTTTTAACAAGTCTAAAAATTGTCAGTTGGCTTTTCCTATTAGCTTCAGTGGGATGAAGTAGTAAAAGCCAGATTTGAATGGGTTAGGGAATGAAGTAAGAAAGTGAAAACATTTATTTTAGTAAAGTGACAGGTAATAATAAAATTTACTGATTGCTAAGGATATCAATCCCAGCCTGGAAAGGAAGTGGGGGATGGATCAGAGGTTTTCAAGTGGAAATAAGACCTTTTTGAACTTAAAAGGCAAGTAGGAGCTTTTCTAAAAGATGAAAGGCTGGAGGCTGGGGCCAGTCTAGGCCAAGGGAGTGGGATGAGCAGACCGGTTTAGGGTGGAAGGGGAAGAAGGGAAGGATGAGGGTGGAGATCCAGGAAAGGCTAAGATTAGGGAGGCCTTGGATAGTCTGCCAAAAAGCTTTATCTTTATCCTCTATATAATAGGAGGCTTTTCTTGATTTGAAGCAGAGGCACAATATGTTTGGTTTCAAGTTTTATATAAATCACTTTGGCAGCTTAGAGGAGAATGTATTTGAGAAGGGGAGAATTGGTATTAGAAGATTGTTACAATGATCTAGGAAAAAGAATATATGATTTAAGTGGTTTTTGGGAAAAGCAGACATAAGTACAAACATGTAAAAGGTGAAAACAGTAAGTCTTTGTTATTATTTGGAGAAGAGTAAAGGAGGAATCATCTCCAGGTTTTCTTACCTGGATTGTGGGTGCACATTGGCATCAAAAATAAGATAGAAAACACAACAGGAAGTGCAAAATGATGCAATGAATTCTAGGCAAGTTGAATTTGAGGTTCCTGTGGGACATACGGTGAAGATACGAGGCAGAAAATAGGATGTGTTGGAATAGGCCAGGAAGGATGGGCTGAAAAGACTTGTTTGGCTGTAAACAGTCTATGGATTCCAGGTAGAACAGCAGATTAGAATTTCAGAGTTATGAGAATAGATGAGAATACTCAGCAAGAGATAATTCAAAACAGAAGTTGGCTTAGGAATAACTCAAGAGAACAGTAACATTTAACTTTCAGAAAGAGAAAGAAAAGTCCAGGGGAAATAAACTATAAACCAATGGTAAGGTGTAGAAGATCCAAGGGAAGAATTTTAATAAGGAAGGGGAAACTTACTTGAAATACAAACTCTATGTAAAACAAGAAACTGGCTTCAACAATGGGACTGTTGAGTCTGGTCAATGGTTTGCTTCCTGGTGCAATTACTCTCTGTAGACACAGAGGCCAGATCATAGCTGCCTGAAGAGGGGATGGAAAACTTAGGATCCCAAGAACCCCACATTTCAGAACTCCACATTTCCCTCAATGATTCTCACCTTGATACTACCAGGTAGGTGACTGTCTCCGGTTTCAGTGGTGGAAGGGAGGCTCATGATTTGTATCATTACTCGTGGCAGTTTCACAACCAAAGCTTTAGAACTTAGGCCTTTCCTGTGGCTCAGATGGTAGAGAATCCACCTGCAATGTGGGAGACCTGGATTCGATCCCTGATCCCCGGGTTGGGAAGATCCCTTAGAGGAGGACATGGCAACCCACTCCAGTATTCCTGCCTGGAGAATCCCCTTGGACAGAGGAACCTGGTCGGCTACAGTCCCTGAGGTTAGACATGACTGAGTTAGACATGACTGAGTGACTAAGCACAGCACAGCACAGGAAACACATTACGTTATAAATGTAATGTGGTAATTTATCAGTTGGTAGTAAATTATGATATTCTTAGAAATAGTTATCCTTTAATACAAAATTGTGCATAGAATCTTGCTCTATAATTTCTACCACTAGGAGAAAAAAATGTTAGACCCTATACTTAATTGTTGGGTTATTAATATATAATATATAAAGATATTATAAAATACTTTCTACTATTTAAAAAAAGGCAGGCTTATAATTTTTTTACTCCTTTACAATTTAAAGGAGGTGATTATGCCAGGCTCTACAATTTTTATTGTCTTAGAAAACCAAATCTGTGCAATCGTCATTATTTCATTCAATAACTGTCCATCTTTATTTTATAATCTGAGAATGTGATTATTTGCATACTCTGATAAGCATTATGAATATCTAAAGGAGAAATCAAAATCTTTCAAGGATGATTTTTATGGTTTCTATTAGGAAAACTTCCAGCTCAAAATTCAGTCTTCTTGGGTCTTTAAACTAGCCATGGAGACTGAAAGTCCAGAGGTACAAAGTCATTAGAATATCCTACCTAGTAAGAGCTCTGTGTTATATAACATCAATTTCCTTTTTCAAGAAGGCCCTGAAGAATGTTTAGTCCCTTGCCATCATTTTTAATAATCAGTAAACTCAATGCAAGTACATACATCTTCAAGAAAACAGGAAAAATATAAAACCGAAGTGGTTATTTTAGCCAGAATTTCCTATTTGATGAAAATATTTAGAAACTATAAATAATTGTATCACTGTTTTATACTTTTACAAACATTTTGAAGATCATCATTAAGAACAGTAGAGTACCTATTGACATTACAAGGTTATGTAATATTGCAACAACATGTCACTGAACTAAAGAATTATATTTCAAGAAGTTTTCTATTTTTTCAATCAATAGAGTGTTAGGATACTCTCATCTTTGCATTTTAAATAGATTTGTTGGGAATAAGTGCCTGTTTGTATATTTTCTCAAAGAAAAATTAAATTGGCTTTAGCTGTTGAATTATTTAAAATTCTAATTTTTAGCCATAGTGTGAATTAGTGTCTATCTTTATAAAAAAAATCTCAAGGACTTCTTTAAGAAAATAGGAGATTAGACCTTATGCCAGCATTCTGACTTTACTACTACTCGATTTCAAATCTGGGGACATATAACACACCTGAAACAAGAAATGGGGTGAGGAATATTCATTTGCTTCAGTGGCTGTGAGAAACGTGCTCACTAAGAGTTTTTATCTGATTCACAGGAAGAAGGGTGGCGGAAAAGGAGCAGGTGCAGAGGTGAGATCCTGGGTGGAATCCTGGGGCAGAGCTCCTGGACTGATAAGGTCTAGGGCTGCGGGAATCGCCTCTGTGCTCTGTACTACAGGCCTGACAGGCTTCCTCCTTGGGAGGAATGGATGGAATGTGGATTCCCCCACTTAACCTTGGGCTGTGAAGCTGCAGGGAGCTCTTTACCATTTTGAAGACCTCAGTCTGCTGAAGGCATTCAGGACTCATGGGGAGAGGGTCCAGGATTCCCCTACAAATCATAGTGAAGACTGCACTTTCGTAACCTCAGTGATCACATAATCCTGGCATTATTTCAACATATATTTTAAAATGAAAGCAAACAAACAAGTTGAGAAATGGAGAGGAGGTAAAAGAGTACATTATCTAAAACCCCTTATTACAGACTTGGCATAGCCAGGTCTTTGAATCAGATTATGGAGTTGCACAAAATTGTGGTGTAATCTTTCAGCATTTAAATAATAAAAGCATGTGTACATCTACCTAATTATTTGGAATAAAGAAAACAGACTTAAAAGCATTATAGAATCACAGGATTGGCATGCATTGGGTACTTAATGAGCTACCTAGAGATGATTTTACCTCTTTAGGGTTCAGTTTATCTGAAAATAAAGACTTTTGACTAGATATCTAAAATCCTATTTTCTCAATTTCTTGATTTTAAAATTTTAAAAATTTGTCTGTTTTAAATATTGCATGATTCATAAATTGTCATTTTAATTTTAATTTTTTCCAAGTAGAAAATCATTTGTGCTTAATGAAAAACAAAAATCAGAGAGCTATTTAAAAATTAAGAAAACCTGTAAACTCATCACCCTGAGAAATCTAAAATACATGTTTTTGTGTTTCTAAGTACAAACTACTTATAAAAGATATATATAAAATTATAATAAATTTGGATTGTACAGCACACAAAATGTGCTTTTTTTTACTATTCCTTTTTGTCTTAAAATATGTTGTGTATGTTTTCGATGACTATATTAGTTATCTTTATTTTTAATAGTTGTATATTTTATTGTGTGTACATTTTATATATATGTACCATCATTCATTTAAGATTCATCTTAATGCCAATCATTATATACTGATAGTAGTCAACATCATCTATTGATGAACAATTGCTTCTTTCTGCTATTTATTTTTTAATGTATCAGTAGGTATATATACACTTTGAATATTTCCCTATGATAAATTCCAAGTAGAACTGTTCTATCAATGAGAGTGTGCTATAATTTGTGCTATAAAATGTGCTATAATTTGATAGTTATTTTTTAAAGACCTCTTTGAAAAAATTTTGTACAATATATAAAAATCATAATTAGTCATAATTTTGGTTAATGTTTTTTTGAACTTTCATTAAGTGATTTTTCTATGAAAATATTTTATAGTATGGCTGAATTTAAATACTTGGCAAGAATATGTTCTGAAAGTAACAGTGTGTTTTCACCTCCACAGAGGTTTGGAGAATGGAACAAGTACTAAAACCCAAGCTATAAATTCTCTGGCCCTGGGCTTCTCACAGGGCAATTAGCAGAGAGACATGCATTGAGCAGACCCTTCATTCTGGACACTAGCTGCAGTTGGCCATGAAGAGCTCTGAGTTGCTGCCTACGTGTGTGTGTGTGTGTGTGTGTGTTAGTTGCTCAGTTGTGTTCAACTCTTTGCGACTCCATGGACTGTAGACAGCCAGACTCCTCTGCCCATGGAATTCTCCAGGCAAGAATACTGGAGTTGCCATTCCCTTCTCCAAGGGATCTTCCTGACCCAGGGATCAAACCTGGGCTCCTGTATCAGAGAAACCCCTGCTGCCCCTCTGAGCCCATGTGAATTTGCTTCTCTCTCTTTTCACAAGGTGTAAGTGATGCTAGACCACTTTAATAGCCTAAAGTTGTAGAATCCATCTAATTATTTTATAATTTTGATTTGTTCCAACCTAGAAATGTCTACTTAGCTAGAAATGAGTCAAAAGTACTATTTTTAAACAATCTTTTTTGAGACATAATGCTCTGTACCTTAAATGCATTTTCATTAATCCACAGGAAGAAAAAATGAGTGCTGCAATTTAGGTCTATCAGGCCTGTGGAAAGGTGAGGCAATTAAAGCATCAGTTCAGTTCAGTCGCTCAGTCGTGTCCTACTCCTTTCGACCCCTCAGCACGTCAGGCCTCCCTGTCCATCACCAACACGTGGAGTTTACGCAAACTCATGTCCATTGAGTCGGTGATGCCATCCAACCATCTCATCCTCTGTCATCCCCTTCTCCTCCTGCCCTCAATCTTTCCCAGCATCAGGGTCTTTTCATATGAGTCAGATCATCACATGAGGTGGCCAAAGTATTAGAGTTTAAGCTTCAATATCAGTCCTTCCAATGAACACCCAGAGCTGATCTCCTTTAGGATGGACTGGTTGGATCTCCTTGCAGTCCAACGGACTCTCAAGAGTCTTCTCCAACACCACAGTTCAAAAGCATCAATTCTTTGGCATTGGATTGTTAACATTCCCAGGTCAAAAAGTAGTAAATAGAGAACTGAAACTAGGTTTGAAGCACTTCCATTCTTTATCCCATTATTTTTCTTAGATCATGTTTTATTTTTAGCAGATTTACTGAGCATCATAAATTCATCTCAACACAAACTCTGAAGTTCATCTTTTACAACAGGAGTGAAAATAGTACATTCTTGCACTTCACATGTTTGTTTCTGTCTCCTACTTGCCCATCCTAAAAAACAAGTTTTGGTGTAAATTCTGTTTCCTACCCTTTCTTCTACCAAACTAAGGATGATAAGTTGCTCTAACTTGCTATTTTTCCCCTTCCCCAGTTTGCTTTCTCAAATAAAGTAACATTACCTATCTCACTCTTATTCAGTTATGTCTGAGTTTTGGGAGGATTTTTTTGTGGGGGGGATTTTTTTTGTTTTTTTTTTACTATTTTATTTGCTATTTTATTTTATAAATTAAATTATTTTATTTTATTTACTATTTTATTTTATAAATTAAAAATTTATAAAACTTTTTTTTTTTTTACTCATTATGTAACTAATAAGCCCTTTATCCTAAGAACACAAAGTATATCTCAACATTGTTAATGATCAGTAACATTTTTCTCAAAGCTGATCAGAGATTTGAGGAACTACTAAATAAGATTTTACTTTTGTTTTATAAAATATGCACATATAAAAAATGTCTTCCATCATGTAAATCTTAATATTTATGGAGCCTGTATAACCTCTCTATGACACATGGATTAATTTTCCCTCTTTAAGAAGTTAAGAGAAATGGAATCACAGAAGTATATTATATGACTGCCCCAAGGTTATTTAGAATACCAGCTGCAAAATTGCAGAGTTTTGTTCAAATCAGCTTCAATTAAAACAAGGGAGTACTTTTTAAAAAATGAAGCTGAAGAAGCTTTAAAAGAACCAGCAGAAGAGATTAAAACTACATAAAATATGCTAAACAACCAATGAGGCTGTTTTATTTTCAAACAAGGGCAGGTAGATATCTAAAAGCATTTTGAGTTTTTAGGTAAATAAGATTCACACAAGGGATTACATCTATTTAGTCCTGTTCAATGTTATGGAGCAAGTACAGTAAAGAAAGTATAACAGAGAAAGACTTTGAGAAATCTACTTGAGTAAGCCATTGTGATCTTTTTATCTTGATTGCTCTTTATCTCCTGGTAGTTTATGTCTCAGTTTTAGTGTAGGGTTGAAAAAGTTGGTTAGCCTTACTTTGTGCTGGTCTGCTTGTTGAAATGATTCTGTGTCTGTAATACTCATTCCACAGTGTACTGTGTATACTCTTTGTTTAAATGGTTAGTGCCAGAAATATTTAAGAAGCTTTCTTTACCTAAAGTAAACATTTTGAAGAAACATTAGGAGTTGGAGAGATGATGAGTGGTGTGTTTTTTGTTAAGCATAACTGTGGCTCACAGGGTGAAATCTTTGCTACTATTGTAAAAATAGTCTCAATTCCTCTTCATTAAAGCAAATAATTTGGTTGCCTGAAAGTCTAAGACACACATATCATCCAAACAGAAATTCAAGAGCTGAGCTATGTGTGGTATTTGTTACTTGAATTCCCATACCTTTTGGTGCTAGAGTGTTAGCTGGCAGGTAAATTGTAAAACAAAATCAAATACAAAATAAATAAAATACAAAAATAAAATAAAATTGGGTCATAAATTGAAATATTTATAAGTCAATATAATATTAAAAAATTCTTACTGAAAGTTTTATGAAATGTATTTAGTATAGAAGAGAAATCAATCTCATTCTGAGAAATTAACACATGTAACTGATTCTTCCATTAAAACCTGATCCCTGGGATTGTCTGGCAGTTCAGTGGTTAAGACTCTGTGCTTCCACTGTAGGGGGCACAGGTTCAATTTCTGAACCTTGGTTGGGAAACTAAGATCCCACATGCCAGGTGGTTGCATGGCCAAAAAACAAACAAATGAGAAAACCTGATCTTTTAATGTGACACCTTAATATCTGAAAAGTCTTTTGAGTAAAGAAAGAAAAATAAATATGTCATACATTAAGATACTCAAGATCAAGAACCAAATTAATTTAAGTAATGTTTTTTAAAAAAGATCTCTATATATGTACATATATATGTACATATGTATACATACAAAGAAAAAATATATATACACATTAGTACAAAGGTTGATATAATCATCTTAAGCATTAATTCATTTTAGAGCATCTTGTCCTAAAAGTCATACTTTCTCGACCCTCATTTCATAGCAGTGATCACTGTGAAATTCTGGAAACAAAAAAGAACATGTTAAAAGTAAGATTTATAAAATGGAGTTTCTCAAGAAATATCATAGTTCCATAATTTTAGAGATCAAAATTTATATAATATACATTTGCATGTGTGTGTACATATTTAGAGAGAATTTACTTGTATATCAAGTTTACATATGAACAGTACTATAGCTTATGATTAGATCTGGCAACTTTAGGGTCTATTGAATCTAAAGAAAATAGCTGCTTTAAAAGTCTTTTAGGCAGAGGATATAGCATTCATATTAAAAAAATTATAAATATGTAATCTTGGATCTTAACATTTTTAAGTTGGAAATCAGTGTTAAGCTTTACAAATGTCAGATAAAAGTAAATTTTGATCTATACTACTATCACTTACCAAAGTAACAACTTTCAGGATATTCTTTTCCAAAGGAAATAAAGGCAAATATATGATTACTATGAAAGATTAATAGTAGTTAGTATAAAAACATTAACTCTATTACTTTATAAAAATCCCAGAACTCATTGATTATAAGTTAAAATCATAAACAGCAAAAATAACATATTTAGTAATAAAATGATGATTTCTAACTACAGCATAAAATTACCAATTCCCATATGGCTACAAAATTTCATACCATCACATATTCCATATATATATATGGAACATATATATATTTAAGTGACTATAATGAATTGACTATTTATTGCCATGCTTCTGACACTATTAAGGTAGAAATATATGGGGAATTCTTAATGGCCAGATTTTTACTCAGCAAATACATGTGAATAGAAATTACTCAATTATCTTAATGCTAATCTCAATGTAATATAAATGGTACTTTAGACCTAATTTTTTCTTAGGAGACTATATCTTGAAAATTTCAATTATCCTGATTATAAAAGATAATGTAATTCCATCATTAGTTTAATAATATATTCATTAAATATTTTTAGACATCTATTACTTGAAGCTCTCTGTACAAATGAATGTTACAAAGAGTCAGAAGGTATGGGTTTCAGCCTTAGTTCTGCCACTTAGTTATTATGCCACCTCTATCAATCAACTACTCTTTCTCTACTTCAATGCTTTCATTTGTGTAAAAGATAGATTGGAGTAAGTAATTTCTCAAGTTCCAGCTACCTCTAAAAATCTGTCTACAAATGAGATGTGATTTCTACTTTTAAGGAGTTTATAGTATTATAGGAGAAAACAGAGTGGAAGAGAATGTTTCTAGAGTTCTAATCATAGGGGGAAGAAAAATCTTTCCCCTTTATCCTTCCAGGTTCTTGATTAAGACACGACACCCCATAATAAAAAAGAGGTTAATGGGAGAAAAACAAACAAGATTAATAACATACATAACTCCTGTATACATAGGAGAGACCTGCTGTCTCTTTAGTTGTTAAGTAATGTATGACTCTTTGCAACCGCATGGACTATAGCCCTCCAGGCTGCTCTGTCCATGGGATTTTCCAGGAAAGAATACTGGAGCAGTTGCCATTTCCTTCTCCAGGGGATCTTCCTGACCCAGGATCAAATCCAGGCCTTCTGCACTGGCAGGTGGATTCTTTACCACTTTCCCAGGTCTCACCTTGGAAGACCAGGAGAGACCTAGGAAGACTGAATTACTCCCTGAATGGCCTCAACTACCACTTTAAATGTCATTTCCAACTAAAAACCAAAAAAGCTGGGTGTAGGGAGAGCCAGTTATGGGAGTTCAGTGGGCAAAATACAGTAAACAAGGGTATAATTGTCACATGGATTTAAATCCAGGCCTTCTTCATCAATAAGTTTCTAGAGAGTTAGTCATTCTCCTTTTCCTAATACAAAGAAATCCTTTAGTGACCCTCATAAATGGAGATTTCCTTTAAAAATGTAAATGTCTCTTACAGAATAGTAACCTACTCAGTTTTCAGGGCTTGTCCTGTGTCTGCTGTTTCTTAAAAATAACCTAAAGTAAGTCTTATGCTAAAAAAGTATATTTTGGGGTGGCAAATTCTGCTCCCCTTTATGTCAGCCCAAAAGCTCAAAGACTGAAGGCAGGAGGTCAGTAGGTAAAAGGGAAGTCCAACTGGAGGAGGAAGCATATGAAACTGAATCTGAAAAGTAATAGGAAATAATATTTTAAATAAAAATGCAGGAATAAATTATTTTAGGTGAACTGAAAGCAATGGAAGAAAGAATAAAATTTGGAAAGCTTTTACAACTTTTGGTTTCATGACCCTTAGTGTCTCAGTAATTTTTTTCATATAAACTGCAGGTCAAAAGATATGATGGATCCATTTGTTACCCAGTTTGTTGTTGTTGTTTTTCCGTTATTAAGTCATGTCCTACTCTTTGCAACTCCAGGATTGCAGCCTACCAGGCTTTCCTGTCCTTCACTATCTCCCAGAGTTTGTTCAGATTCATGTCTATAAAGTTGGTGATGCTATCTAACCACCTCATCCTCTGTTGCCTTCTTCTCGTTTTGCCCTCAATTTTTCCCAGCATAAGGGTCTTTTCTAATGAGTCAGCTTATATATCAAGTGACTAAAGTATTGGACCTTCAACTTTAGCATCAGTCCATCCAATAAATATTCAGGGTTTATTTTCTTTAGGATTGACTGGTTTGATCTCCTTGCTGTCCAAGGGATTCTCAAGAGTTTTCTTCAGCACCGCAGTCTGAAGGGATTAATTCTTCAGTGCTCAGCCTTCTTATGATCCAATTCTCACATCCACACATGACTACTGGAAAAATCATAGCTTTGACTCTACTGATCTTTGTCAGTAGAGTAGTGTCTTAGTTTTTTTAATACGCTGTGTAGTTTGGTCAGAGCATTTCTTCCAAGGAGCAAGTGTCTTTTCATTTCATGGCTTCAGTCACCATCTGCAGTGATTTTAGAGCCCAAGAAAATAAAATGTCACTGTTTCCACTGTTTCCCCATCTATTTGCCACAAAGTGATGGGACTAGATGCCATGATCTTTGTTTTTTTTTTTAATACTGAGTTTTTAGCCAGCTTTCTCACTCTCCTCTTTTACCCTCAAGACGCTCTTTAGTCCATCTTTAACTTCTGCCATTGAGTGGTGTCATCTGCATATCTGAGTTATTGATAGTTCTCTCAGCAATCTTGATTCCAGCTTGTGATTCATCCAGCCTGGCATTTCACATGATGTACTAAGTTAAATAAGCAAGGTGACAATATACAGCCTTGTTCTTCCCAACTTTGAACCAGTCATTTGTTCCATGTAAGGTTCTAACTGTTGCTTCTTGACCCACATAGCATTTTCTCAGGAGACAGTTAATGTGCTCTGGTATTCCCATATTTTTAAGAATCTTCAACAGTTTGTTGTGATCCACGTAGTCAAAGGCTTTAGTATAGTCAATGAGCAGACGGAGATTTTTTTTTAAATACCCTTGCTTTCTCTCTGATCCAACAAATGTTGGCAATTTGATCTCTGGTTCCTCAGACTTCTAAAGCCAGCTTGTACATCTGGAATTTCTCAGTTCACCTACTGTTCAAGCCTAGCTTGAAGAATTTTGAGCATTACTTTATGAGCGTGAGAAGTAAGCACATTTGTAGAATAATTTGTACATTCTTTGCACTGCCCTGCTTTGTGATTGGAATGAAAACTGACTTTTTCCAGTCCTGTGGTCACTGCTGAGTTTTGCAAATTTGCTGAACATATTGAGTGAAGTACTTTAACAGCATCGTCTTTTAGGATTTGAAGTAGCTCCACTGGAATTTCATCACTTCCACTAGCCTTGTGTGTGGTAATGCTTCCTAAGGTCCACTTGACTTCAGACTCCAGGATGTAAGGCTCTAGGTGCGTGAACACACCATCATGGTTATCTGGGTCATTAAGATTTTTTGTATAGTTCTTCCGTGCATTCTGTGTATTCTGTATAGTTCTTCTGTGTATCTTAAAATCTCTTCAACTTCTCTTAGGTCCTTATGGTTTCTGTCCTTTATCATGCCCATCCTTGCACGAAATGTTCCCTTGATATCTCCAATTTTCTTGAAAAGATCTCTAGTCTTTCCCATTCTGTTGTTTCCCTCTACTTCTTTGCACTGTTCCTTTAAGAAGGCCTTCTTATCTCTTCTTGCTGTTCTCTCGAACTCTGCATTCAATTGGGTATATCTTTCCCTTTCTTCCTTGCTTTTTGCTTCTCTTGTTTCCTCAGCTATCTGTAAATCCTCCTCAGACAACCACTTTGCCTTTTGCATTTCTTGTTCTTAGGGATAGTTTTGGTCACTGCCTCCTGTACAATGTTACAAACCTCTGTCCATAGTTCTTCAGGCACTCTGTCTACCAGATCAAATCCCTTGAATCTATTTATCACCTCCACTGTATAATCATAAAGGACTTGATTTAGGTCATATACCTCAATGGCCTAAATTTTTTCCTTACTATCTTCAATTTAAGCCTGAATCTTGCAATAAGGAGCTGATCTTGGGCATAGTCAACTCCAGGTCTTGTTTTTGCGGACTGTATAGAGTTTCTCCATCTTCAGCTGCAGAAAGTATAATCAGTCTGATTTTGATATTGACCATTTTGGTGATGTCCATGTATAGAATCATTTGTTGTGTTTTGAAAAAGGGTGTTTGCTATGACCAGTGTATTCTCTTGACAAAGCCCTGTTAGCCTTTGCCCTGCTTCATTTTCTACTCCAAGTCCAAATTTGCCTGTCACTCTAGGTATCTCTTGACTTACTACTTTCACGTTCCAATCCCCTATGATAAAAAGGTCATCTTTTTTTGGTGTTAGTTCTAGAAGATCTTGTAGATCTTCAAAAAACCATTCAACTTCAGCTTCATCAGCATCAGTGGTTGGGGCATAGACTTGGATTACTGTAGTTTAAGAAATTAGGTAGTTTAAGTCCAAACAAATTACAGTAGTAGTTCATACATTATGCAACAAATATCATTGTATTTCTCTTGGATATGTAAAAGAGCTTACAGTGTCTCTGAGAATTTACTCCAGTTCTCCATGGTGCCTTGGTTAAATGTTTAGGAACCATGGTTATAGTGTATTTGGTTATAGTGTACGCAGGAAATGGCAGAAGAGATTTTTACAGTGTGAACTGCACGTAAAGGCTGTGAAATCTTAATAAAAGCAGGGCTATGTGGTCCAGTCTATTTATGGACTACCATGTAAACAAATCTAAAAATTAGAATTAAAAAATTTTCAATACATTATCCTCCTTTATCCTAGGTTTCACTTGCTATTGTTTTAGTTCTACATGGTCAACCATTGTCCAAAAATATTAAATGAGATGTGTTAGAAATAAATAACTCATAAATTCTAAGTTGTGCACCATTCTGAGTTGGGTGAATGAAATATCTCCCCATTCTGCTCATCCTACTCAGGACATGAATCATCTTTCTCCATCGTATCCACACTGTTTATGTGCCTACCTATTAATATATATAGAACTCAGTACTATCCTCAATTTGAAGCATCCACTGGGGGTCTTGCAATGTATTTCCCTCAGATAAGGGTGCATTACTGTATTTAATTCCATCTTCTAAAGAAAGAACAAGAGATTCAATTCATTACCTACAACAGTACTTCTCTGAAACTTCTCCCCACCCTTTGCCTCCACAATGATCCCAGCTTTCTTCCCTTTAATCTTTATGGTAAATCCTTCCCTACTTTCTCTGAACTAGTTGAGTAGTCTATCTCAACTACTCTCCACATTCTGAATTACAAAAAATCCAGGAATTGGTTGGCAAAGCCATTGAAGACAGAAGAATCATAGCAGAATCAAGATAAACAGAAATTAGTCATGTTAGTATGGAAGTAAGTGAAATACAGGTCTTATGTACATGTTAGATAGATCCTATTTCAGTTACAGATTCTCCCACCTCATGAACCTCCTTAAGAGGGCTCCAATTTTAATTACTCTGTTTAGATACTCTATTTATGGTCTAATCCCATTCTATTTTTTCGTGTTTAATGTGATGCCTCTGGAGGTTCTCATTTGGTCTAAAAATTTCCTGCTTACAAATCTAATTGGAGAGAATGTGGGGGCAAGGGGAACAGAATTTGCTACCCCCAGATTATGTCTATTCAGCATAAGGTTTATTTTAGACTAGTTATTTTTAAGAAACTGCAGGAGAAGTGCTGAAAATTGGATTAAAAGTGAGAAGATTTTTCTTTGTAAGATCTATTTACATTTGTAAGATAAATCTTCCTTTGTGAGAATGTCTCCCCCTCTATACTAGGAAGAGGAAGATCAAATCTCTAGAAACTTATCAATGAAGAAGACTTGGACTTAAATCTGCATGACGATTATACACTTGTTTACTAGGCTTTTCCTGGTAACCTCCCACAACTGGCTTTTCCTCCCTCTAACATCTTTCTTTTATTTTTAGCTGAAGATGTTGTTTAAGGTGGTGGCTTGGACCATTCAGAGTTACTCAGTTTTTCTGGTCTCTCCATGTATACAAGAGGTATACACATCATTAAACTAGTTCACTTTTTCTTGTCAATCTCTCTTTTACTACAGGTGGGTCTTAGTCAAGAAACTAGAAGTATAGAGTTAAAGTTATTTTTCTTCCCATTCACGGGCTTCCTGGAAAATAAATGCCTCAGTGTTTGAGTTCAGTAGCTTCCTTTGCAGTTCAGACAGTAAAGAATCTGCCTGCAATGCAGGAGACCTGAGTTCAATTCATGCGTCAGGAAGATACCCTGGAGAAGGGAATGGCAACCCACTCCAGTATTCTTCCCTGGAGAGTCCCATGGACAGAGGATCCTGGCAGACTACCATCCATGGGATTGCAAAGAGTTGTATATGACTGAGCGACTAATACTAATGTTAGAGTTCAAATATCATTTTCTTTTTCCTTCAATGCTTGTCTTCTTAGCAGAATGAAAAAAATAAATGTGTACTCTGAATTCTTTTCCTCATAAAGTGAAATTAACATAAGACATTCCTTGAGGTCACAAGTAAGGAAATGCTAAGCCCACTCAGAGCTTTCAGCTATCTAAGGATAAACACTGGATTTGGCCTACACTAATTATTTATAAAGTGCCAGAAGATGAGAGCACAATTGCTAAGAGAAGCCCGCCTGTTACACTCTTCATCACATTGTAACTAAATGAGTGGGAAGAGCCTCCCATTTTAGCTCTTGACTTTCTTAGGGAGGGATGGGGAGAGGCAGGAAGAGAGTTCTCTTGAACATAATGCAGAATATATTTAACTCCAGTGCCCAGGACCTTGATTATAGAACTATTATTGAAGCATCTATTATCACTGCTCAGACTACCAGGAAAGCAGGTCTTAGCTCCACTGTTCAGCCCTGATCAGGGAGCAGCATCATGGCAGTAACTCTTTTTTAGTCCTTGTTGGGCTGCTCCTGTAGGCCTGCAAGCCTTGTAGTTGTCCAACCAGGAGACTGAAGAAAGAGCCCAAATACAGTGACAGAGACACCAATGGTTTATAGGATAGGGGACCTTACATGTCTGAAGCAAAAGGTCCTGGAGTGATATAAAAGGCAGGGCATGAAAGCCATTACTACTACAAACTACAAAGTTTGTAATAGTAACTACAAAGTTACTACTCATGGGAGAGGGAGGCTACCATTTATAGGGAGAATTGACATCAGGTTGGCTCATCAGTTGCCAGTGAAAGCAGTGGCTGGGCAGGGGCGAGCATGTAGACAGTTACGGATTAAGCCCTATAACGTAGAGGACTGAATAGTCATGTGAGTGACTGGTTGAGCAGGACAGAACAGAAAGCAAGAGAACAATCATCCTGAATGGCATAATTATACAATCATTAATTTCAACAGTGATAGGAATTCACAGTTCACTGGATTTATATAGAGGACCACTCTTCTGGTCATACCTTTAAAAATCCTTTATAAGTTTAAATATCTTCAACCTCATTTGCAAATATTTCATGTCCAACTGATTCCTCCCAACTTTCTAGCTCCAAATTAGATCCAAGTTAAACAATCGTTAGGCCTCCTCAGACATAGCTTTTATTAATCCTGCCACATTTTAAATTTCTTCTTCCATTATTTCTTTACTTTCCTCCTATTACAGCTTAAATTTTAGACTTGATCCTTATCACTCTTTGGTATGCACACTCAATTCTCTTGAACTTCTCCCTTCCAACTGTTTGCTCAACCAAACTACAATAATCATTAATTCCACCATTTGTCTAAGCTTAGCCAACATGCACACTGTTGTACAAGGCTAGGGAAGAACACACAATCAGACTTTCAGTTTTCACTTGAAGCTCATGCCAAGAACATGGAAGCTACCTGATGATCATGTTTTACTTCCCCAGTACATTCACTCTACCAGTCTCCTGATTCAGTGGTTTACAAAGTTTGGTCCACAGTCTCCTAGAAGCCTCTGTTAGGTAGTTAGAATAGGGAAAAGGAGTCCAAAATGGTGGTGGCTAAAAGACAAGGAAGGGAAAAGCCCACGAAAATAGAACAAAGGAAGGTCCGAGGACCGGAGTGAGAACTTCAGGTAAAACAAACAACACTCCTGGCTGGCCCAATTTACATAAGACAGGCCCAGGGACAGAGAAACATATAAAAAAAGGAGCCAAAGCCCTCTCATCTCTCTCTCTCTCTCTCCCGCACGATGGGGCGATCTTCTCTTCGCATCTTTGGATCGACGGGCCCTCATGCCTCGAAGATGGATTTTCCTGCTGTCATCTAAATAAATAGAGCTGTAACACTGAGCTGTAACACTGATTTATTCAAGAGCTATAACATGGTCTGTCCTCCAACAGCTGTCACTCCAAATTTTTGTTGTGATGAGACAAAGAACCGAGGAGCATACACTCGCGTGACACCTCCATGACCTTTTCAGGGGGGTTGAGAAATCAAAACTATTCTCATAAAAATATGGACATGTTGTTTGTCTGTTTTACCATGTTCTTGACATTAGCTCCAAAGATACAAAAGCAATAGAGGGTAAAATTGTTGGTGTCTTAGCATAGCTAAGGTACTGGCACCAAACTATTGTAGAAATCATCAACAAGCACTTTCAGTTAAAAGGAAAAGTCAGTTTCTTAAATGACATTTAAGAATGTCCTAGAGGAAACAGTAAAAATATAATTATATGTAATATTAATATAATTAATATTAAATCTCAACTCTTGTGTGTCTTTTTTAATATTCTGTGTGACACAAAGGATTACTATTGCATGCTAAAATATGATAGCTGTCCCCAGGAAAAGCATTTATACTTTTTTCATGGAATACACTTTTTATTTGAAAGAACAACTGACAGACAAATTGTTGTGATCCTTAACTGAGTGTCTGGCAGACATTTTCTCTCAAATGAAGAAAGTGAGTCATTTCAAGAAAAACAACGGACAATTTGTTGCCAGTGATAAATTTTGAGCTTTCAAGTGAAAATTATGGTTATGAAGGATTTGTATTCATCATCTTGTGCTTCCTGATACTTAAGGTGGTGTTTTGTTTTTTTTTTTTTTAATAAAATGAACATGATACAAATGAAATTGCTATTTTAAAATATATCAACATTTGGAATATTTGCATAACACAATGAACTGGTATTTTCCAAATGACCAAAACATGACATTATAAGATCATCCATGAATAAAACATCCAATCAAAGTGCAAGGTCAACCAATGGACAACATAACAGAGCATAAAATGTTGGTTGATACGGCTTCAGGTTCCTTACTGCAACTAGTTAAAAAGATGAGTTAACTGACCTCTGGTGTAGTGACAAAGAAGCACCTATCTGCTATTAGTTATCTCAAAAAATAACTTCTCCCTTTCTAATCACATACCTGTGGGAAGCCAGACAAATCCACTCTCCTCTCTGTGATATAACTGAGAGCCCAGCAAGTTGTAGTCACCATTTTTTTGCAGGGAGTTCTCTCTCCCTGATCTAGTTTATGTTTGCATCTTAAAAAAAAATAACCTGTAACTGTTGGTGCAGGTACCTCTGCTTGCTTTTTCATGGCCATGTGTCCCTGCTTTGGGCTTTCTCTTTTTAGCCTCAACACAAAGACCAGAGCGATTTTGTAAAATATACAAATTAAATTATGTCACGCTCTGCTTTAACCCAAGTTGATTACTCTAAAGGTTCAAGTCTTTACCGTGACCTAGATATTACATGCACAGGATATGGCTCCCTGTTACCTTTCTGATTTCATCTCCTGTCGGACTCCCCTTTGCCCTCATACAGCAACTGCACTGGAATCCTGGGTTTTTGAATACTTAGTCTTTAGCTTCAAGATCTTTATCTGTGCTCCGCCCTCTCTTGAAACGCTCCTCCTCCCTATTTCCACACAGCTGTCCTCTCACTCCTTCAGGACTTCACTCAGATAGAACCTCAGTGGGAACATATGTGACTACCCTTTTTGAAACTGTAGCTGTCTCTATCGCATCATTTACTATTCCTGTTCACAGATCTATTTTTTCCCATAGAATTTACTAACATCTAGGGTACTATATCATCTGTTTTAATTTTTATTGTAAGTTTCCCCATTCTAGAATGTAAATGCCATGAGGCTAAAGATTTTTTTTATTTTTATACATTGTTATAACACATTACCTAGAGCAGGGCCAGGCAATGAATGGAACTCAGGAATTGGATGAAGTGAATAAACATCCATGAATGTCTATTCTATATGGGCCCTGTGCCAGATTCTGGAGACCAAACAATGAGCAGGACATAGAATCTAACTAAATTGCCAGTAGAATGAGGAAATGTTTAGAGGATATAGGGTATGCAGTAGGAATATAATTAGATAAAATTGGTTTACTCTATGTGACAATGTTTTATTCAAAGTTTCCCATTAACACTTACATATGCTTTCTTAAATGATATCCAGTTTGACATAACATGTTTATGGTGAAGAACTCCATAACTGTATCTCTAACACAACAGTGTCTGATATATGGAATCACATTGATATACAAAATATAGAAATTATTTTCAATAGAGGTACTTATAGAAGAATGAACTGATATTAGCACTATTTCATTTAGAATTATAATGATATAAAGCAGCTATCTGAAGCAAAAATTGAGGCACTAAACCTTCAGCATCTACCAGCCTAGCCCAAGATAATGAAATGATCCTATTTGGAAACATAACTAGGTTGACACATTTAATCCTTCTTCTAACACGTTACTCAAAATTATGTGTGAATTATATATGTAAAGTGTAAATGACTTGGCTTAAGAATTTAAAATGCCATCCTTTTTTTTTTTTTTAACTGCAATATGCGAACTCTGGGAACTACACTAGCTCTAAAGGCATTGTGTATGCTGAAGTGAGGCTGCCTTATAATAAGGATTTGAGGGAACCATATCTGGATGTGACAATGAAAACAGTAATGTCATTTACTAAATTCTTTTATCATGATAATAGGAGAATACTGCTGAATATTGAAATGCATATGGATCAATCCAGGCAAAGAAATGTTAGAAAAGTGTCAGATGAACAAAATAAACTGAGAGATTTTCATCCTTGGCTAAAAGTCTATAGCGAATGGTAAACAAATTGTAAGGAAGTTAGTGATTTTCTGTTTCTTTTCATTTACATAATGCAATTCAAAATATGAAAATCTTTATAACTTTTTTATACCTCCATGTAAAATAAATTTTTAACTATTGTTTTAGTTCAGTGTTTTACTTGGACTGTTTATCAGTTCTCACTTTGAATTTTTTTAATTAAAATTTTTAATATATGTATATAAGTTATATATTTAGTGTGTTCTTTGCTCTGGACTTTGGAAAAAAATTTGAATTTCAATTTTAAATGTGTTTTTGGTTCACATTTGTAGTTCAATGGATTAAGTTCTGCTATTGATTATCTTCTAATTACAAATGTTATCTCCTATGTCAAAGCTATTACAGCAACAAATTGGAAAGTAGCCAGTATTCCATGAAAGCTTGAATTTTTAGCAAAGAGAAAGGAAAATGAATTACCAGTGGGACCTCTCACTTCTTCCCACTGACTTCTCATTTTACCTATTGATGCTTGGAGGTTGCTGTATTGTTACTACATTTCAAGTGATTTCATCAGATTTATCTGAAGAGAATATACACTTGATAATGAGTCCAATATGCACTTGATAATGAATCCACATGACTCCAATACTATAGTAAATAAATAATATAATATAAAAATCATCAATTTATAGTCAAATAAATAAAGCATTACCTAAATCTCAAACTTCTATACTTTTGCACATGGCAGCTCCTGACCGGACTATCCATTCCCACATCTCTTACATCCCTCTATCCCTTTTGTTTGTTTGTTTTCACTAAAGTAAAAAAGGAAATTTTATTGGAAGGATACTATAGTATCTTACAAAGTGCAGGACTGCTAGGCCTGGTGGCAGGAATGAAAAAGTCATCAGTAATCCAGGAGCATATGCTTCTCATTTCTTATCTCTGCTTCTCTCTGGGTATCATTTTCTTTTTATCCATCTTCCCAGTCTGGCTTTCTCATTCCCTCCCTACAGATAACAGAGAATGGCAGGCTCATAATTCCTGAATTATATCCTTCAGTTCGAGTTATACCTATCTACACTGATTAAGTCCAAATTCCTAATTCCTAGGAGAGAAGATCTGGAACAGTTTGGGTCAGGGGGTTGTTTATGGTCTAGCCAATTGTGATCTACAGAGAGGACCTAATAACAACAATATGACAGTCAAGGGCAAATCCCTGGTGGAGGGTGTGGGGAAGGGGAGGGTAGTTCTCAGAATATATGGTAACTTTTACTTGGCTAACTTCTTACATAACCATCAAGGCCTAATTTTTATGTCTCTTTTCTGGTAAAATTCTTCTACCCCTCCCCGCTTACTGCCGCCACATGGGGAAATGCATTCGTAGTATTTAGTGCTATTAATACCTATGCAGCTGTCATCTTGTCTGTCTCACCCACTGTACAGAACTGTGTTTTTAAACTTCATATCTCTAATCTTGCATTGTATTAATTGTTCCATGGTAAACACCTTGAATTGTCTGTTGAATAAATATATCATGCAAAGATATATAAATATCTTTATACATATAAATATATATATACATATGAATATATCAAATAAAGATTCATATTGGACCACAGCTATTAGCTTGCATTCCCAGAACCCACAGCAGTCTCATAAGAAACATAAATGATTTGGAAATATATAGTGTCTAAGGTTTTTAAAGACATTGGACTCTATCCTCTCTTTTGTTTCCACAGACAACTTTATTGAGATACAGTAGTCATGTATGGATTTGAGGGTTGGACCATAAAGAAGGCTGAGCACTGAAGAATTGATGCTTTTGAACTGTGGTGTTGGAGAGGACTCTTGAGAGTCCCTAGAACTATAAGGAGATCAAACCAGTCAGTCCTAAAGGAGATCCATCCTGAATATTAATTGCAAGCACTGATGCTGAAGCTGAAGCTCTAGTACTTCAGCCACCTGGTGCGAGATGCTGACTCATTAAAAAAGACCCGGATGCCTCATTAGAAAAGACCTAGGAAAGATTGAAGGCAGGAGGATAAGGGGATTACTGAATATGAGATGGTTAGAAGGCATCACCCACTCAATGGACATGAGTTTGAGCAAGCTCCAGGAGATGGTGAAGGACAGGGAGGCCTGACGGGCTGCAGTCCATGGGGTCGCAAAGAGTCAGACACAATTGAGCGACTGAACAACAACAATTGAGACACAATTTGTATATAAATAATATTTACCCTTTTAAAGGGTATGAACATTGAAGTGAAAATGTTAGCCGTTCAGTTGTGTCCAACTCTTTGTCACCCCATAGGCTGTAGCCCTCCAGATGCCTCTGTTTATGGGATTTCCCAGGCAAGAATACTGGAGTGGGTTGCCATTCCCTTCTCCAGGGGATCTTCCCGACCCGGGGATCAAACCCGGGTCTCCTGCATTGCAGGTAGATGTGTTACCATGTGATGAGCCACCAGAGAAGCCCTTTAAAGGTTATAATTCAATGATTTTTGTTAGAGTTGTACCACCATCACCACAATTTTATAAAATTTTCATCATCTCCTAAAGAAACCCTGTTCTTTTCAGCAATCACTTCTCATTTCTCTTCATTCTCACAGACCTAGAAAACCATCAGTGTTCCTTCACTCTCTATGAACTTAGCAATTTTGGAACTTTTCATATAAGAGGAATAATAAAATACTTGATATTTTGTGACTGGTTACTTCCACATGACATAATATTTCCAATGTTTATTCATGTTTATAGCATGCATTAGTAATCATTCTTTTTATGGCTAAGTCTTTTTCTATTATAAGGATATACCATATTTTATTTATTCATTGATCATTTGATGGACATTTGGATTGTCTCTACCTTTGGCTATTATGAATGATGATGCTATGAATATTCAAGTGATTTTATGTTTCTTGGGAGACTAGCGGTGAATTGCTGGTTTCTGTGAAAACTCTATATTTAACTTTTTGAAGAATGCAAGACTGTTTGCCAAAGAGCTACACCATTGTATGAAAGGGTCTGAAGAGACATTTATCAAAGGAAGAAGTACAAATTGCCAATAAGCACATGAAAACGATTCAACATCATAATTCACTAAAGCAATGGAAATTAAAACCAAAATAAAATGCCACTTCACATAAACTAAGATGGTCATAATTAAAAAGGCAATATTATAAGGGTTGGCAAGGATGTCAAGAAATTAAAAGCCTCTCTTTACTTTTATAAACACTCACTCTTGCATTGTACTCCACATTTTGTGCTACCCATGATAATATTAATGAACTGAATCAATGATCGGTTCTCCATTGTACTGTCTTATTTATTATGATTTCTAAACTTTTGATATTAATTTTAAAAGAGTAGTACCTGTTAAGAGTATACGCTGATGAAATGGTAAAGAAATATAAAGAACACAGTAAAATAATTTTTTTAAACTAAAATTGATTTTGAAGAAATACCTGTATTTGGTTTAAAAAAAGCATGCATTCTAGAGTCCAAATAATTCTCTTTATATTCCTGACCACCAACCCCTCAATTGTCCTCCATGTAAAAATTCTCTTCTAATTTCTTGCTTTCTAAAACGTTTCAGTCTCATAAGGCTCTAAGCACAAGTTAACTCCTTAAAAACAGTTGATATCAATGGTAGCATACTATTCAGTCTATACTGAGCCAAGGATTTTTTTTAACACACATACACAAAATATTTATTTTCAAACATGGAGAGCACAAGATTTGCTATTCTTAGACACCATAAAGGTAATTGCAAATAGGGTAGCAGATTTGACTATTTTTAACATTGTATATGACATGGGGAAAGTTGCAGACTTTCCAGAAATGAGCAAAACATTTGTGCTGTGTCTTGCTTTTTCCATTAACTTATCTAGAATTATTCTTTATTTCTACCTTGTTCTTTATAATGGTTGTAATATATTCTCATTCAAGGTTGTGTCATGAAATAGGTTCACTGGAATTTCAGTATAATACCATGAGTCTGTTTATTTGGTCCAGATGGTCTGCAAATATTTTTCAGTAGTTTTTATATATTCATCTTCCATTCAGATCTATCAATATCTAATTCCTTTTTATTTTTATCCTGCATTTTTATTTATTAAACTATTTATTGCCTAATTTTCTACTTTTTTTCCTCAATGGGAATATACTGACATATCCTTTACAATAGAAGAAAATAACTTTTATCTCTCAAAAATACAGAATATATAGGAAATAATTTACATATCTTTGTAGATATATATAAAATCTTTTAAAAGTTTCTAAAAATAATAAGTTCAAACAGTTTGGAGGAGCCTTGGACCTTTAAAATTTAGGCTATACCTACCTACATCTTGCTTGTTTTTATATTCTTACATTAATTCAACACACATGAACCATCAGTCATCTATCAAAAACAGAACATTGTGGACATAACTCAAAGAGATAACTTAGAAGAAAAAACAGGAGAACGTGGCGGGTAAAACCCTAGGGAGCAATGACACTGAATGATTATGTTTATGGGGACAAGCATAAGAAACTGAAAAGCCCAGCAAGCCAGAGAGGACAGTTTCACTTAGTTCCACCCTAGCCCAGTCTCTAGGTCACTGGAAATCACTGCGTTTTCACCTCGGTAAATGGCCACATTGCCTCAAGCATGCCTAATCCTTCAGGTCATACATCTTTCTGCACAGTCTTTCCAGCCCCCGCGTGATGTAAGGGGACTTCTCAGGTGGCTCAGTAGGTAAAAATCCACCTGCAACGTCAGAGATGCAGGAGATGCAGGTTCTATTCCTGGGTCGGGAAGATCCCCAGGAAGAGGGCATGGCAACCCACTCCAGTATTCTTGCCTGGAAAATTCCATGGACAGAGAAGCCTAGGGGGTTACAGTCAAAAGGGTTGCAAAGAGTTGGATGTGACTGAAGTGACTGAGCATGAGCAAGTGATATAAATCAACCCAATCACACTGCTGGTTGACTGATTAATCACTTTTTTCAAAAAGTTGGAACTACTGGGTTAAAGATAAAACAGGTAATACTTTTACTGTAATGACTACACGCTCTCTAAGGAGGAGAAAGTCGGAATTCATACCCCTGAGCAGTTCCTTTGTCAGGAGGGCATATCGTGACCTCTCTCAAATTGGACCAAATAAATGATGAGTTATTTCCCTATATTATTATTTTTTATTATATTATTTTATTATTATTCCCTATATTAAAATTTTTATATAAAAATAACTATTTTTAATTGGAGCATAATTGTTTTACAATATTGTGTTGGTTTCTGCCATATATCAAATGAATCAGCCATAGGTACACATATGTCCCCTCCTTCTTGAACCTTCCTTACAATTCACTATAGTCTGTTCAAATTTCATATACTCTTATCACAGGGAACTATAGTCAATATCTTGTAAAAAGCTATAGTGGAAAATAATCTCAAAAATAATATATGTGTATGTGTATAACTGAATTTAAAAAATCATATAATCTTTTGTTGTCTTCACAATGGAGAGATTTCTCAATAAATGTATATTGAATCAAGGTCTTTGCTAATACCAAGATGTTATAACTTGATATTTATAATTTGTGGCTTGATTTTCTTATTTTCTTTAATCTCAGTACAGTGATTCATAGCTAAAAATCCATTTTTTATGAGAACTCAAACACATGAGAAAATTATTTAATTTATACCTAGAAGACTTTTTCCACAGTATGATATTTTCCCATTAAATTCATTGCCCAAAATATAAACACATGCCCGTGAGTGTTTTGGTACTAAAAGGACAATTTCAAAATGTTATAAAGATATTAATATACAAATCTAAGAGCAATGTGGGAGATTAATCTCTCTCTTGCTCTCTCTCCTAAATTTGTGTTTAGAATGATTACACTGATTATTTTTTATCAGAAATAGATTACATGCTTTTTATCTTCTGAGAAACATTTATCACTGAAATTAGAGAACTTTCATTATTTTAAAAATTTCTTAGGAATGTGCTTTGTGACATAAGTGAATCAGTACAATGTAAAAAGTGTATATATGCAAGATGATCATCTCCCACACACCTCCAGCTTCACACCCCAGGTACAACTGTGAGGTAGTTAGAATAGGAAAAAGGAGTCCAGAATAGCGGAGGCTAAAAGACAAGGGAAAAGCCCACGAAAATAGAACAAAGGAAGGTCCGAGGACCTGAGTGAGAACTTCAGGTGAAGCAAACAGCTTTACTGGCTAGTCCAATTTATATAGGGCAGGCTCAGGGGGAGGAGAAAAAACATATAAAAAGAGGACCCAAAATTGAGCCTGTCTATTCACTTCTCTTCACTTCTTTTGGGTTGGCCCACCCTCATGCCTCAAGGATATATTTTCCTTTGCTTGCCAAATAAAACTGAGCTGTAAATCCGTCCATTGTGTCAAAGTTTTGCTCCGGTGGACAGAACCAAGGAAATTCCATATTCCCCCCACATAACCAATGTAAGAAGCCTGCTGTGACCCTCTTCAACACCTTTCTCTTTGTTCACTCAGTGTTTATAGGCATATATGCATATACGGAGAGATGTTTATCTGACTTTTAAAATGAATAATTATACTATATATCTTACTCTGCACTTTCTTAATTTTAATTTATTTTCATTTTTAATAATATGTCATGGATATTCCTACAATTCCACATGAATATCATCTATATTATACAAAGATGAGTGCAACTCAAAAAGAGAATAGGCAAAGGCTATAAAATAGGAATACAAGGAGAAAGAAATGTAAACCTGAAGGGCTGATAAACATGAAAATAAATCTCAAACTCACTGATAATAATCAAACTGCTCATAAGACTTGCACGTATTTAAATGAGTCAGGATGATTTTAAAGAGGAAGATGAAGAAAAAGATGTAAATTATACTCTTAAAAGAATTATCTAGCAATATCTATCAAACTAATATATTCAAAATATATCAATTATCTATCAATCTAAGCATCTATATTTAAACTTTTAATCTAGACATCTTATATATTATCTAACTTTTAGGCATGTCTTCTGCAAAAATGAAAGTATTGTTATTCAAAAACATAGGCACATGATATTCTTATGGTGTGTTACCATTGAACAGAGTAGACAGGTTATCTGAGAGGGATAGTGAAAGGAAAGAACAGAGTCAAGTAAAAGAAAAATAGAAGACTACAATACCATAAAAGAGTTAGCATGCTATGATCACATTTCTGTAAAATTATATTACATATATACATGTATCTGCATTAATACTTTGGAAAAAAGCTATGAAGTTCCCATGAACTTAATGTTTTATATTACCCAGGACAAGACTATCTTATATGATTCTTTAATATAGCTGATTTTAACTAATTGAAAACAATTACAGAAAAATTATTTCATTACTGCAGCTGAAAGTATCTTTTTGGTGCATAATACCATGTAAAACAGTTTTCCAAGACTCACACAGTCAGAATATTTACTCTTTGATTTGTGCCAATGAGTTCTGCCTATTGTCAACAAGAAACTAAAGCAAGTTTTACCTAGGCTATTTTATTCAATAAACAGAAATATCACTTTCAAGAGCAAACAACAGATGTCTCCTAAATGTTTAGGGATAATGAGAGTAATTACTTTCAAAGGTGGAAGTATATTTTCTTTTTCTGGCCACACCTCACAACATTCAGGATCTTAATTCCCTGACAAGGGATCAAACCCATGCCCCTCTGCGGTGGAAGCAGAGAATCTTAACTACTGGACTGTTAAGTTAGTTTTGGAAGTATATTTTCATTTTCTTTTCCCTCAATTTCCCCCCGGGTAATATCAATATATGTACTTTAAAGAAACATGTAATGAATCTATGCTTTTAAAAAGTGTGGTTGTATTTTTTTTTTCATTTATTTTTTTAAAATTAAGACTATTTTTTAGAGCAATTTTAGGTTCATAGCAAACTTGAGGGAAAGGTATAGAGATTTCCCATACCCTCTGCCCCACACATGCATAGCCTCCTCAATTATCAACATCCCCCATCAGAGCAGTACATGTGTTGCAACAGATGAACTTACCCTGACTCATCATAAGCACCAAAGTCCACTGCTTACATTATGGGGTTGCATATTATAAGTAATAAGCACATTTCCTCTTCTCTTCTATTTCTAAGGAATCTCTGGCCCCTTAAGATCTCTTCAGCTCTCTTCTAACTGTCCTTGTGGGGCATTTCATGCATGCACATTTAAAATTGTTCTCCATCAGCTGTGCTCCTGGCCTACACTCGCTGTGGGTAAGGACTGACGTGTGTGCTTGTGGTTACCACCGCAGTGCCCGTCTCCCACTGCTTTAGATGCAGTTGCCTAAGTGCCACTGGTGTGCTACTGCTTCAGACTGGGTGCCAAAGAAGAGACTGAGGTTACCCACCACAGGCTGGGGAATATTCTGGAGTGTGTGCTGTAATAACGCTGTGCTGTGGTACCCATGTGTAAAAGACACACTGCATTATTCATCACAGGAGGCTACAACTCTCAGGGCCTTCTGTGAAGTTTCCAGATAACTCACACTGAGTTTTGTTTGAAAATAATCCTTGAATCTTTTTATTTATAGCTCATCTGACCTTAAAATACAACATGCAAATCTATGGGAGGCTTGGAATAGAATACAAACTGCTGCAAATATTAGTGCCTTATATTCAGAGTTATGACTGCTTCCTAGGATACTGTACTCCATTGATCAAGTCTCCTGGAGCCAGAGGTTCTCTCTATCTGGGGAAAATGAAATTCACTGAGACAACTTATACAGTTAAGCACAAGCTTCACCCCAACTAATAGGGAATGGTAGTAACATTTCTTTATAAGTGGCTTTTCCCTATAAAATATATTAAACTACCCAGGGTTTATAGCTCTAAACAGAGACATTCTTATTACTTCGGGGTAACTTTGGGATTTATTGCCATCATGATTGCCTAACATTTTGCAAAAGGTAGGTCCTGATTAAATTGTTCTAAACTGCTGCTGCTGCTAAGTCACTTCAGTCGTGTCCAACTCAGTGTGACCCCACAGACGGCAGCCCACCAGGCTTCCCCGTCCCTGGGGTTCTCCAGGCAAGAACACTGGAGTGGGTTGCCATGTCCTTCTCCAATGCAGGAAAGTGAAAAGTGAAAGTGAAGTCGTTCAGTCCTGTCCGACTCTTTACGACCCCATGGACTGCAGCCTACCAAGGCTCCTCCGTCCATGGGAGTTTCCAGGCAAGAGTACTGGAGTGGGTCGCCATTGCCTTCTCCGGTTCTAAACTATACATGCATTTTAATAGATGCTTTCACTGATGTCATAAATTTTAATATGATTTTGCCTATTTCTAGGGCAATAAAATAATTTCCTACTGGAATGTTTTCAAATTGTTATTATTGATTGTTAAGAAAACTAAATGTTTTCTGAATATTTTATAATTTACAAATTTTGATATGCAAGTAGAAAAGGGTCATTAAAAAACAAGTACTATATAATGTTACAGAGCATATTGAGGGAACACATGTTCTTAACTTTTCATATTAGAATTTTAAAGGTTTTGTTTTCCAGTCTTTTGGTTTATGACATCACAGAAACTTTCAATGAAATTAGAACCTTGTAATTCTACACAGGGTGCATTTTTTCCCACTGTATAATAAATATAAATATAAAATCATACCAGTAACTTGGATCTTTCTGCACTTCAGTGAGAGGAATAATTGTCCCAATCAAAAAAAAACTTTAACAGCTTAAACTATGGAATTGTTTAGATTATTTTTTGTATAAGCAGTAAGACTAATTGTGAAACTAAGCCTGTGAAACTTATCATGTACTCAGAGTTACAAATAATTTTGTTTAATGCTAATGTAAAGCCAAGTATGTGTTACCATGAAAAGACTATTTGTTGAACAGCCAATAAAGTTCAAAGAACTTGGGTTTTGCTGCCCAACACTTTCTGTATGGAAAAAGGTGTTTACTGCAAACTGCCTTCTCTTTTGCTAATTAGCACTTGCCAGTGATTCAGAGTCACAATCTCCCTGCCACCCTAAGCAAAGTGTTTGCTGAGAATTTCTTTCTTAATGATAAAATGGAAAAGGTTACACAAATTTTGTATAGCGTGTTTATTGAAACGGATCCAGTGTGACATTTTAAGTAATAGTATTTAATATGGACTACAAACTGTTTAAAAAGAAATGAATTCTCTTAAGTTTTTTTTTTCCATTAATTTCAAAAAACATTGATGAACTAGAATGTAAGCAGATATTTTAGGAACATGTGATTTTTTTTTCACAGAAGTATTTATGAATGCATTGGTTTCTATGATGATATCAGTAAAAATGTTTTGGTTGTACCTAATTATCATTTCATTTGGGCTGCCTGCAGTGCAGGAGACCTGGGTTCGATCCCTGAGTTGGGAAGATCCCCTGGAGAAGAGAACAGCTACCCATTCACGTATTCTCGCCTGAAGAATTCCATGGACAGAGGAGCCTGGCAGGCTACAGTCCATGGGATCGCAAAGAGTCAGACAGGACTGTGACTTTCACTTCAATTATCAATTCAATGTCAAGCAATTAATATTCCAAGTGTCTACACTGAGATTTCCTTTTCTTTCTTTCTCTGTTTTGAGTCTTCATGGCTGCACAGACTTTTTTAAATTGTGGCAAGCAAGCACGTGCTCCTCTCTAGCTGCCGTGTACAGGCTTCTCATTGCAGTGGCTTCTCTTGTTCTGGAACACAGACTCTAGATCCTTCGGGCTTCAGTAATTATGGCACATGGGCTCGATAGTTGTGGTTCCCAGACTCGAGAGCACAGGCTCAGTATTTGTGGCACAGGGGCTTAGTTGCCCTGAAGCATGTGGGATCTTCCTAGACCAGGGGTTGAACCCACTTACATCGACAGGAGGATTTTTCACCACTGAGCCTCTAAGAAAGCCCTGCAATGAGATTTTCTTTTATCTGAGCCTTAAAAACTTTACACTTGCTCTCAAGCAAAATAAAATTTTTCTTTTATTTGGTTGAGTCTTTTTTCTTTGGGAGGACTGAATTCATCATGATCATAATTAGAGTAGGCAATATGTATAATTCCATAGATATAGAATAGCTGTGCTATACAACAGAAAATCATGAATCATAATTATATGAGTTGATTTTAATGCACATAATCATGTTTTTACATTTTAAATTACGGAATAATAAAATTTGTTTAATAACTACTTATATAACTGGGTTCCACTGTTTTATAGCCACTTTGCACTAGGTTTCAATTTCCATTTCTTGCTTGGGAGATGGCTGGATTTCAAATGAAAGAGAGTGACATTTAGGTGATTTTTTTTTAAAAAGAGATATATAAATCTACCAGATGGAATCAACAAAGTTGGAAATTTCTGAAACTGCAGTAGTCCAAAGTAATGCTTTCTTTAAAATAACTAAATTTAAAATTAAATATATTTTCTTTCAAAAAATTATTAAGTTTGTCAATTACACTGGTGCATTTCAGTAAAACATTTTCATGAATATAACAACAGCACATCAAATATCTCATAATCCATGTGAAAGTGAAAATGTTAGTTGCTTAGTCATATCCAACTCTTTGCAACCCCATGGGTTGTAGCCCACCAGGCTCCTCTGTCCATGAGACTCTCCAGGCAAGAAAACTGCAGTGGGCATTCCCTTCTCCAGGGGATCTTCTCGACACAAGGATAGAACCACTGTGTGCTGCATTGCAGGCAGATTCTTTACTGTCTGAGCCACCAGGGAAACCCCTCATAATCCATACTGTATGTTAAATATTTAGGTCATATTATAAAGAAAAAGGGAAGTTTTGTTCAACTGTTAACCATTTAACAGAATATTATCCCATTTATTTGCCTTATAGCTTCACTAATTCTTTTCCTTTGATTTGGATGTTCAGGTATGTTACTGCCTGTCTAGGAAGTCTGCCAGACTTTGGGTGGTAATATAGAGAAATTATCAAATATACTCATGAAGAGTTTCTCATGGTAGAAACCAAAAGCAAGCTGGCAGGGCTCCAAATGTAATTTTGATTGCTGTAATTTTTTTTAACAGGTTTTCACTGCAACAGGAGCAAACTTTCCAGAAGATTGATCAGACATATTTTGGAGTAAGCTTGGTACAGAGAGGATGTTGAAACTTTGAATTATTTTAGTGTGGAATGTGTATGTTTATATTCATGTAACTTGAAATCTATCCATATATTCAACATTTGGCTTCTGTTTTTCTCATAGTATATGTAAAAACTGTCTATTTTCACTTTTAGTGTTTTTAAATACTAGGCTATTAATAATAATTAACTCCTTGCTATTGCCCAGATGTTTGGCCATGTCCAGCTGTTTGCGACCCCAATGGACTGTAGCATGCCAGGCTCCTCTGTCCATGAGATTCTCCCAGCAAGAAAAATGGAATGAGTTGCCATTTCCTCCTCCAGGGGCTATTCCTGACCCAGGGATCAAATTCACATCTCTTGTGTCTCCTGCACTGGCAGGTGGATTTGTTACTACTAGCGCCAGGGAGGAAGCTCAATTAACTCCTTAGTATGAGCGAATTAATTTTTATAACAAACATTAATTAGCATGTATTATTTACCATGTTAAGCATTAATTATATAAAAAGAAACCACAAGTTCTATTGTGAAATGATCACATGCACTTCAGTAAAGAAAATAGATACTAAATAATTATTAAAAAATCTATCTAGAAAGATGGTACTGATGAACTTATTTGCAGGGTAGCAATGGAGATGCAGACAAAGAGAAAAGACCTGAGGATACAAGGAAGAGAAGGTGAGGGTGGGACGAATGGAGAGAGTAGCATGAAAATATACACTATCATAAATAAAAGAGATAGCCAGTGGGAATTTGCTGAATCATCAGAGAACTCAAACCAGGGCTCTGTGACAACCTAAAGGGGTGGGATAGGGTGGGAGGAGGTTTAGGAGGGAGGGAACATGTGTACACCTAAGGCTGATTCATCTTGTTGTATGGCAGAAGCCACCACAATATTGTAAAGCAATTATCCTCAATTAAAAATAAAGAAGTCACACATCTATAATATAGATTTTTATCTATATTTATCTAAATAGATTTATCTATTTATCTATTTAGATTATCTATTAGGTTTATCTAAATCTATTCATAATAAAGATATGTACAAAGCACAGTGCCTGAGTGGGAGAGAATAAAATCATAACCATGAGAAATAGCAAGGGAATATAGAGAACTGTATGATAAACCATACAGTTTGGTATCATACATCAGATGCAAGAAGAAAATGTATAAACAACTTTCAGTTCAGTTCAGTCTCTCAGTCGTGTCTGACTCTTTGCGACCCCATGGACTGCAGCACACCAGGCCTCCCTGTTCATCACCAACTCCCGGAGTTTACTCAAACTCATCTCCACTGAATCAGTGATGCCATCCAACCACCTCATCCACTGTCGTCCCCTTCTCCTCCAGCCCTCAATATTTCCCAGCATCGGGGTCTTTTTCAAAGTAAACAACTTTACTGAGACATAATTCATATACCTTACAATTTACCCATCTAAAGTGTAAAATTGGATTTTTTTTAGTGTATGTATAGCATTATACAACCATTGTCTTATTCTAATTTTAAAACACTGAAAGATATACTTACTGAAAGACATTACAACATATATTATAATTATTTGAAATTTAAATAATTTGCAATTTAGAACAAACACTTAAATTACAGTTTGGGCTGGCTGCCTAAAATCATTATTTTGAACTACTTGGCATGTTTCAAAAACAACTATAAGTGAAATTTATAAATGAAATTTACTCTCCTTTGGATTAATACTGACTAGATAGATTGACTTAAAAAGAAGAGTTTTCCAGCGTTAGTAACATTCAGTGTCACTTCTGATAAAAATGGAATAAAGTGAGGTAACAATAATTAAAACAGTAAATTTTTACAGGCCTATATTTAATGAATTCATTTTTAGAAGAAAAATGAGATATTTATTACAAGATAAGCAACATAATATCAAATTCACTTCAAAGCCAAAAGTGTACCTAACTTAATGATCAGTTATTTACTAGTTAATTAAAATATTTTATTAGACTATGTTAACATTCAAAATTCAAAGAAGTTTTCTTTTGTATGTTATTCTGGCTTAAATTAGATGTTTCTATGTTTGTTATATTAGAGCCAAATTTATTTTCTACTGATTTGGAGCACAGATTTCACACAAATACATACAATATTCAATCAATTTACTTTTTTTTTTTAACCAGTGTTCTCATGATCTGATGTAAAAAGTAAGTGCTATAATCCCAGTATAGATATATTTTACTTCTATCAGTTCAGTTCAGTTCAGTCGCTCAGTCCAACTCTTTGTGACCCCATGAATCGCAGCACGCCAGGCCTCCATGCCCATCACCAACTCCCAGAGTCTACCCAAACCCATGTCCATCCAGTCGGTGATGCCATCCAACCATCTCATCCTCTGTCGTCCCCTTCTCCTCCTGCCCCCAATCCCTCCCATCATCAGCGTCTTTTCCAATGAGTCAACTCTTCGCATGAGGTGCCCAAAGTACTGGAGTTTCAGCTTCAGCATCAGTCCTTCCAAAGAACACCCAGGACTGATCTCCTTTAGGATGGACTGGTTGGATCTCCTTGCAGTCCAAGGGACTCTCAAGAGTCTTCTCCAACACCCAGTTCAAAAGCATCAATTCTTCGGCACTCAGCTTTCTTCACCGTCCAACTCTCACATCCATACATGACCACTGGAAAAACCATAGCCTTGACCAGACAGACCTTTGTTGGCAAAGTAATGTCTCTGCTTTTTAATATGCTATCTAGGTTGGTCATAGCTTTCTTTCCAAGGAGTAAGTGTCTTTTAATTTCATAGCTGCAATCACCATTTGCAGTGATTTTGGAGCCCAAAAAAATAAAGTCTGACACTGCTTCCACTCTTTCCCCATCTATTTCCCATGAAATGATGGGACCAGATGCCATGTTCTTATTTTCTGAATGTTAAGCTTTAAACCAACTTTTTCACTCTCCTCTTTCACTTTCATCAAGAGGCTTTTTAGTTCATATTTACTTTTTATTTCTATAGTCCAATACAAATTTGGGAAATTATACCTAGGTCACATCAAACCTAACATATCAATATAAATATTACCCCACAACCCTCCCTTTTGTTGAGAATTGAAGTACAGGATTCAAGTTTGGAGGAAGAGAGAAACTGAATTGTAATTTAGCTAAAATTGGAATAATAAATAATGTGAATTTGAAAACAAATTTTGGAGATCTGAGATTCTCTTTGAGTGTTTCATTCTCATATAATGTATCATTCTTCATTTGAATCAAATTTTGTTGAAATACAGATATGGCTATATTGCTTGCATAGATTATCAGTGAATCATCAAGTGATTCATAAAATTTCAACTACTACTGTAATGTCAAAATGGTTTTATAATCCATATGTTTTCTAGCATCTGGCTTGTCAGCTAAAATGGATTAACCAAAAAAAAAAAAAAAAAAAAAGGTATATTCTGCAAATAATTGTGTGGATGTAATGTACTTAACTCAAAAATTTATATTTACAGTTGAAAAACAAATATTTGTATCATTGTAAGTCTGTATTTAGGAAATTGCTATATTATTATTAAACATTCTAAGAAAGAACCACAATAGATTTCTGAAATTTTCTTTCCTATGAAATACATAAAAATGAATTTTAATACCTATACTAAAAATCAAAGGTAATTTTCAGTGGCTCAAATCAATGAGAAAATGATAGAATATGAATCTTACAAGGAGTCCTAGAACTTGTGTACTAATGCTTGTAGTCCATGCACACTTCTTTTGGCAATTACTCATTCTACCTTTGCTTGAATACTTTTAATTGCAGGAAAATTTGTGGCTCCTAACCTGGTCTAATTTTTAACATTTTTATTAAAAATATGCTTAGTTTATTCATAATGCTTTAAAAATATAATTCTGAGAACTGAACTAATTATTCCACATCAATTTCAATACTATGAATTTGCCAACAATATTCACTGTCATTACCACAACTTTTCTTACTGAATATAGCACCAGGTAAAGGAAAATCTTGCTCTTGAATCTCAGTTGTAAACATTTTGATTAGTTTTTTCCAAGATATAATATCCTAAGGGTGTTCTGTAATGTGATCTTAGATGATTTTCTATTAGCTATCATGTCTTAAAGGTCATGTACATTAGAAAATAATGACTAATGCAGTTCATTTGTAATTTCATAAACATTATTATTTAGGATGAGATTAATGTAGAATTGATTTTAAGAAGTGAATCGTTTTATAGAAAAATATTGTGTTAATACAGTTGATCTTCCTATAAGTTAATGTATGAATAAGTGAAATTCAGCATGATAGTTCTGTTCATTATAATCTACATGTGAGATAGAAATATATTATTTTTCTCTTCAAAGCAGTGAATGATTGGAGCAAAAGAATTTTTTATTTTCTATGGAGGAACATCATTCTAGCTTATTTAATTTTTACACAGATCTTTTTTCCAATGAGTTTTGCTGTCTCAGAAATTCACAACAGAGAATGAAAGCAAATTCTTTAGGGCAGAATATATTCTGACTAATAGAAAGTTCTCTCTCTATGGCCAAATCATAGTAGAATCTTTCTGTACAGCATAAGTTGGTAGTTAAGCACCAAAGAAGAAAACATCCTATGAAAAAGATTTAGAGGATAGAAAGAAGCTTCTAGAAGAAGAAACTCTTAAGAATTTAATGAATCTTAAGGCAGTAATTCATTTTTCTTGTGTCTGTTTAATTTTTTTTTTTTTAACCAGGCTAGGGATGGTTTATCAATGAATATTTCTCCTTCATTAACAACTATGGTGTTTTTGAAGGAATATCATGTTTGCTCAGATAACTGTCTCAAGTAATCAATTCACATTTATAATAATTGTGAAAATTTCTTTTCCTTGTCTTTGCAAATAAGTAGAAATCAAAAGGTGAAAATGAAAGGAATTAGGTGTTTGGTAAAACACCAATTTTATATGAAACATATAATTCTACTAGTTTGCTTGTCTGAAAAATCAGCTCAGACCAAAAAACTGTCCAGCTCAGGCAACCCAAATTACCCAACCACACAGGCAGAAGCTAAATAAACGATAGTTGTTTTAAGTCCCTGATTTGTGAAATGGTTAGTTACTCTGCAGAAGCTAACTACTACAAGACTTAAACTTAACTTGGCTGATTTCAGACCCAGAGAGTCAATTAAATGTCTGATCTGCTCAAATGCCTGGAAGCAAGTGAAATCCTTACAATATTTTAACTTATACAAGTAAGAAATAAATAATACCTATCATAATAAAAATTCTCCAGAAAGTGGGCACAGAGGAAACCTACCTCAACATAGTATAGGTATTGTGTTCAACATATATGGTGTTTAACACCATATATGACAAACCCACAGCTATCATTCTCAATGGTGACAAAATAAAAGCATTTCCTCTAAAATCAGAAACAAGACAAGGATGCCCACTTCCAGTCCTTTTACTCAACATAATTTTGGAAGTTCTAGCCATGGCAATTAGAGAAGAAAGAGATATAAAAGGAATCCAAATTGGAAAAGAAGAAATAAAATTGTCACTGTTTGCAGATGACATGATACTAATCATAGAAAATCATAAAGATACTACCAGAAAACTACTGAAGCTCATCCATTAATTCAGTAAAGTGGCAGGGTGTAAAATTAATACACAGAAATCCCTTGCATTTCTATGCACTAACAACAAAAGATCAGAAAGAGAGATTAAGCACACACAAAAAAAATCCCATTTATCATTGCATCAAAAAGAATAAAATATCTAGGAATAAACCTACATAAGAAGGCAAAAGACCAGTATTCAGAAAACTATGAGGTGTTGATGAAAGAACTCAAAGATGACATAAACAGATGGGGAGATATACCATGTTCTTGAACTGGAAAATTCAATATTGCGAAAATGACTATACTACCCAAAATGATTTATAGATTCAGTGTAATACCTATCAAACTACCAAAAGCATTTTTCATATAATTAGAACAAAAACTTTTACAATTAGCTGGGAACACAAAAGACTCTAAATAGCCAAAGCAATCTTGAGGAAGAAAAAGAAAGCTGGAGGAATCAGACTCCCTGACCTCAGACTATACTACAAAGATACAGTAACCAAAATAGTTTGATAGTGGCACAAAAACAGAAATATAGGTCAATGGTACAGGAAAGAAAGTCCAGAGATAAACCCACACACCCATGGTCAACTAATGTATGACAAAGGGGGCAAGAATACAGTGACACGATGGAGAAAAGACAATGCCTTCAGTAAGTGGTACTGGACAGCTACACGTAAAAGAATGACATTTGAACACTCTAATACCATACACAAATGAACTGAAATGGACTAAAGACATAAATGTAAGGCAGGATAATATAAAACTATAGGAAAATATAGGCATAACACTGACATAAATTGCAGCAATAGCTTTTTGGTTCCACCTCCTAGATTAATGGAAACAAAAGCAAAAACAAATAAATGAGACCGAAATAAACTTAAAAGCTTTTGCACAACAAAGGAAACCATAAGCAAAATTAAAACACAACCCACAGAGAGGGAGAAAATATTTGCAAACAAAGCAATCAATAAGAGTGACATTTATATTAATTTGGGGTTAATTTCCAAAATATACAAACAACTCATGCAGCTCATTATCAAAAAATCAATCCACAAAATATGAGTGGAAATTCTAAACAGACATTTCTCCAAAGAAGACATACAGATGGTCAAAAAAAAAAAACATGAAAAGATGCTTAACAGCACTAATTATTAGAGAAATCCATACGAAACTATAATGAGGTATCACCTCAGACTGGTCAGAATGATGGTGAAGAGTGTGTGGAGAAAAAGGAACCCTTCTACCCTGTTGGTGGGAATGTAAATTGGAAGAGACACTTTGGAGAGTAGTATGGAGGTTCCTTAAAAAACTAAAAATAGAGCAACCATATGATCTAGGAATCCCATTCCAGGGCATGTATCCAGAGAAAACTGTAATTCAAAAAGATACATGTATTCCAACATTCACTGCAGCACTATTTACAATAGCTAGGACACAGAAGCAACCCTAATGTCCATTGACAAAGGAGTGGATAAAGGTGTGGTATATATACACAATGGAATATCACCCAGCCATTAAAAAGAATGAAATAAGGCCATTTGCAGCAACATGGATGGATCTAAAAATTGTCATACTGAGTGAAGGAAGTCATATAGAGAAAGACAAATGTGGAATCTTTAAAACATGGTACAAATGATCTTATTTTCAAAACAGAAATAGAGCCACAGATGTAGAAAACAAATGTGGTTACCAAGGGGAGAGGAAGGAGGGGGGATAAATGGGGAATTTAGGATTGACATATATACGTACTATTATATATAAAACAGATAATCAGGACCTACTGTATAGCCCAGGGAACTATACTCAATACTTTGTAATGACCTATATGAGAAAAAAACATAAAAGATAGTGGATAATATGAATTCCAGGAAGACATCTACTTCTGCCTCACTGACTACACTAAAGCCTTGACTGTGTGAATCACAGCAAACTGGAAAATTCTTAAAGAGAAGGGTATACCATACCACCTTACTTGTCTCCTGAGAAACCTGTATACAGGTCAAGAAGCAGCAATTAGAACCAGTCATGGAACAAACGAATGGTTCAAAATAGGGAAAGGAGTATGCCAAGGCTGTATATTATCAACTAGCTTATTTAACTTATATGCAGAGTACTTTATGCAAAAGGCCAGGCTGGATGAATAACAAGACAGAATGAAGATTGCCAGGAGAAATATAAACAGTCTTAGATATGCAGATGATACCACTCTAAGGGCAGAAAGTGAAGAGGAACTAAAGAACCTCTTGATGAAGGTGAAAGAGGAGAGTGAAAACGTTGGCTTAAAGCTCAACATTCAGACAACTAAGATTATAGCATCTGGTGCTATCACAGCAAATTTATGGGGAAAAAGTGGAAACAGTGACTGATTTTATTTTCTTGGGTTCCAAAATCACTGCAGACTATGAAATTAAAAGATGCTTTCTCCTTGAAAGGAAAGCTATGACAAACTTAGCATATTAAAAAGCAGAGACATCACTTTGCTGACAAAGGTCTGTATAGTCAAAGCCAGTTTTTCCAGTAGTCATGTATGGGTGTGAGAGTTGGACCATAAAGAAGGCTGAGAGCCAAAGAATTGATCTTTTCTAAGAGAAGACTCTTGAGAGTCCCTTGGACAGCAAGGAGATCAAACCAATCAGTCCTAAAGTAAATCAACTCTGAATATTCATTGGAAGGACTGATGCTAAAGCTCCAATACTTTGACCACCTGTTGCAAAGAGCCCGCTTATTGGAAAAGACCCTGAATGCTGGGAAAGCGTGAGGGCAGGAGAAGTGGGCAACAGAAGATGAGATGGTTGGATGGCGTCATCAACTCAATGGAAATGAGTTTGAGAAAACTCCAGAAGATAGTGAAGGACAAGGAAGGCTGAAATGCTGTAGGCCATGGGGTGGCAAAGAGTCAAACACGACTGAGCAACTGAACAACAATAATATGTATATGTATAACTGATTTACTAGTGTTCACCTAAAACTAATACAACATTGTATATCAATTATAAACCCAAGAAAAGTTTTAAAAATAAATAAATGACAGAATAAGTGTAATTTAAGCAAAAGAATAATGAGAGCATCTGGATTTTTAATTTTGCATTTTACTGGAACTAAAAGTAAGGGTTGACTATCACATACATAAAAAACTAAAGGAGGATGACAGGGAATCTGTACTGAAATATTACAAAGTCAAGTCCTAGTTTTACATTGCACCTGATTTAGAAAAACAGAATTATGACCATGGAAGGCTGAAGTTATTAAAAGAAGATGGTGGCATTTTTTGTACCAATAATTCAATCAAGAAAGAACATTACATAGAATAAGTTAATAGAAATTATAATAAGGAAACAAAATTTTCTTAGGGAAAATCTTAGGATTTTCTTAGGGAAAAACTTTGACAGATTAATGAAGTGCTACTTATTTTCAGCAAGAAAAATATAGAATAAATCATTCTTACATTCTGATCTCAAGTAGTGCATTAAAAAAAAATGGCATAAAAATAGAGAAATAGTAACCTTGAAATCGTAGCGATTAGTCATATTAATAACATAAGGAAACAATTGATAATTTTTCCACTGTTGGAAAATAAATTATGTCAGCATCTACCTTGAATGTTTTTATTGTTAGGTTGACATCTAATTTATCATGATGTTATATGGTAATTCTGCTTAGGAGTGTGAAAAAGTCATTATTTTACATTCACCTGCAATGGTTATGGTCTTCCCAGGTGGCACTAGTGGTAAAGAATCCATCTCCCAATGCAGGAGATGGAAGAGAATGTGGGTTTGATCCCTGGGTCGGGAAGATTCCCTGGAGGAGGGCATAGCAGCGACTCCAGTATTCTTGCCTGGAGAATCCCATAGACAGAGGAGCCTGGTGGGCAACAGTCCATGGGGTCACAAAGAGTCAGACATGACTGAAGCAACTCAGTTTGCCCACACAATGGCTATACATCAGTTCTTTGCAACCCCATGGACTGCAGCACGCCAGGCTTCCCTGTCCATCACCAACTCCTGGAGTTTACTCAAACTCTTGTCTCTTGAGTCGGTGATGCCATCCAACCATCTCATCCTCTGTCGCCCCCTTCTCCTCCTGCCCTCAATATTTCCTAGCATCAGGGTCTTTTCCAATGAGTCAGTTCTTTGCATCAAGTGGCCAAAGTATTGGAGTATTGGAGTATGGCTATACGTATTCATCGTTATATTGCCATGTAACAAGCCATCCTAAACAGTGGCATATGAGAATAACCACCATTCATTTGATTTGCAAATCTAGGGTTTGGGCTCAGGTAGGTAGTTTGCTCAGGGTCTCTCACTGACTTGCAGTCAGATAGTGGTGGGGTCATCTTTGTGTTCTTCAAGTGTCTGGTACCTGAGCTGCAAAGATTCAAAAAGTTTTGTGGGCATCCCTCTCCCATGATGGACTTTGAACACGGTCTTTCCACATGTTCAGTGAAGGTTCTCAGAGCATGTGTCTCCAGAGATGCCGGCTGCAGCCACAAGGCCTTTTCTAACCAAGCCTCAGGATCCGCAGCACTGCCACATCACGTGTGTTATGTTCTATTTGTTAAAAGTTTCAAGCGGAGGGAACATAAGCCCCGTTTCTTGATGGAAGGAATGTCAAAGAATTTGGGGACAGATTTTTAACCACTACATATTTATTTTGTGTTTCTTTAGTTTATATACCTTTCCTTTTTGTCCTCTCCCATCTTCAGTATGCACACCACAGATAAACTCTGGGTTGTATATATCAAAGGTCATGGGTTCAATTAAATTTACTGCTTTAATTGTATACAAAACTTTTTGCTTTTGTTCTTCTGTGACTATTTAAAATAATTGCTTAACATACTTTTGTGGGAATAGCTCCTTTTGTATGTATGTCTTTGTTTTCAGCAACATTTGTAAAAGTAAATTTCTACTTTTACTTTCCAAATATTGTCTGAAATCTAAGGAAGACTACTTGGAAAAATATTAAGTTGGAATTTGTTTATATAAATATAGTGCTGACAAAAACAGGCAAGAGAAAATTAACATATTCTGTTCCAGTGAAGAGAATAGGATGTAATATGTTCCATTTAGAGAACAAAATCCTTACCTTTGTGTTGAATAAAGCTTGTCTGGAGTGAAAATGAAAATATAGCTATTTCCTTAAGCATGTGATTATTATGACTAATGAGGTCAGTAATTTCAAAACTTTTAGATCAGTGATTTCAAAGCTTTTTGAAATATTATTTTGCTGTACCCCACTTCTAACATCTTCCATGGACATTTTTTCCTTTATTTTAAATTAAATAAATTATTAATTATTCATGTAATAAAGAATTGATAAGTAGAATAAAATGTTACTTAAAGAGGGAATTGTTTTCAATTTCATCTTAAGTTTATACTTGAATCAGTCTCCAAGAGACTATATTGGGGAAATAGGAATACATCTTTCCTCTATTTCATTGCATTCATGTAGTTGCTAATATAACTAAAATTTTAAAGACTCCAATCAAGTAAATATTTTAGAATATGAGCATTTTTGAGTAAATTGTCAAACAAATAGTTATCCTATCTTTCCTGAATTTAATATCTGCATTCATATTAACAACCAGAGTGTGAGGGAAAAAAAAGAATGAGGAGAATTTTTATACTTTCCCCCATCCAGACTAGAATTATATGAGCAGTTAATCACCAATATGTAAGTCACGTATTTTTAATGAGAAAAAAAAATCCTGTAAACTTAAAGAAAAGTACTTTGAAAAGCACTGAGAAAAGTACTTTGTACAAATGCAGTATTTTAGGGCTCTTAGGAAGAAGCAGTTTTGCCCTACTTGTGAGTGAAGTCTCATAAACAGAAAAGCACTAGACCTTGATTTTACTCTACCTTAAGCTTCCTAAGACAATATTATTGATATAACTAGCTTCAAAGCCAGGATCTGCTGGGTAAAAACAGAAAACTAAAACCAAACTATTCCATGCCCATCAGTCTCCCACCCTCTTTGAGTTTTTGCAGAGGGCTTCTTTATTACCAATTCGTGTCCTTTTAAGTATTACGGTATGTATCACTAGGGGTCAGGGGCGTGCATGCAGGCTCAATTGCTTCAGTCTTGATCAACTCTTTGGGACCCTATGAACTGTAGCCCAATATCCCAGGCTCCTCTGTCCATGGGATTCTCCAGGCAGGCATACTGGAGTGGGTTGCCATGCCCTCCTCCAGAGGATCATCCTGACCCAGGGATCGAACCCACGTCTCCTGCGGCTCCTGCATTGCAGGTGGAGTCTTTACCACTGGGCCACTGGGGAAGCCCTAGGGGTTGGGAGGGGGGTTCATTTCTTTCTTTGCCTTGCTTTTAATCTGCAGAAGGTGTAGACATAGCGTATGGTTTCTTTTAGGTCTAAATTCAAAATCTCTTATTCTGTAGGTAATAGAAAGTGGTGATCTACATGGCAATATCACCGCATAGCTAAACTTTCTCCAAATTCAGCCCAGTTTTCAATTCAACTTTTCCTACAAAAGTAAGTCACGGAGAAAGTTCACCTTGATGGTAAGACAATGAGGTGATTTGTGGTTTAAAAAAAAAATGTATATATATGTGTGGGTATGTGTGTGCATGCATCTGAAGCAAAGACTATTCATGCTTAGGTGGGTCCTGATAAAATTTCTTGATAATATCCCTGGTTATGTCAGAGCATCCTGGTGTTGAAAGATACTAAAGACCAAGATAAATAAATAAACAAAAAAGGCTGAAAGGACTTGTGATTTGCCTGGCTTTCTCACCTTATACCTCAGTTTTGCAAAAAGCTACCTCTAGGATTCAGTCAACTACACATCTTCATAATACACAGGTAAGCCAACTCAGAAACCATACTACAATGACATCCAATTAATACCATGTAGGCTGATGGGGGGAAACTTTATTGGAAAGTGCAAAGACCTAAACAGATGAGGAAATGTAGGGATATGCAGTATAATAAACATAGCAATACTCCCCATATTGATCTATACAAAATCTATAAAAATTTATAGATTCTATAATAATAATAGAATAATAACTTATAGATTATATAAATAATAATAATTTATAGATTATATATAATAATAATTTATAGATTCTATAATAATACAAAAATCTATAAAAATTCTAATAAAAAGTCAAGTCACTTTTAAGTCTGGAATATTTGTATGGAATATGAAAGGTCCAAAATTAGCTAAAATACTTTTAATGAAAAGCAGAATGGTGAAGGACACTATTTTAGATAACAAGTTTAATATGAGCACTTAGCAATGTCTAGTGAGGTTGCCACAGCTGGCTAGGATGTGGAGTCCACAGCTCTAGGGGGTGATGTTTATATAAAGGAAATATAAATTTGTGACCTCTAGAGTTGCATTTGTGGAAGCACTGCATGTATATTTCAGACAGATTTTATGTTTATGGATTATTTAAAATATTTAACACAGAAAAAAGTGATACTTCTTCCTGCAAGGGTAGACCTTAGTCATCTCTGATGATTCTCTTTCCTCCACCCTCACTGCACCCCATCCAGTCTACTTGTGAGTCCTTTTGTTTCCAACTCTTTCATGACTGAGCCACTGCAACAGTCTCCAAATTCATTCCCTTTTCTGCTGTTGCTCTCCAGACAGCAGGCAGAGAGATCTTTTTTTTCTTTTTCTTATCATCATTGCTATTTAAATTTTCTATAATGGAACATTTAAAATCTATATCAAAGTAGAAGGATGAGTGTACCTCCTCTCATTCAACTTCAATTATCAATTCATAACCAGTCTTGTCTGATTTACTCATGTCATCTGCCCACTCCACCCAGTGTTTTGGAACAAGCACAGACATCCTATCACCTAATCAACTAATATGGAACTGCCCTAAAGTAAAATTTTGGCTTGGGACTTACTGGTTCATCCAGAAGACTCCATGCTTCCACTGCAGGGGACACAGATTCAATCCCTGGTTGGGGAACTTGCTGCAGTTTCCCCCCTCCCTCCCCCCACAAAAAAGCTAAATTTTGCCTATTGGTTGGTCATAAGAAGTAGGGAAGTTTGCTGCTCTAGTAGTGATAAGCTATTTGTCAACATCTTTACTGATTTCCAATTGTTTCCTCTTATTTTTTTCAGAATGAGTTCTAAGTTCCATCACTAGAAAAACAGTTTAATGTGTTCGTTTTATGTTAAGCCAGTTTTTCAGGACTACATATATAAGCACTATCCTACTTTTGCATCAACTGTGTTCTTTGAAGTGCGTGTGAAAGTTGAATGTACAAGAAAGGAAAACACAGGTCAGTTACACTTCAAAAAATACTCAGAAAATCTGGTTTGTGGTTATCAGAGGCAGGAATTGGGAGGGGAAGCTGAATGAAGGCAATTAAAGGTACAAACTTCCAGTTATAAGATATTAACTACTAGGGATGTGATGCATAGCTTGATAAATGGAATTAACACTGCTGTATGTCATATATGAAAGTTGTTAAGATAGCAAATTTTAAATTCTTATTACAAGGAAAAATTCTTCTATTTCTTTAATTTTGTATCTACATTAGATGATACTAAAACGTGGACTGAAAAAAAATAAAATGTGGACTGCTAGAACCCAGACTTTCTAATTAATTCTTAGAGGATTTCAAGAATGTACATTTCCAACCAGGTCTTTGATGATATTGATATTGCTAGTCTGGGAACCATGCTTTGAGAATCATTGGTGTAGGTTAAAGTTGACATTATTAAAATCCTTTGCAAGAGTGAGTGGAATATATGAGTGGACTCTATGAGAATATATTACTGCTTTCTAAAATGAAGCAGTAATGAAGATATTATTTTTTATGGTACCATTATCAAAAACCAACTTAAATGAGGGTAGAAAACCATGTGGTTTTTGCCTTAAATACTGTGTATTTTGAATATTAGAATCAGAATTCACTTAGTATGTTGAACAGTGTTGATACTGAAAATTAAACCAATTACTTAACTCTTGATATGAAATATCACCAACAGGATTTTATGAAATTAATGTCATTATAGTTTCAAAAAGCATTCTAAAATACAAGGTAACATACATATATACATACATTTATACTTACACATACACACATATATTTATAAAAATATATTAGCCTTCAAAATTAAAGTGGTATTTGACATTTAGGAAATTAATAGTAAATGGATATTTGATAAGAAATTTAAACAAGTCCTTTAAATTGAGATCCAAATTTAAATATCAATTTCAATATCACATCAGTTTCCAATACTAAAAGTATTTTAGGATTACTTGCATTTAACTTGATAACTCTCTGGGCTATCTGTATCCTTTGAGAATTAAATATGAATCAGAATTACTCTAAGGCTTTTCATCAAAATCCATTAAGGGAAATTAGGCCCGAAGAGATTATCTTACATTTGACTTTGCTTAATGTGCTTACAGTATTAAATGGACACTCTACAACTAAGATTAATTTTCTACAAAGAACTCACTTATGTGGATCTTTCTTGATATTATTGTCATACCTAAAGCTTTTTATAATGAAGTTGAATAGAATTTGTATATCTACTGATTTCTTTTTAGTTGGAAGAGTTTTAATTGTGGTTTTAAAGTGATTTTTAAATTTAATCAACATTTTTTTTCTCTAAAAATTTAGGTAGATAAGTTGTTGTCACTTTCTGACTGTCCTTCCAATTTATGTCTTTTTAATGCATCAGAGAAGCAGTAACTACATAGTATGAATTTGCAACCATGGCTATATTTGGCAAAGTATCAAGATTTCTTGGGAGAACTTGTTAAAAATATAAATTTACCTATCACATCTCTAATTCTTAACAATTCTAATCCCTATGTCTAAGGAAGGACCCAGCAGTGTGATTTTCATTCCAAAGTTTCATGTTTTCACTTGAAATTGATCTTTTCTTATATAGAAAACTTAGGGAACATGATGAACCTTTGAAAAAATGACAAATGTTTCAAGGAGGCCCTGACTGACACCAAGGACTCACAGTACTATTTTCCAATTTCTGAGGCCATGTGAAAGCCTCACTTTTGCTGACTTGGGACCCAACAAACTCCTGGCTATTGCTGAACAAGAACAACTTCTAAGAAGTAAGTCTGGCTTGAAAGTCTGTAATATCAAGGCCAGCACCACCTGTCTTCTTAAACTCTAATCTTGTTTCTCTATGTTACACCTATGTTTCTCCTTTAGGATGAGGGGCTAAATACGCCTTCTCCCTTTGCCTAAGGCAATACACCTGCACGAATTTTTGTTACCAAGCCTTGTGTTTCTCATGCCTATAATCTCTTGACAGTTTCATTATTTCCACTGCCTCTTCATATTTAGTAGCAACACAGCTAATACTGTGCTCCTCTCATAAACTCTAGTTACTTTACCAGTTTTTTCTTTTCAAGACAAAAAGATGAAGAAACATGCAAGAAGACAATGATTACATGATCCAACAGTTTGACTCTTAACTGACTTCTCTTTTTAAAATAGCCCAGAGCAAGCCAAAAGTATGAGTGTACCTGTGTAGGGATTCCTAATGCTCCATGCATATCTCAAGTCCTCAAACTACGTCATTATTTTAAAATAATCTGGGTGTGTGTGTAGTCTGTGCTGGACAAACATGACTTAAAAGTACAGGCTGTCATCAACATTAGGAAAAACATCAGTGGTAGCATCATCATGAAAATATTGGGCAATATTTGTTGAGTGCTGACTAATGTTTTATTTTATTTAGAAATAGAAGGTCATTTTAAAACACCCTTTACAAAGAGAATGCCATTAATTCCTTTGAACTATGGAATAGGTACTTTTCTGCTTTATGTAGGCTCAGGTGTTTTTCTCAGCAGCTATCTAAAATATTATTCCCATTTTATACATATGGAAAGGGAACTTTATATTAATGGCTTTCAAATCCCTTCTATTTCTGCCCTGCTCTGATTTACATAAATAGAAATACTGGAGATCACAATGTAAATAAAGTAATAGAACCATATTGGTCCTGGCATCAGGCTAGATGCTGGCAATCTGAAGTCACAATGTCTGTTGGGAGACTCTCTAACTCTGTTAGGAGTGAAGGAGTGCCATGGACTGTTGGGCAACAGTTTCACAGGTGCACACCAGCGCTGCCTTTTCCTCTGCCTTGAAAATAATTTAGTTCCCTTTAACTACAAAGTTGTCCTTTGATCTAGGGAAGGAGCCTGAGGGAAAAGAGGCACAAGGGTGGAACTTAGCACCTTCAGTGTCTGTGTTTGTATAAACACACAGGAGAAAGACACATAATCACCCAAGAAAAACAGCCCCAGAGAAATATGCATTCTAAGGCATATATAATCTATTTTGGATTCATTAATATGAATGTTTGTTCTGCCTCCACAGATTTGAGATATGACAAAGCCCAGAGCCCTTCATCTGCAAAGCCTCTCTTCACTCCAATTAATTTGCTATTGTTCTCTGATGTTGCTGATATTTCTAAATTAGTTTTAGTTGGACTAATTATCTTCATACTTTGAGAGCTCTATTGTTAAATACTGAGGGCCTTTGTCCAAAAGCTTAGAAATAAAGTTTCTTCAATTGTGCAGTAGAGATGGGAAATAGTCTAAGGGAACAGTAAGATAAACTTTGTTCTTGAGCTATTCTTGTTCTCTCTCTCTGTCTTTATATGTTATTACAAACTTCCACAAATATTATTCCCTAATAATTTTAGAATATACTATTTTTCTAAAGCAGATAGAGAACAACATTGCAGTCATCCTCAAGTGGCATTTCTCACTCTCTTTTCAAAATAAGTGAGAGAAATATACAAATCCATATTCTAATGCAGTATTTCAAAGTTTAATGGAGAGCAGAAAAGTAAATAGTTAAGACCAATTTTTTTTCTTAATAGTGAATACTAACTGTCTTCGCTATCCATATTATCCATAATCATAGCACCAGGACATGTAAAAAATAGAAGTCATCCTTACCCACCTTCCATTACATTATTCATAAACTCTTAAGTCACTATATTCAACTTAGTTTTAAAATTAAGGGAACATGAGAAAAAAAAAATAGAGGAAATGAGGTAATTCAGGTTGCCTAGGAATATTGAAGGATAAATTTAGCAATGATTTTCAAGCACACAGAGACTGTGATCTCCATCTCCCCGGAGGTTAGAAAAGGAAAGAGGAGACTTAAACCACAGCCTAGGAGGATTAAGTTGGATATATAATCATAGCAGGCCAGAGCGAAAGAAACTATCAAATCATCTGGTGAGCCCTCTCTCTTTCAGAGAGGAGAAAACTAAAGCCCACAGAGGGAGGCTCAATGTGTAAAGTTATATTGTCAGCAGCAGGCTAAAACCTGTGGTCTTCAAGGACTCAGCCTTCTGTCAGTGAAGGAGGATAGATTTGGGAAAGGATTACCAACAGACAAAGGGCTTTCCTTCTCAGAGTGACAAGATTTTACAAACAATCCAACAGAAAAATTATCATTTTCATTGTTGCACTAATCAGCAGAGAACATTTTAAATTATTTTCACATGGGCCCAGTAAAGGAAAAGAGATGACATTTTCTTTCTCTTTTTTTTTTTTCTCTTTGGGTGTGGATTTTTGTTTGGGTGATTCAATCATTCAGCAAATAAACTTAAGCAAGATATTTTGTTAAAGACAAGGATACAGTGGGCCTTCACTAAGAAATGCATAGCTTAGTACAGTGATGTCCCCAGGATGTTATGTGGACAGGTGCATGCTTTTTTATGAAAATATTTTAAGCAGTCTGGGAAGAATAAGGTAAGAGTGTTTTTTAGGGCTAAATATATACATACATATATATATATGCACATATTTATGTGTATGTTTATACATGTAGGCATTTCTACCTTTTGGGTGTTAAAATAGCATATATTTCATTCATGAAATGATGCTTAGGAGTAAACCTGATGTTAGAATATTTTTATTGCCTGATTTATTATAGAAAAAAAGCTGCACCATGAAATTAAAAATCTGGTATAGTGGAAGGAATTGGTAATTATAACACTGAAAAATGTGCCACGATCAAGTATTGTGGTCCTTTAATGAACCGGAACCTGGTGGTCCAGAGTCGATGATAAGAAAGTGAAAGAGAGAGCCGGAGGGAGGCGGGGGAGAGGGAGAAAGAAAGAAAGAAAGACATGGGGACCCAAGCTCTGATGGAGCAAGGGTGCTTTATTAGCAGAAATGCAGGCTTATGTATCTTTAGTAAGATGATTACTCGGCTATTACACAGGATGAAATTTTATCAATAGTCACAATATGGATAGTCTAATATATACAAGGTCGCTGACGCAGAAAAGAGTCACTGAAGGGAGTTACTGAAAGGAATCCAAGCAGATACCCTTTCCCATGATCTCAGTCCTGAGAACTGCGTGCTGTTTCACTCGTTCCTGTTGCCAGGAACTGATAAGGAACAGAGGATTTATGAGAAATAGAAAACAGCATGCAGGAATCCTCCTGTTAAATGTTCCCTGACAATAAAGGTACAGGCATTATGGATAAGTACAGGAACTCCGTATTAATGTCAGATTTAGCCACATCCAACAGAAAACAATACAATATTACATGAGACCAGAGAAGGCTAGAGCTAGGAAGTACAGGGTTAATAGGATGACTGCCTATCTCTTTTCAACTCACTGCTTTATCAACCTAAAGTTTGCTTTAAAAGAACTACTGGACTCTAACATTTCATTCAGAGAAAAAAAGAAACAAGTTTTTAATCCTTTCATCACAAACTTACACAAGATACTTCTCTCAGAGTTGCCATTCAATAGACTTCTTATATTTCATTGACCAGAACTATGTAGATTGTTAGATACAAGAGTGTTTGGGAAATTGATCATTTTTGTCAGGGTCCACTGCCGCCACAAACAAGACTGGGGTTCTGTAGGATTGTAGCAAAAAAACAATTAAGAAGATCTTAATTTTCAAGTTCAGTAGTTTGAATAGGGAAAAAGAGAAAGAAAAGGATTGGGGAATGATGGCTGTTAGCAAATAAACTTTATACATTATTATTTTCAACATAGTTAATTCACTTTTTTTTTCTTTATGAATCATTTTTTTTTTAACATTTTTCCAGAAAAAAAATCTGATTTTTTTTTTTTTCCTATTTAGGATAATTAGCAGGTGTTTGATATTCTGTACATAGACGAGGCTTAAAAATCCAGTTGTGTGTGTTCTGGAGTGAAGTAAATGTTAGCTTTGGTAGAGTTAATAGTTTCTCCTTCCTGTTGATGCCTGTTAAAAACAAATTGCTCGCACAACATCTGTTAATGGTAATTGTCTCAGGATCATTCTATTTTTGCGTATACTTAAGCAAAATTCAATCTCTGTAATTAAAGAGCAAAGTTTTAATAAACCCTTTTCCAGGTTTATTGTTAATAATTGAGTGTTTCAGTTAAAATATGAACTCTACTTCTTTTGAATGGTATATAGATACATACTATTTTATTATACAACTTATATTCTATTTAGAAGTAATGTTTTAAACTTGAAGTTTCATTGATTTCATTAGTTTTCTATAGTTGCTGCAATGCTTGCTTAAAACTAGATAGGACACTCTTCTTTACTGCAGCAAAGACACAATCCTTAGCAACATTTTCTGTCTTACAATTTATGTCCAGATTATATAAAAGGTCACCAGTAAAGCATTTGTGTAAGTAATAAAATATTCCATATTAATTTTACAGTAAAGCAACTCACAATATTGAAGAGCTAGGGGTAAATATTTAAGTTACTATTTACAATTTTGTATTTGGATTTTACAGTAGAGACACATTAATCTTCAAATTTGGTGAACAGTTTAAGTCACATAACATTTAAAATTTTGTCGCTAAAATACAGAATCAGATTAACCCTCAGATTTTCAATATGTTTCATAATTGTATCTATAACTAAAACTAGACAAAGAAAATTATTGATTGCTTTAATTTTCTGAGTTTCATGACTGACATCTGGAAGTGCTTAAACTCCATTTTTGTTTTGGAAACCACAATTCACAGTTAGGTAACCTAAACTCATTGTACTGGGATCTCCACATGAAAGTAGTTTGGTATAGATGTTTGTGCTCTATTGTAGCAATAATTATACATAATTTATTTAATTCTGAAACCAAGTGGGGTCCTGTGGGGAGGGAGACACTTTTGTCACCCATTTTTTGTAGGTGACATTCCAGTCTCCATGACCTTTCCTGAGTTTCAAAGGGAAGATTTGAACAGATCCTAGTCAAGGGAGGAACACCCGGGAAATCACTTGAGGCAAGATTAGAGGGGCTGGAGAATCTCATGAAGATTAGGAGATGAGATTAAGGGAGTGCAAGGCCTGTACACATTCTAATCTTGTCAGAGACACTATGAAAAACCCTCATCAATTCCTCCACAGTTGGGACACAATTTTTTTTGGGGAGGAGTCCACTCTATTTCCCTTTGCCTGGCAAAGCAATCAAATCCAATCCTCTAAAGAACAATATCATGTAGGAACCTGGAATGTTAGGTCCATGAATCAAGGTAAATTGGACATGGTCAATCAGGAGATGGCAGGAGTGAGCATCAACATTTTAGCATTCAGTGAACTCAAATGGACAGGAATGGGTGAACTTAATTCACATGACCATTAAATCTACTATTGTGGGCAAGACACCATTAGAAGAAATGGAGTAGCCCTTGCATTCAAAAAAAAGAGTCAAAAATGCAGTACTTGGGTGCAATCTCAAAAACAACAGAATGATCTCAGTTTGCTTCCTAGGAGAGTCATCCAGCAGCACAGCAATCCTAGTTTATGACCCAAACACTGATGTCAAAGAAGGTGAATGATTCTATGAAGACCTAGAAGATGTTCTAGACTAACACCACAAAAAAAAATGTCCTTTTCATCATAGGGGATTGGAATGCAAAAGTAGGAAGTCAAGAGATACCAGGAGTAACAGGCAAGTCTGGCCTTAGAGTACAAAATGAAGCAAGGCAAAGGCTAACAGAGTTTTGCCAAGAAAACACACTGGTCATAGCAAACACTCTCTTCCCACAACACAAGAAATGACTCTACACATGGACATCACCAGATGGTCTATATTGACATCAGATTGATTATATTCTTTGCAGTCGAAGAAGGAGAAGCCCTGTACTATCAACAAAAACAAGGCTTGGAGCTAACTTCGGTTTAGATCATGAGCTCTGTATTGCAAAATACAGATTTAAATTGAAAAAAGTAGGGAAAACCACTAGGCCATTCAGGTATGACCTAAATCTTATGATTATACAGTATAGGTGATGAATAGATTCAAGGGATTAGAGTTAATAGGATGCCTGAAGAACTATGGATGGAGTTTCATGGCACTGTACAGAAGGCAGTGACCAAAACCATTCCAAAGAGAAAGAAATGCAAGAAGATAAAATGGTTGTCTAAGGAGGCCTTACAAATAGCTGAGAAAATAAGAAAGCAAAAGGTAAAGGAGGAAGGCAAAGATATACCCAGCTGAAAGCAGAGTTCCAACGAATAACAAAGAGAGGTAAGAAAACCTTCTTAACTGAACAATTAAAAGAAATAGAGGAAAACAACAGACTAGAAAATAATGGAGATCTCTTCAAAAAAATTGGAGATACCAAGGAAACATTTCATGCAAAGATGGGCACAATAAAGGACAGAACCAGAAAGGATCTAACAGAAGCAGAAAAGATTGAGAAGAGGTAGCAAGAACACACCAAAAAAAAAAAAAACTGTACAGGAAAGGTCTTAATGACCTGGATAACCATGATGGTGTGGTCACTCACTGACAGCCAAACATCCTAGAGTGTGAAGTCAAGAGGGCCTTAAGAAGCATTACTACAAATAAAGCTAGGCAAGGTGATGGAACTCTAGCTGAACTTTTTCAAATCCTAAAAGATGATGCTGTAAAAATGCTACACTTAATATGCCAGCAAATCTGGAAAACTCAGCAGTAGCCACAGGACTGGAAAAGTTCTTTTCATTCCAATCACAAAGAAGGGCAATGCCAAAGAATGTACAAACTACAATACAACAGCACTCATTTCACATGCTGGCAAGGCAATGCTCAAAATTCTTCAAATTAGGCTTCAACAGTATATGAACTGAGAACTTCCAGATGTGCAAGTCGGATTTAGGAAAGGCAGAGGAACAAGAAATCAAATTGCCAACATCCATTGGATCATAGAAAAAGCAAGAGAATCCCAGAAAAACATCTACCTCTGCTTTGTTGACTATAGTGAAGACTGTGCATGGATCACAACAAACTGGAAAATTCTTCAAGAGATGAGAATAGCAGACCACCTTATCTGTCTCCTGAGAAATCTACATGCAAGTCAAGAAGCAACAGTTGGAACCGGACATGGAACAACAGACTAGTTCCAAATTGGGAAAGGAGTATGTCAAGGCTATATATTGTCACCCTGCTTATTTAACTTATATGCAGAGTACATCATCCAAAATGCCAGACTGGGTGAAGCACAAGATAGAATCAAGATTGCTGAGAAAAATATCAATAACCTCAAATGTGCAGATGATACTACCCTCATGGCAGAAAGAGAAGAGGAATTAAAGAGCCTCTTGATGAACGTTAAAAAGGAGAGTAAAAAAGCTGGCTTAAAACTCAACATTCAAAAAGCCAGGATCATGGAATCTGGTCCCATCACTTCTTGCAAATAAATGAGGAAACAATGGAAACAGTGGCAGATATTTTTTCTTGGTCTCCCAAATCACTGTAGACTGTAACTGCAGCCATGAAATGAAAAGATGCTTGTTCCTTGGGAGGAAAGCTATGGCAAACCTAGACATTGTATTAAAAAACAGAGACATCACTTTGCCAACAAATGTCTGCATAATCAAAGCTATGGTTTTTCCAGGAGTCATGTACAGATGTAAGTGTTGGACTATAAGAAAGGATGAGCACTGAAGAACTGATGTTTTTGAATTGTGGTGTTGGAGAAGACTCTTGAGAGTCCCTTGAACAGCAAGGATATCAAACCAGTCAATCCTAAAGGAAATCAACACTGAATATTCATTGGAAGGACTGATGCTGAAGCTGAAGCTCCAATACTTTGGCCACCTGATATGAAGAGCTGACTCACTAGAAAAAGACCCTGATGCTGGGAAAGATTGAGAGCAGGAGAAGGGGATGGCAGATAATGAGATTTGGATGGCATCACTAACTCAATGGATGTAAATTTGGACAAATTCTGGTTGACAGTGAAGGACAGGGAAGTCTTAAGCACTGCAGTCCATGGGGTCACAAAGAGTCAGACATGACTTAGCAATTGAACAACAACATATTCACCCAAAACTCTATCTCTGAGATTTGATCTGGCATCTGTCTAGAGAAACTGAGCTTTTGGCATCAGTTTCAAGAAAAAAAACTGGTTCCTTCCCATGCAATTCAAAGTAAGTGCATAAGGCAGACCTGGGAGCTGTTACAAGTTGTTTCCAGACCACTGTAGTAAAGTGAATCACACATGAATTTTTACATTTCTCAGTACATATAAATTATGGTTACCTTATGCCATAGTCTAGTAAGTGTGTGATAACCACTAGCGATTTCCCTGGTGACTCATATGGTAAAAATGTCTGCGTACAACTCAGGACACCCGGGTTTGATCCCTGGGTTGGGAAGATCCCCTGGAGAAGGAAATGGCAACCCACTCCAGTACTCTTGCCTGGAAAATCCCATGGACGGAGGAGCCTGGTAGGGTACAGTCCATGGGGTCGCAAAGAGTCGAACACAACTGAGCGACTTCACTTTCACTTTCAGTAAGTGTGTGATAGCATTAGGTCCGAAGAAAAGTATACATATCTTAAAAGTGTTTTAACCATCATTTGAGCCTTCAACTAGTAATCTTTTTGCAATTGCAACATCAAAGATCACTGGTTACTGATCACCATAACAAATATAATAATAATGAAAGAGTCTGAGGGCTTCCCTAGACTCAGTGGTAAAGAATCCGCCTGCCAATGCAGAGGACATGGGTTTTATTCCTGGTCTAGGAAGATCCCACATGCCACGGAATAACTAAGTCCGTGCACCACAATACTGAGCCTGAGCTCTAGACCCAGGAAGTGCATCTACCGAGCTCACGTACTACAACTACTAGAGCCCGTGTCCCCCAGAGCCTGCGGGGCACAAGAGAAGCCACTGCAGTGAGGAGCCCGGGTACTGCAACGAACAGTAGCCCCTGCTTGCTGCAACTAGAGAATAGTCCACACAGCAGGGAAGACCCAGCACAGCCAAAAATGAATGAATATTTTTTTTTAAAGCTTGAAATATGATGAGAATTACCAGAATGTGAAATAGAGACACCAAAGGAGCAGATGCAGTTGGAAAAAATGGCCCCAATAGACTTGCTCTGCACAGGGTTGCTACAAACCTTCAATTTGTAAAATACTTAGTATTTGTGAAGTGCAATGAAGCAAAGTGTGCTGAAAGGAAGAAAGTCTGAATGCTGTTCTGTGTGTGTATATGTGTGTGCATGTGTATGGCAGAAAGGGAGTTCCCTTGCTTACTTATTGATAGCCACTGTCCCAGTATAGTCAAGTGACAATACTGTGTGGTAAGCCTACAAAATCCAACTTTGATCTCCTTTTAGTGAGTCATCCAAATTACTCAAAAGGACAAAAGCAACAGGGAAGAATGAGTCATTTCATTTATAGTAAACTCAGCCTTTCTGTTTCTAGAATGTGGCACACCTTGTCTTTCCTGCTTAGAAAATGACTGAGGTTTGTAATTCAGATCTGCATTTGGGTTTCCTAGTCAACCTAAAAGTTTATGTTAATGTCATATGGAAAACACATCTTATGCTAAAATTACACAAGACACAGTAATCATGAAGTGAATAAAATGAGCTTTTATTAGGTAATTTGGGGGAGAAGAAAACCAATGAACATGTAAGGTTTATGACAAGTTTTCCTATATAATTCCTATATATTTTCTAATAGATATTCTCTTTAAGAATGACCTTTTCATAATTGCATTATCTGGTATAAAGTTTGACTTTGAAAATGTGGGCTTTTTGAACAGCTTACAACAAATGAAAGATAATTTTGACTAGGCAATATATTCACAGGGTTCAAAACCAATAAACTATAAAAAGATGAACTGAAAACTTTTCCATTCATCCGTGTCCTCCCTCCATATAAACACTGTCTACCCAACTCCTACACATAACTGCTCCTAGTAACTTCTGTATAATTCATATGTATAGCCTTCCTGTTTCTTTATGCACATATATTATTTGTCCCATTTTTACAGAAAGTTTAGTATACATACTATTTTAGGCATGAATTTTTCCTTTAATATATTGAAGATTTTTATCACCAGTCTATTTAGGGAACTTTTTAAAAAATTGGGGTATAATTTCAATATAGCACTATATTAGTTTCAGGTATACAGAATAATGCTTCAGTATTTGTATATATTTTAAGATGATCACCATAATGTTAAGATCTGTCAGCACATATGGGGCTTCTCAGGTGACTCAGTAGTAAAGAATCTGCCTGCCAATATAGGAGACATGGATTTAATCCCTGAGTTAGGAAGATACCCTGGAGGAGGAAATGGCAACCCACTCCAGTATTCTTGCCTGGAAATTTCCATGGACAGAGGAGCCTGGCAGTTATAGTCCATAGTTACAGTCCATAGGTCACAAAGAGCTGGACACAACTGAGCACACATATAGACACCACATTGTTACAGAGTGTTTTTTTCTTGTGATGAGGACTTTTAAGATCTACTCTCTTAGCAAATTTCAAATATGGAAACCATATTAATATTATAGTATTATTAACTATAGTCATTATGCTGTACCTTACTTGTGGACCTTAAAACAAGCTCTTAAAATACAAAAAGTAACACTGTGACTAGAGAGAAATTAGGGTAAATTCTGGGCCATATAGATGTGATACTTAAATTATAACCCCCAGGCAAATAAAATTGTCTGTTATCTTTAGATTTAGCAAAGTGTAATATAAACATATACTTTTCTCTACTCTGTAGTGCTATCATAAAAAGTTAATCATAAATTAATAATAATGCTAATTAATAATAAAATTGTGTTTTGAGGCAATTTAATTGTATCATAAACTTGGTTTTAAAATAGTTAATATTCTCTATTTTTAAGGTAATTATCATATAAAGTAAAAGAATGGGAAGGCTTTTCATAGATATATCATGCAGAATAGGAATCTCTGAACAACCAGAACTAAAAATAAAGGGAATCAAGTTCTTCCTAATAAAACTCATTAAAGGATAATCATTATTTAAGTAATTCATTATTTTGAACTAATGCCTAATATGTTGGTTTTATTTTTACCATGTGTATTTTTACAATCTTTAATGAAAAGAAGCAGAATATAAGGAAGTGGTTATATGTTTATTCCTAAAGAATATACCTCTAAAGTTTTGCTGTTTAAGCTTGAATAAACCTATTATTTTATAAAATGCTTTAAAACCTTTCTAAAAGAGTAAATAAACCTATCATTAACTGCATAAAGATACATTTCAGAATATCAAATGAAGCTAAAAGTAAAAATTAGATCTCAAAATTTTCAAATTGGAAAATAGAAACCATTTTAAATCTGCTTAATGAAAAATAATGAATCTGCTTAATGAAAAATAGGATTTAAAATCACTTTTTTTCCCCCACACTCCACTTTTAAATATACCAAAAGAGTTTTTGAGTAACAGAGAAAAGGTAAAGATTATTTGCTCTAAATGATCAGATAGTTTCTTAAAGGCTACCTTTTGTTACATCTCTATCCCCGCCACCCCCACTCACACACAGAGTGGCTATGAGGTCAGAGTGCTAAAAAATCATTAGTCTCAAAATTTAAGCATGAAATTTGCCATTTGATTCAGTAATTCTACTCATTGGTATATAGCTAAACAACTGAGTGCTCCTCAGACTACTGACTTCTACAGAACATTATCACATAATTGCAAGTAAAAAGAAGAGTGGAGAGAGTGGAGAGGGAGAGGGGGAGGGAGGCAGAAAAACCATAAATATAAATAATCATAATTTTTATACAATTTCCTGATCTTTGTATGCTTTCTACTCTCACATTAGCGTCAAATTTTCCAGCAGACATTTCTAACCATAGCACCGAAACCCAAGTTCTCCTGTGTGTAATTATGTTCTATCTTCTTTAAATAAATGCCTCATGTGTTGTGGGACTAGACCTGGTCAGTAAAGTTAGACTTTCATTACAGAAGCAAGCCTATTTCCAAAACCATCCAGCAGCCTGGCCAAGCCATTGAGGCTTCGCTGCTTTTTTGAGGAAAACAAAACAAAAGCCCTAAACTGATAAATACGAACAACCCAGTATAGGCTGTGGTCTTAGAGCAATTAGTGCGTTGAGCTATAGGACTCAGTTTCAGGAAAGGAAATCCTAGATATTATCACTCAATATTGAATATGAAAACTATTTGGCAAAAAAATTCTGTACTCTTGCATCAGATTTCCACAAAATTAAAGAAATTTTTCTGTATAACGTTTCCACTTAGTGTAGGAGGTGTGGTTGTGTAGTTGTGTAGTAGGTATATGCAATCCATTATATCTATTAAATTGTTTTGCTCTTTGCTATGAGTGAACTGCAATCTCCTATTATGTTCAACTGCGTTGTTCACGTATTCTTCGTTAATTCTACCTTTTGTTGCTCAGATTAGAGGTGAGCCAGCTTGACAGACACTGACCACTGTTATTAGCAATCAGAGCAAGGCTGCTCTGGTTTCATTTGATCTCATTTCATTTTTCTGTTTTCTCTGATCCCCACTCTTGTTCTACTTTCTACTTAGGCATTTTCTTTGATATGTTTGCTGTACGTCCCTAAAATTAACAAATTATTGGAAAATAATTTTAAAATTTCTGGTTCTTTAAAATTCACATAAGTACTTATCTACTTTATTCATGCACCACTTTTTGAGCTATGTCTGTGCTATTGTCCAGTATTTAACTTCTACTAGTGTTGCATTCTCTAGTGAACATCAATCATTATGATACTTTTCCATTTCCCCAGCGATTTCTTCTAGGTTATTCCAACTGCCACAACCACAAACAATGCCACGATAAGCTTACTGAACAAAGCGGCCATGTGATACCATGTGAGAATTTTACTACCATTTTGGTAAGAGCTCATTCGTCTTTAACTTGCTCACCTTATATATTTCAGAACTGCAATGGACCAAGAACAGCTACTACATCTGTTTCATTCCCTGCCCTCCCCCCCCACCCTTTTTGAATAAGAGCATTTCATGTGACTATTTGTTCTACCTGACTATATTGGCAGCGCGGGAGGCAGAAAATATTTTTATGTCTCCCAGTTGAGAAGAGACATGTGTGGGCTTGATCACACATCACCCAGAGATTCTGGACTTTGAGCTTGATGCCCACGAGTAGATGCAAATTTGGACTGAGTGTAGCTTGCCAGTAAGAAGGAGAGTGGGCCAAATGACCAGAAGGGCAAATTGTGGTTACCATAATACCTCTCATGAAATATTTCTGGCTCTCTGCCCTTGGGGCAAATAATGGAGTGGGATAATGTGACAGAGTGACATGTCAGTTCTGGCCCAAACATTGAATCCCTCCAAGACACTTTTTCATCTGCTACATCAACCAGTAATATTGCAGATTTTACTTCTTGGTCAGTCTATATCCAGACATGAGGGTAATATCTAGAAAACCCTCCACAAGATCCATAATGGATAAATAATATAAGAACAAAGCAGTGTTGGTTTGATATTTTGAAAGTATTTTTTTACCAGAGGATTACCTAACCTAAAACTGATAAAGCCATATATACCTAAATAAGATCACAGAATCACTGGGTAATTGCACTCATAATTTTGCTAAACACTGATAACTATATTCCATAAATCCTTGCTAACACTTGATATTAACCTTTTTCTAATTTTTGCCATTTTTTCATGTATAGAGTATAATGATTTTCTGCATCTTGTTAGGTTGATTCCTAAATACTTAAAAGTTTTCCACTGCCATTGTGAACTTTTCTATTTTATAATCTCACATATGTTGTTGCTAATCTAGAGGAGAGTTATTAATTTTTGTAAGTTGGTCTGGTACTGATTGTCATTTTTGGATACTCTTATTAACTATTTATGAGGGGGTGTTTTTGTGTAGGTGACTATATGAAATAATGGCAGTATCATCTCTCTCTTCCAATTCATAAACCCACCATTTTGTTGTCTTATAATGTTAATGAGAAATTCTAATATTATATCAAACATTAGCATAGGTGTTCGGTTCTAGAATTTAATGAAGGTGATACTAAAATTTTTTTGTAAAATGAAAGTTGTTTCATTTTCAGAACAGACAATGGGTTGAGGTGAGGAAAATAAAAAGGACATGAGATCTAGAAAATATGAAGAGTTCGTTGTCATCATCTTGCTCAGTCATGTCTGACTTTTTGCGACTCCATGGACTATAGCCAGCCAAGCTCCTCTGTTCATGGATTTTTGAGTCTTTTTCCGAGAGTAGTGCCATATATGGTGACAGGGTCTAGAGCCCAGGAGCTGTGCTAGATCAGATGACTGACCTCAGGGTTGCTGACAAGTCTCAGCCAGCCGTTCTGTCATGTGGGTGCAAATACTGGCCTGTAATCTGTTATTTTCCTGCCAGCTAAGTGTCCAGATGTCATACAAGTTGTTCAATACCATCTTCACATAAATAGCAGATAATTTTAACTATTTCATCTAATTTTTAGAACAGTAGATTAAAATATACTAAAGTTTAAAATGATAAAGCAACTCACTTCTCTGGGAGACATTAACAATCAGATTGTTATATTTAATGCAAAGAAATGTATTGCATGATTCTTTATTTTTTTGGTATAGCACACTAAAATAAATTAAGATTGTGAAGAATATATGTGCATGTTCAAATTAAAGTCATTAGATACATCTCAGAAACAGATACTAATATACGTATTTCCTTTTTCATAATGTATTAATCTTGAACTGTGGATAAGTTAATTATTTGCAGCTATCACAGGCAAAATTATACTTCAACTAGCTACTGTAGTTAAGTTCAACTTATGGACTCTTAAGTTAAAAATGTATTTATTGTGTCCCTATGATAAAAATTAATGTTAAACAGGTCAGACATAAACTCCAGCTTTTGCAGAATTCCTTAGTCTGGATCCACAATTCATTGATGCTATGATGTCATTCAGAAGAGTGTTTTGGAGTTGTGGTTTCTCACTATTGCATGAAGAATATAATAGCTCTTTCACAAAGTTTGCATTTCTTTCACAAAGTCTGATTTTGTGTGTATACCACTAGAACTACCCAAGACAACTGGAATCTTATTCCCATAGATATTTATTAATAATACAACCTCTTTTTTGGTTGTATTCCTTGCATAAATGACCTGTGATTTCTAAATTATCTGTTTAATTAGAATTTTGCACATTAGGAAGATTCATGCATGTAGCCAATTCAATCGAGAATTAGATGATAAGGAGATCACAATTTATTTAAACCATTTAAAATTTTCATTTCCTTTAAAGTTTTGATATGGTATATTTCATATTTTAAGGTTTATTTATAACACAATTTATTTTGTTTAATGAGCAGAAGACTATTTCTCACATAGTTCATTTCACTGTTAATCACCTATATTTTGAACTGATTTGTAAATAAACAAATGTTTTGAAATAGTCATGATGACTAATGGGTTTATGCCAGTTATTGCTGACAGTTATTAGTGCTATAATTTGGTGATGTATTTTTCACATTGTTTTGAACAGTACTACAGTCATGCAAGCAATTTGTTGAGTTTTCAAATAAGCAACCAAATGCAATTGAGCAGATGTAACAGAAACAAAGGCCTCAAATGACCTCTAAAATAAATCCAAATCTCTATTATAAAGATACAGCTGTCATCAAATGATTTCTGAATTTCTTTTCCTAGCCATGCTATAATTGAGATGAAAACTAATTGACATAATTTTCACAAGTTCCAATCCTACAACACTAATTTCCCACTAAATGTAATAACCACTGAGAAATCTAGCCAACTGCTTTGAAATGATACTAACTCTACTACTTTATGATGAAGTTTCAGAGCTTTTTTTCTTGCAGTCTTATATAGTAAGGCTGCTTTATTTTGTACTCCAGAGCCAAACTTGCCTCTTACTCCAGGTATCTCTTGACTTCCTAATTTTACATTTCAATCCCCTATGATGAATAGGATATCTTTTTTGGTGTTAGATCTAGTAGGTCTTATAGGTTTTGTAGGTCTTCACAGAACTGATCAACTTCAGCTTCTTTGGTATCAGTGGTTGGGGTACAGACTTGAATTACTGTGATGTTGAATGGTTTGCCTTGGAAACGAATCAAGATCATTCTGTCATTTTTGAGGTTGTACCCAAGTACTGCATTTCAGACTGTTTTGTTGATTATGAGGGCTATTCCATTTCTTCTAAGAGGTTCTTGCCCACAGTAGTAGATATAATGGTGACCTAAATTAAATTCACCCATTCCTGTCCATTTTAGTTCACTGATTCCTAAGATGTTAATGGAATCAACTTGTCATCTCTTGCCATTTCCTGCTTGACCACGTCTAATTTACCTTGATTCATGGACCTAACATTCCAGGTTCCTGTGCAATAATATTCCTTGACAGTGTGGGATTTTACTTTCACCACCAGACACATCCACAACTGAGTGTTGTTTCCACTTATTCCTAATAATGTGACAAAAATCAGTGGGATTCAGATTAGATTTATTCAAATTCTTCTAGACAGACACATTTCCAGATGTAGGAAATATAATCTTCTAAATAGGGTAGTCAGTCATCTTGACTCAATGAATCTAGCAGCAATATTCACACTTCTCCATAAATGATAATCTGAGTATTCCAAGGGAGATGATTGATGCTTTGAAGTTGATTCTACACTAGTCTCCAAAGCTTACAGGGCTTAGTCAAAGATACATAAAAGTGCTTCCCTAGTGGACCCAGTGATAAAGAATCTGCCTGCAATGCAGGAGATGCAGCAAGAACCGTGGGTCCTATCCCTGGGTCAGGGAGATCCCCTGGAAAAGGAAATGGCAACCCACTCCAGTATTCTTGCCTGGAGAATCCCATAGACAGAGGAGCCTGGCAGGCTACAGACCATAGGGTTGCAAAAGAGTCAGACATGATTTATCAACTAAACAAAAACAACAAGGGCATGACGGTGGCAAGTATTTGAACTTCTCACATGGTACACTTTATATTCCTCATCACTGATGTGCAGAAACCATTCCATGTCTCTCTTCTAGTTTCTGGAAGTTGCCAGTGATCTTTAGCATTCCTTGACTTGTACACACATCACTCCAATCCCTGTTTCTCTGTTAGTATCACCTTCTTCACTCTGTTCATGTGTATCCTTCTTGGCTCCTTTAAGAACATTCTCCTTGGATTTTGGGCACATCCTAATCCAGTGTGATCTCATCTTGAACATTAACGTAGTTACATTAGTAAAGACCCTCTTTCCAAATAAGATCACATTATGAGGTTCTAATTTGACACAAATTTTTTTTGGATCACACTCTTTAACCCACTACAGGTATGAAAAAAATGAGGCCATTGGTAAATATTATTGAAAATCATATCTTCTATTTCTAGGTATTCAGTCAAGTTCAGTTCAGTCACTCAGTCATGTCCAACTCTTTGTGAACGCATGGACTACAGCACACCAGGCATCCCTGTTCATCACCAACTCCCAGAGTTTACTCAAACTCATGTCTATAAAGTCAGTGATGCCATCCAACCATCTCATCCTCTGTTGTCTGCTTCTCTTCCCACAGTCTATCATTCCCAGGATCAGGGTCTTTTCCAATGAGTCAGTTCTTTGCCTCAGGTGGCCAAAGTATTGGAATGTCAGCTTCAACATCAGTCCTTCCAGTGAATATTCAGAACTGATTTCCTTTGGGATGGACTGGTTGGATCTCCTTGCTGTCCAAGGGACTCTCAAGAGTCTTCTCCAACACCACAGTTCAAAAGCATCAATTCTTTGCTGCTCAGCTTTCTTTATAGTCCAACTCTCACATTCATACATGACTACTGGAAAAACCATAACTTTGAGTAGATGGACCTTTGTTGACAAAGTAATGTCTCTGCTTTTTAATATGCTGTTTAGGTTAGTCATAACTTTTCTTGCAAGGAACAAGTGTCTTTTAATTTCATGGCTGCAGTCACCATCTGCAGTGATTTTGGAGCCCCCTGAAATAAAGTCTGTCACTGTTTCCACTGTTTCCCCATCTATTTGCCATGAAGTGGTGGGACCAGATGCCATGATCTTAGTTTTCTGAATGTTGAGTTTTAAGTCAATTTTTTCACTCTCCTCTTCCACTTTCAGCAAGAGGCTCTTTAGTTCTTCTTCACTTTCTGCCATATGGGTGGTGTCATCTGCTTATCTGAGGTTATTGATATTTCTCTCAGCAATCTTGATTCCAGCTTGTGCTTCATTCAGCCTGGCATTTCTCATGAGGTACTCTGCATATAAGTTAAATAAGCAGGGTGACAATATACAGCCTTGACGAACTCCTTTTACAATTTAGAACCAGTCTGTTGTTCCATGTCTGGTTCTAACTGTTGCTTCTCGACTTGCATACAGATTTCTCAGGAGGTAGGTCAGGTGATCTGGTATTCCCATCTCTTGAAGAATTTTCCACAGTTTGTTGTGATCCACACAGTCAAAGGCTTTGGCGTAGTCAATAAAGCACAAGTAGATGTTTTTCTGGAATTCTCTTGATTTCTCGATGATCCAACGGATGTTGGCAATTTGATCTCTGGTTCCTCTGCCTTTTCTAAATCCAACTTGAACATCTGGAGGTTCATGGTTCATGCATTGTTGAAGGTTGGCTTGAAGAATTTTAAGCATCACCTTGCTAGCCTGTGAGATGAGTGCCATGTGCAGTAGTTTGAGCATTCTTTGGCATTGGAATGAAAACTGACCTTTTCCAGTCCTGTGGCCACTGCTGAGTTTTCCAAATTTGCTGGCATATTGAGTACAGCACTTTCACAGCATCGTCTTTCAGGATTTGAAATAGCTCAACTGGAATTCCATCACCTCCACTAGCTTTGTTCATAGTGATGCTTCCTAAGGCCCACTTGACTTTGCATTCCAGGATATCTGACTCTAGGTGAGTAATCCTGCCATTGTGATTATCTGCATCATAAAGGTCTTTTTTGTATAGCTCTTCTGTGTATTCTTGCCACCCCTTCTTAATATCTTCTGCTTCTGTTAGGTCTATACCATCTCTGTCTTTTATTGTGCCCATCTTTGCATGAAATGTTCCCTTGGTATCAATAATTTTCTTGAATAGATCTCTAGTCTTTCCCATTCTGTTGCTTTCCTCTATTTCTTTGCATTGATCACTGAGGAAGGCTTTCTTATCTCTCCTTGCTATTCTTTGGAACTCTGCATTCAAATGGGTATATTTTTCCTTTTCTCCTTTGCAATTCACTTCTCTTCTTTTCCCAGCTATTTGTAAAGCCTCCCCAGACAACCGTTTTGCCTTTTTGCCATTTCTTTTTCTTGGGGATGTCTTGACTCCTACCTCCTGTACAATGTCACGAACCTCCGTCCATAGTTCTTCAGGCTCTCTGCCTATCAGGTCTAATCCCCTGAATCTATTTCTTACTTCCACTGTATAATCATAAGGGATTTGATTTAGGTCATACCTGAGTGGTCTAGTGGTTTTCCCTACTTTCTTCAATTTAAGTCTGAATTTGGCATTAAGGAGTACCTGATCTGATCCACAGTAAAGAATATTTATAACTACAGAAACTTTACTATGAGTGACATTACTCATTCATGTTTTAACTCCTTTAATATGCAGGAAAGCCCTATGAAGTAAGTACTGATATGTTATCCCTAATTTACAAATGAGAAAATTTTTAAAAAGAGGAGTTGAATATCTTTTCTCAGTTATTAGAGCTATTAAGTGAAGAACTACATTTATCTGTAAATATTCTAAACAGAGATCACATTCTTAAGTACCAACATATTACCAAGGAAAAGAAAGGAAGGGAAAGAAATGAAAAGCATATAAACCAACAATTTTGCTGGGCTAATATGCCCAGGTACATGTGCTAGTAAGTTTAAACTTAATAGTAGCCCATTCTGGTAGGTTTCATCATTAGAGCCCATTTTCTTGATAAAAGAATTACAGTTAAGGGCTAGGAAATTGTGCAAAGTTCCATAGCTGTGGAACTCACTCTGTTTGTCATGTATGTTGCCATCCACCTTCTAGGGATAATAGATTTCAACTCCTTTCTCAGAATTAGTGTGTATATTCCAGATGAATTAACTTTCAAACTTCTAAGAGTAATGTGCTGTGGAATTATTAAAGGGATAGATTTCATTTCTCCCAACTTATTAAAGTTTAGTCATATTCTTCAAGTATGTTTGGTCAGTAAGTGGCTTTTTCTTTTTTTTTCTTTTTTCTAATAAAAATACTGTGGATGTAATACCAAGGTGTTACATCTTCCTGGTGACTCAGACGATAAAGCGTCTGCCTACAATGCGGGAGACCCAGGTTCAATCCCTGGGTTGGGAAGATCCCCTGGAGAAGGAAATGGCAACCCACTCCAGTGTTCTTGCCTGGAAAATCCCATGGATAGAGGAACCTGGTAGGCTACAGTCCATGCGGTTGCAAAAAGTCAGACACGATTGAGCGACTTCACTAATATCAAGGTACATATGCAGGAAAGAATGGTGAATAGCTTATAGATAGTAGAGAAATACAAAATTAGTAGAACTAAATGGGTTTGGAAAATAAATACATATATCATTTGAATGTATTACAGTGGATACCATATATGTAAAAATTTCCCAGGCATGGAGATATGAAGGCATAAATTATAAAGCTTTAAAGTAACTATTTAATTTTACATCAGTACAAAAATGAATATGCTATTGGGCCAATTTCTATAGTTTAATTCTCCAAAACTTACATTTGGAAGTAAGTACTCACTGATATTTCCAGACTGACTATTTTAGAAACTAAATGGAAATCATGGGAGGCTAAAATCAGACCTTTTATAATGAGATTTTTATCAGAGGACACTGGCAATTAAAAAAATATTCAGCAGTATTTTCTTCTAATCTCTGGAACTCATAATTTTTTTTAAACAAAAAGTCCTGGTCTTAAAATCAATCTGACAAGTTTTTGTTTTACCATGTATTTTATATCCAACTGGCACTTTTAGCAAAAAGCATATCATTCTATCTTTGTATTCTTGGCTTTAAAGCCATTTTATACATTTTGTGGAGAATGGTATATTAATAGAAACCACGCAATTAACTTGAAAAAAATAGCCTCTAATTTGGTTGAAAAATTCCTAAAGAATCATGCCAATCACTTATAAAAAGGAATAAATAAAAATAATTTTTTAGAAGTTGGAAAAAACCAAAATAGGACAGAATATTTATAGTTTCTACTTTAAACTGAACATTTATAAAAGAGTACAAGTTTATATTATATTCCAAACAAAAAAAATGAAATGTATTATAAATTCTGTTTGAAATTCAAATGAAATGCAAATAATATTACAGTCAATAATATTAAAAACTAAGGTCATTCATAGAAATAATAAAATCACTTAAAATTTTCAGGAGAAATTTCTGTATACACAATTGTTTGTTCACAAAGAAGGTTCTGACATGATTACAATTCTTCATTGGCATATGCCATTTTAACTCTCATTTGCCATCTCTGAAACTGCTTCTAAATTATATTAGCAAAATCCCCCAATAAGGTCTATTAGCAAATATGTAATGGAGAAAAAATTGCTAAGTATGACATCAAATAACCATTTATTAATTCAGTGAATACTTACTAAGCACGTGTTTGTGATAATTTGTATTGGTTATGCAGTGGAGACTCATTGTTTGCGGGGGGGGGGGGGGTGGGGGGTGGGAGAAGGAGACAGTCTTTGCCTGATCATGGGCACATGATCACACAGGTTGAAAACATATGGGAGTGGTATCCAAACATTTCTGTTCACTAAGGATAGCATAAACAAAGAAGAGTTAGATCAATAATTCAGGAATATGTCAAAGAATACTTGGCATTTGACTTGACACCTGCCACATAGGGTTGTTTTGCAGTGAAGGTTTTTATTCTTTTTTTCCCTTTGAGAAAGGGAAGGCTTATCAATGACCAAGTAACAGCTTTTACTTTTTTCCCCTGTTATTGAGCATGATTAGCAATGATTAGTTAAGGGAACAGATGCCATTCCAACTAATGTTGCTGCTCAGTTGCTAGTGGTGTCCGATTCTTTGAGACCCCATGAACAGCAGCACGCCAGGCTTCTCTGTCCATCACTGTCTCCCTGAGTTTGTTCAAACTCATGTCTATCGAGTCAGTGATGCCATCCAACCATCTCATCCTGTTTTCCCCTTCTCCTTGTGCCTTCAATTTTTCACAGCATCAGGGTCTTCAAATTTATAAATGTGTGTCCTTATGTAAGCTTAATCCAAGTATATTTACAATTACCTAAATAGAAAAATCAGTGATCAATGCAAAGAAATAGAGGAAAGCAACAGAATGGAAAGACTAGTGATCTCTTCAAGAAAATTAGAGATACCAAGGGAACATTTCATGCAAAGATAGGCACAGGAATGCATGGACCTAACAGAAGCAGAAGATATTAAGAAGGGGTGGCAAGAATACACAGAACTGTACAAAAAAGATCTTTACGATGCAGATAACCACGATGGTCTGATCACCCATCTAGAGCCAGACATCCTGGAATGCAAAGTCAAGTGGGTCTTAGGAAGCATCACTATGAACAAAGCTAGTGGAGGTGATAGAATTCCAGTTGAGCCTCAAATCCTGAAAGATGATGCTGTGAAAGTGCTGTACTCAATATGCCAGCAAATTTGGAAAACTCAGCAGTGGCCACAGGACTGGAAAAGGTCAGTTTTCATTCCAATGCCAAAGAATGCTCAAACTACTGCACATGGCACTCATCTCACAGGCTAGCAAGGTGATGCTTAAAATTCTTCAAGCCAACCTTCAACAATGCATGAACCATGAACCTCCAGATGTTCAAGTTGGATTTAGAAAAGGCAGAGGAACCAGAGATCAAATTGCCAACATCCGTTGGATCATCGAGAAATCAAGAGAATTCCAGAAAAACATCTACTTGTGCTTTATTGACTACGCCAAAGCCTTTGACTGTGTGGATCACAACAAACTGTGGAAAATTCTTCAAGAGATGGGAATACCAGATCACCTGACCTACCTCCTGAGAAATCTGTATGCAAGTCGAGAAGCAACAGTTAGAACCAGACATGGAACAACAGACTGGTTCTAAATTGTAAAAGGAGTTCGTCAAGGCTGTATATTGTCACCCTGCTTATTTAACTTATATGCAGAGTACCTCATGAGAAATGCCAGGCTGAATGAAGCACAAGCTGGAATCAAGATTGCTGAGAGAAATATCAATAACCTCAGATAAGCAGATGACACCACCCATATGGCAGAAAGTGAAGAAGAACTAAAGAGCCTCTTGCTGAAAGTGGAAGAGGAGAGTGAAAAAATTGACTTAAAACTCAACATTCAGAAAACTAAGATCATGGCATCTGGTCCCACCACTTCATGGCAAATAGATGGGGAAACAGTGGAAACAGTGACAGACTTTATTTCAGGGGGCTCCAAAATCACTGCAGATGGTGACTGCAGCCATGAAATTAAAAGACACTTGTTCCTTGCAAGAAAAGTTATGACTAACCTAAACAGCATATTAAAAAGCAGAGACATTACTTTGTCAACAAAGGTCCATCTACTCAAAGTTATGGTTTTTCCAGTAGTCATGTATGAATGTGAGAGTTGGACTATAAAGAAAGCTGAGCAGCAAAGAATTGATGCTTTTGAACTGTGGTGTTGGAGAAGACTCTTGAGAGTCCCTTGGACAGCAAGGAGATCCAACCAGTCCATCCCAAAGGAAATCAGTTCTGAATATTCACTGGAAGGACTGATGTTGAAGCTGACATTCCAATACTTTGGCCACCTGAGGCAAAGAGCTGACTCCTTGGAGATTACCCTGATGCTGGGAAAGATTGAGGGCAGGAGGAGAAGCAGACAACAGAGGATGAGATGGTTGGATGACATCACCAACTCGATGGACATGAGTCTTAGCAAGCTCGGGGAGTATGTGAAGGACAGGGAGGACTGGTGTGCTGTAGTCCATGGGTTCACAATGAGTTGGACACGACTGAGCAACTGAACTGAAACTGACATAAAAAATCAGTGGTTAGATGAATCAGTGTATGACACTCTCAGTGACAAGAGGGTTGCCAGGGAACCATTTTTCCTATTAAGCTTTGAGCTCTACAAGGCAAGTATATTTTGCTTTTGATATGTCAAATTTCTGGTATCTTACTATTGATAGTTTTGTTCATGCATTTTCCAGAGTGACTTCTATGTTTTTTAATAAATTAACGATGCATATCAAAACAAATCAATAATTTAAGGGAAAATGTTTGCCTTGTATTAGTTCATCTCCATGGCTTTTTCACTCTTTGGACTGATTGGGTTCAAAATTGAGTTTTATTTTGCTAAATAAGACACCTGGAACAAATGGCTGAAATGCTTCCCAGTTGGCTTAGTGGGTAAAGAATCTGCCTGCAGTGCAGGAGATGCAGGCAGATGTGAGTTCGATTCCCAGGTCTGGAAGATGCCCTGGAGAAGGGCATGGAAGTCCACCCCAGTATTCTTGCCTGAAGAATCCCTTGAACAGAGAACCTGAAGGGTTCTCTATAGGGCTATAGGCCATGAGATCGCACAGAGTTGGACATGATTGATGTGACTTAGCATGCATAGCATGCATGCACGCAGGGAGAACTAGATGAGACAGATATACAATCAAATGCCTATGACATTAAAAAAGTCTTAGTAAACAGAAAACACCCCTGTTATTTCCATTGTCTTTTTTTTTTATCCAAATATTTAATGCAATGATTTTTTAAAAAATTGAAACATTTACGACAATTTTAGAACAAAATGGCCCTGCCCTGTCTGCCTTCTAATTCAGCCTGCTCATTCCTCTCCTCAAATACAATCACTTGACTATATATTCTAATGATCAATGGCATATATTTGGGAGACGTGGCCAATATTACAGAGAATATTTGCTCATGGAACAATATAGTAATTATTCATTAATGCCAGACTTATTCACAAAATAATAATTGCATTGTAAGTAATATTTAAAAATAAAATATATAAAAATAAAAATATAATAGACACATGTGATTAAAATATTTACTAATACTATCATAGTACCTTAAGATTGTTTTTCTTTCATTCTCTAGAAAAATTGTATTTTAATTTTAAAATTTCATTAGAATTTTTATTCTGTGAATATTACAGTCTAGATATTTAAAATTTCTGACTTTTTCTCCTGTTTTCTGTACTATAGCAACAGGCAATGAAAGGATATTCAAAGACAATCTTTGGTTGGGTTGTCTTGATGGCAAACTCTGAAGCAGATTTTAGCCTATGGGAGGCTTACTAGGGAATTCTTTCTGTATTTAGAGTTTTGAAAGGGAAGAAGGGAAAAGAAAAAAGAAAGAAAGGGAAGAAGGGAGGGACACCAGTTGAATTTGACAAAAGCAGAGGCTGTGCATCCACTAACATGTCTTAGCTAATCCCAGAGGGAACTCTGGAACTAACACACTAGGATTGTACTGAGTTGGGCCAAGATGTGAGTTTCTTCTATCTTCTGAACCCAGGCTGACTGACATATTCCCAAATCAATCAGTCATTGGAGATAGATAGCTGTGGAAGAAATATAACCTTGAGCAAGTGGTCCATTGCAGTTGAAGCAACCCTGAAGAAGCTTGCAGCTGAATGCAGCCCACTGACAGCATTCCTGCAGCTCTGAGAAGTCTTTCTTTGAAAAGGCATATATAGATAGAGCGGGCTTCCCTCATAGCTCAATTGGTAAAGAATCCACCTGCAATGCAGGAGACCCCAGTTCAATTCCTGGGTTCGGAAGATCCGCTGGAGAAGGGATAGGCTCCCCATTCCAGTGTTCTTGAGCTTCCCTTGTAGGGAAGCTGGTAAAGAATCCACCTGCAATGCGGTAGACCTGGGTTCAATCCTTGGGAACATCTCCTGGAGAAGGGAAAGGCTACCCACTCCAGTATTCTGGCCTGGAGAATCCCATGGACTCTAGAGTCCATGGTGTTGCAAAGAGTCAGACACGACTGAGAAACTTTCACTTTCATATAGAGAGAGGATTTCTTTGTCCATAATGGTTGTTTAAATAATTTTTTGGAAAAACTATATTAGTTCAAGAAACATTTTCAGACAAATAGGAATACCTTATTGAACATTTAATAAGAGACACTGACTAGTGATGAAATTAATGGAATTTTTTTGAAATGTGTTTGCTATTTTTTCAGGTTATTGTTTGATTAAAGAAATGGATTTATGTTTATGTATCTAGCTTATATAACAGCTAGATATAAATATACCTTAGAAACCTAACTTTAGATTTTTAGGCAAGTTTAAGAGTTTGTAGGATAAAACATGAGACTGTGTGTTTGTCTTGACATTCAGAAAAGAATTTTAATTCTAGTTTTTGTTAAATGATTACTCAAGATTTATGGTTCAATGATTCTTACACAAGACCACCAAAAGCTATTGTGGAGTTCTGCTTCTCTGGTTTTTCAGTGAATATTGGAAGGCTTATAGCTCTAATTCACTGAATCAACTGTATTTTGGGGATCGGGGAATTGAAGACAATCAGTCACACAAATTTAGAACCAGAATTTAAAACTGAGGAGTGTGAAATAAAGTTTACAAGATGGCCACAAAGTCAAATGTCATTTGCTGACAAGTTTTGTTTATACCACTTGTGTTCAGATACTTTATGAAGTAGTTACTGTAGACTGAATTATTTGTGGGAAGAATTATAATTCCTACCTTCAGAGATATTAGTCTTGGTTGTGTGACTGTACCGTAGTATGTGCAGCATTACTGATTTTGGCTTTTAGGACTACTAGATACTTCGCCGTGCTCTTGATCTCTGCTGCAACTCAATCAGCCTCGAGTGAATGCGAGCTTGTAGCAGACGTGTCGCACAGCTGCAGCGACCCTGTGATGCCATGCTGGACGCACAGGAAATAAACGTTGTGGTTTTAAGTCATTAGAATTTTCAGTTGTTCATTACCACAACATAATCTTGCCTATTCTTAAACATTTGCCAACTTTTATACACAAAAACTGGGATTCCTGATTTAGCCAGAATATCTGACAATTTCAATACTGAATAGCTGTGGCTTCTTTAGGTAAACAGGGCATGATCCAGTTTACTTAAGTGCCCACATAACTTTTGGTTAGATATCTGTCCCCTGTAGAAAATCATGTTTGCTGCTCTGACTTAAGTAAAACTTTTCCTGTCAATCCAACCACGCTGCATATGATGTGAATTTAAAATAGATGCATATATTGTTAAAGTAATCAAACAAGGAGGCCATTAGTCTGAAGTTACTCTGATATCTTGGTAGCCCATGCAAGCAAACTGAAACCTAAGCCAAAGTCAATTGCTACAAATGCCTCAAGGTCAGGAAGAGCTAACACCCAATTAGGCCTTCTCAAATAATGCAATTGCTTAGTAAGTGTTAGTCGCTCAGTCGTGCCTGACTCTTTGTGATCCCATGGACTGCAGCCCACCAGGCTCCTCTGTCCATGAGATTTTCCAGGCAAGGATACTGGAGTGGGTTGCCATTTCCTTCTCCAGGGGATAAGCTACAGCCAATCAACTAATTTCTTTGCTTTGCTTTCATGTCTTCCCTATAAACACCTTGCTCCTAGTTCTTGTCACTGGAATATTCCTAACCACTTTCTCTTTGGCATTGCCTGAATGGAATTAATGTATTTTCATATAAACTTTTAAAAACTGTAATATGCATTGGTTTAACTTTTAACAATATATAAATCATATGTGTACATACACCTACAGTCATCACAACATTATTGGAGAGTCTTGAAGTATTTCCATTAATTTTAGAAGTAAAACAGGTATATTAATTACCAGCAATACATAGCATCTTATCAGAAATATTAGCCAGTTCATTAAGAGAAAAAAGTTGTCTATACTGGAAAAGATAAGGCAAATCATTAAGACTTACAGAAGTACACCTCACTAACCAATTTATCCCAAACAATTTAGTTAATTATAGGACTTCCCTGGTGGCTTAGAAGGTAAAGCATCCACCTGTAATGCAGGAGACCCAGGTTCAATCCCTGAGTCGGGAAGATCCCCTGGAGAAGGAAATGGCAACCCACTCCAGCACTCTTGCCTGGAAAATCCCATGGACAGAGGAGCCTGGGAGGCTGTAGTCCATGGGGTTGAAAAGAGTCAGACGCGACTGAGCGACTTCACGTCACTTCAAAGACTAATATGAGATTATTAGCATTCCTTATAAAAAGATATGCCAGAACCCATAGTTTCTAATATATTCACAATACATAGTAATATATTATAAAGGAAAAAATTAATTTATAAGATTAAACACTATAGAGTTTCTTAGGGAAAAATTAAAAGAAAATATGTCTCTCTGGGAAATACTGCAAAATATAACTGAGGAAATTTAAATAACACCTGAGATATGCTATACTCTTAAGTAGAAAAGTTTAATGTTATAAAAATGGAAATTACTATCAATTAATTTGCATATTTAATACAATTTAAATCAAATACAAATATTAATATAAGGAACATGGTAAAATGATTCTTAAATTTTATTCAGACACTATAATAACAGTATGAAAAATTATTGAGGGACAAAAAGTTTAAGACGTGTTGAGAGATAATATGATCAATATGAGTATGGTACTATCTTAAAAGATAAGGAAAGCAATGAAACAATGATAGACCAGCAAAAATATGGGAATTCACTGTGTATTGCAGGTGAGAATTAAAATTTTAAAAATAGGTGAAATACGTAGATGTATTATGATTTTATAAACGTGCAGTCATGCCAGAAGAAAGTAAAGGTTAAACTTAACTGAGTAAAAATGTAAGAAAGTAAGATATCAAAACTCTGTCAAAAAGCACCATAAACATAATTTAAAGAGAATTCTTACAAATCAATTTAAAAAAGTATTCTCCAAAAGAAAAAGGGACAAATAACATGAATTTGTATCAGTCAAGAATCTTTCAGTATTGATATTAAAAGCCCAACACGGCTTGAAGAGAAAAGCATGTATATCTGTTCATTTAGCTGGAAAACGTATGTAAAGCTAGATTCAACTGTTTAAGCTATGACATCTGAACTTTCCCCAACTGAGTTTTGTTCTACGTGTTGGCTTCAGCTTCACATAAGCCCTTTTTCTTCTGATGGCAAGGAGACCCTGAGCAATTTCAAGGTTACATCCTACTTTCTCAGCTACCCCAAACAAGAAAGGGCTCCCTCCAGCAGAATCTAAGATAAGCTCAAATTTGCTCTTATTGGGACACGTCCTCATTCTGGACCAATCGGGAAGTCAGAGATAAGTTCTGTGATTGGTCAGCTTTGGTCACATAAATTATTTTATATGGGATCAGCTCACCTAAGCTAAGTAGAATATAGCAGGGAGATAATTTCTCATAGAAAATAAGTTTTGGTCCTGAAAAGTGATGGGTAGGCCAGCCTACAAAGAACTGATTCAAGTTCAAATATGGACAAGAATGACAACTGAGTTGAAATTTTCTTCACTTTGATTTATAACAGAACTAGGATAAAAATTCTCAAAGGATGAAAGAAACTCCCTAATGCCTCCTGAGTTCCTTGCACAGGCGTGACTGAAGGCATGACTGTATATAATGCTACAAGTGTGGCAACCTGCCAGAGTGACTGTGAGTTTCAAGTGCATTGCCAAAATTATATTATTACCCCGGTGCAGGAGACACGTCAACACTCAGGTTTACCTACTACTGTGTGAGGGAATTACTGCTGCTCTAGGTTGACTAGTCTGTGTTCTAGGGCTATTGTCCTTGGTTTACTCTAAAGGTGGACAGAATGTTGGGCCTTAGATGCATATCATTTAATATACATTCAAAGAGAGAAGTCACAAAAGAAAAAGAGAAAAATAACCATAAATAGATAAAAACCAATAATATGCACTAGTAATGAAGTCATTGTAAACTAAAGAAGTATTGAAGGTGTCCTCTATCTACCAAAGCAGCAATATGTTTTTTGGTTTGTTTGTTTTTACTTATTTATTTGCTGCACCACTCTGCTTGCAGGATCTCAGTTCCCAGCCAGGGACTGAACCTAGGCCATGGCGGTGATAGCCCAGAATCCTAACCACTAGAATACCAGGGAACTACCAGCAATGATTTAGAAAAAAATCTATACTACTATAATTGGAAGAGAACATGAAGAAATAGGCACTTTAATACACTGCTCAATATATTTTAAGTTAGTAATATTTCTAATAGGCAATCTGGCATCAGTTTTTCAACATTTGAAAGAAAGTTTTTTCTTAAAATATTAATACTTATTTCACTATTCTTTGCTTTCAGAAAGAGTTAAAGAAATATATACAGATATGAACATACATATGCTTTAAATATAAATATATACCCTGGTGGCACAGACAGTAAAGAATCTGCCTGCAATGTGGGAACCCTGGGTTTGATCCGTGGGTCAGGAAGATCCCCCAGAAAAGGAAATGGCAACCCACTCCAGTATCCTTGCCTGGAGAATTCCATGGACAGAGAAGCCCAGAGAGATACAGTCCATGTGGTCGCAAAGAGTCAGACGTGACTGAGCAACTAATACATATGCATGCATGTATGATATCAATAATTAATAGGAAAATTAAATATAAATATAATAAACACTTGATTGAGCTACATTATATTTCCTTGGCAGAGATGCTATTCTTTTATTAATATTGAATCTGAGTATTTCAAATTTTGATCATGGATATTTAGAGTTCATTTTAGAGGATTTTTATCCATAATCATATATGGATTTTCCCAAAAATGTATTCTAAAAGGGCCTTAATTTTGTTAAACTAAAAAATATGCACATCATTAATCAATTATCCTCAATGTACTTTGAGGACCACTACACTGTCAAAATTTTAAATATATATATATACTAAAAGAAGTGTATTGTTAGTGAATTTCTACATTCTGAAAAAGAGAGCATCTGGGCATACACTATGCTCTTGTTTATAAATTTATGAGGTGATATTGAAAATATAATTCATGTTCTGGCCCACAAAATACTGAAATCACATGTATTTTAATGAAACACATATATTATGTAATGTAGTCCAATATATATCATTTGGTCACTGCATAGTAAGCCCAAGTCACCAATATTTTTTTCAATATATTAAAAGGCAAATATAAATTACAGTAATAGCTATTATGGAAATACTAACTCATGAACCCATAAAATTATGTAAATACTAACCTAACAGTTTGTTTCACATTAAAAAAAAATGATGATTAAATACGATGACAGTTTAATCACAGGGTAATCAATTAACTGAGACAAAAGACTGAAAAATTAATAGTCATAAAGTACTTTTCTAGCAGATATTTAAAATGGAAAATTTGCAAGTTTGAGGTGAACGATTTTATTTAAATTTCAGTTTAGGTCCACAAAAAAATTTGAGACATCTGTTTTACACAAAAAATTATCCACACTTACGAAGACTGAAAATAATTAAAACAGTGTTCTTGATTTCAAGATACCTTACATCTAGAACTGTGGTTCTCAACCGCTGTTAGTATAATAGTGAAGAATAAATCTGACCCCCAGGTTGGATCTGGTTCTTTTACTTTAACCTTTGTGCTGTGCTGCCTGTGTTTAGTCATGCTGGCTCTGTACTTTTTGTAAAAGAATGTTGCCTATAATCTGAAATAGATGGGACAACCCATTCTCAGAACTCTGACCTTTATATATATAGCACTCTTTAATACATATAGAGTTAAAAAGTTGCAGAACGAAGAATCACATTTGTCTTATTGGAGGTTTACTGAAACATCATGACCTAACCTATGTGGGCAGATGCAAGAATAAAAATTCTGACAACAATAAATTTGCAACAACCAACCACAGTCCAGTCCCTCAGCTTTTAGTGTGAAAGAAGCCTGAATTCTAAGTCAGGTAAGATGGTTCTCTAGGGCATTTGTCTGCATTTTTCTGGGTCTGGTGACTTTTGGAATAAAGTCATCTTTCCTTGCCCTGACAAAGCATCTCCCAATTCACTGGCCCGTCCTGTGGTGAGAATGAGTTTGGACCAGGTAACATTATCACTTCAATGCTCCCTCCATATGTGATAGACATCCATGCTTACCAAGGCTGCCATGCCATTGTGACAAGGGCATTTCAGAATTGTCAGGGTTACTGGAGGAATGAAATAGAGCATATCTGCTTTTCTACCAATTTTCCCATTTGAAACAGGCACAAACCATCTAACAATTGTAACATTTATCATTGTATCATTGAATACTTATCTTTCTCTGGTATTTTGTTAAGTGCTTTGTAAAGATTGTGTCTTTAAAAAGCACAACACACACAAAATAATCTCTGAATTTAGATATTAAAATAAAATCAGCTTTTTAATTTATCAGATGTACAGATGATACCTCTCTAACAGCAGAAAGTGAAGAGGAACTAAAGAACCTCTTGATATGGGTGAAGGAGAAGAGTGAAAAAGTTGGCTTAAAACTCAATATTAAAAAAAAACAAAAAACTCAAATCATGGCATCTGGTCCCATTACTGCATGGTAAATGGAAGGGGAAAAGGTGGAAGAAGTGACAGATTTCCTCTTCTTGGGCTCTAAAATCACTGTGGATGGTGACTGCCACCATGAAATTAGAAAATGATTGCTTCTTGGCAGGAAAGCTGTAACAAACATAGACAGTGTGCTAAAAAGCAAAGACATCATTTTGCCAACAAAGATCAGTATAGTCAAGGCTATAATGTTTTTAGTAGTCACATATGGTTGTGAGAGTTGGACCATAAAGAAGACAGAGTGCCAAAGAATTGATGCTTTTGAATTGTGGTGCTATAGAAGACTTTTGAGAGCCCCTTGGACAGTAAGGGGATCAAACCAGTTATTCCTAAATGAAATCAACCCTGAATATTCATTGGAGGGACTGAGACTGAAATTGAAGCTCCAGTATGTTGGCCTCCAGTTGTGAACAGCTGATTCACTGAAAAAGACCTTGATGCTGGGAAAGAGTGAAGGCAAAAGGAGAAAAGGGCAATAGAGGATGAGATGGTTGTATGGCATCACTGATGCAATGGACATGGACTTGGGCAAACTCCAGGAAATGGTGGGGAACAGGAAAACCTGGAGTGCTGCAGTCCATGGGGGCCACAAAGAGCTGGACATGACTTGGCGACTGAACAACAATATCAGTTTTTCTAGAAAACTGAGTCTTAACAAAGTTAATAAGGGTTGCCTACTACATTTCCCAAGATTTTGCTCACTTCTCACAAGATTTAGTCTCTTATAGATAATACTTCTATCATTTCAATATACTCATAGGCCCTGGACCCCTAAGTAGATGGAAAGAAAAGCCTATTGCCAACTTTCCCACTCAAGCAATGCTAGAGAAATCTGTTCAATATTTCTCCCTGAACCAAGGAAACGGAGAGGCACTCCTGTGTTGAACTCAAATAGTATTGGATCAGTAAAAAGAGAAACGTATATTTCTAATCTATGTTCCTATGTTCTACCTTGTATAGATTCAATGACAACTGATTGATATAATACATAAAAATACATACTTTACTGTAATAAGTGAAGTAAATCAGAAAGAGAAAGACACATACCATATGGTATCATTTATATGTGATTATACAGTAAAATTTATTTATGAAACAGAAACAGACCCAGACATAGAAAAGAAATTATGAGTGGAGGGGGATAAATAAGGAGTTTTGGATTAGCAGATACAAACTACTATAAATAAACTAGATAAGCAATAGGTCCTCACTGTATAGCACAGGAAACTATGCTCAATATCCTGCAATAAACCATAATGGAAAATAATATGAAAAGTAATATGTATATATATGTATAACTGAATCCCTTTGCTGTATGCCCAGAAACTAATGCAACACGGTCAATCAACTATAACTCAATTTTTAAAAAGATACTTTAAATAATTATAGAAACAAATTTTTTGTTTTTATTATTCGTCACCTTGAATGCATTGGCTTATTTTGTTACTTTTGCTCTAACTAAACATAAAAGTCCCAGGACTGTAGTTGGTTTGTGAATTGTGCTTCTTTGTAGCTCTTTGCCTTCTGTGAGCTTTTAGCATAGTACCTTATATTATAGGTCCATAGCTTTCATTTGCTGACTTATTCCAGGAAGCTGTAAATGTGTTTGGTGGCAAAATATATTGGACCATAAATAAAAAGAGGAAATGTGAATGAAAACTTTGACTTCAACTGTCACTGCTATGAATACTGAGTCATACACAAAAATGTTCAAGGTAAGTCTCTGACACTGACAAGGAAATAAATATAGTGTTAGCATAAAATTTTTGTGGTTTCTGAAGAATGATACCTTATAAAATTCAGTTCTGAGTGTACTAGAGTGAGGATGGAGTGGGTTAAAAAAATTGAGTTCTAAGAAAGTGAGCTTGTTTTAAATTTTTTTCTTGATAAGGGTCTAAGAGATATCACTTGCTGGCAAAGTAGTAGTTTATAAATGATTTAATCTCATCTCATTGCATAATGACAATGAATTGGAAGTTGATTTTTATCAAATTAATTTTTATAGAATAATTATAAAGTGTAAATGCCTTAATTTTTATAGTGTAATTCAAGGCATTTAATAAAGTAATCAGAAGTCAAATTTCAGTAAGAAAAAGGAAAAATAGATATAGGCTTATAATTCTAGGCCCAATGTCTTCTATAAAATTAATTATGTGATTTGATTGATGTTGAGCACAGTTTAGACTACCAATTTAGCTTTGTATTAATAGTCTACATTAAAGACTCATTCTAGTTTTGTCTGGGGGAGAAGGATGAGATAACTGGTATTTTTTCCTTTCAGAGTGATAGCTTCTCAGACTGTTTTAAATACAATTAATAAAACTACCATGAAGAAAGTGTAATAAAATAGAGTACAGACGTTTTGTGCTGAATAGGTTTTAGGTGGGAAGTGCAACAATAATGAATACAAGGTTAGGAAAATATAAGATAGGAAAATGCATGATAGAAGAAATTCCCTAAGTATGTTCTTCAACTAAAATCTACCTTTGTCAGTGAATTGGCTGAATAAACTGGCCTGCATGAATAACATTTCTATTGGTACTTTTACATGTATTATCTTTATTATTTAAGTAAGACTTTAATATATGCTATGAATTATACTGCAAAAGGGTAATATGAAGGCAAATTGACTTTTTTTTCAGGAGATACCCACAATTAAAGACAGACATAGCAAATATTTATGAGAAAATAAAAGTGATATGTAACATGCACTGAGGCGTGGAGGCAGGACAGAAGAAACAACCAAATCCCAACATGACTGGCAGCTCTTCACTTATGAGAAGACTTGAGAGATGAATAGAAAATTTCCACAAAAATGAAACTGGCAAGTATTCAGAGACATTAAAAAAAATATGAGTCAATAAAAAGCAGTTTGAATCCTTATATTCTATATAACTAATTTGAAGATGATGCAACAGTCAGCGAAAATTTATAGAATATTTATAAACAAAGGAATCCAAATATACCTATAATATTACTCTGTGATTTTTGTGGATAGTGTTTTAGAATGAAGGGATTATGTGGACTGAATGGAAATAGTAATGACAGAGGAAATTTGGATCAGTGGTATATTTCATAGAATGCTAGGTACTATGACCCATAAATTCAATGACACTTGATTTCTCATGGCTTCCTCTTGTGGGTTCCCTATAAGAGGGGATTTGGAGATGCTTCCATTTTTGCTACCTCTATCTTGAATGTAATCAGATTGATTATATTCTTGTAGCCAAAGATGGAGAAGCTCTATATAGTCAGCAAAAACAAGATCAGGAGCTGACTGTGGCTCAAATCATGAACTCCTTATTGCCAAATTCAGACTTATATTGAAGAAAATAAAGAAAACCACTAGACCATTCAGATATGACCTAAATCAAATTCCTTATGATTATACAGTGGAAATGAGAAATAGATTTAAGGGACTAGATCTTATAGAGCGCCTGATGAACTATGGATGGAGTTTGTAACATTGAACAGGAGACAGGGATGAAGACCATCTCCAAGAAAAAGAAATGCAAAAAAGCAAAATGATTGTCTGAAGAGGCCTTACAAATAGCTGTGAAAAGAAGAGAAGCAAAAAGCAAAGGAGAAAAGGAAAGATATACCCATTTGAATGCGGAGTTCCAAAGAATAGCAAGGAGAGATAAGAAAGCCTTCCTCAGTGATCAGTGCAAAGAAATAGAGGAAAACAATAGAATGGGAAAGACTAGAGATCTCTTCAAGAAAATTAGAGATACCAAGGGAACATTTCATACAAAGAAATGTTTGAAAGAAAGAAGAGCCTCTATAAAGGACAGAAATGATATGGACTTAACAGAAGCAGAAGATATTAAGAAGAGGTGGCAAGAATACACAGAAGAACTATACGAAAAAAAAAAAAAAAGATCTTCACGACACAGATAATCACCACGGTGTGATCACTCACCTAGAGCCAGACATCCTGGAATGTGAAGTCAAGTGGGCCTTAGGAAGCATCACTACAAACAAAACTAGTGGAGGTGATGGAATTCCAGTTGAGCTATTTCAAATCCTAAAAGATGTTGCTGTGAAAGTGCTGCACTCAATATGTCAGAAAATTTGGAAAACTCAAGAGTGGCCACAGGACTGGAAAAGGTCAGTTTTCATTCCAATCCCAAAGAAAAGCAATGCCAAAGAATGTTCAAACTACCACATAATTGCACTTGTCTCACACGCTGATAAAGTAATTCTCAAAATTCTCCAAGCCAGCCTTTAACAGTGCATAAGCTGTGAACTTCCATATGTTCAAGCTGGTTTTAGAAGAGGCAGAGGAAACAGAGATCAAATTGCCAACATCTGTTAGATCATTGAAAAAGCAAGAGAGTTCCAGAAAAACATCTATTTCCGCTTTATTGACTATGCCAAAGCCTTTGACTGTGTGGATCACAACAAACTGTGGAAAATTCTGAAAGAGATGGGAATACCAGATCACCTGACCTGCCTCCTGAGAAATGTGTATGCAGGTCAGGAAGCAACAGTTAGAACTGGACATGGAACAACAGACTGGTTCCAAATAGGAGAAGGAATACATCAAGGCTGTATATTGTCACCTTGCTTATTTAACTTATAGGCAGAGTACATCATGAGAAATGCTGGACTCGATGAAGCACAAGCTGGAATCAAGATCACCAGGAGAAATATCAATAACCTCAGATATGCAGATGACACCACCCTTATGGCAGAGAGTGAAAAAGAACTAAAGAGCCTCTTGATGAAAGTGAAACAGGAGAGTGAAAAAGTTGGCTTAAAGCTCAACATTCAGAAAATTAAGATCATGGCATCTGGTCCCATCACTTCATGGCAAATAGATGGGGAAACAGTGGAAACTGTGGCACAATTCATTATTTTGGTCTTCAAAATCTCTGCAGATGGTGACTGCAGCCATGAAATTAAAAGATGCTTGCTCCTTGGAAGAATAGTTATGACCTACTTAGACAGCTTATTAAAAAGCAGAGACATTACTTTGCCAACAAAGTTCTTCCTAGTCGAGGCTATGGTTTTTCCAGTAGCCATGTATGGATGTGAGAGTTGGACCATAAAGAAAGCTGCGCACTGAAGAATTGATGCTTTTGAACCGTGGTGCTGAAGAACACTTTTGAGGGTCTCTTGGACTGCAAGGACCAGTCTATCCTAAAGGAAATCAGTCCTGAATATTCATTGAAAAGACTGTTGTTGAAACTGAAACTCCAACACTTTGGCCACCTAATGTGAAGAACTGACTCACTGGAAAAGACCCCAATGCTGGGAAAGATTGAAGGCGGGAGGAGAAGGGGATGACAGAGGATGAGATGGTTGGATGGCATCACTGACTTTATGGACATGAGTTTGAGTACAGTCTGGGAGTTAGTGATGGACAGCGAGGCCTGGTGTGCTGCAGTCCATGGGGTCACAAAGAGTTGGACTAATATTACTGAGCGACTGAACTGAACTGAACTGAATTTTGAAAACATCATCACAGATCATAGCCAAAAGACAAAGGGGATCTACATGACACTCTCAGAAGAAATATTAACAGTCAAGTGTTCATCATTTTCTCATTTTCTCCCACTTTCCACTTAACAAAGCTGTTCATGTTTAAGTTAATTGCAAAGGCTTGTGGATACAACTGTCCTCTGTGCCAAGGAAGATAAAATAGGTTTGGTGAATATCTAACCATTTTCTAACACAGCCTAGTCTTTTGATCATTGAATACCAAATATACTTTTCTCTTTTCACATGAAATTCTCCCCTTAGGGGAAAAATCAAGTTCTTTCCAGTGGCTGCATTAAACTGAAAGTGCTGTTCCTTTGAGTGAGATGTAGTCCTCTCCAGTAGTCCACAGGATGCTTGTTTTCTATTAGAACCTAGGAATCAAAGAAAAGTTCCTTAGCTCCCTTTTTTCTCTCTCCTTCTGTCTGCCTGTCTCTCTCTCTCTCTCTCAGACACACACTCACTATACACAATGGTGGAACATAGAATGGAATTTCTTAGTTAGAAAGGGGAAGGATAGAAGACAGTGGGCTTGCCCATTGCCATTCTGAAATCCTGCTGGGAATACTTTGTGAAGGTCCCTACTTGAGCATGAGGTTGAGGAAAGAATGTAAAAGTGAAAGTCGCTCAGTCATGTCCAACTCTGTGACCCCATGAACTATACAGTCCATTGAATTCTCCAGGCCAGAATACTGGAGTGGGTAGCCTTTTCTTTCTCCAGGGGATCTTTCGAACCCAGGGATCCGACCAAAGTCTCCCACATTGCAGGAAGATTCTTGACCAGCTGAGCCACAGGGGAAGCCCAAGAATATTGGAGTGGGTAGCCTATCCCTTCTCCAGTGGATCTTCCTGACCCAGGAATCAAATGAAGGTCTCCTGCACTGCAGGTGGATTCTTTACCAACTGAGACATCAGGGAAGCCTCTGAGGTTGAGGGAGTACCTGGATTAAGTTCTAATTCATCTCTCTAGAAGGAATTATTTCATCTATTTTCTCCATGGCCCCTTGGTCCTCCCATTTGGAAACTCCTCTCAACTCATTACTCTCCATAACTATGTTGGAAGTGAGTGATCGAATACCTTTGGGGCTATACAGCCTTCAAAGTTTGCCTCATTCTGGTGGAAAACTGGGAGTTCAAGGTTTTATTATTGTTACTTAATTGTTTAAATTGGAAACAGTCAACGGCTTCCTTAGTTCAAATTTGTGATTTTTGGCAATGAAATTCTCTCAAACCAATAGGTTGCTGATGTGTTGGGTTTTTTTTTTTTTTATATATAATTTTACACATATCACATACCCAAAGTTTGTTTCCAGATGTAGTTCTCAAATATCTTAATTTTATTGCTTTTTACCAACTTGTTTCTCTCTTAATTGGGACCACCTATTTAGAGTGGAAAGCCTGTACATACACTTTATTGATTTTAACCTTGGTTTATTTTATTCGTTTGACACATTTTACTGGATATTTTTTGTTCAATCCTTTAAAAACACCATCATCAACTGCTCACAGTCTATAAGTAGCTAGGCACAGAATCTCAGGACTCTATATTCACTTTTATTTCTGCCTGCAAAATAGTCAATATAATTCTGAGCTCCTCTCTTTATTGTTAATATCTTATTGAAAGTAGTCAATTATGTTCAAAATATACTAGTTTCTGGGATTTTTTTTTTTCCTCTCTAATCACATACTCCAGAGTTTCTGACTGAATAGGCACATAGTCTAGTCTGCCTTTCAAGTTATTGCACACAACAGTTTTTACTGAAGTTTTGCCTCTACATAACAGGGATCATCATCCTTCTAAATTCAATGTCCTTTTCCCTGATCTCTAAATCTTTTAACAAATATTTTAGATCTTTATTATGGCAGGAATCTGGCTCCAAATCAGGAATTACAGTCCATGGGGTCGCAAAGAGTCAGACACGACTGAGCGACTGAACTGAACTTATGATACACAAAGTGCCCAGAATGTATCTCTCAGATACACATGAAGAACATCTAAGGTGCTTTTGTTCTCAAATTGAGCATTTTATGCTTTTTTGGATTAAAAGTGGAAGCAAAAAAAAGAAAAAAAAAAGTGGAAGCATGGCTTTTAATTATAAGCTTAAAGTCATGGGGGAAATATAATATGTTCCCTTTCAGAGTCTTGAAAAATTTGTTCTGCCAATTGGAATTGTAAAATAACGTTTTCCACATTCTCTTGTCTGCTTCACATTTGTGATATTTGTACAGAACTTTTAACATAATGTGCTTCTAGAATCTAGTTTATAATGGAGTTCATTGATAATCCCACATGACTCACAAGAAAAAGGAAACAAGAAATAGTGTCACCGTGTGCCTTGTTTTGAACATGTTAACTAAACATTACAAGAGCAGATTAGAAAAGCATTCCCTTTATTTAGTTGAGTAATTGCCCACTTGAATCCCTAAAGATCAGTTATTGTAACATGAACTATAAGATTTACACTAAGAGTCTTAAATGAGTCAATAAAAGGTCATGTTTATATACGTTAAAAACACTTGAAAGAATAATATTATCATTGACTCTTAGGCCATGCCTACACTTGCCCAGTGAAAGGTATTTCTCTAAGAAATAAGTTGCTTTCAACATCAATATTCTTCTAAATGTACAGCCATGTGACCATTGAAAATAACTTTCAGTATCTTTTCATTTACTTTTCAATTTAAATAATTTCAATTCACTTTTCTCTGTAGTAATATAAAGCACTCAGAATTAAGTTCATTGGTATGGAAGGAAGTCTTGTTTAATGCCATGTCATTGATTATGGCCACTCAATTCACAGATGCAGAAAGCCTCAGAATTTAATGTCTAATGTGCTATTTCAGCACTGTTGGTTTTAATCTAGCAAAGTGGATATTAACAAGAGGAGTTTTCTCACTATTTTTTTTCACTCCAGTTTTAACAGACACATTAATACACGTGATGGAATTAGAAAAAGTCACTGTGTACGTTGCTATTATATAAGATTATGGATTATTCTTTCTTATGTAAGATTTGAGATCTCCAAGGATATTGTGATCTCTAATAAAACTTGGTTTAAAAGTTTTCATGGTCTCAGAATACACTTGTCAGTTACTTATACTGTAAAATGATGTAATGAAATATGTATGTCACATGAGTTGAGTTGTAGAAGTCAGAAGTGAAAACATAAAAGAAAATCAAAACCCTCTACTTTAAAATTAAAAAATAAAAACCTTATGACTTTTCATTTTTGATGAATACCTAATCATATACCCAAATATTCAATGTATTCTCTTAGACCCAGGTAGTATGGCCTTTTATTTATTTAAAAACCAAAAAAATTGGTAAAATATTTACTGTTTCAAATTACCTATTTGTTAGAATATTTCTTTGTCATATTGAAGAATTTGACCTCAGAGATCTTTGGTTTATAACTTATATTTTGGGAGTTACCATTTAGAATTTAGGGCCTAGGGTTAAAAATCATAATTTTAGAATTAAACTGAGAGTATACTTTTATTACAGTTTCTAATCTTTTGGGGAGGTAGGGAATCTTCTGGAAAAAAATATATGACTCATTAACAAATAATAATAAGTCATCACAACTCTTTTTTTTTTTTTTAATTTATTTTTTATTATTATTATTATTATTTTTTTCCAGTGGGTTTTGTCATACATTGATATGAATCAGCCATGGATTTACATGTATTCCCCATCCCGATCCCCCCTCCCACCTCCCTCTCCACCCGATTCCTCTGGGTCTTCCCAGTGCACCAGGCCCGAGCACTTGTCTCATGCATCCCACCTGGGCTGGTGATCTGTTTCCCCATAGATAGTATACATGCTGTTCTTTTGAAATATCCCACCCTCACCTTCTCCCACAAAGTTCAAAAGTCTGTTCTGTATTTCTGTGTCTCTTTTTCTGTTTTGCATATAGGGTTATCGTTATCACCTTTCTAAATTCCATATATATGTGTTAGTATGCTGTAATGTTCTTTATCTATCAACAACTCTTAGACTAGCACTAGAAATCCAAAGAGACTGTGTGGATGACACCTAGATTGAAGTTTCTAACCTGGTGAAAATGGAATGTTTGAGAACAGTTTATATATCAAAGCACTTCCATACTAAGGGTCCAATAGTTCAAAGTTTTCAAAAACACCATTATACAGAGTGAAGTAAGCCAGAAAGATAAAGAACATTACAGCATACTAACACATATATATGGAATTTAGAAAGATGGTAACGACAACCCTTTATGCAAAACAGAAAAAGAGACACAGAAATACAGAACAGACTTTTGAACTCTGTGGGAGAAGGTGAGGGTGGGATGTTGCGAAAGAACAGCATGTATATTATCTATGGTGAAACAGATCACCAGCCCAGGTGGGATGCATGAGACAAGTGCTCGGGCCTGGTGCACTGGGAAGACCCAGAGGAATCGGGTGGAGAGGGAGGTGGGAGGGGGGATCGGGATGGGGAATACGTGTAAATCTATTGCTGATTCATGTCAATGTATGACAAAACCCACTGGGAAAAAAAAAAAAAAAATCAAGTCCTTTGGGGTAGGGCCAAGAGGAAGACTTTAAGGGCAACTACATTTGGGCAGGTTCAAATCTCTGTACTGTGCCAGCAGAAGAAATCAAATCCCTGGGTCTGGGACTGTGCCTGGAATCTTGCAAGTAAACAGGATTTGCAACTGCAGGTGCAGAATAATTGCTAACATAAAATTGAGAAATTCTTGAAAACACCACTCCAGGAGTCAAAATTTGGAACTTTGAAGAGTGGCTAGGATATGCAGCAGAACCAAGAAAGTTTACTTATTTTTGAAGTCAGAATAATGCTCATACTTCTGCAAACATCTCCACGGCCTTACTGAAAATTTACAGACTTTCAGTTATGAGAAATCACACTCTGTACAGGTGACTCGCCATCTTATGGAACTGACAGGAATTCAGATCTCAAATTCATAATACAATTGATTTGGTAGCTCATTTTCTGACATTTCCCAGATAGCAGAGTCTAGTGGGAGTGAGATAAACTCCAACACCATCTTCTAAGTGTCTTTCTCTTTTCCTCAAAACCGTGGGGAGTGAATGTGGTCCAGCACTTGCTTTGGTTTTGTCAAACTGGGACAGGGATTACTGCTACCATGAAATGATTTATTCTCTTTAATGAAGAAAAATGACCAAGGGGGCTAAGGAATCAACTCTTTGGCAAGTCTCCATAGGAAAGTTCCCGCTTGTAAACTGTGAAATTCCAAAGAAGGGAGACTAATAGAGTCTTCTGTCCTCAAATGTAAGGGAATAAATTAAACTATACAACCAAGTAAATGCTCAAATTATATGCTGAAAGAGAGAAGTTGAAATGAAAACTGATGTTACTGTTAAAAACAGGGGGAAAGTTTTATTTTTAGGAAACTGGAAGTGGGTGACATTATTTTAATGAGAATGAATGAGGGCAAAAGAGGGCTGGGCTTTCAAACTAATGAAGTAATCCTTAATAAGTAATTTTCATACTACATTTTGAGATTCTTCTTCCTATGATTGAAAAAAATAAACAAACAGTAGGAGATACATTGCATATACTAACTAGATCTTATCAAATTCTTCTTCCTGGAAGCACAGAATGACTTCATATTCTTAGAGCTGGATTGATTCCAGATTTCTTGCCTCTGGCAAGAAGCAAGGTGAAGGAAGAAAGTGAAATTGATGTGTATATTTCCTGACTTATCTCCAGCACCTCTTTTTAATGCTCCTTAGGGGCATGAGTTTAAATTATTAGCCTCAAAGATGAAAAGACTGAATCCTCAGGTACTTCCTTGAAAGCAAACTACCAAAGAGAGTCAATCCCAATACACAACAGACTGTGACAAAAGCATAAACCTTTGCTATTACTAAAATCCTAAGATTTCATGCTTTATTTTTAACCATGGCATAACTTAGTCTATCCTAATTCATAAATTGGCATTATATGAAGATTCCTGCCACCAGTTCAGTTCAGTCACTCAGTCATGTCCAACTCTTTGCACCCCCATGGATTGCAGGACACCAGGCTTTCCTGTCCATCACCACCCCACAACTTACTCAAATTCATGTCCATTGAGTCAGTAATGCCGTCAAACCATCTCATCTTCTGTCGTCGCCTTCTCTCCTGCCTTCAATCTTTCCCAGCATCAGGGTCTTTTCCAATGAGTCAGTTCTTTGCATCAGGTGGCCAAAGTATTAGAGTTTCAGCTTCAGCGTCAGTCCTTCCAATGAATGTTCAGGACCGATTTCCTTTAGGACTGACTGGTCGGATCTCCTTGCAGTCCAAGAGACCTTCAAGAGTATTCAGCACCACAGTTCAAAAGCATCGATTCTTCAGCGCTCAGCTTTCTTTATAGTTCAACTCTCACATGCAAACATGACTACTGGAAAAACGATAGCTTTGACTAGATGGACCTTTGTTGGCAAAGTAATGTCTGCTTTTTAGTATGCCGTCTAGGTTGGTCAGAGAGTTTCTTCCAAGGAGCAAGCATCTTTTAATTTCATGGCTGCAGTGATGTTGGAGCCCACAAAAATAAAACCTGCCAGTTTCCACTGTTTCTCCATCTATTGGCCATGAAGTGATGGGACCAGATGCCATGATCTTAGTTTTCTGAATGTTGAGCTTTAAGCCAACTTTTTCACTCTCCTCTTTCACTTTCACTTTCACAAGGCTCTTTAGTTCTTCACTCTCTGCCATAAGGGTGGTGTTATCTGCATATCTTAGGTTATTGATATTTCTCCCAGCAAACGTGATTCCAGCTTGTGTTTCATCCTACCCAGTATTTTTCATGATGTACTCTGCCTATAAGTTAAATAAGCAGGGTGACAATATACAGCCTTGATGTACTCCTTTCCCAATTTGGATCCAGTCTGTTGTTCCATGTCCAGTTCTAACTGTTGCTTCCTGACCTGCATACAGATTTCTCAGAAGGCAGGTCAGGTGATCTGGTATTCCCATCTTTTAAGAATTTTCCACAGTTTATTGTGATCCACACAGTCAAAGGCTTTGGCATAGTCATTAAAGCAGAAATAGATATTTTTCTAGACCTCTCTGACTTCCCTGGTGGCTTAGATGGTGAAATGTCTGCCTACAATGAGGGAGAACTGGCTTCAACCCCTGGGTTGGGAAGATCTCCTGGAGAAGGAAACAGCAACCCACTTCAGTATTCTTGCCTGTAAAATCTCATGGATGGAGGAGCCTGGTAGGTTATAGTCCATGGGGTTGCAAAGAGTCGGACACAACTAAGCGACTTCACTTTCATTTTCTTGCTATTTCAATGATCCAACGAATGTTGGCAATTTGATCTCTGGTTCCTCTGCCTTTTCTAAATCCAGCTTGAACATCTGGAAGTTCACAGTTCATGTACTGTTGAAGCCTGGCTTGGAGAATTTTGAGCATTACTTTGCTAGCGTGTGAGATGAGTGCCATTGCGCAGTAGTTTGAACATTCTTTGGCATTGCCTTTCTTTGGGATTGGAATGAATGACTGTGTATCATACTGAGTATGAATTGCTTTTGTAATGAATATTGTGAGAATATAACTATCACTGATTATCCAATATTGAAGTAGAGATATGAGTTGGGTGAGAGCTGGGAGCTTTGGGTTGTGATTGAAGAACAGAACACTATAAGAGTTTGTGACCATTTTCTAACACTTGTTCAGAGGCACATAGAGAAAAATAATTTCCTTTGGTAAACTCCAGACAGATGGTGACCAAAATATAACATCAAAGTAGCAAGGGCAAATGAATATAAGCAACTTGATTTCTGAGCTAGGGTATTCACTCAGGATTATTCTGCAAAGTGTGCAAAGTGATCAGTGTATTTTCTCTCATTAATACAGACCCAGACACTCTACCTCCCATGTTCCAAGGGCAGCAGCATCCTTCTCTTTTGTATGAATTCTGGTGAGAACTAAGATTCACTTGTGGTTTTCATGATTCTTTGCAAACTGATGACTTTTGATCTTTTCCTCCAAGATTGACCATTTCTTGAACTTTAAGCGAGGCCCTTTCTTTGGTGTCTCATCACACTTCAACATTAATATGCCCCACACTGAATTCTTTATGCCCACCTCTGCTTCTCACCAGACCTAATACTTTACACCATTCACATTCCTGCTCCTCCTATTAGCTCCAGCCCTGAGGGCAGCAGAGCTATCTACACAGTCACTTAAGACCTGGAACTCACTCAGTGGGGGAAAAAGTTCAAGGCTATAGACAAAAAAACAAAAACAAAAACCGTGATTATTGGTATGGATAATAGAGATGTATTTATATGTAAAGTGTTTAAAACTTATGGATACAGCAGATATTCTAAACATATAAAAAAGAATTGCTGTTGTTGTTTTTTAGTTGCTAAGCTGTGTCTGCCTCTTTGCAACCCAATGGACTCTAGCCTGCCAGGTTCCTCTCACCATGACATTCTTCAGGCAAGAATACTGGAGTGGGTGGCCATTTCCTTCTCCAGGGGATCTTCCCAAACAAGGGATTGAAACTTTGTCTCTTGTACTGGCAGGTAGATTCTTTACTAAGATAGTAATTCTAAGTGGCAAATAGTTCTAAAGTTGACAAATATCAAGCAAATACATTTTAATTCCCACCAAAAACCTGTTTTTGCAAATCCTCACTCCAATAAACATTCTAATATTTACCTTCACAGGGCAGGGTCTGATGGGCCCTTGACCTTTTGGACTCAACAAAAGGCCTTTAAGCAAAGCTTCTATCTTCAGAGAGAATTTTCTAAATCCTTCTTCTCTTTTAGCATTTCCAGAACTACGCCTGGAGGGCTCAGTTCAAAACAGGCTTTCGCATTATGGAAAAGAAACAATTGAGTCTAAGGCTTTCTGTTCTATGCTGAAAAATAGTCATGGACACTGGGGAGGAAAATAGGACTGAGAGAGAAATAGGGAGTTCCCTGCTCAGTGTTCAGAGTTCAGAATACTCAGAGATATTCAGTGTTCAAATCCATGTAGCCAAATTTTATTCTCTGGACTTTCAGGAGAATGTGGCATAAAGCCTAAAATTTAGGTACAATATTATGTTTGCCTTGACATCTGCGGGAAACTGAGGGACTTCAATGGCCTAACCACAAGTTCCCCTCCCCACTCTGCTCCTGTGAATAAGATCCACTAGCCAAACAACCTCCTTATCAGAGTGACCAGATCAAGTTTATACTTACCTCTGAGTAGTGGGCTTCAATTCCTTGTAAACTGCTGGAATTATTCAAGCAAAGCAACCATTCTTCTGTGGGGAATGGGGTACCATATCCTAATCAGGGCATCTGGTCCCATTACTTCATGGCAAATAGATGGGGAAACAATGGAAACAGTGACAGGCTTTATTTGGTCACTGCAGATGGTAACTGCAGCCATGAAATTAAAAGCCACTTGTTCCTTGGAAGTGTTAGAATAGGAAAAAAGGAGTTAGAATAGGAAAAAGGAGTCAAAAATGGTGGTGGCTAAAAGACAAAGAAGGGAAAAGTCCACAAAAATAGAACAAAGGAAGGTCCAAGGACTGGAGTGAGGACCTCAAGTAAAACAAACAGCCCTCCTGGTTAGCCCAATTTACATAGGGCAGGCTCAGAGGGGAGGAGACAAATGTATAAAAGGAGGAAGCCTAGAAGGATTGGGGCTTCTCTTCTCTTTGTGTCTTTTGGGTCAGCCTGCTCTCACACCTTGAGAATGTATTTTCCTTTGCTTGCCAATAAAACTGAGCTATAACACTGCTGCGGCCAGATAGAACTGAGGAAATTACAAACTTCCCCAACAGAAGAAAAGCTGTGACCAACCTAGATAGCATATTAAAAAGCAGAGATATAATCGGGTGGAGAGGAAGGTGGGAGGGGGTATCGAGACAGGGAATACATGTAAATCCATGGCTGATTCATGTCAATATATGACAAAAACCACTACAATATTGTAAAGTAATTAGCCTCCAACTAATAAAAATAAATGGGGAAAAAAATAAAGTACTGAAAACAAACAAACAAACAAAAAAAAAAAGCAGAGATATTACTTTGCCAACAAAGGTCCATCTAGTCAAAGCTATTGTTTTTCCAGTAGTCATGTATGGATGCGAGAGTTGGACTAAGAAAGCTGAGCAATGAAGAATTGATACTTTTGAACTGTGGTGTTGGAAAAGACTCTTGAGAGTCCCCTGGACTGAAAGGAGATCAAACCAGTCAGTCCTAGAGGAAATCTGTCCTGAATATTCATTGAAAGGACTGATGCTGAAGCTGAGATTCCAATAATTTAGCCACCTGATGTGAAGAGCTGACTCCTTGGAAAAGACCCTGATGCTGGGAAAGATTGAAGGCAAGAGGAGAAGGGCACAAAAAAAGGAAGAGATGGTTAGATGGCATCACCAACTTGATGGACATGAGTCTGAGCAAGCTCAGGGAGTTGGTGAAGGACAGGGAAGCCTGTTTGGCTGCAGTCCATGGGGTTGCAAACAGTTGGACATGACTGAGCGACTGAACTGAACTGATCCTAATACTGTTAATAAACCTACCTCCGACGGTACAGGGTACAAACCCACTTGGCCCTGGGTGGTGGGACACTGTCTGTCCCAGGCTATGAGTACATGGGAGTAATCAACTGTTGCCCATCTCATCTGCCCAGTGGTGGGTGTCATGCGTTCAGTAATCCCCATGGTCTGAGGAAGAGAATCCCTTCCTTACCAACAGGATGAAGAGGAGACAATTAAAATAGGGAAGTATTTTAAATATGTCTGGGGATTCCACAAGAATACAAGTTTCTGCTCTTTTTCCATTCAGGGCTTTGGACAGTCATCCCTGTACAAAGAATGAACAAAAGTGTAAGCAAATAGGGTCCCCAGAGAAGCAGGCCTGACTTTATTGACATATGAGAAGTCATTTTTGGCCTAAGCCATGCTTGTCTTTGAACAAGTCTCCATAGTTAATGATCTTGGGGAATGAAAAAACACATGGATAAAGGACTTTTATCAGTCAAAAGAAGTAACAATAGCAAAGAAAAGTAGATCAGTTGTAAAGACTCCCAGTTTCATTTCAAGGGTAACGATTAGCCTGAAGCACTCAACCACTAATTCAACTGGAACCTAAGGGATAATGATGTTGATTCTTTCTGACCCTTGTGACTTCAATCAATCACAGCTTGGACTCTGTAGACCTTTGCCCCAATTCTATGCTGATTTCTCCTCTACTCAAACCCCTTCATGAATATGCATATACCACTCAAGCCACTTTATGAATATGCACATACCCTTAGTTAAAAACCTCCCTAATTGCGCTGGTGGGGGAGACATAGCTTTTGGGAGGATCCTTGGTGTTCTTACTCGCTGCAAGTAATAAATCCTCCCTTCTCCCTTTCTTTGGCTTGGTTGTGTCTTTTTGCTCTACACTTACCAAGAGGCAAATCTAGTTTTTCAGGTAACAAAAGTACATCAGAGTGAACTTGGTGGCAGAGCGTGCTAAAATTAGAGAAACTAACATTTTTTATTTAGGCTGAATTTCTGGGTGGCATGCAAGGAACAAAACACTTCTGCTCCTCTCTCTCAAATCTCCTTGCTCTCAGTCCAGCTTCCTTATCAAAGTGTGCCACACCGATATCATTTGCAGTGCGTGCCTTGACAAGAAAATTTGGGGTAGTCCTGATTAGAGTGGGCAGCATTTTAAAATGTTAGTTATTGATTATAAATATTATTATGTTTTTTCTGTCATTTTTTCCTCTAAACTGCCTCTTTCTTGGACTTTCATGACACTGCAACTGCAGCATTTGTTCGAATTTTAAAAATTCTCACTTCCCTACTGATCTTTATAAACCCAAATAGCCACTTCGTCAAATACTCTTCTCATATACTACGCAGCTGCAAAAGTTTTTGACCATTGCAAAATAAAATTCTCATTTCCTGGCTTTTCCTCTTGCATGTAATCCTTGTATAGAAGAGCTCATCATGACTCTTATCTTATCCTCTTTTCTCTTCTTCCACATGCTTTCCTTCGAAAATCTTATTCATTCTCGTGGCTTCAATTACTGTCACTGTAATGTTTCTCTCAAAGGAATCTCTCTCTGACCCATATCTCTCCCCTGAGCTTCAGCCCATCAATCCACTGCCCATTGAACATATTCAGTTAGACATTTCACAGGCATGTCAAATTGAATATCCCTGTCTCTAAATAACCCTGGACTTCCCTCTCCTGATCTCATCTAATCAGATCCTAAATATATCTCTTATCTCTTCTCTGGTTTGCATCCTTACTACCACAATCCTTGTTGAAAGCTCTAACATCTTCATAAACGACTATATTAGTCACCTAACTGGTTTCTCTGAATCTACCTCCACTTGGTTCTCACATTGTTTCCAGAATTTTTTGTTAAATATGCACATCTGATTATATTGTTCCCCATCTTAAAACACCGGGATGATTGCTTGCTGATGCTTTTCATCTGGATTCTTGGCAAAACTTACAAGGTCCTCCATTTCCTGACTCCTTCTCTCCCCTTACTTATTTCAAGCTATCTACTTGCTTATTCTCTTTCTTACAGTTTTGTTTAATTTGTTGAACATACTGTTTCCTCCCCTTCCAAGCCTTTGGATACAATCTCCTCTCTTCTTCTCTGTGATGAATAACTCAATTAACAGGCACTTCCCATTTAGGATGCAGATTAACTATCAATATTTAGAGAAGTCCTATTTTGATGCATCAGACTAAGTCAGGCTGCTCTGTGAAGCCTACCAAAACTGTGCTACCTTTGTGAGGCCATCTATTATCTTTGATATTATTTATTTATTATCTTTGATATTATTTATTTTAGGGCTCCCCCTCACAAGCTGTAAAATCACAAATCACAGGGCAGAGACTATGTCTCTTTTATATGTTTTGATGCCTTGCCCAAAGTAAGTTTTTAGTATTTGTTAATTCAGTCAGTCAGTCAGTCAGTTCAGTCGCTCAGTCCTGTACGACTCTATGAGACCTCATGAATCGCAGCAGGCCAGGCCTCCCTGTCCATCATCAACTCCCAGAGTTTACTCAAACTCAGGTCCATCGAGTCGGTGATGCTATCCAGCCATCTCAATCCCGCTGCTGCTGCTGCTAAGTCGCGTCAGTCGTGTCTGACTCTGTGCGACCCCATAGATGGCGGCCCACCAGGCTCCCCCATCCGTGGGATTCTCCAGGCAAGAACACTGGCGTGGGTTGCCATTTCCTTCTCTAATGCATAAAGGTGGAAAGTGAAAGTGAAGTCGCTCAGTCCTGTCGGACTCTTAGCGACCCCATGGACTGCAGCCCACCAGGCTCCTCCATCCATGGGATTTTCCAGGGAAGAGCACTTGAGCTGGGTGCCATTGCCTTCTCCACATCTCATCCTAGTGAGCTATAATTGAAAGGCTGTGATGTGCTCTATATAGAAGCAAAATGAAATGACCAATGTTACAGATTTAGGAGTTCAGGGAAAAGACCAGAGTGAAATACCTGATGACAAAAGCAAAGAACCATTAGGAAGTGAGTGTCCTGGGGGTAAAGGCGGAGTCACATCGGAACCCACTTCTCTTTCTGCTCAGTCGAATTATTTTTAACTCATACTTATTCTGCAATCTCAATTTCTTTTCTCTTTCTGATAATTTCCTCAGGCACATGAATTTTTCAGGAGAAAAGGATGCAAAATACCCCATTTATCACGTGTCTCTGTTTTTCCGTATCTTTTGTTAGGTTTCCCTTTCACCTCTTCTCCCCTCCCTTCAGTTGTGTAAGGCCATTGAGTTAAGATGTTCTCTGTCTTTGGTTTACATGTTTACTTTACAGCATTTATTGGAAAAAAAGAAATTTTTCTGAGGTAAAGATGGCAGTTTTAGGTTATGATGTGTATACTATTATTCATTATCCACATTAAATACAATTGGATGGAATATGTATTCACATTGAAAAGCAGAGATTTTTTAAAAAAAAATTCAGTTCTCCCTTTGTTAACTTTTTAAATGTACTGTTTTCTTAATTCTGGCTTCCCAGGTGGCACAGCACTAAAGAACCTGCCTGCTAATGCCGGAGCTGCAAGAGACAAGTGTTCGACCCCTGAGTCAGGAAGATCCCCTGGAGTAGGAAATGACAACCCACTCCAGTATTCTTGCTTTCTTAATTCTAGAGGTGTTGCTATATAATGATACTTAATAAAGATTTTTAAATTGCTATTCATCAAAAGTTTAAGCTTTATAATTTAAACTATATGGTTTTTTTCAGTTTTCACATTCTTTCAAAAATTAGGTCTTCCTAAAAATCAGATGGGGTAAATAGGGCAAGAACTTGATAGCTATAGCAATATTTGCACAATCCAGTCTATGTAATTTTCCAGACCACACATGGACGTTGAAAAGGATATTTGGATTTTCTAACTTAGACATAGGGAAGAAAGTCTTTGAGCACAATAAACCCTCACACATACACAAACACACTATACCAAGGCTCTCCTGCTTATGAAGTAGATAATAATTCTTTATCTTGTAACAAATTCCTAAACTGAATTTGTTTGGGAATTTCTTGCCTGAAGTGTACCTTGGACAAAGGAGACTGGTGGGCTCGAGCCCATGAGGTCACAAACAGTCAGACACAATTGAGCGAAGAACATGTTCACTTTTCAAAGAACTTTGTGCTTTTTGGAAATCTGGGGTGATACATATATTTTTTCCACATATTGTAAAATAAATTTAACTAAGATCATCTATTTTTTCCATCAAGAATTGCTAAAATTATCTTTTCTCTTTGAGTAACTGAAAACAAATGACCAGGGATTCTATGCCACAGCCATCAAAACTCTTTTCTTGAGCATGTAGTGTTTATCCCTTGAGATCCATAAGTCTCTACAAACTGTGTTTCATGTGCATAAGTGCATTCTGAAACGGGCGTTTTAAAAATTCATGGAGTAGGTAAGTGCATTCCATGCTGAATAATCACTGTTAGTATAGTGTGCACGTTTTAAAGCACTTGGGCAAAAAAAATTAGGCTTTAAGATTATTGCTATATGTAGAGCCATTTCCACTTAGAAGCTGAACATGTAAAACTAAAAGCATTGTCTTTTTAATTTGTCAGTATCACATTATTAAGAAAATAAAGAACACAGTGTATTATACATACCACAATAATAAACCCAAGTTTTCAGTTTTCCTTATATTCCCTTTAAAGACCTTGCCCCAGCTTTCATCAGTTGAAATGAAAACTGGATAACACATTTTTAGTTTCTTTGAAAAAAAGAGGATGAGAACAAAATGGAAGAATAGAGGGAAAAAGGAAAAAAATCTACTGAGTCAGATTAAAAATTGATGCAACTGTATTCATACTCAGAGCCCGTGACCTGGCTTTAGTAATTCTATTACAACTCTTGAATGGTTATTTTTTCTATTATAGTTAATTTGGTATTTGTCTGATTCTTCTTTAGAAGTTGGGGATCTGTTGTGTTTATTCTTAGGCATTTGTGTTATGTACCACTGTCCTCAGCAGACAGATGCTTCTCAATAAGTATTTTTACTGAACTTGGTTTATGACCATTACAAACTTGAAATTGTGAGATTCACAATTTTCTGTTTCTCATATTGTAAGAGAAATAAAATGGGATCCCCCCCCCCCCCGCCCCGCCCCTATTCATCCTTTTTAATCGAGGAATAATGCCTGCTGGTAAAAAAAGAACCAACTCCAAAGAGTGCTGGTTTAACTTAAAAGTGGGAACCAAATACCTGGGGGGATTTTACCTTATATTTAACAAAGGAACATAAGTAGAAGGCTACTTGGTTGTGTTCTTTCTAGATAATATAAAAAGTACAACACTGTTTTCTTTGGGTGATTAATAATAAAATACATTATGAACTGTGTCATTTTTAAATTGAAGTGACAGTTTAGTCAGACTTGAAATTATATTATATAATTTATTTGATATGAATAGAAAAATAGAGTTTTGATAAAGACCACAGTTTATATTTAAAGAGCTTTCATTATTTGCTAAATGCCTACTTTGTCAATTTTATAAATATTTTAAATTTGTTATAGTAATATTTTTTAACATGTCATAAAACTTGGATTTTTAAAAAAATATTAAAACTCACATTGTTATCACTAGAGGAAACTGATACTTTTGGTGTTTTAATTTTAAATCTAGTACATTTTAAAACATACAATTATTTTTGCTACTCTTTTTAACTTCAATTTTTAGCAAATATGATATACTTAAATTATATTCAAATAAGGCCATGAAATACATCAAGGTATAGATGGATTAAACTGGAAGATTTTAGGATACTAAATTAGTTGCATGTTTATAATATCAAATGTTTGTTATAAATATTTGTATGTGTTATAAAATATGCAACAAATATTTATAATATCATTGCTAGGGCATAAAGAATATCATAAGAACACTTTCTAAAGTAGGCCAGAATGATTCATGACTCTCACAGGAAAATGTTCCTGAAAATAGTGACTCCCTTCTGGAAAGAGTGAAAATGAAGAGGGAAAAAAAAAGAAAAAGACATTTTTCCCTGTCTTTTTCATAGCTTTTCATCCCTTTTTAAGACATAGCTATAAAAGAGTGAGTGAGTTCAAGAAAATGAGTTAATTTTTAGAAGGAAAAAAAAGGGGGGGCATAAGCTGAAGTAATTTTCAAGTTTCTAATTTGCATTCTTTTTCCTTATTTGGTGACCTTCAAATTTAACTTTTAGGGCAAAATCTTGCACAGAAGGGAAAGTAGTAACGGTAAATTACTACTAAAACCCTTTAAAAAGCAATAGTATTATATCTTTCTGCAAGTAGCAATATTGATTTTTGTATAGCATTTTCTGTTGGGTCTGTATTTTCTTTCTTCTTCTTCTTCCTTTCCTTCCTCTCTCCCTCCACCAGTCTTTTCTTTCATACTCATGAGCAATGCAGCGTATGACAGTTTCCACTCCACCTGTCTGGCTTCCCGTGGTGACACTGTCCTCAGAGACTGCAGTTGTCCCCACCGATCGTGCTTGGACTGCAGGGACACACCTCAGACTGTCAATGCCACATTCCACCAGCCCTGAAACCACCAGAAATGTATACCACCACCTCATCCCAGGAGATTCGCTCAGAGAATAAAGTACGAAAATGCTGCCAGTTGTTTTTCTCTGTTCTGTTATCTTACCCATGTTTAGCCATCCTTCAGGAATATACCATGAAGATGAGACAAGAAGAAATTTTGAGCAACAGACATAATTCTCTCCCCCACACCAGCCCCATGTCCATGACTCTTTACTGAGGATAGGAATCTTCCCTCCTCTGCTTCATAGGAAGTCCCACATTCCTTCATGCCAACTGAATTCTAGCAGACCTCAAGATAATCCTCTTGAGGCACACTGTGATCTCTGGCACCTGTGATGCTTTAGTTTTGTCTTTCAAGTCTGGACTCCTACTACAAATTAAATAATTAAACCTCTGTAGCTGAAGGACCAGGATGTCTGAATATGATGTAAATAATCATAGATTTAATGAGAATTTGTCTCAATTTTGCCAACTACCCTCTCCTTGTAAAATGATATCCTCTTCCTACCTCTGGTTCATGATATTTCAGTAAGTACACAAGTAGTAGATGGAGAAGGAAATGGCAACCCACTCCAGTGTTCTTGCCTGGAGAATCCCAGGGACGGGGGAGCCTGGTGGGCTGCCGTCTGTGGGGTCGCACAGAGTCAGACACGACTGAAGCGATTTAGCGGCAGCAGTAGAACAAGCCTTCAGAAAAGAGAAAAATGCAAGACAGCTTCATTTAGCTCTACACAGAGAGAGTTTGGTTTTAGAAACTGGTTACTAGCATTGACATTTTTCAGACTATATTGGAAACAGATAACCTCAGATCTGTGTAAGCAAATGCAAAGATTACTAGAATAATAAAAATCCAGGTGATGGAAACTTACAAATTAAATCTGAACTGATTATGTTTGTGGCTGGGTGGGAGGGTGTGGGGGTATGGAGTGGTGTGTGTAGAGAATGACTGAGGATTTTTTTTAGAGCTGGTTTTAAATGTTTCAGTAATAAACAGCTTACCATTTCATTCAGACCAAAAAAAAAAAAAAAGCAAAATGAAAAAAAGATAGCTATTTTCTTTATATTCACCTAGCTAAGTATTCTGAATTTTCACTATTTCCTGAATTGGGAAGCATTGAAAACTTATATGAGAATGACTTTATTATTTTTTTCTAGTTTATCTTATCTATGGGCTTCCTGGATGGCTCAGTGGGTAAGGAATCCACCTGCAATGCAGGAGACGCAGGTTTAATCCCTGGGCTGGGAAGATCCCCTGAAGGAGGTATGGCTACTCACTGCAATGTTCTTGCCTGGAGGATCCCATGGACAGAGGGGCCTGCGAGGCTACAGTTCATATAGCCACCAAGAGTCAGATGTGACTGAAGTGACTGAGAACACAAACACATTATCTGTATCTCTATCTACATGAAAACCCCACCAAATACAATTGTCTGAATAAATTTGTACAAATATACATGTAATCTTGTTTTTGTTTTTGTAAAGTTTTCATTAAAGAAAATCTGTTCAAGTATTTTTATCTATTATACCCAAATTCTGAAGTTAACTGCAGATTATAGTCATGACTTTTATGCACTAAGTAGCCTGAACAGACATATAAGAGCACTTTCAGTGTTCTACGCTAAGCTGCTATACTGTATACTGAACACACACTTGCTAATGTATTCATATATTTAATGTCTTTTCAATGGTATCAAATTACTGGGTGGGGAAATATATTTATGAAAATAAATCATATATCACATTAATGGTAGTTCATATTGCCTGAATTATCAAAAAAAATCTTATTTATAATTCCTAACTCACATTTCTGGAATACTGGATACTGATTTATAGAAGGTCTTTTATTTAAAGAGAGGAAGCAAATTTGGTATTTAGAGTAAACATACTTTCAGGTACAACATTAAGTAAAAGTGAGAGGATCCAAGTTTGGAGAAGCTGAGACAAAGCTAAGTTCTGTGTGAGAAGTGGAGTGATGGAAAGAGGTCATTGGTGTGGGATGCAATTTTGGACAAAGGGGGCTAAAGCAAGTGAGCCTAGTAAGGACCAAACAGGACTAAACAGTGGGGTGAAACAGGAAGGAAGGGGGCAGGGAACAACTTATGAAAGAAGACATAGCCCAAGGATACAACATGAACTGATTAGAATTAAATGGGTCCAAGATGGCAGACAAGTTCACTTCCATTAGACCTTGATCCTCAATCAGCAAGCTAAATGAAGCACCCAGAGGTGCCACGACAGTTCCAAGGCACCATCAAAAGACCAAAAGTGGGTGGTGGCTCCACCCTTTTATCAATATAGTTGGAATAATCCTCCCACACATTAGGTCTATGAAATTACCCAGCCCATAAAAACTAACCACGCCACATTTTGTGACTGCCGCACTCACCCTCTGCAATGGCCCATACTCTGTCTGTGGAGTGTGTTTCTATGTAAATAAATCCATTTCTTACCTATCACTTTATCTCTCACTGAATTCTTTCTGCAATGAAACGTCAAGATTCTGAGGTTCATTAGGTCCTGAAACCAGGTCTGAGATCTCAGTTGGAAGACCATGTGTTTTGGCTGGATTTGAGTCCCAGCCCCATGGGTTAGAGTCCCCATCTGAGGTAAATGGTTTTAGGGACACTCAGAAGAAGCTGCAAGAGAAGAACCCCAAAAAGAAGTAAGAGAAGTGTTTGAAGGAGATGTGTGTACGATGTGTGTACATGATGCAAAGGATTGTGTGATGTGAGTTTTCCCTCATGTCAGACATAAGGGTAATAATAGCTTGTGCGGCAGTAATTATGTGCCAAGCTCTGTCCAGAGTCTTCACATCTATTTAGTTATTTTTCACAATAAACCTATGAAATCAGTAAATTATTTCTGTTCTACAGGTGAGGAAACTGCGGATCAAGAGGTTAAATGATTTTCCTGATGTCATTCAGCAAGTAAATTGCAAAGCTAGGATCCCAACCCAGGTTCTGAAATTAGTGCTTCTGACCTCGATGCTGTACTGCATTTTCCTCTGGAGAAACAGGAAAACCATGCTGCTACAAGGTTGGCACAAGATAGAATTAGAGGCCGGTCTCCTGTCCCAAGAATATCTTGGGGTTAAGTACATAATAATATAAAGGAAAGATTTATAGATGAATTCTTTGTGTTTCACTTGTTTAAGAAGGTTAATTCTGTGCCAAAAGGTTTGCTATAACCTCAAAAACAATCAAAGCATTGTTTCTTCTAAACAGCTATAAACTTGCTTTTGGATTCATTATGGTATGCCTTTGAAAAACTCATAGGGTATCTAAAATATGCATGTATCTGAGCAGACACAACTTTTAAGACTGCTAGCTTAATGTAAAGTTGGAAACTGATCATTCTTATTGCATTTCATTGTATTATTAAATAAGCTTATAGTTGGTTATAAATGAATTGGGAACTAATTGTATTTAGTGCAGGCCAGTTGCTACAATCTTTTTTGTAAACTGTGGCTTTGCTGATTTGAATCCTTACAATAGATGAAAATCTGAGCTTATTTCTTTTCTTTTATGAAACCATAATTAACTCATTGAGTCTGGCACACAAATTTGCATGTGCTCACACTTACTTTCTTACTTTCTCTAGAGGTAATACAATGAAAGAAATTACATTCAGTTCCCTGAAATCTTCTCTTACAAATAAATATCAGAACTTCAAATTCATGCTCACAGATACTTTGCTAGAAGATTGCCCTCTTAAAAAAAAAAAAAAAGAACACTATTGGATTTCACAAGTGGATATGAAATTCAAAATGTTAAGATTCTGCAGTAGAGTTTTTCTTTTTTTTTCTCTTTTATCACTTCCTTACCCCTATGTTACTCCCTTTTCTATTAGCTACCTGGCTGAATATGATTCAGAAAAGTGAATTTATCCATTATAATTATCTTGGGAGACAGACTCTTTCAGTACTTATCTGACGGGCAGTGTCAGTTAATACTGACTTGCCCAAGAGAAGGAAATCCAGAGGACATCGTTTATGAGATGCTGACTGCTGAATGGAGCCTATGTGAGCAGATGGCAGATGCTGTGAGTAAATCACTGGGCAGTCTACCATCAGCCACCTGAGTATTTCTCAGTTCCCACTGAATAGCCATAAATTAAGAGGAGTGCTGAAAAGTCTTGTCGACAATGTCACATGCCTGGAGTGACCAGGCTTTCATCTTTTCCTAGAAAAACAAAACAGGGATCAACCTTAAAATGATTAATAGGTTGAAGGGGCTACTTTATTTCTTAACTTGGAAAATCAATGGAGGCTGCCCTTATTAAAGCTTTATGATTAAAAGATCCTATGTACCATAAAAACTTGTTACATATCTGTCTCTTATTCAACATAATATTTAAATAACTAAGATTTACAGAATGAAATATCTTAAAACATCAGATTAGTTGCTCAAACTAAATACATGTAATATAGGAGAAAACAACATACACCCATAAAACTTAAGCTCTACTTAGCAAATAAATAACACAGTCCAGTTTGTCAATTTTGCTACCTCATTCCTATTCTAAGGGTTTCCAGGCCTTAGGCACATTTCCATTATTTGAGACGAAAAAAAAAAAAACAACCAAAAACACATTCTTCCACCCCCTTATGACTATTAGGAGGTTGTTTTCTTTTTTTTTATAGTTCAAGACACACCTGTGCTGCTACTCATGTAAGTAAATTTAATATATTACAGTCATAAAATACCTCTGATGGTTTGAATTTGGTCCCAAGACATTACCCAAATACTAAGTTTCAGAATTTGTTTACCAGAAATTGCTGCTGTTACTATACCCCTTCTCCATGTGTCTTCTGCTCATAGCTCCTGAACTTGTTCTAGTGGGATTAGCCTCAAAGGCCTGATAATGACTTCAAATTATAAGCCTGGGAGCAGAAAACTGTTTCATCCCTCAAATTCATTTAATATTGGCCTTGCTTCTGTTTAACGTTAAGCTGCTCTTGAGGGCTGCCCTACAAATGAACAGTTCCCCTAGAGTCAGGAAGAAACGTCTGCTCTTTGGTTAACAAAATTTGCTATATTATTTTGTCAGTCTCGTTTCTATTCTGGTGATTTGTTTGGCACTGACCTTTCTTTCAACTCCCCACAGCACTTTACATATGCCGCTATTACAGCACTTCCCTTATTTTGCCTTCAGTTATAGCTATATTTTTACTTATTTCATCATTAAGTATTATGGTCATAGAAGGAACACAACACCTTTCCCTCTCTATAACTATCCCACAGTATGAACTAAATGTCTGTCACTTTCAATTAACTCTTGCTCTGGTGATGAGCCTAATTTGGGAAATTTCAGTTTTGGTAATTCACCCCTCTCCTCCTTTTTTTTTTTTCTTTTTTAGGTTCTAAATGGATAGTTTCTTTTCTTTTGCCATAAAATCATCTAATTCTCTATTAATTTTAAACCCAATACATTGTTAAGCACCTTGATCCAAGTGCACCCCAAAGTTTACATACCAACTACGACTTTCTATTACCAAACATGGTGGTAATCTATCATTCTGTTCCTGCTGTAGGTTGTTCTAATGTTCATCCCAATAGTTTGTTATCCAAACAGGTTTTGGTTTTTTTTTTTTTTGCTTGATAAACAGCAAGCCAAAACTCTGAGATGCCAAAATTTTAGGTGAAAAGGAGATGGGAAGATAAAGCTCAGGTCAGCCATTCTAAAGACAAGGGGTTCAGGGCATTTATGGGATAAAGAATAAAGGATCAGGGTGGTCTGAGGCATGAGGAATGTGGGGGAAACTGTTTGGACAAAGGTACAGTGATTGCAGGCATTATTAAGCTACAGGTCTCTGCACATTAAAACCTGGAGACATTTAGCAGCACCTGAGCATGGAGTTATTGGTCCTCTGATGTTAAAAGGTCACTGAGTGAACACCTGCACACCCCCATTGGGTAGGTAACTGGTCTTGTACTGTCTTAACTCAGTTTAAACTACATACAACTGACTCCAACTCCTGGAAAACAACTTGGCAAACGTCTTGTCTTATTGTAACAATAACAACACGCTGCTTGGAGGATATGCAAGTCTTCTGCAACAGCAAAGAAAACAATCTTGATTAGTAAAGGCAGGTGAAATGGATTTGGCTACTGATTACCCACACTTTTAAGTTTTTTGATAACCATGGTTATGTGTCATTGGACAAAGCAAGGAAAATACCACAGACTCAAGAAGGTAACAGAATCTGGATGCTTCACAGATCAGTGATGAGATGCCCTTCAGTCATAGGAGTGGAGGACAGCTGCAGAATTAGCCTGAGGGAAAGGCATCATGGTTTTATAGAAAATTAAGAGACCACTGGGGTCTAGTTTGGCTTTCACTAACTAAAGTATAATAAGATTAAATATGTGCTCCTTTTCATCTATAAAATGAAGATAATAAAACATACCTCAAAAATTGCTCTAAGTATTAAATCAGATAGCAGTCATTCAACCCATTTACTGAGGTTCAGTCACATGACAGGCTCGGTCAAACCGTGTCTGTACCATTGTGGTAAGTTTGGGGTTAAATCTGGGTATATCTGGATAGGTCCAGAGGGGGCATTTGAAGAGGGTAACCATAGCAGAAGACCTATGGATTAGAGAACTGGAAATGTTAATCTTGTTAAAATAAATTGAGTAAAAGGATATGGTAGCTGTCACTTGGCTAGTTTCCATTTCGGAAGCTAGTTTGGAATGCCTATCTCTGGCAAAGAAGTCATTCATGTTGAGAAATACCTTAATAATAAATGAGAAATCTCCAAATAAAGCTCTGTGCTTATGTGCTTAGTCACTCAACTGTGTCCAACTCTTTGTGACTCCATGGACCATAGCCCGCCAGGCTCCTCTGTCCATGGGATTCTCCAGGCAAGAATACTGGAGTGGTTGCCATGCCCTCCTCCAGGGGACCTTCCTAACCCAAGGATCTCTCACACTGCAGGCAGATTCTTTACCATTTGAGCCAGGGAAATTTATCTATTGTTGATACTGTAGAAAAAGGATGTTCAAAAATGATTCCTAAATATTTTTCAAGTACGATTTTATATGTGTATATATATGTATGTATATATATATACACATATAGACACACACACACTCTGCAGTGTTTTTCAACATCAACAACCAATTCTCCAATTCTCCACACAAGAACTGAGTGTCCAACAAATTGATTCAATTCTGACCCAACTACCCAGAGTTTGTACAGACCCCATAATTAAGGGTTCAGTCCCACAAGGCTGCCGCCGACTTCAGCCACCAGTCATAAGATCTGGAACTTCTGTACTTCTAATCAACTGGCTACAAATGGATAATTCCATGACCCCTTCTCAGGTGCAAAAATTTTCTAGAATTGCTCACAGAGCTTAGGAAGTCACTTTAGATATTATTATTGGTTTATTATAAAGGATACAACTCAGGATCAGCGAATGAAGAGATTCACAGAGCAAGGTATGGGTAAGGGGTGTGGTTCTTCATGCTCTTCCTAACATTCTACTCTCTCAGCATCTTGGCAAGTTCACCAACCCAGAGGGTCTCCAAACTCCCTTGTTCAGGTTTTTGTTTTTTATCTTACAGAGGTTTCATTATGCAGGCATGATTAATTATTAACTCAATTTTTTGCCCTCTTGGAAAGATGGGGCTGAAACTTCTAGACTTCTAACCAAGGTTTGGTCTTTCTAATGACCAACCCTCATCTTGAAGCTGTCTGTTTAGAAGCCCGTTAAGAGTCTCCTTGTTAGAACAAAAGATGCTGTTCTCACTCAGGAAATTCCATGGGACTAGAAGTTCTGTGTCAGGAACTAGAGATACAGACTATGTGTGTATATATATATATATATATATATATATATATATATATATATATATATATGCCATACGTACAAATTCTCCAAGCCAGATTTCAGCAATACATGAACCGTGAACTTCCAGATGTTCAAGCTGGTTTTAGAAAAGGCAGAAGAACCAGAGATCAAATTGCCAACATCTGCTGGATCACCAAAACAGCCAGAGAGTTCCAGAAAAACATCTATTTCTGCTTTATTGACTATGCCAAAGCCTTCGACTGTGTGAATCACAATAAACTGTGGAAAATTCTGAAGGAGATGGGCATACCAGACCACCTGACCTGCCTCTTGAGAAATCTATATGCAGGTCAGGAAGCAACAGTTAGAACTGGACTTGGAACAACAGACTGGTTCCAAATAGGAAAAGGAGTGTGTCAAGGCTGTATATTGTCACCCTGCTTATTTAACTTATATGCAGAATACATCATGAGAAAAGCTGGGCTGGAAGAAGCACAAGCTGGAATCAAGAATGCCAGGAGAAATATCAATAACCTCAGATATGCAGATGACACCACCCTTATGACAGAAAGTGAAGAGGAACTAAAAAGCCTTTTGATGAAAGTGAAAGAGGAGAGTGAAAAAGTTGGCTTAAAGTTCAACATTCAGAAAACTAAGATCATGGCATTTGGTCCTATCACTTCATGGCAAACAGATGGGCAAACAGTGGAAATAGTGTCAGACTTTATTTTTTGGGGCTCCAAAATCACTGCAGATGGTGATTGCAGCTATGAAATTAAAAGATGCTTACTCCTTGGAAGGAAAGTTATGACCAACCTAGATAGCATATTAAAAAGGAGAGACATTATTTTGCCAACAAAGGTCCGTCTGGTCAAGGCTATGTATGGTTTTTCCTGTGGTCATGTATGAATGTGAGAGTTGGACTGTAAAGAAAGCTGAGCGCCGAAAAATTGATGCTTTTGAACTGTGGTGTTGGAGAAGACTCTTGAGAGTCCCTTGGACTGCAAGGAGATCCAACCAGTCCATCCTAAAGGAGATCAGTCCTGGGTGTTCATTGGAAGGACTGATGCTGAAGCTGAAACTCCAATCCTTTGGCCACCTGATGTAAAGCACTGACTCACTGGAAAAGACCCTGATGCTGGGAGGGATTGTGGGCAGGAGGAGAAGGGGACAACAGAGGATGAGATGGCTGGATGACATCACCAACTTGATGGACATGAGTTTGAGTAAATTCTTGGAGTGGGTGATGGACAGGGAGGCCTGGCGTGCTGCGATTCATAGGGTCACAAATAGTCGGACATGACTGAGCAACTGAACTGAATTGAACTCAACTGATACAAACATGGGCTTCCAGATGGTTCAGCAGTGAAGACTCTGCCTGCAATGCAGGAGACATGGGTTTGATCCTTGGGCTGGGAAGATCCCCTGGAGGAGGAAATGGCAACCCACTCCAGTATCCTTGCTAGGAAAAATTCCATGGATAGAGGAGCCTGGTGGGCTATAATCCAAGTGTCACAAAGAGTTGGACATGACTATGTGACTGAATGCACACACACACACACACACACACACACACACATTGTTAAACAAGTAGATATGTTGTAGTTGTTAGAACAGGTCTAACCAAATGCCTAATATTATGCATGTGACTGGATCTCACCTTGAACTACAGAAAAAAGAACACCAAGCTGGATTCATCAGTACACAGGCAGAGAACAAGGAAATTCTTGATAATACCCACAGAGGCAAATGTGTTGACTGGTTGACTGTACTTTCTAACTGATGCAACTGTGATTTTCATCTCATCAGCTTTTTTTACAATGCAACTTTGATACTTCTTCCATGAAGAAGTGTGTTTGCATTCCCTCCTTTTAAGCATGGTGGGAGTTTCAAAACTGTCCAACCAAGAGAGTTAGTGGAAGTGACATGGTGTGAGTTTTGAGGTTAGGTCATAAAAAGGATATGGATTCTACCTTCCTTGCTCTTTTTTGACATACATCATCTGGGGTAGCCAGCCACTTCACTGTGAAGAAGCTCAACCTATTTTTTCTGGGAAAACCACAAGAAGAGAGCCATATATTGAGGACCTAAGTCTCCCCATTTGTTGATTAGCATCAACGAATTTGCAGATATTTCTAGTATATAACCTTCAGGACTTCCATTTGAAGCCTCAGACATTTTGGAGTACAGACAAGTTATCTTTACTGTGCATTGTCTAAATTTCTAATCCATAGAGCCATTAGGTGTAATAAACAGTTATTTTACAATAATAAGCTTGGGGATAATTTTTTTTAATCTAGTTATATGTATTAGTCAGGAGTCTCAAGAGAAACAGGGCCAAAAGGATATACATGAACCCTCTATGGAACAACTGATTCGTTCAAGATTTGAGAAAGGAGTATGACAAGGTTGCCTTCTGTCACCTGTATGTTTAGCCTATATGCTGAGCACGTCATGAGAAATGCAGGCCTGGATGAGTTAGTTACAAGCCGGACTCAAGATAGGCAGGAGAAACATCAACAACCTCAGATATGCAAATAATACCACTCTAATGACAGAAAGCGAAGAGGAACCAAAGAGCCTCTTGATGAGGGTGAAGGAGGGGAGTGAAAAAACCAGCTTAAGACTAAATATTTAAAAAACTAAGATCCTGGCATCTGGCCCCATTACTGCATGGCAAATAGAAGGGGGAAAGGTGGAAGTAGTGACAGATTTCCTCTTCTTGGGCTCCATAATCACTGCAGACGGTGACAGCAGCCGTGAAATCAGAAGATGATTGCTTCTTGGGAGGAAAGCAATGATGAACCTAGGCAGTGTGTTGAAAAGCAGTGACATTACTCTGCCAACAAAGGTCCATATAGTCCAGGCTATGGTCTTCCCAGTAGTCATGGAAGGTTGTGAGAGCTGGACCGTAAAGAAGGCAGAACACCAAAGAATTGATGCCTTTGAACTGTGGTGCTGGAGAAGACTCCTGCAAGTACCTTGGATGGCAAAGAGATCAAACCACTCAATCTTAAGGAGATCAGCCCTGAATATTTCACTGGGAGGACTGATGCTGGAGCTCCAATATTTAGGTCATCTGATGTGAAGAGACGACTCATTGGAAAAGTCCCTGATCCTGGGAAAGATCGAGGGCAGAAGAGAAGAGGGCATCAGAGGATGGATGGCATCACTGATGCAATGAACATGAACTTGAGCAAACTCTGGGAGATGGTGAGGGACAGGGAGGCCTGGCATGCTGCAGTCTATGGGGTTGCAAAGAGTCGGACAAAACTGGGCAACTGAACAACAACAACAATTTATATGTAACAACAACAATATAAATGTAAAATATTTATATAAAATATAAAATATTTATATATAGTAGAGTATATTTACAGTATATAAAGTATATACAGGAGCTCTGATATCCAAGGGCAGAAGAAAATGGACATCACAGCTCAAGAAGGGTAATTTACCCTTCCTCCGCCTTTCTTTTTCTATTAGGCCTTCAGTGGATTGAAAAATGACTGCCCACGTCAGTGAGTGGGTCTCCTTTACTTTGTTCATTGATTCAAATGCTATTTCTTTCAGAAATACAGACACACAGATAAATAATATTTTATGGGCCACCTGATCATCCCTCGGTCAACACATAAAATCACGAGTCCAACCCTGTCAACAGTTTGCCTATATGCATCTCCTTAAACCATACATAGTCTTGAAATAAAGACATTAACAAAGTCATAATTCCATCTAACATGATACAACTATCCTGCTTACAACTGAAAATGCACTAATCCCTTCCCTAGAAGGGGACATAAAGTCCTTGAATAATGTTTACTCATATCTTGATATTGCATAATTTTAAGTCTGATGTAAGATTAAAAATACTTAACAGTGCTATAAAGTTATAAAGTTAGTATAACTTATAAAGTCAGTGTACATGATTTAGGAGTAAAAGAGGAAGAAAACAAAGATATTTGTTTAATATTTGTATATATATTTACACACTAATATATTCATAAAAAAAGAAATACTCATGATAATTACAGTCCTTCTTTTTGGGTCACATTCTTTGTGGATGGAAAGCAATAAGAGTATAGAAATGAAGAAAATTCCTCCTCAAAGATGAAGATAAACTATCCACGGTAATCGAAGAAAGGCAAAATATAAGGATACATATGTAGAAAAGGACTAGATATGGGAGTAAAAAAACAATGAAATTTCCCTCTTGAATTTCAACATTCTTAGTAGAGAAGCAAGATCATCATCAGAGGATGGTAAATGGAAAGGAAGTGTAAGTTGTAACAGAACAGATGATATAACAAAATGAAAAAAAAAAAGTAGGATTAACAGGCAGGAAAAAGGCCTTCTCCAGGATAATGGTCATTAATTTAAAATGAGATGATTTATCATTAGTTGTGGTTTTTTTAAACAGTCATATTTAGCTGTGCTGGTACAAGCATAGAGAAAGAAGAAAGTTATATTTAACCAGGCTTGTACTTTTCTTTGTTAACAGGGATAGTAGGACCTATTGATCTGGAAAAAACAACAACAACAACAAAAAAAAACAGACTTCCAGTTATTTTTCCAGTGAAGATAATTTTTTAGAATCAATAGGAAATTGCAATACAGGGTCTGCAGCCACGGTGAGCCACAGTTAAGTCCGCCCACAGCAAGGGAAGGAGAATACTTTTATAAACAAGAAAAAGAACTTGGGAAAGCTAAGCAAACAGAGTTTTTGCTTTTCCACTGACTGAGTTCTAGCTACGAAAGAACTTTCCCCTTCCTGTCGGGCTCTGCTATCGCACAGGGCGTGAGAGCGCCCCCTTCTGGTCTCCCAACTCTATTTTAATAAGGTTTCTGTTTATTCGTCTTTTACAAACATGAGATGAGGAGGAGTTAAACTTTTTTTGCCAGGAAAATATGACAATGATTGCCATGGAATATAAATTGGATTAGAAGGCCAGAGAAGGCATGAAGAGGGGTCAAGGAAAGTGAAATGGTAAGAGTATCAGTGAGATGGAGATCTCAGTATTTTTGCAGTCAGGATATTAGAAGAGAAATGGAAAGAGGAGATGGTCAGAAACTGAAACTACTTGGAATTAAAACTACAGAAAGGATACAGCTACTGGTAATTACAAGCCTGGTTTATGACTGTTGAAGTAAGTGACTGAAGTTGCATGAGGAAGATAAACTGGAGAGAAAAAGATGAAGGGACTCAAAATCTGGAGAAATAAAAGCATAACCTATATGGATATTGAAGTCACCTAGAAATGGTACAGAAGTCATTTTGGAATAAGTGATGATGTATTAGAGTTCTCCAAAGAAACAAACTAATAGAATATACATGTTAGTGTGGTTTGCTGTCCACTAAACTCTGTGATCTTATCTATTATGACCAGCTTTGGACTAAAATCTACCAGACTCACAAATGCTTGTGCACATTAAAAATATGCTCATACTATTTTGTAGAATCTTGTGAGGCAGCTCTATCTACATTTTGGTTGATATAGGAGTGAACAGTGACTAAAGAGAAGCAACGGCTAAGGAGGTAGAGGGAACCAAGAGAATATATGCCTTCTATAACTCTGAAAGCTTCGGGAGTGTGTGGAGACAGCAGGTTGGGAATTTGATGAGCTGTGAGTTCAGGGTAGTCAAGTTTCCTTTTCAAGAGGCTGGGAGCTGATAGGTCCAGCTCTTTCGGTCTTTATCTTCATACACACATGGTACAATTTACTTAGAGCAACATTTCTTAACTGATTATTTTTTTTTAACAGTCACTTCTCTAAGGAACATTTGTAGCCTACTTTTTCCTAATTGCACCCCCATCCCCACCACCATGAAATTGTAATACTACAGATATACTGTTCATATATTATGGTCCTTTGGAGGGCCGCAAACCACTACAGTTTCTAAATTTTTTTCACTTTCCCCAAGAATCAACTGCTCCCGCTCCTACCCCAGGGGTGATATCACCCTTATGGAGCTTGCGTGATCTGGAGATACAAGTTTTCAGATGCTGAATTTCTCTGTCTAGTGTTCTTTTTACTATAATCATGTTTTCTTGCTCTAGGTAAACTTACTGCTTTATAAAATATTTCTTCAGGAAAAATGATTTGCCATGTATCCTTGTCAAAAATGTCATTCTGCCATGTGGTTTTTTTTCCTTATAACTATTCCCAGTGAGGATTTCCAAGTAGATTTTCCAAAGCAATTTAATTCCTTATTAGAGTGGTTGATTCATGATCATTTAAGCAAGTTTCCACTTTCCTTGAGGAGCCAGTGACTTGTTAAATGGCTTTGTATCATCATGGTCTAATCCTAAGTAATAAAACATGATCCAGGAACAGCTGGTTAAATGACTTGGCCTCCTGGTAGACCTCTCAATTTTTCTAGGACCATAAATCTGTGATCATTTGTAGCAAACGTTCTCTCCATTCACAACAGATGTGGCTGGAAGAACATGATGTGAATGAAGGAAGATAAGGAAAATAATTGTATAATGTTGGCCTCTTTCACAGCTTGAAAGTCCAAATTCTATGTACAATGTATCTTAACATTCCCTTGATGTTATGGGTTAGGGTACAGATTTCCACATGAATATCACACTGTATCTTTTAACAAATATGGTTAGATGGTTTTATGTAACCTTACACATTTCTGAGTTTTTATATAAATATAAAACATATTAGCTTGATCTTATACTCTACTGTCTCCAGAATGGTGACAAAATAAATTTCTTTAGGCTAAATTGGTATTTCATTAAGTCTATCCTAGCAGGTGTATTGGAGAAGGAAATGGCAACCCACTCCAGTATTCTTGCCTGGAGAATCCCAGGGATGGAGGAGCCTGGTGGGCTGCTGTCTATAGGGTCGCACAGAGTCAGATCCGACTGAAGCAACTTAGCAGCAGCAGCAGGTGTATATGTATGTGTGTGTGTATAACAATTGTTTATTGTATGATAACATATATAACAGGTTTTATTATATAGTATATTATGTATGTATACATGTCTGTTAGGGCTGCCATAACAAAATCCCACAGAGTGGGTGGCTTAAATAACAGATATTAATTTTCTCACTGTTTTAAAGGCTAAAAGTCCAAGATCCGGGGGTTGGAAGGTTTAATTTCTCTGGAGGTCTCTCTCCTTGGCTTCTCCTTTTGTCCTCATATGGCCTTTGTTCTGTGTATGTACATCCCTGCTGTCTCTTTCTTTCTCTTCTTATAAAGTCGTCAGTTATACTGGATTTCAGCCTAATCTTATGACCTCATTTAACCTTAATTACTTCCTTAAAGGCTCTATCTCCATATACAGTCATATTAGGGGCTTAGGCCTTCAATACATGGATTTTGAGGGGAACATTCAGTCCATTTTATTTATTTGAAAAATAGCATATCTAGTTACCATGAATTTGCTTATAAATATATCCCACTTAATGACTCTAGAAATGATAAAATGATAACTTCACATACAGGAATCATACTATCAATTTGTATCTGGACTGTGTATCAAATTCTCTCTTATTCCACTGCTTCCTTTCTGATCAGAGATATTAGCGAAGGGAAGTATATTAATTTTTCTGGATATTAGCAGGGGAGTTGAAATTTAGGAAGTACTTCTAGTCACCTATTACTTATTATAGAACTTGAACTTTCCTTTTTAAAATCAGTAAACTCAAAGTGAGTAAGTTACTCCCATGTTTCTTCTGTCTGAAACATTAAATACTTAAACAAAATGTCTGCGTGACAGCAATATAGAGTGTTAAACCAAGCCAGATGTTCAGGTATTTTTATATGTGATTTGACTTAAAACTTAGATAGCATAAATTTGTCCTTAAGTTATAGCTATACACACCATTACATATTGCCACTGCTTGCCGCAACTCCACTTTGTTCTTAGAAAATGGCATCTCACTGGACACATGAAAACACAATTTGCATTTTTCTCCTCTAAACATCTTGTAATTACTTGCTTTTCAGGTCAGTATCTACAGCTTTAACTCATGTTTTTAAAAGTGCAATAGCTCCATAATATGGATACTAAATAATTTATTCAGTTTTTATAATAATGGTCATTACTGTTTCACTCTAAATAATGATGTATTAAATACTATTATAATATATTCTTATCTACTGTTGCATTTGTTTCAGAAGGGGAAAATCTTACAAGTAGGATTGCTTTGTCAAATGTGTGCATATTTCACATTTTACAAGAGCTACCAAATATCTTTATAGAAATATATATTAGCAACTTTATACATATTTACACCACTGGCTTTTAAGATTCTCAGTTTCTTATGCTTAATCAACACTTGATATCATCAATAGTTTCATTTATTTTTTTCACTTTGCAAATTTTTAATTAAAAATATATTTGAGACATATTATACATATAAAAAGAATATCCAATTTATTACTTAAACTGAGGTATAACTGATATGCAATATATAAATTTTAGGTCTATACTATAGTGATTGAACTTCTGTATACATTGTGAATTTTCCACCAATTTATGAGGGGTATTGTGGATATGTATACATGTTTGTTCAATGTGGTTTTGATTATAGTAGTCATGTAGCAAGTTTAAATGATTATGATTCAATGCTTATAATAAAATAGGTTTCCATTGCCAAAATTAAGTGAAAATGAAATAATTATCTTATCTGGATGATTTATGAAAAAAATGTTCATATTGTAGCCTTAATTCTCTAGGTAATGTCTTTGCAGTCCTAGGTCTTCAAAAGCTGGTGGTATACTCAGGATAAATGGGGAACACCTTTCCTTCAATATTTAATATGATGGCACGGTGTAAACTGCCACAATGCCACAATTAATTTTTCAAATACAGTTTTGTCAAATGCAATTTAAAGTAGGCTCATTTAGCTAAAAAAAATCCTCTCATAACATAGAATACATTTCTGCTTTAAAATTTAACTAAAGTTGTGTGATACACAAATATGCATAACAAAATAAACTTGGAAAGCCAAAAGATCCATTTTGGCTTGACAGAAAGGAACTTGCTTCCTTTCCTGTACAGAGCAGCTGTCATGTCAGAGGCACCTTGTCCTGGTAGGGAATTTGGCTCTAAAAACCTTGAAGCTTCTGAAGCAATTTAAATACGATCTCTAATGACTTTGGAGTGGATTAGCCCTTGACCTTTCTGTTCCCATGGCATTTTTTCCATCCAGCTCTGACATATGTAACAGAAAATTGTGTTCTTCAGATCACTTAGAAACTTCCAATTATGTCAAGAGGCTTAACTTGATTTTTGATTGACTTATAATGACAAGAGCTGATCTTTAAAGGGGGTTAAGATGCAAATCAGTGCTCATTGGGACTCTTATTTTATTAGCTGTAATTCTGTTAATACTAAAAGGAGACATTTAAAATAATAAAGTTGTGATTTATGTTTATGTGATTTGAAAAAATTGTAATTGATTTTCAAAGGAGTCCACACTATATTATTTGATACAATGTTTGTTTCTATATTACTTTTCATCATTGCCTCTTTACTTTGAAAATTTATACAAGAAGTCTAAAAAATACAGTGTATCATAAGTTCAAGAGATAAAAATTGTTTGTACCACAATTTGGGAAAATGTAGTTAGATAACACACTATAAAAGGAATAATAAGGAAACCTATTGAAATAATGAAAATGAGTAACTGACATATAAAGCTCTTAAAAAACAAAGTTTCAACTGCAAATAGAAGAGGAAAGAAGCAAATATGAAAGATAAGCTGAGACATGAAAAAGAAACATAGAAAATTCTAGCATGGTAAATAGAAACAACCAAAATGATCACTAAAGTACTTTGTGCTTTATAAGGATAATGTCAGTTTTATACAAACATTGTTGAAGAAGGGAAAGAAAATTATATATATATATATATGTATATATATATATATATATATATATATATATATATATAATTGAACTTTAGAAAAGAATTTTATAATTATTTATGTAGATCCACACAGGATGAAAGTATAAACTATGAAAAATGGATAATTCATATTATGAATGTGTAATTTAAAGGCACTGATAATAGTATATTTTCATTCAAGTTTATAACTCTGGAATACATTTCTAAATGAAACAAACCAGAAGGAAGACTTGCAGTTATTCCTGTAAGTGAGGAGTTTAGATTCTTTTTAAAAATCTGCTTCTTTCAGCCAAGTATAAATCTGTTAGGTCATGATGTTGTTTTGAATTTCAGTCTTGTGTCCTAGCAATGTAAGCCCTAACCTCATTTATGGGATATACAGTGAAGGTGTTAGATAAATGTATGACAATTTCTCTTAGTTTAAATTATACATTTATTTAATTTCTCTACATAGTCTTGTATGCAAAGATAATAAAAATATGGGTTGAGTTATGTACTGCAAAAATTTAGATACTGAAATCCTCAGAAGTACTGCCGAATGTGACCTTATTTAGAAATAGGTTTTTATAGATATAATCATTTAAACTAGGATGAGGTCATATTGGAGCAGGGTATGCCCCGAATCCAGTGTGACTGGTATCCTTATAAAAGAATGCCATGTGAAGAGACAGATATACACACAGGCAGATGAAGGCAGAGATTTGGATGATGTTTCTACAATCCAAGAGCCATAACAATTTTCATCAAATCACCAAAAGCTGGGTGAAGAAGCATGGAACTTACTCCTTTTCATAGCCCTCTGAAGGAACCAGGCCTGTTAACATCTTATCTTAGCCTCCAGAACTGCAAGACAACATGGTTCTGATGTTTAAGTCATGCAATTTGTGGTACTTTGCTATAGCAGCCCTAGCATACTAATATAAATGAGCATCCTTTAATCCCATTTTTCTATACTGCAGTTAAAACCAATAGAAAGACACAGTACAGAGTAAATCAATAAGTTTAGAGCAGAGAAATTATGAGTTATAGTGCTAAGAAGAAGACAAGTACAATTTAAACAATTCAAGTGGATATTTACCAATAATTTGCAAAAACATAAATTAATGACATGATGAATAAGGACCAATGCTGTGGTAAGAATTCCTTCTTCCTGCACAATGGGAAGAACAGATCTGACTCCATATTATATCTGTTCTGCTGCCTGTGCTCAATCATGTTTTGTAAAAGAAGTTGCTTGCAGCCTGACAGATACAGAATAGCTTTTCTCAGGACTCTGACTTTTAAGAGTCTATTAATATAGAGATAAAAATTTACAGAACAGAGAATAACATTTGTCTCACTGGAGGTTTACAGAAATATCACTGTATGTCAACTAAATCTCAATAAAACTAGCTGAAACAAAAGACTCATGTCTAACTTTAGGTGTACAAATGAACTTTGTAGGATGGAGTTTCTTCACATGGTCCCTTCTTTTGGTTCCAACAATTTACTGGAAGAAGGGGTCTTTAGGTAAGATGAGGATGGAGAAGGAGACTAGTGACATCATGATCCAGTTAAATTCCAACAAAAGCTACTGTAATTTACCTCACCTTAATCAACACATGAAATTGATTGACAGTCTGCAGGGTCTATTTTTTCACTGAGGTTTACAATATGCTGAATGGTCTAGGGTATTAGGCTGTTCATTAAAGAATCTGACCATTTCTTCTCACTTGTAGAGCTATATTCATACTGAAAGTCAGGTGTTAACTTCTCAAGGTTGTTTATGCCAATTTTACTTGTTAACATAATAACATAATTCAATTAACATGCAAAGCAGTGAAATATGAATGCAAATAGAATAGAAATTAAAGATACAGTTTCCACTAATGGAACGCTTTGGAAAATCTTGATAAAGACAAGTCAATCAAAAAATTGCTGTCAAATTTAGTATGGTTGAAATAACTATTAAAAATTGAGAGAAAAAGTTTCAAAATCTAGAAATACTATTCATTCAAACAGCTATGTAAGTATTTTTGAGTTCTTAGTCTCTTTAACAAATTTTGAAGTGAAAATCCTAGATGACTATAGGTGTACTTTATATTAAATACTATGAAAACTTCATTTAATGAACACATTTTCAAAAAATAGATCTGGTTATACATCACAAAATTGGTAAATGAACACATATAAATAAGATGTATATATTTTTATACGTTTGTTTTAAAATTCCACACCTAAAATATGTTAATTAACTCAGCAAACCACTAGCTCTACCCAGATAGGAGGATGTCAGAGATCTTGTTCTCAGTCTGAAATGATCTGCAATCCCCCACTCTATGTTCACAGACAACTGCATGGAAGCAAATGATCAAGAATCTGCATATGGTTGGGAGGACTAAGAAATAAAAGTGATGGAAATAAACACAAGTGGAGAAAAAATAGGATAGGAATCATGCAAAAGACAATCTCTTCACGGACTGGACTGTAAAATTACTGAAAGGCAAAAGAAAAAACAGCACTTTGCATTTCTTTCGGACTTTTGGTGTGTTCATAGTGTTAGTCACTCAGTCCTGTCCGACTTTATGCGACCCCATGGACCACAGTCCACCAGGCTCCTCTGTCTGTGGAATTCTCCAGGCAAGAATACTGGAATGAGTTGCCATTCTCTTCTCCAGAGGAATCTTCCTGACCCAGGTGTTGAACCCATGTCTCCTTCATTGTGGGCAGATTCTTTATCATCTAAGCCACCATAGTGAGATTTCTAAAATGTACGTTTTTATTTCTTTTATCTCTGTTCACCTAAAGTTAAATGTTAAAGGCATAATTAGTTTGCTATAAGGTAATATTTATCTTATTCAGTGGAGAGACTAAACTGGACTGACCTTGAGGTGGAGCACAGAGCAGATGTGATGGTTCTGCATGAGGACAGGGTTCAGAGCCCAAGTTCTCAACCACTTTGCTATGCTTCCTCATCAACAATTGCTTTCAGGAAAATGACACAATATTTAAATTGGCCAAAATGTCTCACACTTGATCGTAAAGTATTTTTATATCCACAATGTACTTTTTTTCTTTCCATTTTGGAGGCTATGGAAGGACTTGAAGTTATAGTACTCTGTTCAAAAGAAGGAGGAAGGAAGGAAAGAACTGAATTGAGACTCTTTGTAAAAGAACTGTAATTTGATGTGAAACATTTGGTGAGAGAAATAAAATTAAAAAGCACATCCCTAATACATCCTTACTTTTAAATAAAGCTGTATTTTGAATATTTTATGTGCTTTGGCCAACTACATTCAGAAACCAAGAAACAGGTCTAAACATTTTCTTCAATTTTCCCAGACCTGAGTGGAGGAGACAAAAAAATAAGTTTGGAGAGATTAAGTGGTAAATAATTAAAGAGTTTATTTATATTGCATGTGTATATTATTAAAGTGCTAGAATAATAGGGCCTCCCAATTTGTCCCATAGGTCACCAAATGCTACATATATCTTTCACAGGTTAGCTTATATTCTGAAATATTAAACTTACATCTTATTCCAACATGACCTATACCTTAAGGTTCTTAGATACACAAGAAGATATGAACTATACAGGACAAATAATTTTCTTTAGATAAGCATGTCTTATGGAAAATCACAATAAATGTATTGTTTAGAAATACATTTTTAACGTTTCCCAAACTGAGGACAAAGAGATACTCAAAAATAGCAAAAATACTGTGGTCTCATTCCACCTAAATTAGAATAGGCTAATACTATGTTGACCTTGAAACTCTTGAGTACACTACAGAGTCAAATGAGGCACATGAATTGAAAGCAAAGCTCCATTTTTGTGAAATTAATGTTTTTTTTTTTCCTTTTAGAAAGAGAACTGAATCAACACAGGTTGACCAGTAAGAAAACTGCCAAAGAGGAGATTGTAGTAATCCTGGAAAGAGACAATAGTAATCCGGAACTCAGTTCTTTCTAGAAATAAGATATATTTTGAAAGAGTTCCTAACTAATTATTTGTAGAATCTGAGAAAAAGCAAATCAAGAAAATCCTATAATTTTTAGTAACCAGAAGTATGAAACTTGGGGGAAGATAATGCATTTAGTTTTGGACAGGATGTTTGAGATGCTGCTATTAGACATCCAAATAGAGATGTCAAATAAGCATTTGAATATATGAATTTGGAGTTTGAGAGAGGGAGAAAAACAGATATGGGTAGGGATACAAATTTGAAAATTCCTAGAGTAAACATGGTATTTAAATCAGGAGATTTGATAGTATCACTAAAGGAATATACCCAGAAAAGAAAGGAAGAGCACGCCTTAGACCGGTCCACACCGACATTAAGAGATCAGGATTGAGGAGAGGAGGAATTGACAAAATTGTTAAGGGAGACTGGAAAAAAAGAGAGGTGTTTTGTAAACCAAATAAAAAAGAGTTCATTGTGCAACAGTGTCAAATACTTCTCATATATTAAATGTGGCTCAGTTCAGTTCATTCCCTTAGTAGTGTCCAACCATTTGCGACTCCATGGACTGCAGCACACCAGGCTTCCCTGTCAATAACCAACTGCTGGAGCTTACTCAAACTTATGTCCATCAAAATGGTGATCCCATCCAACCACCTCATCCCCTGTCATCTCCTTCTTCTCCTGCCTTAGGTCTTTCCCAACATCAGGCTCTTTTTCAGTGAGTCAGTTCTTCACATCAGGTGGTCAAAGTATTGGAATTTCAGCTTCAGCATCAGTCCTTCTAATGAATATTCAGGACTGATTTCCTTTAGGACTAATGGGTTGGATCTCCTTGCAATCCAATGGACTTTCAAGAGTCTTCTTCAATACCACAGTTCAAAAGCATCAATTCTTTAGCACTCAGCTTTTTTCATAGTTCAACTCTCACATCCATACATGACTACTGGAAAAACCATAGCTTGACTAGAAGGACCCTTGTTGGCAAGATAATGTCTCTGCTTTTTAATATGCTGTCTAGGTTGGTCACAGCATTTCTTCCAAGGAGCAAGCATCTTTTAATTTCATGACTGCAGTCACCGTCTGCAGTGATTTTGGAGCCCCAAAATATAAAGTCTCTCACTGTTTCCACTGTTTCCCCATCTATTGGCCATGAAGTGATGGGACTGGATGCCATGATCTTAGTTTTCTGAATGTTGAGTTTTAAGCCAACTTTTTCACTCTCCTCTTTCACTTTCATCAAGAGGCTCTATAGTTCTTTGCTTTCTGCCATAAGGTTGGTGTCATCTGTGTATCTGAGGTTATTGATATTTCTCCCAGGAATCTTGATTCCAGTTTGTGCTTCATCCAGCCCTGCATTTCACATGATGTACTCTGCATATAAGTTGAATAAATAGAGTGACAATATACAGCCTTGACATATTCCTTTCATGATTTGGAAATAGTCTGTTGTTCCATGTCAGTTCTAACTGTTTCTTCTTGACCTTCATACAGATTTCTCAAGAAGCAGGACAGGAGGTCTGGTATTCCCATCTCTTTAAGAATTTCCCACAGTTTATTGTGATCCACACAGTCAAAGATTTTGGAGTAGTTAATAAAGCAGAAGTAGATGTTTTTGGGGAAGTCTCTTCCTCTTTGAATGATCCGATGGATGTTGGCAATTTGATCTGTGGTTTCTCTGCCTTTTCTAAAACCAGTTTGAACATCGGGAAGTTCACAGTTCACATATGGTTGAAGCCTGGCTTGGAGAATTTTGAACATTACTTTACTAGCGTGTGAGATGAGTTCAATTGTGTGGTAGTTTGAACTTCTTTGGCATTGCCTTTCTTTGATATTGGAATGAAAACTGACCTTTTCTGGTCCTGTGGCCACTGATGAATTTTCCAAATTTGCTGACATATTGAGTGCAGCACTTTAACAGCATCATATCCTTGACTTCACATTCCAGGATGTCTGGCTGTAGGTGAGTGATCACACTATCATGGTTATCTGGGTCATGAAGATCTTTTTTTGTATAGTTCTTCTGTGTATTTTGCAACCTCTTCTTAATATATTCTGCTTCTGTTAGGTCCATACCATTTATTTCCTTTATTGTGCCCATCTTTGCATGAAATGTTCCTTTGGTATCACTAATTTCCTGGAAAATATCTCTAGTTTTTCCTATTCTATTGTCTTCCTCTATTTCTTTGCATTGATCACTGAGGAAGGCTTTCTTATCTCTCCTTGCTCTTCTTTGGAACTCTGCATTCAAATGGATATATCTTTCCTTTTCTCCTTTGCCTTTTGTTTCTCTTCTCAGCTATTTTAAGGCCTCCTCAGACAGCCATTTTGCCTTTTTGCATTTCTTTTTCTTGGGGATGGTCTTGATCCCTGCTTCTTGTACAATGTCACGAACCTCTGTTCATAGTTCTTCAGGCACTCTGTCTATCAGATCTAATCCCTTGAATCTACTTGTCACATCCACTGTATAATCATAAGGGATTTGATTTAGGTCACACCTGACTGGTCTAGTGGTTTTCCCTACTTTCTTCAATGTAAGTCTGAATTTGGCAATAAGGAGCTCATAATCTGAGCCACAGTCAGCTCCCGGTCTTGTTTTTGCCGACTCTAAAGAGCTTCTCCATCTTTGGCTGCAAAGAATGTAATCAGTCTGATTTTGAGATTGACCATCTGGTGATGTCCATGTGTAGAGTCTTCTCTTGTGTTGTTGGAAGAGGGTGTTTGCTATGACCAGTGTGTTCTCTTGGCAAAACTCTGTTAGCCTTTGCCCTGCTTCATTCTGTACTCCAAGGCCAAATTTGCCTGTTACTCCAGGTAATTCTTGACTTCTTACTTTTGCATTCTAGTCCCCTATAATGAAAGGGACATCTTTTAAAAGTGTTGGTTCTAGAAGATCTTGTAGGTCTTCATAGAACTGTTCAACTTCAGCTTCTTCAGCATTATTGGTTGGGACATAGACTTGCATTACTGTGATACTGAATGGTTTGCCTTGGAAACAAACAGAGATCATTTTTTTGTCTTTGAGATTGCACCCAAGTACTGAATTTCAGACTCTCTGGTTGACCATAGAGGCTATTCCATTTCTTCTAAGGAATTCTTGCCCACAGTAGTAGACATAATGGTCATCTGAGTTGAATTCACCCATTCCAGTCCATTTTAGTTCAGTGATTCCTAAAATGTTGATGTTCGCTCTTGCCATCTCCTGTTTGACCACTTCCCATTTAACTTGATTCATGGACCTAACATTCCAGGTTCCTATGCAATATTTCTCTTTACTGCATTGGACTTTACGTCCATCTCCAGTCACATCCACAAGTGGGCGCTGTTTTTGCTTTGGCACCATTTCTTTGTTCTTTCTGGAGTTATTTCTCTCTCCACCCTTCTCCAGGAGCATATTGGGCACCTACAGACCTGGGGAGTTCATCTTTCAGTGTCAGATTTTTTTGCCTTTTCATACTGTTCATGGGTTCTCAAGGCAAGAATACTGAAGTGGTTGGCCATTCCCTTCTCCAGTGCACCACATTTTGTCAGAACTGTCCACCATGACCCATCCATCTTGGGTGGCCCCTACGCATGGCTCATAGTTTCATTGAGTTAGACAAGGCTGTGGTTCCTGTGATCAGTTTGGTTAGTTTTCTGTGATTGTGTTTTTCATTGTCTGCCCTCTGAGGTATAAGGAGAAGAGGCTAATGGAAGCTTCCTGATGGGAGAGACTGACTGAGGGGAAAACTGAGTCTTGTTCTGATGGGCACGGCCATGCTCAGCAAATCTTTAATCCAATTTTCTGTCAATGGGCGGGGCTGTATTCCCTCCCTGTTGTTTGACCTGAGACCAAACTGTGGTTTGATCATGGAGGTGAAGATAATGATGACCTCCTTCTAAAGGACCTGTGCACACACTGTTGCATCCACTGATGCCGACCCTGCAGCAGGCCACTGCCGACCCTCGCCTCTGCTGGAGACTCCTGGACACTCACAGGCAAGTCTGGGTCAGTCTCTTGTGGGGTCACTGCTCCTTTCTCCAGGGTCCTGGTCTGCACAAGGTTTTGTGTTAAGTGTGGTAAGTACTGAGAATTGGCTATTGGACTTTGCAGAATGGAAGTCATTGGTGATTTTAACTAGTTTCTATGGACCAAGGAGAACAAAACTCTCACTGAAGTGAGTTTAAGAGAATGGGAAGATTGGACAACTCTTCTAAAAGCAAAGAAGTTGAATGATAGATGGTAATAAAGAATTAGAACAAGAGAAGATTTTAAATTTTGTTTTATTGTATTTTCAGATAGTAGTGATCACAGTATATTGGAATGTTGATGAAAAGGGTTCAGTAGATTATAAGGCATTGATGATTTAGGAGAAAAATCCTGGATTGCTATTCTTGAGCAGAAAAGTGATAACACCTAATCCATGTGGGAAGGACTAGCTTTAGACAGAAGCAAGAATAATTCATTCACGGCTTTCAACTCCTGAAATTTCTAAAGTACAAGTCAATACAAACCATTTGCTTCTTTGTAGACTTTTGTTCATATTTGAGTTCTTTCTTTAGTAGAGTATAGGGGTTTTCACTCAATGATTTGTTTTAATATTACAAACTTCATTGGTATCTGTCATTATCCCTCTCTCCAATTACTCTTCTGGTTAATTTTTAATTTACTATCATTTTTTTCTGTAAGATTTACAGACAGAGATATAAGAGAAGTTTTAAAAAAGCATTCATATCAAAGGATCTTTTAATTTGCTATTTTAGACTGTCATAAGATTGTTTATATTATAAATGAGAGAGGGTAGATGAATTCCTATTTCATTTTTTCTGTGTTTGTCATATTTTAGGTAGTGCATGGATAATATTTTCAATTTTCATATTTACTACCTTATTTTAATGGATTTTCATCTTTATCTACTACTTGGCAAGTGACTGATTTTCATTTACCACTGTGATATATGTTTCCTATACTAAATAAATTTATTAAAGTCAAATAATGAGTTGGCTTAAAATTTAAAAGGTAACTAAATAATAGTACATGTGACTTGCTGATACGGGAATACTCATGACTACAAATGATATTAGTTTTGAAAACATATGTGTGCACGATGGCTATTTTATGTGTCAACTTGATTGGACCTAGGAGAGTTCAGATAACTGGTAAAACATTATTTCTGGGTGTATCTGTGAGGGTATTTCTGGAAAAGATCAGCACTTGAATCAATAGAGTGAGTGAAGAAGATCTACCCTTACCAGTGTGGGCAGGCATCATACAATCTGTTGAAGGCCCAAATAGAGCAAAAGGATGGAGGAAGCATGCATTTAATATCTCTTCTTAAACTGGGTTGCCTATCATCTTCTGTCCTTTGACATTAGAGTTCCTAGCCTCTGAACCTGGACTCTGTTACACCACCAGCTTTCCTGGTTCTCCAGCTTGCAGAAAGTGTACTGTCAGACCTCAAGGACTTTCAAATCTATGTGCCAATTTCCACAATAAATCTCCTCGTCGCTTCAGTTGTGTCTGACTCTTTGTGACTGTTTGGCCATAGCCCACCAAACTCCTCTGTCCATGGGATTCTCCAGGAAAGAATACTGGAGTGGTTTGCTGCGCCCTCCACCAGGGGGTCTTCCTGACCCAGGGATCAAACCTGTGTCTGTCTCCTGCATTGGCAGACAGGTTCTTCACCACTAATGCCACTTAGGAAGCTCATATACACATTGTGTATGTATGTGTGTGTGTGTATGTGTATAAAATTTTGGTTTGATTCTCCAGAGAACCCTGACTAAAACAGTCTGCTTAGACTATAAAGATTTCTCTTTCCCTGAAAACAGTAGCTTTTCCATGGACATCTCTCTGTTCCCTGGACACTAATAATAAGGTATACACAAAACAAAAGAAACAAATATTTGCTTCTCATGTTCTACAGCATCATCATTTTTAAGCTACAATATAGAGTTGTTAATACTGATGGTAGCTATTAAGCTATAAATATTCACCAAGCAACCAACATTTTGGTGTAAATAAGATTACCTATCCCTTTTCAATTTGATTACCAACTAAAAGGTATGTGAAGATATGTGTAAAAGATGTGTAAGGTATGTAAAAGATGTGTAAAAGGTATGTAAAAGATATGTGAAAAATCAAACAGATTATTAGACATTTTACGTGAAGGGAGGTTCTACAGATTTAGGGGAATATTAAGAACAGATGAACTGAAAGGAATGTAAAAGGCAAAAGTGTTTTGTGGTAGCCAGAAGGGTTGGTAGTAGGAAAAGGGTTGATAGGGAGTAAAGATGACAAGAGGAATAGCTAAAGAAGACATGAATAAGCTTGGTTTGTTTCAACATTTTTGTCAATGTCAGTCTGCAAGTAAATATTAGCATCAATTTATAAATCTTTTGAACATGAATTCTGTATGTTATTCTATAGTCTAATTATTTTATATAGGTTAATGAGCATAGCAATTATTGGAAGTTATTTGTGCTTGTTTACCAGCTTTGTGTAGCTCTCAGATAATTTTTTAAGCACACATATTTCTATAAAAATCTTCAATTATAAAACATGCATTTATAAAATTATTTTTAAATCAAGTAAATGATTTTTTTGGACTCTCTTATGATATTTCACTACTTATTTAGTGGTAACTGAATTGTCTAGCAGCACCAATTCATGTGGTGATTGTTTAAAGACATAAATAATTTAAGTAAAGGTAACAAAAATAAAGAGCTAAAGAAAATACTAATCAGGGAAAATGTGTACCTACAATTAACAGTTATCTTTCCATTCTTCATCATCTAAATTAACTACAGTGCCTGAAATTTATGGAACATATTTCTTTGGCCCTTGGAAACACCTTATTTAGTTATCATGTATCATTCAGATTTTACACTGTATCAAAATTAGTTTATATGTTTAAATATTTATAAGAAATAACCCAAACAATTAAAATGCCTTTTCAATTAAAATCTATTAGACTAGCAATGTTGTCATTGGAAATTTAACTTATTAAATATTCATACTAGTATTAAACATTTATCGTACAAAAGTTGAAACAATATTAGATGAACAATATGTGACTCATTTGTTTCTTATTGAAGCATTTGACTGAACAACAATGTTTAAACAAACTGAAATACTCAAAAATATTCAAAAGGAATCTTAGATTTATAACACCATGGTTGTGAAATCATGTGTTTTTATTCCAAGAGGTTTAATTACTAATCACATTTCTCTTCAGATCATACAAACTTTTTGTCTTTTACAAAATGGCTTACTCATTACTCACTACTCACTGCTATTCTTTCCCAGTTCCCATTTTTTCCTCTAAATTTCTTCAAAAAATGAACTTATTCCAAAACTGTAAATTAATTATCAAAATCTATATTTTAAAATGAAAAAATTAAGATAAATAATAATAAAACAAAATATCAAATATCTGTGTTTTTTTAAGGCTAGAAAACAATGGTTTATGCTTTTACATTTTTACTCCCTAAAGTCTGGTTTTAGGTAGAGGATGCTGAGGATGTGAAGAACCACACAAAGTCTATGGTTAACTTATGAGAAAATTTCTTATTACCTAGTTTTTATAGGATAGTTTAAACATTGCCACTTCAACAAGGCAGGTAAAAAAGAATTTTAAAAAAAAATACTTAAAGGGAATTATGGGGAGGGGAGGCTCCAGATCAGTAGTTATTAATCTAAGAGAGTTAACTTTCTTGCATTAGGAAAATATTCAGAGTGAGTGAGTTGCAATATTGCTATTAGAATCACTCAAGTTTATCACCCTAGATCAAGAGGGAACCTGTGTATAACATCTGCTTTCCTATTCTGTTTTAAACCTACTCTAATCAAGTTTTCATCATCATCATGACACTGAAACTTCTCTTATAAAGGAACAATCTTCATATTATTTGTCTGGCAGCCACAATTAACATTTAGTCTCTCTGAAAGTGAAAATGTTAGTCACTCAGTCATGTCTGACTTCTTTGCAACCTCATGGACTGCAGTCCACCAGACTTCTCTGTCCATGGGGTTTCCCAGGCAGGAACACTGGAGTGGGTTGCCATTTCCTACTCCAGAGTATCTTCCTGATGCAGGGATCCAACCTACGTCTCTTGTGTCTCCTGCACTGGTAGGCAGATTCTTTACTATTGCACCACACGGAAGAATAGTATTTAAGACTAAACAAAAAATCAAGTGCAAAGATTCAAGACTCTGTGTGTTTAAGGAGCAGTGAGAGGTTGTGGAAGCTGGAGAGGAGTGAGTGAGGAGTAGATCTACAGGGCTTTGGTCAGAGAGGTAACTGGTGTCACAACTTGGAGGGCCCCATAGGGCAGTGGAAGGAACATAGATATTATCCTAACTGGAAAGTTACTGGGAGGTTTTGACAAAATATTTTGACAGTTTGTCTTATGTTCCACCAGCGATGCTAATGACCTTAACTCTCAAGTTTTCTAGATTTGCATGTAAAAATATCACTTAAAATTATGCTAAATACGAGGCAGTCTCACAGCACATGCTACAAAATTTCAAAGTCCTTTTTCCATCATCTGAGTTATTTTTAAACAAAAATCCCTTGAAGTGTACAAACACTACCACAGAGTCAAAAAGCAAAGAACTATTGAATTAGACTGAGAGGAAAGATGTGCAGCATTTTTCACAAGAATATTTTAAAGACCAGCTTTTCAATACGTACAGACTTCCAGGGATAAGATAAACAAAAACGGGATGTGACGTACCACATGACTGTAATTTACACAGTTGTATGGTATATCTGAAAGCTGTTAAGAGAGTACATCCTAAGAGTTTTCATCACAAAGGAAAATAGAAAAGTTTTTCTTTTTGCAGCTATATGAGAGCTACACGGATGTAACCAAACTTATTGTAGTCATCATTTCACAATATACATAAGCCACAACATTATGCTCTAAGCCTTAAAATTATATAGTTCTGTATATCAATTATATTATATCTCAATACAGCTAGCAGAAAGGAAAGACTTGTATCTAATTGCCTACTCAACCTTCTATCCACATCTCCTGTAGACAAATCAAACTGAACATTTTCAAAACTTAACTACTGACCTTTCCTCAAAATTCTGCTTCTTGTCAGTATTTCAGTGACCAGAGGAAAACCATATAATTTATCATTCAAACTAAGTACTTTCAAAGTAAAAGCTGTACTATATTGGATTACAGGCACAAATGGAGATGGAAGAATCTGGAATGTAGAGCCACCCAAGAAATCCATTCGTCAATACTCAGGTTAAAAGACACAGGCACACAAATCAACAGAGAAACCACCTTGGAGGCACCTCTGACTCCTCTCTTTCTCTTAAACAGCCACCATTCAATTCTTCTCCAATTCTCACTCATCTGTGTCTCCCATTTCATTCAAAGTCAAAGCCAAAACCTTTAACACGACTTACTATACAACATACATCCAGGCTTCCTTCACGCTTCGACTGTGCTTCTTACCTTTCTTTTGCCCACTCAGATCACCCCAGCTGCCATGATTTCCTTGCCTCAGCATCTTGGCTCCAATGTCTACAATATCTTCTAGATATCTTTTTGGCTTGCTCTCTCAACAAGAGAAAGGTTTACTGAATGAGTTCTTGTGGCTCCATTGATATCCTCTCAACAACCCCTTAAAAAAAAAAACAAACTACAATATTGTAAAGTAATTAGCCTCCAATTAAAACAAATAAATTAATTTTAAAAAATTGCATGTGATCCCTCAACACCCCTCTCAACATTCCTTACCACTTTTTAATATGCTGTATAATTTACTCATAAATGTTTTATTATCAGTTACCCCCTGATAAATACAAGTTCTGTATGTTTGTCAATATATTTCAGGTGTCCAATGTGATCCCTTATGTAGAGTAGATGCTAATTATTTATAAATAAAAGAATTAATGAATAGTATTTTGTAGATTGTACATAGGGCATAAGAATTGCATTGATCAAACCTAGGTATAGTGACTAAGAGATTTTAAAATTATATATTCTTTAATTTTTGAGCAAATATTTGTTGGGTGTTTCACTCCTATAGTTAATGTTTCAATATGTGAATGCTATTTACACTTTATGCAACATTTGTATTTTCTTTACATTTTAAGCAACATATGTATTTTCTTTAAGAAAGCTTTCTGATGTTTGTTTTTGTCACATACTTGTTCTCTGTGCCTGAAATTATTAGCAATTCTTAGAGAAAAGTGAAAGATGTGTGCAATCTGTTACATGCTGTTTCCAGCTTGACAGTTCTGTCAGCCTGTGATTTGCAGTCCTGTACATGTTTTGATTTCTTGAAATCACATGTCAAACCATTTTTGCCTTTACCACTTGGTATAAAATTACATAATTGTCTCAAATATACATTAGTTTTACAAACATAAAACTGCTATATCTTTAAATAGAACCTTATTACTTATTTTGTGGTTGTAAATAAATATTGTCCTAATCTCTCTCAATGTGATGAGGCTGTGATATGCCCTTATCATAGCAACTGCTGTTATTTTGTAACAGATTGACTACCATGGAAATTAATTTCTTAGTCATCATTTTAAATATAATCTTTTCTGAAAATATTTCTTGGCTCTAATTAAAATGTACTAGAGTCAGGTATTTACCCTGTGGAAGGAAAACTAATTATTCATTTTATAAAAAAGTGCAAATGATGTACGATTTAAAACTGCTTTTTTTTAATCCTTTAAAAATTTACCTAAAAATAATGATGTTCTTAAACTTTAGTTTTTGGTGAAGTGTGTCTTGAAAAGATTACTAAAGAAATTATTAAAACTAATGAAGAAACAAATAATGTGTTTATATATTTTTCTTATTAAGTTACCCTTAATCAATCTTATTAAGAAATAGAACAATTCATTATTTACACTTTACAACAGAGGTAGTCAGCTATGATTCTTTAGGTTAATTATATATTTTTGGCTCTGATAGCAGTTTGTGCTTAACTTTATCAAACTGAATGGGCATTCTGGTTATCAGAGATTTTTTTTTCAACTAAATGGCAAACTCCCAAATACATAACCATTGAATATATTTAAAAAGTAAAACCCTTATTTATCTACTATAGGTGTTCAAAATTACTAGGTAAGTTAACGCATAGTATTTTTATAATGTGTATATTGGGAATCATGAAAATAAACTTACCAAATGCCAAAACCCAGCAGAAAATATGTACATCCACAAATACATGCACAAAAATTTCCCAAGAAATCTGAGTGATAGAGGCCTTAGACAAAAGAGCATAAACTGCTATGATGGTCATAAAATTTATTTTTTGGTGAAGTGTGGCTTGAAAATGTTACTAAAGAAGATATTAAAAGAATGAAGAAACAAATAATGTGTTTATATATTGTTATTATGTTACCCTTAACCAATCTTATTAAGAAATAAAAAAATTGTTATTTACAACAGTTGAATTATTTAAACTTAAGTGATATAAAATATAAGCTTGCTTAAAACTCAACATTCAGAAAACTAAGATCATGGCACCTGGTTCCAACACGTCATGGCAAATAGATGGGGAAAAAATGGAAACAATGATAGGCTTATTTTTCTTGGGCTCCTAAATCACTGCAGACAGTGACTACAGCCATGAAATTAGACACTTGATCCTTGGAAGGCAGGCTATTACAAACAAAGACAGTGTAATAAAAAGCAGAGACATCACTTTGCTGACAAAGGTCCATGTAGTCAAAGTTATGATTTCTCCAGTAATCATGTATAGATGTGAAAATTGGACTGTAAAGAAGGCTGAGTGCCAAAGAACTGATGCTTTTGAACTGCGGTGTTGGAGAAGACCCTTGAGAGCCCCTTGGACAGCAAGGAGGTCAACGCAGTCAGTCCTAAGGGAGATCAGCCCTGACAGTTCATCGGAAGGACTGATGCTGAAGCTCCAATGATTTGGCCACCTGATGTGAAGAGCTGATTCATTGGAAAAGACCCTGATGCAGGGAAAGATTGAAGGTACGAGAAAGAAGGGGCCACAGATGATGAGATGCCTGGATGGCATCACCAAGTCAATGGACATGAGTTTGAGCAAACTCTGGGAGACAGTGAAGGACTAGGAAGCCTGGTGTGCTGCTTCCATGGGGTTGCAAAGAGTCAGGCATGACTGAGCAACAGCAACTCTAACAATAATTTTTACTTATATAAATGCTTATAAATTTTCACAATAAACAATTAATCCTGGGAAAATGTGTATATTAATTTTTAAACTGTTTCTTCAAGGATTTTTAATGAAATTATACTTTCCTTGCTTTAAATAATTGAAAAATCATCAGATGTTAATGCTATCACAGATGTGACAGAATTCTATGAAGACTAGAATCTGATTATATAATTTCAGTGTTGGTTACATTCGATAAGCATCTCAGTCTTTATTTGTTAATAAAATTGATTTGAGTTCTTAGATGTAATAAAAGTAATCATATTTTCTTGCCCAAGAATTACTGTGTAAGAAAAATAACTATTTCCTATTTTAAAAACCCTGTTATTTTTAGGTTCTCTATCCCAGATAACTACTATTTGTATACATTCCTAAAATTACAATATCTTGACCAACGTGTTTTATATAATTCATGATTCTCATGTAAATATTTAGCTTAAAATAGGATTCTCTTGAATCTCAGGAAAACATTGGCATAACATCTATTCAAATAGAAAATACTAATTATGAATTTGTTCTAACAGGTTTGACTTGATGCATTGGTCTCTGATCAGAAAGAATGCAGTGTACTAAGTTATTACTTTGGTACTGGTTTGTTAAAAGGGCATATGAATCAGAGCAATTAAGCAACTAATCATTTGCTGTTAGAGTGAAAGGCAGAACAATGTCAGTAAACTAATGGCAGAGTTAAGAAAGATGATGTGTAATAGTTAATTTTGTGTATCCACTTGACGAGGGCATGATGCCCACTTGTTTAGTCATACATCAGTCTAGATGTTGCTGTGAGGGTATTTTTTAGATGTAATTAATACTTAAATCAGTATGCAAATAAATGTATTTACAAAACAGAAATAGACTCACAGACTTGGAGAGAATGAGCTTATTGTTACTGGGTGGTGGAGGAAAGGTATGTAAAGGGGGAAGAGTATCTAAAGGGTGTTGGGCATTTGGGATTCACATGTACACTTTGCTATGTTTAAAATAGATAACTAACAAGGACCTACTGTATAGTACAGGGAATCTTGCTCAATACACTGTGATAACCTAAATGGGAAAAGAATTTGGAAAACTAGATACATGTGTATATATAACTGAATCATTTTTCTGTATACCTGAAGCTAATACATTGTTAATCAACTCTACTTCAGAACAAAAAGAGAATGTTTCACTCATTTTCAAAAAGCAGTTTTTAAAAAATCAGTAGACCTTGAGTAAAGCAGATTATACTCCCTAAAGTGTGAGTATAACCCTCGTCCGATCAGTTGAAGACTTTAAGACAAGAGATTGAAGTCCTGAGAAGGAAGTAATTCTGCCCTTAGTCTCAAGAATGCAACTTCAACTCTTCTTTGGAACTTTGATTTTGCCAGCTCTCGCTGTGAGGGCCAATTCCCCCAAATAAATCTTTCTTTCCCTCTCTATGTATACTTCTTAGTGATTATATTCCTCTGGAGATTTCTAATACAGATAATGAGGATCCAAAAACAAATAAAACAAAAATCCGTGACATAGGCAGCAAACTATGTAATTACTCAATGTCGATTTTTAGCACAAACCTTACTTAACTCTAACAGTGAATATGTAAATATTCTAGTATAAGGCAAAGCTATGAAAAAAATTGTATACAGTGCAAGAAGCAATACAGATTAGTCTTTAAATACAGCTTTTGAACTGGAGATACAATAATTAAACTTAGAATGTTTAAAAGGAATACTTTTTACATTCACATTGACTTGTAATCCAGCAATGTAAAGAAGATAGACTGTCATAGTCAGCTTGGGCTGCTATAACAAAGTACCATAGACTAGGTGGTGTAAACAATCAACACTTACTTCTCACAGTTTGGGGGGCTAGGAAGTCCAAAATCAAGCTACCAGCCAGCATTGTCAAGTTCTGGTGACAAACCTTTCTGGGTTACAAACTGGCTAAATCTCTTTTTATTCTCACATGATGGGAAGAGCAGAGAGAAAGCAAGCTGCCTGGTGAGTCTAATAAGGGCACTAATTCCATTTATGAGGGCTCCACACTTATTATCTCATATAATCCTAATTCCCTCACAAAGACCTCACCTCCTAATATATCACACTGAGGGGAGATAAATTTTAGCAGACACAAATGTTCAGTCCAAAACATAGACTAAACAATGAGATGAGAAGCTTTATTTAAGAAAACATTAAAAGTTTCTGTAAGTCCATTAATTTTTGTTTAGGATTTACATGAAAATTCTATTTCAATTTGTGTATATGGACAAGGTAATTCATATTTAAGCAAAACACTCAGATACAATCAATAATAAATCATCTATTCAATAACTCAAAACAATCTGGGAATTACTGTCAACTATTGCCTCTTCTAATATTCAAATTTATGAACAAAAAAGTTCCACCAATTTTATCCCATAAATATTTTTTTAATATTTTCCCTCATCCTTTTCTCTATTATTACAACTTATTTAGACTTCCATCAGCTTCCACCTAGGTTCTTTTAGTGATCATTCTTTCTCTGCCTTTATTCTGGGCTTACATCTAGCTTCACAGAACAGTGCTGTTTCTCTCATTACTCTGATCTCATTCTCTTTTCTTCTATCAGCAGTATTCTATTTCTGTATCCTAAGAAGTAGACATTTTTAGTGTGTAATTTTCAACTGAATTAGAAGATAATTTTACCAATTGTGTTCAAGTGGCAACCTAGCATAGAATGAAAGGAAGGGGACTCTTGAATAAGAAAAGCATTTCAGTGCTGTCTCTGACACTTAGTTGCCTGATCTGAATAGACAGGGCAATTTTCATAATTTCTCTAGGTCTCAGTTTCCTCATCTCTAAAATACAGATAATAAAAGCCTCTACTTCATGCTGTTAAGAAGACTACAAAAGGTAATGAAGTAATGAATGAAGGAGCTCACAAGTAAGCATTCAGTAAATTCTAAGCACTGTTATTTGAGAATGTGAAAAATGATTTGTTTTCATAGATTATTTAAATTTTTTAAAATTATACTTTAACCAATTTAAATTTTCTCTTACCAGAAATAATGTCTTAAAGAATGGACCTATAAGAATGCAATTCATTCATTCTTACAAACAATTTTCATTTCTATGTCGTAGTCTAATATTTGTTTTCCTCAGGTTCTTTCCTTACAGCATATTTAGCTAAACAAATTGAAAACTTTCCCCTCGAAATTGTTTTTAAAATGATTTTAACTCACTTCTAAAACTCTTACTATCAACAATAAACCTTGAAAGATGAAAATACATAGTAAATAGCTACATTCTACTTCTAGTAAAATCCTCCAGCAAAATACTAGGTGATTTTACTTCACTATGATGACTTAATAATCAGAAAATATGTTTTTGACTTCTGGTTATTGTTATACTTAATGAGTATGAAGTTTTAAGTAGTTTTTTGAGGATAGCCTTTGAATTTCCAAAAGATGACATTGTACCTTTTTCCTCATGTGGAGTTCATTTGAGTGTATAATATATACATAGTTACACAGTTACAAAAGAGTACTAAAGAACAATTTTGAAAGAAATGATGACAATAAAAATGACAATATTTTCTTCAGCTGTATTCATTCAGTGATATCAAAAGTAAACTTAACATCAGGTAATGTTTTTGGCTAAGAAAAAGAGTTACTCTAAAAATGGGCAAAATTAACTTATTAAGTTTGGAACACTTATTTAGCATCTAAAAATGCCTTTATGTTTTGAATTTTGTTACTTGGTGCAAAACATTTTAAAAATTTGACAATGGTGTGAAAACTTAATAATGTGAGAAATGGTGAATTTGACAAAGTAAATTATAACTTATTCTATAATTTAAACTTTGTGAAATAATATTTGTAAGTTTAAGAAAATTACACTATGTTTTTGAAAGTTTGGTTGTTAAAAGAGTGTGTCATTCAATTATATAGTTTTTAAATTACTCAGTATTTAAAATAAATGAAGCTTAATTTGTGATCAAACTTTATTTCAATTTTTAATTATAAGAAATTAAAATATATTTTAATGTTATATAATATAGTTATTTAACTTATGCTAATAAAAGTTGTTAGTAAATGGTGATATAAATCTGATCTCTGAATTATCCCAGACTATTTTATCCAGTAGCCAATTCTGATCTCATAAAATTTGCCAACTCTAAATTTACTAGATGCATTATTCTATTACATGGTTATCATTTTGGTCTTTCATAAGAAATAGTTCCATGTTCTTTATGGTATCCAAATTTCAACAGGCTAATTATATGTACCACAGGAGAGTAGAGTCTACAATTTGGTGAAGAATATTTCTCACTTGGGAACAAGATCAATGAGCAGTATACATAGTAATGTTAATCCAGAACCATTCGGTAAGATAAATATTTTGTTAAATTTCATATATAGAATAGAGAAGTATCTCAGAATGATTTATCAAAGCTAATAGCAGCCAAGCTACTTGTAATGTTTATTATATTTATACTATTCCAGATGTTTTACTAGAAGAAAGATCATTTGGTTGATCAATCATTTTTATTCCCTTGAAGAATAAAATCAGTTCACTTCTGCATATAAATTTTTAGTGTGGAAAATTGCCAAGTTTATGAGTTATGAATTCTTGTGCTATGAAAAATCTGTGAACTTTGAAAAAAAATCTTTCAGCTAGTTAAATACTACATTTTTCTACAGGAATATAAACATGATGAGTAAATATTATTATTTTAAAAATATATAATTCTTTTGCAATGTTTTATAGAATATACTACAATGACATGTTTCAAATTCATTTTCTTAATGATAATCAGACAGTGAGTTGGATTCAAGCAAAATTTATTTTGATAATCAACAAATTTCAAATAGCCAGGAATATAGACATGTATATGAATTCAAAACATGGAGTTTGAAGTCAGAGTAACCTGGCTTCCTTCAATTACTATGTAGTCTCAGGCAAATTTCCTAGTATCTTAGAGACTAATCTTCCTTATTCATAAAGTAGTCATAGGCATAACTCATCATAATGTTTTTGCAATTAAATAAGGGATCATGTCCAAAGCCCAACAGAGTCAACTAACATAGTAAATTTCTTCTCCCTATAATTTGACTAGCATGCAAAAAAAAAAAAAAAAAAGGCAGTAGGAAAACAAGCCTCTGAGTATAAATAATTTTATTGTATCATTCAGCATTACTCAGAATTGGGCATTTTTCCCCCTGTGCTGTCAAATTTTAATTGGGTTCTCTACTGGGAACAAGAAAATTGCACTCACTTTAAACAATGCACTTGTTCAAAACCAATTCAAACAAGTACTTAAGCTAATTATTTTGCTGGAGTGGGGAATGGTAAACCACTCCAGTAATCTTGCCATGAGAGTTGTATGAAGAGGCAAAAAGATATGATACCGGAAGATGAGCCTGCCAGATTGGAAGATGTCCCATAAGCTACTAGGGATGAACAGAAGGCAATTACTGACAGCTCCAGAAAGAATAAATCAGCTGGACCAAAGCAGAAACCACGCTTAGCTGTGGATGTGTCTGGTGGTGAAAGTAAAGTCCAATGCTGTAGAGAACAATACTGCATAGGAACTTGGAATGTTAGGACCGTGAATCAGGGTAGATTGGATGTGGTCAAACAGGAGATGGCAAGAGTGAACATAGACATCTTAGGAATCAGTGACATAAAATGGACAGGAATGGGCGAATTTAATTCAGATGACCATTATATCTATTACTGTGGGAACAAATCCCTTAGAAGAAATGGAGTAGCCATCATAGTCAACAAAAGAGCCTGAAATGCAGCACTTGGGTACAATCTCAAAAATGACAGAATGATCTTGGTTCATTTTCAAGGCAAACCACTCACATCACAGTAATCCAAGTCCATGTCTCAATTACAGACGTCGAAGAAGCTGAAGTCAAATGGTTCCATGAAGACTGACAAGATCTTCTAGACCTAACACTAAAAAAAAAAGTCCTTTTCATCATACGGCAGATTGGAGTGCAAAAGTAGGAAGTCAAGAGATACCTTGAATAATAGGCAAATTAGGCCTTGGAGTACAAAGTCAAGCAGGGAAAAGGTTAACAGAGTTTTGTCAAGAGAACGCACTGGTCATGGCAAACACCATTTTTCCAGCAACACAAAAGAAAACTCTATACATGGATATCACAAGATGGTAAATATCAAAATCATTTTGATTATATTCTTTGCAGCCAAAGATGAAAAAGCTCTATAGCATCAACAAGACCTGGTGCTGACTGTGGCTCAGATCATGCTAAGTTACTTCAGTTGGACCTGACTCTTTGCAATCCTATGAACCATATCCTGACAGATTCCTCTGTCCATGGGATTATCCTCTGTTTATTGTGAAATTGAGACTTAAATTGAAGAAAGTAGGGGAAACAACTAGGCCATTCAGGTGTGACCTGACCATATGCCTCATGATTATAAAGTGGAGGTGATGAATAGGTTTAAGGGATTTGGTCTGATAGAGAGAGTGCCTGAAGAACTATGGACAGAGGTCTGTAGCATTGTACAGGAGGCAATGGCCAAAGCAATTCCATGAAAAAGAAATGCAAGAAGGCAAAGTGATTGTCTGAGGAGGCCTTACAAATAACTGAGAAAAGAAGAGAAGCAAAAGGCAAGGAGAAATACCCAACTGAATGCAGAGTTCCAGAGAAGAGCAAAGAGAGATAAGAAGGCCTTCGTCAATGAACAATGCAAAAAACAATAGAATGGGAAAAGCTAGAGATCTTTTCAAGAAAATTGGAGAGATCAAGAGAACATTATATGCAAGGATGAGCAGAATAAAGGACAGAAATAGTAAGGACCTAACAGAAGCAGAAGAGATTAAGAAGAGGTTGCAAGAATCCACAGAAGAATATACAAAAAAGTCTTAATGACCTAGATAACCACAATGGTGTGGTCACTCACCTAGAGTCAAACGTCTGGGAGTATGAAGTCAGGTGGGCCTTAGAAAGCATTACTGCAAACAAACCTAGGAGCTAGTGAAGGTGATGGAATTCTAGCTGATCCATTTCAAATTCTACAAGATGATGTTGTTAAACTGCTGCTTCAATATGTCAGCAAATTTGGAAAACTCAGCAGTGGACACGGGACTGGAAAAGGTCAGTTTTCATTCCAATCCCAAAGAAAGGCAGTGACAAAACATGTTCAAACTACCATACAATTGCACTCATTTCACATGTTAGCAAGGTTGTCCTAAAAATCCTTCAAGCTAGTCTTCAGCAGTATGTGGACTGAAAACTTCCAGATGTACAAGCTGGATTTAGAAAAGGCAGAGGAAAGATCAAATTGCCAACTTTCATTGGGTCACAGAGAATGCAAAGGAATTTCAGAAAAATCATCTATTACACTTCTGCTTCATTGACTTGATGAAAACCTTTGACTGTGTGGATTATAAAAAAACTGTGGAAAATTCTTAAAGAGATGAGAATACCATACTACCTTAACTGTTTCCTGAGAAACCTGTATCCAGGTCAAGAAACAGCAGTGAGAACATTATATGGAACAACTGACTGGTTCAAAATTGGGAAAGGAGTATGACAAGGCTGTATATTGTCAGCCTGCTGATTTAACTTATATGAAGAGTGCATGATGCAAAATGCTGGGCTGGATGAAGCACAAGCTGGAATCAAGAAATCTCAACAACTTCAGATAAGCAGATGATACCACTCTACTGGCAGAAAGTGAAGAGGAACTAAAAAGCCTCTTGATGTGGCTTTTTCTCTTTTCTCAGTGAAAGAGGAGAGTGAAAAAACATGCTTAAAATGCAACATTCAAATAATTAAGATCATGGAATTAAGTTCTATCACTTAATGGCAAATAGAAGGGGGGAAAGTGGAAGCAGTGACAGATTTTATTTTCTTGGTCTCCAAAATAACAGAGGACTGTGATTGCAGCCATGAAATTAAAAGATACTTGCTTCTCAGAAGGAAAGTTATGACAAATCTAGAAAACATATTGAAAAAAATTTATCATTTTGCTGACAAAGTTCTGTATAGTCAAAGCTGTGGTTTTTCTAGTAGTCATGTATGGATGTGAGAGTCGGACCATAAAGAAGGCTAAGCACCAAAGAACTAATGCTTTCAGAAAGTGGTGCTGGGAAAGACTCTTGAGAGTCCCTTGGACAGTAAGGAGATCAAACCAGTCAGTCCTAAGGAAGATCCATCTTGAATAATCCTTGGAAGGACTGATGCTGAAGCTGAAGTCCTAATACTCTGGACTCATTGGAAAAGACCCTGATGCTGGGAAAGATTGAAGGCAAGGAGAAGATGGTGGCAGAGGATGAGATGGTTAGATAACATCATTGACTCAATGGGCATGAGTTTGAGCAAACTCTGGGAGATTGTGAAGGATAGGGAATCCTGGTGTGCTACAGTTCATGGGGTCACAAAGAGTCGGGCATGACTTAACAACTGAACAGGCTACAGGTAGCAAGTCTCATTATAGAGTTTGCATCTACATTTCACCCTTTCTAGAAACCACGCAACTTGGACATGGTGCTCTTATTCAGTCATGAATTACCTAGGATGATCTATTCTCTAGAATTTCTACAATATATTACATGGGAGTAGAACTCAGATCTACCATTGTTAGTTAGCATTTATGTCCTTAGTGCTTTGGAGAGACTGAAAACTCTTGAGAGACTCTGAGGTATGTATTAACATAGTTCTGTGCTTTTTAAGAAAAAATAAAATGAAAAGATATAATTCATACCCTTAAGGAACAAATTATCTTTTATTCCATCTTTTACTCTATTTTTTTTACTCTATCTCCATCCTCCATCCTACAATTCAGGATATATTGCCAAATTTTCATTACAACTTTCCTTGTTATACATTTTATTACCAAGATTCCAAGTATTTTATTAAGAAAGTTGAGAGAGAAAAATGCAAGATTTGGTTTAAAAAGAACAGAATATATACCATCAACAGTAGGAGACTAGATGCCTAACTAGAAAAACTGATGTCAGATTTTTCAGTGATTGAACTCCCAGTTGCCTAAGATCAAGAAACATTTTGTACTTTTATCACAGTTTCATTATTTTATACAAATTTAGCTTCTTTTCTTCCTAAAAATGTCTAAATATGGGGAGAGGCTTGGGGAGTCTCTTCCTTCGGGTTGAAAAGTTGCAAAAATCTCTCCTCTCACATCCACGTTATCACCTCACTTCCTTTTAGGAGGCAATATGTCTTCAGAAACCTCACATGGTTGGAGTCGGTCAAATGTGGCTATTCTCTCTGTATCTTACTTTCACTGTCTGCAGAGTGGGGTGAGTAATCCAAGCGTTAAGGATTGTATTGACTATTCACTGCGGATTAGACAAATGGCAGTATATACAAAGAGGCTTCCCAGGTGGCTCAGCGGTAAAGAATCCGCCTGCCAATGAAGGGGACATGAGTTCAATCCCTGGGTCAGAAAGACCCCCAGGAGGAAGAATGGGCAACCCACTCCAGTATTCTTTGTTGGAAAAATCCCATGGACAGAGAAGTCTGGTGGGCTAGAATCCATAGCATTGCAAAGAGTCAGAAACGACTGAGCTACTAAGCATATACACACACACAATACGCAAAGATGGTAAATATCACAGGTTCACAATTCCAAAATCAAAAATACTTTGAAAACTTTCAAAGTTTTTGTAGACTTTTGGAATTCATTTGACAATGATTTTTAATCTGATTTGATATAAGGCTGCTTACAGAATGAATAATTTATTTTTCATTGTAGGCATTTTGATGAGTTTAATTGTATATTGTAGCCCCAGAGTCTAGAGGATACATGGCACAAGATACAGTATATGTGCCATTTAACTTTTTAAAATTTCCGTGTCCTGAATTCCAAAAAACACCTAAAGTTTTTGAAAACTTATATGGACATATAATTATTGTTATTAAATACAATTTAATTCTAGACTAACATTTCTATATAAAATATGAAATGGATACAGGCAGTAATATTATTAAGCTTTATATTGAACTTTCAAGATTTATATCAAAACACTTTTGACTTGATGCGACAAAATGATCCTTTTAAGTGGCAATTGGTAAAATTAGTATGACCTTTTCAAAGCTAAAGAAATTGAATTATAGAAAGATATATTTAATTTAAGCAAAATTATGATAAAAATTAAGATCACAGGTGGGATCAAGAACACTTAATTTACTTCCTTTGTGTTGAGCTCCTTGATTAGACCTCTTCCATTTTCAGCTCAAATACTTCTGGAAAAGATGTTTTGCAAAATAATCTCATTGGCAACAAAAAAAATAGCAGACCATCTTTTTGACTTTTATATTTTTTCAGATCAAGGCACATAGCCTAAAGCTTAAAATGCTTTAACTTATCTATCCTATTTGCAATTTTTCATACAAATTTTCTAAAGCACATAGTTTGGAAAATATATGCATATGCAAGAAAGCAAACACACATATACAAATCTATACAACTATGCTTGTTAGCCATCTAGTGGCTTCAAAATAAAATTCATGGCAAAAGTAGAAATTACTATCTTAACTACCACTACAGAATACATATTGTTTATATTATATAGCATTTAAAAAATACTTATATAAAACCATTTATGTACATTTTGAAGTCAAGCCTCATTTAGCAAATTTTGCTTTTTCAATTTTTCATGAACTCTAGCTACTCATTTTACTGTCATTAACAAAATCTGAGCCACTTGCTATTTTAACTTAGTCTCACTCCTTAGTGAAGTCTATGACAGCGGTAAAGCAAAAGGTCTGCTCCATTTTCTTACGATAAAATCCTTGACTTTCTGCCTCAGTACTGCTGTAGAATTGAAGAACCTTATAGGCTATGTTTTGTATATGTATTAGAGGACGGTAAAGTGGAGTCATAATTTGAAATTTATACACTTTCTCATAATCAAACTTGTTATTTTTGTGTATGTGTGATCAATCGCTAAATTGCATCTGACTCTTTGCAACCCCAGGTTTCCCTGTCCTTCATGGAGTATTATTTACTGTGAAGTTTTATTTATTTTATAACATCAAACAGCAAAAGACATATTGAAATATCAAATATGTTGATTTGATATCTTGAAATGTATTGGGATTATTTTCCATTTTGGAGCTCTTATTCTATTTATGAGTTCTTGGATTTGCCTACTTAAAGTTTTTTAGTCTCATTTATCCCTTATTTTACATTTTGTGAATGTGTATATAGGCACTTTAAAACTTGGCAGGCATATGTATTCAGATGGAAGAATTAAATTGCTGCACATTCTATTTTACTTTCCTTAAAGGTTTGCCATCCTTTACTCATATAATAGCTATATTAATGCATAAAGGAAAATCTTGTTATTAATAGTGTCACATGTATCTCAATACACATTCCTCATTAATTGACGACATCAATTTATTTTTTAAATTTAATGAAGCAGAAAAGAAATTCCATAGCGAAAATCTTTATATTTATTAATTTAAGCCAATCTAGCAAAATCTATTTTTTTATTCATTGCCGATTAGCTTTATAAAGCATAACTGTAAAGTGTTGATTTATAAGTTTATTTATTCCTTAGCCACTGTCCTTGCAGATTTAAGGACTAGTGGGTCTATATGCAGATCAAAAATAGTTGCCCCATCCCCTGGAGGCCTCTGGGTTCTATTCCTTTGGAGTTACACTGGTGTGACCAGCTCCATTTGGTCAAAGTCATTGAACTTCTTCATCTTAAAAAGGGAACACAGACTCAGCTCCACTGCAAATATTTAGATTCCAGATAAAAAAGAACTAAAATCATACCTATATGTTGTCCCACCAACTACCTATGTATAGAGTGATCATTTATCTTATTGATCATTTTATACATTATCTTTACCCACTGACATTTGACACCACCTCAGGATGGTAATCTTACTAAATCAGAATCAGAACTGAACACTTTTTATTCCAATTCAAAAGTTTTCAACTGAGTTGGAAAGTGCTTCATTCTTAAAAGTTTTCTAAATATGTATTAATCTATGTGAAGGGCTTTTTTATTCTCTAGAAATTTTGAGCTACAATGCATCTATTCTCTTATAGTAACAACTTGTTATAGAATGATGTTCATTGACGATTTTTCCAGAATGTAAAGAAATATGTCTGACATCTTGAGGTTGTTTTTCTATTATTTTCTGGGATGTCATTAGATTACCAAAACTCACTGAAAAACAGAAGTTAAATGAAGCCTCCTTTAAGCTGGTCTTTCTTTAGTGTCCTTGTAGATATGATTCTTATCTTTCCTTAATGGGAATTTTCATCTTCATATCTCAGTTTAAATTAAACACTTAATTTTAAAAAATCTTTAAAAGTTAAAAATCTTAATCACCTATATTAGGGATTTTTACATTTAAATTACTTAAATCTTTTTTATAAAGAACTTACATGTCATTTCTTGAAAGAATACTGCCAGTGAGTTAATTACATGAATTAGATATTTATACTTTTGGTTTCCTGGCACCCAAATAGATATTTGGTGGAAATTATTTTGAGGATTCAGAAAATAGGAAATAAATTTAAAATTTAATGCCTCCTTCAGATAGAGCAGAATCTGGCAAGTGTTTACAGTCACGGATGAACAAAAGGATTTAGGAAATCAGATCCCTATCTAGGAGAAATAAATACAAACTTAGAAAGCAATCTTTCCCTGCTTCTGCCAAAAAAGTGAGGCTCTTCAAACACAGAAACAGAAAAGAATAAAAAAGAGAATTTGCAGTGCATTCAGAATACTGTGGCAAGAGAAAAATAAAATTCCCATCCCTTTGAAAAGCATTGAAAAAAGTTGGGACATAATTTACTCACGAATTACAGCTAGCTAATATTGGTGACATACTGATTGACAGAAGGCCATACACAAGGTGTTCAATACTATGTATTCCCACGGAGTTAATTAATGCACCTTCAGGCTTCAGTTATGGGCTCCATTTTCAACAGAAGGAAGATCCAGGCCTTCATATTCTTTGATTCCTCAATGCTCAAACATCTGAGTGCAAAGATGAGCATTAAGATTGGACAGAGTTGGCAACACCTGTTACACATTCTCACATCCTCTAACATTAAAAATAATAGTTTCAGAAACTCCCATGTGTTAGAGTGACAGTTGGTAACAAGCCACCAGTGCTGTCATTTGGGCATTAAAATAATCAACTGATTTTTTACTTTAATTAGTTTTCTTTCCCTATTCTAATATCAAGTGAAATTTGGAATTTAAGAGAAATAATAATGAGCCATGTTAGCATCCGTCTGTTTTTCTCCTCGGTGAACTGAGCTTTTGGAAGCAGTTTCATTATTATAAATACAGCATAACTTTTTTTGCATGGAAAGTATGCATGTGTCATCTGAAATAATTATATTGGTGATGCTGGAACATAGGAACTTTGATGTGTTAGGTGACATCCTGAGTGGATTCATGTGGAAGTCTAAATATAATCTTTTAAAATTCAATTTGTACAGTGCTTGTTATTTCTAAGAAGGATGCAGTGTTTGGGTAGATGAGATCATTTTAGCATTAGCAAACTTCAGTTTTAGATTCCAGTTCCTCCACTCCCCAGGCAAGCAAATTAATGTCTCATTTTCCTTCTTTGTAAAATGGGAATGATAAATCAGAGGTTGTTTTGAGGATTCAATTAGATGCTATGTAGTGCTTAACCCTTTTATACAGTTGATGAGATTCTCATGGCAAGTATACTGGGGTACTTTACCATTCTCTACTCCAGTGGAACGTCAGAGAATTGGCACAATGCCAAAGAACTGATGTCTTTGAACTGTGGTCCTGGAGAGGACTCCTGCAAGTTCCTTGGACGGCAAGGAGATCAAACTAGTCACTCTTAAAGGAGATCAACCCTGATTATTCACTGGAAGGACTGAAGCTGAAGCTAAAGCTTCAGTATTTTTGTCCTCTGATGCGAATAGATGACTCATGGGAAAAGTCCCTGATGCTGGGAAAGATTGAGGTCAGAAGGAGAAGACAGCATCAGAGGATGAGATGGCTGGATGGCTTCACTGACGCAAAGAACATGAACTTGGGCTAACTCCAGGAGATGGTGAAGGACAGGGAGGCCTGGCGTGCTGCAGTCCATGGAGTCACAAAGAGTTGGACAGGAGTGGGCAACTGAGCAACAACAACAGTGCTTAAGCCAAAGGCTAGCGAATAACAAGTACTCAGTAGGGTTTTTAATGCAATAGTATTAATATGATGATACTAAAAGTAATTTAAATAAATAATGCACTCATAATTAGCTATAATTAAGACAATTACATACAAAATAAGAGTACATATTAGTTAATATTTTTATTTTATAATGGATGTCACAATATTCCTTTAAAATGTATTAATAATAATGTGTATTTCATACTACAACATAATAAATATGTAAAAAGTAAGCTATCTGACTATTAAAAAGAAATGCTTTGATATTAGGATACTTTTTTTAACTCTAGAGATAAAGAACTAAATAAACTCTAAAACAGAGAAAAGATACAAGAAGTTTAATACACAAAAAATAGATTTATAGTTTTCTTTTCCAAAAATAAATCATCCACTTGTAATTTTAAAGAGATTGCATATTGATAACAATCTTTTATAAGATGAATTTGTCATAAAATAAAACTAAGGCAAAATACACTGTAACCTTTATTATTTAACATTCATTAAAATACATAAAATGAGAACCTTATAGATTTTAGGTCACAGACAAAGGTTAGTTAGAATGTTCTCTTTCTTTTCTTGATTGTGATGTGACTTTGGGAAATGCCAACACTGATATTATGATGTTAGGAAGATGTGTGCCTATATGGAGAAGGGTGAACTGCATCATAACTTGAAAACATTATGCTTAAGACCCTTTTATTTTGATCTACCATCACAAAATAATATGTTACTAGCCCATGTATGCATTCCTATTGCTAGGAGATCAGCTGATCAAACAAAGATTTTAGGCTGATTGGCAATGTAAATAAATATCATCATAATAAAACCCTTTCAGGATTTGATTGCCACAAGCTCTAAATACTCAATAAATAAAGTACACATACATGAACACACACACACTCACTATTAGGAAACTTTCAAATAAGAAGGCAAAATCTAGATGACCAAAGGAAAACATTCTACTTTTAGAGCAAAATATCATTTTTATCATGAAATTCTAAAACAATGAAGAACTAATCAATTATGGGCTAAGTATATTTCAAGACATAGTCACAACAAAATGAACAGAACTAGAACATAATTGATAGATCTAAAAATTATAGCAAACAACCAGTCTTCTACTTATGAAAAACAATACTTAAATGTCTTATTTTCTAACATTGTGATGTTAATTTTACTGTATATATTTATTACACTATACTGTATTATACCTTTTATTTCATTTTTCTTGCTTCTTCAGTTAAAAATTTAATTGCTGGATCACAGGAATCCTTTGTGTATTCTTTTGTATTGTTCACATGAGCTAAACATCAGCTGTACATCTAGTATCAAATACATATTTATTGAATGAAATATATACATAATATTTCATCAGGCTATATATTGCATAGGAAATAAAACAAGTATATTGCACAAATATGGTGCATCATTTGTTTCAGTAACCAGCAGAGTGTCATGTAAACAGACAGCTTAAAAAAATAGTCATATTTATACAGCAACAGGTTAGATTTCTTACTTCTAAATAAATGTTATGGCAGGAAACATCTATTTAAATCATAGATAATAATCCTTGTTCTATATGTTGTGATTTATAATAAATACATTGTAGCAATAAAGTTTTCCAAATATGTGGCAGCATCAAATTTTAATGGTAAAAAAATGTTTTTCAAAGCTCTTTTGAAAGTATGCATGGCTGGTTACACTCTTCGGAATTGTTAACTGATATGAGTCATCATGAAAATTTGACAGATGGAAAAATAAAAGACTCAGAGATACAGTCATTCCTGATGTCACTCTAGAGACACTGAAAATATAGATCACCTTATTAGTGCATTACAGACTGTTTACATACAGACCTCACAGTTTTTTTGACTAAATTCTCCAAGACTACTCTAATTTTTAAAAAGTTATGTTTCCTGGTTTATAGTCTATGGGAACTTGAGTAGAATTTGTATCCCACTGTTGTGTGAAACAGTACAAATCTCAATTATGTTGAATTGGTTCATAGTGCTTTTCAGGTCTACTATATCCTACCTTTCTGTCTAATCATTCCATTAATTTTTGAGAGCTTGATATTGAAATTCCAACTAAAAATCTTAATTTATCTACTTAAAAATAATTGCAATATATATTAGAACTATGTTTATCTTTGTTCTGTATTTTCTAAGTCCCCTGTAAATGTGTTATCATACTTTCATAATTTAAAAAATAGAAAAGAAAGAACTCTCCCAAAATGAAGTTGCTTTTTTTTTTTTTAAAGTTGGGTATTCATGATATTGTACAGTGGTAATCTGGGAATTGGTGATGGACAGGGAGGCCTGGCATGCTGCGATTCATGGGGTCACAAAGAGTCGGACATGACTGAGCGACTGAACTGAACTGAACTGAACCATGATATTTGTATTTATTTTCATAACTGTTCTTGAGGATCAAATATTTTGGTTTTCATAGAGGTTTGAATATTTCAGGCTCTTTCACTTTTCTAAAGCTATATGTTGGGGCTTAGAAGCAGAGACAACGTCTGTTGTTCACTGCTGGATGCCCATCTGTTAGGACTGAAGCCAGGACACTGTGGCCACTTGACCAATAGTTATGCATTCATGCATATTGTCCTCTGCCACTGACTTTAACTTTCAAGAATACTACTTTTTAATATTAGCACTTTTTTATAGCAATAATACCTATCTACATCATTTTGTTTAGAGGACTGCCATGTTTTGTGCTTGGCATTTCTCCCTCTCTGATTAAATAAGCTTTAGCTATTAAATGCTTTAGAAAAGATAGGAGTAAAAGTAAATAAAATATTACCTTCAAAGTAATTAATATATCTACCTTTTCCTTAGCTTAAGTAACACTTTAGTAAAGGGGAGTTTAAATCTTTTTTAAACTGTTATTTTATTCTGTTGCTAGAGTTGTCTAAAGATTATCTATAATTAATTATTAATTCAACTATGTTTATAAGAAAAATGCTGTCTTCTAAATCTATTATCATTGGTATTGAAAAGGATTTGGTAAAGTTAATGTAACATTACCTCTTGTCTTGACAAAGAAATGTCACTCCTGCCCTAGAGATATTTAAATGTACCCTGAATAAAAAGTCTCTTCAGTGTCTCCATGTTATCATCACAAATAACTAGTTCAGCATTTATAGTTATCAGCATTATGGAAATAGCCAAGAGGGCTAATTAGCTTATTTGGAAAATGTAAATTCAGAAAGATTGATAAGCTCCTTTGTAAACTAAATTTTAGCCATCATTACACTACAAAGGGTGAGGCTCAAAAATGTATTGAACATTTGTCGGGCCACATTTGTCAATTATCTATATATTTTATGTCCTTAAGTTTTATTGAGTTGTATCACAAGCCTTTTGAGTAAGATTTCTGTCTTAGTAATTAGCATGGACTACCTGGTTTAAAATCCACACCTGTAATATTTAGAGAAAACTGCAAAAGATTAGCAACTTCAAATAAGAAGAGCCGTATAATGCACTGAGTGGACTCTGGAGCTGGACTCAATGTGCATAATGCACTTCAAGAAGATAATTTCTCCCACACTTTGGCCTCAGTTTGCTGAATTATTTTTCTGCAGTAATCTTATCTTCCAACCTGTTTCAGCTGTACAGTATCACAGCGATACTGCAGTGTTCGACATGGTAGACGTGGATATTCATATTTAATTAAAATTGAATACAATGTACAATTAAAATTTCATTCCTCAGTTGCACTAAACACATTTCAAGGGTTCAATATCTATGTGTGCTTAATGGCCATCACATTGTACAGTTCATATATAGAACATTTCTATCATCACAGAAAATTTCACTAGCTAGCACTGCTATAGACATTGCATTCAATAACTATAATCTCACCCCATGCTCAACTGCATGCACTTGTACTTTTATCAACACCTCCTATATTTTCGGCTCACTCTTTGTTTTATTATGACTTCAAAAATATTTTGATTCTATCAGTTACTCTAACTCATCAATTCCCAAAGTTTCAAATCTCAGGAGCACTTTACACATTAAAAAATTTCTGAGGATGCCAAAAAGCTTTTATTTATGTGGCTGTCTGCTGCTTTTTGTTGTAGCATAAGTAAAAAATTAAAATAAATTAAATGGATGTTAACAATACAAACATAACTTTTAATATCAATTGGGAAAACTGTTGTATTTCCCAAGCAAAAAATAAACTTTAAGAGAAAAGTAACACAGTTTTATATTTTGAAAATTTCTTTAAAAGAATGCAGATGGATTCTTCTATGTTTCTGTCATTAGGTTTTGACATATACATCAGGAACTTCTATAAAATTCCACTGTAGATTTATGAGAATATAAGAGTGAAAAGACAAGTAACATGTTAGTAGTATAATGGAAACAGTTGGGATTCCTTGAAAAGATCTTGGAGTAACTCCAGAGTGTCCAAACCACACACTGAGAATTACCATTCGTGATGCTACCAGCTTTTCCTTGTTCCTTACTGTATGAGGTTCTCTATCCCCTTTTACCCAATTTAATACTCCTTTGTATACAAAATTAATTTTATTACCTAGATTTCTTTATCACACTAGTTTTAGCCACAACCGTGGTTAAATACTTTTCTGCCCTATTCCACAGCTGCTTCTGTGAAGATTAAAGCTGAGGAAAAGACACTCGATCATGTAGACTGATCTCATTTCATGCCCTTTAACCTCAAAAGGACTCTCAGTATTGCCAGATACTAATACTATGCATCACAAACTCTTAAATGTCTATTTGCTAGTTTCTCCTTTAACCTTTCAGTTCAGTTCAGTTGCTGTCGTGTCCAACTCTTTGCAAACCCATGGAATGCAGCAGGCCAGGCTTCCCTGTCCATCACCAACTCCAGGAGCTTACTCAAACTCATGTCCATCAAGTCGGTGATGCCATCCAATCGTCTCATCCTCTGTCGTCCCCTTCTTCTCCTGCCTTCAATCTTTCCCAACATCAGGGTCTTTTCCAATGAGTCTGTTTTTCACATCGTGTGGCCAAGGTATTGGAGTTTCAGCTTCAGCATCAGTCCTTCCAATGAATATTCAGGACTGATTTCCTTTAGGATAGACTGGTTGGATCTCCTTGCAGTCCAAGAGACTCTCAAGAGTCTTCTCCAACACCACAATTTAACCCTTAACTCCCCAAATTTCTTCCCTATGTGCACTCTCAATCAACAACCTCCAACCTCATTGAGGAAGGCAGGCATTCAGGGAACTTCACACCAGCTACTGTACCTCCTTCAGCATTTATCCATTCATATGTGATCTCTGCTGCCATCCAAGACTATGAAAGAGCACTCCACAAGACTGTCTAAAGTCATTGGTTCCGCGGGAGAACAGATACTATCCTCTCTCCTCTACACCAATAATTCTTCCCTTTCCCTTTGACATCATTAATATCCTTCTTTATTGGATCATTCTCATCACCGTCAACACAAGCTGCTAAGTTCTTTCTGTTGATCCCATTTACATGTAGCTACTTATGTAGTAAAAATGTTCAAAAAGTCACATATAAGCCCTTTTCCCAAATTCACTTTCCAATTCATTCTTAAACATACTCTAATCAAGCTTTTCCCCCTATCACCTCAGAAACTGCGTCTGTCAGTTGCCAAAACCAACAGTTAGTTTCCAGTTCTCCTTCTGGTTGCTTTATCAAAGTATTGACACAATCGACTATCTTTCCCCTTTGGATGTGTCAGAGGAGCGTGTAATTTCCTTGGTTTTGTCTCATCACAACATAAATTTGAAGCGACAGATCAGCATTATAGCTCATGGACAGACCAGTGTCACAGCTCTCGGATGGATAAGTATTACAGCTTTGTGTTACAGCTCAGTTTTATTTAGAAAATAAAGGAAAATACATCCTCGAGGAGCAAGGGCCTGGCGATCCAAAAGATGCTAAGAGAAGAGAGAGAGACCCCTGGCCCTTTGGCTCCTTGTTTCACGTTTTTTCTCCTCCCCCTGGGCCAGTCCTATGTAAATTGGGCCAGCCAGGAGTGCTGTTTGTTCCACCTGAGGTCCTCACTCTGGTCCTTGGAACTGCCTTTGTTCTATTTTCACGGGCTTTTCCCTTCCTTGTCTTTTAGCCACCGCCATTCTGGACTCCTTTTTCCTATTCTAACTACCTAACAGATGCATACATTTTCTTGGCTTCCAGGACACTGCTTTCCTATGCTGTTTCCTCAGCTTCTACCTGATCTCTTAATTTTGGAGTATGTAAATCCCATAGTCCTTCATCTTCTCTTCTCTATCTATACTTGCTATTTTGGTGAGCTTATGCAGATTTTAACATCACCTCTATGCTGTTAATTTCCAAATTAAAATCTTTAAGCCAAATCTCTCTGTTGAACTCTAGATTTGTATAGTCAAACACACACTCTCTTCACATCTCCACTTAGAGGTCAGATAGATAATTTACATTAATTTTCAATTATGATCTCTATCTACAGACTTTCTCCTCTTGGTAGTTAGCAAATTTTTCCTTAGCAGTGCTCAGGGCAACAACAGGACCCTCATCAATGGCTTTTTCTCTTCACCCCTCATTCAGTCCATCATCAAACCCTGCCTGTTACCTCTGCTAAAATGTGGCTAAGAAACTGAACACTAATGAGTGAGAAACTTAGTGTGGCTAAGAAACTGAGCTTTAAATGTTACTTAATTTTAATTAAATTAAATTAATAGTCATCTATGACTGGTAACTGCCATATTAGTACAGATCTAGACTAACTACTAAAATTATAAACATTGTCTAAGCATTGGGGAAAAATAACTAATAATAATAGCAAATTTATATAAAAGAAAGTAAGACAGGAAAGAAGAAAGAATATAAACCTGTCAAGGTGAAGAGAATGCAAAAGAATCCTTGAGTGCTAGGCTCATGTATATGTTGCACGTGCTTGGCACAGAATAAGTACCAAGTATACTGAGTGAATGTTGCCATTAATGGTTTTGTATGTTATGCCTTCAATTAGTAGACCATAAGATAGGTTAAGATTGTGTATGTTTTTTGTATTTTTTGTGTGCATGGTTTCTCTTTTGTTTCTACTATTTTCAAATCCAAAGAATTAATGTTTTATGTCACAACTTAGAAAAATACCATCATTCTTTATCATTGTTCGCAAAAATGTTTTAGGTGGTTTTATGTCCCTTATTATTTTCTTAACATGCAATCCTTTGCCTATGAAGTAATATGTGGTTTACATGATAAAGTTATCTGCTGCTCTGCTGACTTTTGGGATTGCAATTATCCACAATCAGACAGAGAATGTGTTCTCAATCACTGGAGAGGGACCAAGTTTCTTTATATATTATTTAGATGATCTTAAGTCTCTGGATATATTACAGATTAAATGCATTTTCTCTAACAAAAATATTGCTGTCAATGGAACTTATTACTTCCTGTGGCTATGCCAATACATTAATGTCTAGTACTTAGAAGGATCTAAGTTTCCTAAAGTTTTCTGTTGGTTAAGTATGGTGCATTTTACTTTAAGGGATTTCTGCCAGAATAAAAGCCATATATAAGAAAGTACCTGTATTGTCTTTAAAACTTTGCTTGTTGACTGCCTAAAAAGAAAGCAAATAGTAAATACCTAAGGAAGATTCTGTTATTTCATTCACTGATATAATTAATTCATGGAAACACTCTTCTCTGTGTGATAGCATTAGGAACTGCTTTATAGGGATACACTTACAGATCTCAGAACTATTAGGTGACAAAATCTGTACCTTTTACCAAAATAAGAACTTTTCAATAATGGTCTATAATGATCTATGCTATAGAATAATGCATATTAGATGTTACAGTGTATTTTTTCTTCTTTATTGATTTTATCAAGTTTATTTGCCTCCTATACATCTCTGCTTAAATTTGGATGTTTAAAATTCAGAATTGTATGGGAAAAAAGCTTAAAATAGATGTTTAAAAGTCAATAAATTTTGGAGAAAATAGTCTATATTTTTTTATTTTACTTTTAGGCAAGCCTGCCCTTTTGGTTCTCTGGGAAAGTGAGGATTCTTCTTTTTACATTATTGCTCTATTAATCACATCTACCTAATGTGTGTCAGAATTTATTTTTTGGGGCTCCAAAATCACTGCAGATGGTGATTGCAGCCATGAAATTAAAAGACGCTTACTCTTTGGAAGGAAAGTTATGACCAACCTAGACAGCATATTAAAAAGTGGAGACATTACTTTGCCAACAAAGGTCCATCGAGTCAAGGCTATGGTTTTTCCAGTGGTCATGTATGGATGTGAGAGTTGGACTGCGACAAAAGCTGAGCACCAAAAAATTGATGCTTTTGAACTGTGGTGTTGGAGAAGACTCTTGAGAGTCCCTTGGACTGCAAGGAGATCCAACTAGTCCATCCTGAAGGAGATCAGTCCTGGGTGTTCATTGGAGGGACTGATGCTGAAGCTGAAACTCCAATACTTTGGCCACCTCATGCGAAGAGTTGACTCATTGGAAAAGACCCTGATGCTGGGAGGGATTGGGGGCAGGAGGAGAAGGGGATGACAGAGGATGAGATGGCTGGATGGCATCACCGATTCGATGGACATGAGTTTGGGTAAACTCCAGGAGTTGGTGATGGACAGGGAGGCCTGGCATGCTGCGATTCATGGGGTTGCAAAGAGTTGGACATGACTGAGCAACTGGACTGAACTGAATATGTGTGTGTGTGTGTTTGTGTGTGTGTGTGAGTGTATGTACTTATATCTACTTATATCTGCTACTTTCTAAAGCAAAAAAAAAAAAAATCAATCCAGAATGTACTGTTTAACTATATTCAATATCATATCAGATGGAAGCAAAATGTGGATTATTCTCTCTCGGAAAATAAACAGAAACCACTTCTATTAACATAAAATAAAAGCATCCTAAACATAAAATTTTAAGCTTCCTGAAAGTTTCTGCATGGACTATATCTTCTGTTATAAATTATCTTCTGGTGTAAATTATCCCTAATAAAACAGAGCTAACTTGTATTAAGACCGAACCATGTTTTACTTTATAACACGCTAAACTTAACCCTCCTATGAGATAGCAGTCTCCTCTTTAGTCTTGCTTCTTTATGACTCTTTAAAGATTGTTTTAAAGTTTAAAAACAATAAATTTTAAAGTTTATTGTTCTAATATATACAAGCTAATAGGATATTTTCACCTTTCCAATCTCATCACATTAGTTAAAGACAAATTAGCTGTCAGTCTGTAGCCCACAGTAAATAACTTCATTACTTTTCCAGAAAAAAATGATCACAACCTAAGAGTATGATCACACCTTAACTGTGACCAGTGGTTGTATTCCTAGAATTAAAGTTGATGTGATCATGTTGCTAGGCTGACACAACATTTACAAAATTAGGAGTCCTTCCTTGCTTTGGTGCATCATCTATGCAGGTGTAACTGTGCTCACACCCACACATGTTCATCTACTCACTTGTAAGAGATGTAGTCACTCTGGCTTAGTTCAGATTTATCTGCAGAAGTTTTAAAAATAAATTGCAGTGCTTCAATATAACTTAAATGTTTGTAGAAAAAAATCATAAGGTTTTTATTCAAAAACATTTGCCTGCAAATCTAAATAGGAATTTAACAGAAAGAACTTTATAGATTATCTAAATTATCTAAACTATTAAAAATCTGTAACATAGTGAATTAAGGAAACTTAGACACAAAGTACATGCTACCTTTTAACCAAAGCTGATCAAGGCAGATGGAAATAAAACTAGGAGTGTTGGTTAGAGTACATCTAGAATTTCACACTCAGTGTTAGATGCTCCTTTTAAAGCTGTGTTTATAAGCTAGAAAACATTAGAAGACAGTGACAGGGAAAACAAGGACTCCAAATCAAATGAATTTATATACTAATTTCTTTATATACTTTCCCCTTGCTGTTGGCCTACCCAATGGCTGGGTAGATAAAGAATCTGCCTGCAATGCAGGAGACACACGATACTAAAGTTCAATCCCTGGGTCAGGAAGATACCCTGGAGAAGAAAATGGCAACTCACTCCAGTATTCTTGCTGGGATAATTCCTGGCAGGCTACAGTCCATGTGGTCATAAAGAGCTGGACACGACAGAGTGACTAAGCACACACACCCTTGTTTTATTCCACAGTTGTTTTGAGGTAGATATATGTAGGTAGAAATTCAAAAAGAATGAATTATCAAGAGCAAGAGCAAAATTAAAACATGCAATGATTACATAGTAACGTAAGTTTTAATAGCCATGTAGGATGTTGTGGACACATGGCCTCCTTTAGAGTTCTAGAGTTTCCTAAAATTCACTTAAGAAATATGGTTTTTAAATTGACTCACATTGTTTCAAAAGGGGAAAAAATGCATGTATATTACTCAGGTTCTTCCTGGCACTAGGCCTGAGAAAAATGACTCATGTGGTTCTTTATATTGGGAACACTGAGTAATGTCAAAGGCAATGTCCTCAACAACATTTCTCCAATAAATAAAGTAACAGGTTCCATATGGCACTTACGGTATCCCATAGTGTAAGCCCAGGACGGAATACTGTGGAGAGCATTTCTTCAAGGAGCCAAGACCATGTTACATACACACAGAATTTTCTGCACATTAATTTGATTCAGAGATAAAACCTAACTATCAAAATATGGATGACTTCAGACCAAGACACTGGGCATGTTGAGGACATTTTGGTGGTGGGGAAGGAGAGTGGAGGAAGTTGTGTGGGTGTTTGTTTATCTGTTTCCCCCAGTATTTGTGCCTGGGGCCAGGCTCCTTGCATTTAATTCTACCTGTGCTACTTATTGCCTGTGTAACTTGAACAAACAGTCAAAGCCCCCTGTGCTCCTTGGGGGATAATGATATTTCTACTTGGTAAAACTGTTGTGAGAACGGAAGGCGTAAACAAGTGAAGTCCTGCGAAAGAGCCTGGCATCCATCAGAGACTGCGTAACTGTTACCTTACCCTCAAAGCCGAGAAGGGCTAATACAAGAGGTGATAGGCTGGCTCTGTTTGAGAGGTGGAATTAGGATAAATTCTGTCAATCCTCAGGGTTTTAGAGCTTGGTATTTACTAATTTGCCCACTCACTAAAATTTATTTATGAACTCAAAATTAATACTGGGGTGAGCCTCTTAGTTACATGCAGACATGTTCTGAGTGGCAACATACGTGTCACCCATTCTGCATATTCTCCCCAGAGGCTAAACAAGGCTAAGCTCTGCCTTGTTCCAGCTTTTATACTATCAAAAATGTCCTTTACACTGTCTAGTTACTACCTCCTCTCCCTCCCTCACCCACATTTTTGTGCTTTTTTTTTTTTTTTTTGTAGCTTTGCTGTTTAAAATTTGCAGCAACATGGATTGGCCTGGAGATTATCACACTAAGTGAAGTAATTGAGACAGATAAAGACAAATATCATATAAAATTGCTTATATGCAGAATCTAAAAACAATGATACAAATTAACTTCTTTACAAAACAGAAACAGACTCACAGACTTAAGAGAAGGAACTCAAGGCAATCTGGGGAAAGGAATGGGGAGGAATACATTGGGAGTTTGGGATTGACATGTGCACAAAGACTTGTTTTACAACAAGAAAACTCTACTCAATATTCTGTAATAATCTAAGTGGAAAAGGAACTTGATAAACAATAGATAAACTGATAAACAACTGAATCACTTTGCTGTGCACCTTACACTAACACAACATTGTTAATCAACCATGCTGCAACGTAAAATAAAAATTTAAATAAATAAATTTATTTATTTATAAAATGGTCCCCAAGCATAGTTTGAAAGTGCTATCCGGTGTTTCTAAGGCAAGATGGCTGTAATGTGTTTTTGGAATGAAATTTGGCAAGGACAAAAGAACAAAAGGGCAGTGAAAAGAGTCTGGAGTCTGAGCTGCTTTAGGAGTCAGTGCGGCCTTAGTTGTAACGTTGAAATATTAAATGACCATTAACCTCAATCATAGAGAAAGCAAATGGGATTCATGTTTCTATTAGATTCAGGCATGAGTCTAATAGCTATGAGGAAAAATTAAGACACGTAAAAATCAAGTATTTTCTCTTTAAAAATATTTTGGAATTATAAAATGTTAAAGAATTTTGCTTTTTTATAAGAATTTATAGTTTGGACAAAACTACTGCTTTTTTTGGGTTGTTTTATTTTGCTCTTTTATAGTCGTTAGTGCTTAACTGATTTTTCAGATATTTTCATTTATAACTGCAACAGGGCAAGTTGAGTTTGCCTGATTTTATATATAATGTCTATGATGTGGTATATTCTAGATTAACAAAATTACACTCAATGAGTTCTTATTTTACTTAAGTAATCTATTGTACTTGCTGTACTAATAATACTTTCTTATATATCTATCACTGGGCTCTGTTGAAAGGGAGAATTATCTGAATATGTAAACACTGTAGCTCCACACCTGGTTACAGATCAATTTTCTTGTCTATAACTTGAACACTGTATGTTCACATGCCCACAGATGAGGAGGAGGGTGGTTCAACCTACTGCTTTGATATTCTCTACACTTTTGGTTAGGTGGCTTTTGTAGAAAACATTTACTTTTATAACTAACAATTCCTCCTATGGAGTTGCAAGATTGTTTACCCACTCTAAATAGCAGGAACTTCCCCTGAAATGAAATATTATAAAAGGAGTAATTTAAGCTACAGTCATAAAGACACTTTTTCTCTCTGTAAGTAAGGATTACATTTTCTATAATTCAAAGGAAATGCTGACTCATTATTTAAAGCTAACTCAAAATGGATTTATTTTTTATTTTTTTCCTGCTGGCTTTGTAAAAACATATCTTACAAATGTGCGGTGTGTATGTGTGTGCTCAGTCATGTCTGATTCAAACTCAAGAACTGAAGTTTGTGAGGCTCCTCTGTCCATGGGATTATCCAGTCAAGAATACTGGAGTGGGTTGCCATTTCCATCTCCAGAGTATCTTCCCGACCCAAAGATTGAACCCACATCTCCTGTGTCTCCTGAATTAGCAGCTGTATTCTTTACCACTGAGCCACCAGTGAAAACTAGCTCAGTTTTGAATCATTTATTTTTAATAAATGATAAAAAGTATTCCTGTGTCTTGGAAAAATGGTATAGTATAGAAATACACATATAGAGTAGTTATATGTTAAACCCACACCTCAGTTGACTTAGACCAATCTGTCTTGGTTTCAATTCCTAGCACAATGAGGGGGCTTCCAAAATAGCAATTTTATAATTTACAGTATTCTCTGGGAAGACCTAGCCAGAGCAGGGCTGGCATGACAGTGATGACTGTCTTCCAAAGTCAATTTTTCTCATAAATCAGTAAAATGTAGTTGGGTCTTCCAGCTTTTATCATAACAGGACCAGAAAATCAGAAGACTCCGAGACAGCACAAGTCATCTACCCATGACAGAGTAGATACAAGTCTATGATAAAATCAACTAGAATCACATGCATTGACTCACATCACTGGAATGAAATGGATCAAACTTTGCATAAAGGCCTAAAGATGAGATCCCACTGCTTTGTTGTATGTTTGAACAGAAGCTTCTGCTGATAACTATTATGTATTTTTCTATAAAGTTTAAAGTTGAGAATCAATCCTGATTTTTATTTCTATGTTTTGATAGAATAAGCTTTAGAGTTGAATTTTGTTCACTGTGACTTAATCTTTTGAAAAATAAATTATTTCTTTGCTTGGCTACAATTGTCTTTGTCATCTTTAGAAGAGGTAAAACTGCAAGGTGACTAATGTGTTCTTTGAAACTGAAATTCCCTTAAATTTTGTAAATACTTGCCATGTTTTATTGATAATTAATCACTGAAATAAATGGAAATTGTGAAAATGTATCCACACTAAATGTAATTCCTCAAGAAAAAAAAATGTAGTATTTACAGAAGTTAGGAAACGGAATAACAAAGTACATACCTTTTATTGTCACTATCCAGCTTTGGATCTAGATTACTGACAGTCCCTCAAGTCTACCTGTGTATGCTTCTCAACGTATCTCATAGTTTCACCTGCAGACTCCATCCTGATTTTGAAGTTTGGGCTGATCATTTATTTTTCTTTTATTCTGTTTAAATTATCTTATCACTTTATGGATGTATGTGCGTAAGTGCTAACTCACTTCAGTCATGTCTGACTCTTTGCAACCCTATGACTGTTGCCTGCCAGGCTCCTCAGTCCATGGGACTCTCCAGGCAAGAATGCTGGACTGGGTAGCTACTCCCTTCTCCGAGGGAGCTTCCTAACCCAGGGATCAAAACTGTGCCTCTTCATCTCTTGCATTGGCAGAGGGTTCTTTACTACTAGCACCACCCCAGAAGCCATTATATGTATATAGACAACTTACATATTGTTAGATTTTGTTTGCTTTTGAGTTCAATAAAAATGTTATCTTACCACTGTAATTAATATCTTTCCTCAAATATTTATCTCTCATGTTATTCTATTGCTGCATATATATTTCATTTTTTCATTAATCATTTCAATAATGGCTATATAATGCTTCATTTTTTTATATATTATAATCTGCTTCTATATTATTTTATCCAAGGACATGTGAGTTGTTTCCAGTTTTATCTATTGCAGTATCTAAGTACCTGTATCCTGGCACATCTTGCAAGAGTAGAACATAGGGTTGTGGAAAATGCATATGTTTATCTCCACAGGGCAGCATTAAACTATCCTTCAAAGTGGTTGTGCAACAAATATACCTCCAACTGTACAAAAAAGTCCCATTGATTACCATGCATAACAGCCCTCAGCATCATCAAATATCTTAATTTTTTCTGATTTGGAGAAATAAATGTACATAAATGATTATGAACATTCCTTATCATTATCAATTTTCCTATAGTTAAGATCTTTAATGGTTCCTTCTCAGTGAAATGCTTGTTCATGATTTTTTAAAACAGATTATTTTTTAGAGCATCTTCAGGTTCACAGCAAAACTCAGAAGGTACAAAGATTTCTCATATAGTCTGTGCACAAATGGACAGACTCCCCCACTATCAACACCCTGATCTTCATGAATTCAGTGCACATGTCTACTGATTGGTATGGGTTCTTTCTGAACAGTCATATATTTCAGAGTGTCTGGCTTGTCTTTTCACTGTTTTATGGTGTCTTTTGAAGAACGGAAGTTCTTAATTTAATTTTGTAGCTTATCAATCTTTTGTTTTATGGTTATCATTTTTCTGTTTGTATGAAAAATCTTATTTTATCCCAAGGCCATGAAAGTATCTTTCTACATATTCTTACCAAAGTTTTTCTGTTTTTGCCTTTCACATTTAAGGCTTTAGTCTACCTGGAATGGGTTATTGTATTCAATAATTCAAGACTCTACTATAATGCTTTTGGATAGCAATAATATAATCCAAGTTTAATGAGTATTTTAAATCCTATCACTTGAAATAGAAGGGCTTTAATAAACTTTAATGGAGGTAGAAAGAATAAATGCACTGTCCTAACTGGGTCAGTAGGGGAATCAAGCAATCAATATAAGTACAATTTGGACACATAATCAGAATCACAGAGATATTCAAAATAAGGGCCCTAACTGTTAAATCATGTGGAAATCATGGAAAAATGAGAGTGTGTGCTTACAAGGACTCATACAAAGTTCTGCTTCACAGATAGGTAATGTGCTTTGGCTGTCTTTTACGCTTGACTGTGGATTCTTTCATCTTTGGCCTTCAAAATTCTAAGATTTTATCTTAAGAGTGGTAAATGTCTTTTACATAATATACTCAGTAAATGTTTATGTAACCGAATTGAATCACATATTATAATATAATGAAATGGAAGAATTTATGTTATAGATCAATAGATGGTTGACAGGAAGGAAAGAAGGGAGAGATGGAAGAAAGGAGGGGAATGAATGAAAGAATAAACGACTTTCATTTTCTAAGTCCAGTGTCACAATAGCATTCAAAAACATTTTTTTTAATTTTTTTTAAATTTGTGAATAAGAAGCCTTTCCATGGAAAAGTAAAGGAAAGAAACACATGACAAGAATTATTTGCAACCTTCAACTAGGATAGATCTATATAATGAAGGGTGAGTGTGTAGTAGGAGCAGGGTAATGTAAGTACCAGAGAGGTAAAGGCATATCTCATAAGATGCTGTAGGCTATTCTTCCTTCCCTTTTCTCTCCTTTGTTCCTTCTTTTTCTCTTTTGTCACAAGAAAGCTGCTTTAAGCAATTTCTGATTATTTTGGTGCTCCTTTCCGCCCATGCTCTCATGGGCTGTGAGACAACATCCTCTTGTTGCTTGTCTACCATTACCCATAATGTTTTTTTAATGACCTTTTTCTACCTTCCTGAAATAGAAATGGCTTGACAGTGAATGTTCCATGACTTCTAATGGGTTCCTTCTTCCTTAGTAATGAAATGAAGTTATTTGGTAAAGGAAACTCACTTACCCTAAGCAATTTTGTTTTAAAATGATGCTCATTTGAATTTCTTACCTAGCATGCACTCATGCACTAAGATGCATGTACCATTCAAGTGCAATAGGGCTAATGATGTAAATGCCCTAAACGTAATAGTAGTTGTTAGTGGTATTACCCATTCCTTGCAACACAAATACCATAATTAGATGTAGCTCTACACAAATTCACTTAAAATTTTTCAGACAAATATTTTCACCAATGTGTAAAGAAAATACATTTCTTTCTGGTTATTCCACTGATTAATGCAAGCTTAAAGACTTATTTAGAACTGTAGAGCCCAAAGAGAATGAATACAGTATTTTCCTAATGTACCTAATTGAAGTGGATGAGTGATATTAAAAAAAAAATTGAGAAAGCCTATTGTTCTTATTGGTTAAATGAAGCAAAGCTTTGTTCTGTTAAGGTTCTCTGCCAATCATACTCACACTGCTGCTTTGTACATGGAAGTGAAAAACATTCCATGAAGACACACTCTTTAGAGGTATTTGAGGGTATTTCAGATTGTGTGAAGACATTGGTTAAATGCCCATGAATACTGATAATCATTTAAAATTGGATATATTTTCAAAAATGTATCTTTAAAATATAGACAAAATTGAAAGAAAAGGCAATAAATCATAATGTATAACATACTGAATAATAGCCTGTGTTTCTTAGCTTTGGTATGCTCTTAATAATGATAAAGTGTTTGGGATACAAGTAAATAGGATGGAAAATATGACTATATAATAGCCTTCAAATAAAAGGGAGGTGATTGAAATATGACCAATTATTCTTTATTCTTATTAAGAATACAACAAGAAAAAATGAGTTGTGTTATCCTGAGAAATGCTGGGCTGGATAAAGCACAAGCTGGAATCAAGATTGCCGGGAGAAATATCAATAACCTCAGATATGCAGATGACACCACCCTTATGGCAGAAAGTGAAGAAGAACTAAAGAGCCTCTTGATGAAAGTGAAAGAGGAGTGTGAAAAAGTTGGCTTAAAGCTCAACATTCAGAAAACTGAGATCATGGCATCTGGTTCCATCACTTCATGGCAATTAGATGGGGAAACAGTGGCAGACTTTATTTTTGGGGGCTCCAAAATCACTGCAGATGGTGACTGTAGCCATGAAATTAAAAGATGCTTACTGCTTGGAAGAAAAGTTATGACCAATCTGGACAGCATATTAAAAAGCAGAGACATTACTTTGCCAACAAAGGTCCATCTACTCAAGGCTATGATTTTTCCAGTAGTCATGTATGGATGTGAGAGTTGAACCGCAAAGAAAGCTGAGCACCGAAGAACTGATGCTTTTGAATTGTGGTGTTGGAGAAGACTCTTGAGAGTCCCTTGGACTTCAAGGAGATCCAACCAATTCATCCTAAATGAAATCAGTCCTGAATACTCATTGGAAGGACTGATGTTGAAGCTGAAATTCCAATACTTTGCCACCTCATGCGAAGAGCTGACTCATTCAAAAAGACCCTGATGCTGGGAAAGGTTGAAGGCAGGAGGAGAAGGGGACGACAGAGGATGAGATGGTTGGATGGCGTCACTGACTCAATGGAGATGAGTTTGAGTATCCTCTGGGAGCTGGTGATGGACAGGGAGGCCTAGTGTTCTGTGGTTCAAGGGGTCACGAAGAGACGGAAATGACTGAGCGACTGAACTGAACTGAATAGTAAAGATACAAGTAAAACATGGGGAAAGTCTGAGAAAACTAAGTTTAACTGTTTTCCTCCATTTGGTTTGTAAAACCAGTATTCGTTTATATGTGCAGAAAGTTGAACTGGTTGGGCAACTGGAATGAAATGATGATAAAGTGTAGTCTGGGACTCTTGTCATAGCAGAAGAGACATTACGCTTATCATGAAACATTAGCAAAGAGTTCAATAAAATGAGAATATTTGGGTTGAAGCTGGAAGCTTGTTTTGAATATGATTTTTAATACATTCCTTCTGGAATTCCACACCTTTGCACAAAATTCATTTTGTGAAGCTCATTCCAGGGTGAACCACTGTGGGGGTCCAAGAAGATGAAACAACATGAAACCAGAGAAAGCAAGAGAATAATGATGAGTCTGTAAGTTGTGAAACTAATAAAATTACTTTAAAAATATTGTCATATCAAAGCATTATCGAAAGGAAGGAAAATAACTTAGGAAAGCATATAGTCTGTGTTTGAGTGCAAGCTTTAATTGTAAAAAAAGTTCTATATGAAACAAAATAGGAAAATTATGTAATATATACACATATGTATGTGTCTATATATATATGTATATTTATATGTAGAATTATGTATGAATGTGTATATATATATGTATATATATACCTATTTTATGTTTATATACTGTGCTGCATTTAGTTGCTCAGTCATGTCTGACTCTTTGGGACCCCATGGGTTATAGCCCGCCAGGCTCCTCTGTCCATGGGGATTCTCCAAACGAGAATACTGAAGCAGGTTGCCATGCTCTCCTCCAGGGGATCTTCCCAAACCAGGGATTGAACCCAGTTCTCCCTCACTGCAAGCAGATTCTTTACCGTCTGAGCCATCAGGGAGGCCCTTATGTTAATATAGATATCTATAGATCTATCTGTGAATCACCGTTGTTGAGCACAGTTCTAGGCACATTGAATAGATGTAAGAAATACGTTCTTAGACAAATGTTACACATTATAGGCAGCAGAAGAACTGAGACTCCACAACCCCAAAACCACTCAGTGCCTCAAGAGCCATGTTAGAGGAAAAACATTTTCTAAACTGGACCATTTTTTGCTTGGTAGGATAGGATAGCAGAAAAATAAGAAACTGAGTGGGGATAGAAAGGGAATTTTCCTGGGAGGGGCCTAAGAAGGAGAACAAGATAGGTAACATCTGCCTTAGGGACAAGAACTTGTAAGAAGCAGGGGATGCCCAAGGAGGGTTTGGGAGAAGTTTTGTTTGTGATATGTGATGACAAACCTGCATACCTCCATGACTCATTCAGAAAAATCAACCATACCCTTTAATGGTTTGGGTGCTGAATGTGTGATTTTCTTTTTCTCAGATACAACCATAGGTTGCTTAAAAGATCACAACTGGCTTTTACTATACCTCATTCTTCCTCTTCGCCTCACAGCATGTCTTACATCTTAAATTGCCTCCTTGAAACAATGAACAATTTGTTTCCTTAAGGTAGAGGAAATCAACTAAGTTAGCTACATAATTTTATATACTTCTGTTTCTCCTAAAGATGTAATATGGATTTCACAGGTATTAAATCATCTATGTATAAAAAGATACATATATATATCATTATAATCAACAGTGACATATTTTGAATGACCAATATAGAATTTAATATTTATCAAATAATCTAATTGTTTTATTAAATTCTACTTCAAATATTTCATCTAATTCTGGAAAATGAGACCCTCAATATTTGTGAAATTTCAAAATTTCTTAGATGCCATTTCCATTGCAAATATAATAGTTTCAAATTTGATTTAGACTTCACAAGGTTTTAGAAAAATTCTCTCAAACTTTAGTTGTATGAAAATAAATTTATATGAGAAGTATGATTGACTATATATGAAGTGGCCATATGAAGGAATAAATAAGTCCTTAGCACTCACAATTTTAATATGTATCTGTACACACACACACATATATATTTGGATATAGGTTGACAGAATTTTCCAGTTTCAGGCTTATATTACTGATTTCATTGCAAATGAGTATTTTTAGTACAGAAAATTAGAGCTAGAGAAGTAATTCATAATCTAGCAAATTAATCATTTTAATCAGTTGTCTGTTGATTACAGTTGGTTCAGACATTCCTAAAACAGAAATCTTTACTTAAGTTTCTCTTTGTATTCTACAGTTAATTTGTCTGCTACATACAAATACTTAAACAATCTGTCAGTTGGTAATATCACTTGATTTAGAGAAAAACAAAATTGTTGGGATTTTTTTTTTTTCTATAGAATTGAAAGCCTAAAAAATTTGGTTAGCGTTTAAATCTATTGAGTCTGTAAGGCAGCAGTAAGTTTTCAAGTGTTTCATAGGATCACAGATGAATTTTAATAAGTTAATTGCTAGCTATGGAGAAGCTTAGGAGAGACCACTAAAGTGATTTTGTTTTGACTAATCACTATTTTTAGGGGTCTAAATGATAAAAAGGTGCTGACATCTGAAATAGATAAAATCAACAAAGATGTAAAACTCTGTTATCATTGTTCACTGAAAAGCTATTTTCTTGAATTTCACATTCATTTGGTAAATTATATTAGCATTTGTTATGCTCACAAACTATATTTGATGGTGAGATTAAAACCATATGTTTTTAAATCACACAAGTAAGGAACGTTGCCGCTAAAGCAAAGCAATGCCTATCTATAGACATTGCACTATTTGCTCCTTCTGATCCTCTCTCCTCCTCCCTTTCTTCTATATTTCCACTTTTGACTAGTGGAGAATAATTACAAATATAATTTAAAGTTGCTCTATTGATTAGCATTTGATCTGTTTTCTGAGAAACTTCAGGTATCAGAATGCTTACAGCCATAAATAAGAAGACCCAATTTAAAGTGGCTAGAAGATAGAGATATCCCTTACTTAAAACACAAAATCTGAGAGCAAGGCATTTTTGGCTTCTTCCCTGTGGTCCAAGATGGTTACCACAATCAAAGGTGTCATTTGGAGAGGAGAATATTTACCATCTGTGCACTCCATTCTTTCAGAAAGGAAAAAACAAAACTAAGCAAAAACAAATCCCAGACATTCTCTCAGGTTCTCTTTGTCTTTACCAACTTGCACGTTCATGCTTTAACTACACGTTGCTGGGAAAGCAAGTAGCCAATATTCAGCTATTACAGTGGAAGACAGACTCTGCTGGGAAAAAAGGAAGTAGGGGAGGATGATGCTCTATATCTTTGGCAGATAACTCATACTTCTGCCAGCTATACATAACGGTGTCTATTTCCAGAGAGCCTCATCAATACTATGAATTGCTTAAATTTTCCTTGACTGGTAAATGAAAAATGGTATCATTTTAACTTAAGCTTTCTTATAACAAAAGGTTGAACAAACATATTACTTCAATGCTCCTGCAATAATGGGAAAACTATTTAATTGGATTTCATTATATGTGAGTACTATCGTAATTTCTCTGATATTTAAAACATAATTTCCTTATAGGTGATGAATTAACATGCTTGAAAATTCAAAATGTATAAAAAGGTATGTAGAAAATATTTTTCACTTAAAGAGATCTTTTCATATATATTTGTACATTGTTCTACATAGTTTCATATAAAACAAATATATAAAATATTTTCTTTCTATTTAACTAGTCCTTTGTTGATAGATTTTGAATTCTTTCCAATAATTTCTTATTATAAAAAATGAGGTACTATAATAAGAAAACACATTCATTTCGCATACATGTAAATCAATCTGAATGAAGTGCAGGATCAAATTTGTATACATTTGTATTTTTGAGAAGCATTGCTTAATTTTCCACGGAGTTTGTTAAAAAAAAACAAAAACCTACACTTCCACCCATAAATTATGATTGTCTGTGATTCTCCATAGACTCGTAAACATAGCATGTAGTTAGATGACTTTGACAATAGAATAAAATTTATATAATAAGGCTTGTAAATTTTCCAAAGTTCTTTTCTGTAAATAATCTTGAATCACATTTCTTTGATTTGTATATCTTTATTCTTTCTGATTTTTTGAGTTCTTTATATATTAAGGAGATTAATTTTTTCTGAAAAACACATTGCAAAACCTTTTCTTTTTCCAAAAAAGTGTCATTTCTACTTTTCCTTTGTTAATGGTATAATTACAAAAGTAATAAATATATATAGTCAAATTAAATAAGCATTTATGGCCTTTTGTCTTTATTACATTCTTTGCTATGAAGAAGTTTATGCAAAAAAAAAAAAAAGATAAAAACTGAACTTGTTCCCAAGTCTACATTCTGCATCACAGAGAAAATTCAGTCACTGCAGGCTAACTCAGTCAAGTCAGGATACCTCAGTTAATTCAGGCAATTTATTCTCCCTCAAGTTCCTACTTTTAGGCTTAAGTTCGAGGGCTAATATACTGCCACATCTTTGTGGGCATATATTTGATTCGTATGTATACATTAATTCAGTTCAGTTCAGTCGCTCAGTTGTGTCCAGCTCTTTGTGAACCCATGAACTGCAGCACACCAAGCCTCCCTGTCTATCACCAACTCCCACAGTTTACACAAACTCATGCCTATAGAGTCGGTGATGCCATGCAACCATCTCATCCTCTGTTGTCCCCTTTTCCTCCCACCTTCAATCTTTCCCAGCATCAGAGTCTTTTCAAATGAGTCTGTTCTTCACATCAGGTGGCCAAAGTATTGGAGTTTCAGCTTCAACATCAGTCCTTCCAAAGAATATTCAGGACTGATTTCCTTTAGGATGGACTGGTTAGATTCCCTTGTTGTCCAAGGGACTTTCAAGAGTCTTCTCCAACACCACAGTTCAAAAGCATCAATTCTTCAGTGCTCAGCTTTCTTTATGGTCCAACTCTCACATCCATACATGACCGCTGGAAAAACCATAGCCTTGACTAGACAGACCTTTGTTGGCAAAGCAATGTCTCTGCTTTTTAATATGCTGTCTAGGTTAGTCATAACTTTTCTTCCAAGAGCAAGCATCTTTTAATTTCATGGCTACAGTCACCATCTGCAGTGATTTTAGATCTCAAAAAGATAAAGCCAGCCACTGTTTCCACTGTTTCCCCATCTATTTGCCATGAAGTGATGGACTGGATGCCATGATCTTAGTTTTCTGAATGTTGAGCTTTAAGCCAACTTTTTCACTCTTCTCTTTCACTTTCAAGAGGCTCTTCACTTTCTGCCATAAGGGTGGGGTCATCTGCATATATGAGGTTATTGATATCTCTCCCGGCAATCTTGATTCCAGCTTGGGCTTCTTCCAGCCCAGCGTTTCTCATGATGTACTCTGCATAGAAGTTAAATAAGCAGGGTGACAATATACAGCCTTGATGTACTCCTTTTCCTATTTGGAACCAGTCTGTTGGTCCATGTCCAGTTCTAACTGTTGCTTCCTGACCTGCATATAGGCTTCTCAAGAGGCAGGTCAGGTGGTCTGGTGTTCCCATCTCTTTCAGAATTTTCCACAGTTTGTTGTCATCCACACAGTCAATGGCTTTGGCATAGTCAATAAAGCAGAAATACATGTTTTTCTGGAACTCTCTTGCTTTTTCGATGATCCAGCGGATGTTGGCAATTTGATCTCTGGTTCCTCTGCCTTTTCTAAAACTAGCTTGAACATCTGGAAGTTCACAGTTCACGTACTGTTGAAGCCTGGCTTGGAGAATTTTGACAATTACTTTGCTAGTGTGTGAGATGAGTGCAATTGTGCGGTAGTTTGAGCATTCTTTGCATTGCCTTTCTTTGGAATTGGAATGAAAACTGACCTTTTCCAGTTCCGTGGCCACTGCTGAGTTTTCCAAGTTTGCTGGCATATTGAGTGCAGCACTTTCACAGCATCATCTTTCAGGATTTGAAATAGCTCAACTAGAATTCCATCACCTCCACTAGCTTTGTTCATAGTGATGCTTTCTAAGACCCACTTGACTTCACACTCCAGTTGTCTGGCTCTAGGTGAGTGATCACTCATCATGATTTTCTGGGTCATGAAGATCTTTTTTGTATAGCTCTTCTGTGTATTCTTGCCACTTCTTAATATCTTCTGTTTCTGTTAGGTCCATGCCATTTGTGTCCTTTATTGATCCCATCTTTGCATGTAATATTCCTTTGGTATCTCTAATTTTCTTGAAGAGATCTCTAGTCTTTCCCATTCTATTGTTATCCTCTATTTCTTTGCACTGATCACTGAGGCAGGCTTTCTGATCTCTCCTTGTTATTTTTTTGGAACTCAGCATTCAAATGGGTATATCTTTCCTTTTCTTCTTTGCTTTTTGCTTCTCTTCTTTTCATTACATACATATATACATAAAATCAATGGATTTCCCTATTTTAGGATTTTTTTTTACTATTTTACTTATTTTTATATATAACAGGCTTTTATTTAATATAAACATTTTTAAACTTTTTAAAAGGACAAAGGATAAAGAATACATTGCTGAGTTGTAGCTGACACATATTAAAGTCACAGAAATGAAAACTTCATGTAGAATTCTTGTCTCACATAAAATAAGCCACGAATATGAATGCATTTGATCTTATACAAATGTTATTTAATGGATATTCTGTACCACACACCTTTTTTTCAATGTTACTCTTTTAATTTACTTAGCCACTCATTGCCCCAGATCTTTTTTGACTGAGTCAGTTTATTAATATTTTATATTAAGGGATGTGCATGCTAACATGCTAAGTCACTTCAGTAATGTCTGACCCTGTGCGACCTTATGGACTGCATTCTGCCAGGCTCCTCTGTCCGTGGGGATTCTCCAGGCAAGAATCCTGGAGTGGTTTGCTGTGTTCTCCTTCAGGGGATCTTTCCCATGTTAAGGGATAGCTTTTTCTAAAAGAAATTATTGAAGGGATAACTGCCCATGGGTAATAAAATAAATGTTTCATTGTCAATAAATAAGTTATTAGTAGCAGTACCTCTTTATTGAATGCAATTATATGTATCAGGTACTATAAACCTTTTGTATTTCTTAAATCCTACAACAATCTTCATAGCTGAATAAATTAGAGACAGAGAGATTATATGTTTCAAATATTTATTGCAAGCAAATGGAGGAACTGAGACTGGAACTCAAGAGGACTGGTTCCAGACTCTATGCTCTTAACCACTATAAAATCCCATACTAACTCAAGAGTAACTTCCTTGATCCCTGTTGACTTTCCAGCAAACATTTCTTATCCTAAGACAGCCCAGCTGTGCTTCTTTCTTTTGGATCTCATGAGATACCCCACATGAGCTTGCAGAAAATCCTGTTGAGAGCTGCTCCAGCAGGTTTCAGTTACTTGCTATCAAACATAACTTTGATAATGATGGCAAAAAAAGACTAAGTACCAAGGTCTGCTTGTCTCATTTATTCTGCTTTCTTTAAAACTCAGTGCAATAAACAGGTACTCATACTGAGTTGAAAGGCTTCCTGTGGGAAGAGACTGTTTCACTCAGAACTAGAGGTCATGAATACCTCTTTCACTTCCAAATACCAGCATCAGTCAACTATGAGTGATGCCTTCTGGGAAACAATATACATAGAATGAAGCTTCTTTTTTCAAAACTTCATGTTTTTTCATTGTTGAGAATTGTGAGACCCATAGGGCCTCAATTGACACAAGAATACTGCCATTTGTGCTTAGAATAGAGGCTTTGTGCTTGGGTCTAAATTGGATATGTCAATCCTTCCCAGTGAGATCAGAATCTGGGTCAAGTTTCAAGCCTTAGAGATCAGTTAGGTTTGGCCCTGGTAACAAGCTTATTTGATGTGCTTGAAGAAAGAACTATCATTGTTTGCCTGTGCTTTTCTGAAAAGACAACAAAGTTGATGGTCGCGAATTGACTCTCAGTTCCTAAAAGACAGACCTGTTCCCCTGTCCGGGGAACCCATATATCAAAAACTATGACTATAAACTCATATTTAGAACACTTAGTCTTGGGAAGTGTATCCCATTTAGACAAATGTAGGAGAAATATGAAACGGGTTGTATTGAAATTGAAATGTCAAAACCAAATATGCTTTCTCAATTTAATTGATTTATACTTAGTTATAATAAAAAGATATTTATGATGTCTGTAAAAACTAAGGTATTGAATTTTGAATTGAGGTACCAAGGCTTCCCTGATGGCTCAGATGGTAAAGAATCTGCCTGTAATGCAGGAGACCCAAGTTTGATCTCTGAGTTGGGAAGATCCCTTGTAGAAGGGATAGGGTACTCATTTCAATATTCTTGCCTGGAGAATCCCGGGGACAGAGGAGACTGGCAGGCTACAGCCCACAGGGTCACAAAGAGTCAGACACATCTGAGTAACTAAGCATGTACATGCATGCATCAAGGGCCAAGCAGTGTGTTCAAAAAATAATCAAGGCAACGGCTATAAAGAAATGGCTTGTGAATATGATTCCAGATGAGAGAAAAAGCAGAGTCCACAAAACAATCCTGGAAACCTGTATCAATAACCTTCACCAATAACCAAGAAGAAAACCCTGGCTGGGAAGGAAGTGCAAATAAAATGTATATAATAATTATAGTTGGCCACATGTCTATGGTGGCCTATTTCTCTGAGTTTATCTGGGACATGGTTCCTGCTATTTAGAAACTTCTTCACATTGTATTTTATCTCCTATCTCAATTTGAAGAACATAAAATCGCTTGGGTGCAAAAAAATATAACTGATTCTGTTTCTTTTCAAGATTCAGGGCTTCATTAGATGACACTTAAAAAGAGAGTCCCCAGTCATTCCTTTGTAGGGCCTATTTGCTTGTAGCACCAGAAAATAGCCAGGACTCAATGAATTGCACTGAATTGATTTGATTAGCGGCACCATGTACTTAGAATGTCCCTCCAAACTCTAGCTTAACAAGCCACTATCACGTCATCATTTAAAAATAACTTTCACAGATTTCTCTTTCAGATGTGACAGGACCTCTCTCTCAGTACGGATTTTAACTTGGTGTGTCTAGGACTCTTCCCCAGGCTTGTATGCAGTCTTGAAAAGAAATAACACATTTTGTGGTACATTGTACAAGCTGTAAATACTATCGATCAACATTCTTTTTTAGGAAGAATGAATGAATTCATAATGTCTATGAATTTTTATCAACTCCCAGAAAGGAGAAATTGGATCTGGGTAGCATTTTATGGTACAGTGTCATGCACCGTCAGTAATCAGTTTTTGTTACCCTGAGGATTTGTTTTATGGTCAAGTTTTTTTTTTAATTCTAATCTAGCAAATAAATGTCTTTCTGCTTCAGATATATTTAAACTAGTTATAGACACATTATGGCATTATTGACTACTCAAAATAAATTATGAAATCTATAATATTTTTTGTGCATGTTTTCCCTTAATTTATAAATTTATGCATAATTTAAAGAAAAGTAACCCACATGGTTTCATTAATTCATATTTAAATTTTGAAAATGTTCATTTAAGAACTCTTTGAAGTTCAAGGAGATTTTTAATAGCCCAGTGAACTCTTTTTACTGCTCAACTAGGATTGCATTTTGTCACGAATAAACAAACACCTAATGGTTAGGTTTCTAGTTAGAAATTTCAAATTCTCGTACTTCCCCCCATGTGTTCCTAAAAATTTTAAACAAAATATATTTTCTCCAGTACCAACTGGAAAAATGAGCAATTGGACAAAGAACAATTGGAATGGGGAAACTGTCCTTTTTCCTTGACTCTATTCATCGACAGCTAAAGACAGTATTCACTTATCTATCAGCAGTATTTTATAGGCAATAATGCTTTATACTACTGGAATAAAAAGATTTATTTTGGATACTATCTTAATTGAAAAGAATATTTAATGCTATAATTTTGTTTATTTTAATACAGTTCAAAGCCATTGTTTTTATCCTGTGTTCTATTCCCATAGTACCTAATGCCAAGTATAAAGAGGGAAATACAGTTTAGCAGGAAAACAGTCAACAAAAGAAAGTAGTAAAGATCTAACAGAGGTGAAGTACGCTGTGCCATTAGATTAAGACATGTTACAATCATAGATCCTTGACTAATTAATTACAAAGCATAAATCAAGATGTACTGCAAGATACAATATATGCATTCACTTTTCCTTTGCTTGTGTTTAATCCATTATTCATATTCCATCCCTGCAGCTCACCAAGTTTTTCATTATTTTTCTCTGTAAATTAGTCCAAGAAAGGGTAACTGCAGGAACAGAGCTTGAATGGATATTGCTCTTGATTAATAGAGAGGTGCAATATTGTTAGATGCACTGGTGTATAGGCATACCTGCAACATGTCAAAATGTCAATAGCATGACAGACACTTCGACTAAACGGGTATGAGGTTGGGATATAAATAAAAGTATCTAGTTAAATTGCATTGTTTTGTTTATGTCTGTGGTCATTGCAAACAATTAAGTTATAAAATACACTCAAGGTAAGTGTATCTGATTAAAAAAATAGGATGAAATATTAATAGGAAACTCATTACTTTTTATTTAAGTAATGGTAGGTTTGCAACATTAAATAATAGGCATCTAATTATGTAATGGATGGAGAGTATCAATCAAACCCCTCTATGTTTCATATTCAAAATTTATTCAGTAATGTTTTTATCCTTATTAATGCAGTATTTCTGAGGCTTACAATGAAATCTGGCTATATTTAACTATGAATACGCATGCGCTTAATCTCTCACTTGTGTCCAACTCTTCGGGACTCCATCGACTGACTGTAGCTAGCCCCTTCAGGATCCTCTGTCCATGTGGATTCTCCAGGCTACAATACTGGAATGGGTTGCTATGCCCTCCTCCAGGGATTTTCCCAACCCAGGGATCAAACCCAGGTCTCTGGCATTGCAGGCAGATTCTTTACCATCTGAGCCACCGGTGAAGCCCAATAATACTGGAGTGGGTAGCCTATCCCTTCTCCAGGGGAACTTCCCAACCCAGGAATCAAACCAGGGTCTCCTACTTTGCAGGAGGATTCTTTACCAGCTGAGGTAACCAGGAAGCCCAACTATGAATATAAGTGAGAAATATCATAAGTGAATATTAAAGAACTCTTATGTGACATTTTATAATCTACATTTTTCTTAAGTGATTTTGACATAGTCCATTTCAAAAGATATGCAAACTTTCAAAGTCTGTAACTGTTTGGAGTGGTACTAATAACAGTGCTGTTTCTAGTTATTCCCTCCCTTATAACTGTGCCAAAAATGATGTCCTTTTTAAAATAGAGTTTATCTTCTAACATATAAAGTAATTATGTTTTTCATGTAAAATATATATCTTACTATATAAATTCACATATATGTTCTTCTATCAGAAATGGTAAATCATACTGCAGTTTACACTGGGTTTTGCTATTAAGAAAAACAATTGAAAATCACTCAGTTGAGCCATCTTTCTTCCTTTCCCTTATTTATTTTCCTTCCAAATATTTCCTGTTCAGTTCAGTCACTCAGTCATGCCCAACTCTTTGCAACCCGATGCACTGCAGCACGCCAGGCCTCCCTGTCCATTGTCAACTCCTGGAGTTTACTCAAACTCATGACCATTGAGTTGGTGATGCCATCCAGCCATCTCTTCCTCTGTCGTCCCCTTCTCCTCCTGCCTTCAATCTTTCCCAGCATCAGGGTCTTTACAAATGAGTCAGTTCTTCGCATCAGGTGGCCAAAGTATTAGAATTTCAGCTACAACATCAGTCCCAATATTTTAAGTTTTTAAAATTTACTCTGCAGGGTGTCATTCCTGCCCCACCCCACCCCCCCAAGATGACACACCACGGCCTGACTCTGACAGAAAGCAGATTTGTCTGTACTTAGAAGTTCAGTCCACTATGGGCTCAACCATGTGGCTGAAATGGTTCTCTCATGTCACTAGCAGAACAGCCATATTTTCCCCTATTTTTTCATCCATCTGTTTCTACTCTATTTATACAAAGAGATTTGGAGTAGGGCAAGCATGCTGCTCTCTGTCCGCCTATATTTGGAACTCACCTGTTAATAAGTGTCCTCACTGAGACACTAGGACATGTTGGCATTTTCTCAACTACTAACTACCCAGCAACTTTATGATTAGAGAGGAAAGAGTTCCTAAGGAGTTTTGAACTGAAGGTGCCAAAGTAGACTGATTCTTTGTTTTAAATAAATATTTGTGCTCCATCTCAAAATAAAAATGTCTAACAATTATTAAAATGAAATCTTCTCATCTCAGTTTACGTGAGGCATTCAGACTAGAGATTGTACATCCCAATGTGAGAAAATGATACCAAAGCATCAAATATACATGGGTGAAAACTTGTTTAACAACTCAAACTTATTTTTAGTGTATCAAACATTAGGAGTGGAAGATCAGGTAGAGTATTGAAAAAAAAATTTAATTAACTTTTATTGGAGTATAGTTCTCTACAATGTTGCGTTGCTTTCTACTGTTAAGTAAAATGAATCAGCTAAATGTATAAATATATCCCCTCTTTTTTGGATTTCTTTCCCATCTAAGTCAAAAGCATCGAGTAGAGTTCCCAGTGCTATACAATATGTTCTCAATAGTTATCTATTTGTACATAATACTGATGGTGTGTATATGCCAATCCCAAAACTCCAATTCATCGTACCCCCTACAGAAAAGAATTTTTAAAGAAAGCTGTGGGTGTGCTATGAACCCCATCAGTCTCTTCACCTCACAAAGACTAGTGACAGTGGCCAAATGAAACTGCTTACAGAGTCAGGTATGGAACATGGTGCTGGACCAATGTCTGACATCCAACAGAAATGTACAAATGATGCAGAGTTGCAGGCTGATTAAGTGCTACTGGATTAGGAGGCATGTATGTGATGAAGGTCACTGATTGCTTTTTCAAAGTGGTTTTAGTGTAGTATGGGGACAAAATCCGGATAAAATTATGCTGAAGTGGTACGGATTGGTGAGAATATGTAGACAGTGAGTATAGACAAATGTCCACAAGGGGTGCAGAGAAAATGGTGGTGGGGGATGAAATTTTTATTTTTCAATATGTGATCTCTCATGTTATATTCACATTTTTGCAGAAATGATCCAGTTGTTGTTTAGTTGCTAAGTTGTGACCAACTCTTTTGTGACCCCATGGACTGAAGCCCATCAGGCTCCTCTGTCCATGGGATTGCCCAGACAAGACTACTGGAGTGGGTTGCCATTTCCTTCTCCAAGGGATCTTCCTAAACCAGGGGCTGAACCCACATTTCCTGCACTGGCAGGTGGATTCTTGGCCACTAAGTCACCAGGGAAGCCCATGACTCAGTAGGGAAAACAAAAAATATAGATTCAGGAGAGAGAGTGTTGACTGCAGGAACAAAGTCTTCTGAAATGTCAGATGAGATGGCTTTTGATAACTGCAGGGAGAATCCAGCCTTTGTAGGAGGGAAGAAAGTAGAGCTCTCAGGATCAAGTCAAAATCCTGAAGTCAATTAGAAGACCTCAAATTATTTTGCCATTATCACTAGCTTTATTATCTTATTCTTTCTCTCAGTGTCTCCTCTGCAAAAGTGCAGACTTCTTTTAATTTCTTCTATAGTCCCTCAGACAGAAGTGTAGGCTTCTGAAGTTTACAGATAGGCTGTTATTCCTTCTACCTCAACCACTCTGTCATCCAAAAATAACTCCCTCCACTAGTATTATTCTTCAGCTAATTCTAATTTGTGTTTTAAGACTATACTTAAACATCCCTTTTAAAACTATTTCTACAGCTAGGCTGTAAACTCTGTTGCAAACACAATGCATTATTCTATAACTTGTATCTCATCTACACTCACATTTGCCTTCCTTACTTCATTGTGAATTACAGGTGGATGGTGATTAGGGCTTTATTTTGACACTGCTGTACCCTATCGTGGCTGACATAGAGAAGACACTGAATCTAATGACTTACCATCTTATATGGTCAATCTAAGAGAAATCCAACCCTTAGTTTATCTTGAATTGAGTCTCTAAATCCAGAAAGCTCTATGCAACATGCATTTAATATAAGGGAAAATATTATACTAACATTTATCAACACAAAATTTGAGGTGAGTAAGCAACTACGTTGCAAAGAATAGAGCAAGACAGTAATGGTGCCAGGGATAGATAAACTGAACGGGGACCAAGGTACTGATAAAGATCTGAAACATCAGCTACGTTTTGGCACAAAATTGGCTTAATGGAGGGAATAAAGGCAGCTAGTTCTCCAAGGGAAAAACACAAATTTCCCCACACTCTGTTTTCAATTCAGTCAAAATAACACTGGTCTTTTCTTTTTTGTTAACTTGATCATGCTTCAGACTTCTGCTCAAATTAAAGAGCTTGATTACTCTTAAATAGGACTTGGCAATAGCATTTCCCATCTTGCTCCTATTAACTGAGTATCTGCTTCATATTATTTTTTTTCCAGATTTGTTTTTAGAAGTTGAATGCCAACCAATTTTCCAATGTAAATATTAAGTTTTTGTTTCCCTTCTGTATTTCTGACACAGCTACCTTTTTCAAATTGTCCTTGAGGAGTCATTACGTGTTCAATTCATATTTTGTGCATGTGATATTTATTGAGAACTTCTTAACACACAAGGCATTGTTCTTGGTATAGAGGAGAGTACAAGGCCTTCACTTCCTACACAGTGACACAAATAGGTATACAACTAATTATCAAACACAATGAAGGGTAATTAGAACTATGGGAAGATTGTAAGTGGTGTGCCTTTGAAACACAGATGAAGGAATAATAAATTGTCTCCAGAGAACTGAACAGGCTTCACAGAGAAGTTTTAAATGGGGCCTAGGCCAAAAGTACTCAAGAGGGCATCCAAGCACCAAGAAAGGCATGATTACCAGCACAGAGCTATCAGAATGTCTTTGGATAAATAACTTCGCTGGTGTGACAGGACCTGTGTGTGTGTGTACATGAGAAAGAGCAGGGATGAGAGGCAGAAGGAAGTGAGGGCCAAAGTACACAGGACAGCAAATGCCTCCTTAACATGAAGAAATTTACTCTGTATGTGATATAGTATAATTCAAATTTAGACTGAAATAGAACTAATCTGCAGTACTGATTAAAACACTGGGGAAAAGATTACATAAAGTTACAAGGTTTGTAAACGGCAAAACCAGGATGTGAACTCAAAAAGCACAGCTCCCAGACTCTCCTTCCTTGAAAAACCTCAGCTTTACTGCGTGATAAAGAGAAGGTTAACATACTGGGCATCAGGATGCAGCATTATATGGGTTCAGCGTGTACACACTGGAGCCATTTCGAGTGACTATAGAACAAGTGGAGAGAGAGTAACAGTGAACCAGGTATGGTTTCTTTAAATTGATTTTTATTTTTGCTATAAATTTGAAAAATAAAATTTAAGAATTTCTAGCTTTATAATTTATCCTTCCACTAGCATGTGCAATGGTTAGGAGTATGGACTCCAGAGAGAGAATTCCTGGATTAAATTCTAGTTTTGCCAATTACTAGCTGTGTGCCTGGCAGAAAATTATTTAACCGCTCTGTGCCCTTTTCCTTCTCTGTAATTTACGGTGTCACATAGTGTCTATTTTAGTGTGCTGTGCTGAGTCGCTCAGTCGTGGCCGACTCTCTGGGACCCCATGGACTAGCCCACCGGGCTCCTCTGTCCATGGGGATTCTCCAAGCAAGCATGCTGGAGTGAGTTGCCATGCTCTCCTCCAGGGCATCTTCCCAACCCTGGGATCAAACCCAGGTCTCCCACATTGCAGACGATTCTTTACCATCCGAGCCACCACTGAAGCCCAAGAAAACTGGAGTGGGAGGCCTATCCCTTGTCCAGGGGATCTTCCCAACCCAGGAATCAAACCAGGGTCTCCTGCATTATAGGGGGATTCTTTACCAGCTGAGCTACCAGGGATGCATCTATTTCAGTGTACTGAGGATTAAATGACATAATATTAGAAAAGCACTTAGAACAGTACCTTGGTTATATCATAATTAGCACTGTATGTGTTTGTGAAAGAAAATGACAATATGTATCAACTAAAAATCTCAGTTATAACAGTGTTTCATTAAATAAATCTTAATATAGAGCAAAAGAAAAAAATTTTTCTGTGTATAGACTTCACTAATGTATGCTAGGGGAGAGGGTAAAATTTATATTTTAGTAAAGAAACAGGGCATTCAAACAGAACTTTTGTTTTATATTCTGAATTGACTTTCCCTCTTCCTTAGAGGGCCTAGCACTAGTCTTCCTGCTTGTGTAAGAAGTTTAAAAAAGTAAACATGATATAGAAATGCTTAATTTTGTAAATATTAACAGACCTCTGATGAATTTCCTCAAACATCTTTCCTAGAATCAGTCTGAACTGCTCATTGTTACTTATTGAATTTGAGATTATAGATAAGTAAGTGTATCATTTTTTTCCCCCAAACTATAGCTACATAGAGTCAGACTGCTTTGTTTAAAATGGAAAATCTAGTAATTGTCATTTTATAAAATTCTTGAGCTTATCCCAATTTCAACACCTTTGGAAAAATAATCATATACATGAAATACCTGATGGGATTTGAGGGGAAATTTTGTTCCAGAGTGTTTATCTTTAGACTTTGATTCAACCCAATATGCATCATAATCTCTAAGGTGTTTAGAGTTCATGTGTAAATAATCAAGATTTTTGTGATGAATGCTTCCATCATTTTTAAGCAGTATATTTTTATAGTCTATTGCCAAAATTAGTGCAGATGCAGTATATCAAGTATGGAGCAATACTTGTTTTGTGTAGAATGATGGTGCAATTCACTAGGGAAAATCTGTATGTAGGCTTATTTTCAAATTATTTGCAATGGTCCTCCATACTATAGACATTTCCCCCCTTTCTCAATGTGATTCCATTAAGAAAGAGAGCTGCCTTTGGATCAGTAAATAAATCATAAAAGAAAACCTTGGGTGAGTCCAGCAAGGAGCTAAAGCAGCTTACCAGAGAGCCTGGAAGGATGAGGGAAAGGACACCGAAAACAACCCCAGGGGATTTCTGATAAGATGCCTACACTTGTGCTTCAGAGGACAGCTCACCCACCTGGCTGATTTCCTCAAATTAGTGTCTGGTATCACAACCTTATATAATGTAAGTGGTATATCTTTAGCAATGTTTAGCAATGTCTGATTTTCTCTCCTGGCATAAAAAATTCTATCCGAATTCACCTGCTAAGGGAGAAAAAGGAACACCCTCCGAAGATCTAGAATCTAAGTGACATACAGACCAGAGAAAGATAGGAGAACATCTGTGGCTGCAGGATCGATGAGAGAGGCATAAAGCTGGATAATGTTCTCCAAGCATGTGGCGTTTAGTATTTTGACAGGGACCCCATGTGACAGTTCTAACAGACTATTAGGATAGCCTTGGAAGTTTGGAGAAAGTGGTGATCTGCACTACATGCTAGCGAAAGGGTTTCGTTTGCTAGGGCTGATATTAGAAAACATCACAGGCTGAGTGACTGAATCAACAAACATTTCTCACCGTTTTGGAAGGTGGAAAATCCAGTACCAGGGTGAAGGCAATTGATTTTTGCCGGCTTGCAGATGATAGCCTTCCTGCCATATCCTCACAGGGCAGAGGGAGGAAGCTGTGACATCTCTTCCTCTTCTTGTAAAGACACTAATCCCATTTTGAGGACTCCGCCCTCTTACCCTCACCTAAACCTAATTACCTCCAAGAGGCCCCGCCTCCACATAATATCACATTGAGAATTAAAGTCTTGAACATATAAATTTTGAGAGTACACAAACATTTTGTCCATATCAGTCTCCAAACGCTCAAACAGGTGTGTACAATGCAATGGCTAAAATAGGTAAGGCTGAAAAACACACCAGCAAGTATATTGAATGGGAGTGCCAAAAAATAACTCTATCAAAGTGGATAGGAATTTATTACTGAGTCAGAAACATTGAGAAGCTCCCTGATGTTTGTCCTCGATAGGCTTGGCTCATGTAGAAAATGCTGATTCAGAACAGAGGTTCCCTGAAAGTAATAAGTATCCTGAAATAATAGAGTCCATCTGGTAGCACTTAACTATCAGCATTTAGGAATTCAGGTGGGAGCAATTACCATGATGAGTAGCAAGGTCTGAGTGGCAGCTATGATCCGGCTAGAGAGCTAGCTACAGAGCTATTGAAAAAATAGAACACAATGTTCTGAGGCACAGGATGACAGGTAAGCCAACAAGCATTTGCTTAAACTATACAATAAAAAAAAAAAAAAAAGAAGAAGATGGATGATGAGGAATCTAGGGGCAGCCCCCTCCCCCAAATAAAATGTCACATTCACAGGTCCCATTTCTAGACATGAACCAGCTCTACAACTGGGAGAGAGGGAGAGGCACCACGTGCCCACCATAAAGAAGTTGCCAAGTTTGTATGGCAATGGCATCTCCAGTGCTTTTCTAGAGAAACTCATGACCATCTACTTGGAAACTATGAACTAGGAGAGAGGAGTAGGGATTTTAGACCTAGGACACAGGGTGGGAATTGATCCTGATAACCCAGGTCCCAAAATGTCATCATGGTGTCACTATTAGACAGGTGTATCAGGACTTGGTATTAAATGAAGTCTGTGCCAAGGTCTCACTCACAGTGTGGATACAAGGTCCCTAGAACCACCATGTGAATTCTCCCACTGGTCCCTGCATTGCGCTGAGGCTCTGTATGCAGAAATAGAGTGAAGGGTGGTCTTCTGAAGGTTCAGCTGCAAGGCCAGTTTAGAGATGTTACGCTGTGCCACTCTCTATGAGGACACAGTATACATCTTAAATTAATGAATATTATTTTATACTCAAATGGTAGGGTGTGTGGCTACTGGAAGCAACTTACAACCAAGTGTTGTCACTCCCAATAAGGCAGCTGAGCAATCTGTGTTCCTCATTCCCTCAAATTTAGGCTCTGAGGGCCTAGACCGATTGGAGATGATTTTGGTCCCTCTGCTGGGATGGGCCAGTGTAGGGGTGGGGTGCATTCGGCAATGTCTACAAATATTTTCAGTTGTCATAACTGGAAAACGCTACTGGTGACTAGAGGTTAGAGAACAAGGATGTTGCTTAATCTCCTACATTGTACCAGAAAGTCCCCCAGAACACAATATCTGGCCCAAATGTGAGTAGTATCAGGGTTGAGGAATGCTGATCCACATGTCCTGGCTCCCAGAGAAGAAAATGCTCCCAGCATGGGACAGAGGAAGAGTTCTCTTGAACATTAAGCTGTGGGTGCCACCCAACCTCCTCAGGATCCCTTGCTGAAAGTAAAGCGTACAAAGAAAGAGCACTCCAGCCAGAACAGGCGACTGGGTCAGGAAGAGGCTGCTGCTGTATCTCAGGACAGGGAGGCACTCAGCACGTTTGGTTTTCTGCTGACCAAGTAAGGTGACAAATGAAAAAATATACAGTAGCCGTGGCCTGGTAGGGACATGGTGACTGGGGGTTAGGTCTGGGTCACTTTACCAGATATGTCTCTGAGAGCAGCACAGGTGCTGTCCACAAGAATGGAGAAGCTAAAGGAAGGGGGTGATGAGGTTTTAGGTCAGTTGCAGCAATAAAGATTGTCATCCTTTCTACTAATCTTCAACTTTTAAGTTTCCCCAGAAAATGAGACAAACCAGAATCCTCAGAAAGTTGTCCCAGGAAGGCTGAAATTACAAAAAGAAGCAACTGGATCTGAGTGGACAGTAGAGATATTTGGATGCACTATCCTTAAGGTATAAGATACTTAATCTCCCAGCTGATAGGTCTTCAGCTGCAAAGGTCTCAAAGCTTCATCCACTCCCCGAATAGTTCCTTCTTACTAGTGCAGGGGTGGGTATACAAGACCTGGCACCCTTGCCTCCACACCAGACTACTCTCAAGGAAAACTGTGGCACAGCTGAAGTCACTTTTGCAACTACACTGCAACATTTTCTCCCTCTGCCCAATTCTGCTTTCTTCACATCTCAGAAGTGGTGCTCCTAAGAATGCTCTTCAATGAAACTCAAAGAAAAGTCCCATCTCAGACTCCATTTTCAGGAACCCAATCCAGGTCGGAATCAATGAAAAGATTCTGCAAATTAGATGAGAAAAGAATTGCCCTGAAAATGCACATTTAAGAGGAACATGTAAAAATAGTGTAGTAGATAAAACAAAAATTTTAAAATCTCATTTTCATTGTCAGTAAAATAAAAAAAAAATAGACTTGATACCAAATGTCACAATAAGCTGAACAAAGGGATGACTGACATAAGAAAAAAATGCAGTCATGCATTAATGAATGCATGCAGTAATAGTAATGCTACTACTAAACAGTAATAGCAGAACTAACAATACCATTAATATACTGAAAGCAAACTTTAACTGCTTTATGCTTAATTGGTGATAGTCATAATATCAAAAAGTTTTGGAAGAAAACAAGGGTAGAAAAAGGGAGATTAAAAAGTTATATGAGAGAAGATTAAAAACGTGTCAACCAAATACAGTCACCAAGTTACCAAAAAAAAAAAAAAAAAAAGTAATCAAAGGGAATAAATTAAGAAAAATAAATATAAAAAAAAACTGGGATTAGAGTTTAAAGAAAGGTTTATCAGACAAAAACTAAAATGTGGCTTCAGAGCCACAGGATGTGCAAATAAATCAACTTAGAAAAGCTCAGAGAATGAAGGGAGACATGGTATAACACAAAGCTGAAGAACTGAACAAGGGCAAGAATCTTCAGGGCATATGAGCTTAATTAACTTGTTTAAAGTTTGAGAGAAATGGAACTACAAAAGTCTATGAGAAAGGAATAAATATGACTGGATCTTCCTTCAGAAAGATTTCTCTGGCTGTATAGGTATAGTGTGGTCTAAGTTTTTTTTACATTTGATTGAAGAAAAATTTAAACATGTACAAAGGTAGATAGAAGAATATAATGACACCTCACATGTCCTTTATTCATCTTCAATAGTTATTAATTCATGGCCAATCTTCTTTCATTTCTATTCCTACTGCTCAATTTCCCATATTTTTAGATAAGTTTCAGATATCATTCCATTTATATTTCAGTATGTATTTCTAAAATAAAAGGAAAGGAATCTGTTAAAAACATAACCATATTACTATTGATGTTTGTTCCTTGGAAGTTATGACCAACCAAGACAGCATATTAAAAAGCAGAGACATTACTTTGCCAACAAAGGTCTGTCTAGCTAAACTCATGGTTTTTCCAGCAGTCATGTATGGATGTGAGAGTTGGACTATAAAGAAAGCTGAGCACCAAAGAATTAATACTTTTGAACTGTGGTGTTGGAGAAGACTCTTGGGAGTCCCTTGGACTGCAAGGAAATCAAACCAGTCAATCCTAAAGGAAATCAGCCCTGAATACTCATTGGAAGGACTGATGCTGAAGCTGAAACTCCAATACTTTGGCCCCCTGATGTGAAGAACTGATTCATTTGAAAAGACCCTGATGCTGGGAAAGATTGAGGGCAGAAGGGGATGACAGAGGATGAGATGGTTGGATGGCATCACCAACTCTATGGACATGAGTTTGAGTAAACTCCGGGAGTTGGCAATGGACAAGAAGGCCTGGCATGCTGCAGTCCATGGGGTCACAAAGAGTCGGACACAACTGAGTGACTGAACTGAACTAAATACTATTGTCAGATCTAAAATTTTAAAATAATTACTTAAGATACTGTCAAAATTTTATTTTAAGATATAGCTACATATAAGTAATAAAAGAATAGCTAGAAAAGTATTTATTTGGGCCATAGGATTATGTCTTTATTTCTCTCTTCACACTGTTTTTGAGTAAAATGATACGGCATAATGTTGAAACTGTAGGATTTTTTGAATTCAAATAGTACTTTGAACATAGATTAATATCTTACAATAAGAAACATGGTACATGATGGAGTTATTTGCCCTGGGAATTCAGCCTCAGACCCAAGCCTGCTCTGAACTCCTGTGAGAAGAAAAATGGATAGGAGTCAGGAAGAGCGTTTTCAGACAGTCTTCTGGCATCACAGTATCCATGTGCTTCTACAGCCTTGTTCTGAGCAGTTTTCTACCTTGGATCTGGGGTACAGTTTAGAAATTAAGGTGTTTCCTGACTGAGCACTGCATTCCCAAGCAGCCTTTGATTTTAAAAGCCTAATTCTCAGGTGTGCTTAATTTGATGAGCTTCCTCCAAGGTTTAAGAGGAAGTTAGATATTAGAGAAATTAATTAGGAATTACACCTTGACTTTTCCCATTGAATTACTTGCATTGGGTCTCATGGTTTGTAGTTTATAACATAGGGACTCATCAGAGTTAATAGAGGAATTAAAGAAGAATCAGATTTCTGTGGAAATTCTGATTTACAAAGTGAGGTACAGAGCCTAAAAATCTGGGTGTGAAGTCAGTTCCCTAGTTCCATTCTATTCAAAGTGTGGTTCTTAGACAAGTAGCGTGAGTATCACTGGGGAGCTCTAAAACATGCTCAGCATCTCAGTCCCCATTCTAAACCTTCTGAATCAGAATCTGCATTTTAGTAATATCCCCAGGTATTTTATGGACACATTATAATTCAGACACACTGGTCTAACTGTCTAGTAAATACCCAACTTTGTTAACCTATTGATGGAAATTTCAGGGAAGGCTTGACATCATTTTTTGCTTTGATTTGGTTCATGTGCTTTAAACATTTTTGGTTTATAAATTGTTTTATCAAGATAACCATGCATAATTAAGTTTTGGGAACTGTTTACCTACCAAAAAAAAAAAAAAAAGTCATAGCCCTAGAATGAACCTATGTCATAACCCCAGAAGCAATAACTATTGTACACAATTCTTTACAGAATGTTTACAACTGTGTAAATATGGAACACATCAAGAGAGCCACAGAACTGCTTGACTGAACTAATGTGGTGAAGCAAGTTACAACATGAACAAAAATTGCTAGGACATAACTCTAAGCAACATGTCAGCTCTGCTATATCTGGCAGTAGTAGCAGCAACAAAATCAAGCTGGTTGGAGGTTCTTTATACCCTACAAATGTGAAAAATTAAATAAAGAAAGAAGCAAAAAGCAACAGACTTTTTTCAGCAACAACCCATGTATGGTCTATTCATGCTTATACATACCACCCCATTTAAATACATGTTTGTCATGAATCCCAAAACAGTACCAACACAATTAGCTGCATTTTCTAATATAATAAATAAAAAAATTAATAAGTTATAGAGACAGTATGATGAAACAAATTTCTAAAAATCCTTTTAATAGAAGTAAAATATTGTTTCTGCATGATTAAATCCTGGCATCTTTTAGGGGAATAATTAGCACCATCAGTCCAGATCTGATAATAACACCATAAAATCTGACAAATCACAGCTGGAATCCTGGTGGAAGGATGAAGAGAAGGCTTAGGATCAAACTGCTTAAAGGTTTTGTTTGTATCATCAAAGAGTTTAAAGATGTATGTCAGCTGATCTGGAAGTAAATCTTGGTCTTTTCATATATCAGGCCATGTTCTTACATTCAAGCTTCCTAATTATTGGTGTCACATGGTTTATTTACACAGAGGTAATTTAGTTTTGATTTGCTTCTCTACTTCACACCAAGGAATCTACATTTTTCCAAGGGCAGAGGATATAAGTGAGCTGTGTGGCCCATTCCCTTATTGTTTAATGAGACCTGATTTCTTTCAAGCTCCTGAAGAAGCTGCTTCCTGCTGTTTGGCTGGGCTCGTAGCCATTACTGTGAAAGCTGGGAGAGACTGAAGGGGTCATCATGCCAGCACTTTGGCTGAAGACAGAGAAACGTAGAAACTATTTTTTGAGAAGTCTCTCTGAACTCTAAGGTGCTTAGTCGCTAAATCATATCCGACTCTTTGGAATCCCATGGACTGTAGCCCGCCAGGCTCCTCTGTCCATGGGATTCTTCAGGCAAGAATACTGGAGTGGGTTGCAACTTCCTTCTCCAGGGGATCTTCCCAACCCAGGGATTGAACCCAGGTATCCCGCACTGCAGGCGGATTCTTTACTATCTGAGCTACCAGGGAAGCCCTTATACTCTAGAAAAAGAGACAAATAGAGACACAGCAGTGCTGGTTAACGGATGGTGTTAGTAATACTTGTGTACACTATTGTTACACATCTATTAATCACAGGCAAGAAAGAGGCTTTCAACAGATAATAAGTACTATAGCAAATAATGTTTGCTTGATAAGAAATGGTAACATCAACATCTAATAATTGAATGGGAAACAGTTATAATAACAAAAACAATTTCATGTTATTTGAAGATTAAGTCTGACTTTTGAGAAGTCATGCTATTTTGTTAACAGGAAAATAAATCATCTGATCATGGATTTATTGCAGAGATAATAACTTCTAGTCAGAAACTAGGCCTTCCTAGGTGACGCAGTAGTAACGAATCTGCTTCCCAATGCAGGAGATGCAATAGAGGAGGGCTCAATCCCTGGGTCAGGAAGATCTCCTACAGAAGGAAATGACAACCCACTCTAGTACTCTTGCCTGGAAAATCCTATGAACAGAGGAGCCTGGTGGGCTACAGTCCATGGGGTCACAAAGAGTTGGACAGGAATGATTGAGTGCACATGCAATTATAAAGTAATGCTGACTTTTTAAAAAAATTACTGTAGTTTATGTAGCTTCAGGTAGATTCTTCTCTGAAGTAACATCAAATATGATGTTAATTATACCAAATTATCACATCTTACAAAAGAGCTTGGATGTATTTAGTAAAGGAAAATCCTATAAAATATATTTCCAGATAATCCCTGTTGCCTGCAAATAACTGCATCATTTACATGCAGAAACACATACATACATATTTCTGTGGTGCATACAAATACACATGTAGACATATGTTCTGGAGTATATACTTGCCCGGGAAAATACCTAGGACAACACAAGACAGAGGTGAAGCTACTGTAGTGGTTTTCAGTCTTGGATGCACATTCAGGTCACCTGGATTGCCCTTAAAATGATCAATGCTTGTGCCTCACCCATCCTAGGTACGTTGATTTCACTAATTTGGAGTCAGCACTGAGATTTTTTTCAGTTTCACAGGTGATTCAAACATACACCTAAAAATGGGCAACTACTGAGCTAATATGATTACCTAATGCTTTGATTTTGAACAAACACACCAGCTGACTTTCTCTGTTTCTCAGAATTTGTATCCCTCCTTCCAAAACAAGAGCTACTAACCCCCTCATAAAGACATTGTTTCCTCTAAAACTGTCTTGACGGCAGTTTGAATGAGCAAAGTGGGGATGAAAAACACTATGGAATGTAGGTGCGTGAGTGACAGTGCTCTGTCTTGGTGATCACTGCACCTACAGTGTCTTCAGGTACCTATACATATTAGCCACTTAATACATACATTTTGGATAGATAAATGAATGCATGTAGCTACTGTGGTTACTTTGGCTTCAATCTTGTGTCCCAGGAATCTCTTATGTGTCATCAGAGTTACAAGATTTTCATCTCTTTATTCTTATCATGTCTTTTGCTATGTGCCTCAGTCTTTGTCATTGTAACTAAAGAAGAGATTTTTTGCAGTGGCTGCCTTGATAATACTTTTCTCCCACATCAGTTGGAAAAGATCCAAATGCACAGGGCCAGAACTCTGCCTCATGACTTACTGCTGGAGGAGGGAACTTCTGGTCCAACAGAGCCAAATGAATTCCTCTTAATTTTTTTGTTCATATTATTTGGTAGAGCAAGCTTCATTTGGCAGTAATGTCTCTTAACTGAAGACAGTGCATGGATTTCAGAATTTTTGGTTGCATACAGGAGACAAAAAATTGCCTGTGGTCATATAGCTGACTTATGCCAAGTAAATGACTCAAAACAAACTCAACTCACTTAGAGTCACTCAGCAGTCACTCCTAGCACCATCCTCTTGGTGACCTGGAGGTTGCCAAAGCCTTTTGAAATTCCACAGTCCTCAGCTCCAGTGTGAAGTGAAGTGAAGTCGCTCAGTCGTGTCCGACTCTATGCAACCCCATGGACTGTAGCCTACAAGGCTCCTCTATCCGTGGAATTTTCCAGGCAAGAGTACTGGAGTGGGTTGCCATTTCCTTCTCCACAGCTCCAGTGTAACCGTCACTTAAAAGAAGACAGTGACAAAAATAGCAAATCAACAATCCTTGCAGTTTTTAATTAATCCCTAAGATTCATGGTCTTAGATGTGATAATACACATATATTACTTTGGAAAAAAACACATATATTTAATGTTTTAAATACGTACTGAGTTGATTCTCACAGTGTAAAAGATGTTTTATCAGTGAGTAATTCTGAAAGACTGCTTTAAACATTATAAGCATTTCATAAGTCAGATTATGTCTCTAACAGACTCTGAGTCTGTTTATAATATCAAAGACTTATCATCATACTCAGAATATAATCTAGTGTTAACTGTATCAGGTCACCTATGATTCCTTAATCATCCCAAGTAGGGTCTATGCTCAAGGTTTTTACACTTGCTGTTTATAGTTCCTAGAACTTTGTTCTCTTAAATAGCAAATAGCTTACTTCACTTCACTCTCTTCAATGTGACCTCATCATAGAGTCCTTTTCTGCCCACGTGTGTGAATTAGTGCCTGTATCTGATACTCTCTACCCCCTTATTTATTTTTCTTTTCTTACTTGTAACAATTTGACATCTAACATATTCACTACTGACTTGTGCTCCAACACACAAGCACACACCCACAGGAATGTAAACTCTAAGGACTTTTTATTTTCACTGTGGTATCCCATGTGCTTATAAAATTACTATAGTATATACTCAATAAATACTGATTAGAAGCACAAGCAGTATGGCAGTAAAAAATCTCTAGAAATGGCTTTTTAAGCTGTAAAACTTGGGAGTTCTGGAATCCATATTTCTGGGTATTCTGAATACATTCTTTTAGCCATTTAGTTGAAGAATTTGATTAGTTGGATCAGTGATATTATACACCTGGCAGAGTGAATGCCAAGTAGGTTTCCAGGTAGGTTTTTCATCTAGATGATGAATAATTTTTTATGTACATGTAATGTCCTTATTTGGATAAATTACATATAAATATGCAAATAATTGACTTTCATCTCCAATGTTTGTGGTATTTGACTTGTAAGATCATGAAAGATGTGGGAAATTTTCAGTTGCATTGAGTATCATATTTGCATTATCAGAATACGTCACAAGTTAAAATACAAAGCAAGATATTTACAGAGGAAAAAAAAATCATGTGATGTGCTGAGGAAATTTATGCTGCAGTACTTTACCAAGAGTTAATGAATGAAAGACTCTTGAACTGGTGAATACAAAGAGATATGGGAGATAATACATGCAGATGCTGAGAAAATTACAGTGCAAGGTAGAAAGTGACAAATTAATAGTAGAGAAAGCAAATTAAACTCTGATCAAAGAAGCCAGATTGCAGTTAGAAAAGACTTCATTGAGGGGGGAGGATAGTGTCTATATTGGAAATGAAATAGAAACATTCTCCTCAATTACCCAAAATTAAAGCCAACTTAAGAAATTAATAGCATTTTAACTATACAAGGCTGAAATGATTAGAAAAACAAATGAATATTTATGAATAAACCTTTCTACCCCAGTCAGGATCATATGTAAAACTCCAGGTGATTAATCGACTACCACAAAGGCATAATAAATTCCTACTTACTCTAGACATAAAAAGTTACTGCTTGCACAGCTTTTCTTTTGAAGAGGAACACATACCTTTAATGTTTTAAATGCCTGCTGAGTTGACTATAACTCACAGGTATAAACCATGTTTATCTTTCTAATGAACCCCCAAAAGTGATGACATATTGGAATAATGTGAACAAGAAGTCCTTTTAATGCTTACAATAGTGAATGGGTCTTAGCAATTTGCAACCCAGATCAAACCAGAAAGGAAACTAATCAAAAGCTGCAGGGATCAGTGACATCAAAATAACTTTGAATTTGATCCTTATTATTCAAAGGATCTGAAAGTTCCTTAGTCTCAGGCTGTATTATGTTGCCATCTTTTTTTATTAAATCTCACGGATTACATAAACAGGACAGTTCTCCTTAGGAACTGCTTATTGTATGTTCCACCCAAATCTATTTGCTGGGTGGTTTCTACACTACACTGTCTTTTTCACCTAATTTATGTCTTTTCTTCCTCTCTGTTCTGGCCACTGTTCAGTCTCAACTACACATGCCCATACATACACACACACCATTGTACATCACAGCAGCAGATGAATAAAATACTATCATTTTCCTTTTAATAGGAATTAATATCAATTTCCTTTTAATAGCCTAAGGTAAGCCTCAGGTTCCCATCAACCAGTGAGAATCACTTCAGATATTGAACATAATGCTTCTCACGGGAGTATGAACAAAAAGACATTAAGTCATAAGGTGACATGATCTCTATTCGGTTCCCTTAAAGTTTCAAAAAGCATTTGCCTACAGCTGACTCCAAGTGAATGATTTTTACACTAAATTCATATAACTTTTTTTTCTCTTTTCCTCCTATGCCATGCGTAGAATTTTTAACAAATCTGCCTGATATCCCAAACCACAGAGAATTAGAGACAAGTCTAACAAAAAAAATAGGAGATTAAATCAAATGAAAACTCTCTAGTGACAAGAGGCGGCTCTGGTTTAATTTCTCTAAAATAAAACCCAAAGACTGGAAGCATGACAAGCTCAAACTGGGCAAACAAGAAACATTATATTCAAGCATGTAGGAGAGTCTTGGACACAGTATCCCCGAAACACCCATTCCTGGAGTGTGTAATGACTCAAGACGGTACTCAAACAGGGAATTTCCTCCCTAAGCAGCAAAGGATTTGAACCCCACACTGGGCACCTTCGCTTTTAAGACCGGCACCTGAGAGACAACCCAGCCCCCACCCCAAACTTCTAGCTTTGAAAATCAATGGGGTGTGTGTCCAAGACATCCCCCATGCAGTAACAGGCTGAGAAGGGACCCGCAAACTGCCCGCAGGCTCAGACTCACCGGCTTCATGTCCAGCAAGTTGTAGCTGCTCACGCGACCAGACTTCAGGAGAAAAGAGGCTCATTTACTTATATATAAGCAGCCTGAGGGGCAGGTGTCCAACTTAACACGTACTTCCAAGAGCTTCTGGATGCCCACCAGAGAGGACACCAGGGCGCCATCTTTGGCGTCTCCCTCTGCCGGCTCTAGCTCTGGGGTGCCATCTTTTTCTCTGTTTTTTTCCCCCCTCCTCCCCACAGGTGTCTTAAATTTGTAAAAAATTTGATTAATTTATTTAATAAATTCCAGGCCTGGGACTTCCCAGGTGGTCCAGTGGCCAAGACTCAGAACTCCCAATGTAGGGAGCCCTGTTTGATCCCTGGTCAGGGAAGTAGGTCCCACACGTGGCAACTAAGAGTTCCAAGTCGCAACTAAAGATCCTGCATGGGGCAAGGAAGATCCAGATCTCACGAGCCTCAAAGACCTCGCGCAACCAAATAAATAAATAAATCCAGGCCTGTTTCTCTTTTTCTTTTTTCCTTCACCTCCACGCCACCTGCAGGTACTTTTCTTTCTCTTTTTTCCCCAAGGACACATCTTCCTCTACTCCCGCCCTGTCACGGGCATCTTAAAAGTTTTTCTTGTTTGTTTGTTTGTTTTGGGGTCTGTCTTTTCTTCTCCTGGCCACCTTCCTGTAAGCGCCATCCTCCCACTGTCCCTGCGCCATGCTCCAGAGGTCCTGTATTTCCTAGAAGGGAGGTTTTATACATGTCTCGTCCCTAGTTTCTGGAGCTGCTGCCCCGGGGACACTCCTCAATGGCTTGGCCCTCGTGGCCAGTGAGTTTGTGTTCCTGGGTCCCAAGGAACTATAACAATGGGAAAATCAGCTGTTAGCAAGCTATGTACCACCTCCAGGACACTGTACAGGTAGCCAACTGAAACACAGCCCAGTCTTTCTCTGAAAAGCCTATTTGCTTATCTAGGCTTTGGCCCAAGGGGCAGGGTTCTGGTTTGGCATATACATAGGGGCCTACAGAATGGCTCTTCAGAAACAAGGCTGATGGACACCATTTTTGGGCTCTCCCTCAGTCTCACTCCAGCTTGCTAGTGTCTCCTAGAAAGGAGTTTATACTCTTGTCTGGTGCCCCAATTTTTGTGGCTGCTGCCAGGGGACACCTTACCGTGGCCTGGCTTTGGTGGTAAAATATCAGATTTGGGGGAGCACTAGCAAGGCTTTACATATGTACTCCAATTAAGACATTCAGATGTTGCAAAATTATAGTATTTAATGTGCTAGGCCATTTTATTCAGGAGTTTCTAAACTGTCTTCCCACATCCTAAAACTTGCCTCAAAGATGTTTCAGGAGTTTCCACTACAGGCAAACGAGTCGTGAAAGTAACAGTGCATAACGAACTCTCTGGACCCTGACTTTTGCCTCAAAAGAAAAGACCCATTTTATGATTTCCGACATTGAGCTTTCCTGTTGAGTTTCATTCAAAGAAAGAATGTGTGTCAGTTTTGGATCTCTGGAAAGTATATACCAGTATGGAACTAAGAGTGTAAAATATTGATTGGGCAAAACACCTGTAAAAGATAAATGTGGAAGAAGCGGGAATAGATGGCATGAGGTCTCTGAATCCTCAGAGAAGCAGATGCCAAGGCTGAATTTAAAATATCAGGATTTTACGGTGGAAACCGTGGCCTGGAAGAAAATGGGCAAGTATCTAGAGAAGGCTGGAAGAGCCTTCAGACCATAATGAAAGTTCTATCTTAGGGAAGGAGGCACTTCCCAAGTAGCGCTAGTGGTAAAGAACCGGCCTGCCAATGCAAGAGATGCAGGAGGTGCAGGTTCGATCCCTGGGTTGGGAAGATCCCCTGGAGAAGGGAAAGGCTGCCCACTGCAGTATGCTGGCCTGGAGAATCCCATGGGCAGAGGAGCCTGGTGGGCTATAGTCCATGGGGTGACAAAGAGCCAGACACAACTGAAGTGACTGAACGCAGCACACACAGCAAGGGAAAGTGAGAGGGAAAGTTGGATGGAGACATCTCAGACAGATGTGCAATCACTAAGAGAAGGTTGACAAGGTCTTCATGGAGTCTGCAAGCTAAAGTTGGCCTTCAGAGACATCCTGTGGCTTCTGGGAATGGGCGTGCCTTAACATCTGTCAGTCATTGGCAGGACACATCCCACAGAAAAGTGTAGTCTCCTTCAAACGTGGCAATGGATGTCAGAGCACAGCAGATGGAGCCCTTGGTCTGTTATTCTCCCCGCAGTTGGAGGTGTGTGAAGTTCATTCTCACAGCTGCCACACGGGAGAGCTCCAGACCACCAGACCAAGTGTTGACTTGATATCTGTGAAGAAAGAGAAGGAAGGTGATAGGATTGAGTGGTTAAGAGCCTCAAACGACAGCACAACTCAGAAGCTCCCACCAGCCTGATGGATAGACTCTGAGTAAAGACTTTAATTTAGAAGAAATTACCTTCCTAAAGGCACAAATGACACAGTTCTTAAGTCATATCCTTCTCAGTCACTGGAAGCCCAGGAAGAAAGTGGCCTTGGCATAAACAGTGCCCCAGATTTTAAACACACAGCAGTTGGGGCTTGTCAGCTAATTACACTAGAGAAAGTTCATCTGAAGATCTGGGTGGTGCATCTTCATGGCTGCCAGAGAATTTCACGTGCAAAAACTGTTTGCAAATAATATATCTAGTAACACCTCATTTTATAGATTATTAAATTTAATAACTAAATGAATAGCATTCCAAAGTCATATAGTTAGCTGTTTTACAACCAAGACTAAAACCAAAATATCTATTTTCTACCTAGAATTATTTGCACCATACCTTCTTGTATTTACAGAATTCAGTTCTACAAAACAGCAAATTATGTTTCTGTTACTTTTACCACAAAAGCCTTCAGATAATGACAAGATGAAGAGAAATCACAATTTGACTTGCACCCTATTTTAATCTTTCATTTCCTTCTTTACAAATTTTAAAATTGTTAATAAAATTCTCAGCCAAAAAGACCTTGAGGTCAATAAATAAGGATGGTTTATTTGAGTTTTGGCTTTTCTTTTTCAAATGAAATTCTGTTGCTTGTAAATGAAAAATAAAGTCATTGTTGGGATTAAATTGTATGACTTGGTCTGAATAGTGAATCAATGTCTAATTGAAAGAATATCAAAGGACATTGCTCACTTCTTTGGATGCGCTCATTTTCACATACTTGAAAATACTTCTGTTGATGAGATTTCTTGTTATCTGTTAACAAGAAGAGAGTCATAAAAATAACTCATAAAGAGTCCATCAACCCATGTTACTTTTCAAGCCCTGCTTCTGAAATACTGAAATCACAACTTTATGAAAATACAGAATTTTCTTTTTCCTATCACTTAAGTAAGTACACAGTATGCTGAACTTTCCACAAAGCAAATTCAAGAGATAAAATTAAGTTAAAAAGGTGAACTTTGGTGCTTTTATATCTGTGATATTGGATCTAAGAAGTTATAAAACTATGGTCTTTGTCCATAATTTCATCTTTCTACTAAATTTTTTAGTTGTTGAATAGTATAAATGCTATATGTTTATTAAGTAGGTTTTCTTTTTTGTGTATCCTAGGGAGATGTTTATAATTTATTGCCAAAACATAAAATATCTCTCCTCTCCTATGAGGGCTTTTCTGATTGCACACTTGGTGATGTCTTTTTACTTTTTTCAGAAGAAAACAGAATGAAAGAAGTCAGCAACATAAGCTAAAACTAAGAATAGCTATATCAAAAGTTAATGTTATTAGAGGATAATATGTTTTTTTTCTGGTGTCAATAGCCTCAGAGTTTTGGCTTAACACTCAATATCATCAAATGGTAAATACTAATAAAATACTGGGTCCTGTGCTACATAATATGGTTTTCAGAAGAAATGTAAGACTCTCTTTTTTTTTTTTTTTTTTTTTAAGCTCACTAAAGGCTTTGGAGAAGGGAATGGCAATTCACTCCAGTAATCTTGCCTGGAGAATCCCATGGACAGAGGGGCCTGGCAGGCCACAGTCCACGGGGTCACAAAGAGTTGGACAAAACTGAGCAACTAACGCTACTAAAGGCTTAATCACCAGTATCTCAGATCTAAAGTGAGCTTAGAGATCATCCAGTTTAAGTTTTTTCCTGTTCATCCCTCTAGAAAACAGCTTGGGTCAAGAATAACTCTAATTGCTAGAGAACATCTTCATTGTATAGGCTATGTCCATCTCACCCACTGGTTTAATTTATACTCTGAGAAGCAGCTCAAAACTGTTTCAATCCTTTTTTCCATGTGGTAGCACTTTAATATTAAAGAAAACTCTCATGCCTCTTGTCCTCATGTCTTAGCCACATAATTGTATTTAAATGTATACTAATATAACTTTCTTTTAAAATTAAATATCTTGCTACTGTGGCTTTCAATGCAGGCTGGGTTTCATTAAGTCTTGCTTAAAGGAAGAATGTTTGGAGAGCAGTCAGGAGTTTTTATTTCCTTCACTGTTTTAAAAAACAAGATTTTTTATGAGCATCAAAGAAGAAGGAGGGGTTTAGCTTCTTCAAATTCTTTTGGATTCCAGGGTGAAATCCCTGAGGAAATTGCAAGAGAAAAGGGGAGATGGATGAGCTTTAAAAATAATGGAATCAGATAATTAGATTTAATTAGGTCACCTCCTTACCATCATCATAACCTAATCTTTCATTTAGTGTTATTATAGATACCAGGTGAAACAATGATCCCACTTTTGTAGTGAACAAACTGAAAGTCTGTAAAATAATAAAACACATTTTAAAAGAAGAAAAGTTGTTATTGTAGTTACTTTAAAAATTAGTTTACATTTTTGCTTTCATGCATCCTGGTTTCCATTATTTAAAAGTTAGAATGTATTATGTAAAATCTAGGCTATGGTGAATGAGATTTTACAATTCTAAGCAGAGGTAAAACTAAAACTATGATTTACGCTTTTAAATCTGTTTTATTTTAGAGTCAGGTCTAAGTTCTATAGAAAAATTAAATTTATACCAGCATATATCTAAAATATTCTAAAAGCCAAGATTCACTTTCAGTCATGTTGGAATAGTATCCCTTTGCAAAATAACTATTCAAAATTAGCTTGTAGGAAGTTGAATTTTCTTCCAGATGCACAGGAACTTGTGGTAAAATTGGATATCATTTGCAAATGTCTTTATGTAGAAAGGAACAATATATTTTGCCATAGTATATTTTATACAAACTGCTCTAGATTTTGACTTTTTATTGTGTGTTGCCTTGTGGCAATGTTATTTTGACCAGTTTTTGTGATAATATTACTATTTAGAACTTCAGCCTAGTTAACTCAAAGTTTATTAAAGTGCACAACAAAAGTGAGATTTGCTTTGTTATTCTAGAGTTATTATGATTGTATACAAATTTGTCAAATCTCACTAGAATAGCCAAAAAAGAATAAATGCTCAGATGAAGCAAAATTATTGTCTTTATTATTATTCTAGCTTTCTACTCCATAAAATGCAAACTTACTCCATTAAAATAGCCACATTTGCACAAAATAAAAAAACTTATTAACTAGAGACTGAAAATTTTAAATACATTCACTCCTATAGCTGTGTATAACATCTCCTATTTTTATTTTGCTATACTTCCCCTTCATCATTCCTCTGGAAATAACACCCGGACTCAAAATAAGAGAATTGGCCTCCTCCATCCATCCATGTGGCTGTAATGGAATCCAAAGTGCTGAATTCTGTTTTAAATTTTAAAGTGAGAATTTAACGCAAGCTCGGCCAATAAAATTACCTTATTCTTCAAGCCACAGTTATTGGCACAAGGACTTGATAAAATCTTCAGTTTTTAACACAAAATATTTTGAAAGAGACAATCATTCTTTCCTCCAGGATGACTATCTGAACTGATGCAAACCTGGATCTGTTGGAGGCCATGAACTCCCAGGGTATGAAGTAAGTCTTTCTGCAGAAGCAGGAGGAATGAAGGCAACTTACAGGGAGAAGTCCAGGAGACAGATGATTGGGGACCTGAGAACACCATTAAAATTTAAGATTCTTTGATAAAAAGTACCATAAATCTCTTTTTTCTTGCTTAGGTCAGGTTGATTTGATTTCTCTATTTTGCATCTGAAAGAATCCTCACAAATACAAGGTGCAGGAAATAAATATCTTGCAGAGGTACAGCAATGGCTGCTGACTCAGTCTGTTGGAAAGTGTATAGTAAGACTTTAGTGAAACGGGAAATATAATGTTGTGGGGAAAGAATTAACAAGCCAAACTAATGAACAGATGATATCATGTGAAAGGATGTGTGTGTGTGTGTGTGTGTGTGTGTGTGTGTGTGTGTGTGTATGTTTGCATGTATATCAGAGAGAGAGAGAAAGTGAAGGCACAAGTGGAAATCACCATGTACCAACAGAGAATCAGTTGAATATTTAGTTTCTAAAACTTCTTGTTAAAAATTTATTATCCTAAGAAACCGTACCACTATTGCTGCTATGGCTATGGCTAATACTATGGCTATTACTACTGCTGCTGCTACTACTAGCTAATATTTATTGAATTTTTTATATTCTAACACTTGTATGTGCTAGCTCACTGATTTCTTAGGACAGTTCTATCAAGGAGGTACAATTGTTATTAACCCCACTTTCCAGATAAGAAAACAGGGATAAATAGCTTACTTCATGTGACACACATAGACTAAATGTTGAAGTTATGATCTGTATGAAACTTGTCATGCTCTTAAAGAATAAATAATATTTACCCAAGAAGACACCAGAAGCACCTACGCATTCTGGTGAATTCCAGAGGTAGAGGAACATTACATTTTGATGTTGTCAAACATACCTTATTCATAGTAGCCAACTGTCTCTTTTTACAGTGCACCTGCATCATACAGTTACTCATCTGGTAAAATGTCTATAGTTTCCTTATTGTTGCTTCTCGACAAGGTTGAAAAGCATTTAATACAATAATTCCAATGCTAAATGTTTGATGGGCCTTATGCAACCAAGATGTATGCCTAAACATATTTCAATTTGGCATACGCAAGCACACATATATTCTATTAACTAAATGTTTATGGCAAAAGAAAATGTTACATTCATGGTAACTTCCCATGCAAATAATGTTATTTGGACATGATAAATTAATAACGAATGCCATTTTCTTCATGAATATTAGTTCTGATGATTCAGGCTCCTGTAGCTAGAGCCAAGCAACCCTGCCATCGGGTGTACAGAGCGGGTGCTGCCATGAACAGGGAGAAAACAGGCTCATGAACTAGAAATCCAGTCTCAGAGTTCAAATAATTTCACCTATTACATTTACTAGATGGGATTGAATGTTATCAAAGGATACATGTATTTCTTTTTTCAGGTAAGGAATGGAAGGCTTTAGCTGTTTTTAACAATAAAGGCATTGGCAATTACCTATAGCCATGATTTTATATGTGTTAAGCCCTGTTCTCCCTCTTCCATTCTCCCCATCTTGCATCACACACATGCCTTTGTGGTATCACCTCAAAACCTTGTCCACTGATGAGGCATTATCTGTTCAAGTGATCATCCAGACACATACCATATGAAAAGCAAAAACAGTAGGAATAAAGTGAACCCAAAGAACATTTGATCTTAGGAAGAAAACTATAGAGGCAACTAAACATTAAGGAAGCAGACACATTACTGAAAACTTCTTGTAAGCAGATTGAAAAAACTCAAATAAATATACAAATATCTAGTGATGATGTCATTAGTATATGTAACAGATAAAATATTATAGAATATTAAAAACATATTAAATGTAATTACATTAACACTCTTAGCCTAAATTCAAGTCTACTCATTACTTGCTATCCTCCTCAAAAATTGATAACAGTTCACTGTTAAAATGGAGTTTATTGTAGCACTCATCTCAAAGAATAATAGAGAGACTTAAACTGGATAATAAACATAAAACAAAAGGACAGGTCTTAACACACAGTAAAGAATCAAATATTTGTACTGAAAAAGTATCTATCAGAAAGGAATATGCTGGACTAGAATGACAGCTCCAACAAGGTCTCTTTGACTCAATCCTCCACCATCTGTAGGGTCTAATTTGTTGGCTAGAATTAGTCCCATAGTCACACCAAGCTTCAAGGAAAGCTGTGAACTGAAATCAAGCTTTTTGTTACAAAAAGGAAGAGAAAAATATATATTGGGATATCAAACAATTGGTCACAGGGATAAAAGTACTAGTATTTGAGTCTAATTTTGAACTGAACCTAGTTTTTTAAAAAATATTTATTTTTAATTGATTGATGATTGGTTTACAATATTGGTTTGATTTCCATCATACATCAACATGAATTAAACATAGGTGTACATATCATCCCTCTTTCTTGAATTTCCCTCCCACCTCCCGCCCATTCCCACCCCAGGGCCCCAGTTTGAGTTCAGTGGGTCTCCCACTGGCTCTCTGTTTACATATGTTAGTGTGTATGCGTCCATGCCACTCTTTCTATTCATCTCACCCTCTCCCTCTTCTCCCACACCCTTGTCCATAAGTCTTGAACTGAACCTAGTTTTCATTCACAATAATATCTTTTTATTTATTTACTTTAAAATTTATTTATTTTAATTGGAGGCTAATTACTTTACACTATTGTAGTGGCTTTTGCCATACATTGACATGAATCAGCCATGGGTGTACATGTGTTCCCCATCCCGATCCCCCCTCCCGCCTCCCTCCCCATCCGACCCCTCAGCATCATGAAATATTCTCCTAAACTTTTTTCTCTCCAGTCTGGATCATACCTTTAAAACAATGCAGATTCTTGTCTATTCCCTATCCTTTCCCCAGTTTTCACCTCAGAATACATAGTCTGCCACAAACTGTGTAGTCATTTATTTTCCTGGAAAATAAAGCAAGGTTTAATTCACTTTTTAAATACAGAAAATCTCTGAGGTTTTTTCTGTGCTCTATACTTCTCACATATCATTCTTTCAGAGTAGCTGTTTCCTTTCCATTGCAGCTAGCGTGTCAGTCTCTAGAAGGTCCTCTATCAGAACACTGGGTGAGGGGAAAATTTAAAACTTAGTGAAGCACCTAAGTTCTGCTGATAGGATGACAGCAACTGTTGATAAGGAAGAACAGGGCACAGAATCAGAGTGGGGATAAAGGTCAGGGAGAGGATATAGAAAAGGAAGAAAGAAAGTAATGTTAAAATGCTGGAAGAATTCTCCCATTTCTCAAGTTTGCCTCAGAATAGCTGACAATGTAGTACCCTAGTTTAAGGCAGCTGCCCCACACTCTGCCTTGTGTAATAAAGTTGAGGCACACTTAGAATATTTGCTCTAGGAACGCCTAGGCCTTTGGAGTTTCTAAGGCTCTTACTGTGTTTTCTCTTTTCCCATGTAAAAACTCCTTTCTCTATGTTCTCTGTGTGGTAAGTTCTTACCAATCCTTTGAATCACAGCTCAGGTTTGGGAGTTGTGCCACTCCTATTTGATGCCGTAAAGCATACGCAGGTAACTGGTCCCCATACCAGATATAGCTACATCACCCGTGAACTTGCTAGAATATAAATGATTCACACAGCAGGGTCCTCTATGACCCACCTCCCAGAATATTGGAAATAAAAGCAAAACTAAACAAATGGGACCTAATGAAACTTAAAAGCTTTTGCACAACAAAGGAAACTATAAGCACGGTGAAAAGACAGCCTTCAGAATGGGAGAAAATAATAGCAAACGAAGCAACAGACAAAGGATTAATCTCAAAAATATACAAGCAACTCCTGGAGCTCAATTCCAGAAAAATAAATGACCCAATCAAAAAATGGGCCAAAGAACTAAACAGACATTTCTCCAAAGAAGACATACAGATGGCTAACAAACACATGAAAAGATGCTCAACATCACTCATTATCAGAGAAATGCAAATCAAAACCACAATGAGGTACCATTACACACCAGTCAGGATGGCTGCTATCCAAAAGTCTACAAGCAATAAATGCTGGAGAGGGTGTGGAGAAAAGGGAACCCTCTTACACTGTTGGTGGGAATGCAAACTAGTACAGCCACTATGGAGAACAGTGTGGAGATTTCTTGAAAAACTGGAAAGAGACCTGTCATATGACCCAGCAATCCCACTCCTGGGCATACACACTGAGGAAACCAGAATTGAAAGAGACATGTGCACCCCAATGTTCATCGCAGCACTGTTTATAATAGCCAGGACATGGAAGCAACCTAGATGCCCATCAGCAGATGAATGGATAAGGAAGCTGTGGTACATATACACCATGGAATATTACTCAGCCATTAAAAAGAATTCATTTGAATCAGTTCTAATGAGATGGATGAAACTGGAGCCCCTTATACAGAGTGAAGTAAGCCAGAAAGACAAAGACCAATACAGTATACTAACACATATATATGGAATTTAGAAAGATGGTAATGCTAACTCTATATGCAAAACAGAAAAAGAGACACAGATGTACAGAACAGACTTTTGGACTCTGTGGGAGAAGGTGAGGGTGGGATGTTCTGAGAGAATAGCATTGAAACAAGTATACTATCAAGGGTGAAACAGATCACCAGTCCAGGTTTGATGCATGAGACAAGTGCTCAGGGCTGGTGCACTGGGAAGACCCTGAAGGATGGGATGGGGAGGGAGGCAGAAGGGGAGATCGGGATGGGGAACACATGTCAATCCATGGCCGATTCATGTCAATGTATGGCAAAAATCACTACAACATTGTAAAGTAATTAGCCTCCAACTAATAAAAATAAATGAAAAAAAAAAAAAAGAAAAGAAATAGTATTTGCAGTGGGACCCACACCTGAGGGGGGCGGGTGTTGGGGTCACACACACACCCAAACACACACACACCTTCCTCTCTCTACCTGAGGACAGACTTGCTGACAGAAGCGTTAGCTGAGAATTCAAGTAACATAAATACTGCCGTGCTTGACTTCATATTTATGTGAAAATCCTTCTTTCTTCTTCTTTTTGATAAATCAAGATTGGTGGAATCCAAAGTGGAAATTAAAATGATGAAAGACAAATATTATGTAGTATAATTCTATTTTAGGCATATGTAATATAATCCCACACACATTTCAAAAATCTAGAAGGATTTATATTGAACTGTTAATAATCAGTACCTCTACATGGAATGATTAGAAATATTTTAAATGCATCTTCTTTTTTCTTATTGTTATTAAAATACTTTTGTAAGTGAAAAAAAAAGAATATAAATGATTCAGAAATACTAAGTTAAAATCACAATGGACAAGATTTCCAGATTTATATGTACATTATAGTTTAAGAAACATTTTGTATTATATTTAAAAAATTATGTACACAGAATCCCTTCAATTTTATTGTGAACAGTTTTGAGTAAAATATTGTGATTTAATTTGAATCAACATCTCCCAACATTATACTTGTTCAATAAATATTTTACAAATAAAACAATATGAATAGCATGTACCATAGAAAAATTACTCCCAAGAATTGTAAATTTCAAATGCTCATTAAGAATTATTATCAACAGATACTGAATGAGTATATCTTTTACTTATAATTTTCAAAACAACTAGTAGTAACATTTTTCTAACATTGCTAAAATCAACTAAGAATTATATCAATCTTGATATATTTAACTGGGAGAATAAAACTATTCCTTTGACTTTTCCAGGATAGAAATTTTTAAAAATGAAGACTCAGTTAAGACTACAGTTTAGTCATAATTATTAGGATGACTTTCTCAAAGTCTTCTTCTCTATACTCAGCAGACATCACTAAGAAAAGCTTACTTCCACAATCGTCTACTATCTTGTTCTCTTGAGTCTGAGAAAGCACAGTAAGCTCAGTTCTGAAAAATAAATTACTAACTTTATTGGTAAAGAAGTAGAGGGTAAATAATGAAACTGTTGGGAAACCTATTTTCTTCCTTCTCATGTATTAAAATTATATTATACCTAAAAAGTAGTATTTTTTTTTTCTCTTGGAAAAGATGTACATGCATTTGTGTATTGCATGTGTGTGTTTGTTCCAAAAACTAGGCTCTGGATAGTCAGAATAATAAACCGATGTGCTTACACCTCCCATTGAAAGGAAAATATTTAAATAAACCTCCTTCGATCAAGAGCTATATGCCCTTACTGGACTTCTCGGGGAAACTAACAGCAGCCACATGCCCTACACTTTGACATTCCATGTTTCTAACATTATTTTGCGTGTTTTTCTGCAAACCAGCTCTGGTGTTACTTTTAAAGGACTGTCTCAGAAATGAGGAAATGCACTGCTGACAAAATGAAGTACAAAAGGATAGGCATAGCGCAAGACATTCCTTCAGATACAAGGGTTTTAAACAACATGTGGAGAGCAGAATGCTAGGGGTTAGGAAAATGAAGTTTACTTCTTTAAAAAATTGAATGACTAAAAAATTTAGAAGTTGTAGTTTATATCATGTTTTGTAATCACACATCAATTTTTTGTGGCCCATAAAATAAAGATATGGGATCTATTCAATCTATTTATAAAATTTACTTCTGAAAGAGAATAAAATTTTGAAAATAAAATCAATTCATACAAAACAGGTAAAGTTATCTCTAAATATTGATTCACATATCTTGTGATAATAAATATCAAAAGAGTTCCCAGAAATAAGTGGGCCAAGGTCAATAATTTACTGTGTTCATTGATGTAATGTAACTGATGGATTTGATATAATATACTACATTTTATGGGCTTCCCTGGTGGCTCAGATGGTAAAGAATCCACCGGCAATGCAATAGACATGGGTTCAATCCCTGGGTTGGGAAGATCCCCTGGAGGAGGGCATGGCAACCCACTCTAGTATTCTTACCTGGAGAATCCCCACCGTCAGAGGAGCCCGGTGGGCTATAGTCCATGGGGTCGCAAAGAGTCGGACACAACTGAAGTGCCTAAGCACAGAGCACGTAACATTTTATATACATAAATAACATTTTAGTTTACTTGTGTGACCTCTGCCCTCCTGATATCTACCATTCTCACCATCACCTTGTCGTTTAAAAAAATTCAGTCCTCCTTCACAGTCATCAAATCTGCTGAGTGAAACAATATCAATTAATTCCCTATATGTTCCATTATTCTCTGCCTTTTTCACTTTTCACTTTGAAGAAACAAGTGTGCAGGTGTAAAAACAGACTCACAAAATTTCTAATAACCACTGGCACGTAATTAAATGGATCAAATATTAATGCCTGAGATTGTTGCTAAGTAAATTCAAATACTATTTCTGTTAAAAACAAATGTGGGAAAAGTACCATTTTGAGATAGAGCAAATAGAAAAATATTTCAAATACCTGAAATATGGCCTTATTAAGATAATATTTACTCAGCATCACTAACTAGTAGAGTAATACAAATCAAAACGACAATGTGGTTATCACCTCACACTGGTTAGAACGGCCATTATATATATATAAATCTACAAACAATAAATGCTGGGAAGGAAGTGGAGAAAAGGGAACCCTCCTACATACTTGGTGATAATGTAAACTGCTATAGCCACCATGGGCAACAGGATGAAAGTTCCTTAAAAAAATAAATGAAGAACTACCATATGATCCAGCAATCTCACTCCTGGACATATATTCAGGGAAAGCCACACTTTAAAAATATATATGCACCTCAATATTCATTGCAGCACTATTTACAAAAGCCAAGGCATGGAAGTAACTTAAGTGTGTCCATCAACAGATGAGTGGATAAAGAAAATATACCACAACTTCTCTATCTATTCATCTGTTGACGGACACTTAAGTTATTTCCATGTCTTGGTTATTGTAAATAGTGCTACAATAAATATAAGGGCTTCCCAGGTGGCTCAGTTGTTAAGAATCCACCCGCCAATGCAGGAGATGCAGAAGACACAGCTTTGATCCCTGGGTCAGGAAGATCCCATGGAGTAGGAAATTGCAACCTGCTCCAATATTATTGCTTGGGAAATTCCATGGACAGAGGACCCTGGCAGGCTACAGCTCATGGGGTCGCAAAGCGTCCAAGACAACTTAGCAACTGAGCATGCAGGAACACACACACACAAAGATACATCACTCAGCCAGAAAAAGAATAAAATATTGCCATTTGCAGCAACATGAATGGATCCAGAGATTATCATATTAAAAGAAGTCAGATAAAAACCATTCAAAAAGCAGGAATAGAAGGAACATACCTCAACATAATAAAAGCTGTATATGACAAATCCACAGCAAGCATTACCCTCAATGGTGAAAAATTGAAAGCATTTCCCCTAAAGTCAGGAACAAGACAAAGGTGCCCACTATCACCACTACTATTCAACATAGTTTTGGAATTTTTAGTCACAGCAATTAGAGCAGAAAAAGAAATAAAAGGGATCCAGATTGGAAAAGAAGTAAAACTCTCACTGTTTGCAGATGACATGATCCTTTACATAGAAAACCTTAAAGACTACACCAGAAAATTACTAGAGCTAATCAATGAATAAAGTAACGTTGCAGGATATCAAATTAACACGCAGAAATCCCTTGCATTCCTATGTACTAACAATGAGAAAACATAAAGAGAAATTAAGGAAACAATTCCATTCACCATTGCAATGAAAAGAATAAAATACTTAGGAATATAAGGATGGGAGAAAATAGTAGCAAACGAAACAACTGACAAAGAATTAATCTCAAAAATATACAAGTAGGTCATGCAGCTCAATTCTAGAAAAACAAACAACCCAATAAAAAGTGGGCCAAAGAACTAAACAGACATTTCTCCAAAGAAGACATATAGATGGCTAACAAACACATGAAATATGCTCAACATCACTCATTATCAGAGAAATGTAAATCAAAACCACAATGAGGTACCATCTCACGCCAGTCAGAATGGCTGTTATCCAAAAGTCTACAAGCAATAAACGCTGGAGAGGGTGTGGAGAAAAGAGAACCCTCTTACACTGTTGGTGGGAATGCAAACTAGTACAGCTGCTATGGAGAACAGTGTGGAGATTCCTTAAAAAACTGGAAATAGAACTGCCATTGTGACCCAGCAATCCCACTTCTGGGCATACACACCGAGGAAACCAGAATTGAAAGAGACACGTGAACTCCAATGTTCATCACACACTGTTTATAATAGCCAGGACATGGAAGCAACCTAGATGTACAGCAGCAGATGAATGGATAAGAAAGCGGTGGTACATATACACAATGGAATATTCAGTTCAGTTCAGTTGCTCAGTCATGTCCGACTCTTTGTGACCCCATGAATCGCAGCACGCCAGACCTCCCTGTCCATCACAAACTCCTGGAGTTTATCCAAACTCATGCCCATCGAGTCGGTGATGCTATCCAGCCATCTCATCCTCTGTCGTCCCCATCTGCTCCTGCCCTCAATCCCTCCAAGTATCAGGGTCTTTTCCAATGAGTCAGCTCTTCGTATGAGGTGACCAAAGTATTGGAGTTTCAGCTTCAGCATAAGTCCTTCCAATGAACACCCAGGATTTATCTCCTTCAGGATGGACTGGTTGGATCTCCTTGCAGTCCAAGGGACTCTCAAGAGTCTTCTCCAACACCACAGTTCAGAAGCATCAATTTTTCGGCACTCAGCTTTCTTCACAGTCCAACTCTCACATCCATACATGACCATTGGAAAAACCATAGCCTTGACCAGACGGACCTTTGTTGGCAAAGTGATGTCTCTGCTTTTTAATATGCTGTCTAGGTTGGTCATAACTTTCCTCCCAAGGAGTAAGCGTCTTTTAATTCCACAGCTGCAGTCACCATCTGCAGTGATTTTGGAGCCCAAAAATATAAAGTCTGACACTGTTTCCACTGTCTCCCCATCTATTTCCCATGAGGAGATGGGACCAGATGCCATGATCTTAGTTTTCTGAATGTTGAGCTTTAAGCCAACTTTTTCACTCTCCCCTTTCACTTTCATCAAGAGGCTTTTTAGTTCCTCTTCACTTTCTGCCATAAGGGTGGTGTCATCTGCATATCTGAGGTTATTGATATTTCTCCCGGCAATCTTAATTCCAGCTTGTGCTTCTTCCAGCCCAGCGTTTCTCATGATGTACTCTGCATATAAGTTAAATAAGCAGGGTGACAATATACAGCCTTGACACACTCCTTTTCCTATTTGGAACCAGTCTGTTGTTCCATGTCCAGTTCTAACTGGTGCTTCCTGACCTGCATGCAGATTTCTCAAGAGGCAGGTCAGGTGGTCTGGTATTCCCATCTCCTTCAGAATTTTCCACAGTTTATTGTGATCCACACAGTCGAAGGCTTTGGTGTAGTCAGTAAAGCAGAAATAGATGTTTTTCTGGAATTCTCTTGCTTTTTTGATGATCCAGCGAATGTTGGCAATTTGATCTCTGGTTCCTGTGCCTTTTCTAAAACTAGCTTGAACTACTGGAAGTTCTCGGTTCACGTATTGCTGAAGCCTGGCTTGGAGAATTTTGAGCTTTACTTTACTAGCGTGTGAGATGAGTGCAATTATGCAGTAGTTTGAGCATTCTTTGGGATTGCCTTTCTTTAAGATTGGAATGAAAACTGACCTTTTCCAGTCCTGTGGCCACTGCTGAGTTTTCCAAATTTTCTGGCATATTGACTGCAGCACTTTCACAGCATCATCTTTCAGGATTTGAAATAGCTCAACTAGAATTCCATCACATCCACTAGCTTTGTTCGTAGTGGTGGAATGTTACTCAGCCATTAAAAAGAATACCTTTGCACCAGTTCTAATGAGGTGGATGAAACCGGAGCCTACTATACAGAGCGCAGTAAGTCAGAAAGAAAAACACCAATACAGTATAATAACGCATATATATGGAATTTAGAAAGATGGTAACAATAACCCTATTTGCGAGACAGCAAAAGAGACACAGATGTACAGTCTTTTGAACTCTGTGGGAGAAGGCGAGGGTGGGATGATTTGAGAGAATAGCATTGAAACATGTATATTATCATATATGTAACAGATCGCCAGTCCAGGTTTGATGCATGAGACAGGGTACTCAGGGCTGGTGCACTGCGATGACCCAGAGGGATGGGATGGGGAGGGAGGTGGAAGGGGTGTTCAGGGTGGGGAACAGATGTACACCCATGGCTGATTCATGTCAATGTGTGGCAAAAACCACTACAATATTGTAAAGTAATTAGCCTCCAATTAAAATAAATAAATAATTTAAAAAGCCAGGCTAGGCTAGGACAGGACAGAATCCAACAACTATCCCTAGTTCTCATTGGCCCAACACCAAGGGAGATCACTAACTACATCTTCATGTCGTCCAATCCTGTCTGTATCCCTGGGCTCACATCATATTCCTCCTCTCCCAGGAAGCTCTCCGCCTCTCACCGGTGAGCTGTGCTTCCCTGAGCACCCTCTCCTTGTGTTCAGGGAAGGTAGAGCCCAACCCCAGGGACACAGACAGTCACAAAGACCCTAGTGGCACTGTCTCTATCTCCTAGACTTTAGGCAGGGTGGGACTACAATGTTTGAGGTTTACAGATTTCTCAGATAGAACAGTAGATTTATATATTTTTTATCTGGCAGGAAGAATTGTGAAGTTTACATCATCACAAAATAAACTGAACTGTGACTTTGGTCTCACTAAAAAAAAAAAAGAAGGAAGTCAGACAGATAAAGACAAAGATCATATGATAACATTTACATGTGGAACCTAAGAAATGATGCAAATGAACTTATTTACAAAACAGAAACAGACTCAGACTCAGTGAACAAATTTACATTTACCAAAGGGGAAAGGTGGTGGAGAGGGATAGATTAGGAGGTTGGAATTAACATATACACACTACTATATATAGAATAGCAAAAATACTGGATTGAGTAGCTTTTCCCTTCTCCAGGGGATCTTCCCAACTCGGGGATCGAACCCAGATCTCCACATCGCAGGCAGATTCTGTACCAGTTGAGCCACAGGGAAGCCCAGATAAACAACTAGGGGAACTCTACTGAATAGTTTATAATAACTTAAATGGGAAGGCTGCCCTGGCGGCTCAGTGGTAAAGAATCTGTTTGCCAATGCAGGAGACACAGACTCAATCCCTGATCTGGGAAGATCCCATATGCCGTGGAGCAACTAAGCCCATGGGTCAGAACTATCAAGCCTGCACTTTAGAGCCCTGAGGCCACAACTACTGAAGCCTGTGCGCCCTAGAGCCCACGCTCTGCGACAGGAGGAGCCACAGCAATGAGAAGACCGGGCACTGGAGACCAGCCCCCACCCGCTGCAACTACGGAAAAAGCCTGTGCAGCAACAAAGACCCAGAACAACCAATAAATACATATAATAATAATCAAATAACCTATATGGGAAAAGAACGGCTATATGTATGTGATAACTAAATCACTTTGCTTACACCTGAAACTAACACAATATTGTAAAGCAACTATATTCCAATATAAAGCAAATTTAAAAAATAAAATAATATTTGGATCAATTTTTGCCAGAAGTAATATTGGGGATCAAATCATCTGAGATTTAGGGTGAAAATGTATACATTTTTAATTGAAAATTTTATATTATTTCATTCAATTTTTAACTCACCTCTTCTATATAAATTATATATGTAGCATGAGTCAAAAAAAATGTTATCATATAGAATTAGTGTGAGTGTGTGTGTGTGTGTGTGTGTGTGTGTGTGTGTGTGTGTGCGCGTGCACCAAGGTTAGGCATACAAATGCAATCAGTGATTATAGCAGGCTAACAGGATATTTAAGGGCTACCAATTAGTACACGTTGAAGGCTGAGTGCCGAAAAATTGGTGCTTTTGCACTATGGTGTGGAGAAGACTTTTGTGAGTCCTGTGAACTTCAAGGAAACAACCCTGAATATTCATTGGAACGACTGATACTGAAGCTGAAGCTCTAATACTTGTCCAGCTGAAGCGAAGAGCTGACTCACTAGAAAAGACCCTGACACTGGGAAAGACTGAGGGCAAGAGGAGAAGGGGTGGCAGGGGGTGAGAAGTCAGATAGCATCACCGACTCAGTGGGCATGAACCTGAGGAAACTCCAGGCGATAGTGAAGGAAAGGGAAGCCTGGCATGCTGCAGTCCATGGGGTCACAGAGAGTCAGATGCAACTTAGCAAGTGAACAACAAAACCAAAACTCTGTGCTTTCTACATTCCCCACGTTCTCTATATTATGGTGTTAACTGCATTTTTTAAAATGTGCAGTTTTTATATCAACAATGAAATGTGAAATGTGTTCTTCTGAACTGTAGGGTTTAAGCTATTCAAATTTAAGAAAAAGACTCATTATTCCTGGTAAACAATTCAAATGTAGATACTTACAGCTGGACTGTAGAATTATTTGATATATAAGGACACTGGATAGAATTATTTGAAAAATAAGGACACGAGTTTCTTTTTTCTCCCTTGTTTTACCTGTTTCCTTGTTTTGCATGTTATTGGCTTCCCAAGTGTAGTTTTTGGTTTTGGCATCCCATATAAGAGATGTTCTACCTACCACAAAGCCATGAAGATGTTTTCCTCAAGAAGATATATTTACTTTTTAAACACATCCTAAACATGGTATGCAGAAAAAGTCAAGTTTTTTTCTTATTTTTTTAAATGGATAAGAAATTGTTCGGCATGATATTGAAAAGCTCACCTTTTCCCCTAAATTGAAGAGTGCCGATGTCATAAATCCAGAGCCTATCCTTGCATGAACATTCAACTGTCTTCATTACTGCAGCTTTCATGTAAGTATGAAATCTGGCTGTATACGTCCTCCAATTTTTTTTTAAGCTTGTATTGTGCCAATATAAATCCTTTGTATTTCCATATGGTTTTTAGAAGTTTCTCTATTACTGCAAAAATAAAGCATTCAGAGATTTGGATTGTTATTTCATTAAAGCTGGAGATCAAACTGTGAGAACAATATTGAGTTTCCAGTCCATGAGCAAGAAAAGCTCATTATTTATTTAGACCTTTTAAAAATTCTCTCAGCAAAGACCTAATACATTTTTTTAAAAAAGCCCTACCACATTTGGTTTTAATAATATTGTAAATGATATTTAATAATTTTTCCAGTTGTTTGTTCCTAGTATATAGAAACATATTGATCATGTATTGCATGCTTTCTAAAGTTGCTTATTAGTATTTATATTTTATAGATTCTTTTGAATTTCTTCTGCCATCTGTGAAAAAATAATTGTATCTCTTTTTCTCTAATATTTATAAGTTTAATTATCTTCTCTTCTCCTTGGCAAGTACTTTCAGTACAAAATTGAAAAGTAGGGAGATTGAACATCCTTATCCTTTTTCCATTTAAATGAGAAAGCATTATAATCTACTTTTTAGAATGATAGCTATAAATTTCTTGGTAGGTATCCTTTATGAGATTAACAAAGGTCCCTTCAAGAATGTTTATTATTAATAAACATTGAATTTTTAAATGAATTGATTATTTTAAATGCTTATTTAAATGCATTATTGAATGGTTATTGAATATTTTAAATGCTTTTTCTGGAGATGGTCATATATTATTAATATAATAAATTATATGAATTGCTTGGACATAATTTCAAACTCACAAAATAATTGCTACCTAAAACATGGTGCTGTTCATATATATAGGTATCTGTCTGTCTATCTATCTATATGTGTGTGTATGAATAGGATTGTAAATATTTTGTGTGTGATTTTACACATGAGAGATGTTACAATTTTCCATTCTTGCAGTGATCACACCACACATTGGTATAGTGATTATGCTGGTTTCAAAAACTTAACTGGAAGTAGTTCCTCCTTTTCTATTCTCTAGAATAGTTGGTATAAAAATTATATCACTTATTCCTTTAATGTTCTTAAAAGTTTAGTAGTGAAGACATCTGGGCCTGAAGTTCCCTTTTTTGGAAGGCTTCAAATTATGATTTCAATTGCATTTAAATTATTTTCTAGATCACAAGTTTTATATTTTATCCTCAAACCCAACTAAAGTTAACAATGTGAAGGGCATGTGAGAAGTGTATCACTTCATATATAAGTTCAAGTTACTGATGTTAGAAAATATGGAAGTATGATATGGGGATATTTATGTTCTATTCACAATGAACATGAATTATATTTATGATTTTCAAAACAGTACATTTTATTAAGACACAGAAAATGTTAAGAAATAGCAATGAACTTTACAAATTTTGAGGAAATTATCAGTAGACTTTGTCTACTGTTTATTTTTATATTTAAGTGTAGTGAATTAAATTCACCTGTGTGAAAAACTATCCATTATCTATATACTTTCCTCTCTCTGCTCACACACATAAACCACCTATATATTTCAGAAAGTGTAATGAATTTCTTTACAGTTAGCTTTAATTACATCCCTTGATTGTCTCCTCCAGGTCTGAAAATTAAGGATTCTCCTTTTGAAATAACTTAAACTACTTATTTGTTATTAAGTACATCTACATAAGTTTGCTTGATTTTCCTTTGCAAAAAACTCATGTCTTTCTAATTTGAATTGGCTTGAGAGAGAAAGGCATATTTATTTTTATTTACTGAGTCTAAAAGTTTTACCAGCATCATCCATGAAACAGTTTCATATGCCACAGCACAAAATTATATATTTATATTAAATTACCTAGCTTCCTTGTAGTTGGTGATATATTAACTATTACTTTCCTAAAGCAAGGTAAGAAAGTAGAAAACAAAAAAAAATATTTATGTTGGTATACCTTTTCCAAATATGTAATTAACCTTAAGAAAGTTTCATTTTTCACTTTATGTATTATTTAGTGTAGAAAATAAATTAATATATTCTCTTGTCTTATTCACTTATTCAACATTTTTTTTATTAAGCACATATTATATATAACTTGCTGAGTTTAGGAATGCAGTGAGGATTGGTAAATGTCTGATTACTCATCTGTGCTAAAATAATGCTAGGTGTTTACTTTTATGCAACATAGTTTGGCATACAATTTAATTAGTTTTAAGTAAAGAATACTAAAGTTTGCATTTTACAAGTAAATCTATAAGAGGCAATTGGAGAATAATGTGCTAAACCTTACTTTTGTCAGACAGAAGTTTTATGACATAATCAGATTTCATTAAGCACCTGATTAAATCATTAGGAAGGTTTGTTTTTTAACATAATGTTCCTTGAATAGTATATTTCACAAAGAAATTTTTAATAAAAATAGATTCATTTTAGTTGAGCAGATAACATTTTTCATTTTGCTTAAAACTCAACCTAATCCTTAGAAAATATTGATAGTTATTATCAAGTTTTAAAACATCATTTAAAAGTTTAATATCTTTTTCATACTTCAGAATCAGTATTCTCCCCACTAAACTGTAAGCTACTTTTACACTGAGGATATAGCTTATTTTGCATTGAAATCCTGGCACCAAGCAAGTTAGAAATTTAATAAATATTAATTGTAAAAGTAAAAATAGGTAATAAAATTTCTTTGTGGAAATCAATGACAAAAATATTATTGTTTGTAATATCAGTCAGTAAGTCAGTTCAATTGCTCAGTCGTGTCCCCCTCTTTACGACCCCATGAACCGCAGCACGCCAGACCTCCCTGTCCATCACCAACTTCCGGAGTCCACCCAAACCCATGTCCATTGAGTTGGTGATGCCATCCAACTATCTCATCCTCTATCGTCCCCTTCTCCTCCTGCCCACAACTTTTTCCAGCATCAGGGTCTTTTCAAATGAGTCAGCTCTTTGCATCGGGTGGCCAAAGTACTGGAGTTTCAGCTTCAACATCAGTCCCTCCAATGAACACCCAGGACTGATCTCCTTTAGGATGGACTGATTGGATCTCCTTGTAATCCAAGGGACTCTCAAGAGTCTTCTCCAACACCACAGTTCAAAAGCATCAATTCTTTGGTGCTCAGCTTTTTTTATAGTCCAACTCTCACATCCATACATGGCTACTGGAAAAACCATAGCCTTGACTAGACGGACCTTCGTTGACAAAGTAATGTCTCTCCTTTTAAATATGCTGTCTAGGTTGGTCATAACTTTTCTTCCAAGGAGTAAGCATCTTTTAATTCCATGGCTGCAGTCACCATCTGCAGTGATTTTGGAGCACAAAAAAATAAAATCAGTCACTGTTTCCACTGTTTCCCCATCTATTTCCCATGAGGAGATGGGACCAGATGCCATGATCTTAGTTTTCTGAATGTTGAGCTTTAAGCCAACTTTTTCACTCTCCTCTTTCACTGTCATCAGGAGGCTTTTTAGTTCCTCTTCACTTTCTGCCATAAAGGTGGTGTCATCTGCATATCTGAGGTTATTGATATTTCTCCCAGCAATCTTGATTCCAGCTTGTGCTTCCTCTAGCCCAGCATTTCTCATGATGTACTCTGCCTATAAGTTAAATAAGCAGGGTGACAATATATAGCCTTGACACACTCCTTTTCCTATTTGGAACCAGTCTGTTGTTCCATGTCCAGTTCTAACTGGTGCTTCCTGACATGCATACAGATTTCTCAAGAGGCAGGTCAGGTGGTCTGGTATTCCCATCTCTTTCAGAATTTTCCACAGTTTATTGTGATCCACACAGTCAAAGGCTTTGGCATAGTCAATAAAGCAGAAATACATGTTTTTCTGGAACTGTCTCAGTTTTTCGATGATCCAGCAAATGTTGGCAATTTGATCTCTGGTTCCTGTGCCTTTTCTAAAACCAGCTTGAACATCTGGAAGTTCACAGTTCACGTATTGCTGAAGCCTGGCTTGGAGAATTTTGAGCTTTACTTTACTAGTGTGTGAGATGAGTGCAATTATGCAGTAGTTTGAGCATTCTTTGGCATTGCCTTTCTTGGGATTGGAATGAAAACTGACCTTTTCCAGTCCTGTGGCCACTGCTGAGTTTTCCAAATTTTCTGGCATATTGAGTGCAGCAGTTTCACAGCATCATCTTTCAGGATTTGAAATAGCTCAACTGGAATTGCATCACCTCCACTAGCTTTGCTCATAGTGATGCTTCCTAAGGCCCACTTGACTTCACATTCCAGGATGTCTGGTTCTAGGTGAGTGATCACACCATCGTGATTATCTGGGTCATGAAGATCTTTTTCGTCCAGTCCTTCTGTGTATTCTTGCTACCTCTTCTTAATATCTTCTGCTTCTGTTAGGTCCATACCTTTTCTGTCCTTTATCGAACCCATCTTTGCATGAAATGTTCCATTGGTATCTCTAATTTTCTTGAAGAGATCTCTAGTCTTTCCCATTCTGTTGTTTTCCTCTATTTCTTTGCATTGACCACTGAGGAAAGCTTTATCATCTCTCCTGCTATTCTTTGGAACTCTGCATTCACATGGGAATATCTTTCCTTTTCTCCTTTGTGTTTCGCTTCTCCTCTTTTCACAGCTATTTGTAAGCCCTCCTCAGACAACCATTTTGCCTTTTTGCATTTCTTTTCCATGGGGATGGTCTTGATCCCTGTCTCCTGTACAATGTCACGAACCTCTGTCCGTAGTTCATCAGGCACTCTGTCTATCAGATCTAGTCCCTTAAATCTATTTCTCACTTCCACTGTATAGTCATAAGGGATTTGATTTAGGTCACACCTGAATGGTCCAGTGGTTTTTCCCTACTTTCTTCAATTTAAGTCTGAATTTGGCAATAAGGAGTTCGTGATCTGAGTCACAGTCAGCTCCCAGTATGTTTTTGTTGACTGTATAGAGCTTCTCCATCTTTGGCTGCAAAGAATATAATCATTCTGATTTTGGTGTTGACCATCTGGTGATGTCCATGTGTAGAGTCTTCTCTTGTGTTGTTGGAAGAGGGTGTTTGCTACGACCAATGCGTTCTCTTGGCAAAACTCTATTAGCCTTTGCCCTGCTTCATTCCGTACTCCAAGGCCAAATTTGCCTGTTACTCCAGGTGTTTCTTGACTTCCTACTTTTGCATTCCAGTCCCCTATGATAAAAAGGACGTCTTTTTTGGGTGTTAGTTCTAAAAGGTCTTGTAGTTCTTCTAGAACTGTTCAACTTCAGCTTCTTCAGGGTTACTGGTGGGGGCATAGGCTTGGATTACCATGATATTGAATGGTTTGCCTTGAAAATGAAGAGAGATCATTCTGTCATTTTTGAAATTGCATCCAAGTACTGCATTTCAGACTCTTTTGTTGACCATGATGGCTACTCCATTTCTTCTAAGGGATTCATGCCCATAGTAGTAGATACAATGGTCATCTGAGTTAAATTCACCCATTCCAGTCCATTTTAGTTCGCTGATTCCTAGAATGTAGACATTCACCCTTGCCATCTCATGTTTGACCACTTCCCAATTTGCCTTGGTACATGGACCTAACTTCCAGGTTCCCATGCAATATTGCTCTTTACAGCATTGGAACTTGCTTCTATTAGGCACATAGTAGGTGCTTAATAGGGCTTCCCAGGTGACTCAGTGGTAAAGAATCCACCTGCCAATACAGGAGACACTGAGGATATGGGTTCAATCCCTGGGTCTGGAGGAGGAAATGGCGACCTACTCCAGTATTCTTGATTGGAGAAGCCCATGGACAGAAGAATCTGGTGGGCTCCAGTTCACAGGGCCGAAAGAGTCAGACACGACTGAGCAACTAAACACACACTGGTGCTTCACAAACACCAACCCTGAGTACTACTATTAGTACTCAGACTCATTACTACTGCAGCTGCTAATACCACTGAAACTATTTCTGGAAGTAAATTATCTTTAAAATTTATTAGTTCCTTAGATTTTTCAAACTAAACAAACATATTCAATCACACTTTTGAGACTTCTCTCCAAAGAAGAACATATAAAATTGTAACTAAACCTTGTCAATAACTTTCTGTTAATTTTATGTTTACTGAATTCTTGTCCACTGGGAAAATTCTGTTAAACTGAAATGTGCTCAAAAGTTTTTGTTCTGTTCATCACATTAAGTTTGTCATTTTGGGGGCTATACGCTTGAATTTACCCTCTAAATATTCCCTTCTAATGCTTCATTCTAATCTTGATTGACATTTTAGAATACATCTAGATATTTAAGGGAGGGGATTAAATTATCTAGCTTTTACTTTTTTACAACTTTCATTTTTACTTAAACTATACTTTTTTCAACTATCTTACATAAGAAGAACATAAAGCAATTGAATATATAACATCCAACTTCAGTGAAAATTGTGTGCTTTTATTGATTAAATATTTTACTGTAGTCTAGGAAATGAAGCTTTTTGGGTGGGTAAACTTTCAACATGAATTCTGCTATCCTAGGTCCATGTGTATTACAGGTTCTACAATCCTGACTGCACTATTTGTATTCTAGCAGAAAGAAAGTACAAATGAAGGGTGGATGCTGACAATGTTTAAGAGAAAGCACACATTAATTTCTCTTAAAACCTGAGTGGTCTACTTCATTATAACAGTAGACATGAGAAAAACATAAATCATAAATGTAATCTTTTCAACTGAGATAATTCATATTGTGGCAACCTTTGATTTGCCTAATTCTTGGTTTTATGTAAATGTTTATATCACAAGTGCAAATCAAGGGGAAGATCTTTTTTTTAGATTAGAGTTAAATTTGAGGATACATGACAATTCAGTTGCTACAAAAGAACATTTTCTGGTGCCTCCAGTCATACTTCCAAGAATGGCATTCTTTATGCCTATTCACTAGACTTTTTCCAGGAAGGGCTCCTTGAGCATGGCAGCTGGTGTAGAGCCATCACGACATTTAGATTCTCTAGCTAGTCATCCTGGGAGGAGAATTATGAAACAGATGTACAGGAAACCCTATGTTTATATGTGATGTTAGTAATTCATGTGGAGATGGTAGAGATTAGACATTTGTTTCACCTTTATGAAAGTCTAAGTTATGTAACTGAAACTACTATACATTGCTTGAAATCAATAAAATAAATTTCACCAATTAAAAATATTTGGATATTTTAAAATAATTGAAAATGAATAACTTTTTTCTTTTATTCCAGATAAATTATTTTTATCTCTCTTTTTGCTTCTCTGGTCAATGAGGCTTATATCATGAATTAAGTGTTTTTGACAAAAAAAAAAAAAAGCCATCCCCAAATCCAACTGTGTTTTTGCTATTGTTTATGTTTTCAAACGAAATAATTTCAGTTTTTGCAAGTGAGTGATTTTCAAAACTAAACAATTGATTGGCTTGATACCTCATGCTCATTATAAATTTGATACTTCTGACATAGTGTGCTCTTCATAGTTATTTAAAGAAAAATGGGAGCTTAATAAAAGTAGAATTAAATATAATGTAATGAATGCCACTTACATGGCACTCAACTTGTTTACCAAAAAAGGAGAATATCATATTTGCATTTGTCTTGCCACACTGACAGAAAGCATATTTCAGACACATTTTTCAGATGATAAGTACCAGAGCCTATAATATTGGTTAGGAGTTGGCTTTTAATTTGAGGCTCAGAGGACAAGAAATTATGGCTAAGAGAAAGGCTTATAAGGGGTTCAGTTCAGTTCAGTCGCTCAGTCGTGTTGACTCTTTGCGACCCCATGAATCGCAGCACGCCAGGCCTCCCTGGCCATCACCAACTCCCGGAGTTTAGTCAAACTCATGTCCATAGAGTCGGTGATGCCACCCAGCCATCTCATCCGCTGTCGTCCTTTTCTCCTCCTGCCCCCAATCTCTCCCAGCATCAGGGACTTTTTCAGAAAATAAGAATCAAGTTATCAACTTACTGATATATTCATTTAATGTCTTTGCAAAACACCATGTTGTCTTATCTGATATAGAGGGAGTGAAAACAGCAAGTAAAAGGTACACCTCCCTTTAAGTCATTTGAATTACAGAGGAGAGAACACTTATTTGCATGATTAGTATAAGGCCTGGACAGAGATGAGTTGTGAGAAACATTGTGAGTAATGGGCTACTCTGAAACAGGTGGCCTCAGAGTATCACACTGTTTCTCTAGTATGAGCTTCCCTGAAACCTCATGTCAAAAGCAAGGCAAGAAAGACTGCCAGATGGTGCGGTGACTTTTAAATTCTATCCCTGGGTCAAAGTAGATGACCAAATGTAACAGATCCAAAACAAGGTGGTTAAGTCAGATGGAAAGGGATTTTTAAACATATACACACAAACACATTTTTACTCTCTGTGTTTCAGAAAGGCTAGAATTCTGGTGTGTCTTTACTAAGCTATGACTGTTATGTCTACTTTCCAAGTAAAATCTTTAAAAGTTAAAAGAGTTAGTTTCAAAGGGCTACTAGTTGTAGACTTATATTAACAAAAGTTATAGAAGTCCATTTATTTTGAAAAAATTGTAACACACTAGCTTGATTATTCATCAAGTCATAATGACAGTTAGTCTTGATGTGTCAGTATCAGTGACCTTGAATCAAATTCCTTACTATAGCATAAAAAGTTTCACGAGATTTTCCTCGCACTTCCCCATCCCCTTTTGAGGCACTTACTCCTTGTCTCGCTCTCAGTCTCCTGTGGGGATTTCCCCTTCTAGGTCTCATTTCAGGTCTATAAACAGTCTTCTCCCATTTCTCCTACCAGTCGTCCAAATCAAAACATTCCGTGATCTCCTTCCTCTGAAGCACATGGTATGAATATCTGAATAGGCCTCTGGAAACAAAACAAGGAGACTTTAAATCAGTGAAAACACATACTTCTAATTTGTTACTGGGCTCATAAGAAAACTCAAGAAATTTTTAGGGACAAATAAAACAAAACAATCAACAGAAACAAAAACAATGAAAAGAAAATAAAAAGAAAATAGAAACCAAACTGAATAAATTTCAAATTAAAAAATGTACATTCACAGACCCGGACAAAAGGAATTTCTATCAGATACACTTAAGGAAGAGGAAAAAGGAACTGAGATGTAGGAATAATGGGTAAAGAAACAAGTAAATGCATAAGTAAACTGAAATAGATATTGTCTAAACAACAATAGTGGACTCTAATTATATATTTAACAATAAATACAAATAATATTCTATTCAATGTGTAACAATAACCTATAAGTCAGGAAAGGAGATCTCAGAATTAAAGTGCTCTAAGTACATTATATTATTTGGTAGGGGCTTGAGATACTGAACAGAAAACTGTTAAATTAAATATATATGTGATAAAATTTCAAAGTATTTCTAGTTCTAAAATGAAGAAACAATCAATATGCCAAAAAAGTAAAATATAAGAAAAATGGGAACATAAAAATGACACATTAAGAATGGTAAATAATAGTGATAGAAATAAAATAAAAATGGCAGAAATGAGTCCATAATGTACAGTAATCACAGTAGATACAACAGACTAAGCTTGAAAAATAGAAGCTATCAGACAGAAAAATGATAAAACCCATCTATGTGTATAACACCTGTATAAGAATAGTATTGGAGATACAGAAGCATATTCAATGACAAAACTATGAAGTAAGTAGTCAATTTCAGAGTATTGGACATTCCAAGGACAACTAACTGTCCACAAGCCAATGCTGAAAATAACAATGAAGTTGGAGTGGAAAATACCAGAGTGTGAATAAAATCTATTTATGTGTATCCTCCAAGATATGTGACTAAACTCAATAACCATATTTTGTTTCAATCATGACTTAGATGCCCCAACTGTAAAGAGACATATCTTAGGCAATAAGGGGAAATTTGAACAGGAGAGTAACAGTGAAGTCAGTTTGAATTTGACAAGTTAAAATTTGAAACTTGAGTTTTCAGAAGATTTGGGGGATGACTCAGAAATGGAGTTTATTCATTTGGGGTACAAGTTACAGTCTGCATCTTCAATGAGAGGCAAAGGGATCATAACCCAAGAGGTTAACTCTTTCATATAACTGGTATGTACAACTGACACATTTTATGCTTCTTTGACCCTATTTGATTTATCATTTCTCAATGAGAAAATAAGTAGATTATATATTTTTCTACATTATGAGCCCTCCCACAGAGGGAGCTCTAGAGCCACACCTAATAAATTTTATCAGATTCTGATGATCAATAATTCTTTTTAAAAATCACGGTTTAATTGTATATGGGTTCTGACTCAATATAATATAGTAAATCTCTTTATTATTAAAATGAAAAAGTATAATCTAATTTGCATGCTGGCTTCCATTTGTGTGCATGCTAAGTCACTTCAGTCATGTCAGACTCCAGTTAACCACTACCTAAAAATCAAAGCAGAGACATTACTTGGTCAACAAAGGTCCATCTAGTCAAGGCTATGGTTTTTCCAGTAGTCATGTATGGATGTGAGAGTTGGACTATAAAGAAAGCTGAGTGCAGAAGAATTGATGCTTTTGAACTGTGGTGTTGGAGAAGACTCTTGAGAGTCCCTTGGACTGCAAGGAGATCCAACCAGTCCATCCTAAAGGAGATCAGTCCCAGGTGTTCATTGGAAGGACTGATGTTGAAGCTGAAACTCCAATACTTTGGCCACCTGACATGAAAAGCTGACTCATTTGAAAAGACCCTGATGCTGGAAAGGACTGGGGGCAGGAGGAGAAGGGGACAACAGAGGATGAGATGGTTGGATGGCATCACTGACTCAATGGACATGAGTTTGGGTGAACTCCAGGAGCTGGTGATGGACAGGGAGGCCTGGCGTGCTGTGGTTCACGGAGTCGCAAAGAGTCGGACATGACTGAGTGACTGAACTGAACTGAACTGAAAAATCAACTATCCCAATATATTTCCTCCAGTATAGAGTTATTTTGATGTCATAAAATACAAACAGAGAGCCTTGATTTTATAAAACTCCACCATCAACACACTGTGTCCCTAAGGGCTCCCTCCTTACCTACAGGTTAAGTCACCAACCTTCATTACAACTTTCTTCCCATCCCTTGTTCTGAGTGTATTTCTAGGCTGGATTCCAGGATTCAGCACACTCCTCCTATCTATCACTAAACCTTAAATTTACTTCCTGCCTTTTCTTTTGGGTTTAACATTTAACATTTTGAGAACTCATTTATGTCTCTGCATGAGACTCCACCTTTATTTTACTCTTTGCTTTTGCCTCATGCAAAACTCAACCCCAGTTATAGCCACCATAAAGCTCTGGTCTAAGGTTTCTGGATCAGATGAGGACCCAGATGTTTATCGGTCTCGTGGAGGAGATTGTGAATCTATTTTGGAAGAATGAAATTCTAAGTCTATTCTTTACTATGCTAGGTCCTTCTGGCCAGATTATTACAATGCTCATATATCATGCCTAGATGGTCAAATACATTTAATGTGTGATTAAGAAAAGTTGATGTTGATCATGCAAGAGAACATACAGATGAATAATGGGTGTTTTCCACATCTGTGACATGAACCAAGTTTATCTTTCTGAGTCTCTCTTTTTTTTTTTTTACTTATAAAGTTCATTTATTCTTGGCTTCTTCTAAGATTTCTGCTTATTAAATTTTACCTAGACTCTGTATCTTTCTTCATGATGCATTCTATGTCTGGAAGCTTTCCTGAGTGCTTTGGACTGTCAACTGACAATCACATTGGTGTTCCGATATCACCTGTCTCTTAACAATCTCTTACAATGTCTACTGTATTGTCATTGTTTTGTCTCTTGATGAACTGAAAGCCTCTGATTCATCTTTCTCTGTGCTCACATGGTGTCAGCTTCTAATGTGCATTCATCAAATACTTATTGCAAGTATGAATGAATGAGTGAATGCCTGAAAAAATTATAAATAATATTTTGAGTTTGTATCACTTTATATGTGTGTGTGTGTATAAATATATATATATATATATAATTGTGCTATCTTAACACAGTTTTGAAGTCCTGACTTGAGGTTGATCAATTTTTTTTTCTTGAGTAGCTAATTAAGCTAATTGAGTAGCTAATTAATCCATCCAATAGATGACTTCCCTTACTGGGCTCTCATTCTAAGCAACAAGGTATCAGCCCTAATTACCCCAAGGTCAGGGAAGAGACTAGAGACAGCCTCAGGCTAAAGATCAGCTAGACTGAATGATTTTGTAGGATCCTAGGCTTCAGGGAACCCCACCCTGCTTGCCATACCTAGGCTGCTCTTATCACTACAGTCTGCTTTAACTCTGCCCCTGGGTGCAACCTTGTTGACCTTGCCCGACATCCTTTTCTAGTTTGTAGCTGTAAATAACAAAAAATTCTGCCTTTCATCTATCCAAGTGTAGTGTGTTATGATACCCTACCATTAGAAGAATTTTTAAGTCTTATAAAGGACATGAAAACCCTTACCTAAAAGCAATGTTCATCAACATAAAAACAATTCAATTAACAGTTATATTCAGGACTCCAGATGAGAAGTGTTCATTAAAATTTGAGAACAAAAAAAATTATAATCAAAAACCTTGAAATAACTGCCCTAACATGGACAAAGAAAGGGTTGACAACTATCATTTTTGCTAGCTTTTAAACCCATGAAAAGAAGCAGTTTTCCTTATTCCCTGCTTATACACCTTACACATACCTAGATGCATAATAGGAATGCAAAGACAATTACCAACAGATTGAGTTCTTCTTTTTTGGATTGGCCTTTCTAAGGAAATAACTCTTCATCTTTTATTTTTTCTGTGTGAACAATAAAGGACAATCTAATTACATTAATTTAAGGTGGTCTTAATAGACAATAAAATAAATAAAGTAGGTCAAGTAATATGGAATGTAACTGCAATCAAATTCAGGCATAAATAGTACATTATTTTAAACTATGCTGGCTGCAACTAATGTTCTGTTTTTTTGCAGTTTCCAGCATCTGCTGGATTTACTGTATAGGTTGTATTGTCCTTACATTTTGGCAGAAACATAAGAGAGAACATATTTTCCTCACTGCCCCTCACACCCTTTGATTGGAAGGTTCCACTATTCTATTTGGACATTTTCCATTATACTTCTTATAGCATCCATATGCTAGCTTTTTATGCCTATTAATGTTTTCTTTGCTCTGGGCACCCTTCCAAACACACTACTTTGAAATATGGGACTCCTTATTTAGTTATATAGCCAGTATCTAAAAACCTCAACTAAGAAAAGATTTCCACCAGAATTTCTGAAGGTACTGTTAAGTTCAATCAAAGCAGCCACTCAATGAGTGTGGAAAAGAATCTTATAACAGCTCAGGAAATCACCTCATAAAGCCTCTACCACGGAGAACATATCAGAAGACAGAGACTACAAACCACCAGAAAGGAAAACTGTAGCCAAATTCAGCAGCAGCAGATGGAGAAGAAATGCACTTATTGACTAACTTCCTTGCAAGGCTGTATTTATGTTTCTACTTATTGGGTGCCGATTATATTTTCCTGCCAACAGTAAATGCTATTGACTTAATGCATGTGACAGCTCTACACCACACTGCAGCCCTCTGAAATACAGGGATGAGATAGAAACATAGACTTCTTTCTCTAAATTATGGAAGATAACTCATATATTATTCAGGTACTTGTGTTCAAGGAAGGCTCATGGCTGAGAGGAACTTGTATTATAAGCTTTTGGAAAAAGTATAGACATGAAGTAAAAATACATTTTGGATGGCGATACGTGATGCTGCTTCTTTTCCAGATGTCTGCCTATTTTCCTTGCCAGAAATTTCAAAGATTTGTATAAAATTTTCCCTAAAGTGCTTACCAATGCTCTGCAAAAGAAAAAGCAAGGCACATAATGACTTCATCATCTCAGAGTGAATCATAATGACCAAGGTACTGCATCATTATTGAGGAAATATGAGTCTAGAGAAAGCCGAAACCAGGGCTCAAATCCACTGGCAAAGCCATGATCAGAGGCTTTCGATCTGATTGTAAATTTGCTCCTTTGTAATGATGGCATTCCATCTGCAGCATGCAGGAGGTAAACATTTTAAAGTAATTGATTATGTCACTTGAAAATCAGAGCCCAGAGATGCTGGCCGGAAGCCAGAGAGTTACTCCCAAACGCACAAGAAAGTGGCTGCAGCATAGAATTAGGTTAATGCTGGGCTAGACCCTGCTTTTGATGAGTTGGCAACTCCAGTGACTGCTGTGCTTTACGTGGGTTGGTGCCTGGGAAGAAAATATACCCGTTCAGTTCAGTCACTCAGTCATGTCTGACTCTTTGCAACCCCATGGACTGCAGCACACCAGGCCTCCTTGTCCATCACCAACTCCCAGAGCTTATTCAAACTCATGTCCATTGAGTTGGTGATGCCATCCAACCATCTCATCCTCTGTTGTCCCCTTCTTTGCCCACCTTCAATCTTTCCCAGCATCAGTGTCTTTTCAAATGAGTCAGTTCTTCGCATCAGGTGGCCAAAGTATTGGAGTTTCAGCTTTAGCATCAGTCCTTCCAATGAATATTCAGGACTGATTTCCTTTAGGATGGACTGGTTGGAAATCCTTGCAGTCCAAGGGACTCTCAAGAGTCTTCTCCAACACCACAGTTCAAAAGCATCAATTCTTCAGCACTCAGCTTTCTTTATAGTCCAATTCTCACATCCATACATGACTACTGGAAAAACCAAAGCTTTGACTCGATGGACCATTGTTGCCAAAGTAATGCCTCTGCTTTTTAATATGCTGTCTAGGTTGGACATAGCTTTTCTTCCAAGGAGCACGTGTTTTTTAATTTCATGTCTGCAGTCACCATCTGCAGTGATTTTGGAGCCCCCCAAAATAAAGTCTGTCACTGTTTCCATTGTTTCCCCATCTATTTGCATGAAGTGATGGGACCGGATGCCATGATCTTAGTTTTCTGAATGTTGAGTTTTGAGCCAACCTTTTCTCTTTCGTTTTTCACTTTCATCAAGAGGTTCTTTAGTTCTTCTTTGCTTTCTGCCATAAGGGTAGTATCATCTGCATATCTGAGGTTATTGATATTTCTCCCAGCAATCTTAATTCCAGCTTGTGCTTCATCCAGTCCATCATTTCTCATGATGTACTCTGCATATAAGTTAAATAAGCAGGGTGGCAATATACAGCCTTGATGCACTCCTTTCACAATCTGGAAATAGTCTGTTGTTCCATGTCCAGTTCCAACTGTTGCTTCCTGACCTGCATACAGATTTCTCAGGAGGCAGGTCAGGTGGTCTGGTATGCCCATCTCCGTAGGAATTTTCCAGTTTGTTGTGATCCACACAGTTAAACGGTTTGGTATAGTCAATTAAGCAGAAGTAGATGTTTTTCTGGAACTGTCTTAGTTTTTCAATGATCTAGCAGATGTTGGCAATTTGATCTCTGATTCCTTTGTGGGACTCAGTAGGAGACAAGCCCCAGAAAGCAACTGAAGGGCTGAGATTTTTCAAGCCTTTCAAATAATGTAATCATAGAAAAAAGAAGTTTGTCTGTTTGGGTTCCTGATATTACATGGGTTTTAAGTCTGAAAGATAAAAATCCAGTCAACCTTTTCATTTGGATCTCCAAAAAGGAGGTTCGACCATCTTCTTTGGTGAAGGTTTTAAGGTATGATAATTCAAGACGTTTTTCCATATGACTATTCAAAGTCTCTTTGTTGTAGTTAAGCCCCAGTAATTTTTTTTTTCATAATGTCCTTTAATATGCACATGTGTGATTCCTACCTATTAACTCAAAGTATCAGTATGCTTTTTTATTAGAGTAACTTCCCATGTCTGAAGCTGTTAATTACTTTTCAGCAGTTCAAAACTGGTCATAAATCCAATAAACTGCCAATTCTGATAAGATGGAAAGTACTACACTCTTGTTCTTGGATTTCCTGTTTAAGTTCTGGCCACATGCAATAAACAGCATATTCTGGATTATATGACACTTTTGTAAATTGAAAGATACTCTGAAGGGCACAAACACACACAGATTACTCAATGTTAAATGATTGTTACTTAAAATCACATTTGACTGAAAGTGGGAATAAAAAAATTTGACTTACAAAATGAGTTTCTGCTACATAAAAAGAAATTCTGCTTTTTATGTAAAGGAATATAATACTTATTAAATTTTATTATTAAATATATAGGAACATATTTTATAAAGTTTTCTACTATACTTCAGGAACATAAAGTTTTGCAAAAATTTTAACTCCTATAAAATGCCTGAGTCATGTGCTAATACGAAAATGTTAAACAGGCAATCACTTTCAAACAGTACATCTAATAATACCACTAAGATGTTTTTACACTGTAGAATGTAATTTAGGAAAATGTTTTTCAGTAGCATGTTTTCCAGAGGAATCTTAAACCAAGGAGTCAGACTTGAGAAAATCTCAAGAATATGTACTTGAAATGCCAAAAATAGTTGGGTAGGCTATAGTAATAATTTGACCAGTTTTTGTTTAATATGCTAGCCATCATGGACAGTAAAGTATAAGGAATTTTCCTCTTAAATGTTTCTTTTAATTATTAATATATCATTCTGAACTTCTATGAGAAAAGAACAAAACATGCTATGTGCATGCTTAGCTCTTGTGTTTCTTTGTTTCTTCACACATTATATTCTTTATCATGTTGAGACTCAAGTTGATTTCTCAAAGATTTCATGGATATGACTCTGGATTTTTTTCTTCCTACTGAATTTTTATGTCTATATTGGCAACTAAAAAGGTTTACAGTTTTTTTTTTCTTGAAATGATCATGTGAAAGTGAAAGTGTTAGTCGCTCAGTCGTGTCCTTCTCTTTGCAACCATGGACTGTATCCTGCCAAGTTCCTCTGTCCATGGAATTCTCCAGGCAAGAATACTGGAGTGGGTAGCCAGTTCCTTGTCCAGGGAATCCTTCCAACCCAGGGACCGAATCTAGGTCTCCTGCATTAGAGCAATTTCTTTACCAGCTGAGCTACCAGGGAATCCCTGAAATGATCATGGCCAAAATTAAATAAAGTAATAATGTTATAAATTTTAAAATATAAATAATTCTATAATGGAACCACTTTGCATTGGGTCTGCAAATCCACTGTCTTGTCATTTCTCCAGTTCTGGAATAGACATACATAGAAACTAACAGAATCCCCACACTGGTTCCCTGGTCTGTGGAATAAGGACTATTATGGTAGCGGAGGCCAGGTGGAAGCCACTTGAACTGCACTATCTAAGAAGCCAAAAGTTATACCACATTCACAGAGGGACTGCAGAGAATACTGCCATTACCAGGGACTTGATGGAAGCATGGGTGATGATTCCTACCACACCCTCATTCAACTCATCTATTTGGCTTTTGCAGAAAATGTATCTTGGAGAACAGTGGAGTATTCTAAGTTTCATCAGGTGGTATGCAGGTGTTGACTGAGCACACACTGTTTTCTCTGTGTCTACTAGTACAGATAACCAGAACCATTTGCTTTCAGCTGGCAAGGCCAGAGAAACACCCTCACACTCTTATGTCAGGAGTATCCCAACTCTCCAGGTCTGTGTTACAATTTAGCTCACACTGGGGATCTTGATTGCCTTCCCTTCCATAGTCAGTCAGTTCAGTCAGTTCAGTCGCTCAGTCACGTCCAACTCTTTGTGACCCCAAGAACTGCAGCACGCCAGGCCTCCCAAGAGACCACAATAATTACGCTGATGATATTATGCGGATTGGACATAGTGAGCAAGAAATAGCAACTTCTTTAGGCTCATTGGTAAGACATTTATGTGTCAAAGGGTGAAAAATAAATTAAACAAAAAAAATCAGTGGCTTCTACCCCAGCAAAATTTCTAGGGGTTCAGGCATGTCAAGACATCCCCTCTGAGTTAAAGGATAAATCACGGCATTTGGATCATCCTGTAACCAACTAAGAGGCATAATGCCCAGTGGGTCTCTTTAGATTTGGAAGCAATATGTTCCTCATTTACATGTGCTGCTCCAACCCACTGAGTAACACCAAAGCTGCTAGTTTTGAGTAGAGTCCAGTATAAGAGAGAAGCTCTGTAACAAGTCCAGGCTGTTACACAGCTGTTCTGCTCTTTGGACCAGATCCAGCGGTGCCTGAAGTGTCAGAGGTAGACCGGGATGCTGTCTGGAATCTTTAATAGGGCTCTGTAGGTGATCACATCAAAGACTCTGAAGATTCTGGAGCAATGCCCTGACAGTCTTGTAGATAACTATTCTTTCAGAAACTCCTTCTGGCAGGCTATTAGGCCTTAGAAAAGATCAAGTTACTATGTGACCTGAGTTGCCCATCATGAACAGGGCATGGCTGACTCATCAAGCTGTAAGGGTGGGTGTGCACAACAGCAACTTTCCATCATCAAATAGAAATGCTTCAGATTGGATTGTGAAGCCACAACTTGGTTACATAAGAAAGAGGCCCAGTTGCCGATGGTCCCCACTCCTGTCATACATGACTTTTTCTCTTCCAGTCTGCAACTATGTCATCACAGGGAGTCCCCTACAATCACTGGACTGGGGAAGAGAAACCCCAGACTTGGTTTGCATCTTGTACTGAGAGATATGCAGACACCACCTCAAAGCGGACATCTTTAGCACTACAGTCCCTCATGGGTCATCCCTGAAGGGCAATGGTAAAGGGAAACTCACACAGTGAGCAGAACTTTAAGCAGTGCTCTTGCTTCCTTATTTTGTCTGGAAGGAGAAATGGCCAGATGTTTGACAGTACAACAATTCTTGACTGTGGCCAGGGAGCTGGCTAAATGGTCAGGGACTTGAGGGTAGTATGACTAGAAAACCAGTGATGAAGAAGTCTGAGGAAAAGGTCTGGGGACAGATCTTTCTGAAAGGACAGACAAATGAAGATATTTGAGTCCCAGGTAAGGAAGAGTTTAATGATCAAGAGGATAGGATGACCCATTTTATGAATATTAATCAGCCTCCTTCCTAAGTCACTCTTGTCATTCTCCAATGGGCTCATGAACAAAGTGGTGATGGTGGCAAGGACAGAGGTTATGCATGGGTCAAAAGCACAACTTGTACTCACCAAGGCCAATCTGACTATAGCCACTGCAATTCATGACGGACTGCTAAGATTCTAGAGCCACCAGGAATAAAGGTTTGGGTCATCACACTAGACCAAAAAGAAAAAAAAAACCCAACCAATTTAGGTATTTGCTTGGGATAAAAAGAACACAGAATAGAAGAAGATAGTTAAAAATACTAGCTGTAATGCCTCTGTAGTTTTGTTGTTTTTTCCAGAATGTCATACAGTTGAAACCACACAGTATATAGTCTTTTCAGACTGGCTTCTCTCACTTAGTAATATGCATTTAACATTTTACCATGTCTTTTCATGGCTTGGTAGCTCATTAGCTCATTTCTTTTTATCCTGAACAATAGTCCTTTGTCTGGATGCACCACAGTTGATTTATCCATCACCTACTGAAAGACATCCTGATCGCTTCAAAGTTCTGGCAATTATGAATCGAGTGGCTAAAACAGTCATGAGCAGGCTTTTTGTGTGAATATAGTTCTCAGCACCTTTGGGTAAATATCAAGAAACAGGATTGCTTGGCTTTGAGATTTACCTAGAAGTAAACCTCAATATTATGGGGGGTCCTTTATGGTTAGGTCCCCCAAAATTTCTAACTCTCAGACGTGTCTACATGAGCCTTCAGCAATTCATCAATTAGAGTTGAGGTTCTGTACCCTGGCACTGGTTTCTGCTGCAGTTCCCACTTTGAGTCTCTGCTCTAGTAATGAGCAGTGACTCTCTATTTGCCTGCCTCTCCAGTCTTGGAGGCCACAGTTTACCCTGTGTCCCCCTTCTCTTTCAGTCTGTTCAGCTTTTTACTTGTCAGGATAAAGTGGTGACTTTCAAGTTCCTTACATTCAGAACAAGAAACCTTTGATTTTTTTTTTTTTTTAATGGGTAAAAAAAGAGTTTCGGTTACATATTTTTTAGGGAAAATGTATTTGCCTTTAGTAATCAAGATGAAAAGTGGTGTTTTACAGAAAAAGAAAACTTTATATGAATTAGTGAATTAAAAACTAATATTGAATTAGTGTTGAATATGATTCATTTTTGTATGAGTACTTGGAAAATATTTAAAAAAACAGAAATCATGAGAAAGAGTATATATAATGATGGCCTAAATAAACAACCCCAAAACAATTATCACTCATAGATGTAGAGTTTGCATCATGTAATAAATACTAATCATTAACAATTATTGAGTCCTACTGCCTCAAGAGAAAATCCTTTGCATGATTTTTTAAACCATTTTATCACCAGAAAACCAGCATGATTGTAACCTACTTTTGAATAATAATCATAGTCTGTTATTTGACAACATTACTTTTAAGAGCTGTTAAGCATTCCATAAAAACATCACTAAGTACATAGAAAAAGTGCCATGAACAGCTCCTAACCTTGATGTCATTAAACAAAAAAGCTATTGCCATGGTACCAAAACTACTGCTTTGGTATTTTTCCATAATTACAAGTTTTCTCTTTAGTTTATCCTAAACACATTTGACAACTTGGATTTTTCTCTAAAGAGAAAGTCTGTTCCTTATTATAAAGTTATAAATGTAGCTTTGAATATTTGAAAGTGAAATCCAAACACAAATGAATGCAAAAAAAATGAAATATAAAATAAAATTTTAGAAATGTACAACATCAGCATAAATCATTCTGGTATTTAGAAGTGAACTGTAACAAAAATTTTTAGATCAATAGTAAAATCAGTCATTTAGGAGAAACAGTGTAAATAATGAATAGGGTCTTTGATTATATGATGATCAAGTTATTGAAAAGAAATGAATCGTATGAACACAACTGAAAATACCTTTCATGAAACTAATATAAAACCTATAATACACTAGTATGATAACAGACTCCTACAATATTATGGCTTATGTGGGAAGAGACTTGATACCATTTTCCCCAATTTGACAACAATTCTAAAAACATACATGATATTAAGTGATAACAATTATGAGGCTGAAATACTTCCAACAAAAGTGTATTTTCTATTATCTTTATAGTAAATTATAGTAGATATTATTGGAGAAGGACACGGCAACCCACTCCAGTATTCTTGCCTAGAGAATCCTGTGGACAGAGGAGCCTGGTAGGCTGCTGTCCATAGGGTCTCACAGAGTCAGACATGACTTAAGCAACCTAGCATGCATGCATGCATGCATGCATTGGAGAAGGAAATGGCAACCCACTCCAGTATTCTTGCTTGGAGAATCTCAGGGACAGAGAAGCCTGGTGGGCTGCTGTCTGTGGGGTCGCACAGGGTCAGACACAACTGAAGCAACTTAGCAGCAGCAGCTATAGATATTATTGCTAATTTAAGAGGCAATCAAAATATATGCAACCAAAACTATAAGAAAAAGGTATTATTAGATGTATGTCAGACCATTAGCACCTGTACAACAAAACTTTCTTGATTTTTTTGCTAGGGTGTATTTCAACAACATCATTGCTTTAGGTAACTTATTGACTGACCAATAAGGAATGTCTCCATAGTATAAATCTTGCTGTACCTGGCTCAGGGATTGTAGAAAATACAAGAAGTTAACAAGCAAAAGGCCCTTGGCCAAACAGTTTAATCCCCCTTGCTTTGAATTCTTTGATACTGACTGATTTGGTTTATGGGGGCTTACTTCAGTCTCTTGGTGATATCCTCCTAATGGTCATCATTGCAGTCTCCTTGTGCTATGTTTGCGCAAAGGTCTCAAGTGCCTGTTCATAGCCATCGGTAGAAATAGAAATAGCCACCAATTGAAATCAACAGTACTTCAGATGGTCTCACTGTTCTTAGAGATAAGGAAGTAAGATGAAATACAGACAGCAAAAATAATGCCTCCAGGAATCTGACCTCACAATCTGAGAGTTCCACACTGAGACAAGAACAATTTAACTCGTGGAGAGCGGGGTTGAGACCAAATATTTTGGTTAATCTCTCATGTATGCTCAAAAGGTAAAGAATCTGCCTGCAATGCACGTGACCTGGGTTCAGTTCCTGGGTTGGGAAGATCCTGGAGAAGGGAATGGATACTCCAGTATTCTTGCCTGGAGAATTTCAGGGACAAACGAACTAGGCAGGCTACAGTCCATAGGATTATAAAGAACCAGAAAAGACTGGGAGATTAACTGTCACTTTCACACTTTCATGTATGAAAGGATGAACAAATGGGGGGAATTGTTAAATTAACTAAACAAGAAGACTGCCAGACTGAGGTGATGCCTTAATCACCTCAGTGATAGTCCTAATTCTGTGATGACTTACATAATCAAACCAAAATCTAAGCCTGTAAATGACCATCATCTTTCTATTTCCTATGCCAAAAATGTTTATTTATAAAATATCAATTTATATAACTGCACATATTTTACCAAAGAGCATATGCTTTCTTTACCTAGAATAATATAAAATTCTTACTCAAATGTCTCACTACTACTCCTGTAAATATTTGTGGAATATTTATTTTTTATAAATAAAAATATGGGACTACTTATCTCCTGTAGTAGTTTCTTATTGTCACTGCAGCAAATTACCAAAAGTTAGTGGCTTAAAATAAAACCCATATAATATCTCTCAATTTCAGTGTGTTGGAAGCCCAGGCACCATATAGCTCAGTTGCTTCTTCATCCTGGGCTTCACAAGGACAACATCAAGTGTCAGCAAGACTGTTTTCTTTCATGGAGGGTCAAGCAATGAGTTCACATGCAACCTTATTCACGTTTGCAGATTTGCTAATGTTTGTGTTGCTTTAGATTTTATCAAATTTCTAAAACGTCTGATAGTAGAAAATGGCTGGATTCTCCTATCTGCCTCTAAAAAAAATCCACTATACACTTATGAACTACCAAAAGTGAAAGGCAAATAACATTATTATTTTCATCTTGTGGATCTCTTGAATGGGGCTTGGGTTCCCCAGGAGTTCACAGTAAACACTTTGGGAACCACTGTTCTAGTGGAACAACCAAAAAGATTATGTAACAGAGTGACAAGTAAGGAAGAGAGTGATAGACAGTGTTCACTTGCAATAAGCAGCCAGATTATTACTTTATGGAGGCCATCATTCTCAATGTTAACCTATCCTTCCCAGTTCTGGGCATGGGAGGAAAGAATAATAAACTCAAGCATGTTAATTTACTATAGAGTAAGTTTAACAGATTCTAATTTCTTAACAAGTAGTTGTGTGAGGAAATGCATCAAGGTTTCATTCCCTTGTTTTTTAGCAATTTATTGTTTACGTTTCTAACCTGTGGTCTGGAGATACTGATGGCTTAGGTTCTCAAGCTTGTTTAAAAATTTGTTTCTCACTAAATGCATAATAACAGGAGTCAGGTTCCCATTAATGACTGGTTCAAGCTGCCATCTACCTTCTACTTTTAAAAAGTTTTCATCAATTTTGTTTTAAAAAATTAGGGTCATTTCCTTTTTTCTCTACATAAACAAAGAAAAGATACTGGGTGACTAGACATGATATTTCAGTGACTGTGTATGTTAAATAACTTTCTTCATGATCACTAACAAAATGGTCTCTGCCCTAAGCTCTGTTAGTGAGAATCCAGTTGTCCAATTCGAGTATTTAGTTCCTGCATATGATTACCCTAAATTCTAAGAGGAAAAAATTGATTTAAAAAACGTACTTCCCTATACATTTGTACAGAAATATGTTTGTTTTATTAAATAAATGAAATATTTGCTATAAAAAATGTGATTCCCATGTGCATTTTATTACAGTGTTTTTGTGCTCATGTTACTTTGCCATGCCTTGTACTTCACAATTTCTTCTATCTTCAGCTATAAAAAACTGTGTTGTGAGTTATTTATTTACCTGAGCTAACACCAGAATTCTGTGTTTTATTGGATGCTTTATATACTGGAAAATTTGAAGTTGCCTGGCGTCTTTTCTAAATCATTAAAAAAAAAAAAAAAACTGATGCTCTCACTGAGAGCAGATGGAAAAAGAGCAGCTCTTATGAAGAAATGCGCACAGATACAGCACATGAGTTTGGACAAAATGTGTTCTAAAAATAAAGGATATCGGTTACTCTTTCATTGCTACAAGAAACTCCCTCCCCCATTCATTTTCACTGATTCATCAGTCATTTGTTTATTTATTAACGGCTTTCAGTCCTGGATCAGGCACCGAGCGTAGCACTGAGATTACATTTGTGAGAAGACATACAATTAGGTTGTGCTAACTGAAACTTGATGAAAGAAGGTTAGTCTTCAATGTAAATCTAAAGACATTCTAAAACAGATTGTTTTGTTTTTATTAGTTTTTTAAAATATTTTACTTTTTCAGATTAGTTTAACAGCAATATTGAGAGAAAAATAGATGTATACATCCCTGGCCCAAAACACATGGAGCCTCCACCATTTTTACCTCCTCCACCATAGTGGTACATTTATTGTAATTGATGCACATATACTAATACATCATTATCACCTGCAGTCCATAGTTTACTAGAATTCACTCATGGGGCTATGCATTCCATGTGCTATGCTTAGTTGCTCAGTCACATCTGACTCTTTGCGACCCTGCGGACTGTATCCTGCCAGGCTCCTTTGTCCACGGGGATTCTCCAGGCAAGAATGCTAGAGTGGGTTGCCATGCCCTCCTCCGGAGGATCTTCTATAGCTTTGGAGAAATGTATAATTTCATAAATTCACAGTCATCACATAGCATAGTTTCACTGCCCTAAAAATACTGTGTGCTCCATTTTGCATCTCTCCTCTCCACCCCTCAATCCCTGGAAACTAATGTTCTTTTTACCATCACAACAGTTTTGCCGTTTCTAGAATGTCATATATTTGGAATTACACAGTATGTAGCTTTTTCAGATTGGCTTCTTTCACAAGTCAATGGCTTTTTTTCACAGATCTATTGGAATCTACAGATTAAATTGAAGAACTGAAATCCTGTGAATACTGATTCTTGCCTCTCCAGTTTTTGTTTTTGTTTTTGTTTTTTTTAAGTACAGGTAGGTAGGCATGTTCTTTCTGTTACTTAAAGTGTGTTCTCTGGACCAGCAACGTGGGCATCAGCTAGGTACTTGCTAGTAATGCAGAAGCTAATAGCACACATCACAGTGGGAGTGTGGTTGGGGAGACCGAAACTGTCAGGGAGCAATTCATGAACAGCATGTTGGGTCTAATTCTAAAACAAACTTTGAAAGAGACAAGGGAACATCAATAATAAAGGCAGTGGGATCTTGTAGGATTTCAAGAAGTTCATTTTTCTTTTGCTCAATGCTCATATAACTGATATAATTATGATGATTTCCTTAAGTTATTTCTTTTTATCAATGAGACTATATACTCGTAGTGAGAAGAAGGTTCTCAATTATTATATATTGGGTTTCCTCGTCATTGTTATTCTGCAAACCAGCTAAAATTGCTACATAACATTTTAGATGTTGTATATATGAATTAGTAGTTCAGGGTGTCTCTAGACAACCAGTTTAACTCTGGGTTTGCTTTCCAATTTGAAATTCTAGCTTCAAAAACTTACACCTTCAATATATAAAACAAAGCAAAAACAACAAAGACAACCATCCTTACTCCACAAAATATAAGTGAGAGGATTGTAGCTTCCTAGAAATGAAGGAGTAAGTAGTATTTGACAGTAAAGCAAGTTTTCCCCTTAACTGTTCTCTATCTCAAAATCCCATGTTCCCTATATCATGTTCACTAAATATGAAACTATTTTATGTTTTAAAATTTGTATTTCTTACTAGAATGTACATTAGAAGAGGTTTTGTACTCTTTCTACTTTATTAATAGTTATATCCTGGGCTTAGCTCAGAGTAGACCCTTGTTGCTGCTGCTGCTGAGTCGCTTCAGTCGTGTCTGACTCTGTGCGACCCCATAGACGGCAGCCCACCAGGCTCCCCAGTACCTGAGATTCTCCAGGCAGGAACACTGGAGTGGGTTGCCATTTCCTTCTCCAATGCATGAAAGTGAAAAGTGAAAGTGAAGTCGCTCAGTCGGGTCCGACGCTTAGTGACCCCATGGACTGCAGCCTACTAGGCCCCTCTGTCCATGGGAATTTCCAGGCGAGAGTACTTAACTATGGGATAAACAAGGCACTGAGCTTAATGCTTTAAGGAGAAAGCATTAAGGAGAAAGTTTATTAGTAGTTACCACTAGAGGGCATTTTCCTTTCATTTTATTTATTTATTTATTTATTTTCCTTCCACTTTAAAATACTTACTCTAGTCCTTGATTTTTTTTTTAATCTAAGGTACTCAATATGCTTTATTAACTTGTAATGATAAAATATTTCAGGTCAACCTATCATCTCAAATTACAAAGTCTTTATGGCACATATTATATTAAAATACATTTTGAAGCATCCACGATCTAGAGTTAAATTAGCTAGAATTTAAAACATTAATCCAATAAACTGCTCAGGATCTTAAATTTAGGTCAATATTACAAATACACACACATACATACACAATACATATATAGGATTATGTAAAGTATTTTAGTTATATAAAATAGATAAAATGGCCAAAACTCATGCATCTCAAGTATTTGATAACATTTGATAAAAAAAAAAAAAAAGGTAAAAATAACATCTTTCTCCATGTGACCTGTGTATGTGTACTCAGTCATGTCTGACTCTTTGTGATCCTATGGACTGTAGCCCGCCAGGCTCCTCTGCCCGTGGGATTCTCCAGGCAAGAATACTGGAGTGGACTGCCATTTCCTCCTCCAGAGGCTCTTCCCCACTCAGGGACCAAACCCACATCTCCTATATCTCCTGTATTTATAAGCATGTTCTTTACCACTGTACCACCTAGACAGGGCAAAACAAAGCACCAGGTTACAACGAGGCAGTCTTTCAGCTTGAGTGGCTGAATTCTCCCCGAAGCAGACACTGAGATGGAGTGAGCCTGCAGAGAAACTGCTCATTAGGGAATGCCACTGGGATGAGCACTTGTGAAAGGAAGGTTAAGGAAGCAGGGCTGGGAAGAGGCTGAACTCTGAATTCATGCTGGAAGTTTGATAGACGTCACATTACAATTTGCTCTGGGCCCAAGGTGGTCCATAGAATGATCCAAACTTAGGCCAAAATGGCAGGCCTTGATACTCTCGTATTCACCTGTCATTGGATGCTGGCCCCCAGGGACCTGGAGCCATCAGAAGAGTAAGTGGGTGCAACTGAGGAAGCTCTAAAGAGGCTGGAAGCTAAAATCTGGGAATACAAGCCCTCTTTGAAATGCGATCTGGAGGTGCTTGGTTATGTCTAGTGTGCGTGTGATCAGTCATGTCTGACTCTTTATGACCCCATGGACTGTAGCCCAAAAGGCTCCTCTGGCTATAGGATTTTCCAGGCAAGAATACTGAAGTAGGTTGCCATTTCTTCTCCAGGGGATTTTTCCTGACCCAAGGACTGAATTGGAATCTCTTGTGTCTTCTGAATTTGCAGGCTGGGTTTTTTTGTTTGTTTTTGTTTTGTTTTGTTTAACCACTGAGACTACCTGGGAATGTCTATCACAGCTTAAATTTAAGGAAAATTCATGTAAACTGCTAGTTAAGTAAGGACTCTAGAACTGTTAAATGTAGTAACAAAGTACATTTTACAGACCAAATAGAATTGTTTCATGTAATGGTTCAAATAAAGATTAATATATGGATGTTTATAGCATATGGTTTAAAATATAGGTCAGAAATTAAGAGAAAAGCATTAATTTACCTCACATAAGTGCGGGAGGTTTTAATTGAAACATAGAAACTATTGTAATAATTTAACATTAATAAAGTTTTTATGCTTTGTTATTATTTGATACGTGCTTGTTCTAATTCTAAATGTTGATATTACTGTCTTGAGCAGAAATAATTATGTTTAACTCTCAAGAATTTCCAAATTATACAATATCTAATTTACCTGAATGCATTTATAAGAAAAAAAAAAATAACTTCTTAGGGGGAGGAGAATGACTCTCAACCCTAAACCTAGAATTTGCCTCTTAAAGTCCTCTGACAAAAGATAGCCTTTTAATTTTTTCCTCCTCCTTCCCACTTTACTTTTTACAGTATATTTTTACTTACTTTTATGCAACTGAGAGTGGAATAAAATCTTGAGGAGGAAATGGTATGTTCAACACTTCTGTAATTCAGCTTCAAAGAAATGAAAATTCTTTGTTTAACAACTTTCTTTCATAACAAGCCACAGAAAAACCTTCCCTGTGTTCTCTATCTCGTACCAGAAGATGGCTCTCTTGCTCCTCGGCAGTGAGCCGAGAGGCTTCCGACTGCTTCAGGAGCCCGTCACAGATTTGCCCCAGAAAGCAGTGTAGTAAAGCAGGCGCCTCCTGCCTGTTTATCTGACTGAGATTCTTTACGCGCAGGTGCAACTAATCCTTTCAAGATGTAATGAAGCCCAATAAATCCCCTTTTGCAATATCTTCCCTGGTCTTTGAGGCCGATTTTGCTTTCTGTGAGGAGGAACGTGCAGAACGGCTCTGCAGAATGCTGTGTGTTTAAGCAATAAGGAGACTGCCCCGTTGTCTCATGTCAGGCTGCCTGGGATGCAATTTCCTTTTTCCTGTTCTCAAAATTAGCTGATGAGAGCAAATTCTCCAGGTGAGCACAAGTTCCCCAGATTTTTTGTGTGTGTTTTTTTTTTTTGTTCTTTTTTGTTGTTCTGAAGTAGATGACCGAAGAATCATGCCATCGCTAGCTGTTATTCTAAACTTTATGTACTGGGAAATTCACTGGGGCACACCATATTATCTGTCTAAATCTCTACCCTGCTTCTTATTAGTAGAACAAAGTACTTACCTGCTATTCATTTCCCTTTTAGTGACTGTATAAATACCAAAACTATACACTGGAAACTTCCAGAATTATTTATAAATATTAGAATCCCTAACATATACATGTATTCTAATGAGAGTTAATGAAAAGCAAAGGCAGAAGAGGCCTGCTACTCCTGATAATTATTCAGTGTTGTGATCTTTCTCCTTTAATATTCTTCAGCTTTCCTACTGCCATTTTGTTGGTACTAAAACATCTACCAGTGACTGGAAAGAGCTAGATCTAGAAATGATACGTTGTCCATATCCCAAGGTGTCCCTTGCTAGGACCACATGCTTGTTGTTGAAGGGTTAACTGAACAAAACACATTCTCTCCAAAGCAACCAGAAGGATGTTTTAAAACCCTCAATCATATTGAGTCCATTTTCTGCTTATTTTAAGATTTTCCAACATTTTCAAATTGCACTTAAAGTTAAGATCTATATAAATCTTTATGTTACATGTTTTTGGAATTCCTCTCTAACCTAGTCTCCTACTTTTCTGCCCTCAGCCCATTCAACTCTAGCTGCACTGGCCTGATTTTGGTTTCTGGAATGTAGCATGCTTTTTACAGCCTTAGAATATTTGCTGTAGCCACTTCTTCTACCTTGAGCACTATTACTGCCATTTGTTGGTGGCTAGTTCTTTATTCTCACTTAAATCACAGAATCAGTGTCATTCACTGACTTTCTATCACATGAGGAAGTGCTTTCAATAATTATAGCTGAGACCCTCAAACATTTTAGACATATGACTAATTCCTTTTCTGAAACCATGCTAAATAAAAACGTTCCTCTGTATGCTTTTCTATCTCATTCACAGCTATTAATTATATTAATAATATTAATTATATTAATTATATTTCTTGTTGTAAATTGTAGATTGTCCATTTTCTTTCTGAGTTATATTTTGTAGTCTGGAGTCAACAGCCCTGAACATGCCGGGTCTTGAAACCGGGCAGATCAGGTTTCTAAACACGGAAGGACCGGATCCTATTGAATACAAGCAGGTAAATTCTACTTTATGTGGCCTTTGTTTGGTTAATCTCTAGGAAATCCCTTGGAGATGCCCTAACTCAACACGGCATCTCTTTATTCAACTCTCTCTCTCCCCCAATAGTATTCAGTGGTAACAGAGGAAAACAAGCAGAGGTTAAAGATAATATTGTAAATCCTAAAAGGATCTTTAAATATAATAGACATCATAAATGCAATTTCTCCTTTAACTCTATGAGGGCACATATGTGTTTTAAATTCCTGTATTTGATGCCCCATGACAAACGACTTCATCCTTGGCTGCACACTGATATCACTTGGGGAACTTTTTAAAAAACCTAACCCTTAGGTAGCACTCTGGATCAAGCACACCATAATATCTGACCATCAGATATTTAGGTCTCAACACTTTTTAAAGAGATTCCAGTGCAGCAGTGGTTGAAAATCTCTGCTCTGATTCCCTTCCATCCAGTTTAAGTTCTCCTAATTGTTGTTTCTCTTTCCTGGGGCTGGTTCTTCCAAGGTGTCTTGTGATCTCTGAAAATGTTCTTATCTGTAGTTCAGTTTCCCTTTCAGATGCTTGACTCTCTTAGCTTTATGAAGTCTGTCTGAGGGGAGACTACTCAAGCTACAGCTGGCTCCTTTATTACTCCGTTCTCAGTGACTGGCACAAGAGGAAGATTAGCCTTAAAGGTTTTCCTGTCCTTTAGTTTGGTGCTTTTTCCCCCAATTTTTCTCTAGCATTGCCAGCGACCTTGAGCATTGTCCTTTGTACCCAACCTGCAAGTCTACTTTGAGATAAACACTAATGCCACAGGTTATCTTGGTGGAGAGGAGCAGGCTGTGTGCAATGGCAACAGCAGGAAATGTGTTAGAGCTGGCAGACAACTATTACCTCGGGGCTACCTAATTTCTCTACTACAGTTGTTTCAGCTCCCTCCTGCTCCAGGCATCCACCATGGAATTTCTGTGGCTTTGCTCCTATCAAGTTTGAAAAACCATACTCTCAAAGTTTATTGAGCTCACATTTATCTGTTCAAAATTTGTGTTATTTCAGTCTCTCAGGGATAACTCAGTTTTGATCTTCTGAAACTTTCCTTATTTCTGAGTATAGCTCTGCTGCTGCTAAGTCACTTCAGTCGTGTCCAACTCTATGTGACCCCACAGACAGCAGCCCACCAGGCTCCCCCGGCCCTGGGATTCTCCAGGCAAGAACACTGGAGTGGGCTGCCATTTCCTTCTCCAATGCATGAAAGGAAAAGTGAAAGTGAAGTCGCTCAGTCGTGTCCAACAGTTAGCGACCCCGTGGACTGCAGCCTACCAGGCTCCTCTGTCCATGGGAGTTTCCAGGCAAGAGTACTGGAGTGGGTTGCCATTCTCTACATTTGTGCAATTAAAAAAATATACACACACACACACACACACACACATATATAAAAGCAGTGCTAGGGTGCACTGTGAGGTAAAAAGACTATATTGTGTATTCAGTATGCCTTTCTATCCAATGCTATGGTATATTGTTACATACACTTGATACTGTATCTATACAAACACATACTGTGTTTCTCATTCAAATTCAAAGATGGCACTGCTTTAATGCTCAGTTGCTAAGTCATGTCTGACTCTTTGCAACCCCATGGACTACAGCACACCAGACTCCTCTGTCCTCCACTATCTCCCCAAGTTTGCTCAAATTCATGGCCACTGAGTTGGTGATACTATCTAACCATCTCATTTTCTGTCCCCTTTTCCTTTTGCATTCCATCTTTCCCAGCATCAGGGGCTTTTCCTGTAAGTCGGCTCTTTGCATTGGGTGACCAAAGTGTTGGAGCTTCAGCAACAGGCCTTCCAATAAACATTCAGGGTTGATTTCCTTTAGGATTAACTGGTTTGATCTCCTTCTAATAGTACATTGACTACAAATCAATCAATTAAACATCTATTGAGTGCTTACTATTATATGTTTGGAACTAAGCTAGAAACTGTGGATATAAAGATACATAGGACATGATTTTTTTCCTTTCAAAAAGCTCAACATCTGGCTAAGATGTCATTCAGATAAAAATATAGAGTGTATCTCTATATAGATATATAATATAATGAGTGCTAGAATAAAAGCACATCAGGAAGTTTCTTTGAGGATTAAAAAAGATTAAAAATAAGTAATATGACCTATGCCTTTGAAGAATCAAGATTCAGTAGCTGCCTCTGCTTTTTTTTTGCCTTTTGTTCATTGTCTGTTCTTTATCTCAGTTCAAGGACTCTTACTGGGAGGACAGTGTTGCTTTGGTTAAGGCTTCATGTCTGAGTCTCCTGGCTTCCTATAGTTATGGTTATCTGAGCATACAAGGCCTCTATGCTGTTTTTTCATTCTTTGTACAACTGCTATTGACTTCATCTCTTTGTCTTGTGATCTGTGTGAAGTCTTGCTTAAAAAATATCACTCTATCTTAGTTCAGTGTCAGACTACCCTGTCTGTTGCCTTTATTTTGCTGGAGACAAATGTATGTGGCAGGTGCATTTCTGCAACAACTTTATTATATTCTTTTCTGCCTGGGTTCACTATATTTGATTTTAGAAACCATCCTGTTACTGGTATTCTTCACAAACACTTGGCCCAAAATAGCCTAAGCAAAGAATCCTAATTAGATAGAGCTAAAATGGGTTTTCCTCAGTCAGATCTTATTGAAGACAATTGTTTGTGTTTTCTCATATGTGGCATAGATTTATCATGCTTCTGTTTTTTTTGAGAGAAGAAAAATACATTTTAAAAGATTCATACAATTTAATTATATAAAGCAGTAAGTTGAAGTTTCCTTTTATATCTATTGGATAATTTAGGGTATTCATTAGCTAGTAACTTTAGAAAAATGGAAATTGTTCTACATAACATCACTGTAGATTAATATGTTTTTTGACATTTTACATCTTTCTAAAAATTGTATTTGCTAATCTATAATACTTCTGAGATTATTTTCTACATAGTCTTGCACAAATATTTTAATATTCCTCCATTTTCCTGTTATTTCATATTTGCATTCAATATGCTACAAATATGATCAAAGTAATAAAAAATATTGAATTAAGTAGAAAGTACTGGTAAAACTGAGGGATGACTGAGGTACTATGAATTGAAATTTATCCACATAGTTTAACTCCAGGTTCAGCTTTTGCCCAAGTGTTTCAGATAGTCAACATTTTTGTTATGTAGCTGACTCTAGATGTATAACTGGGTAGCTTTCAGAGCTGAATTACTTAGCAATGAATATGAAGTCAATGTCTTTTAAATAAAACAAGTCTGAAAGACGTTGGGGAAAAATTTGCTATATTTAAAACATAATTTTGTTGCATTCAAATGAGAAGGTCTTTTTTAACAAGTTTAATTTTACTCTTTTAAAGTTACTCCCCAGTTATAAAATCCTAGGTGCTACAGTAATATGTAATTAAGATTAAGAGTCTTCTCATTTTAAAAATATAGGAATTAAAAGTTCTTTTATAAATGTACTTTTCATTTGAAACCACAGTCATTTGGAGAATTCATACAATATCAGCTTTCTCAATTAAAAAGAATTTGGAGAATCAATCCAAATAAGCAAATATAATATTTAAATCCATTGGGATTCAGAGTTAAGAGACAGTGGCAGAAAAGAGCTGTTAAGAAAATATTCCTGAATAAAAAGACTGTCCACATTTCTCCATGTTAATCTATTCCACGTATTCATTGGATTTTACATTACTTCTTTCCCCCTTCCAATAAGGTTTTATTCTCTATAGCTCATGAGAAAGTTCAGACAGAAAAGCATACTATCTCATGGTATGGTTTCTAACAAGAAAGACTTGGAGGTTAAAGAGATAATTCTGGCGTGCAGGTTTATTTATTCACTGTTTGCAAATATTCACTTGTTTATTTTGGTTCTCCATCAGTGAAGGATTATAATTTTGTGATTTATGGCACTTTCTTACCTTTTAATAAAAATGGATGAATTTACTGCACAAACTAAGTTGGTGTTTGCAATCTACACGTGTCAAACACTTTGACTCCATTCATGCAATTGGAACTTCAAATAGTATTAATTACATTCTACTAACTTGTATTGATTGAAACGATCATAGATTTATAATGTGTCATCCCTTCTAACTCCAGAGTTTTTTTAATTTGAAGGACAGATGTTGAGATTCAAACTGAGCAGTGCTGGTCCTCCTTTAAGTGATTCCCACTGGGTTTCATGTTCATGGCACAAAATTTGCAAGTGAAAGTTCTTATATGGTTGGACAACAGGAATGAATTTAAATGGGAGGATTTTAAGTTAGTTATTAATAATGATAATTTTAATTATTAATAATGATAAAGGGGAAGGGACATCATGTAAATAGTACACTATTAAATATTATAATTAACACTTTTCAGCACTTGTAGTACATTTTATTCTCCCAGTTGGTACATCTGCCATTCTGGGTACTTTGGCCACTTCAGTTTGTATAATACAAGCCACATAATTATCTATGTTAGTTATTCAGTCGTGTCTGACTCTTTGCGACCTCTTGGACTGTAGCCAACCAGACTCCTTTTTCCATGGAATTCTCGAGGCAAGAATACTGCAATGGGTTGCCATGCTCTTCTCCAGGGGATCGTCCTAACCCAGGGATTGAAAGTCGGTCTCCTGAATTTCAGGCAGGTTCTTTACCAACTGAGCCACCAGGGAAGCCCCTAAGTAGATAATCTGTAAAGTCACATGGAAAAGACTAATTTTCAGCCACAGCTGTGGAACTCTCTGGTTAACAATTATGGTCTTCACATAAATACTGACCTATTTCTCATTTAACAATGCTATTGCCATCACTAGTCAGGCTGATATAAATTATTAATTGAAATATCTTTTATTCCTTTATATCTTTTTTTTTCAGTTATAAAACATCAGGTACCATTCTTGAAGGGAAGAAGGAATAGCATGATAGCATGTCTTTATTTCCATTCTTTATGATATATTCACATCCAGCAAACCTCACTTATCTAACCACCTACCAGAATATCACTAACTCCTTGTCTTCAAATTTCATAATGTTTCTACTATATTGTGCATAATTTTGTGAACTGATACTTTCCACCATTTGCTATATGCAAGGCACCATGACCCACATATTAAATATTATATTATTTAATCTTTACAGAAACCCAGAAGATACCTGTTCTCATTTAGCAAGGATAAGTAGCTTGCCAGTAAGTAACAAAGCCAGGTAATATCTTTCACTTTGGAAATACTTACTAAATACTTATTTGATACAAAATACTTTGCTTGTTGCTAAAAAATTGTTCGCTACCACATACTAAAGTTCTACTTGTTTAATGTTTTATTGTTTCACAGACTGAAATGTTAAGAGCCTTTAGTATAGGAATTTTGTCTTTTTTTACCACTAAATATTCAGTGCATAGGACCATGTCTTAAGTGAACAATACAAAGTGAACACTGCAAAGAAATAGAGGAAAGCAATAGAAAGGGAAAGACTACAGATCTCTTCAAGAAAACTGTATATGTCAGAGAACATTTCGTGCAAGGATGGGCACGATAAAGGACAGAAATGGTAAGGACCTAGGAGAAGCAGAAGAGATCAAGAAGAGGTGGGAAGAATACACAGGAGAACTATACAATAAAAGATCTTAATGACATAAATAGCCACAATGGTGTGGTCACTCGCCTAGAGCCAGACATCCTGGAATATGAAGTAGGCCTTAGGAAGCATTTCTATGAACAAAATTAATGGAGGTGATGGAATTCCAGCTGAGCTATTTCAAATTCTGAAAGATTATGCTTTAAGAGTGCTGTACCCAACTCAGCAGTGGCCACAGGACTGGAAAAGGTCAGTTTTTATTCCAATCCCAAAGAAGGGCAAATACCAAAGAATGTTCAAACTACCACGCAATTGCTCTCATTTCACATGCTTGAAGGTCAAAATACTTCAAGTTAGACTTAGAAGTACATGAACTGAGAACTTCCAGATGTATAAGCTGGATTTAGAAAAGGCAGAGGAACCAGAGATCAAATTGCCAACATCCAATGGATCACAGAGAAAGCAAGGGAATTCCAGAAGAACATCTACTTCTGCTTCATTGACTACTCTACAGCCTTTGACTGTGTGGATCACAACAAACTGTGGAAAATTCTTAAAGAGATGGGAATACCAAACCATCTTACCTGTCTTCTAAGAAATCTGTGTGCGGGTCAAGAAGCAAGTTAGAATGGGATATGGAACAAAAGACTGGTTCATGATTGGGAAAGGATGCAACAAGGCTATATATTGTCACACTGCTTATTTAACTTATATGCAGAGAACATCATGAGAAATGCTGGACTGGATGAAGCACAAACTGGAATGAAAATTGCCAGGAGAAATATCAATAACCTCAGATATGCAGATGATACCACTCCAATGGCAGAAAGTGAAGGGGAACTAAAGAGCCTCTTGATGAGGATGAAAGAGGATAGTGAAAAAGCTGGCTTAAAACTCAACATTCAAAAAAAGACGATCATGGCATCCAGTCCCATCACTTCATGGCAAATAGAAGGGGGAAAAGTGGAAGCTTGACAGATTTTATTTTCTTGGGATCCAAAATCACTGTGGACAGTGACTGCAGCCATAAAATTAAAAGATGCTTGCTCCTTGGAAGCAAAGCTATGCCAAACCTACACAGTGTATTAAAAAGCAGAGACATCACTTTGCCAACAAAAATCCATATATTCAAAGCTATGGTTTTCCCAGTAGTCCTGTATAGATGTGAAATTTGGACCATAAAGAAGGCTGAGCACCTTGATGCTTTTAAACTTGGTGCTGAAGACTCTTGAGAATCCCTTGGCAGCAAGGAGATCAAACCAGTCAATCATAAAGGACTCTGAATCCTAATCAATCCTGTCAATCCAGTCAATCCTAATCAACCCTGAATAGTCATTGGAAGGACTGATGCTACAGCTGAAGCTCAAATACCTTACCATCTGATGTGAAGAGCAGACTCACTGGAAAAGACCCTGACGCTGGGGGAAATTGAGGCAGGATTAGAAGGGGGCAGCAGAGGATAAGATGGTTGGGTAGCATCACCAATTCAATGGGCATGAATTTGAGCAAACTCCAGAAAGCAGTGACAGACAGAGAAGCCTTGTGTGCTGCAGTCCACAGGGTCTCAAAGAATTGGACATGATTATTAGTTACTGAACAACAACAAGAACAATGCCTGGTACTCATTAGTGCTCATCGAATAGTTACAGAATGAATGAAAGAATGAATGAATGAATAAAAAGCAGAAAAGTGTTCTCTTGGAATGGTTATAAATGAATCAGGGGTATAGAAAGAAACACATCTAAAATCATGTGTTGAAGCAATTCCTTACCCGGGAATGCCAGTCCAATCCAAAAAGTAGAAATAATAATTACTTTGTAATCTCCTCTCCATCTCATTATGTAATTTTATCATTTTGGCTTTCAGAAAAATTAGATTAACTTGAGATTCCTTCAAATTTTTCCAAAATGCTATAGATGGAAGGCAAAAATCACATAATGAGAGGACTTTACAACTCCACAGCATTTGTGAATTACTGAAGTATGATCTGTTAAAAGCTTTTACTTCATGTAAGGAAACCACCCAGAACTGGGTCTCCAGGGAAGGTGGCAGGTGCAGGTTGGCTAAAATCATGGAACTTTTGTTAAGTTTCTATACTTATGTGGAAACAGGTCATATTACATTGTTCGAGATAATGACACATTGAAATGTGTTTGAATTGAAAAATAAAATGTCAAAAACAAATGTTGCCAAGAAATTTAGACTGAGACACGTTATGATGTGAAAACAGCCTTTGTAAAATCCCTAGATACTCATGTTCTGACTGGTCTTTGCTTGAAAAGCTGACAGCCTGATGGTGCTTTCCCTTAGCTAAACCCATTCTGAAGACTGAACTCTTTCAACACGTTTTTAAAAGTGAACACACATAGATATACATATATATATATATATACACACATATATATAAATTGTGCATAAATCAGAGTTATGTGAAATGAGTAATCTAAACCCCTAGGATCTTTCTTAATTAAAAACAAAACTATTTATTAAGGAGAGATTACTAGGTATGGAGTCATAGAGGCTACCAGTAGGCAAATTGATAAAGTAGAAAGTGACCAAACTGAAACATTTATTCCTCAGATTTCAAAAATATTTATACAAAACATTTTATTTGCATGAATTTGCATAAATATTTAAGTTACCACAGAGAAATGTTTATGTCAACTTTGTATATCATAGAAGACAGTGATAATCAGTATGAAAGCAATATATAAAGAGACATGAACTTTAGCATCAAAGCCTTCCACTATTTGTCCATCTCTCTGTATAATGGGGTTAAGAATGCTGAATCTCCCTGAGAGAGGGAAGTTGTTCCAGAAATACATCTGAGATTCTTTTTTTTTTAATATAATAATCTATGAATTGCAATAGTATGTAAATCTCTTATTTTCCTTAATATGTTTGTTGCTTTCTACTATATATTTCAGTGTTAACACTCAATTTATAGGTTGTAACCTCACAGAAGTCAGATTTATATCTCTTGTGTCCATCACATAGTAAAAACCTGATAAATATTTATAAGGGAATAAGTAAGATATATCAATCTTTTCTGGTCTTCCTGAGCCCAGTGTTGATTCTTTTATAACGTAATTTTAGTATGAATTTTTATGTGTTCTAAGCTTGTGATAGATGTCTGTCATATGCATTTGTTTCTGATTAATAGAACTCAAGGTTAACATAATCAGAGTATGGTCATAGAATAATATATTATAGAAAATGGGATGATTTTTTTAAAGTAGGCTCAGATTATAACCATATTACAAGAACCTCAGTATCCACAGTTATGAGCAAAATTGAAGATGTCTCTCATGGAAAGAGTAACTGGAAGTGAACTTTGCAGCAAGACAGGCAGAAGAGGAATAATTTGGATGAGATTCAGGGCAGAGCCTTGTTGGCCCCCAAATGCTTCCCTTTCAATATTTAATACTGTCACTTAGATTGTTGAACTTCCCTCACTTATAGCAGTTTTATTATGTTACTAAGTACGATCTGGGAGGTTGATGGAGTCATATTTTCAAATCTTTCTGGAACAGTCTTACAATATTTGTAGCATATCCTAAGGGACTTAAAGAAGGTTTACCTTCTTTCCACTATAATCAATGAAGGAAGCTTGACGAAAGATTTGGAGGCCTCCTTTTACTTTCTCCTCTAAAATCTACACTTCTAGAAGTGAAGAATAGTTACATTTGAGTATTCTCATGTGAGATAGAAGAATGTCTTAGTCATAAGCCTTCATCTTGCCATCATCTTAACACTCTTTTTTTTTTTTTTCCAGTGGTAAACTCAATGAAGTTTTAATTTTCACTCCATCACAACCAATATGGGTCACTGTGGAGATTCTATCTGGTCCTCCAAGGACCTGGGTTCCTTTCGTCATGTTTGGCTCTGCGTCCTCTATGATATTTTTCTTCTCTGCATTCAGCTGCAGATGGAGAAAGAGAGACCCTGCAGCACTGGGATTTTTTTTTTTTTTTTTTTTACTTTTTATTTATTTTTAAAATTTTTTTATTAGTTGGAGGCTAATTACTTCACAACATTTCAGTGGGTTTTATCTCTTTTTAAAAGAGATTATTGAGGAAATTAAAAAAATCTGTGTAGATGTACTTCTATTGCTCAATTCTATGGAATATAACAGGAACCAGTTTATGTCAGGTGTAGCAAGACTGGGGTAGTAAAGGATTTGGGATGGCATCAGTACCTGGCACAGGGGCTGCTGTGGTTTCTGAGAGTGTCTGTGCTGGATTTGTGAGTATCCGCAGAGATGTGCTCAAAGGAGGTCAGACAACAGTGTCACAGTCAGCTTGGGCTGAGTGTAGACGTGTAGACTAGAGGCATAGGGTTGGGGTGGATGTACAAGAGGTGGGCACTGAAGGTGGGTTGCAGCAGGGGCAACAGACAAGAGTTTGTAGAGAAAGTTTTATAGGAGGAACCCACAACTGTGATTTACTGTATCTCATTTTATTTTCCAAATGAGTTGCCTGTGAATTTGGAGATAAGCTGGGGCCACTGAATTTCTCCTCACTGAAATGTACATCTCTAGAGAAAGAGAAGCTATAATCTATTCTACTATGGTGTTTAGAAAGCAAATGTGGGGAAAGTGAATAGGTGCTTGAGACCTAAACACTGTAGATTCCCAACAAGCAATTTTAGCCTTGAAAATAAGGGTTCTACAAGTTACCAGCTTTAAAATTTGAACACAAAGAGGGTTATTAGTTTATATATGCTTGAACTGACACACACACAATCAAACACAGAAACATAAGCACATATACACAGCTCTTTATAACTTAGATGAAACAACCCATCTAAAGACTTGAGTATTTCCAGCTAAATAAGCAACTCCCAGAATCAATCTTTTTAATCATGTCCTTTTACAGATGAACCCAAATTCTAAAATTATCTTCCTTATTTTTCTTTCCTTTTGAAAAGTCATGTTTCCCAAAGGAAGGAAGGTTAAGTTACAGTTCCCTGTTACCTTTTACTCACTTCATTTTCTACTTCCACTTTCTAGTATCTTCTGTGACCTCTCACCCACAGGTAGTTCTTTTGCTTTGGCTTCAGAAGATATCCTTTTTCTTTGAAAGTGGTCAGAGTCCTGTACCCTTGTCCTACGTGGTCCTCTATTCAGCCTCAAGGTGTAAAGGATAACAGGGCTCCTGTAAAGTAGAGTTCTAATTTGCAAACACTCCTGATTGATTAAAACCTTGACCACTCTATATAACATTTATATGTCATAAGCTACTGGCCACTATTCTATGGTGATCAGTACAGGAACTGACCAGTAAAAAAACATGGATTGTTCACTGTACTTGGCCATGGAAACAACTTCTAAATGCTCAAAGAAACTGTCCCAATTTGCCAAAGTGACCTAAGACTGGAGTGGGTTATTGGTTATAAATGTAGATTTGGGGTTTTAAATTCTTTAGGATTGGGTTTTGACTAATGACATAGCTCTTGATGCTACATGAGAGTGTATCCAAGGTTACGCTCTTATGCTAAAAATATAAAATACAACCTGCTTTAAGTCATATCTAAAAGCTAATACTCAATGGAACAACATGAAAAGCTTATGTTTCATGACTGTGGGACAGGAAACCAGAACCTCTTTGGTAGTGACTTCATGTTGTTCTTGAAGTGAATTGTTAGTAGCTCCATCATATTCTACTTTTCAGAACCCCATGGACTGTAGCCTGCCAGGCTCCTCTGTCCACGGAATTCTCTAGGCAAGAATATTGGAGTGGGTTTCCCTTCCCGACCCAGGGATCGGATCCTGGTCTCCTGCATGGCAGGCAGATTCTTTGCCATCTGAGCCGCTAATGAGACCTCATTTTGCCCTTACAGCTATTCAAAAACTGCTTTGGAAATTTTCTGTACCTCAGTTGCCCCCAGGCTCCCATTCCCATTGATCCCAATTTATCCTTTTTCCTCAACAAAAAATATAGAGGTCTGTGTTACACATTAGCAAATCAGCAGTATTTTAAGATGATTTACAGAGAGATTAAAACAAAACTACACTTTTTAAACTCCATGACTGGAAACCCTCTTCAGCTTTAATTTAAAGTCCCCACTTCCTGAAATCTCAATTGACATAAAACATCCAATACTTCAGTACTAACTGGTGTTTTTTGGAAGTGATTTTTAATAGACTCACATGTTTCTGCTAATCAGAAAATGATTTTCATAGAAAAAAATAGCATAGAGACTTTCTCTTAAGGACGGACATTCTTTCTTCAAGAAGGTATAGATCTGTGACTATGGGGAGTCTAACAAGAAGTTCAAGGGCTGCTTTAAACAGACAGTATCTGTTGCTTTGACAAGCAACAATGAATGCAACATAAACAATATCATTCCTTTACAGTTCTACTAGAATTTTCCAGGAAAGATTATCAGGGTAAATTCAACCTTACAAAAACATTTGTGATTATACAGCTAATGGCAGACATTAGTAATTTTTGCTGGCAGTGAAATGACAAAGTTGCCGAAACCTTTGTAAATATCATCTGGTACTTAACACACACATGGATTTTATTTATGATGCTTTTCAATAACCCTGAACTTTGGGATCAGTTGGTTGTAGTGTAAAAGGCAGTAGTAGAGACCACCCAGGAAGAAATGAAAAATAAATCTTAGAAATATATGGCATGTACACATGCATACACTGTTAAAGCTGCTCACGCTTTTAAGTATTAGCTCTCCACATTACTGGGATTTAATGGCACCAAAATATTCTAAGGAAATAGCCTTTGATTACTGTTTTGCTAAATTGCATATTTAATTTTCAAAAGACTTTCTGGTTAAAATTCAAGTAATTCTATTTATAGGAAGTATTTCAATTACTATATTTTCTTCATAGAATGTAAATGTTATAAAACTACCAGAAAAAAAAATGGTTGAAAAATGCAGTCAGACTGCTGCTAAATTTTAGGAAGCCTAATGTTGAGATCCTCCAGGAAAATCTGTAATTTCATTATCCCAAGAAATCTAAGGAAATGAGATGACAATATTATCGATAAAATATATTCTATCATGCTATGCTCCCTCTCATAAGAATATTATTCAAAAACTAGATAAACCTACTTATACAGCTGAACTTTTCTGTATTTTTTAATACAGAAACACCCCAAAACTAAACACAGGAAACAAAACTTTAAAACACCTGAATACATGTAAATCCATGGCTGATTCATGTCAATGCATGACAAAAACCACTACAATATTGTAAAGTAATTAGCCTCCAACTAATAAAAATAAATGAGAAAAAAAAAAAAAATAAAACACCTGAATAGTAGAATTATCTTCGAAGAGTCTCCCACTTTCAGTTTAGCCTATTATTATTGATGAGCAAATATTACTTGAAACACAACTTTCTGTCAATTTACATCATAATCATTCTTGAAATATACAACAGTTTCTCTAAACTAAAGGGATAAGTAATTTTTACCTGACATCCAAGGAACCAGACATCTTAGTGACTGGTCTCAGTCCTCCTTCAAGTGCCTGTAGACCCTGGAAGCAGATTAGCCTTCATAGGACAGACAGGCAAAAGCCTGTGTGGAGCCATAGGAGGCCAATGGAATCTTGAGAAATCAAGCAGGAAGGGCTGGCTAAATGTGTGTGCCTGAAAGAGAATGAGATTCAAATCTATAGGTACGAGTCAGAGAACTGCTACTCAAACATTATCAGGGGATTGAGCTAAAATGCTTTTTAGTTCCGATTTAGTAGGTCTAGGGAGGGTCTTGGGTAGCTGTAGTTCTCATAAACTCCCAGGTGATACCAATACTGATAGTCCACAGTTGACTACATGTTCTGAGTAACTGGACTTAGTAAATTAAATGGTTGACCAAAGTAGACAAGTTAAAGATAGATCAATATTATGTAAGATAGGGATCTCCATAAGGATAAAGAGGAAGTAAGTACATGGGAACCCAAGCACTTACACTGTGCTTGTAATAAAAGAGATGCTAGCTGTGTTCCTTTAGGCTTTTACTTCCTTTAAAAATCAATGCACTTTCTTCCCTTGCCTTCCCAGCTTCCATTCTTTCATCATGCTCTCACAATGTCTGTTTTTTCCTGCTTTTATGCTCTTAAAACTTATTTTTGAGCAGTATCTTCCCATCCCTTAATGTTATGTTAAATATGTTATATCATCTGGTCAATAAAAGAAAGCTGAACATAAAAGGTGAGTTGTGTTGTATTCAGTAAAAGACACTTAAACACAGCAAGACTGATCAGAAACACTGAGGAACACAGAGCTTGGAGATGTATCCGAAGAGCAGACCTAGACTCAAGGTATGAAGAAATTCTATTTCAGTTTTCTCTGAAAATCATCTTCAGTACTACCATGAACATATATATACTGCCCATTGAGTTTTGAACTTAATACTCTTTTTACTTAGGGACAGTATAAAATACTTTTTGTACAGTCCTTATTCTTTTTCCCCTTCTAGCTTGTCTAATATTACAGCAGTCTTTTCTAGACACCAGCTCAAATGGTATCGTGAAGTTCGTATGAATAGAATAATTCTACTTGAAGCCTGCAATCATTATTTGATCTCTTTATGCTTCATTTTATCAGTTTCCAAGATACAGCTGAAAGATGATAATACTTCAAACAAAACACAATTATTTAAAAAAGAATTACCAAGTAATTGAAGCCGATCATTATTCACACTTTTGAAATTTTTATCCCTTCCAACCAGACCTTGATGTCCATCAGATTTCGCTGAGATCTTCATACTAGTGAACATCTGGATCATGTCATAGTTTGATCTTACTTTTGCCTAACAGTTTCTTTGTGATTTGCCTCCCACAACACATATGGTTTATTTCGTGTGTTTATCCTTATTTTGGCAGGGTTTTGAGGTGTCATGTCTCTTTTCATCTCTGCTTTTTAAAGGGAGTGATTTTGCATAAATTATTATCTTTCTAGGTGTGAATTATGGTAATGGTCTTTTTCATGTGTTCTTTAGAGACTATGAGTAAATGCCTGTTCTTATATTTTATTCCTGTAAATTATATCTTACTACAAGAAATATAATTTTTAATATTTTTCAACTCTGATTCTATTTTTGAAAGTTCTTTACCAGAACTTGCAATTGCTCAGACTGTCTCTCAAGATTTCATACCCAAAAGCACACAATGCAATGTGATTTATTTAAGACTGTATAAAAAAGGATTATTTTGTTTTCTGGAAGATAGAAATAATGTATAGAGGAATTTCTTTCTAGGCTTGGAAATGTTAACTCTGGAAACTACACACATGCAAGTGATTACTTAGTACAGAACAACTGGGTGAGCCACTTTTAGAGACACATCCTTTGGGGTGATGGCAGACAGACAGTAGCCCTAAAAATTACAAATTGACCTAGATGGAAATTAAGAAACATCTGCTGGTATCTTCATTTAATGAGGTTTTACAAGAGGATAAACGTCAAACACATAAGTTATTTATCTTTAATTGGGAATATTTATAATTTCTTTTGAGAATTTTTATGGGAAAAGGCAAGTAGAGTACTCAGATGAATAGTATAATGGAGGGAAATTATTTTTGTTATACTTATTGCTTTAGAATGGTACAGAGAGGAATTGTAGGTACAAGAGACTGAGAAGGCATGGAGGGATGAATGACTAAAGAGGGTGGCAATAGACATAATCGAGAACCTTTTGTTTATTCATTTTTTAAAAAGGAAAAACATTTTTTCATCATTATCAGAAAAAATAGAGAAAAAAGCCCTTTGATTTTTTACCTTGCTTTATGAAAAACGTGTTCTCTGCTTCCTTAGTCGATCCAGATCCTGTCCTCTCTTTCATTTTCTAAAATTTCTTGACATACTTTTTCTTTCTTTTCTGTACAGCATTCTTTTAAATAATATTTACAATAACTACTTATTTTTCTGGAAACATAATCAGGAATTAGATTTAATTATTTAACCACTCTGTGCCAGTTTCTTTATTGATTAAATAGGTATTAAATAACAAGGCTCATGGAGCTGTTGTATTAATTAAATAAAGCAATACAAATCAAGCACTTCATTGAAAAAAAAACCAGCATGTTATAAACAGTATCACTACTACCAGTACTACTATAACTGTGATGATTTACTACTAGTATACCCCGTCTACGGTGTTTGACATGTTGTCTTCTGGTGTTTGGCATTTGATTTTGTGAGTTTCTCAAAATAGGAGACACATTTTTCCTCTTCCTTGACACCTACGTATGTCTACCGCAGTATGCTTACTGTGCCCGTATGCTTAGGACGCACTCAACACGTGCAAAACAATAAAATGGTCTGAGGCCTCACTCTTCCTCTTCTGGAAACTGCACTCTACTTGCCTTGCTCTAACCACAGCTCATGTCCTTATTCTCATTTTTGTTTTACATGCCATTGAAGTTTTCCTGGTCTCTGGTTGATGACTGAAGGTGGATTGGAGAAATAGGTCAATTAACTGTGCAATCAAGATGTTAGATGGATCATCAGTGAGGGTGCTGACTTTTTTTTTTAAATTTTCAATCGGGGTATAGTTGCTTTACAATGTTGTATTCATTTCTGCTGCAGAGAAAAGGGAAACAGCTATATGTATAGACACATCTCTCCTTTTTTTAGATTTCCTTCCCCCTTAGGTCGCTGCAGAGCATTAAGTAGAGTTCCCTGTGCTCTAGAGCAGGTTCTCATTTGTTATCTATTCACACGTTAGTGTCTATATGTGAATCACAGTCTCCCAATTCATCACACCCCCTTCCCCTATTTGGTGTCCACATATTTCTTCTCTACATCCGTGTCTCTATTTCTGCCTTGTAAAGAGGTTCATCTGCACCAGTTTTCCTGGTTCCAGTTATATGTGGTAATATGTTTTCCTCTGACTTATTTCACTCTGTGTGTCTCTAGGCCCATCCATGTCTCTACAAATGACCCAGCTTTATCCCTTTTTATGGCTGAGTAATATTCCATTGTTCATATGTACCACATCTTCTTTAGAAGATACTGAATTTTTTAAGATGGATTGCTAACTGGTAGGAAAGATGCGCCAGAAACTGGAAAAGATGGGAGAGAATCAGGGAAATTAGTATTTAATTTTTAAAGGGTTAAACAAACAATGAGAAGATGGCAAGATCTTCAAAACACAATGAGGTTTTGCTTTGTTTTGAAGTTTTGATTTCAGCATAAATTTTTGAAGTGTATAAGGCAATAAGAATGCTTTTATTCACTGAAGGGTAATTTTTCCTGAGAACACAGGCTCATAATAATATAGAAATACTGTTTTAAAACATTACTATATTGACCCAGTTTTCAAAACACACAACTGTGAGATACCATATGGTACAACAGAAGTGACACAATAATGCAAGTGGAGATGAAAGACATCCACATGGAATTGACAAATTTAATCTACATTTAATATTGAATCTTGGATTTTGAAATAATGGTTCAGACAACCTAGTGAATACTAGAAACAAATCTGACATTCTGGGGTACCATATATAATTGGAAGTTGACATATCTTGATGTATATTTCCTAAGGAAGTTGGTGTCTGCTAGAGTTCATTTCCATTGAGACACTCATTTAATGGGTGGGACTGGAGAATTTTAAAACCAAGTGACATATTGAAGAATTTAGGATTTCAACAAAATGTATCATTCATACAATTTAGGATTCTTGCAATTTTCTATCATACTTCTTTAATGTTTTAAATTTATATTATCTAGGCATATATATCAACTATAAACATAATTTATTTCCAAAACTATATATAAGTTGAATGTATATACATAGAATGTTTATAATTACTATTGTTGAAGAATGGGAATCTGTATAGAATTTCTTCTGGCATTTATTGACATAAGGCACTGATAATTATGACATATTTGAAAGTAGCAATTCAATAAGAAGTATAAAATTTTCTCTCTAAGTATTTTTATGAAAATACTGTATTTTTTAAAGTTTGCTCATGGAATGGTTTCCTTGATATGTTTAATTGTGTAAGGATATAATTTCACACAAAAGTATACACTTCAAATTGTTATTAAAAATTAAGGTATTTTCTAACAAAATAATTTTCTTTTATAAACACAGACTTTAAGAATGCATTTATTATTCCAAAATATTTTTATTATTTCTGTCACATAGTTAAATATGTGAAAAAACTCATTTGGTATAAAAGTTTTTTTTTTTGCTTCAACTGCTTAAGAACATGTCATGAAGTAACCAATATTTTTCCTTCAAATTTTTTTCTTTGAGAAAGTATAGACATTAAGTATTTTATAACTGAAGACTGATGAAATTTTCATTGGACCTTTCATCTTTCATGTTAATATCTTATCAAGTACCCAAGTCAATAAATTGTTTCCTGGAATGTACATTATTTTTAGATGACTGAAACAAAATAACACTTTTGTAGTGGTAATTAATTAAAAGTTTAATAGACTTTTTTTTTCTTTTACCATATGATGAAATGTGATGATAAAAGTTTCTGTTCTAATTAGATAAAATAAAAGATTGTAATCTGGGGGTTAAAAGGTTAATGTTTCAACATTAGACCTAAATTATTCATTAATAATTCTAAATGTAAGATCTAAGACAAATCACTTATTACTTTTCTTTCCTACAAAGTTACGATAATAAAATTGTCCTATTTCACATAAAGAGGGTCAAATGAGATCACAAAAATACCTGGATCATTATAAAGTGATATAAAAAATGTAATATTGCTATTGTCAAGAAGTAGCTTTAGTAAGGCTTTATTATTGCTTTTATACTTTGCTTATATTGATTTTATTTAATAATATTAAATACAATATAATGCAATGTATCATAAAATTTCTTCTTAGGTTTAGTATGGACTGCTATCAGTCAGATAACTTTATAAAAATATATAAGCATTTCCTTTAAAGAAGTTCAAGAATATTACTTCTCAATAGTGAATACAGAGCCATCTGATATTACACAATTTTAATAAACACTGTCTAATGTCTAAGAGGAGCCTAAAAGAGACCAGTATAGGAATAATTGCAAGCTACATTCCAATCTCCAAAGGGAATAGGATATCTTATTTTTATGAATGGATTATGAATTTTGTAATCTAGAGTATGTGTTTGTTTTTTTTTAATTTTAAACTTATGAAGAAAATAAAGGAGAAGTCTTAATAATGGTATGTTTCTAAAGTTAGTAACTAGACTATAGATTAGGTCAAAATATAATAATCTTGGGAGGAGAATTTACTTATGCTTTTTGAATGAACAGACTTTATAACGTTAAGAATTCAATATACTTTTTAACAGTACACTTTTTCATGTGGATGCCAGATTTTATTTATCATGTTGTATACTATTCACTAGGTAATAAATTTAAACTGCTTCTCGAACCAAATATAGCGAAAGTTAATTTCAACAAATATATACTTAGAATCAAAAGTAATACAAAGAAGAAAGTGAACATTTTTTTTCTGAAATTGGTACATGCCAACAATACAGTATAGATGAACCATTTTTAGTCGGTATCTAAATTCAAGTAGAATTTATTAAATGGTACATGGAGATATGTATTAATTTCTTGATATTTACCAGCGATTTAATTCAAATAAGATTTGGGGACTAACAAAATTCATTCTTTATTTTGAAATTCAAAGGTGCAAACCCACTAAAAATGAAGTGTAGTAAATAAATTGTAAAGTGGAAAAGCTATCTGATTTTCAGACACAAAACTTTGCTGAAAAAGTTTTAGCCTCTCTGGACTTAGTTATCAACCAAACAATCAAAACTTTAAGAACTGGACTACACAAATAACATGGATTTTTTTAAAAAACATATTTACTTGAGAGCTAATGTTTCAGTGAGGTTTACAGAGAAAATGGAAGTTAAAACTTCAAAATCACCCAAACTGTGATGATTTGAACACATTTATGAAACCTTTTGCTTAGGTACTGTATAAGTAAATACTGCAGATACAAGTATAATGTTTAGGTTAAGAGAAATAAAATATATATTTTTGTTATAGGAGAGAAAATTTGACATTATAATGGTGATAGGGAGTTGACAGACTCAAGATGTGGCTCTCACTGTTTTTAAAGAAGTTTTTCATTTAAGAACAGAAAATAGGAGTCTTTGCCTGTGAACTGTGTGTGCTAACTTCACTTATGTTATTGTTTAGCTGTGAAGGACTCCATCTAGGGCATCCACTGAACAAACATATGCTGCTTATTTTCAGTGCTATCTTTGGTGAAGTCTTGTTTGTGAGTCACCTTGCTAGGCAATGTTGGAACCCATGACCTGGCTGTCTAGTACTAGATGGGTGAGATAATGCTGAAGGTAGGTAAAATACAAGAGGAGTGGGGCTAACCTGAAGAAGCCATCTTCTCTCAGCTATTCAAATTTGGAATTCCAAATTCCAGCTGACCTGTGGTCACTTGAACTAGCAAAGAGATTATGGCATAAAGATTAATTTGAAAGTGATTGTGGGAATACAGCCCAGTGCTGTGATTCCAGCTGAGTAAATATCAAAGAGGTTAACATTTAGAGGAAAGACAGGGAGAGCAAAGAGTGCAGAAGGTGTAAAGAAGCAGAGTGAACGACATTATATACCAGTGATGAGAACATGGGCTGCAAATAGAGTGCAATAAATCAAAATTTAGTAAACGCCAAACAAATGCACCATTTTGACTCATGAGAGAGGAGACATTTAACTTTTCTTTATGAAGTCCATACTTTTCTCATTTGGGATGCTTGTTCTCAAAAGTATTTTCATACCTTTCTTTCTTTCCCCTTATTCTGTCTTCCCAGAATGCCTTCTTTTACTTCATTTGGACAAATCTGTCAAATTTCATTACATAGTGCATGGGTCACTTCTTTCCTAAAGCTTTCTATGATAGCTCCCACAAAATCCTTGATTCCTCTTTGATTTCACAGCATTTTTTAAAAAAAATTGAAGTATAGTTGATTTACAATATTGTCTTAGTTTTCAGATACACAGTAAAGTGATTTTATATATTTCAGATTCTCTTCCATTATACATTATTGTTTCAGTGCTGTACAGTAAATGCTTGTTGCTTTTCTATTTTTGTATAGTGTATATCTGTTCATCCCATCCTCCAAATTTATCTGTCTTTCTCCCTTTACCCTCTAGTAACCATAAGTTTGCTTTCTATGTCTGTAGTCTGTTTCTGGTTTGTAAATAAATTCATTTGTATTACGAGATTCCACATATAAGTGATACAACATTTGTTCTCTGATTTACTTTACTTAGTACGATAATCTCTAGATCCAGCCATGTTACTGTAAATGGCATTAATTTCTCTCTTTTTATGGCTAAGTAATATTGCATTATGTATATATATATGCTTAAACCAATCATCTGTTGATAGGCACTTGGGCTGGTTCCATGTCCTTGCTATTGCAGATAGTGCTGTTATGAACACTGAGTAGCACAGATCTTTTTGAATTAGAGCTTTCATCTTTTTTGGATATATGACAAGGAGTCGGATTGCTGCATTATATGGTAATGCTATTTTTAGTTTTCTTAAGGAATTTCCATACGTTCTCCACAGTGGCTGTAGCAATTTTCATTTGCACCAATAGTGTAGGAGGGTTCTCTTTCCCCCACATGCTCTCTAGTATTTATTATTTGTAGACTTTTTGATGATAACCATTCAGATCAGTATGAGGTGATACCTCATTGTGGTTTTGATTTGTATTTCTCTAATAATTAATGATGTTGAACATCTTTTCATGTACCTGTTGGCTATTGTATCCTTCTTTCAGGAAATGTCTATTTAGAACTTCTGCCTATTGACTGGGTTGTTTTGTTTTTTAAATATTGAGTCATATGAGCTATATTCATATTTTGGCTATCAATCCCTTCTTAGTTATACTGTTTGCAAACATTTTCTTCCATTTTGCACTTTTTTTTTTTTTTTTTCATTTTGCTGATGGTCTTCTTTGCTGTGCAAAAGCAATTAAATTTGATTAGGTCCCATTTGTTTATTTTTGCTTTTAATTCTTTTGCATTGAACTAAGCAAATATTGCTAGTTTATATGTCACAAAATGTTCTGCCTTTGTTCTCTTCTGTAGTTTTTTGGTCTTATATTTAGGCCTTCACATTCGGAGTTTATTTTTGGATATGTTATGAGGGAGTGTTTTAGAAAAACAAATAAAATGCATCCAAATTGGAAAAGAAGAGGTTCAAGCTTTCATTATATGCAGTTGAATAGCACACTATATAGTAAATCCTAAAGACTATGCAAAAACTTAGAAATAATAAATGAATTTAGCAAGGTAGTAGGATACAAGATTAATATACAGAAATCTGCTGCATCTTTTTACACTTACAATTAAATATCAGAAAGAAAAAGTAAAACAATCCCATTTAAAATTCAGGTCAAAAATAAATAAATAAAATACCTAGGAATAAACCTAAACCAAGGAGGTGAAAGACCCATATGTTGAGAACTCTAAAAACACTCTTAAAAGAAACTGAATCAAACAAATGGTGATTCAAACAAATGGAAAGATATCCCATGCTCTTGGAAGAATTCATATTGTTAAAATGAGCATACTAACCAAAGCAATCTACAGATTTAATGCAATCCCTATCAAGTTATCCATGATATATTTTAGAGAACTACAACAAATAATCCTAAGACTTATATAGAACCATAAAAGACCTAGAATTGTAAAAGCATTCCCGAGGGAGATTAAAAAAAAAAAAAAAAAAGCTGGAGGCATAACTGTCCCAGACTTCAGACAATACTACAAAGCTATAGTAATCAAAACAGCATGATATTGGCATGAAAACTGATAATGTGTCAATGGAACAGAATAGAAAGTCCAGTAATAAAGCTATATACCTATGGTCAAGTAATCTTTGACAAAGGAGGCAAGAATATACAAAGGAGAAGAAAAGCCTCTTCAGCAAGTTGTGCTGGGAAAACTGGAGAGCCTGGACATCCTCATAGCACTTTTATTCTGAGTTTGCTCTTGGCACTCATCACAGTGTAATCTGGTTCTTTCCTGCAACAATTTAGAGAGCTCCTTTCTTGTGCCAGTTATCATGCTAGGCACTGGGGACAGAAATAAATTAGAAACAAACCTTGCCCTTGAAGAGCTCACTCACAGTCTAAAAAAGGAGACTGGGCTGTAAACAAAGAAATTACACTTTTGTGATAAGTGTGATAGTGAAAACTACATACAAGGCACAGATTTTAGTGCAGAGAAGATGGTTAGTTCAATCTAGGGATGGGGGGATCAGGAAAAATTGGCCAGATAAGATGATGGCAAGTCATATTCAATCTATTTTCTTTATTTTATTGTGAGCTCTTGAGTCTATGCCTCATTCATGTTAGTATCCTCATTATCTACCAGTGCCTAGTACATTGCAGGTAATAAGACTTATAAGTAGAATTTAATACAATGGGTAGGAATCTGGTTCTAAAGAACAAAATGTCTAAAAGCCTTGTTTATATTCAAAATTATTATTATTGGTTTAATTTGATTTGGTACCTCTGCCTCTGTCTGTGTGTGTTTGCATGTTTGAAATGAAAACCAAACTGTCTTCTTTGGCCAGGTTGACTGTGAAAATGACCATACTATACAAGGCAACATTTCCATGGGTTCATTCTCTCTTTCATGTATAGGTCCTCTTAGTATTTTAATTTTAAAACGTATGTTTAATTAATTAGTATATAAACTGTTAGAAGTCAAACTTAGAGGTTCTGCAGATTTTTGAAAAATGCTCTCTTATTGATGGGATTATGTATTTTGCAAATATTAACACTGACTTTATAATTATTACAAAGTTAAAATATAAAGCATGAATGTCTTTGGCATTAGGCTCGTTTATCTCTAATACACTACAACATTAATGTTGAATCCTATTTGTTAAGTGTGTATTTGAAACCATGAAACTGGACAGATTTCCATTAAAGTGAAAGAAAATTGTGTTTAAAAATAAATTCTTAAAACAAAGATTTCAAAATGTTATACTAATCACTCCATATTAATAAATTAATAAAACACTTGCTTATGACCTTCAGGATAGGCAATCTCAATAACAATTTTCAGGCACCTTTGTAGATCCTGAATGAAACGGGCTATGATAATGACACACTATAGAATTTCCTCCCCATATTTGCTTTGTAAGTATGGCATAAAATAACAGTATTTAATTTAAAGGTGTAACATTCACACTTATCACCAGAAGTATAGAGCTCAGCTTACAGATGACTACAATGAAGAAATATGCCAGCAACTTGACTCTGGTTCTCAACCTTTTCTACTCTTATGTTCCTTGACACTATATGCTACACGGAATAGTAAAGACATCTGAATTCAAATATTTTGAAGAAATGTGTATTTAGCAACTGAATACATGCTAACAGGAGTAATTTACAGCAGCAGTTTCATTACATTTTTCTCTCCAGTTTTCTAGTTCCCATCTGAAATCCAATGATAAATACAGATATGGAACATATTTACTACCTGGCAAAAAACATGCTTATTGAATGGGCACACAGCTTCTTCCCTTAAATAGCACATGAGCCACTTTGTCACCTATGTGGGAAAATCTTGCATTTTAAGATGATGTTGAACACACTGAAATAGGGTACCTACAAAAAGCTGCATTTTACACTGTCCTTCCTCTTCTTTTCAAAATTATTTACATCTCTTTCCCCTAATGTGTAGGTAGCAAAAATATTAAACACATACCATTGAAAATCACTAAATAATACATAAAAAGCAGCATTAAGTGTGCATTTACATGCATTTACATTTTACATTTGATTTCAAGTGGGCCATAATTTCTCTTCTGTTATGTACTTTTTCCTATTTTAAGATTGTTGTCATAATCTGTTCAAGGTCACATGAGTCTCTTAAAAAGCTTTCAACTCTGATGATAGAAGCATGAGCCAAAGTCTATTAAAACTGAATAAATGGAATATTAATTATTTTTTGTGCAAATTGCCCCGCTCACACTGACAGAAGATTAAGATTGGAATAAGAGTTATTTATCTGTAAGTTACATCTATAATTTTCTTCAAAAATGTAGACCTGATGATTTATTAAGACATGCTGGTGGATTTGTTTGTTTCCTTTAACTGAAATCTAGACTTTCTTTCATAGTGCTGAACAAAATGCATTCAGATATTGGAAGGCATCCCTAAAGTTACATAATCTCTATTCTTTCAAATCCTTTATTTTTGAGGACTAATAAGAAATAAGATACTTTAGTTATTACCAATAAATGTGTTTCAGCTGCAAATTTAGAATAAAATGCAACACTGAATTGCAGTACAGTTAAGACACATTTTAAAATGACCTATTTTTGGAGCACTCTTTGTTCTCTGATTTATATCTCAAACACTTTTTTTTTTCCTCTATAGGAGTCTGTTCTTCAAATAATTTAAAATTCAGCTACCATCTGAGGATGTACTTCTAAAAGTAACACTGTATTAATCAATGGAGCCTAAAATTGAATATAGGGAACTTCTAGGCTCCCATTTGAAACAAACATCAAAAATTATTTATTCAAAGTAATCATTAAAATTGAAACATGCGCTTTCATCTGTGAAATATTTCAGCTGATAAGAGGATTTTTTGAAAAGTCACTGTAGTTTGAGGTGAGAAATTAATTCTGAGTTATTTAGAATCCCAAGACAGCTATATTAGAATTTCAATGCTGCTTTCATTACTTAGCAATAATGTTTCCTTTGCATTTCTGTGCATGATGAAGGACCCAGAAAGGAATTCTTGGAAAGATGAGTGCAGCACAAAAGAAACTGCATTGCAATGCTGAAGTTTTTTTACATCTTGAAGTCAATTATTCTTAAGGAATCATCTTAGGACAATGAAGCAGGCAAGCCCTTAATTAATAATTATCTTATTTTATAAGTTGTTGCAGAAGACAAAGAGCTTTACATGTTTTAAAATGTGGGTTGTGTCCTGGAAAATAGTTTGTATAAAAGTCACTCCCACTGACTTGAAAGGAATCATGAGTTCTTTAGACAGATAACTGTCTTAAGGTGAGATAAGAAACAGCTGATAAAAATGTGAACAGAGCTGGGAAATTTGTGTTTAGGATGCTGTTCTGAATATCCTTGATCTCCCTCTTCTCAAAAAAATTAAGTCACACAGATAAAAATCCTAATGCAGCCAAGAGAGAGTTTTTATATCTCAAATATCAGACAGGATTCAAGTGAAGAGTTAAGACATTTTCTATTAACATTAAATTAAACCAATGCTTACTATTTTTATGAAATATACAATCCTTTTTCTCTTTGTTGATTCATTAGGTACAACAAAACGCACTTGCAAATTGATGTTTTTTTTTCTTTCCAGATAAATGCTCTGTTTTTCTAGGAATATTTATGCAGCTTCTAATTAATTTAGGTAATATTTGAAGAAAGGGAGGTGTTATTTTCTTAATTCCTCAGAGAAATAAAGCATACTTTATATCCAGATTTTAGGAATTAGTTGTTAATGATGTATATATGATTTAGGACAATATTGGTTATTCTTGAAAAACTGAAAACTTTTTTAAAAAGCAGCACACAACTGGAGTTTTTTAAAAACAAAAACTATATACCACAATAACTGTAAGACAAAAACTTACTCTAGCTTAGAAAAGAGCTAATTTTTTCTGCATATTTGTCATGGTACATTTAAATTATAGTTTTAATAAAATACATCTTTAGATCAAAGCTGGAAGAAAGACATCAGTAGTAGATCAGTGTATTCCATTTTTCTTCTGGATGATGAATGGTTTATGTTTTTTTTTTTTTTAATTTCCACAGACCATTTCATTCAGTATCATTTTACTCCTCCAGTACACATAAACATGAGTGTTGGTAGCCAAAACATATCCTTGAATCCAACAATGTTTTGGAATATTCATCAGCTTAGTAAATCCATGCAGTTTATCTTAAACTTCTAGTTCAATAAAATGGCTTTGCTGATGCCATTTTTATTCTTTAGATGGCACTATGGCAAATGACATTTTTATTTCTCAGGCAAAGAAGAAAGTGAAACCTGTATAGTGAAATCTCATAGGAAACATTAAGTCACTACTGTGAACATCTGTGTTCATCTGACCTCTATTAATAGGTGTTGGTATTCAGAAGAATGCCTGTTAGTAACATTACTCATGGACTTAATTTATAATTGGTGGAACTCAGTTGCATTTCCCACCATTGTAAACATCCACATAATGCCATGAAAAAGTTCATGTATATTGCATTTTTTCCAGTTATTGTCTAGGCAAGTTTCTACTTGTTTGAGGTTTCTAGAGGTAATGCAGCTCAGACACTCCTGGGTGCCCTCTCAAATTCGTGGGTCCTCCTGTTTCTGCCTTTCTTATTTTCCTGTAAGTGCTTCCATTTGTTACTGTTCCCTTGGGTATGTCCTGGCCTTTGCCTACGCTGTTTTCGGTCCCTTTTCCAAACTTGTTCACAGAACTCATCCATTGTGTTCAGGTTGGGATGATTGATGAGCTGCATGAAGTCTCTGTACCAGACCTTCTGACTAGGCGTCATGCTGTTGGACGTTTCTTTGGTCTTAGACCCATCTCCATCATCATCTTTATGAAGAAGTTCTTCCAAATGTTCTGTGTCAATGACTTCTAGGGTCACTTTAAGAAGAGTTTGCATGAATCCGTGTTCCACCGCATGACAGAGGTAATTGCCTGAATCCTTCCGCTGTAGACTACGCAGTAGAAGGCCTTGTTCTGTTCTGATGATATGATCATCCACTCTGATCTAGCAAAAGAAAATAATTAGTGAAATCATATATGTTTACAAGAAATATAAGCTCCAAAACTCTGTCTCAGTAAAAATCTGTATTGTATACTGAGGCACATTTTAACAGTAAAAGTTCTAGTGTAAGAGAAATGATATCATTTCCCCATCAGAGAAAGGAGTTATAAATTTCTCCTGTCTTTAAGATGTATTGCAAAATACTGGTTGTCTCTTGTCTTAATAAAATTTCTCATAATAATTTAAAATAATTAAGAGGATGAAAGGACAAAGATATATTCTATTTTAAAACTTTGAAATAAAGTATATAAATATAGGAGAAAGTGAGTGTTGGAATTGGAAATACAGAAACATAATACTAGAAAACAGTGCAGCATTAGAATGAACTTATAATAAGGTTTGAAAAAATGAAATAGATTCAGTAGTTGAGCAAGCAGAAAAATTATGGGATCATGTGCTTACTTATTTATTTAATTTCCTATCTTAGACGAGACATGAAGACATGTTGTTTAATATGTCTAACTGCACTTTTACTCTGAATGAAGTTTACAAAAGAGATCTCTGAAAGCCTAAGCTGGTAACATATAAAATCAACCTTAACATTTATAAGACATGATTACATGTTCAAAGACTACTTCAACTGTCAAAAGAGATAATGGGATACTTTCACTTCTACATTCGGATTATGTAAAATTGTCTGCAAAATGTACATTCATAAATCATGTACATTGTATGGTTACCCTTATTTAAGGCTTTAAAAAAAGTTTAAAAGTCTCAGAGTATTCACTGAGATTTTCTATGTATAATTTTTTAATTTTACAGAGGAATTAATGGATTCACTGAGGAGGAAGATTTGCATGAAGCGACGTGCATAATTCACATCAGCGTTCAGTACTGGGGCCTCAGATCTTTCCTCCTGAAGCTACTACTCCTCTCTCTTAACCGCCTCTTCCCATTTGAGGAAGAAGCTAATGAGGAAAGGGAAACATGTTGGATAGCAGAATCAACTGAACAAGAGTTAAAATTAGTTAGGAGGATTTTTCTTTTTCTTTTTTTTTTTTTTTTTGTATACAAATGAATATAACATAATAGATAACTCCAGGCAGAAAAAAAAAGAAAAACTCTAAAATGTAAGGTCGCCCCACCGCCGCAAACAGCTTCTAGGACAAAATTCTTATAGTTCAACTTTGTTCCTTTAACTCCTAGCACAAAGCCTGCCATAAAATCATCTTCAATTAATACTTATTTAATGAATAGGTCCTGGTAGGTTAAGAAAAGAATAAATATTCACAGTACTTCTTTTTCCCCCACTCAAATCAACCACACCGGGGTCACTTAACAAATATGTTAGAGTGAATCCAGTTTCTTTCCTATACCTCTTCTTTTCGCTCTTCATTTCGCCTCTGGAATTGCCAATAGACAAGAGCTCGCTGTGATTTCGGACTGCATTCCAGGAACGTGCTACTATTTTCTACTCCATATATGATTCTTTCTTCAAAGCCGTGGCCATGGTGATTATCTGACCGGTGATGAGAAAATGAAATGAGAAAATGTTAGAGTAGTAAACTCAACTTTCCAGAGTATTTATTTGGAAATTCAGGAGATGGACTTGTTGCCAAGTTGGAAATCTTTTCCAACTTTATCAAGGATGGCAGAAATGTCAAGGTTTCAGAACTCAAATGTCTACCTAAACAGACTAGTCATTTTGTTATGGGTTATATAAGGCATATACAGAGATTTGTCCACCAGAAAATAGCATTACATTAACAAAATCAGTCATACGTGCAGTGTAACTATACATCTTTATATGCCATGATAGTACTTTCCAAGACATTTTTTTCATTGTAAAACTGTGATCTAATTGTGCCAGTTTATATTGTATTATTTTCCAGCATAAAAAGTAATTCGATTGTGTTTTTGAAAACACAAGTTTTTCTCTCATAACTTAATTTTGCCTCTTTGTTTTTCATCTTTAAAATTAAATTCACTAACCAATAATATTTGCCTAGTATTTTACAGAAGTTACGAGTTCAGGAAGTTTATATTGCCTACCAATAACCCTTAAATAATCCACAAGTTTGTTCTGAAGATCAATTGATGTGAAATGTTTGGGATGGCTCAGAAGAAAGATGCACAATTATAGTGCAATGTGGTTTCAATTGTCCTTATTTTAAAATGACACATCTTTTATTATTTTCAAGAATTAGGCTAAAGAATATGGCAAGAGTATATAATAAAATACAGCAATAAGAAAGCCTGTTTCCTGATTAAGTTTCTATTATCTTACCCTTTATGTAACCTCCTTCAATGTGGTACATGAAACACAGTTAAGATCAAAACTACGACACAGGGAGTCTAGGTAAAACTCATTTAGAGAAAAAAAACTCCTTATTATCTTGTATAATCCTGTTTCTATTATGACATCCTGTACAATCTGGAACTCATTAAATTCATTTAGAAAATAATAAATATATTTTCACATGCACAGAGAACTGACAGTGTAGACATGAAAAAATTTTGCTTACTCTTTCAAACTTAGCTAGATTTTTAATTAAAAAAATGTTTGCCCCTTTTTTGCATTACTTTGACAGTTTTACTCTCATATAACTATCTGAGTACTTTTGTCTGTCATGGACAGTACGATCTGCTCTAAGTTTAAAGCTTTCCAAAATCCTGCTTCCGCCCAATCCCTGTACACAGCCTACGGCCATCATCTCCTGTTCTCACCCTGCCAATGGTGGACCTTCTGTCTGCATTTGCTGTCTCCAGGGATGTCTATCCCAGTGTCCTTTCCTTTAGTGTTTTAGGTATGAAACAAAACTCTTCTAATATTGGGAAGTATCTGTCCCTTCTTATTTAAAAGATCAAGTCCCTGGAAATAATAATTTAAAAAAAAACATTAAATGACTGAAATGTAAAGAAATAATATTTAACTGATTTCAAGTCACATTTCATTTCATGTTGGAGATATGTGTATCTGTGTATCAATGTATACTTTGACGGCAGTGTTGTTCTTTTCCCCCTGAAATTATTAGTATATTTTTATTGAAAAAATATGGTACGTGTTGCTGTGCTAGTTTGCAAGACATCTACTTCTCTGGATAGAGATAAATTGAATCTCTTGTCCAACATGAGCTGGATGATCTGTGATTCAGGACCTACCATCAATAGTTAGAATGCCTTGTCACAGAGGTCATGAGCGTTTACACAGAATGCATTTTTTCCCTGCTAACTGTTATACAGTTTAAACTTTTTTTATATTTAAATTATTTTGCTTATATTATGCTTATTTATAAATTACTTATAAAATTATAACAAAGGTAGATATCTGCAACATGCAACAACAGGGATGAAACATGGGAACATGCTAAATGAAATAAGTCAGTCACAAAAAAACAGAAACTGCATCATCTCACTTAGATGAGGTATCTAAAGTAGTAAAAAATCCTAGAAGCAATAGTAGGATGATGGTTGCCAGAGGTTGGGGGGAAGGGAAATGAGGAATTGCTAGACAACGGGTATGAAACGTTAGTTATGCAAGATAAATGAGGTCTGCTACATAACGTTATGCCTACGCTGAACAACACTGTATCATACTCTTCAAATTGTTTAAGACAGTGGATCTCATGTTTAGTGTTCTTACTCCAGTGAAACTAAAAAAAAATCAAAAAGAATTTAATTAAAAAGAGAAATCCTTTTACTTTTAGCAAGACACTTTTCATTCAATATCTAAATAGTAATGAATCATAAGATATACAACAGCATGATAAAACAGAAAAAAAAAATCAGCTGGATTTAAAAACAGACAATATGGTTATCCACCAGTATCTTCTCTTTTACCAGCCATGCTTATTGGGTCTTCTTCTTGAAGAAATTTATAATACTTGACTTGTCTCTCATCTAATCTGTCTAAATTAAGGTAGACAACTATAGAAATCTAAGGTGTAAATAAATTATTGCTCTCAAACATAGGAATCTGTTTAAATCCTTCAGTACATTAGTGGACATTCATCTAAGAAAATCAATGTAACTTGTACAATAAGAAATCATAGAGCTTAATATAAATAAAACATCTATTAGGCACATTTTCAAAAAGTCAGTTTGTCTTCTCAATTAATTTAACCATTCTTACTGATCCATACTGTTCTGCTAATTTTACTTAGTCCTAGCAGACCTACTTAGTCTTTATGTTCTCTCCAAAATCTCTTCTGGTGACAGCAAATATTTCCCAATGGACAGTAAAGAAAAGAATTCTCTTAAAAGTTTCCTGATTTTTTTTTTAAAAATTCACCTGTTACTTGTCTATGAAAAGAAAGTGAAAGTGTAGTCACTCAGTCCTGTCCGACTCTTTGTAACCCCATGGACTGTAGCCCTCCAGGCTCCTTTGTTGCTGGAATTTTCTAGGCAAGAGTACTGGAGTGGATTGCCATTCTGTTCTCCAGGGGATCTTCCTGACTCAGGGATCAAACCCAGGTCTTCCTCATGGCAGGCAGATTCTTTACCATCTGAGCCACAAGGGAAGTCTGTTACTTGTCTGTAGCAGAATCTAATATGTTATTTGATTTAGCCAAGGATTTATACCAAGTGATTTATGGTTTAATATAGCAATAGACGATGGGTTTCTTCAAAAAATGTAATGACCTTCAGGCACTTTCCCACTTATTCAAGCTAAGAACCACAACTGGTGAAACTGGTTCATTGGCTTGAGGCCTTTAATAACTACTCTTGCCAATACCTTAAGGTTTCATTTCCCTCTAAGTTGGCTCTTTCTTTCTCTCCTCTGTCAAAATTAAAAGCAAAAGAAAATCTAGTTAGTAAGCAGTAAAGCTAAAAGTCCTGTCATATTAACTATCAGTCACAGTCATATTCAGAGGTACTAATGAGTATGCAGATGACAGTAGTACCTTCTATTCTATGTTTTTTAAAGTTCTGTTGCCAATCACCAAACACTAAACAGACAAAATTTCCTCTGAATACATCTCTTTCTGTTAATTCCTCTGCAGTAGAATGTTTCTATCACCAGCAACTTTTAATTGTGGATCACAACTTTCATTTAAAGTAGCCTCAGATAAGTATTCTTGTATTTGGGTACTTACATGTCACAACCCATAAACATTTTTTTCTGTTAATCTCGCCACACCTGACACCTTATAAAGAGATACGCAATAAATACATTTAAAGTTTTAATTTATTTTTATATAATTTTACAAGTTACACTTGTAACTTGTAAATAATTAACAATTATTATCAAACATTGGCTATATTCCCTGCGTTGTTCAATATATCCTTGTGGCTGAACTTATACCAAATAGACTACTGGAAGGCACTCAGTAAGTACCCACCCCCTTTTCTGACCCTTCTACCCCAACTACTTGAGTAAATTTTTTATAACACAGGAAACATCAGGGGTCTAATAACTATACATTTTTCTCTCTCTCATTTTTCTTTCCTTTCCTCCCCCTGCCCCTTTACCCTTATTGCTGTCTCTCTTTCCCTCTCCTTCTCTCCAAGAGTAATTACAAACAGGAAGAACATTTTGATTCTTGACTTCTAAGCTTACTAAGTGTTCAATATTTTAGATGCCAGAACTTAAAATACTTTATTGAGAATCTATAATAAGACAAATTAAGAACTCCTTCCCAACATCAATCCTTCTCTCTCATCCCCATTAAAGAAGGTATTTCCTCTTTTATGCTTTCAAAAATCCTCTTTTTACAAGTACTTTTAGAGCACATGTAGTCTTAATTGCTACAGTTATTTATCAATCTAGTTATCTCCTTCCATTTTTTGTTTTCCACAATTCTGGCACAAGGGTGTCATAAACCCTTAAATGATGTTTGCTAAATGGCAAATTGAGGTAATGATTTACTCTGCATTTAAAAGCTGAAATCTCATGTAACTTTGACATCCTCAAGACACAGAGTTATCATAATTACATAAATCACTAAGAGTTCAATCAATTAAAATGGCATAGGATGTATACCCTCAATATGACAGAATAAATGATTAAACTGTAAACATTTCAAGTTTTTATAAATTTGTTAAGTTTTATAATGTTACATGAGTTGATTTGAGATGTGGTAGAACAAAGGTCTCTGTAGTCAAGGCTACGGTTTTTCCAGTGGTCATGTATGGATGTGAGAGTTGGACTGTGAAGAAAGCTGAGTGCCAAAGAATTGATGATTTTGAACTGTGGTGTTGGAGAAGACTCTTGAGAGTCCCTTGGACTGAAAGGAGATCCAACCAGTCCATCCTAAAGAAGATCAGTCCCGGGTGTTCATTGGAAGGACTGATGTTGAAGCTGAAACTCCAATACTTTGGCCACCTGATGCAAAGAGCTAACTCATTGGAAAAGACCCTGATGCTGGGAGGGATTGGGGGCAGGAGGAGAAGGGGATGACAGAGGATGAGATGGCTGGATGGCATCACTGACTCGATGGACATGAGTTTAAGTAAACTCCGGGATTTGGTGATGGACAGGGAGGCCTGGCGTGCTGCGATTCATGAGGTTGCAAAGAGTCGGACACAACTGAGCGACTGAACTGAACTGAGCAGAAGATGATGATTAGTCAAGTGTATTCCAAAATCAAAAATCCAAATATGGGATAATAACAGAGATTTCAGAAATTATATGCATAAATCCTCACATCTCTAGGGTCACCTCTATCTCTAAAGGATGTCCATGCCAATGAGTGATCTTTCCAGAAAGAAAGCAATCTCATTTTAATCCATTTTAAAAAACTTTTCACACTGAGCAACTCTTTTGAATACAAACTTTTGTCATGAATAGTAGCAATAGATAAGAAGGGTGTAGTTGTTAAATTGGCACAAAAATTCTTGTGGGATGAACTTAATAGAGCAAAATAATTGAGAGCAACAAACATTAAATTTATTTTAAATGCATCAGTGTGTTTGAATAGCACATATTACAATATGCTGCAGCTACTAATCACAAGAAATAATGTTTTTAAGGAAGCAATCTTCAATTAATCATTTCCTCTTTTAGTTGGATAATTTATGGAAATAAAATGAGGCTAATAAACCAGAAAGGATGGGAGGAAAGAAAGAAGTTAAATAAATTGCTTCCTTTTGTAACAACAAAAAGTCATGATATCCATCATTTGTCCAGAAACACGATGTTGCTAAAGGCCTTATTTAGTATTTGATTCTCTTCCAATATTGCAGAAACAGAAGGCTTCACATTTCAGCTTTCCATTTATTTCACTTTCCATTTTAACCCCATAAATGTCTCCCACAATTGAAATGTTAATAATATGAGAATCTTAGGAAATTTGATTTCATGTAGAAAAGACAGATATAGGTTAGGGGTAGTGAACTATATATGTATTCAACAATTTTCTCTCTGCTGTCATTTTTTATGTTCTCCCTTTTAGATTGTAAAAAAGCTGAATTTCATAAATAAGGAGTATAAAAATAAAATAATTTGCCAGAGGGAAATTGGTTGCAAGCTATTTTAAATATTTAGCAAATTCAGTTAGTTGCCAAACTATGAAAGAGAAATATAACTCTACTCACATTCATCACATTGTAATTTTAATATTTTACACTGTCAATTTTTCCACAATATTATTCAATGTAAGGGCTTTCCCGGTGGTTCAGATGGTAAAGAATTCACCTGAAATGTGGGAGACCTGGGTTTGATCCCTGGGTTGGGAAGATACCCTAGAGGAGGGCATGGCAACCCACTTTTGTATTCTTGCCTGGAGAAAACCCACTGACAGAGGAACCTAACGGCCTACAGTCCACAGGGTTGCAAAGAGTCAGGCACAAGTGAGCAACTAAACATATTCAATGTAAAGGTCAAGCAAAGCAGAAAAAGAAGTGTTGTCCATCAACTCTTGGTGACACAGATATGCACTTCTTATGTAAAAACAGCATTACTTAGATTTTTCTTACTGGATTCTAGATTATTTTCTCCATAAAATACAACCAGCACTTTATCAACAGAAAAGACTATTAATTTGACTTCAAGTGGATGAATAATATCTTCTAAAGTAGCAGTAGCAGAAAAGGCATTTCATGGATGAATCAGTAACTCTTGGAAAGTCATTAAATATTTTAAAATAAAAGACAAAAATTTATTCATCCTTAACATTTGTGTATATTTTGGACCTGACAATATTAAGATGGTTAACAACTGATTCAATAATCTCATGTACTGCAGTGCTCTTAACACAAATTTATAGTATATATAAGCTAGGTAACAAGGGTACTATTCATTTGTTTATAAAGAGAATGCTTAGTATAATGTTTCTCCACTCTTTCGTATGATGAGAAACTAGTTTCTCAGTAAATGTTTGTTGCATGTTAGTAGCTTGCAAACATGCACCTAGAAGTGTGTGCATATGTATTAAAGTTCATGTGCTTAATATATGTATTTCTTAAGTACAAAAAAGATTTAATTAATGGAACCCTGGAGAAAATTTAAACTTATAATTTATAAAATTGCTAAAATAAATTTAAATGGTAAATTGTTTTATGCCCTAATTACTATCTGTCCCTGATGCTGGAAAATAATTATCTACCAGAATACAACACGAAAAACTTTACAGTTCAAGGAGTTTTACAGTTTTCTCTGAATTCACAGATACCTGTGGATTTGTGTTTGAATGCTCTTCTGAGTGTATAGATAGGTAGATAGATAAACAGAGACATGACTAGGGTATTTTAGTTTTATTATTCATAGATAATTATTGTATTAAAGAGTTGCCAGTGTCTCATTTTTAACATATTTATTACTTTAAAATATAAAAGTGAAATTGAAATGCTCTGAAGTTAACTATGAAGTCATTTTAATAATGTGCTTAATAATCTTGTGACATCAGAGGATTCAATGCTTCTTAGTATAAGGAGGGCTGAAACTCAATTATTTAAAAAGCATCACCAATATGAAGCGATCTACTGGGATATTTAGTCTATATTGAATTTCTGACTATGTTTTATTTTTCATGATTATATAGCAAATCTTTACCAAGAAAGCACATGTAATTTATATGCCATAGTAAAATTATGATAGGAATTTATATATTTAAAAATCCGGAGACCTGAATTTTAAATGTTTAATTTACCGTTTTCAAAGAGATAACGATAGAAGATGATGAAAAATCCATCTGCTGAAGCAGAAACCTTCCACAAATAATAATGAGAATACTACTCTGTATTTTAATATTTTTTGCTTATAACTTTTGGAATTTAAAAAATACAGCCTGTTTAACAACTTTTTGTTTACAATCTAAATGCAGAATTCCAAAGAATAGCAAGGAGAGATAAGAAAGCCTTTTTAAGTGAACAATGCAAAGAAATAGAGGCAAACAATAGAACGAAAAGACTAGAGCTCCACTCTAGAAAACTAGAAATACCAACGGAATATTTCATGCAAAGATGGGCACAATAAAGGACAGAAGCAGTATGGACCTAACAGAAGCAGAAGTTTTAAGAAGAGGTGGCAAGAATATAGAGAGTTATACAAAAAATATCTTAATGATCTGGATAACCACAATGATGTGATCACTCACCTAGAGCCAGACATCCTGGAGGGTGAAGTCAAGTGGTCCTTAGGAAGCATTATTATGAAAAAAGCTAGTGGAGGTGATGGATTCCAGCTGAGCTATTTCAAATCTTAAAGGACGATGCTGTTAAAGTGCTGCACTCAATATGCCAGCAAATATGAAAAATTTGGCAGTGGCCACAGGACTGGAAAAGGTCCTTTTTCTTTCTAATCCCAAAGAAGGGCAATGGCAAAGAATGTCCAAACTGTAGCACAATTGCTCTCAATTCACATGCTAGCAAGGTAATGCTCAAAATCCTTCAAGTGAGGCTTCAACAGTTCGTGAACCAAGAATTTTCAGATGTACAGCTGGATTTAGGAAAGGCAGAGGAACCAGAGATCAAACTGCTAACATCTGCTGAATCAGAGATAAAGAAGGGAATTCCAGCAAAACATCTACTTGTACCTCATTGACTATGCTAAAGCCTTTGACTTTGTGGATCACAACAAACTGTGGAAAATTCTTCAAGAGATGGGGATACCAGGCCACTATACCTGCTTCCTGAGAAACATGTTTGCAGTTCAAGAAGCAACACTTGGAACCATACATGGAACAACAGACTGGTTCAAAATTTGAAAAGGAGTATGACAAGGCTATATATACTGTCACCCTAATTAATTAATATGCAGAATGCATCATGCAAAATGCCAGGCTGGATGAAGCACATCTGAAATCAATTCTGCTGGGAGAAATATCAATAACCTCAAATATGCAGATGACACCACCCTAATGGGAGAAAGTGAAAAGGAACTACAGAGCCTCTTGATGAGGGTGAAAGAGGAGACTGAAAAAGCTGACTTAAAATTCAACATTCAAAAAACTAAGATCATGGTATACAGTTCCATCAGTTCATGGCAAATAGATGGGGAAACAATGTAAAGTGACAGACTATTCCTTGGGCACCAAAATCACTGAGGACAGTGACTGCAGCCATGAATTAAGAGATGCTTGCTCCTCGGAAGAAAAGCTATGACAAACCTAGACAGTGTATTTAAAAGCAGAGATGTCACATTGCCAGAAAAGGTCTGTCTAGTCAAAGTTATGGTTTTTCCAATAGTCATGTATGGATGTGAGAGTTGGACCATAAAGAAGGCTGAGTACTGAGGAACTGATGCTTTTGAACTGTGGTGCTAGAGAAGCTCTTGAGAGTCCCTTGGACAGCAAAGAGATAAACCAGTCAATCCTATGGGAATCAACCCTGAATATTCATTGAAAGGACTGAAGCTGAAGCTTCAAAACTTTGGCCACCTGATGTGAAATGCCAACTCACTGGAAAAGACCCTGATGCTGGGAAAGATTGAGCACAGGAGGACAAGGATGAGATGGTTGGGTGGCATCATTAACTCAATGGATTTGAGTCTGAGCAAACTCCAGGAGATGGTGAAGGATAGGGAAGTCTGGCTTGCTGCAGTTCATTCAGTCATGACTGAGCAACTGAACAACAACAAAATTTAAATTACAGGTGTGTAAACAATCGCTAGTAAAGTAATACTCAACTTGGAGCCTTCAACAATACGTGAACCATGAACTTCCAAATGTTCAAGCTGGATTTAGAAAGGGAAGAAGAGCCAGAGATCAAATTGCCAACATCCGCTGGATCATTGAAAAAGTGAAAGAGTTCCAGAAAAACATCTATTTCTGCTTTATTGACTATGCCAAAGTGTTTCACTGTGTGGATCACAATTAACTGTGGAAAATTCTGAAAGAGATGGGAATACCAGACCACCTGACCTGCCTCTTGAGAAATCTGTTTGCAGGTCAGGAAGCAACAGTTAGAACTGGACATGGAACAACAGACTGGTTCCAAATAGGAAAAGAAGTGTGTCAAGGCTGTATATTGTCACCCTGCTTATTTAACTTATATGCAGAGTACATCATGAAAAACACTGGGCTGGATGAAGCACAGGCTGGAATCAAGATTGCTGGAAGAAATATCAATAACCACAGATATGCAGATGACACCACTCTTATGGCAGAAAGTGAAGAAGAACTGAAGAACCTCTTGAAAGTGAAAGAGGAGAGTTAAAAAGTTGGCTTAAAGCTCAACATTCAGAAAACTAAGATCATGGCATCTGGTCCCATCACTTCATGGCAAATACACAGGGGAAGAGTGGGAACAGTGTCAGACTTTATTTTTTTGTGCTCCAAAATCACTGCAGATGGTGACTGCAGCCATGAAATTAAAAGACGCTTACTCCTTGGAAGAAAAGTTATGACTAACCTAGACAGCATATTAAAAAGCAGAGACATTACTTTGCCAACAAAGGTCTGTCTGGTCAAGGCTATGGTTTTTCCAGTGGTCATATATGGATGTGAGAGTTGGACCATAAAGAGAGCCGAGCGCCAAAGAATTGATGCTTTTGAACTGTGGTGTTGGAGAAGACTCTTGAGAGTCCCCTGGACTGCAAGGAGATCCAACCAGTCGATCCTAAAAGAGATCAGTCCTGGGTGTTCATTGGAAGGACTGATGTTGAAGCTGAAACTTCAATACTTTGGCCACCTGATGCGAAGAGTTGACTCATTGGAAAAGCCCCTGATGCTGGGAAGGATTGGGGGCAGGAGGAGAAGGGGACAACAGAGGATGAGATGGTTGGATGGCATTACCGAATCAATGGACATGAGTTTGAGTAAACTCCAGGAGTTGGTGAGGGACAGGGAGGTCTGGTGTGCTGCGGTTCATGGGGTCGCAAAGAGTTGGACGTGACTGAACTGAACTGAAACAATTGGGTGATGTGATGACGTATTTAAAGACTTCAATAAGGAATATTGATAGCACAAAATATTTCAAACCTCTTCTTATTCAGCTTGTGTGTGTAGGCCTTGTATACATATACTATGAATAGTTGGATTATTTGCCTAATGTAATATCAGAAGATGGCTGTGTTGATGGTTTTTTCCAGTGAAAAGTTTCAAAAAGGGTTTACAAAGTTATAGAAGGTGACACTATAATAATTTTATTCTAGGATGCATACTTCTTTATATTTTAAAGTCTATGACATCAGAATCTGAGTCGACGCTGCTTTCTTTCAGAAAGAATTTGTTCTTAACTTCTGCCAGACACATGAGACCCTACTAAGCTGATACCTCCTTAAAGTTTTGTCTGAAGTTTTGGTCCACCTTGTTGCTGTGAATTCAGAAAGTAAAACTTAAGGAGGATCAACTTTATGGTTAAAGGAGTAAAACAGGGAAATTTATTTGCTATTTTCTGGTTTGGAATTTATTTCTCCTTTGTGCCCACACTGAAAAGTTCTGATTTGATGCTGGGACCATATATTATATTGTTCATTTGGGGCAGTTTTTCTAAGCAGTACATAACGAAATGGTGCCTTCTATATTCTGTGACATCTTAGACTTGACACAATTTGATAATTTATTAAAGTTAGGGACTGACATCAGCTTGTTTATCAAATCTTAAGGCTTCTCTTTGGGCCAAATGTTCAGATTCATAGTCGGATTTTCTATATGTTTAAAAGAAGCTAAAGCACAGACCAGATTAGCAGTGCTACAAAATACTAAATTTACAGCTTTACAGACCATAAAGATGACACTGCCAAAGATATTTTATGAAATTTTAGAACCATTTTGATGCCAACTAAGATGTAAATTGATATGAAGTAGCTGTAGAAATAATGAAGAAGATTGGACTCAAAGAACATTCTACTGTGGGTTACTGGAATGGAAATGCATGTTCGTAGAACAGTCAAGAGAACTAATTCAATGATGGCATTACATAGAAGTTAGAACATAAAGTATATCAAAGATTCAAAAATTTAAGATGATGTTAATTTTTAAAATTGTTACTTCTGGTATAACTTTTTCCTTTCTGGACATGTAGATCATAGTATAGCTTGTTTAATAAAGAAGGAAGAATGAGAGGTACCTTAAAAGTAAATTGACTCAACCACTCATGTTCTTGAATGCAAAATCAAACTCCAATTTTGTGCACAATAGTTATTTTAGGGAAGGGAACATATTGGAGATTTCTCGTTAGCATTGTGTATGAGGTGTGAGTGGGAAGACAAGAAACTCTGCCAGCACAGCTATATTTAGGGTTTTGTACTGAAATTTCCCTAGGCGAAAGGCCACTGGTGATGGGGGAGAGTGTGCTGGACCAACAGGACGTGGAGCTGGATTACTCTGTCATCCAAGCCAGCTCATCATTAGTGCTTCTTTACCAGAGAGGGAGCAGAGCACTGAGTGAGTGTCAAAGGTTTCATCAAGAGTGAAATTTCTTTACCTTAATTCTGACTTGTTCTATAGAGCCTCTCTATTAAAATCTCCGGGATATGTAAAATATGGAGTGTTACAGAATATGTTTACCATTACAGCTGGAACTAATCGTCCTGAAGTGTATAATTTGGCTTCAGGTCGCTTAGCAGTTTTCTGTGAAAAGATATATCATATCTTTATATGTTTGCACATGACCACATATATTTTACTCAATGTGAGATGTGACATTAGCAAGACAACATACGTGATTTAACAGGGCTGAGCTCTGGATTTCTGCCCATTTTACTTTCAAAGATTGACATCACCTATTCTAAGATAATTCACTGATTCCTAATGGTAAGACCCAATCTGACCATATGGGAATGTCTGACTTAAGTTTCCAAACATTTGAAATTCACTGTAATCTATGGTGTGTATTTTTTATGTTTGGTAACTCAGCAAGACAAGCAGACAAGGAATAAAGAGGCCTTCATAAAAGGAATGTTTTTACTGCTGCAGAGCTTCTTAAACTATTTTACCATTTCCTCCCATATATCATAAGCATCTACTTGGGGTTGTTTTTACACACACACACACACACACACACACACACACATATACCAGGTAACACTGAAACTCAGCAATTATTTTTCGCTCCCTATAGTATGCATTCCAACTGAAGAATCAGGAGAAAAAATTATTCACATTCATTTTAACTTTCTATAGCTACGCAATTTCATATTCCCAAAGTTTATATGCTGCCACTCTAATTTCATCAAAACATAACCTTAAAATCTGAAGCACTTTCCAAAGCCATACACTCAACAGTCAACAATATTTATTTATCCATTGCCTCACTTAAATAAATATGACTTTGGTCAGCTTTTCCTTGTATATATGAACATTCATAATTCCAGAATACATATCATTTTGAAAAGACACTTAACTGAGTCTATGAAGGGACTGAATTGCTAAACAAATGAATACATTGGTAAGATATATGTGCATGTGTGTGTGTATGTATTTCTTTAAAAATCTTCAAACATAGCATGGTATCCTGTGTAAAGTGGTTTGTAATTATAACTTATTAGTTAATTGTTTGGTTTATGGTATTTCTTAAGAAAGATTCTACTTCTGAATACAATGCTGTTACTAACAATGTATTACAAATCATTTTCAGAAAAAATAACAAATGCTGTTTAGATCAAATCTCTACTGATAAACAAAAATAATACTATTCTACAGCTTGAAATGTTTAGATCATTCATTCAACAAATATTTGTTCAATGAATATCTACAACAGTCATGATAAGCATCTGTTACAGCTAGAGATAAAAAACTGAGCAAAATAGCAAGTTTATATTGCCATGGAGACTAAATTTGATAGGAAATGAGCTCTAGTTATATCATCTTGTTTTGTTTACTTCTAGTCAGTATCATTAGTCTTTCCATATTTAAGAAAAGTGAAAAAGTGAAAGTGTTGGTCCCTTAGTCATTCAGTAGTGTCCAACTCTTTGCAACCCCCTGGGACTGTGGCACACAAGGCCCCTTTGTCCATGGGATTCTCTAGGCATGAATACTGGAGTGGGTTGCCATTCCCTTTCTCCAGGGGATCTTCCCAACTCAGGGATCGAACCTGGGTGTCCTACATTGCAGGTAGGTTCTTTACTGTATAAATAATGAGGGAAGCCCATATCTAAGCAAATAAATTCTTTAATATAAGGAATTAATATTTCATAATACTGCATTGCAGAAAAGCTGATTATCATGATTCAATATTTCTATGTGAAACAGATAAATGGAAGATGAGGGAATATTTTGTTGTCCAACTGAAATATGCCATCTGAAAAATTTAATGAGGGTGTGTCAACAATGTGCTAAATCCATATAAGGACAAAAACTTGTTAGGTAGGATAAGCAACAAGGGGAGGCCTGACTGAAAACTGACCTCTAAACTCCATCCCAGGCACACCCAGGAGAGCTCACAGAGAGCCTACAAGATAATCACAGAGACTTTTCAACTTCTGCACAGGTGACTTAGGCACACAGTGGATACAAAATAAGTCAAACTGCCTTATAGAAGGCAGTTTGGAGCCCATAATGGGCTTGTGAATATTTTACATCTAATTATAACAGAGTGAATTATGGGAAGACATATGGGAAGGCATAAACAACATAGCCTACTGTGTTGTAACTTGGAATTGTCAATTGGCCTTGAGCATATGCCCTCTGCATTCCCTTTCATTGATTGGTGGTGACTATAAGCCCTACTTTGCACTGGGCATAACAAAAAGGAGCAGACTGGAAGTACAAAAGGGGGAAACCAAGAGGGATGGACAGGAAGGATGAAGAGAGCTCCTTTTGGGGTAAGCCTGCTCACATGTCTTAGGAGTGTCTGTCTAATAAAGTATCTGTCTGCTTGAGCTGACTGAGCTGTAACTTGTCAGTTGTTTTTAACCCTTTAGTCCAATGCTCAAAATTTTTGTTGTGATGAATTAAGAACCAAGGAAGAGAAATAAACTGACCTGACATTCTGAAAAATTTAATCAGAGTGTACATCAATAATGTACTAAATCTGTATAAACACAAAAATTCTTGCTCTTATCCAGTGGCATTTTTTTCTTCATAATGAGAACAGTAACAGGTAGGAAAGCAAATAAACAGAGAAGAAAATTTTATAAGGAAAATGGATTCAAAATATAGGTTCAATATGAGGCCACTTATCTCCTATTATTGGCATCTCCCAAACGACATTGTAGGCATTCACAAATTACACAGCAACTCATGCAGGATACACAACAAGGACCTTCAGAAAGGCAACCAGGTTTCTGAATGTTGCTGGGTGCTCTTTGTACAATGTGTTTTCTTTCTTAACAATTATGAGCCATGAATAGACCCAGAGATCCCACAGAGACTGTGACAGAACTGTGTTTGAGCATCTCCTGTGGAGGACGGGTCAGCAGTGGCCTGCCGCAGGGGCAGGGGCTCTGGGTGCGGCAGACCTGGGTATGGCATAAGCCCTCTTGGAGGAGGTCGCCATTAACCCCACCATAGAGCTGCCAGAACTTACACAGGACTGGGAATTAGACTCTTGGAAGACACAAACAGAACCTCGTGAGCACCAGGACCCAGGAGAAAGGAGCAGTGACCCATAAGAGACTGACCCAGACGTGCCCAGGAGTGTCCAGGGGTCTCCAGCGGAGGCGTGGGTTGGCGGTGGCCTGCTGCAGGGTTGCGGGCACTGAGGGGAGCAGTGCATACATGGGACCTTTTGAAGGAGGTCCCCATTTTCTACATTACCTCCACCATAGTTTGGGCCCAGGTAAATAACAGGGAGGGAACACAACTCCACTCATCAACAGAAAATTGGATTAAAGATTTACTAAACATGGTCCTGCCCATCAGAACAAGACCCAGTTTTCCCCTCAGTATCTCCAATCAGGAAGCTTCTATAAACCTCTTATCCTTCTCCATCAGAGGGCAGATAGCCTGAAAACCACAATCACAGAAAACTAACCAATCTGATCACATGGACCACAGCCCTGTCTAACTCAATGAAATTATGAGCCAGGCAGTGTAGGGCTACCCAAGAGGAATGGGTCATGGTGGAGAGTTCTGACAAAACATGGTCCACTGGAGAAGGGAATGGCAAAGCACTTCAGTATTCTTGCCTTGAGAACCCCATGAAAAGGCAAAAAGATAGGACACTTAAAGATGAACTCCCCAGGTCGGTAGGTGCCCAATATGCTACTGGAGACCAGTGAAGAAATAACTCCAGAAAGAATGAAGAGATGGAGTCAAATCAAAAACACCACCCAGTTGTGGATGTGACTGGTGATGGAAGCAAAATCTGATGCTGTAAAGAGCAATATTGCATAGGAACCTGAAATGTTAGGTCCATGAATCAAGGCAAACTGGAAGTGGTCAAACAGGAGATGGCAAGAGTGAACGTCGACATTTTAGGAATCAACAAACTAAAATGAACTGAAATGGATGAATTTAACTCAGGTGACCATTATATCTACTACTGTGGGCAAGAATCCCTTAGAAGACATGGAGTATCCATCATGGTCAACAAAAGAGTCCTAAATGCAGTACTTGGATGTGGTCTCAAAAATGACAGAAAGATACCTGTTTGTTTCTAAGGCACACCATTCAATATCACAGCAATTCCAAGTCTATGCCTCTACCAGTAATGCTGAAGAAGTTGAAGTTGAACAGTTCTATGAAGACATACAAGTTCTATGAAGACATACAAAAATTTCTAGAACTAACCCCTAAAAAAGATGTCTTTTTCATTATAGGTGACTGGAATGCAAAAGTAGGAATTCAAGAAACACCTGGAGTAACAGGCAAATTAGGCCTTAGAGTAAAGAATGAAGCAGGGCAAAGGCTAACAGAGTTTTGCCAAGAGAATGCACTGGTCATAGCAAACACCCTCTTCCAACAACACAAGAGAAGACTCTAACCATAGACATTACCAGATGGTCAATACCGAAAGCAGATTAATTATATTCTTTGCATCCAAAAACGGGGAAGCTCTATACAGTCAGGAAAAACAAGACTGGGTGTTGACTGTGGCTTGGATCATGAACAACTTACTGTCAAATTCAGACTTAAATTGAATAAACTAAGGAAAACCACTAGACCATTCAGGTATGACCTAAATCAAATACCTTACGATTATACAGTGGAAGTGAGAAATAGATTCAAAGGATGAGATCTGATAGACAAAGTGCCTGAAGAACTATGGGCGGAGGTTTGAGACATCGTACAGGAGATAGGGATCAAGACCACCCCCAAGAAAAAGAAATGCAAAAAGGCAAAACGGCTGTCTGAGGAGGCCTTACAAATAGCTGTGAAAAGAAGAGAAGCAAAAAGCAAAGGAGAAAAGGAAAGATATACCCATCTGAATGCAGAGTTCCAAAGAATAGCAAGGAGAGATAAGAAAGCCTTCCTTAGTGATCAGTGCAAAGAAATAGAGGAAAACAATAGAATGGGAGAGACTAGAGATCTCTTAAAGAAAATTAGAGATATCAAGGGAATATTTCATGCAAAGATGGGCTCAATAAAGGACAGAAATGGTATGGACCTAAGAGAAGAGGTGGCAAGAATACACAGAAGACTATATAAAAAGATCTTCACGACCCAGATAATCACGATGATATGATCACTCACCTAGAGCCAGACACCCTGAAATGTGAAGTCAAGTGGGCCTTAGGAAGCATCACTACGAACAAAGCTAGTGGAAGTGATGGAATTTCAGTTGTGCTATTTCAAATCCTGAAAGATGGTGCTGTGAAAGTGCTACACTCAACATGCCAGCAAGTTTGGAAAACTCAGCAGTGGCCACAGGACTGGAAAAGGTCAGTTTTCATTCCAGTTCCTAAGAAAGGCAATGCCAAAGAATGCTCAAACTACCACACAATTACACTCATCTCACATGCTAGCAAAGTAATCCCCAAAATTCTCCAAGGCAGGCCTCAAGAGTACGTGAACTGTGAACTTCCAGATGTTCAAGCTGGATTTAGAAAAGGAAGAAGAGCCAGAGATCAAATTGCCAATATCCGCTGGATCATTGAAAAAGTGAGAGAGTTCCAGAAAAACATCTATTTCTGCTCTATTGACTATATGGATCACAATAAACTGTGGAAAATTCTGAAAGAGATGGGAATACCAGACCATGTGACCTGCCTCTTGAGAAATCTGTATGCAGGTTAGGAAGCACCAGTTAGAACTGGACATGGAACAATAGACTGGTTCCAAATAGGGAAAGGAGTATGTCCAGGCTGGTTATTGTCACCCTGCTTATTTAACTTATATGCAGAGTATAGCCAACAGAATACATGAGAAATGCTGGGCTGGATGAAGCACAAGCTGGAATCAAGATTTCTGGAAGAAATATCAATAACCTCAGATATGCAGATGACACCACTCTTATGGCAGAAAGCGAAAAAGAACTAAAGAACCTCTTGATCAAAATGAAAAAGAGGAGAGTGAAAAAGTTGGCTTAAAACTCAACATTCAGAAAACTAAGATTATGGCATCTGGTCCCATCACTTCACGGCAAATAGATGGGGAATCAGTGGAAACAGTGACAGACTTTATTTTTTGGGCTCCAAAATCACTGCAGATGATGACTGCAGCCATAAAATTAAAAGACGCTTGCTCCTTGGAAGAGAAGTTATGACTAACCTAGACAGCATGTTAAAAAGCAGAGACATTACTCTGCCAACAAAGGTCTGTCTAGTCAAAGCTATGGTTTTTCCAATAGTTATATGGATGTGATAGTTGGACTCTAACGAAAGCTGAGGGCCAAAGAATTGATGCTTTTGAACTGTGGTGTTGGAAAAGACTCTAAGGAGATCCAACCAATCCATCCTAAAGGAAATCAGTCCTGAATATTCATTGGAAGGACTGATGTTGAAGCTGAAACTCCAATACTTTGGCCACCATATGCAAAGAAGTGATTCATTTGAAAAGACCCTAATGCTGGACAAGACTGAAGGCAGGAGGAGCAGGGGACGACAAAGGATGAGATGGTTGGATGGCATCACCGTCTCAATGGACACGTGTTTGAGTAAACTCTGGGAGTTGGTGATGGACAGGGAGGCCTGGTGTGCTGCAGTCCATGGGGTCACAATGAGTCGGACATGACTGAGCGACTGAACTGAACTGAACTGAACTGAATGACCCATGAATATTCTTTACACACAATTAGTAGATCAAGTTCAAGTAATTGATAAAAACAGTATACCTTCTTTTAAGATTAATGTAAAAGGCACCAAAAAAGTCAATAGGATAATTATGGATAATAGGATATTAATAGGATAATTAGTTAATAGGATAATTATGTCAAATTACATATAATATGTTTACATTTGATATGTTAGCCATTTTTAACAGCTCTTCATAAGCAGTGATGTCATTGCTTAGTTTTCCCAGCAGAGGGAAGCATAGCCTAATTAATTTTGTTTTCTGTAAAGGGTTGAAGTGTGAGGAATGGGATATACTACAATTTTACTTCATTTTAAATAAAGATTGGTTGATATTTCATCATTAAATAAGCAACTTGACATCTTTTAGAAAGCAGAAAATGAACTTGATCCAAAATCCCCCGGTTCAGGGGAATATCCTACTGGTAAATCAGTGTGAAGCCATCCAAACTATCTTTTACTTGAGTAGGATACTCAGGAAGAATGTACTGGGTCTATACTATCAGCATATAAATGAAAAATTTGCATGACTTATTTTAAGACTGTACTTTCTTCTTGGATATATTTAAATGAATATATTTGTTGCCTACTACTCAGGTTGCAACTATATATAAAAGTGTATACTTAAACCTGACTTCTTTTGGTTAATTTGAAAATTGAGCATCAAGTCTCATAAGGGTCTAATATCTTGAACTTATCCACCTGCAATAATAAAATATAATTCAGTGCTTTGTGTTCATTATAATTTTCTTCCACAAGATGTGCTTTCTCTTCAGTTGCACTTCTCTAAGTATTCTGGCAGAGGTGTATAACTTGTATCATATATATTGCTGCTTTTGGTTTTATCCTAGTGCTAACAGGTTGAAAGATTAAAAATGTTGTAACTTACCATGGTGTTGTAAGTCTGAACAGTGGGTCAATGGATCTCCATTTCTTATATCTTGCCGTCTTGTGCGTCTAAAACAATTATATTTAAAAGGTATTACTGGTATCTCTGTTCCTTCTTGGGGATTTGTCATAAGAATTGAGAAGAATCAAAATCAATGATCCCAGGAGTTTATTAGAAGAGATGAATATACATATGATTAAAAGAGTTTTTAAAGCAGTTCATTATACCTGTAAGAGTAGTCTCCAAGATGATCAAAATGGAAAATAGTATATAAATGCACTAAATAAATAACAGTGCATTAAAAGTCTCAAGGTATTGATAACAGGAAATTCATGGGTTCTTTTGCTACTGAATGTCAATCAATAAGAACCTAACATCTAAAAAATTCAAAATTCTTAATACCTTAAATTCTGAGGAAAAAACAAAATATAGAAAAGCAACCCATTTATTCAATGAATAGAATTAATTTTTTTCCCTAATCACTAATGAAGGAGTAAGATTGAAAATTAAAAATATGAATTTTTGTCTTAATATTTGTACATAATTCCTTAAATTAATTTTTGTTAAACTTTGGTATTAAGATAAAGAATTATATTGTAATTTAGTCTGTAATTTTTCTTTTGGTTGCTATATCAACCTTTTTTTTTAAATAAAATACTTCTTTTATGATTACATAGTTATGATTACAAACCAATTTATTTATGAAGTGACTAAAAGGACAAAACAGCAACAAATATTAAGGAGCAAGTCTCCTTTTATGAGAAAGGTGAGAGAGAAGACGAACTTACCTCTAAAAGAAAAGCAAATTTGCTATAAAACCTGAAATTAAATTCTCCTGCATTCTACTGCTCAGATAATGTTTGTTATAGTACATTCTGGGCACCTTCTCTCTACAATTTGCTAACAGTTAACTGGGAATAAGGAGGTTGTCTCCAGCCATTGTGGTGCAAACATGGTGTGTAGTTCAAGTAAAAGGCTAAAAATGGAGACTGCTTGTGGGTAAGTGACTGGAAAAGACCGGGGACACTTGCCCAACTGTATACTGCATCTATTTTAATGGGTATTGTCTTGCTGCAAAGTTAGTTACCAACCCTGAAAAAAGTTCTCACAAAGGCCACTGAGAACTGCAAACATGGAATTTGTTACTGTATTCATAAATTTAGAAGTCCCAAGTATTTATAAATTTCTATTTGTAGTATTGGTGACACTATCAAACAGATGGTGCACATTTCAAAATTGAGCCAACAAAAGAACTTGTGAAACACGAACCACAAAGCATTTGGGACGGAATTGCCATTTAAGCTTTCGAAAAATGCCATCACAAAGAATATATAAATTGTAAGGCCTCTAAACACCCTTTTCAAAGACACATGAAATTGGATTAGGTAAAATCTGCAAGGCACATCAAAAATGTGTTAATTGTAATTCCTTCAATCTTGGATTCTAGGTATGCGGTAAACATTTCAAATATATAATAATATCCAGGTTTTAACTTATTACAGATTTAGTTATGATGTTATTTTTATATTATTTTTCATTAAGAAAAGCTTAAAATTCAAATGAATTATTACTAAATTAGGCAGCTATACATTTCACATGGAATGAAATTAACACACATTTTTAGTTCAAACATGAATTCCACTTTTAAGCAACAATTAAAGTCCTCTAGAGCTAAATGACTTAAGAGGCATAAAGCCTTATTCTTAATTAATTTAATTTTATTGCTGTGAAAATATCATATTGCTATTTATTAATATATTTAAGGTTTCTTTGATCAGTAACACATTATCTCCACACTAAGTTTTTGTTTTAAATTTAAACTTCCAACAAAGTCGATAGGTACATGAAAGTAATACAAATACGTTTTCTCAATTCTGAATACTGAAGGCTTAAGAAAATTGAGTATTTAGTAAATGGACTGGTTAATACATTTATGTTTAATATTATTATTAACAAGGTAACTGTGTTTTAACATATATGGACAGAATATATGAAAGTTTTAAGTTGTAGATAATTTAACACTACAGTCAATAATATCTAATGTGTAATCAAAATATTTAATTAGATATTTGGGTTATTTCTTTTTCCTAATATTTTCTAAAACATTTAAAATGATCCAAATGTTGTAGAACACATCTCATTAGCAATGAAAAATGTCATGTTCACAGCTTCTTGTAAAACATTAGTTACAATAAAAAACAAAGCCAATTTTACTGCCCTTGTAATGCATCACTGTAATAATACTAATTTCTATTAAATGTTTCAACAGGTTGATGTGCATACCGTTAATCTTTAGATTTGTGTTAGTAAGTATTGTATATTACTTTCATCTGTCATTGCTTGTTTCTTAAATATTGGTGAATATAAAGGAGAACAGGTAGCCTTGAGTGAGTAGTAAAGAATACAGCGAAATGCTTATTTTGCCAAATTAAGATGGTGTTTTTGTTTTCTACAACGAAAGTAAACCCAGTTTGTGTAGAAGTTTAGGATATGTCTAAGAGTTCCCTGAACTATAACACCTTGATTTATACACAGAAAAAAAGAGATGATGTACTTATATGAAGAAGTTGTTCCAAAACTGAAATCAGATAAGACAAATGTCGAACAGTGTATTTATCTCTAGCAGTCCCCCTACCTCTTTGCAGTAGGAAAATAGCGAGAGCAGGAGGCGCCGTCCCAGGCACAGTAAGGGTCTCGGGCGAGGCAGCACTCCGCACAGGCTTTCCCGTAAATATCGCATCTGTGTAAGGGCAGCTGTGTGAGCCCTGTGGCGGAGCCAACATAGAGCTGTTGCTGTGGAAAGAGTTTACTGTTAGGACAAAAATTACCTTGTTTTTTAAATATCTTTTTCCTTAAAAAAAGAAGAAAGAAAGAAAATGTTATATTTTAGCAAGCATACATTTATCTTTGAGGGTTTAAAATATTTCATTTCTGGTAATTTTTTTCAAAGGCCTGGCAGAAAATGTGACCATCTAAAATACAGCAAGGTCAAAATCCATATATTTGACTGAAACAGGGATATTTTATAAGGGAAGATAAAGGAAGACAGGAGTAGTTACATGTCAATTAAATCTCATGAAAATAAAAAATTTTTAAACGACATTACTGAGCAATGTAAAGTTCAAACCTTCAGTTTGCTCTTAGCTTGCTTTTTAAACTTCTGCTGTTTATAATTCTGACTAACCAGATTACCTACCCTGCCATGTATTCTGATTGGTTTTGAGGCAGGGATCTTTTGCTTTCGACTCTTAGGTACTTTCCCTTTCAGTCTGCCCTCCTATAAGAAGGGGAAGGGTGAAGTTTTGGTGCTTGTATCGGTAAGGAGCTTTGCTCAATTTTAATCATCTTGCCTTTGCACTACCTCCAGAAGACTACTTTAAACAAAAGTACTCAATTAACTTCTCACTCAAAGATCATCATATAAGGCAATCAAGTACACACTGGTTGGTGCCATGGACTTGAACAAAAAGCTTGTCAAAAAAGTGGGATACTGAGTATCAACATATCTGGTTTCTAGGTCTTGCCTGACATTAACTCTCTGTTGATCTTGGGATGTTCACATAATTTTCCTAACACTTAACTTCCTTATTCATAAAATAAGCATGTTTAACTAGAGCTTCAAAGTATGCATCCAAATAAAACATCTATGCTGGCGTTATTCTCAATGAATTTGAAGTTATCAAAGGAGCTAGAATTGGAGGGAAAAAAGTTTTCTAGCAGTGATTAATTTAGGTTTTCAATACAAGTTAAAAAATACCTTTAACAAAGTTGCCCAATGTAGCATAAGAGTTGCAAATTTATGTCAACACAAAATGGAATACAAATAAAACTGTTTTGTGATTGTTCTACATTTTACTATCACTATATAGTAAACTATATACTATACTAGCTCCCTTTTCTTGTACTAGATGATTGAATAATTATAATAAATATTAAGTAAAGGTGAAAAATTTTATGTACTGAAACACGATAGTACATATAAAAAAGACCCCAAAAGTGTATTTTAATTTCTCCACTATAGAAAAGAATAGTTACAGAAAAGCCCATCTTGGAACCATGGCGTGCTCTTTTAGTATTACAAGTTGCCTATCAGTAAGCAATGGATGTAATTCAAATCACATTTCTAGTTGGCTTTCAAAGATGGACTACATATGGCAGATAATGTTTGAATGAAGATAAAGTATCTATTAGAATCTAAGAAATTATTGAGGGTAAGGAGCATTTTATAGAAAATAATTATAGGCTTAAAGCTAACCAACTTACTTATATATTAACACAAAACAGGGGAAAGGGGGAAGAAATAATACAATAAAAACTGAACTATTATGGAGGTAGTAATCCTGATAAATATTACTTAACCATTTCAGTAAAGTGAAGAATATTTATTTTAAATACTATTCCAGTATGAATAATATTCCAGTAAAGTGAAGAATACTTATTTTAAATAATATTCCAGTATGGAATATGGCATACATTATAGATGTTCAACTTCTCAGTATATTCACCTTGTACTTTTATATTGTAAGATGCTATAAACCACAGCAAGTTAAGAAATGACAGCTAAAGTCTCCGGGAGTAAAAGATGAAATATTATTAAGTCTTTTTGTTGAGAGAAAATGAGACTGATTTGTACCCCTCTTACAGCATCTACAGAACCTGGATGTGATAATATTTCTCAAATTATGATCAACTGTTAACAGAGAACTTAACTAATGGAAAGAACTTTTTTCCCTCCTATTATTTCTCTCTTCCAAAAGCACCTTTAAAAAAATGACCTTAGATTGTATGGGGAGGAGGGGGGAGTAGATTTATGGAGAGAGTAACATGGAAACTTACAATATCATATGTAAAATAGAGAGCCACTGGGAACCTGCTAAATGCCTCAGGGAACTCAAACAGGGGCTCTGGGACAATCTAGAAGGGTGGGATGGGAAGGGAGATGGAGGGAGGTTCCAGAGGGAGTGGACACGGTGTACCTATGGCTGATTCTTGTTGATGTTTGACAGAAAACCAAAAAATTCTGTAAAAATTAAAAAAAAATTAAAAAATTTTTTAAAAATTAAAAAAAAAATTAAGTGGCAAAAAAAAAGAAGGCAAGAAATCTCAATGTGATAAAAAAAAAAGAAACCACCATAATATTTAAGTGATAAATTAGTTAAAATGAGGTAGCAGTATCTAGAAGCATGTCTGGCATTGGTGAATATTAGATAAGCCAAACCATATACTGTGGACATAACTAAAAAAGCAATTGAACAAGCTGGTCATACATAAGAAAAATATTTCTATGTCTGACCAATAACTTTTAAGAAGCATGAAAAAACTTCATACTTATAGATTTCTAAGAACATGGCATTGAGTAATAAAGGAGTTGTTATCCAAATAATAAATTCTACATCTGTCAGATCCCTTTAGCAGAAAATGGGAGAAATAATACCTGAGAAAAATATGAAATAAAAAATATGGCAACTGAAATCATTGTAATGAAAACCTAAAGTGCAATAAAATGGCAAAAACTTAGTACAATCAATGTAGTTTTCATTTTACAATTATTCCGCTGTACTATTAATGATTTGAAAATAAATTATGCCATCTAAATGAAATGTATGGGAGGCTTGCAGGCACCATTGAGCATAATCCAGTCACCAGCAAATAACCTGATGTGCTTTTTCTGCCCAATTTAACATCACCACAGGCTTTCTCACTATCCTTCTTAACAAGTTGCAGGTCATAAGCAGGATATGAGTCCATTTATCCATAAAATTAGTTGCAACACGTTTGTCCCTCTTGATACTACTGCCTCACTTTTAAAATTTCCATAAGCATAAAGGAAATTGAGTCACATCTGAATGAAATCAAACTCCAGTAATGGAAAATGAAGGCTAGAGTTACTTTCTTCTAACCTAGTATTTTAGGTTGATAAATTGTTTTTGTTTTTTGGTAAAATGTGTTGCATTTAATGGGCCATTCTTAAGGTAGGTTAAAAAATGTTAAAACAGAAACAGATGGTTTACAAAACTGAATGCAATGTAATTAAGACTGATGAAGTCCAGCAGAGAATAAGTAAATAGTTTTAAAAATCATTATAGGAAAGAATATCCCAGTCTAGCTCCCATCCTGGAACTCCCCGGATTTCCTTGCCAACATTTGACAATTTTTAGATTACAAGAACAGGTGAACACATACTTATGAAGTATAAGATAACAGTATCAGGTCAATAATATCTGCACTCTGGATTTCTCTAAATATCTTGGAGATTATCAATGTAGTTTGATACAAATGTGTTGAAAAGGTATCTACTAAGTTTTACCAGCACAGTATTTTAGCATCTTGTATGACAAAAAATAACATGGTTAGAGATAAAACATGTAAGTAAGATTTGCCATCAGAAATAAGATCTGCCAAATCAGGCTCATATTAAACAACTTTGTATGTGAGTTTTCACTTCAGTGAGTGAGAAGCTCCCAACTACTTTTTGACTATTTCTCCTAGGTTATTTAATAATTAATTTCAATTCAGGATCCAAGCCACTTTTTTAAAGTTAACTTTGATATACTCATAGAAAGGCTAGGTAACATTTTTGCAGAAAAGATAATTCATTAGAAGTTAAAATCATATTTGCTTTGCCATTATCATTCAGCATTTAGAATTCACTTGCATTTCTTAAGAGTCCTGCCAAAGCATTCATTCAACAGGAATGAGAAGACTATTAACATGCTGTTCTCAAGCTTTGAATTCAAGGAGTTTAATAATTTATCATTTGGCAGTGACTGTTTTGCTGTTTCCCTTTTTATTTAGCCAAACTAAATGTTTTCTCTAGCTCATACTACTGAAAATGTAAAATTAACTAAGTCAAAATTCTCCAAAGATACACTGTCCAGTGCATGATTTTATTAGCCTGTATAATAGTTTGTTTATACATGTAAATTAAATTATACATTTATTTGTATTCTGAAACACTCACCTATGTTATTTCAAAGGATATACAGATGAAAATATCAGTTATTACTGAGGAAATTATGTTACAATGGCCAAGAAAGAAATACTATAAATGAAAATTTACAATAAATAGTGATTTAAGAGGGCTTCCCTGGTGGCTCAGCACTAAAGACTCCACCTGCAATGCAGGAGTCTCAGGAGATCTAGGTTCAATCCCTGGGTTGGGAATATTCCCTGGAGAAGGACATGGCAACCCACCCTAGTATTCTTGCCTGGAAAATCCCACGGACAGAGGAGTCTGGTGGGCTCTAGTACACAGGGTCACAAAGAATCGGAGACGACTGAAGCGACATTGCATGCGTATGGTCTAATAAATATATTTCCAGGACATGTGTGTGTGCAAGGGTGCTAATCGCTTCAGTCTTGCCCAACTCTCTGCGACCCTATGGACCACAGCCTGCCAGTCTCCTCAGTCCATGAATTCTCTAGGCAAGGATACTGGAGTGGGTTGCCATGTCCTCCTCCAGGGGGTCTTCCTGACCTAAGGATCCACCCTGCCTCTCTTATGGCTCCTGCATTGGTAGGCGGGTTCTTTACCACTAGCACCACCTGGGAAACCCATAGGACATATATGAGACTGGTCAAAAGAATGAGGGCAATGAAATTATCTTTAGTTTTCGTTCTGCTAGACTTCCCTGGTGGCTCAGATGGTAAAGCGTCTGCCTACAATGCGGGAGACCAGGGTTCAATCCCTGGGTTGGGAAGATCTCTTGGAGAAGGAAATGGCAACCCACTCCAGTATTCTTTCCTGGAAAATCCCATGGACGGAGAAGCCTGATAGGCTACAATCCATGGGGTCGCAAAGAGTTGGACACAACTTAGCCACTTCACTTTCACTTTCATTCTGCTATTTATAGTAAGAATGTTTTTTTTTCCTCTTGCTTTTTGAACAGCTGTTAATAAACCTATAAATTTTGATGGAACATAAATACATTTATCTATTTGAAACAAAGTTAACAAAGTATAGATTACCAATTGTAATATATAATGTTATTACCTGCTTAGTGGAAAGCTCCATTGCTGAAATAGTAGTTGGTTCCTAAAGAAGAAAAAGAAAATGTGAAATGTTCAATTAGAAAAGTTACAGAATGCCAACATAAACTTTCAGAAAGATAACTTTAGTGCCTACAATAAACAATATAATTGGGAAAAATAAAACGTATGAAAGAAATTGCATAGACAAGTGTTCTATGTGAGCAGACAATATGTGCATCCTCCAGTTAAAGAACATCAAGAACATACCTGTGGATCAAGTTGGGTGGACTGCTCACTATGATAAAGGAGACTGTGGGGAGACTCAGTAAGAGAGAGATGGAAAGGACTTCATATGTTTTGGACTTGTGTGAGGTGATCTGAGGGAGGGTTCCAGGAAGTAGGGTATTGCTTTAAATTGGATGCTGTCACAAAGCAAAGGTAATTCTATGATTAGGTATCTTCATAAATTTTATTTAGAAGAAGGAAAAAACAGAGTGAAACTAGAGCAGTTGTTGGGAAAGTAGCAATCACCCACTAGGGCAGATAGGGAGATTGTTCATTTTTATAGTTTGGACAATGTTTATGTTCTTTTCTGTGTTCAGACATGATTACAGAATGGACTTGTTACTGTTTTGGTTCATCATGGTCTGAGAATAGCCCCGTCTGATGTTGGGGTTCTGTGAAAATTTGTATGTTCAACTGGAGAACACTGTGGCTGAGGTGAGAATGTCAGACCAGCTCCTAATAGCACCAAGGATGAGCTGAGGGTATAGATCCGGTTTCCAGCTGGCAAGAACTGCGCGAGCTTGGTTGAGATGATATTGCTTCATTATTATTAAAATGACTATTTAAGGTGCAAAGGTCTACATTCAGGTCTCTGCTGAAGAACATAATCTCTTTAATTTCTACCAACAGACTAATTTAGAGAAGTCATGACTAGAGAAGAAATAATCTCTAGGACACTTATTAAAGTATTCTGTTAAAGCCTATTATGAGCATATGTAGGCTGCATAAATAAATGCTGCTCTTTGATGAACTCAGACCACCAAAATACTATTTACCTAAACACGTTTGAGTATGTTCTCTTAGATTCATTTTCACGGAACTCCGATCCATCCTGTTTCACTGGTGGCAAACACAACACTAACAAGAGATGGCTTGGGCGGTTTTAGAGAAAGGTAATGAGAAGGAGGCTTAGACGGGATGAACAATATCCTAGACGTTCTCTCTCTGTAAGTGCCTGAAGTTATGTCCTGAAGAAATTGTAAAGAGTTGGACTCAGGCCTCAAACTGTGTGAATTCAAATGGTAGCAACACAAATCTTGTCAGAAGGTTATTAGGTGTGGTATAGAAACTATTTCTAATTTAATTTTCTCATCTGAAAAATAAATACAATGGTATCTGCTGCATAGGACTGCTATGATGATTACATCAATTAATAAATGTAAAATACTTCACAAACATGTTTGTCACATAGTGTTTATTCAAATCTCTCCTATCTCTCACATGCACATACATACACTCCACACACACACACACATTCCCATATCCTTCCTTTGCTTCAGGTTTTCTCTTCAGTGCTTATCACTATCTAGAAATACATATATATGACTTTTTAAAAGTATATGATTTATAGGTGATTTTATCTTGTGTCTTATGCATTTCTTCCTAAGCCTCAAAGTTCTTATCTAAAGGTAGGGAGGAGGACTGAGAGGAAGGAGGAAAAGCCAATAAAAAGGCTGGTCACATAAGTCACCACTGAGAGAAAATCTGAGGATAGTAGACAATGACTCTCTCAAAGCTATCCACTGAGGTTAGTACCAAGAAAAGTTACTCATTGCATCATTACAGGGCTGTTAAATCTCCCAGACCCCTAGTTGTGACTATTGCTTGCCCTTTTGCCTGTCAGAGAAGTATGGGGAAAAGAAGTGAAAGATACACAGTGGGAATTATAGGTTAGGCTGATAGGATGTGAGGATAGTGGAAGAGGCATGTCATGTTTTCTTAACTATCTTCCTTGCCCCAAGCCTTCCCCAATCGCCTACCACCCAGCGCTAATTTAGCACAAGGATTTTTGGCTGTTTAGTTCACTGCCATATACCTGGGATTGCTTATCCTACAGTTGTCCCTTGAACAAAAGAGGTTTGAACTTTGCGGGTCCACAAAGACATGGATTTTTTTTTTTCAACAGTTAATACTGCAGTGTTACACCATCAACAGTTGGATGAATCCACGCATGCAAAACCAGAGATATGGGGGGCCAACTGCAAAATTATACTCAGATTTTCCCCTGAACAGAGGGTTGGTGTCTCTAACCCCCAAAGTTGTTCAAAGGTCAACTATAATTACAAGTTTTTGATAATTATTTATTAAATAATGGAATGAACAAATGAATTCCCTACAAATTTCCCTCTTTCTCTCATCTCTTTTACTCTCCCTATTATACTCTGTTCCTCCCACTGAATTTGTATGAGATACAGGGAGCCATCTTTTAAAAAAAGGTTTTCCTCAACACGTCAAGCTTATCTGTATTTTATTTGAAAATAACCTGATTATTCTATACTCTCCACCTTTACTGGTTCATGTCTCACTCAGTGCCATTCACCCCTCTGCCCGCTGAGTCTAGGCCTTACTCTAGAGAGAAGTCCTATGATTTTCAGGAGGAGGGATCACTGACAACCTGTGGTGCTGAATGGAAGCTTTCAGTCTATTGTTATTACTGAACTTCCTGTTTGATATAGCACTAGTGACCACTCAGTTCTTGACTGCTTCCTCTATTTAGATTTCATTGTGCCTTGGAACTCTTTATTAACTATTCTTAATTTTTTCAAAGTTTTTTCTATCTCTAGTCATTCTTCATATGTTTGCCTTCCCTTACTGACTCCTATCCACTCCTCCTTGGATGCTACATTCTTTTTCTGATGGCTTATCCCCTCTTGTGGTTTTAATTACCTCCTATGTGCTACGGAATTGCAGATTTCCACTTTGAACTCTGATATCTAAGCTGAGCATAGAATTTTCTTAACAGATTTAAGACTACCTGCCTGAGACATAAGTGAGACAAATGACTTAGGATGTAAATTAATTTGATAGGATAATTTAGAATTGTCCCATAGTTACCCATTTTCATAGCTTAATGATATTAAAGGTAACAATTTCCTATAGGAACTATCAATCAGAAAGACAACTATGATGAAAGGAATATCTACCAATTTTCTCTATATAGAAATAAGATTTCAGGAATTTATTCCATCAAATCACAAAAATTAAGGGACCAAATCATTACAGATTTTTAGTTTTAAAAGACAAAACTGATTGTTGTATTTAAGTTTACATAATATTGGAATCAGTGAATCCAAACTAAGAATTCAAAGCAGAAAAATATTCCACAGCAGCTTCTTCCATTCCAACAGCTTCACAGGGAAAATGGTTATGTTGTCATGTATGTAAGCAGCTAGCATCATGGAGACTTTTGCAAAATAAATTCTATAGCCAAGGTGCAAGGAAAGTACTTCTTAGAGAATTAACAGGTAGTATGATTAAAATAAAAGTTAGCTACGTCTAGGTTCTTTTCAAACAACTTCAGTGAAACTATCTATAAGTGAAGCTGGTGAATTTTCACACATTTCACATACATTGACAATACAAAATTAAAATGTCTGTAAGGTAGACTGAAATGATCACTTTATATATAAATTGTAAAAGAAAACAAACCTCAATACATAAGAAACTCCACTGTGCCATATAATGATTTCAACGTTCTTAAATTAAGATCCTAGAATCTCTTTATTAAAAGCAGCTTACTTATATTTTAGGCCATGAAATAGTTTGGAATAGGATGTGCTATATGCTGTCTGTGGTTGAATTTTAACAGACAATATATTAAGATGACATCTATTTAAATAAGCTATTTTTTTTCCTGAGCCCTAGTTGGAAGTGAATATGACTTCCATTTAAAACAGATGTAGCTTTATAAGCATTTTTTCATGAAACTGGTTTTAATTGCAAATTTAACTGGAGTTCAAGTAAAAATGAAATTAAAAACTTAGCATCTTTTCAAGATTTTCTATGACTCTAATTTGCTATATATATATTTTTTTCAGATATTTTAAATCTAGTCCTTATTAAACTTTCACACTTGCAGAGCTTTTCAACCTGCTGATCCCAGGAGAATCAGACAGCGCTCCCTGGATGCTAAGCATGCTGAAGCTCCCTTAGAATGAGTTAACAGAATAGGTTTTGGAAAGCATCAATTATGTTTTACATTTGAATGAAAATTAAACTCTTTCATTTGTTTGCTCAGCTGTTCATGGAATACTGCATAAATTGGGTTTAAAATGAATGCATTATCTATGTAAATGCCTTGCAATCCTTTGCAGTCAATAGCAGTATAAATAAAATCCGCTGTACTAAATGCATTGCAACTTGATGTAACCAGCCACTGTATCAAAAGTAAAACCCTCCTTGGACTGGAAAAAAAAAAATCTCAAGTGCATAAAGTAAAAATCAGCATACTTCTAGTTTTCGTAGCTTTTGAATGTTTTTAACAAGGCATAGATTTAGAATTTTCAAGCAATTATTTTAAATGAGATTGTCATTTATTTAACTAGTTAATAACAGCTACAATTGACTAGTAACCTTAATTAGAAAAACAAACTGATGAAATGAAGAAGTTGAGGCTCAACTGACTTTAACCAATTTGTTTGGAATATCACAGTAATTGAGATTTAAACACAAGTTTATGTTACAAGTAATATTTGAAATAGGTTTGTGTCTTAGTACCTTAATACCATTTTGGATATATGATAGCTATTTAAAGTAATTTCTAGAGTCCTATGAAAATGAAAGTGTTAACTGCTCAATTGTGTCTGACTCTCTGTCCATGAAATTCTCCAGGCAAGAATACTAAAGTGGGTAGCCACTCTCTTCTCCAGTAAGATTCCTTACAGTCTGAGCTTCCTGGGAAGCCAATTTATTTCATCTCTTATTTCCCACTAAAATTTTACTCTAAAATGGAAATTTTATCACTGAGGAATATACTTCATATTATACTCTGATTGGGATTTGATTTTACCCAGAATAAAAGTGTCTTAGAAGTAACTAGAACCACTGGAATGTCCTGTGATTAGCCAGGGTGTTTTCCTAAAACCAACCTCAAAATGGCAATGGACACAGTACTGGCTTTAATTAGAATTTTATGTGAGGTTGGTTATTCAGTCTAGCAAAGATACATAATGACTATGGTCTCCTGGAGATGATATTATGGTAAAATTAACTGTCTGGTTGACATCAATGTCTTTCTTTTTAAAATCCAAGAGTATCAGATACCACCAGGATCCTAAATCTGTTCCTTGTCTATTTACCTTGTCAAATCAACATAGTGCTTCAGTTAACCCTTTTAAATTTTATATTAAATGGAGTAACTTGCAAGGCTCAAATAAAAATAAGGAAACTCTAACATTTCTCTGATAGTTTCAGTGTATATAGAAATTGCTTTAATGTGTTGTGTTTTTTGCCCTCCTTCTGCAAAATTAAACAAAGTTTGACAGTGAAATATTCCAATTGCTAGACCACAATATATGTATGAACTTTGCTTGATAGAATAGAATGTTGAAAGTAAATATTTCTTTAAACTCTGCCCAAATACATTTTGTCTACTTGTGTGTCAGAGAAATAATAATGACAGCAATGCATGGCAGAGAACATGGGAGAGAAATGGAATATTTATCTGAGGAAGATGCGTCCCTATGTTGCAAATAATCTTTTCATAAACTCATAAACAATCATTTCCATGAAAGCATATTATTACTTATGTTAGGCAGTTAGAATAGAAACCAGGAGTCCAAAAAATAGCGGTGGCTAAAAGACAAGGAAGGGAAAAGCCCGAGAAAATAGAACAAAAGAAGGTCAAAGGAAGGTCGGAGGGCCGGACTTCAGGTAGAACAACACTCCTGACCAAGCCCAATTTGCATAGGACAGGCCCAGGGGGAAGAAAAAAACATATAAAAAGAGGAGCCAAAGGGCTCTCTCTGTCCCCAGCATGCATGCGCTCTTTCTCTTTCTCTCTCTCCTGTGCACTGGGGCGCTCTTCTCTTTGCGTCTTTGGGTTGACATGCCCTCATGCCTCAAAGGTGGATTTTCCTGTTATTATCTAAATAAAATAGAGCCGTAACACTGAGCTGTAACACTGATTTGTCTAAGAGCTACAACATGGTCTGTTCGAGACCTGAGAGCTATAAAACGGTCTGTCCAAGACCCAAGAGCTGTGACACACCGAGGGCGGCTTTAATGTTTGTCACTCCAAATCTTTGTTGTGACAAGACAAAAACCAAGGAGCATACACTCGCCTGACACTTATTTATACCTAATTGTTAAAAACTGATAAAAAACCTCTCTCATGGCATCTTAAACCATGCAGAAATCATTCAGTAAATTATCACAGGTATAATTAGATTGTGTAATCCTTTGGAAACTGCAAAACACTAATAAAATCTAGTAGACATTAAATATTTGTGCTTGCAAGGTTGTTGGCTCCCCATCTCTGAAGATTTTGCTGAAAGTCATTTAACAGTTTGAAGTAGCATTTTTAAACTAAAACTTGTTTTGACTTACTAAAACAAATCTAGATAAGATGTGCAATATAAACTTAAAATCTCAGAGGTACAAGGAATGAAAAATAGCTAGAATACAGCATTACTACAAAATTATATATATTATGATTTATAAAAATCCCAGAAAATGATTAAATGATAGAAAAAAGAACCTTATCATTTAAATGGCATGACACAGCAATGCAGTTCTACAAGATAAAACTTAACTGCACTGATAATAAACCAGCACTGGAACGACGAGGGATGACGTGTCAGAAAGGGTCTCTGAGCTGGATGAGGCCAGAGACCATGTTCACAGCGTTCACCCCTGATTCACCAGAACTCAGCACTGTGCCAGGACAAAGCTGGACATATTTGTTTAGAGTTGAACTAATAAATGAAACTTGTTATAATCATATACAATAACCAAAGGGGAATATGCAGAGGAACCATGACAAATCCAAAAGTAAAAGATTCTGGAAATAATTAAGAAATTCTAAAGTTAACATAATATTTTAGTATCTCCTATAACTTCATTTGCATGGTGGTGGCAATATAGATTTCTAAAAACAAATAACTGGTAAAATTTTTTCTACTAGAAAATAATGTGGGATATAATCAAGCAGGATAACTTGTTGCTGTTCTTCGCTTATCTTCCTCATACTCTGGCACCTCACTTTAAGGAGGGTCTCCCTAGAGAAGACTTTAAACTCCTTAATTTTTCATATTTAATTTTTTGCATAAATACTGATTTCTCTATTCATTTAGCAAATGCTGGTTGAAAACATATTTTAGACTCTGGAGACCCAATAATGGATATAAGACAGAAATTTATATATCTGCCTCTTAGTGCCCATAATTTGTTTGCTAAATCTAAATGGATTCTATATGATGACACAGTCTATTTGGATAACTGTATTTTTGAATTTGTAGGCTAAAGTATCAATGTGTAAATTCTGAAATGGGAGGCAGTGAAAGACAGGGATTAGTCATCATTCTATAACAGACAAAATAAGGTCCAAGTCTTAATTTTAAAAAATCATAGTAGAATTATAATGATTGTGTGATTTTAAGACTTAAACCAAGGATTAGCAGAGAAAGCTACTGTAAATGCAGCTTATATTCACTGTAGACAAACTAAAACAAATACAATTATATTGACGATAAGATTCTGAGCACAGTAACTAGCACTGTCCTGGATATTCCACAGATAGTGTCTCTAATTCTTCTAGCTTCCCTGTGAGACAGGTATTATCTTCCCTGTCTATACTGATGGGAAAGCTCAGATGTACTGTTTGTAGTCCAAACAGAACTATTATATAGGTATGACTCAAGAACCTAAGACCTTCCCAGTAGAACACTGCTTAGTCACTACTAGGTGTCTGTGTCATGATTTACCAGTTACATGTTTCAAAGCTAATTACAATTTTACTTGAATCAATATCAATTCAGAACTTGCCATATTTTACTTTATTTTTTCTTCAAACAATTACTGAAATAGGGAGCAAGAGCTCTATTGAATTAATAAGTACAGGGTTAAAAGAAGTCTTGGGAAGATTTTTCTTACAATCAAAATGTTTAATCAACTGAAAACTTCAATACAGGTGCTTCACTTTATAGATAAAGTGTCTTAGATTCTTGGAGACTAAATGAGGTAATTTTAAGTTGTGAGACTAGATCTGACATTTCTCATTTTCTGTCCACTAAATAATTCAATTTATTTTTAGTTATAAATGTCTGATTGTTTTTACCTTCTTCTATCAAAAACTGAAATAACACCTTTGATAGGCATCATTTCTGTTTGTTTCATAAATAATTCATGTCAAGGTGTGCTTCAATTCAAACTTCCTCCTAGCTGATTTTCTAAAAGGAAGAACAGACTGTGTTATATGTTAAATTACTTTAGTGTTGTTCTCTCACTGCAACACATAAACTGCTGCCTCTGTCCCCAATCTCTTGTATAAACTTACCTGAGCCATAAGTGATTCACGACAAAGGGACAACTACCAGTACCTTTCTTACTTGTGAAGACTAAGAATTTGTAACAAATTTTCCACCAGTGATATAAAAACTGTGAACATTTTCTTTTGCTAACAAATGATTTCTTTAGAAAAATGTGGTAAAACAACTCACAAATAAGATTTTAAAAATTACTCAAATGTCTTCATTCCTTCATTTTGAATGTATTTCTTTAATACATTCATGGAAGTTATCTGTCACCCCAGTTATACCATAAAGTGTGAAAGAACGGCTTTGGGAGGTGGGAGGCACACAGAGTTTGTTCAGTGAGTTAAGTTACATTAATAGTATAAAATGTAAATCATATAATTTATCTCTGAGAAAACAAAATATGAGCCAAGGATATATTTCTTTACATTTTTAGATTTAACTAGAATTGAAAGTTCAAGGTTTATTTTGACTAGTGTCTGGCTTTTTAATTGACAAGCTAATTAGAAGGGTATGCTAGACTACTTGTCCATACCAAGATCAGTGTGCAGCTGTCCTGGGGGAAGGACATACAAGTGAACTTGTCGACACTTGAAATTAAACAGCACTCACCTGAAAAACTGTCATTTCTTCAAGCAGAACTTCTTCTAAATCATGCCAGGTCTCCTTAGGAATTGAAACTACTTTAAGAACAGTTCCAACATCTTTGAAAGAAAGTAGAGAACACCACAATTTAAACAGATCTGAAGAGAGTTTAGTGTTAATAAATTATATCAGTAATTGAAAAGAAAGAATGACATTTTGATGTCAGCATTTTAACATTTATTTTATTGTTATAGCATTAGTAATATATATTCAAATGCATTTTATGAAACTAGATAAAATATAGTTATGGAATAAAACTAATTGAATTTTTTAGAAATATATGAAGCTTTGAAGGTGGCTTTATTCTAAACCTGTGTAACGAATATATATATATATATATATATATATATATATATATATATATATAAAATAAGCATTAGGTTGGATTATTTTTATTTTTAATCTCAATTATCAGGTGTCTCCAAAAAAAAGCTAAATTAAAAATAGTATCAATTTGACAGTATGGGGTCTTCTCAAAAACTAAAATCAGAACAACCATACTCCTGGGTACATATCAGAAAAGAGCCAAGAACACTAACTTAAAAAGATACATGCACTCCCATGTTCACAATAGTATGATTTACAACTACAACAAGGTATGCACATAACCCAGGTGTCTGTCAACAGATGAATGGATAAAGAAGATGTGGTACATGTATATACAATGGAATACTACTCAGCCATAAAAACAAAGAAATTTTGCCATTTATAGCAATATTGATGGACTTGGAGGGCATTATGCTAAGTAAAACGAGTCAGACAAACACTATCCATCTTATATGTGGAATCTAAAAAAATACAACAAACTAGAATATAACAAAAGAATAAGCAGACTCACAGATATAGAGGACAAAATGAGTGGTTAACAGCGGGAAGAGAGAATGGGGGAGGGACAGATGGGGTAGGAGCAAAAAAGGATTATTATGGGGTTATGTGGAAATCATCTGTGTGAAACTCTTGAAAATTTTCAAGCACGATAGAAACTGAAGAATCTTTCATCCAATAAGAAATAAAAAAGAAGAAGAATTACACTTTGACATGACAAGTTTTTCTCCTTCTTGTCATGAAATCAGGAACTACTATCAATATTTAATATTCAAGCAAAATGGAAGCAATGTTGCCAAGCAACAAAAGTAGCTGAACTTCAGAGCCTGACTGCTCATCATCTTCCCATGAGGAAGCCTTTAGTACTTAGAGGTGCCTAAAAAGACAGCTCAATGACCATTTAGTGCTAAATGATAATAATCTGACTTCTCATAATAAATACTGGATTACTTATTAGAGTGGTTTTTCAATAATTGGCCTAATCAATTTGGCTTTGGTTTAATTAACATATTAACATATTAGAGTGCTAAAAAAATTCAAATTCATCACTATAAATAATAAAAACTGTTAAATAGAATACATTTTAATAGAGATTTCAAGTACCGTTTATTCATTACTAAAAGATACAAAGTGTTTTAATGATAAGAGTTGCCACTTTTACTCTAAGTTGGGTTATGCTCACTTGTGTCTGACTCTTGCAACCCCCACCAGCATTTCTGCCCAGGGAAGTTTCCAGGCACGAATACTGGACTGGGTTACCATTTCCAACTCCAGGGTCTCTTCCCAACCCAGGGATCTAACCCACATATCTTGCATCTCCTGCACTGGCATGCATATTCTTTACCAACGTTACCAACTACACCACCTGGGAAGCCTACTAATTTTCCAGTATTTAGAGATGCATTCCTATTCTTGATAGAAGAAAGAACAGGGATTTATTAAATTCAAAAATTTGACTCTTTGACATTCCATTTCGTCAGATGATCAATTATTTTTAGATATGGATGGCTCATTTTAATCAAATTTAACAGACAAATTATTTGAGAAGAAAAATCTTGTCTGTAAAAAATGTTACATCATAAAAATAATTCAAAGTATTCATACCACAGATAACTGTTTTCAGGGGATCAATATGATGTGGTATGTGAGCTCAAGAAAGGCTGCTAGTGTATCCCTTGTAAAGTTTTTTTAAAAGCCCTCTTTTAAGAGGGTCTTTCTATGTTTACAGGACCTTGGACTACTCATAACACCAAAGATTAAAGGTAAATTAGGTTAATCTACTCTGTGCCTCTGATCGGTCTCCAGTATCCAAACATAACCTTATCTGTGTTCCAGATCAAGTTTTACTGAGTAGTATTTCAAACAATTTCACACAAATTGAATCAGATTACTCAACCAGGATCAATGTGCAACTTAGTTAAAAGGTAAAATTACTGTAATCAATTTACTTTGCTGACAGATGACCCTGCTCTGTGCTGACCAATAGCCATCCACAACATCAGATGTTCAACATGCTCATAAAATTGGTTCCATTAAAGACAGCTCGTGTCCCAAGAAGAATTGAAAACTCATGCTTGGATTTCTTTGGTCAAACTGCCAGAAGCAAGCTTTTGCTGCACTGACAATGAGTGGGGGACTTTTCAACATTAAAGGCCAGAGGTGAAGAAAAAAGCAAGTGTGACTTTATCGAACAAGCTTAACTACTCTGTAGAGAGATCTAATTATAATTTGACATTAAATGACAAACTAATATTTATTGAAGAGAAATCCAATCATCTTATATTTTCTCAAGATATTTATAACCAGAAGTTCATACTTGCAATTCATTGACTTTTACTGAACTCCAAGTCTCACTGGGATTCTTTAATTTGATAGAGAAACTTTCTCCCTCATAAAAGGAAACCATAATGTATTGCTCAGAATCTGACACTGTTACACCTGATAACATAAGTATTTCACAATTTTGTTATAAAACTTTAAGTCTTCAAAGCACTTACTGCACAGGTGCCATTCCCCTACAGTTAATGCAATTTTTTTTCTCTGTTTTTCACCAAGGGAAAATAAATGTTATTACACAAGGTTTCAGTGGAGCACTCACTCTGCTTCCCACTGATTTATGTCAGTTAACATTAATGGAGACCAGGAATTTATTACCTTGGAATCTGACCCTAAGTAGCAAGTTTCAGATTTGTAACTGGTGCTTTCAAAATAGTATTATTAAAGAGAGTAGGGGGGAAATAGAGTAATATGTTATAATAGTAATGGAATTCATTCTGAAAATATACCTACCTACAAAATACTTGTTTCCAGGCACAGAACTGGTAAGATATACTGTTAAATTTATACAGCAATGAACCTAAAATGTATATGCTGATTCCTTATGTCCACTTTGTTGCTTTTCTGATGAAGTTGGTTTGCTTTGTTTCTCATTGTATAGTAAACCCACTAAACAAACTGTGTTGCCAAAATTTATTTTCTGGAAGATTTTTTGCACTCTATGATAATTTTAAAGTTCAGATAGTTTTGTATCAATATATTCTAGAACATTTAATGACTGTCTTGGGAATTTTATGCATGGTTTGAGCAATATCTTTGTCCTGAAAAACCTCTGGTCAAAAAAGAGTTATGACTCAGTTATAGATGCTGACTCTTCACCTAATCATATCTTCACCTGATTAAATTGACCAACTTTTGACTGAAAAGGAAATTTAAGTTAACAAGGTCAACTTGTCTAAAAACATGACACATTAGAATGGGACAATGTTCAGGGGTTTTTTTTAGTCATTTATTAGAGGTTAACTATACCTTGAGCCTGGAGAAGGAAATGGCAACCCACTCCAGTGTTCTCTCCTGGAGAATCCCAGGGACTGGGGAGCCTGGTGGGCTGCCGTCTATGGGGTTGCACATAGTCGCACACGACTGAAGCGACTCAGTAGCAGCAGCAGCATACCTTGAGCCCCAGTTCGAATCCTGGGTTGGGAAGATCCCCTGGAGAAAGGAGAGCCTACCCAATCCAGTATTCTGGGCTTCCCTAGTGGCTCAGATGGCAAAGAATCCACCTGCAGTGTGGGAGATCTGGGTTGGATCCCTGTTTGGCAAGATCCCATGGAAGAGGGCATGGCAACCCACTCCAGTATTCTTGCTGAAAGAATCCCTATGGACAGAGGAGCCTGACAGACTACAGTCCATGGGGTCGTGAAGAATCAGACATGAGTGAGTGACTAAGCACAGCATAGTATACCTTGAGAGTGACTATAAAACATTCCTTCAGTTTTTAGTATACTTAGTTAAATGCAATGTTCTGGAAGAACATTTAGAGCTGAAGTTAAAACATTTACCTGTTCCAATAAACATGACATCATACTGGCCATCTTCTGCATCCACTCGATCTACCACAATTTGTGTAAACTGATAATTTACATCTGTTTTGATCATTATCGGCCGGTTATTGATAGGAAATACTGGATTGTACATGGCTGGATGACTTCTTGCAAATGTTATAACGTCATCAGGAAGGTCTTTGGTAGAGTCAAATCCACCAAATGTTTTACTGGGACACTATTAAAATAAAGAGAATAATATCTTTTGATTACAATATAATGAATAGGATTATAATTTATACATTATATGGTCTCAATTGTCTAGAATTTAAATCTGCAATTTTTTAAATTTAAGTAACTGTTAAACTCAAAAATGAAATAATGTTACTTAAATTAGTAGATATAATACGTAGTATATATTTTCTAAAGATATCTTAAGTCTCAATGGGATGTCATCATTTCTCACCAAGAACTATAAATGTATCTAATGAACTCAGGGTACAGAAGTCTGATGCTTTTTATTAGTGACAATACCATCTACTTTACGTTATCAATGAAGAATTTGAAATAGTGAATGAAATATGTTATGACAATGCAATTAATCATTAGTTTAGAAAAAGTCAATCATTTTCTTGGATACATTCATATTTCCCTATGATATCATGCTAAACATAAATATGTTCCTTTCAAATTAAGAGAATATAAACTATTCTTTATTGCTTTATTTTAATATAACCCGGAAAAAATAGTACAAAACTACCAAAAATATAATTTCATTAATAATTACAGTAACTTTCAGGAACAGAAGATGTGTTATTCAAAGTGTTTACCAACTTGTATGGCACAGAAACTGACCAAACACGCTGGACCAAGCAGAAAAGATGACAGCCATAGAAAGCCAGACAGAATGCAGTGTTGCATACTGCCATAACATCACCTCTGATTTAAACGCTCCATTTAAGGCAATAAAACAAAAACAAGAAAATTCTGACTTTAGTCTGTGTCTTTTCATCGCATTTAATTATATGGCAAAAGCTTTTAGAGTACAATATCACCGTTTCTCACTTTTTTGCCTTACACTTAGGTAATTTCTGCCATTTAGTTTAAGAGTTTGAAAGCTGAAATGTAATTAAGTGGTTCCTGATCTTGCAAGAGGCTTAGAAGGAGAAATCAATTGTCTTTGCCATTACCTTGATACAGATCATTAATAATTCATGAGAAATGAAATAAATAAAATTTGTTTTGAAATGGGAAAGTGTCTATCTATCTATGAACATATATGTATATAGTAACCAGATACACACAGAATAATACATTAATATATCAGTTAGGGGATTTAGGGAATTATTTCTGTTTTAGTAAATTTAAAAAAATATTTATTTAATGAAATATCAAGTAGCTGTATAGCTGTATTAACTCCTCAAAGAAACAATAAAACGTATTTTATGACATTAATTTTTTTTTGCTTTTCTACCACCATTTAGAAATAATCTGCAAAAACTAAGAAATGTAAGATTGCACATTAAGAGATTTATTTATTTTAGATTTTTATCTTACAATTTGTCTCATTCTCTTGCCTTACTTTTATCACTGTATTTAGTACTACTTAAGCTGTAGGTTTTTGTTTAAAAATAAAGGAAATGCCATGCTATTGACACAGTGTTTGAAGGCCACTTACTGTGTTTTTCTCCAGCAGTTTTGATGGAATGACATATTCTCAGAAGCCCACTTTTGAAATTAATGGATTCATCTAAGTGAATTTTATTCACAGAGCAAGGTGCTATCTCCTCTTGGAAGCCCTTCTCTAACTCCTGGCTCAGAGAAGGAATTAAGGCCTTCTGCCTTCTGCCTCCAGCACTTGGTGCAAATTGCTGCCATGATTTCCCATGTTATAACAACTATCTGTGAATAATGGGTGAGAATTCAGGCTCTAGAACCAAACTGCCTGAATAGTCCTGGCTCCTTTCTTTGCCTCAGAGTCTTGATCTGTAAGATGGGGACAATAATTGGGCTACTGAATATAATAAAAATACATATATAAATAGGCCTGACACAAAATATAATTTTAATTGCTATTAATTCTAAATACACTGTAGACATCTTCACATCAAATACTCGGTAGCTCCAAATAACAGCACAGTATCTAATGAAAGACTTTCACCAAGTTTGTTGAAGTAAGCCCAGAGCAAGTGTATAATTAGAATATACTGACATTAATTAGTCACAGAGATAAAAACAGCTGTAAGTTATAAAACTGTCCATCAACAAAGTAAAATAGTTTATCATTAAGAAATAGAGTAAATATCATATACATTTTTATAAAACCATTTTTGGCTTCTTACAATCAATGGATATTCTATCTTGTTCATTTATTCTTCTGAAAATCTATTTAATTTTTTATTTACAAAATCCATCAATTTTTTATTTACAAGATCCACCAACTAGAAGCAATCTTTATGAAATGCTAGTAAGTTTAGTAATACAGAAAACAATTAAGATTAAAAGCATTCTATGTCCAATAAAATCATATAAAAACAGCATTTACTTGAATTAAACAATAAAACTCACGTGAAATTAAACAAACAATAAAATTTAAAGAATAAGTTTTTTCATCATATGAAATTATTTCCTTAAAGATTTTTAGGGCTAGAAAATGTTGCACTGGATGGATCCATCCACATATTTTAGAATTTCTGACATCACAATGATGACTTTGCTTACTTTTGACCATATTGAGCTTTTCTTTTTTTTCTCCCTACTTTAAACTGTAGGCTTAAATCTAGTTTTATTTTGAGCTCTGTCCAATTTTTTTGAGCTGGAGTGTGCCTAGGATTGCTGGAGGAGAGAGGTCAGTGAGAGTAGACAGCATCTGTTAAAATATGGGGGCACTGTTCCACGAGGTATTTTTATTTCTTGCATATCTTCTTTACCTATTTGAGGGATTTTCACAGGAAGAAAATACTGGTTAAAAACATTTTCCTCCTATTTAATGGGCAATTCTTGAGGTTTCACCATGATCAAAGAGAACAAACCCAGGTGTATCTTAACTGTCTCAGCTCTCCATGAAAGCCATTTTTACTATATCCCTTTCATAAAAGAAAATAAATAAATCTATCTGTTCAGTTTCTATTTCTCAGAAATTATGGGTAACAACTACTGGTAGGCACTGAAATTAAACACTGATGCCTCTGAAGAACATATCGTTAAATGTGGAATTTCAAGGTATCAGACAAAATCCTCATCTTGCTTTCATTTATAGTCTTGGAATCATTCTTTTATATAATCTGCATTAAATATGTGTTATAGCTGCTTTTTTGTTAAGTCTTCAGCATAAATGTATTCATTTCCCGTCTTGAACACCTAGGTCACTTACAGTTCCTGGTCGTGGGTAGGGGACTCTTCCTTGATAAGGCACCCACTGGTAGTTGGGACCATCCCTGTGAGCATATGGTCCAAGGAATACCCTTCTCACATCACTCATGCTATACATGCACACGGCTGACCCCTTGAAGATGTTACTAAAAAAGAGAACAAAAACAGAATTTCATTTTTATACAGTGACAGAGCTATAAATGCTGATTTCTTAAATTTCAGATAGCAATTATCAATACCTGAACACAAATTCTCAAATAGTGTTTAGTATTTTTAAAGCTGCATGTATATATATTTTAATAAGATGTAAGAGAACAAATTATGATTGCTCAAAATTAGAAGGCATGGATGAAGCCATCTTTAGTTCTAATGTGTGCATGCCAAGTTGCTTCAGTCATGTCTGACTCTGTGTGCCACTGTGGACGTAGCCCTCCAGGCCCCGCTGTCCATGGGATGCTCCAGGCCAGAATACTGGGGTGGGGTGCCATGTCTCCCTCTAGGGGATCTTCCTGACACAAGGATCCAACCCGCATCTCTCACATCTCCTGCATCTGCAGGCAGGTTCTTTACCACCAGCGCCACCTGGGAAGACCCTAAGTACTCATAGAATATATGTATTCATATCATAAATAGACAATATATGGTACAAATATATAAATTCATATCATGTTACTTCAAAAAATTAAGTGAATATGTCCAATCAAATTTTAATGGCTTTAATACTTACAGAATAAATCAGTGTTGGACATTCTAGTTTAATCTTTCTTTATGCTATCACAGTCCTTTGCAGTACTTTTCCTGACTTTTGATTTTAAATTATTTCCCTTTTAAACATTTATACATATCCAAATAACACTATTTATATGCATGTAAATATATATTTCTTTTAGCAACTCCAGGTAATATAAACTTTATGCTGAATAGAACTGTCAGAAAATAAGCACTGTTTGATTGACAGCAAGAGCTTTGAGGGAGATGAAAATGAGGAAAAGAGGAGGAGAGGAGAGGGGGAAGTGGAGAAGGAGGAGGGAGATGGAGGAGGTGAGGGAGAAGAAGGGTAAGCCCAAGAGAGAAGAGGAAAAAAAGATTTTTCACCCTTAGTTTATATCACTATAAACTGTTGACAAAACTCAGATTTCTATGCTTACAGTATTTTATATTTCATTCAAAATTTTCAAGTCAAAGCTATACATAGGGCATGGCATACATTTCATTGTTAAATTTATAGTAATGAACTTCTTTGCTAAAATTTATGTATAAAATGATTTACATCATGACTTATTTCAAGCACCCAAGAATGCACAAGAGCTCAAAGGTTAAGCCAACACTGTTCTTTCAAAAATATATTTTCACAAATATGGACACTTAAAACAGTGTCTAAAGTACATGGATTTTCTATGATAATAAAATATTAAAATGCTATTTACCTGGAAGTTGTAAACACTCCATATACAACTGGATTTTTAGGATCTTTAGAATTCATCAGGAATACATCCTCTGTTTAAAAATAAAATTAGGGAAATTTGCATTTCTGAAGGTCATGGCAAAGCCTGAACAAGTATACTCTATGCAACATCAACATCATTAGCTACTTACGCAATTCATCAAAATGAGTGTCGATGCCATTTGGGCCTGGCACTGAGCAAATGAGACGAGCTTTGAGAAATGTTGTCCATTTATTCACCAGACTTCTGTGGCCCCCAAAGTCATTCTGAATGGAGGGAATAACGGTTTTAAAAACTGTACATGCAAATGATAATTTCAAATATCAGTTTTATCCTCTCATCTTTTGTATATGAAACATACACAAAATGCAATTCCTCATTTTTCAAGTTGACAAATGAATTTTAAATGACTAGATGTAAGTAACTGCATTCTTATCCTACTGTTGGTACAATCTATTCATCCAAACCTGATTCAAGGAGTGACTTATAATAAATATCCCTTAGCATTAAACAGTCACTGTACTTTTTCCATTCTGTTACCACTTTGCAATGGACAGTATTACTCTTGTGTCTGTTTTGGTCTGCTTTAAGTCTCTCTCTTACGTAGTGAGATTTTATTCATCTAAGTAGGTGGTTCATGGAAATAAGCACATTTGCACATAGTAGTACTTAACAGGTATTTACTGAACGAAAGAATAACTGCATGCCTCATAACCCATACTCAAAACACAACACAAAAGCAGGCTAAGCATTAAATACTTTTATAAGTTCAAACAGTTGAAACAATTCTGACTTTACAAATAGCATGTTGAAAATAATATCAGAAAAATTTTAGTAAAGAACACATTCCAGAGCAACATATTGAAAAAGTAACTGCTCACTGAAAATGAAAATTAACTGTAACCCAATGTAGCAATAAATTCTATTATGATGATATGCTTTTACTGGTAACTTCTAGTCTTTTAAAATAGTATTTATGTGCATATTTTTGAAGAAATATAACTTTTCCTCAAAATTATAACACTGATTTGTATTTTGTTTATATGATTTTATTTAGTATAAAGTTTTTTTTTTTTTTAACCCTTGTAAGTAGTGCTTTTAATGATGCTCTATATTTTGTGGAGAAAGATTCTTACATATTCATATATCATTTGTATGTTTCCACATCATTAAAACTTATAATTTTCCAGTAGTTTAACATACTACAGATAAATAATTAAATCATGATTGGAGAAGAAAAGAGGTTACACCCCTCTTCTAAGATAGGAATTTGTAAAATTTCATTATTTTTTAAAAAATAATTTCATCTGAAGACAATAATTGACTTTGTCCTTATGATTTTCTTGAGATGACAGGTGCTTTAATAATATAATAACAGTTGGCTTTATTCATATTGCATATATACTATATTTTACAGTATAGAGGGTAGGAACAGTACTATTACCATATGTTCACACTATTTAACCCATAAGTATTTACTGACCAATTTTTTATTCTATCTAACATTACAATGCATCTCACATTCAATTTTGTGCCCACAGTATATGAAAGCTCACAGTTTCAAAATTATTTATGTGTGCTCTGTATGTGCACATTGGATGCAATAAATTTATAAAAATAAGCTATAATGTTTTTTCTTTTATATTCATACTTTAGTTATTTCCAACAAAATATATTCATTGAAAACTTATACACTGTAGGAAACTTTACTAGGTCTGAGAATACAGAAACTATTTTCCAAGGTAATACAAAAAAATATTTCCCTAGAATTACAAACTAGTATTATTTAATGTACTTGTGAAACAGTATGTGACAACCTCCACCTGCATGTTTGACTACGAGGTTATACATAAGCAACTGTAATATGTTTTTAATAGTTTTTGCCTTTTAAATATTTATAATGATCAGGCAGGTTTTTTAGCCATATTTTTATTATATTTGTACAAAGATCGGAAAAGGAGAAAAAAACTGTGATTAGACAAAGATACTCTCATTTTTTCTTTACCTCACCTTGCATATCTGACCTATTCTAGCATGAGTGGCTTTTCCAGTGTGTTCTCCATCTATTGCATTTTCACGGAAGAAAAAGTACACTTTGTCATCTTCAGGGTTGTCACTCTCTGGGATGAGGTGGGCACTAATGAACCTTGGATCTGAGAGACAAATTATAGCATATATATTAATTCAAATTGGGTAAATAAGATCATTCATTATAGTCTATTTTCAATTTTCTTTTAACTCGTATTTGACACATTTCAAGCTAATTTTCCTTGGTTCACTCTTTTTCAGCAGATGCAAACTGTTCTTTATGCATTTTAAAGTATGCTACAAATTACTTATGTTTCTAAAAATTTTTTTCCAATAAAAATCAGGAATAGGTACAGAAACCCTCAGTGTGACCAGATAATGCAAACGCATTATTGGATATTAAAATATTTTGTAAACTGTAAGAGCTATCAAGCATTACTTATTGCCATCATCATTGTTATTTTTTTTAAAAGCGTAAAATAGTTTAAATCACACTACCAGTAGGTCTATTCCACTTTCCAGTAAAAACTGGGTGAGAAGGGAGAGATGAGATTCCTATAAAACCAAGCAAAATAAGTTCTTTCAAGTTGTACCCCATCTCATTAAATGGGAATGTCATTTACTAGATACTCAAGCTCCAAACCCTGGCATCACCCTTGAGTTCTCTGTTTCTCCACAGAATAGGTCAGTGTGTACCTCTAATATGTCACTACTTCTCTAAACCCTCCTATATCTTTTTGAATCATTGGCAGTAAAACACAAACTCCTTACAGTAACAAAGCCATCTATGCCTGGTCCCTGCTACTCTGCATGCCTTCTCTTCTACCTACCCTTCCTTCCATACCTTACTCCTAGCCAAGCATACCAATCCCTTCCTGGTTCTCAAATAGGTTCAGTTCAGTTCAGTCGCTCAGTCGTGTCCGACTCTTTGCAACCACATGGACTTCAGTATGCCAGGCTTCCCTGTCCATCACCAACTCCTGGAGCTTGCTCAAACTCATGTCCATCAAGTCGGTGATGCCATCCAATCATCTCATCCTCTGTTGTCCCCTTCTCCTCCTGCCTTCAAACTTTCCTAGCATCAGGGTCTTTTCCAACAAGTCAGTTCTTTGCATCAGGTGGCCAAAGTACTGGAGCTTCAGTTTCAGCATCAGTCCTTCCAATGAATATTAAGGACTGATTTCCTCTAGGATTGACTGGTTTGATCTCCTTGCAGTCCAAGGGACTCTCAAGAGTCTTCAACACCACAGTTCAAAAGCATCAATTCTTTGGTGCTCAGCTTTCTTTAATGTCAAAATCTCACATCCATACATGACTACTGGAAAAACCACAGCTTTGACTATATGGACCTTTGTCAGCAAAGTAATGTTTCTGCTTTTTAATATGCTGTCTAGGTTGGTCATAGATTTTCTTCCAGAAAGTTATAATCAAACAAAAGTGATGATAGAAGAATAAATAAAAAGAAAGCAAACAGTATTTTATACTTATAGATATTCTCTTAAGTTGGTATTTGGGCATAAAAGAAGGCGTTATCAAGCATCTCAGGGTGCTCAACCTGGTGCTCTGTGACAACTTAGAAGGGTGGGATGGGGTGGGGGGTGGGAGGGAGGCTCCATGTTGAATCATGTTGATGTATGGCAGAAACCAATATAACAGTATAAAGCAATTATCCTCCAGCTCAAAATAAAGAAGAGTAAGTAAAAAAAGAAGACTCTATCAAGCATCATGGTTTGTCTCTAAAATATGTGAATATAATTATCATCTTACACAAGTGGAATCTAGTGGGAAATCAAGCAAGTTATCATGTACATTCATTGTTAAAAAGCCTTCAATTCTAGTATCTCTTTAGTACCTGACACTATAGGCACAGAGGATTTGGTAGCCAAATTAAATCTGACATAACTTCAGATATGACAAAAAGTACCATTATGCACAGAAAATAATAAACATATTAAAATAGAAAAAGATAATTGAAAAAAAACAACATCAATTTAATGTGACTTGTCTATAAGAAACTTAGATCATTATCTTGAATAAAATATTCACTCTAATTTCAAAATAAATCAGGTCTTCAGTTGATGTTTTCCAAAAATTTAAAAGAAGCCATTCTTTTAATATATTGAATTTAGAAAATCTTATATATATTTAATTTTGGCCCAAACCTTTGCTCACTATTCATTTTCTATTTCTCAGAAGCCCAAAATTTGCCTTTCTCTTCCTTGCCCCTCTCTGTTATTCTCAGTCTATTTCTCTCCTCTTTGGTAAATCCTCCTCTTCATCTAATACAGTCATGCTAATGGCCTTCCCTATCATTCTAGAACTTCTTGGCCTCCTAAACCTCCAGTTACCTGCCTATACAACCCCAGAACTTTCCTTTCTCCGTCTTCATACCTAAGCAAGGATGAAGAAAATCATACAGTCTTAGTAAATGGATGTACATACATTCAAACTACTTATCCTAAATTCTAATGTTGCTAAGGAATTATTTTATTTACTTTTAGTGACTTACTTTAGATTTATTACCTGCCACTGTTTAAAATCATTCACACTGTCTTCAAAATAACTAATGGATCATCTCTCAATTTATCCTCCAAAGATGGATTATTCATCTGCTGTACCGCTGAGACCAAAGCTGTTTAGTAAGAACTCCCTTCTCTTGCTTCCTTCCCCACCCAATCTTTCTTTTCTTCCATTCTGTGGAAGCGTGATTTCTCTTCCTTTATATGTCTAAGGCTTCTCTCTATTTTCTCTCAATCCAGTAATCTACAGACTTTTGGTTGCTCCAATAAACAACCTCCCTTCTTCATACAACCTCTCACCATTTGTATTTTCATTTATCAAATATTTCCTAAGCACTTGGTCTGTGCTCTGAATTGTGGAGGATCAGGGGAAATGTTTTCTGCCTATATGGTGCTTACTGTCTGTGAGAGAATAACAACAATTAAACACAGAAATTATTAAATTGCACATAATTTGCAAAAATAGAGAGTTTGAAGTGACTGTAGTGAAAAATGAAGGGAAAACTGATCTTGCTTTGATGGAATTAGGGAAAGTTTTTCTCAGAAGAAATGACATACAATTCAAGACCTGAAGAATATCTAGGAGTTTCCCAGGTAGAAGGGAACACAGGTGTGAGGTTACAGAAACCACAGAGAATTTTACCCAACAGAGGAGGGAGGTGGTCAGAGATGATGACAGAAAGTTAAGCCAAGGCCACAGTAAGAAGGAAGTTTATTGTTCAGTAGTTTATTTTCCTAATGGCTAAAAGGGGAACCAGTAAAGTAGTTTAAACCTGGTAATGACATTATCAGGTTTCTATTTTAAGAAAATCACTGGCTGTTGTAGGAAAAAATACATATATACTGAGGCAAGAACAAAGGCAAGGAAACTACTCTGAAGGCTGGTGAGAAATTATGGTGATGTGGACTTGTATCACAGAGAAGCAAACAAATGCAGAGACTTTGTGAAAGTAGAAAAAATGGGTAACGTTCACTGATAAGACATTGGATATGAGAAGTAGTAATAAAAATCATGGACAAATTAAAGAGACAGCTGATTGAAACATCTCGTTGGATAAGGATCATTTACTGAGATGTAACAACTGAGGAAGATAGATTTGAGAGTGGAGAAGGAAGACTGTCCCAGTGTAGTGCATCTTTGGTGGGAGATGCTTTTGAAGTTATCCCTTAGACCAGGACATACAAGAGTTCTTTCCCCATTGGTAGTGTTCTTAGCGTTAATCAACAGAACCACCTCATCAGCCAATTGATTACTCATCCTCCTTTGGTTATCATCAGCCATTGGCACAATAAAGCAGTCACATCTTTCCAAAAATTTTTATTGCTTCTCTGGCTTGTGCCTTTTTTTTTTTTTTTTGGACTCTGAACCTCAACTGTTAATAATCTAATCTTCACAATTTCCTTTGGGACTATTTTTCCTAAAATCCTAAATATATATGTTCCTTAAATTTCTTTTCAGATACCTCTTATTTCCTTCTATTCCTATAAATAAAGCCATCTCCTAGTATTTCTTCCACTATTTTAATATTCCTTCCACTATTTTAATATTCTTAATTTTATTATATTTTTAAAGTTTTTTCCTTTGGGAATTTATTCACTTTTGTAGCTTGAAGTATCACCAGACTACATCAGCCTTTCTTCTCTTCCTATATTCAATTCTGCATTTCAAAATTTTGGCTACAATATTCTACTTAGATATCTCATTGCAACTTAAATTCATTATGCCCAGCAAAGAACTCATCAACTTTTCTTTAAAAACTGTTTCTGTTCATACTTTTCCATTTTGGTTAATGTGAAGATCAGTACCTAGATATAAATGCTAGTTTACCTTAAATTGCCTCCATCTTCTGCAGGACTTCTGTTTTGTACTCTAAATTTATTTTCAAACTTATTCCTGCTATAATTTTCATTTCTTTTCCCTGATTTTATAGCATTAACTCTGCCAGCAAAACTCAGTCTTTTCACTTCACAGTTATATTTTTGGAATAATCTAACTTATACATGTATTATCTACTTCTTCTAAGGCATCTATCCATACAGTGCTACAGAAATAAGTACAAAAGCATTTATACCATGTATTGTCCCATAACAGATTTCAAATGTCATAGGATATGACTACCATAAATCAAGATGTGGCAACCAGAAAGGGCTAGAGGGCTGATACTATTCCAGGTCAGTAACAGGGCTAAAAGTAGATACTACATTTATCAATACATATGTTCAAGATGGATCATGATTTTGGCTCAGAGCTTTCTAGCAACAAGAGGAAGTGGGAAACCTTGTCAGTTGCATTATTCACAGTCTCTAATACAGACAATAAACTAAAGACAAGCCACACCACCCACGGACTAAAACCTTGACTTATCTTTCAGTAGAACCAGCCACAGTTTCCCTTTATTAACTCCTTAGCAAATCCATCTGTTTGTTCCAAAAAACACCACACCTACCATCTTCTCAGTCATTTAGTTCACATAACATGGAGGAAAATTTGCTTCTATCTCTTCTAAATCATTTCTTTTTTTTTTTTAAATGATGCTCACCATCATTTTTTTATGACAGGCATTTGTCCATGGTTTCTCCCTCTCTTACCTTCAGCTTCTAAATAGACCAAAAATTCCTCTAAGCATATTGTGAATCTATCTCACTGCAGCTACCTAAATGCATGCCCTTATCTCTTCTTCCCTGGCACCCACATTTATGTTTTCCCTGCCTGTGGCCTTACCTTCTTCAAACCACCTTGTACATTCTACCTCCTTTTAACATATAAACTCTTTCCTGGCACCTGGTGCATATTCCTCAATCAGAATCCACAAAACTCTATTTAATAATGTATTTTTTTTCCTCTCTATTCCTGTAAGCTGATCTTCCTATTTTTTTCCTATTTCTTCCAGTCTAAGGATAATTTCTCAAACAGAACACTACTCCTGAATGAATAAATGAAGAAACAGATGAATGAATTTGCTGAACTAAAATGTGCAGTTTTTTTTTTTTTTTTTAAGATATATCACATTTTACTGCTTTTTGACGTAGTTTGTTGAAGCTTGGGAATGAACAGAACTCATCATAGCTTTGACAATGTTTAAGTTCCTGGTTAAAGAAATTTTTAGATGTGCTTATTTAAACTACAACTATTTCTAAGTTATTATACCACAGTGGGTTTTCAAAAGGTTCTTCTGAAATGTTATAAATATTCTTTTAACTGAGAAGAAGCTTTTTGTTTTTGATTGCATCCCTCTGTGTTAGGTAACTAATGTAGTAAAATAGATTATCTGTTTCCAATTGTTCAAAATTAGATTTCATTAGCAGGATTAAAATATCAGAAAGCATGCCTTTTCATTTTATGAAGCTAAGAATAATGCATATATTAGAAGTCAGACATTACCACTGTCCTGCGAAACTTGGAGTATTCAATAACTTGCCCTGTCATCAAAAACACTGCATGGAAAAGTTTTACCAAAATTCATTTAGATTGACCTATTTTATTAGTTCTCTTTAGGAATCTAAGAAAATTCCTGGCATTTACAGAGGAAGTTACTCTACTTCCAGTTACTTCCAGCAAGCGGCAAGCAGAAATGAAAAACCCAAACCCACTAGTTACTTTTTCTTTTTAAATTTGTGTTCTGTAACCCAGTAAATCAGTGATTGCCTATTTCCAGATACAAATTCCTGATTTTAATATGGCCAAGTCCACTGAAAATAACAGACATGCACATACAGGATTTTTAATAATGTAAACAGTTACAATGCCCCTAGATACCTTTCCACATTGCAACTCTGTAAATTTCTCTACTCTGTAAAGTTCACAAAATCCCAAGTGAGAATGATTTAACAAAACCTTTGAGCTTGTACAATTTGAAAATATTTCTTGCCATGTGAAGCAGGAAGTTCATGTGGCTATATAGTAAAAGCTGAACATCAAAAGAAAGGGGCAAAATCCATTTAAGCAAGATCAAAGTGCATTAATCTTGCCAGCCTACAACTGCAATGTAAACACTATGAAGGGTAAATAGAGTTGGAAAGATTCTCTCATCTGAATAGCTTATAAATGGTATGCCTTTGGGGAAGAAACTTTGTCTTTACAGGTACTGTGCTACCTTTGCTATGCCCCTGAGCTTGGGGTAGAAGCTGAGCAAATAATCACATTTAATAATCTTGGGCCAATGCTATCATGTGAAGCATGGGGTCTTTAATCATGATAATAGCAATAAATGCTGAGTAAATGCACTTCTCTTCTCTTTTCCCCTTTATCTCCAAATGCTGAGTAAATACACTTCTCTTCTCTTTTCCCCTTTATCTCCTTTAGCATCCCTTGACATTCTTCCACACCTCATCCCACACATGGCATTTCTTGCAAAATTCACGTTTGGGCACCACCTGCCACTTATAACAGTACCACTCTGTTGAAATATTTTTAGCAGCTGCAAATTAAACTGTCCTTCAGGTGCAACCTCACACTTAATGAAAACGACAGCTTGGCACAGGACAGGCGGCTCCCTTTATGATTCATTTGGCATCTTGAGTTTATTTAAATTATGAACACATTTTGCTGCGCTCAGGATTAGGATCAGTCTGATTTGCTAGAATGGCCACATGTTGACCAGAATTTGGCTGGACTTCTCCCTTGTACCCACGAGTCCCCAAAGAACAAGAACATTCAAGCAAAACCATAGAAATATTTTTTCTGAAAATGAATCAAACCTACTGGATGATTAAGGTTTTGGAGTATCTATATTCCAAATGGTATAACATACATTGGTTTTCTGGGACATAAATTACACACAGTTCATTTGGATAGAGGATGGAATTAATGATTATAAACTCTGTTATGCAACTTTAAGAGGAATAGTTTCACACCACGAAACAGACGATCCTCTTGTAAAGTATGTTAGGGGGTTCTAGAGCAGAACAGAAGGAATAAAAGCCCACTGTAGAAAAACAGTGCTAATTACCTAACTCTGAATCAGTCCTGACACCATTTATAACAGGACAGGAAAGCGTGAAAATTCACCTAGTTCACAAATAAACATATAGACTCTTGTTTTCTTCACATTTAAAATGTGATTTCAGTGACGTTATGATTTATGAAGCAAAATCCTTACTAAATATACACCTTGAACTAACAACATAAAAATAAATTCTTACCTCACTGTAAGGAATCAAATAAAAACTGGGTAAAATGCGGCTTTTCCCACTCACTGGACTTGTAACATCAAAAAATCAATCAATGTCAACTAGCCTCAACTTCCTTATCTGTCAACTAGCCTTCACTTCCTTATCTCAACCCCTCAACCCACCTCTGAGGGGTGATGGAAGAATTACATTAGAAAAAAATATATATATATACATCTACATATAAGTGTGTGTGTGTGTGTGTGTATATCTATCTACCTACCTACCTATTTATATTCCTGTCACAGGCCTTCAAGAACTGCTAGCTTGTATAATTATAGAACATAAAAGTTTAGAAACATACTGTGTAAATACATGTTTAAAAGTTAATGGTAACGAAAACTTAGATTGCTAATGAAAGCAAACAGAAACGGAAGCTGGATGATAAGGAAGCTATAAACCTGCTATAGACAACTGAGAGGAACAAAGAGCAGCTGTAAATTATGTAAACTTTAAAACTTCATTTTTAAAATTAAGAAAAAATATTTCCAATGTCACAGTCTTAGACTTCAAAATACTTACAAGCTAACTAACAGAAAGTTGCTGATAGAGAAAAACTCTCACCAGATGAAGGCCAGCACACCAGGATGGCACCCAAAGTGACTGGTTTCTTTCCCTCTCAGCTCTGATGCAGCATGGGGCAGGGGGGAGGCCCCCAAAGAATCAGAAGACTGAATGGGAACTTCTAGCACATTGAGAATGCAGGGAATGCAGCATAAGGTCATCTCACATTCTTAGCTAACAGCCTAAGCAGAATGGATATATCATTTTTGGCTATGGAATAGAAAAACCTCTGGCTGCCAAGAAATAGGCCTGGAAAAACTTTTGATGCTTAGTTGGCTGGGAAATTATGAACAGCCTCCTTGGGATAGTTTAACCCAAAGAAAGGTTCAAAAGGAGTCATGCCAGGAAACAGAGAAGAGCTGATTAGGATGGAAGATGAGCACAAACAGTAAGTGAAAACAAAAGGTACTATTTACTTTGACCCTTCCTTGTCCTTTTTATACATTGTTCTAAGCCACACTCATCCCAGAAAGAAATCTGACATTAAGATCCAACAAATGTTCAAAATGCAAACTAGAAACCGGCAAAGCTAGGATGTGAACAAGACCTGAGTTTTTACTGTACAAAGCAGCATCAAATATTTATACCAATGTATTTTGTAATTTTTTAATATGTATCTCAGTTGCATATGCACATACATGATTTGGTTACTGTTTACTATTTTAATAAAGAGATCAGCTTTGTTAACACTAAAAATTAGTGTAAAAGCTTGATGCTTTCTACTACTTCAGACTCCATAAAGGCATTCAAGGTCTTCACTATCCACCTGCTATATAATTCAAGGCTCACCTCACACTGCATTTTCATCTGTATCCTCCTGTTATCATTCTGCATTCTTGAAATTTTCACTCTTAAATGACTGTATTTATGCAAATTCTATGTGAAGAATCGGACCAATTTTTCAAGATCCTTTCCTAATATTTTCCAAAAGTACTTTCTTTAAATTCTTCAAGTGGAAATTTGTCTTCTGGGTTTTCACAATATTTTGCTTAGATTTCAGTTAGGGTTGTTATACCATCTCACCTGCCCTAGATATTCTTTACAATGTCTTCATAAAGTTTTTTTGAGGCAGGGCTCTGTCATTCAATTTCAAATCCTAATTCTTAAGATAGTATATATTACCATTTAAATTCTTGCTAATTTGAACTCAACTGAACACTATGCCATTTTTATAATTGTTTTACAGTTTGTAAACTGCCTTCACACAGGTGATAGCAGAATAACTGCACAAAGGATACAGTAAGAGGCTATAACAACATCTGACTAAGCTTTACCACTGACTAACAGTGTGACCCTTAGCAAATTATTTAACATATCTGTTTCAAGTTCTCATCATAAGGTGCGAATACGGTGAGGCTATAAAGCTCAAATGACCTAATGGTATTAAAACACATGGACACAGAACAACATGCCATGTGAAATAAGAGGTGCCATTGTTTTCCAAGCATTGGTTACCCCTGCTTCAAAGTTTAGCCATGTGCTGTTCTCCAGAAATCATTTAAGAAGAGCACCATTGAAGTAAAAAAGTAAAGAGCATCTTTAAAAAATACAAAAGTGGAAGATAAAGGGCACAAACAAAGGGCAAATCCACAGCTCTTTTTTTTTCCCCCACATCACTTGGTCATAATGAAAGAGACAAAATGAGTCAGACACTAAGATATCAGCAGCCACATTTTTTTCCATACAAACTTAGACAAAGACACATGAATTCAAAAGATTCAAAAGGAAGTTTGATTCTCAATGTTGGGACTTAAACAGCTCTATTCCCCATCAAGCAAAACTGGATGTGCTGCAACATTTTTAGGTTCTCCCTTGTACTTTCTGCCAACAAATTTATACCATGCGTGTACTCATCACCTTTGCAATTACTGAATGATTATCATTTTTAATCACATTATATATTGGTAAGATTACAGGTGTGTATAATCATTATGAAGTAATTCAAACTATTTTGACTGCTAAAAGAATTTTTTTAAGTAGAGTTAAGGAAATATTCAGAAACGTATCACTCCCATAGTTGCTGCCTCTCACTTTCATTCATATAAATATATTTATATCCATCTTAATCAGTTTGATTCCCCAATTATAAGGGAATATTCTTTTGGGCCTGAGTAGCACATCTAGGTTGACTTTTGACCATATTTATTAGTACTGCACATTCAGCTTCTCAGAATAACTATCTCCATCATGTCCACACTTGTTCCAACTGGAAGCTCATCTTTCTCAATGCCACCCCATTTCTGTCTCCGCACTCTTCATCAATATTTAATCAGTCATCAACTTTTATTTCCATCCTTCTCCTAAATATTTTTATATCTATCTTTATTCTTCATGCCCTAGTTTAGGTCCTTAAAGATTTCCCACCCTTTAATAGCTTTCTGAGTTTCTTGTTATCAGTCTTACCTTGCTACATTTTTTTCTTCTATACAACACCAAGCAGCTTCATCAACATTCAGTTTGTTTTTGTCAATCCATTGTTTGACATTCTCCTTGATACAGTTTTGGTTGGAATATAAATTGTTCTGGCCATTTTTTATAAAGTCACACATATACCTACCCTATGACTTCCCAGGTGGCTCAGTGGTAAAGAATCCACCTGCCAAAGCAGGAGACACAGGAGATGTGGGTTCAATCTCTGGGTCAGGAAGATCCCTTGGAGGAGGAAATGGCAACCCACACCAGTATTCTTGCCTGGAAAATTCCATGGACAGAGGAGCCTGGCGGGCTACAGTCCAGGGGGTCGCAAAGATTCAGACATGACTGAGCGACTGAGCACACAGGCTACCTACCCCATGATCCAGTCATTCAATTCCTTGCTTTTTAACTGACAGAAATGAAAACTTATATGTCCACAATTAGACTTGAACAAGAATGGTTACGGCAGCATTATTAAGCTGAGGGGTCTATCTATCAGTAGAACAGATAACAGGATGTGGTGTAGCCCAAACAGGTAAACATTTCCCAGAATCATTTGAAAAGACCCTGATGCTGGGAAAGATTGAAGGCAGGAGGAGAAGGGGATGACAGAGGATGAGGTAGCTGGATGGCATCATCAACTCAATGGACATGAGTCTGAGTAAACTCCAGAAGTTGGTGATGGACAGGGAGGCCTGGTGTGCTGCAGTCCATGGGGTCGCAAAGAGCTGGACGCTGCTGAGCGACTGAACTGAACTGAATTTCCCAGAAATAATAAGAAACAAAATACTGATATGTGTAATTATATGGATGAATATCAAAAATATTAAAGCAAAGGACCATGTATTGTGTAATTCCATTTATGAGCTTCTCAACTAGGCAGGAATAATTATCGTAAAAAATTCAGAATAGTGGATTCCTCTGGGGATAAAGGTATGGGGATTGATTAGGAAAGGGCAAGAGAAAACTTTCTGGGGTGTTTCAAACCTTGATTGGCATTTAGGGTACAGAAGTATTTCATGTGTCACAACTCAATTTGTACTATACTTGTTATTAGTGCATTTCATTGTATATACATTTCACCTCAATAGAAAAAAATGAACAATACTGAACTCGGATCACTGTTAATCGTTTGAGAATGCGTGCTGATGTCTGAAATCTATTTTGAAATGACAAAAAAAATGGTTGATGAAGAAAAATGGATGGATAGATATGTGATAAATTATATAAAACTGTAAATCTGTAGAATACAGATTGAGAACAAATGTGCATCACTACCAAATTCTCTCAAATTTCCTGTATATGAACATTTTTCTTAGAAAAATAATTTAAAACTACTTCTCCGTCTCTGAAACTAAACATAATATGTTTTTCTTTACTTTCTGTTAAGGTGTGCTAAGACACATATAAGGACTAAGATAAATTAAAAAAACATAGCCTGTAAAGAATTATCATTATGGGTGGTAAGAAAATTACTTTCTTTTCTTTACTGATACTTATCTTTATAACTTAGTCATAAATTCAAACTGCAGAAAAATCAAGAAATTCAAGCCGTATAACTGAGCCTGCACTGAAAACATCACTTAGATTTTTACAGAGATGTAAATTTGTCTGATAAAATCTTCAGTGTATGGTTGATTTTCTATATCTAGATAAGATGTATGTTAATTTTACTTAAATATTGTGGTTTTTAACATCTTACATTCAAATAGGAATATTTTCATATTGTAATTGCCTACATGCTGTGGAAATGTTTGAAAAGTAAATTAGTAATAAATGTTTAGTTTCTGTGTTTTTTTTCTTTTTTTAAGAAATAACATGTTGCTGTACTTTTTAATCTTTCTGTCCTGCTGGTTGATTTATTTTTATCATGTATATTATACAATTATTTCTCTATTTTATTGAATTTCTCAAATTACAGATATACAGTATTGAGCACAAAGCAGGTTTAAAAAGAGTGACTGGAATATATATCTAACTTAAATTAAATGGAACTATCAGTTCATAGGACTACTTATCACTTCTTATGATCTGATACTTCTCTAATAAATGTGGTCTGCTTTCACTCTTTTACCTTGTAAACATGTTGCCTTTTTTATTGATTGTTGTAAAAGAAGCAATTCTTCAAGATTTAAATATGGGAATGATATAATTATATATCTTATTCTTTATAAGTTGAGTGATTTTTTTCCATTGCAGAATTTAGGAGTTGCATAATGATATTCTTTTTATTTATAGGCACATTACGAATAATGACCTGTAGGTCTGTTTTATATCATGATAGATATGGATTAGAAATAGTTCATGTCTTTAGATTTAATACAGTTACCTCAACTATAATATTTTTAGGCATGTCTATAATTTTTGACTGCTTATTCCTTCTTAAATGCAGAAAGTTGTAATATTTATAAATTATTTCTTGGATTAGGTCCTAAATAAATAAATTCATATCTATGCATCATCATAAAGTATCCTTTTATCATTTACATTATGTTTTTGAATTATGTCCCAGGTGGCACTAGTGGTAAAGAACCTGCCTGCCAATGTATGACATGTAAGAGACTTGGGTTCAATCCCTGGGTCATAAAGACCCCCTGGAGCAGGAAACAAAAACTTGTTCCAGTATTCTTGGGTGGAAAATTCCAAGGACAGAGGAGCCAGTGGGCTAGAGTCTATAGGATCACAAGGAGTCAGATACAACTGAGCACAAAAAGAGTTGGCCACAGCTGAGCACAAGTTTAGATTAGATGATTTGTTACTTACGAAGATCAGAGAAATTTCATGGTTGAATTTTCATTATCTAATAATGGTTACAAATGGATACACATACATATATAATGGACATATTCTTGAGATAAAAATAAGTTGGATATTGATTTTGATTATATTTAAACCTCAAGGACTTAATATAGACTTTTCCCCCAATGGGTTTCTATAAAATTGAAAAGATTTGGGAAAAAGGCAATTTTTAAAAATATTTTGTCATTACAGATGTTAACATTAAATGGAATATGTGTAATGCAAACCCTGCTCTCTAAAAACAAAAGCTATCAATGGATTCCGTGTTCCTAAAGTAATTACAATATTTTGCATAAAATATAAATTAAAAATAAATTTTGAGCTTGGATGAAGGGCCAAGGCAGCAAACTTTCATTGTCTACATCCAAAGAAAATAGAACTTGTTTTGTTTAGAAAAGCCACTGCTCCATGATAACAAATAATTTATATGCTCTTACTTAATCGATGACTTCACACTAAAACTTTCCCTTAGAGAGAAAATTGGTAGGGGTTCAAGAATCATGTTATTTCCTAACTTACTTCATTTTAAATTAGAGCACGTTTTCCTTCCCTTTGCCAGAAAGTTCATCAAATTTTTTATACAATGTGCTTACTCTGCTTTATTAAACACGATGAAAAAGTACATTTCAGTGAACGTGATTTATTTTTTAAATGTTTCAGTGTTTAAGCAAAGAGCTAAAAAAAGAAAACACACCAAAGAGATATAGTACAGGAGTGATTTAAATCTCTCAGAGAAGGAAGAAAAACATAGCAGTAACTCTTTTCAACTCTTTCTTCAACCTATAGTCAGATCTCATTCACTTGGTAACATTTAAAATAAAAGGAAAGATGTAAGTTTAAGATACACTTCATAGAAATAAAAACATCTTTTGAAAAACAATTATATAAAGAGAATTAGAACACAATTCTCAGACTATGAGAATCTATCTGCAAAAGACACATCTAATAAAAAACTGTTATACAAAATATACAAGGAACTCTTAACACTCAATTAGAAAATAAACAATTGGATTAAAAAATGGGCCAAAAACTTTGACATCTCACTAAAGAAGATACGAAGAGGGCAAATAAGCACAGAAAAAGATGTTCCATATCTTTGGGAAAATGCAAATTAAAACAATGAGATACCATGACACATCTATTAGAATGGCCAAAATCCAGAGCACTGAGGCCAAAGATTCGGAGCAATGGGAACTCTCATATTGCAGGCAAGTTCAAACGACACAGCCACCGGAGAAGATAGTTGGTGGTTTTTACAAAACTAAACATACCCATACCACATGGCCCAACAATCATGCTCCCTGCTATACACTCAAAGGAGTTAAAAAGTTATATCCACACAAAAACCTTCACATTATATTTATAGACGCTTTATTTAAAATTGCCAAAACTTGCAAGTAACCAAGACATGCTTCAGTAGGTGAATCTAGACAATGGAATATTATTTGGAGCTAAAAAGAAATGGACTATCAAGCCAGGAAAAGACAGAGGGAAAACAAATATATATTAGTAAGTGAAGGAAGCCAATCTGAAAAAGGTTACATACCATATGGTATGATTTCATAACATGTCATTCTGGAAAAGGTAAAAATATAGAGACAGTAAAAAGATCAGGGGTTGCTGGGATTAAGAGAAAAGAAAGAATGAAGAGGTTGAACACAGAGGGTTTTTGGGTCAGTGGTTTCACAGTGCTAGACTGACATACTTTGTACAATTACTGTAATAGCAGATATACATCATTATACATTGGTTCAAATGCCAAGAGGGAACCCTAATATAAATAGAAGACCTTGGGTGATAATGTGTGTGTAGTATAGGTATTAATACATGAACTGTAACAGATGTACACTCTGGTGGGGGATGTTGATAATGGGGAGGCTAAGCATACGGGGGGTAGAATTCTATGGAAAATCTCTGTCCCTTTCATTCAATTTTACTGTAAATTTACTAAAAGTGCTCTAAAATACCATGTCTATTATTTTAAAATAATTATAATAACATATACATTATTGGTATTCTTTTGGGCAGTAAGAACTTTAATTGTACTTCAATTCTTTCTTATCACATTAAGGACATGTTCTTCTACTCTTAGCTAACAAATTTTAATTAATCAGAAAATCTGATTAATTTTTCAACATTAAAAAGGTAACAGATTTTATTTTTAAAATATGAAGGTAATGAATGGAGAGGTTTCTACTTACTGAATCATTCCTGTAACAGTAGAATTGACTTCATGCATTTATTTAGAATATCTGGATACTCAAAAATACATGTTTCTAGTTTACCTTTTGTCTGATATTGATACTGGTGACACTATAGCTCTAGTTGACTTGAATGGCCCAAAAGCCTATTTATTCCTGATAGTCTCTCAGACATTTCTTAGAGATTTCATACAATTATCTCATCCACATATTTTATATGATTTGAAGTTAAATTGATACATCAAAACTTTGTCAAGAAAAGAACAGAACCACTTAAGTAACACAAAAATAAAAGCAAACATGTACTGCCAATTTATTTCTTTGGAATGTTCTTAAAATCCATGTGTACACAATTTCTGCTTACTTTTTTTTTCCTCTCTGAAAAGTAGCTCAGAATCTACATATAGCAACTGGTATTTGTGAATTTTAGTAATAGTTGTATTAAAAAACAAGTCAGTTCTATCCAATCACTAAAATTTACTTTGCCAAAACATTTCCGAATATGTAATCAAACAAAAAAATTTTACTCTGTGAAATAAAAAGTTAATTTTGTAAGGGAAATGGAAAAAGTTTCTTCTCCCTAATTTGCCCATTTCCTAGGACTTGGTAAAAGCTCAAGCTCTTTTCCAAGGACTGCATCCATTGGGGCTTTCCTCTGAGTTCCCTCTGATAAGGCCCCTGAATTCCAGGGAAAGGAAATATCTATTTCCACATTGTGGACTGATTCTTAAAATAATGATTTAGGAACCAGGGAGGATTTAGATCAATTTTTATTAGACACAGACCTTGGAAACTTTTTAATAACATTAGAGTTTATAGGAAGAAACTAATTATCTTGACTGAAAACCAGCAAAGTTTTAGAATTAACTCTATCACATTCTGATCAGAATGTGTTCTCAAAAATCTGAAAATTCAGGACCTCTTCAAAGAAGAAAAACATGCTCAACTGTGATATAATTAGCAGTTTCCATAGCTTTTGTTCTTTAGAGACAATAATAGTTTTGACTCTTGAAAATGTCTAATTATGTGGAGAAGGAAATTCAAAGCCCTAAAGAAGATAATTTACAGCATAGTTTTCAAAGTGATTAGAATTTGCAGAAAATAATTCTTACTATATACTCTGTTTAATCTTCAAGATTTTATTATCCCTTAAGAACTAATAATTCAAATTTAACACTAGCCACCTTTTTTGTACTTTCGTTTAATCTCAATATATTGAAAACAAACAATTACTGTTACTTTAACAAAACAACTTGCACTTAATTTGAGATTTTTTTTTTTTACATCTATGGATTTACATCTAAGGATTACATCTATGTACACTGGATACTAGAGATTTTTAATATCTGACATGCTGTATTATACATATAAATTATATCACATCCCCAATAATTAAAATTTAATGTTGCAATACAAATTTTAAAGTTGTAACATAAAATGTGTAATTTTTGGTTTTATGTTTGAATTTTATCTGTATATTTGCACTAAAAATCTTTCTATTTTTTTTTTTAACCGGATGCTTTTGACAAAAGGGTTTTTGGATTAGTCACTCAGTTGTGTCCAATTTTGCGATCTCAAGGATTGCAGCCGACCAGAGTCCTCTCTGTCCATGGAATTCTCCAGGCAAGAATACTAGAGTGGGTTGCCATTCCCTTCTCCAGGGGATTTTCCTGACCCAGGGATCGAACCTAGGTGCCTTGCCTTGCAGGTAGAATCTTAACTGACTGAGCCATCAGGGAAGTTTACAGGGAAATAATTAGTTATCACATATTTTAAATACTATGTTGCTGTTTTATCATTCAGTTTATTATTTAAAATAAAACATTATTAGTCCTAGTTTAGTTCAAGTGTAAAGAAGTTAACTCATATAAACCTATACTAAAAACAACTTTTTAAAAACTATCTGAGGCTTTTCTGAACCTAGAAGTCACCATCTCCACTACTACTTTAAAAAAATTCCTAACATTTAGCAGGACATGTAGCTGTGGGAGATTTAATGAGTTGTCATAAAGGTGCTTTGTTGTTATTGTTTAGTCCCTAAGTCATGTCTGACACTTTAGTGACCCCACAGACTGTAGCCCATGAGGCTTCTCTGTCCATGGGATTCTCCAGGCAAGAATATTGGAGTGGGTTGCCATTTCCTTCTCCAGGGAATCTTCCCGGCCCATGGATACAGTTGTATTAACCCAACACTGTCTTGGTAGATGATTCAAGCAGGGTAGGGTGGGTCTTATTCAGTCACTGAGTCAGTCACTCAGTCACATCCGACTGTTTGCGACCCCATGGACTGCAGCACACTGGGCCTCCCTGTCCATCACCAACTCCCAGAGTTTACTCAAACGCACGTCCATCGAGTCGGTGACACCATCCAACCATCTCATCCTCTGTCGTCCCCTTCTCCTTCTGCCTTCAATCTTTCCCAGCATCAGAGTCTTTTCAAATGAGTCGGTTCTTTGCATCAAGTGGCCAAAATATTGGAGTTTCAGCTTCAGCATCAGTCCTTCCAATGAATTTTCAGGACTAATTTTCTTTAGGATGGACTGGTTCGATCTCCTCACTGTCCAAAGGACTCTCAAGAGTCTTCTCCAATACCACAGTTCAAAAGCATCAATTCTTCAGTGCTCAGCTTTCTTTAATGTCAAAATCTCACATCCATACATGACTACTGGAAAAACCATAGCTTTGACTAGATGGACCATTGTTGGCAAAGTAATGTCTCTGCTTTTTAACGTGCTGTCTAGGTTGGGTCTTACTTGACTTACACAAAGGTCTTACCAGTGATTGTTGCTTAAAATTCCAATCAACCCATTCAAAGGATACACTTACTGGTATTTATAATTCTCCAACTGAAATGGAACCAAAATTTACTAATTTAATAAGGCTAAGGCTTCTCTCATGGCTCAGTGGCAAAGAATCTACCTGCTATTGCAGGAGACACGGGTTTGATCCCTGATCCTGGAAGATCCCACATGCCATGGAGCACTTAAGCCAGTGTGCCACAATTATTAAGCCTGTGCTCCAGAGGCCAGAAACGGAAACTTCTGTGCCTAAGCACCCTAGATTCTGCGGTCCACAATAAGAAGCCACTGCAATGAGAAGACCACACACTGCAACTGGAGGCCCCAGTAGTCACAACTAGAGAAAAGTCCAAGCAGCACAGAATAAATATAGTTATTTTTTTAAAGCCAATACTAGAATAATGACAAAGTTTAGATTAGACCACATCACAATAGAGTCTAAAGACCAAACACATACACACACCACACAAACATTTTTGTATGCCAATGTCAATTTAGTTGAGGTATAGGATTGCTCACTCATAGAATGTAACAAAACTGTTCTGTTTCTGTTTCTTCTTTAACAATCAAAGGTGTGGTATATTTTGATAGTTTAGTCCTTAGGTCTAATGTAGGATTTTGACAGAGTGAAGATTCTGCTTAAGTAGCTGTGAGTGGGCTCTGAGATTTTTGATTTCTAACAAATTCCCACAAGATGCCTATGCTACTACTCCCAGGGCCAAATTACTGGAAAAAAGGGTTTATATCAGCTAAGTTTTCAATGATTTGAGCTATGTATAAATGACATAATTATGTGAACTACTGGTGGACAGAATCCTTTAAGTGTGGCAAATCTTGGCTTTTTTTTTAAAAGTATACAACTATAATAATAAAATGAACATGTTAGAAAGACAACAGAGTTCAGAAGGTATATTTCATCTTGTTTTCAGTTGATACGTTACTATTGACCTCTTGTAGGTTACTTAAATTTTATTACTTATAAAGTTTTCTATTTCACAAGGATTTTGGGAAGATGAAGTAATTTTATAGGAAGCACTTTGAATAATATAAAACACTATATGATCACAGGATTTCAGTTGTTGATAATTATTTCAATTATGTCTTTATGTAAAAACATCAATTTTACAAATTAATACCTTAATTATTAAAACTTTCAAATATTCGGGGTAATAACACTAAACATCATGCATTTGCAGTACAGTGGGTGCAATTTAGAATCAGTGCTGTTTAAGTCAATTTGTGTTTTTGTTCAGTGCAAGCATTCCATTTCCTATTTTTTCCCTTGCAACTCTTCCCCACTGCTTCTGCTTTAATATTGATTCTATAAGATCTTGAGTACTAATATGGAATAGCTTCCACCTATATTCCACCTTTCAGACACCTAGTCAGGACTAATAAAGGTATTTTCTAAAACAATTTGATACTTTCAACTTTGCTTTTAGTAAGTATGGGGCTTGTTTCTCTTTATTTTAGTAACACAAAGAAATATTTTCTAACTTTAATATAGATTAAATTTGTTTTATTTTCTAGTGGACCTATGATTTCTATATTTTTCCATGGAATAAGAATTATACATACAACCATTGTCTGGGCAATGCTCTGAGCCCTTAATAATTACATGATGGAATAAATTTCTTAGACCATATAAAAAGACATGCTTATGTATATTATTAATTAGCTTAAAACACTGAGTAAAAGTAGATTTACTCATCTTTTAAAATATTATCCTTCAATTTGTTACTGTGCCCCCCTCAAATGTTTATAGAGAAGCTGTAAAATAAAAACTGCTAACATATGGCAACAATATAATTTATAGATTAATAAAATAAAATCCAAAGAAACAGGGAGATTATTTAACCACTGCTTTAAATAATCAAATGAGAAATTAAAAATTTTAACCAAATGAAATGTTTTTCCTCTTAGAGAGTGGGTCAAGAATCATGCTTATTATTAATGATGAATTCATTATTTTTACATATTTCTTTTAAATCTCAGAGACTAGTTGAAGTGACCTTATTTACTTACTTTTTGGAAAGCAGCCCAGAATTTCTAGAATATCTGTCTAAAAGCATTTAGAATTTCTACTGAAATACTTTACATAAAATAATATTGTTTCTGGTTTCTCTCTACTCAATTAATTCTCTCTAACCATTATCTCTTTTTGTCTTATTATTTTTGGGATGACTTTCCTTAAAAATTTATGTATAATTAGGGACATATTCCACTAAAATAGTATCTCCTAAAAATTGACAGTCATATTATATACAGTTTTTTAAATTTTTATTCCAATTGATACCCATCTTTTTTCCACAAAACTTAAAAAAGGGGGTTTCCAATTTCTTGGATTTTGAACTCTCTTAAACACATATTTTCTACGAGACAACTGTAGATGTAAGGACAAAAAACAGCCTCCCTCATAAGTTGTCAAATCTTGGTATCATTTTGTAGTAAAAGGCTCAGTCACTAGGTGGTTCTGATACTGAGTTAAATAAAGCCTGGAAATCAACTGAATCAAAAAGCTCATGTTTCACTGAAAGAAAAATGGATATACTTGTTCTTTTACTTTATGGGTTAAACAATGGATTTAAGATATTAAGACTCCTTGGACGTATATGCATGTAATCCCATAGACACGCTAAAACCTCCAGAGTTTCCCATTTGATAAAGAATTCTATTAGCATTATCCTGGAGGGCAGAGATCTCTCTTACTCAGCTGTTTCTTACAATAGTTCTTGGTACCAAGAGAGTGCTTAATGTGCACCCAAAAAATAGAAGTTGGCCAGAATAATATGCCATGGCTAGCAAATGTAGCTAGGTGTTCACTGTACTATTATCAGTGATCTAGAAGCACGCTGAATAGAAGTGCCGGGTACAGAGGAAAGAGTATAATTCTACTTTAGTGATTGTGTCGACTGATAAACTTAAGTTCTATACAAAGAGAGACGGTGTTGAATGAAATGAGAAAGGACTAGACTTGGGGAAAGTAAAGACATTCATTAAAAAGCAGAATATAAGCACACTGTATATAGTAATTAAGTATGACAGTTTAGTTCACCTAAAACTGATTTATTCTTAATGTCTCATTAATAACATCTACTTTACCTCTATCATGTCATATTATATAGTACTTGTTTTGCATGATAAGATATAAAATGGCTCATGAATTAACATACATTCCAATAATATTTTGCACTGTTCCAAGACTGAAAAATTATTTAATATGTATCACTTCTAATTTACATGATAAACTTCAGGGTTAGACTTCTAGATAGGAGACTCAATAGCATAGTTTAAGAATCTTAATTTAAACATGTGATATCATAAATTTTATTATAGTGACAGACAGTATTACTGTGGTTAAGTGATAATGACAATCTATTTAGGAAGCTACTATTAACCATTAGGAATTAATCTGTTCTTTATTTCTCTATAATTTTCATCTTTCTTTTCAGACTACATCCAAACATTGGATAGGTTAAGTTTTCTGAAAACTTTTCTCCCCCTTAATGATTTTAATCTCCTACGTTTTCTCATCCTAGAAAATATGTTGTAGTTCCAAGTAATCCATCTTAATAGCAATGACATATTCAGCTTCCTTAGTTGTATTGCAGCGTATTAAAGGAAGCATCATTTTGCTACTATTATCAAAATATTCTGTACTAAGTATTTGTGACATAATCTACTAACAAAGTATGATCCTTTCAAAGATGAAAAGTTTGGAAATTCATGAGTAGCTTACAGAGAGAATTGATAAATGGAATTGCAGCACATTTACACAAAATCAAAACTATTAAACTATTAAAACTATTAAACTGAGTAGAGATTTGGCATATCTTTATGACATGGCTACCCTCGTTTTTGTCGCTGCCTCAGCTCTATCACTACCAAATGATTTCAACACTGTAGGACATTAAAACTGGATCCTCTGACTCTCTACCATTCCTGTTCTCTTTCCTGCTGCCATATCCCTATCTCCAGCCAGTCTTTTCAACTCTGTTCTGCAAGGTGCTCTTACTCAGGAATTTGAAATGGACAAGAAAGGAAGTAGACATAGTTCCAGCTAAGGAAAAAAAAAGTGTAAAACCAGTTTACATTTTAAGATTCATTAACATACAATATCTTAAGGTCTCTCAAATCCAATTACAGTATACTTTTCTCCATTAGGGCACTAATTGCTTGATCAGAGTTGACTATATTACTTTAATATTTATAAAGAATGTGATTTTTCCCCTTCAATTTATTGAAAAGAAATCATCAGAAGTACAATAGTCATTAGCTTTCTTATGGGGAACAGTAATATCCCACAACTTCAATAATTTCTCTTCAAAATATTTAATATGATTACTGCATATACAAGAAAATCTCTGATCAAAGATATTTTATAACTTGCCAGTTCACCCTAGTATTATAAGCCAAGATTTTATAATCTAATTATTAATATGACTAGATGTCTCTTTAATTCATCCAAAAATGAGTAAGGCTTAGTGGTAATTTCTGTGTTTTGTTTTCTCTTTTCAGAATAGTGTCAATTTTGTTTGATTTAGAGGATTGTCTTCTAGTCCTGAAAAACATAGGTATAATGTGTTTATTTATTCTTATATGTGTTGATAAACTCTATAGGTGTAAGGTAGTTAGTGGCAATCATCATTTGATATCAATCTTGGCATTATTGATTTTCAGGATCACTGAGATTCAAGCTTACTAATTATAAATGGGTCAAAATACAACATACACGCCCCGCAATACAACTCTGTACTGACTGTCACTTAAATCCTGCTGTATGTATGCCAAACAGAAAAAGGCAACGGAGGTTTCAAAGGAAAATTAAATCTACCAACTTCACATAGGATTTTATAAATGTATAAATGGGATGATTCTCTCTGATATTGAAACCCTGACATTTTTTAAACTCTGTATTAAGTGAATGGAAGAGATTATCTGTAGTTATAGAAATGCAAAGAAATACAAGAAAACAATAGAATGGGAAAGACTACAGACCCTGATGCTGGGAAAGATTTAAGGCAGGAGGAGAAGGGAACAACAGAGGATGAGATGGTTGGATGGCATCACTAACACAATGGACATGAGTTTGAGTAGACTCCAGGAGTTGGTGATGGACAAGGAGGCCTGGCATGCTGCAGTCCATGGGGTTGCAAAGAGTCAGACACAACTGAGAAAATGAACTGAACTGACAGATTTCTTCAGGACAATTAGAGATACCAAGGGAACATTCCACGCAAAGATGGGCACAATGAAGTACAGAAACGGTATGGACCTAACAGAAGCAGAAGATATAAAGAAGAGGTGACAAGAATACACAGAAGAACTGTACAAAAAGATCTTAATACCCATATAACCACGATGGTGTGATCACTCACCTAGAGCCAGACATCTTGGAATGTGATGTCAAGTGGGCCTTAGAAAGCATCACTACGAACAAAGCTAGTGTAGATGATGGAATCCCAGTTGAGCTATTTCAATACTAAAAGATGATGCTGTGAAAGTGCTGTACTCAATATGTCAACAAATTTGGAAAACTCAGCAGTGGCCTCAGGACTGGAAAAGGCCAATTTTCATTCCAATCCCAAAGAAGGGCAATGCCAAAGAAAATTAAAACCACCACACAACTGCAGTTATTTCACATGCTAGTGAGGTAATGCTCAAAATTCTCCATGTTAGGCTTTAACAGTATGTGATTCGAGAAGTTCCAGATGTTCAAGCTGGATTTAGAAAAGGCAGAGGAAACAGAGATCAAATTGCCAACATCCACTGGATCACTGGTCAAAGTAAGAGAATTCCAGAAAAACATCTACTTCTGCTTCACTGATTACGCTAAAGCTGTTGTCTGTGTGGGTCACAACAAACTGTGGGCAATTCTTAAAGAGGTGGGAATACCAGACCACCTTCCCTGTTTTCTGAGAAACCTGTATGCAGGTTAAGAAGTAACAGTTAGAACTGGACAGGGAACAATGGACTGGTTCCAGATTGGGAAAGCATGTCAAGGTGATATAATGTCACCCTGCTCATTTAACTTATATGCAGAGTACATCACGAGATATGCTTGACTGAATGACACACAAGCTAGAATCAAAAGTGCCAGGAGAAATATCAATAACCTCAGATATGCAGATGACACCACCCTTATGGCAGAAAGTGAAGAGGAACTAAAGAGCCTCTTGATGAAGGTGAAAGAGGAGAGGGGAAAAGCTGGCTTAAAACTCAACACTCAAAAAAGTGAAGATCACGGCATCTGGTCCCATCACTTCATGGCAAATAGATGGAGAAACAGTGGAAGCAGTGACAGACTTTATTTTCTTGTGCTCTAATATCACTGAGGATGGCTACTACAGTCATGAAATTAAAAGACACCTACTCCTTGGAAGAAATGCTCTGACAAACCTAGACAGCGTATTAAAATCAGAGACATTACTTTGCAGACAAGGTTCCATACAGTCAAAGCTATGAGTTTTCCAGTAGTTGTGTACGGAGGTAAGAGTTGGACCATAAAGAAGGCTGAGTGCTGAAGAGTTGATGCTTTTCAACTGTGGTGTTTGAGAAGACTCTTGAGAGTCTCTTGTACTGCAAGGAGATCAAACCACTCAATTCTAAAAGAAAACAATCCTGAATATTCATTGAAAGAACTGATGCTACAACTGAGGCTCCGATAGTTTGGCCACCTGATGCGAAGAGCAGACTCATTAGAAAGACCCTGATGCTGGGAAAGATTGAAGGCAGGGGGAGAGGGGGACAACAGAAGATGAGATGGCTGGGTGGCATTATCGACTCAATCGACATGAGGTTGAGCAAACTCCAGTAGACGGTGAAGAACAGGGAATTCCTACGTGCTGCAGTCTATGGGGTCACAGAGTCTGACATGACTGAGCAACTGAATAAGAAGAAGAGAGATCCATAAATATGCTTAAAAGATATATTTTTGATGAATCTCTTATGCTAACAGCCTACATTAAATGCCAAAATAGTTATGATTTAGTAAATCATCACAAAATAATAAAAATTATACTTCTATAATGAAAATATATACTTAATTTATGAAAATTACTAACAATAAATTATAGTTTTCAAATGCATATCTTTATTTTTGAATCAATATATTTTAACATAATAATAGTACCATATGTAAAATGTCATAGAGAATTTATGTGTTGATCCAAAATTACCACAGGAAATTGACAGACTGCTGAAGGAAGTTGTGGGAGGCTTGGGTGGGAATGAAGGGATATGATTTTCTCTTGTCTAGTTCACCTAAATCATATAGTGACAGAAACATTTCTGTTGAAAATATTCCTTTTAAGGGCATGTAAACACACTTAAATCTTCCTTACTAACATTACCAGGAAAACATTTTAAATACGCTTCTCTTACATAATGTTTTGTGATTTATGTTTGGTTGACTATATGAAGCTTACTTGTATTTCAGTGTCATTTTTGGGGTTTCCCTGGTGGATCATCAGTAAAGAATTCCCCTGTATTGCAGGAGACACAGATTTGATCTCTGGTTTGGGAAGGACCGCTGGAGAAGGAAATGGCAACCCACTACAGTATTCTTGTTGGAGAATTTCGTGGACAGAGGAGCCTGGTGGGCTCCAGTCCATGGGGTCACAAAGAGTTGGACACAAATGAGCTTATAATAAATTAATTCCTCTGGCAGAACCTCTGGTTCTCTGATATGTTTGAATGTGCCAGGCTCTGGGAAACTTTCAAGGTAGTGCCAAATAGCTACACAGACAGAATCACTGAGTTGGATACAACTTAGCAACTAAACCACCACCACCACCAATGTTATATGTAAATAACTTAGTAATGAGTATATAACTAAGTATATAACTAAGCTTAGAAAAAAACTCCTCCTCTTTATTAAAGCAAAAGAATAGCAGATCTATTTTTATCAAAATGTACTGACATCACAATAAATTCTCTATGCATAGACTTAACCTAAGGAAAGGGCATAGATCACTATTCATCTTGCTTGGTTTTCCTTAAGTCATTTTCATTGCTTTCTCAGAAATGCATGGTTGTTCAGTTTAGTAAGACTGTGTATTCTACTACATCTTTAGTGATTTGACATAGTTAGGTATTTTTATTTTTCTATTATTTAAAATTCTTACATAATGCTGTGGAACCAGTTAACATCAACAGTTGTTCTGTTTGCTTGTTAGGTTTGTTTTTGGTAAAAGTAGTCTATTTTCCAAGGGCTTTATAGAAATTTACTTATGCATGAGCCTCATAACAATCCAACAAGGAAGGAACTATTACTATTTCCTCTTGAAAAAAGGGATGTGGAGTACAGAGAGCTCACGTTAGCTGTCTACAGCTGCTCAGCTAATGTACAAGTCAAGCAGTCAAGCTCCATAGACTCCATGCTTTTAACTCTCACCCCAAATGTTATAGATGATGTCTTCAAAATAAAAATAAAATTAAAAGTTAAGCTGTGATATGGCAAGATAAGGAAATATCCTAGATTCAATTCAGTCAATGTTTTTTAAAAAAGTATATTGGAAAAACTAAAATAATTAACCTAATATTTCAGTGGTAAGTATTGCATTTAATAGAGCTAAATCAATACTTAGAAAAATACATTTTATTGACATTTTCCCTTGGTTCATCATTTGTTTCATCTGCTAGTTTTGTTAAGCCCAATTTTATTATAAAGTTTATATATTATTTTAATACTAAAGACAAATATTTCATGTTTTCGATATATTTACTGCCCATACATATATTGACAACAATCAATTAAATTAAGAAAAAGTAACCTGAGAACAGATTTACAAAGGCAAAAAATCTGCAGACTGGCTCAATTAATTTGCAAAATGTGCACTATATTCTAGATACAGAGCTGGTATGCAAATAGCAGCAGCAGCAACCACAGTCAAAATGAGCATTGACAATATTATTAGACACTGTTCTTACTACCTTATAAAGCCTGTCTCATGCATCTTCAGAAAAATAATGTATTAGTATTAATTATATTTTACAAATCATAAATGGATGATGAAAATAAGTAAGGTAAATTAACACCAAAGTCACAAGGGATAGAGGACCTGGGATACAAACTCAGACAATCTGACTACAGAGCCTGCAAAGTAGATTCATTGAATTGTTTTTTTATTTGGTATATCCTAAACTGGAAGGTAAAGTGGTAGGCTCTGTGCTAAATCCAAACATGCATTTATGTGGTCTGGGATTCCAAGGTGAGAAAGATTAAAATCCTTTGAGAGAACGCTATGGTTAAATGAAAATCATAGTAAATTTTTGGACAGAATTTAATTTGAGTTTGTTAGTGCTTAATATTGGAGAGGTCATTTAGGTTAGGATGACAAAGAACTTAACAGGCAGCGAAATCTGGATTCAATTCACTTGTAAATTGAGAGATATAAATGATTTTTGAATGGGAAAGTATCATGATAGCCCTCAGAGCTATATTTAAGGAGACATCTGCCAGTGGTATCTAAGAAGGAAGAGTATATATGGCTTATTGTGTCAGGTAATCTTTAAAAAGTAAGCATAAACAATAATCTATTGACTAATTTTAATCATCAAAAACTGTATGAAGAATTTTTTTTGTCCTAAGCTTCTGGCACACCATTCTCTGGCACAGTTAACTTAATTTGATACTTGCAAAAATAGATAGCAAAATATTCATTCTCATGAGTCAAAATCTCTCTTTGACTCAGGATTAATTACATTTGGCACATGAGGACTACATCTTAGAAAATAGTTGAGATAAATACACCAACAAAATTTTACCAATATAAAAAGGCAGGGTACTTCATAACAGTTTTTCATTTAGATATCGTCGTATCAACATTTGAGACAAATTTAATGAAAACTTCCCCATCTGAGAGTTTCTGAAAATTTCTACTATGAAAGTATTTGTTTCAAACCTACATTTAATAATATTGTAAAGTTATTCTACTCAGTCATTAGAACCTAACAGGTCCTCACCTTGCCATCAAAACTGTCCGTGCTATTAAAATTCAATGGCATTGCTTGCCATCATTCAGCTTTATCTGGCTAAAATCCTTTAATTTCCCCACTCCTGCTGTTGGGAGCTCTAGACTCATCACACTTAACCTCTGCCTAGGCTTCTCAGAAAAGAATTTGTTTCAGTCCATTCATGGTTTCAATAGTTGAGCAAGCCACACGCAACTGCACACTGGTCTTTTACACTGAGCACACTAATCTGATTGTTTTTCCACTCTACAAACTCTGGGTCAACAATCAAGCTGCCGCCAGAAACTAATTAATTTGCAAACAGGCTTCTGTTTTCACAGAGGGAAAGCTTTTGAGAGCCATGTCAGAGAGGCCAGTCACACCATGGTTACACGCATTGTCATGGTATCCACTTCTCAGGGTAAGTCTCTTGCTAGATGTCACCGCACACATGAACCCAGATTACTCAGTCAGCAGTAAATCCCTATTGAGGCCCACCAAGCTCTGAGCGTAATGACTCTGGAAGAGGAAACTGGCATAGACAGGCGCTGTATTCATTAAGTGGATGGTGGGATGAGAGAAAAATAACATTAAGAACCAAGAGAAAAAAGGGAACTGCCTTTAATTTATAGAATTTTCTCAGGTTTTGTTTTACTCTTATACATTTTCTTTCATTTTAATTTTTAAAAAGTAGAATTTTTTTTCAGTTAATGTAATCATACAGCAAAATGTTATTTTCTACTCTCACCATTCAACTACTGAAATAAGTGGTTCAAACTTTGTGATTAATGTGCCATACTTGAGGGTTGTACTTTTTTAGTTCATTATTTAAAAATGGTAAAATAGAAAATTCTAACATTTTTCTTCAGCTACATTTTCTCAGAGGCCTGAAAAAAAATGACCTTCCAAACATTACTTCTGAGTTAATTTTTCTTCCAAAGTTTTATTGAATTTTTTTCATTAGGATAGGTAATTAAAAAAAAAATTAAAGGTGATTATGGTCCTTAGATAAAATGTGACATAAAAAATCGGTTCTCAGGAAAGAAAATCAAGTAAAGATATATTTTACTAACTTTTGCTCTTTCTGAAAATGGAGTATATTAAAAGTGAGTATATTAAATTTATCATCATTTAGAGAAAAGAATAATTTCAGAAAAGTTTTATATATTTATTTTTTGGAAAAATTGCATATCTGGCAGGTGTACATCCCTTATTAGGATGAAATTATTTTCCTGGTAACAGATTAATGAAGAAAAAAACACAGCTACCAGACTGTGTTTAGATCTAGATGTGAATACTTATTTTAAACTATTACATATCCATGTTTCAGCATAATTTCACCAAAATTAACACTTCTGTGATTCTACGCATTGATACTTCATAATTGTTAACTAATGAATACAGAATATAATTCATAGAATATATAATTAAAAAGTTAAAAGAGACTATCTTTGTTGCTTCTTTCATAGAGGATGTTTAGTTGTTGTTCTTATTGCTTTAATTGAATGGTCAGTCCACATCTATAATACCTTGCGCTCATATAACCATAAAATAAGGCTTCCAGTGGACTACTTCCTCCCAAGTCAAAATATTATTAACTTTCATCAAAGAAACAGTTCAAAATGCCATCATTAATAAGTGTGACATTATGCCAAACTAGGTGATTAATTTTATTTATTAAAAAATCCAGTTGGATAACTCTGTTACAGTTCATGCCTTTAAAGACGGTAGAATTAGAATAGTATATCAAAAGAGCTGTACAAGTGATCTGAGATTAGGTATCTGGTACCATGCAGTATTAATTTGTGCCCTCAGATATTTGCAGTTATATTTCTTGGTTCCATTTTCAAAAAAAATATATATCCAGTAGAGAAATTTGAATCATAAGAGAACATGAAATATCCTACTGCATGACCACAGAGGAAACCATGCTGATTCAAATAAGTGCAGGCTATCTTGGTCTGACTATGTTAGAAGTGAGAGGAAGTAGAATGATGACTCACATACCATTTCAATTACAGAAAAGGGAAAAAAAAAAGCAAATGAGTTGCTTTATCCACAGGCACAATCCTTTTAGGAAATTCCACTAAAAGAAAACAGGTCTTCCTGAAGTAAGTGGGAAAGCCTCACACTCTGGGCACCGCATTTAGGTCTGTTTGGGTGTACTAGGCACTGGCTCTCTCAAGGATCTGTGTGGTTTCATATATTAAACCCAACTCTGACTGTCCTGACTCAAATGTTATACTCAGAGAATGAGTCTAAAAATGCTTACTAAGCATGCTCTACCCAATGGATTTGGGATAAAGCATAGAGAAAAAACTTATATTTATTAGGTGCTTACTGCATGCCAATCACTTGCTTAGTACTTTATACATATTATCATGTAGTCCTTTCTCTTTTTTTTTTTTTAACTATAAAAGTAGGTAGTACTATATTAATAGGTCCCAGGTCAAGGTGAATAGATAATAGTCTTTTCTTCTATCATATAGCATTCCAACCTTAGTTAAAGACATAGTAATATTAGCAGTCAAATATTAGCTCATCAAATAGAAAAATAAACGTGGGTTAAGCCATCCATCTGCTCCATATTCTTGTGCATGGCTAATAAGAACAAGAATACTAGGTGAGAATATTTACATAATAAATATTAAAAATAATTACTACTACAGCATGGTAAACTTTTTTTCTTTTTACTGTTAAAGCTTTTTTTCTTTTTACTATGAAGAGGGCAATTTTACCTAATTTTCACACTGTTAGTAAATCAAAATTAGAATTGAAGTTTAAAGCTAGAATTAAAATAGAATTTATAAAGCAAAAAAAAAAGTAAATTTTGGCACATCAGGTCAAACTCATACCAGTACATTTTCTGAAATCAAATGTTGTCCTAATATCTAGCAATCTTAAACTAGAGGCTAGCATAAATGATTTTTTTTAAGTTATGTAAAAAATCAATAGATTCCATCTCTCTCATGTTTTGCCATCAAAGTGATTTATTTCCTAGTAAAGTGAAACTGAATTTAAGCCTTTATTTCTACTATTACAAAAATGGAAACTTTAGTGAGTTTTAATTATGAAAATAGTGAAATTCCATAAAAATTGAGACATTTCAAGATCTAATTCTAGACAATAGTTTTTCTTTTTCTAATTTCAGTTTAGCAAAAAACACAAATTAAAAGTCATCTAAAGTAGGCCAACTAATTCTTCCAAAATAATTGAATTGGTTTGAACTTATTTGATAAAAGTAAAGTAATTCCTGTTTCAAAATTAATTTTAATAGCCTGGAAGACCATTCAAAAAGTACCTTGCAAGGTAATTTATTACTTCTGGCAGCACAACTGATTGTGTAGTCTATGCCGAAGCCTCAAAACTCATTTATTTTATGCATGTATGTATAAACATTATGTTTCTAATTTTGTCCTTCAGTGGTATTTAATTTCATGAGGCTTGTGATCACACAGCCCCTTGGTTCCATGTCAGATAGGTCTGCATCCTCCATCTTGCAGCAGTTCTGGTTTTTGCACCCTGTCAAATGTAACCTTTGTGCTAATTTGGCAAAATCAGTTCTCACATTTAGTGCTGAGAGACGGATAACTGAATTCTCAAATGAACTGCACATTTGCAGAGATAAAGTACAGAACTGTGGACTGTTTTCCCACAGTTTAAATTCTTCAGACTCAGCTGTCAACATGTGAATTTGTAGCACAAAAGCAGTTTTAACTTGATGACTTTTTTCCACCAAGGCCATAAAAATGAAATGTATACTATACTCTCCTTTATGTTATTCCATCTTCTAATGAGATTTTCTTTCTCATGGACAGTGAAAGCCTGTATGCCCTTTACAGTTCTTAGTAGATCAAAGTCTCCTTGCAGATTTGAAAAAAAATTCTCCTACTACATAAATATTTCAGTTTGAGAACTGACCAGATAGCCATGTTTAAAGAAGTTTGGTCCTACTAATTTTTTTTTCATTTGTTTTTATTAGTTGGAGGCTAATTACTTTACAATATTGTAGTGTTTTTTGTCATACATTAACATGTTCCTACTAATTTTGAGTTCCTACAGAGCATAGGTAAAATAATTGACAGTGGATATTCCAAAACTGTCCTCTGGGATTTTAGACTTTGGGTCTTTTATGACTTTACACAGAGAGTCTTAATACCATCTCAGCATCTTTTCTGTTCCTTGGTGAGGCTTCTAATTTCTCAGATGATCACCTGGTACCATTCTATCTCCTCTATTCCCAGACGGGGGGTATCTGACTATATGCCCAGTCCCTTTTGATTACCACTGTGCTTGTACTGAATCATGAATGATCTTAGCTAGGTATCATCTTCATTTAAAGGACAGCAACTGGCAAATAATGTCAAATTAATTGTAAACTTGGGAGAGCAGGAAATACAGGAAACATAGAGACTCTTTTAAAGAGAAAAGGCTAGTGACAAATACCGTGGGAGAGACAGTCTAAATGGAGATTGATTTTAAGAAAAAAATCACAGAAAATCATTAGTGGAGGAGCAGTTTCATGAGATCAAAGTCATGATGAAAACAGCTAAATGTAGTGAAAATGTTGAGTAAACAGGTTCCTTAACCAGACTATAGACTTAAGACATCTAGGGACCTTGTGGTTCACCATCATTAAACGGAGAATTTAGGTAGGGTACATGAGCACGTTCTCAGGTCAGGGAAGAACTCAGAGGTGAAGAACCGATAAAGTCAGCAAAAAAAAGTAAATTGGGTAAACTGATGAAAAAAAATCAATGCAAGGGCAGTAGTGTCAAAGGTGGAAGGTAAGAGGCGCATCATTTTCATTAATACATGAAAAATAACAGGACAATCAGAAATGTTGCTATAGGAGAAATGAATGATGACTGAGGTAATTTGAGGTATATTTTACGGTTTAAATAGTCAGTTTAGAGTTGGGATACAGAGAACAATGGAGAAGGAAACAGCAACCCACTCCAGTATTCTTGTGTGGAAAATCCCATGGACAGAGGAGCCTGGTGGGCTACAGTGCATGGGGTCACAAAGAGTTGGACGCGACTGAGCAGGCGCACAGAGAACAAACACCCACAACTCACAGTCTCCTGGAATTTCCGAGGTTCAGAAGCAGGTTTTTATTTTTCTCTAACAAACAAGACAGAGATGAAATTAATTTGATGTAACCCTAGAAGAGCAGGAAAAACAAGTGTGGCAGAAGTTCAAATACTGAGATAATCAAGTACCTTACTGAGTACATAGATGGATTGTAAGCTATGAACTTCATCCTTATTAATGAGGTATGTGAAAAGGAGAATTCATGAAAATGAGATTAGGGACTGGGAAACTTTATTTTATAGGATTGAGGGCAGATATAAATGGAGAGCCTTATTTAATAATAAAAACATCTATGAACATGTTTGAGTGACCTATATAAAAATCGCTGATGAATGCATAAGGAAATTAAAAAAAAAAAACTCTACATAGAAGTCTTAAATAAGGATTATTTGGTTTAAAATTTGAGTAAAAGTAGTGTTTACTTATTTTAGGCATATAAATTTTATCATTTTCAATTGTAAATTTATTTACATATTAAAAAAAGAATTTTAAAAGTATCTGCCTTGCAAACTAGCATATATTGAATGGATAAACAACAAAGAACTACCATATAGAACACAGAAGTACATTCAATATTTTGTGATAAACCATAATGGAAAATAATAATATGAAAAAGAATATATTTCTGTATGTATAACCAAATCGCTATGGTGTACAGCAGAAATGGCCACAACACTGGAAGTCGACTACACTTCAAAAAATAAAATTTTTTAAAATATATGTGCTTGATCAAGGAGTGACACCAGTGCCTGAAGTTCAAAAAACTAGGTTCTTTTCCAAAATCTACTACTGCGTAGATGCAATCTTAGATTAACATATTAGTCTTAATTTCCCAACCTGTAAAGTGGAAAAAAGAATTTTAGGAAGATTAAAGGAGAATCAAATGATATGATACAAATGTTTCAAAAATATTTTCAGTGTAATGTGTCGAGCACAATTTTTAAAACATTTAATAATTTATATGATGCTCTAAAGGCAACATGAGAGGTATGGAGGAAAAAAATACAACATGAGATTTGTGGTGGTGCCCCTGGAAGACAAGATTGGTAAGGCATCTTATCTTTTTCCACTGTCTCCCTTCCGTAGCTCCAGCCCAGATCTAATTTTTTCCGTCGTTAACTACTGAGAAACTTTACTTTTGGCACAAAGCAAATATTTTCCAGAATTTTTAATCTCTTTTCTCTTTTTGCCCCGCTTTCTCACACCCACAGCCATGAAGTCATCACCATGAATTTAACTGCACACTCAGTCTCAACTCATACTGTCTGCACAGCAGGAGAGGACTCTCCACTGACCCGCAAGGCCCCCATGACGTGTGCTTGCGCTCTTGCCAGCAGTAGCACCTACCGTTGAGCCACCTGGAGTCGTGCTGCTCTGTCCTGATTGGATGGTGGTGCCCAAGAGTTCGGAAGATAGCAAAGTCTCGCCCCATAAAATCAGCTGCTGTTCCAGAGTATAATTCTCCGTCTGTGTTGTGATAAAATAAATCCACATACACATACTTTAATTAAGGCAACATAAACCAAAAGTAAGTACAAGTTTCATGTTAAGACCATCATAACACCCTCTGCATTATTATGCAAAACTATGAATATTTATCTTGTATCTTTGTAGAAGGGAATATCTCAGTACTCATTTAGCACTAACTTTGAAAAATTGAGTAAAATATGATTCAGTGGACATTACTAATGGGAACAAAAATTATATGTACCACATTGTCTGCTTTTATATGTTTATAGCTACTATGATTCTAATACCTTTATTTTTTAAAGTCTCATTGTAAAATATTACTTACACTTTTGGCTTTAATCAAAAAATTAAATTTCTAATATATTTCCTTTTTATTGGGACTTAATTAATGAAATTTTGCTATAATTTACAGAAGACTAATACTTTTCTTGCTAAAACTTTTCTTGCCTTCCATTTTTTAATATATCAAGTGGGAAAAGTATTCTAATTTGGTATAAGCTGTCATACAATCATAAAACAAGTCCACCACAGAGTCTCAAATATAACAGAAATGTATTGAAGAGGGGGTATTTTGATAAACACAGGCCACAATCACTATAGCGCAAGATTCTGTTGTGCTTTGATTCATTTCTACTTAAATTGAATTAACTCTAGGACAGAATTTAATAATGGAAGAATCATAATCAGAAGGTTGGAACATAAAGGAAAAAGAAACAAGGAAAAAGAGAACTTAATATTTACTGCATACCATTTGGGCTTGTGGGGCAGTCAGGTTCTGGCTTGACACTTCCAAATGATCTCATTTACTCTGTCAACAACCCCATGATGTACATGTTATCATTATTTTACAGTTCAAGAAACCCAAGTTTCCTCAGCTGAATGACTAGCAAGACAAGGTAAAAGTTTAAACTCAAGTCTATTTAACCCCAAGTTTCTTATACAAATATATATCATATCGCCTTTTCATAAATTGAAGTATGTAAAATTGGCATTTTCTTTCCTTTAAATAAAAAGTGCCTCATATTATTCCACCCAGAAAATGCATTATTGCCTGCTTGCTTATGTAAATTATCAACAGAAAAACAATAAATATTTTCTCCAAATAAGCTACCATAATGACAGTAAAAATTAATATTATCTTGTTGATTATTTGGACAGGTTAATGTTTCTAAATCACTGACTTGAGAAATACTCAGAAGACAAAGTAGGCATACACAAATTGTAGGTTAAACATTAGTATACCACTGTAATTTCCACAGGACTTTTATATGTATCCATCAGAAACCTTCTGTACATCCTCTGTTATCAATACTTTTTGCAAAGTCGTATTAATCTGATCTTTTATGTGATATCCTTGGTTCACACCTCCAATTCTCACTTGAAAAGAAAGGTCTTTGAAATGAAAATGGACATTTTCAGGAATCCAAACTAAATTTGGCTTCCCTGGTGCCTCAGACAGTGAAGAATCTGCCAGCAATTCAGAAGGCCCGGGTTCTATCCCTGGTTGGGAAGATCACCTGGAGAAGGGAATGGCAACCCACTCTAGTATTCTTGCCTGGAGAATTTCATGGACAGAGGACCCCAGTGGGTTATAGTCCATGGGGTCACAAAGAGTTGGACATGACTAAGCTTAAACTAAATTAATTCCTCTGGTAGAACCTCTGTTTCTTTGATGTGTTTGAATGCACCAGGCTTTGGAAAACGTCCAAAGCAGTACAGGACAGCTACACAGACAGAATCACTGAGTAACTCTAAGTTATGACTTTAAATATTAACAAAAAGATAGCTTCTCTTAGAGACTGAGTTTTTAAAACTTGATCACTTATTCTGAACTGTTGTGAATCAAGTCAAAAGTGATGGTCTGACAATATATTAAGTAAAATTCACCAGCTCTATGAACGGTACTCATGGGACATCATAAATTGATGTATTGCATATTGTGGTATCTTTGGGATTCAAAAACATTTTGTCTTCTCTTTACTTAATTAAAGTTCAAACCTGACTTGCTCTTACAATAATATACTGCAATAATGTTTTATCTGCCCATAATGTAAAGAAATAATAATTTTTGAAAAGTACAAAAACACTATTAACAAGCTATTTACAAGTTTCAAAGGTACTATGCAATATCTTAATGTAGATGGTCTACTTAAATATAACATATTCAATAAGTTTAACACTTTAGTTAAGGTTGACACTTAATCTTTTTACAAATCACTGACTGACAGATGTGATGAATTTTTAAACTTCAGGTGATTTTTTATCTATATGAATAAAAGAATGTTAGTTTAAAATGTATCGTGAAAGCAACCTGAAATGTTCAAGTCAATTTCAAACATTTTCATGTTGGAACACCTTTCACATGAAGATCTGTGTCCTCTTTACCTTAAAAAATCAAAAGCATTAAGTCGTTTGTTGAACCTCACCACCCTCTCAACCATATGTGAGGTAATGAAAATAAGGAAAGGTGAAAAATAGAACAACCAAAAGGTGAAAACTGAGTGATTATATATCAGAGAGTTGTCAGACCATGCCTAATAAGAGGTGTAATCAAAAATGGAAGAGTAAAGAACATCATGAGTTAATCTTTTTTTTTTTCATTTAGCTTTTTCAATGTGAGTAAAATTCATAATTATGATTGCTATTATATGTAAACTCTATTCCAAAGGATGAAATAACAAAAACTACAACCAAATAAATATTATTTGAATATGAAAGGTGTTTGTTTCTCATATTCATTTCTTTAGCTTTGTTAAAACTCATGATTATCTTTTAATCTATTCCCACATAAGGAGGGCAAAAAATCAAAATAAATGAGTGCAAAGGCAGAAAGACTTATTTTATTTCTCTTTTGACAAGAGATAAGTAGGGGGGACAAGAGAATGTAGAGAGTTCATCAGTAGAAGAGCTCAATTTATTATAAAAAATATAATTTATGAAGAGTTGACTTAGAAACCAAAGAAAGGTTGCAGTTAAAGCACTAGTTGCCTCCAGTCATGGGAAGTTACCTCCTACTCAAACACTATTCTTAGCCAGAGTCAACATAACATGTAAGAGCTGGAGGTCATCAGATGATTAGGTGGCCGCGAGGGCACAGTCTAATACTGTCAATGCTTAGTGTCAGTAACTATTCCTTAACACCAGGCCTTAGATCAGATTTTCTGGCTCAGAGGTCTATAGGATTCTTATCAATGCTGATTCCTCATCCTTGGGGAACAAGCCCCCCTTTGTTATTTGGCCCTATTGTATAGGTGGTAGCATATCTTACTCTTGCATTCTCTTTAAGAAGATATATATCAGCTCAGAGTATATTGCATTTAATATAACTGTGTATTACCTTATATTAAAGACTTATTATACTCTCCAGCTATCTGAAATGATCTAACAAAATATTTGAGTTGAATAAATCTACTATACCTTAGCTGGCTTATATTTGGAAAACAATATGTTTGTTGTTTTTTTAAAAAAATTTAAAAAGCCCATTTGCCAAGCTTTTTTTGTATGTTTGATGTCATCTATTAAGTTATCAAATTATATGTATAATTCTTCAATTTTATGATCTTAAATATAGGTTAGCCTACAATGGTTCAAATTGCATTATGGCTAAGATACATACTTTTGGGTTTTCCAAATATACTAAATTACTACTGAAAGAAAATATATTTGTCCAATTTTATTAAATTGGTGGTAGAATAATACATGCAAGGAATTGTGATACACATTTAAAAAGTGGTTGCAGATACGCTATCCAAAAAAATTTTAAGTTTTTCTACAAAAATACCATATAGACAATTAGATGTCTCAAAAAAATATATCAGACTAAGATAAATTAGTGCTTATGGATATAAATAACATGCTAGAAATTGTCAAATATGAAAGTTGCTATTTGAGTATATGCCATTCTTTCTGAACTGTAAGCTTTCTTACCTATCTCTAAAGAAAGCATTCTTTCCTGAGATGAACAAAAAGTTTAGTGGACTGTATTCCCACCATGGCAGTGTTACCTGAGAAGCAGTGTTAAAAAACAAAAGTTCATGTGTACTCTGTATTTTGTGTTCACAGCTCAAAATGAAGTAAAAATGTGGCTTAGATCAGTTAATGTATTGGATTACAATTCCTAAGAAGGGTGTGGTGAGAAGAAACAGAAGGTGGAAAAAAAAGATTTCCTGATGAAATAACAGCATTACTAACACAGGTGTAAAGTATGACATGGATGTGAGCAAAAATCAAACAAACCTAAAGACCAAGCCATTATGTTGTTAACACCTTAAGCAAATTTTACTTACAGAATAGCAGAGTAATTAGAAACAGAGGCAGGAAAAAATGTCTGTCTCTCTTCTTACACACACACACACACACCCCCCACATGGCATGAATGAAATCTACTTCGTGAAAGTGAAAGGGTATGGGAATACTTTTACATTTTCACATTTATTGAGCACCTTTTCTATACCAATGAATATACTGGCTTTGTTACTCATATTGTCCCTTTAAAATTAAGATCATTCTTTAAATAGTTATAAATATAAATGATAAACAAAAATATAAAATTTATCCCAACAGGCAACCATTATTATTAGTTCCATTTTTTTTTAGTTTCTATTTTACATATATATGCCAGAAATATGCACATACATAAATGTAGTATGCTATTACATCATCTTATTTAAATCTTACAACAAACTAGTGGAACTTGCATGGCCATGCCATTTTATACGAAGAAACAGAGACTTCAAATAATTTTCTCAATTTTAGTTAATTAATTTGGGGAGTACCTCATTTACTCTAATACCAAGTGAGAGAATATTCTAATATCAAATTATGTTCTTTCCTGAGGCATGACAGAATGCTAGCTTAGGGAAATAAACCATTCGTAAAGTCCCAAACTCTTGAAGCAGGTCCTCATAATATGTTAATAATGGAATGACTGATGACTTCAGAAAGATAAAACTGCTTTCAAGTTGACTGCTCCTTTCATACCATGGAAGTGTGTGTGCGCGCGTGCGTGCATGTATGTTTTAGCTGCTCAGTCATGTTCCGCTCTTTCAGACCCCATGGATTGTAGCCCACCAGGCTCCTCTGTCCTGGAACTCTCAAGGCAAGAATAATCAAGTGCGTAGCCATTCCCTTTTCCAGGAGATTTTACCAACCCAGGGATCGAACCCTCGTCTCCTGCATTGGAAGGAGGATTCATTTCCACTGAGTCACCTGGGAAGCCCTTTATTAAAGTAGATTTGAAAAATTTAATTTAATACTAAGGTGATTTGAAAACTTTGGGACGTATTATAGACCTGGGGGACTGAACTGGGTAACTACGCATTGCTCAGGAAAGGTTCATATTTTCTACAGTTATCAGCCTAAAACGCAAGGCAGTTTGGGAAGAGGTTATATTAAACTCTTACAGATTTCATAAACCAAAGTTTTTAAGTGGTCATCTGGTTCTAAAGCTTACTACAGGTTAAAAGTGCCTAGCAGAAGGAGTGGGGATATAAAAGTATCTGCTGTTAAGATCCATCTAGCCAGTTTACAAGTATTTTGAGCTAAAAGTACAATTCTTCTTCCCAGTATTGGGGAAAGAGGCATCCTGGAACCATCTTGAAAATTTCTTCTATGTGCAAAAATGAGGAGAGCATATTTAAAATATTTTGGCTGGAAAGCTTTCCCCAAAACCATTTTTTAAATGTATCGTGTACAATCTGTATATTTCAGTGACTTTTAGTAAAAGTTTGGGAAGTGTAGAAAATATTTATGTTAAAAGAACTCCATTAAATTACTAAACAATATTTTTAAAGCAGCAAAATAAAAAATGCCAAGAGGAACCCAACAAGGGGAATTAAATATACTGTGAGAGGAAGAATTTATAGCATAGTTTTAAAAGAAGCAAATAACCTCAATAAAGCAAATCACAGCTTTTGAATTAACATGGTGCTGCAAATATTTTGTGGGATTTTACTATGTATAGTATGGCCTGCTCATTTTTCTGCATCCTGCTATTCAACTGATTCAGAAATGATCTCACATTGGCTTGAATCATCTTCTTTGTCAATAAGCAGCAAATATCTCTGAAAATTATTCAATCACTGTACAGCACTGGCTAGGTGAGATCTGGGCTTCCATTTAAAAGCTGCTTCTCTTTTAAGCTGCCATACCTCCTCCTCCATGATTCATGCAACTTCCCTCACTCTCTTTTCTTTTTCACAAACCCATTCGACTTTTTCAAAGAAGTTCTAATATAACATCAAAACTGTGGCATTTCATACTCTTCGTGGATATTGTGTGGTTGCATACCATATGAACTATGTAATACTTACTTGTCATCATCCTTTCTCAGTGGAATATTAAAATAAATAATCAAGCAGATCCCTATGAGAAACATGCCACAAACTAAAGCTGTTCTAGGTACAGTTTTACATACTGCCTTCTGAGAAATCTCTTTTTGCTTTCAGTGTGCAATCTAAACAAGTAGAGGCTGCAATTTCAAACAAACTAGGACTCCTCTCCTTTGTTTAAGACACTTTTCAAATTTCTGTGTGTGTACTTAAGGAAGTTATTCACACGTAATCACTAGGCCATCTGTGAATAGGAAATTATAAGCGTGTTACATCTGCTGCATTCCTTCAGGTCTTAAACTTCTGTTAAAGTGCTCCATAAATGGATCAAATGGTTTGAAATTGTCTGCATTTCGAAAGCAGCATACGAGATAACGCATGCTATAATGGTTTTATTCTTAATAGAAAAGGGATCAGTGAAAGGATGATAAACACTAGAGAATACTGGAAAAAATATATTTTCATAGTTAATGCTGTAGGTAGTATGACCAGAGTCTGTCTGTATTGAACAGAGGGAAAAAGTTACCTTTTAAAAGAAAAAGAGGGAAAATTTTATGGACTTACTATATAACAAATAATATCCTAAATTTACCTTTTAAAAATTTAGATATGTTATTCAAAATCAAAAGAAAGTTTATACCTGAAAAGTTTCACTATTATTGTTGTGTTATCAAATAATTTCTCTATTTCATAAAAAAGGAAAAGGAAACAAAAAGTTACATACTTTCTACATGATTATTTAAAAACAGACTCTTCTGTGTTTCAGGTTGCTGGCATACTCAACAATTAAAAGGAAAAAAAAAGAAAAACTTGTTTAATGACAATACACTTTTTGTGTATTATTTAATCCCAGTACAGAGTGGTTAAAAGAATGTGGAAAAATTCTCTTTCAATACAAACTAAAACTTTTCCCTTCTTCTACTTCTGTCTTTCTATTTCTATCCTTTTGAACTATGGCTAAACATTCACCACCTATCTGCAATATTTAAGGAAAAAAGGAAAGAATAAAATTAGAAAGGAAGAGGTCAAAGAAAAATATACAGGAAATACATAGAATGTTTGATTTAAAAAAAAAGGAAAAGAGAAAAGCCCTAAAGTCAAAAAAGATGAACACACAAGAACTTTGTCAAATCAAAGTAACACTAGGGGGAATCTATCAACTGTATCACCGTTTAGTTGTATTGTGCGATTAAGTTGTCCAAGTGTTAAAAGTGTTACAAATCTTGGGACTACAATTAACAATGGAGAATGAATCTCAATCTTTCTTTCTGACTTGTCAAAATTCCCCCTTTGAAAAACCTCTTTCAAACAAAGAAAATCAAAACCACAAAAACTGTCAATGTCTAGTGGAAATGTGGGGCTTCCCTGGTGGCTCAGCAGTAAAGAATCAGCCTGTCAATGCAGGAGATGCAGGTTCAGTCCCTGGATCAGGAAGATCCTCTGGAGAAAGAAATGGCAACCACTGTAGTACTCTTGCCAGGGAAATCCCATGGACAGAGGAGCCTGCTGGGCTACAGTCCAAAGGGTCACAAAGAGTCAAACGTGACTTAGTAACTAAACAACAACAACAGTGGGGATATACCTGATTTGGGCAGGCAATTTTAAAGATACTATTAAGTCATTTTGATTAAAAAGAATCATAGACTAGATAGTTCAAAAATCAAAGCAGCATCTAGTACTTCTTACTCATTTTCAAAATACATGAAAATATCTCAACTGACATACTCTGAATATTTTACAATTAATAAAGGAAAATGTTGCTATATAAGAAGGAACATGAAATCTGGCCATTTTCTACAGAAAATTTACTGTTTAATTGATTGCTGATTAAGTACCTATTAAAAGAGATGCCGTCAGCAGTTTAGGGTCATATGGGCTCTTCCCACGGCCATTTTCAAAATGTGAGTCTTGAAGCTTAAAAATGTTGTCCTGTAGAAAAGAAAAAGAATTCAATTTATTTATAATAAAGGTCTTCTAATATGCCAGTTAATCATAGAGAGGTTGAGCATTCTTCTGCACTATCAAGGTATATTATTATTTGTGTAATCTTTAGAGATGGAAAATAACTTAAGTGGGGTAAAAACTAGATATCACTAGACAAATGTCTGTTTAGCTTGGTGGTTTTCAGTGGCATTTACCATGTTGCAAGTAAGTGTATAAATGAATCCTAAAGGACAAAGCATGATGTGGTAAGAGTAGAGTGATCATTTTATCACTCATTTATCACATAAGTATGCCAAGAGCTACCCTAATGGCTCTTGAAAGAATGTTAAATTTAAACAAAATGACTTCTTTACTTCCTTCACATAGAGGAAAAACAGCAACTCACCATATTAGATGTCTGTAAGAAGATACACTATCTCACATTTCTGTATGTACTTTCCAGAAGGAAGTAGTCATAGCAGCCACATCCTCCACTCTGTCATTCCTAAAACTTTGATGCTTACAAGTTTCTCAAGCATTTTTAAATTAGTCACCTTGGAAGGTAGAAGGTACCTGAAACTATCCTTATCAATTTCTCTAAATCAGAAATACCAAATTATTTATTAAGGCAGGTGTGCCTGGAGATAGTGTCCTTAGGACAATAAGCACAAACGTGACACATTTTATCACAAGGAAGTCTGCTCAGTTGAGGCTCAAGCACCCAGAAACTGAAGCGAACATCTGACTGGGGTAGGAAGTATGCCAGAAAGCGCTGCAACAAAGGCCTTAATAAGGAGGCAACAAACTCACTCAGGCCCAAGACCCTGTCCTCAGAACGCGAGGCTTCTGTAAGACAGTGGAATAAAGTGGGGGGTCTTTTGAGCACTCTTTTCAGAAGCAAATAAATGCTCTGGAAAGTAATTAGGTCAGAATTATGTATGCATTTTCCAGTAGCACATTAACTTGTCTACAGACTGAAATAAGATAGCTTTTTTGGCAATTTCTCTACTGTTCACACAAAAGCATTTTCTATATTCTTAGAATAATAAATGGTGTTCATTTTATGGCCAATACACATCACTTTATTTAACATTTAATATTTCTGATGGAGCTAATGGCAGAGTTTCAAATTATGACTCTTAAAACTCATTTGAATTAGGGAAGAAGAGTGAAAAAGGAAGTAAGCCAAAAGTATTCTCCATTTTTATTACTTTAAGTGTGAGAATGACCATATCTACGCATTCCTTACATTGATATGTGCTTGATAAACAGCTATCTCCTAGCAACGACTGTTCCTTGTTGTTTAGTCACTAAGTCACACCTGACTCTTGCAGCCCCATGGACTGCAGTCTGCCAGTTTCCTCTGTACGTGGGTTCCCCCAGCCAAGAATGGGTTGCCGTTTTCTTCTCCAGGGGATCTTCCTGATTGAACTCGTCCCCTGTATTGGCAGGTGGATTCTTCACCACTGAGCCACCAGGGAAGCCCACTGGTTGGTTCTTTAGCTGAGTTCTAAAATTTACAACGTGAACATCTTATGGGGTTTCTCAGAACTGCATTAAGCTGTAGAAGGAAATGGCAACCCACTCCAGTATTCTTGCCTGAGAAATCCCACAGACAGAGGAGCCTGGCAGGCTACATACAGTCCATGGGGTCACAAAGAGTCAGATACAACTGAGCAACTGAGTATGCATGCGTACACACAGTAGGAATGGCAGTGAGTTAGGGGTCAGGTCCAGTTGGGTCAGTGAGGTGAGCTCTTGTTCTTTGATGGGCAACCAATATCTCTGAACCTTAGGTTTCTAAAAGTTAATGTTGATAAGAATATTTAATCTTAAATGCTTATTGTGATGATTAAAAAACTGGAATAAAATATTTTTAAAGCAGCAAAATAAAAGGCACAATGTATTCTTATTCTATTAATATTGCTCATATTAAAACAACAAAAATATGAAAATTTAACACAAGTTATTACCATTGTGGGCAAACTTTCCTAGCAGAACTTGAAAGAAATATTATTTAAAATGTTACATAAGTCACCAAATTATAAAATCATTTACAAAAACACATCTGTCACAGGCACTTGAATATTAAAATTATGGTATGAAATATCTTACAATATACTAAGAAAAAGCATAGAAGTTTACCAAATATTTAGATACATTTTGATAAAAATTAGGAAACAATACAAAAGAAATATAATCAGTAACTAATATATACTCTACTGCCACAGTGATAGAAATTATTAAAATCTGTGTTACTAATCCTCACAGGTTAGAGGAAGCAGCAGGTAGAAGTGACAGTGTGACTAAAAATATTGTTATAAATATACATACAAATTTCTTGTCCTCGTAAGACATTTTATTATACTAACTAAGATAGAGGAGCTATCCCTCAAAATATGAGACACTTGATGACTGGGATCATGTGTCCATAATAATAGGACAGTGCCAAGGTATACAGAAGTACTTGCAGCCTCGTGTTTAACATTTGATTTACAAGGTAAAGGATTAGACTTCATAGGAAGAAAGGTTAAGCATGTCAGTTATGGTTTAAGAGAGGAAAAACTATACTTTGCCATGGTATCAGGTAATGTGTTCAAAGCCAGCTCCCTTTTCCTTTCCTTCTTTCTTCCTTTAAATGGAACTCTTCCTCAAATTTCTGTGTTTCTCCCATGTAATTATTCTATATTCTTATATGATTCTACTGAAGGGTAACACTGAATTTCTTTTCCAGCCTAGTGATATGGAGGCTTGGAATAATTATAATTTGATTTCTGAGTAGGAAAGTAAAATATATTTCTTACATACAAATATTTGTAATGTAAAATCCATACCTGTTACACATAATAATGAAGTCTGTGTAGTCACTCAGTCATGTGCGACTCTTTGCGACACCATGGACTGTAGCTTGCCAGCCACCTCTGTTCATGGGGATTCTCCAGGCAAGAATACTGGAGTGGGTTGCCATTTCCAAGTAATGAAGTCTAAGGCTATTGAAATCAGGTATTATCCCTGGCCATGCCTTTTATTATCTGGGCCTCAGGCAACCCCTAACCCATTCTGAAATTCAGATTCCTTTTATAAGGAGAATAGTAAAATCTCATAGGGTTGATTATGAATATTTATTGTAACAATGCATATAAAACACTTAGAATGCCCGAAAAAAATTTATTAATTAATTTTTTTCATTGTTTGTAGTTACCAAAATAAAATCATTCTTTCCTATAGTGATTAATATCTTTCATGCTACAGTGGAAATGTCTGCCTATATTTTCATCAGTGGAAATTAAGACCTGTGTCTAAAAATATGTTAATACTTTGGACCACCAAAATGCACTGAAAATTATTTTTTCCTATAGCTAGACCAGAGTCCATTCAAAAGCTTTTTGACCAAAAAAAGCATTAAATGTAATATGTATAAAATTTCTCAATTAAAAAAAGACTAGTCGTTTAATATATCTGATAAACTTAATGTGATTAATATTGAGAAACACCAATACTGCTGTTTCTGTTATCTTATGAGCAAGACCTAGTATATGTATGAAAATATTGACGCCCAAAAGAAGCCCTTGTTAATATAACTGTACATTCTATGTTGTCATATCTAGCAAAACACACAGACAACTGTCTGGCTGTACTTGGCAGGCTTTTTGAAACCTGATTGCTATTCAATGATTCTCTGTTTTAAAGAGTGTTAAATAGATTACATATGCAAGTAATAAGACCAGAAATTTTAAGACCAATGTATACAATTAAAACTGAATAGCTTATATGTCTTACTTGAGCTGAAATAGTTTTCATTTTTAGTAATACATGAACAGAAATCGAGCTGCATGGATTCTAATTGCTTTAGCAGATACTATGAATATATCATATGTTATTGTACCATATTTTATTACACGATTGCATCAGTTTTCAGCAACTATTTTTAGCTTTCAAGTCCACTCTTTTCCCTTTGTCTTTTGGATTTCCTGAATGTTATTAAGACTGTGGTGAGGTAAGGCATTAGAGGAAATAATAACTGTGCTAATGTCTAATCCAAAGTTTTATAAATTATAAACCATTGGTGACATCATGGCAATAAATTTCCTAAATCTCAATCTTGTCCAAGTAATAAATTTAAGTAACAAAGCTGCAATTTTAGTTGCTTTAGTTAATGATTAAAACATAAATGATGCTTGTAAAAAGGAAAATAAATGAAAAGGAAATAATAGTATATGTGATAGAATAACCATTTGGGGTATGAAGCTATATAAATTTAAACCCAATATTTGGGCATACTTTTTAAAATTATTTTAAAACATCCACTATTCTATTTTTTCAAAATGCTCAATCTCCTTTCCTGCTTTTTACGAAGATACTTTGTTTGCCAGTTATAATGAATTATCAGGTATTCCCTGGTTGCAACAGTTTTTTCTCATTTCTGTCTAAACTATCCCTAGGTCACCTTTCCTCAAAACCAGCCTGAACTTCCTTTCCTTTAAGGCTAAATTCAAAAGTTACTTTCTGGGAGAAGTCTTCAGAGCTTCCTGGAGATGTAATCTGTTAGTTTCCTTTGTGCATATCCTAATTAACAATAGTACACAGCAATAGCAATGCTGGGTAAAACTACCAGCTTCAGCAATGAAGGGACATTATAGGATTTCACAAGAAACATTGTGGCATACTATATTTTACCCAAGGAGATCCATTTGTGGCTAAAATTCATTTGGAATTTACTTCTCTTTAAAAGGTGAGTCTAGGTCTTTGTTGTGCAATTCTAATAGCCATGAGATCTACATGTAGCAATTTAATGAAAATCAATAATCCTATTCCTCAGTTGCACTAGCTACACTTTAAGTGTTCAACAGTCATATGAGACTTGTGAATACAATACTGCAGATCCAAATATTTCCACTGTCATAGAAGTTCTATTGGACAACATCCTATTAGCAGCAAAGAGTAGAACTGAAAATTAGAGGGTCTCCAGAGAAAGAAAATTTGTCTCCCAATCACCATTGTAGTTGAAAAAGTCCATGAAATCTACAAGGAAAGATTATACTAAAAATATTAATTTTGATTTTTATTAGCAAGGGGTTGCCCTAATTAACATTAAGCAGTAGAGCAGATGAACAAATACATGCCCTGTTTTTTTTTCATATGCCATCTTTCTTCTAAATTCAGCTCAGTTCAGTTCAGTCGCTCAGTCGTGTCTGACTCATTGCGACACCATGAACTGCAGCATGCCAGGCCTCCCTGTCCATCAGCAACTCCCAGAGTCCACCCAAACTCATGTCCACTGAGTCGGGGATGCCATCTAACCATCTCATTCTCTGTTGTCCCCTTCTTCTCCTGCCTTCAATCTTTCCCAACATCAGAGTCTCTTCAAATGAGTCAGCTTTTCACATCAGGTGGCCAAAATATTGGAGTTTCAGCTTCAACATCAGTCCTTCCAATGAACACCCAGGACTATCTCCTTTAGGATGGACTGGTTGGATCTCCTTGCATTCCAAAGGTCTCTCAAGAGTCTTCTCCAACACCACTGTTCAAAAGCATTAATTCTTCGGTGCTCAGTTTTCTTTATAGTCCAACTCTCACATCCATACATGACTACTGGAAAAATCATAGCCTTGACTAGATAGACCTTTGTTGGCAAAGTAATGTCTCTCCTTTTTAATATGCTATCTAGGTTGGTCATAACTTTCCTTCCAAGGAGTAAGCGTCTTTTAATTTCATGGCTGCAGTCACCATCTGCAGTGATCTGGAGCCGCCAAAAATAAAGTCAGCCACTGTTTCCACTGTTTCTCCATCTATTTGCCATGAAGTGATGGCACCAAATGCCATGATCTGAGTTTTCTGAATGTTGTGCTTTAAGCCAACTTTTTCACTCTCCTCTTTCACTTTCATCAAGAGGCTTTTTAGTTCTTCACTTTCTGCCATAAGGGTGGTGTCATCTGCATATTTGAGGTTATTGATATTTCTCCCGGCAATCTTGATTCCAGCTTGTGCTTCCTCCAGCCAGTGTTTCTCATGATGTACTCTGCATATAAGTTAAATGAGCAGGGTGACAATATACAGCCTTGACATATTCCTTTTCCTATTTGGAAACAGTCTGTTGTTCTATGTCCAGTTCTAACTGTTGCTTCCTGACCTGCACACAGGTTTCTCAAGAGGCAGGTCAGGTGTTCTGGTATTTCCATCTCTTTCAGAATTTTCCACAGTTTCTTGTGATCCAGTAACAAAACTTACTCATTATCTAAAGTTTACATCAGAATACCAGTTCACTAAATTTTCATTAATTTTACCCAGCAGAAAAAAATATTTTCTCCCTGGAGCTTGTATAAGAATCTATTCATAGTCCGTTTGTGCCATTTGTTACCTTCATGCGTGCTGTTCAATAATGCATTTGGTTCTTTTCTTCTTAATACTTTTGAGGTGAAGGAAAAATCTTACTATGTTTCTCCCAAATACTAAGACAGAACTTTTCACCGAGTTAAAGCTCAATAAAATAAATAAGTGAACATGTGACTGAGTAGAAGAGGTGCTACAGAAAAACTACATCCAAGGAATACCAAGAACATAGCCCTGACCTCTAAGAGCTAATTTCTAAGGATATAACACAGATATGAAAACAGCTGTGCAGCAGAGACCAGACTATAGGATTCAAATATTAAGCTGAGTTTTAAAGTGAGTTTTAAGAAAGGTAATAGTCTTTAACTGCTTTGTGTTGTATAAATCACTATTAACAGAGTATTGATATTTGTTACATACTTCAAATGAGTTTATTCTTACTGCAAAAGAGTAAAAATAAAATTTAATGACAAAGTATAATCTTACAGTCCTTTTGCTTCTAAATCTCAGTTTCATTTTCATTGAGCTTTGTGATTCTTCAGTTATTATTAATATTAACCTTGTTAATAAATAGTTACTCCTCTCAGTAGAACCAGCTTCCAGTGAAAAGTCATCAAATATTTCTCTGCAGAACTTCAAAAATCGTTCTTATTAATGTAATACCTCCATAATTTCAGGATAACTGTTTTATCTGATTTTTTTTTCTAATTAACAGAAATTACTCCAAGTATCTCTGAGATGCACGCAAGTAGAACATCAAACAAGAGAAGCTGTTTGGGCTTTTGCTAAATATAATTGTATATTTATAAAAATAAATAATTTCTTCTTAGGATTTACACTTTTATATTTATTTTTAAAACTTTATAATTTATATGCTTCCTAAAACATAAAACATTAATATGTGCAAAAAATATATACTGAACTGTGACTATGTAAGAATTATGTTTGGAATATGAAGGTGAAAGGTCTAATTATTTAACTCAATTAGCATACAAGAAATTACAATAAAAATGACATAATAAAAATGACATACATATGATATTACCATGTTTATAAGTATTTGGTAGTTATTTCACTTAACATGGAAACATACTAAGTGTTCATAATATCCTAAATTTCATCTATATTTTTTCACTTAATCTTCAAACAACTCTACTATTATTGTGCCAGTTTTACAGATGAGAAACAGGGTGTTTTCCTATAATACTCAAAGTTATAGAGATGGATTAAAATTTGATACAAGAACTGTCTAAGTCCTTGTTTTTAACCACTATATTAAAAATTGGGCTTAAGGAAAATATTATGCAAAAAAATATGTGAGACATACCCTAAGACAGTAGAAACTGGAAACCACAGGAGTTCAAAATGGGATAGGTAATTTTATGTTCCAGTATTGAAAGAAAAATTGTAATTAGGTTCTTTAGAAATGTATTCTGGTGAGAGGTGAATGCGTCTGAGAGTATGCATTTTTGTGTTTGTATGTTTATTGGATATGAGCGCAGAGGGCAAAAGGAGCTTATAGAGGGCAGAGTAAAGTACAGGTGCAAATTAGTCCATCTACAGGTAACAGCATGAACAAAATTCCCTCAAAGTAGACAAAATTTATATGATAAGTAACATAAAGTTGAGTTTATATAATGAAGACTTTATACATATATTAAAAGATAAAATAGATAAATAAACTTGGAATCAAACTGTGGAAAGTTTTCTGTGCCAGAATAAGCAGTTTGCTCTATATCAAGTTACAAAGTGATAATTTTAGTTGGAGAACAATAGCATCAAAGTGGTGCAGTATTATAATGAATCTGACAGTGATGTGTAAGATGATTTAAGATATATGAGCCTGGTGATAGAAAAAGAACCTATCCTCTTAACCTGGGGAGGGGAAAATTAAGCCTTCTTACACATCACAGCAGTTTAAAGGAATTTTTTTTTTATTTTGTGTGTTGTTATGTCAAGTCACCTACCTCTTTCGTAGCTCATGTTTCTTAAGTTATGTTGCATCAGAATTCCCTTTGATATTCTAGCAAAGTTATGGATTCTTTGCTCCAGAAAACTGAAGCTAAGCATACATGTATTTTGTAAGCAATCTTTAGGGTTTACTGACCTTATGTAGTCATGGTAAGAGCTTCCAAATCAGCTATTCTTCAAAGACCTTTCTGTTTCTAACTTGGTGTGATTCTTTCATCCTATCCCTCTGACCTTGGACATCTGCTTCTGTTGTTTTTTGGCCCTGTCCTTGAACACAATATAGGGATTATCCAGACTTTTAAAAACTCATTTTCTTTTTCATTTTCTATATACTGTTACTTGGTATTCATTTATTTTTATAAATTCAGCTATTGAACTTCAGCCCCAATCCCTCTGCTATTCTAATCATTCAAACTTGGTTTCCTGGCCTGTATGAAATTTCCTATTTTCCATGGTTATTTCAAAATTGAGAGCTATTAAGAGTCCTTGACTCTTCAAAAGAATATAAGAGCAATTATGAATAAGAAACTTCATAGAAATTAGCCTGTCAGAAAGAGTTATTTAACAATATACATTGTGGGAAGACACAAAAGAAATGTAACACTGGTATCTGTCACTGAGTGCTGGGAAATTTTAAAAGTAATGCTATGTGAATAAGGCAAGTATAATTTTCTGCCCTGATTGTACTAGTTCTGCCTTTGATTTCACTATGATTTCAGCTATATATGTTAGAATTTTATTTTTCTCTACAATTAAACAAAATATTGTTGCAAGTAAATGACTATTAATCGAAAAATGAAGCTCAGTAAAAGATAAGTTTAAGAAAAAGCTTTATATCTGTAAGGATTTTTAGAAATGAGTATACTAATACTTTTTAATATTAATTCTTTGAGTAGTTTTAGATGTATAGTATCTACAAGATTTGGTTCTGAATCCAAAATTCAGTCATTTGATGCTAAAATAGTTAGAGTCAATAACTGTAATTATTGAATAATTGCCAATACTTTTTCAAATATACATCTTGGAAAGTAAAGTTTTTCTTAGCAAATATAGCCATAGAGCCAGTTATATGAATATTGTTTTGACATAAAGTATTCTATTTATCAAATTAAATGATAAAAATATTCCAGTTATATAAATATAAATATAGTTCAGTTTAATATTCATGATATTCTAGTTACACCTATACAGACTTTTTACTGAATTTAATTTCTGTTCCTGAGGAATTCTTAGGATCCAAACAGAAGGAAGGATAGTATCATCAGGGTACATAACATCTACTAAGTTCATCTCTAGACTGAATATAAGTAGGAATGTTTTAAAATCATTGATTTCTATTTCTATACTCTGTTCAAGCCATGCTTTAGTAAAGTGGAAATTTTACCTCTAAAATTAGTCTCCAGAGATTATATGCTCTTTCTGTGACCCACATTTTATTCTGCAATTTGACTTTGAAGGTGTATGTGGTAAAAATCTAGATTCTCTAATCCATTGTGCTAAATGCTGATTGTAGGCTTAAAAATAAGTTTTTTAAATCTCTTTTGATGTGTCAACATTTTTCTGTGAAATGGAAATACTCCACATAATTGCCTCAAGGATTCAATGAGATATAATGTGTATTTTACACAGAGAAGCATACTTAAACCATATAGAAATTTAGTTCATTATAATTTTAATTATTCTAAATTCACTATTAGTGGTACATCTTTACTATGACAGCATGTTGGTAACTCACTATCTGTGATAATGTAATAGCTAAAATGTATTAAGCAAATATTAGCCTAGTGCACTCTCCCAAGTGCTTTGTAGGTATTTACTTTTTTAACATTACAGTATCCCTTGAAGTACACAGTGTAATAACACTAATTCTATAAATGAAATTACAAAGAGAAAAAAAAGACTTGTCTTAGGTCACATAGTATACAGCAGAGCCAGCTAAACAATTTCCGAACCAGCAATAAATGGAGAGATTATAAAAATCTTTTTTTTGTATTTGATTTGCACACCATGTTACTTTATGAATACATATCATACATAAAGTTCTGTTATAATAATATCCCTTAATTCAACTGTGTAGTCCTTGTAATTCAAGCATGTTAGGTCCTGAATTAACCTTAAATGAACTGACCATGACATATAACACTATATTTAATATAGTCCCCACATTAAAACAGTAAAGACAAGTAGAGAAAACTAACATAATTCTAACTTTGCAGATAAATATATGAAATTACTTTGTTTCTACATTTGTGAAAAATTAGCATTACTTTATTCATTGTCTGCCCAGTAACAACATATACTTCTTACAGCTGGATTAAATAGGATTTGCCCTTTAAATTTAAGGGATATGAATTTGTCTGGGTTCCTCACACAAGCATCAATGACATAATTCATCTGCTTTTTGTCATCTTTAAAATTAATGGTATTAACCAAAGAAAACAGAAAGCATATGCATTCATACTTCATGCAGATTATGTTTTTAATAGGAGCTTAATTTGAGTTTATGCAGATATTTCATACCTGTCATGGTATAATTATTCAGCTATGAATGCCTGTTAACTCCCAAGGTATATAACAATGAAAGGGTAAATTTTACCTTGGCTAGAATGAGAAATTCCAGAACATGAACAATTTACTCTAAAATGCTTTGCCCCAGTGAGACCCGGTAAAGAGAGCTCAGTCAAAGAGCAAATCAATAGTTCACAAAAATATGAAATAATGGAACAATTCACTTGATCTTTCCAAGTGCATTTTAAGTTCTATGTCCAAACTACAGCTATTTTGCATTTGCCATCTTATAATTTCACAAACCATCAGTGTTTTTATCCTAAACTGTGAAAGTACAGCTATTATTTTTCACCACTCTTTTTTGTAAATGTGTTTGTCACATCCATGATTAGATACCAGAGGGGAATTTTATCAACCTAAATGTAAATATGTCAATAGAAAGCAGCATATGTACTGTAAGAAGTATTGGAATCTATTCATATGATTTCTTTACATTTCAAAAATTTTTCATAGATACCATCTGGGAAGTACCAATGCCAAAAAAAATAACATTTTATTTATACCAAGTTTTGTTTTAGCAAAGCCTTATCATTCAAGTGTTGTTATAATCATATGACATAAATAAATGATTTTCTTTTAGCCAATTAGCAAAGTTTACCAAAATGGTATATATTTTTGGCAAAAGTATTTCAGGAAGAAGATAAGCCTGTCAATTCTTGGGGAGATTATAAATTTTAGAGAATGGTTTGGCAATTAGAAAGCTCTTTTAAAACGTCCATATACATTGACTTCATTTTACTTTTCAAAAAATACACAAGTGAGAAAAACATTAAAAATTTAAGCAAGAAGAATTTCAACATGGTATTTAGAAAACTGAAAAACATATAAATGCCAGTAAGAGTATAGTAAATATTAAAACAAATATTTATATTAAATTTGTTGTAATACCTAGAATTAATAACTCTGTTAAGTCATTGTGGAAGCAATATATGGTAACACAACAACTATTCAAGATACATGGAAAGAAATAAACATGGCTGTTTGAGTCAGAAGCTTTGACAAATATAGAAGAGGGGAAGTACAATGTGTTGTCACTTCAGTCATGTCTGACTCTTTGCAACCTCAAGGACCATAACTTGCCAGGCTCCTCTGCCCATAGGATTCTCCAGGCAAGAATACTGGAGTGGGTTGCCATTTCCTCCTCCAGGGGATCTTCCTGACCCAGGGATCATTGACCCTTAAAAGTATAATCAAGCCAGACTGCTCACCTTCCACTAATTTTTTGGTTTTATTTTTCTCGTCTTGTCATTGCTTGGTACTTTATAATTGCTTCAATGTCCAAACATAGGCTGACACAGAATCAGGAGAGGCCAATGCAGCATTTGTTTTCCTGTTTTCCTACCCACTTCGCTGTATGAATGGTAGGTACTTTGTGTGATCACTCTGCAGAACCACAAGACATAAAGCTTGCTGCTACTGATGTGGGTACTACAATCACTATTACCACTGTCCACTTTGCCCACCCTCTCTCTGAAACCAGCATTAAATTACACAAGCACAAGTTGAGAACACAGATATTAGTCCTATGTTGGCCACTTTCACAATCTCTGGAATAAGAACACCAGAGTTTGAGCTCAGGTTCTGGTGCTTTGTAGTTGTGTGACTCTGACTTTCACCTCAGGCTTTTTTCTCCTTGTGACCAAAACATATAAACTCTTTGAAAATGGTTCTATTACTGCTATTTTCAGTTCAGTTCAGTCACTCAGTCATGTCCAAATCTTTGCGACCCCATGAACTGCAGCATGCCAGGCCTCCCTGCTATCACCAACTCCCAGAGCCTACTCAAACTCATGTCCATCATGTTGATGATGCCATCCAACCATCTTATCCTTTGTTGTCCCCTTCTCCTCCTGCCTTCTATCTTTCCCAGCATCAGGGTCTTTTCCAGTGAGTCGGTTCTTTGCATCAGGTGCCCAAAGTATTGGAGTTTCAGTTTCAGCATCGGTCCTTCCACTGAATATTCAGGACTGATTTCCTTTAAGATGTACTAATTGATCCACACAGTCCAAGGGACTCTCAAGAGTTTTCTCCAACATCACAGTTCAAAAGCATCAATTCTTCGGTGCTCAGCTTTCTTTACAGTCCAACTCTCACATCCATACATGACTACTGGAAAAACAACAGCTTTGACTAGACAGATCTTTGTTGGCAAGGTAATGTCTCTGCTTTATATATGCTGTCTAGGTTGGTCATAACTTTTCTTCCAAGGAACAAGTGTCTTTTAATTTCATGGCTGCATTCACCATCTGCAGTGATTTTGGAGCCCAAAAAATAAAGTCTCTGACCATTTCCATTGTTCCACATTTATTTGCCATGAAGAGATGGGATCAGATGGCATGATCTTCATTTTCTGAATGTTGAGTTTTTAAGCCAACTTTTTCACTCTCCTCTTTCACTTTCAAGATGCTCTTTAGTTCTTCACTTTCTGCCATAAGGATGATGTCATCTGCATATCTGAGGTTATTGATATTTCACCCGGCAATCTTGATTCCAGCTTGTGCTTCATTCAGCCCAGCATTTTGCATGATGTACTCTGCATATAAGTTAAATAAGCAGGGAGACAACATACAGCCTGATGCACTCCTTTCCCGATTTGGAACTAGTCTGTTGTTCCATGTCCAGTTCTAACTGTTGCTTCTTGACCTGCATACAGATTTCTCTGGAGGAGGTCAGGTGGTCTGGTATTCCCATCTCTCTAAGAATTTTCCACAGTTTGTTGTTATCCACACAGTCAAAGGCTTTGGCATAGTCAATAAAGCCAAAGTAGATGTTTTTCTGGAACTCTCTTGCTTTTTCAATGATCCTGTGGATGCTGGCACTTTCATCTCTGGTTTCTCTGTCTTTTCTAAATCCAGCCTGAACACAAGTGCTTGGGCCTGGTGCACTGGGAAGACCCAGAGGAATCGGGTGGAGAGGGAGGTGGGAGGGAGGATGGGGATGAGGAATACGTGTAAATCTATGGCTGATTCATATCAATGTATGACAAAACCCACTGAAAAAATAAATAAATAAAGGAAAAAAAATAAAAATAAATAAATCCAGCCTGAACATCTGCAAGTTCACGGTTGACGTACTGTCAAATCATATTTATAATATATTCCCCACAAATGTGCTAGGAGGTAGATATTATTTTATTCATTTGGCAGTTAAGGAGACTGTCTATGCTCCAGGGGGTACAACTAATAATTAACAGAGCTGGAATTCACAATAATTCTTGTACATGGCCAAGGTATTATAATAGAAGATAGTATGCTTCAGGTTTTACTACATAAAACATGTGATGTAAAAATTCATACCCAAAAATTTGTGGTTTGTGTACTAATACAAGTTTCTGGGAACAAGGAACTATTATTTCTAATCTTGTTTTACCACAAGTTGTCTTAACTTGTTTCTTCACATGCTCAAAATGATAACAAGAGGTTTGTGTAACACATGACAGACCTGAGAACTGAAATAAGTTGTGTTTTTTTCCCCAAAGATTAATTGGAAAATATATTTTAGACACATAAAGATAAATGTGGCTACCTGCACAGTTTTTCTTATTGACTGACACTCCTTAAATTTGATTCCTTTCAGATTATTCCAAATCTCACATATAAATTGTTTTATTCCTTTTTCTTGTCCTCAATGGTCCCTTCCACATTAACATCTTTTTCTGAATTTCATTCCCACCCTTCTAATTACAGGGCCATAAACACCAATAACTTTCTTGTTCTATCTCCACTGGAGTTTTCCCAAGGTAAAACTTGGGTGTTGGTATTCCTTGGCATTTTCGTTGATTATGGAAATTCTGAGTGCCTATTATTAACACAAGGCAAGATTTTCTGTTTTAACTCTATTCTTAGTTTGTTCTGTGTACTCAGTCACTTCAGTCATCTTTGCAACCCCATTGGTTTAGCCCACTAGGCTCCTCTGTCCATGGGATTCTCCAGGTAAGAATACTAGAAAGGGTTGCCATGCCCTCCTCCAGAGGCTCTTTCAGACCTGGGGATCGACCCGATATCTCCTGCATTGCAGGCAGATTTTTTTACCCACTGAGCCACCTGGGAAGCCCTTGTTTGTTCTGCTGCTGCTGCTGCTAAGTCGCTTCAGCCATGTCCGACTCTGTGCGACCCCACAGATGGCAGCCCACCAGGCTCCCCCACCCCTGGGATTCTCCGGACAAGAACACTGGAGTGGGGTGCTATTTCCTTCTCCAATGCAAGAAAGTGAAGAGTGAAAGTGAAGTCGCTCAGCCGTGTCTGACTCCTCGCAAACCCATGGACTGCAGCCTACCAGGCTCCTCCGTCCATGGGATTTTCCAGGCAAGAGTACTGGAGTGGGGTGCCATTGCCTTCTCCGTTGTTTGTTCTACCCCTGTCTAATTCCTCTTTCTTCATCATTTCTTACCTAGCTCCACCAGAAGTATTTCTGCTCAGGTTTATTAGTCTTTTTTTTTTTTTCATTTTCCCTTAATTATCACTCGGAACTTCACAGTCAGGACTCCCTCATCTACATTTCCACCCCTTTTTTTTTCCCTTCAGCTTAACATTTGCCTAAGTGATACACTGCTTGGATATGTCATCCCAATCATAACCTCAGTAGAGTTGAGACCAGTCCTCTGAACACCAGGATCCTATAATCAAGTCAATTCTCTTGATGATGCTCCAAATCTTACAACGAAATAAATCATCATTATGGTCCATGTTCAGAGCTCAGAACATCCCTTTGGTTTATCAGTTTCATTTATGATTTATGAACTATCAATTACTGATTTTTTTAATCTTTTAACCAAAAAAGTTCTATGTTTTTTTCTTCTGCCTTTACCAGTCAAGTGTTAGCTGCTCAGTCCTGTACGACCCTTTGCAACCCCATGGACTGGAGACCTGCCAGATTTCTCTGTCCATGGAATTCTTCAGGCAAGAACACTGGAATGGGTGCGTGTGCGCTAGTCACTCAGTCATATCCGACTCTGTGCAACCCCACGCACAGTAGCCCACAAAGCTCCTCTTTCCATGGCATTCCCTAGGTCAGAATACTGGAGCGCATTGTCATTCTCTTCCCCAGGGGATGTCCCCAACTCAGGGACAGAACTCAGATCTCCCACATTGCAGGCAGATTCTTTACCACCTGAGCCATGAGGGAAATTTTGGTCATATCAAGACTAGATTTCTACTTAGCTTCCTAGATCTCTTTGATGCTCTACCTTGATTTACCCTGCTCGATACATTTATCCCACCTCTTAAACAGGCCATTATCAGAATTCACTTTCAATTGACTTAACCTAGTTACTATACTAAAAGGTTAGTAGTAATAAAGACCTTGGTTCAAAATGTGACTCTAGAACTCCCTAATCAATGAACCACTCTAATTCTCATTTTTCTCATTATAAAATGTAAAAAAATTCTACTGGCCTATTTAAACTGGTGAAGTGATGAACCAAGATAACTATTTGGCATAGTGTTTAGATATGCAATCATTAATCTTTAATGATCTCACCTCATGCCAGGGGTGGGATTGCAAAGCTAGATAAGACAAAGACACTATCGGTATTTGGGCATTTACAGTGTTATAGAGAATATAGACTTTCAACAAATAAGTGTCTATCTACATATATAGGGGATACACATACATATATAGATATACACAAGGGCTTCTCTAAAGCTCAGATGGTAAGGAATCCATCTGCAATGCAGGAGACCTGAGTTTGATCCCTGGGTTGGGAACATCCCCTGGAGAAAGGAATGGCTACTTACTCCAGTATTCTTGCCTGGAGAATTCCATGGACAGAGGTGCCTGACACGCTCTAATCCACAGGGTTGCAGAGAATTTGACATGACTAAGAGGCTAACACACACACACATACAATATATATGCAATTTTAATGTATGTTCCTAAAGGACAATATCATATTCAAAATACAGTGGTGACTTGCCTTAGGTGGGAACTAGGAATGAAATAGTCAGCAAAGGCTTTCCTTAGAGAAGGGCATCTCAGTGGAAATATGACAGATAAACAGAAGTCATACTGAAAAGTGTTTAGAAGTATCTCAAAAATAGCAGTTTATTATTATTGTTTTATTATTATTGCTGTTATTATTATCCTCTTGCCATGAATACTTCGTTCTCACTGAGGTGCATTCTCTGAGAATCTACCGCATTGTGTTACATTCCTTGATCAGCATCAGTCTTCCTCTATGCTTTTGTATTTTGTTTTACTCTTGTTCCTCTGTGCCTTGCAATTCCTCCCCATTTTCTGGAATGACCCTATTCTGTTTTGACCTGCTTGGAACCAGCTTAAATACTCTTGGGCAAAACTGGATACTCCAAAATCAGGGATTCTCTGGCATTGTTTCTACATAACCATATTATAACTGTCCACTGCTTTATGTTATAAATGATTTCTATTTTTTTTTTATTTCTTTCTCAAATGCCCATGCAGTCTTTTGGGCAGAAAACATATTAAATGTATCTTTCAACTATAAATCCATAAAGTTAGCATCATCATAAAAAGAGCACCAAAAATTGTTTGTTAAAAATATGTTGTGACTTTGACAGTTTTATGTCATGTCTCTAAGTAAATTCTAAGTTACTTAAGGCAGGATTCCTGTCTTATTTCAATTTTATTTACCACTATCATAATATGGCACAAATGGTATTCTATGTGAACTTTATGCTGACTGATTATGAAGACATTTTTCATATCTATTTAAAGAAAATAGAATATTTTATTAGTCTTTGACTATAAAATTTGATATACTTAGGAAAATGACATAAAATGCATTATCCTATTCATTTTTCTGAACTTCCAGTCCAACAAGATGAAAACCACTGGAATATAAAATATTAGCTTGAGATGAAAAATAAACAAAATTATTCTTGTTTTAGTTGAGAAACCTTTCATGCTACTGTAAATGTTATTTTTTTTTCAGGATTTGAAACAAAAGAAAGGTTGTATTGAAAGTTATTTAAAGTTATTTGCTTAAGTTATTTGAGCTTAGACAAAGAGTAAAAAAAGAAACTGAAATAATAATTCTCCTAAGACATGATGATGAGTCAATTTAGAACTGCTAAAGGAAGAAAGTGCCATTTGGTGAAAAATTATATGTAAACACTCATCTCAAGTACCACGTTGTAGCATGTCTTCTGAGTAGTGTAAAATACTTCCCCTTATATAGGAACAAAAATGTCAAGATCTCAGTTCAGCTATCAGTTTGGTTCTCCACTGGCAGAAGAATATATGCTACACATGTAGATATTAATGTAACTGATATAAATTTTGCCATTTTAAAAATAAATGAAGTCCTTATTGATTATAAGTTCTTCAACAAGAATATTTTTAACTTTATAGATAAAATCTATAAACACTGATTAACTATTAATATTTGACATATATCAGGCTGCAAATATTATTTCACAGATAAAATAGAGAAGGTTAAAATTATTGGTTCAGTGCAATTGTAGTTTTGAATATAAACACTTAACAGTCTGTAACCTTTAACTGGGGCTCCCAGGTAGTTTAGTGGTAAAGAATCCGCCTACCAAGTAGGAGACATGAGTTTGATCCCTGAGTTGGGAAGATCCCCTGGACAAGTAAAACGGCAACCCACCACAGTATTCTTGCCTGGAAAAGCCCATGAATAGAAGGGCCTGGTGGGTTACTGTCCATGGGATCGCAAAGAGTCAAGACACAACTTAGCGACTAAACACCAACAACAAACCTGCAATCACTTGACAGAAATAATTCATATCTAAATCGCATAAAGTTATAATTTCAAATTACCTAGAAATCACATGAAATATAGTCATTCCTTCAGAGTAGTTATTAACATTTCTTATGGTAAATTCACTACAGGGCTCATTTTACAAATGAATGCTTTTTTAAAAAAATAATTATGCAGCTTCTAAAGAGTGATATATACATTTATATATACATAAAACTATTATATACAAAAAACTTATAGTTTAATTATACTGAGTATTACTTTAAATACTAGATTTATGAACTAGAAAGGAAACCTGTGCTATCAAACTAAGTTTAAAGATTATGAACCTTATTGATGATGCAAAACTGCTGTATAAACTAGAAATATTTAACAGACACATGAGACTAAATAAATAAGACATTTAAAACATTCATTCTTAGGACAATTTATCTGTGAAACTCATTAGCTTTAAGAAGGCTTTGAAGTTAGATCTGTCCTATTGTAAGAAATAAACTAGTAGAGAATTAGGTTGGTGAATATCTGTAAGATTTTTGAAGTTTGATCCCATACATTCTCTGAGTAATAAAACAATACAAATATTGTAAAAGAATGTTTTTACTTTTTAGATTACAGTAGAGATGTGAGTACATACAATTCTTAAAGTCTGATTTGGAAAGAACTTGGTAAGAAGAACCTTATAAGTAAATCCATGGAAGTTCAGGGAATAAGTAATCTCATGGGAAAAAATCGACATATTTGCTTAGTAAAAATTTAGGACAATCAGAGTACTGATGGCTGCTAAATCATGAGCTACCCTCCACTCCACTTCTGAAACATGTATTCTTTATTACTTGCTCTTTAAACAATGGACAGGGGACATGATGGCTGCAGATGGTTTGCCTAAATTTGTGCAGATAAAGCCTACAGCATGGCAATAATGTGTTTTCTCTGCAAGGAGGAAAGATATAACTCAAGTGCAAAGAAAAGTAAACATACAGCATGGAGTTGAACAAATAAATGCAAAACGGAATTTAAGCTTACCTAGAAGCCAAGAAAGTAAGTCAAAGTGGGAATGAATGTATGATATTAATTATTTTCCTATGAAAATAGGAAACTATTAAATATTTCTATTAAATATAAAAATAAGAATCTTTAAACTTAATACTTTAAAAATCATAATAATTATGCTACTAGTGGTTATTCATTTACTTAACAAATATTATCAACTGTCTAAAATGGGTCACAGCATGTGCTAAAGGAAACTGTGTAGAATGAAAAAAAGAGTATGCTTTCATATAATATACTTTATATTGCAAGACTAATCTGGATTAAAAAAACTCCAAACTGAAAGCACAACCTTATCATTCAAATGCGTGTTCAGGGAAATGGGAGGAGAATTAGAGTAAGCTGTATTTAGTGTTACAATTCAGAATCTTTTAAACAGAATGCCTTCCTAGGTAAAACACATTTGATCACAATACCCCTTTGAGGTATAATGATAAAAATCAAGCCTTAATCTAGGTAACACTGTTATTAATCCAAAGTGGTTTCTAAAAACTCAAACAGGATTAGGGAAAACTTTTTTTTTTTTAATTTGACTCCATATTTTGGGCATTATCTTTATACTTTCCTCACAATGAATATCCAGAAATTTATTGATCTGTTATTAACTCATAAGAAAAGAGTTTAATTAAGTCATTTTTGGTTTGTCAAAAGTAGGCAGGGATTTTTATTATAATGCTCTTTTTTCTAACCTGCCAAGCACTGTAGAATTCTGAGATGATTTCTCTAGAATTTAAATAAGTACATTATGAAAACAATTAAATGCCATAATATCACAATGTCTCATTTTTCCCAATAGAGAGACATGCAGGCTGCATATTTCACAACTTTGTAAAGTCTGCTTAATTCTAAGGTTGGAATTCTAGTCAACCCATGGTCTACTCTCTAAGAATATTAGTGAAATAATGTTTTACACATGCTAAATACATGCTGTTCACAACGAGGGAAAAAAGCATTTAAGGAGAGTCAAGGGAATCTTGCTCCCTGTCAAACTGCAAACCTTTGAAATACCCAATTGTTAAGCAAGTTGTGTCATCTCTTGCCAATGACATCCTAACAGGGGAAGATGAAAGGCAATTCCTTAACCAAAACAGAATTTGCCTTTATCCTCAGTGAGCTTTAATTCGAAATTCAAACAATAGAGTATAGTTTTCTGGTAATACTGCCTCCAGTATTTTTACCTTTTTAATGTTAGTGTGGACATATTTCTGCCTTTGCCCTCCCCTTGTCTCCTGGATCCTCTCTCTAAAGTTCCCACTAACCTACACCATCAGCAAAAGCTGTTGCTGAACATTACATTACTAATTATATTTATTGCTTCCTATGTGTTAGTCTTTTGTTAAGAGAAATGTATATGTCAACATCAATGTTATGTTATGAGTTGACAGCATTTACAGAATCTTAAGTGTCATACTGGATTTAGTCTGCAAAGAATTACTGTTCAACTTTAAATGTAAATCCATGGCTGATTCATATCAATGTATGACAAAACCCACTGGAAAAAAAAAATAAAAATAATAAAAAAAAAAAAAGAAAAAAAAAAAAGGGCTACAAAGAAAAATTAATAGATACATTATTATTATAGTTTCCATTTTAAATGTATTTGAGGCATATGACTTCATTCCTTTCTTCTCTTAGCCCCTCTCCCTTCCTTCCTTTAGGTTTAGTCATGTATATTCTTCAACTACTTTTCTGACTTGCTACATAAGGGCCCTGAGAGCAGAATAACTTTCAATTGCAGATCAAATGTTATAATGAAAATTTTACTGTTCTCTATTTAGGGCCATATGCATATGAAGGATATAACAATTATACCAACAATAACATAAAAAAAAAATCAGAAGTGCTAAAATTTCAGCAGAGTTTTATGTTAATCAATATGGGTTATTCCTGACATGAAAATGGTGATATAAATCAAATTTATAAAATGGATTCTATTAAAATATGGAGTATCCACTAAAAGAGAATACTTGGTGTTATTCAAGGAATCTTTATTTCAAGTCCCCATTCTGATTTGCATGCTGTGGCTTTTTACACAGAAGAAACACAAGAATAATTAACCCTTGAGATATGAAGAAATGATGTTTAACAGCTCAGAGTTTATAATGTGAATTCTTCTTGCAAATATATATCCTATTTCAGATAAATTTCTCTAATCCCTATCATAAGACTTATCAAAATATATGCATTTATTTATTTGTCTGTCTTTTCACCTATGTTGCTTTGAGCATACATACAAGAGTAGTATTAATCTACAATACAAGAGGAGAGAAGGAAACTTGCTCTAAGAAGTAATGACTGAATTGAGATCAGAGGGATGAGATGAACGGGGAGGGAGGTGGGAGGAGGGTTTAGGATGGGGAACACATGTACACCCATGGCTGATTCATATCAATGTATGGCAAAAACCACTACAATATTGTAAAGTAATTAGCCTCCAATTAAAATAAATAAATTAAAAGAAAAATATCCAAAGGAAGATCCATCCAAGAAACAGGCAGAGGCTGAAAAGAAAAATGGAAGGCCTAAAAGAAGAGAGATGGGGAACGTAAAGGAAACGAAGAAAAGGAACTACAGGGTGCTAGGACAAGGAAAGGGGAGTGTGGCCCCAAAAAGGATGCTAAGATAGGAAGGACTGAGATCAAAAAGTAGACTTCCCTAGTTGCTAAGGTTAAAAGGAAGCAAAGCAATATCGTTAAACAGAAGTGACAGGCTACTGTTTGCTCTCAGAGAAGACTGCTCTGGCTTCAGTGTGATAACCTGACCAGTCAGGCCAAGTGATGCTGGTCAGCAGTAGGGAGGGAGCAGGATCTGAGTTAGTATTATTCCATTAAATGGAACCAGAGGTTACGGGTGACCTTTACACAGCTTGTCTGGCATCCAGCAGAAAAGTCTACTTAGTCTATTACATATAGGAATGACCTTAGAGGCAAATATCTTTCCTTTTGTATTTCCTAAATACTTTCTCACTAATCTAAAATCATGGCTTCTTGCCATTTTTGACCAGGATTCACTTTTTCTGACCTCAAACATGGTTTGCTTCCTTGAACTTATATATGTATATATTTAACTTATTTTAATGAAACTAGGGCAAATTCAAGGTTAATGCTCTTATGTCATTATTTTTTCAAATTTCAGGCTCTAATGTCATTCTTTTACCCACTCATATTTCAAATATTCTTATGTATATATAATGGGTGTGCCTAGGAGAGAATGTCACATATGTACATGTCATCTACCAGACATAAAGTTGGGAAGAGCTATTGTTAACAGTCAGAGTCCTAGAAAAGACTAAATCACATGAGAGCAGAATCTACACTTATAATAGACATGATATAAATAATAAAAAAGAAAAATTACCATCACCACCCTTGGGGATACAAAAACTAAAAAACCTGAAAGTTATCCAAATCTATAAAGTACAGATAAAATATTTTTGCTTTGGATATTTGCAATAGCTGAATGATGGACAATGCCCAGGCAATATCTACCCCTATATAGAACTGATCCATTTCAAAACAATCACTTTTCCCACAGCTTCTCTAAGATACATGGAAAATAGATTAAAATCTATATTTACAAATATATATTCAGGCAATCTAAACTGACTTATGTTCCTTGTATTACACCTTCACTATTTTGTCTAAGATGTTGCTATCACTATGGACATAAACACATACATATATATAATATGCAAAATGTTACATAGATATATACTGCATATACACATATATATTTTTTCCTATTGAAAACATTTGTAGAGAACTCACTACAGGAATTATAAATACTTTAAATGCAAATCAAACTGTAATAATTTTAATATCCTTTTTATAAATCAGACTTTCTTAGGACATGTTGAGGTCTATGACTATAAATAAATTTGTCCTGCATTCTTTTTCTTTTCTCATGCTCTGTTAATGCTCAGCTGGGTCCCCACCCTGTTCATTAAACCCTTTTTCTAACAGATGTTGCTTTTTTTCCCTTTTACTCTTTCATGTTACCCAAGAGAGATCAAAGAGTTTAGTCATTCTTGTCCATTGTATGCAGAGGTGTGTGGGTGAAATTCTGTCTGATTCTGCTGTTCAGTGTTCAGGTTGCCTTCCTAATGTTCCAGTTATTTTCGTTGATAATATCTGATATGTGCTGACTGCTACAATTAATAGAAATCATCTTTAATCTAGCTGGTTTCATGAGAATAAAGGGAAATAGTGTAAAGTACTTAAACAATATTCAAATTTTATCTATTTTGAAGAGATGATTGACTTATTTTGAAAAAGGAAATAGTACTTTTGTAAAAGTAACCACACAATTTTTCCCTGACAACATAGTTTATAATCAGACCATGAACGCATGGAGGAAGTACAAGAAAAGTACTTTTCAAAAGTAATTATTTAATATCACTTACTTATACATTTTATTTTTTAAAACTTATATAAACAACTTGATAAAAATGAAAAATCGTGCCTTTCACGTCCTTTCCTACGTGTGATAGTGAGAATGAAGGCCATGCAGTGTAATGGAAAGAACTCTGAATTAGCTGTCAGGAGAGCTGAGTTTAAGTTCAACTTTTAACCATAAAGTAGCCATGGGATTTGAAGATACTATTTAAGCAATTTGAGTTTAAATTTTCTTTATTATGAAATGGAGGATAGGGATTAGAGGTGTTATGCAGTAACTATAAGCTATAGTATTATAAACATGCATTTTGTGCAAAAATTTATGGAAATTGTTTAACTCTGGACACATTAGTTTTTAAAAAGTAAGATATCAGATATTGCTAAGCTTTGTGCTTAGGATGTTACTAGGCTTCAGTAGTCTTGTATATATCAAATTTTGCAACTGAATTTTTTATACTAAAAATTTCAGGTCAAAATATTTTTCTTAGGAGCATAGTTGAAAAATACTTTTCATTTGTTTCTTAGAAGCTTATTACATTTTTCAGACTTTTATTAGTATAAGGTTTAAAAGTGAATGGATTAAATTTTTTTGTCATCCCTGTGGCAAACACATCATTCGGTTTTGTCATATCATTTCACCTGAAGTTGATTTTAATCAAGACACTGAAAACAACTGACTGCCTTATGCACTTTATGAACAAAGGGATGTCAGTTCACTTCTATCCTTATGGATATTTACATTGTTAAAATGGAAATATTTTGCTTATCAATGGCATGATATTTTCCTATTCCTCTCTCAGATAAGTCATTACATTTTATTCTAGAAAAAAATTATATGTGTCTAAGAGATTGTGCAATCATATCCATGAACTTTTGAAAATTCTACACTGTTAGGAAAAATTTGCAAAAATCTGACACAGTGTCAAGGTAGTACCTAGGTCTGCTCTCTAGAATGACATAATACAAAGAATAGGTTTCCCTTCCTACAAATCTTCCATTTGCGTCCAAGATTTAGGCCAGCAAAGGGCAAGTCGATGTGGGACACTAAACATCCATCCTTTCCAGGTTGAGTAATTTAAATATGAGGTAAGACAGCTATTAAATGCCAACAAAACATAAATCAAAAGAAGAAAAGTTTGCCAGGATAAAAGCACTTAAAAGAAGCTTGAACCCTGGTGTGTATACAAAACCCCATTTGCAACACTAGAAATATCCAGACTTTCAGCCTCTGTATAAAGCTTTGTGATAATCTCAAGTGAGGTAACTTGTTCAAATAGAAGCTGGTCTTGAAGTTCTTAATCATCAAGCTACTTTTTAAAGTATATATCCATAAGGCATATTAGATAGCTATTTGTTTATTGTAAGAGAAATCCTGAGGTATAAAATTGTTGAGGAGACCAGTTTAATGTCATTTCAGTGGCAGCAAAAGTCACACAATGAATCAGTGACAGACCTGTGAATTGATTTTAGATCCCATTAGACTCCCTTTTTAACCGCTCAGCAATTCCTGAGATTGCTTTCAGTGGCCAGAGATGCACAATCAAATTAAAACAGCAGACTGGAAAATAAAAATAAAATAAAATGGAAAGTAGTTGTTCTATGTGGTTTGATTCCTAAAAATTTGAAACAGTATTTTTCTGACATATAAATATACAAATCTCAAGCTGTATTCAGGCATTAATATCAAATTTCTATCATTTATATAGAAATGGATTTAAATTACTAAAGTATATGAGTAAAATAGGCAAAAATAGAAATAACAGTGTTAAGTGAAAGATGAAAGCCTATGCAATTAAATTTCTGAGGCAATGATTAAAAAACGTCTATTCACATGAATATATATTTATCAAGATACATTTGTTCTAACTGAAAATTCTAAAGATTCGTTAAGTACAAAATTAATTTTGAGTAAAATTATAACTGCTTTCAAATATACTAATATTTTCATCAGCAGAGGTAGCTTGATAAGGCCCATTTACGTTAAGGAAAATGAAATAAAGACAATGTTAATTTTCTGTTATTTGATAATCTATGTGCCATATAAAATTAAATATTTTCTGTTTATTAGAGAATCTAAAATTCTACATAAAATAATAACCAGACTTTTTTGTTCTTGAATTATGACATCATCAAAATACCAAGAAATAGTAAGATACATTTCATTGCTAAACTTACTTTGAATAAGAAGTGTGAAACTCATTAATTTTTAAAATATTTTAAGAAATCTATCTCAAATATATTTCTATTAATGCTATAGAATCTGATTTTCCCTTTTGGATTAAAAAAAAGTTACAACTCTCTCTGATTATAGTCAAACCCTGGGTCTGGAAGACCCCCTGGAGAAGGAAATGGGAACCTACTCCAATATTCTTGCCTGGAGAATCCCATGGACAGAGGAACCTGTTGGGCTACAATCCATGGGGTTGCAAAGAGTCAGACATGACTGAGCGTAAAACATATTAGCATTCTTTTGTGTGTCTAAGTGGAAGTACCACAAGCAAGTTTTATTTTTGCTCAACACCTTTATTACATAGAGAGGGAATTAGCAGAAAAGAAAGTGACTTCTTTTGTGCGGTGTCTAAAGGATATTAAGCTAGGTAAAATAAGCCAGGCACAGAAGGGCAAATGCTGCATGATTTTAGTTATGTGAGAAATCTAAAACAGTTAAACTCACAGACTGAGAGACTAGAATGAGAGAACAGAGCAGTGGTTGTCAGGGGCTGGAGGCAGAAAAATGGGAATTGCTGCTCAATGGGTATAAAGATTCGGTTACACAAGATCAGTAAGTCCTGGAGATCAGCCACACAGCATTGTGCCCATAGTTAACAACAGTGAATCGTGCACTTAAAAAGTTGTTAAGAGAGCAGATTTATATTAAGCATTCTTACTACATTAAAAAAATATATAATTAAAAAAAAAACACATAGGATAGCATCCCACCAATGGGGATAGTACAACATCAGTACAGTATGAGACATAATATTGATGTCACTAGAAAAGTCATGACAACAAACTGACTAGTTGTATGATGATAGGGAGGCTGTCGAATTTTTCTGAGACCTAAAGTTTCCTAAAGTGAAAAGTGGAGATAACATTTCAATCACAGGGTAATGAATATAAAATGCTGTAATATTCATAAAACCATCAAATATGCCAGCAAAGACAGTCATTAATAGTAATAAAATTAATTTAAAAACCACAGAAAGTAGTTATAGCAGGAGGAAAACTGGACAGAATAACAAGGGATAAACTGGATATACTAGTCTCACAAAAATCTAACAAAATCAGTATAAGCTATAATATAATAATGAAATTAAATTTAAAGCATGGTTTTTATTTAAAAATAGCTATTTCTAAGTGCAATGTATCTTGTTTCTTTTTGTTATTTTTTTTAAACAAAGTGTGTTTGAATTACTTTCACAGATGCATTACACAAAATAGCATTCTCTGGATTTACAAGTGTGGAGAAACCATGTTTTTGTTATACACCATGGGTGAGAAATTCACATAACTTTGCATATGGTAGCTTAATGTTTTATGCACAACATAAATTCAGCTTATTTGTAGACTCAGAAGTGAAAATTGAGTGTACGTAAGCCACAATATGCTATAAAGCATGTTTTATCTAATTTTCACAAAAGAACTGGGAAATCATTTTTTTCATTGGGGAGTTTAAAGAGTATCATCATGTCAATATACATCATGATTTAGGATATTTAGATGCTATTTTATTACTGTTTGTTGTGAGAATTTTAAACATTACTCAGTATCTTTTCCTTCAATATCAGTCCAAGTTCTCATTATGTGACATATCTGAACTTTTGCCATAGTCTCAAAATGGGTATTCCTATATGCCCATCCCCCACCACGCACACACTGATACTAAAAATATGTTTCAGAACCAATCATAGCAATACCAGTAGTAACCTTCTAAGGCTTTGTATAGCTCTTGACTAGATTCCCCAAACTCAGTTTGATCCTAATTTTCCAGCTCCTTTTGAAAATCACTGTACTCTATGCACGCTGAGATTATTTGCCACTTACCAACGCCTTTCATGTCTCTGTCCTTCTATTCTATCCTTCAAGTCTTACTAAAGGACCCTCCACATCCATCAGTATTTGATCCAGTTTTCAAAGCCCAGCTTAAATGTGATGACCTCTGTTCACTTCATCATGCTATCCTTTAATTACAGTTATCACTTTGTTCAAACTAGGCATACATTAAGAAGTTCTAAAATATAAAATATAAATACATGACAAAATCTTTAATAATCTAAATAAGTATTAATGATTTTAATCCTCCTCTCCCCCTGCACCAACTGGTACTTTCTTTTAAAGGAGCAGATTCTCCACTCAGATATAAAGCACTGAATAGCATGACTGCTCAGGCCCATTACGAAATACCCATGGAAACCTTAATTTTTGCATCAATAAAATGAGGAAGTGAAGAGTACATACTTCATCAGATTTTGTGAAGACAAAGGTAACATACTCAATGCTGCCATTACAAAGCATAATTATCGCTAGTAATTACTAGTTTTTGCGATTATCATTATCATTACTCATGTTTTCACCAGTGTTGAAGTTATATATCTATGTATGTGTTCAATCTTTGGGGGCAGACATTCGTCTTTATATTCCTCACCATTATTATTAGAAACTTACTTAGGAAAAATGTTTCCTATGTTTTTATTAATGTCAATTTTATCTTAATGACTATAAATTGCTGTGGAATACAAATTGCTTCCAATATCACAAAGGCATTGATGGTAGCAGCAGAACAGAATTGTAGCTACAAACCTGAAGAACCCTAGATTATAAATGCTAAGCCTCTATTATCTTCTAGTAACTTTTATACCAAAACTTCTGGTTTTCTCATTATACCTTTCCTTTTCACCTCAATGCTATTCATCTTACCTCACACTGATTCTCAGCATCAGTCTTTGCTATTTCCATTTCCCCAGATCCTCCAACTTCCAAACTGACCACATGCAGTAGACTGGAGTGACTGAGAACCATGAGGAGCCCAGAGCAGAAGTCAAGACACCAGAGAGCAAGGGGAGTGTCCTCAGAGGTGAACACACGAACAGGGGACATTGTCTGCTTCAAAGTTAGCTCCTTAGTGTGCGTCCAGTTACCTTACATTGTATATTTTTGAATAGCAACTAAATTTTAAAGATTATAAAGCTAAGTATAGGTTCTTCATGGTTAAAATTAAGTACTGACTAGAGAACAAATACAATTGAAATCAGCATTAGCAAACAATGTGACAACAAAATCTTTGTAAATCTTGAAAAGTAAATACCTTCTTACAATATGAAGGTGATTCTAGTGACCAAAAGTTACAGTCTTTGGGACTAGCAGTTCTGACTCTCCTTTGTGCTCTGGGGTAAGGTACTTCCTCTGAAGCACAGCAAGATCTTTCATATGGCCCATTCTGACCTCACCTTGGCTTTCACTTGGCAGGAAGACAGTGTTTGCCTATCAAGTCAACTCTTGTTTCCTTCTCATTAGCCCAAGATATTACAGGTACATCCTTGGCATTCACATGTTTATAAGCCTTAAGGGAACAAGGGCACTAAAACCTTAAGATTTTACATGATTATGAGGTAGTTATCCAACTAGTTTAGAATGGACTTAGATAATTTTCCTCAGGTTATCATCAAAGTGAACCATTATGATTTAAAACAAATCTACAAGATAACTTGCTGAGGGCTATTTGGAACACACACCAAGAGGAGGTGAATGTATTCTGATTTGTGGAAATACAGTAAATTTCTTTTGCTGTTTTTCCAAAGTTTCAAATATATGAAACTAACACCTTCCTTCTCACACATATATCCAAGCTGTATTTTCACAACCTTAACCTTTGGTTCCAAATGAAGTAATTTAGGCAATAAGACAAAGAGACAGATAAAGGAGGAAAAACAGAATGTGAGTCCAAGGATACAGAAAGGGTCCTGAAGAGGAAGGAGATGAGAACAGCCTAAACGGGTGAGCAGGTGCTGGGGTTTAGCACTACGCTATTTTTTTGTTTGTTTGTTTTGGAAAAACTATAATATTGATAACAAGAGTTTTTATGAACAGAAATTTCCTCTCAAAATAGATTATATATGGAATGAGTGCAAAACAGCCAGTCAAGAGGGCACAGGAGATGAGAATTAAGCTGGAGTTCACATTAGCAGTGACAAATTACCTCCAGGAAATCAAAGGTCTTTGTTCCAAACCAGCATTAGTAGTTCATGAGGAAAAGAAAAAATACCTTGGTTAAAGTACTGTTTATCTTTTAGTCCTCATGTCTGGGTTGACTGTGAATAAAGATGCATTCAGGAACTGAGTACTACATATAATAAAGTCTTTTAATAAGTCATTGATACTGACATCATGCACCAATATGGCCTTAAGAAAACTCTTTAATTTTGTCCAAATTCTTTTCTGGAACTATGTGAACTAGATCTGACAAAACATGGAATGAAATACCCAGCAAGTTAAGAACTGAATGTTAACATTTCCATTTTTTCTGTCATTGTTTTTAGGAATAAAAGGTGACAAAATATTGTGTAGGGGGAAAAAAAGAAACCAAAACACTTCACCACTGAACCAAATAAGTATAGAGAGTAAAAGTGTATTCATTTCATTAACTATGGTGTTTTCATATCAAATATTTAGAGCAAACAAGTCAAACTATAAAATGGTCATTTGAAACGTTTTAAATACGGTAAAAGGGATGTTGCTTTGGATTTTTGCTTCTCTTTCTCTCTTTCACCATTTGTTTTTTTTGTTTGTTTGTTTTTCCCCTCAACTTGTTTCTAATAAATTAGGTCCCCCTACCACCTCACTTGGCCACTTGTTCTTTTAATTTTGAGAATTATCTAGAGAATTATCTTGATATTATCTAGAGTTTAGAATGTTAATAGCTCATAGAAAATACACTGGTGAGTTGCTAAAGTCACACAATTTATGAACTGTGATTTTTTTTCTCAAATACAAACAGCAGAGCATTTTAAAATTTGATTTGCAATATAAATGGTGGTATTGTTTATTCAGCATTGTAATTTGCATGGTTTCCTGTCCAATATCATTCAAGTACTGAAAGATTAGGGGGGAAAATACCCTAGAAACCATAATGGTCTTGCTCAAACCACATTTGGCCCAGATTCACAGTGCAAATGCGGGATGCAGCACTGCCTCTGGTGGAAATAATGAAGCCGAGAAGTCACCAAGAATCCTGAGTTCTGTTAGCCTACTAACCTACTAATTTATGTTATCCTGCTAACGTAAGTGGGAAAAGTCAGACTCCAACGTGTGATTTAAGAAAGATGGAAAGATACAACCACCCTCAAAGAAGGCCTCATTGTTTTACCAAGATATCTAAATTTCTTAGCTTGGGCATCTCTGCTTGTACTCTTTCTACAGTACAAGAAATAAACTTTCATTCTATTGGACTCAATGACAAAATAATTTGAGAGAGCTAACTCAATTAGAAAAAGTTACTTAGATGTATAAATTAGCCAACTGAGCTCCAGCTACCACTTAAGTAGAATTTTGGCTCCGGAGACTGTTACAAAGAGCATTTGATTCAAAGTTTTACATAGAAGCAAACACTTATTCTTGGTGGAAGAGAAAAAACAGACAAAACATTTTATTTTATATCTTGATATATTAGTTGTCATTGTAGAAATGACCTTAGAGATAGCCATTAAGCTTCACTGCATTTCTTAATGTCCCTTTGGTTCTATCATAAATTGAGATCATGGCATTATGAGAGTATTTATAGAGTTAATATTTTCCAGCCCTCATCTGGGTTCATCTTTCTTTAGATTTCCTCCCAGTACACAGAGGAGGCCGTTTTGGAATTTGAGAAAACAACCAGAGACTTTTTTGGCTATACCACTCCTAAATTCATACATTTTTTATTAACAAATGTAAATTTGAGAGGGAAATACCATATAATAAAAGTCTTTGGGGAATATTCTGTTGCGTAAGGATGGCTTACACTTTTCATTTGAATGGCATGGATATTGAGAGCTTAAACTCAAAAATCATCTGTACTCTAGCTCTGAATCATTCCTCCTGTGAACTCTGCATGAATTTTTATAATAAACACACACATGTGTATGAAGCATGTGACTTCATAGGCAGTCATCTGCAGGGTCAAGTACTATTGGAGGATAACCAAGAATTGACTGACACATATCTTACAGAACTGGAGTTAATTAATAGGTCTACCAATTCCCAAGTGCACTACAGGAAACACAAAGTCTGCTTAATACAGCAATCAATGACATACTCTGTACAGTCATAAGGCATTCACTATACAGCAAGAGGTGATTTCAGAATACAGTATTCAGGAGTTTAAATATTGCTATTAAAATGCTAGAAGAGTAAAGTAAGATCATTCACAATCAGAAGACTAAATAAGGATTTCTTTGCAAACTGCTGACTGTTATTTAAAAGGAATTTTTAATTTCTTCATATTAGATCTGAAGCTATTAAATGATGAGGAAGTTTTGCTTTGTTTCAAAAGTGATATCTTTATTTCTATGGCATCCAGCCATCTTGAAAGGGTTAAATCCATAATTTCTAAAAAATGGATTTCAATAATCATGGGGACTCAATATAAGACAGTTATTTTAAAGAACACTGAAAAGAAAAAACTGGATGTTAAAAAGTCCATGAAGTCATGATAAAAGCAAAATGTCTTTTTTGTGCCATAAAATTATTTATAATATATAAAGTCTGGACAGTAGTTTAAAAAAGAAACTATTTCATTATTTTATGTAATGAGGACAGGAAACAGCAGAGTATACATGCTACTTTTTCAACCAGAACATAGGAAAAGGTTTGTCTTAGTTCTGAAAGCCCATCCCTGTAAATAAAAGTTACTAAATTCAAACTTCAGGAGATCTTATGAACTCTAATCCAACAAGCCTGGCCTCAGTCCTGCTTGCTATTTTCTTTCTTATTCTGCCAATCCTTCCATTACCATCATGACTTTCCTAACTGCATGAAACACATATTGTCTCGTTGTCTCAACTTCAAAAACAGTATAACTGTTTAAATATAAGTGTAGTATTTTAAGTACCAATAGAGATCAATTTAAAGCAGATTCTCTTTTAAGGCAGCTTAGCATTGAAAATTGAATTTTATGTTGTCTAGACAAGCCATCTTGATAATATCTTTTCCAGAATTTCCTAGATTGACTGTCTAGACTGCTCCCAATTCCCCCAGATGATTGCATAATCATCTTCCCTCTGACCCCTAAAATAGTCTGGAACAGCATCTCCCCATAACACAGTTGCCATGCAATTCAAGACCACTGAGCTTCTGAGGGAGGACTTTTCTCCAAGGTTCTGAGTTTTAGAATTTCAATGAAACACTTGTTCATCAATATCCTACCATAAGGTGATTGGATGGGAAGCTTTATTTATTTATTTCAGTGGAGGAAAAGGCCGCCTCCATCTTGCTGGGTAAATGGCCTGGCTTCTGTACCTCTGCATCCTCCCACCCACTCATAAACCAGCAACGAGTAGTTGATGAGTTGAGAAAGAGGGAACTCTGCTAAAGAGCAACTTCAGAAAGAAAAAGAGAAATCTATATTTGGGTAAAAATGTAAAAATACAGAAACTATATGTGATATTTTAATTTAAATGGCCATCAAGATCATCTAAGCTTCAAAATTAAAAGTAGAGGAATTAAGCTAAATATAAAATGACCTGGCAAGAATGAGAGCCTAGTGCAGTAACTTATAAACTCTGATGAATGAGGTACATTTAATAGCAAAGTGACAGTTATTACCATAAAAGCTGCAATGGCTTTCATCCTGCGATACACATTCATATTTTAAAAATGACAATCTGCATTTTTTTAAGGGCGTACTACCTATTAAGTAATATCAAACTCTTATAACTGCACGAGGTATAGACCATTCTCATTACCACTTTCTAGAAACAAAGACACAAAGGAAATTAGTAGCTTACTCCAGATTAAGTATCAAGTATTGAACTAAGGTTGGACAAAAGCTCTCCAGTGAAAGGCTAGAGGACATGAGTTTAATAATGAAGGGATTACAATTCCTTGAGTTTCTATAGCAAAAAATGTCAGTGGGCCATGCAGTGGTTGGAGGGTTGGGAGGCAGTTGGAGGTAGTAAATTGATTTCTCACTTAAATTTAAGGACACTGAAGATCACAGAGGTTTGCTTTGTTTTTACATATTATGAGACAGAATCTCAGAGAGATTAAGCAATTTTCCTGGACTCCACAGATAGTAAGTTGTAGAACATGATGAGAAGCCAGAAATGACCCTAAAACCCACCTATTTTCCACTAACCCTGTGTTTGGAGCTCAGCTCTCTGGGTCCCACTGTCCCATATAGCAGGCATATGTGAAAAGTGCAAGACAACATGCATAATGTTCTCCAGAGATATCACCAATAAACAGAAAAGTGGGACCCAAGTTTTAGGGTGCCTAACTATTGAAAATAGCCTAGAAGCAAGTGAAGAAGGAAAGATTTATCCAGAAGTTGCTAAAAAGTTAATCATGCAAAATCTGCAGGACTGTATGCAAGAAATTATTCCTAATTTCGTCAATATGAAACAAGTAACTTAAGTAGAACTGCCTTTCCTTAAAGTTTAATTTACTTAAAACTCCTGGGTATGTCATCAGGTACAGAATGCGAGCTTGTTAAAAAAAAAGAAGGATGCATGGGGCGGGAAGAGGTTTATGAGGGCAATGTCTAAACTAGTGAGAACTTGGGAAATGGTTTTAATCTTCCCAGGATCATCAGGAAAGTCATAATAATCATGTTTAGTCTAGAAACCACATAGCCTCAAAGGTGTCTTCTTTTACAAAGAAGGTACAATACAAAAATGTTTTGATTATTCAGTGTTTGGGTTGTAAGAACATATTTGTATCACTTTTGGATGCCATAAGAAAAATAGAAAGGATTTAAAGTTATAAAGAAGTGGTTAACATGTAAATTACATTTCAACTTTAGGATTCCAGAAATATTCTGGGAACAAACCTTTTATCTGATGAGTAATTCTGGATTCCAAATGGAAGAAAATTCTGTCACAAAAGATTTTTTCACCACATGAACACTTTTGTTTTTCATAGGATTTTGTGCCAAAAATTATAAAGGGCTTTATAATTAAAGGCTACTGATAAATCCAACCCATGGAATTGCTTTCAAACTAGAAACTTTTCCTTTAAATTCATCCCTAATTTCAAGTTTTGCTTAAATTTACCCAACTTAATTTTTTCACTAAAACATCTTTTTGGAGCAAGAGACAAATTAACATTTTTTATCTTTTTTATACTGACAAAATTATAGTCCAAAATATAAATATAAAGCCTAGCTAAGCAAGAACACAACTGTGAGCAATTTAGGTCAAACATGTGATCAGAGCATTGAGCACATGTATGGCATCCTTTCTTAATCCCTGGGCAGAAGAAAACAACTGTGGTGGCAGACACTTCTGGCTGAGGAGGGAAATGGTGGGGAAAGCTGGCAATATACAAATGAAGGAGAAAACAGGACACATTCAGCCTGCTGACATCTGCTGCACATGCAAAATGGATTGGACTCTGTAACAGAGAGGAAAAGCAAATGCTTTCTTCCTTCCTTCTCCCTGTTCCAGTTATTGTTGAGTGATGGTCTCAATTCTTTTTGTATTCACAGATTAAAATTAATAATAACATCTGAATTCCAAGTAGGAGCTATTTCTTCAATGAAGTGAAGAAATTAGTAATAAAGTATTTGAAAAGGAAGGGGTCGCGGACAAACACCGTTTTTAAAAAGCCAGCTTTACCTCAGGATGATGTCCAATTTCAATGTAGGTGCAAACTGGATGAAAAGCCCCCGTTCCACAGGCATACAAATGAGTCTGATTATAAGCCTTAAGCACCTTGATGAAATTAGCACATTCTTTCTGTAAAACAAAAGGAAAACCAGTGAGTTCTAGCAGTGAGCATGGCTGAGGTATCCTTTAGTGTGCTAGGCATGTCTGAACAGATTTCTTTTGTGTCCTTTCACATTAGTTTTTATAGCTTATTATTCTATTGTTTGTTCACATTATTACACGAGACACAGAAGGTGTTTGCTCTCATTGTTACAGGAAACAAAAGAAGTTCTCATTTTTGGGGGGTAAAATATAATATTCCCTTTAATGTTTTTATTAAAACTATAATTTATTATAAAGTGGAATAAAGTTATAGATAACCAATTATCATAAGTGACTTTTCTAGAAATGAGGGAAGCAGCAAATTATTTAGCCAATTAGTTAAATTATAATAATGATGAAAATTTATTTGCAAAAGTCAGCTTTAATTTTGGAAAAGTGAATCAAAAATAAATGTAATAAAAGCCTCTACTAAACATAAACGTGAAACATCATCAGTAACTCATACTGATTGGCAACTAACTTTGGACTTTAGCAGTGCTACTTACTGGGCTGCCCTGGAGGCTCAGATGGTATAGGATCCACCTGCAGTGCAGGAGACCCGAGTTTGATCCCTGGGTTGGAAAGATCCCCTGGAGAAGGGAATGGCTACCCACTCCAGTATTCTTGCCTGGAGAGTTCCACAGACAAAGAGTCGAACATGACTGAGTGACTAACATGCGCACACACACACACATTGATGCTTACTAGTGAGCTTTACAGACTTAAGAAGATAAAACCACCTCCTCTTGAAAAAACTCACTGAAACCTCAAAGATGGTTTGTATATACGATGAGACAGAGAAGATATTAGAGTTTAGAAAGTCTATAGACTGAGGGTCTTTTATTAGAGTGGCTATAATTAATAAATATCTTCATGCAGTACATGTACATTGTAAACCAATGCATGGATACCCTTACCAATGAGTCATGGATCCTCCAGGTAAAGAACATCTACTTTATAAGAGGGGATTATAGTTATATCTTATTATGTATAGAAGTTTAGACATTCCTTCTATTTCATTACACAAATATCACCTAAGAAATATGATAGAGCTATTTATATTTTCCTATATATTCTATCTGTAGACCCTATGAAAGAAAATGTGTTTCTACAAATGAATAGGAATCTTAGCCTTCTGTTCCTGTTAAGGGAAGATTCAGGGGAAAAAAATCAGATGAAGTATAAACTAGATAATTTTATTGCCAAATTAACCCTGAGTAGAAAAGACATAATTTTTGCAAAATATCTTTAAATAAATGAGTTGCTAGCAATACTGTAAAAAGAAAACAATGAAAAGAGAAATTCAAATTTGGTGCTCTGTGACAACCTAGAGGGGTGGGATGGGGTGGGAGGTGGGAGGTAAATTCAAGAGGGAGGGGACATAAGTATACCTATGGCTGATTCATGATGATGTATGGCAGAAATAGCACAATATTGTAAAGTAATTATCCTCCAACTAAAAATAAATAAATTTATTTTTAAAAATCTTCAAATAAATGCTATGGTCTATTAACCATATAAAAATCTTAAAATTAAATACATGTAAGTAGAAAATATGAATTTGTCATGGGACATACATCATCTATTTTTAAATATTCAACTGATTAATAACTGCACTGAAATTTTATGTTATTGACCATAGACTTTTTATACACATAGTTTTGTGTTTTTGCCCATAAATGTGGAAATAAAAAACAAATATATAACTAAAAGTGCAGATAAAGATCAAATGCAGACTACAGTGCAAGCAGTTCTGGCAAATGTAACAGAGAATTGGGTTGGTCCCGACACCTTTAAGTTTGTAACACTCCCTTAAGTCATTCTCTATAACATGTGACTCTTCAAGTAAAGTTCAGAATGTATTTGGACTTATGTAGTTAGTTGGAATTTATAACTGAGATGTTACAATAATTTAAGTACATTCCCAAGTGACATTTGTATTCTGTGTTTATAACTGATGATTTTGGTTTTAACTTTAATGCCTCCATAAAATAAACAGCAGACCAAACCTGGGCAGAATAATTGTTATTTAAATTCAAATACTTGCTTTCCATCATCACTGATTTATCCAGGATGAAATCCGAGGATGTCCTATAAACATATCATCCCAAAAGTAAGTTATACCTCTATAAGGGAAAATATGAAACTTGACTGTTAGGACTCTTCACTCTTTCTTATCAAACGCTGAGCAGTTTCGGGAGTAGCTAAAATACACATCTGATTTGTCTCACTGTTTTGTTACTTACATCCTGAGTCTTTCCTTTGTCTGGAGAGGCATTATAACAAAGAAAATTAAGCACTGAAATCAACTAACTTTGAAACTAATTTTGCAAATTTCTATAAAGAAAAATCTTCCTAGCTTAAGAGCATCTACCCATGTGCCACTTTGAACATGACACATCTTAGACAAAACCTTAGGTAAGCTTATACATAATCCAACTCTCAATTCTCTTGGCCACAAACTCCCCATTCTATAACAGTTTCTCCTCTTTGAGAAAGAGGATAGGGCATGAATTCTTGGTCAGAGGAAAGAGGCTGTGGACAGGGAAACATCTGATAAACTCATTTACAAATAAGACAATCATGAGTCTTACACAAAGGATTTACTTGTACTCTTAAGAAAATGCAGTTATTTGAAAATGAATTATTTTCAGGAAAATGTTTTATGAAACACGTAGGTGGCCCCATACTCTGCTTTTACATAAAGACAGCCAACCCTGATTGTGGACTCAATATTACAGCATTCAAGATTATAAACAACCATTTCCAGCACCATATGTTGAAATTAAGAATCTGGCTGTGTACACACATATTGGTAAGCAAACGAATATTCTAATAAATAGCAGTGGCAGATCCAGATGGGTGACTTATTCATTCTAGAAAAGAACAGGGTTTTACTTTGCCCACCAGGCCTATAAAGATACATATGCAATTTTAAATACAAATCCAAATTCTTTAATCTCAGTAGTAATACATAAGGGCATTATAGAAATTTGAGAGGAGACCCTAGATCGCCACAATAAAGAAAGGAAGGAAAATTTTATAAGCATAGATACCTGTGCATACAAGTGAAGCTTATGTCACTTTTGCAACTGTTATGAATTCGAAGATCACAGAATCTGCAGGCTCTTATCTCTTAATCAGTTGGATAACTGACTAGCAATAAATATTGACTGAAAAATTCTCAAGGTTCTTGAGAACAATGTAAGAGCTACCCTGAAAATCCTAATTTTCTTTTGTTCTCTGTGTGCTGTGCAGTACTGTGGTAAGTTGCTTCACTCCTGTCTGACTCTGCGCAATCCTATGGACTGAGCTTGACAGGTTCCCCTCTCCATGGGATTCTCCAGGCAGGAATGCTGGAGCGGGCTGCCATTTCCTCCTCCAATTTTGTTGTTGTTGTTGTTGTCATTCTGGTTGTTGTTCTCTATTAACTGTCAAAGAAGCACCACTATAATATGACAACTACTGTTCTACAAAAAATCACAGGACTGAAGCTGTGAAACCTGGCCAAGGCTTCTACGGAGGATGCTGATGATGGATTTTATCTGCATTACAAAGCAGCTAAACCCACCCTATTGGCCTGAGGCCTGAATGATTTACCCAGTGAACTCTCCCAGTTGGCAGCAGGCTATACTGTACCATACCTAGGGCTAACTCAGTATTATTTTGGTGTGAAGTGAAGTCCCTCAGTCCTGTCTGACTCTTTGCGACCCCATGGAGCCCACCAGGCTCCTCCAATCATGGAATTTTCTAGGTAAGAGTACTGGAGTGGGTTGCCATTTCCGTCTCCAGGGGATCTTCCCAACCCAAGGATGGAACTTGGGTCTCCCGCATTGCTGGCAGACGCTTTACCGCCTGAGCCACCAGGGAATCCCTATTTTGATGTGAAGGTTGATTTAAATAGAATGAAGAGAAATTTCTTGGATTTATATAGTGTGTTCAGACACTTGAACTGAAACAAAGAAATTGAATGAAATACTTTCAAAATTGGTTTAAATTAGCTGCAAGAAAACTCATCAATAACAATATATAAGGAAACAGTGAATTAAAAGAACTGGAGAGAGAAGAAACCAAAACTTGAAAGAGACATAGTGAAGTAAGGATTTTTCTTTAAACAGAAAACCAACACAAAAGAGTATCAATCCTGTCATTCATTTGTCTTCATTCTCCTGCTTGTTGTTGCCAAGGCTTTTGAGTGTTCCAAAACAGGATATTCATTTTATTTGGAAGCAGCCTGGACATTCCTCTAAAAAAGAAGGAAGCGTGGCAGAAAAAGGAAACACACTTCACACATTTCTGCTCTAGGGAGACAGAAGAAGAGTGTTTCTGACCTTTTCTTGAACCATGACGATTCTTAAAACTCAGAATGTAATGTACTTTTTGGCATTCAACTACTGTGCTGCTTTGCTCAGCACTGGTGGATTTACAACGTAATAAAGAGAATGTAATCAGTTCAAAATGAATTCATTTTTCAAACCTGGATCTTTTTGGAATTTAAGCTGATACACATAGACAAGTTAGCAACAAGCAGGCTTCCCGAGAGTCAGGCAACCATACTGACCTCTTATTTCACTGAAATGTACTCCAGGACAACATTATAAATTGTTAACTTAGCCTCATGGTAAAAGTAAAGGCAGTCATAAACCAGTAAAGCTCAAGGCCACACCTGATGAGCAATGATTCATCATCCTTAGTGACAAACCATTTACACTTATTTTTTTAAGAGTTTCTAGTGTCTTAAGGTCAAATGTAGAGAGGAATTACACACAGAGATATTAGCCTGGAAAAATAAATTACAAAGAAAATGTCTACCCTCAGAAAAAGATATAGAAGCCAAATGCACAGTGATTCAAAAACAAACATTACAAATATGTAGCACTGATTAGACTGTGTTAAGCAGACTTTTCCCGGACGGTTACAAAAATAAAGTCCATCCATCTGTCAAAACAACTGCTCCATGCATGAAAATTAAAACAGAATAAAGGTGTTTTTAACTAACTTCTGATAATTACACTTTCTACAAAAGAATGTAATTTACCACCAATCCCAATTACCTCCTTGCATGTTCTTAAATTATGGATTGAGCAGTGAAATTTAACTCTAAATAAAAGAGAAGGCTGTGAACATGAACAATCTACATTTAAATATATTTAGTTCATGATTAAATCAAACAACTTATTCAGGTTCCAATATAAATCAGCTCAACATGAATGAATATAGTACAACATTGGCTCAGGTCAGTGAACATTCATTTAAAAAGCAAAAAAATGTCTCTATCCCATCAAAAATTTATGTTGAAGTATTTTAATGTATAACATAGCAGCTGGGAAAGCAAAGGAAGCCCTTTCCTATCACGGTGGGTGGATACATCTCTGCATGAAAATCCATTAATAAGCTTAATTCCTGAAGTTAATCTGTTGACTTTCTTTTTCTCTGGTCAATTTATTTGGCAAGCTGGCTAAATACTAGAATCTTCATGCCAAAGCAGTAATCCATGAGATTGTTCCTGTCACTCACTCATCCCTCTCTCTATTTAAGCTGTTCCATACTTACCTAGCAATAATGTTTTGTCTTTTTTTTTTTAATTCTATTACAGCTGTGATCAGATCATCCATAAGCATGCCTTCTTAATACCTCAGCATTCATTAAAGGATGCTAGAAACCTCTGGTATATCAAATAGAACTAAGACTTAACTGTGTTCTACTTATAATATTAGCCATTGAATGCTGAATTTGTGACTTGGAATTTTTTAACATCCACCCGATAAAATGGTGAGTAGCCTGTTCTGTCCATTTTGGGAGACATTTTTACTTTCGCTAACTAAGAAGCATCATGTATAATAAAACCAATGGACGTTTCCATTTTAATGCTTTGTTTCAGAAAAAAAATTTTTTAATTATTTTTTATTGAAGGATAATCACTTTACAGAATTTTGCTGTTTTATTTTTTTTAAATACAGATTCAACTAGCACAACGAAGGTGACATTATTTCATGTCTAGTTACTAAACTACGTTAGTCTATTCATATTAATTTAACTATATCATCTTCAAATCTATGACAGAAATTTTAACTTGGTTTGAATGGTGTAATAGACTAAATGAAGACTCCTAACCAAGGACACCAGAACATTTTACCTAGATGCTCATTTCAATTAAGTATCCCATTTGACTGTTTTTTTTTACCTCTGCATTGACTATTTGTTTTGAAGTTCTAGAAATACTGATCTAAGATTCCATAAACATTTTTATTTCAAATTACTCAAAACCTTCAAAATTGGTCAAAAGTATACATATAGTCATTACAGATAAAGGCAGGAACAAAGGTCAGCCAATGTGATTCTCTTCTATTTAAAGGAGTTTTGAGCAATTTCACTTTGAAATGTCATGTGGACCAGAGAAGCTGATTAATACATACTTCTGGCTTACACTGCATTTTACATTTTAATACCGATCTACTTATTTACATTTGTACCACTCATTGGAGATAGGATTATGCGTGGTCTGTATAATATGTATTTAGCATATCCAAATGAATTCACACAATGAATGTGAAACTGACCTGACTATGTTTTCCTGCCAAACCAGGAGAAATATTTAGTCAAAAACCTTACTCTGATTTCAATAATGATATTCTGTTTTTTTCCAATTTTATGTAAGGTTATTGAATACTTAGTACTCATGCCTTAAAGGAATTATGTAAATGATTTACACCAAGCAGGTAGAGTTATAATCCAAAGGGATTTACTGTAGATACAATTAGTTGGCATATTAATTCTAACACAGATGCATTTATCATGAATTTAACACTCAAATAAGGGAGATTAATTGCTTCTTTAATACAGATGAGATGTAGCTTTAAGGAAGGAGATGCAAAAATGAAGTTCAGATTATAAAGGAATGCTTTTTTATAATTCATATATATACCTTTAATACAGATGAGATGTAGCTTTAAGGAAGGAGATACAAAAATGAAGTTCAGATTATAAAGGAATGCTTTTTTATAATTCATATATATACCTCTTTTCTACCCTCTGCCTTATCTAATATCAAAAGTAAAAAAATTCAGTTGGAGTCTTTAATATGCAGAATATTAAATGCTATTATATAACTAATAATATAAAATATTATCTTAATTTATATTCTAACAAATGGAACCTCTTTAACCACTTATAACGCTTTATCCATGTATAACATATCCATGTTTATAATAAATGGACATACACACATACATAGGCATATATATTATGTATATACTTGTTAATTTCAGAAATTATTTCTGAATACAATCAAATATTTTAAGCTTTAGAATTTAAAATCTGCTTATATTTATTATTTAACGAAAATGGTTATTTATTCTTGAGCATGTATTTACATTTGAAGGTATTCTTGAAGAATTTAAGAAAAACATATAGAATAAAACTAACTAACATCAAAATGATAAAATAGAAACACCACAAAAGTAGTTACCTATACTCATCTGATGCTTTATCAGACATGGGTTAGAATTAATAAAGCATCATATTCCCTGTGTGATTATAAGAAAGTTATTCAGGATTTCTGAGCTTCAGTTTCCCCAAGTCAAAACAGTATTAATAACATATCTGTGCAAAGTACATAGTATGATGTCTGTTGTCATCGTAGTTCAGTGGCTAAGTCACGTCCAACTCTTTGAAATCCCAGGGACTGTAGCAAGCCAGGCTACACAGTATCCTCCACTATCTCCCGGAGTTGACTCTAACTTATGTCCATTGAGTCAGTGATGCCATCCAGCCATCTCATCCTCTGTCATCTCCGTCTCCTCCTGCTCTCAATATTTCCCAGCATCAGGGTCATTTCCAATAAGCTGGATCTTCATATCAGGTGACCAAAGTACTGGAGCTTCAGCTTCAGCATTAGCATCAGTCCATCCAATGAAAATTCAGAGTTGTTTTTCTTTAGGATTGACTGGTTTGATCTTCTCACAGTCCAAGAGAATCTCAAGAGTATTCTCCAGCACCACAGTTTGAAAGCATCACTTCTTCAGTGCTCAGCCTTCTTTATGGTCCAACTCACATTTGCACATGACTACTGGAAAAAACATAGATTTAACTATACTGACCTTTGTCAGCAAACTGATGTCCCTGCTTTTGAATACATTGCCTACGTTTGTCATAGCTTTCCTTGAAAGAGCAAGTGTCTTTTAATTTCATGGCTGCACTAATCATCTGCACTGATTTTGGAGCCCAAGAAAATAAAATCTGTCATTGATTTCACTTTTTCCCCTTCTACTTGCCATGAAGTGATGGGACTGGAGCTATGATCATAGTTTTTCAAATGTGGAATTATAAGCTAGCATTTTCACTTTCAGCCAGCTTTCTCCTCTTTTACTTTCATCAAGAGGCTCTTAAGTTCCTCTTCACTCTCTGCCATTAGTGTGGTATCACTAGAGCCATGAAATTAAAAGATACTTGCTCCTTGAAACAAAAGCTATGACCAACCTAGGCAGCATATTAAAAACCAGAGACATTACTTTGCCGACAAAGGTCTGGCTAGTCAAAGCTATGGTTTTTCCAGTAGTCAGGTATAGATTTGAGAGTTGGACTATAAAGAAAGCTGAGCACTGAAGAATTCATGTTTTTGAAGTGTGGTGTTGGAGAAGACTCTTGAGCGTCTCTTGCACTGCAAGGAGATCCAACCAGTCCATCCTAAATGAAATCAGTCCTGAATATTCATTGGAAGGACTGATGCTGAAGCTGAAACTCCAATAGTTTGGCCACCTGATGCCAAGTGTTGAAAAAGACCCTGATCCTGGGAAAGATTTAAGGCAGGAGAAGGGGATGACAGAGGATGAGGTGGTTGGATGGCATCACTGACTCGATGGACATGAGTTTGAGCAAGCTCTGGGAGTTGGTGAAGGACAGGGAAGCCTGGCGTGCTGTAGTCCATGGGGTCGCAAAGAGTCAGATACCACTGAGCAACTGATCTGAACCGAACTGCTTGCATATCTGAGATTGTTGATATTTCTCCTGACAATGTTGATTCCAGCTTGTGAATAATCTAGCCTGACATTTTGCAGGATGTACACTGCATATGAGTTAAATAAGCAGGGTGACAATATATATAGCTTTGTTGTACCCCTTTCCAATTTGGAACTAGTCAATTGTTCCATGTCCAGTTCTAATTGTTGTTTCTTGATTGGTGTACAGATTTCTCAACAGACAGTTAAGGTGGCCTAGTAATCCCATCTCTTTAAGAATTTTCCACATTTTGTTGTGATCCACAAAGTCAAAGGCTTTAGCGTAGTCAACAAAGCAGAAGTAGATGTTTTTCTGGAATCCCCTTGCTTTTTCTATGATCCAATGAATGATGGTAATTTGATCTCTGGTCCTCTGCCTTTTCTAAGTCCAGCTTGTACATCTGGAAGTTCTTAGTTCACATATTATTGAAGCTTAGCTTGAAGGATTTTGAGCATTACCTTGCTAGCATGTGAAATGTACACAACTGTGTAGGAGTTTGAACATTCTGTGGCATTGCCCTTTTTTAGGATTGAAATGAAAACTGATATTTTCCAATCCTGTGGCCACTGCTGACTTTTCCAAATTTGCTGATGCACTGAGTGCAGCACTTTAACAGCATCATCTTTTAGGATTTGAAACAGCTCAGCTGAAATTCCATTACCTCCTCTAGCTTTATTTGCATCAATGCTTCCTAAGGCCCACTTGATTTTACACTCCAGCATTTCTGGCTCTGGGTGAGTGACCACACCATCATGGTTATATCCAGGTCTTTACATTTTTTTGTATAGTTCTTTTGTGCATTCTTACCTGGTACTTATTAACTGAAGGGAAACTCATCTTATTCTTTAAATAATCAACCATCTATTTATTAGTTTTAATATTTTCATGTCTGCTTAAAACTCTCAGAACATTCTACACATGGGGACATGACGCAGGCAAGAAGGCTATAATGAATTGTTCACTTCTTAAAAGTAGAGTTAAAAATGATTAAGACCATAGCTGGTACAAATGAAAGGTGGACTTAATAAAATTTGTTTTGAATATTAATCTGAGTCCAGTCCTGTTAAAAAGATGATGTAATGTTATTCATTAGAATTTTCATGAAATTCCAGTTCTCCAAGAGTAAGGATGATAAATTATAAATTTATAAACATTTTATCAAAGAGGTAGATGGTATGAACCAGTGTCACAGTCAAACAGCAAATATAGAAACTATTTATGAATAGTTGTGGCAGAATTGTGCTGTGTCTACTTAGGTAAGCCGGAACTACATTTTTTGAAAGGAAATGCTTATCTTATAACCAAATATGAGTTACATAAATGAGCTAATAAAATAAATGTATATAGAACAATACCTAGTATATATAGTAAGCTACAATTGATGTTAGCTATCATTATTACCAGTATTCTTTGAATACAGAATTTGAACTATCAGTTTACCTGATATTTACCTCCAAACAGAAATAAATGTACACACATGCATGCATATGAAAATCTATGCTTATTTCTGTGACATTTAATACAAAGTTTTTCATTTGCTTTCATAAGCATTCAGTTGTCTGTATATCTCATCTGTCATCAAATTTCATTATGGAATCATATCTACAACTAATAAACTGATCAAAGTCTTTCATGTGAGGTCATCTAGGGTGCCCACAAAAATTTATAATCAATAATATCAGAAACAGTAAAGGGTCTATGATTCCACTCTACTGAAAAGATAACAAGCTACCATGGAAGTTTTACAGATGCTGACAAAAGTTATACAGCTTCTGAACCAGAGATGAAAAACTTTATTATTCACAGGAATAGCAGTAGTCAGAGTCAGCATTTCTCATGTCAGTTCCCCAAGCTCCAATTCCCACTGTGCAGTGAGAAGAGGGCCAAGTGACACCTGCACATGCAGTGAGGTCCATTACAGCAGAGGAACTCCTGGTTGAGGTAACCTCAACATTTTTTTTTCCCATTTATTTTTATTAGTTGGAGGCTAATTACTTTACAATATTGTAGTGGTTTTTGCCATACACTGACATGAATCAGCCATGGATTTATATCTATTCCCCATCCCGATCCCCCCTCCCACCTCCCTCAACGTTTTATAGCAGGCATAAGCATGCTGGTCATTACATTTTGAGAAAGAGGTTATGTTCACTGTACTTGCAGATAAGCATAACTGCCCTTTGCTCTAAGGGATGCACTATCTCTACTTTAAGGTTATTTGAAAACTAGCCTTTTGCTTAAGAATTCTTCCATTCTTCCAATGTTCAGAAGTGCGAGAGAATGAAAAATGATCTCCAAGCAATTACACATCAGGGTTTTGAGACTTAGTGAAACATTATGATTTTTACAGAATTAGAAGGTAATTCTAACTATCCATTTGAAGTTTTAACATACCTTGAAGTCCCTAAGATAAAATTTAAAAACAAATGAAGTTGATGTCAACTTTGACCTTGGAAAAAGTAAGTGAAATTCAAGGACTAACTTGCATTTAGATTGTACAAAACTTAAGATGAATGTGTAGCTTCAAATTCTCAGTTGCATGCACTTGGCAAAACTTAGTGCTATTGAGGTCCTGCAATTTGAGTCATGATAAATTTGATAGACAAGCTATAATATATCATATGTTAAAAATGAATAACCACCAAGGACAAGAATATAAAAATAAGTCTCTCAAGAGTTGCAAAAATGTCCCCAAATTCAGGTGCATGATACTGAACTTTGAAATGTATCCAACAACAGTGACGTTAGGAGAATCTGTTATTTCTTTGTTCGTCTCAGATGGCTGAAATTTTGGTTTCCAACGATGTTCAAAATATTTCTAATAGTCATAAGGTTGCCATTTGGTTTTACTGAAGCTTAGTACAAAGAGAGATGGTTTAGTAGGATAAACAAAGAAGATTCAGAGAGCTATTGATTCGAAACAGATTCTTTTTCCAGCTTAGCATGTATTCCTTTTTCATTTGCAAAACAGGGTCAAGGAAGTTAATCCCTCAATAGAAATGTTATTGTGAATACAAAGTGGATTTTAAGCACCAGGAAAATATCTGAAAGAATAGTAAAGGCGGTTAATAGAAGTGAGAATAGAGATATCTGGATTGCATTACGTCCTTATTGAGGGTATCTGTACAATAGTATTACATATATGTATTTTTTTTCAAATTACAACTCTCAAGTGACAATAATAGAAAAGGTTCATGAATATTTCACTCCTCTAATACAGATATACAATAACTGTAAATATTTAGAACTGACAACACCAAGAAAAGAAGGCATAGTAGTAAATATATCCTGCATATTCACTTCTGGAAAAAATATATTTAAATTAATGTTATTGTTAGAAATGCAATTAGCAGCAGCCTACGTTTGTATTTCCTCCTTCTCTGTCTATCTATGCATACATGGAGAAAGAGAGAGACGGTAACTGTCTTAGGCTAGAGATTCTCTCTTAGAACAAAGTTCATTTTTTGTGATTAGCTGCTCAAATCCCAACTACTGACTTAATATATACATTCCATTGCAAAATTGAGTCATGAGAAACAATGGTTCGTATCTTTCCAGCTTCCCAGGAGAATGGAGAAAGGTTTCAACTTTCTATAAAATGCTACACTCACTGACACAGGAACTATGGAGGTTTAATCTAGTGGCATATCCTGATTTCCCAGGTGGTTGTGCCATGTAAACCACCTTAAACAGACTTAAGAATGACCTTCTTTCAAAATACATAAAATTAACCAGTGTCTTTGTCTTGCTTTTCCTATTGTAGTCTTGCATCTGAATCTAATACCAAGAAGACAGCATTTCCTCCAGGATGGTTTGTTTAAAGAAGCTTTATTTCCAGAGGACTTAGAGAAAATAGTAAAACCAGTGGGAAAAGGGTAAACTCAGGTTCTAGAAACCATGGAGAACACTCAAGAAGGTGATTACTTTATCTTTCTATAAATGTTCAGGTCAATTCCTATTTTGGTTACAATTTTATCTTGGAGTCCTAATGGCTGCAAAAATCCCTCAAGCCTCCTTCATGTGGTTTTCAGAATTACAAGAGGTCTTTAAAAGGAATTATTGTCCATCAGTCACAGCTGACTATTCTTTACTCAAGATAGAGCCTAGAATTTCCTTCAAACTGTCTGTGTATCACTGCACAGGTATGGCAGTGAATGAAAATTAAAAAAAAAAAAAACAATATAAATGGCTAAGAAAATTTTGGTAAAGATACCGATGCTATTTTTTATGCTTATCAAGGAAGAAATGCTACAATCCCAATAAGTCAACTATTTGCTATTTTCTAAAACAATATTTAAGACAGAAATGAAAAAATGCACCTGTATATTAAAGTCTCAAAATAATAAATGCCATGTATCCTATTTAAATATTTAGGTAACTGAGTACATAAATGAAGTCACCTGCAAAGTAAAATTAATTTTAATAAAATTCATTCTAAATGCCCAAAATATATTTTTAATAATAGGTCAATTAAAAACAATACTAAAGGAATGAGATGGGTTACAAGAAAAATAGTATGAAATATATTTCATTATTTAAATATACTGTAGTGTTTGGTTAAGAGTGAAAGGAAAGTCTGTTCTGTATTTCTGTGTCTCTTTTTCTGTTTTGCATATAGGGTTATCGTTACCATCTTTCTAAATTCCATATATATGTGTTAGTATGCTGTAATGTTCTTTATCTTTCTGGCTTACTTCACTCTGTATAAGGGGCTCCAGTTTCATCCATCTCATTAGGACTGGTTCAAATGAATTCTTTTTAATGGCTGAGTAATATTCCATGGTGTATATGTACCACAGCTTCCTTATCCATTCATCTGCTGATGGGCATCTAGGTTGCTTCCATGTCCTGGCTGTTATAAACAGTGCCGCGATGAACATTGGGGTGCACGTGTCTCTTTCAGAAATACAGAACAGACTTTTGAACTCTGTGGGAGAATGTGAGGGTGGGATATTTCAAAAGAACAGCATGTATACTATCTATGGTGAAACAGATCACCAGCCCAGGTGGGGATGCATGAGACAGGTGCTCGGGCCTGGTGCACTGGGAAGACCCAGAGGAATCGGGTGGAGAGGGAGGTGGGAGGGGGGATCGGGATGGGGAAAACGTGTAACTCTATGGCTGATTCATATCAATGTATGACAAAACCCACTGAAATGTTGTGAAGTAATTAGCCTCCAACTAATAAAAAAATAAAATTAAATTAAATTAAATTAAAAAAAAAAGTACTCTGCAATGGATTATATAGGGAAAAATATCTCTAAAAAAAATGACTGGATACTTCAATAAAAAGTAAAATAAAATTAAAAAAAAAAGAGTGAAAGGAAAAAATACATTTTTCCTTGAACTAAAATACATGAAAATTGCTTTGTTCTCCTTTAATTGTTAAAAAAGAAAAAGAAAAATCTACAATGCCTGAACTGATTTGATGCAGAATGTAGAGGAAAAACAAAGGCATGTGCATTTTATCAGGTTATATCAATTATCTGACTTAAGATTTGTATGACTAATACTTCCATACCAATAAACTTTAAAAAGTTTATATCTCTCAATGAATACATAATTACCTATCTCTACCATAACATATGAGACATAATTTATAAGTTTTTGGAATCCTTATTACAAAGTGTTATGAAATAATCAGGTGCCATTAATACCCTGTATCAGACTTCACAGACACCATATGTTTTAGCTCCTTTTAATTTACTTCTATCAAGACCATAAGCATATTCAGCAAGCCTGGAAAATACAATAAAGTTGCTTGTCTTGGAGAGGAAACCACTGAGGTCATGATTAGGGTTATTCCTTGGAATTGTGGGGATCCTGACTTTACTGCAACTGCTGATCTAACTGTGTCTGGGCTAACACCAGAACCCCTCCGTGTTTGGTACTGACTGAGGAGTAGGAGTGGGAGAGGAGGGGAGGGATGAGAGGTCAGGGCAGGGGAGAGGCGGCAAGGCCAGAGGCAGAAAGATAAGGGAAACGGACTGAGATGAATTTTGGAAACCACAGACAAAAAAGAATATCTGCTATCTTAGCAACTGAATGAGCTAATTTAATCATTGGATCAGAAACGGTCAGTACTTGGCTCAGTGCTTTTTATAAAATCCAGGTAATCTGTCAGTTAAGTATGGTTATTATCTTCAAGTTTCAAATGTTACTGAATTCAGAACAGTGCCACACTACAGTGATCATGATCATTAGCGAGGACCAAAACATATTTCTTTAACAATGTTTTCATTTAGAAATTGTTCAAGCAAATCTATTACATACACTAATAACAGTTAATATTTGTATCATGCATTACAGTCTAGGTAATAATTTCATTTGCGATTGAGTCTCACAAAAATGTTATGAGCAGGTTATTATTATGTCCACATCAAGATCCCCTAGAGGAGAAAACGGCAACCCACTCCAGTATTCTTTGCCGGAAAAATCCCATGGGCAGAGTAGCTGGGCAGGCCGCAGTCCGTGGGGTCACAGAACTGGCCGTGACTGAGTGCCTGAGCACACACACGGACACTCTTAAAAGACTGGAGCATCTAAGACATTTGTCAGTCTCTATTGTTCATCATCTGTGTGTTAATGCACAAATTCAAATCCATACATGCCACACAATACCAAAAACACAAGCAGAGAGACACAAAACTTTTACCTCAGCTTTGAGTATTACACTCAAATGTTTCAAAAATTTTGAATGAGAACATTTTGAATGAATATTCTGCATCATTATATTTCCGGATTAAGAAAATGGTGGTAATGATACCCATTTGGTAAATTTTTATTAAAAAACTACACATAAAATACTATTTAAATTATCATAGTACTTGGCATAGGAGGTATTCTCAATAATTTTAAGTGCCTATGTCTTTGCCTGCTATATTTTAATAGAAAGAGAAAAAAAATGTGTTTTTAAAAGTGACAACTGTATACAGGTAAAACCTCCATTTCTCTCCATTCTTAGTTATTATCACATTGCAATCCTTCAAGTTTGTTAGTGATAACTATAGCATTTCGATATTAATAAATATTTACTTATTCAGTCATATATTTTGTCCACACTTATGCAGTATTATCTTATAAATAATTTTCACAAAAACCATTAAACTCATAATTGCAAAATAGGTACTGTCCCATTTAACAGATAAGATACTATAAAGCCACTCCACCAGTTAAGGTACTTGCTCAAGTAAAATTAATGAGTCAGTGGGAATCAACATAAAATTCTTGGCTTTTTTGAAGTCTTATTTAATTTTTCAATTTACTCCTTTTCAATCACCCTAACCTATGTATTAATTTAGGATAGTATAAAGTTTGATAGAACAGAATTTTTGTCTACTTTCACATAATCTGAAAAATGTTTATGTTTATGAAGGTGTAATGTGAGTTACAATCTCTATATTTAAAATGGATTTTTTTTTTTGGAGGGGGTAAAGTAGAAAAGGATAGCTTTATTGCTTTGCCAGGCAAAGAAGGACACAGTGAGCTCCTGTCTCAAAAACTATGTGTCCCTAAACTTAAATTTTTAAGGATAAATTTCCCACGTTTGCTCATATGTCTTAATCACAGGTGGAAGATACCTGTGCTCTGTACGCCTTCATCTGCTTTCACTGGGAGCCAACACTGCTGCCATCCTTTCCCATGAAGTCAGATTTCACTTCAAATCATTCTAAATACATACATCTTAGGCAGCTGCTACCAATCCATCAGATTGTCCCTTGGAAATATCTATCTACCTATCTATTTATCTATCTATCTATATACATATATATATATATACACACACACACACATACAAGTTGATTTATGACTTAATATCTTAGGATAAATTTCTTCTAAATGCTAATCCAGAGACAAAACATTTATTTTGGATCCAAAAGTATCTGATAAAACTTTTAAAAAAATCATATTTAAAATTCTGAATTCATTTTAATGCATTGATTTAAATGATTATAACTGCCTTTCATGATCTGTGCAGATACATGGCTATGCTTCAAACCTGTGGCTCAGTGACAAAGTTTACCTCAAGAAAAATGGCCTCTACCTATTAAGAGTGGTAAAATCATTGTAGGGATTACTTACCATTCACTCATTTTTTTGTCTGGAGTACCAAAGACAATGTATATTACATAGTCATTTCTCAATTCATATTTACTTAAGGAATGAGTAAATGAAATGTAGGAAGTAAGAAGGAAAGGAAAGATGAAAGTTCTAAGGGAGAAAGGAGAAGAGAAACATAGGAAGAAAAGAAAGCAGGGGAGAGGAAAAGAAAGAAAAGAAATAGAATGAAATGGAAAGAAAGTGTAATTTAATCACGGTGACTCAGAAGAAGAAAAATTTCAATTCATTCAAAAGGAATTAAGAAGCATTAACATATGAAAACCAATCTGTACAAATAAGTTGATTCACTGGGTGTAAGTATCTATGCTAAAAAGTGCATTTTGTTAATTACCTTTTGCATATATAAATCATCAAAAGGAACAGATTTTTGCTTTATTTAGATATAAGGTCAATTTTACCCACTTGCTTTGCATTAAACTTTCAATGTTTTACATAAAAATGTCAAAATATTCAAACATTATGTATCACTAATTTGTTTTAAAAGAGTGATTAGGTCCACAAAGCATGATGTTTCATATAACAATGAGCAAAAATGACACTAGAAAATTCCTAAAATAACTTACTAGATTGATACTTACCAGAATATCTTTTCCAGCCCACTTGCATTCATCTCTTCTGGTGTAAGATACTGGCCACACAATCTAAGGGCAGAGAAGAAACATTATTTTCTGCCAATTAAGTTTTCTAAGAGATCCAACATTACAGTCTGTTAGATCAAGTAGGGCAACTGAGACAAAGAAAGTTCCAGAAAGCATTATGTGGCGAGAAACTTTGAGTGTAGACTTTAAAGTGGCATCAGATAATTAGCATGAACTTAAATCATATACTCTCTGTCTACCTGTTAGGTTTTGCTGTATAAATGAAATTTGAGGTACATAGAAATTTATGTGGTCAATAGATCTAAACAGTGTGAGATGGAAAGAACTGTAAGGCAGTTTAGGAGTAGATCTTGAGACCACATGAGAATCTAGTGGAGAGAGACAGAAATAGGCATAGAATGCAGCTTGCATTCTTTTCAGTGAATCAGTTTTTATCATAAAATAGTGATTTTGATTTTGAAATTTAAACATCAGGTGCTCTGGATCCATTTCCATAAGTCAGATCTCAGCATGACATTCATGAATGAGCAACTGACAGGGTTAGAGAAATCCACTTTAGAAAGTAATCTTTCTTTTTTGAAAGGAAAATAGGTGAAGAGTAGCACTGCATACGTTCAGGAGATAAAAAGGAGGAAATGAGGAAACAGATACTCTTATAAAAGAAAAAAACACCCTCCTCACTGTGGGTAAAACTCAGACTAACTGGGTAATAACTTTGCATTTTCATCCCTAATATTTGTTCGTCATCTTTCCAAAGTTTCCTGTATGATTTGAATTCAGGGACACTGGTAGGTAAATCCGTTTATGACTCTTGGCTTAAAGGATTATAGATGCATTTCCCTCAATAATATTAATTAAAATATCCTCATCTAAAGTTTAACATAAACTTTTCAGTTCCCCTGAGCAATTTCAATGATTCCTATCTTTTTGGGCACAGCAATTTTAATTTTTTTTAACTCCTCTTTCTTGTCTGGTAACACCAGTTAATTTCAGGGGGAAACAGTCATATATAAAAGAAAAATTCAGAGATGATGGCAGTTAGTCATTCATGTCTGCTAGAAAGCTTTTAGTCTCAAAATGAATGATTATCATTCATTTGGGAACTTCTAGATAATTCAATATAAATGGTCATAAACTTGAGCAAAGGCTGTGATAATCTAGGGAATAAAGGCAAAATGCAATGCATTTATAAATAAGAATTTAGGACTTATTGAAATAAATTATGGTGACATGGCAAGTAGATTTCAGGTCCATGTCACAATGAAAAACTCTCAAGATTTTTCTATATGCATTTAATTTTTTTACCATTTTAAGCACTTAATTTATGTAATCCTTTCATTTTCATATACTTTTTCATATATGTCTGTATTTGTAAAGTACTATAACTTGCGCCATAAGTTTTATTTTTCACAAAGGAGTTTCATAATGTTTTTACAAAGGAAGAATATAGTTACCATGATTTTAATTAACAAGTCTTACATTCTTACAATTAACATTGCCCTGATTCCTGAATAAGGGCTGGCACCTGCAATCCACAGGCTCCACAGCCCTGTCTTCTCACTGAATAGGGAAAAGCCAAGTGAGCTATTCTTCCTTAAAAGTTAACAATGGAGGAAGATCAAATATAAATTTTCTCTGGAACACAGAGATAATAAATAGCAGAGCTAAGATTTGACTTTCATATTCTGCTTTTCAGACAGATTGTGCAAAAATCATGTATTATTAAAATAGATACCTTTTTTAGTTCAAAAAGGCAAGTTGTTTTCTTGCAGTTTCCTAGTTTTTCATAGATGGCATTGACACAACATAGGACTCATTTTCAGATTTTTCTCTTATGTCATTATTAACAAAAAAGTAATCTTGCTAACATTCATGCTATATTTTCTTATAATTTAGAGGGGTGTATTCAGTTCAGTTCAGTCACTAACTTGTGTCCGACTCTTTGAGACCCCATGGACTGCAGCACGCCAGGCTTCTCTGTCCATCACCAACTCCTGCAGCTTGCTCAAACTCATGTCCATCCATGTCCATTGAGTCGGTGATGCCATCCAGCCATCTCATCCTCTGTCACCCCTTCTCCTCCTGCCTTCAATCCCTCCCAGCATCAGGGTCTTTTCCAGTGAGTCAGTGCTAAACATCAGGTGGCCAAAGGATTGGAGCTTCAGCTTCACCATCAGTCCTTCCAATGAATAGTCAGGATTGATTTCCTTTAGGACTGACTGGTTGGATCTCCTTACAGTCCAAGGGACTCTCAAGAGTCTTTTCCAACACCACATTTCAAAAGCATCAATTCTTCTGCACTCAGATTTCTTTATGGCTCAATTCTCACATCCATACATGACTACTGGAAAATCTATAGCTTTGACTAGACATACATTTGTTGGCAAAGTAAGGTCTCTGCTTTTTAATATGCTATCTAGGTTGGTCATAGCTTTTCTTCCAAGGAGCAAGTGTCTTTTAATGTCATGGCTGCAGTCACCATCTGCAGTGATTTTGGAACCCAAGAAAATAAAGTCTCTCATATTTTCCACTGTTTTCCCATATATTTGTCATGAAGTGATGGAAACGGTTGCCATGATCTTAGTTTTTTGAATGTTGAGTTTTAAGCCAGCTTTTTCACTCTCCTCTTTCACTTTCATCAAGAGGCTCTTTAGTTCTTTATCCCTTTCTGCATAAGGGCGGTGTCATCAGCATTTCAGAGGTTATTGATATTTCTCCCAGCAATCTTGATTCCAGCTTGTGCTGCATGCAGCCTGGCATTTCACATGATATACTCTGCATATAGGTTAAAGAAGCAGGGTGACAATATGATGCAGCCTTGACATACTCCTCTCCCAATTTGGAACCAGTTTGTTGTTCCATGTCCAGTTCTAACTGTTGCTTCTTGACCTGCATACAGATTTCTCAGGAGGCAGGTCAGGTGGTCTGGTATTCCCACCTCTTGAAGAATTTTTTCACAGTTTTTGTGATCCACACAGTCAAAGGCTTCGGGATAGTCCATAAACTAGTAGATGTTCTTCTGGAACTCTTGTGTTTTTTCTATGATCCAACAGATGTTGGCAGTTTGATCTCTGGTTCCTCTGCCTTTACTAAATCCAGCTTCAACATCTAGAATTTTGCAGTTCACATACTGTTCAAGCCTGGTTTGGAGAATCTTGAGCAGTACTTTGCTAGCATGTGAGATGAGTGCAATTGTGCGGTAATTTGAGCATTCTTTGCCATTGCCTTTCTTTGGGACTGGAGTGAAAACTGATCTTTCCAGTTCTGTGGTCACTGCTGAGGTTTCCAAATTTGCTGGCATACTGAGTGCAGCACTTTCACAGCATCATCTTTTAGGATCTGAAATAGCTCAACTGGAATTCCATCACCTCCACTAGCTTTGTTTGTAGTGATGCTTCCCACTGGACTTTGCATTCCAGGATGTCTGGCTCTAGGTGAGTGATCACACATTCATGGTTAACTGGGTCATTAAGATCTTTTTTGCCTATTTCTTCTGGGTATTCTTGCCTCCTGTTCTTAATCTCTTCTGTTTCTGTTAGGTACATACTGTTTCTGTACTTTATTGTGCCCATCTTTGCATAAAACGTTCCCTTGGTATCTCTAATGTTTTTGAAGGGATCTCTAGTCTTTCCCATTCTATTGCTTTCCTATATTTCTTTCCTTTGATCACTGAGGAAGGTTCTCTCATCTCTCCTTGCTCTTCTTTGGAACTCTGCATTCAGATGGGTATATCTTTCCTTTTCTCCTTTGCCTTTAGCTTCTCTTCTTTTCTCAGTTATTTTAAGGCCTCTTCAGACAGCCATTTTGCCTTTTTGCATTTCTTTTTTGGGGGATGGTCTTGGTCACTTCTTCCTGTACAATGCCATGAACCTCTGTTCATTGTTCTTCAGGCACTCTGTCTATCAGACCTAATCCCTTAATCTATTTGTTATTTCCACTGTATAATCACAAGAGATTTGATTTAGGTCAAATGAAACATTTAGCTGTTCCTGTGGTTCTCCCGATTACTTCAATATAAGCTTGGATTTTGCAATAAGGAGTTCATGGTCTGAGCCACAGTCAGCTCCTGGTCTTGTTTTTGCTGACTGTATTGAGCTTCTCCATATTTGGCTGCAAAAAATATAATCTGATTTCGGTATTGACCATCTGGTGATGTTCATGTGTGGAGACGTCCCTTGTGTTGTTGAAAGAGGGTGTTTGCTATGACCAGTTCTCTTGGCAAAACTGTTAGCCTTTTCCCTGCTTCATTTTGTACCCCAACACCAATTTGCCTGTTACTCCAGGTATCTCTTGACTTTCTACTTTTGCATTCCAGAAGGGTGTGTAGTCTCAACTTATTACAGACCAGGCTGAACAAAAATGGCTTAAATATCTAACATGAAAAATAAATTCATTCTGGTGTAGAAAGTGCTCTTTTGGAAAGCAATTTAATGAGAATAACTGTAAGTCAATAGAGCAAATATATAAATTGTCTTTCTAATAGCATTTATTTCCATGAAGGATAGTTCCTAAGTTTTGGTTAGATTTATTAACCTGTTGCTATTTTCTTTTCCTTGCTCCAAAATTTCTCATTAATTTAATTGTTGTTGTTTAGTCTCTAAGTCATATCCAGGTCTTTTTGTGACCTCATGGATAGTATCCCACAAGGCTCCTCTGTCCTTGGGATATCCGAGGCAAGAATTATAGAGTTGACATTTCCTTCTCCAGGGGGTGTTCCCAACTCAGGGATCGAACCTGTGTCTCCTGTGTTGGCAGGTGGTTTCTTTCCCACTGAGCCACCAGGGAAGCCCATTAATTAATCTCATTAACAGTACTTACATTTCTTACCCTCATATTCAAAGTGCTTCAAGATCATATTAGACTTTCCCTTCTTTATGCTCTATACATTTATCCACGGTAGCTCCTCTTACTCATTATTGAATAAGCATTTTCACCTTAAAGAGATGTAACCCTTTATCAAGGCCAAATATGTTTTTTATGGTCCACCTAAACCAGAGACTGTGTTTTTCTAACAAGGGTTGACCTAATATTTACCTTTAAATTCATACATCTCTACTTCATCTTGTAAGTGCCTCAAGAATTATTTGTACCCCCTACAGATTCTATACTGAGTTTATTTTATACAGATTTTATTCCTAAGTAGAGGTTTAGGAAAAAGTTATTGAATAACATTATACATAGGCTAAAATAACATTAATAGACAAATATAAACAAGCAGAAGAAAATCCTTAAGAAAACTGCATTTATCTTATAAACAGTGTGACAATTAAAATTAAATATTTTTGAAACTGATGTTTAAAATTAGAAATATGTCACATATTACTAGAATAATGATTTGAATCAAGAGTAGGAGTTATAGTAAGCACACTATATTAGGCAAGTCACCGAACTTTTACTGAATCTATTTTCTAAGTATTTGCTGTAAACGATATATTCCAGGCATAAAAATGTCTCCAGGATTTTTCTCAGGTGTAGAATAGTAAATTGTTTTACATGACAATTTAGTTCTTTTCAATTTTAGAACTGAATTTATATATATCTATCAAATTAAGAATATTCATTCAGAAGAAACACAATCAATACATTAAACATATTTTAAAGTGACATCTGCTCATATAGTCAATGTAGATATATATATATATATCACATATATTTATATTGATATATATGGATTTTATAGAATGATGAAAATTCTATAAACATTTAAAATGTGAACTGACATAGTCTCTTATTACTAAAATATGTAGTCTTCCTAATCATCTTAGATTTTCCTTCATTTTATAAATGGTGGTTTTCTTTCACTAAAGCAACAAAAACCTCCTTATTTTGTGACCTTTACAAAAGATATAAAGTATTTTTATCATTTCAGAAAAACAAATGGATAACCCATTTCCTTAGATAATAGATAACTTTAGAGATATTGCTATCACCTGAGGAGGCTTCAAAATCAAATAGACTGAAATATGAAAAAAAAAAAAAAGAAAGAAAGAAACAGCCTGAATAAATCAAGGTGATTATTAAATGCCATATTTTAATTTCAAAATATATCAGTAAGGGCACTGCCATTTTATGACTGTACGTCAAAAATCAATTTTCATAATTCACAGTCAGAATTTTAGGGTTTGGGGAACAGAATAAAAGTGTTAGGTTTAGTGGTATACCCTATTAGAAATAAATTAGCCCTGAAATGAAATCTTTATTGTATCCTAGGCAACGTTCTTCAACTACTACAAAAGCTTTTTACAACTCTGTTATTTTTAAAAAATTATTGTCCAGTTCACTACAGTTTATAAGAAGTTGAGACACACCACTTTGAAACCCTCAGTGTGAAGAAGTAAAACTATATATGATACTGAATTGTATAAATACATGTATAAATACTGAAGTGCATGTACCCTAAAGGGGCTTTGCTGGTGGCTCACCAATGAAGAATCGACCTGCCAATGCAGGAGATGCGGGTTGGATCCCTGGGTCAGGAAGATATCCTGACCCAGAAGGAAATGACAACCCACTCTAATATTCTTGTCTGGAAAAATCCCATGAACAGAGCAACCTGGTGGGCTATAGTCCATGGGGTTGCAAAAGAGTATGATAGGACTCAGCCACTAAACAGCAATGCACCCTAAAAGGGCTTTCTAGGTGGGTTAGTGACAAAGACTCCACCTGCCAATGCAAGAGACTCAGGAGATAAGAGGTTGATTGCTGGGTCAGGTCAGGAAGATGCCCTGGAGTAGAAAATGACAACTCACTCCAGTATTCTTGCCTGGAAAATTCCATGAACAGAGGAGCCTAGGGGGCTGCAGTCCATGGGGTCACAAAGAGTCGGACGTGACTGAGCGACTGAGCATGCATGTACGCATGCATCCTAAAAACCATGTTACATTCGCGCTCTTGGGAAAGCTTGCATAAAGATCTTTGTTTCTCAGAAAATTTAGACTGGAAATACTAACTTAAAAAATAAATGTTTGACTTAGAATACAGCATATAGACTCAGTAGCACAATTTCCACTAATTTGTCATCCCATGTTTATTTTCCAACCTATACAATGTATTAATTAAATAAGTAATAAATACTATAAGTATTACTAATACTTTTTATAAAGTATATTAAAAACTGATAAAAGACTAGTGTCTAAATGACCACATTTGCAAAAACTGAACACTGAAAACCAATCTTCCAGATCAGTGTTTGGGAAACTTTTTGTTTAAAGGGACAGATAGTAAATATTCCAGGCTTTCTGATCCAGATGATTTACTTCACAGCTACTCAGCTCTGACATTGTAGAATAAAAGCAGACAGAGACAATATGTAAATGAACTGAGAGTAACTGTGTCCCATTAATAATAAACTTTACAAACATGAGTGACACATCAGATGAGGTATGTATATAATGACTGATGAATTCTGCATTTTTAGGCAATATAGATACATAAATTATATATAAATATATGTACACATACACCTAGTCTATGAAATCAATTATTACACATTTCTATAATGGTTTGGGTATTTAATTGTATGCAGGAAAAAGGATACAACTATAGAAAAATAAGCTAAAGTTAGCATTTCTTATAATGATCACCAAAAATACTACAGTTTCCTCTTGATAATTTTTATGGTTTACTATATATATTGATTTGTGAAAGTCAAATCAGTGCTTTAATTTTATGTGTCTAAAAGATAAAATATTAATTTGAACAAGTTTTTCAGTTGTCATATAATTAAATAGCTATAAAATTCTATATAACTTAAATTGTTTCAAAAAAATTATAGTCCTTGTATCAGAATAAAGGTACCTTTTGAAAATCCTTGATGTTAACCAGGTTGAATGAAAATATATGATCCTTTGCTCCAACATACAGTCTACTCCGTTCCTCATCCAAAAGGAAGGTATGATAACTGGAGCTGTTGGCCAAGCCATTGAAAGTGATCACATTGTTGGATTCCAACATTTCTGCAAGGTAACAAAGCAAGACATTGAGCGTTAATGTGAGGTTCGGTATGAGTAGAGATAATTGGCACATGGTAATCTGGCTACTGCCTGGTGTGTTACCAATCAGTGGTTATTCTTTGTGATATTAAAACTTCACATGACTCTTTACATTTCAATGAAATGGAAGTTACGCTCCCATTAGTGTGCTGAATTCATGTTCAAGATGACATACTCCTACAGAACAAAGGAGAGAAATACTTTGTCCAAATGACTGGTCTGATGGAAGCTCTTTGCATGTGGCAGTGAATTAGAATGGTCAGTTTGTATATAAAACATCTTTAACTCTATTAAAACTTGTTTAAGTGGTTTTCACCTGCTCCAAGTCATTGCTAGAAGGATAAGCTTAAGGACCAACAGAGCAGAGGTAGTGTGGGGAAAACAAACTCCTAGGTTGTTTAAGGTCTCTCTTTAATAAAGAATTTTAGTATGCCTTTTTGATAATTAAATCACTAACTTTGTAATATTTTGTAACTGGCATGTGGATGAGTTAGTTTTTTATGAAAACACTGAATTAAATTAATTTGCTATGTGATCCCAGTTTTTTAGTTTATCGATTTCCAATTTACTTTTGCTGTCAACAGGCAAATACTGAACCTTCAGATACCTTAAGTAAGAAAAGTATTTTCAAATAGAAAGAACAGTAAATTGTCTTTGCAGTAGAAAGGTAATTGCTGACCATTACCGAAGAGGTTTCTTTTATCTGCTTCAACTGAAATTATATCTGTAGCCTTTATATAAACATACCCACCACCACCGCCGCTGCCGCCACCACCACCACAATTCCAAAATACAGATGTTGGGAACTCTTCAGAAATGTGTTCTGAATCAGTGATTCAGATTTTTACCATGCATGCATAGTAGAAATTTTCATAGGCACCCATAAAACGTAGAACGTGCCTTCCAAGGAATGAAAGCAGAAATGAAGACCCTTCCTCTGTCCCAGACCTTTCCCAGGACATTAGTCATTCGATAAGTTGCCTTATTTTATTTTTTTACTTCCTTTTCCATCTCATCAAAATAATATTTTAATAGAGAACAAAGTTCAAACTTCTTAACTTAGCATTAAAGTTCAGATAAACACCATTTGAGTTTAAACCCCACCTCAGTACTCCTTCTCATGTCCACTACAGGGCAGGAAAACACATTCCAATAGTCATCCACTTATTAGCCTTTCCTGACACCTACAGCTATATGCTACCTAGGGAAAACAGCATCACTCTTCCAAGCTAGTTCAAATGAAACCCCTAACAGATTCACACAGAATTAATTTATTTGTAATATTTTCCTTTAATTACTTATAGCCTGCATCACACTGTCAATTATTACCATCATTCATATAAATGAATTACATACCAGAATAAGAAAACATATAGTTAATAGCTTATCATCCACACATCACATGTTTTTTTTAATATATTACTGGGTCAATACATATTAAATGGAATGTCTGTCTATCTATATCTACCTACCTAACTACCCATCTTACATGCAAAACTGTAATAATTGTTAATAAATTGCTAAAAGATGCTTTTCAAATTTCTTCATGAGAAACAGTACACTACTGGATTTATCTTATTTCACCCTCAACTTATGACCAAAAAAAAAAAAAGGAAGGAAAGAAGAATAGAAGGCAGGAGGAAAAAAGACACAGATCAAGGGAAAGAGTTTCATTCATGTAAAGCATACCCAAAATAAATGAGTGCTATTAGTCTCCAAAGAGAAAGAACAGAGAATCCACCACACAGTATATGAATGTAAATGCCATTCCTCTCACCAATGACTATAAAGGATCAATGCTACAGAGTCAATATAAGACTGAAATTTCAGGCACTCGGAGCTGTGTGAGGATGGAAAGGCCTATACCAGAGACTGGGCTGTATCACTGGACGTGCTCGGGCACTGCCTGACTACACACAGAGCTCTGGTTATCAAACAAAGTAGATGACGTTCACTCTTCTTTCCAATTCTAAACACTAATTCTACCCAAACACCAGAGAGACCAAACTATAGGTAGCTAGGCAAACTAAAAAAAAATTGTAATAGCCCGCTGAATCTAAATCAAGACAATTACATAGATATTAATCATCAAGAGGGTCATTTAAGAGACTGATTGATTTTAACTGGACATGCACAGAAACCATGTGAGAGGCCTTTAAACATGAAGTGGAAAAGTAGCAGGAAGACAACTACTAGAGCTACAGAATATGGAGTCGTAGCTACAGGTGAGAACACAAGCACTACCATAGTACTTACAGGGTGTGTAAACTCAGGTGAGTTCCTTACATTACTCAGGCCTCAGGTTTTAGAAAAAGGGGTTAATAATGAATCTCCCAAGAGTTATTACAAAGGTGAAATTAAATAATTCATACTAGATTAGTTTGCATGGAAAATACTCAGTTAAAGAATAACTGTTTGTAGAAGGAGAGGTTAAATATTAATATGTTTGATCTTCTTGACTACAAGTAGGAAATCAGGAAAGATGGAGCTGACTGAAAGAAGTACTTTTCCACTATCTTATCAAGTGTACCAACTTGTTAGCATCAGTAATTGTGTATGGTTAAGGGATAAATAAGAACAGCGATAACTCCTTGGTTTACATTGGTTTTTGTTTGCCAATTTCTGTATGTTGGCTGCACTTTAAATAATAAAAATAATGACTTTCTTTATCATTTGTTGTTGTTGTTCAGCCGCTCTGTCATGTCTGACACTTTGTGACCCCATGGGCTCCCACATGGCAGGCTTCCCTGTCCTTCACAAGCTCCCAGAGCTTGCTCAAACCCAAGTCTATTGAGGCGGTGATGCCATCCAATCATCTCATTCTCTGTCATCCCATTCTCCTCCTGCCTTCAATAGTTCCCAGCATCAGGGTCTTTTCTAATGAGCCAGCTCTTCATACCAGCTGACTAGAAAGTACTGGAGTACTAGATCTTCAACTTCAGCATCAGTCCTTCCAATGAATATTCAGGACTGATTTCCTTTAGGATTGACTAGTTTGATCGGCTTGCAGTCCAAGGGACTCTCAAGGGTCTTCTCCAACACCACAGTTCAAAAGCATCAATTCTCCAGTGCTCAGCCTTCTTTATGGTCCAATTCTCACATCCATACATTACTACTGGAAAAAACATAGCTTTGACTAGACGGACTTTTGCTGGCAAAGTAATGTCTCTGTTTGTTAATATGCTGTCTAGCTTTTCTTCCAAGGAGCAAGCATCTTTTAATTTCATGACTGCAGTCAACATCTGCAGTGATTTTGGAGCCCAGGAAAATAAAATCTCTCTCTCTTTTCCTTGTTTCCCCATCTATTTGAGATGAAATGAAGGACCAGATGCCATGATCTTGGTTTTTCGAATGTTGAGTTTTAAAAGCCAACTTTTTCACTCTATTTAACTTTCTTCAATAGGCTCTTTAATTCCTCTTTGCTTTCTGCCATAAGGGCAGTGTCATTTGCATTTCTGAGGTTATTGATATTTCTCCCAGCAATCTTGATTCCAGCTTGTGCTTCATGCAGCCCAGCATTTCACATGATGTACTCTGCATATAAGTTAAATAAGCAGGGTGACAATATACAGCCTTGACGTACTCCTTTCCCATGTTTGAACCAGTTGATTGTTCCATGACTGGTTCTAAGTGTTGCTTCTTGACCTGCATACAGGTTTCTTTGGAGGTGACTAAGGTGGCCTGGTATTCCCATCTCTTTAAGAATTTTACACAGTTCATTTTGTGATCCACAATTAAAGGGTTTGCATAGTTCATGTTACAGATGTTTTTCTGGAAATCTCTTGCTTTTTCTATAATCCAATGGATGTTGGCTATTTGATCTCTGGTTCCTCTGCCTTTTTTAAATCCAACTTGAACATCTGGGAGTTCTCAGTTCATGTACTGTTGAAGCCTGGCTTGGAGAATTTAGAGCATCACTTTGCTAATGTATGAAATGCGTGCAATTGTGCAGTAGTTTAAACATTCTTTGGCATTGCCTTTCTTTGAGATTGGAATGAAAACTGACCTTTTCCAGTCCTCAGGCCACTGCTAGTTTTCCATATTTGCTGGCATATTGAGTGCAGCACTTTCACAGCATCATCTTTTAGAATTTGAAATAGTTCAGCTGGAATTCCATCATCTCCACTAGCTTTGCTCAGAGTGATGCTTCTTAAGGCCCACTTGACTTCACATTCCAGGATGCTGGCTCTAGATGAGTGATCACACCATCATAGTTATCTGGGTCATTAAGGTTTTTTGGGGTTTTTTTTCTTTTTTTTTGGTATAGTTCTGTGTATTCTTGCCACCTCTTCTTAATATCTTCTGCTTCTGTTAGGTTCATACATTTTCTGTCCTTTATTTTTCCCGTCTTTGTATGAAATGTTCCCTCGGTATTTCTAATTTTCTTGAAGAGGTTTCTAGTCATTCACACTCTGTTGTTTTCCTCTCTTTGCATTGTTCACTTAGGAAGGCTTTCTTATCTCTCCTTGCTATTCCTTGGAACTCTGCATTCAGATGGGTGTGTCTTTCCTTTTCTCCTTTACCTTTAGCTTTGCTTCTTTTCTCAGCTGTTTTTAAGGCCTCCTCAGACAGCCATTTTGCCTTGTTGCATCTCTCTTCCTTGGGGGTGGTTTTGGTCACTGCCTCCTGTACAGTGTTACCAACTCCATTCACAGTTCTCCAAGGCACTCTGTCTATCAGATCTAATCCCTTGAATCTATTTGTCACTTTCGCTGTATAATTGTAAGGAATTTGATTTAGGTCATACCTGAACGGCCTAGTGGTTTTCCCTACTTTCTTCAATTTAAGTCTGAATTTTGCAATACCATAATTCCAAATAATGAAAATATTCATACAACTGAAAAATAGGTTACATGTTGAATTTTATAAATTAAGCTTAGGGAGAATTACTGGTTTCTATGCACTGACAACTTAAGAGAAAAGAGTTTAGTCATTTATGTGTGAAATCACTCTGTAAATAAACTACATTATAAAAATGTTTCTGCTGGATCATTTCATTAAACAAAAAGACAATATTCTCCTGGAGTACAGGTTGGCAGCTGTTTTACATTCTTTGAAGGTACTTAATTTTGCCTCATCATTTCTTTTGCTGCTAATTCCTTACATGTTCCTCTGTATCAGGGATTTTATCCATCACTTCATAACAGAGAAGAATCTTTCTGAGACCTTCCTGGCATTGAGCCAGAGCAAATTCTGGATTGCTTAGATTATCTCACTTCTTCTCAGGGTGAAAAAAATCTAGGTTAAAAGTAGAAACTCTTTCCCTAAGCCCAGGTTTCACATTTTTAAATAGTCTGTTTTCATTTATGGTTTTTAAATTATAAGCTTATGATTTTATTTTTCCTATATGTTGACATATTACGTTATAGTTGATATTAACTTCAATTTTGACTTCACTCCTTTAGAATCAAAAAATTTTAGATGTTTCTTTCCAGCCACTTTAATGTAAATTTTGCCATTACACAAACTGGCTTTGAAATTAATATTCAGTAATATGAGACATTTAATATCCTACTATGTTCTTACATCTTGCCTATGTTCACATTTAGTCAACAACAGCTATTCATTATAGAAAAACATAAATTTCTATAGAATCAACTTGACTTTGGTGAATTCTAATAGACAAAGCAAATAGAGGCACTAATTCCCTTGGGCACAATTCAGTTTCTCCCTCATTGAAACATGACTTCAACTTCTACAGGCCATGTCGACCATAGGAAAGTAAGTGTAGGACTGTAATCAAAACTGTAATTTCAGACAAGCACTCTTAACAAACTACATATTCTTATATTTGTAAGATAATTAAGAAAACATTCTGTTTATTCCAGATTCAACAAATGATTTAGTGTTTATATATTCTGTTTAATGACAAATGAAAGGTAAACTGGTCATAAAGCCAAGCAAATAGTTTGTGTTCAATAATTGCCACCTATTACCACCATTATTATTAAGACATGCTATATATAAGACAATATAGACAATAAGCATAAGTTTACACATGTTCTGGAAGGAGAATTGATTCATATAACTTCAAGCAGCATGATTTTCAATTATAAATAGACTGCATTCTCTTGTCATGTATTACTAAAAATCTTATGAATCTTCTGAAATTCAAGATACAAATAAAGTCCACATGATAAGATTTTTAAAAATCTAATACTATGCAGCAAAAGGAGAGAAGAAATTTTACTTGACTTGTCCTTCAGTCAGAATTTCCTATCAAAATAATCATGGGTGAAGACCCATGATTTTTTTCTAATGAGTCAATTCTAATTTTCGTTCAACTTATTTATAAATTTTTAGATTTGCCTTTTCCCCTTGAATCCATCAGGATCTCTAATGTAACTCTGAATAAAGGAAAAAACAAAGTTAGATGTCACTATCAGTACATTGTTTAAAATATAAGTTAGTGTTCTTCTTGTATGTGTGACATAGGAAAAGAAAAAAGGTGAGAAAATTTACACCAAAATCACATCTGTTGATTCAGCTCTACATAATAAAGTTGTATAGTTCTTGTGCTGTCCTGATTATCTTTAGGATAAGCACAGATTTACATAGATGACTGCATTACAATGACCAGATCAAATTTCAAAAACAGTGAAATGAATACTGATTTCCTGAATGCAAGACTATCCAGAACTAGAGTTTTTACAACTGGAAAGAGAACTGCTGTACACTTGACCTTCAAATTGAAACAATAGTCATCCTGTTCTTTATACTTTTGACTTCTATGACATTTCTGTTTCTATTTCTCTCCTCCTTCCTTTCTTCCTTCCTTCCAAAACCCACCCTTCTGTTAATTTTATAGCATGAAAGGTAATGGGACCCCACCAGTTGCTGTTCTCTAATGAATTGCCTGTATTCACTCATGGCTTTAGGCTTATGTCCTTTTTCCATGGCTTGAACTTTATCCTTTGCACAGAACAAAGATCCTATTTAAAGCAGTCAAAATTTGGGTCTGTACAATGCCAAAATATTTTGACTAAATGGTGATCACATTCAGATATTTGTAAATATGGGAAAGTTCATTGAGGTCCCAAATTTAAGAGTCTATATTTCAGGGCTTCCTAGAGTATTTAAATTTCCAAGAGAGAAATGAGGGCTGACATGAAAGGTGGCAACTTTTCATTGTACTATAAAAACAGGACAATAGAATAAGTGCTATTTACTATTATTTTCATTTAGACAAAGAAGAGAAGGAATTTTATTTAACTAAGAAAAAGTTTAGGAAGGAGCAAAAATACACAAAGAATAAATTTTAGAGATTAATAAAGTTATATTGTAGAAAAATTCATCTTATTTTACTTTATTTTGTTTCATTGAGGACTAGTTTTTAGAACTTAATATGGAGAAGGGTGATAGCTTTCTGCAGACTTCTATTTGGGAAGTACTGCTCTAACATAAACTGCAGAGAATGAACTCTACTCCGAGCGTTTCTGGCCACTGCATCTTGTCACTGAACCAACAAACCCAATGTTAGTGAGCTCTACATGCTATTATTTATTTGATGGTGCTGAGAATATTCTCTCAATTTACAAAGTTTGGTCCAATGTATTTTTTGAATATATTTAGGAAAAAAATCTATCTTAGATAACAGGTAAACTAAAAACGTGCATCCAGTTTAAACATCCTGGTCTGAATGTCACTTTTACCCTAACAAATTTGCTACTTTCTCTAGCTTGTGCCAGAGGCCACAACACTTTATAAAACACAATGTCACGACCTTTGCCTAGAATATTTCTTCAAGTTCTCCTTTCAGTGTATTTCTTTGTATTTGCCAGCAGTCTGATCTTTGATATTAGTCTCCATCACACTGACATGATGCCAGGACTGTCTTCTGCCAGATGTTTCTTAGTTATAGTTGAATTGAATACACCACCCTTTTTTGACTTGGATAGACCCCCTGATCAAGGTTCTGGGTACCCACACGAGCTTTGGACAAGTAAAGGTCCATGATTAGCCCAAGCCCAGCTTCCATGCTTCTAGATCCATAATACACAAGTGCCCTGCACCACATTGTCAGGAAGGGACAACAGATTTTCCCTTCGTTACAATATAAAATATTCAGAGCAGGCCTCTCTGTGATAGTAATCTACTTCCACTCTTTCTCATGTGAGAAATATTTGTGGAAAGTAAGTTTTCACAATCTAATCTGATGATTCAGATTTTTTATTTGAATCATTCAACTACTAATTCAACAAGCATCCATCTAGTTCTTATTATGTGCAACACATAGACATTGACTAAGAAGTGTATGGGGCATAAAGATTAATAAAACTTTGATTGAAAGTAGACAAATGCCCTCAGGGAAGCAAAAACTAAATGAACAACAATCACAGACAGAATAATAAAAGCTGAGGAAGTTTATAGGAAGGATAAATTAATGCTACCAGAAGTGGGTAATCCTTAGAGAAAGTTTGGGAATTAAGCCTGGCCTTAAAAAACGTACAGGGCAGCAGAAAGGGGTGCAATGGAACATTTCATTCAGAGGACATGAGTAAAAGCCAGGAGAAAGAACAGAAAATACAAAAGAAATTTTCAGTGTCTACTATGTGCCAAAATACTGTTGAATGATTTATTAGTATACTCATTCAAGTCCTGCAACATCTTGAGGTGGAAACTTTTATTTCCTTTTTTTCTCATGAAGAAATTGACTCAGATAGATATTGGGAATATCTTAGGTCATAGAGTTCATGAGAAGGAGTCAAGATTTCAGTTCCCAACACCAGAGGCCAGACTGTCTTACTCTGCACCACCTCTAAGAAGGAGGAATTTTTGAAAATACTAAGAACTGATCATTAAGAAGAAAAGATAAATATAAGAATACACTTTGGAAAATACTTAGAACTGATTGTTGAGAAGTTTGGTTACCTCTCACTATCACATAATTCACCTTAGTTAATAGTTTCTTAAATATTTACATTATTTTATTTACTCTGTACTTGGTCTTTTTATACAATAATAACTCTGTTTATAATCTTATCTACAACTATGGCTTTCATCACAAGCAGTATTTTGACATGTCTCATATGTATATCTTCCAAGACAGATTTCCCCCCAAAAGCCAAACAAAGGCTTATTAGTAACCTCTATTTAGTTATTGCACAAATATCTCAAGAGTTTGCATGACTTGGTTAGAACTCACTCCTTTTTCTTTTTTCCATTGATATCATCACCTTTTGGCTCATTTTAAAACTGGGTACAAGTGTCACTCATCCAAAGAATCGTACAAACCAGAGCCTCTTCATCATCCACAGACCATTTCCATCACTTCAGTTTTGTTCAATGCTATAATTTCTCCTCTGTTTTCTTCTGCTTATATCCTCACTGTCACAGTTTAATTCCTTATAATTTCATCTTTTGATTACACTAATTATCTTCTAACAGAACTTCCTTCGTAAGGTTACAACATTCATGTTATGCATTGCCTCTAGAAAAATCTTTATACAAAATAAATGTAACACTCTCCTGGTAAAGTTGAGAAAAAGGCACTCTTAACTTTATCCCCTTCCCTTGAATCTCATTTCAAAAAAAGAAGAAAATAGAGGGAAAAATATTCAGAGAAAATACACTCACAGAATATCAAACCATGAGTAGTTAAGAGAACACATCCAAAAGAGTGAAGCATGAAATATTTTGAGATAAAATGCAGAACTACAGCAATAACTAGGTAATTATATCCTATAGCTACATGGGATATAATTAGTGACCAAAGTATTAACAAATCACAAACCTTCAATCCATAAATGCTTTATTATATAAACAAGTTGTAGGGGTCTATATAGGTATAAAATTATTGGAAAATATCCATAAAAATTGGAAGTACAGCTAACACACAAAACATCATCATAACTAACATTTATTTGCCATGTACTGTTCTAATAACACACTTGTACATAATATTTACTGTGTGTGTATTACCCTCCCACCAAAGGAAATCAGTGTAGATAAACTACTGTGAAGGTAGGAGTGGAAGAGTGTGAATACTAGACTACTCCACAGTGTCTTTGATGGGGTTTCATAAGACACACACCAATTGCAAAATATGAAAGAATAAAGAATATATTTCCCTAGAAGAAAATGTATTTTAAAATTTGAAGCTTGTTTTCAAGTAAAAATAACAACTGTGTACTGTGAACTCCTCGAGCTCACTCTAACTGTTATAAAGATAGAAAGTTGACCATAATGCAACCAAAAAGCATAGGAAAGAGGAATTGACATGGAAAAGAGAGTTAGATTAAGTTTTGTTGTCAAAGCTTCACACTAATAACAAAATCAAATTTTCATTAAAAGAGGTAAAATTGATCAATGAGAAGGTAATAAGAATGGATGATAGGAAATAAAACCTCAAAATCCTAAAAATAAACATATCTGCAGACTGAAATGTTACCATCTTCTAGGAAAATCTAATCTATCAGAGGATCAATTATGGAACTTACTAAACAAAGGAAGAATATATTTGGAATCCATGAATAAAATTCAGTCATCTATTGAAGTTATCAAGTAGGCTGTATCCTTATTCAAAACAACACTGTTTGCCAGAAATCAAAGAAGGAATTTGTGCAAATATCCAATTGAAAACATATGTGACTCAATAAGTTTATACCCAGCAAGACAGACAGTATCAGACATTCTCAAACATGCAAGATTTAAGGAGACAGACCACCCATTCACTCAAGAGACTATATCAATAACAATTTCTTAGTAATATATTCATTCAAACAAGGAATGAATCAGATTTAAAAGCACAGATATTACATCATTTATCTATTTAAAACCTGCTTAGAAATTTCCAACACAAGATTTGAGCCCTTAGCATTTTCCACACATTTGGGGGCTCATCTACCAATAGATTGTGGGTAAGTGTATGCATCCTATATATAATGACATGTAAATACACACATTTACACACACACACACACACACACACACACACACATGCATATGTATTAACAGAATTGTTACCAGTCACCTCAGTGGCCTACTATCTATAGTCACCACTGCTTAGAATGTCTTCTATCTCCCAATCATTGCCATCTTCCACCCGAACTTACCATGTGAATCTACTCAGATTCCAGGATCTAGGTTAATTCTCTCCTGTGAATTCTCCAACCTTCTAAGGGACAGTATATCATGCCTTCCTTTGTGAAAGAGTATCATGTAATAATGCAGGTTAATCACTGCTTTATCTCTTTAGCTCCATTTCTAGAGTTAAAACAATCTCCTTTTTCTTATCTTTGTGTTCCTAGTCCTCAAACCTTTCCGTGGTATATACCTATGTTGGCACATAGAAATATGTGTCTAAATAAATAGTATTTGCAACAGCTTTTACAAAATGTAGCAAAAACACAGAAAAAGTAAAGTAATAACAAACTTCTAGGAATAAGCATGATGTATTTTATGTCGGACTATACACTAGCTTTTCTAATTACATTCAAATAACCAATAAAATCATGCCATCTAAACCCTGAATTATTTGTAACATGGCTATAAAATGGCTATTTTAAAAAATTCTATGTGTCAGGCACTGTTATGGTCATTTAACATATAAAAATTATGACTACAGTTTGAATTCAGAGTTTCATTTAATCAGTAATATTGAACACAGTAACTATTGCAATAATTTATTGCTACAGTTTTTGCCAATAGTTTAACTGAATCTGTATCTTAAACTCCTCATTTTAATATATTCTTCAAGGCGTCATTATAAAATTGACCAGAGCCAATTTAAAAAATGTAGTATTTCTTTTTTTTTAAAGTACCTACACCCATTACCTTTGCTCAGTCTCCCTAATAAAAGTCACAGTTCCTAATGTTCCTTTGCAGTCTTGTTTTAAGTCTATTTCTCTAAGTTCCCATCAGAAATGGCCAATAAACTCTTCTCTAAATCTAGCCTGCCCTCTCCTTTTTCTAGTTTACTTTTCAGGTTCTCATGCTTCAACGTACAGTTAGTAACCATCTCTCCCATAAAAGCCTTGAGACTTAGCAGGTATTACTCCCTCCTCTGATGCTCCATACATTTTAAACGTAATACATGCTAATGCATTAATTGTGTGCCACTTGTATGGATGGGGAGTAGAATATGTTTTTAGTTTTTTTAGATATGAAGTTAGCATGGTGGCATATGTGTCTAATTATCTGAATAGTTACTGAGCTAGATATTTAGAAGGATCTTCAGATTATAGTCTGATTGCCTCCATTTACAAAAAGTCATGAGTGATTTTACCATTAACAGTTACAGAGGCCAAGTTTAAATTCAGGTCTCTAAGCTCTCAGTTCAATGCTCTTTTCAAATAAATTTCTAGAAAAACTGTGAAAATTTTTTTTGCTTTATTTTTGCTGCCTGATCCCTGATGTCAGTAAATTTGGGGCACAGGGTTATGCTTAAAAAATGTTGCAAGTAATTTACAAAATAACTGACACATATTTTAACTTTTACTTCTCTTTGGAAAAATGAAAATGAAAGTTTAAATGTTATTATTACATTAACTAACTAAATGTTTCAATGTGGACAAAAATTGTTAATACAAAGATATAATTGATCACTCATTTCTGTGCAAGATCATTAGAAAAGATTTAGAACTGAAATGCAGATACTTCTTTTACAACTCACATCAGTTTAACTTGGTGCTCTGAGTGATGGGCTAGTAATCGAGGGGTTTAATTTTTGTTCTCTAATCTGTGTTTTGTCTTATTTGTAAGGCTCTGCTACAAGCAGGTTTCCATTATTAACCAGCTCACCAGAAAGTGTTCCTAAAATGCCTCTGAGTAAGCAATGCAACGTTAGCAAAGTTAAAATCAGGAGGTTTAATTTGATAAATATCATCTAAATTTTGGTTCTTCAGGCTGTCTTATTTACATATACCACAACATGTTTCAGTGTGTTCTTCAAGTAACTAGCACTTCCTTATATGACTATACGAAAGCAAACTTACTCTGACACTTAAACATTAAATATTTCATTTTCCTGTAAGAAAATTGTGTAATATAGTCACATATGGAGGATTAAATACTTATAAATTGCTTCAGTTCAGTTCAGTCGCCCAGTCTTGTCAGACTCTTTGTGACCCCATGACTTGCAACACGCCAGGCCTCCCTGTCCATCACCAACTCCCAGAGTTTACTCAAACTCATATCCATCGATCAGTGACGCCATCCAGCCATCTCATCCTCTGTTGTCCCCTTCTCCTCTTGCCCCCAATCCCTCCCAGCATCAGGGTCTTTTCCAATGAGTCAACTCTTCACATGAGGTGACCAAAGTATTGGAGTTTCAGCTTCAGCATCAGTCCTTCCAATGAACACCCAGGACTGATCTCCTTTAGAATGGACAGGTTGGATTTCCTTGCAGTCCAAGGAACTCTCAAGAGTCTTCTCCAATACCACAGTTCAAAAGCATGAATTGTTCAGCGCTCAGCTTTCTTCACCATCCAACTCTCACATCCATACATGGCCACTGGAAGAACCATAGCCTTGACTAGACGGACCTTTATTGGCAAAGTAATGTCTCTGCTTTTTAATATGCTATCTAGGTTGGCCATAACTTTCCTTCCAAGGAGTAAGCGTCTTTTAATTTCATGGTTGCAATCACCATCTGCAGTGATTGTGGAGCCCAAAAAAATAAAGTCTGTCATTGTTTCCACTGTTTCCCCATCTATTTCCCATGAAATGATGGGACCAGATGCCATGATCTTAGTTTTCTGAATGTTGAGCTATAAATCGCTTAGCCACCTATTATTTGATGTGCATGCCCACTCTAAGAATTTTTTTAAAAACTGTTTAAGAATGATCTGAATTACTTTAACACAGAGCAAATGAGTTTTTAAGAAATAAATTTGAGTATTTAGTATTTTCCATTATTTCCATCCCAAGACACATTTATGAGAGCAAAAAAATTTTCCTTACTCACTGACAAAAACTGGTATGGCTAAGTGTGAACTTACTGGAGAATATACATAATTCAATGTTTGTGGGTGACCCTTTGTAGTTGAGACAAAACTTTATTTAATTCTTGAAGTTTGGAGGAAAAGAGAAAGTCATAAGAAAGACCAGGAGATGATGTGAATATTATCAAGGGTCAACCAAATGAACAAATCAGAGAAGCAGTTGTGTGTAGCTGTGAGCAGGAATTACCTAAACCCTAGATGTGGCTAACAGAAGTGTTTGTTATGCTTATCAAATGAATGATGGATTTCTAATTAGGTGGATAAAATAGGTATGTTCTTCATGTGTAATAGTGCATGTAACTTAAATAACTCATAATTTATCCTGTTGTCCTTACTACTTCTAGTTTTTTTCTATCGCTAAACTACATAGTATCTGAGTATCACAAACAAATGCAAAGTAAGTTTGTCAGCTGAAAAGTAGAAATTATTCACCTGAGATATTTTCTTAATTGTTTTTTTTGGCGGGGGCGGGGGGGGATGGGAGAGGAAGGAAGGTGTTCATATGACATTTTGCTGCTGTTGTTCAGTCGTTAGGTCATGTACAACTCTGTGTGGCTCCATGGACTATAGCCTGCCAGGCTCCTCTATTCATGGGATTGCCCAGGCAAGAATGCTGCAGTGGGTTGCTGTTTCCTTCTCAGGGAGATCTCCCTGACCCAGGGAAGGAACCCGTGTCTCCTGTATTGGCAGGTGGATTGTTCACAATTGGGTCTCCTCAGAAGCCCTCAAATGACACATCCCACTTCAATAACAAGAATAAAAATAGATTCTGATTGTGAAGGCTTGTGGATTCCTTAAAACAGGATTTTGTTTGAATCAGATTTCCCTGCAGAAGGGTAGGAGTGAGATAGGGAGAGGATTGTGTTGAAAACCAATGAACTCAAAGAGTCTCTAGATGAAGCTACATGATGCATTCTTGGGACTTCCTTATCATAGTGACAATAACATACTATTTATGATGGAACTCCACAAGTATTTTTCCCCTAATGATGTATTTAGTTTTGGAGTTAACATACTTCATAACTAATTAAGCAATGGAAGTCAGAAGCCCTATATCAAGTTGGTTCATAATAATTCATTGACATTTTATAATCTCTCTACATACACAAATAAAAAGGAGATAATAGGATTATCATGTAGATAATTTGGGGGAAATTAAGTTCTCTTATATTCGACTCTGCCCAAATAGCTTTTTGTAAGGCTATGTGATAATACTATATCTAAAATCAATTTTGTATGAAAACAAAATAAGTATTTTACCTTATACAGAAATTGAAATCAGTTTAAATTAGTCTATTCTCTTTTCCAAACACACCCTGCTGTAAATATACTCTAAGATTGGGTCATGGTTATAACTAGTCTAGGATTAAAATTAAATATAATGTGAGCCAGGTTTGGTTTAAGAGCTCAAAGGACAACTAAGTGGTTCCCTAGGATGAAGCTAAAACTTATGAAGCATAAACAGCTTGTTTATGGAAAATTCTTGCTGGCCCAGGGCCCATTAAATCAAGATCATCTCTTGCCTGGACAGGACAGCACACACTAAAGATTCTCTAGACCAACACAGGACACACAGACATTTATCGCCACAAAGACAAAACCTAATTGAGAACCAGATTTGCCTCTCTTTTAAGAGTAGGCAAAAAAGAAAAAAAAATAGCTTATGTTCTCTTTAAACTTCCTTCTATACTTCCTCAAAAACTGCAGCTGTTTTCCTCTTTAAAAATAATAAAAGAAAGAACAAAACAAGGCACTAATATCAATGTTACAATGATAAGTTATAAACACTGTTTAGAGTGAAACTCGAAACTCAATATCCCTTTAATCCATGCTGACCACAACACACATGCAAAATGAAACTCAAAATGAGTCTGGATGCAGAGAATAGCAGGAGTAAAATTTGCCTTTAGACCCGCAGTGAGACAAAGTGTGTGTTAGTGCTGTTCAGTACTAACATAACCCTAGTGGTAGTTCAATGTGAGCAATGAAAAGATCGCTGATACCCTGATTCTTTCATTTTCCTGATACTTGTTGATTTTGCATGTACACAGTTAATAGAAGATTTTCTCTGTCGATCATATCTTTATAACAATACTGTTATTACCAAACTTTTAGTAATAAAAGTCATGTCCGACTCTTCGGGACTAGAGTCCATGGAATTCCCTAGGCCAGAACACTGGAGTAGGTAGCCTTTCCCTTCTCCAGGTGCTCTTCCCAATCCAGGAATCAAACCCAGGTCTCCCGCATTGCAGGCAGATTCTTTACCAGCTGAGCCACAAGGGAAGCCCAAGAACACTGGAGTGGGTAGCCTATCCCTTCTCCAGCAGATCTTCCCAACCCAGGAACTGAACCAGGGTCTCCTGCATTGCAGGTGGATTCTTTACCAACTGAGCTAGCAGGGAAGCCCGTGTCTTTATAACAAAATGGTTATTACTGAATTTTTTATTAAATGATAAAAAACAATTTTATAAACTATAAATGGAGCACATTTATTCCTTAAAAGACACATTTTCATTTTCTAATCAAATTAATAAATTGTTGTGAAAATAACAACTTATGTACTTACACCTCACAAATCTTGCTTTAAAGGGTTTTGTATTTTGTTGTGTCTCTAAGCAGCAATGTATTTTCAACAAGGCTTCCAAGATTTTTTTAATTTAATTTTATATTAATCTTGTAATGACCTTATGTAAAATAGGCACTTGTTTCTTATTAGGCTAAATGCCACTACTGATAAAACTCAAAAAGTAATACAAACCAGTATAATTACAAAATTGAAAGAGATTTTCTAGCTTTTCCCAAATATAGCTGTTGCTTTATCATTTCTAAGCACTCAGTGAGAAGAAATTACTTCTTTAAAAAAATCAAGAAATCACTAAAAAAAAAATCAAGAAATCAGTTTAAAAGTTCATAGTTGAGTTTGTTTGATGAACATAATGACTTCCACCTCATTTAGAAAATCAGAATCTAAAAAAAAATGCTACACTCAGCCTCTTGATAGGCTCTGGAGTTTATCAGCCCTGCTTTGCCACTTCATTAGCTGTCAAGCACCAGTAAGTGATATTGCTATGAAAGTCTTGATTCAGGTAGTTGAAAATGCTCTTATTGCAAAAGCAGCAATTATCAACAGACTTTAAGTTAAAAGAGGGTCTATCAGGAAAAGCACATCATCTGTATCTATACAGTTGGTTATCATTTTTGTTGACATCAAAGAAAGAGAGAGCATTTGAACTATCAGTAGTTAACTTGTAACATTCAGAAGAAGTACACACATTGATTTAATATACACTGCAGCAGAGTTATCATCAACCTTAGAACTCTTACCTTCTATTCACTTGAGGGAAAAATGTGGATTAAAAAAGTTAAATAAAGGACAAAACAAAATAAAATTGTGCATGCTTTAATCTCTGCTTAATAGGATTCTTATATTTGGCCTTATTCTGTTTTTGCAGCCAATCTTTTCTTATATGTATTTTTTTTTGTTTAATAATTTTATCACAAATTTTCCCTTTAAATACTCCAGTTAAGGTTCAATACATCACTTTTGTGATATTTAACTTTAATCATAAAGTCTCAGTTTCTTTCTACCTCTGACTATATTTTTTATGGCTAGTAAAGAGAAAACTAAACAGGAAAAACATGTGGGTGTAAAATCTTAAATATTCCAAACAAAAGTTAGAAAGCTTTCTGTGACATTTCTGTAACATTATCTACATATTAAAAGCTGTTGAGGGACTTCCCTGATGTTCCAGTGGCTAAGATTCCATGCTCCCAACACAAGGGACCCAGGTTCGATTCCTGCTTAGGGAACTATATCCCACATACCACAACTAAGTGTTCACATGGCACCAACAGAAGGTTTCACATGCCTTAACAAAGATCCCCTGTGCCATAACTAAGACCTAGCACAGCCAAATAAATAAATTAAATATTTTTTTAAAAACTGCTGATCTTGTCTCTTTGCCTAATAAAACATACATACTGATGAATGAACAATCCTATACTGATACATTCTATAAAGTATACAGAATATATCAGTTTACTTTGATGTTTCATGGGATGAAGGACTCCATGAAAAACGAGACTGACAGAATACTACACATATCATTATGCTACGGCTGCTGCTGCTAAGTTGCTTTAGTCGTGTCCGACTCTGTGCAACCCCACAGACGGCAGCCCACCAGGTTCCCCCGTCCCTGGGATTCTCCAGGCAAGAACACTGGAGTGGGTGGCCATTTCCTTCCCCAATGCAAGCATGCATGCTAAGTCGCTTCAGTCATGCCCAACTCTATGCGACCCCACAGACAGCAGCCCACCAGACTCCTCCGTCCACGGGACTCCCCAGGCAAGAATACTGGAGTGGGTTGCCATTTCCTTCTCCAACATATTACTATATTATACTTCAAATTAAAACACCAGAGACTTTTCAAAGTAAGGAAATTTGCTTAAGGAAAATCTATTAAACCCAACGTTTATCAACCTTGTATGACATTGAATATTCTTTCTTTTTTTAATACAAAAGAGCTCATTTTCAAAAATATTCTGGGAGATGCTGATATTAATGGAAGACCTTGATTATTAAAATATAGTTTATGAGTAAATAATAGGATATTAAAATATTTGCAAAAAAATTTGGTGGCAGTTATTTTGAAATCAGACATTATCCATCTAGGCAAATTATTCTGAAAAACTGAATACAGATAAATTTCTGAAGACTGAATACAGATAGATTTCTTTCTTTGTGAGTAGTCTTGTCTTCAATTTAATTACTGGCGGGTAACAGTATTATGATAACAATGCACACGTTTTTGGTAGATCCCCTAAGAGAATTTAACTTTTTTAAGAAAGAGAAAATGCCTTTCCCAATTAAAGGAAAACGATGTATTTAAGGTAAACCTTAGAAATCCGTGGAAAGAATTACAAAAATCATATTCTTCTATATATATATAAATGTAAGAATCCTTAGAAAGATTATAAAATTAGTATAAAAATATTTAATGTCAAATTCAGCTAAAACTGATAAGCATCCATTGTCCAAATAAAACATTTCAGTGATTTCCTAGAATTTTAGTTGTATGTCTAGAATTAAGACATAAGAGTCACTGTATGTTTTCTGTAAGTTACAAGTGATAATTTTTTGCTTTTGTTTTAAAATATATATCTGTACATATTGGCCAACCTTTTTTTTTTTTTTTTTTAATAAAATGGAGTGTTTTGTATAATCATTAGATCAAATCAGTCAATCTTAAAGGAAATCAATCCTGAATATTCATTGAAAGGACTAATGCTGAAGCTGAAACTCTATTACTCTGGCCACCTGATGTGAAACAACTCATAGGAAAAAACTGGTTCTGGGAAAGATTGAGGGCAGGAGGAGAAGGAGACCACAGAGGAAGAGATGGTTGCATGGCATCACCAACTCAACAGGCATGAGTTTGAGCAAACTCCGGGGAGGACAGGGCCAGGGAAAAGGACAGGGAAACCTGGCGATGCTGCAGTCCATGGGGTCCATGGGGTTGCAAAGAGTTGGACAGACTGAGCAACTGAACTGATACTGTAACATATATCAGATATACACATATATATGTGTCAGCACTCATGTGCAGGCCTTAGGGCAGGGATGGTGTCCATCTATCCTGGTGGGGGTGTGAGACTTTCTAGAGGTGGCCCAGTGGATGAGAATACCTGCTCTTGTGCACTGAGGCCAGCTGGGTCTTCAAGGCACCTCTGTCCTATGAAGCTTTCTTGGGTGGGCAGAATCTCTGGGGACCTTGACCAGGTACTCAGATGAGTAATGATAAATTACTGGCACACATGCAACCCTTCCACACTCTTGCACCCATGGACAATGGGGCTAATTGATCACAGCATTCAGAATACTCCTGTCAGGCAGGCCTTTCGGAAGGATTATCATCAGACGGGCCAGCCAGGTGGGGAAAGGAGCCGTAGGCAGCACAGATTGATAGCCAGCCGTCCCCCTCCCCACAACCCCACCCCACCCCAGAGGGCTGTGCCTGGGTTGCAAAGGCAGGCAGTTGTCCAAGAAGCCCTAGAACCCAGATTGGGTGCTGCTTCCTGCCCAGCTTCTGCTTTCGGCCCCTTGAAACCCAAGACCAAGTCCAGGACCCCTAGTCTTAACTATTGGGAAGCTAGCTGGCTCCCACCATATACTCTTTATTTAAATAGTGTTGCCCCTGGCATCAGAGAAGGCAATGGCAACCCACTGCAGTACTCTTGCCTGGAAAATCCCATGGACGGAGGAGCCTGGTAGTCTGCAGTCCAGACACGACTTAGCAACTTGACTTTCACTTTTCACTTTCATGCATTGGAGAAGGAAATGGCAACCCACTCCAGTGTTCTTGCCTGGAGAATCCCAGGGACGACGGAGCCTGGTGGGCTGCCGTCTATGGGGTCGCACAGAGTCAGACACGACTGAAGCGACTTCGCAGCAGCAGCCCCTGGCATGAAAAGGACTTAACTGTACACAACTTCCAGGGAGGCTTGCTTGGGGCGAAGCTCCCAAGGCCCTAGGCACAGTGTGAGCAGCTTCGGTATGCCTGAGCTGGCATCACCACAGCCTACCTTCAGGGCAACTTATGTGTTTCACTTCCATGCGGCCTGTGCGGTGGTTTTGCCAATCCTGGGAGTCGGGGGTCCCCTCCAGGCCACGCCCTGGAGCTGTGGGTGCAGACAGTGCAGGCCCGCACGCGTCCAGCAGGGGAGGCTGACTTAGCCACCAGAAAATTGTCCGCGGCTCCCGGAGTGTGTCCTCTCTTCCGAGATAAAGACCCATCCCTGTACCTACCCTCTTTCCCTCAGGCCGCCACCGGATAGTCTATTCCTGAGGCTGTGCGGGTTTAACAGAAGCTGCCCATGCCAGAACCGAAACTGCAGAACCAACAGCAGCCAAAAATGGCCAAGATGGCGACAGTCAACGTGTCTGAACCGGATCCAGCCAGACCGAGAAGGCAGCGCCTGCGCAGACAAGACCCAAACGATTTGCCAGTTTCATTTGCCTCCTTCGCAGGCTGAGATCCCTGCCCAAACAGGGACCTGCAGGTGGCTAGGCACAATTAGTGCCTGCTGAGCCAAAGACTGCACCTTCTCCAGCTGTTTCTGGAAATCGCTATCCCCTTTCCCCAATTTTGATGGAACGTGCTGAGTTGCTTCAGTCCTGTCCTTCTCTTTGTGGCCCTGTGGACTGCAGCCGTCCAGGCTCCTCTCTGTCCATGGAGTTTTTCAGGCAAGAATACTGGAGTAAGTTGCCATGCCCTCCGCCAGGAGATCTTCCCGACCGAGGGATGGAACCCACCTCTCTTATGTCTCCTGCAATTGCTTGCGGGTTCTTTACCTCTAGGGCCACCTGGGAAGCCCTCTGATACCGCATCCACCCCTTAAATGATTCTCACCTCTATCCCCTGGATAGAAGGGAGTCCTTCCAGCACTAGCTTTTCCTCCCCATGCCTTGATCAACAAAGTTACTGCTCTGCTTGCCAAACCGGTCTCCTTCAATAGGCATTAGTGGCACCAGGCAAGGAAAGGAGCCAGCTGGTGTCCACGCAGTTCCAGGGGGTTGGTGTATGGTCAACCATGCAAGAAAGCTCTTCTATCTCGCTCTCTCCCTTTTTAATATTTATTATATTTATTTGGCTGCACCAGGTCTTAGCTGTGGCATGTTACAGCATATGGGATCTTTGATCTTTGCTGCATGTGGAATGTCTTTTTCAGTTGCTGCAGGCAGACTCCTTATTTAAGTCATGAGAACTCTTAGTTGCAGCATGTAGTATCTAATGCCCTGACCAGGAATTGAACCTGAACCCTCTGCATTGGAAGCATGGAGTCTTAACCACTGGGTCACAAGGGGAAGTCCCAAGATGACTATTCTCTGCCTCTTTGTACATCCCTTCTTTGTGGTCCCTGCTTCATCTACATCCCACTCCTATGAATGTGCCTGCCAGTGCCCTTTAGGCCAGAATGGCTCCACCCGCTAGTTTGTTGAAGGAAAACATCTGCCCTCATGATGGTCATTAACCTGAAGGGCTGTGCCTGACATGCCCCAGCTCCTGGTTTCCCTGGTAACTGATGAGCCAACCTGACGTCAATTCTCCCTGTAAATGGTAGCGTCCTTCTCCCCCCCGTCAGAGAAGATTGTTCACATGTTCTTCCTGCCGTCTGCTGTAAATGGTGGCGTAATCTTCTAGGACTCTTTTGCTTAAAATCCGCCCCCTAATCAACCACTGCTGTCTCTGTCAGTGTCTCCAGGATCCTTCTTTGATCTGCAGGCTGGGCAATTACAGGCCTGTGGGATGCAGCAGCCCAGCAGTCAGTAACAATCTTGGCTATAGGAACACAACTTTTAAGGATCTAAAATTGGGGGAAAGAATAATGTTTTCATTTTTAAATATTACTTTTTGATAAAATGATAATCCTTGTAAAAATGTTAAAACAATAACACAGATTGGTATTTGTAAAAAAAAAAAAAAAAAAAAAAGGAGGGGCAGGGTGAGCCCGGGTTGGGTGTGCTGAGGTTCAGAGAACAGCAGAATCAAGCCCAACTCCCTTGCAATCAGGACCACACTTCCCAGAGGAAGCTAGATCTGATCTTTGAAGCTCTTGGGAGTTCTCTTGGCAGGGGTAAAAAAATCTACTTTTTGAAAAAATAAATGGATATAATAATAGTAAATGTTTAATTACCTAATAAGAAGGATTCAACAACCCAAAGGAAATATTGACAGAACTACAAAGAAACATTTTTGTATTCAGAGATGTCAACAATCCTTTTCAAATAATTGATGGAACATACACACACACACACACACACACACACATACATATATATGATGCAGAAAATTTAGGCAACATTATCAACCATTTTGACCTAGTTGACATTTGCAGAACCCTCCACCAAACAAGAATACAATATACATTCTTTTCAAGTAAACTCAAGATAACCCATATTCTGGGCCATAAAGCATGTCTCAGTAAATGTAAATAATTCAAGTCATAAAGTATACACTCTGACTGAAATGTATTTTTTTCTGTTATTGATTTATTGCAAGGAAAATTATACTTTCATGCTGAAGCAGCAAATCTGAAAGGCTTGAGTCCAAATGTCCACCTCTCTCAGAGAGCTGTGGAATCCTTAAAATGACAGTAGCTAGTTTAATTCCACTTGTGTGCAAGACATTACATTTTACAAAAGCAGCTGTTTTTCATGGACTATGTCCAGGTTTTCTCCTCAGGATATAAACCAGTGACCTCATACTTCCAACTCAAGACCTATCTATCAACACTCTTCCCATGCAAGATTTTCGTTATGCAGGATTTTTCCTATGATTGGATCAACATATCCAAGACTACATAAAATAGTGTCTCTTTTAATTAGACTCAAATGTGCTCAATTCCCATTAGATTTTCATAGCTGGTCTGTGTGTGTGTGTGTGTGTGTGTGTGTTTTAAGTCACTCCAGCGTTTCTGGGAGGGGAGAATTTGGAAATATTTTAGCTTTCCTCAGCTCTGTGCCTTCGCAGTACAGAGCCCTTTAGCTTTTAAGAAGTTTATATACTTTGGGCAGGTGTGCCTCTTCTTCCTAAACAATTTGACAAAAACACTGGGCCTCAAGTAGGCCATTTTTTCCATTTGGGGAATTTCTCTGAGATAGGGGGTTGAAAATTGTGTCAACTTGTATCAAATACTGCCTAGAGGGGTAACCAAGTGCAGTCTTCTTGGCTTCAATACTTGCTTCTTCTTTACACTCATTAGCTTATTTTAATTATGTAAGGGAGAATGAGGAAGGAAAGTCAAAATCAAAATGTTTTAAATATTTCTATTTCTACTACTACTTATCCAATGAAACAGTTTTTAAAGTATGTATTTTATGATGAGATCTCTTGAGATTTAGGTAAAGTTATATTAATAACATTGTTCTTATCTTTAAGCAACATAATTTTATACTTACTTTCAAATATATCTAAATTAACTGTACAGTTAAGGAGGATACAGAAATCTGAGGGTTTCTTTGGAATACTGTACTTAATGCTACATCTGATTTATGATGGAACTCTTGGAAAGATTCTTTGCCTCTGTTAGATCACATGTAAAGTACCTGTCCCTAAATATTTATCAGGAAAACACAGAAAGTAAAAGAATGATGTAATGTCTGAATATCTTTAACATTTTCTCTTTCTGAAGACGTTATAGTGATTCCAGTTTTTAAAGATATTTTTAAATATAATTCTTCCCAATTGGAATTTTGTAAATTATAAGTAAAATTTTTATTGTTTTATCTTATTGTTTTTTATCATTCTTTGGAATCAAAGGCTACTAATATTTATATGATGCACCAGGAAGAAAAAAGAAATGGTGAAATTTATACTTTCTGACTTCCAAGGGTAAATAAGCCATTTTTGCTCATGCTATAACTACTTAGTTATTTATATTTAGTCCATGTTTGAAGTCTCCACCTGACAGCAGAAAAGTAGTCTTTTCAAAACTTGCTTCATGACAAGTAATCATAAACCCCTGAAAATGTGACAAAATAAAATGCTATTGGGAGAACTATAAAGCATTCATTCTTGGGTCATTCTATGACTTGAAAGCACCTTCAAAATAATCTAATAAGAAAAGATTTAGATTAATGTTGCATAATTGAGTGAGCCACAGGAAATGATAGTTTTATCACTTAGTATTTATTGCTTGGATTGTCTGTGGAGGAATTATTTGTAAAATATACATTCCAGTTCTATGTATGTGGCAAGTTTCTGTGGGAAAGTTTGTATGTATATAAGTCTGTATACAGTGAAGATACACATGTCAAAAAGAGATGAAATGTATGTGGGAATATTATGTTTTTCACCAGCTGTGTTTTCCATCCATATGATTTTCCCCCTATATATTTATTTGAATGAAAGTCATAGTCCTCCATCCTGGCTCATAAAATATTAATCCTTTGAAGAATGTCTCTATTTCTTTTGTTAAAAGAACTCTATATAACATTATCAAGCCCAAATCTTTAACTAAACTTTCCACCAAAATGTGGACAGGTGGACTTGAAATGTCTATTAGGAATGCTAGCAGTTATTTTAAATAATTGTAAAGAATGCTTTTAGTTTTCTTTAAATTCCTGAATAACTTCCAATCAACATTGTAATTTTCAAGATTAGTACATTTTGAGCAAGTGATTGGAGGCTCTATCAATTTCATCATTACCTAGAACACATGAATGGACGAAAGTTTACTCTTTTGAATGGTATTAGAAGGGAAGTTGATCTTTAAGATTCATTTCAATATTAAAATTCTCTGTTTTTCCTTCACACTGGTACCTCTAATTCTCCAAAATTCCTGTAATATTTTACATTATATATGTTTACTTACAAAAATGCAGGAATAACTACTAGTTGTTAATTGTTTTCCATACTGCTAAATATCTACAATGGTTAAAATAACATACTTCATTACTAAAAGATGAACAACATCTGAGGGGATATCAAAAGTCTTGTGTTTAAGATTTTGGATGATAATTTGGGGCTTCACTGGTGGCTCAGACAGTAAAGAATCTACCTGTAATGTGGGAGGCCAGGGTTCCATTCCTGGGTCAGGAAGATCCCTGGAGAAGGAAATGGCAGCCCACTCCAAAATTTTTGCCTGGAAAAATCCCATGGACAGTGGAGCCTAGCAGGCTACAGTCCATGGAGTCACAAAGAGTGGGACATGACTGAGTGACTAACAGTTTCACTTTTCATGATAATCTGAGAATTAACATATAATACTTTGCTGATAACCACACACTGACTGATATCTAACAAGGTGAAGGAGACTTTAGAGGCAGATCTGCTAGGAAAAAGTTAAAAGGTGGATTGTGCATTCTTGCATACTTTAATCAAGTGTGTGTGAGAGAAAGAGAGAAAATAGCACTAACAGTCCTTTCTGAGAATCTGTGGCTGCAGGTCAGGAAGCAACAGTTAGACCTGGACATGGAACAACAGACTGGTTCCAAATAGGAAAAGGAGTACATCAAGGCTGTATATTGTCACCCTGCTTATTTAACTTATATGCAGAGTACATCATGAGAAACGCTAGGCTGGAAGAAGCATAAGCTGGAATCAAGATTGAGAAATATCAATAACCTCAGAATGCAGATAACACCACCCTTATGGCAGAAAGTGAAAAGGAACTAAAAAGCCTCTTGATGAAAGTGAAGGAGGAGGGTGAAAAAAGTTGGTTTAAAGCTCAACATTCGGAAAACTAAAATCATAGCATCCGGTCCCATCACTTCATGGCAAATAGATGGGGAAACAGTGGAAACAGTGACAGACTTTATTTTGGGGGGCTCCAAAATCACTGCAGGTGGTAATTGCAGTCATGAAATTAAAAGACGCTTACTCCTTGGAAGGAAAGTTATGACCAACCTGGATAGCATATTTAAAAGCAGAGATATTATTTTGCCAACAAAGGTCTGTCCAGTCAAGGCTATGGTTTTTCCAGTAGTCATGTATGGATGTGAGAGTTGGGACTGTGAAGAAAGCTGAGTGCCAGAGAATTGATGCTTCTGAACTGTGGTGTTGGAGAAGACTTTTGAGAGGCCCTTGGACTGCAAGGAGATCCAACCAGTCCATCCGAAAGGCGATCAGTCCTGGGTGTTCATTGGAAGGACTGATGTTGAAGCTGAAACTCCAATACTTTGGTCACCTCATGTGAAGAGTTGACTCATTGGAAAAGACCCTAATTCTGGGAAGGATTGGGGGCAGGAGGAGAAGGGGATGACAGAGGATGAGATGGCTGGATGGCATCACCAACTCGATGGGCATGAGTTTGAGTAAACTCTGGGAGTTGGTGATGGACAGGGAGGCCTGGCGTGTTGCAAGTCATGGGGTCACAAAGAGTCTGACATGACTGAGCGAATGAACTGAACTGAACTGAACTGTAGCTTATAGTCTGTTCAAGCAATTTAATTTTGTGACTAAGATATATTCGCAATTTTAACTACTAGGGAAATTGATAGAAAAATACATAGTTGTTGCAATTACCCAAATTGAGAAAGTCACAGTCAAGTCTGCCCTTAAATACATCTCAAACAGCCACATACCTTTCAGTGGCCACCACTACCAATCTAGTTGAATATATTCTTCTCTCTGGACTAATGCAACAGAATTCTAAAAAGGTTTGTCTCTACTATTCAATGCATTGGACACAGAATAATCAGGAGAATCTTCTGAAAATAGAGGACTGTATCATTCAACAGCTTTGCTCAAGCCCCTGCCACAAAAGGCTCAATACCTTACTCCTCCCTTACCACACCGAGTAGTATAGTGCTCTTTTGTCTGAGGTCTTCAGCAGATATTATCACTTTGGTTTGGAATTATCTAGTCCCTCCTTCCCCTTCCACTTGGTAAAAACCTGAATCTTATATTTCAACTTAAATGTCTTCTTTAATGTGAGAATCTATGATTTAAATGTCTTTCTTGATGTGAAAACCTATAATAGATCTCACTATTAAATTGTTCATAATATTGTTTGCTTCATGGCATTTGTCACAGGATAAAACTACATACATTTCCTTTTACCATACTTTAGTTTATTATACCTCCCCAACTAGACAGTGCCATTTGGGGTAGCACCATATATGTTTGTACTTCTTTGTAACCTCTCTGCAAAACACAATAGGCTTCCCTGGTGGCTCAGCAGTAGAAACTCTGCCTGCCAATGCAGGAGATGCGGGCTTGATACCTGGGTCAGGGAGATCCCCTGTAGATGGAAATGGCAACCCACTCCAGTATTCTTGCCTGAGAAATCCCATGGACAGAGGAGCCTGGTGGGTTGTAATCCATGGGGTTGAAAAAAAGTCAGACATGACTTAGTGACTAAACAAACATAATACAAAATGTGCAGTATAGAGTAGGTACTCAAAATCATTGACTGAATAAATTATGAATAAAAATTATATATAATTTCCTTGACAGTATTTCCTCCATTGATTATTTGCATATTGTTGTGATGTCCTGAATTTTATTTGCTTTTTCTAGAGTTTTTAATATTATGGTCTCTACAGAATATAGTAATTCTATAAGATAACAGTAAAGTAGAAAATCATACTTATTCATTTCTATAGATGACAAGTGATTCCAAAATTTATATAAGAGGTTGCGTGCTAAGTCGCTTCAGTCATGTTTGACTCTTTGCAACCTCATGAACTACAGCCCACGAGGCTCCTTTGTCCATGGGATTCTACAGGCAAGAATAGTGGAGTGGGTTGTCATGCCCTCCTCCAGGGCATCTTCCCATATATATAAGATGTAACAGTTCAATCTTAAACTAAATTTTATGGACTAATTTTTAAAGAAAGCTTTAAAATTTAGTAATTTTTAAAAATTAAAAAACGCAACAATTCTGTAAGAGTTTGCCATTTTAAAAACAATCTTCATTTGACTTGGACCTAGTAAGCAATGACTCTTTATATGAAGAACTTAAAATGTCTTACTTTTTCAGTTTTTCTTTCCAAAGAAAGAGACTATATCTTTTGCTTGCCTTCCCCTCTTATAGAAACCCATTAGTATGTCACTGAGCATAGTAAACAGACACTTCAAGTTATTTACCAAAGTTTTAAGAGTACAATATTCATAAAATTCTAATTTATATTTTATTGCTTGATACAGTTATGGTAATATTAAAGGAATGTTTCTACACCCACAAATGTAGTCAACCATTCACTGTTTCTACATCTTACACTAAGAGCAAATTTAAAAATAAAAATGTCTTGCAGTACCTTTACACTAATGGTGAATAAATGTAAATCTATGGCTGATTCATATCAATGTATGACAAAACCCCCAAAAAAAAAAAAAAAAAAGAAATAGAGTAAAGTTTTTAGGAAGCACTTGTCTTTACAATTTTTTTTTTTTCTCTAGCAAATATTACACTATTTAGATTCTGTTAAATAGTAAAACACTAGATGCAAAACTCCTACACAAAGCTTTATCAGTCTACCTTTGGTATATTTCCCAGGGAGTTGACATAGTAATTGTGGGGGAAATAAAATTAGAACACCACCTCTTCACAGCAGTTAGAGAAAAGCATTCCAACATTAAGGCAATTTGCAGCTTGGAAAGTGTGTTACTTAGCGATATTGTAATTCAATCACAGAATAAACTGTCAAAAATATGGTTAGGCTATTTTAACTCTTGGTGTAATCTAAGCATTAATGCTTCTAGTAATTTGAGGGCTGGAAAGGCCCAATTTTACCATTAGCTGTAGATAATGACTTAACATGCAAGCTGGGTGTGGGCAATTGTTCCTAATGGGTTTAATATTGGGAGTTCCATAATTTGGGCATTTTGCTGTTTGAAAGCCAGAAAAGAAACATTGAAACCACAAAGACAAGAGTGCCACAATAGAGACCATCAATTTTCACACATGAAAGAATAAAACTAAGCATGAAATTATTGCTGATCCTTAAAATATATTGATTCATGATGCAATTTTATTTTGAAATAATTTATGACTTTTCAAAACCTCAGGAGACAGCTATGAGGGGTCTTAATAAGATCTGAGGTACTGTAAACTTAGATTAAAAATACAATATTAAGGAATAGTGATCCTATTTATTCTCATTAACAAAATTGCACACAATATTGGTACTGAAGTATTTTTAAGCATTGACCATTTTGTGGAGTAAAAAGGTTAATATTTATTTAATTATAGCCTGTGTTAGTTACTCTTTCACACATTTACATATATTAATCTTTTAATAAATTCATGAGGTAGGCAGTGTTATTTCAGTTTTACAGATGAGAACACTACTGTTCAAAGAAGTAAAGAAAAGCAGCTGAGACCTTGGAGCTAGCAAGTGCCAAGGCTATCTGAATTTAAAATCCACACAGGCCCCTTATCATGACTGTTCTTTCTGCTTAATGCAACAGAATTACCTACCAGAATTAGGACAAAAGGTTGTTCTTTGGTATGAGTAGAATAAGAAAAAGCTTTTCTTAAAGTATTTTTTAATTCAATCCAGAAATTAAAATGTGGAACACACTCTCTTTGAACTACAAACACGGCGTACAGAACAAATCATACCAAGCACACTCATGGGACTCTGAGAGTCCCAGGTCCAATACACAGGGAAAACCAATCATTGAAGGTTTTTACTCCACGAAACTATAAAAAGTAGTTGGCAAGCTCATGAAATAGGTGGTTTGAAGTGATGTGTGAAATGATTTCACTGTATAGTGTATAACTTTCCCTGCTTTGGAGGTTGTAGAAATACCTTGATTTATGGAGAGAACGGCTAGATCTCTATGGTCTAATTTTGGAACTGGTACAGAGCAGATGCAGGACAGGCAGGCTCATTCACACATGAAATACTTTTGCATATTGACTTAAGATCAAAAACAAATAGATATTTAACATGTTGACAAGCCAACTGTCAATAAAGAGAATATGAATAGCATATTCTATTTTTAAATATTATAGAAGAATTAATATTTAAATTCATTTAATGCAACTAATGCTTCATTTTTCTAACACATTTATATAATCTTATCATTAAAAATGGTAACAATATACTCCCAAAACTGCTTGGCTCAGTACTCATTTTAATCCTGACCCTAATTCTGGTCCTAAGACTTTAGCCTGCTTAAGTATACAACATTTAACATATGGCCTTATTGGATTTACTCAGAATAAAATGTTTATATTTTGAGTTTCATGTTACTGACAGAACAAGAATATTCAGCTTCATATAATGCATACCGGACACTAAACAGATAATAGTTTAATAACTGATTCTGTAGTAGTGTGCACAAGCTCCTGCATACATGGAATTTACTCCAAAATGTCATTTCTTCAGTTCATTTTTCCCTAATAAGAGTCACTATAGGAACAGTTAGATACCATTACTATCTGTGAGTGGCTAGTAGAGTTAAAGCTATATGTATATTCTAGTAAGATTTCATAAATGTAGATTTGAGGTGGGTGGGAAGGCATGTGGGGTAAAGCAGAGCACCCCACTGGAGCCAAGCATGAAATCCAAACTTGGCTAAATTTCAGGGACTGGAGTTGGGGACCCCTCATGTGCTTCAGGACCTGGGAAAAAGGAGACAGAAACTTCACAACAAATCTCATGGATAAAATACAATATGATTCTAAGTATGGTAAACGGTGTTCAATTTGTCTTTTGACCCATATCCTTCTGGCCTGGAATTGTCTTGTTTTGTTTTTTTCTTACAAAAAGAGAGTTTTAAGGAAAGTTTGAGAGATGTGTTTAATTTAAAATGCTTTTCAAAATCCAGGTATAAGCTTAGCTTCTTCTATAGCAGAATGTTAGAAGTAGAGGGGGACCATCACATTCAGTGTACCTACAACCACCAAAGAGCCTGGGCACCTCAAGGTCTTAGAGATAAAACCTTGCTAAGGGGTTTAAATGGAGAAGGAAATGGCAACCCACTCCAGTATTCTTGCCTAGAGAATCCCAAGAACAGAGGAACCAGGCGGGCTGCAGTCCATGGGGTCACAAGAGTCAGACACAACTGAGTGACTGAACCACCACCACCAAGGAGTTTTTAAAAAATGGTCTCAGTACTCAGTAGTTTAGCAAAGTTGTAGCTATGTCAACCAAGAGCCACAAGGACCAAGGAGAACAGAGCTGCAGCATTTCTTGGTTGATAGTTCAAGCTAGCTGGGTTAGATTTGTTACTGAAATGCAATGTGACAGCCTCTGAGAACTCCTGATAATACTTAGGGAGAGGGTGGCTACACAGAGGCTGAGATCTTGAATTAGAAATTATACACTAAGTCAAAGAACTACAAGTGATTAATTAATGTAACTGCTGGTACGCTCTTTAGAAACTCAGGTTCTGAGTACTTGGCAAGATAAGGACCATTAAACTTTACTAAATCGGCAAGCAAAGAGAGGTTATTAATGATAAAGTAACTTGGCAAAAACCACACAAGTTGTTCAAGCTGTGTTTTTACCTAAAGTTATTGATTCCAAAATCCAGGCTCTTTTGTATAGAATTCTATTAAATCCTATAAATTATACTTGGAGATATAAACTTATGGCTTTATATATATATATATATATATATACACACACACACACACACACACATGTACTGTGCATATATATATGTTCATATATATGTATTTATGTTATATACATATACCTTTTAAAGCATACTTAAAGAAGCAATATAGTGAGTACATGGTGAAAGAACATATATACCAAAAGGCCAAAAATATTAACTGTTCTCATTTTATATGAGCATTTTTTGATTGACCTTATAATTTTCAGGGAAAGGAAAGTTAAAACGGTGAACTTGGTGACTTCAAATTCAGCTTAAATAATATTGAGCATTCTGATACCAAAATTACATGAAAATACTTCAACCCAAATATTTTCATAAAGTGATATTGAAAAACAGCATAATCCCTCAATATATTTCTATAGGTAATTTTAAATAAATGACACAATTAATAAAATCAATAGCATAAATATATTTCTAAATCCTTAAATTTTTAAAATTCCTCTTGACCAGTATTTGATAGAAACTTTATCATAAAATTTAACTGTTTGATCACCTTCTAATTGAATCACCTTTCCCAATAGCCTATATTTATGCTTTTGAAAAAAAATTATTTTATATGGAAAAATGGCAATTTTATATAATTCTACTTTAACAGAATCTTAAATCAGAAAAGCAAGAGTAAATACGTACAAAAGATATTTGAGTGAAGCTTGGGAACTACGTCTAGTAATTCTGCTTATATCCTAATTCATTGGTAAATCCATTGCCATCATTTAATCTGAATTGCCATTAAAATAGAAAGATTTTACAATAAAATTCCTAGAATATATTTGATATTTTTATCTCAAAAAATCTCACACAATCGTGAAATTTAGAATTGTATTTAGAATACTGTATTGTATTCAATGGCTAAGTAAATATTTCTCTTTGGTGCTTTGGGCTTCTACCTATATTGAAGAAAGGTTAATCTTGTATATTTGCTGACAACACCTGATAACTACAGCTGCTTCAATTTGTATCATTTTTATATAGACCAAGTACTCTCATACTAGTACATTCAGTCCTACCTAGCAGTGACCCAAAGAGGCAGATTCTATTATTATTCCTAATTTATCATGAGAAAACTCATAAATAACTTATCTATAGTAAATAACTTGAAAACAGAATATGGACAGCTTGGCTTAACAATCTTTGCACTTGTTCATTATCCTGCACTGTCTTCATGCCTTGAAACAATAAATCAAAAAACAAAGTTCTTAATTCTGAAGACATTCCTTTTTCCCATGGTTTTAAGCCCAGGTGGCATAGAATTTTCATTTTGTTAATATTTTAAATACACATTCATATCAAGACCCTCCAGGTTAGTCTATGCTTCTAGTAAACATGAGTATGTGTGATATGTGGCTATATAAAATATGGAAAACAAAAAGTGTTAGGACAAGAAAGATAAGATGGGTAGTAGCAGTATTGAGTTAACGAACAGACGATGTATTCTGTGAACATTTTTGGTCTAGTTTGTTTATTACTGTGAACAGTCCTGTCACACAGTAGATGCCCCATAAATTTTGCTGAGTGAACAAACACTGCAAAAGCAAATTAGATTTTCTGGATCATGGGGTTGATTTTGATCATGAAGCAACAGGCAGATTTGAAAACATAACACATCTTGTAAGACATGGTAAGAAATAAAGAATTTATCTGGATGCTGAAAGGGAATCATCAAAGAGGAAACAGAAGGAGAATGATCCAATCAGGATTGAACTGTGGAAAGGACATAGGTGGCAAATTTGGTCCTCAAGCTACCTATGGAACATGTGCTTGGGTGTCCAGATAGCATGTGAATATGGACTGAAGTAATTAAAACAGTGTCCACCACACCCAAAGCCTTCCTTTGAAAAACAGGAACAGTAGTTTGCTGTCATGGTTTATATCATGCAACCACAATTTAATGGATTAAAGATCTCTGCCTGTATTCAAAAGAGTGAATATCAGAGGGTGTTTCTGATATGCCTGGTACAATAACTCTTTCCAGTAATAAATGTTCCAGTAGGAACATTTTGTTATGGAATCCTAACCAAAAAGATTAAATGTACTTACTTCGGAAGTTTGAATATTAGAGACATGCAGAACTGAGTATGGCAAATACTCAGACACATAGGGAAAAGGTTGTAAGAAGAACTCATAACAATAAAAGACATGGAACAGCAAAACTATAAGCTGGAAAGTAGAGTAGAGAAGAATTTGTAGGTGGTATTAATAGAACAAAACAGAGAATGACAGTCATCTGGTACAAATTTTTCTGTTATTTAGAAATATAGTTTGAGAATTTCCAATGTCTTCATTTCTTAGTTCAAGTTTAACTTCACCCAAGATGGTAAAAATAAAAGTTATCATAATATCCCTTCTCAAATACCATAATATCCTTTCTCAAATACAAGTGGAAGAAACAAATGAAAACACAGTCCTTGAAAGAGAACTATACAAATTGAGATTATTTGCTGAAATGCCTTAATTTTGCATTACAATGATGACTGCAATATTTGGAAGCTGAATGAAATAGAAAAGTAGGTCATAGGGTAAACCAGCAACTAGTGGCTCTGAGTTATTAGAGGAAATAGGTCACGGAACTCAGTTGTATTTGTTTGACTACATTTACTATTTTCATTGAAGAGGGCAAGGGAACTCACTCCAGTTTTCTTGCCTGCAGAATCCTCATGAACAGAGGATCTTGGCGGGCTATAGTCCGTGGGGTGGCAAAGAGTTGGACATGACTGAGCAATTAAGCAAAGCACAGCACAACACTATTTTTATTCCCACAGATTATACAATCATATCTCACTCAATAAGTAAGTTATTACTTAATAATAAATAAAACCACCATGGTTTAAGGTCAAGGATAATTCACATGTAAGTGCGATAAAATTTGGGAATTCCATGTTTCTGACTGATACTCAGTTAGAAAACACTGCTTTTAAAAAAGGACAATGAAGAATAAATCAAGATATAGTAAGACAAAATATCCTGGGTTGTTTTTCCCTCCATTCAAGTGAGTTCTACAAATATCAAACTAAGTTAATGTGTATATTCACTCCTTTCACTCAGTGTATAGTGTATTTACAAACTCCTTTGTTCTGTTTACAGCTCACATGCTGATAGAACAATGGATATTCTATTGTCTTCATTTCTAACACAAAACAGTTAAGTTTCTATAGTGTCATAAGATAACATATAAAGATAACACTATTACAAATATATGTGCATTTTGAAAGGAAAGAAGTGATGTTCTACAAACAACTGACAGAAGAAATAAATATATGCTGAAGCAAATAAGAGTATCACATTGTGGTAAATATAGAGGGAAATAAATTATGGCTATCTGGTTATGCAAATCATATCCTTTATTAAATGAATTTATATCATTTCATAAGCAAATTAGATGATTTACAAAAGGGATCATATTTCAGAATATAAAGAGAGCCAATTAGGATATCTAACATAATATCTACTCGTCCACAACATATATGAGCCTTTCTATCATGAGTTACTCTTTAATACACATTTTAAAGATTATCTTCAGTATCTAAACTTGTCAGAGGATGGTTTAAACTTCTTTTCTACTTGGCTTAACGTGTGTGTGTGTGTGCTCAGTTGCTCAGTCATGTCCAGTTCTTTGGTTGGCTTTAATACATAACTTTAATTTCTTGAAGGTCAAGTTTATATTGAACTATATTCAGCTAAACCAGTGATCTCAAACCTGACCATGCATTAATTTCACCTGAACTGCTTAAAAAATATTGAGACAGTTATTATTGATCCTGTATTGAGGTCAGATGTCATTAATTTATTTTTAATAAATTTCACCAGGTGATTCTAATGTGTAATCAGCACTTTGAAAGCCAAACTGTCCTCAAATACTTTAAGTATTGTGATAAAATTAACAACTATGGTAAATTATAAATTGCATTTCTATTAAATAAAAACATTTCTATAAATATGGAGAACATAGGAGTATTAAGTTCTCCAGCTAATTACATTATCTGTGAAACTAATGAACTATCATAAAATGTTCGAAAAACTTTATGTAGTTACAAGCCGTAGGCCCTAGTCCTCTTTCTGCCACAAATCTTCAATAACATAATCCAACGAATTATCTTAGGATTCAATTGTATAATTAATAAAATTAACAAGTTGGCCTACAAGATATCTGGTATCATTGGATTACTATTATAAAGTTTGGGCATTGCAGATAGTCATTATTGTGGATATATCTATTAAATGCTCTTGGCTGTAATCTTTGTTTACTGCAGCAAAATATAAACGATTGTGAAGAATTTCTAAGTTAATTATAACCAGTTTATTGCTCTTTAATAGAAATTATTGTAATTTCTATTCTTCAGATATTGGAACTAAGATTCATAAATATTAAGAAAGAAGATATGTTCCAGAATTTTCTTCTTTGCTTTAAAAAAAAGTCATCTTTTGCAAAAAGAATGACACTTTCTTAAGAGGTAACATTAAATAATGCCAACACAAAGTACAATGTTATTAATAAAATGCATAATAAAGATGAAATTAATTTTAAAATTAAGACATTACCTATTAAAAATTCCTCTGTATGAATATTAAAAAGTTTTCTGTAGAGAAGATATCATTCATCTCATTAAATAGCTTCATATTTAACAGTTATTAAGACCTAAAGCTCTGTTTTTCTTGCAGGCTACTTTGTAAGTACCTGTAACTAATGAAAGTTCCAGCAAGAAGAGCCAAAAAACAAAAAGTTAAAGAGCAAAATGAAAAGAAAGACAATGACAAATGTCACCGAGCACACGGCAATTTCACTTTTCAGGTTGCAAAGATGAATGAGATATCAGAAGAAAACAGCTTTGTTAGCACAACCCTGACAGAAGTCATGGAAGGCGGACACATCTCGGTACTCTCAGTTACTATGAGTCACTGCCTTACAAATGAGAAAAACGTTTTTATATATGCATTGTTTGACATCTTTCCCGTCTTCCTACTTATAAAAGCATTTCATTTAAAAATTAAAATGACTTTTTTGGTAATATTTAAAGTACACACAATTAAAGTCTATAAAGAGTGCAACTTTTTGCAATTTCTCAAGGTGCTTAGCATTGCAGTGGCTTCTAAATGGAATTTATGAGTCTTTTGCTGTGATGTTTTTTATGCTAATAAGTTGCACAACAGCAAATGCTGTGACAATTTTGGATTATTAGAAAATGTCATCAGATGTTTTTCCTGCTCTTTGCTGTATTTATATTTGTGATAACCATATGAGATGGATTTGATACGTATGCATAAAACTTTATATGGTATTTTCAAATGGAATAGAACAGCCGGAAATTATTCTAAGATTTTGAGTATTATGATAGATATCTTTGGCAACATACTCATATATATGTTAAAATCTCTGATAATAGTTTCATCGTTCTTTGCATTTAAAAATTTCATTGTCTAATCTCTTTGAATGTGTACATTTGATCCTCATGAAAAGCTTTTGCTGCATGGATTTCCAAGCTGAAAACAGACAGTGTGTGGCTTTATGTTTGCCAAGTGTTGCCAACTTAAAATCTTGACTGTTGAAACAATAACGTTTTGGCTGCTTTTATAACACTCATTTAATGTTTACAGTTTAGTAAATATGCATTTTTATAAACAGAGGGCTTACCTAATTAAACTGGACCAGTGTAAGAACTAGGTCAATGTATTGTGAACAAAATAATCCCAATATGGTTGGGTTATGGAACAGCTCAATTTTGCTCATTGAGTTCTATCGATTTTTGGCAGAGAGAATAGAAAGAAAGAACAGATGGTGAAAGAAAGAAATTGAGCTGCCGGGTGATGGAATACACTCTCACACTGAATTATAAAGAATGGTGCTTCAATCTCCTGAATACTTATTTCAATTAAAGTACAAAATCAACACATATTGCTTATTTCTGAAGCAAGAAAAAATTTTCAACAAAAGTGAACATAGAGTTCAGTTTCAATTATGATGATGCAGTGTGAAAATATGACATCACAGGAAGGAGAGTTTTCTTCTGCAGTTGGTTTAATGAAACAGATAAATTACATTTTCTTGTTTCAGCTTGAGAGTGGGAAGACATTTGCACTTAATTCATTGACAATTTGAGTGTGCAGATCTGAGGGATTTATACTAATTTCAAATAGGTGCAGCTTTTTTACATATGAAAATTGCATGTAAAATGTACATTAATATATTTGCTAAAGATTAGAAACCATTCTAATTTTACACAAAATCACAAGAAAATTCATTCTTTTCAAAATAATAATATAGAAATATCAACAGATCATTAATTATCCTTAATGGCTAATTAATTTAATGTTGACATTGGTATACCCTTCAATTGTTCTCTATTTTGTATCATATAAATCTATATAAATAATATCTCAAATAATTAAACAGTGGCAACATGTAAGGTTTGTAGAAAACAAAATGAAACAAAAGTAAAAATACTAATAAAAATGTAATTATTATACTTCATTTTGATAAGAAAAATTATTATAAGAGAGAACCAAATTAGTTTAATACTAAACATTTTAAATGTTTTAACCAAATAATATATTTATCTCACTTTTTGGAAACATGAGTGTTTTTACTTTTCTGCATTTGTTGTACCATGAGGATAATAATGTAAGCCATAAAACTGCTTCAAACAAGAATAAAAAATTAAAAAGTAGATATTAAGTAACATGTTCAGTGTTAGAGGAATGAAAATAATCAAAATCAAGATTTCGCTGCACTTTTTTTCAAATCTCAAACACATTTTATAAAGTTTTGAATCAGAATTTATCTATATTTTGGGGGTTTAACAATCAATATATTCGCTTTGGACATCTCCATTTTGATAGGATATCTGGCCAATTTTTGTCATACCATCTTTCAAGGTATCACTACCAATCGGAAAAAAAGGGGGAGAAACTTCTATTGAACCATCTGATCCATCTTTTAAAACTCTTGCAAAATTGCTATTTACTTATTGGAAATATGTAATAAAATCCATTTCCTATCATCAAGAAACCTAGAATAATCCAAGTTTTCAACTCAGCTGAACAGATAATGGTGCCATACACTGAGAGTGGAGGATGAGAAGAGGAGTCTGAGAAGAAGAGGACCCGATGAACACAAGTTGACATGAAGTTAGATTGGGACATCCCAGAAGGACAGACCCAAGGTCCAGAGATAGTTGGATTTGAAATTCACAAACACAAATGTGAACAAGAAATCAAACTCCAAGGTGCAGAAATCCTGAGACAATGCATAATTGGTCCCTTTACTAATTCTTTATAAATTTCCAGGTTCATGACAGTCAAGACAAGTGCTTTAATGTTTATAACTAAGCATTCCAATTGTTCACCTGAAAAACACTGGCAACATTTTTAAGTGAAAGAGATAAATTAAAAATAAAAACATATATTTCAATGATACATTACCATGTGTTAAAGAGTGAGAAGTTGCTGTATTACACAAGGAGCTCAGCCTGGTGCTCTGTGATGACCTAGAGGGATGAGAGCCAAAGAATTGATGCTTTTGAACTGTGGTGTTGGAGAAGACTCTTGAGAGTCCTGTAGACTGCAAGGAGATCCAACCTGTCCATCCTAAAGGAGATCAGTCCTGGATGTTCACTGGTAGGACTGATGCTGAAACTCCAATACTTTGGCCATGTGATGCAAAGAACTGACTCATTTGAAAAGACCCTGATGCTGGAAAAGATTGAAGGCAGGAGGAAAAGGGGACAACAGAGGATGAGATGCTTGGATGGCATCACCAACTGAATGGACATGAGTTTGAGTAGGCTCTGGGAGTTGGTGATGGGCAGGGAAGCCTGGCATGCTGCAATCCATGGGATTGCAAAGAGTCGGACACGACTGAGCGAGTGAACTGAACTGAACTGAACTGAGAGGGATGAATTGGCAGGGGGAAGGGAGGCTCAACAGGGAAAGAATAACTGATTCATGTTGTTGTACGGCAGGAACCACCACAACACTGTAAAGTAGTTACCTTCCAATTAGAAATAAAAGTAAAAAAAAAATTAAACCAAGAAAAACAACCCGTGGTGTTCATAGTTGTCACTGTTGTTATTACCTCTAAACAGAAGAACTCATTACTTACTATAAAACTAAAGCAGCCACATTATCTAAACACTGTTTTTCTCTTTCTTCTTTTTTTTTCATTTATTTTTATTAATTGGAGGCTAATTACTTTACAATATTGTAGTGATTTTTGCCATACATTGACATGAATCAGCCTTTCTCTTTCTTCTTAAAAGACTAATGACCTTCTTAACATTTCATAAATCTGCCCACTTCATTAATTCTGAGAAATAATGCTTCCAATAAAGCATCCACAGTAGAACGTGACAATTGACTTTAGTCTCTGATTTCATTATTTGTCAAAAAGTTTGGCAAAACTTAAGAACCTTTATATGAACCAGGTTTAACATGCCAGCAATACTAGGGTAATATCTGGATGTTAGAATGGGATTTATGGTTTAGAGAGTAAATCCTATGGAACGCAGTTTTGCATTATTTCAGCCTCAACCAGGCATGTTATAGAAGTTTCACTTGAGTTTTGCTTAAATTTTCTTGAAATCTGTAATAATGGTTTGTATGCTGAAACATCTTAAGCATCAACGAAAGAGGCTAGAACTGTTTGCTATTCCAAAAGCTACTTTATATATAATGGTTTTTTTTTATTTCAGTAAACTTAATTACATAATGGTATATGATTAGCTATACATTACTGGAAAACTATACATTATGATTCACTTCTAAAAAATGAAAGATTTTATGGAAATCTGTATCATTTTCTAAATAAAGATGTAGAATGAATGAATATCTAAGATTAGAATAATTCTTCTTGTAGAATGAAGTGTTCAGCTTTATAAATAGCCCATATGCTTAGAGAAAAAGATTTCATTTTTTTCCCAAAGATTTTAGGTATTATGTATTTTTAGTTAGAAAAAGATAAACAATCACTGGTTAACTTCTAGGAAATATAATAGTCTCTGAAATGTTTTGCCCTCAAACCTAGAAGCAACAATTTATACCACAAATTTTAAAACTCTGTGATTTTGACATTATTTTCAAGTCACTTTCTGGACCATAATGATCATGTAAAATTTCACACTTGTAGCCTCTGAACAGTGTTTTTTTTTCCAATCAGCTAGAATCAGATCTTCTTTGATGGAGAACCAATGATTAAAAATAATTATTCCATTTATATGAGATATCTAAAACAGTCAAATTCATAAAATCAAAAAGTGGAGAGGTGGTTACCAGAGTCAGGGAGTGGGAGAAATGAAAGGTAACAAATCAACCGGCATAAAGTTTCAATTAAGCAAGATGGATGTGCTCTAGAGATCTACAGCACAACATTATACCTGTAATTAACAAAAATATACTATATATTTAAAATTTATTAAGAGGGCAGCTTTCATGTTAGAAATAAAAAGTAAATATAAAACAAAATAAAAATACCAAATATTTATAAAAATTTTTTTAAATGTAAAGGCTTTGGTATCAGACAGACATTAAAATTCTTTTGACCCTACTACTTGTACTTTGGGCCTTGGTTTCCTCATCCCTTAAAGGATGTAAAATGTCCACTGACTAGAATGGCTGTAATGACTACACAATATGATTTACACAAAAATCTTAGCACTGTTTCTAGCCAATAATAAATATTCACTCAGCAGTGATTTTCGATGTTAATTTTATCATCACCACAGCATTAGTTACTTCTAACAGAAAGGGTCTTTCAAGTAATTTTTTTTTAATTGTTACTTTTTTAATTGGGGGATAACTGCTTTATTGTTGTGTTGGTTTCTGCCATACAACTCAAATCAGCCATAACTACATATGTGTATATATATATATATATATATCCCCTCCTCTTGAGCCTCCATCCCACCGCTCTAGGTGGCCACAGAGTGTCAGGCAGGGCTTCCTATGCCATATAGCAGCTTCCCTCTAAGCTATCTATTTTACACTTGTGTGTTCGGTTGCTCAGTCTTGTCTGACTCTTTGTGACCCCTATGTACAGTAGCTTGCCAGGCTCCTCTGTTCATGGAATTTTACAGGCAAGAATATTGGAATGGGTTGCCATTCCCTCCTCCAGGGGATCCTCCTGACTCAGGGACCAAGTCCATGTCTCCCTCATGCGCCTCCTGCATTGCAGGCAGATTATCACTGAGCCACCGGGGAAGCCATGGTAGTGTATATATGTCAATACTGCATTCTCAGTTTGTCCCACTCCTTCCCCTGCTATCTTTTAAGTAACTTTATTCTATGGTGAAACAGATCACCAGCCCAGGTGGGATGCACGAGACAAGTGCTCGGGCCTGGTGCACTGGGAAGACCCAGAGGAATCGGGTGGAGAGGGAGGTGGGAGGGGGGATCGGGATTGGGAATACATGTAAATCCATGGCTGATTCATATCAATGTATGACAAAACCCACTGGAAAAAAAAAAAATAAAAAAAATAAAAATAAAAAAAACAACTGTTTCATAGCTATTCTTATTTCAAACATCAGGATATATCAATGTTGGGGAATGCCTATCATCCTCAGTAAAAAGAAAGAGAAAGGCTGATATCAAACCAACACCTCACTGTATTATGTCAACTATGCCAACGGAGTCTCCCATGTGTCAGCTTCTCCTTGGTTTAGAATTATGAGGGTTCATCACTTGGAGGTACATAAGCAAGCCCGGTAATCCACATTATGTATTATTTGGGACAATGCTGCTAGGGTTGTAAACTAGAATGTTCTTTTGTTTTTTGTCGTTTGTTTATTTTTTAAATTAATTAATTTATTATTTTACTTTATAATTTTCTTGAGAGGAAATTCCAGTCCCTGTTTCAGAGTCATCTAGATGACTTAAGGGCAAAGCATGAAATAGATAAAAAATGGTTTTGGTTATCTAAATGATAGTTAACAAATATTTTGGTTACAAACCTACATCAGTCTTTTTTACTTTTTCCCTGTTATTACATGCATGTTTCAAATAAAACAATCTGATAAACATTCCATCAAGTAGATGCACATACTGTTAGAAGCTTGATATGTGAATCCTAAATGTTTGGAAATAGGTCTAGGAGCAGACTCTACATGAACCTTGCCTGCCCCACAAAAGAATGCTCTGAAGTTTTATAGCAGTTTTTATTTATGGTCACAGTGATTCACCAACACTAACAAGCATTACATTTTCACAACACTCCTATCACTTTATTTGGTATGGGAAATGGTAAATCTGTGACAGTCTAAAATGAAATTATGAATTAAAAGTTGATTTTTTTCTAAGAATGATTCTATTTTGTTGCTCCCTTTTTAATACATACAATATCTTACTTCATTGAATTTATAAATCATTTACAATGCAGTTCTTATATTTCAGTAGATACAAATCTTGTTACTAAATGCACATTAAGAGGTTATTCTGTGGTGTGCTGCAGACTGCTGAAGCCATTTAAATAAAGGTCCCAATTAGTATGAATAATAAGAACTTTGAAAAAAAAGGAGCAGACAAATCAAAAAATTATTATCCAGACTGGAATAAAGATCAGAGGGGTGTAAATATGTTTCCTATTGGAATTTTTACCACAAATGGTTCTCACTTCCTGTGTTTAATAGAAAACATACCATGAGTTTGATGTATACCTTTTAAAAATAAAAAGTCATCTATTATCTTCTAAGATGTATGAGCTTATTTATTTATGAAAGGTGGCATGGAAAACCACTAGGGTGCCATATTACTGTCCAAAAGGTTCTGGAACAGTGGCTTAAAATGAACTCTTTTACTCCAAAGACAATAATAGAAAAATCAGTATTTGTAGACCAAGTAAACAGCTGGTCTTCCTATTGCTTAATCTAAGACTGAAGAGCCGTGTTTAAGAATGCTTGTTTAAGAATGCTTAAGTATTTCTTTAAGCATTTAAAAGACATTTCCAACCTGACAGAGAGCAATAATAGTATCTCCTATTTACTCGCATTTCCTAGTCTAACAATGTTTATGAAATGAAAGCAATGATTTAGATTTACCTTAGCAAATTATTCAGATGATTCAGTCTGGAGTCATATTTCCTAGTAGCAGGCATTAAGTTTAGAGTGTGCAACATTCAGTTTCAATAGTGAAGATAACTGACTGTGGAAATTGGAAAAAATGGCACCACCTAAGCCTTCTTCATTGTTGCATAATAATGTCTAGCCTTGAGTCATAATACTGAACAACTTCAGTATATGATCAAGTTTCTTGAAGATATTTTTGGAATTGTATTTCTATTATTAGGAACACACAGGAGAAAAGTTAAGAAAATGCTGCTTCAAAAAGTTAAAAGAGCATGATGAAACATGTTCATTCAAGTAAAACTCATTCTTCTGTAAGAGATATTTAAGAGAAAATAGTTAAAAGAATAGAGCTGTAATCTGGTGGAATGCCTTTAGAATTGTTGTAGCAGAACTAAAGGGCATACAACATACTCTTTACTGTGTGTAACTGTCATGCTTTATAAAGCATATTTTGATCTGTATCCTACTGGAAGACACATTATATAGATAATAAACAATCTACTTGTAGGTTACCTGTCTTTAGTTCCCCTTGATAGGCCACACATTTTATTCTTTTAAATGATTATGATATAATGTCTCAGTTATTTAGCCATGGCACCTGCCCATTATTGTCACATAAGGTAAAACTTTCTGTTATTTTCCTGAACTAAAAGGAATCACAGACTGTTAAACACAAGTTTAATAACAAGGTAAATTTAATGAGATTATAGAAATAAGCTATTGTTTAGTAACAACAAATTTTATAAATTTTGTTTCATGTATGATATATATTATGTTCACTTTTTATAAATTACCTTCAGAAGTCTCTATGTAGTCATTATGGTTAAACAATTCAATATTGTTTATAATAGTTTGAATACTTTTGTTAGTTATAGTTGTTTCCTGTCTCAAATGAGAGATGTAAGAAAAAATAAAGCATCAACTAATATAACTTTAAGTAAGTTTCCTCTTACCCAAATTCACCTCACAGAATCTATTTCCTCTTTTGGATTCCACTCTTCTTATTTTATTTATGTCTAATCCTTTAACTGTCTTGATAAACTTTTGGCTAGATCATTGTATCAAACAACTCTTGCGAGCTACAAATACTGAGATGTTTAGTCATCTTGCTCTTTCAATTCTTTTCTATTTTATACATCTTGACTGAGTCACTGCTTATCAATTTTTTCAAAAGACAGGGATAATAACAGAAAATCAATCACAATAATTAGCATCTACATCACAAAGTGTAGCTACATTGATTGAAACAGCTTATTTAAATCAATGTTTAATACAATAGAGGGAAAAGTCAAACAGATTGCCTTTCTTTCCCCAAATACAGCTTATGTATTTACCTAATTGCTCATAGCACTATCTCAGCTCCTCACTTATCTTACTTATACCTTTCCTTGACTTCTCAGTCCTCATCTCACTTCTTTGTAAACAATGTCTCCTCTGCTTCTCCATCACACTTACCTTTTATATACTTTTATCACTTGACCTGATAACTCCTTTTGTGAGCCATTTCTGTATTTTCTATTAAAATGCAAAACCACTGGGCACTAACCATGCCAATCACTTTGCTAGTGTTCAATGTATCAGCTGTGAGCCCCAACTTCCTGATTACTAATACCACATTCTTAACTACTGTGTTCTACCAAATCTAACTAGATTATGGTTCTGGGCTTGGTGCCATGCACCTATAATGTACTAACATATGAATTAAAAATAATGATGGTAATTTATACTGGATATTTAGACATTTCCATTGCAAATTGAAGGATAAAAGATGGAACAGCTACTGAATAATTCTTTGGTGTCATGTGTTGTATGATCAGAGAAATCAAGTTAGCGGCCCATGATTATTCAATTAGCACCTGGAACCTAGAAAAGGTTAGAAAAGACCTTGATGCTGGGAAAGATTGAAGGCAAGAGGAGAAGGGGATGACAGAGGATGAGATGGTTGGATGGCATCCCCGATTCAATGATGATGTCTGAGCAAGCTCTGGGAGATGGTGAAGGGCAGGGAAGCCTGGCGTTCTGCAGTCCATGGAGTCACAGTCGGACACAACTGAGTGACTGAGCAACAACCTGAACATACCTCAGATGATTTTTTAAAATTATACTTAGGGTGTATTCTCAGTTGTGTCCAACTCCCTGTGACCCTGTGGACTGTAGCCCACCAGGCTCCTCAACCCTAGGAATTTCTCACACAAGAATACTGCAGTGGGTTGCCATTTCCTCTTTCAGGGTAAATTCTCGACCCAGGGATCGAACCTTCATCTCCCGCAGCTCCTGAGTGCAGATGGATTCTTTACCACCAAGCCACCAGGGAAGCCCAAAATATATGCTTAAGCAAACTAAAATAATATACATATCATGACCTACCCCAAACACTTTCTCTCCTACTCATTATTTACTGACGTCCATCGCTTAGAATATTTTCTGTAAGAGGTTCTTTGAGGTCCACCTCAAATGCTTGTTCTCACATGAGGACTTTCCAGATGCTTTGCCTCTTTGATACCTTAAATTTCTGAATTCTCACAGTTCTTTGCTGGGATATATTACTTTTTGCATATTTGCCTCATAATGTGTGTTTTGACAAAATCGCCTACCTTCTCCACTAAATGAGACTCCTTAGGCAGAATGCATGCCATCTTTGTTGCATGCTCAGAGTATGATTCATTGCATACCATATTAGTACTTATTTGATAAATGATCAAAGGTTATACAGCATCATTGATACCTTATATCATCAGAAATTCAGAATTATACTTCATTGTCTCACTACCTACTACTCCTTTCCATAAAGATTAAATTAATTTTGAATTTATTTTGTGGCTTCTTAGATAAACTATACACATTAATGCCTTATGTCTCTGAATTGCACTTCTAAGAGAAAGGCCTTCCTCATTCTTTCTTACAAAATTTTTCTTCATCCTTACAAGTCTAGCTTAATTTTAACTCCTTGTGAAATAATATTTTCTTCATGCTCAATAGCATGTGTGTGTGGCGGGGGTGGGGTGGGGTATGTATGTGTGCTCGGTCACTCGGTCATGTCCAACTCTTTGTGCCCCCAGGGACTGTAGCCTGCAGTCCATGGAATTTTCCAGGGAAGAACACTGGAGTAGATTGCCATTTCCTACTCGAGGGAATCTTTCCAAACCATGGATCGAAACTGCATTTCTTGTATCTCCTGCATTGGCGGGCAGATTCTTTACCACTGTATCAGCTGGGAAACCCTAATCAATAGTATACCATAGATAATCAACAAACCACTGTCACCCCTAAACTTCATAGCATTTGACTTATATTTAAATGATGGACCAGTTGCCTGATCATTGGTTGGTACACTAGTGAGCACTATGTTGTCAGGTTCTTGAGAACAGGGGTTAACTTTATGTTTTTCTTTACATAGTAGTCATTATAGTGATTGGTGCATAGTTACACTTAGTAAATTCTTGATCATTTGAAATGAGTTTGCTTTGAAAGAACATTCTTTAGATGAGAAAAAGAATACTATTTAAAGAAACAAGAGCATAAAACATGGAAATATGTACTGAGTAAATACATAATACTGAGTTACAGTAAAACCCTAGACCAGACTGCAACAACAACAGCACGTGTGGCACATGTATCTGAGTTGAGGAATTTGTCTTTTTTTTTAGAATTGTTCACATCCAGCATCTTAGTCAATGCTTCTCTATTCCTAGTCATTCCTCCTCTCCTCATATTACTATTGTACTAGGAAATAAACTTCAACTAGCAACTGGCATTTGCCATGTAATCTGTGGAATTAATTCTATTTTGTAAAGTTTCCACCTTTTTAAAAAAGTTATATCAATGATATAGTAAACTCTAAGTAATCTGTGTTGATACAGGAGGGTAGGATACTTCTGTATGGAAGTGTGTTTTTTATCTCTTTCCTAGTTTGTCACAGACCCTGGTTCAGAACATGCATGCCTGCTGAATGAAGGATGACATATAAAGCCAAGGTTTGGAGACTGTTTCTTGCTTACATCAGTGAACTATATTTAAATACTTAGTATAATGACTGTTTCTTGGTTCACTCAAGGAACTATGTTAGGATGAGTTTTGTTTGCTTTACTATGAGTAAATTAAGAGCATACTGACCTGATTTCAGTCTAACAAAATATGATCTTGTGTTTTTTTTTTCATTGAAAAAGTGATAATGTTTAATACTGATCTTTGATTTATTTTACTTTATTTTATTTCCCTCTACTAGTTGTATATGTGCATCTAGTAACACTACTTTGAATTCCTGTTATTTTAATATCCAGCTTTATATAGAGCAGATGGTAAAAATATTTTTAAAGAGGCACAGTACCATCATATTGAAACTAAGAGTTTCATTGTTTTGAATTTAAAGAAAGGGAAACATTTATTTTTATGATATCTATTTCCTTTGCAATGAGATTTGATTCAGGTTTATATGTTCAAAATTTATGAAATGTTATGAAGCATATGAATATATATGTATATATAAAGTATATTATAGGCAAAAAACAAATTGACATCATGTTAACAGAAAAAGGGGGGATTAATATTAATAAAGGACAACTGCAGTTAATCTAAATGCAATCCTTAGTAAAAAGTAGTTTTTGATGGATAAATGCAATTATGTCTAATTACAGCTACTTACATTTTAACAATTACTTAAGGTAAAAAATATTTGCCTTTAAATGTTGTGTCCTAAAATAATGTAACAGCACAAAGTAGCACTGTATTTTACATTTATTGTACTTAACTAAGAAAACACAAGCAGTTTTAAGAATTTATCACTGATTATTCTTACATTTAAGTTACCATTAAAAGGTAAGTAGCTCCTTGTGATGTGATTATAATTTATGACCACAGACAGTCTAAGTTTTTAAGCTAAAACTGTACCTCACCTTCACATATCATTTACATATACTGATTGCTTCCACATGTCTGGCATGAAGTAAAATAGTTTATGAGCATTGTAATATGGCTAAAGCCACAAAGAAATAAAATTCATCTTTGTCTAGAGTAACTCAGAAATTTATTCACGTTGGTATATAAAATGTTTTCCAAAGGAATTCTGCCTTCCAGAAAAATCTTTTAAAAGCCAACTGTGGTTAGTGTCACCTCCCCTTCTAATAACGTCTATATTTCCCAGTCTGGCTTCCCAGTGTCTTCTGTTAGACAAAAGCCCCTTTAAGTTACTCTCAACATGTTCTTCATTCTGTTTACTAGCTTCAGACTGCAAGTTTATTTTCCTGAGTGACTGCATATCCTCTTTCCTACAAATGGGTTATTTGCCATCACAGGTGGTTCACAGAATTGGTCCAAAAGACTCAGACTTTATATCTACAATGTTTCATTCAGACTCAGGGACATATTACATGGAAATATTGTGTTAATTCCTATGTGGATTCAATACTTTTTAAGTTGTCATGAAAGATGTTGTGTCTTCATGGTCTAAGTCATAACAAAATAATATTCAAGACAAGCATTACACCATTTGAGAGGATATGCTGTAAGTACAAGAGCTAATAAAACTAGTCATTTCCTGGTTATTTTACTGAATAGTAAATGAATGATTTAATATTGGTTCATGTTGGTTCACATTGGTTCATGTTGAAAACACAAATTGGAACTTATAGTCTGTGAGATGCAGACAACTCCTTCCTTTAGAAACAGGTGCTTCCTTGCTCAGCATGGCTCACTTACATACTCAGAGCCAGAAGACCTAAAAATCATGTCTACCTTCACCCCATCATTAGTGCTACATATAACCTCAGAAAGAGTCCACATAAAACTGTGACGGGCAACAGGGCAACACCAATAGATTTAGTGTCACTTATGTGAGACTGAAAGGTCTAACGTTAAACATCACTTTTCACAATTTTTTTTTTTTACAATTGTTTACTTGCAACAGTAGCTTTTCACACAACCTTCCCCTATACTGACCAGCCAGTTGACATTGAGAAACTTCACGTTTTCAAGATTCATAACGTTAATGCTACACGTCTTTGAAACATGCATTTTACAAATACAATTGTGATTTTCTTTGTGTCATTATCATACACAAATTTTGCTCACAACCTGTAATAGCTAGAGAATACATGCATGTATACCTACTCTGGGGGAAGGCAATGGCACCCCACTCCAGTATTCTTGCCTGGAAAATCCCATGGGCAGAGGAGCCTGGTGGGCTGCAGTCCATGGGGTGACGAAGAGTCAGACACGACTGAGCAACTTGACTTTCACTTTTCACTTTCACGCATTGGAGAAGGAAATGGCAGCCCACTCCAGTGTTCTTGCCTGGAGAATCCCAGGGCCGGGGGAGCCTGGTGGGCTGCCGTCTTGGGGTCACACAGAGTCAGACACGACTGAAGCGACTTAGCAGCAGCAGCAGCAGCATACCTACTCTGAATGAGCAAAACACTGTAATCTAGAACCTATGCAATTATTAACCTGCCTCAAGGAATTAGTTGGTAATGAATATCTTCCATGTACCTAGCACTGACTGAACACCTTACACATATGTTGTCAATATCCCAGTAACAGCTACTGTAAAGAAGCTATTCTCTCCAAGATAGAAAAGAACAAGCTGAGGCTAAAAAGCACGCCAGAGTCCTCACATCTAGAAAATGCCAGAGTCAATTCACTACTTTCTTTGCTATGCTCTGATTCTTCTCGTACTAGTGAAATTTTTATTCTAGCAGCTAAACCTGAAAAGACCATTAATTTTCAAATAGTTGCCTGAACTCTGTAAACATAGCATGACTTGCTATTCAGTAATACTAAATAATGACAACACATATGATCAAATGTATAGAATTTTTAATTGAATATGTGCTGTCATTTTGTATATTCCAAGAATGTGAAATTTTATTCTTTAGGAAATACGAAAATGCAATAAATCTGCTATTAGCTCTATAAAGAAAACTAAATTGTGAGAAAAAGATGATGTAATATGTACAGCGGAGAATCCATTCAGGAGACTATGACCCTTAGTGTGTGTTACTTATGGTACATTTCAATATTATAGACTGAGACCTGTAATAAAGTAGCAAATTACCATACCATCACTCATTTCATTCCCTTATAAGGCATCTGCTTAGAACAGACTAAACAGATTCTTTCATAATTAGTGTGCAATATTTATATAGATGTGAACAGAGGTACTGTCATAGGGTAGACAGTTTTCTCCAGTTTGACAGCTAAAGAACAAAGCCAATCAGATAAGTAGTAATCTCATTTTTGATGAAACAGTGGGCACAAGGGACATTGACTCTGTCTTGCAAAGAGATTTCATGTGCAACAGAAAGAAACTATTTTTCTGAGTCACTGGGTCTCATTTGTTATTATGCTAGAAATCTTTCTCAAGAAGCTGTCTGGATTATAAGGTTGAGTAGTAGAAAGAGAACATCTGTTCTGTTAGAGTGAGCAAAGGGAACCTTAATTCTCTTCTGAATAGGTGCCTCAGGAAGAAAAAGAAGGCTGAGACTCTATTGACCATGGGGAACATAGGGTGAAGGTAAGCAAACCCCATGGCTCCAGGTCAGTGTGTGAGAGCCTAACGGGGAGTTTGAGTCTCAGGAGTAGTTGCTCTGTTACAGCACAGCTTCTAATTTTATCTCGATAGAATCAAATGCAAAGATGGTGAACCTCTGCTTGCCAGCCCAGGAGAAAAGAGAAAAAGTGATCAAAAGAATGATAAACTCACATAATATAGTGATCTGGCATAAAAAAGTCACCATTGATATCTTGCTTTGCCTAAATAGTGACATCATGACAGAGTAAAACATATGTACCATTCATTGTCAGAAGTTCTAAATGTACAGTCTGCCAAAAACCTAAGAAAGTTTGAAGGAATTAGTATGTAACAATGAATATTTTAATGTAATTTAAAAATGTACATGAAATCATAAATATCTGCATTTCTCTTAAATATAACTTGCATTTATACTGGACATGTGAAGCTATATTGCTCTATGTAGATGAGTTGAGCTACATCCCCACATATGAAGTATTCATCAGGAAAACAAGGATGTGAAGCCCAGTCTGAGCTATAGTCACGTTACAGAATCTTATTTCCACTTCTCAGATGATGACTCCATAGTTATGAACTGAAGGCCAACTCTCAGGTTTCAGGAAAGATAAAGTGATGCCTTGCATATGCCATTCATTTATAAACTCTAAATAATTTCACCACTTGTTATACAAATCTAAAGTTTAAATTCTGTAAACTCTGTTTCAAAATTCCCTACTGTTTATCAGTATTTGAACCGACTCTTCAGCCTTAAATGCTTTTTCTTCCAATCAGGTATTTTACTACTCAATTTTACAGCCCTTTAACTCAAACTGGGTTACATTTTGTTCTCAAATCCACTGTTTGTATGATCTCACCTCTGCTCCTTAGCTCTCTCACCTGGAATGATCACCAACCACCTCCTCATGTATTCCTTCAACCACTTCATTCAAGGAGTATTTAATGAGGAGCAGTCATGTACAAGACTCTGTACTTGATTGGCAGTATAAGATGGATAGATAGCAGGTGAGATCCTACAAAGCTGGAAGTCTGTGTCCTTTCCCCTTCTGAAAGTGAAGTTTCTTCAGGACAAGGGCTAAATTGTGTCTCCTACTTCTCTGCCTTTTCAAAAGTCTTGACAAAGGTAATGTTTGTTTGAGAGGGCAGGGTCAGTAAACAATTTAGAGGGTGGGAGGATGTCCACCAGAAAGGTCACAGGTGTGACGTGGAGGAGGGAGTAGTGTACTGGGGCATCATTGGGCTGCAAGGTGAAGACAGCTTCACTTTCCAGAAACTATCAGTTGTTGTATCACACGGCTAGCTGCTGAAATTTAAAATGTACTGTTCTCAAATTCTCCAGATTCTCCTACACACAACCAATCACCAAACCCAATTTTTCTATGTGTTCGGTGTGTCTCATCTCCAGCCTTTCTTTTTCATTTTCATTATCATGATTGTTATTATGGCTTTAATTTGTTTCTTCATGTGTGAATCATTGCAGGACCTCCAAATAGCTCCCTCTATACCCTAGACTACTTTAGGTTAATCATTCTTGGAGGTCAAACTAGGAAGTATGGGCTTTAATCAGAAGGAACTTTTAAAAATGGAATGGGGTAATTAGATCTGAATTTCAGAAATAATTGTACTCAGTAACAAAAGAAAGAAGAGATAATTGTAGGTGGCTGTTGCCAAAATAGGGCAAGTAATAAGAGCCTGAACTAACCTGAAGGATAGAATAGCAAAGATTGTAGGGATGAAATAAAGAGGGAGACTCCATAAAACACTGAAGCTGGTAGATATGAGGAGAGTCAGCAAGGGAAAAGCGAAGATGCTAATGGTACAGATAACCAGGACAAAATGACAACATCCCATGAAACTGAGAACAAGTAACTTTGCAGGGAGGACAGTGAGTACAGTTTTGAACAAACCAGTTGAGTTGGAGTTCCCTGTGAGAGGTCCAAGTGCAGATATTCTATGGCCTTTGCTATGTGGAAGGGGTACATGCAAAAGCCCCAAGCTGGCTCAGCAACTGCTTCCCAGAACTCACAGCATCTGCAAAAGTAATTTTCCCAGGCAGGGGCTTGGGCAGCCTTGGGAAGAGCTCCCTGTGCAACACCGGCTCCCGTTCTCCAGCTGACAGCTTTCTGCTGGGCTTCCCCTCCCAGTCATCACTTGGGAGATACTTCTGCATCTCAAGGGTCAAAAAAATTAATTTGTCCTTAAATCAGCATATTTTATTGATGGAAATTTGCGACATTTTGACTAAAGTATATGAGAACCACACTCTGTTTAGGCACAATGTCTAGATTTAGATGTATGTGTCTGTATAGGAGAGGGCTTCCAGGTGGCTCAGTGGTAAAGAACCTGCCTGCTATTGCAGGAGACATGGGTTTGATCCCTGGGTTAGGAAAATCCCCTGGAGAAGGAAATGGCCACCCACTCCAGTATTCTTGCCTGAGAAATCCAATGCACAGAGAAGCCTGGCAGGCTATATCCCACAGGGTCGCAGAGAGTTGGATACGACTTAACAACGGACCAACAACAATGTGTACAGGAGTGAAACATTAAAGTGGTGAGATTAGTTAATTAAGAAATTGTCATTTAATTTCTGTAGATTAGCCTGTTAAAATGAAAAATTCCTACCCTCTTCCCAAGAGAGATATAAAGATTTTTAATTCTTGAGGCCTAAAAGCTTTCTCTATACTCCCAGGGGAAAATTAACAGATTTTTGTTTTCAAAATGATAGACTTAGATGAGATTTACTTAGATAGGATAAAAAAAGTTCTGAGGACTTTGTACTTCCAGAGAAAAAGGGTAGCGGAAGGTGGCCAGAATGAGTTTAAAAGATGATTTCAGATCTGGAATGATGAAAGACTATTTTACTAGCAGGGTCTGTGTCCTGCTCACATTGCACTCTGGAGGTAGAAGGACCCGAGTGTGAAAACACTCCGTCCTGCTGTCAGAGCAAAGATACCATGTGACCTGGAGCCACGATGCTGAGAAGCCTCGATGGAAGGACTATTGAACGAGGCACCTTGGCCACTTCCCAATGTACTGGTGCCTGAGAGAACAGAGAACAGCAGCTTGGCACAGCAGAAGACGCTCAGGTAAGGTCAACTATTAAAGGACAGATCATGGCCAGGTGGAGGCAAGAGATGGTGAGGGAGTTTGGGACTGGCATGTACACACTGTTGTATTTAAAATAAGCAACCAACAAGGACCTACTCTACAGCACAGAGAACTCTGTTCAATGTTATTTAACAACCTAATGGGAAAAGAAATTTGAAGAAGAACAGATATAGGTATACATACAACTGAATCACTTTGGTGTCCACCTGGAACTATCACAACATTGTTCATCAACTCTGCTTCGACATAAAATAAAAAGTTAAAGAAAAAAAAGAAGATCATGGCCAATTCTGAACCTCTCCAGACCAGCCACTGAGCAAGGGGAGAGGGTCTCCCATGCCTTTTGTCTCACTCTGTGTTCTAGTGATTGGCATTTCACTTTTCATAATTCTCAACCACGATGTGATTTAGAAAAATAATCATTTGGTTCAACTTTTCTTGTATTTGTTATGGATACATATACATATGGACTGTATATAAACAGTGATTTGTGTAGCACTTCATCAATACATAATTCCACAAGTACAAGGGATTATCCTATTATGACCAAAATTCCAGATAACACTTTCTACATTTTGTGTTGCAAAATACCACAAATCTACAACTTTTTTCTAATATATTATGAGTGGCTCCAAGATATTACTAGCCTCTTTGTTTTGAAACTAAGTTTTTTTCTTTAATGAGTCAGAGAAACATCCTGAACAATAAAAGTACTAAGCAAATTAAAATGTGTGCAGTATATGACTTCATATTTAAAGACATGTGGCACATAACAGGAATACACAGTCAAGGGAACAATTTAATACCTGATGCTCATCATATGGATGATATGGATGTCTTGATATTAAAAACAAATGTGATTTATAGGATAGCAATTGCTCTTTTCAAGGGCTTCCCAGGTGGCACTAGTGGTAAAGAATCTGCCTGCCAATACAGGAGAAAAAAGATATGGGTTCAATCCCTATGTTAGGAAGATCACCTGGAGGAGCGCATGGTATTCACTTCCGTATTCTTGCCTGGAGAATCCCATGGACAGAGGAGCCTGGCAGGCTATAGTCCATAGGGTCTCAAAGAGTTGGACACAACAACTGAACAAAAATGTGATTGAAGTGATTTAGCACGTACGTTCTTTTAAAAACTTGTTGGTGGATTGATTATACAAATAATAGAGCAAAACAGAAAAAAAAAAGGAATTAACTAGGAGAACAAGAAGAAACCTGCATTCTAACCCAGTATATTTTATAATTTCATGAAACTATAGTCATGGTGTTTTCTATACTGTGTTTTCAAACACAAATTTCCTTTCTTTTTTCCCACAGGCTAAAAACAAGTTTGTCTCATATACTTTATAGACAAATCTCAAAGGAGAGATGGATATGCCCAAATGACCACTGTGACCACCATGGAAAAGTCTTTCAAGGATGTGCACTTGTCCGTCTTGCTATCATTTTCAGTCAAACATTGGCGAACACCTGTTAACTCCTTGACATTCCTGACTTAACATGCTGCAGCTTTAAGTTCTCCTTGTTAAAGGACAAACTTGTTTCCATATCACATTTGAATTTATATGAATAAAACTGTATTATTACATTCTATATAAAATAAATTGCTTTCCTAAAAAACAACAGCCCCAAATACTTTTGCTGCTGCTGCTGCTGCTGCTGCTGCTAAGTCACTTCAGTCGTGTCCGACTCTGTGCGACCCCATAGACGGCAGCCCACCAGGCTCCCCCGTCCCTGGGATTCTCCAGACAGGAACACTGGAGTGGGTTGCCATTTCCTTCTCCAACGCATGAAAGTGAAAAGTGAAAGTGAAAAGTGAAAGTGAAGTCGCTCAGTCGTGTCCCACTCTTTGTGACCCCATGGACTGCAGCCCACTAGGCTCCTCTGCCCATGGGATTTTCCAGGCAAGAGTACTGGAGTGAGTTGCCATGAAAACCTACATTCATTTAAACTGATTCTTAAAGGATGACTACAACAGAACAGAGTTCATTCTCTTGACATTTCAAATTTGAAGATAGAAATTTAAATTTCTGCACATATTATGAAGACTGATAATTGCTTATAAAGTTTTGATTTGACCTCAGGCATAAAGAACTTCATTTTGGCTTTCCCCAAATATAGTCCTGAAGGATCTGGACTAGGACTCAATCATTTTTAAACACGAATAGCTATGATTGTATATAACAGCCACTCTGGGTAGTCATATTATTTCCTTTCCTATTGATATGTCTACCTTGTCACAAGACTAACATATATTTATAAGACTGTAAAGTCAAGCACTGTACATTAATTTATACTCTAGGTCTCAACTATAGACCTTCAAGTGGACTAAGGAAAGTAGCCTACTATTCTCTCTCATACTCTTAATTATATAAGATTGGGATCTAGAACAATTGACTCAACATACATTTTGTACATTCACACTTCAACAAAGATTTCTGTGGCTCTTTCCTTTCATGTCTACTCTTCTGGGCAGGAGGGGCTTGGGAGCAAGGGCTGGGGGTGGAAGTAGGCAGTGGTCTCAGGCTACAGAACACAAAGCCAGAGGCTGAGTTGGAGATGAAAAGCAAGGGGCAATGAGTAACTGCAGCTCTGGGTGAGTGGAATCAAGGATAAGAGGAAACTTATAAGGAAGACTCTGCAACACTAATCTTAGCAAACTGTCAAGAGCAAAGCCAGGATTGTCCCAAAAGTATGGATGGTGAAATATAGTCAATTTAAACTTTTAAATGATTATATTTTCAACTTTGTTTGGTAGGACTGGTTTGTTCTACACAAAGTTTCAGATACAGTGAGAGTGATAATGAGACATTTTGTCTTTGACCACTTTTGGTTTTAGAATCATCCCACTCATTTTGTTTACTGGCTATGTATACTGAGAAACAATAATAAGGAAAATCAGGTATTTATTGAAAGAAATGAAATAATTTTCCCCCTAGAATGGTCAAAGATGCATGTATTATTAAATACTCTCCATCTCCTACTTGCAGGCAAACAAAGATTGCCCTAGACACTTTCTGAATCAGTGCTGAAATAAGCTTGGCTCATTGTGCTCAGTCACTTCGGTTGTGTCTGACTCTATGACCCTATGGACTGTAGCCTGCCAGGTTCCTCTGTCTATAGGATTCTCCAGGCAAGGATACTGGAAGGGGTTCCCATGCACTTCTCCAGTGGTCTTCCAGAGGCTTGGCTCAGGGGAGACGTTGTTTATGGAGATACCACTGCTCTTTGTCGGAGAAGGCAATGGCAACCCACTCCAGTACTCTTGCCTGGGAAATTCCACGGACAGAGAAGCCTGGTAGGCTGCAGTCCATAGGGTCGCAAAGAGTCAGACACAACTGAGTGACTTCACTTTCATTTTTCACTTTCATGCGCTGGAGAAGGAAATGGAAACCCACTCCAGTGTTCTTGCCTGGAGAATCCCAGGGACAGTGGAGCCTGGTGGGCTGCCGTCTATGGGGTCGCACAGAGTCAGACACGACTGAAGCGACTTAGCAGCAGCAGCAGCAGCTGTTCTTTGTGCACATCTGAATGCCTCCTCTGATATCCTCCTATTCTAGTATCTGGCACTGAATTTACTTTCTCCACCATGTTACAGTGTACACTTCACTTATAATACATTGATTTATTAAAACTTTTCAATTTTTAAATTTTGTACTCATTTATAAACAAGTATATTTCGTGTTTAGAAACAAGGTATACATGATGAAGAACAAGTTCATTCAATGAGTGACTGTGCTAGCTTTTGAGACTATAATGATGAAAAATGATACAAATTTGGCCAGGAGAAACTCTCAATCTGACACGACAAAGATGATCCACATAATAATTTTATGGACTAAAGAACTCATTGGACATATTCAATAGAACTAAGCTTCATTTAGCTTGCTGATGAAGACTCAAGGGGGTGATGTTATATTTTATCCAAAGACATGTTTATGATTGTGGTGACAATTTAAGTTACTGTAAGGTTTGGTCAACTTTGTTTGTCATGCCATATCTCTTCAAGCAAAGGAAACCTGGAAATACAGGTTTAATGACTCATTCAGGAGATGACAAAACTCCCTAAATTTGTGGTTCCTTTCAGTTTTACTCTAAGCTTGTATTAAATACTAAGACCAATTCATTCTTCATATTTATCAACAGAATTTTATTTTTGCTTATCTTCATTCCCTAATTCAAGTATAAATTGTATATCCTCTTATCCTCGGTTTGACAGAGTCCAGCTTTGTTACTGTTTGGAAATAGTGGGCAATTTCTCTATTTATACTGATGTTTATGTCTTGGCAATAGAAGAGATAGTAACTGGAGACATTTAGACTTATTTGGGTCAGATGGAATTTATTGATTCTTTGGTATGTTTAATTATGATAATAATTTAAAACAACCTACAAATCTAAAGGAGTCATTCTTTTAAAATATACTGATTATAATTTTCTAAACATTATTTTACTTTCTCAACTAGCTACTCTCCAATTGTAAATGATGGCAATAATGGCCACAGGCAGGCAGGCTCATTCCTATTAAGCCCATTTTATAATTCAGGCTTAAAATAATTATATATATGTATACACACGTACACACACACATATATATATATTATGTATATCCACAGGACACTGTCCTTTCATCATTCTGATTGTTTATACCACTACTTCACTCATCATTGTTTACACTTTACAGATCAATTTCACATGTAAATTCTCATTTAAGTTAAATTACATTATTTGTTTATTTATTGGTTATAACAATTTACTTTTTGAGGGTTAGAATGGCTCAGCTGGTAAAGAATCTGCCTGCAATGTGGGAGACCTGGGTTCGATCCCTGGGTTGGGAAGATTCCCTGGAGAAGGGAAAGGCTACCCACTCCAGTATTCTGGCCTGGAGAATTCCACGGACTGTATAGTCCATGGGGTCGCAAAGAGTCGAACACAACTGAGTGACTTTCAGTTACTCACTCACTCATGTGCCAACAAATGCAAACAGCACACCAAACTCTGTAGCAAATCCTATTTTAACTAATGCTTCTACTTTGTGCATGCTTGACCCTTCCTCCAGTTTTTCCAAGTTTGGCCTCCCCACATTACTCTGCGTGTTCTTGTCTTAGCAGCCTGCCCATTTTCCAAACTAAATGAAAGAACTGTCACAAATTGCTAGTGCCACCTATTAGCGGAAGCATAGAACTGCAAATCATGGTAATTCCTTTAAACAGCACCTTAGAAGTCTTGATGGGTAAAATTCATCCCAAGATTCACTGATTCTAATTTATGTTTACAACTGCTAGCCTTTTTAAAATAAGCTTTCGTTGCATGAACTAAACTTAGATATGTCATATATTTTGGAGATTTTGCTTATATCTTTGCATTAACAGATCATTTTATCATAGTTTTTTTTTAAATGATGAAGTATAATGTCTTCATCAATTAATAGATGTCTCTATAATATCATGACTTTGTAAATGAACATTGCTAGATAAATATTAATTAAAAATTTACTTCAGCACTGGAAGATTGGAACATGCTCAAATATAAATTACATTTAAAATAGCCTGATTTTAGATTTTATAATTTACCAAAAAGATGTAAAGGTGTGTATAATATTATGATCTTGGGAACTGTGATACATAGGTGTGTCACTGAAGTTTAAATGAGAAAAATTAGGATAAGAAATTAAGCCACAAAATTTTTTACAGCTGACTTTAAATTCTTGATAACTTTATAAGTTATCAAAGCTCACATCTGAAATACAATTATATACTCATACTAAACATAAATGGATTATGCTCTGTAACCAACAGTTTAACTTTTATTTTATTACTGGGAACACATGCAATTGTATGAATTGATTCAGATTAAATTTATTCCTAACAAATCCTTCAGTAGCATTCATTCTTAAATATAGAATTTAAACATAATTGACTGAAAATCACAACATATTTTTAAATCATGTTTGACTGAAATATGTTAATTAAAAATAAGAAAAAGAAAACTCAGTTATAGTTATATCTATACTTCTATCTAGTTACCTAAATATTTAGGTACTTCATATCACTGACAGTAATTGAATTTAGAAAATAAAATTTATATAAAAAGAAACAACCTAAAAAAATTAGAATTGGAAAAATTCATCTCTTCAGTATTCAGGTTTCCTTAAACTATTAAAGACTGCCTCTCAAAAGTTGGTGGGTTAATCTTACATGGGATGGACTTGTGGTCTCAGTCATCTTCTTACTTGCTAAAGTTACACTGAATCTGGTTGGTGCTATAAACAGGGAAGCCTCAACTTGGAGACTTTCACTAACTCTCATATGACCTGATCAACACTGAATCACAAGATGTGAGACTTAGCATTTTATTTATTTATTTATTTTTAATTATTCTGCATGGATATACTTGTTGAGTAGATAAATAAAAAGTTCAGTTTTTCCATGTGCTTAAATTGAAGATTTCAGAATCAAAAGATGATTGTTACAGTTAATAGAATTTGGGAAGAAAAGACCATGCTAAATGAGAATCAGCAAAAAAGAAACCTGATGCCAAATACGCAGTGACTATTGGAGAAAAGGTATTACAAAGAATTTGTAACATCTTTGCTCTGTGAAAATATTTATATATTACCCTTACTTTTCATAGACACATTCCATTTTATCTCTGAGATTTCCAATATAAGGCAAATTCCATCTTATACTATTATTTGAATACTTGAGATATTTCTGAAAGGTTTTCCTGAGACTCAAAAAGTTCATGCCCACTAAAATACATATACATTTACTTTAATGTGTGACTGTCTTTTAAACCAATATATATTTTATTTATAAAGCATTTTATTACAACTTACCAAGATTGCTTTTATTAACACTAAAATATTAATATAAATTTTATCCTGAATATATATTTATCTATTCACATATACATATATGTGCATATATGTATATGGGCATATATTTTTGTGCTTTGTTAGTAGTAATGAAAATCTCTGAAAAGTCAACAAGTTTAATTAGTAAATCATTATTCATACTAACTAAATTTTGAAGTGGTCATAATGTATTGAATAATGGCAAATAAAAAATGTTTTGCAAATTCTGATTCATAATGTTTAGTTTAACATCATCATCTATCTGAAATGTATGTTTGAGAATTTTGACTTATCTAATAACCCCTTTCTTACAGTAATTATACAATTTGACTGCGAAAATAAACCTTTACAAAATATGAGAAGAAAGCCTCTGAAAAATCTACTATTTATTTAAGTACTATTTACTAAGTCTTCTCTTGAAGGTAAAGTTAAAGAAACTGATTTATTCTTTGGATTCACATGATCACCATCATATTCAGAATTGCATGTGTCTTTGATTTCTACTAAAACTCAAGCACACACTGTCCTGGAAAAGCTCATGGCATTGAGTGATGGAACATTTGTCATTTGTTTAAAACCCCAAACCTAATTTATTTGCTTATGATTTCCATAGGTTTTTCTGAAGTCCTCATTGTACCACAACTCCAAAAGGAAAATTTTATGATATTCTGGTATTTCATGGGAAAAGTGAAATTTCACTAGTTTTGTAGGGGAAATAATCATTTATGCACTGATTTTAAAAATAAGAATTATAACATTTAGCTATGTTATATAAATTTAAGGAAGGGAAAACTATCTCTGAGTGAGTGTTTTTTTGAGGATAATTTGTATGTGACTGCTGAGATTTATAGAGTTCTCACATTTGCTTCCCCCACAAGGATTCTAAATCAGATTGGTTCAGAGGAAAAGTGAGCATACCCCATTTTTCTAATATTATCACTTCTCCACATGGTCCTGAAAACATCTATTCTATTAATTTTTCCTAGAAAATAAAGTGGTACCTTATTAAATATATATATACATCTACCACAAAGTCTGACTTCTTGTGTTTTACTTCTTTTTCTCTCTCACTTAACATATCAAATCTCTTTTATCTCCTATCAGACAAGATGACAAGTAGAAAGTAAGCACAGTGATTGCCTGAAACTTTGTCTTGGCAACCTGAGCAATGAGAGAGTTAACTTAATGGTGGATCTTTGAAAACAAGTGACCATGGGAAATTAGAGTTGGCAGGGATTTAACTCTTCAAGAATCATGCTAGAATATTTTTAAGGGCAAAACAGTGAATGTTTTAACCATGTTTGACATCTAATTAAGGAGGAAAAAGAAGGAGCTAAAAAAAAAAAATCTCTATTATACTTTAGAAACAAAGTACTGACAATCGGTTACCAGGCAGATGCTTTGCCAAAACAAGTCTACATATAGAAAAGAAAGGTAATGATGTATCAATAAAATCATAGAATAAAATTGCTTGGGCAATCCCTTTTATTCTTTTTGCTGCTCATTTTACAGCTTGTTTTATCAAATTGTCAAGCTCTAGGTACATCAATAGAACTGTTATGTAGTTGTAAGGCAGCTTTTGGTTTAAAGGAAAGCAGAATAAGTCTAATGGATACCATTACTAAGAAGAGCTCATAAACACAGTGTCAAATGTACACATCTTGTCAATATATACAGCTCACTTCATTTAGACAAGTTTAAAGCATTTGTATATAACAAAAGACTATTCTAATGAAATACCATCTTCTAATATGTGGAAAAACTGGTGCCTCTTCTATTAATGGAGAGTAATCCATTAACAAGGAAATAAAATTATTGTGAAATAGATAAACACAATTCTCAATTTTATAATTTATTAGCACTTAGATAAGGATCTTAAAATACAGTAGATTTTAAAAAGGCATGTCATGTCTAAAACCTATTCCAAAATTATAGCATATAGTTATTTACATCTTCAGGAACAAAACTTGTATGTAAAACTCACTCATAAGAAATATAAACTTGGAGAAGGACCATCAGCCTAAGAATTACTGGATGAACTACTCTCAGAGAATAAAAATAGAAAGCAAAAACTGACAAAAACAGAGATAACATAATATCATATACTAGGTAAATAATTTAAAGACAGCTACTATATAAAGATATACCTGGGATTTAATTAAATACTTAATGCTTACTATTTGATTATTTTTTAAAAATCTTATATAAGTACAATTGCAATTCTGCTTGCTAATGTTTAAAATTCATTCTCATTTTAACAGCCAAAAATTAAATCAAAATATAGTCTCCAATTCAATATATTTTATCTATGTAATAAATCTAAATAAACACATTAATAGGTGTTTAATTTTCTAATCCAAAAGTGTGAAAATTACATTTGTCTTTCTTATTTGTGGTCTTCATTCACCCTAGAGTATTCAGAAAGAGATGTTCCCCATCATGTGAAAATTAAAGAATATGTTTTCTGGCATCAGGGTAATGTACAGTAGACAGACATGTCTACAGAGAGATTCAATAATTTTCTTTCATATTACAGACTAAAGACAGAGTATAATTGAAGCTTCTCACTGCCCCACCCCCAACTATAGAAATTTGAGAATCATAAGAAAGCAACACCTTAGGGAGTAAAACTACTTGTGTTAAAACAGTTTAATCTTCAGTTCCATTTTAATAATATCTCACTATATAAATATTTTCTTTCATTAAATTTATATACATCATATTAGAATTAACATTAGCATGATTTTACACATCTGTCTGTAAAATCCATCTAAACAACTGTAGAACAAATATTTTCTTTAAAATCCTTATTAAAAAACAAGCATATACATTAAACTGTAAGCAGACCAACCATGTGATAAGGGTTTTTTTCCCCCCTCTTAAATTTATACTTTGTTTTGAAAAGAAGTTCACACAACTAACTGTACAACAAGAAAGTAGTATCTCTTCAGTTCTCACTGAAGTACATAAGAGTGAAATAACATTATATTTCAAAGGTTTTAGCTTTACACCAATTAGCCAAATACACAGTCTTTTGTACAACCATAACACTGTAGAAAAACTAGTCTGTTCTTTCCAGTTTATATTCTCTTGGCAAACCATGATCTACTGCTTATGTTAAGCATCTGATTGTCAGATTTGAACAAACTGAATATTCATGACGACAATTAACCATTTACTGTCTAAAACTAAGAAAATGTAATTTATCATAACAATTATTATATGTGAGGCATTCATATCTACAAAGAGACCATTGTTGCTATAGTGGTTTTAAAAAAATCTTTTAACAGGAGTAGAGTGAGAAAAATTAACAGGATATACGATCACATATACCGATCTGTATTTACCAGGCATTCAAGCTCTTTTCTGCAAATGTGATTAAATGCTCTTTGTTTGCATTTAAATTGTCATATATCCAATAGAAGGCATGATTTTATAAAGAAAAAAAAAGTGTTTCAATCATCTCCAAAAGACCCACACAATCACAAAGGTTTCTCAGGTTAAACTCAAGGTTTTAAGGTTTAGGTTGGGAGGGAGTTCAAGGAATAAAAAGGCAGGGGGCAGCGGGGCATTAGAAAGCTGGCCAAATAAAAGGAAAAGAAAAACTTACCTTTGTAGGATAATTTCAGTCTTGGCACATTGTTTTTCCCATTTTGATAGTTTGCTCTTGCTGTAAGTAATACTCCCCAGAAAAGACAGACAATCCTAGCGAACCAGCCCATGCTGCAGACGCTGTGGGTCCTCTGCTGCTTCAGTCTCCCGTCCTGTATTGTGCGGCCAGAGAAGTTCAAACAATCTGGAAACTGGAGGTAACAGGTGATTTAGGTCAGTTTCATTCATAAATGCAGACAATCAAGACCTCCAGGCAACACTAACACCTCTTCTTCTGTAACAGTCACTGAAGCACAGAAACTTCAAACCCTCAAAAAAAAAAAAAAAAAAAAAAAATCGAGCCAGGCACCGGATAATGAGGCACAACTGTTGTGTGGAAAAAAAGAAAGAAAAAACAAGGGCTGCTGCAGTGGTGCTTAAGAAGCAGTTCCTTTTATCTAGGTTCTTCTGATAGCTGGCGGACTCTAATCCTGCTCCCTGCTTCATTCGGCTCCGGCTCCGGGGAAGCAGAATGAAAGGGAAACAGAGAGAGAGAGAGAGAGAGAGAGAGAGAGCGAGCGGGGGGAGCCGTGAGCAGCGCGGACTTTTCCTGGACACATGTAGGGAGCGATGACACAAGATCCCACAGACAGGTTTTCCCAACACTCACTAGACTGGCTGACAATGGGAGATCAGGCAAGCTCAACCCCCTCCCCTCCCCTCGTGTCACACAACACATGCAAAAAACATCTCGTAGAGATTAGAGCCGGGAGCAGAACCCTCCAGCGTGCCTGTGAAAGGCATGTAGCTATAAATTTACTTCCCAAGGCAAGCGTTGTTTTATAGCCATTTTTAGGTGCAATTTGGAGAAAACAATCTGAATTCTGCTACCTACATCATTTACAACTCACGCTCATTATAGAATTCTGCTTGAACTTGTGTGGTGTATATGTATGTTTATGCCTGCATACATATGTAGATGTGCATATATATGTCTGTCCTTTTCATCAGTATAACTTTAACCACTGAAGGTTTTAAAGCCTTGTTAGCGATTGTTCCCTCCTTCCAACAAACCCCCTTGGCTCAACCACCCCCTCCCCCGCCCCACTGCGATTTCAGGGAAGAAATTCCTAGTAAAGCCCATTTCAACAATCAGTTCGAGACAAATATAGGTCCACTGAGAATTATAAATTATAACAAGGGATTCTCAAAAGGATACTCAGAATTTAAAAACATCTACGGTTTTTCAGCTTCTGGAATGCTCTGGCTAAAGTCTTTAATGCATCACATCTCATTAATTAAAGCCACTTCCCTAGTTTTGGTTTAAAGAGCAGAGAAAGATGACAAAGTTCACAAAAGTCCCTGCTGAGTGTCAAGGACCAACATAAAGAGAGTATCTCTGTGTCTTCAAGAGCTGGTGAAGGGTTACTAAATTTTCTGTGGACATACATGTATTTATGCAGTCATACAAATACCACTAATTCTTTCCTAAATAGGCATGTCTGAGGTGTTTAAATTTTCTTTTCTATTTTTCTTTTAGTTTTTCTCAGAGCTGATATCCATACAGGATATGTGTGTGTGGGGGGGGGGGGGGGAAGGGTGCATAAAAATCAAAGAACTTTCCCTTTATATTCCCTAACTCTCTCTACTTTGCACCCTCCCTCCACCCCAGGTACAACACACAGGTTAGAAATACAGAGGAGAAGGCTGTTACAATAATACAGAATTTACTTGACTGAAAGGAGAAGGAGAGTTTGCAATTAAAAACATGAACACTCATTGAAAGTGGTTTAGTATTCATATAAAAAAAAATGACCTGAGCATTGTCACTGCAGCTTTCATTACTTAATGTCTACAGACCAATAGAGAAAGAGCAGCTCTTTCTCTGTGCGCAAGTGTGTGTGTGTGTCTGTGTTTGCCTGAGAGTAGGTGGAGGAGGAGGAGGAAGAGAATGAAAAGGATTTAAAGGGGGGAGAATGGGTGAAGGGGAGGAGGAATTCTGTGTCTACTCCATTAGATTGATTCATCAAATAGACCGTATTGTATTTGTCACTTCCCACAAGCCTATTGATCAGTCAGTATTGTTAAGAAAATAAAATCCAAAAATAATGTTGATTTTACTGATTCCCACACTTGTTATCCTGAGCACTTTTCATGCTCCGGGCAATGGATTAAGGCTACAAATGACAAGAGGCTTGTCTGTCTTCCATGGATTACTCTCTATAGACATTCACTCTGTGGAGGAATTCATGTCACTTTGGGATTATTTAGGAGATTGGACTAATGGATTATTCTATTGAAATATCACATATGATTATTTTAAATACTTTAAATAGTCATGCCATTTTCACTAATATATATTTTAAATATTTATTTTTCTCCTGCTCTTGTTACTTCAAGTAGGAGAGCAAGTTTATATTTGTCAAAACTAAACAGGATAAGCAAATTTAGAAATGTATCCATTTCACTTGTGTAATGTCTAATCCTGAAACATTTTGATGTGTTCCAGGAAAAATAAAAGATCGTAGGTAAAACTCAGATAAAAGAGGGTGAGAATTGACTCCATGGAGAAGAAAGACACTCAATCTATATTTTGGACCACAAAATTAGGACAGAATTATTTCATTTTCTAAAAGAAATAATTTAAAATTGAAATCAGAATTGGGTAACATAGACACCCCCATGTTTATATCCAAACACAGGTTTCTTTTTTTAAAAACTCTGATGTATTTATTTACATTTGATATTTTTCTTACTCTCTGAAATTTTTATGATCTTTAGGTCTTTTCAAATATTTGAAAGTTTAATGAATTCACATTTAGTTCTCTGTAGATTTTTTAATTAAAAAAATGTAGAATAGGAAGTTCTTTATGTAAGTATTACTGTTCTAGACTGATTACATTATAATAATAGAAAAGTGTGACCACAGATAGACTTTTTTTAGTGTAGAAAGAAAGAGAGAAAGAAAAGGAGGGCAGAGAGGAAGGAAGGAATGTAATACAGGCCTGAAAAATATTTACCAAAGTATTTGTTATATTTCTACTGATTTCTGAATTGATGTTGGGGATAAATAAAGTCGTTTTCTATGTTTTCCTTATACACCCAAATGTGTGAGGGATAATCAAGGTTAAACCTGTTTCCCAGTTGCACACAGGGTGTGTAATTGCTCAGTCGTGTCTGACTCTCTGTCACCCCATGGACTGTAGCCCACCAAGTTACTCTGTCCATGGGATTCTCCAGACAAGAATACTGGAGAAGGTTGCTATTTTCGTCTCCAGGGGATCTTCCTGATCTAGGGATCGAACCCTCATCTCCTGCGTTGGCAGATGTATTCTTTACCACTGTGCCACCTATTTCTCAGATGAAGTAGATGCAAAGTTGAGATGGACTTGGGTGGGTGTTTATCAGAATCTATCAACATCTGCCTGCTTGAAATGTGGACTTTAATTCACCTCCTAAGAAACATCACTCCCTACTCAGAATATGTGAACTCAGCCCTGACACAGTCAAGCCTGCTGTATCTGCCACATTAACCATTGATCTTACTGTATTACTTACATTTTTAAAAGTCAGAAATAATATATTGACCTTTTAACACTGTATTTTTTAAGGCACAGTGAAAAATCTTATTTTGTTTCTCTTAAAGTAATATCTCTATTTTCAATTATTTTCTAACCCACAATCTACATCATGTGCTATAATTAACTCTACTTGCAACTGAGCTCCTAATATCTTCTTAAATTTCAAGTTTTCAGATGTGACTAAGTTCTGCTACAGAGTCAAATCTGAGCAGGTGTTTAATATGGTGATCATGCTGTTGTATACATTTCTGTCAAATAAATCTGTAGTTTTTAATCTCACCTCACTCCATATTGAGATGGATTACAAGACTTCCAAGTATAAAACTCTGACAGGCAGTTTTCTGGGTGGTATGCTTGATTTTCTAGAGAAGCAACTCTTCCAACTTCACTGCAGGTTGGTTAACTCTTCTTTCTCAATTAAGATTGGTATAGTCGTAGAAGATACATGTTAAAGCAATTTTCCATAGGAAATGTATTTTTGATCTTTTCCTCTATTAGCTAAAAGCAATGTGTATATTTTAAATGTCTACTTCATATAGTTTATTATTTATTATGAAACACACTGAGATGGCAATAAACATTGTGATTTAATAGTAGAAATTGTTCTAACTTGTGAGATGGTGTCTCAAGTGCTTCTCCAGTGTATAGACACCCTGAAATTTTCTGTGAGTGGTAGGCAAAAATACTTGCTATATTTGTACATAAAAGTATATAAGGAGAAACATTGCTCAGATATAATTAAAAGATTGAGTGGAGTAAAGGTACTTGAAGTTACAGTGTACATCATTAAACACATCTGTCTCTCCCTGCAATCCCACTCCACCCTGGTTAGATATAGAAACACCCTCAAAATGTGTGCCACCCACAGAACTAGAGGCCTCTTTAAGAGAAACTACTGAGTTAAGAATTTCAAAATGAGTTGGATAACCAGCTCTCCTATGAAACAACACCAAGAAGGAAAACAAATACTAAAACCAAATAAAAATTTCCATATTCTTCCCAAGGTGTTATTCAATTGAGTCAAGGAAAAAAAAAAAAACAAAACAAAACTGTATTACTTTCTATTCAACATCTGCTATTTCCGTTTTTTTTTTTTTTTCCTTCAAAGGAATGCTTCATTAGTATATGAGAAAGGCCTATGATCAACAGAATTATAGCAAATGTCAGAGTAGAACATTTGCCCTTGCTCTGACATCTCATGCTGGAAATTCATTTTTAATGAGGGTTTTTCTGGTAAGGGAATTTGAATCTTTTTTTTTTTTCTAAAAAAGAAAATGTGTGGGTGAAAATATTCTTTAGAAGATCAGAAGACATCTTATTAATTGGGAAAACTAAATAGTTGATGTATTATTCATTCTAGCCCCCCAAAAATGATAGTTATTTACTAATTACTGTGGTAGTCGCTGAGAAGTGGGGGTGGCAGGTTAAAAGCAATATTTAAGAAATTAAATTAAACTTTTTATAATCTGACCCTTATGAATGCTTTTAGTATAAGCCACATGTGAAAGCATGAGTTGAGAGGAGAGACTGGTAAGAAGCAAAGGGAATTCAATCTCTAGGGAAGCATTAACTCCTCCCTTCCCCTCCTACACACCCATGAACAGAGATCTCAGTAAAAGAATCCAGTAGTTCCTCCAAACTGAATTTGCAACAGTGTAAGCAAAAAACAGTTTTATGTTTTTTCTTATGACATCAGTGTTCATTATATTTAAAGTAAATAGGGACTGGAGGTAAAGGCCCTTTTGTTTTTCAAATGAATTTACATGATAGATGTTAAATTAACTCAGGAGTTCAGTCACATTATTTGTGACTCTAGGTTTAAAAAATGTTTAAACAATTAAGGGGTATCAAAAATTGCAGGAGAAGGCTCTTTAGTGTTCAGGTAAAATGATAGCTTCTCTTTCCTTGAGGATTTAATTCAAAGGGCTAGCAGGCAAGTTTTATTTCACTTGTGTGGGGAACAGAAGAGAGTGACCAAAAAAAAAAAAAAAAAAAGAGAGATGCATAAAATTTTGTTTATGTTTAGTGTCTATGCAGCCAAAAGTGGCTAAAATCTAGTCACAGGAATGGGATTTATCATTTCCACAGTCTCTCTTTTCTTTCACCTTCTAAAATCAATCATATTTTTCAACATTTCAAAATGTTTTGCACATGGGATTTTTCCTTTTTCACCTAGTTAAGGAGTAGAATCACTACAGCTTCTTTATTCGATTATCTGATAAGTGAGTGCAGTTTTCCTGAGTATTAATATATTGCGATAATAAAACACTGAAATACCTGTGTAGGTTTTTGCTATTGTGGTTGTTGTTTTGTTTTGTTTTTAAGTGAGAGTGTCTCCACCTCAACTCAAATGGAACAAGAAAGTTTTCAAGTGAGACAAAAATCCCATTGTTAATACTGATCAGTACAGGGTAGGCAGTGAGGAGGAAAAAATGAGGCGTCCATGGAATACAAATGAAATGAGCAGGTTGGCTGTTGAGTGTTGCAGGATATGAAGTTATTAGTTATTTGCTTTCAGCAAAGGCATAGCACACAGCTTCTTACTGAATAAATAAATAAGCAGATCTGTCCTAAGCAAACAAAGTGAAGAAACTGCGCAGTATTGTTTAAAGGATTATTTTACTTCTGACTCAGGCAAAGTAGATTCATCGTTTCCCTTTGTTACCACTGAAAAGAATGTTGCACCTCAGATTAATTTTACTAAAATCCGTATGTTTTAGGAAGGGGACTTTTTTTCTTTCTTTCTTTTCTTTTTTTAAAAATGTTTTTAAAGAGTTTGAAACTGATAAGGATAGGGAACAGAAGTGCTGAAGCCTAGAATTAAAGCTCCTTAAAAAGCTTTATTATTATAATGGCAAAACCAAGTGTTTGGAGGATGGTGACTCAAAAACTACAGAGCATTCTGCTTTTCAAGGGCACAGATTTCTCCAGATTGCAAGAGTTAGGAAAGACTTCAATTGTTTTCTCCCCTATTCTGTATTGTTTCAAGTGTTAAGTATCATTTGGTCTAGTCTATGCCCTCCATTTTCTTCTTTTGTGATGTGGGGGTGGTGTTAGAATTATTTGCCAGGTTTCATTTCACTGTCTTGGCTACAGAAGCAGCTGTCACCTTATGGGAGAGATTAGAAAATGCCTTGTTTATTAGTTACCCATTAGTATTTTTATTTACAAGTGATTTATGTAGAAAATTTAAGTCTTCCCCATTTTCCTCTGGAAGTATTCAAAGAATAAGTCTCCTTGAAAATCAATTAACAAAAATTCATTTTCTCATTTCTACCATACCAATGAGAAGGGAAAATAACATCAAATTGTCCAGCCTTGAATCTTCTTAAATTACAGATCCAAGTTGAAAATGGTTTGACTAGAGGACTTAAATGGCAAATGTAATTAGTCTCTTGCTTGTTTTTTCAAAGGTGATGTATAACTTTAGTAACTTAAAGCACCTAATGTCCCTCAAATACCTCAAATATCTAATAGAATATTATAAAGCACTCTCTGCAGCATAAAAATAATGTTCACTACAACAAGCCATATTCTCACACAATTTTAACTTTATTATCTCAAAGTTTAGAAATTAGCAGTAATAATTTGCTGATGATTCATAAGAAAAAACCCCACTAGTTAGTTTTTAACTTAAATTTTTAAGCAAGTGTAATTCTCATTGTATAACTTTGTGGAAATAGCATCTGATGGTTTTTGATATAATCACATTGTTTGGTAGTCTTGCTTTGACATATTAAAGAGTTACTGCCAATTTAATAATGCTGTGAAACCTATTTAAATTTCCTTAAGCGAAAATAAACACACTTAAGGGAAATAATAAAACTAAATTTGAGTGAATCAAGCTAAATGTGGTCATCTATTTCTTAGACTGTCAACATGAGTTTGTAGGCGTTGGCCATTGTCTGTAACCCAGCACAGCTAATTTGGTTTTAGAGACACAATTTTAGATATAGATATATATTTTTTTCTTTACTCTCAAATCCAATCATTTTTGAAACAATTTCAGGTCTCATATTTCTTGCATTGTTTCTTTTATATTTACCCATTTATTCAACAAGATTTTGAGAATTGCCTAGGTGACAGTCATTTTGTCTTGTAAAACAAATTACATATTTTTTGAGAATTAGTGATATGTATTCCTGATAACTGATGCCTGTTTATCTTTGTAAAAAACTTCTCTACCATAAATATAAAAAAATCTACAAAGTCTTCTGTACTTCTTTTGGGCTGGAAAGAGATTTATTTATTCACTTATAATACTTTTCTACTGCTATTTTCTTTTCATCAAATCCTGTGTCCGTTTTCATTCCTTCTAGAAATATGTTTTCTATTATTATGGAAGACACTACCTGATGGCAGAATTTTCTACGCATTTTGCTGGATTACTTCTGATCATAGGCTATTGTAGTCTCCTAAAATTAATATGCTTATATTAGGATTTCACAGTAGGAACTCAGGGTATAAGATTGCTTTAAGAAAAAAAGACTTGCATAAATTTTCACAATGCTTTGTGACTGTTCTGGAAGCTTTCTCCCCTATGATTCTATGGTGCTAGGTGCATACATCTATTTTAGTTCTTATTACTTCGTATTATAATAAATTTCCTCAATAGACTCTAATCGCAAAGAGAACAGAAACTTTTTCTCATTATTTTATTTTCATTGCTCAGCATAACTTCTGGCACAGAGTAAAGTTTAACCTATTAATTAACAGATTAATTAATTAATTAAAGAGTCAGGGGAAATATATGCTAGATAGGCCCAGGAATCTCACAATTTTTATAAATGGTTTGGTAGAAACAGTTTCTTTGCAGATACAATTATACTAGTTTTCCATGTTCCTATATTAAACATGCATTGGTGCAGACAGTAACACTGAGAGATTTCTAAATTGTTCATTTAAAATGCTGCTGAAGAAACCATATTATAGTCCATAAAATATCTTTTGATCTTTTCTTCAAAGCATGGAAAGTTTTGCTATTTTTTTATTATTATTTTTATTCAATATATACTTCTTCTCATAATTAAGACCTCTCTTCAGATTCCCTATAGCCTAAAACTATTAAAGTATGTTGCTAGTATGGACATTAATCAAAATAAAAATTCTACAGTGTCAGCAAATATATAGTGTTTTCAAATGGCAGTAAGTTCTCACTTTTTTTTATTTTAAAAATTTAGAGATGTTTATAAAACTCCCAGAAAGAAAGTCACCAAAATTGTGAAAGCCACCACAATGCATATGACATAGGACATCTGGATTTAAACCACAAGATCACAATTTGTAGCAATATGATTGAAATTTTAGTTTCTTTGGCTAGAAAAGATATTGGTCATCACCTGCTACCTAATGGCTGTTACAATCAAATCAGTTATCATCTTTGACAGTACAAGGATGTCCAGGGAGTCAGCATTCAAGGTAGAGTTCCCACCATCACAGAGCGTGTCGTCAGACTGCAATCACAGAGTTTGATCAAAACCTTTGGGGATGAGAACTGAATACGGACGGCCAGGGTGACATGTAAAGATTGTTGGTAAAATATAGTGATTCTAAAATGCCCTTTGGAGAAAGAAAAGACAGCCCTTTGAGAATCATTGCAAAAGCTAGATGGAAAAAGAAGAAAGGAGCATATAGACTGCTATTACTTTGGGGTGTTCAAACATTATACATTTAGTATTACATGCTAGATTTTAAATGCACCAAATTTACATATCAAGTGCAGCAGGTTTGACCACAAAGACTAAGATAGCTTAATTAAAATATGAAGATTACAGAAGGCAGCAGCAAGTAGAGAACCTGCCTTAGATTAACAAGCATGTGGTTGCCTTCGCTAATCAGCCTTGCACCCATAGGCAGCTGCAAATTGAAGGAGAGCAGCATTTCACATCTTAATAAATCACTGGTGACTCACTTGGCCAGATGTGGGTTTGAGATCCTCCACCTTTCACAGCTTATACAGTAGAGAAAGAATTGTATCTTTTATGGTAACTCAAGCTTTAAATTAGTAAAAGACCCATTACGAGCACTAAATCCTCAATATGCAAGTTTTTTTTTTTTTTAATAATCTAAGTTGCAAACTTCATGAATCCATATTTACATTTCAGAGCAAATTATTTTCCCAGAAAAGTGTCATGCTTAACTTTAGGAAGCAGAGAAGTTTAGGTCAACAGGTGAAACACCTGTACAACTATTATGGGAATATTTCCTGCTACTATTTATATTTTAAGACATTACATCTTATAGGTCATCAGCACTCTTTAGTATTTTAACTGTTCAAATTTTGTTTCATGCTGTTTTCAGAACACTAGGGAATCTTGATTGGCTGGGAAATAAGTTAATTTTCCATTCTAGTGGAATGTTTTACTATAATAGTTTCAACAGGAACATTTTCCCTTTTACCTTTATCATTACTGTTAAAACACAATGGCAAAAACAGGACAATGATTGATATTATACAACTATCTTTGAACAGTTTCTCGAATTAACAAATGGATACCCACAATATATCATTTAGATTCACAAAATAAATTGTTATGGATATATTAAATTACAAAATAAGTCCATCTTATATTTATTTTTCACTCTAATTGCCAGACATTAAAACATTAAGAAGTATGAAAATACAATTATCAAAATCTGAATAGAATTACAATTTTTATTTTTGTATAAGTATCAGTCCATTGCAAAGCTTTATAGATTTATTGGCCATAAATAGTGGGATATGTTAAGCAGATTTTAAAAAAAGACTCATGTTTTATAAACCTCTATGGAATTTAAAAAATCTGTCCAGTTGTATTCCCTCAAAAAATGCTGTGTTTCAAATGTATTTAGCAGCATTTTCAAATGTGAATTCAATAAACGTGGAAAGCCACTTAGACTCCTGCTAAATTGAGTCTATCAGAAAGTGGTTCAAATATCACTAATTGTTTTATAAGAATAATCATATTGTAGCTTTAAACAAACTTAAGCTTCAGTCTACTTTAAGACTGGAGTGCCAGGATGAAAATAAAGACCCTTCGGCTGAAATAGAGACTATTGAGTTACATTTAACAAGATGCAGGATGTGGCACTTGAGGGATCTAACACTGGCCGGCTGTGTGCCACCCCAGCAGCTAGATCAGGTTTCCTTTGCCTCAAACGATTTCAGAATAATTTCATAAAAATTACATGACTGACACTATAGCTTTCTTCCCATTCCTATGTATTTAAATGTTAATATCTTCATAATGCAGTGGAATCCTTTAAAAATACCAGAAAAGAAAGTGAAATAAGACAGCAGTTTCACTTTGGTGAATTTTATTGTACAAATTAAGATGACCTTTTATTTACTCTAAAGGTTTTCCCAAATTGCTCTTACTTTTCTTTTCTTTTCTTTTTTTTTTTTTGGTGTGTGTTTTCATTAAATGCACTTTGGGTTACTTACCATAGCCCTTTCTGTCAGCTGTAAATATTGAGTGACTGGGTACTATAAAAAAATATGGGTAAGGTATCTTTTTTCTATATACATTATCATTATAGTAAGTGTCCCCTTCCCTAGTTCATTCTATCTCTAATTTGGTTATTCTCCTCTTTAAATTCAATTCTCTAGAAAATCTTGCAAAATAAATTATTTTAACTCTAGTCATTCCAACACTCATTATGCATTATGAGCTAAATCTTTATACATATGCATTGTGTTTGGGCATGTTTTTATGTATTCATTCTGTCAGTGTAGTGCACATATCATGAATATATTTGTCTTCAATAGCACTTTAATTATAGGACATCTTCAATGGTGATGGTCATATGGATTACTTCCTGTGAAGTTCCTAGGGCAATTTCTTTCCCACAATGGGTCCTCAATAAATGTAAGTGAATGACTTCCTGACTATTGTTATGGATCCTGGGAGATGCAGGATGGGGTTGGCAGCAAGAGACAAAGCTGGCTGTCAAAACTGTTATATTCAGATGAACAGCAAAATGTTGAAAGAGATATTAAAGTTTTCAGAAGCACTCTGCCTATTCTGTCAAAAACTGATTGAAAGAACTGTGTGTATCCTGAACTCAGGAAGATTAGTTTGAAAAACAAATCCCAGATTTCAAGAAACTAGTCAATGACTAATTTACTTTAGTAATAAAGAAAAAAAAAAGGTAAAAAATATGATGGTTTAAAATTACATTTAACTGAAGGGATTTACTATGTCCTAGTGTGGGATATGCAGAAATGTATTTTGTAGTTGAGTGATGAAATACCTTAAATAATAGAATTTCATTAGGTATGGGTTTGACACAAATGGCTTTCGTCTTGCCCAGCTCTCCCCATAAACTAAATGTCATGTGTTATAACATTTAAGAAGTAAGTATTCTTATGGTGCAAGTAGATGTGGGGAAAATGTGTCACCCTTTTCCTGGGAGATCTGTGGGGCTGCTGGTGGGGGACGCAGGTTTCCTTTCAATTGTTCTATACTAAGAAGTACCACTATCAAAGAATAAGGCTATATATCTAAGGAGGGTCATAAAACAGTGAGACAGTGAGGAGTTTGAAGTTAAGTGAACACGTTTTCCACCAAGATTTTAAAGCATTTTAGCCTAATGATTTTTATATATGCATGTATGCAAGTATATATGTAAACCTGTGTCTATATGTGTTTATACATGATTATATATATATATATATCTATATATTTACACACACACACACATATATATACACATATATACACATATACATGCCAAATATAATTCAACAAAAATTGATTGAATTTCTGTGTCAGTCATTCTGTGCTAAAATTGTAAAAATTCAAAGACAAATGAATACAACCCTACCATGATGGATTCACAATTGAGTTGGAGAGGCAATGTAAAACTAGGTGCTTAGAAATACATACCAACAATCTCCTAGATGCCATTCAATTATAAATGTTAAACTATATACAAAAGATAATTAATCGCATTTTTAAAAAGTACTTAGGTATTCTTTAAAAAGTGCTTAGGTACATTTAAAAGAGTACTTAGGTGTTTTTAGGTACTGAGGTATTTTTTCAATAATGTGTAATAAAATATTTTTCTTTTTTCTTGAATGATACAAATTCATGTGTGATTTCTGCATTTTAAGTACAAGTAAAACAGTTATCTTTCACCTATATCCTTATCCTGAAAAATTACTGCTCTCAGATTTTAGTCTTGGGAAAAGTGATAATGGGCATTTTCAGAAATCAGACTCAGGATCTAGAAACTTGCAGGTTTCTGATTAGTGCATTTTAAATGGGTCTAAAGGTAAATACCATCACCTGAGTCTCATTATAAGAATTGGATACTATGTATATTTAATATTCTAAAAATAATGTTCAAGTTCTAAACAGTATGCTTGATAAAACTAATGGGATAGTGGCCTATACAACTTCATTCAATTTTAAATATAAAAATTTATTTTCTTGGTGACTAATAATTGCATTTTAAAATTGTTTTTGTTTTTCTTCTGTTTTATTTAGTATTTACTGGAGATGAAAAACCACTTTTCAGACTTACATTTTGTTATATATACCTGGAAAGAATCTAGAATGAACTGAAAAACAGAGATGAATTCTGTAACACCTTCTCATTGATCCTGTTAATTTTTGAAATGAGTCTTGCACATTGCTCAGTGGTTCACATAGAAATGATAACAAAAGACTCCAATATTTAGCCACTTCATGTAATGGGGTGTGTGTGTGTGTGTGTGTGTGTGTGTGTGTATAGTGGGGGAGCTGTGTGTAAGCTCAAGTTTGACCCAAGTACCTGGATTATTTTTTTAAATAGCAAGTAAGGAGGCAGTACAGTGTGATGAGAGAAACCTGGCCTGAGTCCCATTATCAGCTTGGGCACTAATGAGTTATGTGTTATTAGATAACGAACTTCTTGGGGCCTCAATGCTTCCTCTATAAATGAGTTAACCAAATAAGATGTATTCCACTTTTGGTTCCAGCTAGTGCTGAAAATACTGTATTCTGTAGTGTATTTCCAAGCCATAGTCTGAAGTCTATCACTCAACATTTTAGCAATATTTGATTATTTTAGTTAAGAATAAAAATTTGATAATTCATACTATTCCATGCATAACTGTAATATCAGTTGGGGAATAGGAAATCTAATATATTATATTGTGTCATGAAAATATTTATGATAGTTCAAATGTCAAATTATTGCTTTATTAAATAAAACCTAGTTATAAAGCATCTCCTATACTAGTTTCTGAAGTAGGTATTTGGGATGAAAGTCATTTGTGTGGGTCTGATGTTAAATGTAGTTGGCATGATGTAGAACAATTTAGCTGAGGTTAAGGTTTCTGGAGAGTGTTTACTGTTTCTATCATTTGGGGAGGAAAAGTTAAATATCTTCTTCAGAGAGGGTTAAAAGAGACGGTAGTGCACAAGTTAAATTTATATTCCTCTCATTGGTTTATATTAAGATATGCATTTCATAGAAGGGAAAACACAAATAATGGTAATAATTTTAATTCCACTTATTTTAATGGCTATCTATCAATCATTTACAGATACGGAAATAGTTGCTATGGGGAAGAAAGGAAATGAATTAGATGTGATTCCTGCCCTTGAGGAGGTCCCAGTCTAGTAGGGATAGTTGCAACAAAAGAAGATACAAACACAAAATGCGAATTGTTCAGATGGAGCAGATGACAGGCATTTAGCCCAGCTGGGATTTTATAGAGGCTTCCTGTGGGAGATGGTGCCTGAGCCAGGTCTTAAATGATGAGTAAGAGCAGGTGAAGAAAGATGAGGTGGTCCTGCTAGGACTTCAAGCAAAGTACAAAGCCACAAAATAGGAGAACATGTGTGAGTGCAGGAAATGGGAGCAATTTTGCCATTAACAGGGTATAAATTGCAAAGAGAAGAGAAAGGAGAAATCAGCAGGGGCCAACCAAAGAAATGTCTACATAGCCTTGCTTGTAACTCTAATATAGGTGTTGAAAAGACACAGAAGACATCCAAGAGGAGAAAGCCATTGAGAAAATATTTTCTTTTTAGATAAATGAGCCTTGTTGCAGTGTGACTACTGTAATGACGAGCAACAAGCCTGAAGGTAAGAAGGCCAAGTAGGTTTCTCTTGATCAATCTAGGGCAGAGGGGACAAGGCAGCTAATCATGGCAGTAGATTATGCAAAGCAGAGAGAAATCAAATAGAAATATGAAGGAGGCATGCTAGTCCTGATGAAATATTTGACAGAGAGGATGGTAAAATAGAATTTTAAATTTCTTGTGCTATTATTACAATATTGTAAATGTTGCATTGTACACCATGCAATTATTTACAGTAATTCTCATGCTATTGGCAAGAATGAATAGAGTTATTAATTGAAATCAACAAGGAAAGGTGAGCAGATATGCTTGAACAAAGAGAACAGAGTTCAATTGTGAACTTACTGGTTTTAAGAAGATTACAAAGTATATATTTTAGGTTCATATAAGCAGTTTAGTAAATTAGTTGAAAGCTCAAATATAAAAGATTGGAGTCTATCTAGGGATTAGGGTCAATACAGAGAGAAAAAGTGGGCCAAGGACAGACTTCTGGATGACCTTAAGGAACAGGCATAAGAGGGGAGCCCCAAACAGGGGATATGACGGCTAAGCATGGAAGGATAGGAAAAGCAGCATCATGGACATCTAGGCAGAAACTTAACTAAGTCAGCCAAATGTGGGAGAGGGATGTGGAAGCTGTCCTATGCAAATTCTATTTGAAGAGGTGGTTTGAAAATCATTCTTAGTCCCTACAAGAACTGAGTCAGAGGTGGGAACAGAAGCCGGATTGCAGTGGGTTTTGTGAAAATTAACTACGAGAGAATTAATAGTTATCTGATTTTGGTTAATCAGCTTTCTGCCTTTCTCAAATATGAAATGGCACATAAAAATTCTTTACCTTCCTAGTATCTTGAATTCACAATGAGATTTGAAACATCTACTCTGAAAGTGGAAACAATTTAAAACACATAACAGTTTTCATTTATCATCACTGCCCTGGGGAATTTGATTTTCTTTTTTCCAAATGACTTGATTTAATTTATCTTTTTTAAAAAAATTTTCCTCCAAGTGTTATTACAGGCTCCTCATAGAAGTTGATTCACTGATTACAGTGTAATATTATGCCTTTAGTTTTTATGGTAGGATGATATAACAAATGATCTCAGGAGGAATACTCTTCCAATGTCTGCAAAACCACTATTCATTATACCAGTCAACATCTCAAATAATGATACACATGATAAATTCCTCCAAGAATTTAATGCCGGGAAGCTTTTCTCTGATGAAGCACTGATACATTACTTTTTTATCAGTCAATGAGAACTTATTTCTTTTTAACCTTGGTTGATGGGAATTTCAAAATGAAATTTAATGCTCACAGGTAAAAATGAAGTTTTTCTAGTTTTCCTGTTAATTCCTGGAGAGCACCTTTTCTTTTTGAGTTTTCTTATTCTGTACTGTTTTAGTCATATATATATATATATGTCTATTTACTGAAGTCCTCTTCAAATGTGATTAAAAAATTAATTAGCAACAACAATAAAATAATGGTAATAAAGAATTTGGTTAACATTTATTTCATTTTCTATTCTTTCCTTTTGAAATTCCTTTTCCCTTCCACATAAGCCCATGTTAGAAGAAAAGTATATTTTGGGTATTATTTTATTAAAGCTAAATTTCTTGAGCATTTAAGTCAACCATTTTCTTCTTTTTTCATATACTTAATTTCAAGGAAAGCAATACAACAGAACTCAATTCTAGCTTGAGGAGCATTGCCTATTAATTTACTATGCTTATGATTTTTAATTATATAATTCTTAGCCTAGAACATATGTCAGTGGTGATTTTTTTTCAAGACATTTAGCTGCATTTAGGACTACTTGAGATTGTAATCTATTTTGAACTGATTTTCAAAATAGTATTCTCTTTTAATAGAATACTTTCAGTATGTAGCCCTTATGCTTCATTGTCCCTAAACAGCATTTTCTAAGAACAGTGTGAAGACTGGTAGGTGCAAATAATGAATATAAATTATTAAATAAGAAATACCAGCTATGGACTTTTACAGTTTTGAGTGTAGGCAGGAGAATTGTAGAAGTAGATTTGATATTAAAATTAGCAAAATCTGCTTTTTTTTATAAGTCCCCAAATATTCTTTACAAGATAAATCCCTTCCCATCCTCATGACCCATCTCAAATGTCACTTTATCTCTTAGCCCTTCCTTAAAATTCTACACAGTTATCAGTGCCCATTTTTGGATTCCTGACGTTCCATTCTTAACAATTATAATGGAATCTCAAAATACACTGTAATGATTTGTTTAAAGTTCAGCTTCCTTCCTCTCTTCACAGAGAGGAATTATACCTTCTTTGCTTCATACCCTAAGCAGTGAGTAAAGGGCACTTAGGAAAGCCTGGTTTTGAAACCTAAAATATATGAATGAAGGATGGAGGGAAGGAGGCAGAAAACTGGAGAATAATGAGGCATTGCTCTAGAATTTAAATGTCACTTTCTAGATAGTCAAGATAATTACAGAATTGGTGACAACATTTCTACTGATGACATGAGGTAGCAAGAATAAGAGTCCTAGTAAGAATTTGAAAATGTTGGAAAATAAACTGTCTCTTTTGAAGTCGAAGTTAAATCAACACAGTGACCTGGAGTTGCGACGCAAAATGACTGCTAAGACATCACCTGACTCTCAGAACCAAAAAGCTTGAATTGAACCTGCCCGACAGTATGAGCAGAGTGAGCGTAGAAAGGCACACCTCACAAGGAAGGAGAATGGCCGTGAAGGCACAGAGGAAAAAGACTCCAAGCCAGCTCGTGGCAGTGTTCAGCTCTCAGACTGCACACTGGACTTCCATTATTTGAAAAGGGGAGATCGTACCAACACTATCACGAAAACACATGCATCCATCTACGCCCCCAACATGATGTGCTTCAACAACAAACTGTCTTTCCTTTCTCTGGTTTCAAGCAACATGCTTACAAGGAGAGAATGTGATTGGCATGATAATATGAGCATTATGGGTGTTGTGAGACTTAAGTTTCTTTTTGTAACTTGACAATAAATATTATGATTTTGGTTTATAAATATTTTGGTTATAAATATTGGTTTTTGATTGTGCACAATAAGCCAGATGCCCTTATCACCACCTGACATTGTATACATTTTAATTACAAGGATTTTGATTGTCTTCCTCCTTTTAGAAGATAATCTCCAGGTCTAGTATGCTTTGTTCTCTATTTCTAACACCAGGAATAGTACCTGGTACATGGTAAGTGTTATTAATTGTTTATTAAGTGAATGAATTTATAACACACCCAGAAGTATAGCTATGAAAAACTAATGCTCAGAAACAAATATATTTTTTTCAGCACCATATAGAAAACATTCAATGTTTTTTAATAGGGCTGACAAGATCGTGGTGTCAGTTTTTTTAAGTATATTATTATTACTACTACTTTATACCTACAGATGAACTATTAACATTAATATTCATTGAGCAAATACTTACTGATGATGATCCTTTTTCCCCTTTGTTTAAAAATGATGCAGGTAGTAAAATATAATTTACCTTCAGATTTTCTAATAGATATAAGAGCAGTTTGAAAAGTAGCTCTCTCTCTTAAGAATTTAAGAATTTATGGAAATATATTATATGGGCAATTTTTTGTGAGAAGAAAATATCACAACAGAAGACTAAATTCAAGTTATGCCACTGAGAATAAGAAAGAAATTGTGTAATAGCCATTGCCTCTGAGTCATGTTAGGCAGAATGACAAATGGACGATAATACACATAATGACATGGCAGTCTTTGGCTTTGCACAGAGGCCCATAAATATTTTGCACATGCTTGGAATACATGGACGTCCAGTTGACAGACTCTCCAAGAAAATTCTAAAATTAGATACTGGATCTAAATTGGTATTAGGAATTTAATAAAAAGGGAGGTCCTCAGAGGCTTTTAGGTCATCACACAAAGTGGTCTTCACTGTGTTTTATTTGGAAAAATAGAGTACAAAGAACTGAACATTAAGGCTTCCCCCCCATATTGCAATCAGTTTGAATAGCAGCAGATATGTGATTCATGTTAATTGTGCCAAAACAGCAGCAGCATGAATACTAAATTATTCACCATGTTCACAAACTGTCAAATGGGGCGAATAGCCAACTATTCAAAATAATTGCAAAAAGATTGGCACAGCTGTAACGTGCTTTCAATGTGTATTCTCTATCCTCCTGAAACCAATATTCCATGTAGTGAAACGAATGCTGCTCTTTGATAGACTCAGAGGAGAATTTAGATTTCATTCATAAGTACTTCAAGCAAAAATTAATTATTTGTACTATAATTCTCTCCTCTCTAATAACTTAAAAACACCAAAATATGTCCAGATAAGGAGAAGTTAGCAATAAAAAAAAAACACTCAAATATATGTTGATCGTGTGTTGAGAAGTGCTTTGTCTCCTGTCATTAAAAGGGAACAAAGTTGTTTCTAAATTGCAGGCATATTTTTATGATAATAAACACACATAAAAAATTTAAGTATGTAAGAAATTTAGCTTCCATTTAAAAGTTTGTGTTATAATAATAGTGCTTGCTAGCTCTACCATGTTCTACAGTGTTTAAATACAATTCTTTTTTAAAAGATAAGGGAGAGAACGAGGGGGAGCCAAGGAGGGAAAGAGAAGGGAGGGAGAGAGGGAAGAATGAAGAAATCCAACAAGGCAAGGTTTAAAATCTTTCCTTTTAAATATCTTCCTCTGGATGCTTAGATGTCCCTTTAACTTTTTCAAGCACTCCTTCTTCTGCCAGTAAGAATAGATTTATGAATAAATTCACACCTAATTGTACTATTTTGCATAAAGCTTCTAATTTCCATACCTACTCATCATCAGTTACTATTATTTAATAGAAATAACATATTTCCCATTCATATGGGCTATGCAAATAGCTTAACATTAAAATACTAAACTATTTAAAAATTATTTTTATAAAGAACTTTTGAAATGTGCTGAAGATTTTATAGCCCCATTCTGGTTAATAATGAAGAAATATTTGATTGGCGATTAGTATTTCTTTATGATGGAAAATGAAGAAAGAGGGATTATTGTACAGTAAATTTTCTTGATAGATCTCAAATGGAATTTAAACTTAATCTTAGAGAAATGTTAATAATGAAAAATATTATTTTCTACAAACTAATATGATACGATTATGTTTTTATCTCTAAAATAAAAAAATGACACAGGCAAATTTACCCTAATACCAAATCTGAGATTTAAATATATAAAATATTGACATATTTTTATTAAAGTTGTCTCCATTTATGCATACAATTATTATTAAGGATGTTTGTGCCATGCTATAGTAATAATTGTACCTTTCAGAAGAGTATTATATCTCTACTTTATCCCAGTGTGAATACATTGAGATAATGGTAATTCATTAAATAAGCTCAGATACTTGTACATTTATTTATGAACTTGCAAAATATAATACAGATATTTTTCCTATATCAGGTTAGGAAAAAGCATTTTTCTCATGCAATGTTAATTTACTGAATTTAATATTTATATCAAAATATCCAGTTGTCATTTAATATATAATTTTTACTTAAATTTTTTTCTGAAATGTATTTTTAAAATAGAGACGTAGATAAACTGTGTATTTGGGAATACCAATAGGAAAAATATTTTCAAAAATAAAACTGAAATATGGTTTCTAATTATTAGCTGCCTCTTCCTCTGGGAGGATTACAATTGACCTTAAGCTTAGTCATATGATTTGTTTTGACAATGAAAAATGAACAATGCTGCTGTAACCTCTGAGCAGAACTTTTAGAACCATCTTATAGTTCTCCCAGGTTTCTTTCTCTCTATTATGTTTCAGAGGAAGGTACTCCTTCAATTTGTAGCCCAAGTGAAGACTTGGATCAGAGACAGAGGAAACTTGCAAAAAGGTATAATGTGAGCAAGCAATAAATCTTGAGATTTGGTGCTGTGTCTACAGAAGCATTCTTAAGCCTAAGATGACTGACATACTGTTGCTTGCCATCCTACCCTGAGGACCATCTTGTCGTTCTTAAGGCCTACTCTTAAGTTATTCCATTCAAAATCCCCACAATTTGAAACATTCGTGGTATGATTCCCTGATCTGCAGATTTAAGATCTTTGCTCATCACTGAGAAGATTTTCTAATATTGAGTAGAAAATTAAAGTTGCTTTATCATAGAAGAAGAGTTGTGTCAACAAGTAAGTTATATCTACTACTTCAATCTAGAATGCTAAATAAAGAGAATTAGTATTCTTAGACCTGTTAAACGTTTGTATGGGATTATATGATCATGCCTTCTGCATTCAAATGAGTTAAGGATTATTATTAATAATCAATAGTTCTCTTGCTTCCCAATCCAAACTGATGCATACCAGAGATAAAATAGTCTAGGAAAAATTGCTTAACTTAAGGAGAGGAAGTCATTTAACATTTTATAAACTTCAGACTATATAATTTGTAGATATTTTTAGAAATATCCAATTGATATTGAAAACTTCAAATCTACTAATTATTTTGTGGCCTTAATGAAATCATTCAATTTGAATTTACAGTCATCACTTGAAAGTGAAAGTGAAAGTGATTCAGTCACGTCCAACTCTTTGGGACCCCATGGACTGTAGCCTGCCAAGCTCCTCTGTCCATGGAATTCTTATGGCAAGAACATTGGAGTGTGTAGCTGTTCCTTTCTCCAGGCAATCTTTCCAACCCAAGGACTGAACCCAGGTCTCCTGCAATGCAGGCATATTCTTCACCATCTGAGCCACCAAGGAAGCCCAAAACTAACCAGTTGGCCTTCATTAAATCATGGAGATGAATTTAATTTAATTTCTTAAAAAGAAATAAGATAAAATTAAAAATAAATGAAGCATTGGTGTGTTTAGAGATTCAAATAGCATATAGTAATATAATATAGAATATAGTATATAGTAATATAATTGCCACATTTAGTATGATCTCAATTTCCTGTAATTTAGTCCTTTAATTTTTCATAACTTAGAAGAACCAACTTTAAAAGATGAAGAAATACTACATTTTATATTTGCTCTTCACCCACCTATTTTCAATTTTGTCATGCCTCCTTTTCCTAGGATTCTAACAGTTAATGTCCTAATCAAAATAAGACACAGATTTTGAACTTTTATTTACAAAAGAACTATTTTTTTTAAAATGGTGATATAGAGGACCTACGAACACTCAGTGCTCCACTCAAAAAGACTGACTCTACATAATCAGTTCCCTTTGGGCTCTACTAGAGGCTCACACTAATAACAGAAAACTGCCACGCCACTGAGGGTGATATTTGATTATCTTCAGTGGAAACTAGAAGAACCTTTGCTAAAGATAAACATCTTTCTTGCCTCTAAGAATCCTATATTCTCATCTACTTCCTAATAAAATGAATTAATATGTAGGGCCTGGCAAGGGATAAGAAGTCTTTTCTGATGTCTGTTGAAGGTCCCTAAAACGAGTCATCAGTGTGGTTTAAAGAGTGTGAATTTTGTGAATATATGTTGAATATGTATAGAGATACTATGAAAGATCAAAGCACAATAACCATAGTTCACACAGAAACACACAAAGAACCAGTCAGAACTTCCTTCATCATGCATGTCCATAGTACAAAACTTGGCCATGATGATATGATTTTCTTCAGTGTTACTTACTAATACAATCTAGTCATTTCTGTCAAAATTCATTTTTATATTACTGAGAGTCTTCTCAAGATAACAAGATATATGCCAAGAAAAAGAACTATAGGCTATTGATTCTGATACTTAAGTTCTATATAGTTCAATGATAAAGAGATAAAAAAATTAAACTGAGATATGTAAAGGGAGTTAGACTTCAAGTCTTGTACCTGTGACACTGGATATAACCTCTAAACTATGACTATCACATCATATTTCCATGCATTCTTACACTTATAGATCAAGTAGAAGGACATATCACCAATAATAAATACTACAATGCAAATTAGGTTACCAAGACTTCTCTTATACACATTGAAATAAAATATGGATGTCTACACATATAAGAATAGATACAAGTAGGACAATGATTCAGTTATAATAACTGGACAGGATAGGATGTCAGGAAAAAAATTAGTCTCATATTGCCTTTGGCAATTTGGAATAACTGAGAGGGTTGTAAATGACAATTGCTGACAAAGCAACATGGAAGTAATTAGTTTTACTTTTATTTCAAAATTTAATATGAACTGTGAGCACAGGATAGATTTTTCCAAAGAACAATGTAAAATTTTTATATAACAGCCATTTTTGATACATTGCATTACATTCAGTATAGAGAGGTTTATTGGCTCTAAATTAATATTTTCAGCCTTATTCATTTATCCATTAAATCCTTCTTTAACTACATAATACCTACCATGTGTGACACCTGTGCTAGGGTCATGATTTTCAAATTGGCTGTGTACTGGCATCAGCGGAGTGAATTGTTCAACATATAAATATGTAGAAGTTACTCCAAACTGTCTGATTCAGGATTCAAAGGAGTGGAGCATAATCCTCTGTGCTTTCAACACAGTTTTCAGATGATTCTTATGCCAGAAATAGACAATAAAATAAATTGAAAATGTTTCTGAAAATAAGATACTATCATAACAAAATCTTTACACACTATGAAATAAATATTTCAGAGCAGACTCACCAGGACCATCTAGGAAGCAGATGTACTGTGGTAAGAGATTTGCACCTTCATTAAGGTAGAGATGTAAAGACAGGGAAGGGAAAATGGAATGCTAACAATAAGAAAACTGTCATACTCATAGCAAATAGGGAAAGGAGTACGTCAAGGCTGTATATTGTCACCCTGCTTCTTTAACTTATATGCAGAGTACATCATGAGAACCGCTGGGCTGGAGGAAGCACAAGCTGGAATCAAGAATGCCAGGAGAAATATCAATAAACTCAGATAAGCAGATGACACCACCCTTATTGCAGAAAGTGAAGAAGAACTAAAGGGCCTCTTGATGAAAGTGAAAGAGGAGAGTGAAAAAGTTAACTTAAAGCTCAGCATTCAGAAAACTAAGATCATGGCATCTGGTCCCATCACTTCATGGGAAATAGATGGGGAAACAGTGGAAACCGTGTCAGATTTTATTTTTCTGGGCTCAAAAATCACTGCAAATGGTGACTGCAGCCATGAAATTAAAAGATGCTTACTCCTTGGAAGGAAAGTTATGGCCAACCTAGACAGCATATTGAAAAGCAGAGACATTACCAACAAAGGTCTGTCTAGTCAAGGCTATGGTTTTTTCCAGTGGTCATGTATGGATGTGAGACTTGGCCTACAACGAAAGCTGAGCACAGAATAATTGATGATTTTGAACTGTGGTGTTGGAGAAGACTCTTGAGAGTCCCTTGGACTGCAAGGAGATCCAACCAGTCCATCCTGAAGGAGATCAGTCCTGGGTGTTCATTGGAAAGACTGATGTTGAAGCTGAAACTCCAATACTTTGGCCACCTGATGTGAAAAGCTGACTCACTTGAAAAGACCCTGATGCTGGGAAGGACTGGGGGGCAGGAGGAGAAGGGGACGACAGAGGATGAGATGGTTGGATGGTATCACCGACTCAATGGACATGGGTTTGGGTGGACTCCGGGAGTTGGTGATGGACAGGAAGGCCTGGCGTGCTGTGATTCATGGGGTCACAAAGAGTCGGACGGGATTGAACGACTGAACTGAACTGATAGCAAACAATGTTTTCGGAACTAGGGTAGGAAGAAAAACCATTAAAGAAAACTGGTTTGTCATTTTTATATACATAGGGAAATGTGTGTGTCTGTGTGTGTACACACTTGTCCAGCTAACACTGATCTGTAAACTGTTTCCTTTATTGACTGATATAGAGGTTAATGCACTGAGAGAGTTCATATGTTACTACTAGTCTGTTTCCAAATATCAAAGTATCTTCATATTTTCAAGAAAAATAAACTCATTTGATGGGATTACATATAACTCTATAACAAAACCAAAAATTTTAGTTATTTAGGTTTCAAAATTCAACTCAACAGTGTGTTTAAATATGTGTTATTCAACTGTGTGTTTAAATATGTAAGAGTTAGCCTATTAGAATATGGATTTTAAAAACCACATAGCCCAGGCTCTGAAGGGGAACACTTTATGAGAAAAGTTAAGGCTTTGCAATAAGAAACCAATAGGGGGGGAAAGATAATAAATTAACATATAGAGAATTTCAGTCATTCTGAACTTTAGGGAAGATAAGTTGATATCATAGTTTAGAATTAAAGTAAAAATCTTATCTTAACTGGACCCGGTAGTACAATTCACCAGTAGAAAATTTTGAGACTTGCATTGCATTCTTCTGTTGCAATAAATGGCCAGGTATATATAAAGCTAATTGTAAGAATGAAATTTCTTGTCAAAATAAGGATCAATATGTGAATAAAAGTACATAGCAAAGAAATATCTTAAATGGTTTAAATAGAAATATATAAAAAGTAAATGCATATATGCTAACAATAGAAAAGTTTAGCACAACTATACATATGTTCAGATGTTAATCATAAACAAAATGGATTCTAATTTTCTTCTGTACTTCTCCCCATTTTTAACACAATCACTCATTTGAAGATAACATTTACCTTCTGTTTTTCATGTTCTATTTAACATTAAATTAAAGATGACTAATACCAAAGGATAGAGGAGAACACAAAAGTGACCTATGTAAGAAGTAATACCTCTGAATCAATTATTGTTGTTTTTTCTATCTGAAGGTTTAACTCGAAATACATGGGTTCTGCATACTGATACTGTGCTACCTCGCAAATTGTAAAAATTTTTAAAATTTCAGTATTGTAGTACTAACTATATTCTCTTTATGACTGAAAGGAATTTTAGCTGATTTTTACAACCCCTCAAATTCTCCAGGTTTAATTATTTATAAAAAAAAATTGTCTGATAAATATACCAAAGAGCAAAAGGTCACTTAATCTTTTGGTCTATTTAGGTTTTAAAAAACAAGTAACATCATGATGAATGAGCATTGACACAGAGCTAAAACATTCCCATGAAAACATACACTATGAACTATACACAATCCATTAAATAAGACCAAGTCCATTCCATTTTGTCCCTTCTTAGGCAGCTGCAAGTATTGAGAAAAAGAGATTTAGGATACCTTGAGTCCCCTTTCAAGTACAACTAATGAAATAAATAATATCATTCACAGGGTAGTGGATGTGACTTCATGATTATTCATTTGTCACTCTCCAATTGAATGATGCCTTTCTTAGCACACAGACCCTTTCCCAACAACTGGTAACTACTCAACTAGAAGTTAATTGAGTCATTGGTTTCTCTTTCAATGTGTAAATATTTGGGGATTGTGAGCCATCAATACTGCATAAGGTAAGAGTCCAATTCCTATAATGAAAATGAGATGAGCTTGCTTTATATTCTACTCAGGTATATGAAATGGAACTATCAGTCATTAGAAGGAAGAAATTTTGGAAAGAAAATGATCAGGAAGTTTAGAATGAGAATGAGTGTCTTGTGGGCCTAAAAGGTAATATTTAAAAATAGTATTTATTGTGCTTAATGGAAAAGTTCCAATTATTTTTTCTGATTTATAGTCACTTATTGAACTGCTAATTTTATACTTTATCATTCTCAGATTCAGATTTAATATAACTTGTGAAAAGCATCTTCTCTCTGTAAGGAGAGATAAGCCATGAGATCTGGGTTTGTGTTCATAGTTCTGTACGATATGTATAACACATAATTAAATAATTAAACACTTTTCATATTTAACTCTGTACTTGATCTCGATATGCCGCAGGCTTTTCTTCTGGAAAAAAACAAGAATACATTGAGAGTGGTAGTAAAAATTTAAAAATCTCCGAACAACCTTATCTATTTGGAAAGAACAAGTCTACTTTTGAACGACCAGTAAGAAAGCAATGAGGCAGTTCTTTAAGGACTGCCGTTCTACTTTTAATGAAACAACCCTTTCACAACAAGCAAAGAATGAATACAGAAGAGGTGTCAGGGTTTCGCTTAAGAGAAACAGGGCCCTATTTACAAACCAGAGAGATGATTTTCAGTGACACATAGATCATGCAATTTATTCTGTGTGTTTGCCTGTACCAATCATGTGCCTTACCGTCTAAATAGAACCCTAAGGGCCTGGTGTGAACTTCCTGGATCATCTCACGGAAGGGAGGACAGACATTCTCACACCATGAGTGCTCTGGTCTGCAGAGAAACACTAGAGGAAACTGCCTCTAATGACGTGGGCACAACAGTGTAGATATCTAGGCAGCTGGAGTGGGATAACAGAGGAAAGTGTGAAGAATAAGATAACTTGCTGTCTCTTTTACAAGCAGCCACATGAAGATTAATGGGCTAATTTCTGAGAAGCACTTAAACAGTCATGGATGCCAAGTTTAAACAATATTATTTATTAGTTGGCTATGTGGTAAATTTCCCCTGAGAGCACAACTGAAAGCCATATAAAAATGTATCTTCTTATTCAACTCCAATATACATATTGTATATAAGGTAGATTTTAATTGCACAAGAGCATTTAGAGAGATAGTAAATCACCTTGAAGTAAGTCTAAGGGTGAAATGATGTCTTTCCAAATATTTAAGAATGTTCAGCATCCCAGGGGTAGCAAATTAGAAATTAACTCTTGAATGATACATTCTGTTGTCTCTATCCCTAGAGAACAGGATTCAGGACAGGGAACATAAATTCAGAATGGTGCTGTTGGGAACAGGAAAGGTGTCAGAAATCACACATTTTGCCATGGACTCCCCTATAAGAAAGTCTTTAAGGAAAATGTCTTTAAATGGACAAGCTGAGCTCATAAAGCTTTACAGAAAACAGGGGCTCGGAGAACTCAGACTTGAAAATATTCCATATAATTTTTGAAGCACTTAAAAAAATTTGTCTACAATAAAGTTCTAAGGCATAGCTCACAAGAATAAAACTTCATACAGTAAATAGCACATCAAGAAATGTTTCAGTGTAGCTTGTTGCCCATTAAAGTAACCAAGATTATTATTTAAAATAAGTGTGACTTTTAAAGTGCCACCCAAGAGTTGAGCTAAGATTTACAGTCAATATCATGGTGGTGATATCATTTTCCAATTAAAAAGCAAAGACTCATACCCTCAGAATCATTCTGCATAGTATATTTATAACTATGTTCTGTAATAAATATCTGATACTCTCTCCACAGTAACCAAAATTTGAAGCTAAAAAAAAGCAAGGTGATTTTGGCATAAGGTTCTTAAAAGCATCTAGTACAAATTACATATCATTCTATCTGTAATGACTGTGGCATTTGGGAAATGAAGATTTATTGTCAGTTATCAATGCCTATAATTATAGAGATGTTATTAAAAACCCTCCCTGCATTAAATATGCCTTACAGATTCAACTCATTATTTGTTTAATGCCTGAGGTTTATACTTCCTAGGACAGAAAGGCAATGGAAATGAGAGCAGCTATCCTGTACAAGGTTAATTTGTGAATGATAAATGAATGCTTTAAAATGAACTACATAGGTTACAATTTAGACAGGACTTGGCAGAAAACCAGTTTTCTCTGTTCAGCTGGGGTTTTATTTTATTTCTTTAAAGAGAAGATTCAATAGTACAGAAGAAAATACAAATGATTGCTGGGCAAAGTTTTTCTCAAGAGACATTAAAGAGTTCATTCAAGGTATTTTTGATCTCCAAGCAAGCAAATTTTGTGATTCTAACTTGGACATTCCATCATTTATTTGCTACCTTCTTTACTGAAACAACAGCAAAACTAAAAATATATTTTTGCTTTTAATAAATGCATCTCTTTGGTGGTTGAAAAAACAAAATTCATTTTAATGAAACAGCTGAATGGAAAAGTCATTGTATCTATCCCCTCAATTTCTTCAATTAAACTCTGTTAAATCAAAGCCATTTCATTATTAAATTAATTTTATATTGAAAACAGGACTCCTGTAGTCATAAGTGTTTTTCCAATAACTCTGAGTAAGCATACTCACATGCATTCTATTTAAAGGTATTTAAAGCCCTAGTACCTAGGGGAGTGGGTTATTTCTTTAATGAGTAGGACCACCTGTGTGGTATAATTTGAATGGAATGGAAAGACCCTGATTCTGCAAAGTAATTCTATCACCAGACTGCAAAAGAAATTTGCCCTTCTTCTCGGCTTGAAATTCTCATCACTGAGTAATTTCCTATTCCTTAGCTACTGGGGGCTAGTAGGTGATGTTTAGGAGGGATGGCAGTTGAAAGCTCATCTGGAATTTGTACGAAAAGAGAACAGATAATGAGACGCAGAGAAAAAAATCAATTAAATGTCACTTTAATACTTTGAGAAGACCTTCTGCTCTACCTATGTAGAGGACAAGATACAGCTGAGGTTGTTGGGGTGCAGAGAGATAGCAGCATAGATGTGTTCTAGAACAGGGTGATGAAGACACCAGAGTACAATGGGCTAGCTTCTGAGTACACTGACCTGGCTGTTCAGTTCAGTTCAGTTGCTCAGCGGTGTCTGACTCTTTGTGACCCCCATGGGCTGCACAGCCGGGAATAAAGAGAGGCCCAAGTGATGGGTAGGTTGTGAACCATAATGTGAAACATCTCCCTACTGAGAAAATGGAAATTATTTTAACTGATACTGGACCAAGACTCGGAGACCACAAGCAGTCTATAAGTATCATACTCCATGGACCTGATAAACTGTATTTATTTAGCATTTATTGATTGGGATTGATAAGAAACTGACTTTCTTTAATAAAATCCTACATCATTACTCATATTAAATATAAATTATAAAGGTGTGCTAGATATCTACACGCTCCTCCAAATCTTCTTTCCATTTATCCTCTCTTCTTTGTGTCCAAGGAGCTTAAGCAGTAGAGGCATAAAGTCAATCAAATGACTCTTGTGTCCTCTGGCTTCTACTTTGGTTTGCAAATAGGAATTACCAGCATGAGGACAGAATGGGTGAGAAAAGGGATTAAGGAAACAAAAGTCCCATGTTTAGTTCCCTGACTTTCTCCCTGAAGGATTTCCCATGGTGACTGCATACTTCCTGTCTCTTTTTCCAACTTTCCTCCCTCCTTTTAGTCCTTTTGTTGGTAATGGAATCTCTGACTAAAGGCCTGGAATAACCGCATTATCCTTTATAGTTTCCCTACACTCTGCGCCAGTTGTTTCTTCTAGGACCCTGACTCTTAATATAGTAGACGTGTTGTACGTAACTTCTGACATTTTTGGAATTGTCTTTCATATCACATTTTGGTTTTTGTCATTTGTAACAGGATAGGGATAACCCTAAAGATGGCTGGTCCAACCCATGTTTACCAAGTTACAAAGTTACTTTAAAATTGTGGATTAAGTTTGACCAAAAAAGGGTATTGTATTTTTCTAAAGTGAGAAGCAGTTTCACTTAATAATAAGCCCAAATAATTCAGATATTTAACGGTCATAGACAACTGCAAAACATTTTAATACTACTAAAATCACAAATGTAATTCACAAAAGTACTCTCTATGAGTAATTTTATTTTATACATAATTACTGAATTATGTATTAATTACTGAAACAAGTTACTAGAGTACCATACATATACTCTTTTTCTTTCTAGTTTTGCTATCAATCCAACTTAATTTTGGATTGCTGATTAAATACAACATGTTATTCAGTAGAATGTGGTTTCCCAGATAAGGCCTTAAAAAATATTTCTTTCTTTCTGGTTAATTCAATATAACCAATATATAACCAAGTTTTGTGGCAATTGTAATTTTTTGATATCTTCAAGTCCTATATTTCTAGGATTATATCAATGTTAGGGCTTAATTGAAGGTTACTTATAACATGGAGACAAAATAATACGTTTTTACCTTGAATTTTGCAGTGTAACATTCCTAGTCTCTAGTCCCTAAAGCATACATTTAGAATAAAGTCATAAGAACTCCTTTCTGTTATTTCTTTTATTTTCAGTCAAGAAACATGCTCAATTTCCTCATATTATGGGAAGAATAAATAAATAAAGGCCACAAAGAACAACTTCCCCAATCTAAAACATCCCCCTTTTGCTATGAAGCAATTTCCATTTCCCTTCTCTGCTAACAAGAGAAGTCAACTGGGGCTGTCTCCAGTCTCACCCTCACTCATTACTCAGCTCTCCACGGTGAACAGAATTCTCTAAGTAGGTCACTAACAGTCTCCTAATTATCCAGTTATCATCTTATTTCAAATCTCTAGCATTTAATACTCTTGATCAATTGAAATTTGTTTGAGATACCTCCTTTGTTTTTCATCACAGAGCCCTTTGAACTCTCCTAATTCATAGGTCTATTACCCACCCCTCACCCCCATCCCATCATCTTCATGGACTCAGTCACCTCCTCATATTCTCATTCTTTCTCAGAGTTTTATCCCTGTCTCTCTTATCTTTTTAGCCTAACCACTTTTTAAATGATATTTTACTTCGTTACTGCATTAATGAGAAGCTATAATTATCATAGCTTCAGCAATTATGTATATTTTGATATTTTCCAAATCAATGTCTCTGACCTAAGACTCTCCTCAAACCCCAAAACTCAAATTTCTGTCTGATTTGGAGACATAGCCACATGGATATACTCTGTTGAACTCAACTTCAGAAGGAACAAAGTTAAAAATCCTCTTTGTGACCCTATGGATCCCATGGACCACTCATGCTGCAGTCCATGGGATCACAAAGAGTCAGACATGACTTAATGACTAAAGAACAACAAATAATGCATATAATAATCTCAAAGTCAACCAGGTCTTTTCAGTTACCTTAGCTCTTGCATCTTCCAATATTTTGCATCTAATTAATCACCATATTCTTCTAATTTCACTGTTCAACATTACCTCATCTGGTTCTGCTCTTATACCTGCTATCATTGCCTGGTTTGATGCCTAAATACCTTTTGATAATACTTTTATAATTTCAAAAGTTATAGCCTTAATTATACAGTTATCTAATTAAAAAAGTAAACTCTTAGTATTATGCTCTTATACAAGATCTTCCAATGCCTTCTCTTTCCTTAGCATTCTAAAAAAGACTTTTAATAATCTAGCTCCTTGTCAGTATTTCTAATGTTATCTTCTATCATCTCTCTGTTAGTCATCTGTTCCAGTTATTTTGATGTATTTTCAAATTACCCAAAATCACAGAGTATCACAGTGAAGTATACATATGTGCAATCTAATCATTGACAGGATTGCCTTGCTGCTTTTTCTTCTGACTGAGGAGTCCTAATTATGCTTTAAAAATCATTTACCCAGTTCTTCTTCTCTGAGGCCATTCCTGAATCCTACAGACACTGAATCACACCAAGCCTGGTGCATACTGCACATGTTTATTTGTACATATCTCACTCTACTGAAATGGTTCATTATTATTTGGCCTTTGTGACTACAGGAAATGTATCTTAGTTGTCTTACTATCTCAGGTGTAATCACAGGATCTAGATAATAGTAAGTAGCCAATAAATATGTGTCCATCCATAGGGCATGAGTATAGGAGAAAGGAGATACATTATAATGTCATAATGGTATATATTGTAGACCAGGAGTAACATTCTGTACAAAAGACCCATGAGTTACCATCAAAAAGAAGACAATCAGAAGGAGGACAAACTTTTATATAATCATTTTTCTGGGAATAGAGATCATAAAGAAGATGATTCCAGCATCTTAAAACTCTAAGTTAGGATGAGATTGCATTTTCCCCAAATAGTTTTTAAAAAGAGCCCTAACACACTATTTAAATGCTAGTTGGCATGGCATATCAGATATCTATAGGAAAGTTTCCAGTGTTACATAACTATAAAAAAAAATGTCCTGGGAAGAATGAGAAAACATCTGAGTCCAGAAAGGACTGGAAAATCTGAATCCTATTAGATAAGTTAGCATCCTGAAGACATCAGTCTATCCTTACTAAGCAGGAGCATGCATTTTAATGGGGGAGTATGGGGGTCCAGAGACAAAGACAAAGCCAAATTGGGTAGGAAGTCTTCTCAGAATCTAAAAAGTGACCCCATCACTTTGGAAAATAGAAAAGTACCACCCGCGCCCCAGGAGATACAATGGTACAATGGAATTTGTAGCCTTGGTTCTTATTATATATATATATATATATATATATATATATATTTAAAGATATCATTAAATGCTGATTAAAAGAAAGCTGGTATAGCTTTGTTAATATCTCACAAAACATAGTAATAAAAATCACTACTTAAATAAAGAGGTTCAATGAATATGAGAAAATAGTTCAATAAATATAATATTTTTAAAGCTGCCCACAACTCAAAGCACAGTTTCAAAATACAGAAAGCAAAATTATCCAGTTTTCCAAACAAATGTAGAAATTTGTAGCCAGAATAGCAGATTTGAACATATCACTCAGTGATATATTTTTCATTCAGACACATACACACACACGCAAACACATGAATCAGTAAAGACATAGATTTGAACAACAAAATCAATAAACTTGTGCAGGCCAATTATCCAAAGGGATATTGCATGTTAAGAGCAATGCCACACCTTCTTTCTTAACTGCCCTTCTTTTGACATGTTCTCTTCTTTTTGACCCCAGAACCTAGGAAAACTACATTCAATAGAATAGAACTTGACTAAGAGACAAATTTCCCTTCCAACCTTTCCTTCTAATTGTCTTTCAAAACTCAGTTGAGGTTTGTATTTTCACCCATTGCCTTGAAATGCCTCCGAGTTCTCTTTGAATGCAAAAGAATGCTTTATACAAACACAGATTCATATTTCACAAACATTTAGTCATCTTTTCTGATCTAGGTACTTTCCTTTCCTAGTACCACCCCACATTCTTTCCAGGAGTCTGGACCAAGGACCATGACACTTTCAGTATTGTCAAGTTCCTTCCTAGTATGCACTGAGCAACAAATAATTAATTTAATGAAGAATATTATTTTAGATTTAGGAAAATGATAGGTGATTAAGGTGGAATTTCTTTTGGAGTTGTTCTATTTTTTTTTTTTTTTCAGGTTATCTCAGTAACTTTGTAGACTTTCTGTATCTCATTTGCTGACCTAAAGATTTGGTCTGATCAAAGATAATAGTTGGGGCAACATGGAATTTCTCAATCATATAAAATTTGATTTTAATTAATTGATTCTTTTTTATTATTGATACATTCATTGGTCAAGAACAAATGCTTCTTGCATACATTTATTCTCTGTGTAAAAGTCATTTCTGGTGAATACTCTTGCAAAGCAGAAATGCTCTTAAACATGTTTTAAACCCCAAACCAACCTGATTTTGTGTGTTTGATTTTTGCTTCTTATTTAACCTCTCTGTATTCATTTTCTCATTTAAAAAACAGAAGGAAAATTATATTTGCTTCATAGGGCGGCATATTCTGTGTGATCAAAATTCATAGACAAACTCATTAGTGTGAATTTTTTGCACATGACAAAAAATGAAAATTACCTTTTTGTCAATGAATATGATTTAAATTAATGAGGGAGTTTTCACATAAATGATCATTTAAAAGTAAGCCAAGAACATCTAAAAGCCTTGAGAAATATTTCAATCATAGAATGATGTATTCAGTAATATCATAATGCTGTCTTAGTCCCTGAATAATTGTAGTAAGCAGAATAGATTTTTCTATTTTCTCTTAGATTTACTTCCATTACACTAAATAAGAAGTAAAATATTTAAAAAAGAATCATATATTTTGCTGCACTTTCTAAGTCACCTGATGGTCTGTCTGGGAAATTCTGCCATGCAGGGGCACAACAACGCATGAAGTAAAGCTTGGCCCTGGTAGGAACTTAACATTGTGTTCATAGGCATGAGATATTTAAATAATAAATGTGAAATATTGTGGTATCAAGTGCTCTGTATTAAAAAGTCTTGTTTTTATAAAACATTTAAAACATTATAGAACCATAATCTTTGGTCTTGCTTGTTCATTTATTTTAGTGATGACCTTAGTGCTATAATGCTACATAAGAAATTAATAAAAAGCTGAACAAAAAGCAACTACACTGATTTGGGGAAGGCTGTGGTGACAAATTATATTGTTTCTGTTCTCTGGACACTAGTAAACTGGATTTGCTTTCTAGATCTTTTAGAAAATTAAAAAACAAAAAAACAAAACCCTAACATCTAAACTTTTCTAGAACAGTGTGTCCATTTCTCACCTGAACTAAAACTCAACCTAACCCTGATAATGCTGCCTACCCCGAAAACCTCCCCAGCTCACACCCACGATGACCAAGGAGGGGCCAGTGTTCTCCTTACTCCTCACTGCTGTATTGACATTATCGCCTCGTCATCATCATTCAGTAACTGCTCTGCTTTTGATGCCTGTGCCACTCACTTGTGATATACCTCAAACATCATCAGGCTCTTCTCTTTTCACCACTGACTTAAACTTACTTTGTTCATTACATTGTTTGACTACTCTTCTCTGGTCTGGTTCTTAATATTCAAGTTAATGAGCCTTTTAACTATACTCTCATAATCCTAGATCTCTTCAACTCAAACAATCTCTGTTTTCATTAGACACATGTATTTCTTTATCCAAACATGTCTTCTTGTGAACTTTATCCCTTCCACTTCACCCCCAGCCCTCACTGCATCCTTACCCACTTCAGACACAACTGCTAGCAGCCCCATCATTACTTTCACATATCTGTGGATTTGCACCTTACTCATTCTGACTTTCTGCCTTCCCTGTGTGCAATTTCAATTTTCAGATCTAGGATAATCTTTTCATTTTTGTTCCCGAGTTTTAAGTGATGCTTAAAAAGGTCAAGTAACAAAAGTAATTGTTTTATATTACAGACAAATGCTAGTTAATATCGGTTAACATCTCTGATTTACCATCATTTTTGTCTACATATGGTATATGGGAAAACTATTAATACTTCAACTTGCTGAGAATGGAATATGATGAAAACATTCTGGAGAAGCATTTAATAATCTATATGAAGGTGATTTAAAATTGTATAATCTTTAAAACGGGAATGCCATTATTACCATTTATTCTAAGGTGGTTATTAGACAAGAGCAAAAAAATATATGTTATTGTCTGTATATAATGAGTTGGTTAAGTAACTTATTTTATACAAGTATAGTGGACTAGCATACATCCATTAAATGTATTTTATATTAATATGGCAATGTATAAGGGTGTTAGTCACTCATTCGTGTCTGATTCTTTGTGACTCCATGGACCATAACACAGCAGGTTCCTCTGTCCATGGAATTCTCCAGGCAAGAACACTATAGTGGGTTGCCATTCCCTTCTCTCATGGATCTTCCCGACTCAGGGATTGAACTTGGGTCTCCCACATTGCAGACAGCTTCTTTACCACCTTAGCTACCAGGTGATGCCCAATATGGCAAAATTTTTACTCTATTATGGAATGGAATGAAATATTATAAACTGTGATATTACATTCAATCATATATATATGAGTATATATCTAATATTACATGCAATCATATATGTGTGTCTTGTGTTGTATGTAACTACACACAAGTTTGAATATATGTTTGCTAAATTATCAATGATTGATTTTTTGAAATTTTTCATGACTTTGACACCTTTTTCTTTATTTCCTTCTTCAAGCTTTTCACTATTACTTGAAATTCCTACATGAATCTATGTTACTGTAGTAAGACAAATAACACAATTAAGCTATGTTAATTTGAGGAGAAGAGTAGTCAGATATAATTGTTTAATTCTGTACCTCCCTTTTGTTTCTAAACAAAATGGTATCCAGCTTCTTGACCCCAACTATTTTACTAAAATGATTCTTACAAAGATTAGCCAACAATGAACTAAGCATTAAATCTACCGATCCTTATTCTTGAACAACAATCTGAGGCATATGACATAGTTGAGTATGCTATCTTTATTAACAGCATGACTACTTTAAATCATATTTTATACTACCTCATCTTAAGATCTTTTATCAGCTTATTCAAAGTCCTCTAAATGCATTTTCTAGATCCCAAGTTCAAAGGGCATTCCTTTTCACTATACATATTCTTCACTAATTGACTTCTCTCCCACAGCTTCAAATATCACTGTTACAGGATGATTCTCAAATTATCTAAACATTAAAGCCACACACCTAACAGCCTTCTGTTTATTACACAAAACAAGCCTGAAGTTACCTTGAACTTCATTTGAGTAAATGAGAATTTATTAACTTTCTTCTAAATTTTCATGCTCTTCTGTCTTCCATCTTAAATGCATCACTATTCTTCCCTTTGCTTGGACTTAAAACTCCAGACTTCCTAAACTTTCTCTTCCTGTGCCTTGTAGCTATTCACTGTATCTGTATTGATTATGTGCTTACTATATATTTGTCAGTGGGCAAAAGAAATAAAGTTTTGGATGAGGTGCTATCTAACTTTTGTGCCCTTCAGTCATATAGTCATTAACAGCAAGCTGCTGCAATTCTGATAGCTCCTGTTGCAATCACAAATTATACTCTACTACAAATGAATAGCCACGTTCTTCTAAAATACCTGAATTTCTCCATCTATAACATTAATTTGATTGAGAAAAGGAGTTTGGCATTCACCTGGAATACAGCTGATTATTATTTTTTTCATGATTCTCTTGATTATAATGTTCCAAAGTCTGTGCCTTTAGTCAATATGGTGTAGTGTAATTAAAATAATGGCAATGAAATGCACATATAATCAATTCATAGAAACATGTTTCAGAGAATTAAAAAAAAAACTCTATGACAATGGAGATGAGAGAGGGAATTATTGCTGATTGAAGTGCTATCAGAAAACTCATCCATTAAAAAAAAGACAGTAGTATCACTGGCTACTTGAGGGACTAATAGCAAGGCTATATGGACAATACTTAGGGAGCCAGATCTGGTGGCATATTGGTTATTTTGGGGGGAACAGTAGATGAAGAATGCCTCAGAGGGATGTTGATTGCATTTTCAGGTGAACCTGACTACAAGTCGGTAGTAGTCACAGTAAACATCTATAACAAAGAAGACAGATAAGAGCAGGAACAAGAATTCTAGAAGTTAAGAAGGAAATGATTTGCCAGATATCAGTGAGCTTGTTTCTCTGAAAGCTGATTACTGAGAAAAGGAACAAACATTTTACAGGCAACTACATTATAATTTAAAGTATATACACTGTGTGTGTTCAGTTGTGTCTGATTCTTTCGTGACCATGGACTGCAGCCTGCCAGGCTCCTCTATCCATAGGATTTCCCAGGCAAGAATACTGGAGTGGGTTGCCATTTCCTTCTCCAGAGGATCTTCCTGACTCAGGGATTGAAGTTGTGTCTCCTGCGTGGCAGGCAGATTCTTTAACAGAGTCCATGTCCATATTATTAAAGTTTCAACTTTATGCTATTTACATATCTGCATTGTGATTAAGGAAAATTAAATAATGGCTAAAAGTAAGCACAGCCCAAGTTGAGGATCTTATATCTTCAAATTTCATATTCAAATATTGTTCAAAGAATGTTAGTACAATTCCTCCAGAATTGAAAGATCTTAAAGTTCGATGCTTTCTGGCAATCAGAATTTCAACAAATTCTAGTAACAAGGCTATATCAGAGACTGAGTAGTATGGATTTCAATCAAGTAACAAGAGTTTAAAACTGGCCCACTACTTACTATATGTGTGATCTAAAAGACAAGAGATCAGGGCTCCAGCTTTTCATAACTCTTAACTTGGTATGTGATAAAAGATGAGTCAATTATCATCTTTTTATTTGGGGGGGGGAGGTTTCATTAGTTTAACAGGTATAGCCTGTTAAACTCTACTCTGGAGAAGAATAAGCAGGCATCATTTTCCTCTTTGATGGAAAAATAAGACATCCAAAATAATGTGACTCATATTGGAAAAATATGAAATACTGGAACAATGTACTACTTCAATAGTAAGAACTTGTTAGAAGTAAGAGGGAATGATGTTCAGTGTAGCAAATTTTTTAGTGGAGCAATAACTGAGTTGAAAATAAACCTAATAGATCAGCCAAGATGGCAGAGTAGAAAGAGCCTGAGTTCATCTTATTTCTTGGAGGGGAGACTCAAATTACAAACATTTACAGAACATCTATGGATGAAAAAGACTGAAGCTTATCAGAGAAGATCTTATACAACTAAAGATATAAACAAAGGACCCATATTTCCCAGGTAGGTGATCCACAAACAGGATAATAATTACAACTGAAGAGTTTTCTCCCCAAGGAGTAAGGGGTGTAAGCTTCACATAAGGCTTCCCAGCCTGGGGGTCTTCCTCTGGGAAGACAAACCTTAGAATATTTGGCTTTGAAGGCCTGTAAGTCTTACTTTCAGGAGGGCTATGGGAAATAGAGACTCCACTCCTAAAACACACACAAAATTTCCCATGCTCCAGGACAAAAGGTAGAAGTACTTTCTTTCTCCAAAAAAGACATACAGATGTCCAACAGGCACAGGAAAAGATGATCAACATTGATAATTATTAGAGAAGTTCAAATCAAATAAAAACTACTATGCATAAAACAGATAAGCAATAAGGGTTTACTATAAAACACTATATTCAATATCTTATAAAAACATATAATGGCAAATGATCGAATATATTCCGTGGGATTTTCCAGGCAATAATACTAGAGTGGGTTGCCATTTCCTTCCCCAGGGGATCTTTCTGACCCAGGGATGGAACCCACATCTCCTGCACTGGAGGTGATTCTTAACCCCGATCCACCTGGGAAGCCCATGTAAGATTATATATACATACATACTATGTGTGTGTGTGTGTGTGTGTGTGTGTGTGTGTGTGTGTGTGTGTGTGTATAACTGAATCTCTCTGCTGTATAGCTAAACTAACACAATGTTGTAACTCAACTATGTTTCAAGAGAAAGAAAGGAACACAATTAACAAATATTGCCTAGGATGTATATAAAATGGAACCCTTGTATACTGTTTGTGGGAATGAATATTGGTCCAACCACTGTGGAAATTAGTACAGATGTTTCAAAAAAACTAAAAAATAAAACTGTCTTAAGATTTTGTAATTTCACTCCTGGATATGTATGTATGTATGGGTATATATCTGAAGAAAACAGAAACACCAGTTCAAAAAGATACATGCATTTCAATGCTCATAGCAACATTGTTTACAATTGTCAAGATATGGAAGAAACCTGAATCTCCATCAATAAACAAATGGATAAAGAAGATGTGATATATTTATATAACAGAAAACTACTCAGCCATAATAAGGATTGGTATTTTACCATTTGTAACAATGTGATGGACATGGAGAGTAAGTCATACAGAGAAAGACAAATACTGTATGCTATCATTTATATGTGGCATCTAACAAAACAAACTACTGAATATAACCAAAAAGACATAGACTTATAGATATAAAGAACATACTGGTGAGGAAAGGGAAGGTAGGAGGGGCAAGATAGCGGTAAAAGCTTAAGAGGTACAAACTATTGTCTATTAAACAAATATGCTACAAGGACATATTGCACGGTATGGGGAATAGAGCCAATATTTTACAATAAATATGAACTATATTCTAAACATGAACTATAATCTAAAATGATTTTGAATTACTATGCTGTATGCCTGAAACTAATATACTATTTTAAATCAACTATATGTCAATAAAAATAAATAAATAAAACAGAAAATAAACCTTATATCTTTATATTAATAGTATCCTGATAAGGGAAAATGTTCCAATGTGTAACATTCTAATATATTTAAAATTATTATTAGAAATCTGAACACTATAAATGCTTTAAAGTATATTTTAAAAGAGCATTTGAAATGCAATAACTACTTCTGTAGGAAAAATTTGTAAAAATCAACTAGTCACATTACACGGAGTAAAATCAACAACTCTATAAATTGTGCTTGGTTAAAAATATGCTATCAGATTGGACAACAGCAGTAACATACATATCATTTTGGCTTAAACAATAGTAGTTATTGATATATATCAATATACCTACTTTTAGATATATAGATCTTTTCATTTCCATGGATCATTTATCTATTTGCCAATCTGTGTAAGTATATCAGTAGTTAATATAGCAGTTAACCTTAGCATCTTGTGATTTTTAAACTGGTTGACTTTGTAATAATACCTCCATATCTCATTGCTGATAAACTGTCATCATCAGTGTACTATTCAAAGCAAGTAACTGTAGGATCAAATACATATAAGTAAACACTTCAAACTTAAACACTTCAAAATTTGTCCTCCATTTAATATATATCTATGTATCTCAGTCAGGGGCCTCAACTCCCTTCATTTGGGGAAAGGGGGAGTGGTAGCTTATGAAAAAGGTTACTCATAACCACTCACACATAATATTAAAAGCATAATTTTTTACAAGTAACATAGAATTGCAAAGTTTTTCTATGTTACTTTTTCCTAGAAAAATTTAAGTGCTTCACTCCATATATAAACTAATTTACGAAAGTGCACATATTGTCATTTCCTAGTTTGACTGTATCTATGAAAACTACAATGATTTAAAGCCATGTTTCAAATTCAAAAACACTAGGAATGTAGGCTAAGAATGATTTAAAGCCATGTTTCACATTCAAAAACATTAAGAATGTTTTTTAAGACTATAAGAAAAGTGTACTTTTCTTATGATTTTTTTTCAATTTTAACAAAAGATTTTAGAATAGTTTGCAAGATTCCAAGAACTGTGAAGCTAAGCATGAGTGCTGTAGAGAAAACAAAGAATATATTAACAGTTTATTAGGGATCTATTTAATCAAAAATTTAATTAGCCTAGAAATTATTTTTCAGTTTTTGAAATAATAGACATTTTATCTATAATATTTGAGCAAAATTGCTTTGTGGATAAACTAACTTGTTTGTCTATAGGCAATTGTACCCACTAAACACTTTATAAGTAATCCTCTTTATGTAGCCATGTGGCATATTCATTTTATACTCAAATATTGAAGAAAAATGGAAGATATAATACAAGTAATATTTTAGAAAAATATCTGAACTGTTATTTGATGAAACAATTACTCACAGAATAAGTTTTGAGAATCTTGTATAATGACTTCATTTTTTAAAAGCATCTGGTTATCTTTCCGACTAAAAATGCAATGCCAATTATATTTTATAGGTAGCAATTTCTTTTTACAGTCTAAAAATTGGATCATAAAAGGAAAACAACTGTGGTTAGAATATTTTTTGCATATTTTGAGAAACATAATGAGATCTGAGGCACTAAATCTGAAGAGTTCAACTTAAAATCAAAATCACATTACTGTTTAATTATTTTTGGAGGCCATCTTTGGATGAAGTTGCTTTCACAAAAGACAGAGTTTTACACACAATCACTACTTTTAGTCTAGGTAAAAACTATTGTGTTTTTAAAAAAATAGCAGTCATTAAAAAAATGTTTAGTTCCTAAGTCATATCTGACTCTTTTGAGACCCCATGGACTGTCGCTCAGCAGGTTCCTCTGATCATGGAATTTCCCAGGCAAGAATACTGGTTTCCATCATCAATAAAAAGCTACCATCTCCAACTAAATATTAATATATGATATAGTGTAGTAGGATAGTTATTTTTTCTATTATTTTATGGGGAGAACCCACATTTTCTTCCAGCATCATCCATCTAAATAATGAGTGCTTTAATCAAAATCAGTAAGTATGGACTACAGTTTTAAAATATCATACATATATAGTCTCAAGTGCTTTAAATCACCATTTCCGACCTAAATGAACTAGATATTCAGCATCCTAAAATAAAGAGTATTATTTGTTGCAAATATTATCAGAAAAACACCAAGGCTAGTCTAGACATATCAGATCCAAATGTGGAGCAAGAGACAGAGAATTAATTATAAGAGGACTGAAAAAAGGTAGACGTGAACATGTTCAGTTCAGTTCAGTTCAGTCGCTCAGTCGTGTCCAACTCTCTGCGACCCCATGAATTGCAGCACACCTGTGCTCCCCGTCCATCATCAACTCCCGGAGTTTACTCAAACTCATGTCCTTCGAGTCGGTGATGCCATCCAGCCATCTCATCCTCTGTCGACCCCTTCTCCTCCTACCCCCAATCCCTCCTAGCATCAGACTATAAATGTTTTTAAATAGAATTGCAGTAGAGCAAATAATGGCCACCAAAACATGATAGGTCCCAGTCTATGGAACCCATATATGTTACCTTGAGTATAAAAGTTTTGCAGATGTGATTAAGCTAAGGCCCTTAAAATGAAATTTCCTGTGTTACCCCAGGCAGGGTCTAAATTCCATCACAAGTGTCCTTTTAAGAGATAGAGACAGATGGGACAAAGGGCCACGAGCCAAGGCAGACAACTCCAGAAATGGAAAAACGCAAGGAATGGATTCTCTCCTAGAGCCTCTAGAAGAAGCATGGGACTGTTGACCTTGATTTCAGCCCAGTGACTTGATGATATAAAATTTTAAACTATTTATGCCAAAACAAAATACAAACTTACTATTGTTCACGGATATAACAGGATTAGTAATATATATATATATATATATATATATATAATAACAAATAAATTACTAACATCCTAAGTTATAGAAATGCTATCTCTAAAATGAGAAATTCAAAGGACCACATTATGTACATAGATATTTAATATGCCAATTGAAAAGCAATCAAAGTGAGCTAATATATTTTCCCCTAAATTGACAAAAATCCAAAATTCTGTATATATATTTCAGGTTAAAGTAAGCACTAGCATACTCTTCCTACAAAAGAAACAATACCATCCTAGAAAAAGGCTTGATGTGTATATATGTATAAGAACTGCAACTATGTACTGTATTTGACACTGTCATTTAAGTACTAAAAATTAGTTGTAAGGAAGTCATCAGAATGAATTACTTACAAAAGAGCTATTTTCAGCAGAAATAGTTGAAAACAATAAAAATGCTTAATAATTGGAGAAGACATTACTGTAAAATGATATAGTACAATATGATATGATTGTATACCATGATGCTTAAGTATAATTATTGACATTGGAAATGCTTTTAGTGGTAAAAATTGGTGAAATATGAATGCTAAAGAGAAAAACTAAAATATCAAGCTGTAAAATATATGAAAAAAAATTTACAGAAAGTAAAACAAACCAAGAAAATAGAATGAGAACATTTATTTAAAAAGTAAACCTAGAAAGACTTATTCTCAAGTTTTTAAATAATTAATTCTGAATGTAGATATAGAAATGAATTAACTGTCTTAGTTTTAATCTCTAGTGGTTCCACATTGAGGTTTTGGGAAGCTTTAAAAATTTTTAAATATAAGTATTTTAACTTTTCAGAAAAATGTCATATACTTTTCACTCTGATATCCACCATCACCGTTAAACCAACATTCATATATTGATATATTTGCTCTGTATCTCTCCACTGTATTTTATATTTTAGGAAATGGAAAAAGCAGTAATATAAAAAAATATCAAACTCTCTCTCTCTCCTTTTGTTTTTAGAGTTAACTAACCCGAAAGTTGGTGTCCTTTCCAACATCTGCATTTGGAAAAAGTCATCCAATTTTTAACTGAAATAAATTTCAATAACAAAACCCTTCAGTTAAGAAGAGGTAAGTCAATAAAGACTGATAAAATTTTCAATATACAACAAAACATTTTGACTGGCCCATAAAAAGAGGAAGAATAGAAGGGAAATATCTGCAAGATATCAGCTATTCTGCCTCCAAAAACTGAATAAATTCAAGGAGCAACCACACTCTTGATCACGTCAACCACCACCACCAGAACTACTCCCACCAGCTAGCCGTTCAGAAGAGAGTGCTGCTGCTCAGACAGCGTGAGGCTTAGAAGACCTTAAGAACTACAGCTATTGATCCATGCAGTGCTTAGAAGGTAAAATACATGTTGAGCTTAAATTATTCCTTCAAAAGCTTTTAGGTGAGATTTACGTTCTGGATTACGTTAGCACAAACTGACTAGGCTCTTTTATAGTTGAAAAAAAAAAATAATACACTGAACTACTTTCTGCTTTGTGTTAGGCAGAATAAAGCAGTCATTCTCCTGTCACCCACCATCTCATAGCTGATAGATAGATAGATAACCATACATACAACCTGCTTTTATCACTTCAAGATAGAAACTGGAATTTGTGGTTTCTTTTCTGGTAATGACAGATGAAACTAACACTTAAGATATACAATAAATCTTAGTTTTCTTTTCACATACATTTTTTCCCCCCTCACCAATCCTCTGCTTTCTCTTCAAATACTAACTTGTCCCTTAAAAAGGCTGCTAATATTTTACCGGAGAGAAAATTACCAAAAGAAAATTAAAAAGTACTTCAAATTCTTGATGACATTATCCTGACACATAATCACGATGCTTTGTGTATCATTCATCATGCGTGTGGCATGCTCTAGCAAGTAAACACTCCATGACAACAAAAGGGAACCATGAACAGCATAGCTTTTTGCTGGGAAGTTGTAGCATGTGGTTAAGAAAATATTTTACTGTAAACTAAATACTTGTCCTTCTTGGGAGTCAGCAGATATACACTGAGATTCCTCTAAAATTTGTCTCTACTTATTCTGCCCAAAGGTAAAAACTGCATTCTTTCACCCAGTTATCTATTAAGAGTTAACATATTTTTTCAGAAACATGATTCAATAAACAGCATGTCAATGATTGTTTTTAGTGCTAAAAGGTTTTCTCTACGCATAGCACCTAAAAAAGTTACACTTTTTTTTTTTAATTACACTCTGTGTGTTGGGAGGGATTCCATCTAGGAGACACAACAAAACATTTTTGTAAAGCCTTTTAATAGCTCAAGGTTCCCACTACAAGGGAGGGTAGGGCTTCAAGGAACAAAGAAAGAACTGCTCCTCAGAGTGACTGGTCCTTCTCTGGTGGCATGATCTGGGTCAGAGCAAGGCCACATTTGGCTGGACATCTGTGATCCAAGCTCTACCCTCATGTGGAACAGGAAACCTGGGTGTGTCTACACTTGGCAAAGCGGTGCAATATTTCATGCAGCTCAATTTCTTCCCTTCCCTGTTTCTGAGGAATAAAGTGCTTCTCTATACCTTGTTGGATACCAGGCCTCTGGTTCCTCAAGGGGATCATGTTCTGCCCCAACCTTACAGCTTCTGTACCTAAAGATTGCCCAGGATCGAGAGAATCTCTGAAAGGGCCATTCTTCAAATCCACCCTTCCTCTTTTATTAACCCCGCTACTGAAACTCTTTTTGACTAAATTATGGCAGGGGAGTGTTCGTTCTCAGCATAGCAATTAAGACCAAGCTGGAAAAGATTTTAGTAAGAAAAGGACATGTGTTGGTCACAGTCCAAATTGTTTTTAACTTCTTTTTGCTGACATATGCAGATACAGTCAACACATTCAGGTCTCCTATTCCCCATGGTGGTGGGTTAAGATATTTTTTCAGACATACAGATTCAGTAAATAGTATGTCAACTATTATTTACAGTGCTAAAAAGTTATTCTTTAAGAATACCACCAAAATATTTTTTTTTTAAATTAGAGATAAACAAAATACTCCACTATACTTAAAAAGACATGATTCCAAGCTGGATGTAATGCAACATATGGAATTAGTGGTGAATTAGTGTCTAGCTCCAACTCTTACTAAATATGGTCTTAGGCAAGTCACATACATAATGAGTTTTATTTTTACTGATTTTTAATAATTTGTCAAATGTCCTTCTACTTTATAAAGTTATTTTAGAATTCAAGTGAGATAAAAAATATATAAATGTTTTGTAAAAGATAAAGTAAGTTATGCTTGCATAATGCTCTCAGGGAAGAAAAACAGCCACATCCAGGTCTTTAAACTCTGTGACCGGTTTTCTTTCTAACTGACCATACTCAAACAAAAATATTATCCCATTTCAAGAAGCTTGATTTTTTTTCCTGCCTAATCAAAATTTATAAACTTTAAAAGTCCTTATACACTCTCTTGCAAAGAGAGATATCTTATAATCAGTTACTGGTTGGATTTATAATACTATTCTGGTGTGATGTTTTTAGAGGAAAAATAACATGTGAAAGCATATAATAAAGCATAAAAGGCAATCTCTTATATATAATTTTTGTTACTTAAAAATATACAAAAATTTACATTTTTATACATTTTGGGGTCTCTGGGTTAAAAACAAACAAACAGAATAAAGCAACATTATTTAACTGTTTAATTGCTTCCATTTTGTTTGGGAAACTTAACCTCAATTTAACCTCTGTGGCTACCGTGCAAGTTAAAGTCAAATGACTTTGACGATCCTAGCACCAGAATAATAAACTCTTTGGGGGCTTTAAGACTCTTTACCTTTTACAGGGGAAACTGAGCAGTCTTCAACTTGTTTGTGTTCATTGATTGATAATGAGCAGTTTCTCTGTCTACATCTGTGTGGGACTTACGTGAGGTCTGCTTTAGCCTGCTGGGAGTTGAGAGGAGGGAGAAGCAATCACAGTGGGTTTAAAAAATTGTTCTAAAGATGACATTTGGGAGGCAAATATTTTGGCCATATGCCAGTGTGTTTTTTTTTCTTAACTCTAAAACAAGCTTGGCACTTTACATTTTCATTTTAATCTGTTTTCACAATTCAATGTAACTTGACAGTCCACTATTTCCTAAGCAGTGGAAACTTTCTTTAGGTGGCTGCCTTTATCAATATGTTATCTAAAAAAATAAATGATGAAGGAAAAATTCCAGACTTACAGTATTTTATTCTGATTTCATCATTCCCTACAAAACCTATTAAGAATCAACTCTTGTCAGTTATGGAATATTTAATTTTTACTTTTGCTTTCTGTTCAGTTTGGCAAAAATGTCCATGTCCAGCAAGTACATAACCTCCTGAAGAGTTAATTATTTTGGATTAAATGGAGATGAGACAGTAGTGATAAAATTCATAAAATTTACTCTTCCTATAAGACTTTTCTTACCATAAAAATTTCAGGTTTAAATATAACCCATGCCTTTTAAATAATTTATGCAATGAGAATAGTGTTTTTCAAAACTCAGCAAAGTATAGCCTTAATAACACTCTTAGTTTCTTAATTCTGTGCAATTGGTTGCCCTTAATTCTATCGGTGTTGCAGTGCTTTGGGTTTTCAGGAACATTGGTTAGAATGAAAAGTATCATTTGCTAATCTGAGGTGCTATGCTTTGGTAAATGATCAGGAGACCATCTGCGGTGGACTTTCTGACTGAGAAACAGCAGGTTAGAAGCCAGGAGGACTGATTTACATGATTGGGAGCGAAGAGTCTGCTTCCAAGTGGAAAGGAAGACTTGAAGCCGGTGCACATGGTCAGAAGAACTGCCTCCAGGATAAGCACTGTATTCTCATTTATCCTGTAGTGATGACATCTATGCTTAAGTGAAGACAGGCAGACTATTTTTGAGCAAGAGGGCTGACTCAAGTGAACTATATGTCTTTACAGCTTGAAAGGCTACCCACGGAGCAGAGGTCCTGCAGAAACCATGCTCCGTGTCTAGTGACTGACCCAGTACTCTTTACACAGAACGTATTATTACATGACTCATCTAGCTTCACCACACACTGGGCTTCCCCTGAGCAACAAAAGTTGTTTCATCTTCAGATCAACTGTTAGGATTTCCTGGTCACTAAATCTACAAGCTTAAAGCTCAACATTCAGAAAACTAAGATCATGGCATCTGGTCCCATCACTTCATGGGAAATAGACGGGGAAACAGTGGAAACAGTGGCTGACTTAATTTTTTGGGTTCCAAAATCACTCAGATGGTGATTGCAGCCATGAAATTAAAAGATGGTTACTCCTTGGAAGAAATGTTATGACCAACCTAGACAGCATATTTAAAAGCAGAGACATTACTTTGCCAACAAAGGTCTGTCTAGTCAAGGCTATGGTTTTTCCAGTGGTCATGTATGGATGTGAGAGTTGGACTATGAAGAAAGCTGAGCACTGAAAAATTGGTGCTTTTGACCTGTGGTGTTGGAGAAGACTCTTGAGAGTCCCTTGGACTGCAAGGAGATCCAACCAGTCCATCCTAAAGGATATCAGTCCTGGGTGTTCATTGGAACGACTGATGCTGAAACTGAAACTCCAATACTTTGGCCACCTCATGTGAAGAGTTGACTCATTTGAAAAGACCCTGATGCTGGGAAGGATTGGGGGCAGGAGGAGAAGGGGACGACAGAGAATGAGATCGCTGGATGGCATCACCAACTTGATGGACATGGGTTTGGGTAGACTCCAGGAGTTGGTGATGGACAGGGAGGCCTGGAGTGCTGTGATTCATGGGGTTGTAAAGAGTCGGACACGACTGAGCAACTGAACTGAACTGAACTGAAATCTACAGGATTCTCATGATTATTAGGAGGTCTCTTCAGACTAACCTAGAACAACAAGAGAACACAGACCTTTTTTCTCCCACTCTAAGCAGCTGCTCTACTTTGATAAGAGGCTTAGTAAAATCAAGCATGTAATTCCAGGTGCACAAAAACCAAACAAACCAGTTGCAGAGAACATTTCATATACCTATTCCTGGTATGGAAGACTAGAGAAATTTACTTTTAGGGTCCTGAGAAATTTGATATCACACATTCTTACAATAAAAGAACTATAAAATAATATGGTTTTTAAAAATAATATTCTACAATTCAAGAAAAATGAATCAGAGACAAAATGATATACAAATTTTTGAATATGCAGATCAATAAAAAAATACTTTTCTTGAGTATGTGCTAGAGTGAATGGAAAGCAAATGCTCCAAACAGTCCTCTTCCCTGAATGTTATTTTTCTCTGGAGAGATGTTGGTAGGTGTTGATCAAGAACAAGATCAGTCTTACACCACTTGACTGTTATCAGGTAGACAGTGATTCCAAGATGCTGTTAAAATGTAGTATCACATAATTTAATAGCCATGAAGAATAGGGTTGATAATCATTTATGAAAGATTAAAGATGGAAAAGCCATTCATACTCAAATAGAAGAATACTAATTTCCTAAAAAGGCAAACCACAACATAACACAGGAAGAATGAGATTTTCTTTCCAGATGTGATATTGAATCTGCTGCAGCATATACAACAAAATGGACTATACATGTAAGATCTGTTGTTGAACGTCTCCTTCATATGTTGCAAACCTGTCAGAACTATTATTGCTTACTAAGATGTTTCTGTAATCCTCAAAGAATAGTTATCATCTATGAAAACCAAACTTCCCTGTACATATACATTAGAAAAACAAGTTCTCACTTATAGAGTAATTCAGGATTACATACAAAAATTGAGTGTCTGTTCTACAGTGAAGAATCTAGATACATTGAATGATATAATATAAAATACATTATTTTACTCTCCTATTCATGAACAGAAATTGCATTCTATAAACTCATCAATTTAAAATGTTAAAAGTGTAAACTTAAATAAAATTGAATAAGAGAACTCAACTCTGAAAGCTTCAGAAAGCATTTCCTTTGTGCTTAAGTAACAAAATCTTTCTTTCTACAGAGGTCAATGTTTTGCTGAATGCAAGTTCTGATAAAAAATATTATATGACTTTTGATAATATGAATTAAGTCACAAAACAAATATTTCCTGGAGGGTGTGTGGAGAACTTGCTAAAATTGGAGCAAGTCAGATTTAGCCCCAGCACACCCCTAGAGTTTCCAATCCAGTGGAAAGTCCAAAAGACAAAATCTATGATAATATTTGCAGTGTCTGTTTGATAAGTCATCACTTATTTTCAACTTTAATGAGATCAGCTTGGTAGTGATTAAATATATAGAATAGATATATACATGCAATTTATGTGTTATATATGCATGTGTGTATATTATATACTATGGTTACATATAGGTATGTAATGTATTGCTATACATGTATGTACTACATGTGTTTTACATGTTAATACATATGTAAATGTATTACATATATATATCTACATAGATCTGGATATTTATCTGTGAAAGGAAGGAAAGAAAAAAGAGAGTAGCAGCTAGAGAGGGGTGTGGGAAGAGACAAGCTGTAGGTGAAAGACATCTTATTGTAAAATCATGATAAGAATTATCCAGTAAAGAAGTAAGAATTGTCTAGTAAAGAAGCAAGAGTTGAAGTTACTGGATTGAAGCAATATAAGATAGAGTGAAAGATCCAAGAAGGAAATAGAGAATGAGGTCCAGAACACAAATTGAATAGAATGAAGAAAACATCCACTGTATTGAGAGGTCATAAGAAAATCATAAGCAGTGAGACAGCTACATTTATCAGCTAGCAAAAGTTGGGATAGTTCTCATTTGATGGTTATTTTCTCCATTACTGTTTTGGTGGCTAAGTTATCTCTCAGAGGATGGGATGGAGGAAGGGAAAGACTGTATGTGAGGAAGATAAATAAATCTTGACATGATTGCTGTGGAAAACTGTGGAGAGTTGATGAGGAAAAGTAAGAAACACTGGGCAGCCTCAGGGCCTGATTGATGCTTATCATCATGAATGTGTACTGTTACTAAATTTCACTGTTTTGTTATTTTTCTCTAGCAGTTCTGGTGAAAGTATGAAGATGACAGGTTATTCAAATGATCTAACACTGGGGTTTAGCAGAAAGGTGCAAAGAAGTTCAACTGGCCTGGAGAAGTGAGATATTATCCTGATAGTGAAATATAAACTAAACTTGTAAGATTATAAAGAAATGAAAAATAGTACCAGTTGAGGAAATAGAAACATCAGGCTATTGGATGTTTGGATGAGATGAAGAACTAATCTCCTTTACCAGGAAAGAGAGTGCCAAAGGAAGGAGGCTGTGACAGATTGAGTTGTCTCAATCTTTTAATTCCAAACCCCTCAGCATGATGACAAGGTGCAGATGTGACTATCAAATTTTGCCACTGAAGTTGAATTAAACAGAGACAAGACCAAGGAAATGAAATGGCAAATTGGCAGCTGAGCAAAAACTGAAGCCACTGAATTTGCCTAGAAAGTGAAAGTGAAGGTCGCTCAGTCATGTCTAAGTCTGCGTAAGGAAGCAATAATACATGGGTAGGGAAAAATCACTTGAGTCAGGTGCTGAAGTTCAGCAAAAAGCAAGCAATGATTTGGAGGTCAGTGAAACTAAGTAGGAAGAAAAATGAAGGGAGATAGAGTTGAATACATAGTCTAAAATTAGAAGGGCTTTTACGCTATGGTTTAAATATTTCTTTGAGAATTGAAGTCAGAGGATAATGAACCATAACACTCCAACATAAATTTTAAATAACATGAAATTCATGAAAATCATTACTTCTAGGTATCTTTTCTTCAGATATTCCCCCCCCCCATTTCCTCTTTTAAAAAAAATATTTTTAAATTGAAGGATAATTGCTTTACAGAATTTTGTGGTTTTCTGTCACACATCAACATGAATCAGCCACAGGTACACCCATGTTCCCTCCCTCCCAGACCTCCGTCCCATTTCCCTCCCCATCTCACCCTTCAGCCTGTCACAGAGCCCCTGTTTGAGTTCCCTAAGTCATATAGCAAATTCCCATTGGCTCTCTGTTTTTCACACGATATTGTAAATTTCTGTATTCCTCTCTCTTTACATCTCCCCTTCTCTCTCCCCTCCTCCCCTTGTGTTCATAGGTCTGTTCTCTATGTCTGTTTCTCCTTTGCTGCTGTGAAAATAAATTCATCAGTGCCCTCTTTAGATTGCATATATGTGTGTCAGTACATGATATTTATCTTTCTCTTTCTGACTTACTTCACTCTGTTTAATAGGCTCTAGGTTCATCCATCTTATTAGAAAGGATTCAAAAGCATTCCTTTTTTATGGCTGAGTAGTATCCCATTGTATATATGTACCACAGCTTCTTTATCCATTCATCTATTGATGGGCATCTAGGTTTCTTCTATATTCTAGCTATAGTAAATAGTGCTGCAATGAATATTGGGGTACATTTGTCTTTTTCAGTTTTGCTTTCCCCAGGGCATATGCCTAGGAGTGGTATTGCAGGGTCATATGGTGGTTTTATTCCTAGTTTTTTAAGGAATCTCCTTTCTGTCTGCCATAGTGGCTGTGTCAGTTTACATGCCTACTAGAAATGTAAGCGTTTCCCCTTCTTTCCACACCCTCGCCAACATTTATTGTTTGTAGACTTTTTGATGATGGCCATTCTGACTGGTGTGAGGTGGTATCTCATTGTAGTTTTGATTTGCATTTCTCTAATGATGAGCAATGTTGAGCATCTTTTCATGTGCTTGTTAGCCATCTGCATGTCTTCTTTGGAGAAATGCCTCTTCAGGTCCCCTTCACACTTTTTGATTGGGTTGTTTGCTTTTATGGTATTGAGTTGTATGAGCTGCTTGTGTATTTTGGAAATTAATCCTTTGTCAGTCATTTCATTTGCTATCATTTTCTCACATTCTGAGGGTTGTCTTTTCACCTTGTTTGTAGTTCCTTTTCTGTGCAAAAGCTTTTAAGTTTAATTAGGTCCACTTGTTTATTTTTGTTATTTCCATTACTCTAGGAGGTGGATCATAGAAGATCTTGCTTTGATTTATGTCATCAAGTGTTCTGCCTATGTTTTCCTCTAAGAATTTAATAGTTTCTGGTCTTACATTTAGGTCTTTAATCCATTTTGATTTTCTCTTTGCATACGGCATTAGGTAGTTTTCTAATTTCATTCTTTTGCATGTAGCTGTCATTTTTATTTTACTTTGACAATTGTAAAGTGCACACATTTTAAGTGCCAGGTGACTAGCTTCTACATATCATGTAACCATCACCACATGATCACCAATATCCCAGAAGTTCACCTTCTGCTCCCTCCCCATCACTACCCACACATCTCAACATGCAATTACTTAATTAGGCTTTTATCATCATGGACCAGTTTTATCTGTTTTGCCTGTTACTATCAGCAGTTTGGTATATCTGTGGGCCTACATATGTATACCAAGAACATTTATGAGGTTCGTGATAGCACTATTCCTAATCACCTTCCTCAAATTTTAGTGGAGTAAAAGTTGGTGAGTCCTAGAAGCTTGTGTGTCTTGTCAAATTCCATTTTTGACTGCTGGAGACAAAGTCTGAGTGAAAGACAGAATTAAGATGAGATTTCAAAATTTTAACTTGAAAATAGATAACCATAATGGAGTGAAGAACCCGGGAACATTAAGAATCCTGCCTGAGCAGGCCTTGGCTCAAAGTTGAAAAACAATATAACAAATAGAAATAACAACGAATATTTTTGAACAGTGATCATAATAAAGATATTCTTTTAATAGCTGCAGAAACATTATCTTGTCACAAACATTCCATATGGTTGCTATTCTTACCTGATGGTTACAGGTGACTAAACTGGGGTGTAAAGAAGTGAGATTTTGGTAAGTTTGTTCCTGTCTCCACCTAGGTTTTCCATTCAGGCTATCTGCAATCAAAGGCAACATACTCTAAAGGCCAGGCTCTTTCCACACTGAGCCTTAACCCTCTTATAAAGATTCTAGAATTCCATCTAGAAATACATGGGGACACATCTGCTACACCACAGGAACTCTGCTGAAACTTGAAACCTGAAGAAATATTCAAATTTGTAGTCTTTGGTGAATAACTCTGGAGTCTACATTCTCCCTTCTCTTTGGTCTAACCTAGAAGACTTCAGAGGTTTATCTCTCCTGTGTCCTTGTATTATTTCTATTGTTTACCAAACTTCTATGATTTTATTCTGAGATCACATTCATCATCAGTCTCATTAGGAGAACTGTTACTGATAATGAGAAAAATAAAGATGGCATAGAGGTCAGCAGCTAAACCAAAATCACTTCCAAAAATAAGAACAGAAAAATTCTGCAACACTGTACTGATGTTTTCTGATCCTTTAGACAATCGCCATCTGGGCAAGACTTCAAATTGTAATGTCTTCTTTCATTGTGACGACAGATGAACCCATTCTGTTTCTGTCACTTTTTATTCAACTTTATTGAGTATCTAGAGATTTATAATATTTTCCCAAAGCAAAAGAATAAAATTCACCATGCAATTAGCATTTGGGGTTTTTAGAACATAATATGGGTGATGGGGGTGAGAAAGATGACGTGATGAAGGCAACATCACATCCAGACTTGAGTCTTTGTATAGTTGTTTTTGCGCATGGGCAGTCCCTTTATTTGTATAAATACATGTACATATATGGGTTTCCCTGGTAGCTCAGCCGGTAAAGACTCAGCCTGCAGTACAGAAGACCCCAGTTTGATTCCTGGGTAGGGAAGATCCCCTAAAGAAGGGATAGGCCACTCACTCCAGTATTCTTGGGCTTCCCTGGTGGCTCAGCTGGGAAAGAATCTGCCTGCAATGCAGGAGACCTGGGTTTGAGCCCTAGGTTGGGAAGATCCCCTGGAGGAGGGCATGGTGACCCACTTCAGTGTTCTTGCTTGGAGAATCCTGTGGACAAAGGAACTTGACAGACTGCAGTCCGTGGGGTCACAAAGAGTCAGACACGACTGAGCGACTAAGTGCAGCACATGTACACACATATACACAATGTAGAGAAAAAATGACAAAACTGACTTTCTTTTACAAGAAGTGACGTTAAGGTTAACTTGAAGGATACTGCTTTGTCATATTTAGGACTCAATAAATGGCAACCCACTCCAGTTTTCTTGCCTGGAGAATCCCTAGAACAGAGGCGCCTGACAGGTTATAGTCTATAGGGTTGCAAAGAGTCGGACATAGCTGAGGCATCTTAGTACTCACACATGCTTGGAAATAGTATATGGATTTGTGAAATGAAGTTATTTCATGTGGCTACACTATAGGTCATATTAAGCAATACAAAAAGTTATTATCAGTATCTGAAAGTGATTATTTATCTTTAACTCTTTCAGTATTGAATGATGAAATATATTCTTAAAATCCTGTTAAAATTCATTATAAGGGGTCACTGCTCTGAGGCGTAGGGATTCTTTGGATATTTTTTTAACCTATGATCTTCCATCATGATTTTGTCTAAAAGTATTTTTTAAGGCAAATAAGGAAAACAAAAGCCTAGTGAATGTAAGCATCTGTTTGGAAGTCCTCTAGTTAACTACAATAATAAAAATGATGAGAAGACGTACTGGGTTTGCTGAACAAAGGGAGCTTACCAAACATTGGAGAGCAGCACTGAAGGGGTTACTGTTTAGCACATTGTACAATGGAATGGAAAATGCACTCTGGCTCTCAAGTTCAAAGGGCTGGAGGAAAGTTTGGTAACTTTATCCCCTTTAGTCACAAACTGTGAAACAGCATATGGTTAACATCCCTTTTTGGTGATATTTTTAAACTTGTTTATGAGACATAAATAAAAATATTCTGAACCCTATAATGACTTTTCTCTCTGAATGGAAACTCCCTGAGTTGTGATTAGCAAGGCCATACCACCCAGTTTGCCTAATTGACAACTTTTCTCTTCTCTTGGGAAGCAGGAATAGATGCTGGAGAAATTGAAATTGAAACAGGTGATATATTTATATTCCTGTTCTCCTGTATTTTTCTTAGAGCTTTCCCATGGCATAGGTAGTCTAGACATAGAGCACTAAGATAGATGAAAGGGATATTTAAAAAACTGTCAAAAATCATTTGGGAGAAGAGAGTGTCTCCACAGTTTTCCATGAGTCACATGATAACAAGGGAATATCCTTTTCTGACTAACAATTTCTGACTCTATGGCAGCTAGAGGATTGGTCCTCCTAAATCACACAAGATTTTTTAAGGAAAAAAAGCCAAAGGAAGTAATAAATGTCAAACACTCATCAAAAGCAGACTGGGCACTTTAATTTTCTAAAATTTTATTTTAGCCTCTACTGGAGTTCTTTGAAGTTGTAACAAGTAACTCATCTGCAGTTCAAATCTACTGTAAACAGGTTTGCAATGCTACCTGTCTTAAAACTTAACGTCCTTACCCCCAGGACATTAGGGAAATGGGCCCTGCTATAATATATTCTGAAATATAGACTTCAATTCTCTTTAATTTTCCTCAGTATATGTTTAGAATTTTATGCAGTATAATCAGGTAACATTTAAAGTATTAAGATATATACACATGTGGGCACTGGCATAACACTCAAGTCGTTTGTTTTAGGGCAAGAATGTGTGCCTATTCTGAAACAGAAATCCTCACAGGGACTGGCTAGGGCCTCCCAACAGAAATCAGATAGGGCCTGCTGTGATTTTCCCTGATCTGATTCATCAGCAGTGTATGCACTGGCTCTCCATAAATGAAAATGAAAAGCAAAAAAGACTTGAAACAAAATTTTATAAAGACCCTAATTTTTGCCAGTGCTTAATTATGGCAAAATTGGTGTGTTTACATTCATAAATGTAAGGAGTATGGTTTGGATAGAATAAATGTCATGATTCAAACAACTTAATAAACCAGTTAAAGAAAAGCATGTGGACCAAAATCAGAAAAAAAGATGATGAAAATTTCTTGTCCTGTTTTAGACATATTAAATAGAATGGTATTTCACGTCTTATGTTCATACCTTTCCTGTGATAATTAAAAACCTATTGCAAAGGCTCATACTTTATCTACTATAAGAGAGAACCACATCTTACTTTGAAGTGCTGAAATCAACTCTTTGTGTTCAAAGCCTCATCCTCTGCCTTTCATCTGACAGCACTTTCTTCTGTAGCATCAGAGTATGGTGGGTTCCACCTCCTTCATCATGTAGACTTGTATCCAGCACTTCATTTACTTAGTTTGTTCCTTCCTGGGGGATCAGTGGATGGATAAGAACTTCAGGTTTACTTAAGAACTAGTAGTCTAGTTATAAGCTCCTATTTCCAAAGCTCAGCTGTTGCCCTTGCTTAGTTGGGACTCGTTTATCAAATTCACTTCACTTCCTATGTACAATGTATATTCACAGATGGATGTGAGATCTCCACTGAACTCTTGAGGAACTCTTTTTCACTGTGTAAGAGTTCAGAGGAAAGAGAAAATGTGACATTGAAATCTAAAAATATTCTGTATTTTGAGAAGATAATTCTACCCTTTTCAATATAATTCTTAAAAAAAAAAACAAAAAAAACCCAAAAACCCAAAACAACAATCTACTCAGTTTCTGTAGGATTTTACATATTTTGAGGCTGGTAAAAATAATCTCTTCTGCTTCATTTTTCTTACCACCTGATATTTGAATAGTAATATTTTAAATACTTCTGGTGACAATGAACACTTGCCTTGTGTGGTTTCACAGAGCCCTAGAAACAGTCTGTCAATATTATTTATTAATCAGTGCTACTTTACTATTCCAAGAGACAATGAATAAATGGTGCAACCAAAATTACAAACTACGATTCCTCACTTCCAGTCATAAATTCCAACCACAAAACCTCATTCTTCTCTTTAAGGTATTGCTACAGGAAACTAGACTTACTCCAAAGGCAAAACTCTGGGGATTATCTAACCTAGAAGGGATGATTTTTTTTTTCTTTTCTCAGCTGTGGCTTTGCCATCTGTTATATTTCCCTTGTTGCACAAAATTGGTTTTTATGACCAAGAAAATAAAGTTCTGGCAAAGAAACAGGGTATCTTATGATGATCTGACATTTTAGAGACCAGTATGTTTAAATAACTTCAATATCATGATATTCGAATTCTACACATTTCATATAAATTAGTTTCTCTAAGAAGATTAAAATAAAGCATTTGAACACTTAAAAATCTACATTGTATTTTTAACTAATCAGTGATGATTATCAACAACTTTTCGTACTCAGTTTATACAACAGAAGATAGGTTATACAGAATGCTATATTCCAATTAATTCTATGTAACTTGTATAATTTTTTGAATCAGCTTATTTCTTATCTCCTTCATCTGGCTACCAACACCAGGATAAATTACCACCAAGGAGATGACTAAATTTTCTACACTACCTCATTCATTCTGAGAACAGAAATTGTTTCTCTAAAGCCTTTCAAGACTGTTGTCTCAGGTGAAATATATTTAAGTTATATATATATGTATATGTATCTGTGTTATGTATGTTGTTGGGAGGGGTGGGGAGGCATCTGGTGAAAGGTCTGGGGAAAGTGTGACCTGAATATGCTGTTGAGAAAAAAGAGAATGGAAATAGACTATTAGTTAATTATCCTACGATAAATCCTAGGTACTTATTTTAGAAAAGAAAACCGGAATATTTATGGTACTGAGAAAGAAGTAGAATCTTTCCTTGCTAAGATCAAATGTTACTCAGGAGAGATGCAGATGCTATAAATTAGTTAGTTTAGTTAGGAGAAGACATTAAAAAAAGATGTAAGCCAAAGAACTGGGAGATTAGCCCAGTAAAATAGGAAGCAGAACAGTTAGAAGTATACTGGGCCATAAATCTAGGGCAAGGCCTCCTGCTCTTTCTGGTGGAAAGGCAGTGATCTAGGGCAGGGGCCACTGAGGATGCCAGTAACAGCAAGAGTGCTTGATGCTCTATGTCATCATCTGCCTAAATTTTGTTCAAAGACATTCTATATCTCATCATATTTACAAGTAGAATGGGGCCTAATATTTAGTTGTTAGTCAATAAATACATGTTGAGTTAACAAGTTTATGAATAAACTTGAATGAATGAATAAAATGATATGAGAATGACTGAAACTTATAAACCTTTGAGAGCTTTATGGGAGAACAATATAAATAAAATATAACTCTCTCCACCATAATAATACTCACGTTTGCTTAATAAATAATCTGTACTAGGCACTGTGGGTTTTCCAGGCGGTTAGTAGTAAAGATCCTGCTTGTCAATGCAGGAGACATAAGAGACACAGTTTCAGTCCCTGGATTGGGACGATCCCATGGAGGAGGACATGGCAACCCACTCCAGCATTTGTGCCTGGAGAATCCCATGGACAGAGGAGTCTGGAGGGCTACCGTCCACAGGGTTGCAGTGTGACTTAGTGACTGAGCAGGCATGCATGCACTAGACACTGTAATGGGTACAGTGATATAACACTGACACTGCTTATTACTCTCACAGTCATTCCTTAAACTGAATATTGTGATCTTTTTTTAACAGGAAAGCTCCTCTTTTCACAGATATCCAGAGTCCTTTGAACTTACAATGTCTATAAAAGCAAGGTGATATGTTTTTGGCCTTGTCTGTGAGGACTTCGCACACTAACATCTCTAGCTTTAATGCTGCTTTGAGCACACTGCTGCTTTATATCAATCAAGAAACCACAGTAATTATACCTTTTACATAACTGCCATCTCACCTCTCAGGATTGCTATAATGTTCAATACATAATCATACTAATGTACGTATTCAATAAAATACAGTCAACTTTTTTAAAAGATGGTAACTCTTCTGCATTAAATTAGTTCCCATGAGAGGAAGAGTTAAGGAAATCTATATCCATACTCATGACTATAGCTAAATCTATAAATTTATCTATAAGTATATGGGTGGTAAAATGACTTTTTAATACATGTAACCAAAAGAAACATTTACATTTAAACAAAATTTTAGTTCACTAGTACTAGCCCAATGTATAACAAACGTTTAGTGCTTATTTTCCCTGTTTATGTTCTGTCAGCCTTACAGGTCAGATAAGTACTTCACAAAGTGTAGACTAAAAGCTTGTGAAAACTCTGCCAGGGTTTATTCAGAGTATCAAGCACAAGATTACAGAGAGAGTAGATATCTCAAGGATGATCCATGGGAAAAAGAAAACATGCGTTTTATTTGTGGAGGAAGTTGAAGGGGTTTTCTTTAAGAAGCTACAATGTTGGGTATAAATTATAAATTTATAGGTCTTTTAAAATTTGGCATAATTAAAAATGAATTATGTCAATCACACTTTAACAAATGGAAAGTTTTCATTTATGTATGGTGTCTTTCCTTTTTCTTAGCATTTGTGCAATATATTTTCCTGTTGATTCAATTTTTATAAATCTTCAAATTCTAAAACATATTTCTTTATATAGTTCTGTGATAGCATTTGTGCTCCTGTCTAATTTTGCAGACCAAACTAGGCGTGTGCAGGCAGAAACACTCAAGATCTGGAAGTCCTAGTCACTTTCACTTGGAAAAGACTGTAGGCAATGCAGAGCACACGGTCAGGGATGCTTGCCTCAGAACTAGAAAATCCCCATCTTCTAGAACTTTTATAATTTTTAAAATAATTTTAATGTTGGCAACAGGACATATGGTATCTTTTTCTTAGCTTGTCTTTACATGCCTTTCTGGTTTCCTCACTGGGATATGTCATACTGTATGTCTGTCCCTCTGTGTCTATAAGTGAAGTCGCTTAGTCATGTCCAACTCTTTGCGACCCCATGGACTGAATCCTACCAGGATCCTCTGTCCATGGGATTTTCCAGGCAAGAGTACTGGAGTGGGTTGCTATTTCCTTGGGTTTAATAGAAGTATGTAACATGTAGTTTGTTATAGAATTAAATTACTATTAAATAATATATATATTTATACATGAAGCACTTGTAGCATGTCTAGCACACAGTCAATGCTATTGATATATGTGTTTGTTGTTATCATTCTTTCTCACTCTCATACAGACACACCTGTACACAATGTCTTTAATAGTTATCTCTAGAAATGATGTTCCATACTCATTATTTCCTTGTTTTTAGTATCTTTTTTTTTTTTATTTGTAAAAATATGGAACGCTTCACGAATTTGCGTGTCATCCTTGCGCAGGGGCCATGCTAATCTTCTCTGTATCGTTCCAATTTTAGTATATGTGCTGCCGAAGCGAGCACCATACTCATTATTTCCTGCATCAAGTTTGTACAGCATTTGAAAGGGGTAGATTAATCTTACACCTCTCCAGTTTTCATTAAAAAGAAAGTGCATTTTAGATATATCAACAGCTTCAGATATGTAGATGATACCACCCTAAAGGCAGAAAGCAAAGAGGAACTAAAGAGCTTCTTGATGAATGTGAAAGAGGAGAGGGAAAAAGCTGGCTTAAAACTCAACATTCAGAAAACTAAGATCAGAGAATATGATTGCAGAGGAGTAGGTGGACATGGAGTACATCTCTCTCCACAGATGCATCAGGAATACACTTTCAGACACAGAAAATATTGCAGAACACCAGCTGAGAGTGGGCAGGAGTACCTGACCACCAGAAAAGAATATATAGAACCATGCAAAACTTGGCAGGACAAAGGAAGTAGGTGGGGAAAGAGGACAGTGAGCAGGACTGGACTTGCATCTGGAGGATGAGGAAACTGAAGCAGGGGTCAGATCCCCACAATGGGGCAGCTGTTTGGGACAGAGAAGCATTTGAGGCTGTTGGAGAGTGAAGCAGCTGATCTGTAACACTTTGACTGGAGAGAGAATCACACAGACAATCATTGCCATAGCCATATGTACCACGGACAGGGACATAAGTCCTCTAGAAAGCACAGTGGCTGGGAGCTGGAACTTAGGGATGGAGAACAATCCCAGGGTGAGGTCTGCTGTTGACTGCAGGGAGATGACCAAGGGGACGTGAGGGAGGAGACTGTGGAAGGAAATGCCTGTGGAGAAAAACTAGGCAGCCGTGGAGGCAAGGCAATACTGCTCAGTCTAGCACGGGGGTGAGATCATCACTGTAGCCTCTCTCTTTCCCCACACAGCAGCTGAACAATAGAGAAACAGTCCAGAGAGAGTGGCCACGTAGTGTCTGACACAATGAGCAAGTGCCAGGCAGGCCCTTCTAAAACTTCTGCAAAAATTCCAAGGAAGGAACACTTGAAAACTCATTATATGAGGCCGCCATCATCACCCTGATACCAAAACCAGACAAAGACAATACAAAAGAGGAAAATGAAGGTCAATATCACTAAATAAACATAGATATAAAAATCCTTAACAAAATTCTAGCAAACAGAATTAAACACCACATTAAGGAGATCATACACCATGCTCAAGTCAGGTTTATCTCAAGGATGCATATATTTTTCAATGTAAGCAAATGAATCGATGTGATACACCATATTAACAAATTCAAACAAACAAACAAACAAAAAACCGATATGCTAATCTCAAAAGACAGAGAAAAAGCCTTTGACAAAATTCAGCATACATTTATGATAAAAACTTCAAAAAATGGGCACAGAGGGAAACTACTCAACATAATAAAGGGACTATATGATAATACCACAGCAAATATTCTCATTGGTGAAAAACTGAAAGCATTCCAAGACAGGAACAAGAGAAGTGTGCCCACTGTCACCACTATAATTCAATATAAATTTGGAAGTCCTAGCTATAGCAATCAGAGAAGAAAAAGAAATAAAATCCAGACTGGTTACCATACATTTGTGGTTGTTCAGTCACTCAGTCATGTCTGAGTCTTTGCGATCCCATGGACTGCAGGACACCAGGCTTCCCTGTCCTGCACCATCTCCTGGAGCTTGCTCAAACTCATGTCCTTTGAGTTGGTGATGCCATCCAATCATCTTGTCCTCTGCCATCCCCTTCTCCTGCCTTCAATCTTTCCCACCATCAGGGTCTTTACCAATGACTCTGTTCTTCATATCAGGTGGCCAAAGTATTGGAATTTCAGCTTCAGCATCAGTCCTTCCAATGAATTTTCAGGGCTGATTTCCTTTAGGATTGACTGGTTTTATCTCCTTGCAGTCCAAGGGGTTCTCAAGAGTCTTCTTCAATACCATAGTTTAAAAGCATCAATGCTTCGGTCTTCAGCCTTCTTTATGGTCCAACTCATATCCATATATGCCAACTGGAAAAACCATAGCTTTCACTATACAGACCACTGTTGGCAAAGTAATGTCCCTGCTTTCTAATATGTTGTCTAGGTTGGTCATAGCTTTTCTTCCAAGGAGCAAATGTCTTTTACTTTCATGGCTGCAGTCTCCATCTGCAGTGATTTTGGAGCCCCCCAAAATAAAGTCTGCCACTGTTTCCATTGTTTCCCCAAGTACTTGCATGAAGTGATAAGACTGGATGTCATCATCTTCATTTTTTGAATGTTGAGTTTTAAGCCAGCTTTTTCAATATTCTCTTTCACCTTTATTAAGAGGCTCTTTAGTTCCTCTTTGCTTTCTGCCATAAGGGTGATGTCATCTGCATATCTGAGATTACGGATATTTCTCCCAGCAATCTTAATTCCAGCTTGTGCTTCAGCCTGGCATTTCACATGATGTACACTGCATAGGAGTTAAATGAGCAGGTTGACAATAAACAGCCTTGATGTACTCCTTTTCCAATTTGGAAACAGTCCATTGTTCCATATCTGGTTCTAACTGCTGCTTCTTGATCTGGATACAGAAAGTTTCTCAGGAGGCAGGTAAAGTGCTCAGGCATTCCCATCACTTTAAGAATTTTGCCAATTTGTTGTGATCCACCCAGTCAAAGGCTTTAGTGTAGTCAATGAAGCAGAAGTTTTTCTGGAATTCTCTAGCTTTTTCTGTGATCCAATGGATGTTGACAATTTGATCCCTGGTTCCTCTGCCTTTTCGGTTCACACACTGTTGAAGTCTAGCTTGGGGAATTTTGAGCATTACTTTGCTAGCATGTGAGATGAGTGCAATTGCCTGGTAGTTTGAGCATTCTTTGGCATTGCCCAACATTCTTTGGGATTGGAATGAAAACTGACCTTTCCAGTCTTGTGGCCACTGCTGAGTTTTCCAAATTTGCTGGCATATTTAGTGCAGCACTTTCACAGAATCTTCCTTTTAGATCTATAATAGTTCAGCTGGAATTCCATCACCTCCACTAGCTTTACTCCTAGTGATGCTTCCTAAGGCTCACTTGACTTTGCAGTCCAAGATGTCTAGTTCTAGGTGAGTGATCACACCATTATGGTTATCTGGGTCATTAAGATTCTTTTGTACAGTTCTCCTGTGTATTCCTGTCACCTCTTCTTAATATCTTCTGCTTCTGTTAGGTCTATACCACTTCTGTCCTTTATCATGCCCATCTTTGCATGAAATGTTCCCTTCAATTCAGTTCAGTTCAGTCGCTCAATCATGTCTGGCTCTTTGCAACCCCATGAACTGCAGCACACCAGGCCTCCCTGCCCATCACCAACTCCTGGACTTTACCCAAACTCATGTCCATTGAATCAGTGATGTCATCCAACCATCTTATCATCCATTGTCCCCTTCTCCTCTTGCCCTCAATCTTTCCCAGCATCAGGGTCTTTTCAAATGAGTCAGCTCTTCACATCAGGTGGCCAAAGTATTGGAGTTTCAGCTTCAACATCAGTTCTTCCAATGAACACGCAGGACTGATCTCCTTTAGGATGGACTGGCTGGATCTCCTTGCAGTCCAAGGGACTCTCAAGAGTCTTCTCCAACACCACAGTTCAAAAGCATCAGTTCTTCTGTGCTCAGCTTTCTTTATAGTCCAACTCTCTCATCCCTTTGCATCTTTAATTTTCTTGAAGATATCTCTAGTTTTTCCCATTCTATTGTTTTCCTCTGTTTCTTTGCACTGATCACTGAGGAAGGCTTTCTTATCTCTCCTTCCAAAGAACTCTGCATTTAGATGGGTATATCTTTCCTTTTCTCCTTTGCCTTTTGCTTTTCTTCTTTCTCAGCTATTTGTAAATCCTCCTCAGACAACCATTTTGCCTTTTTGCATTTCTTTTTCTTGTGGATGGTTTTGATCACTGCCTCCTGTACAATGTTATGAACTTCCATGAATGGTTCTTCAGGCATTCTATCAGATCTAATCCCTTGAATGTATTTGTCACTTGCATTGTACTATTGTAAGGGATTTGACTTATGTCATACCTGAATGGCCTAATGTTTTCCCCTACTTTCTTCAATTTATGTCTGAATTTTATAATTAGGAGTTCATGATCTGAGCCACAGTCAGCTCCCTGTCTTGTTTTTGCTGATTATAGAGCTCTCCATCTTCCAAGAATCTATACATAGAATACATACTATACATAGTAAACTCTAAAGATGCTATCAGAATATTTATAGAGCTAATCAGTGAATTTAGCAAAGTTGCAGGACACAAAATCAATACACAAAGTCACATACACATAAGTATATGTATTCTTACATACTAAAAATAAAAAATCAAAATGAAAAATTTGGAATCAATCCCATTCACCATTGCAACACAAACAATAAAATATCTAGAAACAAACCTATGTAAGGAGACAAAAGAGTTTTATAAGAAAACTGTAAGACACTGATGAAAGAAATGATAGATGACACATACACATGGAGAGAATTCCATGTTCCTGGGTTGGAAGAATCAATGTTATGAAAATGACTATACTACCAAATGGAATCTGCAGATACAATATGATCCAAACCAAATTACCAATGGCATTTTTCACCGAACTACAAGAAAAAATATCACAATTCATATGTGAATACAAAAGACCCTGAATAGCCAAAGCAATCTTGAGAAGAAAGAATGGAGCTGGAGGAATCAATCTTCCTGACTTCAGACTATGCTGCAAACCAAGAGTCATCAAGACAGTACAGTGCTGGCACAGAAACAGAAATGTGGACCAAGGGAACAAGATAGAAAGCCCAGAAATAAACCCACACACCTATGCATATCTTATTTTTGACAAAGCAGGCAAGAATGTACAACGGTACTAAGAAAGTCTCTTCAATAAGCACTGCTGGGAATACTGGACCACCATGTATAAAAGAATGAAATTAGAACACTTCCTAATGCCATACACAAAGATAAACTCAAAGACCAAATGTAAGACCAGAAAGTATAAAACTCTTAAAGGAAAACATAGAACACTCTTTGACATAAATCACAGCAAGATCTCTATGACCCACCTCCTAGAGTAATGGAAATAAAAACAAAAATAAAAAAGTGGGACCTAATTAAACTTAAAAGCTTTTGCACAGCAAAGAAAACTATAAACACAGTGAAAAGATAATCCTAAAAATGGGAGAAAATAATAGCAAATGAAACAATTGACAAAGGATTAACTTCCAAAATATATAAGCAGCTCGCACAGGTCAATACCAAAAACCAAAACAAAAAAATCCACAAAAAACAAACAACCCAATCAAAATGTGGGAAAAAGACCTAAACAGACTTTCTCCAAAGAGGACATACAGATGGCTAACAAACATAGGAAAAGATGCTCAACATTGCTCATTATTAGAGAAACAGAAATCAAAACTTCAATGAGATATCACCTCACACCAGTCAGAATGGCTATCAGCAAAAAATCTACAGATAATAAATGTTGGCAAGGATGTGGAGAAAAGAGTATCCTCTTACACTGTTAGTGGGAATGTAATTGTTAGTGGGAAGGTAAATTGATACAGCCATTATGGAAGACAGTATGGAGATTCCTTTAAAAATCTAGGAATAAAACCACCATATGACCCAGCAATACCATTCCTAGGCATATACCTTAAGGAAACCAAAATTGAAAAAGACACACGCACCTAATGTTCACTGCAACATTATTTACAATAGCGAGGACATAGAAGCAACCTAGATGTTGATCAATAGATGAATGGAAAAATCATCTGTGGCACATTTATATAGTGGAATATTACTCAGCCATAAAAAGGAACACATTTGAATCAGTTCTAATGAGGTGGGTGAACCTAGAGCCTATTAGTAAATCAGAAAGAGAAAAACAAACATCATATATTATCACATATACATGGAATCTAGAAAGATGGTATTGATGAAATTATTTGCAGGGCAGCAATGGAGGTACAGACATAGAGAACAGACTTATGGACATGGGGGCGGGGGAGGAAAGAGAGGGTGGAATGTATGGAGAGAGTAACTTGGAAACATACGTTACCCTATATAACATAGACAGCCAATGGTAATTTGCCGTATCACTCAGGGAACTCAAACTTGGGCTTTGCAATAACCTAGAGTGTGGGACGTAGCAGGAGTTTCAAGTGAGAGGGCACATGTGTATACCTATGGCTGATTCATGCTAATATATGGCAGAAACCAACACAATATTGTAAGCAAGTATCCTTCAATTAAAAATAAATGTGAAAAATCCTAATATCATGGCATATGGTCCTACCATCCATGGCAAATAAATGGGGAAGAAGTTGAAACAGTGGAAGATTTTATTTTCTTGGGCTGTGGAAAGTGACTGAAGCCACAGAATTAAAAGACACTTGTTCCTTAGAAGAAAAGCTGTGACAAACCTAGACAGCGTATTAAAAAGCAGAGATAGCACTTTACTGACAAAGGTCCATATAGTCAAAACTATGGTTTTTCCAGTAGTCTTGCATGGAATGAGAGTTGGACCATAAAGAAAACTGAGCACAGAAGAACTGATGCTTCCAAACTGTGATGCTGGAGAAGACTCATCAGAGTCCTTGGATAGCAAGGAGGTCAAACCTGTCATTCATTCCTAAAGGAAATCAGCCTCGAATGTTCACTGGAAGGACTGATGCTGAAACTGAAGCACAATACTTTGGCCACCTGATGGGAAGAGATGGCTCATCAGAAAGACCCTGATGCTGGGAAAGATTGAGTGCAGGAGGAGAAGAGAGTGACAGAGGATGAGATGGTTGGATGGCATCACCAGCTCAATGGACTTGAGTTTGAACAAATTCTGGGAGATAGTGAAGGTCAGGGAAGCCAGGCAAGCTGCAGTTCATGGGGTCACAAAGCATTGGACACGACCTAGCAGAGGAACAACAGCAAATTAAATATATATGACAATCATCCTCATGACTTTTGGTCCCAAATGGAAATAACATATTTCAAAATATTTCAATACAAACTGTACTAATGATTAGTGAAACTTTTCTTTAGAGTATTAGAATTGACAGTTAAATAATGGGGAAAAATGTATTCTGGCATATCTGAAACTGTTAACTGTACAACATAACATAAACTAATTTCTTTTTAAATGAAATTTGCAAATAAATTGTGAACGAGTTAGCATCGCCACTGCTTCCATCAAAGAGAGGTATATGATTACTGTTTATGATATTGTTATTTTTCCTTTTTCTTGTATTAATTTAGTCTTTATTTTTTGTTTAATCAGATAATGAATATTTTACCTGTTCATCAGTCTGTCTTCCTGCTAATACAAGTTTACAGATATGTTCTCAGCTCTTCACAAAATAGAATATTTTAGACAATTCAATGTGATGATTCCAGAATATGTTAGGAGAGAACGTAAATATTTGAGGAAAATAAATAGTAACCTGAAGCAGACTACTTGGGGGGCCTACAATAATGTGGGTAACTCTTTCCCCTGGTTCTTTTTACTTTTCCAGAATATTTATGCATTTTGCTTCTGGCTAAGCATGGCAGTAGAAGAGCCAAAATTCAATAAGAAAAATTTTTCCTCTGTTTTTTCTTTTTTGGCTTCTGTAACAGCAATAAATTCAGAGATACCAGATATATTAAGATACCATATTTTCATTAGATTTCTAACCCAACTGTATATCCATGTGGTTCAGATAAACCACATTAATATATACAGATCTGAGATACTTGTCATAACCAAACTGATCTCTAGCACATTGGAGTATTATTCATCCTGAGAATGAGCCACATCCATGCCTAAAAAAAACAAACTTCAGCTTTTAATTTGGAGTGAGGAGAGTTTGGGAGCTCTTTTTCAGTTTGTTTAAAGCTGACTTGAGCCAGGGCACACTCCTTCTTCTAGATCTTTCCTTGGCACTGCAGTAAAAATTAAGAGGCCAAGTCATTGTCTCTGGTAAGTTGTCCTGGGTTACGGTATCTCAATATTGACTAGTTCTTTTTCAGGTTCTTGTAAGAATTGAAGTTTTCCAAACTTCTCGCCCAATTTTCTGAACCAGGTGTCTGCATGGTTCTATTTTGAGTTTCTATCCCGGTGGTCATCTTAGGTGCCCCTGTCCCTAGCAACCTAAGGTTCTGTACCCATTTCCAATCAAACAGTAGCCTATGTCATAGTTTAAGCCTTCTTAAAAAAAGTAAAAGGACACTGAAGTACAAAAAAAAGACTTCTACTTGAGTTTTGTTTTGAAGTTTTCAAAACTGTAACTAGGGCTTAGAAAGTTAGTGAATTACTTCAGGAATGAGGGCTAAAAATGGTAAGGCTGATTCTATAGTCACATATTCTTTTGATTCCAAAGCTCATGAGCATATTCTCTAAGCCGTTGCTTTTGCTTGAGTTTGTGTATCTTTTTCTGTAAATACAAGGAAATAGTCCTCTGAACCTAATTCCAGAATGGAAACTTGCAAGGAGTGGCCTTTTAGACACTGTATAATGCCTCACCAAAGAAGCAGTACTTAGCATGAATCCATTGCAACTGTGTTCCACTCTTCTCTTTGGGTATTCAGAGGGCTAGACTACTCAGTTAAGAAATAATTTGAATGAACCAGAACTAAATATTTATGTTCTGCTATGTCCATCATGCCTGTCTATTTGAAAAATCTCCCTTTACATACCTCTGTCCGCTCTACTCAGTTCAGCCTCGTAGAAAAAAAGGGTAACAGATCCCATTCTGGCCACCTCCCCCAGACTCTCAACATTTTGCCTCCTGTAAACAGGCATCTTGCTTAGAGGAAGCCTACAATATGTTTTGGAGCACATGTGATATAATTGATATATGGGCTACATAAAATAAACAATAAAAACACTGGTATACAATTATTAGGATCACAGTCTGAATGACTTCTCTTCATTGCTAGACTAAGAATTTGGACATACTTTAGTATGAAATGAGGGTCGACTCAGTTTTGGATTGGTCAAAGTGGTGTTTTAGAAAACTTTTTCTAACAGCATCAAAGTAGCAGAAAAGACAAGTGGCCACTTCAACATTAGACAGTGTAAGTGGGAATGGATACAAGAAAGTGACTTTGAAAATTAAACAGCTTTGGTGTGAGTCTATAACTCTAGAATATGAATTTATTATCCTTTGGCAAGTTTAGGGAACTTACATTTTTAAGAATTAAAAAGAAAAAATGACTTATGAGTCATCTAGTGAGAAAAGTGTACTACCTAAAATTGCAATAAAAGTGGAGGCTAAATACGACTCAAAAAAATTAAAAACATAATTGAAAAGAAACTCAAAGTGCCAACTGGCACACAAATGGGAGGAAATTGCTCAAGTTGGTGAGTGAGAAAATAGGGATGATGAATTAGCTGAGGTTTGGTCACCACAGGACTTGCTAGAACATTTCAAGAATGTTGTGAATATTATATGCAAGAGCTTATTAAGAATATTTACAACCTTATATATAAGCATTACCTAATCATTGAACATCTATCAAATCACAGTTACAGATTGTTTACCATACACACTGATATAATAGAGTTTAGAAATAAAATATAGACAAATTTATGAATGTCATTTCATATTACTTAATTTTCAGTATATTGGGTTAAGAATACCTGTCATGTGAATTTCATCAATTTTAGAGAAGATATGACATCTTTTAAAATAACTATACATGTAAGTATATTGTTTAAATATATGTTCTTGAGACTCTCTTGTCTCTATGTAACTACCCTACAAATGTGCAGGCACACACAAAATGTACAATTATCAACTTCTCAATGGTAGGAATCATTAATTTTAATTTTTAATTCTAAGAACCTAATTGTTTTGCCTAGCACTGGGTACATTTGTCAGAAAATAGTAATAAACTACATCCATTGCATGTGTGCTAAGTCGCTTCAGTCACGTCAGACTCGTAGGACACTCTGGACTATAGCCCACCAGGCTCTTCTACCCATGGGATTTTCCAGGCAAGCATACAGGAATGGGCTGCCATGCCCTCCTCCAGGGGATCTTCCAGACTCAGGCATCAAATGCAAGTCTCTTTATCTCCTGCATTGGCAGGCAGGTTCACTACCACTAGTGTCACCTGGGAAACCCTAAACTACACCCCTTACCTTGTCCAAAAAAAGCATAAATACTGTTTATAAGCAATAGTTCTTGGGTCTTTAAAAATGAAACTTTTTCCTCTAAGTATCTCCATGTAGAAAGACCTATACTTTTACTTGTAAGTCCTTAATAAAACATGAAGACATTATAATGCTCCAGTTATTTTTTATTGAAGTATAGATAACTTACAGGTATATAACAGAGTCATGCCATATCTTTGCAGACTGTACTCCAACATAGCTTGTAATTCCTGTGCTATATAGGTTCAGTTCAGTTGCTCAGTTGTGTCCAACTCTTTGTGACCCCATGGACTGCAGCACTCCAGGCTTCCCTGTCCATCACCAACTCCCTGAGCTTGCTCAGACTCATGTCCAATGAGTTGGTGATGCCATCCAACCATCTCATCCTCTGTCATCCCCTTCTTCTCCCACCTTCAATCTTTCCCAGCATCAGGGTATTCTCCAATGAGTCAGCTCTTCACATCAGGTGGCCAAAGTATTGGAATTTCAGCTTCAGCATCAGTCCTTCCAATGAATATTCAGGACTGATTTCCTTTGGGATGGACTGGTTGGATCTCCTTGCTATCCAAGGGACTCTCAGGAGTCTTCTCCAACACCACAGTTCAAAAGCATCCATTCTTTGGCACTCAGCTTTCTTTCTAGTCCAACTTTCACATCCATACATGACCACTGGAGAAACCATAGCTTTGACTAGACACACCTTTGTTGGTAAAATTATGTCTGTGCTTTTTAATATGCTGTCTAGGTTGGTCATAACTTTTCTTCCAAGGAGTAAGCATCTTTTAATTTCATGGCTTCCATCACCATCTGCAGTGATTTTGCAGCCCCCCCAAAATAAAATCTGTCAGTGTTTCCACTGTTTCCCCATCTATTTGCCATGAAGTGATGGGACCAGATGCCACGATCTTAGCTTTCTGAACGTTGAGCTTTAAGCCAACATTTTCACTCTCTTCTTTCACTTTCATCAAGAGGCTCTTTAGTTCCTCTTCACTTTCTGCCATAAGGGTGGTGTCATCTGCATATCTGAACTTATTGATATTTCTCCAGTAATACTCCATTGTGTATAAGTACCATAACTTCTTTATCCATTCATCTGTTGATGGACATCTAGGTTGCTTCTACATTCTAGCTATGGTAAATAGTGCTGCAGTGAACAATGGGATACATGTGTCTTTTTCAGTTTTGCTTTCCTCAGGGTATATGCCTAGGAGTGGTATTGCTAGTTTTATTCCTAGTTTTTTAAGGAATCCCTATACTGTCTTCCATAGTGGCTGTATCAATTTACATTCCCACCAAGAGTGCAGAAGTGTTCCCTTTTCTCCACATCTTCGTTAGCATTTATTGTTTGTAGACTTTTTGATGACGGCCATTCTGACTGGTGTGAGGTGATATCTCATTGTAGTTTTGATTTGCATTTCTCTGATAATGAGCGAGGCTGAGCATCTTTTCATGTGCTTGTTAGCCATTGGTATGTCTTCTTTGGAGAAATGTCTATTTGGGTCTTTTCCCCACTTTTTGATTGGGTTTTTGTTTTTTTTTTCCTGGCATTGAGTTGTACAAGCTGCTTGTATATTTTGGAAGTTAATCCTTTGTCAGTTGTTTCACTTGCTTTTTTTTCTCCCATTCTGAGTGTTGTCTGTTCACCTTGCTTATAGTTTCCTTTGTGGTGCAAAAGCTCTTAAGTTTAGTTAGGTCCCACTTGTTTACTTTGGTTTTTATTTCTGTTACTCCAAGATGTGGGTCATAGAGGATCTTGCTTTGATTTATGTCATTGAGTGTTCTGCTTATGTTTTCCTCTAAGAGTTTTATAGTTTCTGGTCTTACATTTAGGTCTTTAATCCATTTTGACTTTATCTTTGTGTATGGTGTTAGGAAGTGTTCTAATTTCATTCTTTTATATGTAGCTGTCCAATTTTCCCAGCACCACTTATCAAAGAGTGCTTTAATAAGTGCCCCACTGTATATTGGGGCGTTTGTATATTTGCCTCATTGTATATTCTTGCTTCTTTTGTCAAAAATAAGGTACCCAAAGGTGGATGTGTTTATTTCTGGGCTTTCTATCTTGTTCCATTGGTCTATATTTCTGTTTTTGTGCCAGTACGTTAGTGTCTTGTGACTGTAGATTTGTAGTATAATCTGAACTCAGGAAAGTTGATTCCTCCAGCATTATTTTAAAATAATGCTTTGGCTATTCAGGGTCTTTTGTGTTTCCATATGAATTGTGAAATTTGTTTGTTCTAGTTCTCTGAAAAATGCCATTGGTAATTTGATAGGGATCACATTGAATCTGTAGACTGCATTTGGTAGTATAGTCATTTTCACAACATTGATTCTTCCTACCTAGGAACATGGAATATCTCTCCATCTGTTTATGTCATCTTTGATTTCTTTCATTAGAGTCTTATAATTTTCTGTGTACAGTCCTTTTGTTTCCTTCAGTAAGTTTATTCCTAGGTATTAATTATTTTTGTTTCAATGGTGAATGGGATTGTTTCCTTAAGTTCTCTTTCTGATTTTTTATTGTTAGTATATAGAAATGCAAGTGATTTCTGTATATTGATTTTGTATCCTGAAACTTTGCTAAATTCACTGATTAGCTCTAGTAATTTTCTGATACTATCTTTAGGGTTTTCTATGTACAGTATCATGTCACCTGCAAATAGAGCATTACTTCTTTTCTGATCTGGATTACTTTTATTTCTTTTTCTTCTCTTATTGCTGTAGCTAGGGCTTTTAGAACTATGTTGAATAATAGTGGGGAAAGTGGGCACCCTTATCTTGCTCCAGATCTTAGGGGGAATGCTTTCATTTTTTACCATTGAGAATAATGTTTGCTGTAGGCTTATCATGTATGGCCTTTACTATGTTGAGGTAGGTTCATTCTATGCCCATTTTTTGAAGAGTTCTAATCATAAATGGGTGCTGAATTTTGTCAAAGGCTTTTTATGCATCTATTGAGATTATCATGCGGTTTTTATCTTTCCATTTGTTAATATGGTATATCACATTAATTGATTTCCATATATTGAAGAATCTTTGCATCCCTGGAATAAACCCAACTTGATCACAGTATATGAGCTTTTTGATGTGTTGTTGAATTCTGTTTGCTAAAATTTTGTTGAGGACTTTTGCATCTATGTTCATCAGTGATATTGGCCTGTAGTTTTTTTTTTTTGTGTGTGTGTGTGTTGTCTTTGTCTGGCTTTGGTATCAGGGTGATGGTGGCCTCATAGAATGAGTTTGGAAGTGTTCCTTCCTCTACAATATTTTGGAAGAGTTTTAGAAGGATAGGTATTAGCTCATCTCTAAATGTTTGATAGAATTCTCTTGTGAAGCCATCTGGTACTGGGCTTTTGTATTTTGGGAGATTTTTTAATCACAGCTTAAATTTCAGTGCTTGTAATTGGGAGTTCAGAATTTCTATTTCTTTCTGGTTCAGTCTTGAAAGATTGAACTTTTCTAAGATTCTGTCAATTACTTCCAAATTACCCATTTTATTGCCACAGAATTGTTCGTAACAGTCTCTTATAATCCTTTGTTTTTCTGCATTGTCTGTTGTAACCTCTCCTTTTTCATTTCTAATTTTGTTGACTTGATTCTTCTCTCTTTTTTCATTGATGAATCTGGCTAAAGGCTTGCCAATTTTGTTTATTTTCTCAAAGAACCAGCTTTTAGTTTTTTAATCTTTACTATTGTTTCTTCCATTTCTTTATCATTTATTTCTGCTCAGATCATTATGATTTCTTTCCTTCTACTAATTTTGGGGTTTTTGTTCTTCTTTTTCCAGTTGTTTTAGGTGTAAAGTTATGTTGTCTATTTGATGTTTTTCTTGTTTCTTGAGGTAGGATTGTATTGTTATAAACTTCCCTCTTAGAACTGCTTTTGCTGTATCCCATAGGTTTTGAGTTGTCATGTTTTCATTGTCATTTTGTTTTTAGAAATTTTTTGATTTATGTTTTGATTACTTCAGTAACCTGTTGGTTTTTTGGAAATGCATTGTTGAATCTCCACGTGTTTGTTTGTGTTTCTTACACTTTTTTTTCCCCCTTATAATTGATATCTAGTCTCATAGTGTTGTGGTCAGAGAAGATACTTGATATAATTTCCATTTTTTGTTAATTTACTGAGGTTTGGTTTGTGACCCAAGATGTGGTCTATCCTGGAGAATGTTCCATGTGCACTTGAGACAAAGGTGTATTTTTCTGCATTTGGATGGAAAGTCCTGAAGATATCAATGAGATTCATCTTATCTAATGTATCATTTAAGACTTGTGTTTCTTTATTGATTTTCTGTTTTGATGATCTGTCCATTGGTGTGAGTGGGGTGTTAAATCTCCTATTGTTATTGTGCTACTGTCAATTTCTCTTTTATGTCTGTGTGTGTTTGTCTTATGTATTGAGGTGCCCCTATGTTGGCTGCATAGATGTTTACAACTATTATGTCTTCCTCTTGGATTGATCCCTTGATCACTATGTAGTGTTCTTCCTTATCTCTTATAATTTTTATTTTAAGGTCTATTTTGTCTGATATGAAGATTGCTACTCCAGCTTTCTTTTGCTTCCCATTTGTATGGAATATATTCTTCAATCCTCTCACTTTCAGTCTATATGTGTCTTGAGGTCTGAAGTGGGTTTCTCATAGACAGCATATATATGTATCTTACTTTTGTATCCATTCAGCCAGTCTGTGTCTTTTGGTTGGAGCATCTAATCCATTTACTTTTCAACTAATTATTGATATATATGTTCCTTTTGCCATTTTCATAATTGTTTGGGGTTGATTTTGTAGATCTTTTTTTCTTCTCTTGTATTTCTTGACTATATAAGTCCCTTTAACAGTTGTAAAGCTGGTTTGGTGGTAGTGAATTCTCTTAACTTTTGCCTTTCTGAAAAGCTTGTTATCTCTCCATTAATTTTGAATGAGACCCTTGCTGGGTACAGAAATCTTGGTTGTAGATTTTTCCCATTCAGTACTTTAAATATATCCTGCCGTTCCCTTCTAGCCTGCAGAGTTTCTGCTGAAAGATAACTGTTAAGTGTACGGGGTTTCCCTTGTACATTAGTTGTTGCTTTTCCCTTGCTGCTTTTAATATTCTTTCTTTGTGTTTAGACTGTTAGTTTGATAGTATGTGTCTTGGTGTGTTTCTCCTTGGGTTTATCCTGCATGGGACTCTGTGCCTCGTGGACTTGATTGACTATTTCCTTTTCCATGTTGAGGAAATTTTCAACTATAATCTCTTAAAGAGTTTCTCATACCCTTTCTTTTTCTCTTCTTCTTCTGGGACCCCTATAATTCGAATGCTGGTGCATTTGATATTGTCCTAGAGGTCTCTGAGACTATCCTCAGTTCTTTTCATTTTTTTTTTTTTTACTTTATTCTGCTCTTTAGAAGTTATTTCCACCATTTTATCTTCCAGCTCACTGATTCATTCCTTTGCTTCAGATATTCTGCTATTGATTCCTTCTAGAGTATTTTTAATTTCAATAATTGTGTTGTTTGTCTCTGTATGTTTATTCTTTTATTCTACTAGGTCTTTGTAAATTGATTCTTGACTTTTGATCATCTTTACTATCATTATACTGAATTCTTTTTCAGGTAGTTTGCCTATTTCCTCTTCATTTACTTGGACTGCTGTGTTTCTAGTTTGTTCCTTCATCTGCGCAGTATTTCTCTGTCTTTTCATTATTTTTTTTTAACTTATTGTGTTTGAGGTTTCCTTTTGCCAGGCTTCAAGGTTGAATTCTTTCTTCCTTTTGGTTTCTGCCCTCCTAAGTTTGGTCCAGTGGTTTGTGAAGGGTGAGATTTGTGCTCAGTTTTTGTTCATTTGTTTGTTTTTCTTCTGATGGGCAAGGCTGAGTGAGGTGGTAATCCTGTCTGCTGATGATTGGGTTTGTATTTTTGTTTTGTTTGTTGTTTGGATGAGGCATCCTGCACAGGGTGCTACTGGTGGTTGGGTGATGCCAGGTCTTGTATAACGTGGTTTCCCTTGTGTGAGTTCTCACTATTTAATTCTCCTTAGGGTTAGTTCTCTGGTAGTCTAGGGTCTTGGAGTCAGTGCTCCCACTCCAAAGGCTCAGAGCTTGATCTCTGGTCAGGAACGAAGATTCCACAAGTGGTTTGTTATGATATTAAGTGAGATTAAAACAAATATTCAAAAATGAGAAACCAAAGATGAACCCCAGAGAAATGGCAGTTACAAAATCAGGCAATTAATAATTAAAATAATGGAATGTATACATATGCACCCATGAGCAAAGTCAAAACAGTCCAACAAAAATAAAGTACAATAGATTGACCCAGTGAACAAAGGAAACCAAAAATTATATCTATCAGAACAAAACTAACTAAGAACAAACTGGAAAATAAAACTAAAACAAGGTGCCAACTGGGGAATAAAGCAATGAAAATAAAACTAACAAAATGTTGAGAACAAAGGAAAGAGAAAAGAAAGAAAGAATACATATGCAACATTAAATAGAGGTAGATGAAGAAGATTTATGTGTTAAAGATTAACTGCAAGGGGAAAAGAACAGTAGGAAGCACAAACAAAGGAATAAATGTAGAAAAATAATAATAGGTTTAAAAAAATAAAATTTAAAAAAAGAGGGGAAAAAAAAAAAAGGAAAACTCCACAGAACTGCATAATCCCAATGTAGAGGCAGAGGTTTATAGCAACAGTAAAAAATGTGACTGAGGAAAGAAAAAAAAAAAAGCTCAAAAGGTTAGATTTCATAGTGCCTATAAAATAGACAACTACAACAGAGGAGGGAAAAAAAGAAAAAAATCCAAACGAATCTATAGAACAAGTCAGAACATAAGAATAATAAATGTTTTTCTTGAGTGACTGCTGTCAGAGTCCTTTCCTCTCTGGGAGTCACAGTCCACCTCACCTCCCTCGGATGCCCTCCAACACTGTGCTGATCTCTGGACCTGCTGTGGGGGCAGCTCAGATTCTAATCTGGTCCTACTCCTGTGTGTTCTTTCCTCCAACGTCCACAGCTATCAGAACTAGTGCATTTTCTTTTGTGGGAGCTCTCAGTGACCTTTTATATATCCAAGAGACACAGAATCTGGCTTGGTGATCATGTGGATTTAATCTGCAGCTTGTACAGCTGGTGGGAAGGTTTTAGGTCTTCTTCCTTAGCCACACTGCTCCTGGGTTTCAACTGTGGTTTTATGTCCACCTCTGCATGTGGGTCATCCACTGGGATTTGCTCCCAAGGCTGCCTTGGAGGACTTGTGTTTGCCCCTGTGAGGGCCAGGTGTGGAGGTGGTGCAGATGCTTGGGGTGCAGGGGTTCTGGTAGCACCAGGTGCTCAGGGGAGTTGGCAGCTAGGGCAGCAAGAAGTATAGTGCTCTAGAAGGGTATGGCAACCAGTGTTGGCCAATATGCTCCAATATTCTTGCCTGGAGAACCCCCCTCCCTGACAGAGAAGCTTGACAGGCCACAGTCTACAGGGCTGCAAAGAGTTGGACACTACTGCAGTGACCCTGCGTGCACAGGTGCAAGACTTGTTTGGCCTCTGGCAGCTCTGCCCCAGTGAGATTTGAGCGATGATGCTGCCCCTGCGTGGCTCATGGGGACCCTGGTGCACCAAGCGTTCAGGGACAAGGACTGCCCCCCCTGCAGCAGTTATGGCCCCACGAGCAGCTTTCTTCCAGCCTCTTGGAGCTGGCGATCAGAAGGCCTCTTTGGCCAGTCTGTCTCCACGGTTGTGTCTCCTCAGGCACTTGGAGGGCTCCCTTGCCTGGGGTCCTTCTCTGTGTTCAGTACATCAGGCACATAGAGGGCCCCCCAGCTGGGATCCTGCTCTCGATCTGTGTGTCAGTCACTTAAAGGAACACCCTGGGTGGGGTCCTGCTCCGTAGTTCAGTTCGGCAGGCATTTGCTGGGCCAGCCTCAATTGTTCAGCTGCCGCCCATGCTGGCATGTGGGAAGACAGAGCCTATGGTGATGGCGCCACCCCCTAGGCGTGACTCAGCAGTATCACCTTGCTTCCATGGCTGCCTGGCTTTCCTCCACAGGCATTTCGCACCTCAGTCTTCTCCCTCACATCCCCTTGATCCATCTCTCCACAGTCAACAGCAGCCCTCGCCATGGGATTGCACCACAGTCCCTAAACTCCAGCTTGCTGCCACTTCGCCTTCCAGGGGACCTGCATCCCTGTCCAGGGCATGTATGGCTGTGGCAAGAACTATCTGATTCTCATTCTATTTAGGCTACCACAGACTAGCTATTTCACTCTCAGCCTTAAATGTTTCGCCTCTGACTCAGACAAATTGCCGCGATGTGGGCATCAGATCCCTGCTTCAGTTCCCCCAGCTGCTGACAGCAGGTTCAGTCCTACTAACACTCCTGTTTTTTCCCCTCGTTGCTTCATCCTACCAAGTTTTGCATGCTTCTGTATATTCTTTTCCTCTGGTCAGGTACTCCTGCTCATGCTCAGCTGGTTTTCTGCATGTACTTCTGTGTCTGAAGATGTGTTCCTGATGTATCCATGAAGAGAGATGTACTCCACATGCACCTACTCCTCCACCATCTTGTTCTCCCCCTCTGTTTAATTTTTAGTGGGGAGGCTGTGTATCACTGTAATGTGGTCCTCTGGATACAGGGCCTTTCCTTTACAGACATGGTGATTTGTCTATATGGCAGAAGTATTGGTAAATTACCCAACTGAGTGAAACAGATTTTTTTCCCCTGAGATATATGTATCCCTCTCTACCTTATTTGTCCATCTGTCTATTAAGTGCTCAGTATGTATTCATGCTCAGTATGTATTCATGCTCAGTATGTATGTTTGTATGTATGCTTAGTCACAAAACTCTGCTTTCCCTTTGGAATCTAAGCTAGGATGAGGCTGATTGCAGGGTCTGCCCTTACACCTCCAACTTGGTGGAATACATGATCTTTAACAAAGAAGTGAAACCAAGATGGGCCTAGGTGAAAATGAGAAAGAAAAGCTCCATATCTGACTGCCTGCTTCATTAAATCCAAGGCAAACCTCTAACTCTGCCCTTTCCAATATTTTACCTCTATTTTTAGGCTAAGTCAAATTCAGTCTGTGTAACTTTCATCCAAAAAGTTTCCTTGACTCTCTCAGCTAGAGAGGCACTCACTATCAGAGTTACAAACAATTTACAGCCCTCTATTACTCTATCCTTTCACTCTTTTCTAGATAGGATGTCAGAATAGAAGCAAAGGGGTTATTATTATAGGCTTAACCTAAATGTGTTCTGATTTACTCTAAAGAAAATCATTTGCAAAGTTTGCTCCTTTAACAAATATCAAATTACTTGAAATTCACGTCCAGCTAATCATGACCCATCACTGTATCCATACGACTCTTGAGAATTGCAACTCCAACTGAAGGAAAACAAATGGTTCTAATTTGCTACTAACACACATGGCTGATCAATGAGCATCCTCACAGTGACTCCTCTTGCTAACAAAATACACCTTCCTGTACCACAAATAGAAGACTTTCTTGCCCTTATTACTGCTTCTGTCCTTCCTTCCATTCTTCTTTCTTCCCTCCCTCCTGTCCTTCCTTATGCTAACTCCTTTGACAATTTTTCTTCTTTCTCTGGCATTCTAGATAAATTAATAGCCTTAAATTATCAAATGCCTTAAAAAAGCACACACGCACACACACTCACAGGATTATTTAGCAGTCCTTATAATCCTACAGAAGATGGTTTCTAATATATATGATTTGACTTAATTGTTGGAATCAAAATGTTAATTATTTGGTACATATATTTTAAAACATATTTTAAGAAACCCTAACAAGTGTAACATAACTTTGAAGTAGTTTATCCTTGGATCCTATACGCATGTCATTAGTTCTTACAAACCCTGATCAAAACTGGGCCAGATAGATGCATCTAAACTGATGGAGGTGGAAATTATATTATATTGGCCTTTTAGCATCACAGAGAGTTTAGAGCTTCCAGGGACTTAGGAAATAATACAGGTAGATTCTCCAATTTTAAGGATAATTGAATTTAACCAAGAGAGGTTAAGGGAATTACATAAAATAAAACAGCTAATTGATGGCAGAGCACAGATTAAAATCGGGGTCACCTATCTCACAAGTCAGGCATTTTTCCTCTGTAATATGTTCTATGTTAGTCTAAAATAATGTTAAGGAGATAAGCATTATATTGTTATTATTAATTGAGGTTTGCACAAGCAACTATTCATGTAGCATTTTACTTTCTTAAGAAACACTTGGTCTCTACTATTTCATTGCTCTTCAGCTCCATGGCTGAAATTAACTTTGGCTAAGATATTTACTTTGGTGTTTCAGAAATATGCATGCTTTTCTTTATGAGTATATAAACACATTGTAGTAATCATTTTATAATAAAAATGAGCTTAAAATGCATACTTTAATATCTTAAAAAAGAATAGGGCATTTTCTTTATAATGATTCATATTGTTCAAAAACAAAAACATTTTTCTCCCTTACAAAACCTGTTGAGCAAGTGTGGTTTACAGCAGGAACATTTAGATGGAGAATATGATTCGGTATCCTCTTGAGGTGGGATCAATTTTCAAAGGATTAAGCTTGAAATCTTCTCAAGTGATTTACCTGCTTGTCTGACTGACCATGAGAGTTGAGTTGGCACCAACTCTTGTTTTACTCTTCAGCTTGGGTGGGCTTAACTCTGGGAACCAGGTAGAGAAACTTTGTAAATTATTTTCTTTTAAAAATTTGCTCTTGGCATGGTGGAAAATAAAGACTTATATGTCTTTGTGCCCAATGCAAATACCTATGTGCTTTGCAGAATCTCTGCAGTACTTGTGTGTATGTGTGCTCAGTCGTGTCTGACTCTTTGCAGCCCTATGGACTACAGCCCACCAGGCTCTTCTGTCCATGGGCTTTTTCTGGCAAAAACACTGGAGTGGATTACCATTTCTTACTTCAGGGGAACTTCCCGAACCAGGGATCAATCCTGCATCTCCTGCATTGACAAGTGACTTCTTTAACACTGTGCTACCTGGGAAGCCTTCTGCAGCATTTTTTATTTGACCTGCTATGAGAAAGGCTACAAGTGAAGGGGATGAGCCAAGGGAAGATGATAAAATTGAGAAATAAATCCCCTTCCCCTGTTTTTACTCCCAGAAAAACTGAATAGCTCTGACTCTTCTTTAGGATCTAGTTTGATGTTTACTGGCATTGGGCCAAAGACTTTCTTTTTTTCTATTCTTATACACATGCATCTTTTACTGGTTTGTCTTGCTTTCTTGTTTGGTAATTCTCAGGAATACATTAGGATTGTGTTAGTTTTTAGAGGAATAATAAATAGTTTCAAATATTAAATTTGATGCTTTTGAACTATGGTGTGGGAGAAGACTCTTGAGAATCCCTTGGACTGCAAGGAGATCCATCCAGTCCATCCTAAAGGAGATCAGTCCTGGGTATTCATTGGAAGGACTGATGCTGAAGCTGAAACTCCAATACTTTGGCCACCTCATGTGAAGAGTTGACTCATTGGAAAAGACCCTGATGATGGGAGGGATCGGAGGCAGGAGGAGAAGGGAATGACGGAGGATGAGATGGCTGGATGGCATCACCGACTCCATGGACATGAGTTTGAGTAAACGCTGGGAGTTGGTGATGGACAGGGAGGCCTGCCATGCTGTGGTTCATGGGGTCGCAAAGAGTCGGACACGACTGAGCAACTGAACTGAACTGAACTGAATATAGTCTCTAATAGGAAACTTTTAAAAAATTAACAGAAACACAGTTTGTAGACAGAAATTGTGTTTCATGAGTCCTATCAATAGGACAGTCTCTAGAAAATGGAAATTTTCAGGCAAATTATTTCTCTAAATCCCAGGTGCTGTCTGGATTACCTGGTGACTATGTTGGGATATATCATAAGTATTACCCAATTTCATTCATCTTTCTGAAGCAGTTTCCTACTGGACAAATTTAAGGATCACTAACTTTTAGTAGGAAACATATATTGCAAATAATATCATCTTTTTCCTAACCTAATTCTGAGTTTCTTTCTCCTCTTTCTCTTTCTCTCTCTAGTTTTAGTTACCTCCTATGAAATATAATAATTTCAAAGACACAATATACACCCATATAAACTACTAAGATAATGGACTCACAAAATAAAGGTGGCTCATCAGTTTTTAACTTTAGTCAGAAACTGCTTCTCTTGACTCAGAATTGCAACTTCAGGAAATCATATTCACCAAATTGTTTATAGAAACATAAATGTGAATAAAGGAAAAACAAGATGATTAGCCTTATAAAAACATTTTATCTAGTTCTGAGTACTATTATAAACTCCTTGTGGCCAAGTATTTCTGATACTTGAATGAAAAGTGAAGTGAAGTGAAAGTCTCTCAGTTGTGTCCGACTCTTTGCAAACCTATGGACTACACAGTCCATAGAATTCTCCAGGCCAGAATACTCGAGTGAGTAGCCTTTCCCTTCTCCAGCAGATCTTCCTGACCCAGGAATCAAACCGGGGTCTCCTGCATTGTAGGTGGATCCTTTACCAACTTAGCTATCAGGGAAGCCTGATGGATTCTTGAATGGATACTAACAAACTTCAAAATGGAATGGAAACTAACAATCACAAGCAAACTTAACAAGCTATAATTGTCCTTTATTTTATAACCAAGACCTGCACCTTTAACCTTAACCAAGAAAGATACAGGAGGGCCTGGCAGAGTGGGCACAAATCTGTCAACACTCTTCAAAGGCCGCATCCCACTGAAATTCAGTCAGAAAATCATCCTCAGAAATTCAGAAACACATGCTATCAAAATGCGAATATAATTATAATAACATGCTCCTCATAATTCAACCTTTGTCCTTGATGCAAGATAACATGTCATACCTCGCTGCACTCCTTTCAATTACTAAATGCAATTACTTAGTCTGTTTATTTGTCATTGCCTTTCTCACCAGTTTATAAGCTTATTTAAGATATATACCATGCCTGTCCTGCTGTAGATACATCCAGAGTGTCTAACACCTTGGCTGTCATGTTTGAATACTTGATGGAATGAATGAACAAGAAAACTAAAACAAAACACTCTGTTAGATTGGTAAAAGTAATAGGATAATTTATATCAATAGGGCCATTACAATTAATTATAGAACAAGGCTTAAAATCATAGAAAATATAGAAACTGTGAAAAGAATGAAAATGTGAAGTGATATCACATGCACTTGTTGCACATTTTTATAAAATTTGGAATTTTTTTTGGTAACAGTTGAGAGCATTATGCTTCTAGGAGCTTGCCTCACTAGGTTTGTTAATTCAGTTATTTTTAACTGTTTATTATTAGGTAATGGACCATTTATATTTATTATAACCATTGATTAATACTAGATACAGCTGAAAAATAGCAGTTATGAAATAAATATACTTGTTTCTCAGTTCAAATATATTAAATACTTTTGGCTAAAAGAACTTGGGTCTGATGAACTAGGCAATAAAAATAAGTTTATATTGGTACTGACATCTTGGGACATTTTAAAATATCACGTTTTTCATTAATAATATTGGCATTATTCTTCAAGCTGAATCATGTATATTAATTATAAATGAGATTAGATTACAAAGCCCAGTGCTGAAAGATATTTCCCCACACTTCCATCAAGGTAACCATTGTACAGGCTGGTCAGGTTACACCATTATCTCTTGGGCATCTGGAAAACTTATACTATTTGGTCCCTAGGTACCAACAATAAATTCTTTAGGGAATTTTCTGTTTTTCTAGCTCAGGTTCTTTTTCACCTAAGAAATATATAACATGAGCTGAAGTTTAAATATAATTATTTTCTAATAGTATGTTATATCATCCAAACAGCAACAATGATGATTTTCTACATTGTACCTCTGGGGGTATGTCTACCTCATTTCAGAAATATGCAGTTTGGTTAAAACAAATAATTAGATACACATATGAATGCATACATATATTTTCACTAGATTCATATATATATATATATACACACACACACAAACCCTACCATTTATAAAATCACATTTCACATTTGAGAATAGTTTAATATAATTTGTCAGGTTCCCTATTAACTGGGTCTTTATTGATACATTAATGAAGGAGTGAAATAACACTGCAATTTCAGACACACAAGAAATCTCAAATAACTGAGCAATAGAAATGTAAATTCAACTAAAATATTTTGAAATGCTTTTCTAATATTATCTTTGATTCTTTTAAAACTTAGATATCCATATCAAGGTCAACAGCATGCTAGTAATAGTAGTACACCAGCAACATTCCTCCAGCCCAGAAATTCCAAAAATGTTTTCTGTAGAACACTAGTTTCTGAAATTTAAGATGCATAGGTAATGTGGAATGAACAAAGTTGAACAACTAATTTAGCCCCTGCAAGACCATTAAGACTATTAACTCTAACACTATTAAGTATGTGAATGTGCAATGTGACAGTAATAGAGTGTGAAAGTTTTCCTACATTTACTTAAATATTGTACCATTTCCTTAGGGCACTTTCGAAAAACTAGTGCTCCAAGGAACACACTTGAGAAAAGTTGCCCCATCTAAACCTTCATTATGTGAAAAATACAAAAATCTGTTGTAGTGCCAGAGATGCTAGAAAGCAGTTGCATATGATTGGATATTCTCCAAGCAGAATACGTGCTAAGTTGCTTGAGTCATGTCTGACTCTCTGCAATCCGATGGACTGTAGTCTGCCAGGCTCCTCTGTCCATGGGCTTCTCTAAGCAAGAATACTGGAGTGGGTTGCCATGCCCTCCTCCAGGGGATCTTCTCAGCCCAGGGATCAAGCCCATGTCCCTTATACCTTCTGCATTGGCAGGCGGGTTCTTTACCACTAATGCCACCTGGGAAGAGTGTGGGCCTGCTGTAGCAGAACACACTTACCTATAATTTAAGGGTTTGATGGCATTCCCTGCCAAATTTCTACTGTGCTTTGTTAGGCTTTGTGTCCTGCTCCAATTTCTTCATTATGAAGAGTCATGTTTAAGTTTCTTTGATTTCCACAATTTGTGAACATTTCACCCAATTAATTGCTGGTTCAGTTGACCCCTCCCCAAATGCCTTGCTGCTTTCATTATATGGGCCATTCAAATAGTATCTCTCATTTTCCAAAATCATCTCATTCACTTTAGCGTATATAAAAAACAATAATATTTTAACATGTAATGGAACACTACAGATACTTAAGTCTTGTTACTTAATATATACTCATAGAGCACAAAAAGATTTTCAGAGATTATATAGTGGCTTGCATGCTCAGTGGTGGCCAACTTGGGACCCCGTGGAGCCCACAAGGCTCCTCTGTCCATAGAAATTCACAACCAAGAATACTGGAACGGGTTGCCATGTCCTCCTCTAGGAGATCTTCCCAACCCAGGGATTGAACCATGTCTCTTGCAGTTCCTGCATTGGCAGACAAATTCTTTACCACTGAGCCAACTGGGAAGCCCAGAGATTATAGACGCATCCATTTATGTAGATATGATCCATTTTTAACTATTTAAATTTTATCTTTTACTTTTTCTGCTTAAATATAAGATTTTCCAAGTTATGTTTTTAAATCTTATCCCAGTTTTTTAACTTATCCCATGTGAACTACGTGTGGATGATGGATTCCCTTTACAGTCTGCAAATGTGTCTTCAAAGCTTCACAGGGCATCACCCAACTTGGTTAAGCTGCTGCCTTCTGTTGACTCTGCCTTTCCTTGGGTCATTAAACAACTGGCTATGCAGGAAAGACCTCTGAAATTCCTAATAATTATTTCTCTCTCTTTCTACAATTAGGGAGGAACTAGAAGAAAGAGAGGAGAGAAAAATGCACAGTTCTGCTTAAACTGTCACTTTGCATCAGTCTGAGCGGGAACACATATATCTGGCCTGAAAGGGCTGCCGAGAACAATTAAGCGTGGGGTTAGAAGTGAACCTGGGAAACAGTCCAGCTTCTTGCAAGTCAGGCCTTCACTCTGTGATTGTCAATGTAACAAAAATAAACAGATAAACAGATTTCTACCAGGATATATGATCAATCATCTTAAAAATGTGTACATGTATTATGTACTATATTTACACATTGCATACTTTATAAGACACTCAAAGACAAATTTTAAGTGCGTGCAATAAATAGGGTGACCAAATGCCTTTGTTTCCAAACAGGACCTCTTTTGAGATCAAAAGGTAGCACTACTTATAATTATATTGAGACAACTGTTGTGAATTGGAATCCTCCTAGGCAAAGTTGTATACAGAAAATGCCTAACAAAGATTAAATTAAAGGCCTTTTTCAAATGTCTTACTGATTATAATGGCTTCTTACTATCACCAGGCAATATCACAAAGTACAATATACACTGGAGGCTAAGTTCACCATTAACTGTAGGGGTTTTAATCTATATTTCAAGTAGATATTTTGATAACTTTAGAGGTTTCATCTCACTGCTTAATGAGTCTGTTTATATCATCCTAATTTTTTTTTCGACTTATAGTTGAGACTAAAGAAGACTTTCTATGAGAATTAGAACAGTTAGCATTGCCACTTTTCTGCTTTGTTTCCTTATATTTGCAAAAATGTATTTACAAAAATATTTTACAGTTTCCACTTCATTAGTTTAATTAATATCTAGAAACATAATAGACAATAAAATTTATAAATCCATTTAAAAGCAAAGATAACAGACATAATAGCTGTTCCCTCAGTTTAACTTCAACTCTTAGCTCAGTTTACCAGACATTAATGACAAAAAACAATGTCATCTGACATTTGGATAAAATAAAGGTACCAGTGTGAATACAATATTATATATATATGTGAAGCTTAATTTACTTTGGACTTTTAAAACAACATTAATGTAAATAATAAATCTACTAGATCTAAACTTTCTAAACTCCAATAGCACGTATCTTCTATACTCCTTGGGATGTACACACTTAACTTTAGAGCTAGTAATCTAGTGTTTTTCCAACTGTGATACACATAAAACTCTCTGAAGTTCTTGAGAAAAATGCAGATTCTGATTTAGCTGGTCTATAGAGCAGCCCAGGAATCTGCATTTCTATCACCTTTTCAAGTGTTGCTCATCTAAGGACCATACTTTAAGTAAGAAAAACCCTAGACCTGTTCTGCTTAGTACACTAATCACTGCCACATGTGGCTATTGAGCAGTTAACATGTGGTTAATCTAAGTTGAGACTTACTGTAAATGTAAAATACTCATCAAATTTCAAAAAAATACAAAAAAAGAATATAAAATAGTTCATTAATTTTAATACTGATTATATGTCAGAATAATTTGGATCCTTATGATATATAAATTTCAGTTAATACAGAATATGAATGCAATAATAACTTTTAATGTGACTCCCAAAAAATTTAGAACTATTGTTGTGGCTCACATTATATTTACTTTGGATGCTGCTGCTTGAGATCACAGAACAATAAACATCCTGATTATGAAAAGTGGCAGTGAAAACATTCACTACATGCCTCAATTAATATTTCCAAATTTGCCTTCTGCTAGCCCCATAAGTTTCAGCTATATAATGCTATTTGATATTCACTCAAAATTTATTCTTTATTTCTTTATTCAATAAGTATTTATTGAGTGTCTACACTGAACCACATAACATTAGTAGGTATGGGGGTGTTAAAAAAGATAGATGGGGTCCAGTTTCACTAGACATATTATCTCTGATTAGCTCTTCTCATTTCATAAAAAGAAAAATTTATATTATTCCTTACACCCCCCTCTTTTTAAAAAAATACTCACTATCTCCTTAATCTGTACTTCTATAGCATTTTTAAAATATATTTCACAAAAAAGCATTTCTTTATATGTGCTTAATATAGATTTGACTCATATTTCCACACATGTGTTGTCAAGACTTTGACGGTATGATTTAATCACTATTTAATTGTGCACTAAAAGTACAATTTCCAGCACATAGTAGGTGCTATCTAAAGCAGTTTTTGAGTAGACTAATTATTTCACAAATAAGATGGTAAAAATAAACATCAATCACTTCCACAATTGAATTTCATTTAAAATCAATGATTATTTTAATTTGATTGCCATTTGGCATGGTTCACTATAGCCCTCTTTCTGTTTTTACAAACATCTTATTCAGTAATGTACTATCAAGCTCAGCAGATTTAGAATCAATTCAGCAAAATTTGAGCCATACTTGATGATCTTATGTGACTTTAAGCAATTCATTAAGTCATCCTAAATGAGTCTCCTCATTAGTAAAGTGGATTTTTAATTACTATTGCATGTTTTTGTTGAAAAGATTGAAAGATTAAATTTATTAAACAGTACCTGGTTTATAGCAGTCCCTCAATAAATATGAAATCTAACTACCTAAGTCCTAGTCATCTTATTTTATTTTCAGTAACAAAATGTAAAATAACACTTGGTGGGTAAGACATTAAACCACTTACATGTTCTGAGTGAAATGTGTAACTTTACATTTATCTAAATGCACTGCTTTAGCAAGGAGTCCCCTTTCCCTCTCAATCTTTTTAGTATGAAATGAGGGGATGAGACCAAAAAAAAAAATCCTTCTATTGTTCCAAAATCAATGACTGTTAGGAAATGACAATGAAGACTTAAAAAATCAATAAGCAAAAACAAAGCCTTTTTGATTCTTGGTTTTTTTTTTTTTCCTTTCCTCAGTCTGATTTCTGTCTAAAAGTCATTGCACAGTCATGACTAATAAGTTAAATTTCAATCCATTTTGTAGATCCTATGGATACTAAAAAGAATAATGAAAAGAATACTATTTGAAAAACTCTGTGCCCACAAATTTTGTAATGTAGATGAGAAGAAACAGACAATATGAATAGGTTCATATTAAAGAAATTTAAATCTTCCAAAACAGAAAGCATCAGACCAAGATGGATTCAATTATGAATTCTCCTAAACAGTTAGAAGAAAATTATGCTGATTCTCTATAATCTCTTTCAAAGGATAAAAGCAAGGGGACTATTTCCTTAGTCATTCTATGAGGTCAACATTTCCCTAATAATGCAACCAAAGACATTGGAAGAAATAAAAACTACAGACCAATAGCTCTCATAAAAGCAGATGTGAAATTCCTGAACAAAGTATTAGAAAACCAAATGTAATAATGTATAAACTGAATTATATACCACAGTCAAGTGTGATTTATCCCAGGTATGAAAGGCTGCATCAACGTTTGAAAATCAAGTAATGTAATCAATCATAGCAACAGGCTAAAGAATAAAAAATAACATAATCATGTCAAATAAGCAGAAAAAACATCTGACAAAAATCCAACACTCGTCCATGATAAGAAACACTCAGTAAATTAGGAATAAATAAGATCTTCTTCAACTTGATAAAGAATATATCCAATAAAATATAACTTTATGGTTAATAGTGAAAAACTCAAAACCTTGTCTATGCAAAAAATTTGGGTTTCCTAGGTTGTGCTAGTGAGAAAGAATCTGCCTGCCAATGCAGGAAGACATGAGATGCAGGTTTGATTCCAGGATGGGAAGATCCCATGGAGGAGTGGATGGCAACCCACTCCAGTTGCCTGGAGAATCCCCTGGACAGAGGAACCCAGTGGGCTACAGTCCATGGGGCCGCAAAGAGTCAGACACAACCGAACAACTGAGCACATGTAAAAAAAATCAAAAGGAAAAACAGAAAAAAAAAAAAAAAAGCCTCCTGGAATGAAGTGATTGCAGCAATGTTGCAGAATACAACATTAAAATACAAAAGTCAATTGCTTTCTTTGATAGCAATGATCATGTGAAATTTGAAATTAAACACAATGCCATTCATATTAGCATCACGAAAATAAAGTACTTAGATATAAGTAACAAAATATGCATAAGAGCTATATGAGGAAAGCTACAAAACTCTGGTGAACAAAATTAAAAAAAAATACATAAATGGAGAAACAGTCTGTGTTTATAGCTAGGCAGACTCCAATTTGGGGCTTTACAGGTGGTGCTAGTGATAAAGAATCCACCTGCCAATGCAGGAGACAAGAAGTTCAGGTTTGATCCCTGGATGGGGAAAGATCCCCTGGAGTAGGAAATGACCACCCACTCCAGTATTCTTGCTTGGAGAATCGCATGGACAGAGGAACTTGGTGGGCTACAGTACATGGGCTTGCAGAGAGTGAAACATGAATGAGTATCTGAGCTAACACAGCACAGACTCAATATTGTCAAGATATCAGCTGATCTGTAGAGTCAGTGCAGTCCTAGTCAAAGTCCCAGCAAGTTATTTTACTGATAGTGACAAACTGGTTCTACAGTTTACATAGAGATTCACAATAGCCAATACAATGTTGTTATAATTGTTTAGTCACTAAGTTATGTCTGATTCTTTGCCATCCCATGGACTATAGCCAGCCAGGCTCCTCTGTCCATAGGATTCTCCAGACAAAAATACTGGAGATGGTTGCCGTTTCCTTCTCCAGGATGTCTTCCCGATCCAAGGACTGAACCCATGTTTCCTACATTGCCAGGTGGATTGTTAATGATTGAGCCAGCAGGGAAGCCCAGCCAATATACTATTGAAGGGTAGTGACAAGGAGGTCTGACACCACCTGACTTCAGGATTATAATCTCAAAGATACAGTAATCAGAACAGAGTGCTATTGATGGAAAAAAGACAAATGGAACAATGGACAGAAAAAAAAGCCCAGAAATAGAATCCCACCTCACAGATATAGTCAACTGATTTTTGATAAATGGTGAAAAGCAATGAAATGGAGAAAAGATAGTTTTTTAAAGAAATGGTGCTAGAACAATTGAACTGAACATCCCCATACAAAGAAAAACTGAATCTAGACATAAATATTGTACTCTTCACAAAAATTAACTCAAAATGGATTAGAGATGCAATGTGAAACTCCTTAAAAACTAACATAGGAGAGAATCAGGATGATTTTCTTGATTATGGTAATAACCTGTTAGATAAAACACTAAGGTCAAGAACCTTATGAGTAAATTATGGACTCTGGGTGATTATGATGTGTCAATACAGGCTCATCAATTATAACAAATGTTCCATTCTGGTGGGGGAATGTTGATAATAAGAAAGGATAAGCATATATAAGCATAGGGGTACATGGGACACCTCTATACCTTACTGTAAATTTTTTTGAATCTAAAATTCTCTAAAACTAAGGTCTTTAAAATTTGGATCATAGAAAAAGCAGAGAGTTCCAGAAAAACATCACCTCTGCTCCACATTACCTGCCTCCTGAGCAACTGGTATGCAGATCAAGAACAGCAGTTAGACCTGAACATGAAACAACAGACTGGTTCCAAATTGGGAAAGGAGTACTTCAAAGCTGTATATTTCACCCTGCTTATTTAACTTATATGCAGAGTATATGGGAAATGCCACGCTGGATGAAGCACAAACTGGAATCAAGATTGCCAGGAGAAATATCAATAACCTCAGATATGCAGATGACACCACTCTTATGGCAGTAAGTGAAGAAGAACTAAAGAGCCTCTTGATGAAAGTGAAAGAGGAGAGTGAAAAAGTTGGCTTAAAGCTCAACATTCAGAAAACTAAGGTCATGGCATCCGGTCCCATCACTTCATGGAAAATAGATATGTAAACAATGGAAACAGTGAGAGAATTTATTTTGGGGGGCTCCAAAATCACTGCAGATCATGACTGCAGCCATGAAATTAAAAGACACTGCCTCCTTAGAAGAAAAGCTATGACCAATCTAGACAGCATATTAAAAAGCAGAGACATTATTCTGCCAACAAATGTCCATCTAGTCAAAGCTATTGTTTTTCCAGTAGTCATGTATGGATGTGAGAGTTGAACTATAAAGAAACTGAGCACTGAAGAATTGATGCTTTTGAACGGTGGTGTTGCAGAAGACTCCTGAGAGTCCCTTGGACTGCAAGGAGATCCAACCAGTCCATCCCAAAGGAAATCAGTCCTGAATATTTATTGGAAGGACTGATGCTGAAGCTGAAACTCCAATACTTTGGCCATCTGAAGTGAAGAACAGAATTACTGGAAAAGACCCTGATTCCGGGCAAGATTGAAGTCAGGAGAAGGGGATGGCAAAAAAGGAGATGGTTTGATGGCATCACTGACTTGATGGACATGAGTTTGAGCAAGTTTTCGGAGTTGGTGATGGACAGGAAAGCCTGGCATGCTGCAGTCCATGGACTCACAAAGAGTAGGAAATGATTGAGCTCCTGAACTGACTATATCACTGCAATGCCTGGCAGAGCTAAAGCTACATTACCCATTTTATGAATTACGTATTTTCTAATCAATGTAACTCTTTGTCCCATTTAATCTTTTTTGTTGAAATGTCTATATAGAATATTAAAACTGCACTGCCACTTTTCTTTAAGTTTAATGACCTGATAAACTTTCACCCAGTGTTTGGATTTTCATTTTTCTGTTAAAATTTAAGAAATCTTCATGATACCAAATTTTAGGCATTCAATCTTTCAAATAGTACATCATTGAATGTTGGTTTTTCCCTTAAATGAGAGAATGTATCTTTTAAGACAGAATTTTCCTAATTTACTACTATAACTAATGTACTTCTTCTTTGCTTTTTTTTTTTAATCCCATGTATCCTTGACATCTCTTGTGTTTTGGCTGCATGGACCACATGCAATTTGATTTTAAATTCACTGCTATGAAAGAGGATGTATACCATGCTTAAAATTTCCCAATGATTGCTCTTAAGTTTTTTAAAAGCATTTTAGACACCGCTAGCATTTTCTCTAATTGTTGAGATCAAAACTTTCTTTCTTGGAAAACTCAATTTTGATATAAGGATTATAGTCCCTTTGCCTCCTTACTTCTCCACTACTGTAAGAGTTGGACTGGGGAGGGTAAGATTGGTATAGCAATAATCCACAGAAGAAGTCTGCGGTGCTCCGAGGGTGACCACTTGAACAAAGGGCACCAGGGCAGACTGCTGAACATGATCCAGCGTGAGTCTCAGGGATTCACATGGCAGTTGTGTGGCAGTTAGACCATATCTGAGGTTAGTGCATTGATAATTAAACTATGGGCTTTCCTGGTGGCTCAGACGATAAAGAATCCACCTGCAACGTGGGAGACCTGGGTTCGATCCCTGGGTTGGGAAGATCCCCTGGAGCAGGGAACAGCTACCCACTCCAGTATTCTGGCCTGGAGAATTTCATGGACTGTATAGTTCATGGGGCCGCAAAGAGTTGGACATGACTGATTTCCACTTTCACTATGTAATAATTTCTATATATTTTATATAGTAATAATATATTGTATATAATTATGTTATATTACATGTATATATTAATATATGTTTATATTTAATATAATTTTCACTTTCACTATATAATTATTTCGCTGTATAATTAAACTATACTTAGATCAGATTAGAGAGGGAAGACCTACTTCTTTCTCCAAGTAAAATGGGGAAACAATTTAGGTCATCAACAAAAGATCGGGTTTCTCTCATTCAAACATTATTCTCACCTTGTTCCAACTTAAAATCATTATCATTTTTTTTTACAGGTTTTGAAATTAAATAATATAAAGTTATGTATAAAAGAATAGACTTTGTAGCCACATTTGCTAGGTTCAAATCTGACTCTTGTCTACTAGCTATGCAAACCTATTTGCCAAGATAAACTGAACTAATATATATGACTATGCTGGGTTGAAATAGTAAGAATTCAATAAATATTCAGTTCTTATTACAATGCTTTTTGATAGTCCTGAGGTATTTCCTTCATCTTTCATATCTTTATGCATATTTAAGAGCACAAAGAAGGTAGCCATTTGTCTGCTATCCAGAAGTTATGCTGAGATGGAATTTCTTGATTATCCATTTTAAATGATTTCTTCCATAACATTCAAAATCATCTGAGACCTTGAAGCACCAAACTTGCATTGCCAAATGAGATAGCTGTTCATAACTATACCAACTCATCACCCTCAACTGGAATAAATCTACCACTTTAAATTAGCTCCATGGAATTTCACATTTTTTAACTACTGCTGGACTCTGAAAGCTGCTTTACAATACTTTTATTTATCCTCAATTTCCCACTGAACTTTTTTTGTTTTGCTTTTTTCTGTTGTTGCTGTTTTTAAAGTTTAGACACCTTTTCTCTCATTCCTTTTTGCAGATTTCTCTACTCGTTAAATAATGTAAATCAGAGTTCTCTAAGGGAAAAATGTTTATATTTCTATATAGTAACAGTTGTGTTCTCTCTCTTAAAAAATGAAAAAGAAACTATTAATAGCCCAATGAAATACATTTTGGAAATGGAAGTAAAATTTTATAAATAACTAAAATTATGTAATTTTTTATTTAATAGGTTATTTAATATTTTTTATTTAAATTTAAATTTAAAAATTATTTACTAGGTTAACTTGGATGTTAATCTTCAAAAACTGTGTGTGTATGTTTGTGTGTGTAAGTATCATGGGTTATAATGGGTATTGACTTGCAAACCTATTTAGTATTTCAAACCTTAAATTCTTGTTCTCAGAACACCCATCTTTTATCATTCTAGAATCAGTATTTCAAAACACACATGCAGACTTTTTCCATGATACATGCAAATACAGATGTGTGCAAGCATTAAAGTGTTTTTTGGTAATTCTGATTGTATCAAACTGAATCTGGTCAAAACTAAGCTCATCTTTCTCTTACACTTTTCTATTTTAACTATTACTTTAAATGTCATATTCTCTGGCTTAAAATTCCAGAAAATACTCAAAATAATCTGTAATTCCTTCCTAGTGCTCTACTTTACTAACTGAAAGGTCAAAAGGGTCCAAAGAAAGGTAATATCAGTGAAAATAAAACAATAGAAAAATATAATATTTTAGAGAAGAATATATAAAATTTGACAACTGACTGAATATGATAAAAAAAATCACTATTATAGATCAGGAGAGGAAATTAATGCTGAAGTACATACAAAATATTTAATTGAGAGTGTTATGATTAATACCACTTGCAAAAATGAGCCTTATTTTCTTTTTAAAAATTTAGATAGTTGCATTATATAAGGAAATCAGATTGCTATTTTATAATAAAATCTAAATTGAAGAGAAATTGAGTACCTACACTCTCTTCTAAAGTAAATGCTGTGTGTACCTGTCTCTGAGATGTTTTCTCTAAGAGCCAGCTGACACTGACTAGCAGGAAGAGCAAAATGACTCTTTTGGAAATTAAGGAAATATTTAGCCTGGCTCTCCTGTTGTCAAAGTCTAGCTTCTCTTATCATTCTCTAAGTTTTGTATTCTCCTTTCTTTCAAGTATTATGACTGAGGAAGTAACTGAAAATGACACTCTGAGAAACTGAAATATAAAACAGCAGATGCAGTCCTAAATCTATCCTAGCTGACAGTTTATCACCACCTAAAATCATGAGCTTCCCTGATGGCTCAGAGGTTAAAGCATCTGCCTCCAATGTGGGAAACCCGGGTTCAGTCCCTGGGTCGGGAAGATCCCCTGGAGAAGGAAATGGCAACCCACTCCAGTATTCTTGCCTGGAGAATCCCATGGACGGAGGAGCTTGGTGGGCTACAGTCCACGGGGTCGCAAAGAGTCAGACATGACTGAGCGACTTCACTTCACTTCACTTTCAAGATCATTAGACTTTACTTACAAAATTTCAGAGGGAGAGAGACGAGGCTAGGTAGATGGTCAACTGTAGGATGCAAAAATCTGCTTCATTTCCTCACACTTACCAAAAAACAAAAAAAACTTTTGACCTTCAAACTTGAGTATCCTATCCTATAAAGAGTATTGAGCAATTCAAACAGAAGGTTGGACCCCTTTAGTAATTGTGCGCTATGACTGGAATGACTTTTCATAGTTATTAATAGCAAACATTATGAGGAAAGAGAATGTGCTTATTTTTTAATCTCACTATCAAAACACTTCCTGTTTTATTGATGATGTTTCTCTTTTGACTGATGGGCCTGTTGAGTTTCTGGGAATAAAAGCCTAACAAACATATCATACACAGATTTTCTTTAGGCACTCAAATTCAAGTCCTATTTAACACAGTGGGGTCACCAAACATCCAGTAAAGCTATTGCCAATGTTTGTTTTCTTGCAATTAGATGAAAATCAAAGCCATGTGGGTACCCACAGGGAAAACAGCAGGTCTCAATGTGTGGTTGGTGGGGCACATTCTGCTATTTCTTCTCTTGTACTCTTTTATGTTTGACAATATAACCACAGTTTCATTTTATTTTATTATTTGTGTTGTAATTGTGGTGATCCTAAAAAGTTTCTCCCACCTTACATGTACTGTTTACTGATGCTCACCAGGTGTTTTCAGGGAAGAAAATCAAACTCCCTTCTATAATGAGTCTACTTCCTCTACAGTTTAAATACAGAAGACAATGTAGCAGGTGCCTGACAAGCTCAGCGAAGACAATAAGCAAAAGGGAAATCCAAAGAATTTTGACATCATGCTCTACTAAAGGTCTTCCCAGGAAATGAAAGCAATATGGATATAACAAAGGTATCTACGAAAAAAAATGTGTATGTTCATATGTGTGCACACAAACATCCACACATGTGATGAAATTCCTAAAATATGTGATTATGGCAAGAGGAAGTAATAAACCCAAATCATTTAACAGTAAATTTATATTTCTTTTCAACTAAATATTAAGACATAAAGGCTGGTGATGCCAGATTTTTAACCAGCTAATATAAAGACCTGCATAAAAAACTAAATTATTTTTATTTTCTGAGAATTTCATTGAATATTTTGTTCATTTTGCCTTTAACTAGGAAGATGGTCCTCAGAAAAGAAACTGTACATAAAGTGATGTTTTCTTTGGTAACAGACAACTTATTGGGAAAGAAAAGAAAGTAGTTGTTTACATTCGCCAAAAAAATAGCCCTCAGTAAATATGCATAAATTATTAGGATTCAAATTCTGTTGAAGTCTTGACATGTTAAGTTTTGTTAAAAACATTTTAGTTCACCTCCTCCTCCAGGTAGTGGAGTTTTTACTTTAAGGGAAGAAAAAGGAAATAAATATGAGGAACCTCAATGCAGCAGTCGTAGCTTTAGTTTGACACTAATCCAAATCAAACTCTTTCATTCACATCTTGAAGACTCATTGAATTCAGTGACAGTGATGGAATGTAGAACAGGTAGAAAATAAAGCAACAAGGGAAGGAGTGGGTTTAGAATTTCATTCTGATGTATGTATGTATGTTATTACCTTTCTTTTAAAAAATTACTCAAGGACTACTGAAAGAGTTTTAACTAAAATAACAGATTCTGGTTAACCAAAGAATTAATAACAAATACGACTGCCTAGTAAAGAAAAAAGAAAACAGCATTTAAAGCTCTCCATTTACTACCTTTAGTTTAACATGATTCTTATATTATTAGATAATGATAGCTAACATTCCTTGGGAAAAAAAACAAAACAAAACTCTCTTACTACTTCATTTCCTCAGAAAAGTTCTATGATGCAGGAACTACGGATTCTTCCCATTCTATACAAACAAGTCTTAGAGAATTTGAAGAAAAGTTAATAAAAATCACAGACAGAATTCAAAGAAACAGCCCAGCACCAAAAAGTAGGTAAATTTTGAACCCTACCTCTACCCTCTCTCTGTGCCAAAGACTGATTTGTTAATGTTATGATCTGCTGTTTTAGGATCTTGACTATGTTTTACATGTTTCAGCTTTCTAAATACAAGGATTTACATTTGCACCACTTGAGAAGGTGATAATAATGTGTTTCCAAGGATCCTAATATTTGATGCAATTCATATTATCAATCATTCATATTTAATATTTAAAGTAAATGATTTACATATTGTATCTATACCTAAACAATTTTTAGAAAACATGTGTATTTTCTCTAAGACACACAAAGACAGAGCAAAGAAGTTTCCTAAGTGTTTAATTTAGGACCTATTGAAATTAGTGGGATAATTCAATTAAACCATGACTTACTCTGACTACATATCAGGCACCATCCTAGCTTTGCTCCATCTATGTTATACTAGAGTTAACTTATTTTCATCTCTCAATGAATAGAGAAACTCAATAAAGTTTGCTTTATCTTACTTTGTTATGAATAAACTTGCTATGTTCTCTTAATTTTTCTTGCCAAACCGTCTAAAGCCTAGAATTTGAAAGCTGAAAAGGATCATCTATTTTGGTTTTCCAATGTATCATCATCTCTCTTTTTCTTTTACCATTCTCTTAATCCAAACTTCACTCAGAAGATGCATTTTTAGATTCATTCTGCCAAAAATATCATGGGAAAAGTTTTCCTCTTCTACCAAGTCTGATTCCTTTCTGTTTCTCACTGTACTCCCCCAGCCTATTTGGTTTCTGAAAACCCATAGCCTGCTATATCTGTTGTTGTTATTAGTAATAATAGTATTTGCTTTCTTTTAAGGTGGTATTCCACTTGATTCAAATGTGAAGCATTTCTTTCCCAGTTTTCAATAATTAGAAAATGTTGTTGAGAAGTCTAAATGGATTGGTTTGCTAAGAAGGAACTGTGAGGAACTGTCATTTCCAGTTACCATTCTGACAGAGGCTCCTACTTAACTGTAGTCTCAAATAATGCAAACCTTTAACTTCTTTGCTAAATTTCTACAACAATTTCTTCAATGTGTTTATTTTAAACCTTGTCTATGTATTTCTTTACCTTGAAAAGTATGCCAAACCAGTGTTTTTCATATTTATCAGTATGTATATTAAATGGAGGCAAGTTTGGAAAAACTTGTACTTCCATGTTTGGTCCAGTGTGCCATTGTGTAAACCAGTTACACCAAGACACTTCAAATGTTCTTTATTGCAACAGGTTTGCCATAATATCTGCAGCTCAGCATGTACCTCTGCAGTCTGCCTTGCATAGAAAGTTATGATAGGATGGTGAGGGTGAGTATTTAACAAATTTAGATTAATTTTATTAAACTCATAACATACAAAAACAATAACAAGAATCAATGCTGGTTTTAGAAAAATGGGAAGGAAAGAAAAATGTACCTTCTATATTCCAGTATTTGTCTTTGAGAATTATCACTCCCTCCACAGATAAACACAATGTGGAGTCTCATTTTCCTATGCTTCAGGCAATGGGTGCTTCCATCTTGATCATTTCAAAAATGTAATACACAAAGTATTTATTTATCTATCTAGTCATTGATGAACTTTAGATTAATTTCAGATAAACTTTACTCAAAAATCATTAATTTTTGAAGTATAGTTGATTTGCAATGTTGTGTGAGCTCCAGGAGTATAGCAAGGTGAACAGATTATATAAGTATTCTTTTTTAGATTCTCTTCTTTAAAGTTCATTACAAAATATTGAGTATAGTTCCCTCTGCTATAGAGGATGCCCTTGTTACTGATTTTATATATGTGAGTGCTAAGTCACTCAGTGGTGTCCAACTCTTTGCAACCCTATACACTGTAGCCCACCAGGCTCCTCTGTCCATGGGATTCTCCAGGCAAGAGTACTGGAGTTGCCATGGAGGGTTGCCATGCCTTCCTCCAGAGGATCTTCCCAACTGAGGGCTCGAACCCATGTCTCCTGCATTTCCTGCATTAGCAGGTGGGTTCTTTACCATGAGACCCACCTTGAAAGCCTATTTTATATATAGTAGTGTGTATATATTAATCCTAAATTTAGGTCAACCAAATAAGTGGCACCTATGAGACAACCTCTAGTATTTTAAGATAGGGTTAACCCATTTATTTTATGAATTAAACAGTAATATCATAAAATACTAAAGAATATGCTTGTATCCATAGCTAAATTAGAACACAAAGCACTTGTCTCTGAACTCAATACCCTTGGTGAAGGATATTATCTTTTGTAAATAATTTCAGTATAGTTCATTCCACTCATTATAGCTTTTCAGATTGTTCTATAAGCTTAAGTATTCTTCTTTCTATTTCTCTTTTATGTCTAAAGAGCTGTGGAGTATTCCAAGTACTCACTGGTGGATTCACACAGCTGAAGCTTCATCTTCCTTTCACGTGATAGCCTTCAAACTGCCTCTTTATACCAATTTTCCCAATGAGCTTTTTTTTTTTTCCCCAAATGGCATGGTGAGTCCCCTAACCACAGCAACAGTTCTCTTCTGAGTTAAGTCCTTTCTAAAAATTAATTATCTACTTAAAGTTTGAACATAATTCTTTGAAAGTATTAAATAGACTGTCACCTTCCCTCTATATGAGCTAAACTATTTCAAGGTAGCATGTACCTCTTTGAGGAATACTTAATTTAGAGATTAATGTTTAACAGTAGATTAGATGAATGTTCCTTTCTGAAAGGATTTTCCATGAGTAGACTGAGTAATAATTTGGATGAGAAACCCTTTTCTTTGCCCCTAAAATCTTAATGGTTATTGTTTGGTTAATCAAATTTTATTTCTTTTCCCTAGAACAGGTCAGGAAGTAGAATGAAATCTGTTGTTGTTGATAAATTTGGCTATTAACTATAAACACATCAACTACCTTAAATAAAGGAAAGAAGAAAAAAGGACATGAAAGCATTCAGAACATATACCAGATATTATTCCAACAAGTGCCAAGAAATTAATCACAATTTATTCTCAATAAATTTCTTTCTGTGTGATGCATTACTGGATTCTGTATGATTCTGGATTGATTCTGTATGATTCTGTATGGATTCTGGATGATTCTGGAATTCTGTTCATACCATTTCATTACATATCATATCAAATTTAAAGCAATATAAAATGGAAAGTTTCATATAACTAATATTACTGATACTCTTTGTTTAAAGTATAAAGCAGAATTTATTCATTTATACTAAATATATGGACATTTTGAGTTATTTTAGCTGTATTTAATATTTTATCCATTGTTCCTACCCATAATATTTGCAAGCAATAATGAAGAAATCAAATTTTGTTATAAATTCATTTGACTGAATTCCTTTTCATTCTTCATTGCCAGCTAGTTTACATGGCCTGTAAGAAAAGCTAAACAAAATTTGAATATGAGATCTTTTGCTAATAATCCTTAGATTCTTACGCTCCATAGATTTCTTTATTGCTGCTTGCAAATATTATGGGTAGGAACAATGGATAAAATATTAAAGGCAGGTAAAATAACTCAAAATGTCCATCTATTTATACAACTATAATCTTTATAACAGTAAACATTTCCAACTTGGAATTTGTATTACCAAGTTCTTTCAAGCCACACTGTCAGGTAGTCTTACGCAATAAAATTTTAAACATAAGAAAGTGTCATGCACACATATAATAGAGGTTGATTCCCTTCTCATAAGTTGTTTAGTCATTATTTGGTACTGTGCTGACATTACTGACATCTGACACTGTTCATTCTTCAGTTTAAAAGTGAAAAGCTTCTTAGGAAGAAAAGCCCCTCTTGTCCACTTTAATTCCCTAAAGAGTTTATTCCTTTGGGCAAAATAATCGTGTAGAGCACCTGTGGTGCAAGTGCTAAAGAATATCAAGCAAAACCCAGCCACAGCTGTGCTGTAATCACTGAAGTGTGCCCAGCGCATAATGGCACATTAGGTAGGCATTGATCTCTGCCAGTTTATGAGGTCTCTTACAGAATTAGGCAGACTTTTTCACTGAAACCCATGGAGCAGAAATTGCTACTTCTAAACTAATCCATTTTCAAATTACCATCCAATTGTGACTGATGACCTCACTACAAATCCGCTTATCTACCTCCAACCACTCAACAAGCAAAGGAGAATCAATCCTTATTTTCCTTTATTTTCTACTCTTTACAAAAAACTCTTCTAGCCATTCTTAGTCACCTTTAGAGCCACTGCAGCTGTGAAGATAAGCATGACAAATGTTAAATGCTGCCTAAAAGTCAGTGCTAATTTGGAAGGTAAAATGGGAAAGTAGAATATGTGCATATTATGATATATGGTTTAACTAAGATTTGATATAGAAATTGCTGACATAAATTATAGCTAATTTCATGAGTGTATTTAAATAATTAATTTAGATTGTCATATATTGATGCTTGATTTAAAAAAACTCTATAACTATGATATGCAGCATTTTTTTTTTAATGAAAACCATGGGTCCAGTATAATCACCTGAGTAGATAAACTTGAAATATTTGGTATCCTTTATTCTGAAAATGAAGCCAATGCACAAAATTTATTTAGTTGAAGGCAATATCATATAAAACTGTGTAGGAAGCAGAAACCACACAAGTTAAAAGTATTCCTAATTTCTTCTCATCAAATTTTATCACAGTAGGGAGCATTAGTCACTTTATGATCCCCAAAGTTGGTAGTTGCAAAATATATAAAGAATGCATAAAAGTCACAAGACTGAGGTAGGGTATTAAGAGGTACAAACTACTATGCATAAGACAAGAAAGCTACACAGATATATAGTTTGAGTAAACTCCGGGAATTGGCGATGGACAAGAAGGCCTGGCATGCTGCAGTCCATGGGGTCGCAGAGTTGGACATGACTGAGCCACTGAACTGAACTGACACAGATATATTGTATAGCATAGGGAGAGTAGCCAATACTTCACAATAACTATAAATGGAGTATTACCTTTAAAAATGGTGAATCATTATGTTGTATACCTGAAACTTATGTGTATCTATACATCAATAAATAAATAAATTTTTAAAAAGAATGTATACATGATAGGAATGCGTATCTCTATTAGAAAATAGGAATTAGCCATTAACAGTCAAAGACATTTGGATGTATATTAAAAGTCAAAGCTTAGAGTGTGTTTTGTTGGTTATTTTAGTATGAAAAATATCTTCTCTGGTTCTTTGAAAGCTTTTCACATGGACCAACTGGTACAGAAGTAATCAGTGAATATATTAATGTATGTATGGGAGTATTTATTTACATATTTCTTGAGGCAAATAATCTACAAGTAGCAATTTACAAGTAGTTCTAGCAGAATTGTGGAATGTCTATTTACAAATGCATTGGACAAAGCAGTAGTTACAAAAATCTCAGCCTTGGCAGGGTGATGGATGAGGCAGAGAAATAATTATTTCCATGCCTATAATTAAAGCACATATTTTTAATGTTTCCATCTTAAACATAATCAAAATTCAAACATCTGGACCAATCACTGCTGTGAAGCATCATTGTCACGGTTTTACCCACAGTTCCCGAGTGAGGCACTGAGAGAATATCTTCTCAAGGGAGCTGGAGTTACTTTCTCACAACTGCATACTGACTTATGGAGATTTGCCAGGGCCTGTTTATGAACATTATTCAATGGTGTTTTACATTTGGAGTGTAGACCAGAGAAAGTCATTTGTAAAGTGTTATAATGCTACCTACTTCAAAATACACACAGTGGGTGGGATGAAAGAAAACTATTTCACAAATTAATGCAAACCCCCTAACAATTCTATTCTGGTTTACAATATCTCAATTTTAGGAGTAATATTATCAAATTCTTGATTGCCTGTACAAATGGATGGGAAAAAAAAAACCACACGTCTATAAATTACAATTAGTAACCCAAAAACTTTTCAAGTGCATTTATCTGATTGTTTTCCAGAATATCTATGTTTTGTATATAATAAATATTTTCAAACAAAATCAACATGTATTCACCTCAACTAGTGGAAATGTAAGAAGTTATGTAAGAGGAAAAGTTTAAATTAAATTCCTACATCACCTCCTTCCTCTTGCTTCAGGTTGCCAAGAGCAGCAGCAGCCTCTTCCACATTTTTCTTTCCACTGGTGAACACATATATGCCTATATATCATATAGATTGAGTTTTATGTAATCAGTTTAACAAAAACAGCATCATAACATAAACACTGTTTAGCAAAATTGTTTTTTCATGAAGCATAAATCATGAATAGGCCTCCAGTCAAATGCATGGATCTGAACCGTGCTGTTAATCAGTGTGTTGTATTCAATAGTGCAGATTAAAGCCACATGACCTAACTAGTCCCCAGTAGTAAACATTTGGATACTCTTGGACAAGTTTTTACCTATTGTCCCTGTTGATTTGCCCTACTTGTTAGCTGTTGTTTTATTAAAATGTATGCATTTCCACTTTAGTAGCTATTTCTTGATCAGTTTTCATGAATTCATGTCCATTTGGATTCCCTCCAGCAATGAGTAGACCCACTTCCTGGCACCCTAGAATCATTGACCAGATTTCCTCTTTTTAATTTTCATCAACATGGTGGAAGAAAAATGGCATCTCATTTCTGCTATACAGTTGGCAGGTGCTACTAGTAAGCTTTAGCATCCTTTTCTATGTCTGCTGCATATTATAGCCTGGAGAACTCTAATTTCCTATTTATATGTTTTGGCCAGTTTTATATTAGGTTATTTGCCTATATTTATCACCATAATTAAATAAATTAGATCCCTATATTCTTCTCATGGGAGTTATACGAAGGCTAAGTGAAGACGGAGAAGTGGGCACCGTGCCATCTTAGCACTTACCATATTTTATTGAAAGTTTTACTATATTGCTCCATGATGAAATTGCTCTGATTGTAGGCACTTATTTTTATTTCTCTTGTACCAATAATTTATTATAATATCTGGAATACTCTAAATATTCCGTAAATGAATGTTGAACTGGTAAAATGGTGAGAAAAGTACATCTTCAATTAAATTGCCGGATAGTTAAGGGAAAGAATCACATCTTGTATTTATATATCCCTAGCAGAAAGCTGTTCAAATTATATCTATGAATCAACTGGTAATTCAGTCTTTCTTTTCCAGTTTTATTTGATATAGCTGCCATATAACATTGTGTATGTTTGAGGTTTGCAACATGATGATTTGATACACATGTGTATTGTGAAATGATTATCACAATAAAACTAGCTAGCACAGCTCTAACCTTACATGGCATCACTGACTCAATGGACATGAGTTTGAGCAAGCTCCAGGACTTGGTGATGGACAGGGAAACCCGGAGCGCTGCTGCAGTCCATGGGGTCGCAGAGTCGGACGCAACTGAGCGATTGAACTGAACCTCTGATTATTGTGTGTGTGAGTGTGCATGTCTGTATGGTGAGAACATTTAAGATTTGCTGTCTTTACAACTTTCAGGTACACAGTACAGTATTATTAACCACACTGCACATTAGGTCTTTAGAACTTATTCATCTTGTAACTGGAAGTCTGTATCCTTTAACCAAACTCTTCTATTTCCCCTACTCCCAATCCCTAGCAACTACCAATCTACTTTGTTTCAGCTTTCCACATATAAGTGAGATCACACAGCATTTGTCTTTCCCGTCTGACTTATTTCACTTTTGGTTGCTCAGTCTTGCAACTTTTTCCCCCACCTTCATAATTCCCTCTTGGAATTAAAAACAGTTCAACTTCAAGTTTAAATCTGTGAATGGAGAATGCTAGGGGCCCTTCTCTTCTCACTGCTGTATGTAGGACCTTTGTATAATATTCATTTTTAATGTTAATTTTTTTTAGTTTCCTTACTTTTAGTATTATGTTCATTCCATGCAATCTTGGCAACTAAGGATTGTGTGGAATTTCAACTAACACATCTCAGATGTGCATGATCTCAGCCTGTGGGATATGAAAGGATTTAATTTAGAAGGCACCACCATCCAACTTCAGAGTCTAGATTGGCAACTGCTCTAGAATTTATCTATAAGACAATGGTCTCTTGATTCAAAATAGATGACAGTATCATTTAGTCAAAATGCTGACAGTACCATTTTGTTAGATGAGTGGCATTAAGTTTGTTATTTTTGTTGGATATTCTTACATTAAGTGACTAGGCTGTAGAGGTAAGGATTTTACTTCATTCACAAAACATGAATGCTATCATTCATTTTTTGCTTGAGGCAAAACTTTTCTAAAGAATACAGTTTCTAAGAAGGGAAATAACTGAAATGAAGTCCACATGTTTGCAGTAGAAAAAATATCTTTATAGCTTCCAAAATTTTGACTTCTATATCTATGCTTTCTATTGACTATCCTTATGTGGGACAAATCATTTTGCTTTTCTCTCATTTTTTTCATTCTTATACCTAAAAAATTTGTGCAGAATAATTTTTAAAAACTTTTCTGTTCTAACTTTGCTTTCTTTGGTAAAACAAAGCAACTAGGAAGTAAAAAAGGTAACTACACTGTCTGATACTCAAAGTATTATATATTATTTACTTTTTTACTGTATAGTATACTCCTTACTCCTCTTTGGCTACACTTAACTCTTAATTATAATCAAGGATTTTTATTATGATTTTGAAAATAAGTCAACAATACATTAAGGATAGCTTTGTAAAAGCTTGTGATATAATAGTCATTATCATGGTTGGATTTGATAATTCAAACATGATTATAAATGCACAAGCCACTTTCATAGGTATTCTCATATTTTACTGAAAGCAGCAAGAAATCATGATAGTATTTAAATAAAATATATAATATTTAAATATAAGCTCAACTAATCAAATGATAAACATATTAATTGAGCAACTTCTGGTGAATAAAAGAGGAAATAAAGAATCACAGTCTCCAACTTACTTGAAAATATAATGTACAGAAGTAGCCATTGAATAAGAAGTTGTAAGTGTGATGATACTGTAAAACATGAAGGTTTTCTGGGGAAGTAATACTGAGCTGAGACATGAAAGGTTATATGGAATTATCTAGATAAAGGGATGAGATTGAAATTAAGCATTTTGGCAGAGCAATTGATAAAAACATTTCATGTAGTTTCTTCAAAATAGCCACTTTAATATGTGTATCTTCTTTTTAATTATGAATTTGAGCATCATATTCATCAACTAGTGTAAAAATTGGATGAGATCCATGGTAAAGGATGGATATGTTTTGCATACTATCTGGTAATAACAATGTGTTTCAATCCATTTGATCCACCATTTCCTTACCAACTGAACCTATGGCAGTACGGCAGTCAACATACCAGCTATAGTTGTCTCTGTGCAGAGTGGCTTCTTGACTGCTCTTCTTAAATAATTATAGAACTGCAACTGATTTTTCTATTGATGTGACTGATCTTATACATCCTGGAAATACTCTGTGATTAAACATGCCTTTATTTTTTCATTTTGTATCTCCATACTTCTTTTATGGTTGAAGAACTGAAGAACCTCCATCAATCCTATGGACAGAGGTTCGTGACATTGTACAGGAGGCAGGGATCAAGACCACCCCCAAGGAAAAGAAATAAGCAAAAGACAAAAGGGCAAAATGGTTGTCTGAGGAGGCCTTACAAATAGCTGTGAAAAGAAGAGAAGTGAAAGGCAAAGGAGAAAAGGAAAAATATACCCATTTAAGGCAGAGTTCCAAAGAGCAAGTAGAGATAAGAAAGCCTTCCTCAGTGATCAGAGCAAAGAAATAGAGGAAAACAATAGAATAGGAAAGACTAGAGATTTCTTCAAGAAAATTAGAGCTACCAAGGGAGTTTTTCATGCAAAGATGGGCACAGTGTAGGGCAAAAATGGTATGGATCTAACAGAAGCAGAAGATATTAAGAAGAGGTGGCAAGAATACACAGAAGAATCCTACAAAAATGATCTTCACGACCCAGATAATCACGATGGTGTGATCACTCACCTAGAGCCAGACATCCTGGAATGTGAAGTCAAGTGGGTCTTAGGAAGCATCACTATGAACAAAGCTAGTGGAGGTGATGGAATTCCAGTTGAGCTATTTCAAATCATAAAGGATGATGCTATTACAGTGCTGCATTCAATATGCCAGCAAATTTGGAAACCTCAAATAGTGGCCACAGGACTGGAAAGGTGTTTTCATTCCAATCCCAAAGAAAGGTAATGCTAAAGAATGCTCAAACTACCACACAATTGCATTCATCTCACATGCTAGCAAAATTATGCTTAAAATTCTCCAAGCCAGGCTTCAACAGTATGTGAACTGTGAAATTCCAGATGTTCAAGCTGGATTTAGAAAATGCAGAGGAACCAGAGATCAAATTGACAGCATCAGCTGGATAATCAAAAGGCAAGCAAGTTCCACAAAACATCTGTTTCTGCTTTATTGACTATGCCAAAGACTTTGACAGTGTGGATCACAACAAACTCTGAAAAATTCTTCAAGAGATGGGAACAACTGTCCACCTGATCTGCCTCTTGAGAAATCTATATGCAGATCAGGAAGCAACAGTTAGAACCGGACATGAACAACAGATTGGTTCCAAATTGGGAAAGGAGTACATCAAAGCTGTATATTGTCACCCTGTTTATTTAAATTACATGCAGAGTACATCATGAGAAACCCTGGGCTGAGTAAGCACAAGCTGGAATCAAGATTGCCAAGAGAAATATCAATAACCTCAGATATGCAGATGTCACCACCCTTAATGGCAGAAAGTGAAGAACTAAAGAGCCTCTTGATGAAAGTGAAAGAGGAGAGTGAAAAAGTTGGCTTAAAATTCAACATTCAGAAAATAATATCACGGGATCTGGTCCCATCACTTCATGGGAAATAGATGGGGAAGCAGTGGAAACAGTGGCAGACTTTATTTTGGGGGCCCCAAAATCAATGCAGATGGTGACTGCAGCCATGAAATTAAAAGACACTTGCTCCTTGGAAGAAAAGTTATGACCATCCTAGACAGCATATTAAAAAGCAGAGACATTGCTTTGCCAACAAAGGTCTGTCTAGTCAAAGCTATGGTTTTCCAGTAGTCAAGTATGGATGTGAGAACTGTACTATAAAGAAAGCTAAGCACCAAAGAACTGATGCTTTTGAACGGTGGTGTTGGAGAAGACTCTTGAGAGTCTCTTGCACTGCAAAGAGATCCAACCAGTCCATCCTAAAGGAAATCAGTCCTGAGTATTCATTGGAAGGGCTGATGCTGAAGCTGAAACTCCAATACTATGGCCACCTAATGAGAAGAACTGACTCATTAGAAAAGACCCTAATGCTGGGTAAGATTGAAGGCAGGAGGAGGAGGGGACGACAGAGGATGAGATAGTTGGATGGCATCACTGACTCAAGGGACATGAGTTTGAATAAATTCTGGAAGTTGGCGATGAACAGGGAGGCCTGGCGTGCTGCAGTCCATGGGGTTGCAAAGTTGGACACGACTGTGGGACTGAACTGAACTCCTTTTATAGCTTTTAATCACTATACAAGGAGAATTTAGTCTTGTGAGTATTGTTAGGTTAAAAATCTTTAAATGCCATCATTTAAAAAATATATTTTCACTAGAAAACTCCCAAGTACTCCTCCTCATAAAAGATCCCCAACTTGGCAATTTGATAATGTATTTACAGCTTTAACACCACTTCAAATCATGTCATTTTTGTCACATTATTCAGTAAGTTGACTTTCTGAATAACAATTGATACATATTTTTTGGAGATTTTTAATAATATTGAGGAAAACAGTACTTAAAATACAAACTATTAAATAATTTCATCTGAACTGCTGTACTTTTTTGATTAAAAATTAATTCTATGTTTAAGTCTGAATTTTTTAGCTACACTTTTAGAAACAAAACATAACTGTCCTTAACAAATAAAGTTCAGAGGAATTTGCGACCACATATTTGGAATGATATGGACCTAAATTCCTCAAAAACTTGAAGATCTGATCTTAATATTTGTGGTGTAGATTAAAAGTAATTTTTCCAGAAACTCCATTCTTAAGAACTAATCTATATTGATCTATGTACAACAGTCTACAAATTCAACTAATGTTAATACCCACTTCATTCTGGTTTCTTCTTCACTTCTTATTTTCAGTTTTGGCTAACAGCTATTGGTTAAGGTTTCACTAAAAAGAGTGGAGTGTGATAGTTTCCACAGCAACTGTCTCAGACCTCAGGCAAATCTCTGATGACTATGGGTAGCATTTCCAGACATCAGTTGTTTTAAAGTCCACTTGTGTCCCAACAGGCATACAGTTTTGATGAAACTCAGATGAGCTATAACTGTATTTTAGTCTATATTCGCACTTAAGCTATAGTCAATTATCTATGGTAATAGGAGAACAGAAATAACAAGAATAATGAAATCTGCAAATAATCTCAAAGCATCACTTTAGTCAATAATTTCGAATCCCTCATCTATCAAATCTCTTAGTAAAACATCTTAGTATGTCATAGAATGGACAGATGTGAAGTATTTTTTTTTTTCTTTCTCTTCATATACTAAAAGGTGACAATAAGTTATAAAGTGATTCTCAAGATATGGCCTCAAGGGAGGAAAGCATAATTAATCACTGGTGTGGATATTTGTTCCTGAGAAACTTAGGAAATACTTTCTTCTGCCTATCAAACCTCTGGAAAAACATAACCATCATTCATAATTATATGGAAGTTAAATAAATCTATTTAAACAAATATGATTATTTGTTAAGAGGATTAAACATACAAATCCACCTCTTCATTCTTCCTTAGCCTGAGTAGAGGTATAAGAGAATTAACAAACAAAAAGAAATATATTCAATCACTAGGATAAAAAGAATGATAAAAGTGATCATAGCAATATAAGACTTTAAGGAAATTTGGGAATAAGGAATTCACATAAACTTGACAAAGGGGAGCTAGAAGACCTCTGAAGAAAAGCAAATCTACTTACTCTAAGGAAAAGGGAAGATGATCAATGCTTACTGGCATACCTCAGTAATTTTTCCTGCTAAGCCGCACTAGAGAAAGTATCCCATTTGGTGGTCACTGTGAAAAGACTGATTTGCTTACTGGCCAATACAAAGTGAAATCTAATGATACACAAAATACTCTCTAATCTCTCCCACCCAAATCTCACCCATACAATGCTTTTAAAAATGGTTTGACATCTTACTGATGGACAATTCAGAATTATCTGGCTCAAGAGAAAACTGACAACATGAGTGGAGAACAAAAACTTCCAAAATAGCAACTGAAGGAATTTGAAAAAAACAAAGACAATGAAAGACATGAACATTTCAAAACTATAATGAACCTTCTCCAGAAATAAGAAAATATACTTAACCTATTCAAAATAAATAAGCAAACAAGACTTTAAGAAAAAAAAGGAATTGAGAACCAAAAAGAGCTCTTAGCACTTAAAATTATGACAACTGGAAAAAGAAATTGAAGATGAGAAGTAAAAGAAAATGAATGGATCAATTAAAGCAGTCAAATACCAGATTTTTAGGACTAATAGAATGGAAAGACAGAAAACTTAGGGAAGAAACATACATATTTGCAATACATACAATATATAATTTCTTATATATATTTTACAAATCTGTCTATATATATATATCTTGATAATTATACATATATATATATATATATATCAATCTCCATCTATTAATATCTCTCTATATGTAGAGAGAGATATAAACGTATGTGTGCTAAGTCACTTCAGGCATCTCTGACTCTTTGTGATTCTATGGACTGTAGTCCGTCAGGCTCCTCTGTTCATGGGATTCTCCAGGTATGAATACTAGAGTGGATTGCCATGCCCGCCTCTAGCAGATCTTCCCGACCCAGGGATCAAACCCATGTCTTCCATGTCTCCTGCATTGGCAGATGGGTTGTTTACCACTAGCACCACCTGGGAATTCCCATATTAAGGTATAAAGATCTTTATATATATTTCCCATAACTGAAGGACATGGATCTTCATATTAAAAGGGTCTGCTTACTACTAAGTGCAAAGATCACAAAATAAAACAAATCCTGAAAAGCATAACATAACTACATGCCAGATTATCAGGGACATATATAAGATCCTAAAAGCCTTCCCATTTTTTTGGGGGTGGGGTAGAAAATGTAGGGATATATGTGATAAAATAACAGAAATCAGAATGCATTAAATGTTCAACTTCACCATTAAATTGATGACTTGAAAATAAACAGATGCAAGTATTAATCACAAGAATGCTGTGCTGATTATGTTAATATCATCTAAAATAGACAACAAGGCATAAGCATTACCAAAGATAAGAAGAAACAGTACATAATGATTAAAGGATCAATTCAGCAGGAAGATATACTGAGCATAAACATGTATGAACTCAAAAGCATCCACAAAGTATGAGAAAGAATAATTAACAGAACTAAAGTAAGAAAATTAAAATTGCCTAATCACAGTAAGAGATTTTATTAGAATAACTAGACAGAAATAAATCAGTAAACACATAGTGCATATAAAGTGCAGTACCTATGGCGGGACTTAAAAAAACTCTCAGTAGATTTTAAATGATTGATATCAGTGTGTTCTCTGGTGACAAAGGAATTATACATAAGTAATGAAATGTCTAAAGAAACACAAGTTGATTTATAAATTCAACAAAATCATAATTAAAATTTCATGAGGCCTTTCTTTGAGGGGGAGGGAAGTTTTATGGGAGAGCAAACAATCTATAAGAACCAAAGAAATTTTAAAATTTAAAATGTAGCTGAGTTCATCACCTTATACAATTTAATTTCAAGGCTATAAAAATAAAGTCACTGTGTTATTGGCAAAAGGGTAGATACATAGTTCAATGGAGAAAATTAGATAATCGAGAAATAGCTATTGATTTTTCATGAAGTTCTTAAGGTAAGTCAATGGAGAAAAACATATCTTCAACAAATGATGCTAGAACAACTAGACATTGACATGGAATAACAGACTAATCTTGACATTTACTTACATCACATGTAAAAATGAACTCAAAATGTGTCATAGTCCTTCAAAACTAAAACAATAAAACTTAGAAGAAATATTGGAGAAAAAAATGTAACCTTGGGATAAACACAATTTCTTAGTAGCCAATAATCATAAAAGAAGAAAAAAAAAGATATATTGCACTTAATCCCCATTAAATTTTTTGCTATACAAAAGAAACTTAAAAAAATGAAATTTATTAAGTGGAGGAAAATATTCACAAAACATATTTATCTACAAAAAGACTTGTATCTAGACAATAAAAATGCTCTTAAAAATCAGAATTAATAAGACTTACAACAAATTAAAATTTTAGAAAATATTTCTACCTGATGCAAAGAGCTGGCTCATTGGAAAAGACCTTGCTACTTGGAAAGATTGAAGGCAAAAGAGTAGAGGGTGGCAGAGCATGAGATGATTACATAGCATCACTGACCCAGTGGACATGAGTTTGAGCAAACTCTGGGAGACAGTGGAGGACAGAGGAGCCTGGTGTGCTACAGTCCATGAAGTTAGACACAACTTTGTGACTGAACACCAACATTAGAAAAAAAGGCATACAAATGGCAAATAAATTTAAAAGACATGTAATGTCATTATTTATCAGGGAAATGAAAATTAAAGCCCCACTGAAACATCACCCTATTCACATGAAAATGGCTAAAATTAAAAAGAATGAAAACATGAAGGTTTGCAAGGATACAGAGCAGGGATCAGCAAACTTTTTGTTTAAAGGACCAGATAGTAATCTGTCGGCCATATGGTTTTTGTCACAATTAGTTAATTCTGCATTCATATCATGAAAGCACTCATTCATAAACTCATAAGTGTGCCTATGTTCCAATACAACTTTATTTATAAGTACAGATGAATTTGGCTCAATGGTGATAGTTTACAGACGCTGGACACAGAAATTCTCATACACTGCTCAGGCTAATGACAAATGGTACAACCGTTTTGGAAAACTGTCATTTCAAAAAAATAAATAAATATACACCTACCAACCAACTCTAATATTCCAATCTTCTGTATTTTTCCAGGAGAAATGAAAACATATGTCCACACAAAGGCTTGCACACAAATGCTGAGAAAATTAATTCAGAAAATTCAAAAGATAGAGATGATACATCCATCATCCAGTGAATGATAAACAAATGCATATCTATTCAATGGAATACTGTTTAGAAATAAAAAAATGAATGAACTCCTGATACAAACCAGTAAATCGTTAAATCATTATGCTAAGTAAAACACACATACACACGAATGTATACTTATTTCATTTGTATAAAATGCAAACTGATGCATAGTACAAAAAGAGTAAAAAGTCACAAGGAATCTTATCAGGGGAAAGAAATGCTCTGAATCTTGCTTGTAGGGGTGGTTTCGTGTATGTACAGTACTGTCAAAACTCATAGCATTGGACGTCTGTCTACAAAGAAGCAATTTCGATTACCTAAATTATCCCCTCAATAATGTTATTAAGGGAAAATAAATAGAAAGCCTTCACCCAAAGAAGTTGTACACATATCAGAGAGTTTAACAAAGGCAAAGTTCTATGCAACATTTTGCCATATATATACATATATGTATATATGTATATACAACATTTATAGTTGCTTACATTTATATGCATGTATGTGTATATATATATGTGGGCTTCCTGGGTAGCTCAAATGGTAAAGAATCTGCCTGCAATGCAGGAAACCCAGGTTCGATTCCTGAGTCAGTAAGACCCCCTAGAGAAGGAAGGGTAAGACAACCCACTGCAGTATTCTTGCCTGGAGAATTCCACGGACAGAGGAGCCTGGTGGACTGCAGTACATGGGGTCCCAAAGAGTCGGACATGACTGAGGGAGTTGCCCCCACACACATTCCATATATATATCTGTATACTGATATATATGTATATAAAACAAATATTTAGCCAGCCATAAAACGCCAGTCACCAAAAAGGTTTGTTCCTTGAGGTAGCACAGTACGTATGTGCTTATCTTATTATCCAACCATTTCTGTTCAATTATTTCTATCCACTGACAGACTTTTCTCTGTGAAAGATGAGAATGTCATCTCTTTATTTTGCTCACACAGACATAAAGCATAGTTGAAGACAATACCGATAAATAATGGAACAGATACTCCTAAAATGAAAGAGGAAGAAAATTCAGCAAAGTAGTATTTGAAAGCAAGATATGATGATACAAAGGAAAGAACTGGAGAATGAAAGTTTGGAATTTAGGTTCTTACTGTCTGTGACTTATATTACATTTTTCTTGGCCTTAGTTTCCTTATGTAAACAATGAAATGATCTCTTAAATCCCTGCTGGCTCAGAAATTCTGTGGACCTAAAATCATTTAGCATAGATTAACAAGGGTAGAAGAAAAAAATCACAGTTTAGGAAAAGAAGGAATTATTAGCCCAGAAAAATTAATAACAGTCTGAATTTGAAGTAGAGTCCGTGCAAACATTGCAGACAAAGAAGTTTTTCTAAGAGGTAGGAAACATTCTTCTTCTACTCATGGCCATTCCAATCCCACCCTCAATACAGAGGAAGGTAGGCATGTACTGGAATGTCTCAGGAGAAAAGCTATGCTCTAAGCATTCCTTCTGATCCTGTGGACACTAATATGTGGTCAGGATGATAAGGTAAGTGCTTGCCTAGTTGCCCAGCTCACCAAGGTTCTTGTAACTAAAGCTAAGTAGGAGCTCAGTTCAGCATTAATGTCTTAGCTCAACTTCTCCCTTTCTGGAAGAAAAAAAAAAAAAAGTCTTTGGATTCTCAGATAAGGAAAAGATATTCTAACTCCTGGAAAAAAATCTTAGAAGTGGCTATTAAATATTGAAACATTAATATGCTAAAAGCTGAAGAGAATTTATTCAAAAATCAAAATTAAATAACAGCTAAATTAATAGGTGACTATTTTGAGTCAAAAGGATTCATCAATTTTTTTTAAGTCTTTATTAAATACTGACATCGTTTAAAGAATTTCAATGCTATAAATGGTTCTGTTTTAACTCAATTCACCAGCAACTTTTATATATATACATATATATATATAGAATAAAGAATATTTTTCACCTTAAAAAGATTACAATCTAGAGTAAAAAAAAAATGACATACTTAAACAACCATGAAAAAAGTAAAACTCTTGAAAGATAAGATAAGTAAAAAAGTAATTTATAAAGTAGTCACAGAAAGGGAATTCTATACTGTATGTTATAAAATTCAAGTTTTAAAGTAAGTCATGAAGTACTTCAAAATATGTAAAAAAATAAGCAAACAAAATTTTAAAAAATATCATTAGTCCCAATACATAAAGGAGAAAATTTGATAAAAGTAAAATAATTTTCTCAAGGTCACACAATAATTCACCCTAAAAATCCAGACTATACGAGTCTGCAATATAATTTCATTCTAACTTACAAAACAGGCCAAAGTTATTCAACAATCATAAGAGAATGAACTTCAAATGAAATAATGAATTGTATATACTACTCTTAATTTTTTTAGCATTCTGATTGTATCTCCTGTCTTACCCACACATGTTTAACTTTTTTAGTTAATGTGGAATTTTATCTCATTTTCCTCTCTTCCAAAATCAGTACATCATTTTCCTAACTAAAATCTCTTTTAATTGTCTTCTACTTTTTTATGAATGCTTAAAATTTATGTCATGAGTTTCCTAGTAAAGTATTCATATATATTCAACCTAGAATTTGTTTAGAATCAAGCTTATATGAAGCCATGTCTAGGAAACAGTCAATATTTGCAGAACTGTTCTCAGATTTAGGAGAGGAAAAAGTGTTATGGATCTTGGAACTCCCTATGCAAATAAGTCATTAAATGATAGATTTAGCAGGACAAGCAAAATTTTGATTGTCTACTCTTTAAAATAATTATTTATATTAAATATTTTCATACATTTACAAGCAAAAATTCTCCTTCAGGTTGCTTCTGTTAAAAAAGAAAGAAAAAAGGAGTAAATAAAGGACAAAGTAGCACCGTCACTAAAATGGACATTGATAAAAAAACAGGTCTTGGGGCTCCCACTTTGAAACTGTCAGATAGCATTTTCAAATAAACTGATATTTATCTACCCCAGTTTGTATATGTATCACTCAAAGCCTAGAATCTTAAGTTCAATTCTGCAAATAGTTCTGTTAGATCTACTACTTGGAAGTAAATTTGATCAGGTGTTAGCTGAATGTACTATTCTGAGTTTTATAAATTCTACATGAATTGACTACCAGTTCCTTTCTCACTTCAATCCAATGTGTGCATTGTTAATTGTTTCCAGTGATTTAAGACTCTTCTGAATGGGCTGCTGATGCTTTTATAAATTAAATTCGGAAAACTGACTTGACTTTCAAGTATACATTTAAGACAATGATGGCAATGACACTGAAATCAAGTCTATGTATGATTCATGGATCAGGAAGATCCCCTGGAGAGGGAAATGGCAACCCATTCCAGTATTCTTGCCTGTAGAATCCCATGGACAGAGGAGCCAGGCAGTCTACACTCCAAGGGGCCGCAAGATTAAGACACGACTTACCGACTAAACAGCCACCACCATGCATGACTTTGACCTTCATAAATTTGGAACAGATTTCAATTAGCACCCAGAAAATTCACTTTGCGAACCATGCCTCCTTTATTGGTGCCTTATGAGATGACTGCAATGGGAAAATCAGTGTTCTTGTTTGTTGAAAAAGAGAGCAAATGTTTACTGTGTGTGTATATGATGCACTAATGAAAAATATAATCCAGGAAATTAGTTTTGTGAAAGGCTAAGAATTAACCTAGCCCCAAATGAATATATATACATATGTATACAGATGCTGATATGCATGTATATACGTATATGTATGTGCTAGAGAACTGGCAAAGTGTTTATTGCCCTGCCAATACTAGAAATATGAGATTTGTCCTGTATAAAAAAAAACATACTGACTTGATATTAACTTTAACAATTCCAATGTATTATCTCAAGTCAGTGAATTTTTACCTTACATGGTAAATGCTTTTCATGTATAAGGGAAGCTTCAACTATAATATAGTTTTCATAAGAATCTTATTTTTCTTGATATTAAATATGAAAAATTTGGAAAAAAGCAGTTGTTCATATTAAGTAGAAGTGATCATCTAGTTAAATTTAAAGGGATCCAATAAAATTGGAAAATCTTTAGTTTTACTAAAAGTCAAACTAAAATTGATGAGTCACATTTTATTCTACTCAAAGAACTATAAGGAAAAAAATCAAATTTTTATTAATTTATTAAAAGTATTATATAATTATATATAATATATAATATACATTATTATGTAATTATTATTATAATTTTTTAAATCATTCAATTTTTTTCCTACTACTACTCATAGACCTTTAAGTATATGTTTTCACTCCTTTGTTCATTCCCTCTAATAGCATTATATGTAACACAGTGGGAATGATAAGTCTAATGTTGATAAATTTTCTTCTTACTTGATACAATGAAATGAGTTTGAGCAACAATTACAGTTAAAGAGGGTTAAAAAAGTCAATAAAAATACATTCGGATTTCCTAACCATATTTATTTTAAAGGTAATATTTTAATCTCATATTTTAGGTCAAAATTAAGATAGCATAACACATTAAAAACTGACTCCTCCCTCCGGTTTTGGCTCTTAAACCTGAGAATGGATTCTAGTTGATAGTAACCATATGTGGTCGAGGAAATGTAAAGGGCCAGGCTAGCCAAAGGATCTTTCTGGATGGCAGTCTGTCCATAATACCAGCTATTTCTGCTCTGTGGCTCCTGAGGAACATGGCAAACCCAGTCTAATCCTAAGTATAACAATTTAAAAATGAAAGAAAGAAAGAAAAGTAAAAGTTTAGCAATCCAGACCTTGACATTTTAAAGTGGCAATGTGCTTCCCTAAGTGGAGGAGGAAACGGCAGCCCACTCGAGGACTCCCGCCTGGGAATGCCATGGACAGAGGAGCCTGGCAGGCCACAGTGCATGCGGCGGAGGAAGCAGGTCAGGGCAGGCTTCCCTAAAAACTGGCTTTCTTTTTGTTTTGTCTGCCATATTGGAGCCCTCTCATATAACCAAATCATTCCACAGAAGAAATTATATAAATGAAAATAGAAAGTGCCCCTAGTTTTTAAAAATTACCTTCTAAATTATATGCCAAAGAAATGTACTAGTAAATCTAAATTTTTCACCAAAACTTATTAACATACAAACATGCATATTTTCTTACCTCTTTCCAGGAAGAATTCTTAATTCCTGAGGTACATTTGTTCAATCCAACTGTTTAAGTATCTGGAGACATTAAGTTTCCTATAAAAATAAATAAGCTCATTCTTAGTATTCAATTTAAATCAAATAATTAGCTATTAATTAATAGGTGCTTAAAAGTCAGTATAAATTTCTTCAAACAGTCTTAATTCTTTGCATTGCAAAATGCAATTTAAGAAGGAAAAAGATATTATGAGAGGCAGACACTGAATCTGACAGCCATTTCACTCTGGTTCCTCTAAACAAATCACAATTTGTAATTATAATTGGATTTGAGGTACTTTGAAATAATTCATTATTTAGTCTCTGACTCTGCTAAAGAATAACTGATTTATTTGAGAATTAGTTGAAACTCTAACACACTCTATTGATTTGTTCATAATGCTATGATGTCATTAACTTTTTTCACAATTGATGATGAAAGGCTCAAACTGACAACATAGCTAAGAAGTAATTTCACGGCTCTGCCAGCAAGTAACTGGATTACATTTTAACAGAAGCTTTTTTTTCCCCCTGAACAAAGAAAATATACTATATATATATATAAAGTAAATAAAATTTTTAAATAACTGAATATTTTAAGAATGAAATTTAAAATATACTTTGAATAATTTTACTTTACTAGAATAGATGCTTTGCAACATTGATCACACACTATTTCATATTTGAATAAATAAAACAAAGATGTAGAAAAGAAATAAAGACAATTCAGACCTGGGCCCTAAACTGAATTATACAGAGTCTCATTTTGTCAAAACAACAAAGAGTTTATAAATATTCATTAGCCTGGTATGTCTTATTAAATATTATTTGTTAATAAAAACTATAGTAATACAGAAGTAGTATTTCTTTCACAGTTATTTCTAATCCTGTTTCTTTTACTATACATTTTTGAGAAATATAGATTTATTTCTATATTAATATATATTTGAGAAATACAGAATATATTATCCTACATGCTTCTTTGGATGCTTTACCAAGGTGATAAGATTAGAGATAACTTAAAAAGTTGATGTAAGCAAAGAATTTATGTTAGGTGTATATATAGAAAACAGAAAACTTATTAACCTAAAGATATATACAGACATCAAAACTCAAATGTCAATACCATATTAAATATTTCCAGTTCACATACATCACAAGATGATGAAATTATTTCATGGTGGAAAATGAGATCTTTGCAGGAGAGGAGTCAAGTAACTGAGCAAATAGAGTTTTTTAAGACATTGCTATGGGTGTTGAAATTACCATACTATATGTCAAGAATGGAGTTGGAAAGAGTGACAGTAAGGTAAATCTAAAATTTTGAAAGAAGAGAGGAAGTGACCAGAGGTTGGTGGAAGACTTCTGTAAAGAGGAGTAGCAGGTGGTATCTAGCAGTGTCATGAGATCACAGCTAGGGAATTTAGGAAGGAGGAAGGAGACTGCTATGGAAGTGACAGTGAGAAGCAGCAGAACATACCCCACCTCAACCCTAGTAATTTAAGGGTGTGACAGGAATGTAGTCATCTCTCGGGAGCTGGCATGAGAAGCAAGGTTATAAGGGAAGAACTAAGCCTCAAGCAGTTGAAAATAAAGAGACATGATTGGTGAGTTACAGAGAGCATAGAGAAAGAACACAAACAGAATTTGAGGTTGAGGATTAGAGTCTTGAGAATCAGGAATGATGTGGAAGTTCTGGCCACTACATAAAAGGAAAAAAATAAGCATGATAAGTCAAATCCTCATTTTCCCAAGATAGGCCACAGAGATGAGGGCAGAAGAATTGTTGTGAGGTCTTGTCAGGAGTGTTCAAGGCTTTAGGGTGTCCACTTGACTCTTAATAATAGTGCTCTCTGATCCAGCAAACGATGTGTGAATTTCTCTTGATTTCAAATGGACACTGTTAGACTAATATGGGGGCTGTCTTTCTTCCTTGACCTCTATCAGCAATGGCCTGTAGGTGAGGAATGTATACCACATGTAGGTTTCCTTTTGATTTGTGCAAAAGAAATCCCAATGGCCAGTCTAGAGATCAGCTTACTTTGAGGGCACTGCCAATCTCTTGAGCCCTGCTTGTGGTGATCATACCTACCATATAGTTGAACCTTCTGCATATGAAGACTAAAGGCCTGCTGAAGGGTGGGTCAGAATATTTCAGCATTCTGATTTCAGAATTTTACTAGAGGAAGCCACAAGTTTTGTCCCAAATATAAAGGCTTTCGCTTTTTCTATTTTTGAATTTTCTCTTGTCCTGATGTTATGAATGTTTTAACAATTTCATGAGCAGCCACATATACTACAGACATAAACCATAACTGGACTGTTTGATCATAACCCTTGTAGATATTATTAATTCAATAAACATTTATGGAGTATTTACTATGCATTCGTGTGCATGCTCAGTCGTGTCTGATATTTTGTGATCCCATAGACTGTAGCCTGCCAGGCTCCTCTGTCCATGGACTTTTTCATGCAAGAATCCTGGGGCGGGTTGCCATTTCCTATAGCAGGGGATCTTTCTGACTCAGGGATTGAACCCACATCTCTTGATCTCCTGCATTGGCAGGCAGATTCTTTACTACTGCACCACTTGGGAAGCCTATTTACTATACGTCAGTTACTATTTTAGACAGTAGTGATAAATAATTAAAGTGTCTTGCCTTATACAAATAATAAAAAAAATAACATGAACTTATAATACAATGTCAGGCAATATTATGTGTTATAAAGCAAGAACATAGAGGGTAGGTGGGTATTAATTTGCTTCAGATGGTCAGGGAAGTCTTCTCTGAGTTGGTGATGTTTTACCTTAGGTCTGAAGGAAGAAACCATGTGCCTATCTTGGGAAAGAGTATTTACAATCAAAGAAGAAATAAATAGCAAGGTCCTGAGGCAATATTGTACACTGATTGCCCAGAAAAGGCAAAAAAGTCAGAGTTAAGAGTGACGGAGGAATGACTTAGATGTGGAGAGGCAAAGTATAAGTTTAAACTGGTAAAAAAAAAAAAAAATGATGAAATCTATGTCATGAACACAATTTTCTAGATAATAACAATACATTGCTCAAATCAAAATATTGTAAAACAAAACAAGCAACCAAAGAAAAAACAACCCCCAACTATGGATACTATAATTAAATTTTCTTATTTATACAATGGAAGTTTTAGTACTTCATTTATCTCTTTATCAAATTGACTACAATGGAACCATCATGTTGGTTGAAAAAATTTACTCTAATACTTTGTTTAAACTATGTTGTTTAAACATAATTAATATATTTTAAAGTATGATTAAAATACACTTGCTTGACAGAATGAAAATATGCCTCTTCTCTGATAAGGCAGAAAATCTTCCAGCATATTGAGTCTTTCCAACTCTCTTTGGGAAGATTATATGAGCCAAGTAGGTACCTGCAGATAAAGAATATCTGATCCAACCTGACAGTTCTTTTATTTTTATTTTTTTCACTCACATCATGTAATTTTTCAACAAAATATCTGTCAGAAGAGTTTCCATTAGTGTCAGGTAAAGATTCCGAGCCAGCATACTTTCAACTTGCTCTAAAATGATAGTAATAAGTAAAACTTAAATAGGAAACTCCTATTGCAGAGATATTGTTACTCTTTATCTTATCTACTTCTCTGCTTTGATCCTGGTGTTCTCCTGGAAACTCTTAAAGAAGTTGTGACAGTGATAAATCTGATGTCTGCTGGTTTCTACAGGGATGTACTAAGAGCAGCTACAACATTCTACTTTCTGCTGTACTTGTTTTCATTGAGCCAATGATTTAGTAGGAGTCTGGTGAACTGAAACATGCATTGGTCATTTTCTTTAAAAATAACATAGCAAGTTTATTGCAAAGACTTAAAATTATCTTTAATATTTCTAGAAAAGTTCATTCCAAATTTGATCTCTCTTTTATTTTTTCTCCTTTCCTCCCTCCAATTCTCCTTCTCTCTCTCGAGTGGATGAAATGATCAGGTAATTTGAGAAACAGATATGAAAACATTGAAAACTAATCACTTGAGGTTTAATTTCATTTATGATACAGAATTCAAAGTGATTCTGATTAGAATTGGTAGATATATTTTAAATAACTTAAAGACATGTGTTTGTTCTAAATACTTAAATTGGTCTAAAATGTGTACATTTAAGTAACTTCAAAGATTATCATGTTTAATTATGTCTAAAATGTGTACATTTAAGTAACTTCAAAGATTATCATGTTTAATTATCACATTTTATTTATTTGTTAATACATTTTAAATACTCATTAAACATATGCAATTTGTCAGACAATGTTTTAGGTGTAAAATTAAGTTAGGCATGCAAGCTAAAATGTAACTTCTGGGGAAGGACTTGCTTTTTATTTGCCACTAAATCCTCAGTGAATAGAACAATGTCTGGTAGAGAGGAGCATTCAAATATATATATTTGTACATACACATAAAGTAAATATGTATTTTAAGTGAATGTAAATATTTGAATGAATGTATATGTTTGAGTCAATGAAAGACTATGTGTTCCTATCTCCTTTTATTTTACTAAAAAATTCAGACAACTAAGTTAATGATGTAGTCCAGTATAAAAAATATAATGATGGTCACATATGTTTAGGAAACACAGAGATAAGAATCTAAGTCAGACTACGTGAGTGTTCAGAGCTCCAAGCCTATGAACAGAGGATTAAAAACATATAGTCAAGATTTAGAATTTGCACATCTGGGGTTGATATATCATTAGAAAATATAGCAAACTGTTCAGGGAAGACACATACATTTTTCAAGTTCCCAGACTAAGTTGTAAAAATATAATGGCTTTTATAACATGAAAAAAGATGCAAATCAGAAATTAAAAATATTTAAGTAGATTTCTGTTAAATTTAACCTTCAGTTCAGTTCAGTTCAGCCACTCAGTCATGTCCTACTCTTTGTGACCCCAGGAACAGCAGCACACCAGGCCTCCCTGTCCATCTCCAACTCCCAGAGTCTACCCAAACCCATGTTCATTGAGTCAGTGATACCATCCAACCATCTCATTCTCTGTCATCCCCTTCGCCTCCTGCCCTCAATCTTTCCCAGCATCAGGGTCTTTTCAAATGAGTCAGCTCTTTGTATCAGGTGGCCAAAGTATTGGAGTTTCAGCTTCAGCATCATTCCTTCCAATGAACACTCGGGACTGATCTCCTTTAGGATGGACTGGTTGGATCTCCTTGCAGTCCAAGGGACTCTTAAGAGTCTTCTCCAACACCACAGATCAAAAGCATCAATTCTTAAAGCCTTATTAATTGTTAAATTGAAAACTTTCACAATAGTTAAGATTCTTTTACTCTGCTAGTACCTCTAAATACGCATAATAATTGTTGGGAAAAAAATCACAGAAAATGATAATGAAATGAAAGACATTTATAAAGACTCCTCAATTTTTTAAATTAAAAAGCAGATGCTGAATGTGGAACAAAGGTAGAATTAATATATTTGAAATTCTATGGAGTGAAGTAACCAAACCAAAGAAATGACATGCAGGGCTTCAGTGGACCTAAAATAGGCCCATATTATCTAGGCTTACACTAGCTGAATATATATATATATATATATAATTTGATCAAAACAATTACATGCCATGTATCCTCTAACTAAGCAATTTCTAAACCCCAAAGTGTCATTGATGATCTTGCATTTAGAATTAAAACCTGAAGCTTAAAATTTTATCATTTTTAACATTTTTTTCAATGAGATTACAAAGTATAGAAAATTAGAGCATTTGTCCCTATCCTTGGCTTAATACCCTTCAGAATAATTGTTTCTTTAAATAAACTTCTTTTTGTCTTTTCAGGAGACTTTAAATTAGCCTGGACAAATTTCTTGGGGCAGTTTTAGGTCATTAAAAGGTCATGAAGAGAGCCTCAGGGGAAACAGATAATTCTTAAAGGTGTTTAAAAAATTACACTGGAAACAATTTTGCCCTAATAAAGTAAACAGAAATTCTATGAACTATTATAAAACTAATCGCCTGCAGCTTAAATGCCTTGGTTTACTCATGTTATTAATTCTATCTTGTAAACTTTTATTCATATATATATCTCCTAATATATATATATTATTTACATTAATATATACTTTATAAAATAAACATTATTATATATAACACATATGTCCAACACATGGGCTTCCTAAATGGTGCTAGTGGTAAAGAAGCTGCCTGCCAATGCAGGAGACATAAGAGATGTTGTTTCAATCCCTGGGTTGGGAAGATTTCTTGGAGAGCACAGTAACCCACTCCAGTATTCTTGCCTGGAGAATCTCATGGACAGAGGAGCCTGGTGGGTTGTGGTCCAGAGGGTCGCAAAGAGTTGGATGCGACTGAAGCAACTTAGCATGCAAAACACATATGCATAGGCAAGCATGTGCATTTACTCACATACATACACACACTTTCCATGGAGAACCCTTAGCTGATTTGTACATATTTTGAAATGTTTTAATTAAACTTTAATTAATCCAAGTGCATAGTACCACCAAAATTTTTGGAATTCCTATCTCCGTCTGACTGTATGTGATCACCTAGTCTAAATATAAAATTATTTATTCTGAATATATATGATTCCATAGAAAACTTTTAATCTTTCTATTATTTCTTAAACATAGCTACAAAAATTATAGATACAAATTTTTTTTTGAAGTGACTACAACTGGTCATGGCCTCTAATCAAGACAGGTATTGTTATTTATCGTTAACAGCCATTAATACTTTCCTCAGGATAGAATGACTCAGAGAAAACAGAATAAAAAAGGATACAAGTCTTCTATAAGCCCAATAAGCTCAAGGTACCAGAGTTTAGATGGAATATCATGGTTGTAGCTATTCATACATGATTGTGAATAAAATAAAATTATGTAAGTAAAAACACTGTTATGTTTTGAGAAAGTTATACTGCCAAAAGAACCATCAGCCTGGAATAAAAGAGACTGTGAGTATTCAAGATTTAAAATAAACTTTAGGCCTACCAAATTTCTACTGGCAGAAAAACCAGGCCAAGAAAGGAGCTTGGCCTGCAAGGTGGGTATTCCACAATCCCCTCCTCATATAATGCCGAGCGGGCAGAGGAACGGAAAAGATCTGCCAGAGGCAGAGCTAAGAGCTGTGGAGATGACAGGGTGGACAACCTCAAGGAGGCATCAAACCAGGAGGCCCTCAGGGAGCACTCCCCGTCACCAGGAAAGGGGCATGCCCACTGTCATTCAGACTCGCCTCATCTCCTTATGACTGCTCCATGTCTTCTTCCCTTTTCCGTTTAAGTGTTCTGCTGTTCCACCGTAGTGTATTAGAAATGTATGTGTGTGCTCCTGGGTGAAGGGGGAGGGATTAGACTATATAAACGATCCTTTTTAGTTAGAATTTCAGAATTAGGATTCTCCAGATTAAGATCCTCATCTGTGCCATCATGTGGTTCCTGACTTGGACACTGGGATTAGAGAGGCCTTTTGTGCATATAAGAGAGGAACATGAATACATGTGCCCAGACTTTGGTAGGTTGTGTTCCTGTCACTCTATGAGCTGCTGCTCTCAGCTGCGCCAGTCCCTGTAGGAGGATTAGACTTCAAGGACCACTGACTTTATATGTAGTCAAATAACTTGCTTTGTACAACGACATGTGACTATAACTACTATGTGCCACACTTGTGCAATAGCTTTAAAACACAGCTCATGGTTCTGCCATTGTCCTTTTCCTTCTGCTATGAGATGAGTATGTCTCAGGGCCTGCTTCCTTATTTTAGAATAATGAAGCCGAGCCTAAACTGTCCCATGATGGGCGTATGACAGGTAGTAATGCACAAACTAATTTTTTAAAAAAAATTATATAGCCACCTAGATGTTGAGACCATCTGTTACCAGAGCACAATTCAGGGTTGCCTCACTGACTGAACAATACAACAGAAAGTGCCCAGAATCAAAAGGTGTAGAGAAAACATGTCAGAGACAATAGTCAGTTTTGCTCAGCCACGCAATGCCTGCTTCAGAAAGAATTCACTTTATGCCCTGTCTGCCTTAGGACAGCAGGAATTCCAGCGGACTGGAAGATAAGACTTTGTCAGAGAGCCATTATTCAGAGTAAAAGCTGATTTTCCCTGAGTATAAAAAGAAGAAATGAATGTTCTAACAGTAGAAGAGAAAGCAGTTTGATTTGTTTCAATCTCATAATAAATCTTTCACAGTGCTGTAGAATTATGGACAATAAGCAAATAGTAAACTAACTGAAAATAACATTATCTGGAGAAGTTTTGGTTTGTTGTTAATAATTTTCTAGTAATTGCTCTAGCTGGTGGCACTGGATTGGTAAGTCATGCATTTCCAAATGGGGAATCAACTTTACCAAAATAAAACTGCAGAAGACTTCAAAGCTTTGTATCAAGTTGAAATTTTAAAATATATCACTTTAATCAGTCAATTTGTCAGCTCAGTAAACTGGTAAAATATGCAAATGTAGCCTATTAGGCTGAAAAGAGCATGAAGTATTCTCCACTGGATATTTTTAACTTTTGAAGAACTTGATATATTAATGATGCCACACTGAAGACATTGCCCAGTAAAGAAAGACCTCAAGAAATGAAAGTCTAGATACTTTCTACTCTCCTTCAATGATTGACACAATAATAATAGATACAATTTTGACCTCTGTTTTTAAAATACCAGTTATGGTTATTGTCATCAAATCATAGATGGAAATAAACAGTAAGAATTCAACTAAACTGCCTCTGTTAAAACCAGTCTTGTCATAGTTTATCTCCTTAAACAATTAAGTAAGCAATCTTTGGTGACTAAAGTTTTTCTCAAATTTCGTCTTTAATATAAACCAATAATACTTAAAACAACCAAACAACAATGAAAAAAAACAACAACATATTATTCTCAACAATAATATATTTAACTAATACTTCAGGTTTAGGGTTAAGAATTCTTTCAAAAATTTTATATAAAAACTTACTTTAATTATATTCAAATAGCTTACTTTGATACCTATATCTTATGACATCGAGCCATTTTGAAGCTAGTGATTTTTGAATATGAATTTACTCAATATTCTGATTATTCAAGTTTAAATAGATTTATTGGTTAAAACTGTTGGGGTTATTCTATTTCAGCTATTTTTGTGTTACTAATTTTTTTATTTTCATTTTTGTAATTGGAGGTCCTTTTCCTTTAACTTTATATATTTTCTTTTGTTATTTGTTTTAAAAGTGTTCCCTGTTTTCATACAAATCATTCTTAAGCCATTTTTTTGCATACTTTTCACTTCCATTTGAAAGGAATTAACTAAGATAAAATTATTTGAACTAAAAAGACCACAGTCCCTTAAGTTCTATGTACTATTCTTAACTTTCAGTATCACTGTAATGAAATTAAAACCAAAATTAACCACTGATGCAAAGAAACTTGTAGGAAGCAAGTCAGTCAATAATTTCAAATTATAATAATTTAAGCCAAACATGGAAAAAGACTTATTTAGTAACATAAAGAATACAGGTACACAAACTAAAAAATCTACCAACTACCTTACATACAAAAAACTCCTTTGTTTTTGCATCACACAGAGTATATTACAACTGTATCATCTCGGTACTTAAAAAGATAAAAGAGCTGTTCTAAGTCCATAAATTAAAAACTATACTTGGAAACATTGAGAGACGAGAGAAAATAAGTTACCATTTCGGAGCTCCTGTGAATCTTCTTTTCCTATTGTTTGCTGATGATTTTCGATAAAGCAATTTTTTGTTTTGCTTTGTTTTCAGGAATCACATTCTTTTACTTTCTTTTAAAACTATAATCCAGTAGAAGGAAAAATTTCTCAAACTGCCAGTAGTCAAATAAAAGAAGGGACAAGGAGAGGCATACGGTGCCTACAATCAAGCTGATTAAACTCTGCAGGATCTGCAGTTTGTCAAAAACCATTTTGCTGCCTCACATTTTCTAAAAATGGAAAAGGTGAGGCTTTCACAAGTAACGGGCTCCAAATAAACCAGTACACCCAGCACAAAGCTCATGATACCAGCAAAAAAAAAATTTTTTTTCACACATTAGGAAGTTCTACTATTAGTAGGAACCCATCATCCTAATAAGACACTTCTCCATATTAATGTGAGAGTCAGCTTCTGGACCCTAAAAACTCTTTCCATCCCTCGGGCTACATTTGTCCCAAAGAAGCATTAGTCACATGTAGCCTTGAGGGAGTTTTATACAAAACTTGTGGAAGTAATGTATAGATACTTTCCCTGGAAGGGAAAAAGACAAAACAAAACTGGGTCACCGATGGTGATTGTTAAAACAGTAAACTTAAGAATGCACTATTGCTTCTTTCTCTTCGTTTAATTTCCTTAGTTTTATCATGATTTTCTAGAGATAAGATTGCTGTGTATAGAAAATTAAATATGGGCTACATGATAGTTAGCCATAGTATTATATATTCACTGACACATACTGTTATCACAATTCATTTATTTTTGCTTCTTACCCCATCTTGATGTTAAAGGTAATAGACCGACACTGTTGTTTTTTTTTTTTTTTTTTTTTTGGTAATAGAGCTTATTTTTGCTCTTTTAGTTTTAACTTCTATTTTAATAAAATTTGTCTTTATCTAAATATCACTATTTCTTCAGTTTAAATATATAAAGGCAAATATAACCTTACTATTTTATAGGTATTATTCTTCATTTTTCTTGGCATATGCTCTTCCTATTCTAAAATTCACAGTACATTTCACATTCACTATACTTGACTACTCCTTGTCTCAACATATTTCATCAGTTATTATGGTCGCTGAGTTGCCAATAAATTATTTAACTGAAATATCTTTACTCTGGTGGACAGCATTTCTTGGGACAAACTTCATGGAAATGCAACTACTTCAGAAGTCCTGAAACTGTAGAATTGTATTAGAAATGCCTACTTGCTAAATAAGCTTCAAAACAAATATCATTTAAAAGGATATATTTGTTTCTTAAAATTTATTGATCTAGAGATATTCACTACATTTTTATGCAGTAAAATATGCAAAGCATGAATGACAAAATATGCAAACTAAGTCATTCATCAAATGACTTTTAGGTCACATATGAGCTTTCTTTTCCCATTCATTAGAATAGATAGGTAATTTTTGGGCATTTAGTATGAAATTGATATGTTTTTCAGCATTGACAGCTTTAAAAATAGAACTATGGATTTTAAAAATATTTAGTCCTATTCTTTCTTTAGCTATTAGATAGTTAAACCAAAATGATAACAACTTATGGTTAAGAAAAAAATGACATCACAATTTTGAAACATAGTTTAAATAAGGAAATTGTTCAAAGTTCTGTCCTTAGCATTTATTGTGTGAATAAATGATTTCTTTATTTTTGTATCCAATAAGATACATAAAAGAGAAGAAGTTGGTCAGCTGGCATAACATAATTTCTATGTACCATTGCATTATTCAATAACATATTTTATATAGCTACTTTATCCTACCTATGTGTGAATGACAGGATATATTTCCACCAAACTTGCTTGAAATGTAGCCACTCAGAAATTACTATACTTTTAGGCATGGTCTTGGGAATGCAGTTCTTTAAATATATTATGTAAAAGATTATTACAGATGTTACACACTCATCAGATAATGCAAATAAACAAGGTTGAGTAAAACATTAACCCTAATTTGAAGGGATTTCAATTCTCCTCATCTACCACATAGATTCTGATTAGTATTGCAATTTATTACACATCAGAGATCAGGATAACAGTAGCTCCTGTTACTGGGCATTTAGTATAAAACAAATTCTGTTCAAGGACTTTGGGACAATTAGCTAGCTATTTTAATTCTGTGAACACTAGGGTCAGATATTTTAAATTCACCTTATAGGAACAAAACTTGAAAGAGAGAAAGCTCAATGAACATGGATAATCAGTGACATAACTGATATTAGACTATAAAACTGAGTACAAAGACTCAGTCCTTTGGCCTTGTGGATTTTAGCATCAATATTTCAGCTGGGGTATTTTGTGGGAAAGGGGGAGATGAAAGGATAGAAAAATGCACATAGTTCAGCTCATGTGATGTTAGATCCTGGTGACTTGTCTGGCAATTTTTGTAAAACTAAAACAAAAACTCACCTAATAATTTTTCTGAGGATAAGTGGGGCACAATGAGCTAGAAGGGGACAGCAAATAAAGAAGCAGATGGTGTCAAAGACATACTTCATTGACATAACCATTTCTTTAACCTCATGAAAAGAAATTACTAAGAACCCCAACTTTTCTTAACCAAGGACTCAAAGACCACCTAGAACCTAGTATAAAATTCAGGTGATTAATGAACTTGGATTGGGAAAAAAATGATTTACTAATTTTTAACTGATATTTAGCTTCTTGTTCATTTTTTATGAAGGTATATAATAAAGCACAGTGGTCTTACTGATTATAAGTAAAGTGAAAGTGTTTGTCTCAACCATATCCTACTCTTTGTGATCCCATGGATTGTAGCCTGCCAGGCTCCTCTGTCCATGGGATTCTCTAGGTAAGAATACTGGAGTGGGTTGTCATTTTCTTCTCCAGGGAATCTTCCTGACCCAGGAATCAAACCCAGGTCGCCTGCAATTCAGGCAGATACTTTACTGTCTGAGCTGTCTGGGGAGCTGTAACTACACCACCAAAATGGATCAGATATTTTCAAATCACATTTCTTCCAGAAATCTTACAGTGTCACTTATACTGATCATCTCTTTCTAATTTTGGTGGTGTTCCAAAATTCCACTGTATCCTCTTCTAAAGAAGACGATAAATTTAAAATGCTTAAATTTAAAATGGCAAGCATTACTAAATTAAGAGTTCCAAACAATAGCAAGGAGAGATAAGAAAGCCTTCCTCAGTGATCAGTGCAAAGAAATAGAGGAAAACAATAGAATGGGAAAGACTACAGATCTCTTGAAGAAAATCAGACCTATTAAGGGAACTTTTCATGCAAAGATGGGCACAATAAAGGACAAAAATGGTATGGACCTAACAGAAGCAGAAGATATTAAGAAGAGGTGGCAAGAATACACAGAAGAACTATACAAAAAAGATCTTCATGACCCAGATAATCACAATGGTATGATCATCAGCCTAGAGCCAGACATCCTGGAATGCGAAGTCAAGTGGGTCTTAGGAAGCATCTCTACGAACAAAGCTAGTGGAGGTGATGGAATTCCAGTTGAGCTATTTCCAATCCTAAAAGATGATGCTATGAAAGTGTTGCACTCAATATGCCAGCAAATTTGGAAACCTCAGCAGTGGCCACAGAACTGAAAAAGGTCAATTTTCATTCCAATTCCAAAAAAAGGTAATGCTAAAGAATGCTCAAACTACTGCACAGTTGCACTCATCTCACATGCTAGCAAGGTAATGCTCAAAATTCTCCAAGCCAGTCTTCAACAGTACGTGAACTGTGAACTTCCAGATGTTCAAGCTGGATTTAGAAAAAGCAGAGGAACCAGAGATCAAATTGCCAACATCAGTTGGATTATCGAAAAGGCAAGCAAGTTCCAGAAAACATCTATTTCTGCTTTATTGACTATGCCAAAGACTTTGACTGTGTGGATCACCAAAACTGTGGAGAATTCTTAAAGAGATGGGAAAACCAGACCACCTGACCTGCCTCTTGAGAAATCTGTATGCAGGTTAGGAAGCAGAAGTTAAAACTGGACATGGAACAACAGACTGTTTCCAAATCAGGAAAGGAGTACGTCAAGGCTGTGTATTGTCACCCTGCTTATTTAACTTATATGCAGAGTACATCTTGAGAACTGCTGGACTGGATGAAACACAAAGTGGAATCAAGATTGCCAGGAGAAATATCAGCAACCTCAGATATGCAATGACACCACCCTTATGGCAGAAAGTGAAGAAGAACTAAAGAGCCTCTTGATGAAAGTGAAAGAGGAGGGTGAAAAAGTTGGCCTAAAGCTCAACATTCAGAAAACTAAGATCATGGCATCTGGTCTCATCACTTCATGGCAAACAAATAGGGAAACAGTGGAAACAGTGACAGATTTCATTTTTTGGGTTCCAAAATCACTGCAGATGGTGACTGAAGCCATGATATTAAAAGACACTTACTCCTTGGAAGTAAAGTTATGACCCAACCTAGACAGCACATTAGAAAGCAGAGACATCACTTTGTCAACAAATGTCCATCTAGTCAAGGCTATGATTTTTCCTGTAGTCATCCCATATAGATGTGAGAGTTGGACTATAAAGAAAGCTGAGCGCTGAAGAACTAATGCTTTTGAACTGTGGTGTTGGAGAAGCCTCTTGAGTGTCCCTTGGACTGCAAGGAGACCCAACCAGTCAATCCTAAAGGAAATCAGTCCTGAATACTCATTGGAAGGACTGATGCTGAAGCTGAAACTCCAATACTTTGGCCACCTGATGTGAACAACTGATTCATTTGAAAAGACCCTGAATCTGGGAAAGATTGAAGGCAGGAGAAGGGGACAACAGAGGATGAGATGCTAGGATGGTATCACCGACTCAATGGATATGAGTTTGAGTAAACTCTGGGAGTTAGTGATGGACATGAAGGCCTGGTGTGCTTTGGTTCACGGGGTTGCAAAGAGTTGGATACAACTGAGTGACTGAACTGAAATGAACTAAATAAAAAATTGTTCTTTTCAATATTCTTATATGTTTCTCCATATAATTGTTTTTCCTTGTAATGCTATATACTTTATTTTCTGCACTAAAAACATCATTACTTGAAGCAGTTCACAGAGTCCAAGAGGCTGCCAGAGAAATGAAAATAGTAAATCTCTTGCACGTGAACCCAAATTAAGAGCCCAGGTGGCAGCAAAGATCTCAACTAAACAACTTGCTACTATGTCTGACATCATTCCCATTTCTATTCTCTTTCTTCTTTCCTGGACTCATACTATTATATTGATGATAGAATCACTAATACCCAAACCCCATATCAAGACCACTTGGTAGTGGTTATTATACCATTAGTCCTAATGATATTTAATACGAGACATACAATTAAATTCTCTTGCTCCTGTTAGAAAATGATTCATTGTCTCTAAGAATTATGATGTATTACTGCTTTGTCTGCTATCTATAGAGTTTGTAGTTTGTCTGTGTATAGTAAAAATAATATTTTCCTTTCAGTATACTAAAAAAAAGTTCCTAAGTTTTAGTAGGAATTTCTTCCAAGAAGAATTGCTGTAGTTATATTAAACCAATCAAAGGTATTTCCTATTGATAGCACAATTACAAATGTCATATTGCTAGCATCAGTTACTTATATTATTAAATGCATGTAGTTGGATATACCAAATTATTTATAAAAAATTTAAAGGAAATATGTTTTATTTGCAGCAATAATCAGCTTAGGGACTTTATTAAAGTCACTTTCTTCATAAAAGGGAAGCTCATAATAGTAAATTGGATATGATTTCTTTTTTTTTGGGGGGGTATGTGGCTCAGTGGTAAAGAACCCACTACCAGTCTAAGCAGGAGTTGTGGGTTCAATCTCTGGGTTGGGAAGATCCCCTGGAAGAGGAAATGGCAACCCACTCCAGGATTCTTGCCTGGGAAATCCCATGGACAGAGGAGCCTGGCAGGCTACAGTCCATGGGGTCCCAAAAGAGTTGGACAAGACTTCGCAACTAAAGAGCAACACTTTATTTGTCTTTTTTCTGTTAACTTAAGATGTTTTGACATCTCTTGAGAGTCTTACAGACCCAAAGAGAGACTGATCTCCCAGAACTAGCTAATTCCTGGGAATGGTGGACAGAAGCCTGGAACACACTTTTCATGGCAGACCAGCAGATCCCAGACCACACTCCCACTTACCTTCTTAACTCTCAGAAATCAAGCCAGTGTTTCCTTGCTCTAAATGAACCCAGGGCTTCCCTTGTGGGTCAGCTGGTAAAGAATCTGCTTGCAATGCGGGAGACCTGGGCTTGATCCCTTGGAGAAGGCAATGAATGGCTACTCATTCCAGTATTCTGGTCTAGAGAATTCCATGGTCTCTATAGTCCACGGGGTTTCAAAGAATTGGACACGACTGAGTGACTTTCACTCAAATGAACCCAAAGCCAGCCAGATACCAGACAACTTGGAACTATCCCTAAAGCTCAAAGTCATTAAAATTTATGCAAATTAGCCAATTCTAAAGGGCTTACTCTTAAATATTGCCTTTCCTGTAAAAACTCCATTAAAGGCTGCCTCCCTCACTCCTGTTTCTACTTCGTGACCAAAATGTGGTGTTCTTCCTCTGGCCCTGTGTGGTGTGGCATGCCTCTCATTCTCGAGAACCTGGGTACCATTAAACTTCTCATTCAGTGGCATTGACTACTCCTTGTTGTCACTGAGTTACTTTTATAAACTAAGACCTGAGCACAAAACCATTATATTTCATAGTAAAAAGCTAAACCATGTATAACTGCTTAACTGTGAGTGTTATTATAAAGGATGAAACCATGTAATAATAAAGTAGGAGATTTGAAATGAGATAGACTTCTCTAGTTTACTTGCTGTGCTACCCTAGTGCAGTTTACTTGTTTATTTATGCCTCTATTTTCTTCTTCCACAAAATGAGTATGGCTATGATTGTCATTCAAGATTATTGTGAACATTAAAAGATAAGACTTATATGAAAGTATCAGCACTACAAGCGTGCTAAATACATAGTGGCCACTAATACTGGTGAGTTACCTAATATTAGTCAAATATGTATTTAGCTAAATTTTATTCTTCATTGTTGACTTTAGATAATAGGACTCTTAGTGCAATAACAATTGTGATTACTATCATTTTCCTAAATTCCAGTTTATTTAGATAAAACCAAGTGGTTTGGTTATAATTAATGGAGGAAAACAGTTTTTAAAGCTGATTCTAATTAATAAAACTAGTTTCATCTCATAATCTTTATTTTTATGTCATGGTTATCTTAATCATATCATTACATATTTAATTCAATAAATATCTATTCACTGATTAGTAAATGTGCTCTTTATTGTATCTTCTTGCTAATTATTTTTCCTGAGTTACATTTACATGATTTTTGAAACAAGATGGGATATAGTTATCACTGAAATTAAAATATCAGGATACTACTTTATAAAAGCGTTCCAGAATCTAAGTAAAGCACCATCTTTCTTCACAATACAATCCAGCAATAATAACATTATCACTTTTAAGACACATGTTCTGGGAATCAGACTGCCTGTGTTCAAATTATTGCTCTGTAAGTAACTAAATGTGTGACCTTAGTTTCTTCCTGTGTAAAATGTGAACAGTAATACTATCTACCTAGTAGTGTTGAGATGATAAACGAGTTAGCATTTGTAAAGCAAATGACCATCAGAAATAAACCACTGTCATTATCATTTGTATTTCAATTATATTCAAGAAAAATATACACATTTTCAGAAAGATACCACAAAAGTATTTGGGGGTTTTAAAAAGTGAAAAAGCATATAAGTCACATTTTACCTCAGTAGAGGCTTCCTTAAGATTACATGTGAGAAGAGGGGCTTCATCCCGGACACTCAGGCTGAGTCCACGGAGTCACACTGGTGTGGAACCTTGAAACCAGCACTTTACTCACTGCATAACCTTAGGCAAGTGACAACAACTCTAGTCTCGTTTTCCTAATCCATAGTGTGAAGGAAACGGTAGTACACTTCTTATTGGGTTGTAATAAAGATTAAATGAATCTTTAAACAAATATCATCAAATATTGAATATAATTAAATGCATGAGAAATAATTAATAAGTATTAACAACAAGGCTAAGACTCTTCATAGTTTCTGAAGATCAGCTACTAATAGAGTGACATTAAATTAACTGTGCATTTTTCTCTATACTGTAATATTTATGTCAATCAAAGGCATGAATTTTGAAGGGAGGATGATTTCCTCTTCAGAAGATACAGTTCACTGTGGTATGGTTGGAAAGTTTGCTAAGGTTCATTTTAGTGAGTCTCTTAATCTATATGCTCTTCTGGCACTAATCACTACATAATCAAACATGCCAAGTATGACAGACAGACCACCTCCTGCTAAAGCAGAACATAAGTACTATTCACTTCTTAAAAAGAAAACAATTCTCTGATGAGAAGAAATTATGTCATTTCCTGAGTGGAAGTTCACAATGGGGTACTTGCAGTATGCAATGAATGAAAAAAGAGTAAATTTAAAGGAAAAATATGGAAAGAACCTTATAGAAAGAATATAAATGAAAAATACTTCCATGCTAAACATGATCCTTTCTAACAATGAACTATAGTCCCTTAAAAAGTGGAGAGCTTATTTTCTGATTATATTCTGTCATAAATCATATAGACAGATGTGTGCCTTAGTCACGCATCATGGTTGATTACCATCATTCAAGGTTTATGCAACACAGGCTAAGAATTTCATTCTTTAATTCAACATTTAATTTCTTTGGTATTATTACAGACAAAAAAGCAATATCCTATGCATTTTTCTTTGCTATAACACAACATCTGCACAATAAAAATTTTTATGTCAAATATTTGTATTTTAAATGTGACTTTAAAATCATGCATAAGTCTGTTTATTCTCTTTCCAGAGAGTAAATACATTTTAGCTGTTAAAAATGCAGTTAAAAGTAAATTGTTTTAAAGTCTTAAATTATGAATTACCTTTTCTAACTGTTGTGAAAACAGATAAAACAATGTCAAAATGTGTAAATAAATAAAAAATTATCTGAAGAACTGGTATTTACCAGTGGGGGAGTTGAACCCACTTACATTCCTGGCACCATGAGTCAAGGATTTCTTTAATTAGAGGGTGTATGAAGAACTTTTTGAATACTGTTGAACGCAGCAGCCAGACTTAGGTGGGTGGGATAAATCCATAGGGTGGTTTCTTAAAAAGTAAACACTATAGGATGATAGTAATCTACTAGGGTTTCCAATCAAACTTTGTTCATTAGTGCTAGTCAGAGCTGGTACCCAGAGAAGATTAACATGAGATTACTCAATATTTCTATTAGATAGAGTTCAGATTTGACATTGGTCACGGATATAAAGTTAATGCTGAATTGACTTTGGAATTCAAACCCTTATAGCTATCTGCCAGCTCCAATGAATGAACAAAAACAAGATTGTTGTACAGCAAAAGGAAAAGAACATATGGTTGAAACAAAGCAAATGCTGTTTTTGGCTGATAGATAAATAGCAAAATGATGATTATATATATACTGTCATCATATTGATACTTTACCAAATATGAATTTTAAATAACAAAATATGTAATTTTTAAAAATCTTTAACAAAAATTTCAAAATAGTTTCTGACTTCATTTCTTCAAAGTGACTGAAATTTATTATGAAGTGTTTGTTTTAAAAACATCCTCTATTCTTAAAAAAAATGAAATGCAGTAGTTCCCCTTTATTTTCAGGGGATATACTCCAAGACCCCCAGGGGATGCTTGAAGCAGTGGATAGTAGCGAAACTTATATATCCTATATATTTTCCTATACATGCATATGATAAGCTTTAATTTATAAATGAGGTACAGTGAGATATTAAGATTATAATAAAATAGAACAATCACAGCAATAAACTGAAATAAAAGTTATTTGAATGTGTTCTTTCTCTCTCTTGAACTTTCTTGTACAATTTAATTCCTTTTTCATCTAACCTAAGCAGTTATCATGACTGTGGACATTATTTTTGCAGTTTGAGGTGGGACAGAAAAATTAGCACAATTTTTTTTTCCTTCTTCACAATTTCATATACAGAAAACTCACTCTAGATCTTATCAACTTTGGCATATGATTTTATTTCTTTCAACTAAAGTTGAGTTTTCACCTTTTCATAAAAAGGAAACACTTGAAAGCTTCCCTTTGGCATATCTGAATTGCCAGCATCACTATCCTTATGCTTTGGGGGACATCATTAAGTAAAATAAGGGTTACTTGAACACAAGCACTGTCATATCTCAGCAGTGAATGGAGGGGGCTACTAAGTGACCAAGGGATAGGATATGATGAACACAGGGATGGAGCAGGACAGCACAAGATTTCATCATGCTTCTCAGAATGGCAGGTAGTTTAATGAATTGTCTACTTCTGATATATTTCATTTAATATTTTTGGGCAGCAGTTGACCGCAGTTGAAAACGTGGATAGGGAAATCATGGAGAACGGGGGACAACTCTACACATCAAAATCATGTCTAGCTAAATAGACTGCAACATCAGTGAAAATGGTAAGAAGAGTCACAAAATCCCTGAGTACATTATAATCATAAACCACACATCTAAATATGACACAAATGAGCTTATCTACAAAACAGAAACAGACTCACAGACATAGAGAACAAACTTGAGGTTGCCAAGGGTAAGAGAATATGAGAGAGGGAGGAATGGGGAGTTTGGGATCAGCAGATGTAAACTGTTAAATATAGAATGGATAAACAATAAGATCCTACTGTACAGCACAAGGAGCTATACTCAATATCCTGTGACAAACCAAAATTGAAAAGAATATGAAAAAGGAGATATATGTATATATATATATTTATATAGTATAACTGATCACTCTGTTGTACAGTAGAAATAAACACAGCACTAAGAATCAACTCTACTTCAATAAAGTAAACAAATAATTCTCAACCACAAAAATAATTTTAAAATAACGGTTTCAACATTTAATAGACAATATTTTTTGATAAAATGTATAAGGCATGTACTGAGTTTTGTAGGTAACACTAACAGTAAGTCAATATAACTCTTCATTGAAAGAGTTTATATTTGAGTGGAAAGGAAAAAGATATTCACTGCATAATACAGAAAATGAAAGGGGTATCATAGCTAATATAATAAATGGTTTATATGCAATCATTTACATTTCTCTTTATTTTCATAATAGGCATACACAGCTACAACAAAGAAGAATACACAAGTGTATATACATATACATATCATATAGTATGCATATATTATATACATATTTTAAAACAAATAGTTTAGGTCAACTATGGGGCAGGCACAGTACTAGACTTTGGAGTCAAGGCAATGGACAAGGAAAGTCCTTGCCCTAATGAAACATGAATTCTAGGGAAAGGAGAGGGATAATAAATAAATGAATAAATAAATTAAGTAATATTTAAAAAATACAAACTGCCAAAGTAGAGTAAAAGAGAGAAAGGGTGGTGAGAGGTGCTATTTTAGGTGGAAAATTTCTCTAATGAGGTCACATTTGCATAGAGATTTGAATTAAGAAAGTTACCCAAGGATATCTAAGAGAAGAATCTAAGGTATCGAGATTCAAAGTGTATAGGCAAAACATTTAGAAACAGCAGGGAGACCTGTGTGGTTGCAGTGGCCTGAGAGGGACATGGTGGAGGGTGAAATCAGAAAGGTATGAGCGAACTTGAACATAAAGAGCCTTGTTAACTTTGAAGGACTCAACAGGCCATGGGAGCTTTGCCAGTAATTGGAAGATTTTGAGCAAAAGAGTGATATGATCTGGCATGTCTTACGAGGACTCTGGCACCTTAGCAGAGTAGAGGAGATTGGAGCTCCTATGCAAGCATGGAGATCATTTAAATGGCTTTTCATTAGTTCAGAGGAGAGATGTTTATTACCGATGTAAGAGCATTCATAGAGGTAATGGCTAAACAAAACTTTATGGCTAAATTCAAAATTGGCCAGTTTTATACTTAAAAACTATATAAGTTAATTTAAAGTGCTTTAAAACCAGAAAAAAAAAACGTTTTTAATTATTTTACTTTGGACTTATTTCAGGTTGAGATATATAGGTAAAACCGATGGTCACACTATGGTTGCTATAAATATGAAGTAATTAATTTTTACTGTGTAAAAACAGGATTTTTCAGTGATATATGTCTGTTAAATGTTTTATGTTTGTTCTTAAAATACTTTTGGAGGCTGTGATAGGCTCATTTAAGTACGATAATCTGAAATGTGCAAGATCTGCCAACGAAATGATTCCTGATCAATTTACATTATTTCCAGGGAGGTGAAAATTTATATATAAGAGAATTAGCAAAGATCTTTCAAGATAAAATTCATAACATAACTTAATTCTAATCCAGTAGGTATGTTCAACGGCAGTTAGGAAGCAAGTGGTCAGTTTTTACTGGAACAGTCAGGGAAGCCCTCCTTTGAAGGTGGTGGTTGTGATGAGTAGGGGGAGAAAAAGAGAGAGAAAGAGAAGGGAGAAAGAAATGCAGGCAGGCAAAAGGAACTGGGAAATACTGAACTCTCAAATATGCCAAGACTCATACTAGGATTGTTCACATATAGTCAATGTAGTATCAAAGAACATGTGTAATTCCTAATAGTGATAGCATAAGATTATGTAAAAATATTCTTGAATCCTGTTAAGTTTAGAATAATTCTATAAAGAGACCTTTTAAAAATCTATGAAATTACTATTTGTACCTTAGAACTATCATTTTATAGATATGAGTTTATCTTTTCCAAGCAGCATTGTTTTGAACTAGTCCCAGTTTCGTAACTTTCACTCTGCTAGCTAATGTAAGAATGTAGCATTTAATCACAAATTTCAAGCCTAAAAGCATGCACATACTGCAAACTCCAGTACTGAAAAGCAGCTATGGTACAAGACCTTTTTGATGAATGGATAGCACTCAGGGCTGTTTTCCTTTTTGCAAGGTCCTTTAGCCTGTGATAAAATGCAATATTGGATTAATGGCAACCACATAATATTTGTATGCATTTGCTACAAAATAAATAAAGCATAAAGGTTATTTATAGTATTTTCTAATTTGTTGGGATGATGGTTGACAGATTAAAGTTTTGACTTTTATGAATTAAATCTTTAATTTATGGGGGGGTTCTATTTACATTTAAATAGTCTGCTTTTTTGGATTCCATATAATTCCCTTTGTACAAATTAGTGTTTTTTTTTTAATTATAAAGAAATAAAAGGGCCAATATAATCTTTAGGAAAATTACTCAGAGAATCAGAAAAGAGTCAAATGCATAAGGACTGGAAATAATAGAAGCCAGTTATTTTTTATGGCAGTCTATGTGGAAAATATTTTAGTGTCCCCATCTTTACACTTCAAAAACTCATTTACACTGTCACAAGAGAGTTGGGTAACCATAAATAAACATTAATGACCCCTTTAACACCATGTTCTAGAGACGTTTCTGGTCTATAATAAATGTTTAGCTCTTGGGAAAAAGAGAGAGAAAGGAGAAATCATAGTGGGGAAGAAGGAGAGAGAGAGGAAATGGATGGTAATTTTCAGAATAAGAAGCTTTTATACATGGAAAGTTTCTGTCTTTGTAAAAGATGAAACATTACTTGCTCTACATAAAATCTTTGAAGGTGTTTTTTTTCTCTAATGAGATACATCTTCATCCACACTGAATCAATTGATTATAGCTGATCTATTTCAACAATCTATGGCAAGTTTATAGACAGCAAAAACACCCTTTATTGAACAGACTTTTCTTCATTTTAACCCATTCACTTTTTTTGTTCATCCAATGAAATTTACTAAGCATGTAGGCACTCTACTAGACACAGGATACCCGAGTATATAGCATGTGATTTCCACCCTAAAGAAACTCAAAATCCCATAGGAGGGAAAATGTAAATTCATTAGAGAGAAGAGTAGAAAAAACAAGACTAAAGGAAAGATACAGAGGTAGTATAGGGTGAATAATTCCAACTCAGGCTCACAGATTACCTGGAGGAAGTAATTTTAACCTGGGATTTTTCAATCAGATTGTGCCAGGCACAGGGGGATGTAGCTACGCAGGGTCAGACTCAAGGAGGACATTCCAGGCAGAGGTTATAATAAGTATACAGACATGGAGGCAGTAAAAGATGAAATGTTCAAGGAATTACATCTAGCTTTGTGCTTCAGAAAACATTTTAATGAAATAAGTAGGCAAAATATTAATTTTGAGGGGTTTCCATGGCAAAGAGTTGAGAAAGCTATATGTAGCAGAATTTTAGGAAGCATATTTTCTGAGAAACCAAGGAAAGAAGCTGCCATCAGGTCAGGAAACTACTGTAATAGTTCAAGTGAAAAATAATGAAAATCTGAAATAACATGGGACCATGATTTTGTTTACCAAACTCCTATAAAATATACTATCACCCTATATTTATCTAAAAACAATCATTAATGTCAATGATACATAATATGCTTTAGTGAAAAATAAGAGAATACAGTTTACAATTCCAAAAGTTATGTTAAGTCATGTATTTGTATTTCTCTGTTTATGTCTTCACATGAGTGCTTTGTGACCCTTAAATGAATTACTGTCCTATACTAAAATGATTTTATGGTATTATTGTTCTGGCAAATTTAGGGCTTGTACTTATTTAATTGATGGAACCCCAAATATGACTTATTCAATTATAGAGATTTTGAACCAATCATAATGATTAAGAAATGTATGAAATTAAAAGATACCTTCTCCTTGGAAGAAAAGCTAGGACAAACCTAGACAGTATGTTAAAAAGCAAGGACATCACTCTGCCAAGGTCCTTACAGTCAAAGCTATGGCTTTTCCAGTAGTCATGTATGGGTGTCAGAGCTGGACCATAAAGAAGGCTAAGTACTGAAGAATAGATGCCTTTGAATTGTGTTGCTGAAGAAGACTCTTGAGAATCCCTTGGACAACAAGGAGATCAAACCAGTCAATCCTAAAGGAAATCAACCCTGAGTACTCATTGGGAGAACTGATGGTTAAGCTCCAATACTTTGGTCACTTGATACAAAGAGTCAACTCATTGGAAAAGAAGACCCTGATACTGGGAAATACTGAGAATAGGAGGAGAAGGGGGCTACAGAGGATGAGATGCTTTGATAGCATCACTGACTCAATGGACATGAGTTTGAGTAAACTCAAGAGATGGTGAAGGACAGGGAGGCCTGGCATGCTGCAGTCCATGGGGTCACATTCGGTGACTGAACAATGAACAAAGGTATGATATGTGGGTGAAAAAAGAGTCTCATAAGAAGTAAGTCAAGTAAAAGAAACATTGGGTCAGTTATATTCAATTTTATGGCATCATTAGCTACTAATAAGCAGAAATAAATATTTTATGCCTTGGATATATGTTCCATAGTCCAATTTTGTGTAAACTGGGAATTCAAAATGAGTCTGAAAAACACCTCTATGATATGATTTAGGTAATTTCTTAAATATTTTATAGCATAATCCATGAAATGAGGATGACAATAATATCTATCTCAACAATAAAGAAAATGGATGAGATAAATGACATTTTAAGTGTGTCTACTGAACAATGGGGGAACCTGACTCACAATTTTGAAATAATTAAAAAAATGAAGACAATATATAACAAAACATTAAATAATAAGATCTACTTATTTTTAAGTGTTTCCAATGAATATCATCTGTTTTGGTAAGTACCATAAGTAGACATTTTAAAGACAGTGTCAAAGTTTGTAAGGAGATAAAAGGAGAAAATTAAGTCCTTTTACATATGTTTTACCACTGAAAGGATATTACAAAATTCATTTTTACTTTACCACCCAAAATAGTCATCTGCCATTGATTGTACTACTTATTTTCCACAGCTTTTTCCCTCCTATGGTACATGGAGCATGGTAGGGGAAATTCAATTTATTCATTGCACACTTAAATGATTAGGTATTTTAGAATTTTATAAGCACAGCTTTTCATCCAACTCTTCCATGAGCTCATGCTAACAACAACAATGATTCTGTTTTTGTATTCTGAAGTAAGAATGGTTTGGATTTTATTAAATCAGAGAATCAGTAAGTATAGGAATGGACTTTGTCTTTTATCTGTCTCTTTGACATTCATATCTGAAGGTAGTTAACCGAAGCAATGAAAATATAAACTGAATCCCTACCATAGAAAGAGAGGCCAGCCTCACATACTGCTAGGTTTTACACAACAAAGTCTCTATCTCAGGTTTTACACGTAAATGGAGTTTCAAGCAGTCAATACCTACTACTGACCCGATTTTCTGCTTGTAACTATTGATTTCTTTTCTGAATAACCTCCAAATCCTACTTTGCAGTCATTTAGCTTGGAGTTGAAAAAGACAGACATTAGGAGCCTTCGGGTATCAAAAAAGCAGAAGTATCAAGATGATTAAGAAATCTGCCAGGGGTATTTGGAAGAATTTTTTGGCTTTCTTCCCAAGTTCTTTTAGTTTCAAATCAAAGTTTGATATTTTATGCGAGTCTTCTCCCTTAAACAAAAGGTGCATTTTTGTTTTTAATCCAAGCTAACAATTTCATAGTAAAGTTTGAAAATAAATGATTCAGGTGACTCTAGCTTTCATTAACTGTTTTAAATTCACTTAACTTTAAGTGGAGTTTTCATTACCCCGTATCTACAATGCATTGAACATGTTCTTTATTACTAGCAGTTTGTGGTTTTATATGCTTCTAACTAATCATTGTTCATTATACCAAGAGAATCGGATTTCCAACTATGGTTTGATGTCATTGTGCATGTACAGGACGTCCACAGGTGCCTGGAAGGCCAAAAAGGAAAAGAAGGAAAGCAGCCAAGATGAAAGCTGCATAGATCCAGATGTTGCTGCTGCTGCTGTTTGAGAAAACACATTTTAGAGTTTGGCATTTCAGTCTTACAGCTGGCAAGTAATAAGAGAGAATGAAGTCTGTGTGCGTGCATGCATGCTCCTTTAGTGGCAGAACGAGGAGAAATGGAAAGAAGGGCAGTCCAATCTGCTGAAATAAAATAGGAATGTGGAAAAGAGCCTATTCAAACCCGCTGGCAATGAGGTATTTCCCTGTTATTAACAAAATGTTTTGGCACATTACGAAGAATACAATTTGCCTGAGTGAAGTATAGAACCAAAAATAAAATCTCTGACTCCTGCTAGTACCTTTACAGCTCATTCACAAAACTGTCATAAGCAGGATTCAGTTGCCTTCCTTTTTTCACTCAGTAACTGGTTTTTACCATTACTCATTACTCCTTAACTGGTACTCATTCAGAGGGAGTTCTAACAAAGGATCCAAAGATTACATAGGTTACTGAATCACACAACATGTTAATATAAGTACTGGCGTGGCATTATGAGTTTTACAAGTGGCTCATTCCAGATGGTTTTATCAGGATATTACAAACAAGCCCAACACTCTAAATTCTAATGACTCATTTCCCCCCAACAAAAAAAAAAAAAAAAAAAACAACATTATATTCAGTGCACATTAAAATGTGATCAACATGGTTGTAAATAATTACAAATGCCTATTCTGGGAAACACAACTGCCTCTTCTTATTTTTTTCACAGAACCCATATTAGTGGCTCAGTAGGTAAAGAATCTACCTGCAATGTAGACCATGGGAGAAAAAAACACAGGAGACTTGGGTTCGATCCCTGGGTCAGAAACATTCTATGGAGGAGGAAATGGTAACCTACTCCAGTATTCTTGCCTAGGAAACCCCATGGAGAGAGGAACCTGGTGGGCCACAGTCTGTGGGGTCAGAAAGGGTTGGACACGACTGAGCAGCTAAGCAGTCACCTACCTTAGATGCACTGCCAATGAAGAGATGTATTTAATTCCAGTCTAGTCTCTCTTGGACAGTGATCTGTAGAAATTTAAATGTCTAAGTAAATGTCTATGAATGAATTCCAGTATATTAGGTCCTGGGCCAAACCTGGAGTTAGCATTCAAAGTAAGTGCTAAAATTGAGACAAGATTACCTGAAATTTTCTTCATAAGAAGAAATCAATTTTTTGGTTTTTTGATGATGATTCAGTATAGTCAAAAGAATATAAACTTAACACATGGCTTACCATATAATCTAAGGCACTGATAAACTGGAATATTTATCTATTTTCATATGGCCAACTAATGAAATAGGTGTTAATATGCCTTGAGATACAGATAGATGGATAGACAGACAGGTAACTAGAGAGATCTTTGTCATAGAAAAAAAATTGTAGGAAGAAAAAAAAAACATTTAAAATGATCACTGCACATTAGTTTTTACTCTAGAATAAATATTCATATTTCTTGAGTATATTTAAAGATGGAATAAGTTTAGTAAGTTTGTTGCACCCAAAAAGATTATTTTCAAGTCTCTACTCATAGCAAGCATGTTATCGATACAATTAAACATCATAGGGTTATGAAACATTGTATTAAGAAAGAGAAATAATGCCTTTTTTTAAAGTCATGATTCAATCTAAGACTACTGCCTTGAAGACTGTTTCAGGCTTGCTTGGGGGGTCCATTAATTAGCTCTTTAGTTACCTTTATTAATACTATTTTTGAGACAAAAATCCAGCTTTGATGGTTTCTTATGTAAAATGGAAAATGACAATAGTACCTACATACTGTATGTGAGTGTCAATTTAGAAATACTGGTCAGATCACAATCTTCCAAAATCCTCAGCTGAAGCTATAATCAAGGACCTCATCCCAAACACATTTGGAGTCTTCCTTCATTGCCCATACTTTAGTGTTCATACTTACACCAGATTGTAGAAATGCAAGACAAGAAAATGACTCTCTATTGGCTATCTGTAACCCTCAAAACACTGCAACTTAAAATGATGATGCTTCAGACTTCTATACTCTCATATTCATTTGTACTCTTGTGTACTCTTATACTCATTTGCCTTTTATCAAAATCCTCAGAACTCGTAGAATAAATTAACAAAGAAATCCCTCCCCTCAAAAAAACTAAAAATAAACAAACAAACAAAATCTAAGGAAAGTAGTTGCTTCTAATTAATAGAAAGAAACCAAAATATTCTATTATTTCAAATTTCACACTCTTTCTGCTTGCCAAGTGTGCCAAAACCCACACTTCAAACAATAAACAAAAAATTCAGATGAAAAAATATAGCTCCAAGGCTAGAAAGTCAGAAGATACAGTTTGTTACATGTATTAATTTTTTTTATGTTTCTTTTTTTTTCATTTATTTTTATTAGTTGGAGGCTAATTACTTTACAATATGGTAGTGGTTTTGTCATACATTGACGTGAATACTCTGGTTTCTCTTCAGATCATATAAATCTTTCACCTTTTACATGTATTAATTTGAAATGTTTTAGAGAAAGGAAATTTTCAAAGGCATAATGCCTATGAACAGTGACATTTTTCTCTTTTGTTTTCAGTTTGAAACTTTTATCCAAGACATATGCTATACATACAGAGACTAAGTATCTGCTAGAATTTAAATGAATTGTAAGCCTTGGGGCATCAAGGAAGTTATTTTTAAAACTTAAAGGGAAACAACTTTAAAATTTTCCATTTACATTGTGTACCACTGCCAGAAACTTAAACTACATATAGATTCTGATGAGCTCAGGCATGTTCAAGGTTGTATAGCTTTTAGACAATTTTCGGATTCTAGACTGTGTACTGGCCTGTATTTAACAGATTTTGGTATACACCTAGAGCCCACCAAGTATAACAGACAAAAAGAGTAACTAACCATGCCTGCCTTTTTTTACAGTTGACTACTTGCCAAAAAACAATATTTAGTTCTTAAAAGTTAACTAGCAGGTAGCAGGTAATCAAAGACTTCCCCAGTTTCTCAGCAGTAAAGAATCTGCCTGCAATGCAGGAGACACAGGAGACTGTGGTTCAATTCCTGGGTCGGAAAAAGCCTCTGGAGGAGGGCATGGCAACTCACCCCAGTATTCAGGCCTGGAGAATCCCTGTGGACAGAGGAACATGGTGGGTTATAGTCCATGGGGTCACAAAGAGTCAGACACTACTGAAGTAACTAAACACGCACAGTTCAGTTCAGTCGCTCAGTCGTGTCCGACTCTTTGTGACCCCATGAACCGCAGCACACCAGGCCTCCCTGTCCATCACCAACTCCCGGAGTCCACCCAAACCCATGTCCATTGTGTCGGTGATGCCATCCAACCATCTCATCCTCTGTTGTCCCCTTCTCCTCCTGCCCTCAATCTTTCCCGGCATCAGGGTCTTTTCAAATGAGTCGGCTTTTTGCATTAGGTGGCCAAAGTACTGTAGTTTCAGCTTCAACATCAGTCCTTCCAATGAACACCCAGGACTGATCTCCTTTAGGATGGACAGGTTGGATCTCCTTGCAGTCCAAGGGATGCTCAAGAGTCTTCTCCAACACCGCAGTTCAAAAGCATCAATTCTTTGGTGCTCAGCTTTCTTTATAGTCCAACTCTCACATCCAAACATGATCACTGGAAAAACTATGGCCTTGACTAGATGGATTTTTGTTGGCAAAGTAATGTCTCTGCTTTTAAATATGCTGTCTAGGTTGGTCATAACTTTCCTTCCAAGGAGTAAGTGTCTTTTAATTTCATGGTTGCAATCACCATCTGCAGTGATTTTGGAGCCCAGAAAAATAAAGTCAGCCACTGTTTCCACTGTTTCCCCATCTATTTGCCATGAAGTGATAGGACCAGATGCCATGATCTTAGTTTTCTGAATGTTGAGCATTAGACCAACTTTTTCACTCTCCTCTTTCACTTTCATCAAGAGGCTCTTTAGTTCGTCACTTTCCACCATAAGGGTGATGTTATCTGCATATCTGAGGTTATTGATATTTCTCCTGGCAATCTTGATTCCAGCTTGTGCTTCCTCCAGCCCAGCGTTTCTCATGATGTACTCTGCATATAAGTTAAATAAGCAGGGTGACAATATACAGCCTTGACATACTCCTTTTCCTATTTGGAACCAGCCTGTTGTTCCACATCCAGTTCTAACTGTTGCTTCCTGACCTGCATGTTTCTCAAGAGGCAGGTCAGGTAGTCTGGTACTCCCATCTCTCTCAGAATTTTCCACAATTTACTGTGATTCACACAGTCAAAGGCTTTGGCATAGTCAACAGAGCAGAAATAGATGTTTTTCTGGAACTCTCTTGCTTTTTCGATGATCCAGCGGATGTTGGCAATTTGATCTCTGGTTTCTCTGCCTTTTCTTTGCTTTTGAAAAAGAAAAACATGCACAGTCGAAGACTAAATTTACTATTTTAAATTCTGTCTACATGATTGCAAATGTATGGATTGGTCTTTTCTAGAAGTAAATATTTTGGAATTGCAAATTTGTTTGCCATTTTTACGTTTACTGTATAAAGTTTATTTTTATAAATTTATTAATATATATGAAATAGATTTCAAAGTAATGTCAGAAGTATTTTACAAATAACTCTAGAGAAAATTTAACCTTTTAAAACCTGAGAACAAGTTTTGTGGGTGAAAAAAATTTCCAGACAATGAAAGCTTATTTATAATGTATAATAAAATAAGAAATAAAACTAAATAAGAAACATTTAAATAAATGGTTTAAAATAACATTAAATTTATTTTATTTTGTCTTTTTTGGGGTTAAATTATTTTTAAAATGTATTGCCAATTTCCAGTGTTGGGTATATAATTCCTATTTTAAGTAATTTGGAATGTCCTTACTGACTCAGATTCACCTGTATAAACTTCAATTAAAGTACTTGAAATAATCTCAGGCTATTCTATGAGACAGGGAGGATAAATTCTCTAAATTCCTATGGTTTCCTAGTAGTTCTTTTCTCCCCATTATAAACTTATCATTAATGTTGGTTGCATGTAGAACCTAAAATAATAGGCTTGTAAAATGTACATACTTATATTTTTATACACATTAATTTTTTTGATATGATGACTCACTCCCTTTTCATAATAAAATACAAGAATTTTATGTCTTATTCCTCAGGACTCTTGCATGTATATTTTGACTATGACAGTTTACTCCTGCTAGAAGATATTTTTACTTTGGCATATATAAGATATGGTTGTGGAAGATAATAATTTAATAGTTTAATTGAGAAACTGTATATCTATCTATATTATCTATCAATTATAAAGTCATATACACACACATGCTGTTTATTACATGGGATTCACATTGTCTTAGGATATTCAAACATGTTATCTTTAAATGACAGACATTTATGAATTATAGAGACATGCATTTAAGAAAGAAATTACTACAGACCACAGTAAAAATCCAACATGAGCCCAAATAATGAATATACTAATTATTGTTATCTCTTTGTTTGCTTACTTACATCTCAACTCTCAGAAGTGGTTGAAGCAGCAAAGTCTAATAGAAGTACTTAGAATCTGAGTGATTATTTAATTTTAAACCTCCTAGCAATCACTAAAAAGGTAAAAAAAAAAGAAAAATTAAGTGAAATTAATTTAATATACTTTATTATCTATTATAACTAAAATATTATTTCATGTAATCAACATGTAATCAATATAAGATTATTGAGCTATTTTATATTCTTTCTTTCCTATTAGGGCTTCAAAATCTGCAAAACTCAACTCAGACTAGCACAACTGAAGAACTCGGTTATCAAGACTCAGTTATCAAACAAGACTCCTGGCTATCCATCCTGTTGAGCAACATGGGTCTACAGTATGGTTAAATCTACTAACAAACTAACAGAATGGTCTTCAAGAAATATCAGAACTTTTTCCTCCTAGATACCATATTTAGAAGAATATAAGCAAGCAACTGTCACATTTAAATATCACAGTGACTATAGAAACAAACCCTATATGAGTGCAATTAAGGGGAAACTTTTCAAAACAGAGGGAGTAATTAAGTAGAAAATGTGTAGCTAAATCCACACAAAAAAGTTGGATGGAAAGATCCCTTTCCAAACAGAAGAACACCAAACATAAAAGGAAAGGGGAGGGGAGCAAACTTAACATAGGCAAAATTACCATATTTACTGAATAGAAGGCCAGTTAGGCTCTGGAAAACTTTCTCTTTTTTCCTCCCAGAGAGAATGGCCACACGCCAACAGATACAGGCTTAAAATAGAGTATATACCATGGTAACCATAGTAATGAGTAGATAGAACTAAAAAAAGCTGGTCTTGGGTGAGCAGATGTTCAGTCAAAGCAAGAATGAAAACATGAACTGCATTTCACAACCTCCATTTTACCTCCACACAGTAGGACAGTGTTCTATGTGCCTGTGGGAGAAAAGCATCTAAGGAGGAGGGACCGGCCGGCAAGCAGGCCTTGCCGTCTACACCGCACACAAACTGGGTTCCGCCAGGACAGCATATTAGGGAGAACCATCTCCAAGCAGGTCTATCTAAGGATGACAAATGTTACCATTATATATGTGCACACACATACACAGACACACACAAAGTAGTGTTTTACAGTCATTTAAAATAGCCTGCCCAAGTTAAATTATGGGGAAAAAAAAAAAAGGAAACTATTTACAACCTCAACTTGTCTTAGGAACCCAGCCTAAATACAATTTTTCTAAGAAAAGCATGGTCATTATCTCTATTATGCCGACACCTTCTCTAGACTTAAAGTATCTTTGTGATAGAAGCGGGTCAGTGTTGTGGTTAGGACGAAGATGTGTTATGCAGACAACCTGTGTTTGAATTCTGGCTCATCAGGTGACTTGGGAAAAGTAACTCACACTTCTGAAACTTCAGTTCACTCACTTTCAAGAGGGGCTAAGACCGTGACACTTTCTAGATTGCTCTGTGGGTCAGGAAACTAAAGATGACTGGCACTAGTTAGGATGGATGCATTTTAGTTACACTGCTGTTACTCAATTCAATGAACTATTTTTATGCAATATCTGATTTAATTCCAAAATAGCGGTCAAGAAACATAATGAAACTGTTTTATCGTCGAGCACATTTTTGTTGATATATGTGTTCACAAACACAAAACATACACAGACCTCTGACTGCTTCTATATCTATGTATTTCATCTCTTAAAACATGCATTTTAAAGAAAGAAAAAAAAAAAAAAGAAGACATACTCAAAGAAGGACAGGGAGCACTCATCTTATTTCCTCAGATACCACTGGGCTAGTACTCCATGTGTGAAACATTTCGCTGCATTCAGGAGCACTGCATGAAAAGCATATCCCACACCACAGAAGACTATTGAGGCTGAGGAGCGTTGAGTCATGATTAGCTCAAGATGAAAGTTTACTGAGGAATGGATTCAAATTCTATTTAATATAAAAAAGATTCAGAAAGAGAAATTGTGTGGAGATCTGAATGAAGAAAGCTTGCATTCTTAATCATCGGAAACTCCTTGATAAAGAACCTCCCTAGATCTTTAAATGCCTTGTGCAGCTGGAGTTTGATGTCATACTTCTCACTGCATTTAGTGTGGGGAAAGAGGGCCTGGCACATGTTCCTTTTGATCTACATGTAGCACCCAAAGCAATCACAAAGAGAGAAAGATTTTTTTTTAAAAAACAGCAAATTTTCCAACGATGAATTTCAGGAAGCAGTGAGATCTCTGGAAGAACATTTCAAGCAGAAGTTGAAGAAGAATTTCATTGTTCCAGAAACACTGTAGCTAACCAAAACTTTATTTACAAAGATCTTCATCACAATGTTATGTATATATGTATAGGAAATGGTAACCCACTCCAGTATTCTTGCCTGGAAAATTCTATGGACAGAGCAATTCCGCAGGTTACAGTCCATAGGGCTGCAAAGAGTCAGATGCGACTGAGTACAAGTGTATAATATATATAAACATATATACACATATGAGCTTCCCAGGTGGCGCTAGTGGTAAAGAACTCACCTGTCAATGCAGGAGACCTAAGAGACTTGGGTTTGATCTCTGGGTCAGGAAGAATCCCAGGAGGAGGGCATGGCCACCCACTCCAGTGTTCTCTCCTGGAGAACCCCATGGAGAGAGGAGCCTGGCAGGCTACAGTCCATGGGGTCCCAAAGAGTCAGGCACAACTTAAGCGACTTAGCATGCATGCGCATGTGCACACACACACACACACGTGGTAAATTGATTGAGTTGTGTCTGCCTTTTTACAACACGATGGACCTAGCTTGAGAGGCTCCTCTGTCCATGGGATTCTCCAGGCAAGAATACTGAAGTGGGTTGCCATTTCCTTATCCATATATATATATATATATATTATTATACATGCATATATGTGTATACACATATATACATATATATACACACATATACATATATACACATATATGTATATATATGTAATACATATATAAATGAAAAGTAAATACATATATATATAAATGAAAAGTAAATACTTACAAAATAGAACAGAAAAAAAGATAGCCATTAAAAAAGCTATAGTAACACAAATCTATTCATTTAGACTCTAACTAAAGTTCACATAGGGCTTTTCAGGTGGCTCAGGGGTAAAGAATCCACCTGCCAATGCAGGAGCTGCAGGAAACCCCTGGGTCAGGAAGTTCTCCTGGAGAAGGAAATGGCAACTCACTCCAGTATTCTTGTCTGGGAAATCCCATGGATAGAGGAGCCTGGAACACTACAGTCCATGGGGTCTCAAAGAGTTGAACAGGTTAAGCATGCAGGCAAAATTTAAGTGGAGAAGGAAGTTAAACCCTAAATTAAGTAACTGTTTAGAATTATTCCCCCCTCCCAAATTTTAACGTTGTGCCTGTGCCTTGCATTAGAATAGGCAGAAAGAGTTGACCATTACAATGTTGATGTCTTTTGTATTTTATAAGTTGAAGCTCATGATACCTAAGAGTTTAAACAAACATTAGCCTGAGCTCACATTTAAATTATTCTTAGACTTCACTCAGTTTCTAATTTCAGAAATATATCTTTGCCTCTAACGATGAATATTTGAAGAAATGGAAAGTTTAAATACAGAGATTGGATATAAATTAATATAATAGGCTTAAAATGGCAGCTATGGGGATTCAGCTTGCCCGTGTCCACAAGAAAAAAATCTCTAAATGCCAGTTTCTGTCTTCACATGGACCTACTTAATAGTGTTCATTCAACTGAATAAAGGCAGTTAGAAGCTGAAAGAAGAGTAATTCACAAGTGTTCAGTTTTCTATCATCATTAAAAAGCAAAGGGAAAAAATATTTAAAGTATTAACTGAACTTATTTTAATCTTTGTTGGAAACAACAGAAATGCAAGGCAAATCTATTTTTTAAAGTTTGGAAGAAAAACACGTTTTTAAGTTATTTCCATCAGATGTGGGGTTTTACTTGAATGTTCTCTTTGTTTTTATATGGTATAGCTCAGATGTCTGTGGTAGGTTCCATTCTCCATGTTGGCATGTGTGTACGTGTGTGTGTATGTGTCTATGTATGTGTAGTATGTGCACATATATATGTATATCACATGTATGAGCCCTGGTAATAATTTGGTACGAGGGATTGCTTTAGACTTTTTAAGAATTAAGTGTCCAAATGGTGTTCCCTTGGAAAATTACAAATCAGAGATCGTGCACTAACTGAACCAATGTAATTACACTGTATTTGGTGTGGGTTTGTGTGTTGAAAAGATATGTAATCCTAACAAAAGTAGATGATTTGGGGACTAATGAAGGCACAGTAAAAGGAGATTAGACTCTTCCTGCAAGGTCAATTAGAGCCTGCTTGTGTAATTTCCCTCTTGCCTAATGGCCTTAATATAACCACATATTCTTATTATTGCTTTAAAATTATTGAACATATGTAATCTGCGTATCTGCCTTTGTGGGTTCTTTCAATAGCTCTACTCAAGGCAGCTGCACTTGAAGCTTAAGGGTTTGCAGCTGTTAGAAGCTATATGAGGAACGTGAGGTTTTGGCACTCGTTTTCATAGTTCCTACTGTGTAGAAGTTGGCAGGAACTGTGGAAAGGGTATGGTGACTTAAAAAATGTTTCTAAAACTTTTCCCCATAGTTGTGGTCTGAGCACATGAGGTATGGAGTCAAAGAATATAATGGTGGTTATTTTGATTGGGGCATTTGGGTCCCATTCATACCATGAGGGCAAAATATTCTGAGATGCTGCTTAAATTTTGTTTTTTCTTTGATAAATAGAGCCAAGAGAAAATGTGATGTTAAACCCGAAGAATGTTTCCTTTTCTCAATTTCAACAACAGTTTTCAAAACCTTTACATGATAATTTACACTAATAGCATCTTTAAAGAATGTATTGATGGTGATATTCCTGAAAAAAGCTTCAACATTCATAGACAAAGCATTTTACTGATAAGAATTAGTTTTTGGGAAAGAATAATTCTAATACTCAAATCATCACTTAAGATAATTATTCAACATTTTAGAGAGAAAAAAACAGCAAGAAGGAATTTTTAAATTCAGTGATTTTAACTCTGTATCAGAAACACATTTTCAAAAACAACCATTATTATATGATCTGATATAATAAAATTTATTTTTGGATTATTTAAATCTTATAGAAATAAATAAATATTTAATATACTTCTATAATTCCTATACAGGAGATTATTAAAGTAAATTATCTAGATGTCTATTTAATTGAATATTTAAATGAATGTAATTATAAGCTATGAATTCTCAATGCTCTTAAGAGGCAATTTGAAAAAGTGGTATTTTTTAGGTAAATTTAAAATAATATATTAAAACTCATTAATAATTCAATCAAATTCTATTCCTTGATTTATAATAACACTTGTGATTAAAGAATATTTTTTAGGTCTAGCAATTTTATTGAGGGCAGGAGGAGGGGGCGACAAAGGATGAGATGGTTGGATGGCATCACCAACTCAATGGACATGAGTCTGGGCAAACTCTGGGATAGAGTGAAGGACAGGGAAGCTTGGTGTGCTATAGCCCATGGAGTGGCAAAGAGTCAGATATGACTTAGTGACTGAACAACAACAAGTGATTTTATATCCTAGTTAGGACATTCAGTCATAGGACTATACTAAGTTCAAGATAGGTTTATGCAGATGTACTTAAAAGGGTATCTATGCATCAGAAATATTTGTGTCAGGTCAACTATAATACTAACACATTTATAACTGCTTTGGCATTTCTAGTGAAAATGTGTAGTCTTTTGGGAGAAAATATCAAATTTTTAATTCACATTTGAATGTATAAAAACAAAACAGTAAAATTGTTTTAAAAATATTTTCCATAAAAAATTGAAGTTATTGAGCTTCAGGAGTTGCTTGTATATTTTTGAGATTAATCCTTTGTCTGTTTCTTCATTTGCTATTATTTTCTCCCAATCTGAGGGCTGTCTTTTCACCTTACTTATAGTTTCCTTTGTAGTGCAAAAGCTTTTAAGTTTCATTAGGTCCCATTTGTTTAGTTTTGCTTTTATTTCCAATATTCTGGGAGGTGGGTCATAGAGGATCTTGCTGTGATTTATGTCGGAGAGTGTTTTGCCTATGTTCTCCTCTAGGAGTTTTATAGTTTCTGGTCTTACATTTAGATCTTTAATCCATTTTGAGTTTATTTTTGTGTATGGTGTCAGAAAGTGTTCTAGTTTCATTCTTTTACAAGTGGTTGACCAGTTTTCCCAGCACCACTTGTTAAAGAGGTTGTCTTTTTTCCATTGTATATCCTTGCCTCCTTTGTCAAAGATAAGGTGTCCATAGGTTCGTGGATTTATCTCTGGGCTTTCTATTCTGTTCCATTGATCTATATTTCTGTCTTTGTGCCAGTACCATACTGTCTTGATGACTGTGGCTTTGTAGTAGAGTCTGAAGTCAGGCAGGTTGATTCCTCCAGTTCCATTCTTCTTTCTCAAGATTACTTTGGCTATTCGAGGTTTTTTTGTATTTCCATACAAATTGTGAAATTCTAGTTCTGTGGTCTAGTTCTGTGAAAAATACCGTTGGTAGCTTGATAGGGATTGCATTGAATCTATAGACTGCTTTGGGTAGAATAGCCATTTTGACAATATTAATTCTTCCAATCCACGAACATGGTATGTTTCTCCATCTGTTTGTGTCCTCTTTGATTTCTTTCATCAGTGTTTTATAGTTTTCTATGTATAGGTCCTTTGTTTCTTTAGGTAGATATACTCCTAAGTATTTTATTCTTTTTGTTGCAATGGTGAATGGTATTGTTTCCTTAATTTCTCTGTCTGTTTTTTCATTGTTAGTATATAGGAATGCAAGGGATTTCTGTGTGTTAATTTTATATCCTGCAACTTTACTATATTCATTGATTAGCTCTAGTAATTTTCTGGTAGAGTCTTTAGGGTTTTCTATGTAGAGGATCATGTCATCTGCAAACAGTGAGAGTTTTACTTCTTCTTTTCCTATCTGGATTCCTTTTACTTCTTTTTCTGCTCTGATTGCTGTGGCCAGAACTTCCAACACTATGTTGAATAGTAGTGGTGAGAGTGGGCACCCTTGTCTTGTTCCTGATTTCAGGGGAAATGACCCAATCAAAAAATGGGGCAAAGAACTAAACAGACATTTCTCCAAAGAAGACATACAGATGGCTAACAAACACATGAAAAGATGCTCAACATCACTCATTATTAGAGAAATGCAAATCAAAACCACAATGAGGTACCATTACACGCCAGTCAGGATGGCTGCTATCCAAAAGTCTACAAGCAATAAATGCTGGAGAGGGTGTGGAGAAAAGGGAACCCTCTTACACTGTTGGTGGGAATGCAAACTAGTACAGCCGCTATGGAAAACAGTGTGGAGATTTCTTAAAAAACTGGAAATAGAACTGCCATATGACCCAGCAATCCCACTTCTGGGCATACACACTGAGGAAACCAGATCTGAAAGAGACACGTGCACCCCAATGTTCATCGCAGCACTGTTTATAATAGCCAGGACATGGAAGCAACCTAGATGCCCATCAGCAGATGAATGGATAAGGAAGCTGTGGTACATATACACCATGGAATATTACTCAGCCATTAAAAAGAATTCATTTGAACCAGTCCTAATGAGATGGATGAAGCTGGAGCCCATTATACAGAGTGAAGTAAGCCAGAAAGATAAAGAACATTACAGCATACTGACACATGTATATGGAATTTAGAAAGGTGATAACGATAACCCTATATGCAGAACAGAAAAAGAGACACAGAAATACAGAACAGACTTTTGAACTTTGTGGGAGAATGTGATGGTGGGATATTTCAAAAGAACAGCATGTATACTATCTATGGTGAAACAGATCACCAGCCCAGGTGGGATGCACGAGACAAGTGCTCCGGCCTGGTGCACTGGGAAGACCCAGAGGAATCGGGTGGAGAGGGAGGTGGGAGGGGGGATCGGGATTGGGAATACATGTAAATCCATGGCTGATTCATATCAATGTATGACAAAACCCACTGGGAAAAAAAATTATAATAATAAAAATTAAAAAAAAAAAAAAAGAACATTGAAACTAAAAGCTGGTTGTTTGAAAAGATAAACAACACTGATACTTCTTTAGCCAGACTCATCAAGGAAAAAAAGGAGAGGGTTCAAATCAATAAAATCAGAAATGAATAAGAAGTTACAACTGACATCATAGAAATACAGAGATCATGAGAGACTACCACACGCAACTATGTGGCTTACGTTAAATGGGCTGCCTAGAAGACAAGGACAGATTCTTAGAAAGGTACAATCTCCCAAGGCTGAACCATGAAGATATAGAAAATATGAACTAAAGTTGAATCTTTGATTTAAAAACTCCCAACAAACAAAATTCCAGGACCAGATGGGTTCACAGGTGAACTGTATTAAATATTTAAAGAGTTAGCCCCTATCCTTTTGAAAGTATTCCAGAATGTCGCAGAGATGGAACACTTCTGAATTCACTGTTTCAGGCCACAGTCACCTTCTGTGTGGAGAATTTTCTGGTCCTTTTTGGTGTGAAGGTCTTCTGCTAGTGTTCAGCAAGTGCTGTGTGAGAATCGCTCCATCTGTAGATGTGTTCTTAATGTACTTGTGAGAAGAGGCAAATTCCTCTTCCTGTTATTCTGCCATCTTGCCTCCTCTCCCCAGAAAAGACATTTTTGTAAACAAAAATCAAGTAGTCTTAGCAATACTTGTGACTTTAGTACCAATAGTAGTAATACTTTTAAAATCACATTCCAGTTGTTGTAGGGATTTCAAAATGGCAACTATATCCATCGCTGTTATTAGGTCTACAGTGAATAGTATTTATTGAATGAATAAAGAAGCACATATATAAAAACATTATATTTAAAAAAAAAATTGAAGTTATAATAGGGAAATTAGAATTCTAAGAGTCAAAGCTTCTTAACTTTTACAGTGGTTATATCTCCATGTACAAAGTAAAATAGAGAAATGAGGCAATTTCAAAAGAATATAAGGGTCACTTGAAAAAATATGAACCTATTAGAATAATCTGATCAGTAAAGTCTCCAACTTTGTATAGACATGAATTACCACAATATCAATCATATGATAAACACATACTCTCTGCTCTCCCAGCAGTTAATATGATCATGCGTCCACTATGATATATTCAGCTAATACCCATTTATTAAGTAATTTCTAAATGTGTGTTATAAAGATTTAATTATTGCTTTCAAATAGTGGCCTGTATGTTTTATCAATCTTCAAATACTATTTCAAGGTAAGATTATATCTCCTACTTTTTTAGAAAACACCACTTAAATTCCAAATCATCCAAGATAATTTCTTTGGAATTAAAAGGATAAAACATGAAAAAGTTGCTTACAAATTTATAATTCTCACATTAGTTCATGAATGTAGGTGCTTGAAACCTAGAAGTCATTCTTTGTTCTTTCTCACCCCACATTCATTCCATCAACAGATCCTGCAGATAATGCCTTCTGAAAATGTCTTTATTATCTCTAAGTTTCTCCATCTTCACTGATAGCTTTCATCCAAGCCTTGATCATCTCAAACCTGAATGACTGAAACAGCCTCCTTATTCTCCCATTCACTCTATCTGCTCTGCAATGTAGGCTCTACAGTGCTTTCCACAAAACTGATTTTTTAAATTTTTATTCTGGACACACTGCCTACACAATCCAGCTCCTCTTCCCTTCAAGGATTTGAAAATAGCAGTATAACTCTAGAAACCATTCTTTTAATGAAAAATTTCTATTGCCATTTTGGAAGTTTATGCTCCCTCACACCTAGGATCTCTGTCTACTATACATTTCCTACTTTCCCACTCCCAAACAAATGAACTTTTATTCATTCTTTACATGTCATCTTATGATTCACCATCTCAAAGAAATCTTGCCTAAACTCTCAAGTCATTTGTTTTTTGCTGCCATAGAAATATTTTTTACTTCCCTTTGGAATTCTTATCAAAGGTTGTAAATGCATTTTTGTGATAACTTATTTAATATCCACAGTGTGATTGCTATGAGCACAAGAATATTGTATCTCTGAATAAGTACAGAAAATTAAGAAAAAAAAATTAAAATTTATAAAGAGTTTAGGCCTTCAAATTCCATTTTTAAACTAAATAAACATTTAGGGAAAATAAGAGAGCTTTAAACTCAGGGAAAAAGAGACTTTTAAACACATATATGTATATGCAGGATGTATCTGGTGGCTTAGATGGTAAAGAATCTGCCTGCCATGCAGGAGAGCTGAGTTTGATTCCTGGGTCAGAAAGATCCCCTGGAGAATGGCAGGTATTCTCCAGTATTCTCGACTGGAGAACTCCATGGACAGAAGAGCCTGGTGGGCTACAGTGCATGGGGTCACAATATTTGTCAGTAGAATTACTTCAATTTAAAATTTTACACATCAGTTGAATAAACACACAGTCTGGTAAGATTGGTAAAAATGGTTATAAATAGTTACTGATATAATTCTTATAATTGGGAATTAATAATACAAATAGAATGTATGTGGTGAGCATTTCCCAAATGCCAGATATCACATAATATATTTTGAGAAGTATATTCTCATTCTCAAGTATGTGAAGGAGGAACTACTGATACTACCTCAATTCACTGACAATCAGTACTCTACATTTAGAATTAGAGCATTTTGGTAAATTTTGCATGAATGTATGGTAAGGGATTAAAACATGAACTCTGGAGCCCACAGATTTAACCACCAGATTATACTATTCTGGAGGAGAGTGAGGTAGAGAGAGATGAAGCTGAAAACTTGAGTCACATTTGAGAAGAAGGTTGGATACCATGTTTAAGAGTTTCAGCTTTGTCCTTCAGGCAATGGAAAACATTGGAAGGTCTGTAAGGAGGGGATTACAGGATTCAAGGTAATTTGTAGAAAGATTTCTATGGTGGAACATATGGAAAATTAATGAAGGTGGATTGATTCAATTGCCTATGACTGCGTTAAATTGCCTATAACTGAGCTAGGCTAGGATACTTAAAAGTAATTTGATTCAGTCTTATGCAAACTAAATCCTCTAGAGTGATTATTGAGTCCTACCTCATCCTCTGCCAAATACCAATTCTCTAAGGAAACGCTTGTCCATTGAGGATAATCTAGTATTGAGAGGTAGCTGATGTGCTTATGGAACAGCCAAGTGGAGATGTCAAAAAAAGTTAACAATATTCATCAGGAAAGGAAGAGTCACTCAAAATACAGACAATTATAAGTCTAAACATACAAATTATTTAAAGAAACAATCTGGCTATATGATTTTTAATACTTTTGCATTATACTTTTGCAAAGAAGTTATTAAAATCTACTTGAATATGGACATTCCTTACAAAAAAATTTTTTCAAATGGAAATGTTTGTCAATCTACTCAATATGGACTTTTTACAATATTACCAACATTATGGAAGATAAAGACTAAAATTTCTGGCCAATGTGTAATAACAGGGGCCAGATTGACCCTTCTGCCTTAAACAACTAGATAAAGAAAACACAAAATACAGAGAACACTGACTTCAGTGCAGAAAGGCTTAGAAGACTCAAGAATAAAACAAAGTTCTTGTTGAGTTGAGGATACAGAGAACCAAGTTCTGAAAAACTGAGAAAGTTAGACTTTGTGGACCAGAGTTCTGGAAAAGAAAATTCTCCATAGTAGAAGAGATAGACCTCTGTGTATCTGCAGAGAAGTCTCGTCAGTATTTGGAGAACTGCTGATCTCTTCGTGTGTGAGAGTAGACAGCTCAAGGAAGGAGAAAGAATCATTTTATAAAGAGTATACAGAAAAATAATCTGGAGCTAAAGGATCATAGTTCATGCTTTTATTCTCCATCATAGAAAGACCTAGCAGGATATAAACCGTCAGTTCTTAGACTTACTCAAAATTGAAAGGCAAAACTAATCTAAAACAGTGGGAGAAAGTATTTTCAAAACATGTGTCTGAAAAACAACTTTCATCCTGAATGTAAAAAGAATTTCTCCAATTCAATAATATTAATATGACTCTGTTTAACAATATTCACAATATGTGCACCGATCATTTTACCAAAGAATAAATCGAAATAGCAAATAAGCACAAGAAGAGGCTTAGCACATGGGGCTTCCCTGGTAGCTCAGCTGGTAAAGAATCCACTTGCAATGTAGGAGACCTGGGTTCAACCCCTGGGTAGAGAAGATCCCCTGGAAAAGGGAAAGGCTACCCACTCCAGTATTCTGGCCTGGAGAATCCCATACAGAGTTGGTCTCAAAGAGTCGGACAGGACTGAGCAACTTTCACTTTCACCATTCAGTTCAGTTCAGTTGCTCAGTCATGTCCGACTCTTTGCAACCTCATGAATCGCAGCACACCAGGCCTCCCTGTCCATCACCAAATCCCAGAGTTTATTCAAACTCATGTCCATCGAGTCGGTGATGCCATCCAGCCGTCTCATCCTCTGTCATCCCCTTCTCCTCATGCCCCCAATCCCTCCCAGCATCAGGGGCTTTTCCAATGAGTCAACTCTTTGCATGAGGTGGCCAAAGTGTTGGAGTTTCAGCTTCAGCATCAGTCCTTCCAATGAACACCCAGGACTGATCTCCTTTAGGATGGACTGGATGGATCTCCTTGCAGTCCAGGGGACTCTCAAGAGTCTTCTCCAACACCACAGTTCAAAAGCATCAATTTTTCGGTGCTCAGCTTTCTTCACAGTCCAACTCTCACATCCATACATGACCACTGGAAAAACCATGGCCTTGACCATACAGACCTTTGTTGGCAAAGTAATGTCTGTGCCTTTTAATATGCTATCTAGGTTGGTCATAACTTTCCTTCCAAGGAGTAAGCGTCTTTTAATTTCATGGCTGCAATCACCATCTGCAGTGATTTTGGAGCCCCCAAAAATTAAGTCTGACACTGTTTCTTTCCACTGTTTCCCCATCTATTTCCCATGAAGTCATTATGAAAAAACAAAATATCAACACAATGGGCTACCTCTACACACTATTTTTTGGCTATCACTAAAAATGCTGATAACACCAAGTATGGATAAGGATGTGGAATTTGCATATGTTAATTGTGAGAATGCAACATCGTATAGCTACTTAGCAAAGAAATACGATCAGCAGTTTCTTATAAATTTATACACATCGCATACCATATAATCCAGCAGTCTAAGTGCTAGGTAATTTTTCCAAAGAAATGAAAACATACTTACTCAAAGATGTGCATTCAAACTCATTGTAGCTTTATTATTAATAACATTATTATATTAAAACTGAAAAACAACAAATTTCCATCAACTAGTGACTAGATAAATAATAGTATATCCATACAATGAAAAACTACTTAAGAATCAAATGGAGCAGACTACATGCAACAAAAATTCTTAAAAAAATTCGTAAGTAGAGAAAATGAGCCACAATAGTATATATCCACTACGATGATACTATTTTGAATCCTAGAAAATATTCATCTTCAGATTCATAAAATCTCACTCTTAAGTGACTGCCAATGGCCAGAGGTGAAATGAGGTAATTGACTGCCCAAGGGCATAAGGAACTTTGACATGATTGCAATGTTCCCCCCATGACTGTGATAGTGGCTAGGTGATTGTATACATTTGTCAAAACTTATCAAATTTACACTTAAAACTAGTAAATTTTATTATATGTACATTAAAATCCAGTGAAACTGATTTTAAAATTAAATGTAAATGTTGCCAGCAGGGGCGGCTCAACATGTGAGGGAAAGCACAAATATGGGAATTCTGTACATTTCAGTTAATTATTCTGTGAACCTAAAACTTCTCTATAAAACTAAAATCTATTTTTACAATGTCAACAACAAATATTGATGAAAGGTAAATTTCATCATAAAAAATTAATGTGGCTTAACTCATATAAGAGAAGTAGATAAAATTTACATGATTATTAAGATTATTGCTTTTGTAGGACTATTATATATGAGAGAAGATACTAAATAGTTTTGAATATATATTCAGCAAAAAAATTAGGTTTTTTACATAGATTACAAAATGTAAATTCACTCAAAATTATCTGAGTTTTCTGTTATCTTCTTTGCCTAAAGAAATTATATCTGTAAAAATATAATTTAAAATTTCTGAAGTCATGATTTGAGATTTTAGTGGATTACTTTCTACAGAAAAATAATGATCCAAACATCAAAATGAATCTCATAATGTTGAGTAAAAGCCAGACTCCACATGTAAATATGTATGTTCCCATTTATATAAATTTCATTTAAAGGAAAAACTAATATATAGTAATCAAAGTCAGAATGCTTGCTTTAATTGAGGGGATGTTTTCTGGAAACTGACATGAAAGAATTCCATAAATTTATCTCAGTAGTAGTCACATGAGTTTGTGTATATCAACTTATATAATTTATCAAATTGTGTAACTGAACTGTTCGCTTGATCCATGTAGTTTATACTTACAATCTGAGATAGTTTTTTCCTGTTTTGAAGTTATATAATCTACTCATTATTTTTCTGGAAGTCTATAAATTCTCCCCAGCTTCTTGTTCTTCATTTATTCCCTTCCCTAGTGAATAAAACTTTATAGCTTTAACTCTGCCTTTTCTTTCCCCTTCCTTCGGCACCTTCATTTTTCAATCCTGTATCTCCTCTTTTTTCCCAACAAATATTTTAAAATACTTACAATGTCCCCAAATGGGCTAGGTGATTGGGGAATAAATGAACTGTAAAAATAGAATACTGAAGTGGTTTGCCATTCCCTTCTCCAGTGGACCAATGTTTTGTCAGAAATCTAAGATCAACATTTAGAAAACTAAGATCATAGCAACCGGTCTCATCAGTTCATTTCTAGTAGAGGGGGAAACAATGGAAACAGTGACAGACTTTATTTTTTGGGGCTACAAAATCACTGCAGATGGTGATTGCAGCCATGAAATTAAAAGAAGCTTGCTCCTTTGAAGAAAAGCCATAACCAACCTAGACAGCATATCAAAAAGCAAAGATATTACTTTACCAACAAAGGTCTGTCTAGTAAAAGCTATGATTTTTCCCGTAGTCATGATAGATGTGAGAGTTGGACTATAAACAAAGCTGAGCGATGAGGAATTGATGTTTTTGAACTGTGGTGTTAGAGAAGACTCTTGAGAGTCCTTTAGACAGCAAGGAGGTCCAATCAGTCCATCCTAAAGGAAATCAGTCCTAAATATTCATTGGAAGGACTGATGCTTAAGCTGAAACTACAATACTTTGGCCACCTGATGTGAAGAACTGACTCATTTGAAAAGACCCTGATGCTGGGAAAGACTGAAGGCAGGAGGACAAGGGGATGACAAATGATGAGATGGTTGGATGGCATTACCAACTCAATGGACATGAGTTTGAGTGAGGTCCGGGATTTGGTGATGGACAGGGAAGCCTGGTGTGCCGCAGTCCATGGGGTCGCAAAGAGTCTGACACGACTGAATGACTGAACTAAACTGAAAAATAGACATGGTCCTCTCAGGGGATTCCCTGGTGGCTCAGACGGTAAAGTGTCTGCCTGAAATGCGGGAGACTCAGGTTGGATCCCTGGGTTGGGAAGATCCCCTGGAGAAGGAAATGGCAACCCACTCCAGTACTCTTGCCTAGAAAACTCCATGGATGGAGGAGCCTGGTGGGCTACAATCCATGGGGTTGCAAAGAGTCAGACAGGACTGAGCAACTTCACTTTACTCTCTTGAAGATTAAATTCTAAGAAAGGAGACTAATATCAGTTTTAAAAAAACACTCAGATAAGTGGGAGAATGGTAAATAGCTCTGAAAAGCATATAATTAGGAGCTTTGGACTAGGCTGTAAGGTCAGAAAGGTTTTAGTGAAAAAGTGAGTGTAGGAAGATGAAGAGGGGAGGAAGATATTGGCTGCATAATACATAATATCTGGACAGACACTGTGGCTGGAGGAAAATTATCAATATGAAGAAATGAGCTTCCCTCCACTTCAGTCTGGATCCACCAGAACTGAATGTCCTTTTTCACCCATGGCCTTTATGTTAATAATCTCAACAGTATATTTTCAAGCCTCAATTTATCTAATATCTTAACAGCATTAGACTTTATTGATATTTTCTCCTAGAATTTTTTTTACAAGTTGTCCTTTCTTTTTCTACTATAATCTCCAGATATTCTCACATGCATCTATGATTTCAATGAGAAACTTTAAAGAATTTTTAACAACATGATCTCTAGGCCAGGCTGCTCCTAAGCTCCAGGTTTATATCTCTGTCTGCCTTCTTGATATCTCAACCATATATCAATATCTCCTAATTGGAAATAACATTCTTGCTTCCCAGAGTCACCCCAAATTGACCTGACTACTAATGTTCCCTATTTCAGTGTTGTATCTGCTCTTTCAGAAAAGCTGGACACTTAGAATTTAACATTAATATTTGTTTCTTCCTTATGTTCCACATTAATATACTTCTATGATCTTTCAGTTAATCTAGGTCAATCTCTATTGCACTGATCACTGGAATGTCCCTCAGATCAATCTAAATTTCTTTTTTCATTTTCCTAATCTTTGTTCATATCACATCATCACCTTCACTGAGCTCTGACATACTTGTCTATAGCTTCTCATCACTCATTACAGAACCTGATCAAGTGCTTTGTGAAGCAGGGAATGGGGTGAGGGGGTGGGGGGTGATATAGTATTTCTTTTTAATCATACATGAAGCAGTAGATTTTCACTGAAAACAATTAATACACATATTTTTAACACAATAGAGTTTTGTGTATTAACAGGTATGTTTTATGTTTTAACACAATACGTTTTTTTTTTTTTTTTTTTTTTTTTTCACAATATGCTTTTTTAAAGCTGGAAAAATTTTTCTTTGTAATTAAACATGTATCCCGTGAGAGTAATATATCAGTGGTCCAAATTACACTTACATTGCTACCGGGTTACTTATATTCTATGTTTCCCCCGTATTGAACATGTTTACTAGTAACAACGGATATACTCACTTTTATTTTCCATTCATCTTGTTTAAAAATACAGTGTATTCTATACCATTATTAAATCTAAATTTAGAATTCTTAGAAAGCACCGTTAATAAGGCTACTTTGTAACCAAAGAATGATGCAGGGCATAATCATGCCAAAAATACATAAATCCTCAATTACCATGAAACTGAAAGTTGCTCACTTGTGTCTGACTCTTTGAAAATCCCATGGTCTGTAGCCTGCCAGGCTCCTCTGTCCATGGAATTCTCCACACCAGAATACTGGAGTGGGTAGCTGCCCCCTTTTCCAGGGGATCTTCCCAACCCAGGGTTCTAATCCAGGTCTCCCGCATTGCAGGCAGATTCTTTACCATCTGAGCCACCAGGGAAGCCCAAAGTGAAAGTCTAAGTCACTCAGTCCTCTCCAACTCTTTGCATCCCCATGGACTGTAGCCTGCCAGGCTCCTCTGTCCATTGAATTCTCCAGGTCAGAATACTGGAGTGGGTAGCTATTCCCTTCTCCAGGGGATCTTCTCAACCCAGGGATTGAAACCAAGCCTCCACATTGCAGGCATATTCTTTACCATTTGAGCCACCAGGAAAGCCCAAGAATACTGGACCTATCCCTTCTCCAGGGGACCTTCCCAACACAGGAATTGAACCAGGGTCTCCTGCACTGAAGGCGGATTCTTTACCAGCTGAGCTACTAGGGAAGCCCCTTAATTACCATGGTTGCTATTTTATTTTCATCACTTGTATTTCCTAACTGCTCTTACCTGTCAATTATGTTTCCAAAAAAAATTCAAGCAACCTTTGAAATGTAGCCATCTTGATCTGTCATGACACTTGGCATTCTTTGAGAATTAGTAGTGATTGAACAGAGTGAGGATAAGATGAGGTGTGCATATCTGTGATCCTTCTTGGAAACCAGACCAAAATTTTCCACCATAAATACAAAGTTGTATAAAAGCATGTGTGCAAGCATGTGCACACACACAAAGTTATGCTTTAAAGTAATGCATTAGAAAGCATTTTTGGATAGTCAGGTATTGGAAGTTTGCAGAGGGTAAATATTTATTCACAGTACTTTATTAAAGACAATGTCAACATTCTTAATGATTTAGATGGCCTTCAAAATTCTTTCACACCCTTTTCATACATAAGACCCATATCCTTATTTACACATGGACTGATCCTGCTTGCTTTCCTCCAGTGGTACCATATCTTGGATAAGCCTTTGAAAGATAGCTCCCCAAATTCACAATTCATTTTCCCAAGTGCTTAATTAGGAATCGAGAGTTTTCTGATCTTTAGGAGAACCCAGCATGATAACTTTCACCTCTCTAGTTCAGAAGATACAAACAGAACTTCAAAAATTCAAGTAGATTTTTTAAGTTCATCCCTTCCTATAGTAAGGCAACTGTCTGGTCATGTTGACAGTATATTAAGGGCCAAGACTGAGCATGGATTGTGGAATGTCTCAGGAACATGTTTAGGTAACATGGCTAGAGGTTTGGAGAAAAAGGAGGATGCATTTCTGTTGGTGTTATTGTTCTGTTGCTAAGTCATGTCTGACTCTAGTGACCCTATCAACTGCAGCACGCTAGGCTTCCCTGTCCTTCACTATCTCCCAGAGTTTGCTCAAACTCATGTCCATTGAGTCGGTGATACCTCCCTATCTTCTCATCCTCTTTCACCCCCTTCTCCCCCTGCCCTTAATCTTTCCCAACATCAGGGTCTTTTCCGATGAGTTGGCTCTTCCCATCAGGTGGCCAAAGTACTGGAGCTTCAGCTTCAGCATCAGTTCTTCCAGTGAATATTCAGGGTTGATTTCCTGTAGGACTGACTGGTTTGATTTCCTCGCTGTCTAAGGGACTCTCAAGAGTCTTCTTCAGCACCACAGTTTAAAAGCATAAATTCTTTGGCATTCAGCCTCCTTTATCATCCAACTCTCACATCCATACAAGACTACTAGAAAAACCATAGCTTTGACTATATGGACCTTTGTTGGCAAAGTAATGTCTCTGCTTTTTAATACACTGTCTAGGTTTGTCATAGCTATTCTTCCAAGGAACAAGTATCTTTTAATTTTGTGGCTGCAGTCACTGTCTGCTTTGATTTTGGATTCCTGTAACAATATGCTATTGCATCCTGAAACACATTTGAAACTACTAGAAAGCAAGCAGATCAGAGTCATACTGCTACATTCTTTTAGATTCATTATAACCAAAGAATTGATGCTTTCAAACTGTGGTGCTGGAGAAGACTATTTAGAGTCTTTTGGACAGTAAGGAAATCAAATCTGTCAACTCTAAAGGAAATCACCCTGAATATTCATTGAAAGGACTGATGCTGAAGCTGAAGCTCTAATACTCTGGCCACCAAATGGGAAGAGGCGACTCATTGGAAAAGACCCTGATGCTGGGAACAGTTACATTATACACACAACATATTTTATATAAATATGTAAATGCACATAAAATACATAAACATATAGCCTCCTTTCTAGAATAAAATAGAAGCACTTGGAAAACATGTTCATCAACTGTATCAGTTCTCAGAATATCTTGAAACAAAAAAAAGAAAAGTTATGCAAAAATAAGAAGTTTCAACACAAGAGACTCTTTCCTATGAGATAAATTATTTCTTTGTATATCTTCCAGATGCCTAATATATTTTCATGATCCTACATAACATATATAGTGGATATAAAGATACAGATGGGTAAAGTGTAATTCAACATAGATGAGTGAATTAATATGAAATATGGAAGAAAAGTGTTTCATTTTCTTTGTCATATTAGAGTAGAAACTGACATGCTATGCTATTTATAGAATTGAAATAAAATTTTCAACTGACACTTTTTTCTTCCATTGTGTATTTTTCAGAAAGCATAAGTCTCGATGAGCACAACATTAAAGTGTCATAAAACATGGAATCTAACCGAAGAAGTAGTTTTGTCTGTGAGCTTTTAAGTCCACATTGTTTATTGATTTTATCCTCTTTTCAAACCATATGTTAAGTTACAAATACTGAAATTGCTTCATTAAATCACATTTTTCTTCTTTTATGTGTCAGTTACCTATTAAGAACATATGTTATCTCGACACACTAATGCTTACTCCCAAGTCATTTATTATAAGCTTAATGCTCTGAAAAAAATAGAGAAATAAAAATGTCACCATGTTCTAGATGAAAATAAAATTTCATCAAAATGACACTATGAACATTTAAAATTTAAAGCAAAGCCTATAATGATGTAATAACGCATTCATAGAGTTCTCGGACATAAAGAGATATATTAAAGAGCATTGGCAATGTATCTCCCTCCATGTGAAGTCATTGGTTAATCTTTACTTGATCTACACAGCTAAGAAAACTTCAAAAAAAGATTTGTGTTCATTGCAACTGATGCTAGTTCCTTAAGTGGTATGATGGCTCAGAACCCACTCCCTTAATAAACTAACCATTTTTCATTTCTTTTTTTAATACAAGAGAAATATAGCATTTAAAAATAGATTTTATTATTAACTATATGAAGGTATGTATCTGTACCATTATCTTACCCATTCAGTTTCCACTTTCTTCCTATTCATATTTCTTTCCCTTCATCTCCCATTAAGATGCCAGCATTTCGAATAGTTTCTCTTAAGAGATTTTTCAAATACAATATATGCATTTCCAACAGCAAATGAATGTTGAATCATATGCACAACAGGTTTTATCTTGCCAAACATAGATAGAGACAAAGCACTACTGCTGGAATTTTTCTGCTTTTGGATCAGGGTGAGATGGGAGGAACTACTCTTTCAGTTATATCACTTTAAAAAAAAAATGTTTCTCTAAAAAAAGAATTTGGTGCTAGTCCTTTAAGAAATGATTCTTTACATATGTCATATTTTCTGAGTTCATGTGCTGTGTATGCACCACCACGAGAAACAAATAGATATAGTTAGTATTTGGTAGGAAAATGCAGAAGGTATAAATAATTTAGAATCACTAAATTCAAGCCATTCCTCCAAAAATGGTGAAAATACGGCATTCTTCTTTATATCATAGGAAATTTTAGTCTTCCAACCAAATCACAAAATCAATTTATCTACTACCATAACTTCATGAGAATGAAATATAGCATCTGGACACCAGAACTTCATGACCAACTGAGGATAACAGATCATTTCCAGTTAAGATTCTCAGGGAAATTAAGTATACAGAGTGGAATTCCCTAAATTAGAATGTGCACATTATGAAGGCAGAAACAGTTGTTTTGACCAGAAACAAAGGCTCCAGTGTTTCACAAGTTCAGTATAACAAAAACAAGGCTGCTTTTGAAGTCCTTGGCTCTGCTAAATTTCTCAGTTGTTTTATAGGAAATAAAAATTTCATTCCTTCAATAAACTAAAATTTAACCTATATTCAAGTATAGATATATACCACACTTATATAAGTTGATTCTGTAATAACTGGATAATCTGAATCCACATAAACGCTTTCTAAAAAGCATGAATTTACTAAGTCAACAACTAACTTTCAAATAATTTCTCATTATGTTTTGTTTTTTGGTATGTTTTCTTTGATCAAGGGTATGATCATATTGTTTCTACTTGAAAAATTTGCCTGTTGAATCCAAATAATCAAAACTAAGGAAGTTTTTGAAGAAAGCTGAAAAATATATGAGCTCAAGTTGAAGCGTCTTAAGGCAAAAAACCAGGAATAAAGGACAAATTGGTAACCTCTTGAGAATGTAATTTCTTAATGTGTATTCCCTGATCAATAAAATGTGAATGAAAACCCTGTTTTGTCTCAAGTGACATGGTGCTTTATAATGGTATAAATGGAAATATTCTAGGAAGAAATGAAATAGTTAAGAAAAAGTCTCCAAAAATGGTTTTAACAAGAAATGGCAATGCCATACAAATTTTTGCTACATTTCTGATTCGTGCCTTGTTTTACAGACCTCATTTGATTAGTGTGCACATTAAATGATGTATCTATGGATATTAAAAATATTATATATTTCTTCTTTAAATTAATCTTTTAAAAGTACATAAGGATTTGGATCCTACTGATGTTATAGTGTATGCAATGTAATAAGTTTAATTTGTCCTTTTAAAAAGATAATTTAGAGGTAAGATAGCCATTTATTTATCATACCTCAATGCTAATTAACTTTACTTCTAATATATTCTTATGATCAAATTCAAAATCAGATCTAATTCACTTGAATTTACTCTAATTCCAAAAGTATAAATAGCACTCTATTCTCAACGTATTCTATATTATAAGAAAATAGCCTGGACCTTAGGTTAATCTTAAATATATCTTTAAACATAACAGTTTCAGAAATGTGTTTTTTAATTATAACCAGTGATTTACTAGAAGCCTATTAAATGAATGTAAATTGAATTGTATAAAGTAAAACTAAATCACTATGAAATCAGAACCTTTACAACATGCATTTTAATGAGAAAAATATGCAGTTTGGAAAGTCTCCATTTTTTTTCATATAAAGTACTTTTTGCACCTGCAAGAAAGTCTAAGTATAAAAAGATTTCACTTGGGTCATTTCATCTAACTTCTATATATGTTTTAGTTTTTGAAATGTCCTCAATTTAAGTAAATACAAATAGAGTTATTTTATTATGAAACACAATTTTAATACAATTAAAAATTTAGTTGTGATAATTCTGCACATTGATATTTAAGTTTTGAATGATGTTGGAAAACGATAGATTCTAAAATTCCAGGTATGGATGCTGTGCTCCAGGTTAAGAAAAAAGTTACTATGCAAACTTTAATGATCACAAAGAAGCTTAGTTTTGATTAAGTCTATCTGAAAACCACAGAAGAACATTATGACACCTTTTTCTCTATTTCATGTTGACAAATTAATTCCTAAACAGACTAACGACCTCAGAATCTTTGCTCTGATATATCTGAAGGTGTTACATTGAAATACATTTTAATTGCAAAGGTATTAGCATATATTTCACTTGCCTAAATTTGCTTATCAGAATGGAATCCAGAACATATAGTTTGCTAGTCAGGTTTTGCTAATGTGCATAGAATTCAAAGAGGAATAGAGAAATCACACTTTTGAATCAGCAACTCTTATCTACAGCCCTTAAAAAAAAAAAAAAAACTACAAGTTTAAGTAACTCTAAAAATTCTGCTACCAAGAACTAAAACCTAACTTGAATTTTAAGAATGTACAGCTGTAATATCATTACTTTTTTATTATCAGGAATTAAAAGCTTATTATTTGTTTTTCTACATTTTGTTTCACTTGAATTTTTGAAAATGTCTTATAACTTCATATGCTTATTACAAATTTTATTGTGAGAGATGTTTTCAGCAGGACTTATTAACCTGTATAAGTATACTTAACTTTTGCTATAAAACTATGACAAGTCAGAAGGGAAACAATATAGGAATGAAGCAAAACAGGGTATTCTAGATTGCTTGTCATCTACCCAGTAGTAATGCAATGAAATTAAATTGTTCAAAACAAAATTAGAACTGGGTTGTCTTCATTCTTTCCCACATCAAATGTAATTGACAATAAATTTTGAGACATGAGGACACATGGTAAAAAAATGTGCAGTCTACCAAAGAAAGAAAGAAAAGAAGGATGAAGAGGGAAATCAACAGAAGAGTTGTAACTATACATAACAATGTCAAGAAGGGTAAAAAAGATTTTTGTGATACTATTTCAGTGAATATGCTATTAGCCACATACAAAGGTAATAGGAAAGACATGTAACTTTAGGAAACAGGAAACTTTTTCACAAGCAGTATAAGAAATTAACCAGGAAGTTAATTAGGAAGAATTTATTTAATCATCTCAGAGAGCATGGGTAGTTTTAAAAGGAGAAAATTAAATGTAATTTCCTTTCTTGGCAGGGTGGCCAAGCCACAAAGGCAGAAAGAAAATACAAGATCTCAAATGTCCTACAGAAAACTTAGATTTGGTAGGAACCAAGATTATTATTTTTTTCCATAGAAAGTGGGTTTAATTAATTTTGTATAATTTTTAAAGATCTTGTGCTCTGGTTTTTGGGTGGTTTACAACTAATTGACTTTGAAAGGCTGGTGTTAATTACTGTTAATTGGTTCCTGGTGGATCTCAGAAACTAGTTAAAAACAAAACAAAACAAAAACTAAAAAATAAACAGGAGTTCTTGGAACATGGAATGACTAGATCTTGGGGAGAAAAGTAAACCATTTTTTTTTTTTAATATTTGAAGTAATCACCAAGGAGAACCATAGTGGCTCATAGTTCTACGAGAACTTATGATCCCATAGTGAGATTACTAAATTAGGAGCACACCTTGTGAAGTGCTGTGAGAGTCTGTTTTGAAGGAGTATAGCTAGGTGGACTTGAGAAACTTTTATGATTTGAAAGAAAGAATATTTATAATGAATCGCAGAAATTATACATAATTAAAATTAGTGATTATAATATTCCTAAATGGTAGACAGGAACAGATGAAAATAAGAAAATAGAAAAATAAAAATTGAGATATCACACAATAGAGGAGACTGTGCCACTAGAGCAGTGGATTTATGCATATATTCAAATAAATGCATTTATTTTTACTAAGCATGGGAGTTAGCTCTTCTACATGTGAAGAAATTGTCAATATTCAAAGACGGTAAGTAGACATCATTGGGAGAAAGGAATAAGGTAAAGTAGAAGAGTTGAGGAAAAACTTCTGACTACTTATGATGCCCTGATATTGATGAATCTCATGACATGCACTGAACAGCGTGGAAAATTCCCAGAAAACTTCCTATTGCTAAATCATGTGGGTACAAATGACATGATCTTGGGAGCCAGAGAAGAATCTTTAGGGTTAGGTCTGGGAGGTTAACTGAAGACTTGGGAGAACATACTGCATTTTCATTCCTTCGTTCCTACAAGTGAATTTGAAGGTGAATGTGATTCTAGGCTCTCCCTTCCCCCACCCTTATGATAGTTTTATAAGTTCTTGAAAATAGTTTGTTGTTTTTAATGATACTCATGTAGCCTTGGATGGCTTATTCACTAGTTAAGAATTGGAGGCCTGAAGACATCTTTGAGATAAATATGTTTCCTTCATCATTAAATACCTGGATGACATTGAATAAGTTACTTAATTTCCCCAAACTCAGTTACCATATTTATAATATGGCAATAAAAATAGTAGACTTCCCTGCTGGCTCAGACAGTAACGAATCTGCCTGCAATGCAGGAGACCCAGGTTTGATTCCTGTGTTGGGAAGGTCCCCTAGAAAAGAGAATAGCTACCCACTTCAGTATTCTTGCCTGGAAAATTCCATGGACAGAGGAGCCTGGTGAGTTACAGTTCATGGGGTGGCAAGATTTGGACATGACTGAATGATTAACACTTTCAGATTTTTTCTTTTCACAATGATGATGAGAGAATCCAAGCAGAGAATTCTCAATTCCTACCACACAACAAATGCTTTAAAAGATTAATTTTATTATGATTATTCTAGGTTTTTATAGGTCTGTCTATAATGTTAAAAGTCATATTTGAGCAACTATTCTGAAAATATCAGAAAGATCCAGGAACTATTTGATAGAATTGTTTAACAATGAATATGATGGTGGCCAAGGGCAAATATATCACTGAGAGTTCATCCTTATCATACTTTCTAATCTTATCTTTCAGTCATGGCTTTTTATGAAAATTTACAGCCTTGAAGTTTCACATGGACAAACACATATGGAATCTCCTTCTACACTACATTTTTAATAGAATTATGTTAACTATTAGTATTTATATACTTACGTAGAACTGTAAAATTTTCCCTGGTAATTTTACATTTCCATCAACCAGCTTTGATATATTTATCTATTTTTTTACATTAATGTTGCACATCACATAGTGACACAATAATGATGAAAACATAATTCAAACAACAAACATAAAGTAATTGCTCATGTACATGAAAATGGGTTAATGAAATAAACTATACCATAAATTAATGTTAGCTGAGACAAAGTAACCAATTCCATATGTTCAATATCTGAACATATTTTAAGAATGTAACAACTAAGACTATTATGAGAGTTCTGTGAAAAATTAAATTTCTACTTTCTTTTTGTATATTATACGTTCACAAATTTGCTTCACATGTGTTTTCTCAGAAGCAATCAATCTGTCTACAGACTCTGCAATGGTAACCAAGTGTTGGAGGAGCACTCTGAAAACTTTAAGCTATTCCAGGGAATGAGCAGACAGAGACACACACATGTGCCCGCATGAAAGAGAAATCCATTCATTAATCTAGGTAGGGAAACATGCTGCAGATCAAATGGATGAGGAAAAGATGGGAAAATTGCAAATTAAATAGCAGTGTGGGAGGGTACCATGGAGCAACAGCTGGAGGAAGGAAATGGATGACGTGTTCTGACACAGATCACCAAGCGGCCTCACAGGCCAAACACAGTAGCCATGGGAGAGCCAGTCTATAGACATCTGCTGAAATTCTCTTTCAGCAAAGTTACATCATCTGACAAGTTCCTGACACATCTTATTGAAAATTCAATCCATCAAAGATAACGGAAAGGAATTATTTGGAAAATGACTACTTTGGGTCTAATTCTAACCAATAAAGAACTGATTCATTAGGTGAGAGAAATAGGAATCCTAGAAGAAAACAGTTCAGTGGCCTAAAATTCCATGGTAGCCCAGGAGATGGAGACTGGATTCTCACTCTTTTCACCATTGGACATTGGGAAATACACATCTATGTCTCAAAGGCATCACTAACAGAGTATTTGCTTCTGTTTTTTTCTCCCCACTGCATTAAAAAATGTTTTTTTAAAAAATAGTTTTATTTAGATCTAACTTCCAGTCATTTTAAAAATGGGAATATCTGTGGATATTTTAATTGGCCACTTTAAACATTTAATTTCACATCCTTTTGCTTTCAACTTTATAATATAAATGTTTCCATTTAATCAATGTGATTAACCTAGTTTGAATGGTTACATAATAATAAATCGTGCAGTTTAGAGAACTTGGTGACTTACTTTCACACCTCTTATAGTCCTGTTTAATTACGTAGTAACGATGCTGCTTTTGTGACAGTTATTCATCCTTCCTTGTATGGATCTGATTGATTTAGGACAATGGTTCTCAGAATGTGAGCTAGAGAATCCCAAGTTTCCTCAATAAGTTTTCAGGGGCTTTGCAAATTCATAATTACTTTCAAAATAATGTGAAGATCTAATATGCCTCTTTTGCTCTCATTTTCTGGTAAGCGTACAGTACAGTTTTCCAGAGGTTATAGATAGGGCTGTCACCACAAACTGAATACAGATGCTCATATGAAAACCAACCTATTAAGCCAGATATTTAGGAAATGTGTAAGAATGTAAAACAATGCTACATTCTCATTAGTTGATTTTGGAGATTCATTTTCATTCAAATAGGTATTTGTGTTAACAAGTGATGAGTTTCTTACAATTTTAAATAAAGTAATAGATATGTATTTTTAAATGTCTTTTAATTTCTAGCACATATTTTAATTATAGCACATATTTATAGATATAAACAAAACCTCTTAGGATCTTCAATAATTGTATATATATATATAGGTCCTGAAACCAGTACTTTAATATGGTAACATAATCCTTTGTCATAGTACTTAAAAACTTTTTGTCTTAAATTTTAGTTTGCACATGAATATTGGTTAAGTAAATATTGAATAATGGAAAATATTGGAAATTGGAATATGAATATTGGAAAATATAGACACATAAATACAATTTTTTTCAAATGAAAGTTTAATTTTGTGTTATCAAATGTTTATTCATTTCCTTACAATTTATTTTTATCATTTAGGATTAGAAATCCATGATCTTTTTGGATTTAAGCTATGTTCATTTATTTTTCTAACATTCTAATTGTTTGAATTTTTGTGTTTATTTTAGCCACAAAAGAAGAACATTGTTTTATGGAATAAGAAACAAAGTATTTTATAACCCAAGATGTATTTCATTGTTTGATACAAGAAGCTAAATATTTACATTTTCTAAACAGCAAAAACCAATATTCTATTAACATTACTGTACTGTTGGGTTTTGTTGCTGTTTTTTTAATTAATCATTACAGATGAGAGGTAAAATTCTTTCTCTAAGAAGGAGAAAAGGAAGAACCAAGAGTAATTTCTGTGGGCAAAAGAAGTTAGTAAATTCTAAATAGACCTTTACGGTCAGGCAGGCCCTGAGGATAGAGACTTGAAAAGGGAGAGGAAAAAAAAAACAACAGGACAAGAGGGGGAAAAAAGAGTTGGAACTGTAGAATTGTTTGCATTCTTTTAACCGCAAGAATGAGGGCAGTTACAAACACAGAAGCCTTCTGCCAAGGAGAGTTACAATCCTTGATCAAAGCTGAGCTGCGCAGTAAAGTAAGTTAGCAGTGGGATGCTGCCTCACCATTACTTTCTGACTATGACACTACAAAGAGAATAAAAACACATGACAATTATATTATAATAATAATTTAGGATTAGAAATGGAGGTGAAAGTCAGTTCAACCCTGTAGAGAGAGCTGAGGGATGCTTGGGTGGAGTTTGTGCCACAGGAAAATAAATGATATGATAAGGAGGAATTATACTCACATTCCCCTTAGCCTGCATGCTAGAGAGAACACTGTCTTACCCAGGCTACTGAAATATTCGTGATTGGAAGGGAACCCCCACATATTTAGAGTTTGGAACTAAAGAACGATTAAAGATTAAAGATCTTTTGGTGTCTTTATCGTTAGAAGAGAGCACTTATTTTGTGTTCTTTGCACTCATTATAGGTATGCCCATTTTATACTTGAAAAAGAGACAAGATTAACTTGCTCCAAGGCACACAGCTCTTTTGGGGTGAATCTATGCTTCAAGTTCTTATCCTTTAGTCTCAAGAATTATTTCCCAAATTAGTCCTTCACTTTTGGAAGACTCTTTCTTCCCAAACTACGTTCAATTGTATCTAATACTCTTATTATTGTCATTTTTTCCATTGATATGCTCATTTACTTTGGTAACCATGCTTTTATTGTGGTGACTTCTAGTTACCCCTTATCACTCAACAAATTCACATTTTGTTATGTCCTTATTTTTGGAAACAGGAAACAACTTCAGAATAACTATAAGATATTCCTAAATGAATTATACATTTAACATATTTACTTCTATAAGCAGAACCAGAACTACTCTATGATACTAAGATCCATGCAAGCATTATAAGGTAATATTTCTCTAAGAGTTTAACAAGTAATTCTAAGAGATTGTGAATAGATAATATACCTGTGATCAGAAATATGAATTTTAGTTCATATTTGAAATATTTTATCTTGAAAGAGATCAAATATAATATTAGAATTATAGTTGAGTAATTATGATTAGAAAATTTAAACTAACAGAATTGGATCCATTACTGTTCATCTAAATAATCTGAATATTATATTTATGAGGAAAAATGAAGGCTCTCCACTGCTTTTGAAAGCTCACATTGAAGCTACCACAGACAAACTTGTTCAAAAAAACAAAGAAATAATTATTTTTTTCATGATGTGGTTGAGAAAACAGAAGAGAGATATTCTGGTCCTTGGTTTATAATATCCCTCATGCCCCCATGTCCAGATGGAGAAGGAAGCCAAAGATTTTCTTTTTTTTTTTTAATTATTGATTTTACTGTAGCTGATTATCTAATTTGATCAGTTAGCCAGAGGAATATATTATAGAGCCACAAGAATGAAATTTGCGTCATCATATATTTATTAAGAAATGAGTAGGTGCCACAAACCCATATGTAGACCCATATTTATTTTTGAGTAAAGCAAAATTCTTTTATCCTCTTATAAATTTGACAGTCTAGTGGAGAAAGGAGAAGGCAATGGCACCCCACTCCAGTACTTTTGCCTGGAAAATCCCATGGATGGAGGGGCTTGGTAGGCTGCAGTCCATGGGGTCGCTAGGAGTCGGACATGACTGAGGGATTTCACTTTCAATTTTCACTTTCATGCATTGGAGAAGGAAATGGCAACCCACTCCAGTGTTCTTGCCTGGAGAATCCCAGGGACTGGGGAGTCTGGTGGGCTGCTGTCTGTGGGGTCGCTCAGAGTCGGACACGACTGAAGTGACTTAGCAGCAGCAGCAGTGGAGAAATAGAGGCATTAAACAATTACTAGTGAAAGAAAGTGTATGAAAATGTGTTACTAACACATCAACTATGATGACATGCTCAATATTCATTTTGTAATACAGTAAAATATTCATTTAAAAATATAACCAATTATATTTCTGAGCAAACCACCATAGTAGAAAATGTATCTTTGCTGTCCAATTCTTACTCGGGCTTGTATGACTTTGTAGGTCACAACTGTGCTTCATGCCCAATCAAGCAAGAACATGGAACACACGTTTTTTTCTGCCTTAATAGATGAGTATTCCAAGGCAGAATGACTTCAGGCTCCCTCACGATATTTACTTGGTTTGTCATAAACAACAACTGAAAAGGCTTTTATGTTCAATCAAAATCCAGATGTCATTTTCTAGGTTTTGTAAGACAACAGGCATACTGGCAGGTATTTTTCCAAAACTAACCGTATTAAAAAGGTGATTAAAATTTATTTTCTTGGTTATATAGGATTCCTCATTGTGGTCTCATTTAATGATGGCAGAAACTTACTAAAGGTTTTTTTAGCAGGTCAGTGTTCAAAATAATTTACATATAGCTCATTCAATTGACAAAAGACAACACAAAACAAAAATTACAAGGGAGGCTCATCTCATCCCAAGTTTAGTTTTCACACAAAAGGAAGTCCTGAGAATTTAAGTAACTTGTTACTTGACAACAGTTGTTTGTTGCTGTTCAGTCACTAAGTTGTATCCAACTCTTTGTGACCTCATGGACTGCAACTTGCCAGGCTTTCCTGTCCTTCACTATCTCCTGGAGTTTTGAAATACATCTGTGAACCTACTAATCCTACTGTCATCTCTCCTAGACAGGAAAAATGGAGTGCTTTTTCATATAGATAAGAAGGAAAAGGATACATCTGGAATAATGAATAGACCTATACACACATAGGTAGAGAGAGATCAGGCTGGAAAAGTAGGCTGAAATCTAAGTATGAAATACAAAGATTAGTTTAAAGAGATTGGTCTTGATTCTTTGAGAGCCATATGATTTTCCTTAGCCAAATCTACGATCTAGTTTTTTTTAAGCAGTCTATAAGAAGTCTTAGGTTTATAAAATATTAGACCTTCTTAGTAACATGGCAACAAATGCATAGTAATTTTACACATACTCTATAGAAAGTACTACAAATAAAAACATGACTAAGGCAGAGTAAAGGCTCCCAAGGATATTATGGTTTTGTTGAGCAAACATGGAATCATGATGCAGTGCCTAGGTGCTCTGAGAAATGTAACGCACAGAGTATTTAAGCTTATAAATAATACAATATACTATTTTAAAAATATAACAAGAACTTCAAAAAGTCTGTTTTTTTGTTACAAGAAGAGAATGAAAATTAATTTAAAGTATTTTTAGTGAACCTTGCTCACCAAAATAGATTGGAGTTTCTAACTAGGAGCCAGTAATTTCTCATTGTATATAATCCTTTTTTTTGCAATTGAAAAGAGGTGACTTGTACATCAAACTCACTTCTGGAATTAAACCATTGTTTTTTCTAGTTGAATTGTAATTAAAAGCAAGTTACTTATCTTTGTGATATGGGTTAAAGGGATAAAGATCATTTTAAAACCAATGCAGTTATTTTGTACATTATTTACATATTACATTGCTCTGCCAGAATTTTGATTTATTAGTTTCATATTTTGCTGATTTGGTCAAAATCACATCATACTTTCACAATTTTGTTACAAAATGAAAATCCAGATATTTTATATTTGAAGGTTTTATCCCTCAAAACACTGAATCCAATTTTATCTCAGAGATGTGTAGCCAAATGATAACAGAAAATATTTATTAGTGAAAAATGTGCTAATTAAAATATTTTTGAGAATATTATGCTAAACATTTAGGTGAGGCATTTATTTTTGTTCAAGTTTACTTTTACTTTCCTTTATATTGATCTTTCTGTCTGCCCTCTGATGGATGAATATACAAGGCAGGTAGAAACTTCCTGGTGGGAGAGACTAGCAGTGAGTAAAACTGGGTATGCCTAACTCAATTAAACTATGAGCCATGCCAGGTAGGGCCACCAAGACGGATGGGTCATGGTGGAGAGTTATGACAAAATGTGGTCCACTGGAGAAGGGAATGGCAAACCACTGCAGCATGGTTGCTTCGAGAACCCAAGAACAATATGCAAAGGCAAAAAGATATGACACTGAGAGATGAACTCCCCAGGTTGGCAGGTGCCCAATATGCTACTGGAGAAGAGTGGAGAAATAGCTCCAGAAGGAATGAAGAGGCAGAGCCAAAATGGAAACAACGCTTAGTTATGCATGTGTCTGGTGGTGAAAGTAAACTCTGAAGCTGTAAAAAACAGTATTGCATAGGAACCTGGAATATTAGGTTCATGAACCAAGGTAAACCGGAAGTGGTCAAGCAGGAGATGTCAAGAATGAACATTGACATTTTAGGAATTGGTGAATTAAAATGGACCGGAATGGGTGAATTAAAATGGACGAGAATAGGTGAATTTAATTCAGATGACCATTATATCTACTACTGTGGGCAAGAATCCCTTAGAAGAAATGGAGTAGCCCTCACAGTCAACAAAAAAATTTTAAATACAGTACTTGAGTGTAATCTCAAAAAAGAAAGAATGATGTTGGTTTGTTTCCAGGGTAAACCATTCGGTATCACAGTAACCCAAGTCTATGCCCCAACCACTAAAGCTGAAGAAGCTGAGCGGAACAGTTCTGTGAAGTTATATAAGACTTCTTAGAACTAACAACCAAAAAAGATGTCCAGAGTTTTGCCAAGAAAATGCACAGGTCATAGCAAACATGCACTTCCAACAACACAAGAGACGACTCTACATGTGGACATCATCAGATGGTCAATACTGAAATCAGATTGATTATATTCTTTGCAGCCAAAGATGGAGAAACTCTATACAGTCAGCAAAAACAAGAGTAGGAGCTGACTGTGACTCAGATCATGGCTCCTTGATATGATCTATGGCTTGTTATTGCCAAACTCAGACTTAAATTGAAGAAAGTAGGGAAAACCACTAGACCACTCAGGTATGACCTAAATCAAATCCCTTATGATTATACAGTGGAAGTGACAAATAGATTCAAGGGACTAGATCTGACAGAGTGCCTGAAAAACTATGGATGGAGGTTCATGACATTGCATGCAGTGCACACAGTGATTAAAACCATTCCCAAGAAAAAGAAATGCAAAAAGACAAAATGGTTGTCTGAGGAGTCCTTACAAATAGCTGAGAAAAGAAGAGAAGTGAAAGGCAAAGAAGAAAGATATATCCATCTGAATGCAAAGTTCTAAAGAATAGCAAGGAGAGATAAGAAAGCCTTCCTAAGGGAACAATGTGAAAATATTGAGGAAAACAAACAATAGAATGGAAAAGACTACAGATCTGTGCAAGAAAATTAGAGATACCAAGGGAAAATTTCATACAAAGATGGGCTCGCTAAAGGACAGAAATGGTATGGACCTAATATAAGCAGAAGACATTAAGAAGAGGTGGCAAGAATACACAGAATTGTATAAGAAAGATCTTAATGACCCGGATAACCATGATGGTGTGATCACTCACCTAGAGGCAGACATCCTGGAATGTGAAGTCAAGTGGGCCTTAGGAAGCATCACTATGAAAAAGCCAGTGGAGGTGATGGAATTCCAGCTGAGCTATTTCAAATCCTAAAAGATGATGCTGTGGCAGTGCTGCACTCAATATGCCAGCAAATTTAGAAAACTCAGCATTGGCCACAGGACTGGGAAAAGGTCAGTATTCATTCCAATCCCAAAGAAGGTCAATGACGAAAAATATTCAAACTACCACACAATTGCACTCATTTCACATGCTAGCAAAGTAATTCTCATAATTCTCCAAGCTAGATTTCAACAGTATGTGAACCAAGAACTTCCAGATGTTCAAGCTGGACTTAGAAAAGGCAGAGGAACCAGAGGTCAAATTGCCAGCATCCGTTGGATCATAGAAAAGGCAAGAGAGTTCCAGAAACACATCTACTACTGCTTTATTTATTATGCTAAACCCTTTGACTGTGTGATCACAACAAACTATGGAAATTCTTCAAGGGATGGGAATATCAATTTCTGTTCAGCAAAATCTGTATGAAGGTCAAGAAGCAATATTTAGAATGAGAATGGAACAACAGACTCATTCAAAAACTGGAAAGGAATATGTCCAGGCTGTATATTGTCACACTGCTTATTTAACTTACACGCAGAGTACCTCATGAGAAATGCCAGGCTAGAGGAAGGACAATATGGAATCAAGATTGCCAGGAGAAATACCAGGAACCTCAGATATGCAGATGACACCACCCTTATGGCAGAAAGTGAAGAAGAACTAAAGAGCCTCATGATGAAAGTGAAAGAGGAGAGTGAAAAAGCTGTCTTAGAATTCAACATTCAAAAACTAAAATCATGGCATCTGGTCCCATCACTTCATGGCAAATAGATGGGGAAACAGTGGAAACAGTGACAAACTTTATTTTTTTTGGGCTCCAAAATCACTGCAATGGTGACCACAGCCATGAAACTGAAAGATGCATGCTCCTTGGAAGAAAAGCTATGACAAACCTAGACAGTTTTAAAGGTCCATCTAGTCAAAACTATGGTTTTACCAGTAGTCATGTACAGATGTGAGTGTTGTACCATAAAGAAAGCCGAGCACCAAAAATTGACGCTTTTGAACTGTGGTGTTGGAGAAGACTCTTGAGAGTCCCTTGGACTGCAAGGAGATCAAATAAGTCAATCCTAAAGGAAATCAATCCTGAATATTCACTGGAAGGATTGATGCTGAAGCTGAAGCTCCAATACTTTGGCCTCCTCATGAGAAGAGCTGACTCATTAGAAAATACACTGATGCTGGGAAAGATTGAAGGGATGAGGGGAAAGGGATGACAGAAAATGAGATAGTTGGATAGCATCACTGACCCAATATTCATGATTTTGAGCCAGCTCCAGGAGATGGTAAAGGACAGGGAAGTGTGGCATGTTGCAGTCCATGGGTTGCAAAAGATCAGATATGACTGAGCAAATCAACAACATATTGCTTTTACCTTGTTTATTATATCATATGTATATGATATTATACACACACGCACACACACACACTTTATCTCTTAGTCTCTCTTGGTATTTGTGTCTATTAAGTGACTAGATTTTATCTTGATGACTTATCTTTAGTTAAGATACTCTTTCAAATGTACATCCTGCCTTGAAATTGAAGTTATCACTAGAGTACAATATTAATCCATCTCATTTAGAATTATATTATTGTTGTTCTGCCTGAAAACAATAAGCCCACTTTGCCAAAATTGCATCCCAACAGAAATCAATAATTATAGAGATGAACATATAAAACACACAAACATATCTGGAGGCCAAGCGAAACCTCAAACCAGCTTGGAGCCAGACATTTTACAATTTAATATGTCTGGAAAGTTCTTTTTTAAAAAATGTATTTTAATATCCTGTATCTATATGGACTTAGTTCTAGGGGATTTTTACCAAATGTACATTATCATTTTTTTGGGAATCAAATAGAAGAATTATATTCAGTCATGTGCAGGAATTAATAATAATGTTCTGTTGAAAATGTCTTTTGGTTTTTAAAATACTTTATTCATCAATTTCATGATACCAAGAAGGAAAGTAATATTCATCATTGTTTCATGAAGAGAAACTGAGTGTTTATGTTACATACAATAAGCTGCAGATCTGGGAAAAAAAGAAAAGCTTCGTCTTTGGATGCTCAGACCAGGAAATCTCTTCAAGAAATATCACATTAAATGATATCTTATTATGATTAAAAAATTCTATTAAGTCCTAATTTTGCAAACTAGAAAGGACAAATGGATGTCTCTAGTATTTGAAAATATTCATTTATTCAAAATAAATTAATTGAAGATATAGTATATGCCAAAGGTAACCAGGGCGTTGTGACTAAAGTGACAAAGACTTGACATGCACAGATGTTTCATTTTTTTAATGTGGTGACAGACGATAAACAAATGACTGAGTAATATAAAATATAATGTCAGGGAGTAATAAGTGTCATAATTACAAACAAAACAGTGTGACTGGATACTCAATGACAGGGATATATATTTTGAGACTGGACGGGGAAGCCTTCTCTAATGTGTGATGAAAGTTGAGGGATGCGCAGTGCTCACATCTGTGATGGAACACTGCTTTGTCACGGTCAAGGGGCAGCAAGGAGGCCAGCCTTGTTCAAGTGGAAAGAAAAGCAGGAGACATGGTGAGGGGAAGTCTGAGTCAAAGCATGAAAGTCATGAAGTACAAGCCTGGATTGTACTTTAAACTGCAAAAGGGCTTCATTGGCATGTTTGGACAATGACATTTTCATACTGACATTTAAAACACTAATTCTAGCTGCTGTGGGGAGACTGCAGTGTAGAGGCAAAAGCAAACGCAGGGAGTCCACTTGAGGTGAGAGATGACGGCTTCTGCACAGAAAAATGAGAGAAGTATTGAGAAACGGAACATTTAATTTGTATAGAAAAGCTATACAGTTAAAAGGCATTTTCAACTATTAGTATTTCAAGAGCAAATAGCTATTTCCTGAGTTTCTGCTGTTCAGAGGATATGATATGGCACTTGTGGTTATAAGAAATGATAATACTTCCTTCTCTCAAGTAATAAATAGTATTTTACTATTCGTCTGACACTGCTTTTCATTTCCCATAAGTTGGGAAGATATACATGTGTGGACAAAGAATAACAGTATAACTCAGAGAATACATTATTACTTTATAAAAATTTTCAGTGTATACACCTAGCAATCCTTTTCATAACACTCATTATATTAGTCAATGAACTCTATCTTTATTAGCAGAAAACACTCGTATTTTGTTACTAATTAGTAAACTCTTAATCTTCTACTAATGACAATTAGTAATATAGATATTACTTTTTCAGATGACAGTGTGATAGTCATCGGCCAGGACAGTGCAGAAATGCCACTAGGTAGAGGTTAGACTTGTCAGTCAATAGATGTATGATGAATAGTCTTTGGTCAAGACGTGTAGCATCCCAGATGAGAATGAAAGCATGTCAATGTATGACAAAAACCACTACAATATTGTAAAGTAATTAGCCTCCAACTAATAAAAATAAATGAAAAAAAAAAAAAGAAAAGAAAGATGAGGACGTTGTCTGTCTGCAGGTGGGATGAACAGGCTTATCTGACTAAAGTAGAGAATCTTATTGACAGAAGTAGAGGATAACACCTCAGAAAGATAGATTGTAGCCAGATTCTTAGTGGAATGGAAATTTAACAAGTTAGTAACTTAATTTGCAGGTAACGGAAGGCATTGCAGGTTTTGAGTATAAGCATGAAATGATGAAAGATGTATTTAAAACCATTAGAAGATTTAATGTGACAACACACACAAACTACAGTTCATATTCTTCATCTCTACGCCCTGGTATTCATGCTCCATAGCTCCAGAGCCTCATTAGGAAATAAGAAATGTGTACTTTAGCCAATACTTTATATTATCAATGTATAGGTTCTCTCCATAATTATATATTATAGTTTAACAGATACCTTCTTAAATAAAATATGGACTATATGGAAATTATAGGTAAGTTATAATTTCTAGCAAAACAGAATATCGTAGATTTTTTTAAAAACATTATCCTATTGACATAAAGGCTTAAATTTTCATGTGACTTTGGATAAGTTATTTAAGTCTTCACTGTTGAGATCATAGTGTCAAACTATGTATGAACCTATTAAAACATGTTAATTAGATATGTTTATTTATTTATATCAAGACAGGCCCTCTCACTCTCAGAAATTGAAAACTGATACTCTGTAAATTTGAATTTGGAAAAATGGGAAGACACTTAATTGGATTTTTCATTTTGCTTTTAGATCAATTGAAGACTTTGGCTGTGAGAATATAAAGATACTACTAATTTCCTAAAGGCTGTTTTAGGGTCCACCTAGAGTCAAAAACAGAGTCCTAGAGCTCTTAGAAAGTGCCTGCTAACATGCCTTTTCTTGATGAATACTTTTCTTTGTTACCTCAAAGATTGTTCCATTGATGTATTTCAAAATATTCTGAAAACCCAAGCAGGCAAGCAAGCAAAAGTCTTTCATATTTGAACTTCTACCAAAACTTGAACTTTCTTAGTGAGCTGGTTTTTAAAAAAAGAAGAGACAAAACAGAATACTTCTTTGCTACTGCCAGTGAACTACTGTACACCTTGGAATCCTTACTGATCTCTCTCAGGCATCACTAACCTCTTTGTTCTCTCATCACTAGCCACTCAGAGCACTGTTATCTTCCTCACTTCTTCCCAAACTGGATGCTGCAAGATTATTTCCACTGTTTGTGTGTGTAAATTTGGCTCCTGGCTTTTCACTCTTTCTTCAGCTGCCTTATCTTTTTAGACAAAATGTGTTCACCCCTTCAGCTGCTTTAGACATTTCCGGCTCTCTATCTTCACTGATACTCCTGGGTTACGATTCCCTCCTCCAATTTCCTCTTAACTCACTGGGAGTGAGTAATAGTCACCTTAGGATCAGGTTCCCCAGCAATCGAGCTATTTTTCTTACAGACAACTACCCTCAAATGCTCCTTGCAAATTTTCAGACTTTATTTTTTGGCACCAGTTGAATTCCAGATTCTACAGTTTTCATGCTATGTGACAGAGCAGCCGCAGATTTGGAGGCCACAGCATGAGGTTGAGGGGGTGGATATAGTGGTGACTAGTTTAATGAGTCATGCACTGAGGGGTTTTAGCGCTGAAAACTGAACCCGGAGCAATGCGCAAGAGGTTCTTAAAGAACATGAGCAATATCATTTAGTAAAAGGAAAACACCTGACCAAAACCCAAGACGTCTTCACCATCTCCTCTTTCCCTCAGGAAATCAGAAAGCTTTGTTGTATCCCATGATCAAGTGGTTAAGAATGTAAGTTAAAAATTAGTTTAGTTGGAAACTACAACACATTTTTAAATAATATGCAATTGTTTTGATGGTAGGTTGCATTAGTGTCCCCAGGCCTCCCTCGCTTCTTATCATCATGCTCTTTTCTACATGACTTTGCAGTTTTTTTCCTCCACAAAGTGGGATGATTGTATTTCTATCCCTTGGCTATGAGTTTGGTTATAAGACTTGCTTCGGCCAGTAGAACAGAGTGAAGACAAGAGTGTGCCAGTTCTAAGCCTAGGAAACATTACGTGCTTCCACCTACTCTCTTGTTCTTGTCACTGGTATAAGAAGGGTATACCTGGGCTAACTCACTGGTCCCAGAAGGGTAGTAAGAAATGTGGAACAGAGTTGTCCTGACAGGCTGCCCCAACAGAGCCCAGACTAGATCAATGACCTGAGCCAACCTGAAGAAACTAGTAGGAACTTACATCAGATAAACTCCAGCTGTCTGAACAGATGGTTGTTTAAGGCACTGAATTTACAGTACTTGTTACACCATAATAGTTATTCAGTACAAACTGAATAGTCTGTCAGATAAGTACAGAATTACTTACAAGCTCACCCAAATTCCTAAGTTCATCATAACTATATGAATTTATTTTAATTAGGTATCTCTTAGAAAATATATGCAATTATAATAAGAAAATATATAAGCAATAACCTTTTATAATATAATCCAATTCCAGATATGTGCACATTTTCTCAAAAAATAATATCAGCCTAGATTTATCCTGATCTAAATTTACATTTTCATCACATACTAATTTATAAGTCAAATTAGTTTCTAGAATCTTGCCTTTGAAGATCTTGCAAAACCCTAATTTGTTTCTGCATCACCAAATACTGGCAATATATCATGGTAGTTAAGAATAGAATTGGTCATAAAGTCAAATACTGGAATGCTGGTTTCCAGGGACTGAGGGGAGAGGGAAACATGGACTTATTAATCAACAGGCATAAAGTTTTTGTTAAGGTAAGATAAATAAGCTCTACAGATTTGTTTCTTAACACTGAACCTATGGTTAACATTAATGTACATTTCAGCTGTGCTGAGAGGATAGATCTCAGGTTAAGTTCTCTTTTATTGTTTAGTTGTTGTTTAGTTGTCAAGTTGTGTTCAATTCTTTTGTGACCCCATAGATTGTAGCCCACCAAGCTCCTCTGTCCATGGGATTTCCCAGGCTAGAATACTGGAGTGGGTTGCCCTTTCTTTCTCTAGGGAACCCAGGGATGGAACCCACATCTCCTCCACTGCAGGTGTATTCTTTACCAGTGAGCCGCCAGGGACGCTCAATTAAAAAAGAGAGAGAGAGTAGAACTGAAATCATACAATTATGGATATGAGAATACGTGTGCTATTCATGGGTTATTTGTCCCTGGAAAGTAATAAAGATTTTCCAATCTTCAGTTTTTTTATTGCAAAGGAAAACATAAATAATAGTGATTATTGATTTATATAACAATATTATATAATTATATTATATATAAAATATATATATTATATATAATAATATATAATATATTAATGCTTTATATAATGCATATACAGCATTTAGCTTACTATTGGCAAATTAAAATGAGCACTATTATTTTCAAAGAAAGTTTAAATTGTGTTCATTAATTTTGTGTATGCATACCCAGTCATGTCAAAGTCTTTGCGACCCTTTGGACTGTAGCTCACCAGGCTCCTCTGTCTATGGGATTTTTCAGGTAAAAATACTGGAGTGGGTGACATTTCCTCCTCCGGGGAATCTTCCTGACCCCAGGGATCAAACCTGAGTCTCCTCTGTCACCTGTATTGTGGACAGACTATTTACCCGCTGAGTCATCGGGGAAGCCCAAATATTTATCCTTATTTTCTTGTATATATTTTAAAAAGTAGCCTTGAGGTGAGGTTGGCTTAAGAGGTGGAGAAGGTCCGCAAGAGAGTCCTCAGTGTTGAAGAAAGGACCCAGCTAAAAGAGTAACTGAGAAAGCATCACTGAGGAAGACCTGGCAGGAGATCAGGAAGAGAGTAATGGATCTCAGGCAGCGTCTCATGGGCAGTAGCCTGAAGAAGAAAAACAGTGGGGGCAGAGAATGAAAGCCATACAAACTTTAAGATACTACCTTGGCAATGGTGACAAAAAATCAGTAACAGATTTGCCAAAGGCAATGTGCACCAAAAATGTTAATGTGCATAATTGCTGTCCAACAATTTCATCGTAAAGAATTCAGCCAAAGAATAGCAATAAATAGGTATACAGAGACAGTTACATAAGGATGTGTACTTCGGCACTAATAATAGTGGAAATGGAAAACACACACCTTTATCAAAAAAATAATATTTAAGTAAGTTGCAGAATATGAACACTATGCATCTATAAGGATGCATACATATTAACTACATACATAATTAATGAATGTATGTGTATATATGTGTATTATTAGCATACATATGCACACATTATATATGTACATATTATACATATATTCAATAACAACATGTACATTTCACATAATATGTTGTTAAGGAAAAATTAAAAGACAGTATATGTTTTTTATGTTTTATGTAATACGGCCTCAGTTGTGGAACATGGTATGCACAGAGTGTGTGTATGTGTGTATGTTCATCAGAACAATGTTTAAAGTTTAAAAGGACAATTAATCGGTTTAAAAACATCTCTGGCTTATAAGCATTCAGGTTATTTTATCATTTTTACATTTATCTCTGTTTACAATTAGGCCAAAATAATCTTCCAGAATTATTACCAGAAAAAAATCATGATAAGCAATTTAAAATATATTTTATAGGATTAGAATTATACATAAATGTTGAAAAACCAAGCACCCAATAATAATTGGCCTAATGAACTGGTAACAGGTATTTATCTAGCCATGCAATACTTGATATATTTGAATCAGAGAGCCTTACTTATGTTGATGAGATGGATGCATTGGACCAACCATTCCATCATATTATCTACATGTGACAGAATTGTGTGTGTTATGGCTTTGTCTACAATCTCAAGGAGAGATGTGGATGCTTGAAACATGGCCTAGCACTTTAAAAGAGGCAGTTTCAAGGGGAAAGTAATACTTTTGAGGACATTAAGTGTGACAAGTACCAAGTTCTATTGTGTACTTAAGATAAATTGCTCATCCTTCTAATAAACCTATATGATGACAGCTTCCATGCAGGAGGTGCAGGAGACGTGGGTTTCATCCCTGGGTGGGGAAGATCGTGTGGAGGAGGGCATGGCAGCCCACCCAGTATTCTTGCCTGGAGAATCCCATGGACGGAGGAGCCTGGTGAGCCACAGTCCATGGGATCGCAAAGAGTCGGACATGACGGAAGTGACTTAGCATGCACGCATGTCTTTCCATTGATTGAAAATTTCTTCCTTATCAGAGCTGTATAGAGTGCTGTGGCATGTTACTTCACATAATCCACATTCCAACCCAGTGTGGTAGATATTCTTAAACCAGGTCTCCACTACCCAAACTCAGAACTTTCAGACATGTAAAGACATCTCAGGGCAATAGGAAGAGGTTCCCATCCAAAATAGGGCCCTAATTAAACTCCAGCTGTGATTCACCAAATGACCTCCTCTAGGATGGCAGAGACTCATATTCTTAATGGTGAATCTCTTCCAACTATCAGCTATCACTGATCAAAAGGCATTTACCTGAACATAGCCATGTTTCCAGTTATAGGTGCTAATTTCTTAGGGAATAGAATTTATACAAATCCCCTCAAGGCTCATCTGACCATATACCCCAAAGCCCTTCCCCATGGTTCAGAAGGTTCCCCTTAGGAACATCCCATGAATGACAATTTCATTATCACACAATGGCAAGAGTAGATGATACAACACTTCATCATAGGCAAAAATAAAATCTCATTTTCCAATATTTTCTGGGTAAATGGAGTTGTCCATAATATCAATTCCCCTCAGTCTATTTTTTCAACATTCATTGCAACCTGAAGTTTCTTCTTTTTACAAAGAAACTAAACAATGCATATGCAATCAATTTAAATACAAAATACTTTTATATAATTTACAGTGAAAAGTGAAAGTGTTAGTCACTCAGTTGTGTCCAACTCTTTGTGACCCCATGGACTGTAGCCTGCCAGGCTCTTCAGTCCATGGAATTCTCCAGGTAAGAATACTAGAGTGGGTAGTCATTCCTTCTCCAGGGGATCTTCCTGATCCAGGGATCAAACCCAGGTCTCCTGCATCGCAGGCAGATTCTTTACCATCTGAATCACCAGGGAATTTACAGTGTATTTATTTAAAAACTAAAAATTGGAAATATTATAAATGAGTGAATATTTATTTGTTCTTATGAATGTGAAAATGAAAACAGATTACCATATTTTCATGCACTTGTACCAAGTTTTAATAAATTGGAAGAAACACTAAGGTTTGTAATAATTAAGAATTCATTTTTTAATTCAGGCAGGTAATTTATAACTCTATGGGTAATGTCCACAGAGCTTGTATAAAACAATTAAGTATATACATAGAAGATGAAGTATGTATTCATAGAAAAAAATAGTTTTCATGAAAAATTATTTTTCAGATTGAATTGCCTCTACTGATCACATTCAAGAGTGAAATTCCAAAGAATTGAGGAAACTGCTCATGAGAAATTCTGTTCAACAACTCATACTATTGAATTCATCTATGAACATATGAACATAATTATATCTATTTATAAGAACAAAGCTTCTATTTGAGGAAATAGTTTGGTCTTGAAAAATATCCTGCAAATTCCATAACACCAGCTTATCCCACAACTAAAATGAGCTAACAACTCTGAAGCAGGAAAAGCAATAAACTAAGCTCCATGCTCATCAAAATGATTATGGGAAGACGCATCCCATTTTTGTCACCAATAAACTTCAAAGTACTGATGGCTTTTCTTTTCATATTTTACTGCTCAGTACTTTCCAATTAGGGACAATTTGTAACAAGACAAAAACACTGGCAACATGACTCATACACAATTGCTAAAAACATAAATTAGATTTGCTTGGCAACTAATTTGTCAAATGCTAAAAAAATGTAAATGAAAATTATGGCTTCAGAATGAGGCGGAGTTTGGTATACTAGACTTTGGAAAAACTGTTTCAATGAATCATTAGACAGTATGAGAAATTCCATGGCAAGTTTTAGATGGATTCAGAATATTGAGTGTAGCATATATTATCAAAGAAGTGAGACTGATCTTATGAAATTTATTTCAAATATTTACTTTATCCCACAATACCATAAAAGATAGGACAGTAGATGAAAATAAAAGCATATATCCCTGGATTAAAAAAAGATTAAGTGATTAATTTTATTACTATTAATGTTTTTGAGCAATAAAAATGCATATTGTTCCAGGTGCACTGGAAGACACAAAACAAAAAGTTAAATTATATCTGTGATATGTTTAGAGTCTAGTTGGCAGTAAAAGCAAAATGGACAAAATTGTCAGATGGAAGTTCAGGGTTCTATCGGATGATATGGGCTACAGACACCACTGCTCAAGAGTGGAAATGAGAGTGAGTGAAGTAAGAGAGGCCAAACTTTGAACATGTCTGCACTTTGGGTAGGTAATGAAAGCATCTAGCTGCTATGACAGAGGTCATGAACAAATTCAAAAAAATGAAATGGATTTGGGATGGGCTTAGTTTTCTAGTTTTGCTGCTGAGGAAAATTAATTTTAAAAAGTTGTAGCTGAAAACAGCACACATTTATTATCTTCTATAGTTTTACAGGTCAGATATTTCGTAGTGTGCACTAAAATCTAGGTGTTTGCCTGGCTAAATTCCTTACTGGATGCCCCAGGGAAGAATTCTTTCTCTTAATTTTTCCAACTTCTAAAAGTCTCTCTCTGGTTCTTGCTTAAAGACCACTACATTTCAGAATGAGCAGCAGGAACTGAATCCTTCTCATATGGCCATCTCTCTCTGACCACAGATAGGAAAGGTGTCTGCTTTAAGAACACAGATGATTAGATTAGATTAGATTCACGATAATCTCCTTATTACAAAGTCCTTGCAATCGGTGTCTGACTCTTTGCTACCTCATGGACTATAGCCTGCCAGGCAACTCTGTCCATGAAATTCTCCAGACAAGAATACTGGAGTGGGTAGCCATTCTTTTTGCCAGGGTATCTTCCTGACCCAGGGATTGAACCCGGGTCTCGTGCATTGGAGGCAGATTGTTTACTGTCTGAGCCAGCAGAGAAGAACTTAATTTTAGTCAAATCAGCAAAGTCTTCTTGACAAGTAAGGTAAGATACTCACTGGAACTGAACATTAGATTGTGGACATCTTTGAGAATCATTATTTTCCTAGCACACCATAGGCATGAGGCGGGATAATCTCCCTTTTTCTTAAAGTTTTCTTTTAGTGTGTTGTTTATCGAACTTTATATTAGACTAAGTTTCACCCAATAAACATAGGCTGATTCTAGTTTGAGTATGGAGGTTGGGGACATAGTTAAGGTGCAGAGGGGAAAAAAAAGGACCTCAATTTTAATCATTTTTGTAATTTGCTTCATGTTAGTCATGATGTGCACCTAGAGAACTTAAGCCCATTATTATAAAATTATTCCATCTAGGAGCCCCCACTTCATCCATATAATAGTACAGTATACAATGACCTTGGTGATAGTTGTTTACAGATAGGACAAGAGGTGGACTGCTCTTGTGTCGTCTCGGTTATCAAGATTCCCTCAAGAACAGGTGTGGATATCTTTTGCAAAAAAGTCAAATTCAGATAGCTCCTTCTGGCACTCATTCAGACCTCAAACACATAGAGACTTAAATGCTCAATAAATTGCTAAAAGCATTAGATTTCTGCCTAGCACTGTCTCCTATTCTCCTGGCCCCACCTGTTTTGCAAAATTCCCCAATTTGATCTTTCATTTGCTAACCTACATTTGGGTACTTGGCTTCATACTCCTAAATGCTGTGATCCATAATACCTGCCCTGCTCAGAATGGCCCCTCTTTTCTTGTCCAAGCTAGAATTCTAACAGAAAAAAGTAAGAAGATATCCCTAACAACAAAAGTTAAACCTGACTCTTAATAGGAAATACAATTGATTATTTTGAAGTTATTTGATGAAGGGTCATATGTGTTGGAGAGAGTTTTGTCTTGATAGTCCAACATGAATAAGGAAGTTTCAGTGATTTAAAAGATATTTTAGGAAGAGTGTTTATATATATCTGCTGAAAGCAGAGCAAAAACAAGCAGTGGGGAGATGCGGATTAGAGACCAGGTGTGCGATTAATTAGTTGAGGAAATCAAAATTGTATAAATTGAAAGAAACACTGGCTTGATTCAGAAATTTACAAAAAATTCAAGGTAGTATTTCTCTTTTCAAAAGTCATATACAGCTTTTAATTAAACTATAGACTAGATTCTAGTTTTGATGTAATGGAAATAGTCTTAAAAAAAACTCAGATGAATGGGTAATAATTTTACCATTTTAGATATTGTTTGGTATTACAGTTAGTCACAGTTTAATTGTGCACAAATATCCTACATCATAAAATTTAACTCTTTTAAGAAAATTCATTCTTGATTACAGTGAAATCGTTTTCCTTATAATTGAGGAAATGCATGTAAAGTGAACCAGAATAATTTCTTACAATATCTATATTAAACACTTCTGTCATTATATACTTTTAGAAAAGAATTCTAAATTTTTAGTGTAAGAATACATGAACAACAATTGTTTAAAAATCCTTGTTCTACAGAGAGAGCTGTTAATTTGAATAATAAACTGGAAAAATTCAAGTTACATTTATAATATATATTTAACAAAAATAGAAGTATATTAGGCCAATTTACTTCTCTATTAGAGAATATTAAATAAATGCTATAAGATACAATTGAATATTCCCACTACACAATGACTATTTTTTATACTTTATTAGGTGGAAAATTAAAAAAGGAGTACAGGTTATACAGATAAAATGTAAGAACTGTTAACTCATTTTTAACCAGAAAGAAACTTCCATAGTTTAGTTAATTTGGAAAAGAATTTCTTGGTTCAGTTGTAACAATACACTGCTATATTAACATTTTCTTACAGTCACCCTTAACAGTTAACGTCACTCTTAACATCTACAGCCGCCTTACACTAGGGGACGGGAGAGCTGAGCCACTGATGCGTGTAATTCCAGTCCTTAGGTCCTAATGTTTAATACAAGTTGGGGTCTAATTATAATTTATTCAATTGAGCCATATGCTATGATCAAACATATCAAATTGCCATTCAAACTGCTGTGGTATAGATGGAATTCTAACTCGTTCAAAAAACAAAAGGGCAGAAAAAAATTCTAGTAAATTATTATGTACAATTCAATGCATTCGTGGAAAGCTTGTTACTAATATGAGTGAAGTTAAAAGATTTGTATACTTAAACCTGCTTGACCTGTGATCAAGTTAGAGAAAAACTTTGATAAATGTACCTCCTTACTGACCTAGTTTATGGAGCTCTTTAAACTTTAGGAAAAATGATTACATGTTTGAATGTTTAATATGAGGCACTATCATGAATTATTTGAGATAAGTCTTCCCTTTTACCTGGATCTCACAGAGATTTGGTTAAGAACGAGATCACTCCCTTCTATGTCAGTCAATTTACAATGTTTGAAAACCTCATTAATCATTTCTTGGAGGGTGCTTCTAGGACATAACTGTCTCAATTACAAATAGGGTCATGTGAAAGTTAATGAGTCCTTTAAATAACTCATTGGTTCCTTGTTCCATTTATTTTCACTAAGATGTTAGGGCAGAGATCACTTTACTATGACATTGAGAGATTGAAAATAATTATCATCTGTAGGTTTCATGCTATTTTTGATTTTTTTATTATGTGTTAAGCTTTATTTTAGGCCCATGTATTACAGAACTCTAAAAATGCAAAATAATTCCAACATTTTGATTTCAGAAGAGAGATTGATTTCATAATCATTATGATATGTTCATCTGTTAAGAATGTTACTCAAACATTATTTCAGTCTGAAACCAGAAAGCAGTATGTCTCTCCAAAATTTACATTAAATGTAGTGGTAGCAGTATTTAGATAAGAAAGGTGAGGTTACGTAGAAGTTCAAAATACCTCAGAGACCTAAGACAGCAAAAGTTTATTTCTCTGTCCCACAAATGCACTATGGGAATGCATAATATCCCAAGACCATATTCTCTCTATAGCAAGCAACTCAGTGATCCAGGCTGCTTCAACCACATGACCATTATCTCAACACAAGTATTTACTGTTGCCTAGCAAGATAGAGACTGGAAAATGAAATATGAGCCAAACTCTCTTGGACTGAATTTTTACATGTCAATTCTATCCACCTTTCATTGACCATATCAGCTTTCATAATTCTTGGCTCCACCTAACCTCTGGAGCAAGGGGATATAGAAAACTAATGGAATATGTGGGGATTATTATTTGAGGACTGTTTCTATCACCCAATATCCTTTTTCCCCCCCATTAATGTGCAAAGAAACATTACTCTCCAAGTGAGATAACTCAAAGGTCCAGTCCAGTTTCTGCTTGTGGAACACTCTGACTGACATGCAAGTCTCTCCATCAGGTTCAGATGTCAGTACTTTCAAGTGATACACATGAACTAAAAAGACAAGTTAAGGGAGCCTCCCCATACACATACATGAACAGTCGATAATAAATGATAATAAAACACACTACTAATAATGGTGGAACAGAAATAGAACAGATACTATTTAGCAAGAAGACTCAATTCATCCCCCTCACTCCTTCTCTCTCCTGTGTTCACAAGTCTATTCTCTATGTCTTTGCCTCTATTCCTGCCCTGAAAATAGAGCAGGAATAGGTTTTTCAATACCATCTTTCTAGATTCCACATACATGTGCTAATACACAATATCTGTTTTTCTCTTCTGACTTACTTCAATCTGTATGACAGGCTCTAGGTAAATCCTACTGTGGGTAAAATAGATAGAAGGCAGTTGCCGTATAGCACAGAAGCTCAGCTTGGTGCCCTGTGATGATCCAGAGGGGTGGGATGGGAGGGCAGGAGGGAGGCTCGGAGGGAGCGGATATATGTAATACATCCAGTGGGCTCGTGATGCTGTCCAGCAGAAACTAACAGCATTGGTAAGCAATTATATTCCAATAAAAAGAAAAGAAAGGAAAAGACAGACACACATCAGTCACTGACACATAGATATTTCACTTCCCATGAGCAAGCACTGGTGCCTGCTCAGTCACACAGTCATTTCCTATGGAAGGACTTTTCCATAGGAAAAGTGACTATGGACTACGTGACTAAATGACGTGACTAAATGATGACTAAGTGACTAAATGACCACACTTTCCGACCCTATGAACTATATAGCCTACCAGGCTTCTCCGTCCATGGGATTTTGTTGGCAAGAATACTGGAGGGGGTTGCCATTCTTCCTCCAGGGAATCTTCCAGACCCAGGGATCAAACTTGTGTCTCTTTCATTGGCCGGTGGATTCTTTACCACTGTGCCACCTGGGAAGCAGGCATTGGTGAGAGGTCCCAAAGTGGGGTTGGAGAATGTTCCCCCAAGGTCTAGACTCTTTTGGGAACCTCTACAAAGTCCATTGTTTTCTGGAGCTCATGGTTGCATCTTTAAGGATGCTTTTTCTTTCCCATTAGCCTTGTTCTGATTCGATGTGGGTTTGGGGGAACACACCCTATTTGCAATCTGAGGAGTTTGCTCAGCCAGCTTTCTGCTCACAGAATGTTTGGTAATTTAGAATTATTTAAAGCCTGTAAAGTTTTGTTTTTTTTTTTTTTTGGGGGGGGGGGGGAGTGGTGGTGGGGGTGGGTCCAAACACAGTTTCTTTACCAGAAGAACTTAAAAAAATCCAGTAAGCTTTCATTCCAGTTTTATCCAAGCACACAGAAAATGCCCTGCTCTTTTCTATTTTGTACCTATCTACTCTTTCATTCCATTATTAATTCTCTCTATATAACAGGGTTACATAGAAGCTGTTTGAATTTCCGGTCAAAGCCACATTGTTAATCTGATCTTTGCCCTGAATCATTTTACCAAATTATTGAGTGCCACATTCTTAACCTGTTCTTTGCTTTGAGGCAGTTTAATCAGTTGGAAATATATTACCAGACATTTATCTGTAAAGGCTTTTGTACCCTTATCATTTATTAGGGTTATGAAGTGATTGTTTTACCAACACTGAAAGACTTTGTATTGACTTTCTCTACTCATTTCACCTTTGCTTACAAAGTAGCCAATTCTATTCTGAGCTCATTTATTACTTAATATACCTCGCTGAATAGAGTTAATAGCAAGTCACACACATTATTAACATCCTGCTTCAACCAGGATCCCAACTTTGTTAGGCACATGATCTGCTGCGCACATTATTCTAATGCTTTTCTACTGTATAAAATAAATCTCCATCTTTCGAAAGCTTCTCATATCAGTTCTCACTCTGCTCATTCACTACTGGATCACTAGGTCAGTGCCAAATGGATTAGGTTTTTAAAGACATCCTCTCACTTCTATTGCTAACTTCTACAACAACCAGGATAGGCTAGCTAAGACAGACAAACTAGGTAGGATAGATTAGATAGAAAGAAACAATGACCACATCACAATGCTCAATACAACAAAGGCTTACTTCTGGTTCATTCTGAATTCAACGTGCATTTGAGCAATTCTTTGAGCACTGTTCACCTTGCGGTAACTCAGTGATCCCTTCTGTTTTTGTTTTGGGTTCACAACACAAGGCCTTAGGTACATAGCAGAGCAAAAGGGAAAATGAAGAATGGAGGCTGAGATATCCGCTGTCTCAGCCTAGAAATGTCACATGACACTTTTTCTCCCTCTATTCTCTGAAAATATTCTTGTGGTTTAAAATCATTGTAATAGAGCATAGGAATTTAAGGAAGAAAATTGAATATTTGGTGATTCTTACTGTCAGCCACAAGAGAGAAAATCTCCTATATTTTTGTAGAGATAAAACTGTCATATGTTGACCTATTTTAAAAAAGCTTCTGTAACTAACACTATCTCAAGTGAAAACTTAAACAGGTAGTATATTTTAATGGTTAAGAGTGTAGTTTCTCTTGTTTGTTTGTTTTTTTTTTTTTTTTTTTGGTTTTTCACATAATCCTGGTTTATTAGCTCTGTAATTTGGATCCAGTGACGTTAAGTGAAATAATTTATATAAAACACCAGAGACCTATGAAGTATATTATTGTTATTAACTTTAACTGGAGACTTCATTCTATGTATATTCTCTCATACTAATAATATAGATATTTAATTCACAATTTCCTGCTAAATTTTAAGATATCATATTAGTGAACCTGCCAGAGAAATCTAATTATGTTGTTATTGGAAAAAATAAAGCCAAGTTGTCGCTTGAGAACATAAAATTTAACTGACTTTCCTGGAATTAATTTTAAATAGTCTGAAAATTAGAACACGTAGTGTGACACTATTCTAAGTTAATTTATAAATTAGAGGAAGAGGATGATGGCAGAGACGTGAAAGGATTAGGAAAAGGACAGATTAGACTTAATAACTAAAAATATTTAATTTTGTGTTGGGCAAAACCTAACACTAATTAAGGTTAATTAATAGGCACACATGCCTCTACCATCTTAATTTAATACCTGCAATATTATTCTGTTTGATCTCTTTTCTTTGAAAACTGTTGGCTAAATGATACAGATACAGAGAATTCTGCCCTAATCAGAGAAAATAAGTTTCGACTTTGAATCTGATCTGTAGTCTGGCTCTTTTATAGCTGTCCTGACTTCTAAAGAAACAGATCTCTTTAAAAACAGAACCTGTTAGAATGTAGACATGTTTGACATATTAAAACTCTACTTTGTTTGATCTTACCAAACAATTTGAATGTATTTCAACAGAAAGAATGCTTACATCTGCCACAACAGGCATGTTTACAATCATTTTAATGATACCATTAGATGTTGCTCTTTGGAGCTTGCTATTCTAGGCTGTTGTATAAAAACCATGTGAGATAAATTTACTACCTGTGTGCAATGGAAATGACCTATTTAAAGGAAACATGAAAAATACAGATAGAAGATAGAACTCAATTTATTTCTTACGTTAAAATATGACCCTGAAAAGAAAGGATATTTTGTGGTAGAGGACATCTTTACTCTAAACTGGAAAAACAAACCAAAAAAGGAACAGATTTTTTTTTCTAATCTCAAAACTTGAGTTTCAGTGTCTCTGGAAAAGTCTGTTAGTTGACAGGTAGGTTCTTAAGGTCATATAAGAAACCTGAGTTTAAAAAGCTTTTCTATAACATTTACTTGAAGCCATCTTGTATATAAATGGTTTTGGGGAAGTTGGTAGTTAAATAACTATAACTTCATTGCTTCTATACTTATCTCTACAAGGGGTGAAAACTGTGTGCTTTTTGAAGACTGAAAGAATTACAGGATATTTCCTCTTGAATTCATATTCTTTTAAAGCACATTTTTTTTTTCTCAATTTGGGGTGGGGGAACAGTGATTCAGAGTACTGTTAAACCATTATAGAATGGATCCCAGAATTTTTTTAATTTTCAATGTCAATTGTATCCACCTCTCTATATTCCCAGATGACTGGACTATGTATCACCAGGATTGTTAGTAATTCTTTGTACAACTTTATATAACAATGGGAAACTGAATACTCTTTATTAAAGAATTTCTGTGGGTCTAAAACTTTACTAAGACCTAGAATGAAGGCACAAATTCTAGAAAAATAAATATGTTGTATAGTAGCTAGTAAGTTATCAGAGTGATACTGTATGTGAGGAGCTTTTAGTGTCTGATAACAGTCTCAGAAGCACTTTCCCTGAAGTTCTGTTGTATGATTAAAGGAAAATTTCCTGATTGTGTAGCTTTCCCCAAGGGCTGTGTAGTAACAAATTTCATTAATATGACTAGGAAAATAAAAGTATGAAAGTTAGTTGGAGTATTCACTTACTGTTATGATAATAGGTAGCAATCTAGGGTGTCAAAATTGCTTTTTGTAATTACAAAGGAACAAATTTCAAGGAACAATTTATGAAAGGGAAATCTTATGAGGAGGAAGGAAAAAGATCAAGGACACTTCTATGTCTCACATCATGAGGATTAGAAATGTTGGTAGTAAAGTTCTCTGCAGAGACATCTTCTTTCCGTCAGGTACCAATCAAGTGAAGAAAAATGAATAGTAGATATTTTCTTGATTAGACAAAATAGAATCAGAGTTGTTTTGGCTTTGACATTCCAGGTATATTGGAATTGCTCCTCTTAGGTAGAAAATTGCTAGAGTGAATCTAATCTCCCTGTATCTCTTCCCTCCTGTCAATAGGATGCACTCTCTGATTTCCCTATCCACTATTTGTAGGAGGAAGTCCTGCTTTCTGAGTCTGAAGTACGTAATGATGCACCCTGAGTGTGCATTTGGCTTTCCTGTATACTCAGCTTTTATGGTTTCATTTCCCCCTTTTGATTTTCAAGTATGTAATTGTGTAACTCAACGGTACACACCTGGCTTCTGAGTAGTCTAGCTGAGGCTGGTAAGAAAACAATTCACAAATCTCTAAAGTCCTGGTATCATTAATATGTCAAATTTAGCAAAACTGTACAGAGATCCTAAACATAATCTGCTGAATACTGACAAGAGATATCCTTCCTTTGCATAACATAAGATCCATTGTTTAGCTAAGGAATTCTATTTAGAAACATTAAAGTAGTCATCATGGTAAAGAAAGAAATTGCACACTTGAATGAAAATGTATTGCACTTATTTTTTTTTGCCATCATATACTGGCAGTTACTTTCTAAAACTTATGAGTAAACTTACACAGAATGAGGATAAATGAATATTTAAACATGAAACAGAACAGATAAAATTGCAGACATATAAAACAAAAGAGAGAGAAGAGAAAGAGAAATTATAGACTGTAAAACATGTAGAATACATTCAAGGGCACTCAAAAACTTATATAATTGAACATTGCCTATGCAAGTTGAGATAAAAAGAATTAGGTAATTTCCTAATCCTTTTGTCCATCTTGTCCTATATGTTGACATATTAAACTCAGTTTGGCATGATTATTTTGTGTCAAAGTAAAAACCACAGGTATCCTCTGCCTAAAATAAAAAATAAATAAACATAACAATAAAATAGATGATTGCATTTCTGAGACACTTTTGTGTTTATAAAGCAAGTACAGCCACTGGCTGTTTTTAAGCTCTCTTAAGATTTGTAAAGTTCCTTCCAATCCCATTGCCAGTGGGGTAAGAAACCACCTGCATATCTGGCAGCACAAGTGTTTTTTTTAATTTCTACTTCTAATTTTGTTGTTGTTGTTCAGTTGCTCAGCCGTGTCTGACTATTTGGTATCCCATGGACTGCAGTCCACCAGGCTTCCCTGTCCTTCACCATCTCCCAGAGCTTGCTCAGACTCATGTCCATTGAGTTGGTGATGCAATCCAACAATCTCATTCTCTGTCATCCCCTTCTCCTCCTGCCTTCAATCTTTCCCAGCATCAGGATTTTTTCCAATGAATCAGTTGTTCCCATCAGGTGGCCAAAGTACTGGAGCTTCAGCTTTAGCATCAGTCCCTCCAATGAATATTCAGAACTGATTTCCTTTAGGATTGACTGGCTTGATACCCATGAAGTCCAAGGGTCTCTCAAGAGTCTTCTCCAGCACCACAGTTCAAAAGCATCAATTCTTCAGTGCTCAATCTTCTTCATGGTCCAACTCTCACATCCATATATGACTACTGGAAGAACCATAGATATGACTATACAAACCTTTGTTGGTAAAGCGATGTCTCTGCTTTTTAACATGCTATCTAGGATTGTCATAACTTTTCTTCCAAGGAGTAAGCATCTTTTAATTTCATGGCTGCAGTCACCATCCGCAGTGATTTCAGAGCCCAGGAAAATAAAGCCTGTCACTGTTTTCATTGTTGCCCCATGTATTTGCCATGAAGTGATGGAACTGGATGCCATGGTCTGTGATTTTTGAATGTTGAGTTTTAAGTCGGCTTTTTCACTCTCTTCTTTCACCTTCATCAAGATGCTTTTTAGATCCTCTTCAGTTTCTGCCATAAGGGTGGTGTCATCTGCACATCTGAGGTTATTGATATTTCTCCCAGAAATCCTGATTCCAGCTTGTGCTTCATCCAACCCAGTGTTTTGCATGATGTACTCTGCAAATAAGTTAAATAAGCAGGGTGACGATATACAGCCTTGATGTACCCCTTTCCCAATTTTCAACCAGTCCATTGTTCCATGCCCAGTTCTAACTGTTGCTTCTTGACCTGCACACAGATTTCTCAGGAGGCAGGTAATGTGGTCTGGTATTCCTGTCTCTTGAAGAATTTTCCACAGTTTGTTGTGATCCACACAATCAAAAGCTTTCGTGTAGTCAATGAATCAGAAATGGATGCTTTTCTGGAATTCTCTTGCTTTTTCTATGCCAATGCATGTTGGCAGTTTGAGTTCTGCTATCTCTGCCTTTTCTGAATCCAGCTTGAACATCTGGAAGTTGTTGCTTCATGTATTGTTGAAGTCTAGCTTGGAGAATTTTGAGAGTTACTTTTTTAGCATGTGAAATGAGTGCAACTATGCGGTAGTTTGATCTTTCTTTGTCATTGCCCTTCTTTGGGATTGGATTGAAAACTGACTTTTACTAGTCCTGTGGCTACTGATAAGTTTTCCAAAATTGCTGGCATATTGAACGCAGCACTTTCACAGCATTATTTTTTAGGATTTGAAATAGCTCAGCTGGATTTCCATCAGCTCCACTAGCTTTGTTAGTAGTAAATAAATTGAGCTAACTGAAAAAAACAAAAAAGTTGGAGATATCCAAGAATTATTATCATTTTAACAGCTGGGATCCAATTGCTAGGTCAATTTTAATGATATTGAGAGTATTAACTCTTCTAATACTAGCAATAAGAAATCATCCTTTTGTCACAAATACAGTCTGTGAACACACTATCCAGTTTTCCTACTGTTTTCTGTATCATTTCTCCCTGAATTGCTATTTTGTTCAGCACACTAAGCAATTAGAGTTACACTTAACTATAAACATTCTAATGCAGATGCATCAAATCATCAGTAAGTTTCCCAGGGCTTCAGTGAGTGTCCGTACATATCCTCAACAGAGTAGAACTGGGTTGACAGCTTAGACTGTTTAGAACTGCCTCTAAACGTGCTATTGCTTGATAATAGGCTGAAGAAGAGCCAGAAATCAACACTTTCTGCTTTTTAGGGACATTTGTTAAGATGTGATGAAACATTTCCTCAAACTGTTACATAACTACTTTGGGAACTAGACAACAAAGTAGCAGAAGTTAAATTGCTGGTGAATGAAGAGTTCAAACTCAGAATGGTGGCCTGTGTTTAGTTATTCCTTGAGGCACTCTCTGTCTATGGCTTGTAATCCAGGCTGACTGAGAGTTCATCTCATAATTCAGTGTTTCCAACTATTAGAAAAAGCAACTTCTGTTTGCCAGCTTGAAGCTAGTCTAAGTGCCAGCATTGAAACATCAGTCTCATTAGGAGGTTTGATATGAAGGTGCCTCATATTCTCCCCAACAACTTTCATCAAGGGGTCACACCCTCTTGACCCAACTGCAAGTTATGGTCTACCTAGTCTAGATTCAATACTTTGTTTAAGCTATTTTGACCATAGACATAGGAGCATGGAATTGATTAAAAGCAAATAAATTTGAACCTACTAAAATTTGAGGGAAATATACTAGCAATAAAATAGGAAATCTGGCTAGGAAACATCTGTGAAAATCCCTGGGCCTCTGAGGTGGCATCAAAGAGAGATGCTAAAAAGCAGTGGATCCTCCGGAAGGAGCAGCCAATTCAGATGTGAATGGGAAGGAAGACGAAAAGGAAAGTTGTTCTCTCCTGGTGATAGAACTAAAGATTTTAGAACAGAATTGGAGACAGAATAGAGTGGAAATCAGGAAAATTACTTCATTGCCAGGATAGGATTTCCTGCCATTACTAAATAGCAGGGTAAGATATATGCTCTCTATAACAATTATTCTGCTTCAAATTGTTCACAGTTAAAATGAAAATCTAAGTATAGTGAAGAACTTAAAGAGCCTCTTGATGAAAGTGAAAGAGGAGAGTGTAAAAAGTTGGCGTAGAGCTCAACATTCAGAAAATTAAGATCATGGCATCCATCCCATCATTTCATGGCAAATAGATGGGGAAACAGTGGAAACAGTGTCAGACTTTATTTTTTGGGGCTCCAAAATCACTACAGATGGTGACTGCAGCCATGAAATTAAAAGACACTTACTCCTTGGAAGGAAAATTATGACCAACCTAGACAGCATATTGAAAAGCAGAGACATTATTTGCCAACAAAGGTCCATCTAGTCAAGGCAATGGTTTTTCCAGTGGTCATGTATGGACGTGAGAGTTGGACTATAAAGAAAGCTGAGCACCAAAGAATTGATGCTTTTGAAGTGTGGTGTTGGAGAAGACTCTTGAGAGTCCCTTGGACAGCAAGGAGATCCAACCAGTCCATCCTAAAGGAAATCAGTCCTGAATATTCATTGGAAGGACTGATGTTGAAGCTGAAACTGCAATACTTTGGCCACCTGATGCGAAGAGCTAACTCATTGGAAAAGGTCCTGATGATGGGAAAGATTGAAGGTGGGAGAAGAAGGGGACAACAGAGGATGAGATGGTTGGATGCTTCACCGACTCAATGGACATGAGTTTGAGTAAACTCTGGGAGTTGATGAGGGACAGGGAGTCCTGGCGTGCTGCAGTCCATGGGGTCACAAAGAGTCGGACATCACTGAGTGACTGAACTGAACTGAAGTTATAGCATTTATTCGTCTTGTTGTGCATGTTAAAGGTAATTATGTTCTGTTTTAACTCAGTTTCTGGATCATGAGTAGTAGCATCTATGCTGTCAGAGATTAGGCATATCACCAACATATTTTAGGAAAGGAGCCATATGCAATAAATAGTAATTGGATCAACCTTTGGGGTGGTCTCTCTTGTGGAAGAGGAGGATCTTTCATGAAAAAATGAATATGGATGCTGAATAGCAGGGGGGGAATAATCACAGATGCCATTAGTTTGCCTCCAGCAATCCATTCCCAACTTCCTTCCCCTATGGATTTGCCACAGATCCTCATTTCTCTAGTCATTCTTGAAGCAAAAACCAGTCATGAGGCCCAGTTATAATCACAGTAACCTAAGAAGTATTTTACTGCGGTCATGTTCAAAAGATAATTTGATGCAAAGAAATGAAAGAAAAAAGCCTGCTGGTATCCCTCCATCCTCTTTGTTTCTGCCTTGCTAATGTGATTATTAGAGCTATGGAAACCATCTCTATAGCCAAGATGCAAGAACGATTAGGACAAATAATCAGCATGCTAAGAAATAAAGAAAATAGGTCAGATGTTACTGTTCTTTAATCACTGAATCATTTATGAAACAATCTACCTCTAGACAGTTTCTAAATAAACAATAAAAGATATTATATTGTGAGGTTACTGTTGGTCAGGTATTTTGTTACTCACAATTTAAATGATAAATACTGACAGATCATTAAATCAACTTCATCCCAGTGTGTACCATGTGATTTTAAAAAATCAGGAATTTATAAACTGTCATTTTAAGAAAGATTTTCATATAAAATCAATAGGTAATGGCATTCTGTATATTGTTTGCTAATCTTTGAAGAATAGTTAAGGTAAAACTGGGATATTATTTCTGAGGTATCATTCATAGAATTCTCATTCTCTAGAGGCTGATTTCACACATATGTTATATCAACATTCATCTGTCTTTTGTATCACTTCTAACAAAGAACCCAGTATTAGTAAGGTTCATAGTTGACAGCTGATTGAAATAACAAACAAAAATTCTAAAAACTAAAATATACAACTTTAACATATAATAACAAGAAAAGGCATATATAATTCAAGTTTTGAAAATAGGATTTTCAATGAAACAGGTAGACAAAACTTAACAGACATCCCAATAAAAACATGTAAGAGAATATGTTTCTTTTTATTTGATTTTGCATTTTAAAAATAAAATGCTGCAAGGATCTTTTTGATGCCTTCCTGTAATAATAATAAATTTAAAAATCCATAGAGGCTAAAAACATTGAGAATGAAAGCCTAGGAATTAGGTGTGCTTAAAAGCTAGTTTTTACTTTACATTGATGAACCAAACCCATGGGACTTTAATTTTCTATTTTTATGGCTGTTTTTGGTATGCAAGACAAAAGATAAAGTCCCAGGTATGATTAAAGTAGAGAATATGACAGGAGATTGCTCTATAAAGCTGAATTCCCAAAGGATTACACCTGCAGTAAACCCACAGCAGAAGGGACAATAAATAAACTTCCTTATGTCACTGGTATTGTGTGAGGGAAAAATAATATCCTTTTAGAATTCATAACCATAACTTGGTCTTCATGCAGATTATTTCCTCAACTTTATAAAAGTTAGTTGGTGGGGGGCACCCCCAGGCAACCAAAACAAGAAAATGTAGAACCTACACTAGTAAATCTTACCTTCACTTTCATACTCTCATACACAGACAAAACCCAAGAAACACACGGTGGGAAAAATATCATTAGTGAAAACTAGCAGAAGTACATGTGCAGAGATATCAGGTATTAGATGCATAAGACCATAATTTAAATATTCATGTTTCACTTACTTCAAAAAGTAGAAGCAAGCATGAAAATCTGAGTGTACATCAAGGGACTCTAAAGTTTTTGTAGAGACTTAAAAAGGAATCTTAAAGTTTTAGAAATGGAGAAAGTAAAGTAAAAACTTCAGTGCATCAAGGTAGAAGCAAGAGCTGGAAGATAAACTAAAGAAAATATTCACGAGGCAATCCACAAACAGAAGTTGAAATATCAAACAGTGGTTATGAGATACAGAAAGTAAATTAGGTAGGCTAATTTAAGTCTCCTCTTCATGGAATCCAGTCCCATCACTTCATGGCAAACAGAAGGAGAAAAGGTGGAGACAGTGACAGATTTCCTCTTCTTGGGCCTTAAAATCTCTGCAGATGGTGACTGTGTCCAGGAAATTAGAAGATGATTGCTTCATAGCAGGAAAGCTATGACAAACCTAGCCAGTGTGTTGAAAATCAAAGACATTTCTTTGCCAGCAAAGGTCTGTATAGTCACAGCTATGGTTTTTCCAGTAGTCACCTATGGTTGTGAGTGCTGGACCATAAAGAAGGTAGAGTACCAAGGAATTGATCTCTTTGAACTGTGGTGCTGGAGAAGACTCTTGAAGAGCTCCTTGGATAACAAGGAAATCAAACCAGTCACTCTTAAAGGAAATCAACCCTGAATATTCACTGGAATGACTGATGCTGAAGCTCCAATATTTTGGCACCTGATGCGAACACCCAACTCATTGGAAAAGACCCTGATGATGGGAAAGATTGAGGACAGAAGGACAAGATGGCATCAGAGGATGAGATGGCGGGATGGCATTACCAGTGCACTGGACATAAAGTTGGGCAAACTCTGGGAGATGGTGAGAGATAGGAAGGCCTGGTGTGATGCAGTCCATGGGGTTGTAAGAGCCAGACACAACTGGGTGACTGAACAACAACAATATAAGTCTAACTGAAATTCCAGAACAGAAAGAATGGAAGAGGTAAAAGGCAATATTTAAAGAAAATTTTAAAATCATGAATTTTGAGAAAAAATTATGAATATAAATTTACAGAATAAATTAAACCTAATGTTTTATCCTAGAAGAACTAGAAATTACTAACAGGGTAAATGAAAAAAGCTATAACAATAAAATATATAGTAGTACTCTGATAGTAATTGTTGTACTACAAAATAGTAATAGAACCTCAGGGATAAAGACAAAATTTTAGAAATGAAAAGAAAGATAAGCCCTTTCCTAGACTGATGTAATAACCATGAAAGTTAGAGGCACTGTAATACCTTCAATGTGTTGACAGAAAATAAGCATTATGATTCATAATTCTATATCTAGCAATACTATCTTTCCAGGTACCAAGGTGTAATAAAATATTTGTTTTCAGGAAAACCAAAAGGGAGTTACCTGCCAACTGACTCTCATTAAGCTAAATTCCAAAGGCTGAAATATATGTAGCTGGGAAGCATTTCTGGTTGATTTGACAGGTAGAAAGAAATCCTGAGAATAATAATAAGAGCTTTCTTTCTTTCTCTTCTAACATTATACTCTTTATTTTACTTTCTTGCCTTAGAGAAATTATCTAGAATCCACACTTCAGTCCCTGATTTCCTTATCAAGACAGTATATATCTCATTAGGTGTGAAATAAGGAAAAATTGGTAGCAGGATAACCAACAGTCAGTATGTATTAACTTTGATGATGTCTTTGTATCATTGTTTAATATAAGTTAACAAAAGGTGTATGTTTTATTTTTTGTTCTGCATCCAAAGAGTTGTATAAATGGCAACATGACATATACATTCTTTTGCAAAGAAAACACAAAAACATGTTTATTGTTTTAGATGTTCAAAATCTTGATTTATTTCCAAATTTATAACAAAAGTTTGTTAGAGGCATACCAAAAAAGCAGGTCAGAAATTCAAAACTGCACAAAGCTACAGCTTTGCTCATAATATCAAATGATATTCTACTTCACCCTATTGTTACTGCACTTGTCCAGCTCTAATTAAATTGTGATATATAGAAAAGGTAAATATGAAAAGTATAGAAAGTATCACTCATCTGCTCAATAAACATTTATGAAGAGTTTATTTTATGTTGACACTTCCAGCATTTCCATAAAAATAATCTATAATCTCTGCCATGGCACTCTTCATGAATTTCTTCCCCTTATATTTTACACACATGTCAGCATGGGGAGATTTTAATGTGTAATGTGGCATTGTGGAAAATCAAACAAATCTCTATAGGTGAGTAGTTTTAAAGTTTAGCTAACTTTCATGGATCTTTGTCTTCTGATATGTAAATTGACAGAATGAGATGTCATTTCTGGCAGAGTGGCACCCAGCCCATGGGGTTTCATGATAATTAAATGAGATAAATGATGCAAGCTGATAAAAATGGGCATGGTGCATGGGAAACAAAAATTTTATTTTCCCTTTGCACTTGCATGCAAGGCATTGTGCTGGGTGATCAATGTCTTAGTCAATTTATTTTTTCAAGTGACCGAGGCAGTTATTTTGAAGAGTAAAAATAAGCCAACAAAGAAAACAACCAAAAGACATGTTGACTGATGATCCATGTTTGATTCCTGTCTCTCAACTTTCAAGCTTGTAGGTAATCCAGTTGCTTCCTCACTTTTCTCTCCAACTGGTCTTTTAAGACTGAACCTGACTTTTATTCCACCTCTTCTTATTGAAAGCTATAATAGCTACCATTTATTGTGTGCCTGCAATTTCCCAGAACCTACCTGTAACAGGAACTTTATGCTGTTTCATTGAACATAAAGGAGTCTGGTGCCTTTATCTCACTTTTGTCCTGATTAATATTACTGTGGCATGTGACATTTCTGATCATTTGCTTGTTAGAAAAGTATTTTCTCTCGATTTCAGAAGTATCAAACATTTCAAGCACATCACTAACCTCCTCGGTTAGTTCCTCATTGCCCTTTGAAATCACAGTTACAGGGGAGTTCGATGATCTACTGTGCTTCTGTGTGTATGTCGGTCGTTCAGTCATGTCTGTTTGCGGCCCCATAGAATGTAGCCTGTCCAGTTCCTATGTCATGGAATTCTCCAGGCAAGAATACTGGAGTGAGTTGTCATTGCCTTCTCCAGGGGATCTTCCCAACCCAGGGATTAAACCTGGGTCTCCTGCATTGCAGGCAGATTCTTTACTGTTTGAGCCACCCCAGGAAGGCCCTCTAAATGGTCACCCTAGGTCAGCCCCACTGTACTAATCCCAGTGCTGCCTTTCCCGTCAGTCAATTTTGTGTTACTTCCTTAGCATTTTACATTGCCCAAAGCTTTCAGATCAAAACTCGAGGGTAGTAACTTTGGTATTATTAGCTTTTAACTTAGCATTTACTTGGAGAAAGAAATGGCATCCCACTCCAGTATTCTTACCTGGAAAATCCCATGGATGGAGGAGCCTGGTAGGCTACAGTCCATGGGGTCACAAAGAGTCAGACAAGGCTGAGCGACTTCACTTTCTTTCTTAGCACTTAGTAGAGATTCACAGCTGGAGATTGTTCACTTTCTTGAAATTCATCTACTTATTCATGCATAGAAAAAAACTTACTTTTAAATTATTCTCAAGTTAAAAGACAAAATATAATTTATTTGTGATTGGTTTAATTGTTCCCAAATTAGAAAGAGAAAGCTAATGTGTTTTCCAAATCACTGACGTTTTTGGACCAAGTAAGTTAGGTGAGAAAAACTGTGCTATGATAGCATATGATTTGTGAAAACAGGTATCATTTAAAATAAATGATAGTTTAGATAGAACCTCTAAAAATTATGTCTTAACTTCATTTCTCAGGAATTGTGCAGTGATTTCCAAGTTTCTTCTTTTATGAGGTGTAAAATCCAAGAGTGTTAATACATTAAAGAAATATAAATATTAATACTTATCCATTTCTCTCTGCTTGGAAAGAATGATTAATATAGATCACATTATGAAGTAGCAGTTGTTATATGATAACTGATCTTAAAGACAATTTTTCTGCTGGGGAAGACAAAGTAAATGTCTACCACAAGATGCTAAGTATTTCTGTAGTCCTGTATAAGAATAAATAAGAGTAAATAAATGTTATCTTCTTGTAATGTCTGATCAATTATTCACTATTTATGGGAAAACATAAATTCACATGAATCACTGTGTTTTTATATACCAATATACACACATATAATTCATATATATATGTATACATATATATATGTGTATATAAACCATACACAACATATTTTTTCTTTTATAAGTAAGTAGTGATTGTGGTTATTCATCAGAGGGCATCTTTTTCTCTATAATTTTAAGATAAAAGGCATTCTTTTAATGTCAACCCGTGCCTATATGGTTATGTATTATACTATTAAGCAAACAACCTGGATTTAATTCCCAGCCCAGATTAAACACTCCCCAGGCTACTTTGTTCAACACCTGTAAAGAAGAAAATTACTAATGCTACATGAAAGCATTCATTTTAGTTTTAAGGAAAGGTGCTAGCTTCCAATAAAGAAAAAAGTGTTATTTTGCTTTGTTTTCAGTTGTGGCCTTTCAGCAGGAGATATAAAACCACCCCACAAAGGGTTTCTGTCCCAGTGTATCCATTGCTCTGTGTACTACCACATGTTTTTCTCATAAAGAAAAGAAAAAATGCAGGTATTAGAGATTCTAATTATATGTTTCTACACACTGAATTAACACGGAAATAGCAAATTGCTTGGGGGAGCATTTAACCCTGTGCCTTTAAAGCATTCAAAATATTTATATTTCTCCACACTTGGGCTCTTAAAAGCCATTTGACTATTTTCCCGGGATATCTGCATCTACAAGACAAGCTTTATATTGACATAGTGGCACATATTAGCTACAACTTCTTCCAGATTTTCTTGAGGGGATGTAACTTTTCATTGTCCCCAAATCTTAATTAAGGATTAAGAAGAATATGGATTGCAGTAAGTCAGTGTATTTAAAATGTTTGAATGTATGTGCATTTGTGTGCCTGTGTGTGGGTGTGTGTTTAGGAGAAAAAGCTAACTGTATTTCAGAACCATCAACAAAGATGGAGAGACAGCCTTCTTCCCTAAGCTATACTTGATTTCTGGAAGAGGAGAAAAATAGTAGCAGATTACTTGGAGTCTGTTTTATAATGTTGTAAGAAATTGTGACTATGAATTTCTATTTTAACAACTAAACATATTTAAGAGACAAAGTAGAAAGCATAGTCACTGGAGGAGAAGCTTGAGTGGGACATATTAAGACATTTTATTGTCAGGAATAACTGATCTTGGAGAGACATTAGAATGCTATCCTTGCTTGTTTCCTTATTATGATGAACGTACTGTGACTTCCATTATGGTGTTTCCAAAAAACCCATCAAATCAATCTTTTATATTAAACCAACTTGAAATAATAGACTACTAACATATGTACATTCATGTCTTAAAATTTTGATATTTAGATATGATGTTATACAGTGGGATGGGCTCAAATTTATTAAAGTTTTAAAAATTAACAATATGTAAAAATTCCATTGAAAATCATAATTTTCCCTAAAATGTTGATCATTTTCTTCATATTTTTTTTCTGTCCTGTCAAGAACAGCTGGATTAAGAAAGACATTATTTTAGATTCAGGCTTATTTTCTTTCTCCTTTCCTTAATCAAGAGGTCATGGACCACCTGTAAACTTGATGGATTAAATAAAACTTGTGAAATTGAATCCTGGTAACAGATTGGATTCTATAAAGTAGGCACCATGTATCTCTCTCCCCATTATTCCGTTCTTTTGTAATTCCTCCCTAATTCCAATGTGCATTTATTTAATATACATGAATTCTACAACATTTTTCACTTTCTTTCCTAAGAAACCCATTGTGACTTTTCTTACTGTGCTGAGCAAACTTTGAAGGACTAGATGCTGTTTATGACAGCTCAAAATGAACGCCTTGATAAGGCTACAAAGCAAAGTAATGGCTAGCACAGTCTACTGATGAAAGGGCTGTTAGGGAGGCAGTGCTAACCACATACATGGATCATGCAAGAGGCTACAGGAGGTCACAGGTTTTTAAGGAGTGAGGATCAAGCAGGGTCAGAATTGGTTACAGTCAATTGCAAGGCTGTATTCTTCTCCAGTCAACCCCAGCTGAATCTCTAATTATGACCTACACAATCAGTGCCAAAGCATTGAAGAGTGCAACTGTATTGTTCCATGGTGAGTGCTTAGCAAAAAAGCTGGAATTTGATACTTAGTCACAGTTTGCAAACAATGTGTTTGAACCACCTGAGGGGTCACATTTTTACATTCTGAGGCAATTTATTAGTAATGGTACCTGTCAGTCAGAAATCCCCCCAAAGCTCTTTCATTACTAGACATGACTTTGATATAGAAATGGTTCAAAGTAAGAAGCAAATAAAATAAAGAGCTAGATCATTTACAAAGAAACATCACTAGATTCCTTTTATCCTTTCCTGATGAGCAATCTTTGTAGTCGTGCTCTAAGTGGTGTAAAGATTAGGCTGAATGGGTTATTTTAAAAGCAAGCCCATTTATTTGTCTATGAGGAATTTTGAAAGTTTCTAAACGAGCACCATGACTTCTTCCACTTTAACTAAAAATATAAACAAAAGCAAACACTATGGTTGACACTTTCCTTGTCAATCATACTCCGGATGGGAATGATTTAAAGTTTAGGAAGCCTGTCTGAATTAAAAAAGCTGTCCTGCATAAGGATAGCGCACAGCTTGCACCCAACACACACACACATGCACTCACATACATACATGTAAGGGCACCTGCATTTCTAATGCAGAAAGCAAACTTCCATTTCTAATTATCAAATGTTACTTTTCTATCTTTGGAAAGAAATACCACTTTTTACAAATAGATTAAATATTTTAATGGTTTTCATTTCATTAATTTGCCAAACATGATCCTGAACCACTACTTATTTTTATATTCCTTTCTTTCTACAGCAGACTTCTATATAGGAACTTACTGTTTGTAACTAATACTTTTATGACATCACAGAATGTATTACCACATGTGTACAATAATGTTATTATTGCCACCTATCTAAATGTCTTTAAGAATGAATGTCACATTTTTCAAGGATTTTATGTGGGCCTTTTCAAAACAATGATCAAAGTATTTAAGGCAAAAAACAGAGCATACAGTAGAAAACAAATTCATCAAATGAAACTGCATATGAAGAGAGAAAAAATCTGAAGCAGCCTAGATTTTATTCCCTCTATTCATTTGTATCCTACAGGAATGTTCAAAAATTAAAAATCCTCAGTCACATGAAGGGTAGGACAATGTAATACAGAAGAAATAACTAAGATTTAAAAACCATGATCACATTCTAGAATATATGATCTGTGTTTTACATCTAGTATCACAATTAATCCTCAATACAACCCTATGAAGTAGATATTATTATTCCAAACTTAGCAGATAAGCAAACTAGGCTCATACTGCTTCAGTAGGAATTCCTGATCCCTGACTGTTATTGATTGAGTCTTAAAATGGTATTTATGGCTTAACCCCTGCATTGTTAACCTGAGTAACTTCTTTGACACCATTTTATAAAGTAAGTAAAAATGGATACTTGTTTACTTGTTTTATATTTTTAAAAATAGTTTATACTTACCACTTTTGAAATCTGGAAGCTATGCACATGTGTATATATATATATCTATGATTACAGTCTTGAGCTCCTTTAACCATTCTAGTGCTCATTAAAATATTGACATTTTACAGTTTCCTTGGCGGTTCAATGATAAAGAATCCACCTGCTACTGTAAGAGACACGGGTTTGATCCCTGATCCACATGCTGCAGAACAACTAAGCCCATGTGCCACAACTACCGAGCCTGAGTTCTAGATCCTGGGCGCTGCAACTACCCGTGCCTTTGTGCCACAACTGTTGCAGCCCATGCCCCCTAGAGCCTGTGTTCAGCAACAAGAGAAGCTACTACAACGAGAAGACTGAGCACCATAATGAGAGAGCAGCCCCCGCTCACCACAGCTAGAGAAAAGCCCTCAAAGCAATGAAGGCCCAGCACAGCCAAAAATAAATAAATTTTTAAAAATACTGACATTTTAAAATTAAAGAATTAGTTTGGCAAATATCAGTGTAATATTGGCCCAAGCAAGAATCATCACAACAGGCTAAGTCACTGGTTACAATGTTTTTGGAGAAACTGATCTTTAAAGTCTCAGAGTAATACCTCAGATAGCTTGATAAATGCATGCTATAAAATGGAATATTATAATGCATAAATCTCAACAGAAATCACCTTAACCAACATGTGAACAAACTTAGCACCTTGAAAAAAGAGACAAACTATCATTAAGTGAATCTGACATTATAGTAAGTACACAATATCACTTGTAGTATTCTTGTCAAAGTTGGTTAGACTTAATTTTATAATGGCTAAACAGACAAACCCAGATGGTGGAATAGCCTATAAAATAGGCAGCATTCTTTAAAAAAACAGTCAATATCATGAGAAACAAAATCAGCAGGATGAAATGAAAGGACTATTCTTCCATATTAAAGGAAATTAGGACATGAAACTAGTCATGTATGGATGTGAGAGCTGGACTGTAAAGAAAGCTGAGCACCGAAGAATTGATGCTTTTGAACTGCAGTGTTGGAGAAGACTCTTAAGAGTCCCTTGGACAGCAAGGAGATCCAACCAGTCCACCTTAAAGGAATTGAGTCCTGAATATTCATTGGAAGGACTGATGCTGAAGCTGAAACTCCAATACTTTGGCCACCTGATGCGAAGAAACCACTCATTTGAAAAGACCCTGATGCTGGGAAAGATTGAGGGCAGAAGGAGAAGGGGACAGAGGATGAGATAGTTGGATGGCATCACCGACTCCATGGACATGAGTTTGAGTAAACTCCGGGAGTTGGTGATGGACAGGGAGGCCTTGTGTGCTGCCTCCATGGGGTCTCAACGAGTCAGACATGATTGAGCAACTGAACTGAACTGAACTCAATTAAATTGCTGTACTCAAAAAACCAGAAAACTGAGCAGTGGCCACAGGACTGGAAAAAGTCTGTGTTTTTTAATTTCAAGGCTGGAGTCACTGTCAGCAGTGATTTTTGGATCCCAAAGAGGGGCAATGAAAAAGAATGTTCATATTACTGAAAAATTAATGCTCATTTCACATGCTAGCAAGATTATGCTCAAAACCCTTCATGCTAGGCTTTAGCAGTATGTAAATCCAGAACTTCCAGTTGTATAACCTGGGTTTAGAAAAGGCAAAGGAACCAGTGATCAAATTGCCAACATCTGTTGGATCATGGAGAAAGCAAGGGAATTCTGGAAAAACAGCTACTTCTGCTCCATTGATTATGCTAAAATCTTTGACTATGTGAATCACAACAAACTGTGGAAAATGTTTAAGACATGGAAGTACCAGACCACCTCACCTGTCTCCTGAGAAACCTGTATGCAGGTCAGAAAGCAGCAATTAGAACTTTACACGGAACTGACTGGTTCAAAATTGGGAAAGGAATATGTCAGACCTCCTTGTCTCACTGCTTATTTAACTTATAAGCAGAGTACATCATGTGAAATTCCAAGATGAATCACAAACTGGAATAAAGATTGCTGGGAGAAATATCAACAACCTCAGATATGCATATGATCCCACTCTAATGGTAAAAATTGAAGAGGAACTAAAGAGCCTCTTGATGAGGATGAAATCAGTTCAGTTCAGTTCAGTCATGTTTTATGTGCCATTTAATGTTCACTAAGTCTTAGGAGTCTATTCACCATTTAAAGCTTTTCTTTTCTGAACCAAGAGCATATTTTGCCAAGCTTAGACTCTAACTAGTTCTCAAAAAGCTTACACTCATTTGCCAATCAGAATTCACTGAATTTGAGTTGAATTCAATGAAAGTATTTGTTATCATTTACTTAGTCTAGTACGTAGAAAATATGGACTATATTCCAACAAACTTACAAAAAGCTAAAAATCAGTTTGAATAGCAATGCTACCTAAATTTGTTGATAAGATTGGGTTTATTATTTTTCTACAAATTTAATCTAAACAGTACAGAGTAATACATGAAGCCAACTTCAGGAATTATTAGCAGAAGGGAAGGAGGTAAATTCCATTAATTAAACAAGAATTCATTGATATTTACATTACAAAGATTCAAAGATTTATGTGTATCCTACCTTTAAAGCGCTTGCAGTTGAGTAGCAGAGCAATATACATAAGCAAATACTTAGGCTTTCCAGGTGGCACCAGTGGAAAAGAACTTGCCTGCAAATACAGGAGGCATGAGACCCAGTTTGGATCCCTGGGTTGGGAAGATCCCCTGGAGAAGGGCATGGCAATCCACTCCAGTATTCTTGCCTGAAGAATCTCATGGACAGAGGGGTCTGGCAGGCTACAGTCCATGGGGTCACAGAGAGTCAGACATGACTGAAACAACTTAGCATGCATAAATGCAAGATACACTTTAGGTAAACTGACTGAACTACATGCAGAGAGCAACACAGGAGAAAGTGACTGCCTCTCTTAGAGTTGGCAGATTATACAAGACGATGTGTAGTTATAATTGTATATTAAACAGTGGATAGAAGTTTCCAAGTAGGAAAAGGAAGACTATGGATTAATTACACACAAAAAAATGCCATCAGCAGGTGCTGTCAGTGGTGAGGGAGAATGCTATTAATAGATGAGAAAAATATAATCTATATATTAGTGGTGGATTTTAGTAGAGAGGAAACAGAAGCCAGATCCCTAGATGTCATGTAAGTCTGGATACAGCTTAATAATAATGGGAGCCAATGAATGTCTTAACACAAAGCCACAGAACAAAATACTCATTTTAGTCAATCAGAAGGTAAATTATTTCTGAATGCTTCTCTTATGCAAATTGGGAAAATATTAATACATTTACAATTTATTGTGACTGAATTTAAGTCACAGTTTCCTTCATCTACTTATTCCATTTCTCTGCAGACATAAATATGAAATTGTATGTGGAAACAAAGAAAATATTACTTTTTCTGAAACTGATATTGTTTGTCCAAAAGTGATTCAGCTTCCCCAAATAATTTTAAACTGCCTTTATGTTAAGTTCCAATAATCCAATTCCAGGATAGGAACATAAACAAAGCAGAATCCCAGGGGCTGTCATCTAAAACTGCTTCTCAGCTCGATATACTGTTATGAATTATTCTTCAGAATAAAAGATCACAAGGAGTTTTACAACAGATTCTCTGGAAAGTTGAGATGATTCCCAAAGGGGTCAACTGAAGAATATTATATGGTACGTCAACATTCAGAAAACCAAGATCATGGCATCTGGTCCCATCACTTCATGGGAAATAGATGGGGAAACAGTGGAAACACTGTCAGACTTTATATTTGGGGGCTCCAAAATCACTGCAGATGATGATTGCAGCCATGAAGTTGAAAGACGCTTACTCCTTGGAAGGAAAGTTATGACCAACCTAGATAGCATATTAAAAGGCAGAGACATTACTTTGCCAACAAAGGTCCATCTAGTCAAGGCTATGGTTTTTCCATTGGTCATGTATGGATGTGAGAGTTGGGCTGTTAGGAGAGCTGAGCACCGAAAAATTGATGCTTTTGAAGTGTGGTGTTGGAGAAGACTCTTGAGAGTCCCTTGGACTGCAAGGAAATCCAACCAGTTCATCCTAAAGGAGATCAGTCCTGGGTGTTCATCGGAAGGACTGATGTTGAAGCTGAAACTCCAATATTTTGGCCACCTTATGCGAAGAGTTGACTCATTGGAAAAGACCCTAATGCTGGGAGGGATTGGGGGCAGGAGGAGAAGGGGACGACAGAGGAGGAGATGGCTGGATGGCATCACCGACTCGATGGACATGAGTTTGAGTAAACTCCGGGAGTTGGTGATGGACAGGGAGGACTGGCGTGCTGTGATTCATGGCGTTGCAAAGAGTCGGGCATGACTGAGCAACTGAACTGAACTGAAACCAAATACAAGCAAGCTTCACTGGCTAATTTTCCCTGGAAGACCAGCTCCAACAAAAATAAGATGAACTGAAATAGAAATGGAAGGTGGTATTCAAAGTAACTCCATACTGTGGCCATTCTTCCTGACATCTTTCTTTCAATAAAAGTCTAGCTTAAACATAGACTACTTAAATTAGTACTGCTATTAAGATAGTTTTATACAGTATGTTTGTAGGATTGGATACAATTTTCACTTTTCTTTTAGTAGAGCATAATCAATTATTTTAATTTATAAATTTAACTTCAGAATTAACTGATGATTTTATAGCATTAGTTCTCTACTTCTAGCTCAGCTTTCTTTTAACAAATGAAGAGAGTTGCTTAAAAAGAGTTGAAGAAAATAATTTTTTAAACTGGATATTACATTATGATACATGAAAACAGAGTATGTCAGATAGTAAAAATTTTTAAACAGAAAATGCCAACAAGAAAGTATCTTAAAATATGCAGTAATCAGATTGACAGAATAAAAGCAAATAGAACATCAAAAGAGTATAAGGTGTGAATCTACCAAAATACTTGGCATAATCAGTAAATCTCAAGATGCTATTTTTCAATAATTTCTCTAGTTATATACCAGTTCAGTATTGGTATTTCCATAGGCCAGTGTGACATTAACAGCTTCCCTACTAAACTCAGCTGATTTTAAAAATATATATATAGAAAATGAAAGTTGACTTTTAACAGGTGAATAATGGAAGAAAACCTTTGGGAAGCAAGCAGTCTATGTAAATGCTTCACATTTTCAGGAACTTCTAGAAACCACAGACTATGGCAGCTGCTTTGTTGATCAAAAGGAAGTTAAGTGCTTCTCTTACAGAAGTCAACAAATATGTATTGGCCGTCTATCTATTGTGGACATAAAATAGGATGACCAAAATGAAGGGGATACAAATACTGCACTCAAAAAGCTTACAGTATGTTAGAGATGACTCTGGGATTATGTGTGTGTGGTATGAAACAGGATAAAAATAGTCAGAATAATATGCATTGTATGTTAGGCTGACCAAGTCAATTAGTTTTTCCAACTTTAAGGCATCAGACTAATGTGTTACTGACACAATGGAATCTATAGAAGATCAAGCCTATAATTATAGTAGGTCAGCCATGGTAAATATGGGTATAATATAGTTAAAATTTCATTGGTCCATGAAACTGTAATGGGTCAAGTAAATTTTCCGTAGACAGAATTTTGTGGCCAGCTTGAAGTACGGGCTATTTCATTATGTATATCATCAAGATCGCCAGCAAACCATGGGAAAGAATGCCTTTCACACTTAAAAATGAGTAACAAGTACATTTTACCAAGTCTGAGTAAGGACAAAGAACATATTCCTGAATACTGCTTCTGTACAGCAAGTAATAAGATTCAGTCATTAAGACATGTCCAACTTTTTGTGACCCCATAGACCACGCATGCCAGGCTTCCCTGTCCTTCACTATCTCCTGAAGTTTGCTAAAACTCAAGTCCATTGAGTCAGTGATGTTATCCAACCATCACATCCTGGCACCTGGTCCTTCAATGAAACTCTTTATTGTCTCTGTTTAATAAGATGGCACCCATCAGAGACAGTCAAAAGTCTGAGAAACCAAAGATTGTCATCAAGGTAACGACCTATACCTTGGGGTTTCATGGTCCTTGAAGGCCTGTAATCTGTATATTGTTAAATTTGGTTAAAATTTAACTTTGGTGAAAGTTTATTTTTTTATAATTTTATTTACTTTATTTTTGACTGTGTTAGGTCTTCATTGCTTCACAGAATCTTCTCTAGTTGTGGTGACTGGGGCCTTCTCATTGTGGTGGCTTTTCTTGTTGTGGAGCACAGGCTGTAGGGTATGGGGGCTCTAGCAGATGTGGCACGTGGGCTCCATAGTCATGCCCCTCTAGAGCACAGACTCAATAGTTTTGGTCTGTGGGCTTAGTTGCTCCCTGGTATGTGTGGTATTTCTGGATCAGATATCAAATCTGTGTCTCCTGCATTGGCAGGGTTATTCTTTACCATGAACCACCAGGGAAGCCCCTAAAGTTTAGTTTATTAAAATTCAGATTGTAACATAGTCATTGAAGTTTCTTCCTTACTATCATTTATGCTTTTTAAATATGTAATAAAGCAACACTTTGTAAGTATCAACATACCTCAATTGTGCAAAGGAAACTAAAGGAAAGGGAGTTTTCTCCAGAGACTGTTATATCAGAAGGACACGAACAGGATGGTGTTCTGGTAACCAAGTTGAAAGACTTCATTGATAAGGTGAAAACTAGGGAGATAGGATGGGAACACACTTGTTCAGGTCCCTCTTATCATTGGTAATTTTCCTTCTATAGGTCCCTTCTAAAAAGCTTCAGAAACACAATGGTAAGAAAAATGCTTACTTTTAATAAGGGTGAGGAAACGAAATACTTAGCATCAAAAACTTAAGCTTCTACATTTAATAACTTACCTGCTGACTCTAGGATGGACTTGGAATAATGAACATTAACTACCTATATCTTACTTGTTGTGATTTAAAGACCTCAAGGAAAATTACAAATGGCTTTTCTTCTTCCTGCTTGTCCTTAAATGGTCAGAAGTTAGAGATGGAATATAATACTTACATAAATTCTCCTTTTCCATTCCCCTCTTTCCTTCTAAAACCAAGAATACTACATATCAGTGAAGAAGATACAGGAAGCACACACACAAAAAAAAAACCAGGAAAGGTTTTGGACAAGGGAAAATTCATGTGGCAACTTGGATGAAATTTGTCTTATTTTCATGCCTCTCTTAACTTTAGATTGTATTTCAAGAAGCAAAACTCTTTTGTTAATTTAGATTTCTGACTGCTGTGCTGGTTTTTATTTAGTGTTTCTCTTGAGCATACACAAGACAGTGGTCTTAATTATTTTGATAACAAATACAACAAAGATGGAAATTTCTGGATTTTGTCTGTATTAAAACAGAGCCATGAAAATAGATATTTCTGATGAAACTTTTCAAATAGTGATTGCCAAAGGTTAGCCATCTACAAAGAAGATTTAGATGAAGATTATAAAAAGCTTGCTTGTGGAATTACCAACTGTTACAAAGTGTAAAAGGAATTAAATCTGTCAATACAAAGAGGGTTGAGATGGCAATGCATGTAAATATTTAAAAGTTGAAAAATTGCAAGTAAGTATTTGCTAGTAGAAAATGCAAATTAGGAAATCTGTAATATATGAGACAAAATTTTAAAAAATGTATATATACAAATATTTAGGAGCGCCTACCATGTGCTTAGTAAGGGGATAAGGAAGTTAACATTTGGAGCAGACATGAAAATGCTGATGTAACAGGTTGTATTTTCCAAACCCTGCTACAATATCTCACCTGGCATTCTCTTCCTAAAATATGACCTTGCCACTGTTTCTGTCATCAAAAGATGAAGTCTAGTCTCCTATTTGATGAATTTCAGCAGGCTTGTAACTTCAGCTGAAGTAACACTATGTGATATCCAAGGCGAGGTCATTAAGGCTAAGTGGTAAGGCTTCCACCTGGTGTCTTAGGACACTTGCCTTTGGTGTTCTGAGCTATTACATAAACAGAATGCATCTCTTAAATTCGTCACACTATGAGCAATTTGAAACTGTGGTGGAGAAACCACATGAAGAGACTCAGACTGCAGAGAGAGAAGAGGGAGAGGGTCAGCTTTAGCATTTCACTATCCTAGCTTCTGCTACCTTCTAACTGCATAAAAGATCTCATCCGAAAGTGTCCAGCCAAGCATTCGCCAAATTCCTCAATCAGGGAGTCAAGACAATATACCAAGATGTATGAAATAGAGCTCAAGCAGGACTTTGAATGAACTTTATAGATAAGAAGAAAGGTATGAAATCATGTTCTTAGGTGAAATCAATTTACCTAAGCTGTCATCTTAGAAGGCTATAGAAAGAAGAGTAAATTACATTAAAATAAGTAGAAGAAAGAGGAGGAAAAATTTCAGTGAAGCAAAATCTGACAAATCAAGAAGTCTAAAGTTAATTAATAAATTAACAAATAGTTACTAAAGTTGTTAAACTTCTAAGCTAGACTGATCAGAAAAAGTCACAAATTCATAAACAACTGGATTGAAAGAAGAGACATTGCTATGGATCATACATTAAACAAAGGGGGATTGTAAGAAGATTTAGTGAAGAGGGTTATACTAACACATTTGCAACTTAGAAGAAATAGGTGAATTCGTGTAAAGCATAATTTACCAAAACTAAGAAAAGAAGAAAGCTGAATAGCCCAATTCAACTAAAGTAATGGACTTCATTATAAAAGCCTTCACACAAAGAAAACTCCAGGCCCAGATGGACACACCAGTCAGTATTTTCAAACCAAGGAAGAAATGATATCTATCCATAGATATCTATTCATAAAATAGGAAACAGACCACAATCATATTTATTTTATGAGGCCAACATACCAAATATTAAAACCTGACAAGGACAGAAAGAAAAATATTGCCTATAGACTGATATCATGAACATAGAAAACACCCAAGAAAGGCATTAACAAATCTAAGGTAACAACACGTAAAATAGTATATGCAATCCAACAAACTCTATTATGCAAAACTGTACAACATTCAAAAATCAATTAATGCAATTCACCAATTAGTATAATAATAGAAGAACATTTTATGATCATATCTATAGAGACTTAAAAAGCTTTTGATAAAATGCAATACTCTCATTGATCAAAACTCTCAAATTATGGTGAGAAGCAATGTTTATTAATATTATAAAGACCACTTGTGAAAATCCTATAATCAGCATCAAAATACCAGTGAAGTATTGAATATTTATCCTCTGTGATTAGGAACAATAAAAAGATGTCCACTCTTTCCAAATACATTCATCATGATCATGATCATTATCATCATCAACCATTCACCAAGAACATTACATTGAAATTTTAAGCCAAAGAAAAAATAGTATAAATAACAGTAAAAAATGGAAAACACTAGTAATACCATTTTTATTTGCAAGAAACGGGTTTGTGTAGTTAGAAAGCTTTATGAAAGCTTTAAAAGAGGACAACTAGACTACCACATAAACTTAGCATAAATGGCAGGATTCAAGTTCAATATATACATATATATATATATCAACTAAACTCTGCTGCTGCTGCTGCTGCTGAGTCGCTTCAGTCGTGTCCGACTCTGCACGACCCCGTAGACGGCAGCCCACCAGGCTCCCCCGTCCCTGGGATTCTCCAGGCAAGAACACTGGAGTGGGTTGCCATTTCCTTCTCCACAACTAAACTCTACACACTAGCAAAAACTAATTTAAAAATATATGTTTAAAATTACCACAACATTAATCATATAAAAATCTTTAGCAGTTAATTAACTGTCAAGTCCTCTTCACTGAAAACTACCAAGGATTGCTGAAAAAAATATTTAAGATCTAAATGAACTGAAATTCAGCATTGTTAAAATATCCAGTCTCATCAAACTGACCTACAGATTAACTGTTGTTGCCGTTCAGTCAGTCATATCCAACTCTTTGCGACCCCATGGACTGCAGCATGTCAGGCTTCCCTGTCCTCCAAATCAAAATCTTAGCAAGCTTTTTTGAAGAAATAGGCATTTATACAGAAATAAAAGAAACAAAATGAGACTATAAAAGAGAAGAACACTTTGAAATACCTAGAGTACCTGATTAAAAGGCTCATGTAAAGTTGTGCTCATCAGTGCAGTGTGATGAGGGTGGAAGGTTATTTGTGAGAGAAAAGAGTCCCAGCTAAGGCTCACATGTGTATGTTCAAATGTCCACTAAGGCATCAGGAGAGTTCAATGTGAAAATCAAAGTCTGTTTAATATACTGTATTAAAACAGGTAAGTTTATATTAAAAAAATGAACCATGACCCTTACCTCAGAATATACAAAATAAATAATTTGAGATGTAAGATGCAACTAAATATGAAAGCTAGAAATGAAAATCCAATATGAAAATATAGGAAGATATTTGCAAATTTGAGACACAAATATTTTTAGATAAAAAATGAATGAATCTTAAAAACATTAATTACCTGCACTTGATCAAAATTAGAAATTTCTGTTCATCCAAAATACACCACTTAGAAATAAGGACTAAGCAAGCCAAACACTGGAAGGAAAATATTTACAAACATCTGACAAAATAGTCTTATCCAATATATATATGTATATTTACATATCTAAAAAGCCTCTTGATAAAAGTGAAAGAGGAGAGTGAAAAAGTTGGCTTAAAGCTCAACATTCAGAAAACGAAGATCATGGTATCTGGTCCCATCACTTCATAGGAAATAGATGGGGAAGCAGTGGAAACACTGTCAGACTTTATTTTTTGGAGCTCCAAAATCACTGCAGATGGTGATTGCAGCCATGAAATTAAAAGACGCTTACTCCTTCGAAGGAAAGTTATGACCAACCTAGACAGCATATATAAAGCAGAGACATAACCTTGCCAACAAAGGTCCATCTAGTCAAGGCTATGGTTTTCCCATTGGTCATGTATGGATGTGAGAGTTGGACTGTGAAGAAAGTTGAGCGCTGAAAAATTGATGCTTTTGAACTGTGGTGTTGGAGGAGATTCTTGAGAGTCCCTTGGACTGCAAGGAAATCCAACCAGTTCATCCTAAAGGAGATCAGTCCTGGGTGTTCATTGGAAGGACTGATGCTGAAGCTGAAACTCCAATACTTTGGCCACCTCATGCAAAGAGTTGACTCATTGGAAAAGACCCTGATGCTGGGAGGGATTGGGGGCAGGAGGAGAAGGGGATGACAGAGGATGAGATGGCTGGATGGCATCACTGACTTGTTGGACATGAGTTTGAGTAAACTCTGGGAGTTGGTGATAGATAGGGAGGCCTGGTATGCTGTGATTCATGAGGTCGCAAAGAGTCGGACATGACTGAGTGACTAAACTGAACTGATACATAGCATATTCCAAGGAATAAACTGAAGACAATGTAATAAAAATGAGAAAATGACTTGAAGTTCCACTTAGTTAAACAAAATATAAGGTTAACCAATGCAGGTTTGAAGTGATGTTTTACATCATAAATCATCAAGAAAATGCAAATTAAAAACACAGTGAGATACTGCTATACATCAAAAAGGCTAATTTTAAAAAGACTGATGATATCAAATATAGATGCAAACATTCTCAACTAAATATTAGCAAACAGAATCTAACAATGCATTAAAAGGATCATAAACTATGACAAAGTGGGATTTATCCCAGGAATGCAATGATCCTTTGGTATATGCAAAATCAATGTGGTACACCATATCAACAAATTAAAGAGTAAAAACCATATGATTATCTCCATAGATGCAGAAAAAACTTGACAAAATTTAACATCTATTTATGATAATAATAATAATAAAAAAAACCTCCAGAAAGTGGGCATAGAGGAAACTACCTCAACATAATAAAGGCCATATATGACAAATCCACAGCAAATATCCTCAGTGGTGAAAAACTGAAAGCATTTCCTTTAAGATCAGGAAAATGAGAAGGATGTCCACTTTCACCACTATTATTCAACATAGTTTTGCAAGTCCTAACCATAGCAATCAGGGGAGAAAAAGAAATAAAAGGAATCCAAATTGAAAAAGAAGTAAAACTGTCACTGTTTGCAGATACTATACACAGAAAATACTAAAGATGTTACCAGAAAACTATTAGAGCTCATTAATAGATTTGGTAAAGTTTCAGGATACAAAATTAATACATAAAACTCTCTTGCATTCCTATATACTAGCAACAAAAGATTCAGAAAGAGAAATTAAGGAAACAATCCATTTACCATTGCACCAAGATGAATAAAACACCTGGGGATAAATCTATCTAAGGAGGCAAAAGACCTGTACTCAGAAAACTAGAAGATACTGATGAAAGAATTCAAAGATAACACAAACAGGTAGAGAGGCATACCATATTCTTGAATTGGAAGAATCAATATTGTCAAAATGACTACACTATCTGAAGCAATCTACAGGCTCAATGAATCTCAAATGAATATCAAATTAATCTCAATGAATATCAAATTACCAATAGCACTTTTCACAGAATTAGAACAAAAAAAATTTGCATTTCCATACAAATTGTAAAAAGACCCCAAATAGGCAAAGCAAACTTGAGAAAGAAGAAAAGCTGGAAGGCTCAGATTTCCTGATTTCAGACTATACCACAAAGCTACAGTAATCAAAACAGTGTGGTACTGGCACAAAAACAGAAATATAAGTCAATGGAATAGGATAGAAAGCCTAGAGAGAGATCCATATGCCTATAGTTACCCAATCTATGACAAAGCAGGCAAGAATATACAATGGAGGAAAGACAGCCTCTTCAATAAGCAGCACTGGGAAAACTGGACAGCTACATGTAAAAGAATGAAATTAGAAAATTCCCTATTACCATATACAAAAATAAACTCAAAACAGATTAAAGACCTAAATATAAGGCCAGATGCTATAAAACTCAGAGGAAAACATACGTAGGACATTGTTTGTCATAAATAGTAGTAAGATGTTTCTTGATACACCTCCTAGAGTAATGAAAATAAAGACAAAAATAAACAAATGAGATCTGATTAAGCTTAAAAGCTTTGGCACAGAAAGGAAACCATAAACAAAAAGAATATTTGCAAATGAAGCCATTGAAAAGGGATTAATCTCCAAAATATATAAACATCTCATGTAGCTCTATGTCCCCCCAAAAAGACCTAGTCAAAATGGATGGAAGATCTAAATAAGCATCTCTTAAAGAAGACATACCGATGGCCTAAAAGCACATGAAAAAATGCTCAACATGACTAATGTGGAAGCAATCTCAATGTCCATCCACAGAGGAATAAAGATGTAGTACACGTATACAGCAGAATAATATTCAGCCACAAAAAAGAACAAAATAATGCCATTTGCAGCAACATGGATGGGCCTAGAGGCTGCCATACTGAGTGAAGTCAAACACTGAAAGTCAAATATCATAAGATGTCACTTCTGTGTGGAATCTAAGGAGAAGAATTCAAATGGACTTATTTACAAAATAGAAATAGAATGAGGATATAGAAAGCAAACTTATGTTACTAGGGGATAAGGGAGAGAGGGATTAATTGGGGGATTGGAATTGACATATACATACTACAATATATAAAATAACTAATAAGAACCTACTGCAAAGCATAGCACAGGGTACTGTAACTACACTCTATAATGAGCTATATAGGAAAAGACTAAAAAAAATAAATAAGAGTGGGTATATGTATATGTGTAACAGATTCAGTTTGCTGTACCTGAAACTAATGTAACATTGCAAATCAACTGTATTTCAATAAAAATTAAAAAACATAAAAATAAAGAGAGACCAGTCAGCATGAATGCAGCCTTCTCTGCTTCTATTAAGCTGAGGGGGTTCAGGAGTGGAGTAGGTGGAAAATCTGTTTTAAACATGAGTGTTGTTCAGTTGCAAAGTCATGTCTGACTCTTTTGTGACCCCATGGACTGTAGCCAGCTGGGCTCTTCTATCCATGGGATTTCCCAGGCAAGGATACTGGAGTGGGTTGCCATTTCCTCCAGAGGAAGGGACCCAGGGATTGAACCCACGTTCCATCTCCTGCATTGGCAGGTAGATTCTTTACCACTGAGCCATCAGGGAAGCCCCTTAAACATGAATACCCTGGTACATATATTTTTGCTAATTGATTAGAGTATACACTTAAATGATCAGAAACAAAATTACTGGGTTAAAAATATGTACAACACAAATAGCATTTCTCCTAAACCAATGCAGAAACTATTTTGCTTTCCTCTCAAAGCCAAATATATCCTTTGGGTGATATTTAAAATCAGTCCATGGGTAATCAAAGTCACGAAGAAAAGCCCCTGTCATCAATTCTGAATCATTCTGGAACAAATTTCCCCAGCTATCACAAATAACTCTTAAATTGACTACAGATGTTTAGAGCCATAAATTATTGTTGAATAAATGAAACTAAATCATTAACCTGAGATTCAAACTACTTTTCAATAGCAGTAGTGATTTTTATAGCATATATACATTATAAAATAGATAAAAATGTGCTTTATATATAATTATTTAATGCAGAAGTAGCTAAGATCTTCTGTTTAGTCCCACAGTCCCTGAAATTCAGTACTGCTTTAAAAGTGACATGGTTTGAAAATTTAAAGCAAATTCATCAGAGCACATTCGCCTTGGCAAAACTCATGTTTGAAAATCATTGATGATCCAGTTGTATGCTGAGTTCATATTTCAATAAATAGCTCATTGGAAATCGAAACAAGTATATATTTTTAATGTGTACTATCCCTCTAAGTTCCTCTCTTCCAAGTTAGGCAATATTAAGAATTTGGAAATCTTGGGGCTTTCCCCCTCCTTTTTGGTTTACATGACTATATTCAGTGGGCTTCCCTGGCGACTTAGTGGTAATGAATCTGCCTGCAATGCAGGAGACATGGGTTCAGACCCTGGGTTGGAAAGATCCTTGGAGAAGGAAATGGCAACCTACTCCAGTATTCTTACCTGGGAAATCTCATAGACAGAGGAGCCTGGGAGACTATAGTCCCTGGGGTCACAAGAGTTGGACACAACTTAGTGACTAAACAACCACCACTACAACTGTATTCAGTATCATTACATTTTTATAAAATAAACAAGCAGTTACATGAGAGAAATTTGTAATTTCTGTTCCTCTTCTTAATATTCCTAATTTCTAAATAAATTTAGTAGTATTTGTTTCACTTGACATTTGCAAATTATCTAAAATTTTCTACCTTTATCTTTACAGTTTTAAGCCTACTTTTTTCCTTTTTTTTTTTTTTTTTTTTGACTGTCTGGCTTGAGTCTGAATAAAAAGATTCATATTAGGACCACACTTACGTTCCTTCCCTTTGTAAAGCTTACAAGTTCAACGTTTGGCAAAGCAGAACAAGGACTTACTAAGTCAACATAAGATTGTTATTTTAAGGCCAGATTTTAAGAAATAGATAGTAACTGAAACAATTAACACAACTAACACAAATTCACTAGGATGTATGTTACTCTGTTAGTGATCTGTCATACTTATTTTGTAAAACAATGAAAGAGAAATTCCTGAGAATCATTACAGAGAAGTGAATTCTATTGTTTGAGAGTTGATGATGTCTACAATGCAGACAGGTGTCAAACATCTTGTGAATAAATTGTGGCCCTCTCAAAGTATTTGTGTGTTATTCCCAGAAGCATTCGTAAGGTAGTTTGTGGTAGCATATTTAATAATATTAATCTGGTGTTCTCCTGGCCCAGGTAAATTTCATGATAATCTCTATCCCATTACTTTTCTCTAAACCTAGTGCTTCCTTTTTATTGGGTTGGCCAAAAAGTTTATTCAGGTTTTTCCATATGACATTGTATGGAAAAACCCCAAAGAACCCTTTGGTCAACTCAGTAATTGACCCTCAGCATGAAACATAAATAATGCCAAGTAACTATTCATTGAGAATTAGTTTATCTTTAAAAGCCGAAGTTCATAGTAGGGCACTCACAGGGCAAGTATGCATTTTGCCCCTGGCACTGCTTCATGGAGTGCTACTGATGAAAGACTTGCAGACAACAGCAATTCACCTACCTGTTTTCCCTGCAGCAGCATGATGGATGCGAAGTTCATCTGTCACTGACACAGGTGTCATTTTTCTTTTTCATTTGCAACCTGCCTGAACTAGGTCACTTGTCACTCTGTGACCGTTTGTACAAGTAAACAGGGGTCATTTTTTCAGAACTAAATCTACATAAACTGTTGAAATCACTTCAATCTCTTAACAATCTCTTGTTAATTTTGGAAGTTTGCATGGTAACATCCTTCTAGATTTGTAGCAGATCGTTTTATGAGTGATAGCTTAAAATCTTTATGTTAACCTTCTCCAAAACTCCCCAATTTTTGCCTTATCTTTATGAAAGACAAAAAAAATCTGGGGAGAAAATTAAAAACGTACCTTTATACACACTGAATACCTGCTGTTATGCAAATTAAACAGTGAGAAGCCTGGCAAAAAGAGAGCCTCGAGGTCTGGTTTCAGAGGATATTAGGGTTGGTGAGACTGTTTTGGTTTGAATGACAGGTGGACCTCATTCTAATCCACAGTGCAATGCTACAATCTTCTGTGCTGAGGTCAGGAAATGGCATACAATGGAGCCACCTGAAAGAAACATGCATCTTTCCCTTAAGGCTACACTCTGTATTGAATAGTCTTCCATTGTTAACATTATCACAGTAAGGAGTAACCTAGAATTTATCAAGAATGGCTGTTTGCCTTTCTTTGCAAAGAAAAAAAAAGTGTAATAGTGGATTTGCTAATACGCCAAAGAAAGGATCACATCAATGAATCAAACTTGACCTGATTAGAGGACTCAATTCCAGTTACAATTTTTCTTTTAGAAGAGGGAGGACTGCCCTGGTGACGCAGTGGTAAAGAATCCGCCTGCCACTGCAGGAAACATGGGTTCGATACCTGATCCAGGAAGATCCCACATACCGCAGAGCAACTAAGCCCACGGGCCACAACTATTGAGCCTGTGGTCGAGAGCCTAGGAGCCGCAACTACTGAGCCTGTATGCTGCAACTACTGAAGCCTGCACACCCTAGAGCCTGTGCTCTGCACCAAGAGAAGCCACCGCCATGAGAGGCCCAGGCATTACAACTAGAGAGTAGCTCCTGCTCACCACAACTAGGGAAAGTCTGTGCAGCAGCAAAGACCCAGTACAGTCAAAAATAAAGAATTAAACAAAACTATTAAAAAAAAAAAGAAGAGGGAGAAAACAATACTTGTCCTTCTTGATATTATAGTGACACCGTAAGGCAAAGTAAAGAAAACCACCATAACAAAAGTGAAGCGATGTATTGAACCAATTGTTAGGATCATTAGAGCAATGAAAAATGTATCCACAATACATGTGCACCAATTATTTGACTTAATTCTTTCTAAGGTTTACCTCAATTCTCTCCACATATGTTTAAGGTGAAGATGATCTTGAAAAAATAAAAGCAAAAAAAAGCATACTTGAAAAAAGCATAAAGGGAACTGTGGGGACTTAGTGCAGTTTGAGGAACACATTCTCTTTCTGACTTTATTCTGTGTTATAATTAAGTTAGGTTTTATTTACAGAAGATGTCAAGTGCCATTACACTAAGACTTGAAGGTGTTTACTCTGTGAAATAGTCAGACATATATCAGCCATAGATAAGTTGCTATTTGGCTTTGACCTGAAAGATACTAACTTTCAGGTGAGAGTTTAGCTTTCTTTATCATCATCTGTTTGTTGAGTATTCATTAATTATAAGCGTCATTGTCATATCATTCTTTTAAGTAAAGATGTATGCATAAAGGAACTAAGAGCAAGTTGTTTTACTTTGGGGATTCTAGGACCTGACAGCTTCAGCTATTACAGCAAGCTGAATGTTCCTAAAATAACATTTATTGTAATCTTTAAATTCATATCAATTATATTATGATTATATTAAAAATTATTTATAGCATGATTGCATTGAAAAAACAGAAAACTTTTCACAGTAGTTGTCAGGTATCATATTTATTCACATTGTACTTAAGATGTCTTAGGTTTTGTACAAAACATCAATATAAAACACCCACAATGAAAAAAAAAATCCTTTACTCACACTGTAACAGAATTATTTGACTCTGATTTTTCCTGCCATCTGGTGGCAAGATCAAAACTCAGATAATATATATTCAACCATATAAACAATGAACTCTTACTTTAAATCTTTTACCACTGTCAGAGTATGCTCAAATTAATTTTATATGATCCCAGTAATGGATTCAATACTGAGTAATGATATGTATAAACCAAATAAAAAGTGATTTTAATTATATTAACAAATAGCACATGATCTTTGAAACTACTATTACAATACAGTTAATAAGACTTTCTCAAAAATTAACAATTTAGCTGGCATCATATTCATATGTTGATACTTTTCATTTTATCACACTGAATATTCACTACAAATTTAGTGGACAGTATGATACTATATTAATTACTTTTGATTTAAATTTGGACTAAATTTGATTAAAAAATGAAAGATATTTTTAAAGTAAGAGTATGCTAGAAATATAAGAACTTTCATTCTTAATTTCTTAAATGTGTATGGTGGGTTGGGACAAATATTTTCTCTTGAAGATATTTAAAAATTCCAACAGGAAGTTCAAGATAAAAATAAACATAATTTTATATAAACACTGGCTACGATAATTACTTTGAATGCAATCCTTTCAAAGGAGAGTACAAATGTATCTTAAAATAACCATTTCATTTAATACTTTACATCTTATTGAACAAATATATTTGAAATAACAGATTCTTATAACCTCTTTACAGAAACTTAAAGGTATAAGAGATGGTGTCATATGCTAAATGTTGAGTTCAGTTAGGCAATCTGAGTAATGATAGCAACAGAAAATCAGTTCCCCACTCGAGGACAGTTTCCCCACAGGAGGATAGTTGTGTTTTTTTTTGAAGATATAATTTCTGAACTTTCATGGTGAGCATTTTTCTTTACAAATTGGTCTGAGGCTTCTTATCAGTATATTTGTATATAATTTAAAGGAACAATCTTAAGTTTACTACTTAGCGTTTAGAACTAAATTTGAGAATTTGCTTTAAAAATGATAACTATAAACAACTTTAAAATGTTATGTTGTACTTTTATGAATTCCAAGACCAAACCTCCTCTTTTGTATGTAGAAGAAGGAAGGATTAGAAAAAGATTTGCGCCAATGTTATAAACAAAATATACTCCACCTTTCATTCTAATGAGTATTCTTTCTTACCTAATTGGCAATGGCTGAAATAGATTGTGAGACAGCTGAATGCTGATTCATGCAGATCATTTGGATACATGTTCTGTCTATACAGCATAAACTGAAGTGGAAATTTGGCAGCTACCCAATTTATGTGATCCTTGACAATTCAGGTCTTAAAGTAGATTTAACACTTGTGAATGAGATGCTTAAATGTAAGGATGTTTGAGATGATATTCTAAAATTACTTCATGTACCTGACAACTTGTTAAGTTCTCCTGTGGGGGGAAAAATACTTAAAAAAGGAGAAAATATCCCCCTTTCTTATTTTTAATCCCCTATGCTTATAAAAGGTTCCCTGTTGGCTCAGACGGTAAAGCGTCTGCCTGCAATGTGGGAGACCTGGGTTTGATCCCTGGGTTGGGAAGATCCCCTGGAGAAGGAAATGGCAACCCACTTCAGTACTCTTGCCTGGAAAATTCCATAGATAGAGGAAACTGGTAGGGTACAGTCCATGGGATTGCAAACAGTCAGACATGACTGAGCAACTTCATTTACTTACTTATGCTTATAAATATATGGCTATGAAAGTAAATTAGACACTCAGACATCTAGGATTTTTGAGTCAAGTCAACTTGGGAATGGGAACATGGATAAACTCTCAATATGGTACATATCTATCATACTACACCATTTTGAAGGCAAAAAGAGATGTTCTACATTAATACAGGAGGCATTCATCAACTTTTTTGAGTATTTATGTGCCATACACTGTGGCTAAATAAATGACTAAGGAATAACTATCAACTCTTAATCATTTAACTTTGATTTCAGTTCTAACCAGATGCTCAGACGTGTCTGACTTTTTGTGACCCCATGGACTGCAGCATGCCAGGCCTCCCTGTCCATCACCAACTCCTGGAGTTTACTCAAACTCATGTCCATTGAGTTGGTGATACCATCCAACCATCTCATCCTCTAACGTTCCCTTGTCCTCCTGCCTTCATCTTTTCCAGCATCAGGATCTTTTCAAATGAGTCAGTTCTTCACATCAGGTGGCCAAAGTATTGAAGTTTCAGCTTCAGCATTAGTCCTTCCAATGAATATTCAGGACTGATTTTCTTTAGGATGGATTGGGTGGATCTCCTTGCAGTCCAAGGGACTCTCAAGAGTATTCTCTAACATCACAGTTCAAAAGCATCAATTCTTTGGTGCTCAGCTTTCTTTATAGTCCAATTCCCACATCCATACATGACTACTGGAAAAACCATAGCTTTGACTAGATGGATATTTGTTGGCAAAGTAATGTCTCTGCTTTTTAATATGCTGTCTAGGTTGGTCATAACTTTCCCTCCAAGGAGCAAGAGACTTTTAATTTCATGGCTTCAGTCACCATCTGTAGTGATTTTGGAGCCCCCCAAAATAGTCTGTCATTTTTTCCATTGCGTCCCCATCTATTTGGCATGAAGTAATGGGACCAGATGCCATGACCTTAGTTTTCTGAATGTTGAGCTTTAAGCCAAATTTTTCACTCTCCCCTTTCACTTTCATCAAGAGGCTCTTTAGTTCTTCTTCACTTTCTGCCATAAGGGGGTGTTATCTGCATATCTGAGGTTATTGATATTTCTCCCAGAAATCTTGATTCCCAGTTTTGCTTCATCCAGCCCAGCGTTTCTCATGATGTACTCTGCATATACGTTAAATAAGCAGGGTGACAATATACAGCCTTGATGTACTCCTTTCCCTATTTGGAACCAGTCCATTGTTCCATGTCCAGCTCTAACTATTGCTTCCTGACCTACATACAGGTTTCTCAAGAGGCAGGTCAGGTGGTCTGGTATTCCCATCTCTTTCAGAATTTTCCACAGTTTGTGGTGATACATACAGTAAAAAGTTTTGGCATAGTAAATAATGCAGAAATATATGTTTTTCTGGAACTCTTGCTTTTTGATGATTCAACGGATGTTGGCAATTTGATCTCTGGTTCCTCTGCCTTTTCTAAAGCCAGCATGAACAGCTGGAAGTTCATGGTTCACATACTGTTGAAGCCTGGCTTGGAGAATTTTGAGCATCACTTTGCAAGCCTATGAGATGAGTGCAATTGTGTGGTAGTTTCAGCAATCTTTGGCATTGCCTTTCTCTGTGATTTGAATGAAAACTGAGCTTTTCCAGTTCTGTCACCACTGCTGAGTTTTCTAAATTTGCTAGCATATTGAGTGCAACACTTTCACAGCATCATCTTTTAGGATTTGAAATACCTCAACTGGAATTCCATCACCTCCACTAGCTTTGCTCCTGGTGATTCTTCCTAAAGTCCACTTCACTTCACATACCAGGATATCTGGCTCTAGGTGAGTGATCACACCATCTTGATTATCTGGGTCATGAAGATTTTTTTTTGTACAGTTCTTCTGTGTATTCTTGCCACTTCTTCTTAATATATTCTACTTCTGTTAGGTCCATACCTTTTCTGTGCTTTATTGTGCCCATCTTCACATGAAATGTGCCCTTAATATCTCTAATTTTCTTGAAGAGATCTCTAGTCTTTCCCATTCTATTGTTTTCCTATATTTATTGGCACTGATCACTGAGAAAGGCCTTCTTATCTCTCCTTGCTATTCTATGGACCTCTGCATTCAAATGGGAATATCTTTCCTTTTCTCCTTTGCTTTTTACTTCTCTTCTTTTCACAGCTATTTGTAAGGTCTCCTCAGACAGCCATTTTATTTTTTGCATTTCTTTTCCTTGGGGATGCTCTTGATCCCTATCTCCTGTGCAATGTCACAAACCTCCATCCATAGTTCATCAGGCACTCTTGTCTATCAGATCTAGTCCCTTAAATCTATTTCTCACTTCCACTGTATACTTGTTAGGGATTTTGTTTAAGTCACACCTGAATGGTCTAGTGGTTTTCCCTACTTTCTTCAATTTAAATCTGAATTTGGCAATAAGGATTTCATGATCTGAGCCACAGTCAGCTCCCAGTCTTATTTTTGCTGACTGTATAGTGCTTCTCCATCTTTGGCTGCAAAGAATATAATCAATCTGATTTCAGTGTTGACAATCTGGTGATGTCCATGTGTAGAGTCTTCTCTTGTGTCGGTGGAAGAGGGTGTTTGCTATGACCAGTGCATTCTCTTGGCAAAACTCTGTTAGCCTTTGCTCTGCTTCATTCTGTACTCCAAGGCCAAATGTGCCTGTTACTGCAGGTGTTTCTTGACTTGCTACTTTTGCATTCCAGTCCCCTATAAAGAAAAGAACATTCTTTTTTTGGGTATTAATTCCAGAAGGTCTTATAGGTCTTCATAGAACCATTCAACTTCAGCTTCTTCAGCATTACTGGTAGGGCATAGAGTTGGATTACCATGATATTGAATGATTTGCCTTGGAAATGAACAGAGATCATTCTGTCATTTTTGAGACTGCATCCAAGTACTGCATTTCAGACTCCTTTGTTTACTATGATGGCTAACTTTGATTTGGCTAGATATAAAAATAATAAAAATTGTACCATGGAAAACTAAGAACCTATTGTCAACCAAGTAGAAAGATTTAAATTTTCCAAATACTTAGTGTTTAATAAACACTAATATATTCATGTATATATATGCATAGTTGTGTTTTTATAGTAAAGCTTTTAAAAATCACTTCATGGAAAAAAATTCAGTTAAAAACAAAAAATTTGTTTTTTTCATACAACTTATACAAATAACCATGATGTATTTGGTTTACTTACATTTGATATCTATATTGTCACTTCAGTGTTTTGTAGAGGTATACAAACAAATAGATCCCCATTTATACAATATGTTAGAAAGACTTATTCCTACCTACTATGATAATAAAAACCTGAGGCTAATGGGCATAAGTGACTTGTCTAATGCCAGCTCTAAGGAGTAAAACTGAGACAATCAAAACTCAGGTCTCCAGATACCAGTTATACTGATCTGTGCATCTTATGTAAGTAGGCATGAATTTTGGTATAAAAATAAGTGGGCTCTAATCTTAGTTTCACAAAGGAACACAAAATATCATTAAAAAATATGATGAACAAATGCCATCTCCACTGTGGAACGAAATATCAGAAAGGATGGAGAATAGAAAAGTGGCAATTTTCCAGCTTTTCTTGAGTCATTTATCCTTTAAGTACAGAATAATACTCTTTCTCCATTACATACAAATACATTCCATATCTATGTAAGAATGTATGGCAATTTGTTAATTTCAGGTCTGCAGCTTTTCTGTTCTATCATGGGTGATCAAAATTTGAGAATAGGGCAAAGTCTAGGGCACATGCTGATAATTAGTTAATGGACCTCAGAGATCATGAAAGACTTAACATTTAGAGAAGGATATTTGTTTTAGTAACTATGAAAAATCAAAAGTAGTGTTTACAAAATTTCAAGTAATTTAAATATGCACATGTGGGTGTACACACACACACATATTCAAATAACTTGACATTTTGTAAGTAAACACTACTTTTGATTTTTCATAGTTACTAAAAAAATTCTAATTGAATGTTTTTGCAATAATCTTTAAACATAAAGGTAGAATATAGTTTGCTTAAATGAGTCACTTCTAAATAAAGCAATAATCTCAAGTGTTCCTATTTGAATGACTGATTGATATAAATGTTAGTTAACATCATAAATTGTTGAAGGTCCATTTGAGGTGTTCCAACTTGAGAACACCAAGATATTTGATTATAAATATGACAAAACATGTTTCCAGCTAGTTTTCAATTTCTTCTCAAATATATTAGTGAATCAGTCATTGGGGGAAAACACAATTATTGAGTCAATAATCCACTTATGTTCTATGTTGGTAGGAAATAAATAGATACATACATACAAAGGAATGTAAATGCAATGAGGGGAATCATCTTGGTGAGTGGTGTGGTCCTAAAGGCACTTGACATTTAGTCCTAATTCTTCCATTAACTAATGTTGAAAGATGACAATTTAAATTATATGAATAACTATTCATCTTCTCTACATAGAAGCATTACACACCCAGGAAGCTTCTGAGTCTGTGAAATGAGAAAGCAGTACCTTGCATTTATACCAAGAGAGTGATTTTTTTCTCTGTAGCTTTTTTGGTAAAAGAAACTTGTCTTACTTGTTCATTTAACATATGAAGTGGTTTTTATTTTGCATTCTTGGGTTTCCCTTGTGGCTCAGCTGGTAAAAAATCCAACTGAACTGCAGGAGACCTGGGTTTGATCCCTGGGTTGGGAAGATCCCCTGGAGAAAAGAAAGGCTACCCACTCCAGTATTCTGGCCTGGAGGATTCCATGGAGTCCAAAGGGGTCGCAAATAGTCAGACACGACTGAGTGACTTCCACTTTTATTTTTCAAGAAGAAGAAATGAATATTTTAAAAAAATTTTACTTAATTACTATTTAACATATTGATGCCATTATTTCAGAGAAAATAGTTATTAGTCAGTTTGTTGCTATGCAAATCATGAAAACAAATAAATTGGGTGAACATTTTACTTGTTAATTTTGATTGCATTCTCTAAAATACTCTAACAAAATTATTCATTTTTTCTATTTGTGAACTGCAATTGCCCATATGAGAGCACAGAATTTTTGCTTTTTGCCTAGAATTTTCTTGAGGAAAGAGCCTATCCTGTGGGCTTTGTGGTTACAGGAGTCCTCCCACCTCTCTGCTGGCTGTCCCTCAGATCTCACATTTTCATTTGACATCTCCTAGCTCTTAAAAAAATTCTTTGGAGTGTGTAGCACTAACACCATCATCCTCCCAGCACCTACTTTTTTATTTTACACATACATATATATACAATTTTGTCTTTGCTTTCTATAAAAATCCTCTAAAGACCCATTACATTTCTAACATGTGACTCACTGTCATGTTGTAGAAAGCTGTGGTTTCAGGGAAAAAAGGTCATGTAAGATGTAAAATTGGTTGCAGTTAAAAATACATATCCATATTTCTAAACACCCTCTGTCAAGTATTAAAAAAGAGAGTGTAGCTACTGAACCATAAGACCAAGATTTCACACTGGATCTTAATACAAAAGAAATTCTCCACAGAATGCTGATCATTACACTTTATTTGTGTTTTATTTCTTTATGATAAAACAAGCATAGTAATGATGAGTTGCAATGTCTTAAAACTTTTTCTAAAAATTCAAGTAGTTTTTCAAACAAACAAAAATAACTTCAGTAACCTTATAGCAGGTGGACAGTAAATATTAAGTCTAGACAAGATGAAAGTAGATATAATTCAAGACAATGGTGTGAGGATATTCATGACAATGCCAGCAGAGGAATACAAAGAAAGCTAGGGTCCAAATTAAGAAATTTCTAAAGATTCTCTTGACACTCTGAAAAACAATCTTTGTATTAAATATGAGGTTTCTAATTTCCTCATATAACTCCAATAAATCTTAATGAAAAAAATATTCTCCAAATTAATTTATTTAATAAAATTTAATTCATTGTTACATGTAACTTTTCAGAGGCATCAGAGAGGGTTTTCATCAACTCAACAATGCTAGAAATTATAATTTTCAAAATGTTAAGAATTCTTGGCATTAGAGATTCTAAAATTAATTTAAAGAAATGTATGATAATCACAAATGCAGATTAAAAGGCAATAAAGTAATGGAATAGAAGTTTGGCTTTGTTTCCTTAACTCGGCAGATACAGAAGTTAGTAATACAGTGCTATTTTTGTGTCAAAACTTAAGTTTTGGGAAATTGTTTCAAAAATATGTTGAAGCACAGGAAGCTGTAATTTTTAATCAATTATCAGAAAAAATAAACATGAGGAGGATGAATAACAACAGTAATAATCATTTGGGACGAACTCTATGCAACTTGCAAAAGTTGCATTAAAAAAAAACCAACAAAAAACTTCCAGCTTCTATTTGTCTTTCATCTAGCTATGAAGCAAAGAATATAAATGCATTTACCCTCAAATCTGGGAGAAGGAAATGGCAACCCACTCCAGTATTCCTGTCTGGAAAATCCAATGGATAGAGGAGCCTGGTGGACTACAGTCCATGGAGCCGCAAGAGTCCAACACGACTGAGTGACTAAACCACCACCACCCTCAAATTTAGCCATTCGGTAAAATTGAGGCAAATATTTATTTGCCATCTAAAGGTCTCATAGCTCAGTTGATAAAGAATCTGCCTGCAACGCAGGAGACCCTGGTTTGATTCCTGGGTCGGGAAGATCCTTTGGAGAAGGGATAGGCTACCCACTCCAGTATTCTTGGGCTTCCCTTGTGGTTCAGCTGGTAAAGAATCCCCTGCAATGGGGGAGATCTGGGTTTGATCCCTGGGTTGGGAAGATCCCCCGGAGAAGGGAAAGGCTACCCACTCCAGTATTCTGGCATGGAGAATTCTATGGGTTGCAGAGTCAGACATGACTGAGCAACTTTCACTTTCACTTTCTAAAGGTCTCATAGCCTTTGCACTTTTCCCAGTTTATTTATTGTTTGGAATACCAGCAATTTGAATTATAATATGCTGTCCCATTTGATCAGTGTTTTACAGTTTACCCAAAGCTTTATTGTACTCTAATTCAAGACACACTAAACTCTGTGACTAGATTGGATCAATTTTCCCATTCAAGAATAAGAAAGCAAAAAGAAGTACATGGAGGAAGTGGAGAAGCCAGGGCTTTAGACTCCTGGTATCAGGAATTATTTGTGACTCTGCAACTGAAACCCAAACATACCAAAGTACGAAACTGAGTCACATCAGCTATATTGCAGGGCCTTCATGAACACATTCAAATTGCCTTACATTTCAGACTAAGAGAATTCCCAAGACAGCAATTGAGAAGCATACTTATTTATTCCTATACTTTCAAAATAACTTTCTTCTTTTAAGATTATTTGCACATTCTAAATAGAACCTTAAAATTCACAGGGTATATGTCATTTTTTTTTAAATTTAAGGGAGCATAATGTGTTTTAAGTATATTCCATTCTAAATGCCATGTAATAGACATGATGTTCTATACATAGGATGTGAAATGAATTGCAGATTAAACATGTTGATAAAGTTCTTAGTGAGCAGTCTGCAGCTACCTTATGTTTCAGTCATTTATATCCTTAGAATTTGGTTCTTAAGTTCAATATGTTTAAACATTCAAACAGAGCAAAATTTCAAGGATCTCCACTGAATGCCCTGCTGTGTCACACTAGGAATGACACAATTAAAGAGTTATAAAGAAGACATAATTTAACTTTTGCTAAATTATATTTCCCCTTGCAAAGAACACATTTCGGGGGATAATTTTCCATCATGAATATGTATTTTTGATGCACAAATACTTGGAAAACTCTTTTTTACAGCTGTCTTCACGTCTTTTAAATAAGGCAAACTTTGGATGCATAATTTAGGGCACTTGTGCATGAAGAGATAATATTTTGTGTATTATAATCAAGCATAGGCCATGGACAAATAGTGGAGATATGTATCTTCTCTATCTTCCCTTAAATTTTGTGTAGACCTTTTGGGACCAAAGCAAACAGACATTCTGAGAAGGGTTAAATCCAGTTTAGAATACCTAACTGTTAATGCTTAGCTAATTTGACTACCTTTAGGGTAGAGTCAATTTAAATGGAAGAAAACTAAACCACATAGATTAAATGAACTTGTTTCATGTTTATAAAAAACAAATTTATGATTAATTTCACTTTTCTTATTCTAATTTCTCATTTAATTCTGTGTTGTTCAATTCTTTCATAATGTATATATTTACAGTCTCACAGAGACCATTGCTTCAATGGCAGGATTTAGAGGTGTGAACATTCTATTACCTTAGCAATACTGTTAAAATTTTGTGATGTTCAGTCATTTGGATTTCTTTTGATGCTGAGTTGTCTTCCAAGTAAGCTTTTATTTTTTTAAAGTACTGGTGATAGTAAATATATCTTAATTATGCCTATCTCTCCATTAATATATAATGCCTCTTATATGATGACTAGTACCTTAGAACTAATAAGCTGTTTTCCCATGCAGAATTAAGCATTGACATGTTACATACTGAATGATTTTTTTTTCTCACAAAAATATACCTTATTACTGAAGCATTCTGAGGAATTAACAAAAGATGTATGGCCTGATTTTTGGCTTGTGTTACATTTTCAGGATACCACTGCTACAATATTTTATAGTGCAACATATAATTCAGGGGTTCATATTAATCAGGCAAGAGGAAATGACAAAATTTTACATATAGCAACTGTGACTTCTGGAGTCTTCCCAAGGAATTTTATGTAAAGAAGCCAAAGTATCCCTGAAAGAATGTGAGGAACTAATTTTCCATGATCATTGATACTGACACTAGCTCCACAGGATCATTAAAGACTCTTATTGTTGAAGTTAGAATAGCTATGGTCTGTTTTTTTGTCTGGCTGGCTTCTTTAAGTCACATTTATTATTCCTCACAGTCTGGCATTCCTGATTTTTCATATTTGTCAGATCTTTATTTTGAATGGGTTTGTAATAATAATGGCCTCTTCTAGTGCAGAAGAAAGTTACCATGTGTAGATACCTACTCCGCTTTAGTAGAAGAGTTTATGTTTATAGCACACAATCAGAGTGGACCCAAGGAAAAAGGACAGGAGGGCTCTAGAAAAACACAAATGACCGTCTTCCTTGTATGTTTCCATACAAGCTATTCAATTCATAACCTCCCAAGTTAAAATTGGCATCTTCCTTTCTTTCCAGAGACAAAAGAAGTGTCTCTGAGCTTGTCTACCTAGGTTATTAACTGTGTTGCTTTTATTTTCAAATGTCCTCTCTAAACTAACTTTTCTTCTTCCCTTATAGTTTGAACTTCCTCCATTTTAACACATTTTCCATCAATATTCCAATTCCTACAACTGTCACTCAATCTCTCCTTTGGATAGATATCAACCTTTCTGAAACAGTAGTTTAACCCTTTGTTTTCCATTTTAAACTTCATTCATTCCTCAACACACAGACTCTGCATTTTGCCTGCACTAGTGTAAGACAATCATTTTTGAAAAATTTATCAGTTATCTCCACAAATTCAAATTTTATAACCACTTCAAAAATTTTAAACTGTTTAGCCTCAAAAGCATTAGACTTCATTAGACGTCATTGACTCCTATTCCTTAAAACTTCATTAGACTTCATTAGAAGACTAAGGCTAAGAAGACTAACACTGAGACTTCATTGACTCCTATTCCTTAAAACTTTTCCTTAAAATTATTCCTAAAAAAATTCCTTCTGAACCTTCTCACTGCATTCTCCTCAGTGTTAGAACTGGCTAAGATTCTACCCATGATTTTCTGCTTGGAATGATGTTTCCTCTGTTCAGAACGCCCGTTCAACATCTGAGAATCAAATCAAACTGAACCTTTATATAAATCCTTCTCTTCCTTACTCTATATTTTGATTAGATATTGCACTTGTCTGTACTACTGTATCAATATATTACAACATATCTGCATACATACTTCCTTTACAGATTATGTGTGCTCCTGTTTTACAGGGACTAAAGTCAGTACCTGATATGTAGTAAATATTAATGGACAATTAATTAATTAATGCCAGGTCCTGGGCATAGCTGGTGAGCTAAAAAGTTGAATCTCCCTTTAATATCATTTTCCATTGAGATATTCATATTCCTAGTTTTTCTCATTTTAAACTCTAATAAAAGAAATTCAACTGAAATTCTTTTTTAGTTAAAAGAGATAGAGATTAGCATAAATAACAGTTTCAACTTATTGAATTCTTAACCTCACTATGATTCTGAAAATAATACCAATGATATTCCTATTTTTATCTTTAAAAAGGACCAGAAAAGTCATGGGCCTGAGGCAAATGAGTGGTGCAAGAGTTCAGAGCAGAACTCAAATCTCTCTCTCCAAAGTTGTGCACTAAAGTTACAATGGAGGGAAGACAGAAAAACAACAACAACAACAAACACTGCTCTGAAGAGTGAACATATAAGCTGATTTCTGAAGGATTTTATCTTCTCAGATAGGGGGAAGAACATTTAGAAAGAAGGTGGTTCCACTACAATGTCTTAAGCCAAAACAGCATTTTTGATAGGTTTAAGAATAAAAGTAGTAAATGCAGGGTTTCATAAAGTGAGATAATGACAAAGAAATAGACAGATATAAGCCATTTAGGGCCTTAAGAGTCAGGGCAAAAATTTGCTTCTGCCTTATTGTAATAGGAATTCATTATAATGAAGTAGTGGTATGGAGTGATGATATGATCTTTCATTTAAGAAAAAGTCACTGTAATTGATGCATAAAGATTAGACTATAAAAAAGATAGCAAAAATGGGGAAAGTTACAAAACTATGATACTGAAGAGTCTCATTTAGTTGCCTTTGATGCACAGAGGTAGGGGAAGACTTATTATATAAACCTATATATTTTTAAATTCTGAAGTCAGAGAAAGACAAATATATCACTTATATGTAGAATCTTAAAAAGGTACAAATGAACTTATTTACAAGATAAAAATAGAGCCACATATGTAGAAAACAAATGTACAGTTACCAAGGGGGAAGGAAGAGGAGGAATAAATTAGAAGATTGGGATTGACATGTACACACTACTATAATATATTCCCAGGTGGCCCAGTGGTAAAGAATTCACCTGCCAATGCGGGAGACTCAAGAGATGTGAGTTCAATCCCTGGGTCAGGAAAATCACCTGGAGTAGGCAACGATAACTCAACCCAGGATTCTTGCCTGGAAAATTCCACAAACAGAGGAGCCTGGCAGGCTACAGTCCATGGGGTCACAAAGAGTCAGACATGACTGAGTGACTGAACACACACACACATATGTAAGATAGATAACTAGTAAGAACCTGGTATAAAGCACAGGAAAATCTACTCAATAATCTATAATGATCTATATGAGAAAAGAACCTTAAAAAGAGTGGATATATGTATATGTGATTCACTTTGTGTATAGCAGAAACTAAAACCACATTGCAAATCAACTATACTCCAATAAAAATTCATTAAAATTTTTGGAGGAAGAGCATACATTACTATTAGCAAAACAAAGAGAGGATTGAAGTAGGAAGCACTGTTTCAAAGCCACCTGATTATACAGACATTTTCCCTTACATTTTAACATTGACCTGAGCTATTTGAGGAGTAAACATAGAGACCCACAGAGTGTCTTATGAAAGTCACCTACTGTATGGTTCTGAGAGATAGAGACTTAAGTTTTGACCCTACCATTATTGAATTCTAAGACACACATAAATGCATCTGGATTGTGTCCAACTTTAAATCACCTAGTTTATTTTATGATCAGTTTCTTGTATATTACATGGAAAGATGATGAGGCAAGGGAAGGGAAAATGCGGAGCTTGTATTCAATGGGTGTAATGTTTGGGCTGTGAAAGATGAATAAGTTCAAGAAATTTACTGTGCAACATAGCGTCTATAGTTAACAATTAAGTACTATTTTTTTGACATAAATATTTGTTAAGAGGCTAGATCTCATGTTAAGTTCTCTTACCATAAAATAAACATACAAAAAACAAACAAAAAGAACCAAAAAGGCAGAAGAAAACTTTTGAAATTGGTAAATATTTTTCTTACCTTGATTGTTGTAATGGTTTAATAGGCATTGTATGCATATTCCAAACTCATCATATTGTACACATTAAATGTGTCAAGTTTTTTTGGAGGGGTTAATATCAATTATAGCACAAAAATACGGGAAGATTATTGGAGACCAGTGATTTTCAAGTTGTTCCTGTTAGCCCTGACTGATCCTGAAGGAATGGAGGGGTTTTCTAAATGGGTGAAGGTTGACTGTACAGGTAAGGACCTCCCCATGTCTCCCTCCTCAATTAACTGGCTCCATATTTTTGGTTTTATATGTTAGATTTGTACTGTTTCACTCGAATAAAGCTAAAGCATATTGAAAATCATTGTTAACTTATCCCTGAGGCTTCTTTCAGATACAGTATTATATGATCTACCACTGACTTTCTTTTCTCCTTTGATAGATATTATTCATAGGTTTTCTCATGCATGCTATTGCTATATAGATAATTATAATTTTCATTTTTTATTTCTAATACAGCCTTGACTCATGGTCATGGATGATTTCCAACTATATGTTTATCTGAAACTCTCAGAAAGATGCCAAACTTAAGAAACTAAAAATGAAATACCAATTCCTCTTCATTTACGTCTTTTCACTCAAGTCAGAAAACCAGAAAAGTCAGTGATTCCTCATTTTTCACATTCCATCATATGTTCTTGAGTCCTACATCCTACCTCTTAAATATCTGCCAAATCTACTCCATCCACTTTGGCTACTGCTTTCATTGTAAGCATTAACCTTTTTTTGGAAGATATTAGTTTCTTAAATGACCTCCTCTAATTCCTTCCTCCTCCCCAACACACTTGTTCAAACCTCAGCTCAAAACTATCTCAAAACTTTCTGATCATATTTCTCCCCTTATAATGGCTTTCCAGTTTATCCAGGACATACTTCATAGCTTGGCATAGCTGCTGACACCACAAAACTTAATCACTATGTACCAATCACTCATTCTGGTGCCTTAATGTTAAACCGGTAAGTAAAACAAGTTCATTTATGATATCAAAATGAAACTTCATTTTTGACTCCCTTTCAAAAACACTGTTAAGGAAGGTTTTACTTTCCTGAGAAAATAAACCATGAAAGAAAACTCTGACAAGCTCATGAATTCTCTGCCCTTAAAAGATAACTATTTGATTACCTTAAGTCAGCCTCCTTTTAGTATTAGAATATGCATATCCAACTAAGATGAAACTGACTTAGCAATAGATCTTCCAACTGCCTGCTCAAGTCAGCCTCAGGCTGGAGGGCTGGTGGTACTTTGGATCTGTAAGATGGTAGAAGGTGACCACCTTTACTGAAGCGTCTTTGGGAGTGATTCAGATGTTCGCAGCTGGGACCCTCCCACCTGCAGCTCCCCTCTCTAGGTCTGAAGTGATGCAGGTGGTACCGCATCACCCCTTATTCCATGAGAATGGATGCCCACAGGTTCAGTTCAGTTCTGTTCAGACACTCAGTCATGTCGACTCCTTGTGACCCCATTGAAGCACACCCAGGCTTCCCTGGCCATCACCAACTCCTGGAGCTTTGCTCAAACTCATGTCCACTGAGTCGGTGATGCCACCCAACCATCTCATCCTCTGTCGTCCCCTTCTACTCCTGCCTTCAATTTTTCCCAGCATCAGGGTATTTTCCAATGAGTCAGTTCTTCACATCAAGTGGCCAAAATATTGCAGTTTCAGCTTTTGCAGCTATTGCAGCCCTTCCAATGAATATTCATGACTGATTTCCTTTAGGATGGACTGGTTGGATCTCCTTGCAGTCCAAGGGACTCTCAAGAGTCCCCCAACACCACAGTTCAAAAGCATTAATTCTTTGGCACTCAGCTTTCTTTACAGTCCAACTCTCACATCAATGCATGGCTAACTGGAAAAAAAAAACATAGCTTTGACTAGATGGACCTTAGTTGGCAAAGTAATGTCTCTGCTTTTTAATATGCTATCTAGGTTGGTCATAACTTTTCTTCCAAGGAGCAAGCATCTTTTAATTTCATGACTGCAGTCACCATCTGCAGTGATTTTGGACAAAACAGTTTGTCATGGTTTCCATTGTTTCCCCAAGCGATGTGACTGGATGCTATGATCTTAGTTCTCTGAATGTTGAGTTTTAAACCAACTTTTTCACTCTCCTCTTTCACATTCATCAAGAGGTTCTTTAGTTCTTCACTTTCTGCCATAAGGGTGGTGTCATCTGCATATCTGAGGTTATTGATATTTCTCTGGCAATCTTGATTCCAGCTTGTGCTTCATCCAGCCCAGCATTTCTCATGATGTACTCTGCATATTAAATAAGCAGGGTGACAATACAGCCTTGATGTACTCCTTTCCCGATTTGGAACCAGTCTGTTGTTTCAATTTGAGTTCTAACTGTTACTTCTTGACCTGCACACAGGTTTCTCAGGAGGCAGGTCAGGTGGTCTGGTATTCTCATCTCTTTAAGAATTTTCCAGTTTGTTGTGATCATAATTTCTTCATGAATCCTTCTCCTCTTTCTTTGTATTCAGCCAATAAACAGTTTGAAAGTGAAAGGTATTTCAAAATATTATCAGTGCTCAAGAATTCCCTTTAAAAATCTACACTTGGTGATTTGGTGTCTCAATGAGCAATTTTGCATTTTTCAGTTTTTCTTGTGTATATCAAGTTTCAGTTTAAGTATGAGTTAATTTATTCCTTAGCATAATTCTATAAGAGAGAAATCTAATCACATGTGCACATGTGGAAACTGAGGTTAAGAGGTGTTAGATACATTTTTGTAAGATGCAGACCATGTAATGACTAAGTCAGAAATCCATTCCAGGCATTGGACTCTGGGTCTATGACCCTAAGCACTGAACCACACAAAATTTTCATGACATTCCTTTTATGATCTGGCCTCTATCTATTTTTAAAGCCACTTTCACATTTCCAGTGCTTTCCAACAACACTGACCTTCTAAGAATTCTTTTTTCATTTCTCAACCTTTCCTCACCATCTGCCTTTTACATAGACCATTTCTCTTCCAGAAATGGCATTCCCTCTTTCCTTGATAGTGATTACATACTGCACTCTTATTCAAGACAGCTGCTTTCTTGAGCTCACCAGACGAGTTACATGCTTCCCTCAACATAACTTCAAGTAACAATATTATAGTACCATTTTCTATTCTTTAATAATCTGTTTACACTTCTGTTTCTCCTGCTAAAAGTCTAAGCCCGAAGCAGATAGAAACCATAATTAATCGAGCCCCATATGAAATGTTTGTTGAATGAACAAATGACAGACTCAATGTAAGCCACCATTATGACTATGACTACATGCATGCTCAGTCATATCCAGCTCATTGTGACCGCATGGACTGTAGCCCGCCAAGCTCCATCTCCATCTGTCCACAGAATTTTACCAGCAAGAATACTGGAGTGAGTTGCTTTTTCCTACTCCAAGGGATCTTTCCAACCTAGGAATTGAACCTGAGTCTCTTGACTCTTGGGCATTGGCAAGCAGATTCTTTACCACTGTGCTACCTGGGAAGCTCCAAGCCACCACTAGTGAGATGAAATTCTTGCTAAGAACTCTGAGAGAAAAACAAATCCTTGGAAATGATGTGTCACTCCAAACTCACTTAAGAGTTAGAAAAAATTTAGGGCCACAAAGGAAAAGTTACCCATTGGAGGCACCCAATACAGCATTTTTAATTTGGAACTCTCTTCTTCCATATAATGGGAACTTTTGCTTTCTTTTATTGCACAAAATTTTCAGCAAGGTCATATGGCACAAACCCAGCATGTAGAACCCTCAACCTCATCTTTTTAAGACCTAGCAGATGTGACCAGGCTGTGCCAGGACCACCTGGGAGTCATTCCGAAGGGGCAAAGCTATCTCACTTACGTAAAGGTTATAACTACAATCCACAGCAGGTGCTCAGTGTACTGCATTTAGGGTCATTACAAAAGCACTTTGCTAGATTCTTGCATGCAATGAAACTTGGATCTTTATTGCATGCTCATATCAATGCAACAGTGTTGACCAGAATTGCTCCCTCTCTTTGTTTTTTATCAACTATTTAAGTCAAAGGCCTTTTGTTATCTATAACTTTTATTTTAAGTCCTTTCCAGGGATAAGCTATAAATTATGAATGAGTAAATGAATGAACAAACACATGCTACCAGTTAAGAATGAATTATAAACAAAAATTAGTGAAAGAAGTAGAGACACTGCTCACTATCATTTTCAATGAAAGTTGGTGCTAGATTAAACAATCTGGTTCTGAGGTTTTTCTAATAAAGATTTATGACAGGGAGCCCATCCTGGAGTTCTGTGATGACCTAGAGGGCTGGGATGAGGGAGGGAAAGGCAGGCTCAAGAGGGAGGAAATATATGCGTAATTATCATTGATTCACACTGTTGTACATTAGAAATCAACACAACATTTTTAAGCAATTTTCCTCCAACTAAAAATTTTTTTTAAAAGGTGACTATTAGATTCATATTGAGTCGTTTTTGTTTTCTTTTTACTAAAGCTGTCTCTCTGTAGTAAAATACATTTATTTTTGAAAAAGCTAGGTCAGTCTTAGTGTTACATTTTGCTTGCTTTTCAAATTTTGATTGTGACTTTCTATATATATGTGCATGTGTGTGTGTGCAAAGAGAGAGAGTGGTGATTTTCTTTTTTTTTTCCATTTTAATTCAGTAAAACCAAATAAAATGGTCAAAATTGAAGAAATACTTATGAAAAAGCTTTAACCTGGACAGGTTAGAAGTAATTATTATAAAATTTCAAATACAAACAGGCTGAAGCTGAAAAGCACAGCACATGTGTTTTAAAAGTAATTACATGGTTTATGTATTGATATTTTGAATAATAAACTTTCTATCCCCTCTAGGAAAAGGAAAATGTGGTTGTGTATCTGAATGATGTAATATTACTTCCTGTCTTTGGGAGACCTTTGCTCTTGTTAGTGCTGCTATCCCATTCTACTACATCCCTGTAATCTTTAAAGAATGTTTTTGGTCATGGGCCTTCACCTTCCAGTGATTTCATCCAGATACAGTTTCCATAGGATTTACTGGTTTAAACAGAAGAAAAGAGTAGACCATCTGAACAAAATAAAATGTCACCATTAAATTGGTTTTTGTAGCTTAAGGTACAGGGTAATGATATTTTTCCAGCAGCTGCTTTCAGTTGGATTTAAAGTTTAGAAAAAGCTTCCCATCTGATACAAAATAATAAAGTACAGGTTACCTTACTTCCTTCTTTTGTGTCCCCAGACATAAGGAAGGGTTTTGTGCTTTTACATGGTAACTGGTGATTATTAGAAGTTTTTTGTTGTTGTTAATCTAAATGATTGCCCACATGTGCTAAATGGGTATGTGTGAAAAGTGCTTTTGAAAGATGTAAAAGCATTCTTCTAATAAATATGGCTGTAACTTGGTTCAATTTGTATGACTTCCCACATTCCTTTTATATGGTAGTTTAACTACTTATGTAAAATGAGATGTCTTAGTGATAAATCTGTTGTTATTACCAAGAGGCAATTTCTTCATATAATCACAGTAACTAATTTTATTTCCCAACCATGCTGATATGTGTTCTATTCATGAAGAATATAGACTAAAGAAAAATATGAACTTAAAAATAATTGGAAATTACAGCTATCTGTGCTATTAATCTTTTCAAAAAATTGTTAATGAAATAAAGAGTAAAATGAAACAAAAAACATTTAATAGTTAAACAAAAATTAAAGCATAAAATCTTTCATTATGTTTTAGACTAGCATAATGACCAAATATTCACCAATTACTAAATTTACTGCTAGATAATCTAATAAAGAATGGGAAGAAGAGAAAAAAAATCACTCAGAGATTCCTTAAGTTCTTCGGATTCCTGTATGGTTATAATTCATAAAGAGTTCATAAATCCTCTATTGTTTCTGTTATCAGAAGTTTCAAGGTCAAAATTAACTAAGGAGAAGGGCTTTTCTTATAAACAAAGTCCTTAATAATCCTCATTTTTATTTTTCTTTAATTTGCCAAACTTGAGTTCCTAATCAAAGCTACATTTTATTCTATATTATATCTAGGTTATGTGATAAAGAATTTGAGGAGAAATAAATGATCTTGTAGTCAATAGGTGATAGTAAGAATTGTGAAATATTGCTAGAAAATGAAATAATAATAAAAATTAAAAAAAAAAAAAAACACACTACAGAAGGTGAGAACATGGAAGAATACATACTAGGCCTCAGTGACTTAAGGAAAAAGCACAATGAATTTAGAAATGAAACTGTCAGTTATTGCTAAAAACCTGAGGCTTACATACAGCTAAGAGCTAACAGTTACTTATGTATAATATAGAGTAAAGTTTATACACAAATCCCAGAACTTCTCCTCCAATTATCTCTTAATTTTTTGATGCTTCTTACTTGGCAATATTCCTTAGCAGAAACTCTACAAAGAGTGCTATAGGGATAAAAGTAGGCCTGTCCCAATCTTGCCCCCATTCACCCATTTGGCTGCCTGAGTGAGATTTGAATTATTTCTCTTTCAAGACTGTACTTGATATCTTTTTTAAATAATTGGATTTCATATATAAATTTATCTGGGTCAGTGGGAAAAATAGATTATGATTCTCTACTGGCTAGCAAACAGTAAAGACAGGAACACTGAGAGCAGACAGAGGAAGAAAAAAAAGAAGAGAGAAATCTCTTGTTTAACAGGCCTTCCAACAAATAAGTAGAGACACTAAAATGGGGAATTATGTTAGTCATGTTTTCCAGCAAAAACTCTGAAGTTCAAAACCAGCAATACACACACGAAAAAGTTTCCTTAAGCTCAATAGATACTGGGATGAAACAATTTTCCCTGTCTTTTGGGATCTTTCTTTTCTGTCCCGAGCCATAAAATGTTAACACTTGTGAGTGGCCTTGCAAGCAAAATTATATTAAACTGTATGGGTCTGTGTTTTTTCCCAGAAGTATTTCTTTTTAGCAATCAGAGTGACTTCTTGACACAATATCATTTTAAAAGAATAACGTTTTTCTGACTCAACATATTTATATCTGTTATTAAACAGATATATAAAGTTTTAAAGGAGTGCAAGGAAATCCCCAAAGGAGTATCTTTAGGTGTCTTTTTCAATATAAGATTTTTAATAAAATGTTGGAATAGTTGCTCAATATATCTCATTTTTCCATAGCACAAAGGAATAAACAGATGCAAGAAGAATCAAAAGACCTTGACATCTACAGTAATGTTAAAAAAGCAAAGCTTAGATTTGTAGGACAATAATTCCAGTCTTTTGAGGGATAAAAATAGATTGTGTTAGCAACCTATCCCAAAGGCTTTATATCCTCATGGGTGAGAGAGAGAATGAAAGTGTTATGAAACCTAGACCTGGAATTGCTAGAGTGCAACAAAAATCCCCAATTCCCCCAGCCAAAAAGAGATAGTCTAAACCATCCATATTTCTAAGCATTTTTTTTTTCCACCCTGGTTTCTAGGGAAACATGCTTTATACCTACAGCTGACTTGGGAAATCCTTTTTTTAGATCTCCAGTTCCAATAAAAAATGTGCTGCTTCTAATTGTGAACAACACATTAGGAATACTGGTCCTTCAAATCATCTGACACAATTTTTGTTCCCTCAGTAGCTTAGGTTAATGCCCAGGATCATTATTAATTGCACTGACTTGACACTGATTGCTAACTAAATTTAATAGAGTTTTAAGAGACTAACTCAATGAACAGTAGTAGATGGCTCTGGGGATAACTTCACTTCAAATTGAGTGCCCAGTCTATAAAAAAAATATTAATATTTATGGCTGTACTAGAAAAAAAGCATATGTGAATATATATGTGTGCTTATATATCCATGGAAGTGAAATCAAGAGAAATGGAACATATTTCAAAATTGAAGAAACAGTAGCTGAGAGTCAAAAAGTCAGGTGCAAAGAAAAACACAAGTTGTACTGTCCTATTACCCTACACCAACATGTTTCAGGAACAGGCAGAAATTTGAGGAAGGCTTTGGACTTAGATGTGATTTGAATCTAGGATAAGGAGGAGTTAAAGTAAACATCTAGACACTAAAGGCGAGGAAATCGCAGGAAACATCTTAATTATTTGAGAAATAGGTTCAAACTCATTGCATTTTTACTGGTCATTAACCACTGATGTTTGTTCTGTCTTTTAATCCATACTTTGCTTGTCTTTTATCCTATTATATTCTCATCTTTTTCAGATAAAACTGCCCCTCCATTTCACCAGATAAGACATTCAATGTTTGTCAAACAAAATAACTTTAAATACTTTAGAGCTAAACAAAAATCTTCTTTCAAAAACAAATCCATGTGCCAAAATGGATCACATAATATAGTCAGGGGTAAATCAGTATTCTGCTCTTAAATTTTTACCACAATGCACAATGTAACCAAGGCTACAGATAAAATCATATCAGTAGGTTTAAAGACTGGAAAAGGGAAATCTCAAACACAGTAAAACATGGACATTCATAAAGTAAAGTAGTACTTCAACCCCAAATGGCAGATAATATAAATAGCAACAGATTTTAAATTGCTGTAAGTTCAGAGTGACACACATATCCTTGGTAACACATCCAATGACGGTGAGAGTGGCAATAAGAAGGATATTGTATATGGGATATCAGTGCTACAAAACTGCCCTTTGGAGTTAGGCAGTTTTGATGGGTTTGAATCTCAGCTCTACCACTAACTCTAGACACGAACCTAAATAATTTACTTAGTCTCTTTGAATCATCATATATGTTTTCTTCATGAAGACATTGCCTGGGTTTAAAACCAAAAGAAAAAAAGAAAAAAAATGAAACTATGCAGACACACACACATACACAAAGATTACATTAACAAACGATACACAGAGTTAAGCAGAATACCCAATACCTACTTATTAAATATGCTTCCTCCCTCTTACTCCTTTTGAAAGTTTTAATATTTCTATGTATAATCACTTTATTTTCCATAATTTTAAGTTACAAAGGAATAAGATTATTGGAACAAGAGAAATGGAAAACATTAAAATGCCATCCATGAATAAATCTTAGTATTATATATTTGTCAAATATAATACATGTTGTAATTACCATGAAAATGGATGGATAAAAATATCCAATCATTCAGTCAGTGAAGACACTAAGGAAAGCATTTACATTAATAAATAAATTTTTAAATTAAAAAAAGTTAAAAAGAAAATATAAATAAAAACACTATGCTAAGGCAGGAATGAATCATACTTCTCTTTTCCATGTCTATGTTGAAGGAAGAATCCAGAGGCCTGAGACACACAGTTCCTGATCTTACTGAAGAACTGGTACAGCTCAACACCCGACAAAGTGGTGTATGTTACATCATTGCAACAATGGCACTCAGTCCCATCAGTTAGCAAGTGGAAAAGTCCTACTCTTTCTCTTTTTCTACCTCTTGGCCTTGGGAAAAATGTCTCTTTTAGATTTCTCTGACCATAATGTAATATTAAAGATGATATAATCAGAAAAAAAAACAAATGAGCTAAACCTGAACTTTCCTTGCTAGGAGAAACAGCCTTCCCATATTTTAAATGAAAAAATAGATGAAAGATACAAATTGTGCGTATGCCAAAAATAGCACCATGCATAGAACAGGGCCTTTCTGTATGGTGAAGGCGGTCATTGAGACAAGTGAACCTAAAGCTGTTTCAGTCGCTCAGTCGTGTCATACTCTCTGTGACCGCATGGACTACGGAACACCAGGCTTCCCTGTCGATCACCAACTCCTGGAGCCTACTAAAATTCATGTCCATCGCATCAGTGATACCATCCAACCATCTCTTCCTCTGTCATCCCCTTCTCTGCCCACCTTCAATCTTTCCCAGTGTCAGGGTCTTTTCCAATGAGTTGGTTCCTCAAATCAGGTGACCAATGTATTGCAGTTTCAGCTTCAGCGTCAGTCCTTCCAATGAATATTCAGGACTGATTTCCTTTAGGATGGACTGGTTAGATCTCCTATAGTCAAGGACTCTCAAAAGTCTTCTCCAACACCCCAGTTCAAAAGCATCAATTCTTCAGTGCTCAGCTTTCTCTATAGTCCAACTCTCATATCCATACATTACTACTGGAAAAACCATACTTTTGACTAGATGGACCTATGTTGGTGAAGTAAAGTCTCTGCTTTCTAATGTGCTAAGTTGGTCATAGTTTTTCTTCCAAGGGGCAAGCATCTTTTAATTTCATGGCTGCAGTCACCATCTGCAATGATTTTGGAGCCAAACAAATAAATAAAGTCTGCCACTGTTTCCCCATCTCTTTGCCATGAAGTGATGGGACTGGATGCTATGATTTAGTTTTCTGAATGTTGATCTTAGATTTCTGACAAAATGTGGTCCACTGGAGAAGGGAATGACACTGAAAGATGAACTCCTCAGGTTGGTAGGCACTCAATACGCTACTGGAGAAGAGTGGAGAAATAACTCCAGAAAGAATGAAGAAACGGAACCAAAGGGAAAAAAAAAACACCCAGTTGTGGATGTGATGGGTGATGAAAGTAAGGTCTGATGCTGTAAAGAGCAATATTGCATAGGAACCTGGAATGTTAGGTTCATCAATCAAGGCAAATTGGAAGTAGTCAAACAGGAGATGGCATTTTAGGAATCAGTGAACTAAAATGGACTAGAATGTGTGAATTTAACTCAGATGACCATTATATCTATTACTGTGGGCAAGAATCCCTTAGAAGACATGGAGTAGCCGTCATAGTCAACAAAAGAGTTCAAAATGCAGTACTTGAATGCAATCTCAAAAATAAGAGAATGATCTCTATTCCTTTCCAAGGCAAACCATTCAATATCACTGTAATCCAAGTCTATGCCCCAGCCAGTAATGCTGAAGAAGCTGAAGTTGAATGGTTCTATGAAGACCTACAAGACCTTCTAGAACTAATACCCAAAAAAGATGTCCTCTTCATTATAGAGGACTGGAATGCAAAATTAGGAAGTCAAGAGCTACCTGGAGTAACAGGCAAATTTGGCTTTGGCGTACAAAATAAAGCAGGTCAAAGGTTAGCATAGTTTTGCCAAGAGAACGCACTGGTTATAGCAAACACCCTCTTTCAACAACACAAGAGAAGACTCTACACGTGGACATTACCAGATGGTCAATACTGAAATCAGATTGATTATATTTCTTTGAGCCAAAGATGGAGAAGCTGTATACAGTCAGCAAAAACAAGACCGGGAGCTGACTGTGGCTCAGATCATGAACTCCTTATTGCCAAATTCAGATTTAAATTGAAGAAAGTAGGGAAAACCACTAGACCATTCAGGTATGACCTAAATCAAATCCCTTATGATTATACAGTAGAAGTGACAAATAGATTCAAGGGATTAGATATGATAGACAGAGTGCCTGAAGAACTATAGATGGAAGTTCAGGACATTGTACAGGAAGCAGTGATCAAGACCATCCCCAAGAAAAAGAAATGCAAAAAGGCAAAATGGTTGTCTCACCAGGTCTTACTAACAGCTGAGAAAAGAAGAGAAGCTAAAGGCAAAGGAGAAAGGGAAAGATATACCCAAGAGTTTCAAAGAATAGCAAGGAGAGATAAGAAAACCTTTCTCAGTGATCAGTGCAAAGAAATAGAGGAAAACAATAGAATGGGAAAGACGAGATCTCATCAAGAAAATTAGAGACACCAAGGGAACATTTCAAGCAAAGATAAGCACAATAAAGGATAGAAATGATTTCCCAGATTGTGAAAGAACTACAGGAAGCACAGGTGAGAAATTCTGCTCCCTTCATACTACATAGAATTCTGGGCCTGGTTGGGGTGTGGGTGGTGTATTTTCCTCCTCTTACAGTTATACTGACTGCTCTTTTTTTCAAGAGAAGTATTTAAAGTCATTTTGAAATGAGTACAACTATTCCTCTTTGTAGCAGCTTTTACCCTTGATATTTTTATCTTCTAGGCAGGTATAATAAGGAATAGGACCTTTTTCCTCCTCAGGAGGGTGAGAACTGGTACATACAGAACCCAAAGGAGAGAAGAGAACTGAATTATTACTATTTGGCACTTACATAGTTTCCTCTGAAGAGTGAAAAGTACATCATAAAATGCTAATTAATAGCCAGTGTTTTTCAGCAAATCCCTAGGTAGGGCAAGAGCAGGTGATGATCCCTACACCTGCACATTTACCCTGGGGGGAAAAGCCCCATCCATGGCAAAAACTGAGAAAAAAGTACAAAGGACCAGTGGGAATGAATGTTTATACTGGGTCAGAAGAACTGTCCCTCTGTTTAAAGGAATCAGAGAGCATTGGAGAAATGTGAGAAGTTTAAAAAAAATGAAAAGGGACTGAAAAGAGAGGCAAAATCTTTAGCAGTACAAGAGAATGAAATAGGATGAGGAAAAAACAGTGAGACATCTGTGACATCATTTTTCTTTCAGAAGGCCTCAGATGGGCTCAAGGCGCCAGAGTTCTCACCCCCGCCCCCAGGAGTCCTGCATCCCAGGAGTGCTGGAGCCTGGGGGGGTGGGGGTGGGGGTATAGCCCCTTTCACACTCCCTGGTGAAAGTGTATTTTGACAATACACATTCAATCTGAGGTTTTTTTTTTTTTGGCAATGATGATTTGTTAGAGAGGCAGAAACTGTTTTTGCAGTTGGTTTGTTTTTTATATCTGCTTGTGTGTTTGTTTGTTCATCTGGTGCAAGGGTGTCTGTGCATGTGATGAGTTGTTATACTGTCTTGTCATTGGTTTTACGGTGATGGTGGTGTGTTGACTTGTTGTCTTAAGGTTGAAAAACCCATATGAAACAGATACCATTTTCTTAAATTCCTTCCTACCTAATGTTTGAAAAAAGATCAAGTGAGAAAATGCAGTCACATAGATGTTGAAACAGACTTCATTGGGCTGCGCAGGACACCCTGACCTAACTCTTTTACAGATAAAATAAAATCAAGATGAATTTAAGGTACAGTTTTTAAGGAAGAAAATTCACATGACATGCAAACTGGTGGTTTAGTTGGGAAGTAGGAAAGATCCCTATTTATTTTCTTTTCCTCAATATTTGATAAGTAATTAGAGTTGAGCAAATATTTTGTTAGCAGATGGGTGATATGCACAGAAATATGGATTTACTTACACAAATCCTGATTACCTGGGCACTCATTCCTGTTCTCACATGAAACACAAGGGTCAAAGCAGAACAGCTCTTCTCTCTATTCCTCCTTATAGAATAGCCTCTACCCTTGTAGTTTTCTCTAAAATGTTTCAGCATTAATCTTATTGGCTGCTTTGCTCTCCTGATAAGAATATCTCCAGTTTTAATACAAATCTAGGTTAAAATTCATTTTGGAAGAGCATGAAAATAAAGTCAACCTCACAGAAAATTTAAGAATCTTTTTAAAAATAAGAAAAAAAGAAAGAAAAGGGAGCTACAAAATAATGTTTTAAATATGTTGCAGCTATCCAAATGTAGAGCTAACATTTAGAACTAATAATCAGTAGAGTGATAAACTTTGAAGTTAAGCTTTATTAAGTTAGTCAGACAGTGCTTAATCAGAATAATTAAATAATTTATTCAACAAATAATAAGAATGTCTAATATATGCAAGGCATTGAGGGGCCCAAGTTAAAAGACAAACATAATAAGCAAATATAAAAATTATGTCTTTTATTAATACTGTGTAAACTGATCTTCTATTTAAATATTCATCTATTAAATTATTACAATCTTGTATTTCTCATGCAAACAACAAATACTCCAGAGTGATACATTAAAAGCAGAGAAAAAGCATAGAAAATAATTTACATTTTCTATAATCCAGACTTTAAACTGTCCCTGAGAACCCAGTGTAAGACAATAACTTGCTTGATGTCCAGATAAGTTTATAACACTACTAAGTGCAAATTAAACTAACTATTTCTTATAACTTAGGGACATGGCTACCATTACTTCTTATTCCTAACCAATTTCTATAGGAAGAAAAATTAATAACATTTTAGTCAGTTTTCCAGTATCCAGCCTCTATTACAGCATTTAATATTCAATTCATCTTAAAGAAACTTGTATTATTCCTAGTTGTTCCTCTGCAAGTAAAAAGCATTATAGAACAGTAACTGCAACATGTTTGCAAAAATAAAATAGCTAAAAAATACATCCCAAATATGTTTACAATACTGATTCAATGACAGAAATGACAAAAAAAATGCACTTGAAGTAACAAGGTTCCTCAAGTAATATTATTAAAAGAATAAATGTGTACATTGGAAAGGTCTACAAAGATGGTCAGAAATTTACTTCCAGTTATTTGCTCAAGGTCAGAGCTAAATCTGCATATATTTTTCGTCACTTTGTGTCAAAAGAATGGTAATGTATACAGATATGTCTAAGCTATACATAGTGACATGGGAATATGAAAGCTATTAAATAAAAAAAAAACAGCTCATCGCTACAGCCATAGGATCTTTATACCTGTAAGAGCATCCTCTGGGTCATGAACGAACAAATGACAAAATTGCTCAGAATGAAGTAAACCTATGGAGAGTACTTTCTGTGAAAGCTATTGATTAATTCTCAAAATGCATGGTCAGTACTGGATTTGGTTTGCCTTTGTGGAGCTCCTTTGGACTCTCCTGCCAAGTCTCCCTCGCATTATCACCTTCTTTCTCAGGTAACTGTAAGTTCCAAGGGAACTGCTAACCAGTTGATGTTGAGGTAACATCCTTCTAGAGCTGAAGTCATAGTGTTACACTGGCTGGTTTTTCCGATGAGACTTCACGTTCATAAAATGCACCTTGAAATGCAGTTGTAAAGGAGACCCTACTCTGCCCTCAGTTGCTCACACATCCTAGTTTCAGTTCCCTCTGGGACTTGCAGCAAAACTGAGCACTTTTGCAAATCTAAAAATAATCAGTCCATTAGTATCAAGTTGCTTTCCTGAATATAGCAAGGTGCTCTTTGTGACTGCTTCAGCCCCAGCCACCATCCTAAGATGTATTATGTTCAGAATACAATGAGAACTTCTCTGACTTATTGTTTTCCTTTTAAGACTGAAGCTGTAAAACAAAACTGCATATAAAATTACACACAAAACTTTGTGCAAATTTGTAACATTATTTTACTACATTTATAGGGGATGTGAATGTATATCTTGGCAAAAATAAAACCATGATATAAAACAAACACAATAAGTTGGAATACATTAATTAACACATTTTCTTTCCAATAACAATTATTGCTATTATACATACTTCTCCTGAGACATCCAAAAGAGAAAATATAAATTTTGCAGACTACAAAGGATTGTGAAAATGGGTGCTATTATTTCAATAAAATTGGCTATATCTACAAACAAGAATACTTACAAGAACAAATTTAAAGCATTGTTTTTAAAGAAAAAATTCCATTTAGCCTTCTCTCGGTTATTATTTGAAATTGGATAGAAAATATTTCAGGCAGTCATTATTCTTAAAATAACTGGTTATTTTTCCATGTCTGGAGTTAATACTAAACAAGATTTCAGCAACAACTATAGGAAAAGTTTATTTATTTTTCATAAATTTATAGGTTTTTAGAAAGCGATATGACACTGCAATGATTATAAATCTTATAAACGGTTCAATTAAAAAAAGCATTGTTTTGTCTTTTTCTCAAATATATACTAACAATCTCCTCAAAATAATTTTCTCATTTTGAATCTTTCTTTGAACACCTGGAAAATGAATTAGTACCTATGCAAAGAAATGGAGTCAAATGTTCTCTTTCAAATGTTTTTATAGCCACTCACAGAACAATAAAAGCATTCTACTAAGATTTTTTTCAATGCTAAAAAAATGCATTCAGGGGGTCTGCTTTGGGGGATTGTAAAGGGAGAAACCTGGGGTGCTTTAAGGTTAATGGACAGTGATTAAGGTTAATGGCTGAGTGCTTAAGGTTAAGTGCTATATTTACATAGCTGCCAATTCTCTTAAAAAAAGTCTTCATGTCTATCAATCAGTTCCAGCTAATAGCCAATTAAACAGAAAATGAGGCATAGAGAATGAAGGTAAAGACCCTTCAATCTACATTTACAGGACAGAATTGCCAATTCTCTATCAAGAATTTAGTGAACACCTACTTTGCCATGACGGTGTCGCACACATGGAGGCAGAAGCCATGGCCTGTGTCCACGAAGTTTAGCCTCTAGCAGGGAATGGAACTAGATATGGAAATATGAAAATCTCTGTACAAAGAGCTATAAAGTAAATGACACAGCTAATATATGTTATGACCTTCCCTGGTGGCATAGTGGTAAAAAACCCATCTGCCAATGTAGGAGATGCAGGTTCAATCCCTGGGTTGGGAAGATCCCCAGGAGAAGGAAATGACAACTCACTCCAATATTCTTGATGAAAAATGCCATGGACAGAGGAGCCTGGTGGGCTACAGTCCATGGGACTGCAGAAGAATCAGACGTGAATTATCAACTAAACAACAACAACAACAAAGATACATACTATAAAATCTAAAGTAGGAAGATATACTACTGAGCAGAAGATAAAGAGTACATGAATAATTTATTACTAATATGAATAAGTAAGAAGTTCAATAGATAAAAAATACTCCTTTTGAAACTGATCAGGACCCTGGGGGGCCCTCCTGAGTACAAACGCCTTTCCTTGTCCACTGTTTCTTATTTGTAGGAAAAAGGTTTCCACCCCCTAGACCATCCCTGAGTTTCACCAAAGGACCGATTCAAACAGTTTCTAAGCAAGAAGTAAGGGAAGGCAAAACCAAAGAGAAGCAATCAAGAAACTGCAAAGATGAAAAACAGGATCCTGGTTCCTCCTCAAGGAATATACATAACAATGAGTTTTACTGGGGAAGTGAGGCCCCCACCTCTTCAAACTACACAGGAGACAACTCTACACATGGACATCACCAGATGGTCAATATTGAAAACAGATTGATTATATTCTTTGCAGCCAAAGACAGAGAAGGTCTATACAGGCAGCAAAAATAAGACTGAGGGTTGACTGTGGCTCAGATCATGAACCCCTCATTGCAAAATTCAAACTTAAACTGACGAAAGTAAGGAAAACCACTAGGTCATTCAATATGATCTAAGTCAAATCCCTTATGATTATATAGTGGAAGTGACAAGAAGACGTGGCAAGATACACAGAACTATACAACAAAGATTAATGACCCAGATAACCACGATGGTGTGATCACTCCCCTAGGGCCAGATATCCTGGAGTGCAAATTCAAGTGGTACTTAGGAAGCATCAGGACAAACAAAGCTAGTGGAGGTGATGGAATTCCAGCTGAACGATTTCAAATCCTAAAGGATGTTGTTAAAGTGCTGCACTACATGTGCTAGCAAAATTGGAAAACTCAGCAGTGGCCATAGGACTGGAAAAGGTCAATTTTCATTCCAATGTCAAAGATGAGCAACGCCTAAGAATGCTCCAGCTATTGCACAATTGTACTCATTTCACACGGTAGCAAGGTAATGCTCAAAATTCTTCAAGCTATACTCAAATAGTGTGTGAACTGAGAACTTCCAGATGTTCAAGGTGGATTTGGAAATGGCAGAGGAACCAGAGATCAAATTGCCAACATCCTTTGGATCATAGAAAAAGCAAGAGAGTTCCAGAAAAGCATCTACTTCTGCTTCATTGACTATGCTAAAGACTTTGACTGTGTGGATCACAACAAACTGTGGAAAATTTTTCAAGAGATAGGAGTACCAGACCATCTGACCTGCCTCCTGAGAAATCTGTGTGCAGGTCTAGAAGCAACAGTTAGAACTGGACACGAAGCAATGGACTGGTTCAAAATTAGGAAAGGAGTACATCAAGGCTGTATATTGTCACCCTGCTTATTTAACTTACATGCAGAGTACATCATGCAAATTTTGGGCTGGATGAAGCACAAGCTGGAATCAGGATTGCTGGGAGAAATATCAATAACCTCAGATATACAGATGTTACCACCCTAATGGCAGTAAATAAAGAGGACCAGAAAACCTCTTGATGAAGGTGAAAGAGGAGAGTAAGAAAGCTGGCTTAAACTCAACATTCAAAGAACAAAGATGTTGGCATCTGGTCCCATCATTCACAGCAAATTTTGGGGGAAACAATGGAGATAATGACAGACTTTATTATCTTAGGCTCCAAAATCACTGTGGATGACGACTATAGCCATGGAATTAAAAGACGCTTACTCCTTGGAAGAAAAGCTATGATAAACCTAGACATCATATTAAAAAGCAGAGACACTGTTTTGCTGACAAAAGTCCATATAGTCAAAGTTATGGTTTTTCAGTTGTCATGTATTTATGTGAGAGTTGGAAGAAGGCTGAGCATGGAAGAGTTGATGCTTTTGAACTGTGGTCTCCGAGAAAACCCTTGAAAGTCCCTTGGACAGAAAAAAGTCAAATCAGTCAATCCTAAAGATCAATCCTCAAAAAAAGGACTGATGCTGAAGCTGAAGTTCCAATACTTTGGCCACCTGATGTGAAGAGTTGAGTCAGTAGAAAAGACTCTGATCTGGAAAAACTGAAGGCAGGAGGAGAAGGGGATGACAGAGATGGTTGGATGGCAACACCAACTCTAAGGACAGGAACTTGAGCAAATTCCAGGAGATAATGAAGGACTGGGAAGCCTGGTATGCTGCAGTCCATGGGGTTGCAAAGAATTAGACATGACTAAATGGCTGAATAACAACAAAGGTCCCTACCCAGGTGGGGATGGTAACTTCAGACTCAGCTCATGTTTCCTGAAACATGGCCCTATTACCCTTACCACCAACCAATCAGAAGAATGTCACAGACTCTGCAGCCCTCTGCCCAAATTTTGTATGTTAAAAAATGCTTCCTTGAAAACCATCAGGGATTTTGTGTCTTTTGAGCTCGAGCTACCCAATCCCCTTGCTTGGCCCTACAATAAACCTTGGCTCCTAACTTCAACTTTTGGTTTATTTCACTTCACTGTGCATCAGGCACACAGACTTGTATTTGGCAAAGCTTTGCAGTTCTTTTCACATGGAAACTCTCAAGATTGGTTTAAAGCAAGACAGCAGTAACAACAAAAATGACTAGAGACAGTAACATCAGCACACGAACTTCGATTTCTATATAAACTTACTTAGATGAGGCACCTCTGAAAAGTTTAGGCTAGTGTAAGGCTCTGAAGTATCCGGCAGTTATCCAAGCAAGCTCCATCACTAACCTCTCAAACGACAACATGATTAATTACACAAATGAAGTTCACTAAAACAAGATTAATGTTCATCTCTGCAGTAGCCACTGGCAACATTGAGCAGCCTCACTTTCACTCAATTAGCAACATTCAGTCAGAGTATATTGTATTTCTTTAATTTTTTTTTCACTCCCCCTGTATTTCTGACTGATTTTGGAATATATGCTATGGTTGGAGAATGTGGGGGTTAGGGGCTACGGAGGAACCCTTGGAATGGTAGAGAAGGTGAAAAATAGACTCTTATATAACACATAGTCATTAAAAGTAAATTTGAAGGTTTCTCTTAAAGGTTATTTTCATTCAATAAGTTTCTTCACCCTTGGTTAATTTCAAAATTTTAGAAAGTTTTAGTCACTCTGTTGTGTCCAGCTCTTTGCGACCCCATGGATTATAGTCCGCCAACTTCTCTGTCCACAGAATTCTCCAGGCAAGAATACTGGAGTGGGTAGCCGTTCTCTTCTCCAGGGGATTTTCCCAATCCAGAGATTGAACCTGGGTCTCCTGCATTGCAGGCAGATTCTCTATTGTCTCAGCTACCAGGGAAGCCCCCAAATTTTTAGGGCGTGAACTTAAATCAGACAAAATAAAGGGGAACCAAAAACTGACACTGAATTACAGTAGATCTTGACCTCCTGATAGTGGGAGTGTTGGTCAGGAAACAGCTTCCTGGGCCAGGGCCTGCCTGAGGCAGAAGGTCACTCAGAGGTGGAATGGAAGGGTGCTCAGCCCTTGTCCTGAAATTCAAGAATTTGTGAATTTTTCTGAAGCTAAAAAATTAGAGACCCTTTCTGAATTAGGGTCAAGCTCTTACTAAAATGTAAAAACCTCAGAAAGGGTGAAATTTTATTAATTAAAGGTATCCAAACTGTATTTTCAATCTCCTGTGTCTGTGTAAATTGGCTGGCTGTCATTACTACACCAATGGAATGAGTGCTTTGGTTTAGAAGTTACCAGGAGGAGGAGAACAATGAATAATGACAGCTAGCCAAAGAATAAAGGCTATTTTGGAGTATAGAGATTGTTGAACTGAAAACTGTGTTTGGGCACAAGTTCAGGTTCTGCAGAAACTGGAAATCTGGATTTTGAACATGAGGGTGACTCAATTGTTGAGAAGAGAAACTGTCCTTGAATTAGGAAAGTTGTGAAGGGAATGGAAGTGTCAAAGTTAAAGTTCATAACATTCAAAATTTGCAAAGTTCAGTCCTCTTCTTCATATTTCCTAGTTTTCCATGCTTCTACTTACAGAAAGATTCACTCTGAATGTGGGTTTGACCAATGAAAAGATACTGGGTCAAATGTAAATTGCAGTGATCTGCAGATCTTTGGAATAGTCATTACCACTATCTTCCTTTGTATATGACTCAATTATTAATGGCTTGCTGTGCACAGGTTGGGATCAAATCTAATTAAAAATTAACATTATTTCAAAGGTCTTTTAAGTTAACTTTGAGATGTCTTATTGAAATATGTCCAAAAAATGTGTTAAATATACTATCCATCCAAATTAAGAGAGCTGATATTAAAACTTAATATTTCAGATAAAAAAAATGCAATGAATAGAAAAAATATGTAACAGAAATTTTGTACACATCTGAGAAATTTTCTAAAGATTCATAGTTTTGATTTCAAAAAGGAATATGAAATAATTATAATACATTTTCATATTTCTTTAACAAATAGCATCCTTAATATGGTTTCATGTTTTTTTTCTTATTATACATAATTTAAGATAAATTAAGTTCACTATTTTCAGCTAATTACATTGTACCACCTCCATTTGATTATGATGTCTATGGCTTGACAGAATAAAAAATTATCTTTAATAGAAAAAAGCCAAATTATCATCTATTTAAAGTCTAAGAAATGCATTTGAATTCCTTAATTCATGATAAGCACTTAACAGAAGCTAGCAAAATTAACTAAATCAATGCCCTCATTTTTTAACATTCAAGTAACTTGAGGATATTTAATTACTCAAGAGTTTATTAATTCAGTCAAGATTGACTAAGTCATTTAAAATGTATCATAAAAATAAATTTTAAAAATCAACATATATCTTTGTAAGAGTAATTTTTTAACAAAGTTTATTGTTAAATTATGTTTTATGTACTACTATTGATTAATGTTAAATATCATAAACAAAGTAATATATATGAACATTTTTTAAAATTAGGCATAAAAGAAACTATATACATCATCTATTTCAAACTTTTTATTTTATAGTTGAAAATATTGAGGTAGTATAATTAAATGACATGACCATGGTCATACTGATAATTTTAAACTTCTGGCAAGTAAAACCTATGAACTTTTGGTAAATTCTCTATACATTATAAGACAATGTACACACATTTTATAATAACTGTATAGCTAATATCAGTTCCTAAACAGTAAACTAATAGAGTCAACCTGAATTGCATATAGTCTCTTAGCATTCATTTACTTAAGTATCACTATTTAAAATTCTTAGTACTTTTAAAATCCAGTAATTAGCAGTGACAAGCACAGTAATAAAAGTACTCAAGATGCGCTAAAACTGCCCATCCCATAGTCCTTTCAGACAAAAATAGCTGGAGTTAATTCTTAAATGCTAATGATTATGTTGTAGGAACTCAAAAGATATCATCTGCTCCTTCCACTGCTTCCTTCCCGCCACTTCACATCCTTCCCCAAAGGCATGCTTACCTCCTGTGTGGCCACAGCTGATGTACCACGATGGGCCCTGTTAGCCTCTTCCCATGTCAAAAGTGTTTCTCCAGAACTATCATGGTATACTGAGCTTTGGAAGCAATTCTATGCCTATCTTATATAAAGCCTTGCTTATATTAAGCAGCTATATAATTGACTCTGAGTTTTACTCCATTAAAGTGTAGTCTTTACCTTTCTAATTTAGTCAAATATAAAAGACACAAAAATTCCTCAGAAATTTTAATTAATGAATCTAGACCTTTTTCAACCCTTCAAAATTGGTTGGTGTGTATGTGTGTATTGTTTTTAAAGTTTATAGAGAAGGCAGAAATGCTTAAAATGTTTTAGAAACAAAACCAAAACAACAAATGACAGCAGGTCTCCGCATTAACTGAAACTATAAAGTGAGGTATGCTTTTGTAGACAGAATGGACATATGCAACACTACTCCTTAAACGGGGGACTTCCCAGGTGGCAAAGTGATAAAGAATCCACCTGCCAATGCAGGGAGATACAAGAGACTCAGGTTCTATCCCTTTTTGGGAAGATACCTTAGAGTGGGAAATGTCAAACAGCTCCAGTATTCTCACCTGGAAAATTCCATGAACAGAGGAGTCTGGTGCGTTACAATTCATGGGGTCACAAAGAGTTGGATATAACTGTGCAACTGAGCACACATACGATCCTTAAGTTAATCTCAAACTTCATGTTATCTACCTGTGGATAAAGGACTAACAACATGCTTTTCCCTTTTTCATGAAAATTTGATCTTTTATGAACTGTTTAGCTCTATTTTTCTGATAAAAATTAGAATCACTAAAAAAATTTACCCATGGTAAAAATGAGCCTTGACTACTTCACTGAATCGGGACTGGGATTTTAGCACACACCCACATATTCACTTTCACACACAAACTACATACATACACAGAGCAAGTTATTTACCACATTATTATAACACAAATTAATGAATATATTTAAATATATGATTTAGAGATGGTTTGACATAGAATATATATTATTTTTCACATGATAAAACCATCTATAGCATTTTCATTCTTATAAAAGGACCATAGTAAAATGCCATCCCAAAAGAAATGATGTTACTTGATATCACATTCATTTCTTATATTTTCTTTAATCAGAATATAATGGTGATACTGATGCTTCTGTCAGGATGACTCTTACCATATGTACATAAGGTATGAGCTATCCTTAAGGCTCATAATATGTTGAAATAGTTTGGTCTCTAATTTCTAGTTCATTGGATTGGAAATGTAAAAAAAAAGTTTCTGTTTCAACCTACACTTTTTGTGAGCATCTTGGCATGTTTGTACATCTTTATTGCTTTCAGTGTTATACTAATCACTTAAAAACATTTTTATTAGTGTTATGTTATTCATAAAAATGAGAAAATAAAACACACAGCTCATTTGTAGAATGGAAATTAGAAATCTATTTTTGCCTATCAACATGAAGATTAAATGTAATAATGTAAACCATAGGACATAGCCACTGAATTAATGTTTCTTCTCTATATTCACCCACATATACTTTTATACACTAAAAAAAAAAGGGAAATGTTTGCACACAAGCTAATCTTACTCAAATATTCATTTTATATAAATTAAATATGTGGTCACCTTTGTTGTGGTAATATATACATCTAATATTGAAGTGAAAAAAAATTTAAGTTATTGCCCTATCTTGTGGACTAGCTGGGAGCAGATGACAATATACGTCAATGTTTTATGTAAATTTTAAGACACCTTCACTATGTGTCAAACCAATGTTGACTGTGACTAAATGGCTAAATTAAACTTAATTCAAGGATTCATTCATCTTCAAATGGTAAATGCTTTTTTTCAATTATCTACTTTCTCTCATTACTTAAATTATTCAAAATTGGACAGGGAAGAGACCCATTAAGAAATGACCACAATCAAATATGGATTCTTCATTAAATTTACAATTTGGGAAAAGGTTTGAGAAGTGCTTGTTGTTTGGTCCAGGAAATAATTATTTATTTAAATTCATTGTTAAGTGTAACTCAGATTCAGATACAAGTTTTCTGATTAAACATCACTGAAATATATTTTAATCTAAGGGAGAAGATGAATATTAAGCTTCCTGTGATATAAAAATTACATCAAACATATAGTCCTGCACTACATGCAAAATCCTTTTAAAAGCCTGCTAGTCTTGTGTGAAGCCTCATATATAGGACTTGCGCCTTTTCATGTTTTTGTCATATGATAAAATTTCAAAATTCTTCCTGGAAACTTTACAAAGAACTTTGCAAAATTCTTCCACATGTAAATCACCGAAATGTCACATCATGCACGTTCTCCACATTTGGAAAATGAGTTACAAATGGTCAAAAACAGTATCTCAACCCCAGTGTTCTTACTTCACATTCAGTGACCCACTTGTGCAGAATTTTAGATTCATAATTGAATCAAGTGTAATTAAAAAGCTAAAATGTATACATACAATTAGTAGCATAGGTTTAATCTAGGGAGAATAAACTCTTGAATGACTGAAAATACTATTTATTGGGAAAATGACTATCTAGCATGTAAAATTTAAGCATATCAGCACATGTGGCCAGAAACAGAGTCAAAAACCTTAAACTTCTAATGGTAATATCAATAGAAAACTAATCATCTCTTTCTGCTATTCATCCAAATTTCAATGTACAATATCAAGGAATAAAACAAAATGAAGTTGTCTGCTAATTAGATGTCTCTGAATTCTTGAGTTAGTCACACCTGCAACTTTTACTTTAAACATAAGTCTATCAGGAAGCCTAAACATAGAGCTTTACCATACTTTAAATATTTTAACATTACATACTTTAAACATAGAACTATGATAAATGGTACTTTATAACAAAATGAAAAATTCATGTCCTGCTCAAAACAGGTTTCAAGGGGCCTAAAATGAAGAGAATATTTATTGCTAAGCAGGAATAGATACCAAGAACTCTTAGATATTGGCTTCAGAAATAGAAACAAGGTGGCCAGGAGTCTGGTAGGTGTAGGAAAACTGGGAATGAGAACACTTCATACAAAAGGAAGGACCATAAGTTGAGTTGTGTTTGATTGCTGTCTTGGGATTCAGGATGTATGAAGCTGGGGAAGTGAGTTGAGATAGCCAACCACCACCTAAAGGAAATCAATCCTGAACATTCATTGGAGGGACTGATTCTGAGACTGAAGTTCCAAAACTTTGGCCACCTGATGCGAAGAGCCAACTCACTGGAAAAGACCCTGATGCTGGGAAAGACTGAAGGAAGGAGGAGAAGGGGATGAAAGAGGATGAGATGGTTTGACAGCATCACCAGCTCAATGGACTTGAGTTTGAGCAAACTCCAGGAGATGGTGAAGGACAGGGAAGCCTAGCATGCTGCAGTCCATAGGGTCACAAAGTATTGGACATGACTGAGTAACTGAACAACAACCAGCCATCAGATATAGGTGGAACTGTCCACCAGCACAAAGTATTACCTACAGTATTTCTAATATTTCCCAGAACATGAACCAATAATACTTAGCATCAGAATTAATTGTGAACTGGTGCCCTGGAGAAAGGTTTGGAATGGGTCAAGTAAAGAGCTGGGGTCGGGGTAGGAAGGCTCTCCCACTCAAGATGGGTCTACAAATAAACAAAAGCAGCTTCTGGTTAATTCAAAAAGGATTTATGAGGATCAGATTAACTTCAAGGAGCTAGTCTGTTGATTTCTTTGAGTAATGATAGTGACAGAAGAAGTCTTTGACTACTGTTTTTTAAATAATCATTAATCCTCAAGGTATTTAGAACTTTTAGATCTTGTCACCATAGATTAATTTTTCTAAGATCTTAAGACCTGAAAAAAATGACTTGTTTTTCTTTTTCTTTTGTATAATAGTCTATGGTTTTATATGTGCCAGTCATATTTAAGAATCTTTTTCAAATACCTTTCATCAAAACCAAGAGGATATGTGAGAATTATAGTAATGTTATCTACCTACTTTTTCAGAAAAAAATGGGCAGAGGTTGCTAACATTTTAAAGGCATTTCCTCATGTCCATTTCATTTGCCTTGCCTAAATCGACTTGTGTTTATAAAAGTAACTAATGTCTTGGCTTAAAAATTTAATAATATGGACTTGAAAAAATCTTTTTAAACTGAATATTCTGTTTTTATCAGGGAGTGAATACATAAGCCTGTAACGATACAAGTTTTGTTATGAAATAGAGCACTTTTTATCAAAAATATTTTGGTTTTGATCTCTCTACAAAGAAATATTCTCAATCATATTGATGAATGTCTGTCTTAGGGAGAAAGTGTTTTCAGCTGATAGAGAAACCACAAATGCAGGTCCTTGGAAAATCTGTATATAAAGTGAAAATTTTCAGATATGTGCTTTCCAGGCTGTGCTCTCATGACAAAAAAGATATATACATTTACATATACATATATATATACACATATATACATATATATATATATCTCCACAGATAAGGAGAAATCCAACTAACAGTCTATCTTTAAAAAGAAAAATAAATATCCGGGTGGTCCTATTGAATAACTAAGGCCTAAAATCCCTGAGGGTAAGTAACTGAGAGCTGGTATTTTTCAGTGCCTTGGAGGTGGGAATGTGTTTTGGTTACTCTTTTTGGGAGGCCCCTGAGATTAGAGTCACCTCTGAAAGTCAACAGTGGCTTGGTTGGAAATACTCTCAGGAAACAAACTCTTCTCAGAGACTCAGTATTAATAGGAATGGAAATTTAGCAACTGAGTAAGAGTGAATGGATCAGTTCTTCCCCAAATGTCTAGGGTGTAAATGCAACTCCTTCTTTATCTATAGTAAAAAACTATGACAAGTAGTAGCATCTATAAGTGCTGAATGATTGACGTAACTTGAAGTGAGGTCATGCTTATTGGCGTTTAACTTTTTAAATTTTGTTTGATTGGATGTTATTTCCATTTATAAATCCCTTTCATTGAGCACTCTTTTTAAAGTGATCAGAGATGAAGTTAGCTGTACTGATAATGAAGTCACTTGTTAGAGAAGTCAAGTCCAGTGGTTGGAGGAGATATTTGTCCTTGGAGGAAGTTAATTTGAGCCCAAGTTCCACTACCGACTAGCTGTGTGACACTGGCCAAGTCCTTCAACCACTCTATTTTCTATTTATAAACATGAATAGAAACAGTACCTACTGTGGTAGGCTGTAAGAACTAAACAAATATTGTGCACAAAATGCTCAGAACAGTGTCTGGTTCCTTGAGGAATTCCCAACTAATGTTATTCATTCATACCCTGTCTGGAAGTAGGTGGCCTCTAATTCAGAGCGAAAAATAGAATCCTGAACAGAATAGTATCTGGAAGATAGAGCTGTGGTCATTGATAAGACAGGAGGACATCTAGGATGTACTGTGTCCATTATAAAGTCAACTACACTGTTTCCTCCTTGGAAATTGGATTATACTTTTTCCTACAATTTCTGTCTTGATATGTTATATAGTTCCTTTAATGCAAGTGAAAATGGAATTACTAAATCCTGTAATTGCTGATTTAAGGTTAAAAAAATAAGTTATTTAAAAGAGAATATCCTTGAGAATAAGTTGATACATTCCTGTGATGCTAAAAAATTTCCTCCAAGCATATGGAATTTTCACATCTAATATATATCTCTATATACTTACATTATTTGTATTACTTAATTGCTCATTACAATCTTACTTGAAAACATGCACAGATAAAGTCACAGGGACACAAAACACATAGTTAAATGAAAATAAATGGTCCTTATTTAAGGACCATCTAATTTGTGAATTCACAAATTTTAACATGGTATTTATTAGCAAAACACAGTTCCATTTAAAAGCATTTTTTTTTTTAAGTTGGACTTAACTATAATGCTTTCTAGCACAAATTTTAATTGGAATAGTTATAACTAAACTAAGCCACCATTATAAGTTTTAGATGACTGAATTACTTCTCTGAGAATATCACTAGGTGTATACTGTCTTCAATTCCATTTAGCTATATTCTTCAATAAATTTCACCATTGGTGACATAAAATTATCAGCAGAAGTGACCCATTTATATTCACTTTCTAATATATAGTTAGCATTGAAACATAATAAATCTTAGGTAAAAATATCAAACTCTTCCTCTGTCACTCCATCTTCACCCCCAGAGTACCCCTTAAAGTTGATTAAATTAACTGAAATTGAAGCAAGGTTATATATTCTAACTATCTAATGAATAATATTCTCATTCATCATCCTATGCCCTCAATGTTTGGTTTGACTGACTTTTTCAGTTAATTATTATTTTTATATGAACTAAAGATACTAACCAATGTGTTTCTATCATATAATATCAACCATGAAGTTTTTAAAAAGTGTGGTATAGTTCCACTTGATTTTTATTACACTTTGAAAGGCAAATGAAGTAAATCAAGAAGAAACAAATCTGAATGCAGTGCTGAAGTGAGGTCCAGCCTTTCAAACTGGCTTCCTATTAATCACACAGCTGACCTTTCATTAAGGGGCACTTGTTGGAGTCATTGACACGGTTACAGCATTTACATGTGTGAACTGTACTCTGTGGTATTCATGTTCTGGCGAAGGCACAGTGAAATTAGATTCTCTCCCTGTAGGGGGTAGACATTGACCGCTATTCAATGCCAACAATCGTCGGTTAAAGTATTTCATGAAGAATGACTTTTAAACTGCATTTACTCCGCCATCAGTAATGTCAAATGCAATTCTTAAAGAAATATATTTAACTAGTGGTAATTAATTAAACCTCTCATAGCAGCAACTTTATCCAAGCTAAATCATTTCTGAAAATACACAAAGGAGTCATCAGGATTCTACCGTCATGGCTTTTAAACCATCAATTTTATGATGTCCATCTATAATAGTTAGAAAACAAAAACAAAACATCGGCCAGTGGGGAATTATTTAAACAATGCAACCATGTTTTATCTAGTTCCACTTGTCTATGTACCTTATACATGTGAAATGTCTTTTGGGATGACAATGCATTTCAGACTAATTTTTTAAATAAAAAATGCCTAAATTAAGAAAAAAAAAGATAAAACCTCAAAAGACTACAAACAGATACGACCTGCTGACAGTTTTTATTGTATCCTCTTTTAACATGATCATCTTTGTGCAATATTGGATGGACTGAATTTGGGAAGCATAACTGGAATCTTTGTCAGGGCACATGTTCCCTGTGTTTATTTGCTACGTGGAACATCATACATTTGAACAGCAAACACATTCTTTCACACTGGTTGACATTCCACCTGAAAAGGTCCACCACACTTAGCTTGTTAACACAATTCAGGATATATGGTATAGTAGTAAAAAGACTCCCCATAGCCAAGTAAAACTTGGAGTAGGGGACTCAAGGAACAGGGCTGTACTTAGATCAAGTCTGAATTTCAAGTTCAAACATAGTTTAATGGTGAATCTAAAGTTGTAAATGCAAAGTAAACGCAATGTGAAGGCTGCTTGAAACCAAGCATGAAAGACGAAAAAGTCAAAGTTGAGATTTCCCACATCTGGTTTTAATATCTTTTCTTATACTATTAGACAAGTGACCTTTTGTTTTGTTTTAAAAATTCATTATCATTGTCATGGCTGCTACAACTTAATATTGTTTTTAGAATTTTTAAGGTCACTTCTTTGGTAAGGGACCGAGCTATAGAATGGATTTAAGAAAAATTGCAAGCATATTTCTCCCATTAATGTCTGATTAGTGATGTAACAGAATAGCTATGTGTAAAAGTTGAAATCCATTTTCAAGAAGAGTTTGTGCCTTCTTAAATAATTATTTTCCTATTCTCAGAACTATGACAAAACAGTTGCCCGTCATCATTTGACAGCAATAAAGGACATTTCATCCAGAAAGAGAAGATAGTATGCTAGGCTACAGGATTGAATTAGCAATATGATTAGCACCACATTTCAGATCCAAGACCTTCTGAATGAGGAAGTTACTTGCGGAGCCTAAGCTTCAGTGACAGTGCCAAGGCACTGTTGCAAAATGAAACCGGAGGAAATCCACATGGTTATCAACACAGGTTTTTTTTTTTTTTTTGCTAGTTCACTTTTGCACAATCTTCAGAGGATTCCCTGAGAGTAAACATCCTTAATTAATTCCCAAATAAAAGAAGGAAAGATAAATTTTCCACTTACTGCATTTGCTGTCCTTTGTCCACACGCTGAAATGAAAGGGTGGTTCTGCCGGTCTTCACCTAGCTCCAGGTTGCCCTCCGGATTAGGCATAAACGTGAGCGGCAAGAAGCATGTTGACTTTGTAACCATTCAAGGAGCAGCCCATCGCGCTGCTGCCTGAGAGCCGGTCAGGACAAAGTGCTAAACTTCAGCCTGAGAGCACAGAATCTGTTACCCCTGAGGCTCTACCATTTCACCTACACCTGGGCGGATCTATCAAGCTTCATCTCTATTAGAGCTATTTGACTCTGTGGTTTAAGAGGCAGAAGGAGGAAAAAAAAAGAGGCTTGCCGTTGTCACACTTGTTTCCTATTAAAGAGCCTTACGGTGGATTGAGTAATTGTGTACGAAGGTAGGCTGGCTGGCAGATGTGTGCAGCCCCAGCGGAGCACTAGATTCAAGGCAGATGGGTTGTACCAGGGCGCAAACAACATTGGAAGAGAGAGAGGCGTGATTAAAACAGCAGGCCTCTGTTTTATAGTGCTGGAAGTGGGGTAGCCTTAAAGCTCCTGGGAACTGGAGATCCCCAAATGGCATTGCTCTGTAGCATGGAAAACAATAAATCCAATAAAAAAGAAAGATGTTCGAGCAACGAAAGTTATAGAGATATTTATAATGTTCACTTTAACTATTAATGAAGGATTAAATGAAGCACCCCTCCCCCACACACTCTAACTGAACTTAATTAAAACTACTCAATCATGGGTCATAGTGGGTTACTGATAATGTTAATGTGATGGATTTGAAACAGATCTCTCATTCTGCTGTATAAGCCGTGGTTATCTTTTAAAATCTGAATTAAATTGCTTTAAGGAGATTTACACTGTCAGACAGATTGACATTCTGCAATTGGGCATTTTTTAAAGATATAACTGAAGCCAATTGTTAGGAAAATATCCTCTTGCAGGTGTGTCTCATACCACATATTATCTCAAGCAATTTAACCCATGGAAACTTTAGAGCTGTCTATGTCACCTCTCTCTGAGCATCAAAAGTGTGTAAGTAATGAAACTGAGTGTCTGTATGTATGTGTGAGGGTTTTGATATCTTAAAGACATTGCAAGCATACATGAATATACTACAGATAAAAAAATATACTACCGATAAAGAAACACCTACAGAAATAGTGCATAGGAGAGCAATTCATATTATTTAAAAACAAACAAACAAACTGGACTTCAATAAGCCAGATTAAAGTTTACCTGTGACTACCTGAAGTTTCTTTCATAAAGTTCAGCCAAAAATTAAGATTTTCAGATTTCAGAATTTTTCATTGGAAAAACAAAATTTTATATTTTCATGGTTTCACATAAAATGCTATGAATACTTTCACAGTGATTTTTTTTTCCTATCTTGACTAAAAATGAGATATACTGGAAATGTCCCAAGAAACAATGTTCTTAAGAGTTTCCAGTCCAACTTATCCAACAAAGTTTGAGTTTGATTTGGAGAAGCATACAGACTTTATTTCCAGCTTTTTTAAAATTTAAACAACCCATCACATATGCCTATTCTCAAGAGAGTCCTTTATACCAAATGTTATCTAATTTATGAACAAATGATCCAATGCTTGCTGTTTTCTTTTTTTTTTAAGAAGGTGAGAAACCAGAATTTTCCTATCACCAAACTGTCATTGCTTATCCCCCCCACTTCCACTGGGTTTGTCACCATCCCTTCTACACACAATCCTCACTGCAGTTACCTCTCTGATAGTTATTATGGTTACATTATCTGTGAACTTGTTATTAATAAGGTTGTTATATTAATTATATAAGATTAATAATAAATTCCAAAAGTGATCTTCTATTTCCAACTAGGTAACAAAATATTTTGTTAAAAATTGTGTACAAATTTTCTTATCTGATATATTCAACTATTTAAAATATTTGAACTGAACTGTCATTGAAACCAGTTCATGACATTTTAAATTATCTGATTCAAAATTTAATTCTGTTTTTAAACATGTGTCTCAGCCAGGTCAAATAAATCCCAAATGGTAAATAATTTGAGTTTCAAGCTATTTATTTCTGAGTTTAAGTTAATAATAATTATAAACCCTTGTACTGATCCCTAGCAGCTAGTCAGAATTTCTGTAAAACTATATCAATGTTTAAATGTAAATACACTTTATATGAATATTTTTTAAAATATTTCATATACTTTTGTTTTCTACCCCATGATTTCAATATTGGGCCTTGTTAACCTAAGAAGATAAAACACAAGGAGCTCATTAAATTATACAGTTTAGGTGGGTGCAATTATATGTAAGGTAAAGATGGGACAGAAAGTTTTATGTTTTTGCTAATAAATCAGCTCTAGGAGATGAGAAAGGTGGCTTTCTCTCTCTCTCTCTCTCTTTTTTATTTTTGTTGATTCATCAACAATATCATCTATTAGGCAGGAAAAGAAATGTATTTCTCAAACTGTAAGTATTCTATTACTGACTTTATAATTTTATTAAAATGGTATAGAAAAAGTATCACTAGACTAGGACACAAAATTAGAGCAGAGGAAATATTTCTATGAGCAGATTTGAACAAATATACAGAGACTTGTAACCTGCGTGTGTAATCAAGAACTTAACAAATAATTAGGGGGAATTCCTTTTATGAGATGAGGCATGGGACACAATTTCCAACACTGTTCATCTTCTTCGTCTTAGATCTTAAAATATCTTCCTTAAAAGATGCTTCTGATCAAGGTCAAAAACATTCTCACCAAAAATTTTATTTTCATAAAAATGCTGGTGATTTACTGCTGCTGCTGCTAAGTCACTTTAGTCATGTCCAACTCTGCGACCCTATGGACTGCAGCCAGTCAGGCTCCTCTGTCCATGGGATTCTCCAGGCAAAAATATGGGAGTGGGTTGCCATGTCCTCCTCCAGGGGATCTTCCCAATCCAGGGATGGAACCCAGGTCTCCTGTGTTGCAGGCAGATTCTTTACTGCTGAGCCACCAGGGAAGCCGTGCTGGGTGATTTAGGGGAGGGTAAAAATTACTACCTAGAGCATTTTCTTGATTTGTTCTCTATCTTCTGGATTACTTTAGAATGTTAACTAGTTGACCCCATCAGCCTGGTATATAGTACATCCTTCAAAGGACAGAAGAGTTTTCTTGGGGAATATAAATAGTCTGTTGTGTTAAAAAAGGTACAGGAGTCATCAAAAAGGCTCCAGATTGGCTATAAATCCCCCTAAGGAGGTGAAATCAAGGAAAGTTATTTTGGAAAAAAATACACATATGGGTAATGGCAAAGTTAGTCTAAGTTTGGAAGTAAGGAACAGAGGGGTGGGGAAATTCACATTAAAGGAAAGAGATCTAAAATTGTAGTTCTACTAACCCTATAAATTTACTTAGGCTAATACTAGAAAATGTGCAAGTTTATTGCAAAATATTTTTGAGTCGATTAATCCAAACACTAAAAATCTAGAATAAAAATGATTAGGTCTATCATTCTTCAAGATTTGTCAGGCAGTTTTTATTTCAGCTAAACAAATAATAGATACTTCTTACAAGCTATCACTGATGTAGACTTCATAGAGAAGCAAAGCAAGACCCAACAACTGACCTCAAGATATTTTACAAACTACTTGAGTTGAAAATATATATACACAATAAATTAAATGAGGGTTTATGATCAAAAAGGATGATAAAGACAATAAATTTAATGAAAGGTCAGAAAAATGAGAGATCAGTGTAGGCTGCATGAATTCTGAGGTAGGCAAGGATACTGTGTGGTTTAGAAATGATGACAAAAACAGTCAAATAGAGGGTTTGAATTGGGGAGTCAAGGAGAATGTCTGGGAGGGGTAAGATTGTGTAGAACAAAGAAACATTGTTGGAAGTTTTCTGGTAAGCGCCTGGCATGATAAATATGTTTTGGAAAGATTAATTGGAAGGGATTAGAAAGAGGCAAGGCAGCCTTGGAGTCTGCTGCAATAACTCAGGCACTGACCTATATTTCTCACGGGATCATCACTTTTCCCTCTGAGTAGGACTATCCCTGCAGACTGAAATACTCTAGTCCTCCTTACATTCCACTCCCATTTCTATTCCTATGTTCATGCCATGTGCTTGTGGTTCAGTGGAAACTGCTGAATTTTAAAAGCTTTTCAATGTAAATAACTATTCCATTACTTAATAGCAAATTAACTGCCCCAAAAATCATTTTTAAAAAATGGGTTTCCAATCCCTGTTTGTAAAATTTAAGTGTGATGAGATCACTAATTAGAGCTTAATAGAAGGGATGAATATAAGCTTAAGGTAGATAATCAATGCCTTTCTCTGTATCTTCAATTTCTGATCTATTAACTCAGTTTACTACAATGTCATAAATATTTTATCAAACTTCAGTTCAGTTCAGTCGCTCAGTCGTGTTTGACTCTTTGCAACCCAATGGACTGCAGCACATTAGGCTTTCCTGTCCATCACCATCTCCCAGAACTTGCTCAAACTCATGTTCTTTGAGTTGGTGATGCCATCCAACCATCTCATCTTCTGTCCTCCACTTCTTCTCATGCCTTCAATCTTTCCCAGCATCATGGTCTTTTCCAATGAGTTGGTTATTTGCATCAGTGGCCAAAGTACTGGAGCTTCAGCTTCAGCATCAGTCCTTTCAATGAATATTCAGGACTGATTTCCTTTAGGATTGACGGGTTTGATCTCCTTGAAGTCCAAGGGACTCTCAAGAGTCTTCTCCAACACCACAGTTCAAAAGCATCAATTATTCAGTGCTTAGCTTTCTTTATGGTCCAACTCTCATATCCATACATGACTACTGGAAAAACTATAACCTTGACTAGATGGACTTTTGTTGGCAAAGTAATGCCTCTGCTTTTTAATAGGCTATCTAGGTTGGTCATAGATATTCTTTCAAGGAGCAAGGATCTTTTAATTTCATGGCTGCAGTCAACATCTGCAGTGATTTTGGCACTCAAGAAAATAAAGTATGTCACTATATCCATTGTTTCCCAGTCTATTTTCCATTAAGTGATTGGAAATGATGCCATGATCTAATTTTTTGAATGTAGAGTTTTTGCCAGTTCTTCACTCTCTTCTTTCACTTTCATCAAGAGGCTCTTTAGTTCCCATTCATTTTCTGCCATAAAGATGGTGTCATCTGCATATCTGTTGCTATTGATATTTCTCCCAGCAATCTTAATTCCAGCTTATGCTTCATCCAGCTGGGAATTTTGTATAATGTACTCTGCATATAAGTTAAATAAGCAAGGTGATGTGACAATATGCAGCTTTGACTTACTCCTTTTCTAATTTGGAACCAGTCCATTGTTCCATGTCCGCTTCTAACTGTTGCTTCTTGACCTGCATACAGGTTTCTCAGGAGACAGGGAAGGCCGCCTGGTATTCCCATCTCTTTAAGAATTGTCCACAGTTTGTTGTGATCCACACAGTCAACAGCTTTGGCATAATCAATGAAGCAAATGTAGATGTTTTTTCTGGAATTCTCTTGCTTTTTCTATGATCCAACAGCTGTTGGCAATTTGATCTCTGGTTCCTCTGCTTTTTCTAAATTCAACTTGAACATCTGGAAGTTTTTGGTTCATGTACCATTGACGCCTACCTTGGAATTTTGAGCATTACTTTGCTAGAGTGAGATGAGTGCAATTGTGTGGTAGTTTGAACATTCTTTGGCACTGCCTTTCTTTGGGATTGGCATGAAAACTGACCTTTTCCAGTTCTGTGGCCACTGCTGAGTTTTCCAAATTTGCTGGAATATTCACTGTAGTACTTTCACAGCATCATCTTTTAGGATTTGAATTAGCTCAGCTGGAATTCCATCACTTCCACCAGCTCTGTTCATAGTGATGCTTCCTAAGTCCCACTTGATTTTGCACTACAGGAAGTCTGGCTCTAGGTGAGTGCTCATGCCATTCTGGTTATCTGGGTCATTAAGATCTTTTTGTATAGTTTTTTTTTTTTTTTTTAATATATAGTCTTGCCACCTCTTCTTAATATTTTCTGCTTCTGTTATGTCCATACCATTTCTGTCCTTAATTATGCCCATCTTTGCATGAAGTGTTCCCTTGGTATCTCTAATTTTCTTGAGATCTCTAGGCTTTCACATTTTTTGTTTTCATCTCTTTCCTTGTGTTGATCACTTAGGAGGGCTTACTTGTCTCTATGAAATTGTGACAATGTCACAAATATTTTATCAAACTGTATTTCTCAAAGTATTTCTCAGAAACACACACACACACACACACACACACACACACACACAAACCCTATTTTTTAGGACCAGTAAATGTACTTGGTAGTGATAATAGTGTTAAGTACTAAAAAGAACAAAAAACAGTAGACTTCAAAAGAAATTTCAAAGCTAGAAGCAATGAAACTTCTTAACTGAAGGAAGATATTTAGTGAAAATTAACTCTACAAGTAACAGAAAATCATAGTGGGTTTAACTAAATCAATATTTATTCAGTATTTCTTCTTTGCACAAAAATAAGAGAAATCCAGAAATAGCATTCCAAGTTATATGGCATCATTTTTCAAGCAATTAGACAACCAACAATCTTTCTTTTTTGCTCTGTTATTCTTGGCTAATAGATGTCATTTTCAAAGTCCCAAAGTAGCTGCTGGAATTCTGGTCATTGTTTTTTGTGGTGACCTGAAGGAAGGTTGGAAGGGGAAAAAAAGGGCCCATAGCAGTTTCCCCAATACCGTTTATTGAAAGGACTCTATCCTTTCCCCACTGAATGATCTTGACACTCTTCTTGAAACTTATTTGATGATATATGTGAGGATTTATTTCTGTGCTCACCATTGGTCTATGTCCATTTTTAAACCAGTATACACTTGTTTTGACTATTGTAACTGTGTAAAAGATTTTAAAAGTAGGAAATGTGAGACCACGAACACTGTTCTTTTGAACAATTGTTTTGGTTATCTAAAGTCCCTTGAAATTCACAAGAATTTATTGATTGATGTTTCTATTCATGCAAAAAAACATCATTGGAATCTTGACAGAGACTACTTGAGATCTGTCAATTGCTTTGAGAATTCAGTTCATTCAGTTCAGTCACTCAGCCATGTCCTACTACTCTTTGTGGCCCCATGGACTGCAGCATGCCAGGCCTCCCTGTCCATCACCAACTCCCAGAGTTTACTCAAACTCATGTCCATTGAGTTTGTGATGCCATCCAACCATCTCATGCTCTGTTGTCCCCTTCTCCTCCTGCCTTCAATCTTTCCCAGCATCAGGGTCTTTGAAAATGAGTCAGCTCTTTGCATCAGGTGGCCAAAGTATTGAAGTTTCAGCTTCAGCATCAATCCTTCCAATGCATATTCAGGACTGATTTTCTTTAGGATGGACTGGTTTGATCTCCTCAAAGTCCAAGGGACTCTCCGGAGTCTTCTCCAACACCACAGTTCAAAAGCATCAATTCTTTGGTGCTCAGCTTTCTTTATAGTCCAACTCTCACATCCATACATGACTAAAGGAAAAACCATAGCCTAGACTAGACAGACCTTTGTTGGCAAAGCAATGTCTCTGCTTTTTAATATGCTGTCTAGGTTGGTCATAACTTTCCTTTCAAGCCAGCAATCGTCTTTTAATTTCATGGCTTCAGTCACCATCTGCAGTGGTTTTGGAGTCCAAGAAAGTAAAATCTGTCACTGTTTCCCTATCTATTTGCCATGAAGTGATGGGACCAGATGCCATGATCCTGGTTTTCTGAATGTTGAATTTTAAGCCAACATTTTCATTCTCCTCTTTCATTTTGATCAAGAAGTTCTTTAGGTCTTCTTTGCTTTCTGCCATAAGGGTGGTGTCATCTGCATATCTGAGGTTATTGATATTTCTCCCAGCAATCTTGATTCCAGCTTGTGCTTCATCCAGTACAGCATTTCTCATGATGTACTCTGCATATAAGTTAAATAAGCAGGGTGACAATATACAGTCTTGATGTATTCCTTTTCCTATTTGGAACCAGTTGGTAATTCCCTGTCTTGTTCTAACTGTTGCTTTTTCACCTGCATACAGTTTTCTCATTCTCAACCAAGAATGATTGCTAAATCTCTACCTCATGCCTTATACATATTAGAAAATTATTGTTAACTGTATTCCCATACTTTAAGAATATTTCCTTAAGCTTATATAAAAAACTGTTTTTCTATCAAGATGTAAAGCTCATTGCATGACTTGTAAAAGTTTACTACAGCACATTTTGATTATGCATATTTAGACACTGCTTTTTAAAGGGGACTGAAGGAATCTGAAAAACACTAAAGCAAATGCTGAAAGTATTTTAGACAGGAAGTATCAGAGGAGTGAAAGCTGGTTTTCATTGTTCAAATAATCATTGTACAATACTTTAACATTTCACAGTGACATGTTACATGTGTCATTATATTTATGTGATGGAAAAGTACAAGGCAGTACAACCTATTTAGTAAATCCAGATTTTCATAGAGCAATAATAAAGAACTAAATCTTTATTATAATATATATATTCTTATCCAATTATAAACTTTTTCTAATAACTTTGTAGGAAATGCATCCAAGTTTTCTCCAATCTTTATTTTGTTCATAAAAAGTGAGTTGTCAATATCTTAGATTACCCATAAATATGAGCCTTTTTCTCTATCTTATTTTTCAGTGTCTTTTGCAGAAAGTCTTTCTTGATAAATCAAGTTCTTACAATGTTTAGCACTTTTAAACACTGAATATTTAGTATGTGCTATTTTAGCATCAATGTCCATGTAAATTTTATCTTGTACTCTTTTGTTGCTTAGGAAATGAAAGTAACTTTTTCCACCAAAGTGGTTCTTTAAATTTAGAAGTCATTATGCATAATTTTACATATCCTTCTACTTTCCCTTATTAGTGAATCTCAAAATGACCATTACATTGTCAAAGTGCAGTGTTTAATGGGTACTATGTAAACAACATTTCTGTAAGTTTCCCTTGTTCTCTATCCTCTCTCAGCTCCCCAAATACGTTTCTAATATAAGAACATGGAGTTAGAAATGTAGACCTTTATATACTTATACTGTCAAATAATTCTCCATCACATCTTTTTTACTGAGAATCTACTATATGCAATCTATTAAGGACAGTGTGGTGAACGTAAGTTGAAACATTAGTAATGTTTAACATTAGTAAACACTTAAAGTTAGTAGCATTTAAAATTAACATTACTAATTTTATTCATAAAAATTAAATTGCACTTAAATTATTAGTATTTTTTAAAAAATTTCCTTTTTCATCTTGAGTTTCTGAATTTTTAAACACATAAATATTTTTAAGTGTCTCTTTTTTCTTTTCAGTGCTGTTGATTACCAGTGATGGTAATAGTAATCTTTCTTTTTTACTTTTAGCTGGTAAAGCACACTTATAATTTTACATGTGTTCAAGGCTGTTTTCAGTTTAATGAGTTATCCCAAAGGATCCAAAGAGGTTATTAAGAACTCATAGACAAACGTACAATTCAAAGATCAAGAGATGATTATAATACTATAGAGAATGTATACAGCAAGTTACAGGTGCTAACAAGATTGTTCTTCATGGGAATACTTGAAGTGAATTGAGACTATTACTTTGGTAAAGATAAACAGGCTTGTGAGATAATGCATAATAAAAGCACATTCTAAGTTCTGACAAATATTATAAAATAATGTTGGTGATTATGGAAGCACTGCATTGGTAATCATGCTTGCTTATCTGGATACTAAGCATGAAGTGAGTTTTAAATACTGCGAAGTAAAAATCAACAAGGAAAAGGATCTGAATGCCACTTTAGGAAGTTTATCTTAGTTTGAGTGGCAATTGGAAAACACTTATGGTTCCTTAGACTGGGATCATGAAACAATATAATATTTGGCAAGATACTTCTCTATGAGAGCATTACAAGAATTTAGAGGTAGATTATCATTAGTTAATTTTTTTCTAGGAAGTTAGCTAGAGGTGGTGATGGCTTGACCTGAGGCTATAACAACGGAACAAAGGAAAATTTCAAGAAGTGTATGATTAACATGATGAACAAGACTTGGTAATTATTCAAATACAGGAGACAGAGGATACAGATACAAAAACGACTTGAAAATATATGAGCCTGTTCTTGAGATAACAAGAGTGACCAGTCTAATTACAGTGTTTATGAAAGGCCACACTGCAGAGTTGCACAAAAAATATAATTCTGCGTAGACAAAAGAGATTCAATTTCTAAACAGTCATCCATATTTCCACATTATTTTAGGGAAGCAGAAGGTAAAATACTTTTCCTAAACACTGTTTTTTTCTGCTCTGTTACTTTGAGCAAGCAATAGTCAGTGGACTGAATGGCTGTCTATACCCAGAGAGAGATTACTGATGAGTAAGTGTCAGCCTGGGGAAACATGAAGAGGTCACCTTGGGTTCCAGAACTGCTTTAAGTGTTTCTTCAATGACCTGGAAAATGAAATAGTGAAAAGGCTCATCAAATTTGTAGATGAGTTCAATCTTCTGAAGAGAATAAAGACAGGGCTGCTCATGAAAGACGGATTTGGTGCTCGAAATGAACTTAGCAAATTAGAAAAGCAGTGAGAAATGAACTGAATGAAGTTCAGATGGGTCAAATTCAAGGTAGTGCAATGCAAGACAGAGAGCTAACTTAAAAGGATTCACAACGGTGATATATTTATAAAAATGAGAGAAAAGGTGATTTGAATTAATACTGAAAACACTCTCTATAGTAACCCTTTAGCAAAAGGAGTGGGGAATGATACCTGTATGCCAGCAGGACACAGGAGAAACAAACTCACATCTCTTGAATCTAGGGGTCCAAAATAGTTGCACAAAACTTTTCTATTTAGCACTTCATCAATAGTTAGTATTATACTAGATAGAATAGAAAAGGCCAGGTAACAATAGATATCAGAGAACCTACTGTGTACTGGGTGGGTCTGTTTGTTTCCCTAAAAGTGAAAAAGTCACTACTCCAGGGTAATAAATACACTCCAATGGAATGACACAGTTAAAAATATTATAAGCATATAGTGACACAAAGATTTCAGATAGTAAGAAATGCTATGAAGAAAATAAAACACACTGATATGATAGTATGACTTGGAGGGAATGGAGTCATGGAAGGAGTCAGTGAGTGTGTGGCATTTGATCTAAATGTAACAAAGATAGTCTTGAAAATATCAGAAGAGAATTTCAATCTGAGGAAAGAGCAAATGCCAAGTCTCAGAGTTGGAATAAGACTGGCAGGATGTAGAGTCAGAAAATGGCTGGAGTGGTCTGAGTGCCTCATGGACGCTGTGACATTTACTGTGAAAAGCGAGTAAGGAAGGAGCAGAGCTGGGAAAAAATGTTATGAGCGAGCTCTGTTTACTTCAAGTGTGAGTTGCTTCTCAGGCATCTGAACCAGGATTTCCAGTATGGAGTTGAATACATTAGACTGTGGCTTAGAGTTTAGTAAGAGGGTAGGAAAGAGAGATTTGGGAGGGAATCATAGAAAATCACTGTGCTTGGATATAGTGGAAAATTTGAAAAGTAGATAGAGTATATAATGATGCATGGCCTTGCCAGCCACATTAAATGGGCTGTATTGCTGCAAATATATTATAAAGCAATTGCAGGATACTGTCCCCTGTCCCCCTCCTACCCCCCAGCCCCAACACTCAGGGCCTGAGTCATTTTATTCTACTTTCTAATGCAAAGTTCCTTACACACACACACACACACACACACACACACACACACACACATGATTTTTAAGCAAGGGAAAGTGCCAAAATTCAAATTTCAGCTGAGCCTTATTATTTGTGGACCCTCATTGTTCATGGTTCCGTCTTTTCTACTCACTAAAATCTATGTGTAACTCCCAAGTCAATGTTGTGGGCCTTTCCTGTTCATTTGCAGATGAGCACAAAACTGAAAATTTCAGCCTCCAGAGGTGCACTTGTTCTGCTGTTGAAGATGATGGTTTGTCTACTTATTTCAGATCTTGTGCTGTAAATAAGTGTGCCCTTCTTGTGGTCCATTCAGTGCCACACTTTCCACATTTTCAAGCTTTGTGTTGCTGATTTTGCTGTTTAAAACGGACCCCAAGCATAGTGCTAAAGTGCTGGCTAGTGTTTCCGAGCTCCAAAAGGTTGAGATGTGCCTTAAGGGGAAAATATATGTGTTAGATAAGCTCTGTTCATCATGAGTAATAATGTCGACTGTGAGTTCAATGTTAATGACTCCACAATTCATATTATATAACATGTCTTTAAGAGAAATACACCAAAGACAAGATTATTTATTGTTCATGTGATGACAATTTTGTGACCAGAAGTTCATAGGAACCTAAGCCTGTATTTCCCCTAGGAACAGTGGTTCAGTATTCATTAATTCAATATTTGCAATGACTTTACAGAAAATAACTATCATGAATAACAAGAACTGACTGTAGGTCTGAGAAAAGGCTAAGCTGAATTATATTATGAGACAGTTGCATTTATTATAAGGAAGCTTTTCCTGTAGTTGTATAAAACATTGACAGAACTTCTCTGACAAAAGGAAAAAGGTAATTCCTTTTTAAAATTACATATATATATATATATATATATATATATATATATATATATATATAACAATTCAACTGGAAATTGAGGAATTTTAGCCCTCAGATTATATATAGCAGTTATTTTATTTTATTTGTCATTAGATAAATGTAAAGTGAAGTTTCAGTTGCCTTTTTCTACCTGCCCTTGAAACCAATGGATACAATTATGTGCATATCTGAGAGTAAAGCTAAATGCTTAGCAGTGTGCGACTGATACTCCTTGCTTCACTAAGTGTTGGCTGCTGCTGCTACTCTTGCTGCTGCAGGTCCAAATGCCCTGGGTGAAAACATCCTATTTAAACCCTGAGACGATACTCTCAAGGGACTAAGGAGACAACACTAAAACATATTAAACAGGATACATTCCCTAAATGTAAGTGTGACCAGAACTGTCTCTGATTCTGTTTGTTGCTCCAGACAGAGTCCTCGTCTGTTGGTCACCCCAGGTGGCTCAATAAATAATATGCTCATGCTGCCCAGAGAATATTTTGTGAATATAGGATATGGATTTAGCGGTGAAGCAGTCACCACTTAGCCTTGGGAGCAGAGTTAGGTGAAAGGCCAGGAACTGGGCAATGTTCCAGGCTAGTGTGTTCTAAGCAGGAACCAAGTAGTTGGTTGAAATAAGGATCAAAGAGATGTTGGAACTAAAAGTCAGGGAGAGCTAGAAACTGTTAAAGCTTATAGATTAGGGTATTTGTAGTGATGGAAAATAACACCTCCATTTATTGTGGCTCTGTGGGGAAAAAGGAGATAATGAGAAGACTGTGTGAAGACAGGTTTAGAGAAAGTTAGCAACTCACAAAATGTTTAAAAAAGTACATTTTTTAAAAATGTAAAAATAAAAAGGAAAGACCATGGAGATACAATGGAAACAGAAGAGAACTCAGTGAATGTAAGCATCTAATGTTGGTTTCATTCTTTATCTCCATTTCCTGCTGCCCCTTACTTTTCCTTCATGACCTTCATTATTTCAGGAACCTAGTTTTCAGAACTTAAGCTTAGAATTATCTGTCCGATTGCCCTTTCTGGAACTGAGGTTTTCTTCTGATTCCAAAACCAAATGCTTTTAATCAATGTAGTATTCTGTTACCATTTTTATATACATTACTCTAAAAAAATGAATCAATAATTGAATTATAAATTGTCACAAAACACATTCAAATTCAAGCAACTCCTTTTGAATTTTCATTTTACCTGGTAAGATTTACATTGCATGTAGCACTTTAGCACTGTGTTTACCAATATTATTCAAAGAGCACTGTTACTCTACTACAAATTCCATTATTTATATAATGATGGAATATGGGAAAGAAAAGCAATCTTTCCTCATCTTTCAAGAATGATGGGATAAGTTTCAAAAAACAATGGTGAATTTTGTTTATGGCAGCATGAAGTTCTCCAGGGACTTGAATCTCTTTAGTACATCTTAGAATCAGCAAAGGTAGAATAGAATCACATTTCCAGGAGGTTGCCTAATATTGTAAAAGGCTCTAGCTAAATCTCAAGTGAACTGCAATAACATTTTACTGCCCTGTTGCTATAGCTTTCCACATGTAAGTGTATACAAGCTGTTTGAAAGTTGAAGTGAACTTCAACTACATCATCGCTGTATCTGTCCCATTAAAAGAAAAAAAAATAATATATATTTCCAGTGAGTCTCAAAATCATAACCTAGATTTTAGTTCTTTTATTTTAAAAGGAAATTTATTGCAAGTGGTGATACATTAATCTGAGAGAATTTTAAAATTTAATTTAAAATATCAAACCTTATCTATCTAAAATAAGCAAAATATCAGTTAAGCTGTTGTTAAGTGAAAAGTTGGAGAGGAATGCCAGGAATCCTAGGGAATAATCAGAATCTGGAAACTCACAAAAATTATATAGCTTATCTAGAATATTCATGTGTTTCTACATTTAATATATATGCTTCTAAAAAAAAATAGTCAACAAGAATGGGGAAAAACACTTTCTAGAAACATTAAAGCTTTCTTATTTAGAGTTTCAAAAACACTACCACAAATATAAGTTGACCTTCCACTAAAACCTCAGCCTGTGTGAAGCATTCTGTCTCATGACCAGTGACATGGTGCAGTTTTTAGCACCCTTCCTTTCCCTTCAGGCTTCCCTTGTGGCTCAGCTGGTAAAGAATCCGCCTGCAATGTGGCAGACCTGGATTCGATCCCTGGGTTGGGAAGATCCCCTGGAGAAGGCAAAGGCTACTCACTCCAGTATTCTGTCTTGGAGAATACCATGGACTCTATAGTCCATGGGGTCTCAAACAGTCAGACACAACTGAGCGATTTGTGCTTCACTTCCCCTCACTTAGATGATGTTAGGCAGTAGTCAGACACAAGTTTTGGCGGAATAATGTTCAGTGTTAAAGGACTATTTTCAAAGTCTTTTCTGTTTCCTGCTGAAGAATATATTAGAAACTGTAAATAAAACCCAGGTTATATAAATTCCTTTCTAGCAGACATCATTTTCTCCTTACAGCACACTGAATCTTGATAACACAACAGCTAATCAATTCTGGCAATTCAGTCATCAGATGTATTAATAAGTAAACTAATCCAGATGTTTTTCATTAAATGATGATACATCCAAATAGCTAATTGTACTGTAAATTAAATTTATATTTTCTGTGAACATACTTCCAAATGTATTTAAAGTTTATGAGGTGGTCATTTAGAATTTGGGAGTTTATCTATTTTCCCTATCAAAAAATAAAACAAATGAAATATGAAGTGGAAATTCACCTAGAAGCACATTGCTTCAAGAAATTCCTTGAGACGTAGCTATAGCCTTGAGGAGCCTTTCCCTGTTGCCTATAGAGTTTCTCCCAGTTAAATAGTGCCTCAGTGCTATGGGCACACCAGCATTTTTATGGTTTCTGATATCCAGGATCTGGTATCTGCTTGTGTCACAGTTCTATTTATTTCTCTGCTATGTCTTGCAACTTAGGAAGAAATTCTGTTTTATGAAAAATACTTGTCCTTTTATGAAAAATACTTGTCCTACCATTGGGAGCCCCAGAGAAAGAAGCAAGAGGTTGAAATGGATGTGGTATATTATTTATGGTGGTATCCCACAAGCAAGATTTTGTATGACTACATATGGTGCAAGTATTGTTTTAATTCAACCCTTGGGACATCGATCCAATAATGTTGCCAAAATATACTTCTCAAAGTTCAGTGATAATAGAGTCTGAGGATAAGTTTTTAACTTATAGGTGGCATACTTTTTCTTCATATTTTACACACATGCCAATTTAAATATATGTCATAGAATTTGTGACTATTTTATGATTAAGTCTTAACTCTGATAAGTAACTATTTACTTTTTAGCATTAGTATTAAATTATGTTTTTATTAGGTTGGGATATTTTTCCTTTGTTTACAGTGCATCCAGATATACATGACATCTATTCTTCTATTTAGGTGTTTAAACTTTTTCAAGCATAGGTACACAATTTTTTTTGGTAAGTTGAATGCTTCTTATTCTCGGTGAAATATGAAATGTTCAAACATATTGCAATCTCCCATCAGAACTATTGCTTTCTCTGGATCTGTTTCAGGGGGTTTTGGCCCAAGCTTAGAGAGGTGTCCGCTGATTTTACAAGCCAAGCCTGACATATGTTTTTTTGCAGATCTCTACAATGGAATAAAGACATTTTTAAAATATTTAGGTCAAAGTAATGCTCAGGGAAAGAGCAAGTGTTTTCACTAAATCTTCATTTCACTTGAGGCTGGAGGGTCTATACCATGGTTTTATTTTGTGTTTTTCTCGATCAGAGTGTTACATATTACCATAAGTGAATCACATATTTGCCTTTCTCTTTTTATCTTGAATGACTGTAAACAGAAGAGTGGCCTAGGTCAATGTACTTCCCATTAAAAGCCAAACAGTGTACGCACTTTTTGTTTTTGTTTTCTTTCTCTTTCACAGCCCTCTACTCAAAAGGAAGTGGCAGGAAAACAATGAAAAATGACTTTTGGGCATGTAAATAATCATTTCCCAGACTTGTCACTTCTTATTAAAAACCTAAAGAAACTAGACACAGAAATTTTTCTTGTAACTCACATAGCTTTTCAGTTTAAATCTACTAGTACCAGTATCTTTAAAATTCAAATAATGTGGATGCAATTTGATTACAAGCTTACCAGAATTCATTCACTCAACTATTCACATGGATAAAATAATATGGTATTTAAACAGAGCCATGTCTGCAGACTGAATAATGGAAAATTTAATAGTCTTTGTCTCACTAATGATTATAGCCTAAAATAGGTTACCTAGGCACTCTCCACCAGTGTCAGCAATTCATTTCTGAAAATCAGAAGTTCTGTGTGAAAATGATTCCTGAAAGCCCATTCCAAACTGTTTTAGTGGGAGAAATTATATCACTCATCAATCTCAAAACTTCAACCAATTTTCTAAAATGACTGTAGAATATAAATGACAAACTACCATGATAGGGTATAATATGTTTTGAAACATTAGTTTCTTTTTTTTTTTTCTTCATTTATTTTTATTAGTTGGAGGTTAATTACTTTATAATATTGTAGTGGTTTTTGTCATATATTGACATGAATCAGCTATGGATTTACATGTATTCCCCATCCCAATGTCCTCTCCCACCTCCCTCTCCACCCGATTCCTCTTAGTTTCTTATCAACAAAAGAATGTTATGGCTTGTTTAAAAATAAGAACTAAGTGTACGTAGTATGCTGTACTGCTTGCAAGCAACCTAAAACAAACATTCATTTATGATACAACATGTCAAATACAATGTAATGAGCATATTTTAGAAAAAATGCAGACAATGAAGTACAACTATTGATTAAAAGATACTACATGATAGTTCTGGCTATCTCTTTGGCCTAAAAAGTGGCTTAAAACCATACTATCTTTTACAATCCCAGTAGTTAGTTGATTGTGCTCAGCTGAGCATTATAGCTTAGGGTTTCCCATGTGATTGCAGTTAGATGGCAGCTTCATTGTAGTTATTGAAAGATTCCAAGATTGTTCATGCGCATAGCTGGTGGTTGATCTGGCTATTGGCCAGGAGCTGAATGGAACTGTCTCCTGGAGCACTTACACCTGGTCTCTCCATGGACTTCTCACAACATACTGGCTAACTTCAGATAGGAAACTGTAAGAACAAACACTGCAGGAGGTTCTGGAAGAATCTGTAATTTAGCCCTGAGAAACCTCAAAGCGTTATTTCTCTTGTATTCTCTTAGTTATACGTGAATCACCAAAGCCAGCTCAAAATAAAGGAGAGGGGGAGTAGATGTTTCCTCTTGGTATCAGGGGCAGTATTCACACGCAGGAAGTGAAGTCACTGACTCTGACCATATTTGAACATTATCTATCATGAAATTTGGCAAACTACAAGCTCCCAGATAATATCAACCATGCCACCTGAGTTGGACAGCATTAGGTAATTGTAACAGGGATTATACCTACTATCTAAACATATTTATAATCAGACAAAAGTCTTCTGTCTTATGCATAAATTTCCAGAAATAAACTTGCTAGCTGAGGTGGGGCCTTGAAACTTGGGGAAAAGTTCAGAAATAAGGTGGGAAAGGATGGCAGCAGAAATTGTGACTTGATGTGAAAGACAATGAGTTGGGTGAAAGAGGGATATTTGAGGTAAACAATTTTAGGTAAACTATTAGACTCGGAAGATCTAACTGAGATTTTTCCATTATTTTCATGTTTTTGTTAGCTTTATTGAACAAGGTTTAAAATATTTAAGGGATTTAAGAAAGTTTTTTAATTTTAAAATTAATACAAAATGGAGCTTTGCTTACACTCCCATTTTTGTTTTTGTTTTATTGTTCTCTAATAATGGTATTACATCATCTTTGAATGGTATTATGAGACATCTGACCATTTTCAAAGAAAGGCTATCCTGGTACAATCAAAGATGATGCTTTTTGTCACGTAATCCATACTTCTTTAAATTGATTTCCAGTGTTTTCATTTACTGTTCTTCCAAGATTTTACCATTGTGGTCTTCTTCTGACTACTATTCCCATTTTTCTGGATGAAATCTAAAAGCTCTTATCATTTTCTTTGATCACCTCCAAGTTAGTTATGGTTGCAAATGCAACAATTTCCCCATTGGCATCAACCACATTTTCAAAGCTTTTTAAATTGGCCACAAATGAAGGAATTCAGTTGGTCCTTGTAAACGTTCATCATTTGTTGAAAACTCTCTGCTATGACTCCTCAGCGAACTCTAATACTTTCTTTTTATTGTAAAAGGTTTTTTTTCCAAAGGTCTTTTGGTGAACTTTCTTAGTCGGCATCCATACCCTACTTAGACTACATATTGCACAAGAAAATGAATATAATAGGTCATAAGGGATGTAATACTCATCTATTCCATGGGATGAAAAAGTGGGCTGTGAAAGGAAGAAAGCCGCTTGAATGTTTTGACCATGTTACAACACTGCATGAATATCCAGGAACATTGTTGCTATTGTGAAAAGCCTTCTTTGTGAGATTTTTTGTGTGTATATTCTCCTTAGTGTGCACCAGTTAGCATTGAATACAAGTCACAAAAACCTTCTCATCAACAAACATTGATGTTGATGTTCTAGACAGCTGGTGTTGTTCTTCTGAGCATTTCTTGAGGGAAGAGATTCTTACAGAATGATCACTAGAAAGGGTTTGAACTTAACCCCCAGCCATTAAGTCACTCTCACCTAGAGGCTTTGTGATCAGATATTTTCTTCTCTTGCTGTAAGATAAATGCTGAGAAAGGCATACACTCCAAAACAAAGTGTTGTTTTTTTTGAACACAGAATAATTACTCAGTGGTATAGAGCCTTCTTCATCAATAATTTTTCTTTTATTATAAATGAAACAGGAATATGGCATCCACCTCACTGTTAAGGGCAGCTGCTTTCTCAACCATTTTAAAAATAAGGAGTATGGCTTGAAAAGGTAGCAAAATTAAGGACTTACTCCTTAAATAGTCTATCCTAGACCACCTTTAGCTTTTCAAATACATTATTCACTTCTTGATCAACATAGTACAGAATCAGGTCTTGATCACTGGGGCTTAACATTCACTTTTTTAGGTTTACCCAAATCTTTTCTAACATAAAATGGTGTATTTCTGTCCCAGTACACATTTTACTCCCCAAATGCTTTATGACCTTTTGCTTATTTTTTTTTCACTCCTTGTTATTAGAGTACATAAGGTGGTAACTGAAATAATAACCGTGTACTTGAAGTCTTTGGTGGCTCTACATTGTCAAACAATATTATATCCATTTTCCTTCTATTGTAGGCACTCTTCTCACATACTTTACTTAGTCCCCCACACTTTTCTTCAAAGCTCTCTCAAACTTTTGAAGACAATTTATAACATGAGCCAAAAACATGGGCTAAGTAAAAGTAGGCGTTAATAAAACTAGTTCAGGATATCTGTACAAGGAGAGAAAATAATGACACTAAGTGTAATTCCATGACCCTTCTAGTGGTGGCAACATTTGGTGGTCACATCCCCTGCATCTGCACTCAGAATACTTTTTAAAACATCTACCTGTGATTTTGCTAATCTACAGTTATATTTGGAATGTAACATGAAACTTCCCCTCCCTATAATTTTGTAAAATGTTTACATTTGAAGATAGATACAATTTTTTCCTCAACAAGTATCAGTAGAGAGCTACATCAAAGATATATTTATGTTTTAAGGAATTTTGATATTAGAAACTAGGTAGTGTTCTACCAAGGCAGTTTACTGAAGACAGGATTTATAGTATATGACCATATAGAGTTTTAATTAAAAAAGTGTTTATGAAAAATTAATTCAGATAAGTTACAAACCATATATAAGTCTTTATTCACTTATTAAAATAAATAGCACTTGCTACACTCACCAAAATGATCTTAATATGAGAGATGTAGTTTGGTTATAGACAGAATGAACAGCATATGCTGAAATATACCTAATTGTGTTAGTGATATCTGAAACTGAAAGTCAAGAAAATCGGAGTAATCTCATGTTTTTATCAATCAAGTATTTTAATAAAAGCTGTGGCAAATACCACTATCTTTCCACCAAATTGCATTTTTCCCTTCCATGGTAACAGATAGCATAGGGCTCAACTACCATCCCCAATCTCCTTGAAGGTGAATTGGCCTAATTACTAAGTTCCTTTAGTAGCACAAAGTCTGGGCTTATAAAAGTGTATATGTGGATAGCGTGTAATGGTACCTCATTGTGGTTTTGATTTGCATTTCTCTAATAATGAGTGATGTTGAGCATCTTTTCATGTGTTTGTTAGCCATCTGTATGTCTTCTTTGGAGAAATGTCTGTTTAGTTCTTTGGCCCATTTTTTGATTGGGTCATTTATTTTCCTGGAATTGAGCTTCAGGAGTTGCTTGTATATTTTTGAGATTAATCCTTTGTCTGTTTCTTCATTTGCTATTATTTTCTCCCAATCTGAGGGCTGTCTTTTCACCTTACTTATAGTTTCCTTTGTAGTGCAAAAGCTTTTAAGTTTCATTAGGTCCCATTTGTTTAGTTTTGCTTTTATTTCCAATATTCTGGGAGGTGGGTCATAGAGGATCTTGCTGTGATTTATGTCGGAGAGTGTTTTGCCTATGTTCTCCTCTAGGAGTTTTATAGTTTCTGGTCTTACATTTAGATCTTTAATCCATTTTGAATTTATTTTTGTGTATGGTGTTAGAAAGTGTCCTGCTATCCAAAAGTCTACAAGCAATAAATGCTGGAGAGGGTGTGGAGAAAAGGGAACCCTCTTACACTGTTGGTGGGAATGCAAACTAGTACAGCCGCTATGGAAAACAGTGTGGAGATTTCTTAAAAAACTGGAAATAGAACTGCCATATGACCCAGCAATCCCACTTCTGGGCATACACACTGAGGAAACCAGATCTGAAAGAGACACATGCACCCCAATGTTCATCGCAGCACTGTTTATAATAGCCAGGACATGGAAGCAACCTAGATGCCCATCAGCAGATGAATGGATAAGGAAGCTGTGGTACATATACACCATGGAATATTACTCAGCCATTAAAAAGAATTCATTTGAACCAGTCCTAATGAGATGGAGGAAACTGGAGCCCATTATACAGAGTGAAGTAAGCCAGAAAGATAAAGAACATTACAGCATACTGACACATATATATGGAATTTAGAAAGATGGTAACGATAACCCTATATGCAAAACAGAAAAAGAGACACAGAAGTACAGAACAGACTTTTGAACTCTGTGGGAGAAGGTGAGGGTGGGATGTTTCGAAAGAACAGCATGTATACTCTCTATGGTGAAACAGATCACCAGCCCAGGTGGGATGCATGAGACAAGTGCTCGGGCCTGGTGCACTGGGAAGACCCAGAGGAATCGGGTGGAGAGGGAGGTGGGAGGGGGGATCAGGATGGGGAATACGTGTAACTCTATGGCTGATTCATATCAATATATGACAAAACCCACTGAAATGTTGTGAAGTAATTAGCCTCCAACTAATAAAAAAAAAAAAAAGAAGAAGAAAAGAAAAAAAATAAGTGTATATGTGTCTCCTTCACCCTGACTTACCCTTTCTGCTGACTGGAGGTGGCAGGTGAAATGGTCTTAGGAAAAGGCAGATCCTGAGGGTTGTTGCATCACATGAAAGAGAGCTGCCTTCCAACCAGGAATGTCAACTTTACATCATTATGTGAACAGGAAATAAACTGCTTCATTGTTATGGCAGTTTAGCCTACCCTAACTATTATAAAAGCAAGTTAATATATTGACATTTTTGTGTAGAAATTTCAGCTTGTAAATGTTTGACTTTTCCATTGAGAAAGTCAGAATTAAATTCAGTCATGTAAAAAATCAGAAATGCAGAATTTTCAACTTGTGTCTAACCTCCAAATATGCTAATTGTTTTTATAATTTTGTTTGTATTTCTTCCCTGAGAATCTTTAACATATGGTATGATTGCTAAATTTTGTCATTACTTTTTATTTTACTTTATACTTGGCTTGTGTGAAGTTCTTCCTTACACAGAAACTATAAAACTATAAAAACAAGGGCATATCATATATGTTGTATATTGGTCCATTCACCTGACATCTTCTAGACATATTATAAGTTCATAACAGATGTCTGTTAGGTGGAATTGAGAACCTGTCTTTTCTACCATGATGCCTTCACAGTGTAATTATTGCTCTTTGCCCATAAATTGATAATATATGAAAAAAAATCACATTCATTTCAGGCATCAAAGTGTATAATTTTCATGTTTTTCCTTTTTTACCTTGGAAATGAAGAGACTATTAATTTTTAAAAGAACTCATCATGACACTAATTTATCTTGGAGTCACTTTGAGATATTTAAGTTTTTTTTTCTTTTTTTGTTTGGTAGTTAAAGTTACCAAGTGTGATTTCCAATCATCATCACATATTATGTTATTTTAAATTACTTTATAATGGTTCATCATCATAAAATTGAAACAAAATTAATTGTGAAGACTATTATATCAGTACAATAAATTACCAAATTCTTATTTTCTCAACACAATACTTTAAGTTACCTTCAGAATATCAGTTACAAATAAATAGAAACCAAGTAATTTCTATTTGGGCAACAGTTTTCATTCTAAACTTAAATATACTATAGACAAACACAGACTTTCAGTGCATATATGATATATAATGAAAATATATTTGTAAATAACCCTGCCTAACAACATCATTTAAAATAATATTTCATGAACCATAGAGGGTGCAGTGAAAAAAAAATCAACAATGTTCTTAGTTTCCTTTTTATTATATATTTTAAAATGTACTTTTTCATAGGTATCAGTAATTATTACCCAGCCAGAACAGGAACAGCTTGCTGTTAATTTTTATGTGGCTAAACCACTCATTGAATAAGCACATTTTGAAAAATAAACTGAAAAATGTGTGTTTGTCCCCAAAGTAGTACTTTCATTAGTGGTTTACATCTTTTTCTGTTTTTTACTTGTTTTAAGGCTACAATTAGCAACATGCTTGTTGCTAATCAAACACTGCCTAGAGTACTGTATGGCTATAAATAAATAAATAATAGTTCTTCCGAGTTCTTTGCCTATGTCTTCATGCACTTCATTTAAGTTACTAATGATATGAATGGCTTATAAGAGCATAATAATTTAGAGCAAACTTGCATTTTGCTGAGTCATTTTAATGTAGCTTTTGGCATTTTTTATTCCAATGGCAGAACATGTACAGTGATGTCTTAAAAACTTATCAACAAAATTAAAAAAGTGAAGAAATAAACAAGAAAGAACTAGACAGCTTGCCAAACATTTAGATGTCAAGAATTCTTTCCAGCAATCAATCTCCCTCCTTTGCTAGAAAAAAAAGTATCCAGAAAGACTGACATGAGTTTTTTTTTTAAGACTTTTCAACACCTGAAGTTATGCTAGCAATTCTTGCTAAAGTTAATGGAAAATCTGTTGGTTTCCCTAGGACAATCTTATTCTGTCCTTGGATCTGTCTCTATGACAATTAAGGCCAATAAGGCTACAAAGATGGATGAACTGCATTTTCTTTTGTGTTGTTTGTGTGGAATTTGAGATGATAATTCCTCATTTACATGTAGAGGATGCAAAGCAATGCCTATATTACCAAAGAACTAGGAGCTATGGGATTCTTGTCATTTATCTTACTTACATAGCATCCATGTCCTATTTCCCTCTCTAAGTCATGAATAATATTGTGGAATTTAAGTAATATGCCATGTATATGGTCTCAGTGCTATTTATGTTCTGTTACTATTCAGTTTCTATGGCCATAGGAAAACTTCATAGTAGAATAGTTGGCTTTGGCATCACTGTCCAATGTTTAAGACACTCACTGCACAGAATCTTTCTTATTCATAGAGAAGGAGTATTCACCAATTAAGGGTGTATACATTGCCCTTATGTTTACTCCAGCACAACTTGCTGGTATGATTTCTGTGTGTGTGAGTGGGGAAGATAACATTTCCACCTTAATTTATTTGCTCAAAAATTATTTTAACATACAATGGGAGCAAACGAAAAATGTTGATGCCATGTTAATCTCTCCCCCCCCTTTTTTTTCCCTACAAAATAGTTTACTGTAATGGACAGGGAAATGGCAACCCACTCCAGTACTCTTGCCTGGGAAGTCTCACGGATGGAGGAGTCTGGTAGGCTGCAGTCCCTGGGGTCACGACGAGTCGGACACGACTGAGCGATTTCACTTTCACTTTTCACTTTCATGCATTGGAGAAGGAAAGGGCAGCCCACTCCAGTGTTCTTGCCTGGAGAATCCCAGGGACGGGGGAGCCTGGTGGGCTGCCATCTATGGGGTCACACAGAGTCGGGCAGGACTGAAGCGACTCAGCAGCAGCAGCAGCGGCAGCAGTTTACTGTTAAAACTGGTCAGGATTCCTTTGCACCACTTTTGAGGTATTGCCTTATATTAGAACTGTTAAGTTCCCAGGAATTAATCATAAATGCTATGTTTTAACCCTGTTAAAGAAGCATCACAATTTTTTGAAGGATCTACAATTAGGGTAGACTTTACAGACTTTGTGGAGATTAAGATGTGGAAATTCACTCTGAGTGATAAAGTCCTCGAGATGACTTTCATACAGATGGCTATAAAAAGACAGCAGGTGACTTCTCCTCAAAGGATTGTATGTCTTCCATATTTAATGTATTTCAATTCCACAAATTTATTTTACTATCATCTAAATGAAAGCTTATGATCTTGCCTGAGAAAAATTGAGAAGGGAAATCTAGACAGAAAGATATACTAAATATCTTTATTATATAAAAAGTAATTGTAGACTTAATTCAAAATGAGCAGCTATTATTTTTTTTAAATTTATCATTTGCAGATTTTAAATGGTCTTCTAATCTTTTCCAACATTTATGAACATCGCCCACCAAATTGAGTCAAACTGTTTATACACAAGTAACTTGGTAAACCAGTTATAAAGGACATTGACAAAATATATATTTCCCTTTGACCTCACTATATTCACACTTAAGAATGAATACAAAGGAATTGAGTGAAGTAAGCACTGTAGATTCAAAGTAATATCTATAAAGATTCTATCATGTTACTATTTATGATAGGAAAAATCTGCCAACAGCCTAACTGTGGAATGCTGCTGCTGCTGCTGCTGCTAAGTCGCTTCAGCCATGTCCAACTCTGTGCGACACCGTCCCTGGGATTATCCAGTCAAGGATATGGGAGTGGGTTGCCTTTTCCTTCTCCAATGCATGAAAGTGAAAAGTGAAAGTGTAGTCACTCAGTGGTGTCTGACTCCTAGCGACCCCCTGGACGACAGCCTACCAGGCTCCTCCATCCATGGGATTTTCCAGGCAAGAATACTGGAGTGGAGTGCCATTGCCTTCTCCGAACTGTGGAATAATGGATAAATAATTAAGAAAGCATTAATTGATCCCAACAAGGATGTTGTACATATTTCTTTATATAGAAAGGCATTCTCATAATTTGTTGTTGTTATTCAGTCACTAAGTCATGTCTGACTCTTTGTGACTACATGGACTGTAGCGCGCCAAGCTCCTTTGTCCGTGAGATTTTCCAGGCAAGAATACTGGAGTGGGTTGCCATTTTCTCCTCCAGGGGATCTTCCTGACCCAGGGATTGAACCCATGTCTCCTGCATTGGCAAGTGATTCTTTAATACTCTTTAATATAAGAGCCACCATTCTTATAATATCAACCAAATAAAACATTATAAAATAGTATGTGAAGTATAAACTTACTTTTAATGAAATATACATGAATTCAAATATTTCTAGAAAAACATAAAAAATTTTAAATTAAAAGCAGTAATCAGATGTCTAACACTAGTGATAACAACTCTGATAAAACTTGATTGTCAGATATTGTATACTTGCATTGTATTGTATCCCTTTTTACACATTCTGTTTTGGAGGAGAAATACTTGGTAATTAAATGCAAAGTGCTTTAATTTCTATGGAGTGTTAAGGTTGAATTAACAAAATATTTATACATGTTCATGAGCCATAACCTTTATCGCTTTACTAACGGAAAAGATTTCATGACGCCAGTAGAAAGATTGCAGATAAATGTGGCTTTAACTAACCAGTTCTTGGCATGTAAAGAGTAACAAATATAATCAGAAACTCAACAAAGAGGTCTTCCACAGCACTGAAAACTTCTTCAGAATAAACATCTACTTATATGGGCCGTTTTACTACGTTCTGGATTTGTTCATTTGATCAGAAAACTTTTTGCCAAGATTTATTAAAAAAAAAAAAGAAAAAACTTTCAAAAGAATGTTGAAGCTATCTTTAGCTCAAAAAATACCTCTTTCTCAGTTTTGCCTCATTAACCATCATTTCCTTATTAGACATAGGAAGTTGTGTTTGGAGTTACTCTAAATTTTGTCATGCCAATCAACTTGAGTTTTGGAGGGAAATGGTCTTGAAAGATATTAAAAATTGGACATGAACGCTTGAAGATTCTTCTTTTTTGTTGGAGTCAGTAGAGTTGGGCCCAAAGTTTTGAGGAGGCAGGTGGGCCAGGCAGGCCCTAGGAAAGGCAGCGACACTCAGCCCCCCACACTACGCCATCCTGGAGAAAGCGCTGAACTGTCGTACTTCTCAAGACCCTCTTTTCACCCCTCTCTTTAAGACAGATATTCCCTTCCCATCCAAGATGCTCCTTTTCCTTCTCTTTCCCAGCCCCTCCTGGCACTGAGTCCCCTGCCCAGGGGTACCCGGTCTTCTCGCATCTTCCCACCATAGTGTCAGGCAGCTGGCTGATTTTGTATAATACTGGGTTGGCAGACAGTGATTTTTTTTTTTTTTTTTTGGTTAAGTTAAACAGGCGCAACTTTGTTTGCTCTACTTAAAAGACACAAGATAGTGTTATAAATGTTATCATGTCAGTCAGTCTTGTCAGTCGTGTCCGACTCTTAGTGACCCCACAGACTGTACAGGCCATGGAATTCTCTAGGCCAGAAAACTGGAGTGGGTAGCCTTTCCCTTCTCCAGGGGATCTTCCCAACCCAGGTATCGAACACAGGTCACCTGCATTGTAGGCAGATTCTTTATCAACTGAACTATCAGGGAAACCCACAAGATAATGTTATACATGTTAAATAATTAAATGTATAGACTATGAAAAGAGAATAAGAAGGAAGAGAAGGTAATCTTGCCATTTGTGATGACATGGATGGCCTCTGGGAGCATTATGCTGAGGGAAATAAGTTAGAAAAAGGCAAATACCATACTATCTTACTTACGTGTGGAATCTTAAAGACAAAATGAATCAAAGCAAAACAACAACAAAAAAAACAACCTCAAAGATACAGAGAACATGTTAGTGATTGCCAGAGGCAGGGGGTTGGGTATAGTGTGAAATGGGTGAGAGTGATCAAAAGATATAAACATCCAGTTATAAAACAGATGTCATAGGATGTAACATACAGTCTGGTGACAGTTAATAATACTGTATTGTACATTTTAAAGTTGCTAACAGAATAAATCTTAAAAGTTCTCATCACAAGAAAAATAACAAAAGTCTATGTGTGGTGATGAATGTTAGCTAGAATTATTGCTGTAATAATTTCACAGTATGTACAGATATTGAATTATAATGTTGCATACCTTAATACACATAATGTTATACACCAGTAATTAAAAAAGGAGGCAGGAGACAAGATTGTTGTTCTCATGATGGGACAACAGAACTTATATACATTCCATGTATTTATTCCAGAGATATTTCCAGCTTACTGTGTATTAACCCTGAATTCTCAACTATTAGAGCCTGAACACAAAGATGAACTTTGGAAGTTTGGTGAATCATTTTAGCCTGTATGAAAACACTTTTAGCTGAAATCTAAGTAAAAAAGTAACATGGTCTAAAATATTAAACTCATTTTAAAGATGTTTTTCAGTTTAAACATTCTTTTGGCATTTTGTATATCACACATCATAACTGTTGCCTACATGCTTGTAGGTAGGAAGTGAATAACCTAGGAAATCAGTACAGAAAACAATAATTGTGATAAACACATATGAGAAGCATGGTTGCTTTTTCCATTTGAGAAGCTGTCATTATTTCAAAGCATAGAATTAAGTACTTCCTTGGAGTAAGAAATATGGAAAGAGTGTTAAAAATTGCTGAGAAGGCAATTTTGGTGACCAAACACCTTATTCTTAAATATAAAGCCTGACAAAGTAATGAGCAAAATGTGTATGTGAGCCTGATGGATATAATTTTTATTTTATCCTCACACCTGTATAAAACATTGCTGTAGTTAAAGATATTGGTGTGAATATTCAAGTCTTACTCAAGCCAACAGGGAATGTTAAGATTAATAATGCATGTCAAATAAGAGAAGCAAATAGTATGGATCCAGGTGTGAATATGTTTGCCTTGTTTCTACTTTAGTTCAGTATTTTTCCTCTTTCTGTCAATTAAATTTTTCTTAGGAGAGCAACCTTTATTACATTGATGAGATGAGTTTATAAGATTTTACTCCAAGCAGAATACTGCCATTAAGAAAATTCCAATTTTTGTGGGTTTTTTTTTTTTTTTGGGGGGGGGGAGTGTATTAATTTACAAAAATAGAAAAGCCTTATGTTTAATGTGCTACTCTTGACCTGAGATCAAAATCTTGGATTTGTCTTTAATGGAGGGATTTTGCTCTGCCCTGCGGTGTTTATGACCAAAGAATATATTTGTTTCCTCCATCACTGCTGTGGGGTTATCACATGCAACTGGCTTAAGCAAATGGAAAGTACATTACTACTACACACCCATCTCTGAGTCCAGATGAGAAACAAAACAATTGGACCATAAATGTCATCATTAGCTTGATTTTATATATATGCACATAAATTAAATGTGTGTTTAGTGTACATATTTGGCAATAAGTCAAAAAATAATCTCATAGCATCTTTAGTAACTCTTATTTAAGCAAAATATGGCATGAAGAAGTAATGTGATCCAGAACTCTGAGTAATCCCAGCCACAGTTCACTAGGATTTTCAGTAGTTATTGAAGCCTATGAATGTTCTAGCTTTTCTTTCAGTCTCTCTGAAAACAGGTCTGTCCTTGAGGTGTCAGATTAACACTCCACTCGGAAGACAAATTGTTCGTGGGCACAGTGGACATATGAGAGCCATTAGATAGTGTGCTCTGCATTCTTGAAAAATGAAAAATTCTCAGCAACATTACATTTTATAAATGCAAGATGTTTATTATTACGGTACCAGCAATAAATGTTTAGAAACTGGAGAGGGTTCACAATAGTTCTGACTAGGAACATATGCCTATCAAGTTCATTGGAAGCGGAGCCATTGATTTTTGGCATTAAACAAAGGGTCTGGAAGCTATTATGCATTTGGGCTTCTATGAGTATTTAATTATATCAATAGGAGAACACAATTTCTGTTGTGTGCCTAGTGATGAATGTCTCCATTTATTCATGTTACTGTGCATGATAGATGAGTTTAAACCAGATGCTGTAACTTTCTTGCAATTTAAGCAAATTATTTAAATCATTTTCTTGAAAATTTAGAGGATGCCTTCACAGACATCATTGAAGAAACCTTGCTCATGGAATCTCTTTACAGATTTCCCTCAGGAAAATATGCAAATTCACACACACACACACACACACACACACACACACACACACACACAAACCTGCATATAAACATTTCCATGTCTTGATGTAAACTGGTAAAGGCTACTCTACTGCTCTTACCCTTATGCACTTCCTAGATCTGCCATATTTCTGCCTTAAAATGATGCCTGCGTGGATTGTGATTACTACTGTATATTTTGTATTCACCACTGCATAATAAGACATAATTTAATGATACAATCCAAAGCCTGTTGTCTGGCTGCTTTCTTCCAATGTAACTGCAGTTAAGATATTGACTCAAGCCCTATTCTTTTGTGTAAGATGATTTTACATACAGAGTGAAAATCTTTTAAAGAAATTCATTGCTTGTGAAAATAAGAGAAACAGATTTTATATTTAAACCAACACTTTGCCCAGCACCTAGAACGTGAGAACAGTAAATGGCTTGCATCTCATAAAGGCATAATAGATATATATATATAATGAGGGAATAAATGAGGTTATGGAAGGCGCCAAACAAATGGGAAAAGAAAAACAGTTGAAAATGGTACAATATTCAAAGGCAAAATGAAATTCTATTTACCTATTTATCATTTAAAATCCAGAATGATTGCTATACAAATGTTTATAAGGAGTCTTCAAAAAAATGGAGGAATTTTTTAGCAGCTGCCTATCTGTTGGGACCTATGGTCAAGGAGCCTCAGTGTATTTCAACTATACTGAGTTCAACGTCTTTTCACTAAGGTCAGAAGCTAAGTTTTCAAATCACTAGGTAGTTTTATTGTCTCATGACAACCAAATGCATGCAAGTCTGATTCATTCAAAAAAAGTACTTTTAAAATTAACTAAAATGAGAATCTGGTGGCAAATTGGTCATTCAAGATTTCTAATTTTCCTATCATATTCTTAAACAGACTTAGTTAATGATTTATTTTTACACAAGACCAAGTTTATCAAGAAAGACCTAACATATAATTTGAGTTTGGGTTGCCATAAATAATACAATTTAAAAAAATGATTAAAAGGTTCAAGTACACAGAACAGTTGAGATCAGTCCAACCAAACTATAGTTTATCACATCTGTACACAGAAACCTCTGAATGTTCCATGAAATCAAACATCAGTGACAACAGTATGAAAGATTTATTTTTTAAGTGTTCAAATGCTTATTACACAAGTGGACACAAAATGTCACTAATATCAAATCCTATTTGGAATAAGGAATAATTGTATTGATAGTTCAGAGAATAGCTTATAGTAGAGCAAAACCCATGAAAGATGAAGTAATATCTTTTCAGAACAGTTTCACCTTATTTGCTAAGATATTGTTTTAATATTAATAAAACATTTATTGAAAATCAAATAATTATTAAAATATGGCTTTAACATACAACAAAAGTAAATATATATGATCTTAAAGGATATTTTAAATCTGTGAGGGTATATTTATGAGGTTCCACCACAATTACAAACAACACATATATTTTGTTGTTGTTGTTATTTAATTGGTAAGTCATATTGGACTCTTTTGTGACCCTATGGACTGCAGCCTGCCAGGCTCCTCTGGCAAAAATAAAAGATAGCCTCTTCCACGAAGTATAAAGAATCTGCCTGCAATGCTGGAGATCTGGGTTTGATCCCTGGGTTGGGAAGATCCCCTGTAGGAGGGCATGGCAACTCACTCCAGTATTCTTGCCGGGAGAATTCCATGAACAGAGGAGCCTGGCAGGCTGCAGTCCACGGGGTCTCAAAGAGTTGGACAGGACTGAATGACGAAGCACAGCACAGCCTTCCAGATTCAGTTCAGTTCAGTCACTCAGTCGTGTCCGACTCTTTGCGACCCCATGGACTGCAGCTCACCAGGCCTCCCTGTCCATCACCAACTCCCAGAGTTTACTCAAACTCATATTGAATTGGTGATGTCATCTAATCATCTCATCCTCTGTCATCCCCTTCTCCTCCTGCCTTCAATCTTTCCCAGCATCAGGGTCTTTGAAAATGAGTCAGCTCTTTGCATCAGGTGGTCAAAGTATTGGAGTTTCAGCTTCAACATCAGTCCTTCCAATGAACATTCAGGACTGATTTCCTTTAGGATGGACTGGTTGGATCTCCATGCTGTCCAAGGGACTCTCAAGAGTCTTCTCCAACACCACAGTTCAAAAGCATCAATTCTTTGGTGCTCAGCTTTCTTTATAATTCAATTCTCACATCCATACATGACCACTGGAAAAACCATAGCCTTGACTAGACAGACCTTTGTTGGCAAAGTAATGTCTCTGGTTTTTAATATGTTGTCTAATTGGTCATAACTTTCCTTTCAAGGAGCAAGTGTCTTTTAATTTCACGGCTGCAATCACCATTTGCAGTGATTTTGGAGCCCCCAAAAATAAAGTCAGCCACTGTTTCCATTGTTTCCCCATCTGTTTGCCATGAAGTGATGGGACTGCATGCCATGAGCTTGGCATTCTGAATGTTGAGCTTTAAGCCAACTTTTTCACTCTCCTCTTTCACTCTCATCAAGAGGCTCTTTAGTTATTATTCACTTTCTGCCATAAGGGAAGTAGCCTTCCAGGTAAGTTTACATTTTTTCAAAGTTCTGAGTCACTACTTCTCAATGGGTAATAGTAGTCATTATCCATTTCATTTTCTTGTTGTACCCATATACTGCTGCTGCTGCTAAGTCGTGTCAGTCATGTCTGACTCTGTGTGACCCCATAGATGGCAGCCCACCAGGCTCCTCTGTCCCTGGGATTCTCCAGGCAAGAATACTGGAGTGGGCTGCCATTTCCTTCTCCAATGCATGAAAGTGAAAAGCAAAAGTGAAGTCGCTCAGTCTGTCCAACTCTTCGCAACCACATGGGCTGTAGCCTACCAGGCTCCTCTGTCCATGGGCTTTTCCAGGCAAGAGTACTGGAGTGGGGTGCCATTGCCTTCTCCATTGTACCCATATATTCCTTCTTTTTTGTGGCTTTTGACACATGATTTATTTGTTCTATTTGCACTTCTTTACTCCTGCCTCCACGATAGGGGATAGTTTGGAGGAATAAAACCAAAATAGACTCTGAATTTAGATTTAGCAATAGAATTGGAATGCTCATTTCTAAAATAATTGTAACCATATAATTTAGAGAATTATTTTAAAATGAAAAAAATAATGTATATTAGATCCCTCCTCCATTGTGTAGGCTCTCAGAAAATCTAATCTAGAAGCAATCATTATCTGTCTTCTCCAGGCTCTTAAGTGGGTAGCATTTTTTTGTGATCTCATTTAATATTTCTTACCATTGGGAAAATGGTTAAAAAAACCACAAGTCTGGATCACTTCAAGTGGCAGAGTAGCCAGCAAAACTGAAATTCAAATGAATCTTAAAGCTTACATTGATTAAAGAAATCAAATCACCTTTGTGTATTCACTTTTTTTTTCCCTATTTAATGACTTAAGTAAAAGTTAAATACTGAATCTAGTATGAGGGAATCAAGGATGAATTTACATGTTTAAGTCAGAAGCAGTTGAGGGAGTGTGGAAAAGTTTTTAAAGTTCAGCAAAAAAATAGGATATCTTCAAAAAATTAAATACTGTGACTGTACTGAATGTTAGAACATAGTAGGTATCATAGTAGGTATTCAAGTTCAGAAATATTTTCCACATAGCTGGTACAAAAACCGTGTAAAGAAGGTACCTTGCTAGTGCTATAAGCATAAACCCATGTGAGAAAAAGTGAAGGAAACAGAAGGGCAAAAGGGAGTATCAAAACTAGGTCATTACTAATGGGTTAGAAACCAGATGATGGATACTCCCATATACTGCATAATTATTAATTGAAGCCATCAAATGGTCTAATTACTTTAATATGTTTTTGCATCTATTTTCTCCCTTGATACATTTTCTTGCTCTGAATGACAGTACTTGGAACAAGATTAAAGAATTTTTTTTTTTTTTGACAAAAGCAGATGAAATGATCCTTTTCTTTCTTTTGTAATCATTGCTTCCATGGTAATCTAGGAGTTTAGATAACTCATGTTACAACTATCAAGAATTTAATATGACTCAGGGAGGAGAAATGCTTCTTTTTTAGGTATTTATGGTAGAAGAATATGAAGAATGGTTTTCAACAGACTCCTTAATAATACTGGTTTTTATGTACTAGCGCTAGTGTCTCAAAAGTATAAATTTGACGGCTCCATTACTGCAATCTCAATTTCAGGTTAAGAATTTTGTCATTTAAACTGTTTGTTTATAAAAAAAAATTGTTTGTTTATGGTATAATTAAGTCTTAGCACTTTTAAAGAGCTCTAACATCTTATTTCTGATAAGACAGATATTCTTTTAGATTGCTTGGCTTGCCTTAATTAGGTTCCTTTTATACCTAACTCCATTATTTCAATAAGTGTATCTAATAGTAAACACCCTGAGAATATAAAGTATTTGATATAGTAATAGGAGAAGGAGGATGAGAAAAAGTAGTAGCAGCAGTAACAAACAGTGTTTGTTTGCAATATTCTATAATCCATCCTATGTTTCAAGGGTATCATCTAATCCTATGAGTAAATTTAAAGATGAAGTAATTGAAGCTTAGAAAGATTACATAATTTACCCAGTGTCACCTAGCAAGTAAGTGGTAAAGTCAGTTTGGATATTAATACCATTACTCATTTAACTATACAAACCAATTTTTACTCTTTTTGGCTTAAATCTCAACATTCAGAAAACTAAATCATGGCATCCGGTCCCATCACTTCATGGCAAATAGATGGGGAAACAGTGGAAACAGTGGCTGACTTTATTTTTCTGGGCTTCAAAATCACTGCAGATGGTGGTTGCAGCCATGAAATTAAAAGACACTTACTCCTTGGAAGGAAAATTATGACCAACCTAGACAGCATATTAAAAAGCAGAGATATTACTTTGCCAAGAAAGGTCTGTTTAGTTGAGGCTATGGTTTCTCCAGTGGTCAGGTATGGATGTGAGAGTTGGACTATAAAGAAAGCTGAGCACCAAAGAATTGATGCTTTTGAACTGTGATGTTGGAGAAGACTCTTGAGAGTCCCTTGGACTGCAAGGAGATCCAACCAGTCCACCCTAAAGGAGATCAGTCCTGGGTGTTCATTGAAAGGACTGATGTTGAAACCGAAACTCCAACACTTTGACCACCTGATGCGAAGAGCTGACTCATTGGAAAAGATCCTGATGCTGGGAAAGATTGAGGACAGGAGGAGAAGGGAATGACTGAGGATGAGATGGTTGGATGGCATCACTGACTCAATGGACATGGGTTTGGGTGGACTCAGGGAGTTGGTGATGAACAGGGAAGACTGGCGTGCTGTGGTTCATGGGGTCACGAAGAGTCGGAGACGACTGAGCGACTGAACTGAACTGAACTGAACTGAATCTATTATTTAGTTTAGGAAATCATTCACTCTGTTCCCCTCTTTGGTGGAACTATTGTTTAATATTTTTATTCCTGTTACTGTATGGTCCATTTATTGCGACCCGCACTAGACCATGGTCATGAAAAAGAATCACCCCTTTTCACCTATAGTATTTCAATGTAGAATTCCTACTTGAGGGGAGTTTAGCTCTGCTCTTCTGTCATCCAAAACATCAGCGTTGACTTCCTTTGCCACTTCCCCACGGCAGTGTCGAACAGTTTACCACAGCTAGTGCGTCACACGCTGACTGCTTGAGGAATGGCTGCCTGTGCGTCCTGCTGCGCCGCCCTGCTGATGCCACAGGCATCCTGTCTAAGGTGACTGACTGCCTTCTCAGGGCCATGGGGAAAGCCACACCACAGTTTGTGAGAACAGGATTTGCCTAGTGTTTATAATCTTGGGAAGAGGTTGATTACAGTCCAGGATACTATAGGTCTCTGATTTGAGGCGAGGAGGGCTACAGTCTATCCGGATGCAGTATGAGACTGGGCCGACACTTTGAGGGTGGAGAGTTCTGGATCTATTCCAACAATGGGGGTGGGCCACCATAATGAGACAGAAACAAATAAACGGAGTGGTGACGAAAGTGCGTGGCGATACTCAGGTGACAGCACAGTAAATCAATACTACGTGGGACAATTTACCAAAGAGATTACTGCGTATCCTTTTCATGAAATGTTGGGTGTTAGCGAATTGACTCTCAGAGATTATCTGATTCTGTGGGTGTGTGTGACTATTGTCTAGGCTGTTTTATAGCTCTGTGGGGTGAGATTAACTGGTAGAAACCTGATAACACTGTAAATGATTCTCACCTTTAATCAATGCAAAGAATTCCTGTCTACAGCAGCGCAAATTAATTTTGTTTGATTGAGATACAATTGACCTGCACTAGGTGGAAAAGATAACTCCAAATGCAGCAATTGTTCTGTGAGGAATGAGCAGAGTGAGAGGAGCCACTAGCTGAAATTACATATATGGAGAAGCCAAAACAGGGTTGAAAGACATATTCCAAACCAGTGTGACCCAAGAAGGACACAAGTTGGCCATGGGGTACTGGGGAAGACAGTATTACTCAAGGAATATCTTTGGTATGCACTGATTTTATATTTGCATGAAAGTCGTGTCTTTAATATTTTGAAAATTATACTTGGGCAACACATTACAGCAACATGGGACTATTTTTCATCATAAATGCTTTGTTTGTTACAAAATAATCAAACTTTAGGTGACTTATTGTCAAGTCATAGATAATTTGTGACTAGATTTCTTTTCAATATATCCTAAAGCTCTGTCTTCAATATATAACACCCTTTACCTCCAGCCAGGTAGTTAAGTGGTAGGTGGCAGTGGGTTAGGAATAAAATCAGAGGCCTGGAGAAACACAAGATCAAAAGTTTAAATAAGTGGTCACAACAGGAGAAAGTTGTATTGGTTCATTTTTGAATGCAGAGTAAGCAATTATGGCTACCCTTAATCACAATATAGGGTACATAAAAGGTATATATGCTACAAAAGGAGGCTTTTATCCAAGAAACTGGGAAATACATACATCACATCATTTACTTGACATCAGAAATCCATTTCTGAAAATTCAGATTCTTTATGAAAATGCTAACTGTGGACTTGTATTATTTTCATGTAGCCATTGTGACAAGTTATCACAAACTGGGTGGCATAAAACAGCAGAAATATCTTCTCACAGCTCTAGAGACCAGAAATCTGAAATCAGTATTACTGGTCCACAAACAAGGTGTTGGTAGAGTCATACTCCCTTCAGAGGCTCTAAGGAAGAATCTACTTCTTGCTTCTTTCATTAAGTAATTACATTTGCAAAGACCGCTTTTACATATAAGGTAACATTTACAGGTTCCTTCTATTAGAACCTTATATGCTTTGGAAGGTGTTATTCAGCCTACTAGAGGATTCATTTTTTTAATCAAGTTGGAAAAACTATAATTAGCTACATATTAAACCAAAATCCTCATCCAATATTTGTTAGCTACAACACAGTAAAGCATGTTTGTGTAAGAAATATACTACCAATGTGGATCTAAAGTACATAAAACATTATTTTCTAATCACTAAACAATGAATAAGATAGTTATAAAAATAGTTGATTTATATTTCATAACATGCACATTTTTGGTTCCAGCAGCGTTTCCTTTACTGATTCTCAGAGCATCCTTCAAGATACCTACATGAGATTCTGAGTTCTACCCACTGTATTTGGGGTATAACACTAGGCTTTTTTAAATATATTTTTGGTTGTTTACTATGTTTTATTTTATTGAGGAGATGAAATTTATTTTTTCCTAATATCATTTTCAGCTAAAATATCAAGAACATTCTACTAGGCTATATTCACCAGGAATATGTCCATAATGAGAATGGTGTATTCTCAGAACTGGACTTTGAGTCATAATGGATCATATCATAAGCGGGTTAGAAAAGAGAAACAAGTTCTCTTTAAAAGAGAAAGAACAATTCTCAAATAAAGAGATGACTATTGTGACCAGACTGTATATTTTAAATCCACCAAATTGGACTTGTCAATTTTTAAACCATTTAAGAAAAGGTATAAAGGACAACAATGTCAGAGTCTCTACAAGTACTGATCTACCTTCCATTCAACCCAATTATCATTTGCTTCCCAAGTTTTTTAGTTTTTGTTTTCATACAAAGACAGACTATTTTGACAGCTATCTTCCTTCTTAAAAATGTAGCATTCTAATTTTATATATCAGTCTCTGGTGATGTAAGTAAGCAGATATAATCAACTTTGGATGTTAACAATTTTGAATTTTTTGTTCTGGAAAGATGCTTTTTCCAAAATATAGCTAGAATTGAATTTTCTTCATTTCATGTACTACCATGTTGGTTCAAACTGTCTTTTTTTTTTTTTTGCCCAATTTGCTAAGCCAGCCTTCTATCTAGTCGGATTCTACCCATGTTCCTCTGCAATATACTTTTCACACAATGATCATTTAAACATGTAAATCATATCATGCTGATTTATAATTTCAAATTCTCTAATTTCTGGCTACAACTCAGATTTTACCTTGACTCTAGGGGATGTGCCCCCAGCTATTTTTCTCACCTCTCATTCCTCTCATTCCCCATCTCATTACCTGCTGGCCACATTAACCTTCTTTCATCAAATATGTGGAGCTTACCCCCCGCCTACAGTTTGCTGTGCCCTGAGCTGGAATCTAATTCACCAGATAGAAGCATAGATTCTCTGTAGCATGCAGGGCTCGACTGACCTTAAGGCAAGCTTGTTGCAATGGTTCAGTTGGAAGCAGCCTCCCAACCTCCATCGCCTCTGAATGCCTCTGCTTGATTTTACTCCAAGGGCTTTTCATTCTCAGAAATTATTTTATTTATTCACTTGAATATAGACTGTCAGTACCACAAAAGCAACTGCTGCTTTTATTCACAGAATTGATGATAATTTAACTTATATTAATACATTAATAATTTAACTCAAAAATCTATAACTTAGCTTTCTAAAAGGGCCTATTTCTTAGTTTTAAGCAGCATCTCAATGTGTCTCTGCAGCTGGGTAAAGGCAAAAACAGAGGTATCGAAGGCCACCCTATAGGTGGATAGGTTTCTCTAGGATATGGAATCCTAAAATGTGTCCTCGTTGAGAGTCTAATGAAATTGCTCCAGGAAGCCTATCCTCTTTTTCAACTAGCACACCAAAAATGGTACACTGATACCCATATGCAGAAACACAGAGAGACATACACACAGACACACACATATACACATTCATCCTTTAGGTCCAGGAACTGTTGAGTAGTGCCTAAGATATCTAAGAAGGATGCCTACAGTCATGACAGAATTATTCTGTTTATTCCACTGCAATACAAACAACAAACATCATTTTCTATGCATCCTAATATTTAAAGAATATTGAGAAGAACAGCACAGACTACTGTATTTGCACATTGCTCTCCATCCCCGATACAGAAGACACCTGCCAATGTTTACCTGACTTCAAAACCCTCAACTGTCTCTTGTTTTATCAGTGTCCCCTAATTTACCACATAGATTCTCATTCTTCTTGGCAAACCTCTTTCTTTATATATTTAGCTTATTCTTTGCTCAATTCATCTATGAACAAGATTCCTTTATGAAATTCTCTCTAAGTGAATAGTAAAACGTAAGAAGTGTGAAAGTATTTGTCATTCAGTTGTGTCCAACTCTTTGCAACCCCACATACTATAGCCCTCCGGCTCCTCTGTCCATGGGATTCTCCAGGCAAGAATACTGGAGTGGGTTGCCATTCCTTTTCCAGGGGATCATCCCAGCCCAAGAATCGAACCCAGGTCTCCTGCATTGTAGGTGGATTCTTTACCATCTGAGCTAATAGAGAAGCCCCTTAAAATATAAGAAGGCCTTATCATTTCAGAGCTGGCCTATCACAGATAAGATCATTTTCAAAGAAAGAAGAAACCACTGTGTTGCTTTCAGCCTCTGTACATTACAAGTGTTCTAGGACTTAGGCACAAATTTTTAAAAAAGAAAAAGCATCCAAGGAAGTCGAAAGAAGGATTTGTTCACTGGGGAGGATTTGAGCCTGGAGCTAGGTAGGAAGAAGATAGCAAAAATCTAAGAGGACCAGTGAAAGGTCTCATTTAGAGCTTAACATCTGTTACTTTAATCCCAAAAACAAAGATTTGGCAGCTTCAGAGCCATCTCTTTGAATTCATAATATTCCAGACACCTGAATATTTCTTAGCAGAAAATTTACTATCTCTTTCTTTTCTCTTTTTCACTTTTGGCCAGTCTCTCTAGTCTAGGCAAATACATGAATGCTGTCTTTTCACATATTAAACAGCCCCTCTGGGTAATTTGCAAACAAGTAAGTAACCTTTTCAGAGAAACCCTTCAATAAACTCTTAAAATAATATTTTTTTCTGTCCTATTACTCTCTTTTAAATTTTTGAAATTATTTACTAGATTTGAGAGAAGCTCTTTTAAAAGCTATGATGATACACGAATCTTCATAAAATAAAGTCAGTCTCTTTTTTTTTTTTTAATTCTCCTAAGTCAGTAGGAAAAAAGCATTAGGTCAGAATTTAGTAACCATATCCTGGTTCACCTTTTGAACTTAGAGGCCTTGCTTCTATCTTGGCAGAAAGCAAGTCAAACGAAGAGAGCCCAGAGTTACTACAAGGGGCCAGTTTCTTCTTTCCCAAATGAGATGAGACATAGGAAAAACCTACAGTAATTGTGATCAAGAGCCAAATTAGGCAGAATGAGTTAGAGAAACTCAGTCTGACTCAGCCAACACTTGAACTGATAAATGTCTATATTGAGCTAAACTGTTTTTAAAGAACTTGAACTCTCTATGAAGATATTCTGGTGGCATTATGGAGTAGATCTTACCCTAAAGGGCAGTAGCTGAGAAGACTTAAAGAACCCAAACATCAAATGAGAGAACCTTTCAAAGAGTGAGGATTTATTGAGGAGCTTTCCAGGCTGAGGCAATAGTGCCCTTAAATGCATTTCCTTTACTATTCCTGAGTTTCTCAGGGCTGAGCTATTCAATGTTTCACACTCTGTATTTCACATTTAGTCTACCAACCTCAAACAGGTATGTTAGATATGCCAGAACATGAGTGTCATGTTGGTTAAAGCCCTTCTATATGAGTAAATTGCCATTTCACTTGTCAGTATAATTTCAAAAATAACTGTTAATCTAGACACAGTTACTGACTTTTGTATTCTGGATAAATAAGAAGTTATAAATAAGAATTAAAAAAACAGCAATATGAACTCTAAGCATAATCATTTCCCAAAGGACCAGGCATTTAATAACAAAAAATGTAGGAAGTCTCCTGAAGCAAAGAATAAAAATGTCATTAAAATAAATTTAGCTTTATAAATTTTCTTATATCATCTTTAACTTTCATTTGGTCCAGACCCAACAAGATTTCTTCACAGACTGACTCCAAAATACAGAGTGCTTGGTAATACTGAAGTAGGCTTTCTCTAACATGCCAGCTTTATTCTCACCATTTTTCTCACTATAGTTACCTGGTAAAAATTTAAATCTTCAAGCACATAGGTCTGCATTACTTGCAAGTCTCCTTCTGGTTTTCATTTTCTTATAACCTGAAACTACTACTGACTTTAAAGTATTCAGCATAAAACCCAATTTGTGCTTTTATTCGTTTACAACAGATGGGGTCACCGTAAAAAGGGGGAGCAGATTATAGCTTCCCTTTTTTGTAGCTCCTTTATTAAAATCACTTGCATCATTTTTATAAGAATCACACTTTCTTCTAAGATGTGATTTTTATAAAGGATACACACTTTATTTTAGAACAGTTTAGTAAGTAGTAAACCTGGGCTCTCAAAGTCTCTATAAAAGATTTATGGCCAAAATGACATTCATCTTAATCACAATACCCAAACCAAAAAGTTGTCCAACCCTGCAGAAGCAAGCCCTAAGCAGAAAGAAATTCCAATAACATATGCTGAAATTACAACTACTGACAATGAATGTTGCCAGTCCTAAAAAAACCAAGAGCTATTGCTTACCAGAGTGAGAAATGGGATGAGGATGATACATTACTCTTTTTAACTTCCAATATCTTGTCAGTCTGCTAAAGGACTGGTACTTAAAATTTGTTTTACACTGTGCTTCTGGGAATTTTAGTATTATCACTTATAATAAATACATCTTTTTTTTCCAATTTTGACTATAATATGAAGGAAAGACTTGAGAAAAAGGCTATGAAACAGAGATGTAAAAAATAAATACAATAGGTACAAAGCAAATTAAAATTTTCCTTGACTTATGATGCAATTACACCCCAATAAACCCACTATAAGTTGAAAATAGTCTTAAGTTGAGAATTTGTTTAATTCACCTAACCTGCCAAACATCATAGCTTAGTCTAGCCTATCTTAAATGTGTTCAGAATACATATATTAGTCTACAGTTGGGCAAAATGATCTGCCACAAGGCCTATTTTACAATCAAGTGTTGAATGTAGATATAATGTAATTGATTGAATACTGTACTGACAGTGAAAAACAGAAAAGATGCACCAATACAGAATGGCTGTAAGTGTATCAGTTGTTTGCTCTATCACATGGCTGACTCGGAGCAGCTCACTTCTACTATATGCCACAACCGTGGGAAAAGATAAAAATTCAAAGTATGCTGTGTACTGAATGCACAGCACTCTTGCAACATTGAAGTGGAAAAATAAAGTCAAACCATCGTTAAGTCTGGAAACATCTATAGTAAATAATGATATTAATAAAGGAGAGTTATTGAAAGAAGGAATTGCAGAGAAGGGATTCATACCTTTCTTTCCTCCAAAAAAAAAAAAAAAAAATTTAGGGGGGGGTACTTATGTCACTGGACTGTGAAAAATTCTCATCAACAAGTTTCAAACTTTGTCATTTAGCATACACTATTGGCCAGGGATAATATCTGATTTCAACAGCCTGAGACTTCATTACTTGGAGAAGGAAATGGCAAACCACTCCAGTATTCTTGCTGGAGAATCACCATGAACAGAGGTGCCTGGCGAGCTACAGTCCATGGTGTCACAAAAAGCTGGACATGACTGAGTGACTATGCAGAGCAGATACAGCATATATTATGGTAACATACTATACTGCCCTAAAAAGTTAATGTGTGGTCTGTATCACTGAATATGTCTTTGTAATAATAACTGGTTTAATATATTTTAAAAATCAATTAGCAGTGATGGTGATTTTTTTTCACCACTTACATAAAAAGGTAAAAATGCATTTTTATCTTTTGTGAAGAAAAGTACAGGTAGAAATAAAGTCCCATTTTTATCACTAGATTTGTACCATAGCAACAATTACAATACTAAAAGATTTTAAATGATAAGTAGTAGAAATAAACTAAATTCAGGAAAACTAGTCTTTAAATAATGATTTGAAAAATTTTAGACACTTAAAATTATAAAAGGATAAGGGGTAAAGACTTTAATTTCAGTGCAATTAGATTTATATTTTTGCTTTCAAATGACCTTTTTTAAAAAATAGATTATTAACATTCTCAAATATAACAAGAGAAATAGGGAATGATTTTAAAGATTATAACTACATTTTACATCAAGATGTAAGAGAAATGTCACTGGCCTTAGGGTTAAAAACAATGTGCTATATTTCTAAAATAAAACAACTCTTATGTTGAGCCTGTAAATATTCATTGTAGAAAATTAGAAAATAAATGCAACAATGAAATTAATATTGTCCCAACCCAAAGCACAGTAGACTACTGATTTCCAGATCTTGAGATCATACTATACATCCTCTTTTGTGGTTTCTTTTTTATCATCATTTATCTCCATTTCTCCATTCCTGTACTACACATTTATCTCCATGTTTTCCCATTTCTGTGGTACTTTCTATCTCTTTAGTATACAGATTATATTTAAGTTATCTCAATTATTTAAATCAGTACCTAATTCCAGATAAAGCACTGTTTCTGGTTTTGTTGTTTCTAACATTGCCTTTCATTTTTATTTGATGTTTTCTTAAACTTCTTTTAATCTATCAGGTTTGCCTACCTCTCCACTTTTTAAAACTTTTGTATAACTGAAAATTTCTAGCATTTATAAAATAGGAAGATAGGGTAAATCTCCATGTACTCACCAGCTAACTTCAACAATTAACTCAGGCCAATTCTGTTGCATCTGTATCCCCAAAGACATACTGTGTGCTTAGTTGCTCAGTGGTGTCTGAATCTTTTGCAACCCCATGGACTATAACCACCAGACTCCTCTATCCATGGAATCCTCCAGGGAAGAATTTACTAGAGCAGATAGCCTTATTCAGGGGATCTTCCCGACCCAAGGACAGAACCCGGATCTCTGGCATTGTAGACATTCTTGACCATCTGAGCCACAAGGGAAGCCCAAAAAGACATACTTGCTCTGCCCAAACAGAACTGAATTATTTCTGTTATATAATTTCATCCACAGAAATGCTTCCAACAATAGTTTTGGAAGTCCTAGACATAGCAATCAGAGAAAGAAATAAAAGGAATCCAAATTGGAAAATAAGAAGTAAAACTATCACTGCTTACAGATGACATGATGCTATATATAAGAAATCCTAGGGACACTACTGGAAAACTGCTAAAGCTCATCGATAAATTAGGTAAAGTTACAAGATGCAAAATTAATGTGCAGAAATCTGTTGCATTTCTATATACTAACAATGAAACATCAGAAAGAAAAATTAAGGAAAACAAACCCATTCACCATCATATAAAAAAAAATAAAACATCTAGGAATAAGCCTACCAAATGAGGCAAAAGACCTGTACTCCAAAAACTGTAAGATGCTGATGAAAAACAGAAGATCATACAAACAAATGGAAAGATATACTGTGTTCTTGGTTTGGAAGAATCAATACTGTAAAAATGATGATACTACCCAAGGCAGTCTATAGATTCAATGCAATCCCTATCCAATTATCAATGGCTTTTTTCATAGAACTAGAACAAAAAAAAAAAGTTTTTTTAATTGAGAGGGCACTTGGAATAATTCCACCCTTTATCTCTGTGCCATCAATTTAGTACATAGTTTTGTTTCTTTCAATTTGCTTTCAGTTTTTAGGAATTGTTGTTTTTCCAACTTTGACTAACTTTTGATGTACAATTACTCAGAATATTTACATGGTTCTAGGAAAAAACCTAGAAAACAAAGCATATTCAGAGATTTCAGTTCTATCCTTTTCATTATCCTCTCTCTTATTCCTCTAAGTATCCATGTCTTTTAGCTTTAAAATTATTTTTCCAACTTGTAACCTAAGTTATATACATATGTATATGTTAGCAGCCAATATATGTTGATTATATTTTAACATATTGCTACTTTTATACTTAACATTTTGCATTATACTGTCCCCTTCTTAGGTAAACAATAGCACGATATACCCACTTTTCTTCACCTAGTCTTATTTAACAATAAAGACTGGAAAAAAATCCATAATTGTTCATAAACATACTCCTTTTGTCATGCTAGTATTGCCTATAACTCTATTGTGGTGCTTTATTGTGTGTATTCAAAAATTAATGTCCCATATTGATGCATATTTGTTTTTTTCCTAGACTTTATTATTTAGATATTGCTGCCATACATAGCCTTGTAGGAAACATTTTATTTTTCATATTTTATCAGTGTATCTTTGAGAACATTCCTAGAGGTAGGATTATGGGGTCACAGGAGAAATGTATAGATATTAATGGACATTGTTAAATTTCTTTCCAAAGTGGTTTTAACATTTTGCATTTCCATTACCAACATAGGAGAATGTTTTATTCATCTTTACCCACAGAGGATATTGCCAAATTTTTGGATTTTAGCCAATTCAATATGTGAGAAATGGGATCTCAGGGTAGTTTTAATTTGCAGTTTTTTTTATTATGAGCAAAGCAGAACATCTTTTTATAATTTAAGGACATGTATATTTCTATTCTCTTTGTGCTGTCTGTATATTTTGTCCATTTTTCTATAGTGCTGAGGCTTTTGTTATTTTTAGATCTTAATATATTTATTATACTACCCTTTATAGTATATATTGCATTCATTTCAGTTTCTCATTTGTCTTTTGTAATGCTGGAAGTGTTGGCCTTTTGTTTTTTTGATTTTTGTTCACTTTTCTTTGCATTTTTATGTAGACAAATCTATGAATTTATCCATATTTTCCATTATTCTGTCCATAAGTCAAATCTAAGTTTGGACAGTTTTCTCCACTTTAGATTTGACGCAAAAATCACCTAGGTTTTCTTCAGCACTGGTATATACAATTTTTAAAAAATTTTAAAACTCTAACCCATTTAGAAGTCACCCCAGCACATGATGTTAGGACTGGATCCAAATCTAGTATTTTTCTACATTGCTCTTATTACAAATTCTCACTTATTAAAAAGCTGTATCTTTTCCTCACTGATTTGAGACACCATTTTTATCTTATATCAATATTGTATTCTCAATTTGGACCATTTCCAGAGTCTTGTTATGAGGTATGTTTTTAATTGACGCTGACTTGTTGATGTGAAATAGGCCAGCTGTCCAAAAGGATATTCTGCCTTCTGATTTTGCCTGCGTGCTTCCCTTTCATGTCCTTTAGTTTATTCTGTTTTAAATGCTAAAGCTTGATGCATCAAATGGGACATTTTTTGACCAGAATTATCATTGGCAAAATCGTATATTTCATGTTAGATTACAGCAGAAGTTATGCAGTATCTGGGTTACCTGGTCTTAATGATGCTAAAATCACCTACGACATTTATTAACATAGACAATCTCTCTCTGTGTCATGCATTTTCCCTTGAGATTTTTTATATAACAAAATTTAGGGACAAATTTTTTTATAATAGTTTGATATATTTTATAAAAAGTAATACATTGACTAGAGGATTGAAACAATAGAAAAAGTATGTGTCAAGGTAGCTAAAATTGCAGGTTTTTTCTTCTAAAAATCATCTTTAATTTTGTGTTTTCATCTAGATTTTATTTTTTAAAACTTACTTACATCACTGTTAAAGTAGGGTCTAACATATCCAACCTAAATTATGCAAAACCATATGATCAGACATTTTAAGGACACATGTATTGCTCTACCCTTTATACTTGTTTCCTTATTACAGAGAAGCAAAGAAAATGGAACTAGAACTATATTCAATAAAAATGTGTATGTAATCTGAAAAAACTTAATGATTTTGAGCTCTGACTTAAAAAGATTTTCTATATTCAGTTGTATTAGTATTATTAATAGTATACAATTAATTAATTAATATAACTAAGTTTTTAACTTTTTAATCAAACAATGGTTTAAGAGTATAATGATAAGGTTTTTATTTTTAATTAAAATTTTCTTTTATTGAAATATGGTTGCTGTACAGTATACTGATTCACAATTTTTAAAGGTTATATATACCTCATTTATAATTAATATCATAAAACATTGCCTATATTTCCCATGTTGTACAATAATCAAGTTTTGATAAATAATTATAAAATAAGATTTTTATAATTTTTAGTGACATGCATGTGTTTTTCATTTAATTATTCTAAGCAGACATTGATTAGTATAATTTGTTTTTAGAATCACCCAGGACAGCCTCAATCTTGCTCCTCTTTTTTATTTTTAAAGATGTTTGCAGTAAGCAGCATATTTCATATTTCAAAAATAACTAAATGGGCATTAACATTGCTATTGTATAGAGAGATCTCTCAATTATTTAAACTCCTGTTTTGTATGCCAGAATTATTTATTTTACCAAAATTACTTTTAATGATTTATTAGCTGACATCTCAATTAAGTCCTTCTTCAATTTTGTTAAAAGCAAACATTGGAAACTGCTTGAATTATAAAAGCGTTTGTTACCCAGTTATGAAAGTCATGGGCTTTCCTTGGGGCTCAACTGGTAAAGAATCCACCTGCAATGCAGGAGACCTGGCTTCTCTCCCTGGGTTGAGAAGATCCCCTGGAGAAGGGAAAGGCCACCTACTCCAGTATTCTGGCCTGGAGAATTCCATGGACTGTATAGTCCATGGGGTCACAAAGAATCAGACACGACTGAGCAACTTTCACTTCATTATGAAAGTCATGCATATTTTCAACTTTTGTTTTCCTAAGATCTATTGAGTTTCCTAGTTTTTGTACAAGAGTTTGATAATAAAGAAGATTTCTCAGGCAATGGTCTGTTTTGGTGTCTTTGTTTGGTTCACATGGACTTTTTTACACATGGGTTCAACTATACCATACAAAGATTCAAGATGTGAGAAAGTAAGTAGGAGATGGTGTGGGAGAGCTGATGAGAAAAGGGAACTGACACAACATCTTGACTGCAAGTGTGCCCTCAGGTAAATAAATTTTAGCAAAGAGTATTTATAAAGATGAGAACTGGAGCTGGAAAGTGGTTTCCTTAACACCATCCATGCCTGTCTCTCCCTTGGAAACTGTTTTCTAGGGAAAATATGTCTCAGTTTGAAAAGCACTCCCATAGATCATAAAGAAGTCATGTACTGTGTCTCTCAACGTTTAAAGAAAATATTGACAGAAGAGATGCTGAAAAGTTTTAAGAAATTAACTTAGTGGCTAACACTTTAACTGGTATATCACTATTCTTCTGAATCTTCTGGAAGATTTTAAGCCTTCTTTCCTAAAAAGACTCTAAAATTAGTTGGTTGGAACCTATTGTTCCTTAGATGAACATAGTTTGATTCACATAGCGGGCCTTGCACATGAACAGATTTTCAAAGTTAAGGTTCAGTGTCTTCACTGACACTTGATCATTAGCTTATTACAGTTATAACAATTAGATTTCACAAACACAAGAGAAAGAAATTAATTTTGATAAATATTGTCTTCAGTATTAATATAATAGGTATTAGTGCAAAGAAATAGAGGAAAACAATAGAATGGGAAGGCTAGAGATATCTTCAAGAAAATTAGAGATACCAAGGGAACATTTCATGCAAAGATGGGCTCAATAAAGGACAGAAATGGTATGGACCTAACAGAAGCAGACAATATTAAGAAGAGGTGGCAAGAATACATAGAACTATACAAAAAGGATCTTCATGACCCAGATAATCACAATGCTGTGATCACTCACCTAGAGCCAGACATCCTGGAATGTGAAGTCAAGTGGACCTTAGGAAGAAGCATCACTATGAACAAAGCTAGTGGAGGTGATGGAATTCCAGTTGAGCTATTTCAAATCCTAAAAGATGATGCTGTGCAAGTGCTGCATTCAATATGCCAGCAAATTTGGAAAGCTTAGCCATGGCCACAGCACTGGAAAAGGTCAGTTTTCATTCCAATCTCAAAGAAAAGCAATGCCAAAGAATGCTCAAACTACTGCACAATTGCACTCATCTCACACACTAGTAAAGTAATGCTCAAAATTCTCCAAGCAAGTCTTCAGCAATATGTGAACCATGAACTTCCAGATGTTCAAGCTGGTTTTAGAAAAGGCAGAGGAATCAGAGATCAAATTGCCAACATTTGCTGGATCGTCAAAAAAGCAAGAGAGTTCCAGAAAAACATCTACTTCTGCTTTATTGACTATGCCAAAGCCTTTGACTGTGTGGATCACAATAAACTGTGGAAAATGCTGAAAGAGATGGGAATAACAGAACACCTGACCTGCCTCTTGAGAAACCTGTATGCAGGTCAGGAAGCAACAGTTACAACTGGACATGGAACAAAGACTGGTTCCAAATAGAAGTGTGTCAAGGCTGTATATTGTCACCCTGCTTATTTAACTTATATGCAGAGTACATCATGAGAAACACTCGGCTGGTTGAAGCACAAGCTGGGATCAAGATTGTCTGGAGAAATATCAAAAACCTCAGATGTGCAGATGACATCAGCCTTATGGCAGAAAGTGAAGAACTAAAGAGCCTCTTGATGGAAGTGAAAGAGGAGAGTGAAAAAGTTGGCTTAAAGCTCCACATTCAGAAAACTAATATCATGGCATCTGGTCCCATTAGTTCATGGCAAATAGATGGGGAAACAGTGGAAAGAGTGGCTGACTTTATTTTTTTTAGGGCAACAAAGGGTTCCAAAATCACTGCAGATGGTGATTGCAGCCATGAAATTAAAAGACGCTTTTCCTTGGAAGAAAAGTTATGATCAACCTAGACAGCATATTAAAAACAGAGACATTAGTTTGTCAGCAAAGGTCCATTTAGTCAAGGCTATGGTTTTTCCGGTAATCATGTATGGATGTGAGAGTTGGACTATAAACAAAGCTGAGTGCCAAAGAATTGATGCTTTCTAACTGTGGTGTTGGAGAAGACTCCTGAGAGACCCTTGGACTGCAAGGAGATCCAACCAGTCCATCCTAAAGGAGATCATCTCTGGGTGTTCATTGGAAGGACTGATGTTGAAGCTGAAACTCCAATACTTAGGCCACCTGATGTGAACAGCTGACTCATTTGAAAAGACCCTGATGCTGGGAGGGATTGAGGGCATTAGGAGAAGGGGATGACAGAGGATAATGATGGTTGATGGCATCACCGACTCGATGGACATGAGTTTGGGTGAACTCGGAGAGTTGGTGATGGACAGAGAGGCCTGGCGTGCTGCAGGTCATGGGGGTCACAAAAAGTCAGACACAACTGTGTGACTGAACTGAACTAATTAGTGTCTTTATATAGTAAGTATTAATTCCTCAATACTGGCTTCCCAGGTGGTGATAGTGGTAAAGAATCCTCCTGCCAATGCAGGAGACACAAGAGACTTGAGTTCCACCCCTGGGTCAGGAAGATCCCCTAGAGGATGGCTTGGCAACCACTCTTGTATTCTTGCTTGGAGAATTCCATGGACAGAGGAGCCTGGAGGGCCACAGGCCACGAGGTCTCAAAGAGTCAGACATGACTGAAGCGACTTAGCAAGGAATGCCTTAATACAGTGCTTTAAATACCACAGTATGTTTATGTATACTTGCTCATTACTATTTGCCATTCCTGTTTAGTCACTAAAACTTGTGTCTGACTCTTTTGTGACCCCATGGACTGTAACCCACCAGGCTCCTCTGTCCATGGGATTTCCCAGGCAAGAATACTGAAGTGAGTTGCCATTTCCTTCTTCAGGGGATCTTCCTGACCCAGGGATTGAATCCACATCTCCTGCATGTGGGTTCTTTACCACATCTTCTTTACCACTGAGCCACCAGGGAAGCCCTATACTTTACTATACATATTTAATAAATTACTTGACATAATATATGTTAGTGCCTAAGGGGCACTGTATACAATTCTACCTAATTTTTTGTTTTGGGGGTTTTAACGGCAGGCTGAACTGTGACCTTCTCTTTGAACAGTTTCTATTACTTCCAACTCAGACAACTTAAAAGGCAATCAGAAAAGCACTGTAATAAATGACATACTGTCAAAGTACTTAAAATGTCATGGTGTTAGATGAGATTTGATAAATTAGACAGAGATGGCAAAATGAATAGAAACTATGTGGATGGTATGTATGACAAGAATGTAGTTTACTCATCCCCAGGATTTAAAAATATTTTGATTTAAGGTTAGAAAAAAAATTCAAATATTTTCAATTTGAGGTTCATTGGCAAATCTGAATTCTTTATGACTTTTCATTTATGTCCTAAAAGTAAGTTGTGACTCATCATAGTATATTCAAGCGACCATTCTCACATTTAATAGCTCTGTACAATCAGAAACATTAAGATTGTCTCCTTGAAATTACATATGGGTGCAAATGTTAATGGAAAATGTGCTTGGCAAGATAATGTTGGAGTCTCCAAAACTCCAGATGTCTTAGAAGTGTTGACGATGTTATAATGAACAAAATATACCACCAATTTCTTGAACCTTAGAGTTATATGTCAGCAAAGTAGACAAAATACCAAATATATTTCTACCCTTTCACTAAACCAAAGCCAATCTTATGTATTTGAATTTAGACTTCTCCCATGTTAAGTTCACCTATGAGATGCATTACTGTGACTAAGCAAATGGCTGGTCCAATAGGATTGTTATCAATAGCTTCACCTCTTAAATAGAATTGTGTATGCATTTTTTTTTTTGGAAGATTTCCATTAAAGGACATGACAGCACTTAATGAGTTGTCTAAATTTTATATTGGGGGATGAATTTCCTACAAGTGATTCATGGAAATTTTTGAATTAAAAAGAAATTAGTAAAAACACATCACATGCTTTATTTGCAGAAACTTTCAAAGCTTTATGTCCTTTATAGGAGGCCACTATACCACCCTACTTTCACGTAGTTCTCTGCTATTCATGATGCTAAACATGAACAAATGAGCAACAGTTAGTCTTCTACCTGAATTAGCAGTAATAGTAATAGTGTTATTTGTTCAGTTGTGTCTGGCTCTTTGTGACCCCATGAACCAGAGGCCCACAAAACTCCTCTGTCCATGGAATTCTCCAGGCAAGAGTACTGGAGGTGATAGCAATTCCCTTCTCCAGGGGTCCTCCCCACCCAAGGATCAAACGCAGATCTCCTGTGTTGCAGGCAGAATCTTTACTGTCTAATCCACCAGGGAAGCCCTCTATCTTACCTAACACTATCTTTGCTTTCTCCTTCAATTTATTCCCTAAAACCTATACCTTTGATAATCTGTCTTCTCAATGAATTAAGATTAGACATATATTTTATCCTGTACACCAAGCCCAGTATAGCTTATTGTATGAGAAATTTTACTTCTAACTTGAGAACAGTTAAGAGAGAAGTGAATTTTGTATAAATGTACAAAATGTAGAATGTATGAAAACTACTTGATGAAAACTTTGTTTTTTGTCTGCTTAAATTTGAGACTCAAAGATAATAGGAACTGTATCTTGGGGTTCATTCTGGGGAATTAGTGAAAGAATTTGGCATGCAGATAAGAGGACAAAGTAAAAAAGTGGTATAAAGGTAGTAGAAGTCAGTGCATTCTGATTTAGAAATATCAAAAAGGCTAGGTCACAAGTGGAAAAGCCATTGGGATTCCATGAGTGCAAATGTTTTAAGAAGACAAGGATTCTAATTAGCCTGGATGGGAAACTCAGCGTGAGGCTAAATAGTTGTTTTGACGTTTAGAGTCATTATACTGGACTGTGTCAGTAGGATCACCAACACTATTGTGATAACACAAATGTTAAACAAATCACCCATCTCAGAATTTCCTAAACAGTGCTTTACAGCTTTTGGAGAGATTTTTTTTTTTCTATTCCCAATATCATAGTGTTTGTCTTTGTTGGATTCCCTAATGAATTTAGCAGTCTTTATACTTAGCAGGAAATCTGGACTGATCATTTGAGGCCTGTTTTCCTTATCCATTGTGGAGTATGGGTTTACTTTTGGACACCTAATAAATCATGATTTAACATCTAAGAAACAGACTTATTGCCACATTGCTAAATCAAGGAAAGAAGAAAGCAGTATAAATGGTTGGTTTGTCTTTCACCTATAGGCAGTAATGAAGCAAGAAGTGATATTCTCTAGTAATGATACACCAGACTCTAATAATGATACGTTAGTGCCCCAGCCTTATTGTGTGGGGTTAGTAATGGTTTTGTATTTGAAAATGTTAAGCCCTGCCCTGTTTGTAGCTCACCAAGGAATACGACCATATGCGATGCTTTTCTATTTCAGGCAATGCCCCCACTGCTGGATAGATTGCTGTTGACAGCTTTTGACCAGAGGGAGCCATTAGATTTTGCTGGCTAGCAAACAATTACAGCTTTGATATGAGCTACAAGGTAAAGATGAAAAGGAAAACTAATGCAGAAAAATATACTAGCTCTGTGTGGTCGCCAGACCCTTCTTGTATAAATGAAAAATTATTTAGATGTAAAAAATAACAAAAGAAAAACAAAGAAAAAAAATCCCAAACTTTTCAAGATTAGATAGGTAAAATGAGCCTTGAAAGAGATCTGGAAGAAATACAGTGGAAATTTCATGCCACTAAAAAATAATTCAAAGGAATAATTTGAAGATGGCAAATATTTTTCAACTTATGCTGTTGGAGAGAGGTTTAAAACTAGTTTCTGTATTTGGAAATACCTTGATTTTGTTCCTAATAATGTCATTTTAGGACAGCAGTTATATCTTATATCTACAAATGCAATGATACATTTAAACTGGCAAAACTTCTGGGTCAATGAATGCTGTCAAAGAACAAGATAACAAGAAATATTTTTTTGCTGAACATAAGCTAAATCAGTAGTTTGTTAGTTTGAAAACGTGGCTTGGACTAAAAAAAGAGACAGACTATAGTAAATTTAAGTTTCCATAGTTCCTGTAATCATTTTTTTTAAAGCAAACTTAAAAGCCTATGCAGATAAACACACCTTCCTTGTATTTAGATTCTCAAGTGAATTTTATATAGGAAAGATAAAAGTGCTGACCTGTATTACTGCCCTGCATACCTAAATTTCCATGAATTGACAGTAAATAGTTTTAAACTTTGGTTAAACTTTGAAATACAAAGGTTTTGATATCCCAAACCAAAATCTTACATTCCTTTACTGGGTTAAGTGGTGCAGTATTCATCAATAAAAGTACCTGGAAGTAGAGTTGGTAATTTGTCAGAATACTGATACATCATTTATTAAAATTTTGTTTTTAACTATATGAATACTAGAGTCACCATTTTTTCCTTTGGATATTTTTGTCAATATCCATCTAATATGGATAGAATAGAAACCAATTTATTAAACAGAATATATACTTTGGCCACCTGATGCAAAGAACTGGCTCATTGGAAAAGACCCTGATGCTGGGAAAGATTCAAGGCGGGAGGAAGAAGGAGATGACAGAGGATGAGATGGTTGGATGGCATCACCGACTCAATGGACATTAGTTTGATCAAGCTCTGGGAGTTGGCGATGGACAGGGAAGCCTGGCATGCTGCAGTCCACGGGGTTGCAAAGAGTCAGACACGACTGAGTGACTGAACTGACTGATTAGCTAAAAAGTATAAGTATATAATCGTATACTGCTTTCAAAAGTGTGCATCTCCTATAAATATACATCTACTTTCTTTTAGACAAACACATGTTAAATATTCCCCCCCACACACATATTTCTCATGTAAGATTTCTGAAACAACATTAGGCTTTTACTGTGTTTCCTACCCGCTTTAGGTAAAACCAATAGTCTGGTTTTGAAAATAAATTAAACAATTGTGTTACAATTGTCATGATGACACCTAAAATAGACTTTCATCCCTGGATCTAAGGACACTATTCAGTAATCTCAAAATTGAGAGAATGCAATTTTCTTTGCAACAATATGGAGCCAGATAGTAATCACTTCTTTATTCAAGTCTGGAAGCTAGTATCAGCTGACACCCTTCCACCAAATTTGAGGTTTGTGAAAGGTCTGGCTGTTCAGTACATAGAACTATAAGCGGATGATTTCATTCTAACAGAAATATTTAGTTTTAGATTTTTTTCAGTATCTTTTCTACTTTGCTTCTATTTTCCCATCTGCTAAAAGAGAATAATAATACTTAACATATGGATTATAAGGATAATTATAAATTGCTTTATACAATGTTAGGCAGATGGTATGTCCTCAAGAAATGTTAGCTAATTTTATGATTGCTATTGTTTTTTAATCTACTTTTAGGGTTCAGAGTTCTTATAGTATTAAAAAAGCAAATTATTGAATTTAAAATCAATTAATCTTCAATGGAATCTTATGAAAAATATGTGATTAAATGTCTTTAAACATCATGATTTTTTCTTCTTGGCTGCCAGGTATCTACTTGTAACTCTTTGTCTTTTCTCTAAATAAAAACATCTTTAAAATGTCAAAGGCTTAATAAGATATATTTATCATAAATAGTGAATTATTAATACTCTCCAGAAGAAACTATAAAATTCACAATCGCTTACAGTGTATCCAATCAGTAACAAGAATATTGTTAGAAATTTGTCAAGTGGATTTTAAAAATTACAACTAAAGACTCAGCAAAACTATGTAAAAGTCAATACATAAAAGAACCCAAATATTATAAGATTTATTTTGAAAAGTAAGAAGTGAACATCCCCATTTTAAAGAATACTGAAAGAAATAAGCAATACATCTTATGTTGGTCATTACTTGGTTTTATATTTATTTGGGAATTTAAAAATCTTTCTTTACTTTGGTGTCAAAAGTCTTGATCTCTAGCCAATCTGAGAGCCATACTTCAAAAACTTCCTCTCCTTCACTTTCTACATGCTATCTATCATAATGTCCTGATGATTCTGTTTCATAATTTTCTTATATTGGTTAATTTCTCTCTGTCTACATCATTATCATCTCTTGTCCTGACAAAGGTAACTATCTTCAATTTACTGTCTCCTGGTCTCTTCTTGATCTTTTTAATCTAGTCTCATAAGAGAACAAAATTATAAAACACAAACCTGATTTCAATATGTCACTGCTTAAATCATTCAGTTTCCGATTTCTCTTAAATAAAATAAATGCCCTTGCCATAGTCATCTTCAATCAGATCCCTTTCATCTTTCATTCCACTCAAGCCAAGCTGGCCTCCTTTCTATCCTTAGAAATGTCCCAGCTATTTATTTTCTCAGAGCTTTATTATCTGCCTTTTGTTTGGTCTGAAAAACTCTTTTGCCAACTGTGCCTCTGGAAATTTCTATTTAAATAAAGTCTCAGCTTAAAAGTTAGGGCCTTAGAGAGGATTGTCCTAGCCAAACAACATAAGTTATATCCCTTCTGTTATTCAGTTTTGTAGATTCAATTTATTATTTTTTCTTACCACTTAGTTACTTTGTTTTTCTTGTCTTATTCATTTTACAGTGAAATTGGTCAAACAAACAGAATAATAGGGGAATAATTAAGGACACAATATTGTACCAACAACTGATATTATGTCTTGCATATTCTTCCCAATTTTCTCAAATATGATATAATAGGAAAAAAGGGAATTACCAAATCAGCATTCCTTGTAGCATACTTGTTTTCATCCCCTCTAGCAGTTTATAGGGCTATATCATCCTCCTAATCCTTGCTAATACTGGGCTGTCCATTGAGTGAAAAATTGTCTCCTACTGGTAATCTGCTTCTCACTGCCAATTTCTTAGGGAAATTTTTCCCATTTTTACCACCCCAAAAGAGGCTCTTTTGTGACTTGCCATCATGACATTCATTTTCTTTTGGAGAGCTAGATCTGGCATGGACACCGGTCACTGTTTTCTCAGGATGTGTTGGCAGGTATCACCTTGGTAGTAGGTGGAACTCGAAATGGAGGGGATATCACAGTGCCTGGTATGAGGAAGAATTTCCTCTCTGATCAGTGACTGACTCTCACCACCCCATTATGGGTGGGGCCTGATCTCAAGTTCCTGGAGCAAAAGCACCCAGTGTCAGGCCTGAGTTGGTTCTATTTCCTTTAAGTGTGTGGTTTCCCCTCTTCCCACGCCAGGACCGTTGCCCTGTAGGAGGGAGGTGCTGACGTAAGTGGACCCTGTGTGCAGTCAGAGGTCCTGTTCATTGTCTGTGTAGGTAGGTACCTAAGGCTCCACACAGACGAAGCCTTGGGTGCAGTCCCCCTGTCTCTCACAGCTGCTCATTGGCCCCAGCCTCTGCCACCCCTGTTTTACTTGTGGAAGCATGCCACAAAGTTGGTGGGATCCTGCATAGATTCTTGATGTCTACTGGAGGTGAGCTTCTGAGGCACCACTTGAGTAAGCTCCAGTAGTGGTCACCGCCACCCCTGTCCAGGCTCCGCCCCAGGACTGGGTCACCTCGGTGTCCTTGGGATGAGCCTTTTCCCAGTCATGGGTGACCCAGATCCAGCGCCACACTGTAGCGTGGAGTGAGTGGGACTGCAGCATTCACAGAGCTCGGACCGGGGCAGGTGGGGAGGAGGCGTTAGGAACACAGCATCCTTAAGAGCAGACTTCCCTCTGTCCTGCTTCTGAGGTTATTTAGTGTGTGCCTTCCTCGTGAGCTGTATCCAGGCCCCCTCAGCCCTTCTATTTGTCCCAGAGGCCCTCCAACAAACCAAGGGGGCTTGTGTCCCCCACACAGGAGCCCAGGACCAGGGAGCCCAATCTCTGGCTCAGATCATGCTCGCTCCCCAGGGAGACTGTGTACTTTCTCCCTTCCTCTGAGAACACTCCCAAGGACACAGGTCTGAACCTGATCACTACTCTTCCCTTCCTGCTCCATCTTTATGCAACCTTGGTTGTACAGGAGTCCTTCTGCTGGTTGCCAGTTAGTTTTCAGTGAGGATTGTTCCACATGTGGTTTTATTTTTGATGTGTTTGGTGGGGGAGGTAAGCTCCACATTCTCTCACCTCACATATTGACCCTTCCTTCCTTATACAGCCTTCTGCCTTATAGAATGTCTTTTCATGTATTTCATATAAAAATGTGAAAAAATCTAAATGTCCATAAATTGTTGAAAAGATAAACAAAATGTAGTATATCCATACAATTAAATTTCATTCAACCATGAAAGGAAACGAAATTTTGATAAATGCTACATGAATGAACCCTCAAAACATTATGCTATGTGAAAGAAGTCAGGCAAAAACAATCACATGTTATATGATTTTATTTAAACAAAATTTTTAGGATATATTTCATTCTCTTATTGTTTGGAACTGTTTGTAAAAATCATTATTTCTTGAAGATTTGATTTTTAAAATACCCTTTAAAATCAACAGTGCCTAAGATATTCTTAGACATTTACTTAGAACTTCCTGGGAGGTAGTGGTCAAGATTCTGCCCACCAATGCAGGAGACATGGTTCAATCCCTGCGTTGGGAAGATCCCCTGGAGGTGGGTACTGCTGGTACCTGCTCCAGTATTCTTGCCCGGAAAATCGCATGGACAGAGGAGTCTGGGGCTACAGCTCATGGGGTCGCAACGAGTTGGACACAACAGAATACACACAGCAGCAGCAGCAGCAGACATTTACTTACTTATTCCATTTTTTAAATGCTCACTAGACTACACAAGTGTTGTTTTCACCTTGAGACAATTTTGCTAGTAAATATATATATTAGAACACTGGTACAAATTTTTAAATTTTTAAATGCTCACTAAACTACACAAGTTTTGTTTTCACCTTGAGACAATTTTGGTAGTAAACATATATTTTAGAACACTGGTACAAATTTTTCAATGTATTGGATTTGTTCACTATATTTTATATTATGTTAGTACATAATATATTATACATAATATTTGTATTATATTTTACTAGGTTCTGTTGTCCTTGCATCAAACCATTCAGCTATTTTATTCAAACCCTATAATTCCCTGATGATTCTTTTGTGTTTTATACATTAGTTCCTATTTCATACAATCTGTTACCCTTCTATAATTTATATCTCCAACTGTGATTATGACTTTTAAAAATTCTCTTTCGATTACTGTCAAATGTTCATTGTGTATTCCAAGATCATTTTATTTAAAACATGGACAGTCATGAAACATATTTATACTATGTTTTGCTATAATTATTATGCAATTCTAAGCTCTATTCCAACTGATGTTTTTAACTTTTAAAATCTGTATAAGATATAATATAGAAGCTGTTTTTATGTATTTGTTTCCTATGAAATATGGGAATTAACTTTAATGAAACTTTATATTTCACTTTATATGAAAATTAACTTCAATCTTTATAGATGACTATGCATGTCTATTTACATTGGTTATAGATTTTACATTGCATAAAGTATTACACAATCTGATGTTCTATCATTTAATTCATGATTTTAATCCTTTTATTATTGACACGTTTAGAGTTGTTAGATGTTATTTTATGTTCTCTAATATTTTTTGTTTCTACCTAATCTTCCCTTTCTTGACATTTGTTAAAATAATAAAGATATCAATGCTCCCTCTCATCCTCTTTGTGGCTGTTGATTTACAGCTATAAATTGTGTATCTGTTATTTCAACTAATATCTCTGGTGGTTTTAGTCATGCATATTTTTTGGGGGGGGAAATAAAGCCAACCCAAATGAGAACTAGTGAGGCTATTTATTCAGAGCTTGTTATTGGACATCATCACTTGATTTTAGCAGAGATTTAAAATCAAGCACGGGAGAGAAAAAGGTATTTAGTGAAAGCAGGGAAGGTTTCAGGTGTGCTGTGATTGGATGTTGTTAGCCCATGAAGCTAGAGATAACTATAACTAGATGTAAGACATCCTATGTGAGTGGTTTGAGAAGCACATTTGACTTATGTTGGTAGATAGTGAGTTAACAGGGAAAATAAAGGAAACTGAGAGTCGCTGAAGTGAGGGCCATTCTGGGACAGTTGCTGCAAGGATTGTGCATTGGCTTCTCAGGCTGGTTACTGCTGAGGTTGTGGGTCTGAATTCTTTTATCATTCTGATAAAATCTCATTGTGTGTTTATATATTCACTATCTCATTATAAATTCTTCTTACAACTCTTAAACTATTTAGTATCTTTATCAAGCTTTTCATACAAAATAAAGCTTTGGTTCACTTCAGTTCAGACGCTCAGTTGAGTTTGACTCTTTGCAATCCCAGAGACTGCAGCACACCAGGCCTCCCTGTCCATCAACAACTCCCAGAGTTTACTCAAACTCATGTCCATTGAGTCGGTGATGCCATCCAACCGTCTCATCCTCTGTCGTCCCCTTTTCCTCCCGCCTTCAATCTTTCCCAGCATCAGGGTCTTTTCAAATGAGTCAGTTCTTCACACCAGGTGGCTGAAGTATTGCAGTTTCAGCTTCAACATCATTTCTTCCAATGAATATTTAGGGCTGATTTCCTTTAGGATGGACTGGTTTGATCTCCTTGCAGTCCAAGGGACTCTCAAGAGTCTTCTCCAACACCACAGTTCAAAAGCATCAATTCTTTGGCACTCAACTTTCTTTATAGTCCAACTCTCACATCCATACGTGACTACTGGAAAAACCATAGCCTTGACTAGATGGATCTTTGTTGACAAAGTAATGTCTCTGTTTTTTAATATGCTGTCTAGGTTGGTCATAACTTTTCTTCCAAGGAGCAAGCATCTTTCTATTTCATGGCTGCAGTCACCATCTGCAGTGATTTTGGAGCCCCCCAAAATAAAGTCTGCCACTGTTTCCACTGTATCTCCATCTATTTGCCATGAAGTGATGGGACCAGATGCCATGATTTTTGTTTTCTGAATGCGGAGCTTTAGCCAACTTTTTCACTCTCATCTTTCACTTTCATCAATAGGCTCTTTAGTTCTTCACCTTCTGCCATAAGGGTTCTGCCTGCATATCTGAGGTTATTGATATTTCTCCCAGCAATCTTGATTCCAGCTTGTGCTTCATCCAGCCAAGCATTTCTCCTGTAGGCTGTTGGATATACTCTGCATATAGGTTAAATAAGCAGGGTGAAATATACAGCCTTGACATACTCCTTTCCCTATCTGGAACCAGTCTGTTGTTCCATGTCCAGTTGTAGCTGTTGCTTCCTCACCTGCCTACAGATTTCTCAAGAGGCAGGTCAGGTTGTCTGGTATTCCCATCTCTTTCAGAATTTTCCACAGTTTATTTTGATCCACACAGTCAAAGGCTTTGGCATAGTCAATAAAGCAGAAGTAGATGTTTCTCTGGACTCTTTTGGATTAAAGATTTACTGAGCATGGCCCTGACCCTCAGAACAGGACCCAGTTTACCCCTTAGTGAGTCTCTCCCATCAAGAAGCTTTCATAAGCCTCTTATCCTTCTCCATCAGAGGGCAGACAGACTGAAAACACCACCACAGAAAACTAACCAATCTGATCACATGGGCCACAGCCTGTCTAACTCAATGAAGCTATGAGCATCGCCGTGTAGGGCCACTCAAGATGGACGGGTCATGGTGGAGAGCTCTGACAAAATGTGGTTGACTGGAGAAGAGAACGGCAAAACACTTCAGTATTTTTGCCTTGAGAACCCCATAAACAGTATGAAAAGGCAAAAATATAGGACACTGAAAGATGAACTCCCCAGATCAGTAGGTGTCCAATATGCTACTGGAGATCAGTGGAGAAATAACTCCAGAAAGAATGAAGAGATGGAGCCAAAGCAAAAACAACACTCAGTTGTGGATGTGACTGGTGATGAAAGCAAGGTATGATGCTGTAAAGAGCAATATTGCATAGGAACCTAGAATGTTAGGTCCATGAATCAACACAAATAGGAAGTGGTCAAACAGTAGATGGCAAGAGTGAACTTCAACATTTTAGAAATCAGAGAACTAAAATGGACTGGAATGGGTGAATTTAACTCAGGTGACCTTTATATCTACTACTGTGGGCAAGAATCCCTTAGAAGACATGGAGTAGCCATCATAGTCAACAAAAGATTCCTAAATGCAGTACTTAAATGCAGTCTCAAAATCGACAGAATGATCTCTGGTTCCAAGGCAAACCATTCAATATCACAGTAATATAAGTCTATGCCCCAACCAGTAATGCTGAAGAAGCTGAAGTTGAACAGTTCTAGGAAGACCTACAAGTCCTTCTAGAATTAACACTCAAAAAAGATGTCCTTTTCATTATAGGGGACTGGAATGCAAAAGTAGGAAGTCAAGAAACACCTGGAGTAACAGGCAAATTTGGCCTTGGAGTACGGAATGAAGCAGGGCAAAGGCTAGTAGAGTTTTGCCAAGAGAGCACACTAATCATAGTGAGTACCCTCTTCCAACAACACAAGAGAAGACTCTACACATGGAGATCACTAGATGGTGAACACCAAAATCAGATTGGTTATATTCTTTGCATCCAAAGATGGAGAAGCTCTATACAGTCAGCAAAAACAAGACTGGGAGCTGACTGTGGCTCAGATCATGAACTCTTTATTGCCAAATTCAGACTTAAATTGAAGAAAGTAGGGAAAACCACTAGACCATTGAGGTATATCCTAAATCAAACCCCTAACGATTATACAGTAAAAATGACAAATAGACTTAAGGGACTTGAGCTGATAGACAGACTGCCTGATGAACTATAGACAGAGGTTTGTGATATTGTACAGGAGACAGGGAGCAAGACCATCCCCAAGAAAAAGAAGTGCAATAGCAAAGTGGTTGTCTGAAGAGGCCTTACAAATAGCTGTGAAAAGAAGAGAAGCAAAAAGCAAAGGAGAAAAGGGAAGATATACCTGTTTCAAGGAAGAGTTCCAAAGAATAGCAAGGAGAGATATGAAAGCCTTCCTCAGTGATCAATGCAAAGAAATAGAGGAAAACAATAGAATGGGAAAGACTAGAGATCTCTTCAAGAAAATTAGAGATACCAAGGGAACATTTCATGGAAAGATGTGCACAATAAAAGACAGAAATGGTATGGGTCTAACAGAAGCAGAACATATTAAGAAGAGGTGGCAAGAATACACAGAACTGTACAAAAAAGATCTTCAGGACCCAGATAATCATGATGGTGTGATCACTCACCTAGAGACAGTCATCCTGGAATGTGAAATCAAATGGGCCTTAGGAAGCATCACTACGAACAAAGATAGTGGAGGTGATGGAATCCAGATGAACTATTTTTTCAAATCCTAAAAGATGATGCTGTGAAAGTGCTGCACTCAATATGTCAGCAAATTTGGAAACCTCAGCTGTGGCCACAGGACTGGAAAAGGTCAGTTTTTATTCCAATCCCAGAGAAAGACAATGCCAAAGAATGTTCAAACTACTGCACAATTGCTCTCATCTCACACACCAGTAAAGTAATGCTCAAAATTCTCCAAGCAAGTCTTCAGCAATATGTGAACCGTGAACTTCCAAAAGTTGAAGCTGGTTTTGGGAAAGGCAGAGGAACCAGAGATCAAATTGCCAACATCTGCTGGATCATTGAAAAAGCAAGAGATTCCAGAGAAACATCTACTTCTGCTTTATTGACTATGCCAAAGCCTTTGACTGTGTGGATCAAAATAAACTGTGGAAAATTCTGAAAGAGATGGGAATACCAGACAACCTGACCTGCCTCTTGAGAAATCTGTAGGCAGGTGAGGAAGCAACAGCTACAACTGGACATGGAACAACAGACTGGTTCCAGATAGGGAAAGGAGTATGTCAAGGCTGTATATTTCACCCTGCTTATTTAACCTATATGCAGAGTATATCCAACAGCCTACAGGAGAAATGCTTGGCTGGATGAAGCACAAGCTGGAATCAAGATTGCTGGGAGAAATATCAATAACCTCAGATATGCAGGCAGAACCCTTATGGCAGAAGGTGAAGAACTAAAGAGCCTATTGATGAAAGTGAAAGATGAGAGTGAAAAAGTTGGCTAAAGCTCCGCATTCAGAAAACAAAAATCATGGCATCTGGTCCCATCACTTCATGGCAAATAGATGGAGATACAGTGGAAACAGTGGCAGACTTTATTTTGGGGGGCTCCAAAATCACTGCAGATGGTGACTGCAGCCATGAAATAGAAAGATGCTTGCTCCTTGGAAGAAAAGTTATGACCAACCTAGACAGCATATTAAAAAACAGAGACATTACTTTGTCAACAAAGATCCATCTAGTCAAGGCTATGGTTTTTCCAGTAGTCACGTATGGATGTGAGAGTTGGACTATAAAGAAAGTTGAGTGCCAAAGAATTGATGCTTTTGAACTGTGGTGTTGGAGAAGACTCTTGAGAGTCCCTTGGACTGCAAGGAGATCAAACCAGTCCATCCTAAAGGAAATCAGCCCTAAATATTCATTGGAAGGAATGATGTTGAAGCTGAAACTGCAATACTTCGGCCACCTGATGTGAAGAACTGACTCATTTGAAAAGACCCTGATGCTGGGAAAGATTGAAGGCGGGAGGAAAAGGGGACGACAGAGGATGAGACGGTTGGATGGCATCACCGACTCAATGGACATGAGTTTGAGTAAACTCTGGGAGTTGTTGATGGACAGGGAGGCCTGGTGTGCTGCAGTCTCTGGGATTGCAAAGAGTTAAACGTGATTGATCGACTGCACCAAACTGAATGTTGGTGTAATGGCGACCTCCTCCAAGAGGGTTTATGCCATACCCGAGTCTGCTTTACCCAAAGCCCCTGTCCCTGCGGCACTCCACCACCGACCCATACCTCCACAAGAGACACTCAAACCCAGTTCTGTCTCAGTCTCTGTGGATTCCCTGGGTCCTTGTCTGCACAAGGTTTGTGTCTGAGCCCTCTCAGCATCTCTGGCATGAATGGGGTTTGATTCTAAATTGGGAATTCGCCCCTTTTACCATCTTGGTGGGGCTTCTCCTTTGCCCTTGGACGTGTGGCATCTCCTCACAGACACTCCAGCCCCTAACATCTTACTGGGGTTTCTCTGACCTTGGACGTGGGTTATCTACACTCGGCAGGTCCAGCGAAGTAATCTTAAAGGTCCAACAAACTTTCTTTCTTTCACCCTCTCTTATATTATTCTCTAGAATTTAATATTACATTCTTAAAAACAAAAGTTAGTGTTTATTTTGTTTATAGAAATAGTTAATGAAGTAGATATATACATATTAAAATATTTGGGACTTACCACTAATTTTTCATTCCATTGATAATGTCACATTTTATTTTTCTTCTTGAATTATATCCTATGTTCTGCAAACAGTACAGTCTTTTACTCCTTACTTGTCTAAAAATGCCTTTTTTATGCCTTGAATTTGGACAATTGTTCAGCTGGATATAAAATTTTTCTTTTACAGTTATCTTTCTCTTAGGATTTTAACGTTATACCCCCATTGTGTCAGGCATCTATTGTTGAGAAAAAGTCTGTTATAAGACCATTGAAGAAAATTTGTTTTTTATTCATGTCACAACTTAAGATTTCATATCCTTTACCATTGATGTTGTTTAGCTTTTCTAATGATTTGATTTGTTTTTATTTATTTTGATCAATACTTGGTGTCCATTTTTAATCAGATGAACTTGTGTTATCTTCAGTTTTTAAAACTTTCCAGTCATTAAATCATTAAATATTTGTTCTCTATCATTTTTCACATTCAGTCTTCTTAAACTGCTCTTAAATTTATGTTGAGTCATCATAATATATCTTTGTTTCTATGGCATTTTAATATATTCTTACCCCTGTGTTTTTATATTTCATTTTGTGCTAATTCCTCAGCAGGTTTATTTACAGTTTACCACTTTTAGTCAATCTAGATTTACTATATATATTATGATATTTGCCTTGCAAAATCTAATATATTTATTTCCAAAATTTCTAAGTTATTTTTACTTATTTATATTTAATTTTTCTTCATTTTGTTTCACATGTATTTTTTAAACTGACAGTTTTCCCTCAGTTATATTTTTGAGGATTCCAAGAACAGTGATGTTATATAAGTTTAGATTATCCTGTTTTTTTTTTTTTTTAACTTTTATTGGAGTATAGTTGCTTTACAATCTTGTGATTGTTGCTTTTCTTAGAATTTTTTTTTAGCAGTATAAGATTTATTCATGTGTCTAGTATTTTGAGTTCCAGACACATGCTCAATGCTCTCTGTTTCTCTACCTCTTATTCTCTAGTGGGGTTACATCTACCCAGTCCCTGGGATCCCAGCCCATAATCAAGTATTATTTTGGAAGTTTAAGGAATTTACACCATGGGAATAGTTCAAAGATCCAGGAATCCAACCATGGAAAATTTGTCTCAGTTTCTGCTCAGGAGATTGGCCCTGTTTCCTCCTGCTTCCCCAAGCAAATTGCTTCATACTAGGCAGAGGCCCCATACAAGCAGTATTTTCCCTCTTTTATGTGCAGGGTAGAAAGTCCATTCCAGCCACTGGTTTCCAGCAGTGAATTTGGCTCTTTTCCCAGTATTCACCCAGAACACACTTAGCCTCTTCTACTCTACAGAAGTTGAACTCCTATCAACTTCCAACTGCTTCCAGATCTAGAATTTAACAGGCCATCAGACTCAAATTTATTTCACACTACTTCTTTTCAAATTCTTGATCATAGAGATATTTATCTCTTTTTCATCATTATTCAGGAGTGGCTTTAACATTTGTTTTTTTATATTTTATTCATCATGGTTGTGTGTTTGATGTGGGGCAGGGTGAGTTTGAAAGTATATATCTGCAATATCATTTTTCCCAAAGTTGCATTTTATTTTTCTTTCAAGTATTTCACTTTGACTAAACTATAAACTCAGTGAAGGTGGTGGCCTTATCTTCTTTGGTCATTTTATCAATAAAAACAAAAAGTGACAATAGCTTTCAGTGTTGGTTCTGCAGTGAGCCATTATATAGGCATCATGTACCCTGAGCAGTGAGAATGGTATCCCAAGCTCCTTCCACAAAACTACACTCAGCATCTCAGCATCAAACCACCATTGCTTTGAACTGTGTCTATAAACACCTGTGTTTTATCTTGACTTATTTTATGCATCCATTAAGAAGATGTGTCCTAAGATAATTGCTTCCTTACTTTCCACCATTTCAGCTTACAAAGGAATGCTCTGCTTTCAGATAGTGGGGGAACCTATAACATGAATTATTTAATTCACTACCAGCTGACCTAGGAATAATTTGACAATAATAGTGTAAAGCTTGCTGAGGCTTCAGCAAATGAAACATAAGAAAGTAATGCAACTTAGCATTATTTGAAAGTTATTCCATTTAGGTAAGTTCATCACAGAGTTTTATTGAAATTGAGTAAAACCAAGAGCAATACCTCAAATATATAGCCATGCTTTTCTTAACATACAGTAGCATGCAGTATTTCAGTAGCATGCAGTAAAATGAATGTGAAAATTAAGTAATGAGATAAATAAAGAAAAAAGAAACAGTAGATAACTATTGAAGGACATCATCATTGGACATCAGGAACTAGGCTTTTTAGTTAAGCAGTCTTAAGAAACCCCTGTAGTCATGATTCATTGGTGGACATTAAATAATTCTAGCACTCTGGCCTGTTATGTGCCCAGTCATCTTTTAGGTTACAAATAATTATTTAAATGCCAAAGCAACTTTTTGACATCAGTGTCATTCTAAGTATACAAATGACTAAAAGGAAACTAAGGGTCTAAGTGATCTGTTCACAATCACCCAACTTTAGTGCAGAGCACTGTTGAATCTACATTTGCCTTCCAAAGTCATGATTCTGGTCACCAAGAGTAAAAAATCTGAAAGGAAGATTCTTTGTATACTGAATGTTTCCTACTTAGGAAAAATCAAGACAGTGTTCCCATGATTCACTTGTTTGTTCATTCATTCAACAACCAGTTGTTGACTTCTTCCCTGCTCTGTGACATATGTTGTGACAGATGCTGGTGATAAGAGTGAGCCATAGAAATATAGTATTTTCTCTCACACAGATGTGGAGAAAATTCAAAAACTACTATATTGCTTCACATAGATTATCTTTTTTTAACATATGGCACGTTATGGTAAAGAGTCTGCCTGCAATGTGGGAGACTAGGGTTCCATCCTTGAGTCAGGAAGATCCCCTGGAGAAGGAAATGGCAACCCACTCCAGTATTCTTGCCTGGAAAACCCCTTGAATGGAGGAGCATTGTAGGCTACAGTATATTGAGTTGCAAAGAGTTGGACATGACTGAGTGACTAACACTTTACTTTTCACGTTATAATACAAAGTAAATTTTGGGAATTTATCTAAGCAGGCTCTGAAACTTACTATTTTACCCAATGCTTCCATTTGAGCTAGTGGATATTTATTAAGTTTTACAAACTGGTAGGCTAACACCACCTTTCTCTGTATGTTGAAAACCACTTTAAAGGAAATGCTTTATTCTTCTGAGAAATTAATCAAAACTATGGTAAAATAAGAGCATTATGATCAAAATAAGAAAAGTTAACTATTTTCAGATGCATTTAAAATTGAAAATTTGCTAATTTCATATCAAGCATTTACGACCGTCTCCTTTCCAAGGATCAGTTTCTTCCAGTTACTTCATTTCCTTCTTGTTTGGTCTACTGAAAGCTTTTATGTGTGCTTGCCTCTGGTTCTGGCAGGACCCCTCGTGGCTTGCCTTGCTGATGGTTTCTGTTGCAGTCCCTTCATGGCTCTTCTAGACTCATATCATGAGTTGTTGGTACATGATGGGTCAGAACACACTTCTTATTACTTTCCCGCTTACTCTCCACACCACCTCTCAGGTCCACAGAAGTAGCTCAGACTTTAGGTAACTCAAGGGAATAATAATTTAGGAATGGAAAATGTACAGCTGATGTGAAATATTTGTTCCTATAGCTCAAGTGGAAATACACCTAGTAATTAAAGCCACAGAGAGAAACCTGGTCTCTTACGATTATATAACATGTTCTAATGTAGCTTCCCCTGCCCTGATCTTAAGTTTGTGCATTCCACCATGATAGATGCCCCCTCCTTAATATTTCCATGTTTCAAATTTCTACCCACCATTTAATCATTTCAATCCTTTTTAATAGACATTGATTTCAACTTGTGATCTTTCTGCTGCTTCCACTAGTGCATATCCCCTTTTTTGAATTATTAAGTTTAGACCAGAGGTCAGAAAATTCCAGTGTATGGACTAGGAACAACTTGTAACTAAGTTTTGGGGGCCAATACAAGGGTTAAAAATGTTTTTTAATTCACTTCCAAATAAGTAAATTTTGGAGACTTTATATAAAAGTCTTGACTTTTCTGATACTTGACTACTTCTGATAAATTGAAAAATTTAGAAACCCAATCTTCCTACTGCAGCATAGAAACAACTAGCAGATATTGTGAAGTGGCTACACTCCTCAGATAAAAAACATGGTCTTTGGTTTGTCCTGGAACTGATGTTTTCTATTTGCTATATTCTACCTGTTTTATTTATTTTTGCCACCTGCAGCCCCCCTAAAAGCATTTGAGTTTTTGTCCTTTAGTTACACCTTTAGTTAGAGAAATGTTCCAGGTGCCATTAGATGGTTAATCAAGATCCCAGCTAACCCATGACTTTGATGGATTCTTCAAGTACAATACACATTGAAATCTACCCGCCAGCAAAGTAGTAAATTTGTTTATTTTCCTTATTTCAAAAATGTCATGAATGTTAGTAAAACATGTACCATTTTCATTTTTGATACATCCATGTAGCATTCATAGATTTCTTTTTACTTAAGCAATGAGTAGTCAGGGTATTTTCAGGATAATCAAAGTCATTTCTAGCATTTTGAGAGGAAGAAGTCTTAAGGGGCCGAAATTGAGACTGGAGTCCAGTGAAAAGGACAGGAGGAATGAAAGTCAGGAAGGTGCCTTTCAAGAAATTTGGGAGTAAGGAGTCTGAGGAAGTTAGAACCAATGACTGATCTACCCACAGTTAGGGATTATCAGAAAACCTTGACAAATTCTCAGGCTGCTATAAACTTATTCCTATGGCTTGGCCTACAGATGCTGTCAGAGGTCACTGTTTTTTCCTTCTTTGCCTTTGAAATTTTGCATGAGTTTTTCCTGTGGTTGGATCTGAACCAGAAACCTGTAGGCAAGGGAGTCAGGGAAATGTGGTTACCCAGATTTCCTCCTCTGTGGTACAGAGAAGAGCTTAGAAGGGCAGTGATAGAACTGAGTATTCTGCACAAAGTGGGCTGCTTTTAAAATAAATCTAGTGATTGAGGGACACAAACTAAGAAAACAGAAAACTCCAAGATAAAAATATCAGAACCATTAATAGCTGGTGAAGACTTGATGTTTTTAGCATGTCTGGGTCTGGTACCCCAGGTTGCAGGAGTCTGACAAGAACAGCGGAGGCATCTGGATGTCTGTCATCCTGCCTGTAAAAAAGGACTCCATCACTGGGTGGGAGACGGGACCACACTTTAGGGTACAGAAGGATGAAAAATTAGAGTTAGATCATTAATGACTGAACAAAAAATATGAGGGTGAGGTATTGTGGTGAGGGAGGGCTACAACACAGGAAGGATTCATGAGGTTTAAACAAAGAAAAAGCTCTAGAAGGAAGAAGACACATACAGGTTAAGAGTGTGTGGCAGTCAGGCAAGTCACAGGACTGGGGCTTTCTAAACGTTGCTGCAGTTTAGGGAAGGGATTCAAACGCAGTACAGGGAGGTCACTGACATCTGTAGAGGAGTGTAGGAAGTATTAAGTGAGGATTGCTAAGGATTAATCCAGAGTTAGGAACTGGGGAACAGTCTAATAATGTGAGCTCAAGATCTCCATATGAGCAGAAAGAAAGGGGTAAATGCCAGAGAAAAGTGTTGCATGAGTGTCCATCAGACCATTCTATGCATGTTGTTTCTCGAGATTCTGTGGTCAATATCATCAGTTCAGTGTACCATGAATGTGCCTAGACCTGCAGTCCCTGTCACACCTAAGAACTTTTGTACACCTTAGGTAATACATTTCATGTACTCAGGGAGAGACTTGCCTAAGGAGTAATGGTAGAACCAAGATACACACACACACAAACACACACACACAAACATACTTATATTCACACTCCACCCAAAGATAAGCATCCATTCTCAGAGATATTATGATTTGAATCCAGAAAGAATATGAAAAGTATTTTCTTTTCTTTTCTTTAAAATATTTTCTTAATGGTCTGACAATGTGCAAGGCTCCTCTCTCTGGAGCAATGCTTCATTTTGGCAGTTAGGTCAGAAGAGTGTCAGTTCTTTTTCTTTATCAGTGAGTTCAGAGTGAATATTTCAGGCCTGTCTGAATATGAAAGGAATTGAAAGCTGAGAGGTTGTTTATCTACTCTTTCAGCTACAAAAAAGATGGGGCCAGAATTTTGATATGATTCTCTATAGAGGATAAACTGAAATCATGGCTCAGGATTATCATTTTCTTCACTTCCTGACCCAGGAGAAGCAGAGGAAGGAGGGAAAGGGTATTTTTAATCTACTTATTCTTTGCGTTACATTAAATTAGAGCAATAATTCAAAGGCCTGTCATATTACTAGGATAGCTTAAACACATACGTGTGGTTTACCTGATAGTTGATTTCTAATTTACATGCATCAAGCAATTTCTAGTGTTCTATTGCTACTACACATAAATTACCTCACATAGTCTATGCATTTTCTTTTCAACAGGCAGTGACCAAATGCACTATGTTCCAGGAATGTGTTAGGGGGCTGAGGTTACAAAAATATGTCAGAGGTAGCATTTTCCCTCAAGGAATACTCTTATAAATGATATAGGCATGTTACTAATGATTATAGTGTTGTAAGTGCCAAGATTGTAGTACGATACCAAAGATATCCAATTACAAAGAAGTATCTGAATAAGATGAGAGGTTAAAGGAAATTTTCTTGAAGAGATGAAATATTTCAGTTATACAAAATAAATGAAGGAAATAATAAGAAAGGCACATTACAAAATTCACAAAGTTATTAAGTTATTAGAGGGATTAATGACTGTTGGAGAAACTGAGAACTGGTCTTATTTATCACTAAATCATAAAGTAACTGCATTTTATTTTACGTGAAATTAATTCATCTTGATTACTTGAAAAGTAAATTCAGTTTTTAGTGGCAAGAGTGCTAATTGTCTCTAAATGTACCCTGTCTTTTTCTGTAGTAATGGAACCCCTATTTTTAGATAGGCACAAGCACCTAACATAAAGTTTGCAGCCAAGACTGACCTGTGATTAAGTCATGGGTCATAAATAAAAGCAGGAAGATGTCCTTCTCCATTCCTTCCTTATTCCAGGTGACAGGAACACAGACATGATGGCCAGAGCTGGAGCAACCTTCTTGGACATCACAATGAAAACTGCAAGCTGAGAATAGCAAAGAAAAACAGGAGCCTAGGTCCTGACCATATAGAGACCCCTTTACCCTTGGTTCTACCTCCTTAATTAGATATAGATTTAGAAGAAAGACATTCTTTTTCCCTAAAAATCATAAAACTAAAATTACAAAATTGAATAATTTACTCTTTCAAAGATACATTTTCTATATTTGTCACTAAACTTGCAAAAAGTAATATATCTCAAAAACTAAAAAAGGCATATGAATATATATAGTAATTATGTATGTGAAATAAAAATATAAATAGAAGAATTCTAACTGCAGACATAAATATAAATGAATGTGAAAATATAAATTAAATGATAATTTTAAAGATTTTTTAAATAGTCAGTTGTTCAATTTTATACAGTTCTACTCTCAGCTGAGCTAAGACTTCTCTTATTATTGAGTCAGCACCTAAAAAGGATAGCAACTTTTTCTTAAAAAAACATTAAGTAGTTATATAATTTTCTGAGACTGAACCTCATCTAAGCTATTTCGTCTATTGATAAATTATTGCTCAGAGAAAGTAAGTTAATTACAGTTAGAATTGGAGCTAGTTTTCTTAATGATCAATGTAGTAGTAGTTCCAACCATCTCATTCATGAAGAGCATCTTCTATTTCCATTTGATAGGAAAGTAGGCAGCATGTTTAAGTGTGGCTTGGTAACATTCCTGAAGCTCAGCAGAGGGCAAAGAGTCACTGTGCTGAACTCATAGTCTATTGCAATGAATATGTTACCCAGTCCAGCATCCTTAATCTGGAGATGGATATTTCAAGTTTATGAACCACCTGGAATTGCTTTGCTAAATGTTTACATGTTCATTTTCTGATAAATGCGTCCATAGTTGGATTTTCAAACTGGCCAGTGATCTAAAAAGACTGACACACGATGCGCTTTTCAAATACCCTGACTGTTCTCTGAAGTGGCGCTCCTTCTGACCACCTAACACAGTCTTCTGCCCTCAGAGAGTTTTTTTCTTCTGGAGGATAGATATGTATTTTAAGAAATCATGTTATAATTTGGAAAGAGGGACATGATTCAAGAGAAGGCAAATAAGAATACTCATATAATTACCCTGGGACAATTGTCCAACTCATTAAGTTAAAAAAAAAAAAAAAAAAAACAGATGTTTTAGGATGGCTTTGATAAAGCTGCTGAGATGAGAAGGCAGTAGCTATGAAGACACCATGCAGTCCTGGGCTTGTTCTTTCCAAGAATGGGCCAGTGGTAGGAGGATACCTTCAATCGCTTCCCTCCTTGAAAGTGAAAGTGGAAGTCCTCAGTCGTGGCTGACTCTTTGTGACCCCATGCACTGTAGCCCGCTAGGCTCCTCTGTCCATGGAATTCTCCAGGCAAGAATACTGGCCTGGGTAACTGTTCCCTTCTCCAGGGGATCTTCCCAACCCAGGGATCAAACCCAGGTCTGCAGCATTGCAGGCGGATTCTTTGCTGTCTGAGCCACGAGGGAAGCCCCTTAACTTTTAACAAAACAAAGTTAAATATCACACTTGAATGAAAATCCATTATGAAGTTCATCCAATTCCACCATGAACTTCCTCTCTGGGTACAGTGATGACTTTGGTGCTGGCTAAAATTTACCAATGAAATAATTGTTCCTGAGATTATCAAAAACACCAGCCACACCATACATCTCACACTCTTAACTAAGAACAATTCAGCACAGTTAGGAGCCTTCAGCTAAAAAGAGTTTCAGTATAAAGTAAACACAGCCAATGAATTCCCCTCCTTCCCTTGGAGAGGTCACATTCAAGGATCACTGCCAATGCAAGATGGGAAGGCCTGGGTTGTGCCCACCTGCTAAGAATTAAACAGTATAGCTGTAGTCTCTTGTGCAATCAATGCCTGGTCTTTAACGGGAGGCTCTGAATTCATCTCCAGCAAATGATATGCTCAAAAGCCTTTTATTAATTTGTGTTAATCTGAGCATCATGGAATCACTCTAATTTAAAAATAACAACCCTCACTAAATGTGAGAAAATTCTCAGACAACTGGATGCATGCATTGCTTTTGGTAATCAAGTTTGTGAAGCAGGTTTTATTGTGTTCTTCTCAGCATGGTGCTTAGTATCTAAAGCCCTACCACATGTTGTAATAATAAAGTTATTGCTTACTGACCAAAGTTGACAACCAACAAATACTGCCCTGAGTTATTTCAGATGGATTACAATTCTCTCACTGGTAACTCATTAGTGTGTATCTGGTAAATCGTGTTCAATAATGTTCAGGGTAGCAAACTCATGAAGAAATACACTCAGAAATCAACAACCACCAAACACAAAACAAAACAAAAACAGGGAAGAAAGCCTCTGTGTGAAGAAATACACCGGGAAAACAAATAAAATCAATTGTGAAAGTACAGATTTTCCACAAGGGGAAAAATACTTACACTCTTTTTTAAAGGCATGAATAATTCTAGACAACACCATGTTTTTTATTAAAACCTCACCTTAGAAGTAACAGTGGACTATTCTTAGGGATGGATGGGCATTCATCACCCTCCTCTTTGATGGAAGGTGTTGATACATTTTTGGTGGTAGCTTAGCTACATCCTTCTTTAAAGGCTTCAGAAGTTTTAGTGAACACTATTTGAACTTAGTGATTTATTGCCACTTAGTTTCTCATATTTTTTCAATCAGGTCTTTGTTTTGATTTTTCTGACAGCTCTTTACCTTTCCTTCTCTGTACAAAGTAACTCCGGGATAGACACTTCTTCAATCCGGAGAGAAGGCCGGGCACAAAGTGACCATTCGATTCCTTTGCATTATTTGCCGTCTCTTCGGAACGCTTCATTCCCAACATAGTAGTGTAATAGACCAAGTCAGTCTCCAGTGGATTTTACATTTCTGGTATACTTACCTCAAGGGGATTTTTTTCTTTTGTATTTGGGAATGACTTTGTTTTTTGTTTTTGTTTTTTTTTTTTTTGGTTTTGACATTATCCTTTAAAGTCAGTATTGTAGGCTTTTATTATCTATCTTTCATCCTTACCAACCCCCCCATATCTTTCCTTATTTTATTTTGTTTTTATCAGAGTTCATGAATCTCTAACAGTGTATCTTCAAGCAGTTTCTATCCTATTTCTATGGATTTTAATTGTCTATCTTTTTCCTTTGGATCCTTCTGACTAATCTCTTTTTTCTCTTAAACTTTTCTTTGAAAAGATATAATGTTTTCTATGAAAATGTCAAATTTGATTATGTCATTGCTACTGCTAATTTCTAGTCTTTTGCTCTCAGGCCAATGACTCAGAAATGACAGAGTCCTCTAAGTATCCAAATATTGCTCTTATTAAAAACAAAACAAAACAAAAAACTTTTCTATCCAATAGTGACACAAGTGTCATGATTCAAATTTTTAACAATGTGCAAATCTCAGTATTGGTTATGTCACCTCTTAAAACTTGCCACTTGTGTCAGAGTAGCAAGAATAACAAGGTTCTCTGTCTAACAAGTCTATCAACCCTGCTCCCCCACCCATGTTCTGTGCGAAAGGCCTCTGCTGTAATACAAAGCTTATGTTCTGTATTTCAATATGATAAATCAATCTCAATGCAACATAGGTTTCTTATTAACATATGCCAATCACTCTTTGGTAATCTACCAACACTTATGTATATAGTTTATCCTTCTTTATATAAATAAAACAGTGTGTCTCTCTCACTTTTCTAACCATTTCAATATAACACCTAGTGGCAGACAAACCATACTGAGTTGTGGTGAAAATATTTGTATTCCTTTCAGATTGAATGCATCTATCTGGCTTTGTATTACCACAGATTCTCTTTTGCAAGAAACCGTGGAAGAAATGCTGGATTCCTAGTATAACTGAAAAGCTCAACAAATCTTTCAGCAAAACCTAAAAGGAACTTTGTAAAAATAAATTATAAATCCAATACATACGTTACCATTACTAGGGAAATTTTCTCTAAATGTGGATCTCAAAACACCTATAATCATTTATTTTCCTTACACAAACAATTCAAATTTCCAGATCCATTGTAGACCTTATTATCAAAATTTCTCAAGCACCCTCAGTAGACAGAATGCATATCTCCATCTGTATTCATCTGATAAAAGGAGCAACTAAATTCAGATTCTGTGTATCCCAGCCCTGGAGGGAACTTAGGCCTCATCAAATAAACAAGACTTTAAAAAATGTAGATTGCATTTCAACACCCCCCTTCCAAATATATAAGTAGAAGGCCTAATGCCTACTCCCTCAAAATATAGCTTTATTTGGAAATAGAATTGTTGCAGATGTAATTAATTGAGATGAGGTTGTACTAAAGTACGGTGGACCCCTAATGAAATAAAACTGGGTCCTCGGTCACTCACTTGTGTACGACTCTGTGACGCTATGGAGTGTAGCCCGCCAGGCTCCTCTGTCCATGGATTTTTCCAGGCAAGGATACCAGAGTTGCCATTTCCTTCTCCAGAGGATCTTCCAGACCCTTGGATCAAACTCCCATCTCTTGCGTCTCTTGCATTGGCAGGCAGATTCTTTACACTGCGTCACTTGGGAAGTCCTGCAATAAGACTGACGTAAGAGGGAAAATTTGGACAGAGTCATGCATACAGACAGAGTGTCGGGTGAAGCCTGGAGTTACGCTGTCACAAGCCAAGGAACTACTAAAAGCTGGGATGGGGTCTGGAACAGATCTTTCTCTAGTGCTTTCAGGTGAAACATGGCCTTGCTGACAACTTGATCTCAGATTTCTAGCCTCCAGATCTATGAGACAATAAAAATAAATTTCTGTGTTCTTTAAGCCACTAAGCTTATGATACTGTGTTATGGCCTTCCCAGCAAATTAAGGTAACAAAATTCAGTTTTATTCATTACTATCAAATAATGATTAGATAAATGTGGTTGGTGGGCAAGTAAAAGAGAAATGTATAGAAGATTTTGAAGGTTTATTATTTTTATATTGGAGTGTGAAGTTTTCCCTAATTTTAAGGTAAATATCAGCTTGTTCTTCAGTATTTCCCTAGCATTTGTCACATAGTTATGTTAATAATGCTTCATCACACATTTACAATCATTTGTCCACAAATCTGTCTCTTGAAACTGAGATCTGAGGCAGTGAGGACCATGTTTTTATTCTTTATCCCAGAATCCAATAATGATACATGATACATAGTGCATGTTTAGAAAACGTCTTCAAAGATTGGTGAAACTAGACTTGCCACAGCACTTTAGAATTTTGACCAGATTGTTCCATCAAAGCTTTCACTCAAAACAGTTATTGGTCCTCAACCAAGACACATGAAACAGTTCAACAGACTGGAATCTGACCATATCTTTTCTCAACACCATAACTAAAGAGGAGATGCACTGTCTTCTTTAAAGAGTCCTTGGAGACCAAATATATGGATGATAAACAGGACAAAAAAGAGGGGAGAGACAGAAAACAGTCTCTGGCCTCTGAACTAGATTTCTATTTGTAGATTTTTGTCTGTTTCTCAGAACCTAGTATTAAGAGAAGTATAAAAATATAGCCATGTGGTAACCGCTGTTCCAGGCCCAGATTGTCCTGTCTGGCTAAGGATGGAAGTGTGCAAGCTGAAACACACATATTAATGTGAACCAGACTTGGTGGGGGATTCACCACTGTATCCTGCCAGGTATGCAAGCCTTCCAGATATACTGCTGTCTTTTGATGATCTGCCTATAAATTTTTTCGGTCTCTGAGATGAAGTCCCAGTTTCTCCTTCTCCTCCTCCTCCCTCTAACCTCCAATGTGTCTCATCTGCATTGTGCAATCTGACACAAGCTCCTATGGTTCAGGCACACTTGCTTTTTGCTGCATTTGTTTTTCAATGTAACCCTGATTTCTGTGTTTCCAAGCACAGTCTAGTAACTTGACTCCTGTTCCTGATAGATAATTCAGTTTTATTTTTCTGACTCTGGATCTTAATCTACCTCTAATTATCTAAGACACAGCAGTTTACTGTTAGTGTGGAAACACAAATTCCTGATTTCTATCCCCAGGCTCTGCTTTTCTTCCAGGAAGATGTTTTCCCCCAGGTAACTGTTCTATTAACATGAACTACTATTGGCAAGTTACTGTATATCAAGTGAAAAGAAATTAAGCATTTATAAACATAGCATTTCTCAATCTCATTAGTTTATAACATAATTGGATATATTCTTAAAGTAGAGCTGAATAAGTATAGAAATTTCTTCTTTGTAGAGAAACTATTTTTGTAGATTCTTAGTGATTTTCAACAGTTTTCCATAGGATTTATTTAGAAAAATCTGCATATTTTGCTCTCACTCTCATTATCTCCATCACCCCCAAAATATTTTATATAGTTACAATGGAGATGGAAAATTGGACTCCAGCTTAAGTGAAATTTAGGGTTCTATCTTGTTGAACTGAAAAAGTTCAACAAAATATAAAGTTTTTAAAGTATATTTCTTGTTAAGATGTAAAGTCAGTATGTTTTCTACCCCCAAATCCCAAATAAAATAAAAACAAACTAAAATACCAAGAATTTCCAACAGACCTTGAAAAAAAACAAACAAAGATCCTGGCCACATTATGTTTATATTCTCAAAGAAATTGAGCCCTGGTATGGTTTCTTTGGTTTGCTACGTTCCTCACTACTCCCTATTATCCTACCAAGCTCATTTCACTTATCAGAGATAGCTACTTGCTCTTTCATGAGTTAACCTGTAATAAGCATGATATATGTTGATGCATCATGCAAATGATTTTATGTCCTAAATCCTTCATTCTACTTAAATAGAATCAATGACAGAATTGTGCTTATTGTCAAGTACAGCTTCCGTGGGACCCGACCTAATCAGTGTAGTTACATACGTCCCAGGTTGTACGCTTTCATAAAGTGCAGAACCTTGACCCTATGGATGCAGGCTTTTTGTTCAATAAAGAAAACCATCAATTACATTATTTCAAAAATGCTTTGATCTTGTGTCTTTATTACAAAAGAAAGTAGGATGAGAGTCTTTTGACAGACATAAGGCTTTGTGTAAAAACTTCAAGCGTCTCAGTGGCTTACTTGGCATAAAACTGTTGGTATAAAATGTCTCAGATCTGATCTACTTTACCTTTCTGGGTTTGATTTTTAGTTTTTTTCATTACTAGCTGTGTATGTGAGGACAAATCTCTATCCGTGCACTTCAATTTCTTAATTTGTCACAAGTTGACTCTTAAAGTTTCACATATGATCTCTAAAGACCCACTGAGGTCTTCAGAAAACTTCAGTCTTCATTATTAGCACATTAGAAATTCTTGGCCACAACCCAAACATTGACAGTAGAACCATTTTGTAAAATAATTGAAAAAGATTGAATATATTATTGGTTTGTAGGTAGAATACTTATGTTTTAAAATAATTACACATTCATCAGAAATATGTTCAATTTGACTTGGAATTTCACCTTAGAATCCTTATCGCATGCTCCGTCACGCAGTCATGTCTAACACTTTCGATCTTTGAACTTTGGCCAGCCAGGCTCCTCTGTCCATGGGATTTTTCAGGTAGGAATACTGGAGTGGGTTGCTATTTCCTACTGTAGAGGATATTCCTGATCCAGGGATCAAACCTGGGCCTCAAAATTCATATCACAGTTACCTAAAGTTTTAAATTTATTAAAATGCAATACAGCTGTCTGAGACGTCACTTATGTGTGAATCCAAAAGTAAAAGAAATATGAAATCAATATAAATATTAATGTTCAAAGGTAGAAAAGGAGTTGCTAGGGGCAAAGGCTAGGGTAAATAGGCAGAGTTTGGTAGAATAGTGTAAACTTTCAGTTATAAGATGAATAATGTCTAAGGATCTAATGTATAACATGATGACTAAGTTGATAACACTGATTGCATAATGGAAAGAGAATAAAACATAAATGTTCTCACCAAAAAAAAATAAAAAGAGAGAGAGAGAAGCATTTGAGTTAATGGATATGCTAATGAAGCCAATGGGAGGAACAATGTATATTATATCAAGTGATCACATTGTACTCTAAATATGTTACCATCTTATCATTCAATTATACCTCAATAAAGCTGAAAAAAAGTTGCCTTACCTCCAGCATAAATAAAATTCTGAAAGGAAAACTAACCTCCACCAAGATGGACAATCTCCACTTCCTCCAGAGACCCAATCTTAGCTTATTGTATGATATCCTCTCAGTATGTTAAACTAGCATCAAAGACTTAGTTTAGCTTCTTCTCCCTCTGTGACACTGAGACATCCAACCAGTCATGTGATTTGTAAATTACTCATTCGCAGTTCTGCCCAACCTGCAGTCTCTAAATAGCCACATGTCCAGGTCTTGTTGCTTTAACACTCTTACATTGACTTCAGAGTGGTATTTCTGCAACATGTGTTTCATTACTTCTTTTTCTTCATAAAATCACTGTTCTTTTCAGCAATGTGAAGACAGTATATGTATCATCATGGTTAAAAACCTTAAGACTTGGGGAATGTGGCAAGCCAGGGCTTCTATTACAGCTCTATTAAATGTTAGCTACTTAGTCTTAGGCAGTAACTGAATAAGCTTGAAAGGTAGGGTCTGTTTGAAACATCACTGAGGAAAAGACTACTTACTTTTTAGATGTCACCACAGAAGGCAAAATTAGGACCTACTGAGAGAGATGATTGGGATATACATACTTTAATCCAATACACTGAACAATCTTCATTCAGGCAACCTCAAAATGGCACTTAATGTTCTGTGAAAAATTATTTCTCCATTTCTAAATGTATTGAAGGAGAGGAAAAAAGGACCACAAATTCAAGGTATTTAAATATTAGGTCGGAAATAAGTGAGGTTGCATAAAGAAGTAGTGAGGGATGTTTCCAGTCTGAGATTTTCAAATTCTGTGGTTAGAGATTAACTGAATTGACTTAAATTCTTGTTCAAGTATACTTTATGCCTAAATTTCAGGAACATTTTCATTTATAGAACCAAAGTTTAGTTTACCAAATGCTAGTTTTTTTAATCACACAGGTCTACATTATAAAATAGTTCTCTTGGACTTGAAATCATTATATTTAGAAATAAATGTGTATGTTTAATTCTATGCTAATTGTTTTCAGAAAATTTAAATACACATTGTGGGAATTCATTCATAGATAGTCATGCATACATAAAACAGATTCTGTGATAATTTTGCCCAAACATCTATTATTCTTGTTTTCTCTTGTTGTCCCCAAATACTGACAAATTCAAAGGATCATTTTCTTCTTGGAAATTGATAGGTTATTCACCAAAAATTGAATTATTAATCTTAGAGTTTCTATGGTTCAGCTATCATTTATAAAATAAGTTTTGATTTTTTTTTCTGAATCTATCTAAATCAATTCCCTTCTTGCCCTTGAGAGATTTTTTACAAGTAATTTCTTTGTTTCTTTTAAGCCTGGATGAAAAGAGATAAATTGCTGCAAACTCTGATGGCCTTTTTAATGACGGAATGCCCGTCCATGGGATTAAGTGGAGACCACCAACCAGTTTCCTAGAAGCCATCAAACAACCTCATGTGTTAACAATTTTCAGTCTCTTTATATCTGGTTTGGATTCAAAATGGCAACCTAAAGGTGAAAGGTCTGATTTAAAAAAACAACTCCCCCGAGCCATCCAACCTTCATAATTTTCTGAATTTAATTATATCATTTGAGTTTAATGGAATTATCAACATGTTCAGCTTTATTTCAAAATAACACTTTCCCTGTTCATATTAGAATCAATCTTTTAATGTTTACCTTGTTTATAAAGATGTCAAAAGAGGACTAAGTGTTCTGCATAATGTATTTTATTATTTGATTAGAAATGAATACACATTCATTGTATTTTCTTAGATTTTTCTACATGAAATTTGCTCACTGGTTAAATATTTCATTGTAGCATTATTTTTGATCTAAGCTTTATTAATTTTTATTTCAGTAACATTTGCAAAATGAAAAGAACTTTTAACATTATATAATTGATTACATCAAGTAATCCAAACAAATATACAGTGAATCAAAAGTGAATAGTTCTTTATTATAAACCTTCCTAAATGAGTAACCTTTTGAATTTAGATTCTACAAAGTGGAGATCAATTTATGACTATTATTTGTTTTATATTCACATATTATTAGCATTTTGGTTAATGCTTAATACTCCAGTTTAACTTTATGCTGTAGTCAATTTTCATGTCACTATTTTTATAGGTTGCCTTCTTTTGTCATTTTAAAATGTATTTATTTAACAACTGAAAAAGATTGATGAAATAATATGGAATATAAAATAAGAGTGAAAAGGATGAAAAATAACATATTTTTAATATTTCTTTTCCAGATGTCAGATATAATGATTTATTAAGAAAGCATTATTTCAAAAGGAAGAAATAGAGTATTTAGTTTTAATAACCTAATTAATAAAGAAGAGTGCAATATATGAATATATCTGAAAACTATTTTTATTGGCAATTAGATACAAAGTATACTGGTGAAGATATTAATAAACCATCTCTAGACAAGGACATTCATGACTGTCTTTTCATTGACTAAATTCTATTGTGAACTGAATAAACATTCCTAATTTAATAATAAAAAGCTATAGTCAACCATGATCAATTATAATCATTCTTTTCTAGTTATGTGAAGGTGATCTTTATAAATTTGAAGCTTTTAACTATTTAGGCTTTGTTCTATTTTTGTTGTGTTATTCAAAATATTCTTTAAAACTCAATGTTGTATTTATAATTTTATCTTTTTATTTCATTTTTTTACTTAAAAGAGAATCTCAAGATTTTTTAGGCTTCACAAAACTAGGATCCCCTCCCTTGTTTAAAGTAAAACCATTGAAGAAAATATTTAAAATCCACTCAGATGTGCTAGTATTTCTACAGGCATAAATATCTTCCACTCTGTCTCTAAGCCAGATTTCTCTTGAGATTCAGCTTTCTACTCTGACCTCCTAACTTTGTAGATGTATCTAGTTAAATCATTGTATGCTGCTCAGTCACCCCAGTAGTTTACAATTCTTTGTGACCCCATGGACTATAGCCTGCCAGACCCCTCTGTCCATGAGATTCTCCAAGCAAGAATACTGGAGTTGGTTGTCATGACCTGTTCCAGGGGATCTTCCTGACCCAGGGACCGAATCCCCGTGTCTCCTGTGTCTCCTGCATTGTGGGTGGGGGTGTGGAGGCATGGGGGGTGGCGTTCTTTATCACTAAGCCACTACGGAAGCCCCAGGCACTACATCAGAGAGTTAAAGTCAACTGGCATACTTTATCCTACTTGATCAATTTTTTAAAATTGATGTATTCATGGTTACTTTAGAGAAACTTCCAAACTGCAAAGAAATACAAATATGGGAATGTGTAGATATTAAGTTATTCTCTGTGGAATAATTATTTTAAATAGAATGGAATTTTTTTTAATGATTTCAATTGTATTAAAGATGCTTACTCCACAAGTAGTTTTAGCGTCCTTTGCTCATTTTGTCTTCTAATTTGAATAATAAATAAAACTTAGTAAACCACCCATCTATTTTTCATATTAAGTTGGTGATTTAATTTTCTCTTATTCATGTTTTGATTTGCTTTTATTTTTTCTTAAATAATAACCACATTACTTTTCTCTAATTCAAAGCTGAAAAATATAACACCAAAGTTTTCATTGTATCTAATATGTAATCCTCTATTCTCAGCTTGTAACATGTTTTAGTACTTCAAGAACACTATTATTTAAGTACCAATATTATGATCACTTTACAGTTGAAAAGAATGAGACCTGCTGATAGCCATGTAACCAGTAAGCTTTAGAGCAAAGAATTTTTACACAGGCAATATAATTCTGGAATTTATGCCCTTAATCACCTGTATAGACTCAAAAGTACTTCTTTTTCAAGAAAGCTTCACTGCAAATTATATACACATGTACACATATAAAATAAAGCATAATACATGTATATATATATTTGCAAAACATCATTTTTTAAAACCTTGACTCTTGATAAATACCAAGAAAACATTAAATATATTAGTGATAGAGTGAAATTCCAATATGGAAAAAGTCCATTCCAAATACCACCAGAACCTTCATTCTTTTCTCCTCAAATGCTAAAATGTACACATCTATATACTTTTTATACCAGTTAGAAAATAAATGAACCCAAAGACAAACAAAAAATCACAAGGTAAGACAGATTTAATAGCCGGTAGATTTTAAGACCAACTCGTGGATCTTGACAATAATCAAAGCACACAAGTTTGACAAGTACCAAGAACTTGAGCAGAATATGCTTCCTGATGTGCTTATTGATTTTCCAACATCTATACCTCAAGTTCCCCTGAGGTTTGAGAAATGGAAGCATGGTGACAGTCACAGTGACAGACGAATGGAATGTCCATGGAGTATAAACTAGTGTAGTTGTGACTACCTTTTCTCAGTTCTTCACCTTTAAAGTGGATAACCAGTAATTTGAAAGTACCCTGGTCATTTCCAGTCTCTATACAGAATCGCCTTTCATTGGGAAATGAATGGACTATCAATGTCATTCCACAGTCATTATACAATCCTTTGCTGTATTTTTAATCGTCATCCTTCATCAGTGTAATTTAAGAAGTGATGTTGTTGCTTCTTCTTTTTCTTTCCCTCCATAAGACTAAACTTAAGGGCTGAATCTAACAGAGAACAGAATTCTCAATGCAAATGTAATCTTACAACTAATGAGGAAGCAATTACTTCACATTCTCTGCAGCCTAACCTCTAATGAGGAAGTGATTTCTTCACATTCTCTGAAATCTAGCTAAAAAATAAAATAAGAAACTAGATTTTTAAGAAGGAAGTATAAAAATTAGATGAATCAAAGATAACATGAGTAATAGAGGAAGAATAATTAGTTAACAAACTGGGGGAAAGGGAAACCTAAAGATACTGAAAGTTTCAGATCAGTTCAGTTCAATTGCTCAGTTGTGTATGACTCTTTGCAACCCCATGAATTGCAGCATGCCAGCCTTCCCTGTCCATCACCAGAGCTTGCTCAAACTCAAGTCCACCAAGCCGGTGATGCCATCCAACCATCTTATCCTCTGTCCTCCTCTTCTCCTCCTGCCTTCAATCTTTCCCAACATCAGGGTCTTTTGCAATGAGTGAGTTCTTCGCATCAGGTGGCCAAAGTACTGCAGTTTCAGCTTCAGCATCAGTCCTTCCAATGAATGTTCAAGACTGATTTCCTTTAGGATGAACTGGTTGGATCTCTTTGCAGTCCAAGGGCCTCTCAAGAATCTTCTCCAACACCCACAGTTCAAAAGCATAATTCCTTGGCATTCAGCTTTCTTTATAGTCTAACTTGCACATCCATACATGACTACTGGAAAAACCAGTAGTGGACAAGACAGACCTTTGTTGGCAAAGTAATGTCTCTGCATTTTAATACACTGTCTAGGTTGGTCATAGCTTTTCTTCCAAGCAGCAAGCATCTTTTAATTTCATGGCTGCAGTCACCATCTGCAGTGATCTTGGACCCCCCAAAATAGTCTCTCATTGTTTCCATTGTTTCCCCATCTCTTTCCATGAAGTGATGGGAGCAGCTGCCATGATCCTAGTTTCCTGATTGTTGAGTTTTAAGCCTACTTTTTCACTCTCCTCTTTCAGTTTCATCAAGAGGCTCTTCAGTTCTTTGCTTTCTGCTGTAAGGGTTGTGTCATCTGTGTATCTGAAGTTATTGATATTTCTCCTGGCAATCTTGATTCCAACTTGTGTTTCATCCAGCCCAGCATTTTGCATGATGTACTCTGCATATAAGTTAAATAAGTAGGGTGACAATATACAGCCTTGAAGTACTCCTTTCCCAATTTGGGACCAGTCTGTTGTTCCACGTACAGTTCTAACTGTTGCTTCTTGACCTGCATACAGATTTCTCAGGAGGCAGGTAACATGGTCTGGTATTCCCATCTCTTTAAACATTCTCCACAGTTTGTTGTAATCCACACAGTTGAAGGCTTTGGCGTAGTCAATAAAGCAGAAATAGATGTTTTTCTGGAACTCTCTTGCTTTTTCAATGATCCAGTGGATGTCGGCAATTTGATCTCTAGTTCCTCTGCCTTTTCTAAAACCAGCTTGAACATCTGGAAGTTCACCATTCACGTATTGCTGAAGTCTGGCTTGGAGAATTTTGAGCATTACTTCACTAGCGTGTGAGATGAGTGCAATTGTGCAGTAGTTTGAACATTCTTTGTCATTGCCTTTCTCTGTGATTGGAATGAAAACTGACATTTTCCAGTCCTGTGGCCACTGCTAAGATTTCCAAATTTGCTGGCATATTGAATGCAGCCCTTTCACAGATGCATCTTTTAGGATTTGAAATAGCTCAACTGGAATTCAGTCACCTCCACTAGACTTGCCTGTGAGTGTCCAGGAGTCTCCAGTGGAGGTGTGGGTTGTTGGTGGCCTGCGGCAGGGTTGGGGACACTGAGTGCGATGGTGAGGGCCTGGGACCTTTTGATGGAGGTCGCCTTTATCTTCATTACCTCCACCATAGTTTAGTCTCAGGTCCAGGGAGGGAACACAGCCCCGCCCATCAACAGAAAATTGTGTTAAATATTTGTGGAGTATAGTTCCAGCCATCAGAACAAGACCCAGTTTCCCCCAGTCAGTCTCTCCCATCAGGAAGCTTCCATAAGCCTCTTATCCTTATCCTTCAAAGGGCAGAGAGAATGAAAACCACAGTCACATAAAACTAATCAAACTGATCACATGGACCACAAGCTTGTCTAACTCAATGAAAGTTCCAGATAGTCTCAAGGAAAAGAAAATGATAAGGCAAATTATTATGTTTATATCATGTTCATATTAAATAGGAAAAGAATGACCTCAATAATATAGTTGAAATTGGGGAAGACACAGGTAACTCTAATGATTAATAATGAAAAATATAACAACTTAGTGAACTATAGAGAAAGAAACTAATAATTTTATGCTTTAGTATTTCTTTGAAAAAAAAAGAAAACTGTGGTAGTTCTAATTATCTTCCACATTGTGTTCTTGATTCCAGGAATAAAATGTCATGGCACATAAAACAAAGTCTGATTATAGGAGATCATATTTTAGTAGTAAGTGAGGAAATAAATACACAAATAGAAAATAAAATTTAAGTTAATGATTAGTACTTGGAGGGAAACAAATAGGGTAAGAAGACACAAAGTGACGTGCTGAGGATTTTAAGACACAGTGTTGGCAGCTATTTTGTTATTATAGTCTAAAAAGGTCTTCAGAAGATGTGACCTTTCAGAAGAGAGTAAAATGATGACAAGGAGATGATCTTGGGGAGGAAATTTCCATCAAAGGAATGTCTCAATTTGTACTCAGATTCTGAACTGTGAAATTCAACAATACTCAAAATAAACCATTATAGAGCTTTACTACAGATATCATAATTTAGAGGATTAAACATTAACATTACAAAGGCACAGAATCAGAGGACAAAGTCACATAGCCACTGGGTGAAGAATATATTTAAAATGGCTGGCAATAAAGAAGCAAACTCTTTAACCCTTGGTATAATGCCAGAATTCAAAGAGATATTGATAATTTAGATAAGTCCTCTAGATTTTTCAGGCTTCCCTTGTGCTCAGATGGTAAAGAATCCGCTTGCAATGCAGGAGATGTGGGTTCGATGCCTGGGTTGGGAAGATCCCCTGGAGAAGGGAAAGGCTACCCACTCCAGTATTCTGGCCTGGAGAATTTCATGGAATCTATAGTCCATGGGGTCCCAAAGAGTCACATACAATTGAGTGACTTTTACTTTCACTTTTCTAGATTTTTCTTTGGTCAGATGACAGATAGCTGCATCTTTAAATAAAAATTGAAATAAAACCTGGTAAATGCTATTCCACATATTTTAAAAAGACTCAAGATCTCCCTACCTCTTCCATACTGTAATAATAATAAAGTAAATTGAGCCTTGGCTAGAATAGACAAACAAAATAAAAGTACTTTAATATTTGCTAAATGAATGATGGCTATGGCTCAGAATCATGAACTCCCTTTTGCAAAATTCAGACTTCAATTTAAGAAAGTCAAGAAAACCAATAGGCCATTCTGGTATGACCTAAATCAAATCCCTTACAATTATATAGTGGAAGTGATAAATAGATTCAAGGGATTAGATCTGATAGACAGAGAGCCTGAAGAACTATGGACAGAGGTTCATAACACTACTGGAGGCAGTGATCAAAACCATTCCCAAGAAAAAGAAATGCAAAAAGGCAAGATGGTTGTCTGAGGAAGCTTTATGAATATCTGAGAAAAGAAGAGAAGTGAAAGACAAAGGGAAACATGGAAAGATGTACCCATCCGAATGCAGAGTTTCAAACAATAGCAAGGAGAGATAAGAAAGCCTTCCTAAGTGAATAATACAAAGAAAAGAGGAAAACAATAGAATGGAAAAGATTAGAGGTCTCTTCAAGAAAATTAGAGATTCCAAGGGAACATTTCATGCACAGATGGGCACATAAAGGACAGAAAAAGTATGGACTTAACAGAAGCTGAAGATATTAAGAAGAGGTGGCAAGAATATACAGAAGAACAATGCAAAGGAGATCTTTATGACCCAGATAATCATGACGGTGTGATCATTCACCTAGAGCCAGACATCCTGGAGTGCTAAGTCAAGTGGGCCTTAGGACATGACTACCTGACTTCGTATCATGACTATGAAGAAAATTAGTGGAAGTGATGGAATTCCAGCTGAGTTATGTCAAATCCTAGAGGATGAAGCTGTGAAAGTGTTGCATGCAATATGCCAGCAAATTTGGAAAACTCAGCAGTGGCCACAGGACTGGAAAATGTCAGTTTTCATTTCAATCCCAAAGGAAGGCAATGCCAAGGATTGTTTAAACCACTGCACAATTGCACTCATCTCACAAGCCAGCAAAGTAATGCTCAAAATTCTCCAAGTGAAACTTCAACAGTATGTGAACTGAGAACTCTCAAATGTTCAATCTGGATTTAGAAAAGGCAGAGGAACCAGAGATCAAATTGTCAACATCCATTGGATCATAGAAAAAGCAAGAGAATTCCAGAAAAAAAGACATCTAATTCTGCTTCATTGACTATACTAAAGTCTTTGACTGTGTGGATCACAAACTGGAAAATTCTTCGAGAGATGGGAATACCAGACCACCTTACCTGCCTCCTGAGAAACCTGTATGCAGGTGAAGAACCATTAGTTAGAACTGGACATGGCGAAATGGACAGGTTCCAAATTGGGAAAGGAGTTTGTCAAGGCTGTATATTATCACCCTTCTTATTTAACTTCTTATTTACCATCATGTGAAATGCCAGGCTGGATGAAGCACAAGTTGGAATCAAGATTGCTGGGAGAAATATCATAACCTCAGATATGCAGATGACACCTCCCTATGACAGAAAGCAAACAAGAACTAAAGAGTCTCTTGATGAAGAGAAGAGTGAAAAACTCACTTAAAACTTAACATTCAAAAAACGAAGAGCATGGCATCCAGTTCCATCACTTCATGGCAAATTGATGGAGAAACAATGGAAACAGTGACAGACTTTATTTTCTTGGGCTCCAAAATCACTGCAGATGGTGACTGCAGCCATGAAATTAAAAGATGCTGAATTTTGTCAAAGGCTTTCTCTGCATCTATTGAGATAATCATATGGTTTTTATCTTTCAATTTGTTAATGTGGTGTATTACATTGATTGATTTGCGGATATTAAAGAATCCTTGCATTCCTGGGATAAAGCCCACTTGGTCATGGTGTATGATTTTTTGAATATGTTGTTGGATTCTGTTTGCTAGAATTTTGTTAAGGATTTTTGCATCTATGTTCATCAGTGATATTGGCCTGTAGTTTTCTTTTTTTGTGGCATCTTTGTCTGGTTTTGGAATTAGGGTGATGGTGGCCTCATAGAATGAGTTTGGAAGCTTACATTCTTCTGCAATTTTCTGGGAGTTTGAGTAAGATAGGTGTTAGCTCTTCTCTAAATTTTTGGTAGAATTCAGCTGTGAAGCCATCTGGTCCTGGGCTTTTGTTTGCTGGAAGATTTTTGATGACAGTTTCGATTTCCTTGCTTGTGATGGGTCTGTTAAGATCTTCTATTTCTTCCTGGTTCAGTTTTGGAAAGTTATACTTTTCTAAGAATTTGTCCATTTCATCCAAGTTGTCCATTTTATTGGCATAGAGCTGCTGGTAGTAGTCTCTCATGATCCTTTGTATTTCAGTGTTGTCTGTTGTGATCTCTCCATTTTCATTTCTAATTTTGTTAATTTGGTTTTTCTCTCTTTGTTTCTTAATGAGTCTTGCTAATGGTTTGTCAATTACTGTTGGTGGGAATGCAAACTAGTACAGCCGCTATGGAAAACAGTGTGGAGATTTCTTAAAAAACTGGAAATAGAAATGCCATATGACCCAGCAATCCCACTTCTGGGCATACACACCGAGGAAACCAGATCTGAAAGAGACACGTGCACCCCAATGTTCATCGCAGCACTGTTTATAATAGCCAGGACATGGAAGCAACCTAGATGCCCATCAGCAGATGAATGGATAAGGAAGCTGTGGTACATATACACCATGGAATATTACTCAGCCATGAAAAAGAATTCATTTGAACCAGTCCTAATGAGATGGATGAAGCTGGAGCCCATTATACAGAGTGAAGTAAGCCAGAAAGATAAAGAACATTACAGCATACTGACACATGTATATGGAATTTAGAAAGGTGATAACGATAACCCTATACGCAGAACAGAAAAAGAGACACAGAAATACAGAAAAGACTTTTGAACTTTGTGGGAGAATGTGAGGGTGGGATGTTTCAAAAGAACAGCATGTATACTATCTATGGTGAAACAGATCACCAGCCCAGGTGGGATGCACAAGACAAGTGCTCGGGCCTGGTGCACTGGGAAGACCCAGAGGAATCGGGTGGAGAGGGAGGTGGGAGGGGGGATCGGGATTGGGAATACATGTAAATCCATGGCTGATTCATATCAATGTATGACAAAACCCACTGGAAAAAAAAAATAATAATAAAAATTAAAAAAAAAATAAAATAAAAGATGCTTGCTCCTTGAAAGAAAATCTATCACAAACCTAGACAGTGTATTAAAAAGCAGAGACATTGTTCACAAAGTTCTGCCTAGTCAAAGTTATGGTTTTTCCAGGAGTCATGTATGGATGGAAGAGTTGGATCATAAAGAAGGCTGAACACCAAAGAATTGATGCTTTTGAACTGTGGTGTTGGAGAAGACTCTTGAGAGTCCCTTGGACTGCAAGGAGATCAAATCAGTCTATCCTAAGGGAAATAAACCCTGAATATTCATTGGAAGGACTGAGGCTGAAGATGAAGTTCCAATACTTTGGCCACCTGATGTGAAGAAATGACTCATTAGGAAAGACCCTGATGCTGGGAAAGATTGAAGGCAAGAAGAGAAGGGGACCACAGTGGATGAGATGGTTGGGTTACATCACCAACTCAACGGAAATGAGTTTGAGCAAGCTCTGAGAGATGGTGAAGGACATGGAATTCTGGCATGCTGCAGTCCATGGGGTCACAAAGGGTTGGACACAACTGAGGGACTGACAACAACAAATGCAATGATACCAAATACATAGATGGGGAAGCACACAGTAGGGGTTCTATAAACTGTTCCAAGAAGAGTTCTATAAAAGACATCAGTAGGAAAGTACTATTTGACCAATAAAGGTTTGCTGCAATTTTCAGGCAAAATACAGGAAGGGTAATTTTTATCATCTGTCAGGCCTTGGAGAAAGGGACAAATCTATGATGATTAGCAGAATTTGAGTACAGTGGCCATTAATATAGATGGCCTCTTCAGGACTAGAAGAACATTGAAAAAGAAGGTGGGAAATAAGTTGGGCATACCATCTGAGGTCTGTTCATTTAATGTTAGATTTAATTATTCTGCATTAAGCAGATCAGCAAGGGACCCAGGGGAGAAGGAGTTAATTTACATGACCAACCTCTTCTGAGTTGCATTTAGCTGCATTGTTTTGCACACTAATATGTTTTAAAGCTGCTACTTCCTCATATTTCCTCTCTCTTGATGTTTACCCAGATATTATGATTTCACATGAGAATAAGAAATAATGGAATAAAATTATACATTATTTTGTAACAAAATATACCTAGTTTGCAGCATTTGAATACAGAAACCTGAAAATCAGAGAGAGATACAAATTTGGGAGTCATCACCATATTCGCCAGGGGTGAAATCATATATGTGGATGATATAACCTAAAGAGAGTATAAAGAGTAAGAAAAGCAATTATCTTAGAGAAAATTAGCCACAAAGAAGACTAAAAGCAACAGGGACAGGAAGGTAAATAAAATCATATGCATTCAATAATCCAATCAATTATATAATTCTACAGTTCCTAGGTAGCAAGTCAGCATCAGCAATATCAGAATCATATTTAAGTCAGGTACAATTAGTTAAAATTTTTTGACATATTTGTCATTTCAAGTATAATCCAAATGCTCTGAATGGTAATATTTTCTGTTTCTAGTAATACTTGACTACCATGAAAATTATTTTAATATGTTTTAAAAACAAATTATTAAATAAAACAATTATATAAATATTTACTTAGAAACTGTATCAGTACTTGTGTTTGCAAGGGTAGATCTGGTTATGAGACAAAAAGTCAATAAATACTAGAATATTGTCCCAGACACATAAAAATCCAGGGATCTTTTAGGCATAGCTGAATCTAAGAATACAGTATAATCAAATATAATCAAATATGCCCTCTCTCTGCTCAATTTTATTCTATGATGAGTTCATACTCGAGAAGTTTGCCTCCTTGTCATCACCAGATAGAGTCTGGATTATACCTATACCTAGCAATGCCAGAGGAAAGTGCATAGTATCCCTTTCCAAGATTCATATCAATAAATTAAAAGGGAATTGGATCTTTAATTTCATATGCACCATGAAATTGAGGAAGGTAAGCCAGGTGATTATAGGCTCCACCAGGTAGGAGAAGGGGTTGCTCCTCTTAGAGAAAAGGATGCAAAGAGAAGAATGCCAGGAAGATAAAAATAACAGATATCCACTACACCGTGGTACCATATTCTAGGCAAAATGCTCAAACGTCAATATTTGAAGCATTTTGTCACCCATCACACTATGCTTTTTTACATAATAAAGTATGGTGTACTCTTAGTCCTTACTATTGCTTAGAATAGTTCATAGTTCAAATCAAAATAATTAACTACTACTATATGCCTCATCACCAGACATACATAGAACTGAAAAGTTCTAATGAAGGATTGGAATTGCTCTGTTTTGAATTTGTTAACTATTTGTTTAACCTGTGCTGTCAGAAGTACTATAAATCCATCTTGGATAATTGTGTGTGCCTTTTTCTTTTGCTAGATACCCTTGAAAGTCTCTAGGGAGTATATTTTCTTTACAAATGGCTAATTTTTCTTAAATTATACATTTAGATGGAAAGATGTGGAAATGGCATAAAATATCAGGAAATTCACCTAGGAAGAAAAGCCAGAAATAACACACCTGTAAAAGTAAAGAATATAACCACTATGCTGGTATGCCAGTGGAATGTCAATTTAAAACATAGGTAATTATAGCCCTCATTGACTATTTTAAAGCATTTAAACTTAAGTATATGAAAGCAATGCTAAATCTTTCTTTTTTCTGAAAGCTACCTCTGGTTTGAGAAAAGATTTGCATATTTCACATAAAAGCAATTTTACTGCTGCATTCAATCAACATTCAATAGATATCTGATGAGTACCTATGTGTGCCAGCTATTAATATTATACTTCATTTTGAAGATATGAAACCAAGTTCCTCTAAAACTGAGTTCTTCTGCTGAGTTTATGATCAACCTTTTTATCCAAAATGTTATTCCCTTTCTTGTCCAACATGTGTTCCTCTGAAGATTGAGGAATATCAAAGAAAAGGGGCAATTGAGACTGCATACAAGCCTCTGTGTCCCTGTCCTTCGAAGTAAAAGGCTTTTGCTTTGGTCTCCCAGACCTCCCCTGTGCCTCAAAAGGCTGACTCAAAAGGTAATGATTAGAAAATTTGAAGATGCAGAAACAAAGAATAGCTGTTGGATCAGGAAACTTGTAATGATCTAGACTATAAACCAGCCATATAGCAGAGTCATTGAATTCCCAAGAAGGTCTGGCATAAATTCCTATCATTTTTACAGGAAGGAAGAAGCAGGCTCCCACCAGATGAAGGCTGCTGACCATAAGCTCATAGAACTTAGACTAGTTAAAACCACAAGATTGGTGATGCTTGAAACTTCACCTTGATGCCAAAGAATCTGAGAATTGTACAATAGCTGATAATACACCCTGCAGCCCATTCCCTCACACTGCTTTCAAAACCATTGTTTTGGGACTTCCTTGATGGTCCATTGGTTAAGAATCTGCTTTCCAATGCTGTGGACTCAGGTTCAACCCTTGGTCAGGGAACCAAGATCCCACATGCCATGGGGCAACTAAGCCTGAATGCTACAACTAGAGAAAAGCCCACACACTGCAATGAAAGATCCTGCATGCCACAACAAAGATCGCAAGATCCTGTGTACTGCACCTAAGGCCTAAGGCAGCCAAAAACAAATAAATAAAAACATATTTTAAAAACAAAGAACAACAAAAAGCCCTTTGTTTCCTAACTGGCAACTAGAAGACTCTATTAAGATATTAGTTTACCATCTTCCCAGATTACTGATATCCCAAATAAAAGAACTTTTCTTTTTCCACCAATATTTGTGTCTGGATTATTGGCCTTTCAAGTGGCAAGCAGCTGAACTTGAGTTTGGTACTGGGCTCATACATGTAGAGATAGACAAAGTACTTATCTGATTGACTGCAAAATAAAGAGTTAAACAGATAGTGGTTTGGGCATAGTATATGAAGACAAGAGAGTGTGATAATGACTTCTAGGCTTTTAACCAAACACCCTGAGTGAATGCTGGTGCCATTCACTGAGATAGGGAAGAAAAGCAGACTGAGGTGCTATGTGGGGGGTGGGGAGCTCTACTTTGGACAATGTGGCATGCGTGTTACATAGCCAAATGGAAACATCATGCAGTCAATTACATTCAGAGACTTGAGATCAAGAAAGAAGTTAAGGCTGGAGAAGCACATTAGGGAGTCAAAGATAGATGGTTCCTAAGTAATGAAACTGGATGAGGTTCTGTAGGGAGTACATGGAGATAGAAAGAAGAAATGGCCAAGAATGAGCCTAGAGGCACCTGATATTTTAGAGATATGGAAGAGAAGAAGAAAAGGTTACAGAAGTGATGAAAACATAAGCTATGAGGTAGAAACATAATTTAGGGTCAAAAGGTGAAAAAATTTCAAGGTAGATGCAAGTAAATTAATTGTTGCTGAGAAGTCATATAAGATGAAGACTGAGAGAAAATGATGATTTGATAACTATTAGTAGCCACAGTCAGGTAAACTTCTGTGCAACTATTAAGAAAAAGAAAGAATGAAAGCTGAGGATATAGACAAAAAGAGAACTGATCATTGCTTCAAAGAGTGTTGCTATAAAGAGAAGTAGAATAAAAAGTTAGTATCTAGAGAATGTAGGTACCAGGGGGGAGCTTTATAAATTATAGTTGTACGCTGAGGGGAATAAATTAGGAAAAAGTGAATGTTTGATTATGAGGAATAAAATGGAGACTTTAGAAAATGAAGCCTTGGGAAAGTGAGGATATCTAGCAAAGCATGGTAGGGATTAGTCTTCCTATATTTCATACCTAGGAGCAGGAAGAAAAACCTGACATGTAACTATAGACACAAGTGGTTTTAAAGATTTTCTTCTTCTTCGTCAGTAATATTATAAGGAAGGAGAAAGTTTTTGTCAATTCAAAGGAAGAGAAAGTGTGAAGAAATTCAGGAGACTGACACAGTATGCTGGGGACCAGGAAGAAAGAAAGAGGTTCAAAGTCTGTGCAAAGAAGATCAGTAAGTTAATTCACAATACGTTCAAACAACAACCTTAAGGCATGATCCTGATGCTGTTGAATAAACAACTGAGATATGGCTGCAATGCAGACTATGACCTAGACTGGGGTGCATGTTCTTGATTCAGTAGCAAAGTTGGCGTAGAAAGTTCTGCTAGTCATAGCAAATATTTGTATAGTGAAAGTACAGTTAACAACTCATCTCCATATTTTTCACCAGAGCAGTGTTTGTAATAATGCAACACTGGAAAAAGAATAAATGTTGTCAATAAGTATACAGTTTTTTTTCTTTGATGTAGCAAAGTAATATGCTGAAATGAAAGAACTAGAACTACAAAGATGGAAAGACATTTTATCTTACTGATAAATGAGGAAATGCAAATTAAACAATAAGAAGATCCTGTTTCATACCTTGAAAATTTATTAAAAATAAAACTGCCACAGTATTAACTTCTGTAAGGATTTGGGAAATCTCTCCTTCTCTACTAGTAGAAATGTAAGTGAGCACAATCACTTTGGAGACCATTTTGGCAATATAAAGTAAAATTGAAAGTGTCCAAAACCTATAATACAGAAATATCAATTCTAGGAATGTACCTCAGAAAAACCTCTTGTCAGCTTCACTACATGTTCACATGCGTGTGTGTGTGATAAGTCTCTTCAGTTGGATCTGACTCTTTGCGACTCCATCAATTGTAGTCCACCAGGCTCCTCTGTCCATGGGGTTCTCCAGACAAGAATATTGGAATGGGTTGCCGTGTCCTGTTCCAGGAGATCTTCTCAACCCTGGGATCAAATCCAAGTCTCATAGGTCTCCTGCACAGGTAGGCAGGTTCTTTACCACTAGTGCCACCTAGGAAGCCCCTAAATGTTCACAGCTAAATACCAGAAATAAATAAATAAATAAAGTAAAAAAATCAAATGTATATTAGTGGGAAAATAGATATATTGTGATGCTGCCCTAAATTAGAGATTAAAGTAAATGAACAGCTATATGGACAACAGGGATTATAACAAGAGGGAAGACAATAATTTGAGTGCAGGAGGAAATTTGGTTTGTAGATTTGATCATGGGAACATGATGATCCTTTTATTTTCTTTCCTTAATGAATTAACAGGTGAGATCAGAAGATGAAATAGGTTGGAGGAAGGAAGAGGAATTTTGAGCTTTGAAAAAGAGGAAAGGTGTATAGTAGTCTTCAGAAAAGGAAATGAAATTCATTAGAGAAACTTAGTACTAACAATCAGTTATAATCATTACATGCTTTCATCATTTCGGCACAAATAAGTGATATAATTGAAAGTGACTTATACTTACAAATGTACGTGGACAGATATGAAATTTTTTCAGAATTACTAGGAGTGATTAGCCAAAATAAAATGTAGTTATCCAAAGTTAGTAAAAAACAAAAAACAAAAAACAAAAAACTCCTAAATATCTATAGCCAAATAATTACTTGTAACTTGTAGTTACCTTTCTGAACAGCACAGATACAACATGTGCATCACCAAAGTACACTCCAGTGGACAGCCTTAGTCTAGATCAGGAATTGGCAAACTTTTTCTTAATAGACCAGAGACTAAATATTTTAGTCACTGCAGACCATATAGTTCCTGTAGCATCTGCTCAACTCTGTTGTTGTAGTGTGAAAGCAGTTAAAGACAATTCATAAGTGAATGGGCAAGACTGTGGGTGTGATTGTGTTCCAAAAAAAACTTTATTTACAAAAAACAGTCAGCAGGGCAATATTTGGGATGACGTGAGGGCTATAGTCTGCTTACTTCTCATCTGGATCATTTTTCTGTAAATAAGATCCATTTACTCAAAGGCAAGCAATACTGACAAATATTTGGCATATGCAGCAAGAAAGAAAAAGACTTTTCCAATAAAAAGATTAATCATTACTGATGTAATAGAATAAATGTATTGACACAAAGGTAACTGTTTTGCACATAACCTAGAGCATTGAAATCAATATGCAGCTGCAACAAGCCATGCTTTCTTTGTGTTTACGTCTATTAAACCTTCCTTATAAAGTATCCAACTCTATTTGAAATGCATTCTGTGGTGATCAGATATATTTCTTTTAGTTGCCTATAACAAAGCAACATAGTATATATTAAAATCAACATCTTTGTATTTCAGTATTGCCTTATTATTGTCAAATTTAAACAAAGAAGCATCTGCCTAACTCTGAAAGACAGGAGTTTAAGAATAAAATGTTACTGTAAGTAAAGGGCTCCTTAGCCACTATTTTAATGGAATTGTCATTCTGCCAGAATGTTTCATTGGTGTCTATTAAAACTCCACTACACAGAACACTGGGCCCCTCCAAAGCCCTATAATTTTCAGGGCTTTGCTGTGGCTTTGTGGTGTGTGTTTACAGGGTGAGACTTTCTCCCTGGGTTAGCTGTGTTTTCTCTCATCTCTCTGCATCTCTAAAAATAGAGGCAAACCCTATTTGAAGTGCTAACTTACATCTTTTTTCACTTTCATGTTTCTGAATTTTTAAGACAGTGAAATGGATAATGATATAATTCTATGGTTTCACTTTTTCTAGTTTTATATATTATCTCTGTATAGCTCATTCTACTTTGTTCTCATGTGCAACTATATAGACACGTATATAGCATTTTTGTTAACTATTATGTTTATTATTCAAATAAATAAGAAAAATTCAATGCCAAATTTGAGTTCCTTTATGAATTTTGTGAGTTAACTTTTGATCTATGAAATCCTATAAGCTTTCATAATTTAAGTCATATTAGTAGTGACAGTTTTACTTAGATAGTTTTTTCTAGGTTACATGTTATAGTTTAATGGCTAAAGTGAAAAGCTACAGAAAAATATAATCTATGAATACTCATTAAAGAATGATTTCTGAAACATAATTTCTCTGTCCATGTGCTAATATTTATATTAACCCAGATACCATTGATCATCTGTATGCAGTAAACATGAAAAATATGTGATTTAGTCTAACTGAACAAATCTAAAAGTATAAATTTTATAATAAGAATATGAATTTCCCAATGCTCACAGAAGTTATCTTTTATTAACTTGCTTTTACTATTTTAATAAAAGATTGTTTAACTTGATAGCGTATCAGAAGGCTTAAACTGCATATAATTATTTTACAAGATTTAAGGACTCTTTTGATGGCAGAGCACAATACAGTGATGCTCGGAAAGATGAAAGGCAGAGCTCTTTGTTCACTGATAGCTTCAAACCAGAGAAGTCTGCACATGGGGCCACAAAGTAGGCTGTACCTGGAGCTAGCGTGGCAGCACCTAGGCGCTCTAGAGGCAGCTCACATGTGGCAGGTGAAGGATTACGTTACCCACGTTTTGTGAGTTCTCTATGGATTGGCTAATTTGACAGTTTCACAAGCTCTGGGGAATAGGATCTCTTTCTGGCAACCCGGTACCTGGATACTGGGCTATGAGGGTGGGTGTGTAGTGGACCAAAAGAATGATAGCCCACTAAGGGAAGTGTGTGGGATGTGGACTTAATCAGCTGCTCAAGAAGAGAAATTGACCCAGTCTCTAGCCAAGCTTCCAAAAACAAGATAAAATAAAATGATATTCCAATTGACTCATGATGTCTTGACATCAGTACTCAATTATTTGGGTTATTTAGCTCAAATAGTAGAGGAGACTTCCAGACAGTAGCCTAAGTTGTCCTATATTCTTTAGCAACTATTTCATGGAGAGGAAAAAGGAAGAAAGCAAGTGCAGACTGGCCTTACCCAAGTTTCCGATTTGTATGTCATTTATATGGCATTAACCAAGAAAATAGATGTGAAACGTCTGAGGTTCCTAATAAAGTCTCAGTAAAGTTAAATTTTTTAAAAGTATGTTATGTTTTCATGAGAATAATATCCTGGTGTATTCCTTGAGCATGGGCAGCAGGCTCAGCAGTTATGTTGTTGAAGAGTAGGAACTGCTAATTCATAAGGTACGTTTCTGTTAGGTGCAACCTGGTAGAAAGAGTTGTGGTGGTCACGGTCAGAGACACAGCTCAAGAAGCCGTGGTGGAGAGCTGGAATGGGGGGATGAGAGAAGGCTCTGCGAAGTGAGGCGTTCTCATGGGGTCAAGGGGCGAACCCATATGACGCACAGTGGTTTCTGGGGAAATCAGTAATTTCCATTAGTTTTTAAAATGGCATAATAATAGTGACCTTTAGAAGACTTCCTTTTAGGCATGGGAGTGTAGAGCAGTATGTTTTGACAAAGCAGATAACATGGGTTATGGAAACTGAGTTCAGGAAATATAATAAAATCTCTAGTAACAAAGGAAGAAAAGCAATACATGCTCCATGTTCAATATTTTAGTGTCTTAGGAAAAGCAGTTCGTGAGCATCACTGAGGCATTGGTCTCAGCATCTGTAGTGAAGTCATCTGAAGTGAGTTCCTGGCCAGAGAGATGTTATCTAAGCTGCAGAACTAGGGGATCCTTCCCGAGTAGATACACACTTGGAGTGATATGGTTCTAGAGTAAAGCTAGGACTTAAATAATGTATATATTATATATAATGTACATATATATGTATGCATGTACATTTATATAATTCCTTTTTGGGGGGAGGAACTGGATATATTCAGGGGCAGTTCTTTTTACATTGATTATATTTATAAATGTCTTCCAACGTTATCAGGGTTAAGAACCTCATCTATGGCAATGGTCGCTGTTTGAAGGACTCTAGATACGACTCAAATTGGGTTTGAATTACCTCTTTTTCTGGGCCACAGGGGTAGCATGGGTATCATCCCTTATAGCCCTGAAGATTGTGCTTTTTGCTGCTCAGAGCCATGAGCACCAGTATAGTACAGCAGCTTAGCATTAGGCCCACAACTCAGAGCTGGCCAGATAGAAACCACCATCTGAAAGAGCTCTGAATTTCCCTCTGCTATGACACTGCCTTTTCCCGTCAACTCTACCAAACTCTTCCTAACATATCCCACCGCCCCCCAATCCCAACACACACAGAAACAATCTCAGTCTTTTTTGGGGTGATTTCAGCTACAATTCTTACCTTTCCTCTCCTTCCTATAACTCACACAACTGCCATTCAGGTGGATACAATGAAACAGGGCCGGGAGTCTCAGTCGCCTGTCAGCCATCGCTCCTTCTAGGTGTTCCCAGTCCATCTTGGAGGCATCCAGGTTTACACTTAAGAGACACAGCAGCCTGTTTTTGGACCTGTTAGCCCCTTTGTTTGAGTAACTGGGTCTCTTGGCTGATGTTTGGGAGGCCCATGGGTAAGGTATTCATTCCCTTACTCATTTGAATTAAATATTGGATCACTGGTCTTTGTGAGTGTAATCCATGTTACTCTTGACCATCTAGGGAATGTAAAGTATTCCAGTGTCAGCAACAAGGTATGTGACAGCAAGTACTAATGGGTCAGCTATCCCCACCTAAGTAACACTGGCATCAAGATAGGAGTGCCATTGTATAATTATTTTACTATTATAATTAATGTTTCCCAAGTGATGCATTGGTAAAGAATCTGCATGCCAATGCAGGAGATGCAAGAGATGAGGGTTCAATCCCTGGGTCTGGAAGATGCCCAGGCGTAGGAAATGGCAACCTGTTCCAGTATTCTTGCCTGGAAAATTCCATGGACAGAGGAGCCTGGGAGGCTACAGTTCATGGAATAAAAAAGAGTTATACACAACTGTGTGGCTGAGCACACACACACACACACACACACACACACACACATTATAATTTTTATAGCACAATAATCTGTTATTACATAATAATATTATTATTATTAATTGATTACAAGTATGATGATGGTTGGGCTTCCCTGGTAGCTCACTGGTAAAGAATCTGCCTGCAATGCAGGAGATCCTGGTTTGATTATTGGGTCAGGAAGATCCTCTGGAGAAGGGACAGGCTACCCACTCCAGTATTCTTGGGCTTCCCTCATGGCTCAGATGGTAAAGAATCCACCTGCAATCTGGAGACCTGGGTACAATCCCTGGCTTGGGAAGATTCCCTGGAGGAGGGCATAGCAAACCCACTCCAGTATTCTTGCCTGGAGAATCCCCACAGACAGAGGAGCCTGTGGGCTGCAGTCCATGGGGTTGCAAAGCACGGGATACGACTGAATGACCAAGCACAGCACAGCATGGGGACAGTTACATACTCTGTGACTATGAGAAAAGCTATTCTATTGTATAATTTTATTTTTCTTTCCATTTATTTTTATTAGTTGGAGGCTAATTACTTTACAATATTGCAGTGGTTTTTGCCATACATTGACATGAATCAGCCATGGATTTACATGTGTTCCCCATCCCGATCCCCCCTCCCGCCTCCCTCCCCATCCCATCCCTCTGGGTCATCCCAGTGCACCAGCCCTGAGCACTTGTCTCATGCATCCAACCTGGGCTGGTGATCTGTTTCACCCTTGATAGTATACATGTTTCGAAGCTGTTCTCTCAAAACATCCCACCCTCACCTTCTCCCACAGAGTCTAAAAGTCTGTTCTCTACATCTGTGTCTCTTTTTCTGTTTTGCATATAGGGTTATCATTACCATCTTTCTAAATTCCATATATATGCATTAGTATACTGTATTGTATAATTTTAAGAAAAGCAAAAGCAGCATATTACTATCTGATGAAGCATGCTTAAGAGTAAGGAAAATTGCCAGAGATAATAAGGGATACTGCATAATGATAAAAGGACTAATCCATTAAAAGTCATAATGGTTCTAAAGATGTATGTATCAAACAACAAAGGTACAAAATAGATGAAACAAACTGACAGAAGTGTGAAGAGAAATTGACAAATCAACAAATACAGTTGGAGACTTCAACACCTTTTTCTCAGTAGTTGATGAAATAGCTAACCAGATCAGCAAGGATATTAAAAACTCAACAATACCATTTATCAACAGGATCTAATCAACTTTCACAGAACAATTCACCTGCAAACAGCAGAATACCCATTATTTTCAATTACCCACAAAATGTATGTCAATATAGACCATATGCTGGACTATAAAACCTATTTCATGTACAGTTTAAAGGACTAAAATCACAGTGTATTTTCTGAACACAGCAGAATTAAAGGGGAAAACAATAACAGTTTATTTCCACTGATATGTAAATATCCAAAAAGTATTACATAAATCAATGGAAATCTTGTTTGACATTTTAAATATTTGAATATGTAATTATTTTATATAAATACTATGTAAAAGAGTAGAAATAACAATCAAATCAACAAAAGTCTTTGCATCCTGTTACTAGGTGTTCATCTTCAAAATGAGTAGTATGCTTCTCTAGATAAGACAATAGTGTAGTGAAAATTACAGACTTGGAGATGTCACTCAAGGCTTTTAGAAGTTGTGTGATATTGGATATGTTAATCTCTCTCACACTTAGGTTCTTTTGATGTAAAAATGAGGAGAATAACTACATTCCAACACTGTGCAAAATCAATGAATTAATGCATGTAAACTCACCATATAGTACATTGATCCTATCAAGGAATGTAAGAAACATTCCTTTTTCATTCTACAGCTATAGTTTCTTGGAAACCATAAGCACAATGCCAAGAAACAACGTTTTCAGATAAATATCAGCTAGGAAAATATTGGTTTGGCCAAAATATTCTTCGAGTTTTTCTGTAACTGTGCTATGCTTAGTCCCTCAATAGTATTCAACTCTTTGCGACTCCATGGCCTGCAACCCGCCAGGGTCTTCTGTCCATGAGGATTCTCCAGGCAAGGATATTGCATTGCAGGCGGACGCTTTACCAGCTGAACTACCAGAGAAGCCCTTTTCTGTAACGTCTAATGGTGTAACCCAAACTAACTTTTTTGGCCAACCCAATATTTTGTAGGTCTCATGTACTGTTTCCAATTAAATTTATAATGTATAATATTGAAAAATGAAAAAAAATTTCTGAGGCTATAAACTAAATACTTAAAGAAATAAGCTAAATACTTAGTTTTATTACATTACAATAGAATAATTAAGGTTTTCAGGTACTGTATTTTAAGCAAGCTGTGTTAACATTGTGTTATGTAGAATATTGAAATTTGGAGAAACTGGAATATGGTTATCAGATACTTCCCATCAGTTTAATACTCACATGCCTCTCCCTCTCACATCTTTAAATATTTACTATCTAGGAAACATTTACTAAGCCAAATGAAGTTATATATTGATACTAGAATTATTTATTTTAATAATTGCATGGGTAGTCATAGGACAAAGTTCAGCATGCACTACATATATGCATATACACATATATGCATAACAAAGTAAAAAAAAATCTTGAAAAATGATTGTGGAGTTAAGTTTTCTTGAAATTCAAGAGAGAGGGAGAGTGAACTTATATCTAAACATGTGTAGTTAAAAACAAAAATAACTACATACAGATGACTAATAAACACATGAAAAGGTTCTTAACATTGCTCATTATTAGAGAAATGCAAATCAAAACTACAATGAGGTATCACTTCACACCAGTCAGAATGGCCATCATCAAAAAATATACAAACAGTAAATGCTGCAGAGGTTGTGGAGGAAAAGGAACCCTCTTACACTGTTGGTGGAAATGTAAATTGATACAGCCCTTATGGAGAACAGTATGGAGATTCCTTAAAAAACATGGAATAAAAATACCATGTGAATCAACAGTCCCATTACAGGGCATACACCCTGAGGAAGCCACAACTGAAAAAGACACATGTACCCAGATGTTCATTGCAGCACTATTTACAATAGCTAGGACATGGAAGCACCTAGATGTCCATGGACTGATGAGTGGACAGAGGTTGTGGGACACATATACAATGGATTATTACTCAGCCATAAAAAGGAGCACGTGTGAGTTAGCTGTAGTGAAGCGGATGAACCAAGAGCCTATTAAACAGAGTGAAGCAGTCAGAAAGAGAAAAACAAATATCATTATCAGTGTCTATATATGGAATCTAGAAGGGTGGTACTGATGAGCCTATTAGCAGAGCAGCAATAGAGACACAGAGAACAGACTTGTGGACACAGCTGGGAAAGAAGAGGGTGGAATGGATTGGGAGAGCAGCTTTGAAACATACTTTACCATATATAAAATGGATAGCAAGTGGAAATTTGCTGTGTGATGCAGGGAACTCCAATCTGGTGCTCTATGACAATGCTGAGAGGTGGGATAGGGTGGAAGGTGGTAGGGAGGCTCAAGAGGAGGAGATACGTGTATACCTATGGCTGATTCATATTGTTATATGGCAAAACCCATAAATATTGTAAAGCAATTATCCCTCAATTAAAAATAAATTAAAAAAGAAAAACTTCATAATATGAGTTCCAATTCAAATAATTTTTAAAATAATAAATAAGAACTTAAAAGGGCAGAGATAGAGAGCACATTCTAGATGATATAAATATTACAAGCAAAGAAAACTTTCAGAATGTATTTCTTGAGATGATAAATAGGCTAGCTTGACAGATGAGAAGTTATTGGTGTGGGAACAGTGAATGATATACTGAAGATTTGGGCATTATGCAAATTTAGCAGGCTAACATGTGCAATTAAACTCCCCAGGCATGGCAACCTACTGCAGTATTCTTGCCTGGAAAATTCCATGGGCAGAGGAGCCTGGAGGGCTACAGTCCATGGGGTTGCAAAGAGTCAGACATAACTGAGCCAGTTTCATTAACTAACTCCCCTTTAAAAGTCTGTTTTCACAGTGTGCTTAATAATATAAACTTGAGGCCTGATGAATCTTACTCTAAGAGATGAGTCTATAATGTTATAAAGTCATCTGAGGGGTTAGAATGAAAGTGTAAAATTATAGATGGCATCAACTATAACTTTAATAAATTGTTATCCATTGAACTTCCCTGGCAGTCCAGTGGTTAAGGAGATGCACTTACACTGCAGGGGTGCTGCTCCAATCCCTGGTCATCTAGGAACAGACCCCACATGATATGGGAACGTGAAAGTCGCTCAGTCATGTCTGACTCTTTATGACCCCCTGTACTATACAATCCATGGAATTCTCCAGGCCAAAATACTGAAGTGGGTAGCCTTTCTCTCCTCCAGGGGATCTTCCCAACCCAGGGATTGAATCCAGGTCTCCTGCACTGCAGGCTGATTCTTTACCAGCTAAGCCACAAGGGAAGCCCACACTATGTGTGGTATGGCCAAAAAAACAAAATAGTTATATGTATCAATGGAGGAGACAGAGCAAATGCAGACTTTAGTAGATTACAAGTATAGAATTTAGCAACTGATTATTAGGAGGTAAAGCTAAAGGAAAATTCAAAGTATTAGGGTCTGGGAAATGATAATTTAAACTGATAAATGCTGGGGGTGGCATTATGGATTACTAGAGACCCATAATGGGTGAAAGTGTCAAGCAAGCACTTAAAATTTAGAAAGTAGAATTTAGCATCAAACACCAGACCAGAGAGGATGATGATGTGGTCACTGAGGAGAGATTTCAATTGTAGCAAGAAAGAGATAAAGAATAATCTCTTATGAAAAAGCATCCTGAGGGAGAAAGAGATAAAACAGAACAATAAAACAGAATCACCAATTAAAGGCTAAGTGGCATCTGGTCCCATCACCTCATGGGAAATAGATGGGGAGACAGTGGAAACAGTGTCAGACTTTATTTTTGGAGGCTCCAAAATCACTGCAGATGGTGACTGCAGCCATGAAATTAAAAGACGCCTACTCTTTGGAAGGAAAGTTATGACCAACCTAGATAGCATATTAAAAGCAGAGACATTACTTTGCCAACAAAGGTCCGTCTGGACTCAATGGGCATGAGTTTGAGTAAACTCCGGGAGTTTGTGATAGACAGGGTGGTCTGGCATGCTGCGGTCGCAGAGTCAGACACGACTGAGTGATTGAACTGAACTGAATTGAACTAAAGTGAGGGAAGTGATAACAATACATATGTGGAAGGGGTGAGGTCAAAGAAGAAAGTTTCACCTATTGGGGATGGAAGAAGAGAAAGAACAAGAGAAAAAAGTAAGATGTTAACAAACATTGCTGTAAATGATGCTGATTTGCCACAGGTTTTTCAAGTGTTCTACACAAAGGATGGAATTGCTTTGTATTTCTTTTTGGCCAAAGAACGGTGATTCTGGAATGTCTATCACTTTATGATTAGGCCATTTTTTATCTCTTTTTTGTCTCAAGTGTAGAAACTAAATGTTCACACGAAGAAAGAGTGCAGAGAGCTGGCATCAAGAAACAAGGATTGATAAAATGTATTTTGATGAAAAAAGTATGTTATGAATGAGGTGTCATGTATGGGACAGTTACAGAAAGTCCTTTACTTGTACTCTAGGAAATTTTGGATGCTGACAATGGAGGGAAGTAAGAATGAACAGTGGCTGTTTAGATTGTTACAACTCAAATGCAGGTATTTTGCAAACTTGCTTATCTTCTCACAATGCTTGCCTATGGACAGTTTTAGTGTTATGCCAAATAATTTATGTGTTAATATAATACACATCACAACTAAAATTTATTAAACAAAAGTTAACTAGTTCTTTGGTTTTCACACAGTTTTCAACATAACATTTGACAATTCCCCTGGGCAATTCTGAGTCATTTTACAAGAAAAATGTGGAAAAGTAAATTACTTGTTTATTTTTCACTTTTATCAGTTAGGTAGGCACAGGTTTCTAAGTTATGAAAAGCAATAGGGAAGTGTTTCCAACAAGATTTAGAAAGGCATTTTCATTTATAAATATAATGCATGTATGTATATACACATATATATATAAACCACATATATATATTTAATTAATAAAGAATAACAATGGATTTTAATTTAACAAAAAGGTTATATAATATATATAGCAAATGTATATGTATATAGGTGTACTTAAAAACTAATACTTGGGCCACTTCTCTGAAAATCTGTAAATATGTCTCTAGGCAGATGAATTTCAGGATTTCTAACTAGGTTTTGATCACTAATTCTTTCTTTAGGAATGGTTTATGGAATGAGAACTATGTAGTGGGAGATTAGTTTTTCCAACACACTAAGAATCTTTTCAATTAAGCTGTTTGCAAAATCAAAATGGAATGGCATTCATTTCCCGTAGTGAAGGTTTTATTCTCCTGGAGGCTGCCAATCACTTTATTCCCATTCCACTGCTGCTGGCTTAATGTTTTCCTTACCATCACACTCTAATAAGAGCTGGCTTGACTTCTGGTTGGTAAGAAGCGTGACTGAGAATCAGGACTAAAAACTATTTATGTGTATATTTAAAGATTCTCTCCTGCCTGTCTCTTCTGGTTATTATTCTACTTACTGTTCAGGCAAATGTAAAGTTAAATACCTTGAATTGCAGCAAAATGTTTTATTATGAAAGCTGCCTATTAAACAAAATTTCCCAAATTAATACTGGTCACATTGTATAGATTAAATAAATTATTTATTTATTAATAAATAAATTAATTGTTTCAGATTAAATAAAATTTATAGAATCTTAGGAAAACAAGATATCTAAAAATATTTAGAAAAATAGGTAAAGTGATACACCCTTCTACAAAAATTTTATATATGGCTAAGTGGATGAAGTAGACACTTATGTAGACTATCTAAAAAGTGGACTATCAAAAAATTACTTCTGAGATTATTTATATGTAAAAAAAGAAATGTTTATAATTCTCATTCTCATTATTCTTTAGATAACTGAGAACAACTAATGAAAGTGCTACTGGTTTTCTATATATTGCTATTGGCATATTCTATTTTTAATTTCCCTCTTATTGTCTAGCCCTATTAACTAACAGCTTCATCTTTGATTACTTTTTCAATCTTCTCAATAAGCTGCATCTATTTTGTATTAAATCATCAGAAAATTTAAATATACAATGATAGTTTAATTTATTAATAACATAAAACCTTAGAATGTTACTTTAACAAAATTTGCGAGTGAGTGAAATTCAGTACAAAACAAAATCAACATCTGATTCTCTCAATAAACATTTACTAAATATATTCTATAGACCAAGACTGTGCTTAATTCTAGGGATAAAAGATAAACAAGAGGCATTTCCTTAAGGTCACATGCACAAGTATATACAAGGAGTGTTTTGGAAAAAAAAAATAAAGGCCAATCATTTTGTCTTTATTCAGAGTGATTGCTAATCTCAAACACAGATAATTGGAGTAGGGGTAGACTTTTGACATAAGATGAACCAAGTAGACTTTCCTGGAAGCTTGAAATGAGTGGATAGAATATATTGATTTGGGAGCCTTGACAACCATTTGAGTGATTATTATGTATATGTCATGTGTCATGTGCAAAAAATTAATAAAGCATATATTAAAAGAAAAGTGGAAGTCAAAGTCACTAAGAGAAGAAAGAAAGAAAAAACACATTGCTTTCCATTTTCTGTTCTTCGTATACGACCCAGGTAATTCTAGCTATAATTGAGTTTTGTGAGATTCCATTCTAGCTCTATTTAACAGGGAGAAAGTGACAGGGAGAAGAAAGAGGAGGATGAGGAGAAAACAATACCGAGAAAAATGTCTGCATAAACAAAGAGCTTTACAAGAAGGGTAAACAACCACAAAAATAACAATCATAACAGTTGACATTTATTAAGTCCCTAACTCTGCCAGAAGAAGTGTGTCACTCACTCAGTTGTGTCTAACTCTTTGGACTGTAGCCCACCAGGCTCCTCTGTCCATGGGATTTCCCAGGCAAGAATATTGAAGTGGATTGCCACTTCCTACTCCAAGGGATCCCCACCCAGGGATAGAACCCACATCTCTTGCATCCCCGGCACTGGCAGGTGGAATCTTTACCGCTAGCACAACCTGGGAAGCCTCTGCCAGGGTTTATTCAAATTCACATGTGTTAAGTAATTTAATCATCAGTATAAACAAGCAAGGTAATTACTATTATCCTTTTTATACAGATGAGGAAACTAAGGTACAGAGAACTTAAGTAACATGCCCAAGGTTATTCTCTATAACATGGAAGACTTTTGAACTGATCTCTGGCAAAATACATATCAATAAAACAGCTTCATGGGCTTGGAGGGCAAGTTTAAAAATGCAAGCTGGAATGAATTCATTTGTTCTGGTTAATAGAAGAGGAGGAATTTGGAGCTCCTGGGAGAACCTAATGAGCAAGAAGTAGTAAAGAAAGAAGCAAGTGAGAAGTGAAAATCCATAGCAAAGCAAAAAGGGTCAAGAAAAGATATTCCTGGTGGAAGAGAAGTTTAAAGAGATTTTCAATAATAGAAATTTTAAACAGAAATTTCAAATTTGTCTTGTTGTGCAATATAAACTATCCCCTGCCACTTCCATACTATCTATCAGACTCTTGAAGTTTTGTGTAAGACAAATCACGTATCTATTTGTGTGTGTATGTGAAAGAGAGAGAGAGAGAGAGTCTGGAAAGAGGGCAACAGAGAAGAGATATGATTTCAAGCTTTCACCTCTGTGGTAACCTCCTATTGCTATTCAGTCTCTTCTCCATCCCCCCACTCAAAGGAATCTTTTGAAACCTTGGAGGAGCTTGGACTTCTTCTTGCCTTGAAAGTGAAAAGATTGATGTAAATTTTCTTAGATTTGAAGATGTAAGATTCCTGACTTTTTAATCCATGTTTCATTAATATAAAGCTTTTGTTTTTTTCCTGCTTGAATGAGTTCTATTCTTTTGCACCAGACAAGCACACTTCATTGGACAATATGAGCAATCATCTAGAACTGTAACAGATGTTAGTTCTGATTTTAAGCAGATAATCGTTAGTGCAGAGTTAAGTTGAGTGCATTAGTCACTTAGTTGTGTTCAATTCTTTGCGACCCCATGGACTGTAGCCCTCCAGGCTCTTCTGTCCCTGGAGTTCTCCAGGCAAGACTACTGGAGTGGGTAGCCGCTTCCTTCTCCAGGGTGTCTTCCCAACACGGAGATTGAACCAGGTCTACTTCATTGCAGGCAGATTCTTTACCATCTGAGCCACCAGGGGAAGGAAGCTCTAAACATGAGTGCAAAGGATCCATTAACTCAGATTAAGGATTATGGCATAATATGAAAAATGCAATAACAGGCATATACATAGAACACTATGATGGTAAAGAGGAGATACAACTAAGTCCTTCTGATGAGTGACAGTCAGGAAGTGCATTTATGGAAAGGTGACCCACTATGTCAGACTGGGTAACTTTTAGATTGGCCAATTAACTGGCAAAAAAAAAAAAAAAAAAAAAAAAAAACCTGTTTAAAGCCACATAAATGTAAAAGAATGTAAAATATTTGAGAGATTTCTAATGATTAGGGATGTAGGTTTAACAGCAGGTTTCTTTGTAAATATCTGGAAATTAGGTTGGAAATTATTTTATTAGCTTAAATGAGGACTATTCTACAAGAGGAAACAACTGAACTATTAAAATCCTATGAAAAGCAAATTCATGATTAGAAATACACTCTGGTGGCAGTACACAGTATTGATCATCATGGGCAATACTATGAGAAAAGGAGACAAATTAGGGACTGTAATAGAAGAAAGGATACACTTTAGAATTAATAATTAAAAATTACATTATTATATGGAATGATTAATTAAAATTAATACAACTTAATGAATATTGGTACAGAATATATGACTTCAGGCATAACTGGCAAATGACAGATGGAGTGAGACTACTGGATGAAGCTCCTAGGCTTCTGGCCTGGGTGACTGGCCTCTTGGTATTCTAGTTAAGTAAGATGGAAGGCAAAATGAGTTTGTTGAGGGTAGGGGAATGCTGAAATCCATTTAAAAAATATTCAAACAAGGTAGTCAATAGGCAACAGAGAATGATTCTGATGACAGAAGAGCTAAAAACAGGTATCTGAGAGCCATAAGCACATGAGCAGTAGTTAAAATCATAAACAAGAATCAAAATTGTCAGAGTGCATAGTTGGAGAAGAAAACAGGGATTGCCAGAAAGCTAATGTTTTGTGAAAGAGAGGGAAAACTAAAGGATTAGAGCCAGAATAATAATACGAAGCCAGAGAGAGAGAACTGCTGCAGAAACCTAAGAAGGAAAGGGCTGATAAAGAGGAAGGGTTGTAACAAATTAAAAGATGAAAAGTGTTAAATTGAACTATTAACTATTATTAATATATTATTATTAACTATTTTTATTATTTAACAATTAACTATTGGGTTGACAAATGGCTTTTGACAACTTTCCATGTGCCTGGATTGATACAAGCCTCTTGGGACAGAGTGGTAGATCAGAAGCATGTTCCTTGTATTTGTGGATTTTGTTGTCCAATAGAAGAGAAGAATAATGAAGAAATCAACAGACAAAGATGATAATTAAGGTGGTAGGAGTTGGTCTCTTTCATGTAGTATTTTAGCTTAGAAATGAAAGATAAGAAGGAGCTAGCCAAGGAGGAAATACATGCCAGGAGGAGTAAATGGCATGGCTGAAAGACTTCAGACAAGAAAGAAGTTGGCATGTTTCAGAAACATGAAAAACAATTCATGTAGCTGTAGCGATAATGTTGGAGGAGTTAGCAAGGCTAAGTCTTGTTTAAGATTGAAGAGTCAATCTTGTGACATTTCATTAAAAACCAAGAAAGGGGTACTTATACTAAGATATAAGTCTGTTAAAATTTAAAGATTCTGAAAGAAATTGGGGAAAATGAATAAATTTTATTAAAAGTATAGACAATGAAGTGATTAATTACTTGCACTTAGGGTATGCATTATTGTGCTGTCAATTTTAACACCCTTTCCTACTTTTCCCCTGTGAAATGTTTCTTCAAAGAATGTGATTCTTATATGGCTTATATTGTAAACTGCCTACCTGCCAAAAGACAGGTTCATGGTCTAAGGTAAATAAACTGAAGTGCTTTCCTGATTATTTTTCAACTGAGTCTGTACACAAGTTTGCAAGCATACCACACCTTTATAGCTAACCATTGAGAGATTGCTCACCTCATGGAGAAGCTTTTCAGAAGGATGAAATTGATACACTAAGTGCAGCTGAGTTGGAAAAGGAGATGAAGGGGGTCCTTCAGATGTTCAAATCCTTGAAGCCAATCATTAATGAGGCCTCTGCTCCACTCAGAGTTTGCCCATTTGACCCAATAAATTCATCTTTTGGTTTGTTTAAATCTTTTTGACTTTTGGTATTTGGAAACTCCACTGTACTGTTTCAAATGATGACCACATTTTTCTAGCACGTTTTGGAAATAAAAATGAAAAACTTAGTTGGCAACAATTACACAAAGCTTTGAATCATCAAGTATGATGGGAATAATATCATTTTAGTTGCATAATTTACTTTGGAGAACACCGTTGCTATTGCAACAGGAATAGAAAGAGAATAAAGAAGTCTGCAGTCGGCTTTGACATACGGAATCAGACTAGTCAGCAGAGATGAGCACAGAATCAGCCAGAGAGCTTCCTTTCCTTGGAACTATAAGGAGTGGAAACCTCCATACAGCCATGCAGGGAAGGGGAGAAACAACCCCTCAGGAACTGGAACTTTACATTTCCTGACAGCTTAACTGAGAATGACTAAGTTATTCTTATCATCAAGTTTACAGATGTTCATTAACCAAAAAGTGGATGGTTTGTGAGAAAGATCATAATATAGAAAGTGATGTTTAAAAATACATCCTTTCTGTCCATGTGAGTGCAAACGTGTGACCCTTCCACACTAGTAATAAAAGAAAAAAAGATAGCTTTATTAAAGAATCACCAATGAGGTGCTCAAGTTAATAGATATTTAATAAAGTCCAGCTGTTAACCATATGCCCCTACCACTATTGACCACCTGCTGGCAGAAGTTTTTATTATTTTTAATTACAAGTTTCATTTTTTCATCCCTACTTCTGAAATAAACATGCCATCACATGACAATTCATTTTATCAAACATTTATAATGTTCATAAATGGATGTACTTTGATCTGGCATGTCTCCTATCTCTAGTAAAATCTCACATTCATTTTTATTAAGTACCCTTGTGACATAGTTTTTTATTAAGGGTATGAGATAAAAATCTGAGCCTCATTTGGACTGAGTGTCATTGCTGTAGAGAGGTAAAGTGTAAGACTTGACAAGTTTTTAAAATTATTAGAGGAATTAATAGTATCAGGGGATCGTTAAGGCTTCTATGATTGTGCAAAGACTATGAAGTTCCCATGACTAACAGTCTGAGATTTTTCTCAGTTTCTTGCTCTTTTTTTGTCTCCTAAAATTATGCCAAAAAAGATGGCCATTTAGGACATTACTTGTATGTATTCCCATTGAAGAAGCATCGTTTTTCTTATGTGAACTGTCATTATTTGGAAACAAAATTTAATCATTTACTATTTTTTAGCAAAAATAAACTGTCATCCAATGGAAACATTTCATGGACATTGGTTTTCTGAGGTATGTTTCATGTTCTAGACGAGGTCAGTTTAAGACTTGTGTTTTTGTGCTTTTTAAAATGTGTACTACTAGCATTTCTTGGTGTATCTGGGAAATTTTCATGGTTAGATGCTCCAGAAAGAGGAGCAGAGTAAAATTGTAGAGCTGAAAATGGCATGCTAAGGAGGAAGTGTTCCTCATCTACCTAAAGGTCTTCCCCGGTGGCTGAGACAGTAAAGAGTCTGCCTGTAATGCAGGGGACCCAAGTTAGATTCCTGGGTTGGGAAGATCTGCTGGAGAAGGGAATGGTAACCAACTCCAGTATTCTTGCCTGGAGAATGCCACGGACAGAGGAGTTTGGCAAGCTGTAGTCCCATGGGTGCTGAAAATGGCATGGAAGGGAGAAAGTGTTCCTCACTTACCTAGATAAAAGCTAAATAACATTGAGAAGGGAAATTCTGACAATACAGAAGCATAATAATTCATTTCTATGTTTTGCTAAAGACAACTTGAAAATTCCAGTGTTTTAAATTTTTTTCTTCTTTTTTGCTCACACTTAAATTCAAAAGATAAAAATCACTACAATAATTCAGTGTTAAATTTGAGTTCATAGTTTAAAATATACCCTAAGATCACCCAAGATGAAAAGTAACTTCCAAATTGTGTGCTAATAACTACAGCTTTCTTGTTACATTTGCTGTATTATAGAATTCGGCCACCAAAGAAGTAATTTTAAATAGTTAAATATTCATTGTCATTTACAAAAAAAAAAATTTAAAACAGGGATAACAATAATCTTTATTTACACATACTTAATGGATAAACAATATAAGCCTGAGCAACATTTTCCGGTGGAGTTGCCTAAAAATGAAGAAATAATAAATCATTTTAAATACTGGAATTCATTAGAATTGCAATCTTACCAAGTCTCTTTTGTGAAACTGAAACTCCTGAGTGGGAATGAGTTAGCAGCAATTTGCATTAAAATATAGTATTTTACTTCATGGCATTGTAAAAATTTTTTCAGAACATTTAGAATCACCTGAAAAATTTTCAAATACTTAACACATTTTTGGGTTTTTTTTTGGTATTATTGAAAAAAATTGCTTAAAAGAATACTGCCCCTTCCCCAGGAAATGAATTTCTGGAGCCCTAAATTAATACTGTAAGTAAAAGTAAAGTAAGAATATATTCCCTGTAAATCTATCTGCCTTTATGATTCCTATTAATACATAGATAGTAATGTTCCTAATGATTAAAGACTGATGCCCTGAGTGTAATTCATGGTTACAATGCTGTGATTGGCAAACAGTTTAATTAGCCAATGCACAGTTCTAATATTTAGGACTCTTCTCTGAACATGTTCTACATATGAAATATATTAAAAATTGAGCTGCTGTCAGTCCTGTTTCCGGATTGGCTGGGACCATTAATGCAGTCCATCAACTCACCAGCAGACCATTACTTTCTCAGCAGCGTTCCCTGTGGACTTGCATGGCTCACTTTGAACATATTGCTTTAATAAGAGAATCATTTCAGAAAGCTTGAGTTATCTCAGGCCTGGGAAGAAGCACTTCAAAACCTGACAAAGTGCTTTTTATAGTAAATGGTTTTGAAGATTACAGAGTGAAATGTATATTTGGCCTCATTTACATAAAAACATCCAGCGCACTTTTTCACAAATTAACACAAATTTGATAGAATATTGAATAATATATGACTAAATTCTTCCATTTCTAGGATTCCAGATGTGTTTTTTATGTTGGTTGATATGCTCTTTGATTAGTTGTTAGGACTTAAGACATCTGTTGCCATTGTGCAGTGTAGAATATTTTAATGGTATTACTAAATGCCATGTGTCTATCAGTGCCTAATCATGAGTCTAGAGCTAAAGCAACTCCCTGGGTAGGGTTTTCTACACAGATGTGGAACACTAGACTGCTGACCATGAAATTCTGCAAAAGCACCATTTATGAAAAGCAACTTGTTATTGTTCGAATTTAGGTAGAAAACAAAGTGATAAAATCATAGAGAAAACAGTTCAGAGTTTCATGATTTTGATTCTTTATTAGAGCAGCTGTGATTATGCATGTTTTTGGTAATCACACTGTATGTTTAAGAAACTTAATTTCACTATTATTGATTACACCAGATCTCTCAGTTTTCTCTGAAGTTCAGGGAAGTAAGTCATAGTATGCCTGATGTCTCATAATAAATCAAGTTGGAACTAATGCAAATCAGACTCCAATTAGAAAGATAATCACATAGCTATTCCTGAATAAACTATGCATACTCGTCCTTATTATTACATTAATTATTTAATTTATAAAGAATGCATGTCTATTGAGGGAATGTAGAGTATTTACTACCAATCTAGGGTCAATTCTCTTTAACTATTGATCAGAAAGTCTATAAGAAGATGAGGTGATAACAGGATGAACAACCAGTGACTTGGTAAATTTCAGATATTAAAATACTACAGTTTAAGTGAAATATTGCATGAGAATTTTATTTTACATATGTTGAATTCACATTGTACACAGTCCCCTCTACTTGAGGCAATAAATATTATTACTGAGCACATTCATATTGAGAGGAGGAACCAAAAGTCTTCCCTCTGATCTATGGCCCTCACTTAGACCTAGACCTAGTAACTACTGGTAAAATGCTATAGGAATGAGTGAAAGTTAAGATTCTTTTGCTAAACTCTGTTTTAGACTACATACAGAAAATTTGACATTATTTTTGATGAATGGCAGAATATTCTCTTATCAAAGGAAATGGGAACAAAGTAGGAGAAAAGCATAGAGATTCATACCTTTAGCAAATTTTAAAGTCAGAAAGAATTTTGACTAAATTCTGGCTTTACCATTTCCTAGTTGTATAATCTTTGATGGTTTAGCAGATTTGTGTCTCTGCTTTTCAATTAAGTATAAAAATAAAGATGACTACTCTATAGCAGTTGGTGTAAGAATTAAATGATATGATGAGCTTAAATGTGTTCACCCTAACATTCACATATATCAGGCACACAGTAAACTATAGTTGTTACTGTTATTGGTGGTGGTGACTTATGTTGCTATTATTAGTATTACTAATATTATTATCATTATTTATCCTCATCTCTGTAGACTTTCATTATGAACCAAAATATCCTTACAAAACAACTAAAGCAGATGCATATTTTCTATGCAAAAGAATATCTCAAGATTAGCAGCAAGATCCTTATTGTTGTCATTCTAGCTTTTTAATGAAAGGTATTTAAAAATCCATCTAAGTGTTCATCTTATTCTGTCACATGGGATATATGGGATATACTTCATGTTTAATCCTGCTGTATCCAACAGGAAAGAGATGATTGTAGTCTAAGAGAACTACGAATTCTGGAGTTATCATTCAATTGAATTAGAATGCGCAATGAAAATAGGTGTACTAAATTCCAAAAATAATTTTCAAAGTAAATAAAATAAGGTGTTTACTCAGTCCCCAGCCAACATATCTGAGTTTTGTATAGAAATAAAAAGGAAATACATCACGCATTATCAGAGAAATGCAAATCAAAATCTCAATGAGGTACCATTACACACCAATCAGAATGGCTGCTATTCAAAAGTCTACAAGCAATAAATGCTGGAGAGGGTGTGGAGAAAACGGAACCCTCTTACACTGTTGGTGGGAATGCAAACTAGTACAGCCACTATGGAGAACAGTGTGGAGACTCCTTAAAAAAGTGGAAATAGAACTGCCATATGACCCAGCAATCCCACTCCTGGGCATACACACCGAGGAAACCAGATCTGAAAGAGACACATGCACCCCAATGTTCATCGCAGCACTGTTTATAATAGCCAGGACATGGAAGCAACCTAGAAGCCCATCAGCAGATGAATGGATAAGGAAGCTGTGGTACATACACATCATATACACCATGGAATATTACTGAGCCATTAAAAAGAATCCATTTGAATCTTTCTAATGAGATGGAGGAAACTGGAACCCATTATACAGAGTGAAGTAAGCCAGAAAGATAAAGACCAATACGGTATACTAATGCATATATATGGAATTTAAAAAGATGGTAATGATAACCCTATATGCAATACAGAAAAAGAGACACAGATGTAGAGAACAGACTTTTAGACTCTGTGGGAGAAGGTGAGGGTGGGATGTTCTGAGAGAACAGCATTGAAACAAGTATACTATCAAGGGTGAAACAGATCACCAGCCCAGGTTGGATGCATGAGACAAGTGCTCAGGGCTGGTGCACTGGGAAGACCCAGAGGGATGGGATGGGGAGGGAGGCGGGAGGGGGGATCGTGATGGGAAACACATGTAAATCCATGGCTGATTCATGTCAATGTATGGCAAAAACCACTACAATATTGTAGAGTAATTAGCCTCCAACTAATAAAAATAAATGGAAAAAAATAAAAAGGAAATAGAAAAATATAGTTTAGGGCATGTTCCTACTGAGTCTGAACCCTCCTTAAGAAGCTCATAGCAAGTTCCTACAAACTACTCCCAGACGTAGTATTTGAACCAGACTGCATCACACATATTTTGTGTACAAGACCTAAATGAGGAAGACTACAAAATTCTGATGAAAAAAATTTTGAACATAACTAAATACACACATGCTTCATGTTTATGGGAAAAAATTCAATTGTGTCAAGAGGTCAGTTCTTATCAACTTGATATGCAGATTTAATGCAATTCCAATCTAATTTTATGTATATCAGTGAACTAATTCTAAAGTTTATATGGAGAGACAAAAGACTCATAATAGTCAACATCATATTGAAGCTAAAGAAAAAAGTTGAGGGCTGCCACAGCTCACTGCAAGTGTGGCATTGGTGAAAAAATAGCAAGTAGATCAATGGAATAGAACAGACAGACAGAAATATAATCCCATATAAACAGCCAACTGATCTTTGCAAAGAAACTAAGACAGCACAATGGAGCAAAGATAGTTTCCTCTACAAATGGTGCTGGAACAGCGGAATATTCACATGCAGAAAAAAGAGGAGAGAATCTAGCTAAGACCTTACACCTTTCCCAAAATTAAATCAAAACTAATCACATGCCTATACCTAAAACACAAAAGTATAAGATCAGAAGATACTATAGGAGAAAATATAGATGACCTTGAGCATGGTGATGCCTTTTTACATAAAATCTCAAAGGCACAATACATGAAAAAAGGAAGGGCTAAGTAAGAATTTACTAAAATTAATAACTTCTGCTCCCCAAAAGTCAGAGTCAAGAGAATCAGAAGATGGGCAACAAGCTGGGAGAAAATATTTGTAAGGGACATACCTGTTAACAGCTATCCAAAAACATATAAAGAACTCTTAAAACTCTACAATAACTAAACAACCCAATTAAAAAAAGGATCCAAAGACCTTAATAAACATCTTACCCAAAGAAGGTACAGATGGTGAACAAGTACACAAAAAGGTGTGCCACGTGTCATCAGGAAATGCAAAGTAAAATAATAATCATTGCACACCTATTAGAAGGGCCAAAATCTGTAACACTGATAAGACCAAATGCTGGTAAGAATGTGGAGCAATAGGAATTGTCATTGCTGGTGGGAAAGCAAAATGGTACAGCCACTCTGGAAGACAGTTTGGTGGTCTTTTATAAAATTAAACATATCCTTAGCATATGATCCAGTGTTGCACTTCTTAGTATTTACCCAAAAGAGGTGGAAACTTACATCCACCCACAAACCTGTACATGAATGTTTATAACCAAATGTTTATAGCCAAATCTTTACTTGCCAAAACTTGGGAGAAACTAAGGTGCTCTTCAGTGGGTGAATGGGTATATAAACTATGGCACATCCAGACAACGGACTATTATTCAGAACTAAACTGAAATGAGATACCAAGCCAGAAAAAGACTTGGAGAAACCTTAAATGCATAATATTAGGTGAAAGAAGCCAATCTGAAAAGACTACATAGTATATGGTTTCAAATATATGATGCGTTGAAAAAAGGCAAAACTAAGGTAAAAAATCAGTGGTTGCCAAAGGTTGAATGGGAGCAGAAATGAATTGGTGGAGCACAAAGGATTTGGGGGACAGTGAAACTATTCTGTATTCTGCACAATACCATAAGGATGAATACATTTGTCAAAGTCCATAGAATGTACAACACCAAGAGTGAACTTAATGTAAACTATGGTCTTTGAGTGATTACAATACATCAATATAGATTCATCCTTGGTTTAAAAAATAGTACCATTCTGGTGAGTGATATTGACAATGGGGAAGGCTATTAATGTGCAGGGGGAGGAAGTATATGGAAAATGTCAGTACTTTCCTCTCAATTTTGCTGTGAATCTTAAATTAATCTAAAAAAATAGTCATTTAAAAAAAAATTGGTAAGAATTACCCATCAACAATTAATGAAGATCATGACATTCAAAATCTTCCACAATATGGCTCAAACTTACTTATACAACTTTGTATCTTTTTATTTCGCTTTTTCATTCCTGTACAGAGAAACTAATATATATTCTCAACTATTCTATCTTTACTCATGTACTTTTCCCCCATTGGATACAATTTATTCCTTTTCACATATTCGAGTCCTAATTAAACTTCAAGGTTCAACTCAAATGGTATTTCCTTCATAAAGGTTTTTCTTAGACTTCAGTCATAAGCAATCTCTTCTGGCCCTGAAACCTACTATTTTATTTGTACCTCTTACATGAATCATTGCTTTTTATACCCTTCTGCAAGTTGTATCATCCCATTCCTGATGTCTACCTATTTTGAGAATAAAATAATTTTTGAGTTGGGATTACATATTTAGTTTTTTAGATAGCATCCATAACATATATATACAGGAGTTAATAAGATGTCACTGATCCAATGAATTAGAAATTGTATATCCAAGTATATTTTAAAATCACAGTACTGCTAAAGAGAGAAAAACAATTATGTGGTAAATATTACTTTAGAATTTAACACCCCATCGATGATTTCATGGATACTTCCTATAATTTATAAGAAATGAATAGATTTATGGAATCTAACAGCTAATTAGAGATTTTAGGAATCATCTACTCTAACTTACTCACCAAGGAAAAGAAATGCAAAAAAGGCAAAATGGTTGTTTGAGGAGGCCTTACAAATAGCTGTGAATAGAAGAGAAGTGAAAGACAAAGGAGAAAAGGAGAGATATATATACCCATTTGAATGCAGAATTCCAAAAAATAGCAAGGAGAGATAAGAAAGCCTTCCTCAGGGATCAATGCAAAGAAATAGAGGAAAACAAAAGAATGGGAAAGACCTAGACATCTCAAGAAAATTAGAGATGCCAAGGGAACATTTCACGCAAAGATGGGCACAATAAAAGACAGAAATGGTATGGACCTAACAGAAGATGAAGATATTAAGAAGAGGTGGCAAGAATACACAGAAGAACTATACAAAAAAAAAAAAAAAAACTTCATGACCCAGATAATCACTACGGTATGATCATTCACCTAAAGCCAGAAACCTTGAATGCAAAGTCAAGTGGGCATTTTAATTTCATGGCTGCAGTCACCATCTGCAGTGATTTTGGAGCCAAAGAAAATAAAGTCTGTCAGTTTCCATTGTTTCCCCATCTATTTGCCATGAAGTGATGGGACCAGATGTCATGATCTTAGCTTTCTGAATATTGAATTTTAAGCCTACTTTTCCACTCTCCTCTTTCACTTTCAGCAGGAGGATCTTTACTCCTTCTCTGTCTGCCATAAGGGTGGTGTCATCTGCATATCTGAGCTTATTGATATTTCTCCTGGCAATTTTGATTCCAGCTTGTGCTTCATCCAGCTTGGCATTTTGCACGATGTACTCTGCATATGAGTTAAATAAACAGGGTGACAATATACAGCTTTGATGTACTCCTTTCCTGATTTGGAACCAGTCTGTTGTTTCATGTCCAGTTCTAACTGTTGCTTCTTGACCTGTATACAGATTTCTATGGAGGCAGGTCAGGTGGTCTGATATTCACATCTCTTTCTTTTAAAAAAAATATTTATTTTAGTATTTCCCATCTCTTTCAAAATTTTCCACAGTTTATTGTGATCCACACAGTCAAAGGCTTTGGCATAGTCAGTGAAGCAGAAGTAGATGCTTTTCTGGGACTCTTCTTTTTTCAATGATCCAACAGATGTTGGCAATTTGATCTCTGGTTCCTCTGCCTTTTCTAGAATCAGCTTGAACATCTGGACGTTCCTGGTTCACGTACTGTGAAGCCTGGCTTGGAGAATTTTGAGCATCACCTTGCTGGTGTGTTTAGATGAGTGCAATTGGGCAGTAGTTTGAACACCCTTTGGCATTACCTTTCTTTTGGTTAGGAATGGAAACTGACCTTTTTCCGACCTGTGGAGGCCAGTGGAATTTGATTACAGAACTTACACAGGACTGGGGAAACGGACTCTTGGAGGGCAGAAACAGAACCTTCTGTGCACCAGGACCCAGGAGACAGGAGCAGTGACCCCACAAGAGACGGACCCAGACTTGCCTGTAAGTGTCCAGGAGTCTCTGGTGGAGGCGTGGGTCAGCGGTGGCCTGCTGCAGGGTCAGAGGTACTCAGTGCAATGGTGCCTGCACAGGGCCTTCTGAAGGAGGTCGCCATTTCTTCATTACTCCACTATAGTTTGGTCTCAGGTCAAAAAACAGGGAGAGAACACAGACCCACTCATCTACAGAAAATTGGATTAAAGAGTTACTGAACATGGCCCCGCCCATCAGAACAAGACCCAGTTTGTCCCTCAGTCTGTCTCTCCCATCAGGAAGCTTCCATAAACCTCTAACCCTTATCCTTCAGAGGGCAGACAGAATGAAAACCACAGTCACAGAAGACTAATCAAACTGATCACATAGACCACAGCCTTGTCTAACTCAATGAAACTATGAGACATGCCATGTAGGGCCACCCAAGATGGATGGGTCATGGTGGAGAGTTCTGACAAAACATAGTCCACTGGAGATGGTAATTGCAAACCACTTCATCATTCTTGCCTTGAGAACCCCATGAACAATATGAAAAGTCAACAAGATATGAAACTGAAAGATATACTCCCTAGGTCTGTAGGTGCCTAATATGCTACTGGAGAAGAGTGGAGAAATAACTCCAGAAAGAATGGAGATGGAGCCAAAGCAAAAAGTCACACCCAGTTGTGGGTGTGACTGGTGATGGAAGTAAATTCCGATGCTGTAAAGAACAATATTGTATAGGAACCTGGAATATTAGGTCCATGAATCAAAGTGATTTAGAAGTGGTCAAACAGGAGATGCAAGAATGAACATCAACATTTTAGGAATCAGTGAACTAAAATGGACTGGAGTGGGCAAATTTAATTCAGATGACCATTATACCTACTACTGTGGGCAAGAAGCCCTTAGAAGAAATGGAGTAGCCCTCATAGTCAACAAAAGAGTTTGAAATGCAGTACTTGGGTGCAACCTCAAAAATGACAGAATGATCTTTGTTTGTTTCCAAGGCAAACCATTTACTATTACAGTATTCCAAGTCTATGCCCCAATCAGTTATGCTGAAGAAGCTGAAGTTGAACAGTTCTATGAAGACATATAAGACCTTCTAGAACTAACACTGCAAAAAGATGTCCTTTTCATTATAGGGGATTGGAGTGCAAAAATTGGAAGTCAAGAGATACCAAGGCAAATTTAGTCTTGGAGTACAAAATTAAGCAGGCAAAGGCTAACAGAATTGTGCCAAGAGAACACACTGGTCATATCCAACACCTTCTTCCAACAACACAAGAGAAGACTCTTCACACGGACATCACCAGATGGTCAATTGTGCGTTAGTTTAAACATTCTTTGGCATTCCCCTTCTTTGGGATTGGAATAAAAACTGACCTTGTCCAGTCCCGTGGCCAGTGCCGAGTTTTCCAAATTTGCTAGTGTATTGAGTGCAGCACTTTCACAGCATCATCTCTTAGGATTTGAAATAGTTCAGCTGGAATTCCATCACCTCCACTACCTTCCTTCATAGTCATGCTTCCTAAGGCCCACTTGACTTTGCACCCCAAGATGTCTGGCTCTAGGTGAGTGAGCACACCATCATGGTTATCTGGGTCATTAAGATCTCTTTTGTATAGTTCTATGTATTCTTGCCACCTCTTCTTCACATCTCCTGCTTCTGTTAGGTCTACACCATTTCTGTCCTTAATTGTGGCCATCTTTGCATGAAATGTTCCCTTGGTATCTCTAATTTTCTTGAAGAGATCTCTAGTCTTTCCCATTCTATTGTTTTCCTCTATTTCTTTGCACTAATCCCTGAGACAGACTTTCTTATCTCTCCTTGCTATTCTTTGGAACTCTGCATTTAGTTGGGTATATCTTTCCTTTTCTCTTTTGACTTTCATGTCTCTTCTTTTCTCAGCTATTTTTAAGGCCTTCTCAGACAACCATTTTGCCTTCCAACATGAATTTAAATACCTCTGGGGAATCTCATACTATAGTCTGTATTAGTTCAAGACTACTGCCATCAGTGAGCTAGCCAAAAAAAGAACATTAATTTTCTTTCTCTCTAGCACAGTCTCAAGTCCCTACTCCTTACTTGTGAACTCTCTCCAATTCTTCAGGTATACTAAATCTCATCTTTGATCAACTAAATCTTCCACTTTTTTTGTCATCTCCTGTCTCATTAATTCCTTCAAACACCTTCTGGCTATATTGTGGCTTTTCTGCTTGCCTGTGTCAATATCCCTGAACCTATTTCTAAGATTAGCTTATTCTTTCTCTGGATTTTAATTATTTTAGACCCTCTGGATCATCCTTTTTAATATTTAAAATTCTAACTTATTCGAAAAAGTCTCACATGAAGTTGACTGGAATCATTGCAAAATCTCATTTCTTATTTGTCTAATTTTCTTCCCTCCTGAATTGAAGCTGGATTTGTGATTTGTTTTTTCCCATAGGATATGATAGAATTAACACTGTTCTAATTTTAGATCCTAGAACTTAAGAGATGTTACGGATTCCACTCTTGCTATTTTGGGATCCTGAGTTTACCATGCTGTTAAAAAGTGCAGATTGCTGGAGGATACAAAGATATGAATGAGAACTGGGGCAACCCAGTTGAACATGGAACACAAAACAGCTAGCATTGAGGCCAGGTTAAACTCTCCAACATAATCACAGTTACAGATAAAAAGAGCTGCATGACTGATCCTAAGTGACATCAGCAGAAGAAATACCCAGAATGCCAATTCACAACATTTTCAGTAAAGATGAGTCTATAGTTGTTTTAAGTCACTAAGAGTTGGGGTAGTTTCTTATGCAATAGATAACTGATATATTAACAATCAAGTTATTTATCTGACTCATCATAATGGCTTTTATTGACACCTTTATCCAATTTTAAAGCCAACAGATACTTTTTCTGTGAAACTCTTCTTTTACTTAATCAAAGCAATTTTAAGAGCTCTTTTTCTGAGTAATCAGTAAGTCTTTTTAAATTTTAAACATAACTTCCCTTATTTAGACATTTGTTCTAGCAATTTAGAGTCATACACATCCTTTCCTGATCTAGCCACGAGAGCTAATAGATGCTTCTTCTTTGCTATGTCTCTGCTTTGTGTATGTTTCCCACTTTGGATAGACAATCTCTCTCCAATATAAGTTTAGAAATTTGCTTGTATCTCTCTATTTCCTGCCTACGCACTTCTTGTGGTCAGAGAGTATGTCTTATTGATCTAAGTATCCTAAGTAATCAGATGCTATGCTTATTCATGCTTAGTCACTCAGTCAAGTCTGACTCTCTACTACTCCATGGACTGAAGCCTGCCAGGGTCCTCTGTCCATGGGTATTTCCTGGCAAGAATACTGGACTGGGTTGCCATTCCCTCCTCCAGAGGATCTTCCTGACCCAGGGATCCAATCCTCATCTCCTGCATTGGCAAGTAGATTCTTTTACCACTGAGCCACCTGGAAAACCTGGCACAAATCCAGAACTCAGTAAATGTTTAATGAATTAATGAATTTTATTTTATTTTTTTTTCTTTTTTTTTTATTATTATTATTTTTTTTTCCAGTGGGTTTTGTCATACATTGATATGAATCAGCCATGGATTTACATGTATTCCCAATCCCGATCCACCCTCCCACCTCCCTCTCCACCCGATCCCTCTGGGTCTTCCCAGTGCACCAGGCCGGAGCACTTGTCTTGTGCATCCCACCTGGGCTGGTGATCTGTTTCACCATAGATAGTATACATGCTGTTCTTTTGAAATATCCCACCCTCACATTCTCCCACAAAGTTCAAAAGTCTGTTCTGTGTTTCTGTGTCTCTTTTTCTGTTCTGCATATAGGGTTATCGTTATCACCTTTCTAAATTCCATATACATGTGTCAGTATGCTGTAATGTTCTTTATCTTTCTGGCTTACTTCACTCTGTATAATGGGCTCCAGCCTCATCCATCTCATTAGGACTGGTTCAAATGAATTCTTTTTAATGGCTGAGTAATATTCCATGGTGTATATGTACCACAGCTTCCTTATCCATTCATCTGCAAAAATGGGCCAAAGAACTAAACAGACATTTCTCCAAAGAAGACATACAGATGGCTAACAAACACATGAAAAGATGCTCAACATCACTCATTATCAGAGAAATGCAAATCAAAACCACAATGAGGTACCACTACACGCCAGTCAGGATGGCTGCTATCCAAAAGTCTACAAGCAATAAATGCTGGAGAGGGTGTGGAGAAAAGGGAACCCTCTTACACTGTTGGTGGGAATGCAAACTAGTACAGCCGCTATGGAAAACAGTGTGGAGATTCCTTAAAAAACTGGAAATAGAACTGCCATATGACCCAGCAATCCCACTTCTGGGCATACACACTGAGGAAACCAGATCTGAAAGAGACACGTGCACCCCAATGTTCATCGCAGCACTGAATTAATGAATTTTAAAAAAATAAATGACATACTAATGTGGTTAGTGATAAATGAAGTAAAGGAATGCCTGAGTCCTTTGTTTTAAAGTATCTCTAATATGTTAGCTCTCTTCCATTTCTCCTCATAACATATCCAAAGAGATATAAACCAAAAGATGTGCCATCATTTATAAAGTGTTTTTGTGTGTGTTTATTTTTTCCCCAGTTAGATTTTAATCTCCTTGGCTGTGGAAACATAACTAATACTATAAGTGATTAAGACAAGTGATTTCTACTGTGACTCCTTGCTTCCATATATTTGATTGCTTTAATTTTAATTTCTCTACCTGATACTCATTAAGCATGTGAAATTTTAAATCCTCTTGGTTAATTATTGTTGGTTTTGAACATTTTCTGATATGTGGCATTACTGAAAACATCATAACTTGTTAAAGAAAGGAGGTGGAAATTTCAGGAAAAAGTAATAATAACATTCTTGTTGGTTAAGACATCTAAATTAAAATCTTGATTGCAACAAGTCCTCAGTCCATTAGTTCTAGTGAAGCTTTAATTTTAAAATAAGAAGACTACTAAATGCCCAAATTTTACACCCTGTTTCTGCTATTCAATTAACTCAGTTGTTAAAAACATGGCTGTTATTTCTGGTCCAAGGATGTTTTATTCTGGCCAGGAAAATATTTCTCTTGCAAAGGGATTCATTGCTTGTATTAGAAAAACAATTTAGAGCATGTCCTCATGGTCATGGGTCAAGAACCTCAATGTCACATAGGAACAATGGCAAACTTTATTTTGTTTAGGTTTTTTTTTCTAGATTATGATATATATTTATTTTTTCAAACTAAGCTCTCTGTACTACTAAGTTTGCATTGTGTAGTATGGAAAGATTTTGTATAACATGTTGAGATATATTTATGTCTTTCTGGGGGAGAGTATTGCCTGTGACTGTTTAGTGTACAAAACTAATAAAATCCTTCAAGGCTTTCCATTTTTAACTTAATCACTTAATATCATATAATTTATATATTATGAAAGTATGCTTATGATTAGTTCCATAATTAGTTCCATAATTAACAACTCCATTTATTGTACTTATGACTGCTGTTTTATTGCTCCAGTAGAGACAAACAGTGATTAAAACAATTGCAGCATTAATTACATGCAGTCTCTCAAGATTTACTATATAGTCTCCAAAAATATGAGAGACTAAAAGTGTTTTATTCTTTGTATAATTGCCAAAAAATCCTGTTATGTAATTTTCATTGTTTTGAGAAATTCTCTATGCAACTGTTTGATAAAGAAGTAGACTTGCCAAAGTTTACAATTTACTTTCATGGCTAGAGAATGAAATCCTGCTGACTTTAATATCTTTAAAAAAGTGTACTCTTAAAATGAACTAAAGACCTAAATGTAAGACCAGAAACTGTAAAACTCTTAGAGGAAAACATAGGCAGAACATTCTCTGACAAAAATCACAGCAAGATCCTCTATGACACACCTCCTAGAGTAATGGAAATAAAAACAAAAATAAACAAATGGGCCCTAATTAAACTTAAAGTTTTTCACACAACAAAAGAAACTATAAGCAAGGTGAAAAGATAACCCTCAAAATAGGAGAAAATTCAGTTCATTTCAGTTCAGTTCTGTCTCTCAATCGTATCCGACTCTTTGCAACCCCACGAACCACAGCATGCCAAGCCTTCCTGTCCATCACCAACTCCCAGAGTCCACCCAAACCTATTCACCCAAACCCATGTCCACTGAGTCTTATCCTCTGTCGTCCCCTTCTCCTCCTGCCTTCAATCTTTCCCAGCATCAGGGGCTTTCCCAATGAGTCAGCTCTTTGCATCAGGTCGCCAAAGTATTGGAGTTTCAGCTTCAACATCAGTCCTTCCAATGAACACCCAGGACTGATCTCCTTTAGGGTGGACTGGTTGGATCTCCTTGCAGTCCAAGGGACTCTCAAGAGTCTTCTCCAAAATCACAGTTCAAAAGTATCAATTCTTTGCTGCTCAGCTTTCTTCACAGTCCAACTCTCACATTCATACATGACTATTTGAAAAACCGTAGCCTCAACTAAACGGACCTTTGTTGGCAAAGTAATGTCTCTGCTTTTTAATATGCTGTCTAGGTTGGTCATAACTTTCCTTCCAAGGAGTAAGCGTCTTTTAAGTTCACGGCTGCAATCACCATCTGCAGTGATTTTGGAGCCCAGAAAAATTAAGTCAGCCACTGTTTCCACTATTTCCCCATCTATTTGCCATGAAGTGATGGGACACAAAACAACAAAGAATTAATCTCCAAAATATACAAGCAGCTCAAGCAGCTCAATACCAGAAAAACAAACAACCAAATCAAAAAGTGGTAAACAGAAATTTTTCCAAAGATGACATACAAATGGCTAATAAACACATGAAAAGATGCTCAACATTACTCATTATCAGAGAAAGGCAAATCAAAATCACAATGAGGTATCATTACCCTCTGGTCAGAAAGGCCATCCTCAGAAAGTCTACAAATAATAAATGCTGGAGAGGGTGTGGAGAAAAGGGAACCCTCTTACTGTTGGTGAGAATGCAAACTGGTACAACCAGTATGTAGAACAGTATGGAGATTCCTTAAAAAAAAAGAAAAAACTAGGGAAAAAAAACTACCATGACTGAGTAATACCACTTCTGGACATATACCCTAAGGAAACCAAAAGACACATGTACTTCAGTGTTCATCAAAGCACTACTTACAATAGCTAGGATATGGAAGCAACCTAGATGTCCATTGGTAAGTGAGTGGATAAGGAAGTTGTAGTACATATACACAAAGGAATATTACTCAACTGTAAAAAGGAACACAGGTGAGTCAGTTCTAATGAGGTGGATGAACCTAGAGCCTATTATAGAATGAAGTCAGAAAGAGAAAAAAGAATATTGTATATTAATGCATACATATGGAATCTAGAAAGATGGTATCAACGACCCTATGTGAGGGTAGGAGACACAGATGTAAAGAACAGAGTGTTGGACTCAGTGAGAAAAGGAGAGTGAGGGATGATTTGGGTGAATAGCATTGAAACATATACATTACCATATGTAAAATAGATAGCCATTGGGAAATTTGATGTGAGATGCAGGGCAACCAAAGTCAGTGCTTTGTGACAACCAGAAGGGATGGGGTGGGGAGGAAGGTGGGAGTGAGATGACAGGATGGAGGTGACACTTGGATCCCTATGGCTGATTCATACTGATGTATAGCAAAAACCATCACAATATTATAAAGCAATTATCCTTCAATTAAAATAAATTAATTTTTAAAAAGTATACTCACAAATATGATTTGATATTAAAAAAAGGATACATTGTCATCTCATTCCTATGTAAAATTGTGAGTGTGTGTGTGTGTGTGTGTTGAAGAATGAGTGTTGGCTTTTACAAAAAGTGGGTGAAAACTCATAGGGACTTTTGCTGAAAGATTAAGAAATTTCTTCAGAGTTCTCCAAAGGCTATCTCTTTACCCATTCGCCTTTTGTTATCTTTCTATAACCACTGACTGTCCCTTTGGGTAAGAAATATTTGGCTGGATTCACAAAAGCTTTAGTGAGCCACAGAGACATCAGAAACACTTGCAACTTATAAAAATCATCTGATTCAAAGCAACTGCATCTTTGTAGTCAATGCGCAAACTGGACCACCACATTCAACTCACTGTATCTCTGTGTATTTAGTCAGATGGCCTGTAATGGGATACAGTATTCAAGCAAAATTAGAGTGCACACAAAGGAATCTGTCTGAACATTATTTAAATATATGAACAAGTAAATTGTGACAATGTTTAACCAGCAAGGGATATATTAGATTTAAACAAATGACATGTCTCCAGGAATCTTTCTTCCCTTTTCCTTTTTTTTTTTTTTTTTAAAGATTTTTTGATGTGGACCATTTTTAAAGTCTTTATTGAATCTGTTACAATATCACTTCTGTCTTATGTTTTGATTTTTTGGCCACAGGGCATGTGGGAACCAAGTTTCTAGACCATGGATGGAAACCAGCCCTCTGTATTGGAAGTGCAGTCTTAACCACTGGACTGCTAGGGAAATCCCAGGAATCTTTAAAAAAAAGAAAAGAAAAATGTTGACTCACAAAGATAAGAAAGTCTGTGTTAATTGAATGCTCGAATAATTATTTGAAATTTCCCAGCATTATAAAGATAATAAAACTACAGAATTTCCTACATTTCATGGACAATTAACTTTTTGGGAAACTCTGTACTAGACTAACCTGTCTTCTAAGAATTCAGAAGGAATGCATACTCTCTTCTTTGCGGTTAACTCTAATATGAATCAAATCACTATGGGACTGGTAGTCACGCCTACTTTTGAATCACTATGGGATTGGTAGTCACTCCTACTTTTGGTTCTTAGTTTACTGAGCCAGGCTACTCTCCCTGAATAGATATTCAATACTCTGAAATCCTTCTCTGCATGGGTCAGTCTCGCTGAGTCCAAGTAGTAGACATAGAAACGCTAGGAAGAGAATTTTACAGATATCAAGGAATGAAAATTTAAACTGAAATCCATTGTTAGAATCATTGTAGAGTGAAATACTATATTTAAAGCTCCTGCCAGTTTCAATACATGTGTATCTACTGTTTGTTTCTGGGTGCTCCAGAAATTATGGTAGTTAAGATGTCTCAGTTGGTCCCAAGAAGGAAAAGAATAAGCAGATTTGCTGACTTTACAACTCCTGTTCTAATGCTCTTTTCTCTCCCTAGATATCAAGCACACATTTTTCTTATTAAAGATGTTTTGGGAGGGTAGGTCATCATATTCCTGTCAAGATCACCCCTTGTCATGAGTCAGAATCATCCAGCTAACCTCTAGTGATTTCCTTCAAGCACACTAATTCGTGAGATTTTAGCATTAATTTTAACCCCAATGTTTCTTCTCTGAACAGAAAATATTTGAAAAACATTAAAAATGAGTATGTTCTGGTGATGTGGAATGAATTAGAAATTAAAGACAGAAGTTTTCTTATGATGTGTGCTTTCTTCAGTCCAAAAGTGGCATTCAAAATATTCATATTTCACTGCCAACTTTAATATTAAATGCTAAAACCATGAAATTTTCAGGGGACTTAACCTGATTCTGTGTCTGTATAGACGTAAGGCAGATTAAAAAGCTATTAGTCATTAACAATCTACCATGATGATTAGATACTTGTAACATAAATTCAGAGTAAAATCATCCTACTTGGTTTATACCCTGTTTCCCAGAAAGGAAGTGAAAGAGTACATATACATGCTCTGTAACCCAATATGTGAAACAGGGGGTTTTCAGAGATTCCTTTATTCCCCAAGTGTGTTCTCTTATTTTATATGTCTGAAAAGGGTTGCGAGACCAAGAATTGTGTTGAAAGCATCCAAGATTTCTCAGGAAAAATATCAACATAACAGAGAAAAAAGTAACATACAATTTTCTATGTAAAATGCCAACTTTCATGAAAATGATCTAAAATCTGATGCCTCCTATATTTTGTCGTTATTATATTTTCCTTATTATTAGAAATTAAAAAGCATCTAAAATAACGCTCATCATCATGGAATAAAAACTGAAGCTTTTATACATTGTCTATAACTGCACATTTTTACACTATTTGATATTTTTTATTATTGTGAAATTAGAATAATGTTTTTTAAAATTTTTGTAAAATTATTTCCCTTTGTGGTCATAACATTTTAACTTTTTGATTAACTACTTGATCCAGATCAAATCAAATCTTTGTGTGTTTATAATTCATAAATAGCTATTATGTAGAAAGTTTCAGAGAATAATTTCCCTCTAACATATTTTTTAAAAATTCTGATAGCCTTCCAAATAATCTATCACATAAATTATTCTTTAGCTTCTTAACATGATATTCTCAGTGCCTAACACAGGACCTGTAACACATTTGTGGCTCTCTAAGTATTTGATGAATGAATAAATGATTACTATCTTCAAACCCAGCTATGTCAATCTTTTAAAGGTTCAAACTCTTCTGTAACGGCATAATTAGTTTCACTTCAAACACCTTGCTATATTTGAATCTAAAGAAAAACAGCATCATAGAGATTCTAGGTCAGAGGAAAAAGCCACTAGAGAAGAGGATTTTTTTTTTTTTTTTTGGTAGGTGGCATAAAATTATCTATTAAATTTAAGAGACATAGGTGTCTATAGTTCACACAGGAGGATCAGAGATATCAGCTGAATAATAAACTGTATATGTGATGTCAGAGTCCCAAGAAACAAAACTAGTGAGCCAAAAATCTTATATTAAACCTAAAGAAGGTCATAAAATAGAGTCTAATAAATGAGACATGACTTCATGACTAAACAACAATAAAATTCTTAGGTATTAGACAGATTCATTCTAGCATGTCTTTACTTTTCCCAGATTCCTTGATCTCTGACTCTCATTTTAATTATGACAGTTCTTTTATTTTCTAACACCTTATTACATTTTACTAATTTTTGTGCACATAAGTATGATTTTCAAAGACATATTCTGTTTTGTAAGTAACCCCTTAAATAATGTTAATCAATTGTGTTACAACTTTAAAAGAAATAAAAATATTTTATTCTTATTTTGTGTTTAGGTAGGATTGTATTACTAGCACTATTTTAAAACAATGTTTACAAGAAATAAATAATACATTAAAAGAAATTTTAAAGCAATCAAATAAATGAAATATTTAGGAAGTTAATTCCCAATGTACTTTTCATTATATTCATTACTCATTATATACACATTATACACTATATATTATATTCATTATATACACAATTTTTTAGTGGTTTTTCCTCAGCAGCTGATTATTACTGATTGACTAAATTCTCATGTTGTATTAAGTTAAAAAATAAATCTTACAATATATACTCATCTCTCTATAAACCTATATTTTTCAGGAGATGTTAGCACATATTGGCTGTAACATAGAGAATCCTAAATCGTTTAATTACATTGAATAAACAGAATACATCCTTTTCACATAATGTGGCTCCAAAGATATCTGTTCCATCATGATGGACTTAACATAAGAAATCAAAAATGCCTCAGAATTAAAATAATCATTTTCCTTCCATCAAAAAAAATCCTTCTGATTTTCCTTTGAAAACATAAAGCTATAAAATTTTATCTTAGCAAAATATGTTCTAATTTATTTATATTTATATTTATAAATATATTTTAAAATATTTATATGACCACCACTCTAAGTAATGATAAAATTAGATTTAATAATCAATAACACCAAAATAGCACTAAAGTGTAAGGAAAACAACTGCTCCTCAACCACAAAATTTAATAAATACTGACAACAAATATACATAAATAAAAAGCCATTCAAACCTTAAGCATCAAGACTTAAGCAGTGTCATCACAGAATTATCTATCTAGTGCCTTTCTCTCTTCATAAGGTTAGTATTTATAAATGTCAGAGGAAAAAATTGAACATGTAGAAAAGTAGTAAAATGGGTCATAGTAACTTCGACATTTCAGTGCACAAATTTTTCTGAATGCATAGTAGGTACGTTAGAGGCTGTGTCGTTTTTAGTTTATTCCAGGTCAGAAAGACCTTATCTGCCCATTCTAAAATTTTGAATTCATAGTAGCCACCCAAATATTATATAGGTCCTTGATTTTTCTGAGTGGGCTCTTTGATTGCACTTACTATAATTTTTCTGTACCATAAAGCTATAGCTTCCTAGCAGATAATGTTATTAGCCTTTGGAGCTCACTGTGCTACAATTGGGAACCCTTTTCTTGTCTCATCACAGCACCATAATTCTATCGGTGCATGAAAGTAATTTGCAGCTCTGTGGATCTGCTGAGAGGGGTCCCTAGGATGTCACAGATACTTCCCTTGAATAATATTAAATATCTCAAAATGCACACAAATAAAGTTCTAGAGTACCCATTTTATCCAACCATTACATGCAGTCTATTCCACCCATTATCCTAAGAGTTACAGCTCATGATCATCTCTGCCTTGCATATGAAAAAACTGAAGTTCAGAGAGAATAATTACATCTGTCTTGAAAGGTGAAGCTGATATTCAAAGAAAATGAAGTCACTCAGTCATGTCCGACTCTTTGGGACCCCATGGACTGTAGCCCACCAGGCTCCTCCATCCATGGGATTTTCCAGGCAAGAATACTGGAGTGGGTCGCCATTTCCTTCTCCAGGAGATCTTCCTGACCCAGGGATTGAACTCAGGCCTCCTGCATTGTAGGCAGATGCTTTACCGTCTGAGCCACCAGGGAAGTATCTGAATAAAGTCAACAATCAAAAAAGTACATTTTGGTGTGTTTTGATAAGTGCATATACCTATATAACCACTATAATAAATCAAGATCCAAAATATTTCCATCATTTCATGAAATTGTCTTGTACAATTTTTCAGTTGTCTCCCCGTGCTTAGCCCCAAAGAAACACTGACCTTTCCATCACTATAGTTTTAAGTGTTATGTGTGCTTAGTCACTCAGTCATGACTGACTTTTGCGACCCCATGGACTGTAGCCCATCAGGCTCCTTTGTTTATGAGATTCTCCAGGCAAGAATACTGGCATGGGCAGCCATTTCCTTCTCCAGGGGATCTTCCCAACCTAGGGATCAAACCCAGATCTCTTGCTTTGCAGGTAAATTCTTACCATCTGAGCCACCAGGAAGCCCCTTTATATATTATGATTTAATATAAATATTGTTGTTGTTTAGATGCTAAGTTGTGTCTGACTCTTTTGTGACCCCATGGACTGTATGTAGCCCATCAGGTTACTCTCTCCATGGGATTCCCCAGGCAAGGATACTGGAGTGGGTTATCATTTCCTTCTCCAGGGAAATCTCCCCAACCCAGGAATTGAGCCCTTGCACCTCCATTTGAAAGCAGAGTATTTATTATGGAGCTACCTGGGAAGCCCTTAATACAAATAGAATCCCACATTATAAACTTTTCTGTGTCTTGTCCATCTTTCAGCATAATATTTTTATTATTCACCTACACTGTTAGGTATGTCAGTGTATCATCTACATAAGCTGTTTAATAAAACAGTATGACTTATTTTTATTGATGAGTAGTTCTCATTGAAACTATATATCAAAATTTGCTTAGTCATTCAACTATTGACAAAACTTGGGTTATTTCCAAGTTTTGGCTATTATTAATAAAGTTGTTATGAATATTAACGCCAAGTCTGTCTGTGTATATATATATATATATATATGTATATATGTATATATATGCATATAAAGTTTTCTTAGTAAATAGTAGAATTTTTTGTCATGTAATAATTATTTTTAGCTTTATAAGACACTACAAATGGCTTTAATTCTGATTTCCCTAGTGATCATTTGTACATCTTTCATTTTCATTTTGTTCATGTTGTCCTTTAAATACCTGTATACATTTAAAATGACTACCATTTTAAAAATTATTCTATCATTACCTTTTGGCCTGTTTCATATAAATCACTTTCTCTCGTCTTTTCAAAATTCTAGTAACTTTGGGTAGTGTGTTAGACATTGTTTTATAATGTCAATTGCCTGGATTTTATCATCCGTTTTAAGAGAAATGTATGTATTTTGTTCTGGCAGATATCTAAGTTATTTTCTATTCGATCCTTTGAGGACCTGTTTTTAAGCTTTTTTAGAAAAAGTTTAGTGTAACATTCATTTTAGATATAACACATCTCAACTATTAAGGTGTGATTTTTCAGGGTCTTCACTGAGTACTGAGTAGTCTCTGAGGGTTCTCAAGTATCTCAGGAGGAATCAAACATCTTCCCAATTTTTGTGAGCACTGAACATTTTTCTGGTACAAATCTCCTGTCGTATTTTGTCTGGCCTTATGGAATTTCAGTGCTTAAATGAGGAGGTTAATAGCAAAAACTCAAAGGGATACAAGAATAGATTTCAAAAGCCCTTCTTTATGAATACCTCCATTCTTTCTGAAAATCTACTTTGCAATTTACAGTCAGATAAGAGTCACCAAACTCTAATCTTTACCTTCTGCACTGTTTAAATTCCTCCATTCTGCACCTATAATTCAGGAGTTGGTCCTAGGAGGAGAGTCAGGGAGATTGTAGGGCTCATTTATTTTGTTTTCTTTCTCACGAAGATCAGATTTTTGCTGTTTTTTGTCCAAAGTCTTAACAGAGTTGTCTTATATAGCTTCTCACATGTTCTAGTTGCTTATAGCAAGGGGTTAAATCTATGTCTTATTTACTCTATCATGCCTAGAAGTGAAAGTTTGACACCTTATTCAGTTTTTTCTGGAACCTAGACTGTTAACCCTCTCTTTGCTGCTTTTGCTGCCATATGATTTCCCTGTAGGTGCACCATGAGTGTATGACAAAGTGAAATCTCAAGTCTTTTTCATGTGAAGTCAACACAAATCAAATTTTCAACTTGTATTGTATACAATAGAATATATATGTAATTCAATTCCGGTATGGTCCTTTGCATTCCCTGCTGCTGACTGTACACTTTACCCATCTTGATTTTACTACCCATTTACTACCAGACTGTCACTGATTTACAACCCAATCTGTCACGATCATTGTTTTTCATTTGCAAATGCAAATTGAAATGCTATTTTCTTATTTTTCTTACTGGTAAAAATGTTAAATCATACTCAAATCTAAACACATCAGCTTCATTAAAAAACATCATCCAGTTTGGAATCCAAGCATATACATTCTTCCTGTTATTCAATCGTTACCTCTTCCAAAATCCAGACACATTAATCTCCCTTATCCATAAGGATGTCATAAGAGATTTTTTGACAACTACTGTTGCCTATGTTTTGAGCAATCATTTGATCTAGCACTCTAGTAATACAGTCAAAAAAGGAAATGAGGCTTGTTTGACATGGCTTGTTCCTAGTGAATTCATGCTGGCTTCTAGCATACTCAACATTCTTGAGACCACATAAACCACATGCTTAAGAACCTAATAAAGAATTCTAAGATAGCTTAGGCATTTTTGAATTTTACTTATGTTTTCAGTTTGAAACCTGAGATAATTTACTACTTCTGTTTATTTTCCATTTATCTTAAATTCTGAAAAAAAAACCAGGAGTGATATTATATAACCATAATTAATTTTGGCCTATGATATATTTTTTCTGGACCTAGAAGACTTGAATATTTTTAATTAAAGGACTGTGATAGTTTCTTCTGCCTGTTCTATAGATTATGAGGTTTTTTTCCTACTTCATAAAGTTTAACTGAATGATTTCTTACATTAGGATTTAAGAAGCAAAATCAGATTGTCTTTATCCTTACGAAACTCACAGTTATAAGGAAAACACACAGAAAATATTCAGATAAAATGTGTAAAATAAGAAATGTGATAAATCTTAAGAAAAATAGTCATATAGTGGTGTAAGACCAGGAGAACCTGAGTGTATTTTTGGATATTAAAAAGGGCTTCCCTAAGCAGTATTTTAATAATCAGTAGCAATTAATAAGTAAGCTAGCCAGTGATGATAAAGAGGCAAGGAGTCTAAGCAAAGAAAACAGCTTAAGCAAGAAGTTGTAAACAACAAAGAAACAAAACAAAAACAGGCTCATTAGCTTTATTTTACAGCCCTTTATATCCATCACTATTTCTCACTAGCTGTCATTTTCTCTTCACTCCTCATTTATACTACAATGGGAGTTTGTTTTTCCTGCTGAGTGACTAGTCCTTAGAACAGTATCTGGTATTGTAGTCACTCAACAAATATTTGTGGATTGACTGAATGAATCAAAGAATGATTAAAACAAAATTATTAGCCACTTTTCACATATTTACCAAAGTTATTCTTTGCTTTGCTTTGATTTGCTATTTAGGTTGCTTCCCCTGTGGAATTTTACCTTTTATTCATAATCAACATCTTATTTACATGCTACAAGTCAAACATACATGCACAAATACCTTTATTTTACTCTCTTCTTGGTTAGTCTTTCCTCCTCTGAACTCCTATTGCATCATAGTATATGCAATGCTATTTAGTATGTCATGATAAGTGGCCTTTACCAACATCTATTTGTTTGATGTCTGTTTATCTATCCATTTATCTTTGTTCATTAAAGTGTTTCACCTAAGGTTTTACCTAAAGCATGTCCACAAACAGTTTCATAGCATAACATTCTAGTTCTTGAAACAATGAGTGCTACATATGTGACTCAATCTTCTTTCATGTGTCGTTAAGACATGTGCTTAGTGTACTGATACATCTTAAAATATTATTCATGGTTAACTTATTGATGTTGTATGCTTAACTCATATGTAAAGGTCTGTACTGAGAAATTAGATTCAAGATAAAAATAAGAACAGTGAAGATTAAGGAAATCCATATTCTAAGAACAAAGGTATATATATATATCATCACATACAAAGCAGCCAGATTGAAGTGTAAGCCAGTGGGGCAGAGACTACATAAGAACTCAGAACAAAACACGACACACAGCACTGTGTAAAAGATATTTGATTTCTTATCCCACATCGAATGAGACATTCTTAATGTAGAGACCAAGAAAGTAGTCAAGAAAACGAATTAATTCAGTGTGTACCAAGTGTCAGTTATTGTATATAATGCATTCCCACAAACTCAATGAATATTAAATATTTTATATCAAATATTTAATTAAATATTAAAAATTTCATTGTTGTTTTATAAATAAATTTCCTTACAGACTATTGTTATATTTGTATATATTATATATATTGTCAAAAGAAAAGACTTCAATACAACTAACAATCCTTGGTATAAGTCTTCAATAGTGTTTATATCAAACAGCCAACATAGCAAGGAAAAGTTGCTGCTTTGTTTCTGTTTTTTTTGTCTGGTGGTATCTCTTGAAATATATTAAATATTGAATTGCTAAACATTTAGACATTTTATGGGGCTTCCCTGGTGGCTCAGGTGGTAACGAATCCACCTGCAATGCAGGAAACCTGAGTAGACATTTTATGTATTCAATGCATTTTTATGCATATTAAGATATTAGTAATAAATACTCTGAAGATGTTCCAGTATAGTGTTAATTCAGCCAAACACTGTGAGAAAATTTCAAGACTACTATTATTCATTTGTTCACCTTCAATGTTATCCTTGAACTCTTTGTGGAGAAAGACTTTGGCAATAACTTATAAAGCCCTACTTCAAGAAAAGCCCTGCCTTTTCTTTTCTGGCCTGAGTTGCTTTGACACCATAATTTTCTTAAGGCAATATGTCAACCTTACCAGCAGATCAAGAATATGCCCTAGATTTGCAACATATAATATTTATTCTCTAGGTTTTCACTAACAAATATAACCTTAAACTTTTTGATACCAAACCATTACCAAAAGCATATTTGGAGCAACTGGCATTAATGCAGACTATGGAACCTATTCATAAATGTAGGAAAAATTGTCTTATAAATATAACCTAGCAACATCAGCTCTATTTCTCTGTGTGTGCATATACACACATATATATGTATATATTATATTCATTTATATCTAATTATGTACAAATATATTTATATATTAAAATTTATAAATTATATGTTATATCTAAAATTAAGGTATTTCAAACTAAAGTTTAAAGCATCTCTGAAAAAATAAAATCTGGATACCTGTTATGCACATCTACACACAGCAACACCTAAATTGAGTAAAGTTTATATAGAGAGGCAAGAGACACAGAATAGACAAAATAATATTGAAGAAGAACAAATGTGGAGTACTGAAGATACCCAACTTAAAGATTTTAAAGTACAATAATCAAGAGTGGTTTGGGGCAATAGGAATGGGGAAAGAGTCAGAGCACAGAGGATTTTTAGAGCAGTAAGAATACTCTATATATTATAGTGATGGGTATATGTCATTACACATTTGTCTAAACCCAATGACTGTTCAACACCAAAGGTGATCCTCAGAAGAATACAGACTTTGAATTATTATCATGTGTCATTGTAATTTATTATTGATGGAAAAGAAAGAAGTACAGTTCTGGTGAATGATGTTGACATTGGGAGACGCTATGCATTTGTCGGGGTGGGGTATATATGGAAAACCTTTGTTCCTGTCTCTCAGTTTTGTTGTAAGCTAAAACTTTTTAAAAAAATATAAAGTCTTAAACAAACAAACAACATCCTCCCAGGATTCAACAATTTGATTTTCTAATTATAGAAGACTCACTTTAGCTTTAAGGACACACATAAGGTGAAATAGAAAGGATGGAAAAATTATATTCCATGCAAATGATAAAAAAAGAGAAGAGGATATCTCTACTTACATCAGATAAAATATATTTTCATTCAAAATCAGTTACAAGAGACAAAAAAGTCACTATAAAAGTGCTAAATGAATGAATTCATCAAGAGAACATAACTGTAGAAAAAATATATGTGCTCAACACTGGCACACCAAAGTATGTAAAGCAAAAATGATCAGAACTAAAAGGAGAAGTAGATAGCAATATAAAAATAATAGGAGACTTCATTTCCAACATTGGGTAAATCACCCAGAGAGAAAAATCAATAAGGAAACATCAACTTAAATTAGACAGTAGATCAAATGAACATAACAGTCATATATAGAATATTTTATCAACTAGCACTAGAACACATATTCTCTTCAAGCATACATGGAGCAGCTTCCAAGATAAATCACATGTTGTACCATAAATCAGGTTTTAACAAACTTAAGAATACTGAAATTATATAAGGTATCTTTTCCAAACACAATGGTATGAAACTAGAAATCAGTAAGAGAAGGAAAATTGAAAAATTCACAAATAAACAGAAATTGAACAACAAACTCCTGGCCAACCAAAGGGTTAATAAGAAAATCAAAAGGGAAATGAAAAATAATTATGGTAAAAAAAAAATGGAAACATACCTAAACTTGTGGATTGAAGCAAAAGCAATTTTAAGAGGAAAATTCAGAGCAATAAGTGTTTACAATAAGAAAAAACAAAGATTTCAAATCAACCTAACTGTATATTTCAAGGAACTAAGAAAATAGTCTCAGCTGAAGTTTAACAAAAGAAGAAAATAAGTTTAGAGCCAAAATAAACAAATAGAGCATAGAGATACAATTTAAAAACTCAAGATAAACAAAATTAACAAATTTTTAGGAAGATCAATCAAAAAAATACAGAGGAGTCAAATAAACAGAATTATAAATGAAAATATAGATGTTACAACTGACACCACAGAAATATCTATACGGAGGATCATAAAAGACTACTATAAACAATTATACAAAATCAAATTAGATAACATACTTGTTTCTTTCTGACTTAACTTCACTCTGTATAAGAGATTCTAGGTTCATTCATTTCACTACACCTCACCCAAAGCCATTCCTTTTTATGGATGAGTAATATTCCAACGTAAAATGTACCACGGCTCCTTTATCGATTCATCTGTCAATAGACATCTAGGTTGCTTCCATGTCCTATTGTTAATATTGCTATTGTTAATATTGCTGCAATGAACATTGGTGTACATGTGTCTTTTAAAATTGTGGTTTTTCTCAGGGTATATTTCTAGTAGTGGGATTGCTAGGTCATATGGTAAATTTATTCCTAGTCTTTTTAAGGACCCTCCATGCTGTTTCCATAACGGCTGTATCAGTTTACATTTCCACTAACAGTGCAGGAGGATTCTCTTTTCTCCACATCCTCTCTAGCATTTATTGTTTGCAGATTTTTGATGATGGCCACCAACTTATATATTAACACACACACATATATATATATATGGAATCTGAATATTCATTGGAAGGACTGATGCTGAAGATGAAGCTTCAATACCTTGGCCACCTGATGCAAAAAACTGACTCACTGGAAAAGACCCTGATGTTGAGAATGGTAGAAGGCAGGAGGAGAAGGAGATGACAGAGGATGAGATGGTTGGATGGCATCACTGACTCAGAAGACATGGGTTTGAGGTGTGCTGCAGTCCATGGAATTGCAGAGTCAGACACAACTGAGTGACTGAATAACAACAATATGGAATCTAGAAAAAAAAAAAAGGGACTGACGAACCTAGTAAAAAAGGGACTTGTGGACACAGTGGAGGAAGGTAAGGGTGGGATGAATTAAAAAATAGCACTGATATATATACGCTATCATGTATAAAACAGTGGGAAGCTGCTAAATAACACAGGGAAGCCAGCCTGCACTCTGTGATGACCTACAGGGGTAGGATGGGGGGAAGGAAGGGAGTTGAGGGAGGGAAGAGATGTATATATAATTATAACTGATTCCTGTTGTTGTACGGTAGAAACCAACATAAAGTTGTAAAGCAATTTTCTGCTAATTAAAAAATAAATTAAAATATTTTAAAAGAACTAAAAAATTAGATAACCTGTGAATAATGGACATATTCTTAGAAACATGTAATTGACCAAGACTGAGTCACAAAGAAACAAAAATTTGAAGAAACCAATAGCAGTGAAAACTAGTAGTGAAATTTAATCATTAATCAAAAACCTCCCAACAAAGAAAAATCCAGGATCAGATGCCTTTATTAACTGGTGAATTTTATCAAAGATCTAAAGAAAGATTAATGTCAATCCTCCTCAAACTCTTATAAAATTAGTACAGAAGGGATAAAACTCCTAGAAGAAAAGAGGAAAAATTTTCTTGACATCAGTCTTATCAATAATTTCTTTATATATGACACCAAAAGTATAGGAAACAAAATACAAAACAAAAGCAAAAATATACAGGTGGGATGGTATCAAACTTAAAAACTTTTGCAAAGCAAAGGAAACAATTAACAAAAATAATATGAAAACTGTGGGTTGGGATAAAATATTTGAAAATCATATTTGTGATAAGGGGTTAATATCCAAAACATATAAAGAACTCATACAATACCAAAAACAAAAACAAACCACCAACACACACACAAACATACATGTGTGGTCTTCCCTGATGTCTCAGTGGTAAGGAATCTGCCTGCAGTGTAGGAGATGGGGGCTCAATCTCTGGGTCAGGAAGATCCCCTGGAGAAGGAAATGGCAATCCACTCCAGTATTCCTCCCTGGGAAATCCCATGGACAGAGGAGCCTGATGGGCTACAGTCCATGGGCTCGCAAAAGAGTTGGAGCTACTTAGTGACTAAAGAACAACATATATATACATATATATATCACAAAGACAAATAAAATTCAGTTATAAAAATGGAAATCCTGCCATTTGGGACAATACGAATGAATCTGGAGTATATTATGCGAAGAGGAATGAAGTAGACAGAAAAAACAAATATTCCATGATCTCACTTATATGTGGAAACTAAAAAAGTTTAACTCATAGAATTAGAGAGTAGAACAGCAGTTACCAGGGGCTGGGGGTTAGGAAATGGAGAGAGGTTGGACAATGGTTACAATCTGTTAGAAGTAACTTCTGGAGATTTAATGGATAGCATGGTGACTGGTTAATAATCAGAGAAGGAAACTGCACTTCCAGTACTATTGCTTGGAAAATCCCGTGGATGGAGGAGCCTGGAAGGCTGCATGCAGCCCATGGGGTCGCGAAGAGTCCGACACGACTGAGCAACTTCATTCACCCATGGTTAATAACACTCTGTTGATACTTGAAATGTGCTAATAGAGTATATCTTAAATGTTTCTTAACAAACTTTCCAAAGTAAAAAACAAACAAACAAAGCAAAATGGTGTGAGATGATGTTTGTGTTAATAAGCTTGACTGTGGTAATCACTTCACCATGTACATATGTATAAACCCATCAGATTATGGGCTTCCCTTGTGGCTCAGCTGGTAAAGAATTCGCCTGCATTGTGAGAGACCTGAGTTTGATCCCTGGGTTGGGAAGGTCTCCTGGAGAAGGGAAAGGCTACCCACTCCAATATTCTGGCCCGGAGAATTCCATGGGCTGTATAGTCCATAGGGTTGCAAAGAATTGGACATAACCAAACAACTTTCACTTCACTTCACAAATCACATTATATACCTTCCATTCAGTTCAGTTTGGTCACTCAGTCATGTCCAACTCTTTGTGACCCTAGGACTGCAGCACGCCAGGCCTCCTTGTCCACCACCAACTCCCAGAGTTTACTCAAACTCATGTCCATCAAGTCAGTGATACCATCCAACCATTTTATCCTCTGTCATCCCCTTCACCTCTGGCCTTCAGTTTTTCCCAGCATCAGGGTCTTCTCCGGTGAGTCAGTTATTCACATTAGCTGGCCAAAGTATTGGAGCTCCAGCTTTAGCATCAGTCCTTCCAATGAATATTCAGGACTGATTTCATTTAGGATGGATTGGTTGGGTCTCCTAGCTGTCTAAGGGACTCTCAAGAGTCTTCTCCAACACCACAGTTCAAAAGCATCAGTTTTTCGGCACTCAGCTTTCTTTATAGTCCAACTCTCACATCCATACATGACTACTGGAAAAATCAGAGCTTTGAATAGACAGACCTTTGTTGGCAAAGTAATGTCTCTGCTTTATAATAAGTTGTCTAGGTTGGTCATATGTTTCTTCCAAAAATCTAGTATCTTTTAATTTCATGGCTGCAGCCACCATCTGCAGTGATTTTGAAGCCCCCAAAAATGAAGTCTGTCACTGTTTCCACTGTTTCCCCATCTATTTGCCATGAAGTGATGGGACCAGATGTCATGATCTCAGTTTTCTGAATGTTGAGTTTTAAGCCTACATTTTCACTCTCCTTTTTCACTTTTATCAAGAGGCTGTTTAGTTCTTCTTCACTTTCTGCCATAAGGGTGGTGTCGTCTGCATATCTGAGGTTATTGATATTTCACCCGGCAATCTTTATTCCAGCTTGTGCTTCATCCAGTCCAGCATTTCTCGTGACGTACTCTGCATATAAGTTAAAGAAGCAGGATGACGATATATAGCCTTTACTTATTCCTTTCTTACGTATCCTTACATGATCCTACGTATTCTGGAACCAGTCTGTTGTTCCATGTCTAGTTCTTACTGTTGCTTCTTGACCTGCATCCAGATTTTTCAGGAGGCAGGTAAGATGGTCTGGTATTCCCATATCTTGAAGAATTTTCTACAGTGTGTTGTGATCTACACAGTCAAAGGCTTTGGCGTAGTCAATAAAGCAGAAGTAGATGTTTTTCTGGGACTCTCTCACCTTTTTGATAATCCAACACATGTTAGCAATTTGATCTTTGGTTCCTCTGCCTTTTCTAAATCCAGCTTGAACATCTGGAAGTTCATGGTTTATGTACTGTTGAAGCCTGTCTTGGAGAATTTTGAGCAATACTTTGCTAGCATGTGAGATGAGTGCAATTGTGCAGTAGTTTGAGCATTTTTGGCACTGCCTTTCTTTGGGATTGGAATGAAAACTGATCTTTTTCACTGCTGAGTTTCCAAATTTGCTGGCATATTGCATGCAACACTTTCACAGCATCATCTTTTAGGATTTGACTTAGCTCAACTGAAATTCCATCACCTCCACTATCTTCATAGTCATGCTTCCTAAAGCCCACTTGATTTCACACTACCTGAATGTCTGGCTCATCATAATTATCTGGGTCGTGGAGATCTTTTTCATATAGTTCTGTGTATTCTTGCCACCTCTGCTTAATATCTTCTGCTTCTGTTAGGTCCATACATTTTCTGTCCTCTATTGCGCCCATCTTTTGAAATGTTCCCTTGGTATCTCTAATTTTATTGAAGAGATCTTTAGTCTTTCTCATTCTATTGTTTTCCTCTATTTCTTTGCATTGATCATTGAGGAAGGCTTTCTAACTCTCCTTGCTATTCTTTGCAAATTCCATTCAAATAGGTATATCTTTCCTTTCCTCCTTTGTCTTTCACTTCTCGTCTTTTCACAGCTATTTGTAAGGCCTCGTCAGACAACCGTTTTGCCTTTTTGCATTTCTTTTTCTTGAGGATGGTCTTGATCCCTGCCTCCTGTACAATGTTACCACTTCTGTCCATAGTTCTGCAAGCACTCTTTCTATTATATCTAATCCCTTGAATCTATTTGTCACTTCCACTGTATGATCATAAGGGATTTCATTTAGGTCATACCTGAATGGTCTACACCTTAAATATATACAATTTTTGCTTGTCAGTTATACTTCAATAAAACTTGAATAATAAGGTTTCAGCCAATAACAATGGTTTACATTATATAGTATTTTTAAGAAGTAAGTAAATTAATGCATGAAAATGAGTGGACACGGGACACATAGGGCTTAATAAATGTTAGCTATTATTCTGATAACTAACATCACAAAAAAAATTAACAAAGCTGAAATAAAGCCAAAACATGACTTATATGCTCTTATATGTTCTTTCAATGCTAAATTGCTGTCACCCAAAACTGTCCTAGGGAAATATTCTTAGTTAAAATCTTGGCTTAAAATTGATTAAAGATTGAGTTTTAATTTTTGTCCAGTACTGATATAAATTTTTTCTGTCAAATGTCCCAGGTAGGTCCAAAGGTTATAGTTTATTGCAGTATAAGACATTAACCAGTTTTGCTTCCAACCCAGAAGTCTAACATTTAACTTTTGTGTAATTATATGAATTGTATAATTTATAGTATAAAACATGCATAATTATATCATGCACAGTTTTCAAATGTACTTTGGCTCTTAATAAAATAAAATCAGCTCATGTAGTGAGCTGGATAAAATGTTTAACACATGTTCATTTTATATTGACATTATATCACCATTTACTTCTTAAAATTTACTTTAATGACATGATACTCCCTTCTTGGTTTTATCTCCTGGGAAACTCCATACCAAATTTATGACTCATCATATTTACCACTCTATTCCTGGCTTCAATGTATTATTATGCCCTTATTTTCCACAACTAAACTTTGGCTATTTCACAGGTATCACTATATATTTGCAATAATCACTTACATCTATTCTAGGGAGTCAGACTAAATATTATACTATCATCAATGAAACCAACACAATAGTTTGCACTAATTTCTTATTATTTCTTATCTACGTTACATTTTGTAACCCCCTCTGTTGTGATTGTCCTGAAACTTAGAACCATGTCTTACTTTATTTATTTTTTTAATTTATTTTCATGTCTTCCTCCTAGTGAACAAAACAGTAAATATTCTAGTGGCCAAAATATTTAGAAGCACACATTGAACATAAAGGGAACAAGAGGATAAATATTTGAATGCTGTGCCTAATGCAGGGCTAAGAAAATATCTCACAACCATGGAAGTCTTCATTTCCCTGAGGAAGCGCTTTTTATGGAGAGAGGTACCTTTACATGTAACAAATCAATCGAATAATATTTTACACAGATGTATTACATTTCCCAGAGAACAAATCAATACAAATAACTATGTTACAACGCTGGATCCTTAAACGCAAAGTTTTGTGACACACCCTAACTCACCCAGCAGGCATACTGCAAATCTGGCAACATAATTCACTTTGAAATTAAAATGTTAAAACATTGTCCATATCTAAACAACCAGATTGGATGGTTTTCAAGGATTAGAATACTATCCATCTATGGGGAATATGGCAGAAGATAATGGTGATGAAAACTTGACAACGACATGACACATGAAAGGAAATTCCCGCTATGATGGGAGAGGTGAAAGCCACATCTGTTATTAACATTAAACAGGAATAAGGCCATACAATGAAAAGTGGCCCAAGGAAATGCAATGTGAACTATTATTTGATTTTCTTTTTTTATTTATCAGCAATTACCATACACAAATATAGTAAACATAAGAATATTAGCAGTTTTATGGATAGAGTTATGAATAAAACAGCTAGTAAGGGTCAATACATATTAGTTCTTCAAAACTATAAAAGATAACTTTCATAATTAATGATATATTCCATATTAATTTTAGAATTATGAAGAGCTTAGATTTTTAAGGAATATACATTTATAATTATTCTATCAGATTTTTTTCCCATTTCTGTGTGCACTGTATGTTCGTAAAACAGTGGTGACTGGACAGAATATGTGGGTTTTGTCAGTTTGCTGTGGTTACAGTTTGGATAGAGAATGCCAGCTGGAGAAAGAAATTATCCTTTGGAGATTCAGGGTTGAATTCTAACTCAATCTTGGTCATTTCAATGGCTTTTAAAAATTTGCAATTTCTTGGAATGTGCACTAACCATTTCCCAGAATTTTTGTTACTAAGGGTATACAGACCACATATATTTGAAATTGCCTATCAAATTGCGTCTTCTCCAGAGCAATTCTTTACCACATTTACTCTTTCCCTGCCTCTGTACAAACTTTGATGCTGAGCATGTTTGAATGTATACATTAAGTCAGACAGAATTATTTCCTGTACTTGCCTTGGGGAGGCATGTACTGCCACATTAAAAAAAAAAAAAAAAAAAAAAACTATGTATGTGTGTATGCTTAGTCACTCAGTCGTGTCTGACTTTTTGTGACCCCATGGTCTGTAGCCTGCCAGGTTCCTTTGTCCATAGGGATTCTCCAGGCAAGAACACTGGAGTGGGTTGTCATGCCCTCCTCCAGGGGATCTTCTGGGATTGAACCCAGGTCTCCAGCATTGCAGGCAGATTCTTTACCATCTGAGCCACCAGGGAAGCCCAAAAAATTTAGTGAACTGTTTGCTGGAGTCTGAGTCCATCCACCTTTCACTAAATAGCTAATTATGCTTGATGTTAGAATGATTATGAGGATGCTGTTTTTAAAGAGTGGAACATATGTTTCTTAACAACACAGAAACTGTTAGCAAATGCTAATTTACTAATCGATTGAAAGACAATAATTTTGTTTAGAACATGAGAACTTCAGAACTTTTGAGAAAGTTTTTTTTTTTTTTTCCTTTCCTGTTTGGCCATCATCCATCCTTTACAGCATGCTAATGATTTGATTTCATATATTCTTTATTCCCTGATTAAGTTGTGGCTTTTCTGAACTAGGTTGGAAGTGAAAGATGAAGGCAATGCCTTTACTTCTTCAGTTTTGTAGTAGATAGGACAACTACTTCATTGAGTAGCTTTCAGTTCAGTTCAATTCAGTCGCTCAGTCATGTCCGACTCTTTGCAACCCCATGAATCGCAACACGCCAGGCCTCCCTGTCCATCACCAACTCCCGGAGTCTACTCAAACTCATGTCCGTCGAGTCGGTGATGCCATCCAGCCATCTCAGCCTCTGTCATCCCCTTCTCCTCCTACCCCCAATCCCTCCCAGCATCAGGGTCTTTTCCAATGAGTCAACTCTTCGCATGAGGTGACCAAAGTATTGGAGTTTCAGCTTCAGCATCAGTCCTTCCAGTGAACACCCAGGACTGATCTCCTTTAGGATGGACTGGTTGGAGCTCCTTGCAGTCCAAGGGATTCTCAAGAGTCTTCTCCAACACCACAGTTCAATGAGATTTTAATTTTTGTTTTAGAATTTAGAGATGATGACCACAGTTAGACTTTAATCAGTGAAGAAACCTTGATCCATGTATACCTGAGGTACTCACTGAATATCAAAATTTATGCTTGAGAATATGGAAACCTTCAAACAACAGAAAATGCTCAAAGGAAGAAAATTTATTCTATAATACAAAAATAAAGGAATGAGGGATCAACTATAGACATTTTAACTAACTTTTAGCTTTTCTTTAAAATAGACTATCATATTTTTGTCTCAGCCATCTGTCTTTTTGATTGCTCATTGTGAAGGGCAAAAGAAGTATGTGGGTTTTAACAATAATATAAGTTTAGGTAACCCCTTAATGAAATTTAGAATAATTAAAATGGAACTGAGTGTGGAATAAGTGAGAAATATACTGGAATGTGTATGATTTGGCACCATATAGATTTTTACTTAAATCGCTGCTGCTTTATCGAATTCTCATTATGTGAGTAAGGGGAAAAATCAATATTTCTAATTCTTAATTTCTTTTTCCCAATAATAAAAACAATAATGCCAATATCACTGAGTTGTTGGGAGAATTTGAGGATACAAAATATGTAAAGGTTATGATACATAACAGGTACCTAGTAAACAGTAGGTAGCAGTAATATTAGTATATGTATGTTTGAAACAACACAAGGCACATGTGATAGAAAAATTACGTCAATGTTAATTCCAGATGACTAGATATAAACTCAAAAAATTATGAGTGGAATTAAAACTGAATTATGATTAAAGAAAAAATTGTTAACTGATAAAAATGGATTAGATCATTATCTATATTACAGTTCTAAAAACAAAGTCTTTGTCTAATGGAGAGGATATCTTGACCCATGAAACTCAGGTATAGTCTGTATCACAGAAATATTTCTACAGTGTTGACAATCACATTTGGCTATCATAACATGTAACACATACATATATATAATATATATGCATATATATAACTTTTTCAGTCAATAATGTAACTTGTTATGATTTAATTCCATGTTCATTAAGTAATACTCTAAATATATTTTGGTATTCTATGTATTTCGCTTTTTCATCAAATATCTGTCCTGATCAATACTCATTATTAATTAATAAACTAAATTAACATGAATTAGATGCTATAAATTTGGTTACTATAAGCCAGAATCTGATCATTCTGAATCACTGAGAAATTCAAGAACCACAAAGCTGAGTATCACACTTAGGTCAGTATTAATTTTTAACCAATGTTATGCCTGTCTATTGGATACACTGGAGCAGTGATTGTTTATGATTATAAAAACACACAAAATTATCACTAATACCTAGTCTTTATGAAAAAATAGAGCTCTGTTAATTTTTTTGGCAGAAACTCACATAATAACTATATGTTTAGTCTTCACTGATTTAAAAATAATGATAATAAAAATTAATTAAGAATTTAAACACTAATTAGTAACCTTGGTAGTTATCAGGGCTACTAAGAAATATTTTATCTTCCTTCTTAACATCTAGTAGGATGCTCCTCCATTCCTTTTGAAATTAAGCCTGACAATGTGATTTACTTTATCCAATTAAAAAACAAGTATAAGCAACATTTTACTTCTAGGCAGAAGTTTTCAGAACATGTACGTGAATTGCTACCTTCCCTTTACCTGATCCGATATGCACATGTCAAAATGGAGCATTCATCACTGTGAGTTCCTTAATGATTACAGTGAGCCTCTATACCACCGTCTCTACCTGCCGTCACTCCTTGGTCATATTACATGGGCAAGCAATTTGAATTAAAACCTTAATATTTGAGGTTACTTGTAACTGTCATATAACCTAGCCCATTTTGGGTTACATGACAACTAACTGTACACTTTCGAGAAATAATATTTTATAAGTCAAGATATATTTTTCAAACTGTAAATATTCAGTGTTTTATCATTGTATCAATTCTTAGCTTCCTTATTATCATTATTCTGAAGTACCAGGAGTCCATAAGTAATTTAAGTACTGCTTTGTCTCACTGAACACCCCAAGCCATAATTGCAAATATTGTGAAATCTCATACAGTGGAAATTTACATTCCTATATGTAATACTCAAGTATTTTGAGGGATGTGTTACTGTTGATATAAAGAAAGATGAAATCTTAGTCTTTAGAAAGATTCTCAACAAATAGACATTTCTAGTCTTGTCCCTGGAGAAGGCAATGGCACCCCACTCCAGTACACTTGCCTGGAAAATCCCATGGATGGAGGAGCCTGGTAGGCTGCAGTCCACGGGGTCGTGAAGAGTCAGACATGACTGAGCACTTCATTTTCACTTTTCACTTTCATGCATTGGAGAAGGAAATGACAACCCACTCCAGTGTTCTTGCTGGAGAATCCCAGGGACGGCGGAGCATGGTGGGCTGCCGTCTATGGGGTCACACAGAGTCGGACACGACTGAAGCGGCTTAGCAGCAGCAGCAGCAGCAGCCTTGTCCCTAGTTCTTGTTTATCTAAGAGTTAAACCAATTATCGAGTTCAGTTCCCATTCATTCAGCACATGATATTCATTGCATTACACTTACTGTTTTTATGCATTAATCTAGTTAATCATCACTACAGCTCTACAAGTTTGTGCAGGGAAGAAATTGAGATACACAAAATTCAAAATGTACCCCTGGGTAAACAAATAAAAGATGACTGAGCAGCTGCCACTTAGCAATTCTGCATTATCAAAAACATTTGTTCAGCTCATTCTGGTTGATATCTCAGTATAATCATTAACTGATCACAAATCTGTTGTATTTTAATATTTGAGTTAGTCTGTTATCTTATCAATTGGCAATTAAAATATCAAACATCTCATGGTACATCATAGAGAATATGGGGACAGACAATTACTGACTTAATGTGGTGATCATTCCATAATACATTTAAACATTGAATCACTATGCTGTACTCCTGAAACTAACATAATATTGCATATCAACTATATTTCAATTAAAAATATCAAACATCTCAAAATCTGCTAAATTTTTAACATTTAAATTTGATGAATTTTATTTGAATAAGTTTATTACATTTCAACTCATACAGAGGTACCACAAGGATGTAAAAGTGTAGGAGACAGAGCAATGTGCTTAGTGCTTCTGAGTGTGTCTTGACAGGGCTCCAAAACTGAGTTTGACAGCACAACCTAGTCTGTAAGCTCAAGAGTTTGTAGAAGAGAAATGTCAGCTACTGCGCTGTCTCCCAATCTGTGCATTGCAGCCAAGCTGCTGATATGATGATTTATTAAATAGCACGATGCCACTCACTGAAGACAATACCTATGGGTTCAAAGGGCGGGTCATTTAAAAAGGAGCTTTTATGCATTTTTTCCAGCTGGAAATCAACATAAAGCACACTTGTCTGTTGTCATGCTCCTTAAAAGAAAATTAAACTTATCAAGAGTTGAAAAGAAGTAGCTGAAAACAAGCAGAACAAAACATTGACTATTTTCTTCATGTATGACATTTAAAAAAATTAATATATTCGCGAATAACAATCATACAAAAAATTTGTAGTATCGTCCAAAGAAAATAGCTGGAAAAAGTTTTCAAAGTTTTTCATAGACAGTAAAATAAAACTTTGTTTTAGGTTGTCCATTGAATAAGGATGCATATTTGAATTTAACACTTGATATTGCTAGCAATTTGAAACAGGTTGTAATAAGGTTTTTGTTTGAACGATTTCATAATTTTTCTCTGCCTTTTTATTTTCAACTAAAATATACTTAACTATTGGCCAAATGATAGTGCATAGTAGATGGTACAATATTGTCTATGCGATGCATCCAGTTGGGAACTTGTCTGTATACCTGTGTGTGTGTGTGTGTGTGTGTGTGTGTGTGTATACATATATATATTTCACTTTAATTTTCTTAGAATAAGACAATATAATAAAAAGAAAAATAGAACCATGCTAGGTTTGGTAGTCATGAATTTTAAAAGGCTTAAATACTTTTAAGACATTTCCTTCTTAATCAAAGAAATATGTGACTGTATTAATAGAATATTTCTTATAATGAAGACCTTTTAATTAATAAAAGTATAGCAGGCCATTGAAGCAACAATACAAAGCCTCTTACTCTAAATGATTCAGAATACAAGAAGTAAAAATTAAGAAAACCATATGAGTGAAACACAATATTTGAACTTCCAGAATGATTCACTTAGGGCAATAACAGGCTATCAATAAAAAGCTATGACTTCTCTTAACCATATGCAAAAAATAAATAAAATGCTGCATACACAGCTAAATCTCATGTTGGCAATTCTTTTTATATCCATGTTTAAATATTAAGTTCTAAAAAGAATACCCAAGAGAACTGTGGATAAGGAGTGGTGAACTAAGGATGAAGAAATGTATGGAATGCTGGAAAAAGCTTATTTTATTAAACTCTGAAATTACTAAAGATGGCAAGAGAATGGCTAGAGTCCTCTAATTTCTGGACCCCAAGTCTGTTCTGCAGTAGCAGCCTGTGTGCATTTGTTTATTCTAAAATGCTAACATTTCTGACAAAGCTTACATAATGAATCTGACTCTGGAATTGTTCAGGGAACTGCAAGGATCAAGCATTGTGACGAGAAAGCTAAGATGAAAGGGAAATTATATCTAAAGCATCTGTTCTTTGTGTCGCTCTGATTGGTCATAAAGGCATGAGCAAGTCTTGCAAGTACTGTCAATTCTCATGGAAAATCATGTAAGTAGGGTGCATTTTTGTTCCCCCAAAAGTAGTGCACTAAATTTTTAAATGGTCAATAAATTAAAGAGAATTTTATAGATGGCATGATGCAAAAACATCTGTTCATTCTGGGTTTTATATCTTGTACATATTCAGTTTTAAACAGGCTGATCACATTAGGTGAATCAGTTAGCTATTGCCACAAGGGTACTAAAAAAACAATCACAATAAACCTCACTGATGTACAAACATAAACATTTTTTGGCTCACAATCTGGTGGCCAGCTATAGGATGATGCTCTAGGCTGGGCTAGGTGGGATAATTTGGCTTCACTCCATGTGTTTGTCATTCTCCTCCATGGGCCAATGGGCCAGCCTGGACATATCCTTTTCATCTGCATAGCAGGAGTAATAAAGGAAAGACCTGGCATTGCAAGTGTTTTTCAAGCAGAACAGTCTTGTAATATTCCATTGGCAATTTATACAGCAAAGGCCAAAAGTCAAGGAGGAGGGGCAGGAAATATATATCTCTTGTGGCGATGAGATGGAGAGAAGAAGCAAATATTTCTAATCTATAATCTATCACAGAAAATCTCCCTGAAAATACCTAATTTAAACAAAGATTTGATGGAACTAAGAAAACAAGCTATGCTTATTGGGGAGGAAGAAAATTTTCTGTCAGTAGTAACAACACGCAAACATAAAGAACTGGAGCACAACAAACATCTAAAGATTCAAAAACTAAAACAGGGTGATTGTGAAGCAGAATACAGGAGAAGGGGTGAGAAAGGTAATAAAAAACTAGACTGTATCTCACATTTTGCTGATTTTGCGGAGCTTGGCACTTACCCCATGATGAAAAGTTACTGGAGGCTTTTAGACAACAGAATGACAGAATCCAAAAACACTTCCAAAGGATCACCATGGCCACTGTTTTGAGGACAGAATATAGTGGGAATATGCGAAAGCAGTAAGGCAGGTAGGAGACCAATACACTACCATGACCAAAAGCATAACAATGGAGGAGATGACTAGAGTTGGATTTAGTATGTTCATTCATTCAACCTGTCTACAGATATTTATTGACTGCTTACTGCACGTCAGGTACAATATGTAGCTTATCTCTAGTAGATATATTGAAAAGGTGAGTCCTGTAGAATTTGCTTGTGAATCGATAACAAAAGCCATTTTCATTAAAACAAAATATAGACCTTGAAGATTCAGAAGAAGAAAAGGTAGGTCCAGATTTGGTGAGGCAACAGATCAAGCAGCTTCAATGTGTTCAGCTACCTGATCAGTGGCCTCACCAAATCTGGAAGCTTTTCTCTCTTTTAAATCTTGACGTTTCTTTGTTTTAACAAAGAAAAGTTTCTTCTCCCTAAGACAAGGGAAAATGAGAATAATAATGACATAGGGAATATGGTATTTAACTTGTACTTTCTTTAGCTGAGAGTAAAATGTAAATATTGAGCAAAAGAAGAGAACTATGAGGATGATAGAGAACTGAATTAACTATCCTATGCATTTAATTCAATTTTAAAGCTCCACCTGCTTTCTACTGCATGTAATACAGCAGAAAAAGGAGTGAACTGCTAATAGCTAGTCAACCAAAGAACACAGGACATATTCCACAATAGAACACATCCCTCCAAATGATCCATAAGAGTTAGAAATGGACCATATACATACAGAGTATGTTAAGGCAGTAGCCTCAGAGAAGGTTTAATGTAGGCATGTGACAGAAAAGAAGAAAATAGAAATTGAAACAAGCTCTTTGGGGTGGAAATTTTTGAACCTCTCCAGTACATTCCTCTCTTATGTTACACGGTATGCATGAGGTAGTCATTTCATCCAGTTGACAAGTCTAGTGATAAAAAGTGGAGATGAGCTGGAACTGAAGTCTGCGACACGTCTTCCGGCACAGAGTGCCAAAGCACACATGGGGAATCCAACCAGAGTAGCTGAAACGAACAGTCCCCATATATGGGATTATACTTGCTCTACAAGCTCTCCAAATCCCACTAATAACACTTAAGTCATGGAGGATTATTCTGTTTATTAACACTACTTCTGCCTTCATCTGATAGCTTCCACTAAATACACTGAAGATACATATGTTAAACATTTTATTGTTGCCAGAAAGTATTAGTAGTATTGCCTTTAATGAAACTTCAGTATCAGTGAGATTATTTTCTTCCTCTGTACTCTATTGGGCAGTAATTATTTTCTTGGTTGATATTTTCAAGAAAGACATGAAAATATATGTGCCTTTCTATTTTAAAAATAAGTAAGACTTTAAGGAAACTTCTTTAAGATAGAGGAAATTTAAAGAAGGTAAATTTGAATACAGTTATTCTGAAGTCTAGCAATTTCACATCCTATTTCTCTTAACAACTCTAAACTTGGATAGTCTAGATGTATTTTTACTCTCATCAACTACTCCAATAGTTATTTACAGTAAGTAGCTCAGAAATGTGAAAGTTGTGTGTTACAGAAGGTTTTATAAATAACTTATTGAGGAAACAAGTTTATAGTTGGTAAATATGAGCTAAAGTTATTACTGTTATTTACTGATGCTTAAAATATTTTAGCAACTTTTGTGCATTTTTTAAATTTATGTCTTAAATTTACTCTCTTATTCCATTCCCACAGCATTTAGAGAGAGACAGAGGTAGAGAAGATTATATTTCTTTCATTTTATAGTCAAGAAAATAAGGAAAGGAAAAGTTTACGTGACTTACCCCAAATTACCCAGAATCACGATTTCTGTGATATCAAACTGTGTATGAAAATTAGATCACTGATTCAATTTTGCCTGGTATGGCTGAAAACAAACTTAATCCTTTAGCTATCCTTTGATAGTGGAACTTAAACATTTTTCAAATCTGGTTTGAGCCCTGAAGCCCTCCAATGTTAATACACAAATGAAGAAAATGAGAACCTGCTCAGTGTGAAATATTTTGAAGTGTAAAATAGTTTCTGTTTCCTGCAACATGAAAGATTATGTGTTAAGTGAAATCAGTCCATGTACAGCATACTCAACACACCAGATTTTCACTCAGTTTCTAAAACAAAAGTTGTCATCCATAAACAAAAGCATGTGATGTGTCCCCCAAACAGCTCATTCAACATTCTAATTACAATTCTACTCACTTAGCTTATATTCAGTTCAATAAACATTTGAGTGACTATTTTATGCCAGGCATCAGAAACACTTTCAATGGACTTAGAGTCTAGTGAGGGAGACTGACAACAAAATAAAAATTTTCTATACTGAGATGTGCTAAATTAGACGTTTGCATTTGGTAGCTAGCTGTAGGTTAATACTCAGAAGATGGACAATTTGCCTGTGGCTTATGTAGAGGGTAAATTCCTTTCTAAATCAGTACACTCTGGAATCTGGACTACCAGTAAAACAAAGTAAGATAATTTATGGGCTATATTCACTTATCCATTTCCAAGATTAAGATTAAGAAAATGTCAAAAAATCTTTGAATTTTCTTTACACAAAAGTGACAATTTTCTAAACATATGAACTGTGTTCTCGTCTAATTTTGTGACTGTTTTCACTTTTGTATATAAATGTATTAAAGTTAATATATTTTGTGATAAGTGCTTATAAAAGGTTGAATTGAAAGTAAAAAATGAGCAATATTTACATGCAATAGAAGAAAAGAGTACGGGAATAGGAATATTTTTCCTATAGCTTTAATCAGTCATCTTTATTTCAATTAAAAATTCTGATGGTGTATTAATGGGTAAGAAAGCATAAGATAATATAAATACTGTATATCTTCATTGATATCCAAACTTAACACTCTTTTTTAAATTTGGAAGGATGATAGTTTACACAACATTGCTTGGATTTTTTTAATCATCTATACATTAAGTAGAATAGAACCAGTCAATTCTAAAGGAAATCAGTCCTGAATATTCATTGGAAGGACTGATGCTGAAGCTGAAGGTCCAATACTATGACCACCTAATATGAAGAGCCGACACATTAGAAAAGACTTTGATCTAGGAAAAATTGAAGGCAGGAGGAGAAGGGGATGACAGAGGATGAGATGGTTGGATGGCATTACTGACCCGATGGACATGAGTTTGAGCAAGATTCAGGAGTTGGTGATGGACAGGGAAGCCTAGGGTGCTGCAGTCCATGGGGTTGCAAACAGTCAGACATGACTGAGTGATTGAACTGAACTGCAGTGAGAATAGATTATATCAAATGCAAGTTAAGACACAAAATTATTTTATGAAGAACACTGGAGAGAAAAAACCTAAACATCAGATTAAAAAAAAGAAATGTATTTCTTTGAGTAAATATTTAAGAATGAAAATTTTGGAGGATTTTTTTAAGAAAATATGAAATTTTTCTTAAATTTATGAAAATAAATTTCTTAAATTTCTTAAATTTATGAAAATATAATGTTTGAAGTTGAGACAAGGCTTTTCAATAAATGAGCCAAAATATTAACTCTTCACTCCACTAAATGTATCCCTTTCCTTATCATAATAATTAGGGATATTTAGTGTCAACATACATTTCTACTTCTGTATTTAGATTTTTTAGAATTATTCTCAAAAATACTTAAATAACTGTTAACACAAATAGCATAAACTCAAAATGGAAATGGGCTAAAAGGCATTATTTTTTGGACATGCAATACCTTGATTCTTCACTGTTTTGGAGTTTTCCAAGCTATATAACTTAAATGGATAGGTTGTAAGTATCTTCATATGACTCATTTTATTACAAGATATCTAGAAAGAAATATTAGTTAATTATCCCTCTTCCCATTGTACTTGCTTGATTTTTAATAGATTGCAAAATTACTTTTCAAGAAATGTATACCAATCAAATATATTTTTAAAAGTGTGGCACTTTTATGGATATAAATTGCTGCCTTACTCTTTAGAATTGCTCAGTATTTTATTTTCCTAATCAAATTTCACTGGATAAACTCATTGCTTTTTGGCACTAATTGTCAATGATTATATCTTCCAAGAAAGAGTAAGAAGGTATAAACAATCCATTTGTATTACTTAGCATGATAATATGTTTAAATTGTCAGATTTCATACATATTAGCACTTGGGAAATTGTTGAGATATTACTACACTTAATTGAAAAATATGACATTATTAATTGTCAAGTTTATTATTTTTGATGTACTACTAAGAAGAAAAAGATATTGCCAATTAAATCATATTAAAAATCTGTAATATTTTAAATGTTAAGATGCATCTTGATTCCAAAGTAGGTTAAAAAAAAGGAAAAAAATGTAAATTCTGGACTTGATGAAATACAGTAATAATAAAATACTATGGAAGAGACTGCTTCTTCCTGGGTTACATTTTCTTGTCTTCCTTGTAATTACTTATAGTCATGTGACTGAGTCTTAACAGCAAGCCTCAGTGACAATGTATTTCAGGGCCTAGCTTCAAAAACCTTGCTGTGAAATCATTCATGTTTTCCCCTCTCCCTCTATAGGATGTGGATACCCAAGCAACCTTGGAAGTCATGTGTGGAAGACTGGTAAACCGGGACTCAGCATGTCAGCATGAAGTACAACATTGTTTCCCCAGCCAAACAGGAAGACCAGTACCAAGTGATGCTTGAGAAAACAATGTTTATTGGATTAAGTCACTGGATTTGGAGGTCCATCTGTTAAACAGCTATCAGACAAAAATATTACAATTATTCCATATATTTATACTGCAAAGCCTCAAATTACCTTAATCCCATATTACTTGATCTAAAAATGCAAGATTCAATTTTAAGAGCCTGAAAAGCAGGAACGATTTAACTTATCTCAAAGTGCTAATTAACAAATAATAGAATTGGAAAAATTTCAACTAATATATACTAATGCCTATGGCACGCAAAATAAGGAATTGGGTGTTGCAAGAACACAACATCTACGAAAATGGAAACTTCAGTTGCAGTCATAATGTAGCCTACTTACAAGTGTTAATGAAATGATTAAAATAATAACAACAACAAACATACTCTCAAGCATCACAGCCAGAGAGAATAGCTGATAGTGTTACATGAAGATATGGAATAATTGTTTATTAAAGTCTATAGATTTTGGGAGAGAAGGGAGGAGAGAAGAGAGAAGTTAAGTTGGGGATTGGGGAGGGGAGGAGAAGAGATATAGTTTTCACTTGACCCTTTTGGAGATACAGATTTCACACAATCAAATGCTTCAGTTCAGTTCAGTTCATTTCAGTCGCTCAGTCATGTTGGAATTGCTCAGATGCTCAGTTGCGACCCCACGGACTGCAACACGCCAGGCCTCACCGTCCATCAACAACTCCCGGAGTTTGCTCAAACACATGTCCATTGAGTCCATGATGCCATCCAACCATCTCATCCTCTGTCATCCCCTTCTTCTCTCGCCTTCAATCTTTCCCAGCATCAGGGTCTTTTCAAATGAGTCAGTTCTTTGCATCAGGAGGCCAAAGTATTAGAGTTTCAGCTTCAGCATCAGTCCTTCCAATGAATATTCAGGACTGATTTCCTTTGAAATGGACTGGTTGGATTTCCTTGCTGTCCAAGGGACTCTCAAGAGTCTTCTCCAAAAGTCTTCAAAAGCATCAATTCTTCAGTGCTCAGCTTTCTTTATGGTCCAACTCTCACATCCATACATGACTACTGGAAAAACTATAACTTTGACTAGATGAAGCTTTGTTGGCAAAGTAATGTCTCTGCTTTTTAAAATGCTGCCTTGATTGGTCATAACTTTTCTTCCAAGGAGCAAGCGTCTTTTAATTTCATGGCTGCAGTCACCATCTTCAGTGATTTTGGAGCCCAAAGAAATGAAGTTTGTATCAAATGCTTAGCTTTACATATTAAAAACATGTTCTAATTTGCTTATCCAAATTTATATGTTCATGAAACTCTTTAGTGTGGGGTACACTATTAATATAAGACATCTATGCTGTACTGACCAGTTTATTGCCATAGAAAAAAATATTAAAATCTTTTTAAACAACAGGGGTAGCATTTGAAATCTACTTTAACTTTCTCACACTACAAAAGGCAGGACTGGCTTTCCCAAATAATTTGCTACTCAGTTTTACACAGTTTGAAATGCAAGAGTGAGTGTCCTTAGTTTATTTTACCATAAGGACTTGTGAGCTAATGAACAGGAAGAAAGATATAATTAACAAAGTACTTTCACATTGAAACTATGAACACTGCAGAAAGAAATTGAGAAGCCCTATAATCAGTCCTTCATACAATAATCTGAAATGATCTAGGATATACCTATATAATAAATACATCATACCAGTCAAAATATTCTAAGCTATGCTACAATAACAAATAGTTCTTACATTTCAAAGGTTTAAAACAACAAACATAGATTTCTGGCACACCCTATGTCTCCCTCCTGCTACCCCACTATCACCATCACCCTAAGCAAGAAAAAGTCACTCTCGGAAATAATGGCAGAAATAGAGTGTGGTAAAATGAGTTCTTAAAGGTTCACCTGAAAGTGATACATATAATTCTTAGTCATATTTCATCAGCTAGGGCCAGTTACAGATTTTAAATTCTATTACTTATTAGTTATCTGATCTAGGAAAAGCTGCTCAAACCTCCCTGTGGTTAAAGATTATAACAATATCAGTACCCTCCTCGTAGAGCTGTGATGAGGATTAAATAAACTAAGCCACATAAAGTGTTTAGTACAGTACATGGCACAATATAAAATTGTAGTGATAATAATAAGAGCAACAAGAATAACTGAACTTTGGAATATGATGTTACCTCTTCAGACCATATATTTTCTTACCTGCAGGTACACCTTGTTGAATATTTCGTTTAGTCTCCAAAAAGAAGCAAAGTGGGAAGTGTTCAAGGTTGGTGAAAAGCTAGAGAAAACAAAATCTTATGCGCAGATTCTCTTGAAAAGCCCCCTTTAGGAACCAAAGTCTTCTTGATGCTAAAAGGCATGGCTTTCCTCAACAGCCCTTTTCCCTTTTTGAATAAAGAAAGTTTCCCCAGTCTCACTTGCAAATTCAGCACCCTAGAATTGATCCATCTGGACATTTTTTTCCTTGTAGACTCTATATCTTCTCAGAATGTATCTATCCCACTCTGCTTATTGTCTAGACTGACTAGTTAATAGTTTGAATTTCATAAGCTATCCCAGCTCTTCTCAAATTTGTCTTCTCTGCTTACATTATTACCAGTCTAACCCCACATCTAGAAAATAAGTTATCACAAAGAAAGGTTTGTGGACAAAAGATCAGAAAGAGGAATCAAGGAAACCATCCTGTTCACCATGGCATCAAAAAGAATAAAATACCTAGGAATAAATGTATCTAAGGAGACAAAAGACCTCTACTCTGAAAACTTTAAGACAATGATGAAAGAAATAGAAGATGATTAAAAACTAAAAAGTAGAATACCATATAATCCTACAATCCCACTCCTGGGCATATAACTGGACAAAGCTATAATTTGAAAAGATACATGCATCCCTATGTTCACAGCAGCAGCACTATTTACAATAGCCAAGACATAGTAGTAACCTAAATGTCCATCAACAGATGAATGGATAAAGAAGATGTGGTACATATATACAATGAAATTATCATAGTAAGTGAAGTAAGTCAGACAGAGGAAGAAAAAAACCATATGATATCACTTACGTGTGGAGTCTAAAAGAAATGATACAAATGAACTTATGTACAAAAGAGAAACAGACTCACAGATATAGAAAGCAAACTTATGGTTACCAGGTTGGGGGGGGGCGGGTGGTGGCAGAAATGGGGGTAAGGATGAACTGGGAGGTTGGGATTAACATATACACACTACTATATATAAAGCAGATAACTAATAAGGATCTACTGTATAGCACAGGGCACTCTATTCAGTACTCTGTAATTATCTATTTGGGAAAATAATCTAAAGAAAGGAGGATATATGTGTATGTATAACTGAATCATTTTGCTCTACAGCAGAAATTAACACAGCATTGTAAATCAACTATATTCCAATATTTTTTTTTTTTAAAGTCTTGTGTGGTAGTAGAGTATGAATCGGGTGCAAAAGGATCTCTGAAATCTCATGTTTTAGCACATAAATTCATTCTTGACAAGCAAAAACAACAGTGATTCACTTTGGAAGTGCCACAGTTTGAGAAAAATAGGGTGTTTCTCCACCCCCTTCAGTTACTCATATCCTAAATTCCATTGGTTTCTGCACTCCAAGGAAAGCAAGAGATAAATGCATACTTTGGGTAATATGAAACTCCCTCCTTTCCCCTGCTTCCTGTCATGTCCTCATAATCTCCAACACTTGTTGGCTCACCACAAATTTGAACTTTACTCCAAATAGAGCAGCACTTCTGCTCATCAGTCTCTTAATGTAACCTTTACTGATTCACTCCCCCACCTCAAGCCACTTCGGAACTTCCTTTTTAAAAAGCCGGCTTTCTATGTCCTTAACCTCATCCTCACAGCAGATGACCCTGTCCTGTATTTTTCTGAGACTGTTTCAACTTGTCCATGTAGATCTTACCTAGATTAGAAATGTGTTTTTCAAGCTACAATGTGGTTTGCACACATACTTCTTGTCATTTTTACGAACATTCTCCCTTAATTATGATAACACGTTCATACATTTCAGTTTTATTTTCATTCTTTAAAGAAAACTAGAAATTTAGATATTTCTGTGTCAGAAAACAAAGTATGATCACATGTTCTTTAGAACACAAGGTAATTTGAGGTGAAAGAGTAAAAAATTTAAGTAGTCTGCCTATAAACTTTTTTTTTAAATATCTTATTAAAGCATCATTTTTAAAGATAATTTAAGAATAAAGACAATTTGCATAAAAATTATTTTGTGCCATACTTTACACCTTTAGATTTTCATTCAGAAATGTTAAATAGAAAGCCCATTTGAATGGCGTATCTGTAGAGCAAATATTTTGATTTAACTTCATATACTTTCTATATTCTCTACATTTGAGCAGTTATACTTAAGAATGAAAGAATACAGTTACATGAGTGTGTCATAGCAGCAATCTTGCAAATTAGACTTGCTCTTACTACTTGTGATAGAGGTGCCTCAATATTTCTTTTAGGAAAACTTTTTTAAAAAGATATTTTCTTATCCTCTGTTTCATGTCTAAATTAAATTAATTAGCAGCTGTCAACCCCCAAGGAAAAATGTCAACACTAATCAAGACAACATCTGAAGGTGTCGGCTTTCCTTCATTTATCTCCTGTCCCCAGAAGGTACAGAGCCATCAAGTGAAAAATTCCAGGTAATGACTGCTTTTGTCATCTGTTAAATGTGATTAGAATGCAGTTGCACAGACATGAATGTTGGTTTAAGCTGCCAAAGACACCTGTCTTTATTTTTTTAAGAAATAAAATAATAAATATTACAAACCTCATGTTTACTGTAGCTCTGTACATGACAGTTCACGTAGTTTACCTCAGTATACAACACAGTGATATTTTAAATATTTGATTCATTGAATCTGTCATATTGGGCATGTTCCATTGTTACATAGATCTCTTCTGCAGCCTTTCCAATTCACAAACTAGGGTATTTAAATAATCAGTAATTTTTATTTCACTTTCTTCATCTTACAAGATAAGGGAAAAAGTTTGTGAAGGCAATAAATACCTTTCTATATAAATTTATTCATCTGCGAGAACGAGAATTTTGCTCAGCCTTGAAGTTTTATTAGAGAAATGTCTTACTGTTATAACTGAAGTAACACCTTTAAGAATAGAGAATTCAGGAATTTTTCTAACTGAATTAATCATGTTACAAAAACATCAAGGTGACATTATTATATAGTTATAAGGAGGTTATTAATTTATTCTTCCAAGAAAATTTCAATAGAAAGGAAAATTAATCTAAAGCAAAGAAATGGCTTTAAGTATAATTCCCTAGATTAATCTTTTCTTTTGAAGCAGAGAATAATACTGTATATATTATATATAAATGAAATTGGCAATGATATAAAGGCTGAGAGAGGGTTAATACATAATACTTATTAAGATGCACTTAACATTCATTTACTAAGTCCCTATAATGATAACATACTATCTGAATTTCAGAGCAAGAACAGTATTTGAGATCCTGTTTTTTATTACCCTCATTTTAGGATTATGCTCAGTCCTGGAAAGGTTAAACTATTTGCTTTCAATTCATCAACTAATTTTAAGAGACTTACATAATATTCAGCCTTTCTTGCATGTAGGCCAGTATTATTCCCAGTCAATTATTTTATTATACTTTTTATTTCTATTATCATTATTTTTAGTAGAAGTAGCTAATGCTTATTGAGTATTAGCAATATTCCAGGCTCCCAATATGCTCAGTTCTTTATATGGATCAAATTCTGAAATAATACCTACTGTTACTCTCATGATCAGATTAGTTAACAGAGGCATGAATTTATTCAGTAACCTGTACAAAGTCATTTGAATAAGTGGCAGAGTGTTCTTCCAAGTTTTGAAATTGCTTTTGCATGGTATCTGATATTATTCTTATAGCAATTTTATTGCATATATGGAGCTGGAATGGCAATATCAAATTTTACAAATGAGGAAGTCAAGTTTCCAAGATTCTAACTCACTTATCTAAGGTCACACATCTAGTAAGTGGCAAATATATGAGTTGAACCAAAGTCTCCGGCACTTGGTCTCTTGCTCTATGCATTGTATAACACAATAGTGTTTTAGGTATGTAGATATTATAAGAATTATTAAGTCACATTCTTATTGTTAGAGTGCAAATGCTATGGCATGCCACTAAATTAGGTTTTAGATTTCAATTAATTCTTTGTCAAACTAATGTAAGGAGCAATTAAAAGTAAATACATATTTGAAATAAAAACAAAGTATAAACAAAAGTTTATATCCCCTAGAATATGCTATAAGTCTGTTTAATACCTATTTATATATCAAAATCCCAGCAGACTTTTCTTCTGGGTATATACTGATCCTAAAATTTATATAGAAATTCACAGGGCCTAGAATAGCCAAAGTCACATTAAAAATGGAAAAAAAAAAAAAAACAGTTGGAGGACTTATACTATCTGATTTTAAAACTTAGTATAAAACTACAAAAATCAAGACAACATGGTACTGAGATCTTAGTGCTCTGTACATAATAGATACCCCATAGATTTTTGTCAAATGTGTACATAAATAAAAACAAATGAATGTCATTGATTAAATGCTATGTGACTAAATCCAAACATGATCTGCTTGTTCTTGATTACTAAATTGTAAATGAAATTCTCTACAGGAAATCTATGTAATTGGCTAATATTTCTCTTAAACTGTAATAAGAGAATATACAATCACTTTCTCTCTAAAAGTCCAGAAAACATCTTGTTTTCTTTAAATTAGTTTGCACTTAAAAAAAAAAAAAAAGTAAAGGGGGTATTGGCCACAGGGTAGGTATTTGAACCAATGAAACAGAATTGGGAGTTTAAAAATAAATCCTTACATTTTTGGTTATTTATTTCTGACAAAGTTGTCAAGGATACACAGTGGGGGAAAAGGTTGTCTCATACCAAATGGTGTTTGGACAGTTGGATATCTGCATAAAAAAATTAATTTAGATCTTTGAACAGCACTGAAACAAAACAATGAGCAACGCTTTTCAAAATGAAGTTAAAATGGATCATAGACCTAAATTTAAGAGCTAAAACTATAAAACTTCTAGAAGAAAAACATATGGAAAATTTTCATGACTGTCTGGGTAAGGCAAATAGTTCTTAGATACAACAATAAAGGCACAACCTATAGAAGAAAATAGTAAGATTTCATCAAAAATAAAAACTTTATGTGTAAAGGACTCCATTAAAAATAGACTAATCACAAAGAGAAAATATTTTCAAATTACATATATGATTAAACACTTGTAAACAGGATGTATTCAAAACAAAACAAAATGAAAAGCCTCTTACAGCTAATTGATAAGAAGACAAATAACTAAATCTTTAAAAAGTAGTAAAGGACTTGAACAGACATTCCACCAAAGAAGATCTATGAATGGCTAATAAGCACATGAAAAGATGTATAACATCATTCAGTTCAGTTCAGTTCAGTCTCTCAGTCGTGTCCCACTCTTTGTGACCCCATGAATTGCAGCACACCAGGCCCCCTGTCCATCACCAACTCCCAGAGTCTACCCAAACCCATGTCCATCGAGTTGGTGATGCCATCCAGCAATCTCATCCTCTGTCGACCCCTTCTCCTCCTGCCCCCAATCCTTCCCAGCATTAGGGTCTTTTCCAAAGAGTCAACTCTTCGCATGAGGTGGCCAAAATTTTGGAGTTTCAGCTTCAACATCAGTCCTTCCAATGAACACCCAGGACTGATCTTCTTTAGTCATTAGTAAAATGAAAGTTAAAACCACTACATACCAATTTGTGTGGCTATAATTAAAGGCCAACAATGTCAAGTGTGAGTGAGGAAATGGTGAAATGGTAGAACTAACACGGAAGAACTGTTTGGTAGTTTCTTTAAAAGTTAAATATAAATTTATATACGATCCAGCAGCTCCACTCCTAGGAATGTACCAAGAAAAATGTGATGTACCTGGAGGTTGGATATAGGGAAAAGGATTATTAGCAAAAAGGCTTAAAGGAATCTTTTGAGTGATAAAATGATTTAAAATTGCTTGTTGTGATTCACAATTCTATTTATTATTTGAAAATTATTGAATTGTAAAGTTATAATGGATAGATTTTATAATACACAAATTATACCTCAACGAAGTTGTAAAAGAGCCACATAATCTTTAATTACAATAACCTAAAAAAGAACATTATGCAAATAAGAATAACATTTATTCCAAAGTAGATAATTTATGGCTTTGGGGAGGAGGGGCAGGGACATGGTTTTTCTATGGGGGACAGCACAAAGGAATAGTTTCAGAAGATACCACTGAGATTGTGGTGAATTACAGAATGCTTTTTCATCCTTCCCCTCTTCCAGCTGACCTCCTTTTTCTGTTGCTATCTTTCACACATTCTTGTTATACAAGAAGCCAAGAGCAGGTCAAGGGATGTCACTTTATATTTTTAAACAGAGAGGCCCAACAGGTTAACCTTTGCATTGGCATAGGAACTTATTCTTGACAAATACATCAATCAAGATGAGAAAGTTATGTGAGCAGATGTGTATCAGCATTAAAAAAAAAAAAAAAAAAAAAAGAACCAAAACTGTTGTTATGGCATATTGATCAATATTTTTCAAATGTTACTGACATAAAGGTTTATGCTTGTTTGACACATCTGTAACTCTGTAATGAGTTACAGAATATTTGAGATACACATTATTAACTCCATAAATTAAATAAAAGATGATTTGAAATATCTTAGACACAAGGCTTAAACCTTTGAATATTAGGTATCATATTCCATATAAAAAATAATAGTTGCTTTGTCTCTTAACTGTAATAAAATACATTCAAGTTTCATTATTTAAAACTAGGAAATGGAATTTAAAAAGTTGAACTTTAAAATTAATGAAATCAAAATAGAATAATAAAGTTTAAAAACTTATTTTTTAAAAATACCAGTAAGACAAATGCAGGTCATACTTTTCAAGTTCTAATAAAGGTAAAAGAGAGAGAAAATATATACAATTTTTTAAAAAAAAAAAACCTAAACATAAAGAAGTGACTTTTTAAAAAATTGAGATCATTACATGTTACTAAGTAATGAATATAAAATACAGGGAAAATATATGACTTGTACAAAGTAGCAATAGTCCAAAATTTTCCCAAGAAGAAATAAAAAACTTCAATATAGCAAGTACAAAAGAAGAAATGAGGTATAATTCAAAGCACTATCATCAAAAAGAGTCAGTTAATCTTCAAAAAACAGATAATTCCCATGTTGCTGAAGTTTTCCCAGGTGTACAAAAAGTTCCTCATTTTATTTTATAACATGAGCATGGCTTTTATAACAAAAAACCCAAAAGGCATTTACAGAACAATCTCCCTAATGATTATGTATATAAAATTCTGTGACACTTGTTAACCAAGTTTAAGGTTGTGAAGCAACAAAACTCCACATCAAAAGACGCATTAAGTAAAGACAGAAAAGACATAATCTAATCCATCCTGGGATAAGCCCTTCAAAAGACAGGGTATGTATCAGTTCAGTTCATTTCAGTCACTCAGTTGTCTCTGACTCCTTGCAACCACAAGGACTGCAGCACATCAGGCCTCTCTGTCCATCACCAACTCCCGGAATTTACCCAAACCCATGTCCATTGAGTCGGTGATGCCATCCAACCATATCAACTTCAGTCGTCCCCTTCTCCTCCTGCCCTCAATCTTTCCTAGAATCAGGGTACTTTCAAATGATCAGCTCCTCTAATCAGGTGGCCAAAGTATTGGAGTTTCAGATCCAACATCAATCCTTCCAATGAACATTCATGACTGATTTCCTTTAGGATGGATTGGTTGGACCTCCTTGCAGTCCAACAGACTCACAAGAGTCTTCATCAACACCAGAGTTCAAAAGCATCAAATTTTAGCACTCAGCTTTCTTTATAGTCCAACACTCACATCCATATATGACTACTGGAAAGACCATAGCCTTGACTAGATGGACCTTTGTTGGCAGAGTAATGTCTCTGCTTTTTTAATATGCTGTCTAGGTTGGTCATAGCTTTTCTTCCAAGGAGCAAGTGTCTTTTAATTTCATGGCTGCAGTCACCATCTGCAGTGATTTTGGATCAAAAAAAAAAAAACAAACCAAAAGTCTGTCACTGTTTCCATTGTTTCTGTTCTATTTGTAATGAAGTGATGGGACCAGATGCCATGATTTTAGTTTTTTGAATGTGGAGTTTTAAGCCAACTTTTTCACTCTCCTCTTTCACTTTCATCAAGAGGCTCTTTAGTTCTTCTTTGCTTTCTGCCATAAGGGTGGTGTCATCTGCATATCTGAGGTTATTGATATTTCTGCTGGCAATCTTGATTCTAGCCTGTGCTTCATCAGCCCAGCATTTCTCATGATGTACACTGCATATAAGCTAAATAAGCAGGGTGACAATATACAGCCGTGACGTACTCCTTTTCCTATTTGGAACCAGTCTGTTGTTCCATGTCCAGTTCCAACTGTTGTTTGCTGACCTGCATACAGGTTTCTCAAGAGGCAGGTCATGTGGTCTGGTATTCCCATCTCTTTCAGAATTTTCCACATTTTATTGTGGTCCACACAGTCAAAGGCTTTGGCATAGTCAATAAAACCGAAGTAGATGTTTTTCTGCAGCTCTCTTGCTTTTTGGATGATCCAGAAGATATTGGCAATTTGATCTCTGGTTCCTCTGCCTTTTCTAAATCGAACTTGAACAGCTGGAAGTTCACGGTTCATGTATTGTTGAAGCCTGGCTTGGAGAATGTTGAGCATTACTTTACTAGCGTGTGAGATGAGTGCTGTTGTGCAGTAGTTTGAGCATTCTTTGGCATTACCTTTCTTAGTGATTGGAATGAAAACTGACCTTTTCCAGTCCTGTGGCCACTGCTGAGTTTTCCAAATTTGCTGGCATATTGAGTGCAACACTTTCACAGCATCATCTTTTAGGAATTGAAATAGTTCAACTGGAATTCCATCACGTCCACAACTTTGTTCGTAATGATGCTTCCTAAGGCCCACTTGACTTCACATCCCAGGATGTCTGGCTCTAGGTGAATGATCACAGCATCATGATTATCTGGGTCATGAAGATCTTTTTTGTACAGTTCTTCTGTGTATTCTTGCCACCTCTTCTTAATATCTTCTGCTTCTGTTATGGTCCATACCATTTCTGTCCTTTATTGAGCTCATCTTTGCATGAAATGTTCCCCTGGTATCTCTAATTTTCTTGAAGAGATCTCTAGTCTTTCCCATTCTGTTGTTTTCCTCTATTTCTTTGCATTGATCGCGGAGGAAGGCTTTCTTATCCCTCCTTGCTATTCTTTGGAACTCTGCATTCAGATGGATTATCTTTCCTTTTCTCCTTTGCTTTTCGCTTCTCTTCTTTTCACAGCTGTTTGTAAGGCCTCCTCAGATGGCCATTTTGCTTATTTGCATTTCTTTTTCTTGGGGATGGTCTTGTTCCCTGTCTCCTGTACAATGTCACAAACCTCTGTCCATAGTTCATCAGGCACTATCTATGAGATCTAGTCCCTTAAATCTATTTCCCACTTCCACTGTATAATCATTAGGGATTTGATTTAGGTCATATCTGAATGGTCTAGTGGTTTTCCCTAGTTTCTTCAATTTAAGTCTGAACTTGGCAATAAGGAGTTCATGATCTGAGCCACAGTCAGCTCCCAGTTTTGTTTTTGCTGACTGTATAGAGCTTCTCCATCTTTGGCTTCAAAGAATATAATCAATCTGATTTCGGTATTGACCATCTGGTGATGTCCATGTGTAGAGTCTTCTCTTGTGTTGTTGGAAGAGGGTGTTTGCTATGACCAGTGTGTTCTCTTGGCAAAACTGTATCAGCCTTTGCCCTGCTTCATTCTGTACTCCAAGGCCAAATTTCCCTGATATTCCAGGTATTTCTTGACTTCCTACTTTTGGATTCCAGTCCCATAAAATGAAAAGGACATCTCTTTGGGGTGTTAATTCTAGAAGGCCTTGTAGGTCTTCATAGAACTGTTCAACTTCAGCTTTTTCAATATTACTGGTCGGGGCATAGACTTGGATTACCATGATATTGAATGGTTTGCCTTAGAAATGGACTGAGATCATTCTGTCGTTTTACAAGACTGCATCCAAGTACTGCACTTTGAACTGTCTTGTTGACTATGATGGTTACTCCATTTCTTCTAAGGGATTCTTGCCTGCAGTAGTAGATATAATGGTCATCTGAGTTAAATTCATGCATTCCAGTCCATATTAGGACTCGTTGATTCCTAAAATCTTGCTATCTCCTGTTTGATCACTTCTAATTTGCCTTGATTCATGGACCTAATATTCCAGGTTCCTATGCAGTATTGCTCTTTACAGCATCAGATCTTCATTCCATCACGTGTCACATCCACAACTGGGTGTTGTTTTTGCTTTGGCTCTGTCTCTTCATTCTTTCTGGAGTTATTTCTCCACTGATCTCCAGTAGCATATTGAGCACCTACCAACCTGGCGAGTCCATCTTTCAGTGTCCTATCTTTTTGCGTTTTCATACTGTTCATGGGATTCTCAAGGCAGGAATACTGAAGTGGTTTGCCATTTCCTTCTCCAGTGGATCACATTTTGTCAGAACTGTCTGTCATGATCCATCCATCTTGGGTGGCCCTACATGGCATGGCTCATAGTTTCATTGAGTTAGACAAGGCTGTGGTCCATGTAATCAGTTTGGTAAGGTTTCTGTCATTGTGGATTTCAGACTCTCTGCCCTCTGCTGGAGAAGGATAAGAAGATTAAGAAAGTTCCCTGATGAGCTAACCTGATGAGGGGGAAAATGGGTCTTGTTCTGATAGGGAGTATCATGCTCAGTAAATCTTTAATCCAATTTTCTGTTGATGGGTGGAGCTGTGTTCCCTCCCTGCTATTTACCTGGGTCCAAATTATGGTGGAGGTGATGAAGATAACGGTGACCTCCCTCAAAAGATCCCAGGCATGTACTGCTGCAGTCTAACCCTGCAGCAGGCCACCACAGAGCCACGTCTTCACTGGAAACTCCCAGACACCTACAGGCAGGTCCCAGACAGTCTCCCGTAGGGTCACTGTTCCTTCCTCCTGGGTCCTGGTGCACAAGGGTCTATTGTGCACTCTTGGAGGGTACAACAGAGTAAGTTAAATGTGCATTAATTTGTATTTCAGGGTTTCCAGTTAAAGGAAATGAACTGTAACTATGGGATAAAATAATTTTATAAAAATGAGAAAAATATCAGTGGCATTCTAACAATGTAATCCATCTTAGATATCTTTCTCTAGATCTCAGGAACTGTGGTACTAAAAACTACTAAAACATAAGAGGTATCTCTCACCATAGTGAGATTTGTCCTTACTCAGCTAAGAACAAACATGTTAGGCAAAGAATCCCTGAACCACCCTGACTGCTTCTATGTGGAAATACTTTCTTCATTTGAACACTTACAATCTTCTTTAACCTAATCTTTCCTGTCAACCTTTGAACATATAACACTACCAATCTGTTATTCACTGACTATATGTGTAGTAACTAATAACTGGCATTTAAACAAAGATATTTGCATTTTCATCTTTTGTATCTTGAACATCTCTTTAATGGGGTAGAATGAACAACTATATTTACTGCTATAGAAACATGTTCAAATACCAGGAAATGAGTAGGGAGAGATTGTCTGTGGAAAGTTCCTCACATTTTTGTCTTAAAAAAAAAAAAACTCCAAATTACATGGCATAATTAAGATCAAACTTGTACTTACAACTTCTTTAGCCCTTTTTATGTGGTTTAGTGTTTTGTGTATAGAATAGTGGGAAAGGCAATGAAAATGAAAATTGATTATAATCTCCCCTTACTTCTCTAAAGAGAAAAAAACTAGGTAAACCTGTTTTGGAATGCAGAGGCTCTTTCTCAGTAAATACTGAGAAAAACTACAGCCTTAACACTGATCTTCGTGTAACCATTTTCTGTGTGAAATAGGCATGGGGAAGACAAGCCACATACTGGCTCTGTAGTGCTGGAATTCACAGTTTCATGAAGGAGGTATACAGAGGTGGTAGGTGTTTTCACAGAAGTGTATACTCAAAAGTGCAATGAGAAGACAAAAGAAAGGTGCCTAGTGCCACCTTGGGAGGTGCTTCTGGAAAGGAAAGGTTTCCTAGAGGAGAAGATGGTTGAGTTGAACCCTGAAGGAAGGAGAGGACTGGAGCCGCTGGAAAGCATGCATTGCAACAAGTACAAAGTCCAAAATGGAAGTGAAAAAACATTTAACTATTTACAGACAGACTCAGCCTTTTTCTTCTTTGCCTTGTGTTGCCTCCTGTTAAATACATAGAAACCTTCCTTTAGAAGAATGTGGTCCCACATCTTGTGGTTTTAATCCATTAGAATACAATTCAGGGCAGGATGGGGATAGTGTATGTGTACGGCGGTGTCTGTTCACATAAAGATGCCTTCTGCTTTAGAGAGTATGTGCTTTTAAAAGGACTTGGAAATAGTCCAATCTTTTTTGCTGACTCTGTTGTCTGCATAGTGAATTAGGAAAGACAGTGTTGGTCCTGCTAGATTTTATCTTAATCTTCACATGGAGTCTTTTATTACTTAATGTTCTTTAGGGATGGGCCAGAAAGGGATACCAGAGTGTGTTTTTTCCTTTCTTTTCTTTTATTGGACTGCTCATATATACAATACACTTACAAACAGCAGGTTTCAATCTATCTCTTTGAAAGAGTGACTGTGCTTTTAAATTAGATGCTCTGCTTGTAAGAGGGATCTAGTATTTATGTGTGTGTGTGTGTGTGTGTGTGTGTGTGTGTGTGTAATCTCCAAGCTCCTGCAGGTGGAATGCTGCAGGAGAGTTCTATAAGGACTAAAGGTTAGGTTTTAAATATTAGTCAAATATGAAGTTGTATTTCAGGGATTTTTCAAAAAAAAAAAACTGTGCAGTTGCAAATATCGGGCAATAAATTGTTGCCAGAAACTGAACCACCAAATTTAATTTCATATAGATTTCTGATGACTTCACAAACAACTTAACTATGTAGAGTAGCAATAATATGCTAACATTTTCCAAAAATGACAGGTAAATGTTTGCACCTGGTTGTCTTTCTTCCCCTCAAAGGATCATATATTCTTACAAAATGTTTCCTGATTTGAAAATGCCTGTACATATCTAAAGGATAGATTGTGCTCCTTTAGTAACAGAATGAGTTCTTTAGGATTTGCTTCATATAATCTCATCTTTTCCCTTTTGCACTCTGCATACTTAACACTCACATGCTAATATTAGCACTAATGCCTTAGGCCTAAATAGCAATAATTACTGGATGACATACTGGCTTCTATTTAAGTTGACAACTCAATAACTTGACATATGCATTACATCTCTATTACACTGGAATCTAAATGGCACTTTATAAAGCATTCCTTTTATATTTAGTTCACTGACTGATCAGACTGGAGCTTATGCTCATCATGTGTCTGTTAAATACTAGTGGATGTGTCATTATTTCTAAGACCTTGCCAGTGGTAGATAATGGAATCATGGAAAGCTGTGTTTACAGAGAAATGCTGGGATTTTGATAATATGTGTTTCTTGAACAAGAAAAAGTCAAAGACATTTTTTTACAATTTTTTTTTTAACATATGTAGAAAATGCCATAAGCAGAAAATGCCATACCTAAGAAATTCAGTCTGGTATATAAGACATATAATTTTTTTTTCTCCTCACAGTTTTTCAACAAATAAATCTACTTTAGAAAATTATTTTTATGTTTTAGAAAGTTTTGTTTTAGCAACATCTCAATTATTAATATGAAGAACATAATAATTATTAAATATGTATATCTGTTTTTGTTACCCAAACCTCACACAGCTTGGAATATTTCAATCTATTCTACAATATAATCGAAGTTTAACATACAAACATTCTTTCTCTGCTTCACTCTTCTCCTGCCTTTAATCCTGTCTTCACCTTAACCCTTCTCCTTTCTCCTCTTTTGTCTCCAAAAGACATTAGGCTGGGGTAGTAATGATGGCAGGCACAGGGTTTATGTGGAATGAGTTTGTTAGTGTGGGCAGATGTGGCCAGTAATGACAGCCCATGCAGAGATTGTGTGTCAGAGTGAAGTAGTAAGGGCAGCCTTCAAGTTTTGGGAGATTAGTCACACACAGGGAAGTTATCAAAAGACTAAATATATTCAGGATATTGGAAACTAAGTTTCTCAATGATAGAGAATGAGGGCACAAATATTAGAAGATTTTTGACATTAGAACACCACATTAATAATGAGCTTATCAACTTCTAAATACCAACCCTCCACTAAAAAGCATCATAGACTACTAGAGAAACAGGTGATTTTAGTACTGCCAGAAATATCTTGTTGGGACAGTAAGGAACAACTCAAAGAAAAATGGGAGTATAATAAAAGGATTCATTAGTCAGTTTTAAAGGGTTCATATTGGCCAAAGAAAGGTCAATCTAACCATTTCTATAATGGTTTCTATAATGATACTAACAGACAATAAAAAAGAAATCAATGAATACACACTGATATAAATAAGCAAATCTATAAATAAATGGGAAATAGTACAAGTAGAAATAATGACAAACCATGATTTGACACTATCCTAGCCACAATTCATTCAAGCAAGAAACATCAATGACTGCTAAAAATAGATCACAGTGGGATGAGGAACTGGATATCTATATAGTTTCAAATTACTTCCACACAAAATTCTTAATTATAAAGCAGAAAGAGTGGAGAAAACTAATACCATCTTAATTATGTGAACAAAGTTAACACAAGACAAAGATTAAGACAAAAACAACCATGTGCTACATGACAAGATGCATAAAAACGAAAGTATAGTATTGTTTGCCTGATACATCTCTAAAAAAATGTATAATCTGACTCTCTTTATGAGAAAACATCAGGCCAACCTAAAGTAAGAATATTTCACAAAATGATAGCCCAAAATCTTGAAAAACATGAAGGCTATGAAATCAAAGGACCATTGAGGAAGGTTCCTGGATGAGCAGATTAGAAAGATATGGCAACTGGGTATATGTATGATCCTGGATTGGATGCTTTCAATATAAAGGACACAATTAAAACTTTAAAAGGTTTTGTGAGTAAATGGTATGCAGTTGTTTGCATTCTTCTTGCTACTTTTCAGGAAGTATGAAGTTATTTGAAAACAAAATCAATATTTTGAACATAAAAAATATTTTTATGCTTCTTTCTAAATGCTTTTTAAAAATTAACTTTATAGAAGTAGAATTGATATAGAAAAAAGCTGCACATAATTATTGTATTCCATTTGGTGAATATGTCCAATTCCATTTGGACATATTACATATACCCATGAAACTACTATCACAATCAAGGCAGTAAATATATCTTCACCTCCAAAAGTTTCCTCATGCCCCAATTTTGTATATATGTATGTGTGTAAAAATAATACTTAATATGAAATATATCCACTTAACAAATATTTAAATGAACATTATAATATTGTTAAGTATAAATGAATCTTTTAAGAGATATTTTTAACCTGCTTCATTTGCGTGACATGCAATTTAAGTTTTGCCTAATTTCCAGCAATATGCTCACATAGAAACTTCCCATGACATACTAATAGAGATATAAAATCAGCAACTATGGGAGGAGTGCTTTTGAACTTCCCTTTTATTTCCTTTGACCTGGACACCTGCATCCTGGATGGTATCTTTCTAAGTTCGTCATGACAGTGCAATAGGAAATGGCCATCTTATCAAACTTCCTGGAAATCCTTCTTTCCCAAAGAAAACAAGGACAAAACTCACATAAGCAAATGTTCCCTTCACAGTGCTTCTCTCAGCATCCTCCAATATTGAATTCGTTAACAGATACCCTGAAGGGATGGCAGTTTTGTGGGGAAAGACGACACTATACCCATATTTATTAACAGCCCTTCAAACAGAATAGCAATTTCCCTTGAGATTGTGCCCTTACAAACAACATAATATAATGTCCAACGCTTCACATAAGACATGTCATTAACTGCAGAACTATCTATCATGTGGTCTGTCTCATGTTTCTTCTTTTTTTTTTTTTTTTGCTGATGCCAAATGATCACAAAATTTCCCAGAAGCAAATGAACACCGCAAAGAATGAGTAGAGAAGACAGTTCATGTACTTCTTAGAAAAGAAGGAAGCAGGATGAGTTCAAGGAGATAAACAGGACTTAAGGGCACAGAGGGGCAAAATGACGCAGAGAGACTCATGGGCTTTTGGAAGTGTCTATGAGTCAGTCTTGTAGCTCAGTCAGTAAAGAATCTACTTCCAATGCAGGAGACCCAGGTTCGATTTCTGGGTTGGGAAGATCCCTGGTGAAGGAAATAGCAATGCACTATGGTATTCTTGACTGGAGAATCCCATGGACAGAGGTATCTGGCAGGCTACAGTCTACAGGGTCGCAAGAGTCAGACACAACTTAGTGACTAAACCACCAGCAGCATGAGACAATCACCAAAGCAGATCAGATACTACAGTCGTCTGTTAGTCTTTACTGACCAGTGAAGCAGCCAAAGAATATTTTGAAAATTATCAAAATGTATCTAAATGACAGATGCCTAAAGATCATCCATTTCCCTCAAAATCTCTATGGGAATATTGTTTCATTATTTTAGGGGTGTGTGTGTGTGCGCGTACACATGCTCAGTCGTGTCTGACTCTTTGCGACCCCATGGACTGTAGCCTGCCAGGTGCCTCTGTCCATGGAATTCTCCAGGCAAGAATACTGGAATGTTTGCTATTTCCTTCTCCAGGGGATCATCTCGACTCAGGGGTTGAACCTGTATCTCTTGCATCTCCTGCATTGGCATGTGGATTATTTACCACTGTGCCATCTGGGAAGTCCAATTCTATTAGTTCCACATATCTGTATTTGACTGCCTACTATTCACAAAACACTTTAAGAAATAATGAAGTGTATACAAAGATAAATATAGTATAATCTCACATCAGAAAGCTGTCTGTGAGATGGCATTACTCTAGTACAAGACAAAAGATGATACATTCCTTTGGATTTTCGTTGTTCTTAGGAATCAAATGTTTCCTAGAAAATAAAACAGAAAAGACTTGATCAAATCTGTACATGTTTGCAAAAAAAAAAAAGAACCAGAGATGGTTAGAGATAAATTTGCATGGGAACTACAGAGGATCTCCATGGCAGGGTAAAAAATGTTTCTTTGTGTGGGAAGGATTATAAAGGTCAAGATTCAGAATCAGAAGGTCCCTAAGAAGTCTGAAAGCACCTGTGGAGGTATGGTTTGTAAGGAGAATGGGATTGGGAGAGAAACAGTATGTGGAAGAGAAAGAGGGCAGGATGCAGGGGGAAAAAATCTGGGCTTCTTCAGTGTTTGTTCAAGGCCAGTGTTGTTATCTCAATTGCTACATCCACGCTTAAAGAGTTAATAATGCAGGGAACATAGACTTCCTTTACCCTTCACACTCCTTGATCACATGCAGCCCCCACACCATCAGTGCCTTAACAAGGCTCCGCTGTTCATGCCAGGATTTCCTTTCCTCTTATATTTTTATCATTGTTATTATTACTTGGATTTATAAGTGTCACTTGTGGTATACTAAACAGTGTAAGTTGGTATTTGGGTTTCATGTATTTTTAGAGAGCACTTGCTCAGCACAAAAGAAAGGGGGAAGAAAAGCTGTTTCATGTTTTCTGCCAAAAAACCTCCCTCCTCAAAGTTTAGATTCACCTGGAAGGAGATCTTCTGACCAAAAAATACATGGAATTTCCAATATTATAATTCACACAGTCTGTGTTAAAATAAAAAATAACAACCCAGAGCAGGAAATATACTTTACTTGATATTTGCAGTGATTGTTTTATAGTTTGCTCTGGGCATTTGGTTTATTAACTATAACTCTTAAACACAGAGATCATTTGATCATTCCTTTTCCTCTGTTTTTATCTGTTTTTTTCTTATGGAACTATTACTATTTGGATGCTGCACCCTTTTGAATGCTCCTCTTATTCTCTCTTTTTTTTTTAATCTGAACATTCCTTTTAAATAGCAAACTATATTTAATTCATAGTCCTGTATATCTGTTGGGAAAGGTAATCTTGAGCACTCAGTTTTTTGACCTCCATTTGGCCACATAAGAATGGACTTTGGGCCTGGAACCCTTCATTACCAAGTGATATTGATAAAAGATCTTCCCAGTCTAGCTGAGCTTACTGCATGTGTGCATATCATTAACTGTTTCAGATTTAAGGTATTACCCCTCTTTTTCTGGTTAAGCACATGAATCAGTGGCCCTCAGGAAGACTCCCAGCTTTCTGTGTTTCAGACTTACAGAGGAGAGAATGAAGTCCTTCTACTACAGCACAAAGATTGTTTACCCTCTACAACCACGCGGGCTGAAGAGTAGATCTGAGGGCCACAGCAAGAAGCTGGAGCCTGTGCACTTTCCCTGTTCCACTCAAGCCTAGCGTGCATGCTATCTGTTCTCAGCGACCTCAAATCATGCTCCAGTCTCTCCTCTCTGTGGTACTTATCTCCCTTTTAAACTGGAAGGCACACTTTGGACACTCACTAAATGAGCTTACAAAGTCTTTCTAAGGATACCAATGATTTACTTTATGAAGTTTACTTTTCCCTATATACTTTTTTCCCTCTGTTAGATCATTCACTAAATCCCATATTGAAGAATTTTCTCAGATATCTGTTCATCATTAGTTTTCTACTTATATTCAAGAGTAAGGGATTAAAATGCTGTTTGGAAGTTCTGAGCATGTGGGTGTGGGTGGTCAACTGTGGGTTTCATTGAAAAATGATCTGACCGGGCCATTTTCATTGGAAAATCCCTATGTCAGGATCTTAATGTTTTGTCTTTTGGTGTGGTTAGATTCTGCAGACTCTTCAGTCTTCTGCCTGGAACCAGTGCTTTGAGAGCTAAGAGAAAGATGGCTGGGCAGAGGGGATGTCTCAGCCCTTCCTGTAAATATACATACTTGTAGTTAATGCTTCACACTCAATTGTACAGAGTATGCAACAGTTCACAGATCTGCTTTATTCTCTCCAGAAAATAAGCCTCCAATCTCCTGTCAGCATGGGACTATAAATTGGCTACTTATAGTAGGGTAAAAAAATTGGAATAATTACATGTTTCATAAACAGGCTTTTAACCAATCTTTCTTCTGTTAACAGAAGAAAGACTTTTCTCTCTAGTCAACTGAGAAGTGACCTAAGGACACTAATTCCTGAAATCTGGAGGATGTGTAGTACAAACTGGGTTTGGCCTCCTCTTTCTCACTGATGCTTTAAGTTTCAGATTTTTTGAATCTGTTATGTCAGATTCTCATTTTTTCTCTCATATTCATTCTATTCTTGTGAATCTAGATCTTTATTGTCATGTTAGTCTGGGTTGCTCTTAAAAATATAAAGAATAACTACTGCAATTCTCAAGAAAACCTGTAAAGCACCTATGAATTCTCTCTTGTGCCATAGTGGGGTGGGTGATTCTCAAATATAGCCTGAGAACCTTCTGTGGATATGCAGTCACTTCCAAAATACAGCTGTCCACTATATTTCTTCTATTCTGCCTTTCAAATTGCACTGTGTTCCTTTTACTGGCCAACCACAGAGAACCACAGACAGAAGGGATTCTTGTCTGAGTGCAAAGCAAAACTTGTAAGGGCTGTTAGTAAAGCTGAATTAGCAACAGATAATCCAGCTACAACTAAAAATTATTGCATCTATTAAGTCAAGTCCTGTGGCTATGGACTAATGTGCAATAGTACTGAAAGGAATGCAAAATGACTGAGAAAAGCTGAGTGAAGGTGAAGATATAAACTAAAATATTTCTCTCTTATATAAGGTTCCATGTAACAAATAAAGAACACCTACTTTTAAATGTCAGTTTTGAGAGTGTAGCAAGACAAAACAAAAACCAACTACTACCAGTAATTTGAAGAAAAGTGCAAAAAAAATGTCAAACTACTGTTAAGAAAAGAGAATAAGAAAAAAAAAAAAAATCAGCCATTTTACCTTCAGAACCTGGCCTAATACTTACGACTAAGCCATGTAGTTCTCCCATTGACCAAAAACAATCTCACAGAATATCAGCATCAAATGAGATTACTTTGAGTCCATGACAAAGTGAAACAAAACAAGACCAGTCCACTTACTGCACCAAAGTCCAGGCTAAAACAAGTCACCACAAAATAACAGATATTCCCCTTGCCTCTTTTGGCTAAAATGAGTAACTTTCCACTCTTTATCAATCATAGCTTTATCCTCATCCTAGTCTCTTCTTCTTACAAATAAGATGTATTGAAATTTGCCAATCAGAAAATTGTCTTACTTTCTCTGAGCATCCAATTTACAGCACCAGGCTGACCACTGTGGCCTCCTTAAGGCTTCCCCCAAATCATCCACAAAAGCCCTCCAATTTCTGTAATAGATTCTTTCTAATTCTCTCTTATTGTGACACTACATGATTACCCATTGTAATAGGTAACGTTAACTTGTTAACTTGGCTTGGTGTCCAATTGTTTGGCCACGTACCATCTACATATATTACTCTGAAGGTATTTAAAATATTACTGACATTTAACAGGTAGACTTTGGGTAAGCAGATTACCTTCTGTAAATGTGTATGGGCCTTGTTCCATGATGGTCCCTCGGCTATTTTAAACTCAATGTGTTTAGTTATAAAGATGTATTCCCAGTAGTCTTTCTCTGAAGGGTGTTGACCTTATCCTGTCCTGCATGATTTCTCTCACAGAGCCAAAAGAAAAAAGGGAAGTGTCTCTATATAAGGAAATAAACTGGAAAATCAGGGTGTTTTTTTTTCTCTTAGTTTTTTTTTTTTTTAATTTTCTTTTGCATAAAAAGGAGCTGGCTATTTGAAGACTACACCCAATCTGTATGTTTTACACAATCAGTGAAGACTTTTGAATACATTTCAAGTATTAAATCTATTTAAATATATCATTTTAAAAAAGGTCGTGGCAAATGTTGGTTAGTTCCACTTTATAAAATGTTTACTTTTACTTAAGAGAATGCATACTAGTTCTCTGCATCTTTTCAAGGCTAATGAAAATATTACTAAATGGATAAACAATGATGCTAAAGTACCTCCCACAGAATTACAGATTTCTCTGCAAAGAAAAGATTTTTCTTTTCTCTGAAAAGAAAAGAAAAATCTATGCTTCTTTCTCTCAAAATATCAGCAACATTACAGAAATAGCACAGCTTACCAAATTCTGTTTAATGTGTTTCCTATGACCAGAACATCATTTTTTTTTCCTTTACCAGAATTTGGTCAGTTTGTAAGTTTCCACTCTTCTACAGCACAATAAAAAAAAAAAAAATTATGAGGATCTTGAGTGTTAACGCTTGTGACGAAAATCAATTCTAATGGGAAATGGGTGAGTTCATTTACAACCAGGAAACCATTAAGGAAATTCTGTTTCAAGTTATCCCAATTGGTCATATGTTAGTGACCAGCCCAGTGATTAAATCATCCTTTACATAACTATTAGGAAAAAAAAAAAAACATGCTTTTATATATTAATGGACCAGAGCCACTACACCCCAGGCTTGATCTTATCAGCCCCTGCAAATAGATCAAGGACAGATATGATCTACATTTGGATGGAAACATTCCAAGAAAAACCCAGGTGCTACAGGAAGTGATATGGGTGATACAGTAGGTGGTGATCTTTCCTCTGAGTCAGTTCTGGACCAATTACCCAGCATGGGGTTAGGGAGCAGCAATGTTGTGTGATGACCTGTCACGGAATTTCTCTGTGGTGTACAGTCTCACATAGTTGAATGAAACATTTTTTTAAATGCCAATTTATTTTGTCTCCCAGGCAAAACTTTATGTAAATTATATCTTGTGCCTTTGCTTATTCTCTCCATAACTAATAAAAATTATAAAACTTGTCAATTTAAAGAATTTTAGCTCTGAGTACTACTGCAGATCTCAAAGGATTATTAGGGATTATTTGACCCAAGCCTACATTTTATAATTAAAAAATAGATTATTTACATGAATTGCAGAATTGGGATTTGGACCAGGTTCTCTGATACCTAATTTTACTAATCATACTCTCAATGTTTCTCTTTTTTTTTTACACTCTCTCCAGTGATCTTAACAATATGTTTTTAGTGTATAACAAAGGTTTTATAGTCAAAGAATAAAGAAAAACACATTGCTAAGTTCTTCAACATTAAGAACTGCTAGATATTGATTTTTTTTTCTTTTTGTGCCTTTTTTAAAAAATGTAGTACATGCATAGCAACCATATCCTAAGACTTTTTGTGAACTTTAGATTCTAATAGTGTCACCAATGATTTATAAACATTTATTTAATTCATAAAAAAGCTGTTTTCATGTCCTTTGGTAGCCATATTCATGAATCATTAGTTTTATTCTTTTAAGGAAAACCTACAGCAAGTAAATTTTAACATTGAGATTTATACTAAGGAATAATAAAGATGTCTAGGGAGAGATAAATAATCATGTGTTGGCTTTATTTACAAAACTGTGATGTTGTAACAAATATTAGGACAAGTTGGAAAATAATGCCACTAATTAGTTGCTATTGGTTGAACAAAAAAAAAAAATTGCAAGAAAAGAAAATACTTCATCATTTAAGCTATGGAGAGATGCTACATTCAATTAAGCTTAAAAATCAGTCCTGTCATTGTGTATACAACTGTCAGAATAGAGGACAAAGTGACAGAATTTCCTATTATTAAAAAGCAAAGACTTGCTTTTATTTCAATATGATGGAAGTAAGTTAATGGTACACTGACTCGAGATAAAAGTATTTTTAATCTATTCCAAACTGAGGCAGTCTGACACACCCATATGCCTTATTTACTAAAGCAAACAATCAAATGGATCACTTGTAATAATTCTTTTATAAATTACTTAGTTTCTTTATAAGTCACCTTACCTCTCGGTGTTTATGTCATTTTCTGGTTTGTTTCAACTCAAATCAGAGTTTCTGCATATTTACAAGTACCCAACTCAGCAACCTATAGCTCTGGGTCCTTGATTTCATCTCTGACCAATACTGTACTACTGCTAGTTTTGAATCATGCTAGGTTCAGTGAGGGCTTCTCAGGTGGCACTTGTGGTAAAGAACCCACTTGGAATGCAGGTAGATGTAAGAGACACAAGTTTGATCCCTGGGTTGGGAAGATCCCCTGGAGGAGGGCATGGCAATCCACTCCAGTGTTCTTGCCTGGAATCCCATGGACAGAGGAGCTTGGCAGCCTTCAGTCACTAGGGTTACAGAGACTCAGACACAGGCACGTGTTCAGTGATCTCTGGTTTGATTTTAGGCTCCCAGAAAGTATCAGTTACGATATACTCTGGCCTTGTCAACCTCAATCCCTCAGCCAAGTCAGTTAGTACACAGCCCACCTCAAAATGTGCCTGAACTTGGCTTTGTGTATTTGGCCTCTTGATAACCACTCTGCAAAGCTGGTCTAATTTCTACAGGGCAAACAGCAATATGGAAGAAAAGTAGATGCATGGGATTTTAAAAAGTACTTTAAAATAAGTGACTTAGTTAATGATAACTACTAGATAGTAAGAAAAATAATCCAGAGATTTGGATTTGGGATGGATACCTATGTTAGGTACCATCTTACCTTGAAACAGTATTTCACACTACACCAGAAACACCTTAAGTTAGGTGCCTAAATTCTACTTAATAAGCCTACTTTTGAGGATAGTTTTCCTGAGATATTATTATTTGATTTTAATCAAAGTAACTTGAACGATTCCTTACCATCGTGGAGTGTCCATAAGAATCTCATATTACAAAACAATTAGAAGCAATGTATACTAAATCTATTCGTTTAAGATCTGGATTACGCAATGTATGAGGAATGCTAAAAATCTATATTGAAAAGACAAGTTGGTAATACTGAAACCTGTAAGGAAGGTAGGAGTTTGCAAAAGTAATGAGAGATGGTAAAAGGGAACAAGTGTGAGCCTTAAAAAGGCACAATTCTGAGGCTCTCCACTGTTTCATCCTACAAATAGTGAGAGATAGGATTGCATGGTAGTTATATTCATGATCTCTAGACTTAATTCTTGTCTTTGCCACATGTTAGTTATGGGACTGTGAGTTCTCATATGTTAGCTCTCTTAAATGTTAATGGGAAAGTAGTACTGAATTCACAGAGATCTTATAAGAATAAAAAAATTAAATACAGAATAAGTACTCAGTAAGCATTAATAACCAAGACAATGATTACTGTGGGTAGTTAGCATCCATTACAATAACATTATGTATAATAATAAAACTTTGACAATGATGATCTTGCCATGCTTTTTGTGGCCATATTTCTATAAGACTTCAAACCAGAACAAGTTAATCGGTACCATTGGAATCACAGATTTAGAGAATGAATCTATGGACACAGTGGGGGAAGGAAAGAGTGGGGCAAACTGAGAAAGTAGCATCATGCTATATTAACAGATAGCTGGTGAGACGTTGCTGTATAAAGAAGTCCAGCCTTTGTGCTCTGTGATGTCCTGGAGGCGTGGAATGGGGTACATGGGAGGCTCACGAAGGAGGTGAAAAATGTATAGTTATGGCTGATTTGCATTGTCAAACAGCTGAAACCAACATAACATTGTAAAGCAATTTCCTCCAATTAAAAAATAAATTAAAAAAAAAAACACACACAGAACAAGTAATAGGCTCACATTATAAAAAGAAATATACCTTACAGTCTATAGATCTAAGCACACTAATTTCATTACTCATGAATTTCATGAACTTATGACACAAAACTAGCATTAACATTTCAAAATGCCCCAATTATTATTGCTTGTAAGAATTAAGTACACTTGGAGAAGGCAACGGCAACCCACTCCAGTACTCTTGCCTGGAAGCTCCCAAGGACGGAGGAGCCTGGTGGGCTGCAGTCCATGGGGTTGCGAAGGACACAACTGAGCGACTTCACTTTCACTTTCACGCATTGGAGAAGGAAATGGCAACCCACTCCAGTGTCCTTGCCTGGAGAATCTCAGGGACGGGGGAGCCTGGTGGGCTGCCGTCTATGGGGTCGCACAGAGTCGGACACGACTGAAGCGACTTAGCAGCAGCAGCATTATAATGAAAAACAAAGGTGTGTTCATAGTTTCTCTAACTACTCCTACTTTCACATCTCCAGAGTCGTATTCCTTCTTTACACAATTATTACAAAGGGATCAAATTTTAAATATTTTATATCTACTAATTCTGTGAAAACAGAGAAATAATACAAAAAAATTAGGTGATTAAGTTGCCAGTGAATATTTAGTCCTGATTAAATATAAGTAGAATCTTTTGCCATGACCCACTCAAGTTTGGAATACTTTTTTATAACTGCATCTGTACCAAATCATGAATAAATATTACAGAGACATTTGCTCTCTTGATGAACAGTTATAACTCCCATTTAAAGGAATGGAAAATGAATCTGCAAATCCTTCCTCTTTACCAGATCTCAGTGCCAAAGAACTAGATGTGTTCTGGTGATAAAGTTCCACATGGAAGAAAAAGTAAGCCTCATATCTGGAAATTGATTAGAAAAAAGTACTATTGCTTTATATTTTTTATAAATATACAAATATTGAGACTTCATTAAAAAAAATGCTTTCTTTCTAAGTACCTCAAGATATATGTTCCTATGAAATAGGGAGTTTACTGTAGCCATTTTTTCCTAATAATTCTAAATAACATCATAATTAGTTTCAGAAGAAGCAGGCTTCTCAAGAAAGTGAAATGGTAAAATGTTAATCTTAGATCTCATCTATACTAAAAAATTTTCCTATAGGAATATTTTATATATCAGTAAGTGGTTGTATTACTTATTATATTTTTCATCTGAGCTTAGAGGATTATAATGGTCTTGAATGTATGTATAATTACTTATTATATATATAATTATCACATATTACCTTCTGCATACATTACTTAGAACAGACTTTATATGTGATTCAGAAAGTTTAAGTGATCTGACCAAAGTGACAGAATCAAGAAAGGATCCAAAGTTTTGTGTTTATTTGTATATAAATAAATTTGTATAATATAAAAAAAAACTCTGAATATCAGAGCATCTTCTTATGTTTTAATATGCAGTGAAATAAGTTTGAATAATATTTTCTATAGCAAACTTCAGAAGGGGCAATGAAGTAGGGAGTCTCAATTGGGTCCTCAATGCTGACTTGCCATATTTCTGTTTCATTAGTCTATCCAGATTAAAAACTGACAAACAAATTAAAAGTTTAAAATAAAAAACAAAACTTGTCCAGCTTCACATTCTCCCTCAGTCATTGTCTTATTCTTGCCTCCTTTTCACAACCAGCTTTTGTCTTTATTGTCTTGCCCTCCACTCACTTGTTATCTTCAAAACAAAAATTTTCCCTGGCCCCATCACTTGAGTCAATGGTTTTTTAACAAGATTGATATTGCTATACCAATTGAACTTCTAACGACATTCTGATTTTACTTGAGCACACAACATCACTTGACATGTTCGATCATCTCCTAACACTCTTCCTTGACTTCTGTCATAGCCCACTACTGATTGTCCTTTAGTTATTCAAGTTTCTTTCTCACCTGTCTTTCTTTTGAAGGTTGGTACACATCAGTGTGTTTTCTTGTACTGTGTTCACTGAACAGTCTCATGCATTGTATGACTACAATTTTCACCTATATTCAAAACAATGTTAAAAGCCCAGTATGTCCCCAAATCCAAAATACTCTTAGATATTCTATAAGTCAGTATCTCCACATATGAACACATTGTCCTCAGTCAGAAAACTACCCTTCCTTTTATTTGATTATTCTAGGATTCTCTCCATCTATCCAATTGTTAAGCCAAGCTCTTCATCCTTTATGAATCAGTAAATACATGTATATCTCCTACTAGTCTCTTCATTCCTTAGCTCCACCCTCAATGCCAGTAACCTATTTCATGTATTCTCACACCAAGATTATTTCTAAATTCCTCAGTTTTTAATTTTTTTTGTCACAGTGTTTTGTACACAACAATAGGAATTATTTTTCACAAACTCAAATTTAATTATACCTTTCTTCTTCATTGGATACTCCATTGGCCTCCAATTATTCAAAACATAAAATCCAAATTATTTAATAATAGGTTGTAGCCAACACTGGATGGTCTGGCTCCCATGATCTCTCCAGGTCCATCTTCTTCATTATCCTGCAAACCAACCTCCTACTTTAAGTTTTATACATATTAAATAACTATCCTTAATCCAGAGACTAGGTTGTTGTTCACCTTTGCACATTGTTTCTTATCCTAGATTTTTTTTTTTCCATTGTCACTGCTCTCTTCTCTCCCAGTCATTCCTCATATGACTAACTCCTACTCATTTTAACCATTCTCTTTCTGGTTTCAGCTTACATGTTCCCTTTTCTGGAAATCTTCTCTAATGAACTTCATTCCACAGTTGCCAGTAGAATCAAAGAGATTTTCAATGCAGCAGTAAAGATGAGCTTACAAAGAATGAAATATTGAAGATTCAAAGGAAGAACAAATAATGTGATGATGTTATTTTACCAAAACAGATGATCAGAATTCATACATTAACATGTTCTTAGTTAATAGAAGTGATCATTGAAATTTTCACTCAGAGACTGGTAGTATCATCATAATCTGAAATATTCATTTTTGGAATGCCCATTACATCCTTTGTAAGACCTAAAATGATTAGAATTACATTCTGATAGAATCTGTGGCAAGGTCAGTCCAAGTGCTTTCTCTGTAGTCTAAATCAATTGAGATTGTTATGGTCAATTTTGCTACAAAAATTCAAAACGTGTTTAAAATTATAAGAAGGAAATGAAAAAAAGAGAAGGAAATGAAGTATTAGCTGAGGAATAAAAATAACAGTATATTCTTACATTTTATTCACTCATTCCACAGTTGCTCATTTAGTACCTACAAATCAAAGTATGTTTCTCAGAGTAGAAAGACTAAGACAAATAACAAAGAGCGCGTGACTTTAAGAAACTCCAAGCCTATTTGGAAGGGGAAGACATCAGGTAGGTAAGAAGACAAACTGATGCATATGTGCCTTCATTTTTTTGTTTGTATAACTGATATATCTAAACTGTGAACAGGTTTGTGCAAAATTCCTCAAAAACTGACACTTTTAACTCATTTTTCTTCTAAAGGGAAATAACTTCACACAATCCTATATGATTTAGTTCAATAAAAGCTATTAACATATTTTTTTAATTCAGTCGCCTCAATTTTAAATATGGTGTAATTAGAAAGCCAGGGCAGGATTATTAATTCTATAATAGCTCCTGTCAAATTTCCTCCTGTAATATTTGTCATCATTAAAGCTAGATGAAAAACAGTTTAGGAAATAAACCCAGTTCAAACTGGTTGTATTGGCTTAAAAATTAATTTGATTGGGTGTTTGAGGTTGGAATACTTTTAGGGGATTCATTTGGTCTAGCTAAGAAAGCTTTCCCTTCATGTGATTCTCTTACATGTGGATTGGAAGAGAATCATTATTCTTAACTGTCTTCATGTCAAACTCTCAGTGTAAGTGGAAATGGTGATAGAATAGGGAGAACTATTTATCCAAACTCAGAAATATGGATTATTGATTTGAGAGAGAGACAGATAGTTGTTACTGTATGAAAAGTTTCAATCTGAATAAAGTAAAAATTATAAAAGCCTGCGTCTGTAACACTTGAACTTATGTAAGTATTACTTAATTATTCTGTGATACCTTTAATTATTTCCCTAAGGTAGAGATCCACATTTTTGTTTCCTTTATTTAACAGGGGGAGGAATAGACCCAGAGTTTAAATAATTTGATCAAGGTCATAATGAATGTTTGTATTAAACTTATTAATTCAGGTGCAGAATTTTCCTTAGAAAATGTGAATGTGTCAATGAAACCTTCACATTCAATTAATGAATGAGCTTATAGATTGAAATTGCCTCTTCTTTTCATTAATCGTGTTAAATATTCAGTGAGACTCTTCAATTTAACTCATGGCATTCAGCAGTAGGAACTTTCCCCTTAACTTTCTCTCCAGCCTCTCTCTTCTCTTTATAATGTCATAGTACTAGAATAACCAAACACTTCTCTTTATCATTTTTAAAATGATATCTGTAAAATTTTCTTACTGATTTTTTTTCTCTCTTTCTTCATTGCGATTTTTAAATTTCCAAAGACTCACTTTTGTTCTCTGGATAATCCACTACCTTACTATTCTGTCCTTGCTTCATGTCTTTCTGAGGGTATTCCTTCTCTGCAACCTTTTTTTGTTTTCTACAGTTTCCTTGTTTCCCTTTTAGTTTATTATACTTTATCTCTTATTTTCACCTTCAGTTCAGTTCAATCTCTCAGTTGTGTTGACTCTTTGGCCCCATAGATTGCAGCACACCAGGCTTCCCTGTCCATCACCAACACCAAGAGCTTGCTCAAACTCATGTCCATCAAGTCGGTGATGCCTTCTAACCATGTAATCTTCTGTTGTCCCTTCTCCTCCTGCCTTCAATCTTTCCCAGCATCAGGGTCTTTTCCTTTGAGTCAGTTCTTTGTATCAGGTGGCCAAAGAATTGGAGCTTCAACTTTAGTATCAGTCATTCCAATGAATATTCAGGACTGATTTCCTTTGGGATTGACAGGTTTGATCTTCTTGCAGTCCAAGGGACTCTCAAGAGTCTTCTCCAATACCACAGTTCAAAAGCATCAATTCTTTGGTGCTCAGCCTTCTTTGTGGTCCAACTCTCACATCCATACGACTACTGGAAAAACCATAGCCTTGACTAGATGGACCTTTGTTAACAAAGTAATGTCTCTGCTTTTTAATATGCTATCTAGATTGGTCATAGCTTTTCTTTCAAGGAGCAAGTGTCTTTTAATATCATGGCTGCAATCACCATCTGCAGTGATTTTGAAGCCCCCCAAATAAAGTCTGTCACTGTTTCCATTGTTTTCCCTTCTATTTGCCATGAAGTGATGGGACCAGATGCCATGATCTTAGCTTTCTGAAGGTTGAATTTTAAGCCAACTTTTTCATTCTCCTGTTTCACTTTCTTCAAGAGGCTCTTTAGTTCCTCTTCAATTTCTGCTATTAGGATGGTGTCATTTGCATATCTGAGGTTATTGATATTTCTCCCAGAAATCCTGATTCCAGCTTCTGTTTAATCCAGTCTTGCGTTTTTGCATGATGTACTCTGCATATTAGTTGAATAAGCAGGATGACAATATACAGCCTTGATGTACTCCTTTTTTAATTTGGAACCAATCCATTGTTCCACGTCCGGTTGTAACTGTTGCTTCTTGACTTCCATACAGATTTCTCAGGGGACAGGTAAGGTGGTATGGTATTCCCATCTCTTTAAGAATTTTCCACATTTTGTTGTGACCCACACAGTCAAAGGCTTTAGCACAATCAATGAAGAAAAAGTAGGTATTTTCTGGAATTCTCTTGCTTTTCCTGTGATCCAACTGATGTTGCCAATTTGATCTCTGGTTCCTCTGCCTTTTCTAAATCCAGCTTGAACATCTGTAAGTTCTCGGTTGACCTTAGATTTCCACCTTAGCTGCTCACCTTAACTGCATCTGTAATATTTCCTGTGATCCACCATTGTCTTTAGTGAGGCAGCACAAACGGAGTTGACCAAATTTATTTGCCTGAATAGGGCTTGTTGACCAGACAGTTGTTAAGCTGACCAAGGTAGCAGATGAGATTTGAGTATCCATCTAAATCCTCATTATATAAATTTTCAACCAATCTGCCTTTCTGAGATTTATGGCAATCCATCTTCAAAAAACCTCTGTTTTCAATTCCTAAGCCATGCAGAGTTTTAAAGCAAAATCAGAGAGCTTTTGATTACTAATCTCTCACTCTGTTAACTGAAGGAGGATTTGATAGTTTCATCAAAACATTATGGTTAATAAGTAAGAGAGATAAGCCTGAAAGTAAGGCTTCTAAAACCTAGCAGGTATTTTACCACCTCTATTTCAAGACAGCCAGCTTCTTCAGTAGGATTTACCTAACAAATAGACCAATTCTAAACCACACAACACTAGATTTGGGTTTTCATGAGTTATTCTCTGTCATCCAAGTGCTTTTTCTCTGGAGCGCCACCTTTCAGAAAAACGTAAAACCTGTATCATTACCAACATTACTTACTAAACATTCAGTTACTGACTATGGCACGTGGAAAGCATGTGAAACATACAGATACAAAGCAAATTAAGTATCTGCCTTAATTTGGTTTCTACCTTCCAGAAATTAAACTTAAAATATACCTAACCCTATCATATACATACTTTCTAAAGTTCCAGAAAATAAAGTAAAAATCTATGTTTAAAATACTATAGACAATTTTTTGTAGTGGGTACTGAGTAGTTGGAAGAAAGTCAGCATTTAAATCCTAATAGTAATTGTTTGGTTTCCCAAGTGGCCCAGATGGTAACGCATCTATCTACAATGCAGAAGACCCAGTTTGATCCCTGGGTCAGGAAGATCCCCTGGAGAAGGAAATGGCAACCTACTCCAGTATTCTTGCCTGGAGAATCCCATGGACAGAGGAGCCTGGTGGGCTCCAGTTCATGGTGTCACAAAGAGTTGGACACAACTGAACTTCAATAATTGTTTGAGTCAGCATCATATAACATGCTGCAGCTTTGGAATCTAACAGATCATAGTCAAAATTGAAATTATGCCACTCTTTCTTGAAACTGTAAAATGAAGTTGATAAGGGCATCCATAGTTGTGAGAATTATGAGAATAAATGTGCTGTGCCTAACGTTTTCTGGTATATAGCAGGTGTTTTGTTAAAGCAAGGTGGTATTATTTAATTCATTCAACAAACAGCCCTTCTGCAACTATTATCTGTCAGGCTCTGTGTTATATGCTAGGGGAAAGCAAGCTAGGATCGATGTCTAATCGGATTTCTTGCAGAAGATTCAATATCACTGATCATTAATTTATCATTTTATTTTGTGCTCTTTGCTGGGAATATGGTGCTGGGTAAGAGAAACTGTTTGTTTTTTTCCCCCTACTGGAGAGGTATCAAACATGAAATTATAGAACTATGATAGGAAATTCAAACATAAACCCAGTGTTTAAAAGTAGGGATTTGGTATTAGAATCTAGGAAAGAATTCATTGGGAAATGACATTTATACTGGGTAATGTGAAAAAGATAAATAGGCATTAGGTAAGTGAAGGCAATGGCAACACAGTTCTAGAACAATACAGACAACTCAAATAAAAGTTGTACTGAGAGAAAATGCATTGTGTTTCAAAGAAAGCACTGGCATTTCTGGAGTCACTGGATTATAGAGGGGGTGTGGCTTGAGACAGAGATGCAGCAAGAGCCAGATCAGGAAGAAAAATGTACATCAAGTTAAGCACTTTGGATTGTGTTCTAAAAATAATACATAGTCTTTGAAAAATGTTCCAAGAGGACTGACATGATTTGATTTGCACTTTAAGATTGTTCTGTCCACTGAGGGGAAAAAAATAGAAAAAACAAAGATGCAGGGAGACATGTGGAGAGGTAATTTCAATGTTTCAGGCAAAGTAGGTATCCTGGATGGGTAATGGCACTTATAAGTTCTGTGAGTTTGCAAACAAACTGTATGTAGGCACAAAGGAAAGTTAGAACTTCTGACTAAATTTGGGTTTGAAAGGACTACTTCTAACAGTGGGTTCTATCTAGGTTCCACTTAATATCATGTGGTACAGATTAGTTTGGATGTCATATTCCTTTTCCTTTTAAGACCACCCCCTCAATACTCTTTGGGGAAATTGTCTCACTCTAATTTTGTGAAATCATTGGATTTCAGGCAACATGCTGTGCCTTTGCTGACCAAGGTTAGGAGAACTGGACTATTTCCTTGAACTCTGACTCATTTTAGAATACTCAACAAAAGGAAGAGAAAGTTTGGCTACTGATTTTTCTCAGCGGTAACTGCCTGATAAAGCTACAAGTTAGCTTCCTCCACTTGTAGCCTTAAGATTGCCCTGGTTCCAGCTTTTTCTAAATTTGATTCCTCATTATTGCTTTAAGTTTTCAGAGCTATTTTGTGCATTTACATTAAGTTCTCATTTTGCTAAAGCCAGCCTGAAACTCTCTCTGTTGACTGCAATCGAAGTGACTCAGCAGATGTGTACTGAGGGATGAATATCTTGTAGACTAAACTCAAGGACTTGCAGATAGAAATGTTGAAGATCTTGTTATAGTGCAAGTGACTCTTAACTTTCTGCAGATGTAAATGGCCATGATCTTCTTCCTATAAAAATTCATTTATGCACAAACACATGATACTTTGCATAAAATTTCAGGGAGTTCATGAACCTCCTGAATCCCTTCCCTGGAACTCCTAGGTGTCAATGGAGCCCAAATTAAGAACACCTGTCCAAATATACAATTTTCTCCTCAAAGTAGTAAAAGACTAAGATATGTTTCACATTTATTTAATTTTGAATCCGCTTTCACAAAGTAGGTGATGTAGGATGTGAATGAAACCATAAAATAGCGATTGACCTAAAGCACAATAGTTTTAGGAGCAATTTTCATTTCAAAGGAGAATTTTAAAAAGAATTATTAGTAACATCTTTCTCCTTCTCCTTGAAAAATACTTGAAGTACTTGGATTTATTTTACATGATGTGCCTATAAACTTCACCTGAAAGAGAAATTATTCACACTGCCTAGTATTATATCAAGGTCTTCACAGAAAAATGTTGAATATACTTAGAAACCACATGAAAAACAGTGAGTGTGTGTAGAAATCTCTGTAAACATTATCTTCCATATTGAGTATTTTAAGTATAACTGTATTTTTAGCACCTCTGTATCAAAGAAGAGAAAATTTCAATTCTAATTTTCCTGTGCAGTTTAGGAATTTTGCTAATCTCAAAATTGGAACTTAGAAGTCTATTAGTCATCAATAGAGAAAATTCTGACATTGTGGTGTAGTAACACTATTATCATTGCTATAATCTTTGAGACATCACATACTGCATTAAAGTATTTAAAAGATGGGCATTTATAAATTCAATAAATGACATTAAATTGGAGACTTGGAGGAAATTGAAGGTAGACTTTTCAGTTTTATGAAAAACTGGAGAAAACATTGTAGCAAAATATAGGTGGAAATTATTGTGTTCTTGATTTAGAGAAAGCTTTTTCAACCAATCTGTCTGTCATAGACAAATCCAAATTGATAATCAACTGTGATCCCACCTGCAGAATTTCAGTGACATCTCACTGTCATATTCACAAAATTGCTATGAACAAGATGAAAGAAAAATCCAAGTATCTCAAAACTATACTTGTTAAATATCAAATACATTTGATATTTATATAAATGCATAGATATACAAATAAAATCTATGTAATTACATGTTCATATATACAAAATTAAATACATTAGATTTAAGCATTTCTATCACAAAGAGAAGCATCGCCATATGTTTAAAATGCATCTCATTTTTTGAAGATCATGAAAGTTGTCAGTGTTGTAATTCTATCACATACTTAAAATAAATATGTGAAATGCATTTCATTAGACATGCAACATATGCAGCCAATGGAAAATAAAGATTGTTTCCGTATGGGACTTTGTATTCTGACTGCCTTCAAACAGATAACTCAAATGAAATAGATTAGGATCATTTTACAGCCTGGATGGTAGCATTTGGATTTGAAACAGAAAAAAAAAATTGCTTATTGAAATGACTACACTACTGCCACTGTAATTTGCACAAGAGATCTGAAAGCTTTGATGCTTAAGATTCTATACCTATTGCTTGAAAAACTGAAAATCAGGTTAATTATCTCCCTGCCTGCGTAATTCAGAAGCATTTGGTCTTTCCACAAAAAAAAAAGATGTACTTATCAGGGTGATGATTTACAGGTTATCAGAAAACATCTAAGATTCATTTTCTTTTTATAGTTAAACTAAACTGTTATTCCAGAAATTCGAGATCTTGCAAATCAGCCCCTCCAGAGTCTGGGAAAAGCTTGTAAAGTTTTTTTAATTTTTTTCTCTTCACCTCTTTGAATTGAGAATGAGAAGCAAGTGTGAAAGTGCTTTAATATTTCAAATGTGAAAATCAGGACTTTGATCAAAAAGAAAATCTAATCAAGATACACAGAACCGAAACATGGTTAAAGGTATAATATTTTATTTGGAGCAGGTCTTGGACTAAAACTAAAGTTTTGCATGAAAGAAGAACATGAAAAACTATGAAAAAGTAAGATATTTAATCTCTAGGCAGTAGGCAGGCATTCTTATATTTAATAGTTCACCTCTAAGAATTCTTTATTCTGTTGTTCTAAGGAAAAAGTCCTATCATTTTTGCAATAGATATATTCCATATCTCATGAATATGTTTCCATTGTGCTGTCTTTAATCATGGATCTGGTCTTGGCTCTAGTCTGGGATTTCAGGAAATTGCACAAGTAATTGTCATCACAGACACAGCTTAATTTCTAGTGTAGTGATGACACAACAATTTGCCCAAGGCCAAACTGAAACAGAAAAGTCTTTTATAAAATGATGGGTGGTTTGTTCTACAGCTTGATGGTTCACTGTAATAAGATTAGAGAATGTAAAAAATGGAAATTTAAGTTTATGTTGAGCTTCAAAATCTTAAGGCAATTGATTGCTTGAGAATTATTCAACATTATTATGATAAAATAAACCTATATTGCACCCTTCCTTACACATATGAACTTTATTTTTTGAAAAAAGTAGATATAGGCAACAATAAAGGGGAAAAGTATACATAAAAGCAAGACATTGAAAATTAATATCTAGGGACTTACATACAATTTTAATCACATTTGGAAGTCAGAAGCACATGTTTCAAGTACTGCTTTGCCACTATTTAGCTGTAAACTCTTGATAAATTTATGAAATTCATGTTCTCAATATCAATCTTGCAAGGTTCTCATTATTAAAAATGAGATTAAAGGAAAAAATTGGTTTGTAAGATATTTAGTATAATACCAGTCACCTATTAAGGACACAGTATATGACAGCTATTAAATATTTATCAGAAAGTGCTTCAAGTAGGTTTTTGAGCTATACTTACACTTAGCAGAATTTAGAGCCCTGAGACCATTAAAATTGGATGTGACCCAAAACACAACTTTTCAGAAAAAAATAATTATATACATAATCAACAATCTAATATATTTTAGGGATAATGAGAAATTGTGTTCTTTAAACAGGAACTAATTCTGATTTTTATCATGTAACTTCAACCCTTTCTTTTTTCTTCAATGTCCTAACTCTGGAACTTCATTCCAATGCACATTTTGGAAACCTGAATGGTGTTGATGATCTCTCTTAAACCAAGTCACATAGTTTAAAACAAATAAACAAAGGACAGACAAAACAACAACAACTGGGGAGAAGACTCATCAAAATCTTATGTTAGTAGAAAGCACTTAAAAATATTACCAGAGAGAAAGTTCTTCAAAGTTGGAGTTTACAAAAAGAAATGTCCATTAAGAGATTTTTGAAATCTGAAAGAATTATAGACTTGAAAAAAAGGCTGGAAGGTAATTTATTTCACTTTTCTACCTTAAAGCAGAACTTCCTCTAAACAATACATGTCTATCTGTCCTATTTTAAAAGACCTCCAATAGAAAATTTTCACCATTTCAGTAAATAACTAGTTATTTTGTATGATAAATTTTGCACATATGTTAAATTTCAATCCATTTGTCAAATGACTTTGACATGATAAAATGACACTATTGTTTCTCACTAAATGGGGTGGTAATGTTAAAATTTTGAGGCTTACCAGATTATATTCTTTTGCTACATACTTGCATTGAAATTATCTGAGAAGCATCTTGGGTTAGTATTTTAGTATCTGAGAAATCAAGGAGAAGAATATTTCAAGATGGAAGAAATAGTCAAGTGTATTAGAAGCAGTTGAGAGGCAAGTAAGGTAATGGGTAAGTTCCTCTTGGAAATTATTGGTATACATATCAAAATCAGTTTTATGGAAAAGTTTGGGGATTGGGACAGAAGGTAGTTGGAAAAAGGGTTGAGAAGTGGACCAGAGGTGAGAGGAAGAGAGTAAATCTACTGCTACAGGAAAGGTTTTAGTGGAAGGAAAAGTAGAAGATACTTAACAGAAAGGAAACTGGGAAGGGTTGTGATCCCAAGGGGACCTGGAAAAATGGCCTATGACAAAAGGAGCAATATTTCCTTTATGATTTAATATTAGCAGCTAAGAATGAGAGAGGAAGATGGGTCACCTTAGAAATTGGAAGATAGAAGTAGCTAGAAAAATATTAATTAAGATGTTTTCTAAGTGACGAGGAACTTGTTACAGTTATGTGTTCTGATGGCATGTAGATAGGAAATGTTTTGATTTAAAATTTTATGAATTAGGATTTAATCATGCTAGGTTAGGTTATTTTTACACAGTGAATCCCAGCTTGAAATCGAAGAGGATGTAGCAAGAGCATAATGGATAGGGAGAAACTGAACAGGTCAAGGGATCATAAGTATCCCTTGGAGATGAATATTATTAACAGTGAAAGATGATCAAGGAAGCTGCAGCTTATGGTCCGAGAGTGTGTTTATATGTACACATACATTTACATAATTGGGATACAGCTTAATATACGGCTTGGACCTTGTCACTAAAAATTCTTTGATCATACTTCAATGGCTGAAGTATCTACCATGTTGATATATTTAACCATTTCCCCTTTGTGGTTTTCCCCATTTTTGAAAGTCTAAGTAATGCTGTGATGAACATTCTTGTACATAAATTTAAGAGCCATTATAAGCAAAAAGACAACTGTTTTTATTCTCAGTAGCTCAATGTTTTGCTTTTCAGTATCCAAAACCCCAAGAAAAGGAAAGAAAGGAAAATGCAATAGAATCAACATCAAACTCTAGTAGATCTTCATCTTAAATATAATTTTTGTAATGCTGACATTTTTAGCGTGGTAGTGAATAAGATTTACATATAAATTATTCCTGATTACATAATATTTGGTAGTGAATGAGATTTACATGTAGATTATTCTTGATTACATAATATGTTTGGTCTGATCACTACCTTTGGCCTGATTATGTATGTGCAGGCAGCAAGAACATTGCTTCCCTAGCAGCTCAGATGGTAAGGAATATCCTGCAATGCAGGAGACCTGGGTTTAATCGCTGGGTTGAGGCGATCCCTTGGAGAAGGGAACGACAACCCACTCCAGTGTTCTTGCCTGGAGAATTCCATGGACAGAGGAGCCTGGCAGGCTACAGCCCATGGAGTCACAAAGAGTTGGACACGACTGAGAAACTAATACTTTAACTTTCAGCAAGAACATTAATGTACTATACAGTTCTGCAGTTTACTTTGCAAATCTAGAGTTATACAATACTTAAAATTTCTGAGGTCATAGGATGAATGCTGTCTTGACAATTCATAATAAAAAATTCAGATTAGACTTTTAAAAGTCTCTAAATTACTATGTAAAGTCTAGGAAAACAAAACCCACAAATTTTCTCCAACTTGCTTTCACCTGTTATACTCATATATTAAGGCAAATTCTTCTCTTCACAAGGTTCCCCAAATTTAGTAGGTTCCTGGAATACCAGCCAGTGACCTTTGTTACTACCTATAATGATGAGACCCAGTAAAGTCTGATAACAGACCGGATTTCCTGGGAGGACTTTGTAAGCATTGACTTCATAACTAAAACCACCTTTGTTCCATAAAAAGTGGTTTGTCAAACCTTTTTAAATGAGCTTTGTTCTCAAATGGGACACTCCCACAAATTTCCTCGAAAACATCCTGGTTAAAAGGAAGACAGATTCTTATTAACCTATGTAAATAATTATTTTGCCCTGAAAGTGACTTAGTAAGAGTTTTTGAACTCTGAGGGAATCAGTGAGTATCTGATAGTTTAAAATGTTTTGTTTTATTTCACAAAAGCAGAGCTTATGATTTAGTAATTTTTTCATATAACCAGAAGATATAACATTAAGACAATGTCAAAACTATTCCAAAAAAAATCAATAAATGTCTCTATCAATTAACTATCATATAATTAATTTCTGTGCATTTTGGTTCAACAGTATTTTTTTGTGAAGCTATCTGTTTCTAGATAAAAATGGTCCTGGAAATCCTACCTCAGTCGACTGGTAGAAGTCTGAAAACTGTCTAAGAGATGCATGTTCAGAAACCTATACCCATGGAGTCTCATGGAAGCCTGTATCCAAGAGTCTGTTCTTTGAAGTGTTAATCATTTCCAATTTTTTAAGGAATCTCCACACTGTTTTCCATAGTGGCTGTATTAGTTTGCATTCCCACCAACAGTGTAAGAGGGTTCCCTTTTCTCCACACCCTCTCCAGCATTTATTGCTTGTAGACTTTTGGATAGCAGCCATTCTGACTGGTGTGTATCAGTCATTGAGGCTTTGATTTGCATTTCTCTGATAATGAGTGATGTTGAGCATCTTTTCATGTGTTTGTTAGCCATCTGTATGTCTTCTTTGGAGAAATGTCTGTTTAGATCTTTGGCCCATTTTTTGATTGGGTCATTTATTTTTCTGGAATTGAGCTACAGGAGTTGCTTGTATATTTTTGAGATTAATCCTTTGTCTGTTTCTTCATTTGCTATTATTTTCTCCCATTCTGAAGGCTGTCTTTTCACCTTGCTTATTGGAAATACAACTGCCATATGACCCAGCAATCCCACTCCTGGGCATACACACCGAGGAAACCAGATCTGAAAGGGACACGTGTACCCCAATGTTCATCGCAGCACTGTTTATAATAGCCAGGACATGGAAGCAACCTAGATGCCCATCAGCAGACGAATGGATCAGGATGCTGTGGTACATATACACCATGGAATATTACTCAGCCATTAAAAAGAATTCATTTGAATCAGTTCTAATGAGATGGATGAAACTGGAGCCCATTATACAGAGTGAGGTAAACCAGAAAGATAAAGACCAATACAGTATACTAATGCATATATATGGAATTACAAAAGATGGTAACTATAACCCTATATGCAAAACAGAAAAACAGACACAGATGTATAGAACAGACTTTTAGACACTGTGGGAGAAGGCGAGGGTGGGATGTTCTGAGAGAATAGCATTGAAACAAGTACACTATCAAGGGTGAAACAGATCACCAGCCCAGGTTGGATGCATGAGACAAGTGCTCAGGGCTGGTGCACTGGGATGACCCAGAGGGATGGGATGGGGAGGGAGGCGGGATGGGGGATCGGGATGGGGAACACATGTAAATCCATGGCTGATTCATGTCAATGTATGGCAAAAACCACTACAATATTGTAAAGTAATTAGCCTCCAACTAATAAAAATAAATGGGAAAAAAAGTGTTAATCATTTAGAGCTCCTTTCACAGTCCTTTTCCACAAGGCTCAGAGACTACCTTTTTTTCTGTGGAAGACAGAAATTCTGTCATGTTGCATATGTAGCACATGACGGAGCTTTCAATAAGTATGAGAATAAAACTAATTCTACAGTCTCTACTGTCTGTAGATGACAAAGATATAATGGTTATTGTAATTTACTACTGGTAATTTTTCAATATGAATGGTCTGATGAGGAATTATAAGAATGATGCAATAAGGCATTTTTATTAGAATAACAACAGAGATCAGGGATTGTATATAAGAATAAAATGGTTAGCTCTGAAAATTGTTGGGTGAATGAAAAATTATTGTAATTATTAATATGAACTGATTAAATAAAATGACTCTTTTGTATAGCTATCAATAGTTTTTATTTATATATGAATATATTTATTTATTGAATAATTGTTTATTTTTTATGTTTAGGTAAAAGAACAGAAGCAATCCAAATCATGATTTCTGGTATTGTATCATTTGGTTTATCTCCTTCTGAGGCTGCCACCTCCATAAAGTCTTAGCTATTACCTTAATGAACACCGTCACATATATGACAATGTTCTAAGAGATATGCTTAAATTCTACTTATTTTAAATATTCATTTCATTAAAGAGGAAAAGAAGATGTAATTTCAACTAATCTTCCCTAAGCTGGCCCAACACAGTAACTTATATTACAGTCACTAAGTCTGACATTCTTAAAATCAATGGAACAGAAAAGATACAAAGATTTTGAATTTCATATTCATTCAGTTCAGTTCAGTTCAGTCGCTCAGTCACGTCCGACTCTTTGTGGCCCCATGGACTGCAGCACATCAGGCCTCCCTATCCATCTCCCGGAGTTTACTCAAACTCATGTCCATTGAGTAGGTGATGCCATCCAACCATCTCATCTTCTGTTGTCCCCTTCTCCTTCCACCTTCAGTCTTTCCCAGCATCAGGGTCTTTTCCAATGAGTCAGTTCTTTGCATCAGGTGGCCAAAGGATTGGAGTTTCAGCTTCAGCATCAGTCCTTCCAATGAATATTCAGGACTCATTCATTAGTTAACTTCTAATTAGCACAACATAACACTTGATATTTTTTAAATTATTGATTAAATTAAATATATTATTAAGGCTTCATTTTTTAAGAGCAGTTTTAGGTTCACAGCAAATTTGAGGGGAGGGTACAGAGGATACTCTTCTATTTCCTTCTCCTACATGTGCATCTCCTGCCCCATCATCAACCTTACTCAACAAAATAGTACACTTTTCATCAAGGATGAACCTAAACTGACATAGCAAATCACCCAAAGTCCATAGATTATGTTAAAGTTCACTCTTGATGTTGCACAGTCTATGAATATGGATAAACATATAAAGACATATATCTATCATTATAATTTGTACATAGAATTTTTAGTGTCCTAAAATTTCTCTGTTCTCTTTTTAGTCTTCACTTTCTCCCTCAACCCTCGGCTTAATAGCAGAAAGTCATGTGTATTCATTATTTCCAAATCATCATTATTCATTTATTCTCTACTATTGAAATAGCAACGTTTACCTTCAGTCTTATTGATATTTTCTATATTCCAAATGTAATAGCATTTTTATATAAAATTCATTGATTAGTAAGGCAAGTATTTCAAATAATCAAGAGAAAGTAATGTAACTTCTTTCCCAATGGTTGTTATACACATTTATCATTAAATATCGGTGACCATTTGAAACTTTAGCTTTATAGGAAAAAAGAACTAAGAATTTCCATTAATGGGGTTCACTAAATTCCACAGATATTTTCACCACATTCAAAGTAATGGTGGAGAGATAAGCCAACCCTCTTCATTGATGCTAGATAACTCAAGTAATTGTCAAATGATTGTTGTGTGGCAAGCCCACATGTATGTTTGGCCAAATGTTTGGTTTCTTCCTCTGTTTATGGTTATAAATAGTATGAGGAAATTTAATCCTTATGTTTCTGACTCATTTACACTTGACTTACGTTGTTTTAAAGAAACATACAAATTCAAGTAGGCCTTTTAAGTCTTTTAGTTTATTTTTGAGAACTAGGAATCCGTCTATCTGTATTCTCTCAGCTATAAATTAATTTAAGAAAAATGTAAATATTTTAGACTTTATATAAGACATTTTCTGTCCTTGGAAGTCCCAATAATTAGATAGTTTGCTTTTTCTTCTGTTCCTGAAAGCCAACCTACTGAGTTCCCTCTGAAGATTGAGCTTGTGCTGCTGCTCCATAAACAACCATATATCTGGAAGGATTTCAGACTATCTAAAGCAGGTAGAAATTTTAAAATGAAAGTATTAAGTTTTATGAGCAAAATGAGAGAATACTACTTTTTTTCCAAATTAAAATAATTTATTTTTATCTACATAGAAAGTGTGTTTTATCAATGTGAATAAGTAATCAGATTCACAGTCCTTACATCATAATTTATCTGGCCTTTTCAATCCTACATCTTCTGATGCCAAAGGAGAGGAATTATGAAGACTATTCTGTAAAAAGAGGTTAAAGAAGGAACTCTAAGTAGCAAATACAGCTTAAAAATATCTACAGGTTATACTCACCCTGTAAAAACTTGAATTAAGTAATTATAAAAAGTGAATTATAAAATGGAAAACTCTGTAGAGATAAGCATTTAAAAGTCTCATATATGGGACAAAGTAGTCTAGTTATTACTGTATTGTGATATGTGACATTTTTAAAAAATGACAATCATAAACCCTAATTCATTTTTTCATGTGTTCTTTAAATGCACACTTTAAAATGCCAATTAAATTAAAACATATATTCACTAAAAAATGCATATTATACTATTCTTGTCTGTAAGGACAACATGGGCTGGCAGGGATAAAAACAAAAAATCCAATTTTTTAATACTTTTGAGTATATAATAAAAATAGTAATAGGGAAATAACTCCCCTGTGGCTAAAATGAATATTTTTCTCTCAAAGAATTAATTTTAATTTCAATATTTCTCTGCTGAACCTGCCAAAAAATGATGCCAATTGGTATTTTATATATGAATAGAAGTTTAGGTGTAAGCATTTATCTGGTAGGAAATAATCAGTTTCACTTGACTTTCTAAGTAGTCTTCAGTGACCTCTGGTCATCCAGATGGAATTGAGCACCAAGATGCTTTTCTATTTCATGGGATAATGAACAGTTAGTTAAATGAGCTGTAAAGTACATAGCAATTGTGCCAGAACAAGTTTTATTCTTTAATGACTTTTGATATAGCAAAATTATTCATCATTTCTCCTCTTATCCCACTCAATTTAACACTGATGTGAAAAAAGATAAATTGTTTTTCTATTTTTTTTCAGTTTGTTAACATTACTGCAATGAACCCTTCAAAAAAACCTAAAAGTACAGTATTTCACAGTAATGTCCCTATAACTTCATGCAAAGTTGAGAGACCTGCAATGTCCAGCATGGCAACCACTAACCATATGTGGTTGAGGATCAGAGTTTTCAAATTGCCTACGTTGCTGCTTCCACCTAAAAACATATTCAAATTTTTAATCCTATGACTCATTTGTTGGTTGAATGAGTCTGCCCCCAAAGAAATGTTGAAGTCTTCAACTCCAGTACTTGTGAATGTGATCTTATTTGGAAATAACGTTCTGTGCAGATATAATCGAGTTAAGCTGAGGTCTTCGTCAGTTGAAGTAGGCCTTACCTCAACTCTATGCTTGATATCCTTATAAAAGGAGGGTATTTTGGACACAAACAGATGTGTTTCAAGCAGAAACACAGAGTGAAGATGGCTGTGTGAAAACAAAGGCAGAGATGTGGATTTTCTGCCACCAGCCAAGGAATTTCAAGGCTTGCTGGCCATCAACAGAATCTAGAAGTAACACGGAAGGATTCTTCCTTAGAGCCTTCTTGGTTTTCAATTTCTACCTTCCAGGACTATGAGAGAATAAATGTCTGTTCCTGTAAGCAATGGATTTGTGGTAATTTATAATGGCAGCCCTATGAAACTAACAGAGAACTCTGACAGTTTATAAAGACTGATTCATTGAGAATCAACTTTGAAAGACACAAGGTTTGCCCCCATGGAACATCCTTAACTGAAGTATTTTCTTGACCAGCCCTAGAAGCTCTTCTGCCCTTAGAAATGATATAAGGTGGGTAAAGCATGACCTTATTTCTACTCATGGTCATCAATGTAATAAATTCAGTGAATATTAAAAATCTTAATTAAATTAACTGAATTTGATACTACTTTAATGTCTTATTATTTCCATTTGTATAGTGCTTCACAGATTTGGAAGCATTTTAATGTACATGTTCATTTTATCCTCACAAGAACCATATAAAGCAGACTAGACAGAACTCATTGAAAAAATAATAAATGTTCATTCCTTAAAGGCAGGGCTTTATATTTCTCTGTTTTCAGTGAAAGACATTAAAAGTACTAAGAAAATGTTTTTTTCTGCTTTGAATGAATCTCCATTTCTGAAATAGGGAACTAGGTTTTGAGAAGCTAAGTATATAATGGTAGACATGAAATTTGGACTCTGTTTATCTGACTCTATTTTATTTTTTGTTTATTTTTGTCTTCCTGGACTGCATTTGGGAGTAAAGGTGGTAATCTCTCATTAGAATTAGGCCATTTCTGCTATGAATTCATGGGTATCAAAAACAGCTTAGCTTCTTCCTCAGTTGTTTCCAAAACTTCTTTTAAATTTATTGATGAAATATAAAGTGAAAGGTCCACTAATTTTAATAAATCAAGAATGCTTTTCAAGCACAATATCTCCAACTCTCCTTTATTTATAAAAGACTAGATTTTGACTTTGGTTTACTTTTATAAAGTTCTAGAACAGGGATTACTAACCCTGGTCTTGAGATCTAAGGAATTTCAAAACTAAGCAAAATAAAGTTTCCTTAAATGTTTAAGACAATCCCATGCAGTGTTGTTTAGGTAACAAAAAGGGTTATTTTTAAGTACAACAAAGAATTTATTCAATAAGGGCAATAATTTTTATTCTAGGCATCTCTACGATCTAGTATTCACCAGGATACAATCAAATAACCCATATTTTGTTTATTTGCCTGAGAGAGCTTTCCTACCCTAACAGCAATTGTATAAAGGGCCTAAAGTGCATATTCTGTGCAATAATTTCACACAAAACTAAAGCACAGAGGTCTTATTACAGCAGTGCATAGCAAATGGTAGGCTTTCTCTAGACATAAAGTAAATAGAAGTGGAAATAGATGAGAAACAGCTGGAGTTCAGCATTATTTGGAGTCTATACTTCCATGCGCCTTTAGGTGTGATGTTATTTTGACTAGATCTTAGTATCCTCCAGGAACTTTCAGGTGCTTTGGCAAATAAGAGGCTGCAGAACCATAATAAAACAATGCACCAAGAAAGAATATGCTCAGACCCAAAACTAAGTGCCCCAAATTCAAACATTTTATTATGCCAGAATGACTTACAAATAAAATATAAGTCTAATTTTATAAGGCAACATAAAAGATGTTACTTAAGAGGCAAACTCATCTAGAAAGCTTTATTGCCCCCATAATTTATTATGGAATTAATCCACTCCTTGTTTGCATCGGGTCTGTTCACGGAAGGGAACCTGCATGTTATCCAAATCAGATTGAGAGGTATAAACTGAGACTCCCAAATGGAGTACTAAGCGCACTTCAAAAAGCCAACCATATGGACTGTGTTTCTAAATGTTTTCACCTGAGTCATAACATTAGCCAAAGGGGAGAAAAATCAACCAGGCCTATTTTTCTGACTAGTCTGTGCATAATCTAGAAAGAAAAGATTGTTTTTGTTAAAATACAAAAATAAGTGCTTTTGTTTCAAAATATAGAACTCTTCAGGACGAGCTCTTGCTCTCTTTCTCTTGCTGTTCCTCATAAAATTACATAAAATATGTTTGGATAAAAATGTCAGAGAAAACATGCTAAGGTATTGATTCTTAGATATCTAGAAAGCTTTGTTTATTCCTGAGATATTACAGTTCTATTGATCAATTCTTACTGACAGCAAACCTAAGAATGCATTATCTATATGATTGAACATGTAAAAGCTACTTTTTTGGACACATAAGTTCTCATTATAAAGGCGAAAAGATTAGGTTAAACAGTCAGAAAAACTGAATTTGGATACTTTCTCTACCTTTTCTTAATCATTTGAATAACCAAAAAATTCATTATCATCCACTCTGAAGTAGGGAATATGATGACCATAAGCAAAGTGAAGGTTAAACATTATTGAGAGAATCAAATGAGATGATGTTTGTGAAAAATATTTACATATCTAAATTGCATTAATATTAGACATTTTTATTAATAGATATATTTAATTATAAATTATTTATGCAGAAATGTTAAATAGCATTTTCAGCTTTCTGAGAAAATATAGATTTCTAGTTAACAGTGGTATCTTGTGATTCAATAATACCTCAGTATATCATAAATATGTTAATAATACATAACATTAATAATCATATTATCATTATTAATTCTAATAAATATCATGCAATAAAGTAATACAATATCTAATTTAGGTGATTAATATATTTAAATATGCAGTTTACATACATGACATTAATACACATCATTAATACATAATAAATATTATCCCATTCATGTATATGTATATATAGATTCACATATTCATATCTACAAATAAACACATCTCCATGTATACATGTTCACTTTTAATTAAGAGACCCAAGTAGGATCAAGAGGTCACATCTATATGATAAAAAATCCATTTTTATAAGAAATTTATGTAGATGATAAAAAGATCTTCCCTATAAAATTTCATCCTAAAAGTGAATGTCAAATAATGTATTTCCTCTTAATACATTTATCTTAAATGTTTAATTTTCTTTTGAATAACTTGAACATATCATGAATGAGAAGACAGGATGATAAGATTAAATTAATATCCTCCAGGATATTAAGATAAAGTAAGAGGGGGATGTGTTTCCCTCACTCTTTGGTCCACATCCTGCTTTATCTTTCATGTGCCTTTGATATCCACCTCTCCTTTATTTTCTTTTGTGGTTATTTTATTGACAAGAAATTTTAGGAGTTTTAACTTCCCTTTAACAATATTTCTTACTTATGTTAACTTATAAAATAGAGCATAGCTTTCAATCACACCATGAAGTATTTTATGTCTATGTGTACTTGAAAGTCCAGTAATTTATTTTTCTCTGTCTGTTATGTGCTACTGCAAGCCTGGAATTTGACCCATAACTTCAACTCAAGACCCCACTCACCTATCGCTTTTCAAAATGTTTAACCAAACACTCTTTAACTATTCACAAGTCAGCTATAGGAGAGCCTCCAACTGGGTATCCTCAGTGCTGCGTGGCTCACTGACAGCTGGCAAGAAGGCTCTAGTTAAGCATACCTGATTTGCCCTGGTTTACGTCTCCTCTGTTTTACTGGAAAAGCCGTCAGCAGGTCACTGGCTGTGCCTTCACAGCTGAGCACTAAAGATACGAAGTGTAAACGATGATTAAGTGCCTGCACAATTCTCAGGTTTCCAGAGTTCTAGCCTCACAGGTGTTCATATTGCAGCTGGAAATAAGGTCTTATTTTTATCAAAAGTTAGGTGTCTATTTTAATTGTGGAAAGGAGAATGTATTGATTGAAGTACACTGCTTTCGCTGACTGGTGCTCATATAGAGAAAGCTAGTACATTGATCGAAATATTTTATAGATCATCTTCTGGACCCAGGTGAAATGTAAAGAAAAAGGCATATTTTCTTACAGATTAATAGCACTGATTTACCTATATCATGCTGTAGCATGATGAGCAGTGTAAAGAATGGTGAAGGATATGAACACTTTGTTCAGTGACTTAGACAACTGAAGATGCTTCATGTGGAATAGACCTTTGAGGGTCACTTTAATCTTTGAAGAGCAGTCTGTGGAACAGAGATACATTTTTTCCTGTGTAATTCCAGAGGGCAGTGTCTTAGCTAGAGAGAGAAGGTTACAGGTCAGCAGATTTCAATTCAAATTAACACATTTCCTAGCCACTGGTTCATACAAAAGTTTAAATTAGAGTTGATAAAGTCTCCTTTCCCGGAAATGTTCAAGGAGCAGTGAACATTTTTTATAGTGGTTGCAGTAGTGATTCTCACATAGAATGCAATTTTGGATTAAATGAGATGTATGAGCTTTTTGACGCTTTGATTTAATGATTTTAGCATCAAATGAGGTTTGGTCATACCAAAGGAATGCATCTTAAGCCAAACGCCACTGTCTTTGGTTTGAAAAACTAGAAAGAGTACAAGTTTTGAAGTTCAAAAACCAGGACTTAAAGTCTAGTTATCTATTTACTGGTTATTTTAGCAAATCACTTAAATGCCATTCATTAGAGCTTCCTCATCTCTAAAAAGGATTATGCAAAATTATTGTCAGGCTTGAATTATTGGAAAATCCCAAAGTCAATGTTTGGCATTTACAAATATCTGATGCTAACTACCATTATTACTATCACCACTTATGTTTAGACATTTGATATGACTTTCAATGCATCACTAAACATGAAATGCATCTTAAGCAACTGCTGTGCCTGTTTGTGTGTGTGTGTGTGTCTGTGTGTGTAATATTCACTGTTTCTACCTATCTTTCTCTTACCTACAACCATTAAATCCAAGCTCTGGCTAGGCTATGCTGGAAATATTCTAACAGTTTAATTTCCTAGACTCTTCGTTTTCACTCCAAGCTTGTTTTTAATCTTTCAGCCAAATTACCTATCAAGTTCCATAATTTCTTTTTCAAATCTTCACAGTTGATTCATACTTTGAACATAAAAAATCTACTACCACATTGATAATAGATAACTGTGTTACCTTGAAGATTAAATCCAACTGCTTAAACACACACATGATCCTTGTTGTGGTTATCCTTAACAAGGAATCTCTTCTGCAGCTACACTAGCTGTTTTTTTCCCCCCAATTACAGTGAGTATGCATGTTTGTTTTCCCTTCATTAGTCCTCTGTTTGCAGTCCTGAAGTTTCTGCTACACTATTCAGTTACCATGAGGACTACCTTCTTTTATTCACTGAGCCAAATCCTCTTATTCCATCAATACTTTCTTTCTCCAAAGCAAATATTTTCCATGGATACGTTCTAGATGAATACCAAACCTCTGGACCACCTTGCTCATGAGTTGATGTATATCCTGTTTTATTGAATTTACGCCTGTTGCTTGATATCTGCATAATTTTCCCTAGAAATTTAATTTATGCTCTATATTCCAAGTAATTCCTTTGAAATTATTGGAGTATACATACAATAAACACTGAACACATACATGAACCCAAGTCTTTTAAATATTTAATAAATTTTTGTTTGTGAGAAATAACTAGTTTTACAATTCACTAAATGATTAGAAAATTTGAATCTATTTTAAAAAGCAATTATGGATAAATGAAGTTGCTAGTGAAAATTTATTAACTGGGAGTGTAACAAAATATGAATTTATAAATGTATGTTTGTACATGTGTATCTAAAAAAAAAGAGTTATCATTCATATTGTATAGAAAGAACATATATGCCTCATAAATATTAGCTTTTAGGTGTTTCTTAGATAAAAGGCAAAGTTTATATGTAACAGATGATATTTGATGGTAAAATGAAAACTCCTGCCTAGAGAAAACAAATAGATATCATTCTTATCTTACACTAAATTTGGCATCCAGTTAACTGGAAGTCTAGGGAAAATTATGTTTAGATAAATTTTAAGTCAGAAAATTTTGATATGAGTATATGATATTGCCCATAGAATTAGAATAATCAGTAAAAAGTATTTGTATAAGAAGAACTACTGTATGAGGCAGACAGCACTCTGAAGATGTCTATAACCTAATCTTATGAACCTGTACATACGTTAGCTTATATTAAAGGGGGACTTTGCACATATGACCTTAAGATGGGTAAAGTAGCCTGTATTATCCAGGTGGCCCAGTGTAAACTACAAAGTTCTTAAAAGAGTTAGCGTAGGATATGTGATGACGAAAACAGACTGCCAGAGTAGTGTGATATAGATTTGAGGGCTATTGGCTTTGAAGATGGAGAAAGGACTCATGAGGCAGCTTCTGGGAGCTAGAAAAGGCAAATAAAGAGGTTCTTCCCTAGAGCTCTGTTGACATATTGACACCTTGATTTCCAGTTAAACCTGTTTCATATTTGTGATCTCTAGAATAGTAAGATAACAAATTCATGTTGTCTTAAGTCACTGTTTACGGTCATTTATTATAGCACCAATAAGAAACTAGTACAAACACTAATTAATGATTTTCTTCCAATCATTAGCTCCTGCACGTTAGGAAAGTGTATAAACAAAGCAACCTACAGTTCTGTTCCTGTGAAGAGATTTGCCCATGTAGAAATTGTCAGAAATTTAGAAGAAAAAGATAAAGCCAGAAATTTGTGCACCTCCTTTTGAAAGCTGTAGCAGGATATGGCTTCATAAGCATGTGACCTGCAGCGTCATATAAGACCCCATGCTTAGAAGGGCCCCATGCTTGTTTTAATACTCTGCTGTCACATCTCAAAATGTTTAACAAATTTTTAATAAAATTTTCATTTTGCACTGAGCCCTACAAATTATATTATGTAGTCTTACTGCTTAGAGTTATTTTATTTTATTTATTTTTTTGTCTTTTTTTTTTTCTTCATTTATTTTTATTAGTTGGAGGCTAATTACCTTACAATATTGTAGTGGTTTTTGCCATATATTGACATGAATCACCCATGGATTTACATGTGTTCCCCATCCCGATCCCCCCTCCCACCTCCCTCCCCATCCCATCCCTCTGGGTCTTCCCAGTGCACCAGCCCTGAGCACTTGTCTCATGCATCCAACCTGGGCTGGTGATCTGTTTCACACTTGATAACATACATGTTTCAATGCTGTTCTCTCAGATCATCCCACCCTCGCCTTTTCCTGTAGAGTCCAAAAGTCTGTTCTATACATTTGTGTCTCTTTTTCTGTCTTGCATATAGGGTTATCGTTACCATCTTTCTAAATTCCATATATATGCGTTAGTGTACTGTATTCATGTTTATCTTTCTGGCTTACTTCACTCTGTATAATGGGCTCCAGTTTCATCCATCGCTTATTTTAATACTCTATTCATTCAGAAAGATAAGAGTGACAACAAATAAATATAATGAGGAGGAGGAGGAAGAAGAGGAGGGTAGGAAGAGGTGACTGAGGCATCGGGGTGAAGAAGAAAAGTAAAGCTATGCTATATCCCTCCTAATTTTTCTGCATATGTAATCCTTCCTTCTCTTCCAAATCTTTATATCAGAGTTTATATTTCATGAATCATGCTTACTTTCTATTTACTGGAGTTAAGAAAGTGAAGTGTATTTAATATTCTCCCCCTTCAATACCAAAATATGTGTTTATTAGACTACAGAATTATGTGGGACAGTCAAAAAACTCCAAAGAAAACCTTGAGAACTATTGGGTAGCAAGTAGAATTATACACTTACGGTTACAAACTGCCATCCTAGAAAAACAATTAGAAAATTTGAATTAAATAAAAAAATCTATAAAAATGAATCAATACAATTATATAAAATCAGTAGAAAAAAATTAAACTTGATATCTCTACAACTATACATTACAAAACCACATATCATCATCAAAAACTTTCATAGCCAACTCCACCCTGTTATTTCATAAAACATTATTGATTTCTAAAATCCTAAGCCATGTTGATCCTTTCTATTAGCAAAGACTAAATCTCATTAGTCTTTTGGTGGAATCCATAATTCAAATGCAATTAATATTCCATTGTTAACTTTAATAAGTCAGCAATGACTTTAATAAGTCAACTAGTCAAGAAAAAGTTCTACAAAAGTTGAATATGTATGTACATATTCAAAAATCATGTATGTATCCATTAAGTGACATTTATTATATTTGTTACTTGTTTAATTGTAAATTTAAGTCAATAAAGAAAACATTCATTTAGAATAACTTCTCAGAGGTCATGTAATCGCTGCTTTAAGAGAAGAAGGTGTGCAATAGAAACCACAAAATTACAGGCCACTGATATTTGTAATTAGCTTCACTGATATTACTTATAAGCCAGTTTTTAAATCAAATAATAATTAAAGGAAAATATTGTATTTGGCGTGCTGTTGTTCAGTGGCCCAGTTGGGTCCAGCCCTTTGCGAGCCCATGGATGTGGCTTAGCCTCATACAAAGCTGATATTTCAAAGTTGCCTTTGAAAACATGCTATAATTGAAAAATCATTCACTTAAGGTAAAAAATAGATCTGAGTTTGACAGGTTTTTTTTCCTGTGTGGCTCTGGGCAAGTTACTTTATATTTCTGGCTCTTGATCTGTTTTCATCCACTCAAGAAGCCGGGATCAAATCATTTCCGAGGTGGGTGCCTCCAACTCATTCCTTCTAAAGGAATTTTCCAGAGAGGGAGTTGTTGCTACCAGTTGGTTTATGATTAAATATTAATTTATTAATAATATTAATAAATTTCCATGTTGTTAAATTGCTAAGTCCTGTCAGATTCTTTGTGACCCCATGAAATGTAGCCTGGCAGTCTCCTCTGTCTATGGGATTTCCCAGGCAAGAACACTGGAGTGCGTTACCATTTCCTTCTCCAAAATTTCTGTGGCTCTGTGGTAAAGAATCTGCCTGCCAATGCAGAAGCCACTGAACATGTGGGTTTGATCCTCAAGTCAGAGAGATCCCTGGGAGAAGGAAATGACAACCCACTCCAGTATTCTTGCTCGAAGAATCCCATGGACAAAGCAACCTGGCAGGCTACAGTCCATGGGTTGCAAAGGGTTGGACACGACTGAGCAATTGTGCACACCCATGCAATTAATCATGAAACTGAGATCCTTGCTTTTTGAATTTTATCACCTTTTGAATGAAAATAAATGTTAAACATTTCTCAAGTTCTAAAATTATCTAAAGGAAATGTTCTAAAATTTAAGATCCATAGAGACCCTTGTGATATTATAATTTAGACTCAGATCTGCACAAATCAAATTATCTTTCAAATACACTAATAAGTAAAGAGTTGCTATTCTATTAAAAATAATTCCCCATTAAACTCTGAGAATAGTTTAGTCATTTGCCTTTTCATATTAATACAGCCTTATTCTAAATATCATCATCACTGTGTTGTCAGAAATCTATTGTCAAAATGACTGTCATTTATTTTTCTAACCACAGGCAGGAAGGATATTTCTAAATGAGTTATATACAACCTCATCTTAAATAAAAAGTCTTTTTTATGACTATTTAAAATAATTCTTACAAAACTGTTTATTTGACTTTAAGAGGTAGTTTACAATGTCCCACTAAATAAAGCTCATACATTTTAACCTATCACTCAAGAGACAACACAACCTGGCGCCAATCTAATCTTTTTTTTTTTTAACCTAATCTTAAGGGCTTTATCTCCTCTGACCTAGTTTGACACATCCCAAACTGCTGAGCTATTTCTTTTCCTAAATATATTTTGTATTTTTCTGCTTATCTATCTTTGCTCAAGCTCTTCATTCTGCTTTGAATGCCTTCCAAGTTGTCTTTATATTTCCAAAGACTATCCTACTTCAAGGCTCAAATCCAGTACTGGTTCATTAATAGAAACATTCATATCCTTGTCTTTCCTATATCCCCATCTTGCCTTGCCACATCAGTGTCCAATTAGCTCACTTCCGTCTGCAATTCTTAAACCAACTCTTTTTTTTGTAGTCCTTAGAGTAGTAAGCACATCCAAATATATACTAAGGAAATTTGTATACAAGACTTTGAGACCAGACATAATCTTGTTTAGCTGTTTGTAATCTCCACATCATCAAGCATGTTGTAGTCTGAGAACATGCGCACATGCAAAATAATACCTGAAGGAGTATATAATTAATTAAAAAGGCAAGGGAGGGTGTCCTATTATTTTAATTATAACGGTACTATAGGCTAACATGGACAGTCTTTTAATATCATGGTTCAATTACAATTATTTATACAGTCTTAAATTATCCAATAACTGTTTTTAGGCTGTCCTGAGAAGATTTTATATAATTGTAAGAAACAGTCAGTTAAAAAACTCCACTCTTTGAAATCTTTACAATCCTAAAGGACAAGTCATCACTCTTTAACCCCTGTCTCCTCTGACTTATCCCAAGGCTGTAATAATGTTTTATTATTAATATAGAGATTTATATTTTCAAAGCACTTCACAGCCATTAATTTGTTAAGCCAAACAACATACAGTAGAACAAGGTGAGTGTGATTAAATGCATGTGACAGATAAGAAAACAGCAATAACATGAAAGTAGTCTTTTCCAAGCCAGTGGCAGTCTGCAGTTTCTTTGAGTGCTAGAACTGTTATTTTCTGATGATGAAAAACAACCAAACAATGGACCTGTCATTACTCACTTCATTTTCAATTACTCTTCATTTCTAGAGCCAAATAGTGTTAAGAGCAAATCTTATGTTAATCATCTTTACCTCAAATATATGACTAATTGTAAAATCAAGTTTTAAAATTTCACTGTTTCAATTATTGAGGGGAAAGTACCATTGTCTCTGTTTAGTTTAAATCTGTGTAAATCCTTATCAATGATCAAGCATAATAATTCCTTAAATACCACTGCAACAGTACCTGGATAAATAAAATGAGATCTACCATTTTATGCTGTTTGTCATTTGTAATGGGTTGAAGACAATCTTTCCAAAAGATTTCAGATTTCTTTTGTTAACTCTAAAATTATGAGAATATCATATACATGTATGATAAAAATACTACCTCTACAATATAAATGCATTTGTCTTCAGAGATATAAATCTTACCACAGAAAACTTTTCCCACCAAAGTTTTAGTTCCCTAAGTGTCAATGCAAAATTGATTTGAAAGTAGATTTTCTTCTTTTACACTCAAGGTTATGATTTGGGGATATGTGATAATAAATTATTTGAAGTTATTTTCTCTCTACTCCTGGACCAAGCAAATCTCCAAAGAAATTGTCTGTCTCCAGTCAGTATTTCAGGAATGTAATGTTATTTTATCCCAGTGGGGATGAAGGCTTTTCACCTTTATTTATGGCTGGCATTTTTATGCCTTTGACTCACGCAACCACTTTCTCACTGTGAAGTCATTCGTATTTCATAAGAAAGGTTAAGATAATTTACTATTGTTGAATATATTTTTCACTCACACTGACGCAAAGAATTAGACAGGTGACTCCTGTTAGGGTCAATCTTAGTGATCTATATGCAAAAAATCAGGACTTTGTATAAAAAGTATCAACTTCTTTTGATTCAAAACCTTAAAAGTTAAAAAAAAAAACAAAACCTTAAAAGTGTTTGCATATGCCCATATACTCAGGCATACATGCACTACAAGCGGAAATTCAGACCTTGGGCAGAAGAGAGAACCAATTACATAATTTCAATACCAAGTGCTCACCTAGATGAATGAAGGATCTTGATTAGCTGTTGAACCCAGGTATTTAAAACTTTCTGTTAACTTTTACTTTCACTTTATTATGTAGACCTAACAAAAACACTGAGGGTTTAAAATAAATGAGTAATTAGAACATATAGATTTGATCTAAATTGCTCATACTATTTAAACCAATTTCTTTTTTGCATTTCTGTTCATCATTTTCCTGTTAGCGTAAGTTTTGTCATTTTCACATAGTCATAAAAGAAGTTACCAACACTTTGAATACTACCACTGACCTCAACTGTCTAAGAGAACAACTTCTCTGAAATGACTAATACAGGCACCTCTGGGTTAAAAACAAAGCTCATCCTCTAAAGCAACCAACACAGGTTAAACTTCTAAATGTCTTCAATTCACTCTCCTTTCAAGTATCTGGAGGGAAGTTAGGAGTGCAAGGGTCAAACCTACATCTGAGTTTAATTACAAGACACTGTATTGGAATACCACTTGAGACCTTTTTCCTTCAAGTTACAGCATATGTTATGCTCAAAGGTGGAAAGGCTATTTTCTACCTTCACATCACTGAAAATCCAGGCCTCTCGCCTCATTTAGGTACTTTGATGTTTTCACTGGGCTTGGGGCTACTAGAGGAATTGATTTAAGGGAGCCTTCTGTTTTAACATCATGATTTCTTTAAATGGAAAAGTAATTGACAAATGGCTGGCTCAAATGAAGTTTCTTTAAAAAGGCTTAAAACAATGCCATTTTTTTTCAATCATTAAAAGACAGTGCAATTCTTCATAATTATGTTTATAAAATGTTGCAGAAAGTAAAGTTAAATTAATGGACACATACAAATCCACTCTGTGTATATACAGCATAAGTAAGCATATACATGCATGTGTGTATGTATGTATATATACATTGTACATATATGTGTATAAATGCTAAATAAATACAAAGTACATAAACTGTGCAAGTCTCTTGAAACTGCATATACTTCTTCATGACTTTAGTGTTCAACAGCTGCTTTCATTACATAGTAAAATCCATGAGGCACTAATCACTAAAGATTACCTCTCGGTAAAGTAATAATAACACTCTGACCTATGTAGTTAGCCTTTCCACTCACTTGTACCATACAGTGATTGTTTTTTTAATGCAAGGTGAAAATGAAACTCAGCATCTGGGGAGCATACCTGCCCCATCCTAATCAGACTTTCCTTCCACTCTCTATGCAGCAAAGCACATTGAATTGAGGTTTAAATGCACCAACATCCCTTGTCCTTCACTATCTATAGTGGGGAAATAAAGGTCACTGATTCCTTGCAAATCAACTGTATAAGAATTGATTTCAAACAAAATAAGCTACTAAAAAAAGAAACCCTTTCCTATCCACTCCCTGCAATGGGTAAAGAGGTTCAAACACTTAATCTCAGAGAAGCAGTCACAAACATAATCAAGTGTATATACATGGAATTTAATTTAATGTACTGGATATTTTGTTTCTTTTATTTTTAATAAATATTTTATTTTAGAATATATTTAGATCTACAGAAAAATTTACAAAGATGATAGAATTCTTATATATTCCACAGGTATTTTATCCAGTTACATCTTAAATTGGCATAGAATATTTGTTACAATTAATGACTCAATACTGATACACTATTATTAGCTAAAGTTCATACTCTATCCAGATATCTTAGTTTTTTTTAAAACCTAAATGCTTGTTTTCTATTTCAGGATCTTCTCTATAATATCATATTGGGTTTAGTTATTACATCTTTTTAGGCTTTTTTGGCTGTAACCTTTTCTCAAACTCTGATATTTTCGAGTAGTAGGGCTTAGATGTTTTATGGAATATACCTCAGGTGGGATTTGGGATTGAAGATCAGAGGGGTCACTATTCTCATCAAATCATATTAAGGGTATATACTATCAACATGATTTGTCACTGGCTTTGACTTTGATCACCTGAGAGAAGGAGTTTTTGTTAAGTTTCTGTTGTGTAAAGTTACTCTTTTTCCCCTTTCCACATTGTACTATTTAGAGAAAGTCACTATTCACTACATACAGTCCACACGTAAGGAGTAGGAAGTTGTGCTCCATCTCCCTGAGATCAGAGTATCTACATAAATTTTTTGAAATTTTTCTTCATTAAATATTTTATACTCTCTAATTTATTTATTCAATCATTCATTTATACTGTATGAATTTATGTATGTTAATTCTGTATTTTGGATTATAATCTGGTACAACTTTATTTTGTTGCTTAATCTTCCAGCTTTAGCCATTTAAAATTCTTTTAGATAGCTTCTGTGACCTTTTGACATATATACATATATATGTGTGTAATGTATATATGTATACATATTTACATATGCATATATATGTATATATCTATGTGTATGTATATATCTATGCAAATTAACATGCTGTTATGACCATTTTAATCTTTAATCATAATATTTGTCTTAGTTTCTTATCATCATGGCAATGAAACTACCTAACGGAACTTCCTGATTCATGTGAGGGGAAGCAAAAATTAATTGTTTTGAATCCTGCCAGAGTGATGATTCTAAATTGAAAATACTTTGAAATTTCAATAATCAAGCAACCATTAAGGAATTGCAAATATTTTTGGGTATGTTATAAACAACTTAAAGTTGCCATTTTCATATATGTATTTTTAAAAAGATTAATTACCACCAACAGCACAATGATTATCAATTCTACAGAGAAACTGTATTACTTTGAAAACATTCTCTTTATTCTTGAACACAGCAAGAAGGCAGGGAAAGAATAATAAACAAAGATGAACTTATCTTTTTCAACAAAGTCTTCTCCACTGGCAACCTGTTTCCTATCCTCATCCCAGTTCTTTCCTAACCTCTTTTTCATTTATTATAATAAAATCCCTCTTTCACATAGAACTGCAAGTGGTACACCAACATACTACTGCCTAGAGTTGATGTAATGTGTGATTTGCCCTGAAGTAGAAAACCTTCTAAGTGACATATCATTTTCTTCTCCAGCCCTAATTTTGTTACTGTTGAGTGGGGAAGCATTTCAGAATAACTCAAAAACATATATTTTATTTGGACCTTTTCTGTTAGTCTTATTATTTAATCTTAGCATCTATGAGATTATTTAAATTTTTATAGTGGTCCTTTGTCCATATGAAGAAACCAAAGATCAGAGCTACAGAGTAATTTCTTTAGAAATTTAAATAGTATTAATGATAATTTTAAAGGTGTGTTCTCTTCTAGGGTGAGAGGGGAGGGGAATGATGACATATAAAGAACAGGAAATATTGCAATTCTTGGACATGAGAAAGGAGGAACTTCCTCTGCTCATAGAGTTGACCCAAGAAAAAGGAAGAGGTGGCTAAATCTGGGACAGCTGAAATCTGAAACTGGAAAATAATCAAGATTTGCCCAGACAAGTTGGGGAAGAGAGGTACTAGTGTTAAGTGGAGGTATATGCAGAAGATGGAATACTTTGGAGAAAATGGAGTGTGCATGGTAAACTAAAAAGTCTTCCCTTACTAAAGTTGCTTGGAAATTGGAAATCTAGGGCACTGATGTGTCAGCTATAAGTTGACACTTGTCATCTACCTCTAAAAGGATTAAATCATGTGCTACTGCAGCTGCTAACCTTCAACACCCACTGAAAGGAGTTAAGGGTGGAGAGGAGAAATGAGGTACTCTATGCTCAGGGAAAAGTGGCGGGAAAGATCTTCAGATAGTTAGATATTTTCAGGAGTCGATTTTATGAGCCCAATTCTTACATCTCCCCATTTCTAGAAAAACACTAAAATCCTTCATAGTGATGACTGTTACTTGTGACTGGGAAAAGGTTCAAGAGACTAGCAGAAACCTGAAAAAATATATGCTTGATTGTGTGCCTTCCTCCAACAAGATCACATATATACTGACCTTTACCCTCTGCTTCTTTGGAGAAGTTTCTCACAGCTATCTGAGGTGCTGTCTCCCAGGCTGCAGTCCTCATTTTGCCCCAAATAAAACTTAACTTGCAACTCTCGTGTTGTTCATTTTTTAGGTCAACAGATGAATGACTTATTAGCATTATATATTCTTTCCTCCACATGAAAAACCACAGCCTAGTCACTGACTGCAGTGATATACTAGTCCACCAAAGTGTTTTTGTTCTATGAACAGGGCCACTGAAGCACCAGATCACCAGCCATTAGAGCCGTTAGTGACGTTCATGTTCTGATCCACATTATCCAACATGTGACAAGAATCATACAGGCAAAACTATATCACCTATATTATAATACATATATGTGCTATATACAGATAACACAAATTTTCCTTTGTTTAAAGAGTGCCTGTGAAATCAAATTAATATGTCAATTTACATCTCAGAAGTACAATGAAGTTCCCTGCTAGGCATCTATATTAAGGTTAAACTTTATCCTTCAGGATAATATTAATTAAAAGAGAAATAAAGCAGATACTGGTGAGTAAAAACTTCATATATCTAGAATAGACCATAGTCTGTATAGACAGAGAGAAACAGATTTGTTAATTCAGTCTGAAGTTTATAGTCTAATTGACCCACTAAAAACACATATATTCTATACTATATCACAGTTTTAATTTTAGCAACAGCTATACCTTCCCAGGTGAATGAATTTCAGTTTAATCAAGTTTTTCAGAATCATATAAGTAATTATTCTAATGTCCTTGCTACCATTATTATTCTTTCTATCAAAAGAATAACATTAATATTAGTTCAACACTAGAAAAAGTCACTTTAACTGTTTTATTAGAGAAGAAACTGATTAGTTTTTCTTCTCATTAATCAGCATATGAAAAGTGAAATGTTGGAGACGAAATAAAGAAAAAGGGACACTCGTTGTTGTAAACTTAAATTAGTGTTCATTGCAGCATTATTTACAATAGCCAAAATGTGAAACAACTTAAGGATCCATCGATGGATGAATGGATAAGGAAGATACACACACACACACATGCACACACACACACGGAATACTATTCAGCCATACAAAAGAATGAAATCTTGTCATTTGCAACAACCTGGATGGACCAGGCTATTATGCTAAGTGAAATAAGCCAGATAGAAAAGAACAAATACTATATGATTTCACTTATATGTGGAATCTAAAACAAACAAACAAAATAAAACAAAATCAAATCCATAGATACAGAGAGCAAATCAGCAGTTATCAGAGGGGAGGAGGCTTGGTAGCAAAATGGGTGAAGAGGGTTAAATATACAGTGAAGGATGACAACTAGGCTTGTGGTAGTAATCACTCTGTAGTATATAGAGATGCTGAGTTATAATATTGTACAGCTGAAGCATAATAGAAAATATATGAAAGCTTATTTTTTTCCTGTTGTAGCAGTGTAATTTTTATTGGCAAATTTAAAACTGGCTCTCCTAAAACTATTAGTTTTTATTTGCAAAATCTCTCAACAAAAAATATACTGAATCAAATATATATATATATATATTGAATGTCATATTAAGCACTGCCAGGAACATAGAGATAACTGGGGCAACACTATTACTCACAAGGAGATTGAGACTAATGGAATTCGATAATGCAAAAACCTCAATCACAAGAATGAATGTAGGTATAATCAGAGAAGAACTTAAAGGAAAATCTCAGGATTTGGAGCCAGACCAATGTGAAGTCCAAGTCCCAACAATCACTAGCTTTGTGATCACGCAATCATTAAGAGTCTTTGAATTTCAGTTTACTGAGTTGTCTTGTAAAATGGGACTTTTTATGAGAAATCAAGGGCATACTTTTTATATAGCCCAATATAAATTGCAAAATTCTGCAGAAATGCAAGTTGATAGGGTTTCAAAAAATGGACAAAAGGACTGTATTCATTTCTTAAAATCAGGAATATATTCTCTCTTCACAGATGTTTACCAGTTTGCTAAGGAAGCGATACAGGAGGTTAGATGAACTGCACCTCCAGAAAATAAAAAAGGCATTTCCAAAGAAAGAAACAGCATGGGAAAGGCATAAAGATTGTTAAATTCAGGTTGTGTTTGACAGATTTGGAGGGATCGTATTTGTCTACAGAATGTGGATCATGGATACAGGATTAGTGGGAAATCCAGGTGAAAAATAGGGTAGGGTCTTAATGCCAGAAGATGAAAGGTGTAGTGGTGTGAATGCCATTTCAAATATAATAGATAACAGGAAAATGATATTTGAAGTAGTGCCACAATTTGTTCTGAAAGAACAAAAGACACATCTGATGGCAGCACAAAGGGTGAACTGGAATTTAGAGCAGTTAGAGAGTGGAAGTGGAATCTGGGTGAGTTTGAATTTGTAGGAATAGTACGGATAGAACAGTGACAGAGTAAGAGACCCTGAAGATGATGAAATCCAAATCATTAGCTAAGGCCTCACTCCAGACCTCAAGCATCTGTGTTTAGTTATCAAATAAAATTTCCAACTCATAATCCTAAAGGCATATCAAACTCAATAAAACTTTTTCATTATCCCCTCTAAATTTGCTTTTCTTCCTTACATTCACTAACAGTGCCCACTCCTAAATAAGTCATTCCTTCATCCCCACATGCTTTGAGGATATTTCTTAATTTGACTGAAGGCATCTGCAATCTACTCAGCTTTCTTAGTCAGAACTATTGCAGTTATTCATAATAACTTTCCCTCGTTTCTTATATCCAGTAATTTGCCAAGTCTGGTCAATTCCTCCTTGTCTTTGCCATCTGTCCCTCTTCTCCCTTTTAGGCCGCAATCTTAAATTTAGACCTTCATCTCTTTCTTACATTATTACAAGTATTTTCTTGCCAACATTTCTTCTTTAAAAACTCCTTTGTAAATAACCGCCTTTTAAATGTCTATACTTACTGTAGAATCGGCTTGTTAATTTATGTAGAATACCCTTCTGGGCTTTTTAATAGAGCTGCATTATATCTATAGATTAATTTGGAAGATAATTGATATGGTGCAATATTGAGTTTTCCAATATTTGCATGGATTTTCACCTTTTCTTTAAGCTTCCTTGAAATTCTCTCAACGATTCCTAGTTTCTAGTGTAGAGCTTTTTTACACACTTTGTTAGGTATTCCTACAATGAACTGTTTTTCATGTCATTGTGAATTTTATTGTCTATTCATTGTCTATTATGTATGTTAATATTGAATCTATGACTTTGATAAATGACATAAAGAACAGCACATTACAGCAACAGGAGTACTTTTCTACATGTACATGTGACTCTTGGATGAGTCTCACAAATGCATTTTGAATAAAAGAAGGCAGACAAAGCAAGACTAAGAGCATGATTTAATTTATATGAAGTACAAAGACAAATGACACAAATCTCTGTTGTTAAATGTCAAGATTATGTTTACTTTTGGGTAGATAATCAGTGGAAGAGTTTACAAAAAGACTTATGAACAACTGATACTATCCTGTTTCTTCATTTGGTTTCTGGCTACATGGATGTGGGCAGTAAGTTAAGAGTCAAAGACTTGTACTTTTATGTACAGTTTTTTTTAATATATATATTAGATTTTGAAGAAATAGAGATGCGTTTTACTTCCAGTTTACTTTTACTACTTACTATACTTCATGATTTAAGCCTTATACACAATATAGGGAGTGAAAATGGGAGGAAATAATGATGTTATGCAGAGAAGCACAAACCCCAAGAGCGTTTTTGCATGACTTGTACATTATTTCTTAAAAATGCCCCACCTATGACATCTTTTCATGTTTCATTGCTGGAACAACTTGGCTGTAGTTGAGTTCTTTCTGAATTCTAAATACTTTTTGACTGCCAAGTCCCTGGGGAGAAGGTAGGATGGAGCTGCACTAAAAACCTATTTGCTTTAAAAGTGACAGACTCACAAACCCAGATTAGAAATGGGAGACAAGGCATTCCTTATTGGTGGCACACTGCTAAACAGAGGTAACACTACATGAAAACAGGTCATAATTAATGTGTCAAAAATTACTAGCGTATTTAATCCCAGTGTAACGTAGGCACTGAGATACCTTGTACTCTGAAAGTATGATATTTACCTCTTATTAACTGTCATCAAAGCATGCTAAGTAGCCGTGAGATACACACTAAAAATCCTATGTTTCAGAATTTCACTTTTATCCTAAAACATGTCACAAGATTATGCAAATGCATTTTTGTACTATGTATTTATTTTTGGTCTTCACTTAGTAAATACACCTATGTAATGTATTATGAAATGCTTAGGTGTTTAATAATGAAAAATGCCTTCCAGCAATGTCTCAATGATTTCAATTTCATTATTACAAGAATGCTTTTCAGCATCTTCATGTTTTATCCATATATATTTAGTAAGGCTATAGAATTCATCTGAACTATACCACAGTACATGTCTCCATCAATTTTAGTTTAGCTTTTAATGGATTTCCAGACTCATTAAAAAATCTTAACAAAATTATGCCCAAAGAAAATAAATACACTTTCTTGCTCCAATTACAGCCTTAAGAGCTTATGTTAACTCTAAATAAAAATATACTGATGTCTAACTTACACCATTCCAAGTTAAATAGAAATTCCTAGCAGGAAAAATAAACATCCCAAATAATTCAATTGTATTCAACACCTATGACTGAGAGCAATATACATTGTGGACATGCATATTCTTAGAAATTTAGAGTTGAGATTTTTAAATGTAAATTAACTGCAAAGAACCATGCAAACAAAACTGAAAGTTCTCCCTGAGCTCAGCATAATCATTTTACACCTTAGCTAAATCCTTAAGCTATGGAAGCCCTTTAGAAATATTGAGGTATTTAACTTATTTTCAATTATTTACAACACCATAAAATAATAAAGTAGATATGAAATGGTTATAGATTAAGTACTATGTGATGAGAATATGAAGTCTTTATATTTTAAAGTATTGAAACTCTGTGAAAAATAAAATCAATATAAACACTGGTGAGTCTTTTCTAGAGAACAAACATGAACACAAATAAGAAGACATACAACTGGCTATCCTTTTTCATTTTTTTGACTATTGGAAGTAAAAAATATCTTATCAGTTTGTCAAGTAATGATGACAATAAAGAATAAGATGTCTGTTCAAATAATGAGTAATTTTTCTAGATTTAGAATTTTCAGTAAGGTTGTAATATCTTAATAGCTGTAAAATGTCTGCTTTTAAAAATAGCAGAAAAATTATCTGGCATATCTACTCAGAAAACAATCTTTTAAGCAAGTTAAATCAATTAAAACAGAGTGAATCAAATTGCTACTACTTTTAGCTTTAGGAGAAATGAACTACATATTTTCCTTTAATGTGAAATGTCCCTAGTTAATCAAGAAATTTAAATTGTCAAAATTATTTTCAAGTAGAACTCTGCAGGTTAAGGTAAAACTAAAATGTTCTTAAAGACCAAGCCTTTTACTTTTAGCAGTTCTTACTATATAGAAATCATTACATATCATCTTATCTATCAATAAAGGAGCTCAACAAAAAGGAGCTAGGTCAGGGTGAAATCCATCCCATTTCAAGGAAGGCGACTCACAAAATGTACATGAACGCTCAGACAAAAGCAGAATAAGTACAAAATAGATTCTGTGTGGGTTTGAAAGAATTAACTTATCCTGTCTGGCAGTAATCAATGTTTCATTTGAAAAATCAACTTCCTATTTGATGGACTGACTAAGGAAGTGGACAAAAATTCAAACTAATATTTTCATAAAAAGCATGATATCCTTATTCTGCCCTGTCTCATCTAGCTCCCTTTTATCCTCCATTTCTACTCTCCCACATATAGGAAATTACTCACTCTCACTGGGACACATTAAAGTTCATCTTAAAAAAAAAGAAAGAAAGAAATCTACAAACCAACACAAGACCATCAAGGATATAAAATAAATTTACTGTTGCTTATAAACACCTTGTTATAAGAAAATGAAGAAATGGAACGGACTGAGCACCACTAATCACCCTTAACCTATTTTGTTAAATTTTTCTCTTAAATTCAACAGTCATCTAGTAATTCATATATAATTTCCACATAATTAAAAGCTGTGGTCAGTTATTTCTGAGATTTAAGTTTCATTAACGAATGTGCCCTCTAATTTTTAAAGTTTAATCAACATTTTGAAAAATTAAAGTTTTATTTATAATCAGATACATTATTATTTGCTATATACACATAGTTTATATTGAAGGATATAAATTTATCTTTTTGTATATTTTTATTTTATTGAGTCTGTTAATTATTCAGTGTTGTTGTTGCAAAATAACTTTAGGGAATAATTTCTAAAAATGTGAGCCAGTATACAATATAACAAATATGTCACCCTAAAGACCTAAATTTTTTACTCAATAATATTTATATACCTAAGTTATGAGTTACTCAAGGGAGCTACATAAAGTCCTTAAGGACATACTCCTTTCACTAGTAAAACTGAACTCAGTCTTTTGAATTAAATCACTATGTCTATCACGAAATCTCTATGAAATTGAATCGTACTGATGTTTTTATTCCAATATTCATTGAAACACATGTTTTAGTAATGTATTTATCTGATCCAAGGTCTGGTTTTAGTAATTCATGCTGCATTTAACTGAGCTGTATTTTCAGCATAGGGTTATTATATTAAAGTTATATGGGACAAAAAATATATATTCACATTTTCCTAGAGAGTAATACACAGTTATAAGTACTTCTACAATTGTTTCACCTGAAAATGGCAATGTAAGTACTAGAATGTAGAGTGATCTTTACTGAAACCTGTAAAGATCAGTCCCAGAAACAGAGATGAGCATGAGAAGAGCAAGAAATTGGTCTGAAGTGTCTACAGGTTTAAGGCTTTGATTTAATGATTGAGCAACATGATCTGTGTTATCTTGTTGATTGCCACTTCTTATGGCTACTGAGCTCCCTTAGCAATTTCTTTCTTTCCTTATTGTCTTATTCTTGTTTTAGAGTTCCATTATCTCAAATGTTCAAAGATAAAGTAGTTTTTGTTCCAAAGGTGTGGCAACAGGCTGCCTTCCAGTCTACTGCAGAAGTGTTACGAAGCCTTTGGGCCCCTTCTATCATTATCCTTTTCTAGTTCTCAGGAGTAGAGGATAGTCTACCCACCAGTAAGATCCTCTTTATCTTTCTTGGTACCAGAGGCCCCTCTTTGTCACAGAGAGTGGACCTTTCCCATGAGCATCCAGGAACCTGTCACACTCATTTCAGGGCTTACAGTATGATGACAAAACGCCTGACCAGCCTACCAGTAAAACCAGGAATCCAAAGGCTCCATTCCCACTCAATTGCCTGATAGCCCCAGGAACAGCTTGTTTCTAAAGAAGCGGATAGATTGGAGTTTGGGGTAAAAGAAAAGCAACAGCTATTCCAAAAGACATCTTTCCATCTTTCATTAATTTTAGCACAGTTTTTCTAACAAAACTAATGTATAATAAATCTAGTTTTGTGGTCCATAATGCTTACTGACTTACTACAAATAAATTGCAGGCTACAAGTTATCCTCATAAAAGAATTCTTGAAATAGATTTCCTGATTTTTTAGTTAGACATCAGGCTATCCAATGAGCTTAAAGCAGTTATTACAAAGCAATTTAAATTTTCTAAATGGAAAATACTAACAACTGAAGAGAGTTGGATTTTTTTGAGTACAAGGGAAGGTTTTATTACTTATTTTCAAAGTAAAACAATTCCTAAAGGGATATAGGGCATGAAGAAATCAAAGACATCATTTTGTTTAACCCTGACACATGATTTTAGCAGGTGCAGGCAAGTTGAGAGCACAGAATACCAGACCTTGACCTTGAACAAAACTTAGCATGTGTGTGCCAGCAATAGGCTGCCTCACACCCTTAGAGACCACAAGCAGATGCAGCCAAGTCAGGGATTCAATTAAAGGGAAAAAAGGATCGATCTGTAAAGGCCTTTTAGGTGTTAGCAAGCAAAGCATTATTTGTTGCTTTTAAATTTGCAAATAATTGAGTTCAGTATCCATTCAGAGCATTAAGGAGGGTCTTTATTTAGATTCTTCATGACAAAGGGTAATGGTAATTAAGGCAGTTCGAAAATTTTGGAGGTAGACAGAGAAATTACAAATAGGACCCTCTGACTGTGGCTGCCACTAAAGTAAATTGCAAAACTGCCCAAGAAAACAACAAATGCTATTCTCTGAGAGCTGAGGCTTTATGTACACATAAATGGCTATTTTCCCCAGACACGGTAAATGAATAGTGCCAACTTTTTCTCAACTCAACCTTGGTTCTCAGTTAGTGGATTCTGGGCAACTGTCAAAAACAACCAAGCATCCTGGTGAGACTAAACACAAGAATATATCTTGTATCTGCATTTCTCCATTCAGAGAGCATGTAACTCTTACTATGGTCTTTGTTAACTGTAATGGGAACAGAACATGATTGTGCTAGGTACAACTGCTACTCAGAGCAAGATTAGCTTGTGTTCTAAATTTGGTAGTGGTTGGGCCAGTGCTGTGTTACCCACGTGGTGGTGGTGGTGGTTTAGTCGCTAAGTCGTGTCCGACTCTTGCGACTCCTTGGACTGTAGCCCTCCAGGCTCCTCTGTCCATGGGATTCTACAGGCAAGAATACTGGAGTGGGTGGCCATTTCCTTCTATTTCCTATCAAATATGTGACTCTTTCAAAATAAAGCTCAAAAGAGACTTAGAATTGAACAAACATAACTTCTGAATATTTGAAGAAGCTATATTTGAATTAAAGACAGCCCAGGCTGCTGCTAAAGGAATTCCAGTACAGGTGAATTGAGACCCTGATTAGTGAATTACAGTTGTTTAGGGCTCCCTGGTGGCTATAATGGTAAAGAATCCACCTGCATTGTGGGAGCCCTGGGTTTGATCCGTGGGTCAGGAAGATCCCCTGGAGAAGGGAATGGCTAGTATTCTTGCCTGGAGAATTCCATGGACAGAGGACTAATACTTCCACTTTTCATTGACCAAATTGTGCCTTCCCTGACCCCAATTCGTGCATTGAAATCCCAACCCTAGTACCACAGAAAAAGACCACACAGGTTCTTTTCATAAGGGTGGGTAAGTTAAAATTCAATCATCAAGGTGGGATTAAATCAATATAACTGATGTCCTTATAAGAGGAAATTCGGACACATACATGTATTGACAATAAACTGTGGAAAATTCTGAAAGAGATGGGAATACCAGACCACCTGACCTGCCTCTTGAGAAACCTATATGCAGGTCAGGAAGCAACAGTTAGAACTGGACATGGAACAACAGACTGGTTCCAAATAGGAAAAGGAGTACGTCAAGGCTGTATATTGTCACTCTGCTTGTTTAACTTATATGCAGAGTACATCATGAGAAATGCTGGGCTGGAAGAAGCACAAGCTGGAATCAAGATTGCCGGGAGAAATATCAATAACCTCAGATATGTAGAAGACATCACCATTATGGCAGAAAGTGAAGAGGAACTAAAAAGCCTCCTGATGAAAGTGAAAGAGGAGAGTGAAAAAGCTGGCTTAAAGCTCAACATTCAGAAAACAATGATCATGGCATCTGGTCCCATCACTTCATGGCAAATAGATGGCGAAACAATGGAAACAGTGTCAGATTTTTGGGGAGGGCTCTAAAATGACTGCAGATGGTGATTGCAGCCATGAAATTAAAAGACGCTTACTCCTTGGAAGGAAAGTTATGACCAACCTAGATAGCGTATTAGAAAGCAGAGACATTACTTTGCCAACAAAAGTCCATCTGTTCAAAAGTATGGTTTTTCCAGTGGTCATGTATGGATGTGAGAGTTGGACTGTGAAGAAAGCTGAGTGCCGAAAAATTGATGCTTTTGAACTGTGGTGTTGGAGAAGACTCTTGAGAGTCCTTGGACTGCAAGGAGATCCAACCAGTCCATCCTAAAGGAGATCAGTCCTGGGTGTTCATTGGAAGGACTGATGCTGAAGCTGAAACTCCAATACTTGGGCCACCTCATGCGAAGAGTTGACTCATTGGAAAAGACCCTGATGCTGGGAGGGATTGGGGGCAGGAGGAGAAGCGGACGTCAGAGGATGAGATAGCTGGACGGCATCACTGACTTGATGGACATGAATTTGGGTAAACTCCGGAATTGGTGATGGACAGGGAAGCCTGGCATGTTATGATTCATGGGGTCGCAAAGAGTCGGACACGACTGAGTGACTGAACTGAACGTGTATTGAGGGAAGATGACTTGAAGACACAGGAGAAAATCACCATCTACAAGCCAAGTGGAGAAGCCTGAAATAGATTCTTTTTTCATGGCCCTTAGAAGGAACCAATTCTGCTAACACTCTGATCTCGAACTTCTAGCCTCCAGATTTGCAAAAAAAAAAAAAAATTTCTGCGGCTTTAGTCAGCCAGTCTGTGGTAGCTTTTTATGGTACGCTTAGCAAACTAATATATAGGCATTCATCTACTTTCCTTTTAATGGTAAACAATATATCGAAAATTCTGTACAAAGTATAATTGGTCTCTTTTGACTTTCCCTTCCACTTGACCAGTCAGAGGCAGAAAACTGAAAACTCAAGGTTCCCATATTAGTTGTTTCGTGTCCCATGGAAGCAGGCCTATTTTCCTCTAATTTCAGACGTATTTTCCCAGCAATATTAGTGTTATTATAGTTCTTCACTTCTTGATTCTTTTGTTATTTTTTCAATTGTTTCAGAAATTAGGTAAGGAAGAGAGGTGCTTTGTACTCGCCCCTACAAGGGTTCTAAAAGTTTGCCTTGATGATAATGAAAGTTCGTGTGATGATCACAAATTCTTTTATTTTTTTTCAAATTTACAGAACCTATTCTTTCACTACCTTGCTCACTTCCCTGAGACAATGCCGTGTTCTATTTGAAGAGGCTGTGATAAACTGCATATTTAGGGATATCACCCTGATTAACCATGCCCTAGAGTTGTTTTTGTTTCCAAGACTTTCTTTTGATGTGTATTATACCAAGAACAGATGAACAAACCACACATTTGGAATTGTTAAACTATTTCTCAAAATATTTTTCAAAATTTTAAAAAGCAAAATGCATTCTCATAAACACTTTTCCCATTAAAGCAGTGCGTGTTGTAACACAAACTCTCTCCATATGGTTCTGATTCATTTACACTTAACTCATCAAAAAGTTGTTTGGGGGAAAAAAATACTTGATTGCCCAGTAAATTGTTTTGATCATTTTATTTTAAAAACAGGACATGTTATCCAAAGTAAACAAAATTCAAAGTGGACAATTGATGTCTAATTCTACCCTGTTGTTCTAAGACTCAGTGTTTTATACTCAAACAGCCACATGGTCATTTCTAAGCCAAACAATCACTAAAATATTTACAAATACATATGGTTCTCTAGAAAAATGTGAAGATGTTGTCCTATATAACTTTGATATAATAATTCCATGCCGAAATTGTAGCTCAATTAAAATACAGCATTATGAAGGCCTTGGGTCAGATAAACACACTGCTAAAACATATAATACAAACACTGGTTGTACTAGATTCTACAGAGATTTAGAATGAAATTATAGTAATTTATAGTCCAAACTTGCACTATTTTGTACTGGTGACTGAGCTCAGGTTTTTTAGTGGGTAGAGTATTCCACAATGACTTTATTTAACTCCTTTGAATAACTTATAACTTGGAACAATAAATGTTACTGAATTACAAATGTATATTAAAAATTTTGAAAGAAAATAAAAACTGGATATTAAGTTACACATCCAGAATTAATGATGATTTTAATACATTTCTGAAGTTTGATATATCTAACCAAAGAGGCCTCATTAACTTTGTAGGTTTTCACCTTGTCATTGCTATAATATTTCATAGAAGACTTAAATTACAATGAGTTGTTCTAATAATTTTTAATATTAATCATAATTAAATAAGCCTATGAGTATATAACTATAAACTTCTAGTTTTAAATTGAATCAATTTTTATATCAATTATGTTATGTATGTTGAAAAAAATTTGTCATATTGAGATGACTACCACATACAGGCATATTGCTAGTGGATTTTAAAATTTTTTTATATTTGGGTTTTTAAACATTGTATTCCTTTAGGTTGTTTTTAGCTATAAAGTAAGAACACCCAAAAAAATGAAAGAAAAGCAGATGAATAAAACAAATCCTCAGCTAACAATGAATCAGTGATAGTCCATAACAGATGCTATAAAATATTTTCCTTTGAACAGAATTTTACAATAAAATAATCCTAAGATAATTATTATGATAGCTATGAACTACTGAATGACTTTACATATATTATGTTCAATCCTCACAATTATCTTAAATTTTTAAAATGTTTTCTTCAGAGTTTAGGTAAGGAAACAGAGGATTAGAAAGGCAGCATAACTTTTAAAACTAGTAAGAAACCAGGTCAAATTTAAACCAAACCTGATTTGTTCTAATAAATTAGTTTTTTCCACTGCAATCTTCGTTCTCACAAATTTCTTAAGAAGAGTCTGTAATAATGTTCTGTCTGGCAGAAACTACTGCAAATTTTAAAAACTAATGTATAATGAAAATTTAGTAACATAAAAGTCTTTAAATACTGAGTCAAAAATATGATTTTTTTCTGTAAAAGTCTAGTTCTAGATTTAATTATTATTAATGTATAAGAATGGACAAATTACAGCTTATGGAAAATCCAGTCTTTGTTTTTGCACAGGCTATGAGCTATGACTGAATGACTGAAAAAAATTAAAAATAATATTTCATGACATATGAAACTTAAATTTCAGGGTCCATAAATAACGTTTGATTAGAACACAGCGACATATATTTGTTCATTGTCCGTGTCAGCAACAAAGACTGTATGACATGCAAAATCTGAAATATTTACTATCTGGTTCTTTACAAAAAGATTTGCTGGTCCATGACATACACTAATAAATAAGAGCTCTGAATCACATTTTAAATAATATGAATTAAGGCATTTTACTATATATGGTAAAAATAAAGTTGCAGAGAATGGATTATAGTTGTCCCTATGTATTTGCAGGGAATGATTTTAGTATGCAATCTATGGTTGGTTGAATCCACAGATGTGGGCCCTGTGGATGCTGAGGGCTAATGGTAATTGGAAGAAAATGTTAATTAAGCCAAAACATAATGATATAGGTCTCTAAGGCAACATATTATATATTATGTAAATTAGCTGCATTGCATACTGCTTTACAATATTAAAACGATTGATTGCCAAATATTACTATGACATCATTGGTAGAGTGGGTAGTTTCCCAAAGAAAACTACCAATTTGGAGACCCAAAAGAATGAAAATAACTTAGGTTTTCTATAAGAAAAATGCCTTGCACCCACATAAGGGAGTTGTAAGAAAAGAAAGTTGTCCTTAAAAAGATTTATAATGTCTGACATGATTTAAGTTGTGCAGATAAAGTTATATGTGACAAATTAACTAGAAATCAAATATGTGAAATTCATGGAAAAAACATAAGAGAATTGCATAGCAAATATTTCAGTTAGAAAATAAACACTGTAGCCTTATGCTGCTCTTTTATTGTGCAGAATATGAGTTATGGCAGTAGGTCATCTTGCAAAAATGAAAATAATTTATTTTAATAGAAAGTATTTTTTGGTCAAAACCATATGCATACCAGCTTCCACAGCTCCTTTTGATTACAATGATATACTGCCATACAAATAATGGATACCATATAATACTTAGCATGAAACTGTCAACTTTTATCCTTTAACTTTTATTTAGAAACCACAAACATTTAGAGTCAAAATGTATGAACTGATATAAAATCTGCTGTTGTGATTTATCTAAAAGCATGGCATAAGGCAAACATACAAAGCTAATGGTACCAAAGTACAACAGAATCCCTTAACTATATTTCCTAGGGCTACCTGTGTCTAACACAGGAATTTGTAGAGAAAGGGTATATGTATATTTCAATTAATTGATGCATTAAGACAATTCACATTTAAAAGAACACCCACTTGTACCATTGCCACTTGAAAAAGAAGCTCAGTTAAAAAAAAAAACAAACTATAAACAAATGGGAACATATACCATACTTATGGACTGGAAGAAGAAAATATAGTTAAAATGACCATACTACTAAACGCAATTTATAGATAATGCAATCTCTATTAAAATACCAATGATATTTTTCACAAAATGAAAGTTCTAAAATATATGAAAAATTGTTAATAAGTAAGTTCTAAGAGTTTTCATCACAAGAAAAAAAATTTTTCTTTTTCTTTTTCTTTTGTTTTGTATTTATAGCAGACGATGGAGCTCATTAAACTTACCATGGTGATCATTTCATGATGTGTGTAAAGTCAAATTATTATGTTGTGCACCTTCAACTTATACATCCTACATGTCAATTATATCTCAATAAAACTGGAAGAAAAATAAAGTATTATTGATATAGATGAATTAGAACTTACCATGTTTGCAGCTACTTCTACTTTTTTTTTTTTTCTCTTGTTTTCTTGTTTGCTTACTTTTCCAGGTCTTTGGTTTTAATTGACTAATTTACTTGGTTGCATTTCACTTGTTCTTTTAGCAGAACATTTATAACAATGGCATTATTCTAACATCCATGCTTTATAAAAACATTCTATATTAATTTTTATAATTATAGATTAATGGTAAAAATAAAAGGTCTTACATTTTAACTTAATTTAGTCCTTCTTTGACATTCTCCCTTTCATGGTAGATCTGACCAATAAAAGTTTCCCTCTCTCTGGAGAACTTCTTTTCATGTTTCTCTGATGGGAGGTCTGCTAGGGATATATTCCCTCAGTTTTTGTCTGAAAAAGTTTTTATTTCTCCTTCACTTTGAAATTGATATTTTCTTCTGGGTAAGGAATTCTAGGTTGGTGGAGATTTTCCCTTTCAACACAGAATTTAAGGGGATATATAAAAAAAAGCAAGAGAGTTCCAGAAACACATCTATTTCTGATTTATTGACTATGCCAAAGACTTTGCCTGTGTGGATCACAATAAACTGTGGAAAATTCTGAAAGAGATGGGAATACCAGACCACCTGACCTGCCTCTTGAGAAACCTATATGCAGGTCAGGAAGCAACAGTTAGAACTGGACATGGAACAACAGACTGGTTCCAAATAGGGAGAGGAGTACCTCAAGGCTGTATATTGTCACTCTGCTTATTTAACTTATATACAGAGTACATCATGAGAAACGCTGGGCTGGAAGAAGTACAATCTGGAATCAAGATTGCCAGGAGAAATATCAATAACCTCAGAAATGTAGATGACACCGCCCTTAGGGCAGAAAGTGAAGAGGAACTAAAAAGCCTCCTGATGAAAGTGAAAGAGGAGAGTGAAAAAGTTGGCTTAAAGCTCAACATTCAGAAAATGAAGATCATGGCATCTGGTCCCATCACTTCATGGCAAATAGATGGGGAAACAGTGGAAGCAGTGTCAGACTTTATTTTTTGGGCTCCAAAATCACTGCAGATGGTGATTGCAGCCATAAAATTAAAAGACGCTTGCTCCTTGGGAGGAAAGTTATGATAAATCTAGATAGCATATTAAAAAGCAGAGGTACTACTTTGCCAGCAAAGGTCTAGACAGTCAAAGCTATGGTTTCTCCAGTAGTCATGCAGAAATATTTGAGCTTTGCCAACAAAGGTCTGTCTGTTTGAGCTTTGCCAACAAAGGTCCATCTGGTCAAGGCTATGGTTTTTCCAGTGGTCATGTATGGATGTGAGAGTTGGACTGTGAAGAAAGCTGAGCACTGAAAGATTGATGCTTTTGAACTGTAGTGTTGGAGAAGACTCTTGAGAGTCCCTTGGACTGCAAGGAGATCCAACCAGTCTATCCTGAAGGAGATCAGTCCTGTGTGTTCATTGGAAGGACTGATGCTGAAGCTGAAACTCCAATACTTTGGCCATCTCATGCAAAGACTTGACTCATTGGAAAAGACCCTGATGCCTGGAGGGATTGGGGGCAGGAGGAGAAGCGGACAACAGAGGATGAGATGGCTGGATGGCATCACTGACTCGATGGGCATGAGTTTGAATAAACTCTGAGAGTTTGTGATGGACAGGGAGGCCTGTCGTGCTGCGATTCATGGGGTCGCAAAGAGTCGGTCACGACTGAGCGACTGAACTGAACTGAACTGAACTGAGTGTTATACTAGAGTCACATTGGTGTTAGGCATGGAGGAGGTAAGTGTTCTATAATCTTATGTTTAAATCTCAGTCATTTAGTGGACTTGTGTCCCTGTATTATGACAGTCAAAGAGTTTCCAAACTTTCTCCTTCCCTGTATTTGGGGCAGGAAGGTTATAAGGGTGTGAAATTAGGGAAATGTTCTTCCATCGGCAGTAAAGGATAAAGCACTGGCAAAGTCATCTGCAGAGTACAATTTTTATTTTTGTTTTTAATAGAGAAAACATATTCTGGGTATATTTCACAACAATTATTCTTCCCCTTCTCTTGACAGAGCCAAGAGAGGAGAATGTTTCTTGACTCTATACTCTGAGAAGCTAGTGGGATTCCTGGAGACAAATGCATAAAAGTGTGCTCACCATCACCACAAACTCAGACTACAGGACATTTCCCAGTCCTGGCATTTTTTAAATCTCTCAGCTTTTAAGAAATCAGAAAAATTAAAATTTAAATATTCCTATCAGTTGGTATTTCCAGAAGCTTCTGCTCCAAGTAAGCAGATCCCAGTTGTGACACTCTGTATTCAAATGTCTCTTCAGATTTTAGTGTGGCAATTTGCCAAGCCAATGTAGTTCCCTGACGGGTTCCAGAAAAGTCACTGAATTTCAATTTGTTGAGAATTTTCTTGTCCTAAGGATGACCATTCCAAGCCTTCTACATTTTGAAGCTGAAGCCAGAACTGATTTATTTCTTAACATATATGTTTTATGGAGGTATAGTTGACTTACAATGATGCAGGTACACAGCGAGATGATTCAGTTATTCGTATACATGTATATCATTTTTGAAATTATTTCCCAATATAGGTTATTACAAGATATTGGCTATATTTCTCTGTGCTAAACAGTAAACCTTTGTTGCTTGCTACATGTCTATTTTTTTTAATTAGAAATCTAGCATTCTATTCATACTAAGTCAAACAAGTGGAATCAAAATGTCATAAATTTTTTTAGGCAAAATTCATATATTTTCCAAAATGTATATATTATACATATTTATGTCTATATACATATAGAAAGAGACACTTATGTCTATATATATATACATACATATACATATACAAAAACTTTTCTACTACATGTGATAAAGGTTTAAGAAAGAACATAAAAAAAAAAAAAGAGAGATTAAGAAATTGTAAACCATCAACTAAATGAAATGGAAGCACTGAATATGAAAAAGTAAAACAAACTAGATAAAAGTAAAAAGATCATCATATAGTCCAGATGTTTTCAACCATGACTGCTCATTAGAAACATATCTGGGTCTCTGGAGATACAAAAGCAGTACCTGGGCATTTGTATTTTTCAAAGACTTTCAAGATAATTCTGATATGCATCTGCATTTTAAAAGTGATTACAGGTTTTTCTATTAAATCATGATATAGAGTTCTATTATTTTTCTTTTGACCAATCATGATATAATTGTATTAAGTGAGTGCGCTATGTGTGCTTAGTCACTTAGTCATGTCTGACTCTTTGTCACCCTGTCAACTGCAGCCTGCCAGGTTCCTCTGTCCATGGGGATTCTCCAGGCAAGGTTACTGGAGTGGGTTGCCATGCCCTCCTCCAGGGGATCTTCCCTACCCTGGGGTTTAACCCAGGTCACCCACATTGCAGGTGGATTCTTTACTGTCTGAGCCACCAAGGAAGCTCAAGTGAGTAATAGCTACATAATCATAATAGTGAAACATGTTTATCAGTTTCCACAATCAATAGCCAGATTAAAAAAAACAAAAGGTAATTATAATTGCAAGCCATAAAGTGAACCTGAGTAAACTTAACAATATAAAAATAACTACATACAATTTGGGGGGGGAGGTCAAGCAGAGTGATGTGCTAAGTGGAAGTGCATACATGCATATGTTTTCATCTGCCCAGCCAGTCTATGTCTTTTCATAGGTAAATTAATCCATTTACATTTAAGGTAATTTTGGTTCAGGTTTCTTTTCTGCAGGTCTTTTCCTTCTCTTGTGTTTCCTGCCTAGAGAAGTTCCTTCAGCATTTGTTGTAAAGCTGGTTTGGTGGTGCTGAATGCTCTTAACTTTTGCTTGTCTGGAAAGCTTTTGATTTCTCCATCAAATTTGAATGAGAGTCTTGCTGGGTAGAGTATTCTTGGTTGTAGGTTCTTTCTTTCATCATTTTAAATATATCCTACCATTCCCTTCTGGCTAGTACAGTTTCTGTTGAGAAATCCGCTGACAGCTGATGGGAGTCTCCTTGTACATTATTTATCATGTTTCCCTTGTTGCTTTAATATTTTGTCTTTAACTTTTGTCAGTTTGATTACTATGTGTCTTGGTATATTCCTCCTTGGGTTTATCCTGCTTGAGACTGTCTGTGCATCCCTTGTGCACACTTGGTTGACTGTTTCCTTTCCCATATTAGGGAAGATTTCAGCTATTAACTCTTCAAATATTTTCTCAGGTCCTTTCTCTCTCTCTTCTCCTCCTGTGACCCCTAAATGTGAATGCTGGTACATTTAATGTTGTCCCAGAGGTCTCTCAGGCTGTCTTCATTTCTTTTCATTCTTGTTTCTATATTTTGTTCTGCCACAGTGATTTCCACCATTCTGTCCTCCAGGTCATTTATCTGTTCTTCTGCCACAGTTATTCTGCTATTGATTCCTTCTACTGTATTAGTCATCTCTGTTTGTTCTTTGGTTTTTGTAAGGTCTTTGGTAAATATTTCTTGCATTTTCTCCATTGTTTTCCTGAGATCTTGAATCATCTTCACTTTCATTATTCTGAATTCCATTGCTGGAAGGTTGTTTATTTCCTCTGCATTTAGTTGTTAAGCTGGAATCAAGATTGTCAGGAGAACTATCAGTAACCTGAGATATGCAGATGATATCACGATTATGGCAGAAAGTGAAGAGAAACTGAAGAGCTTCGATGAAAGTGAAAGAGGAGAGTGAAAAGGCTGGCTTACAACTCAACACTTTAAAAGCTAAAATCATGGCACCCAGTCTCAACATTTCATGGCAAATAGATAGGAAACAATGGAAACAGTGAGAGATTATATTTTGGGGGGTTCCAAAATCACTGCAGATGGTGATTGCAGCCATGAAATCAAAAGATGCTTGCTCCTTGGAAGAAAGGCTATGACAAACCAAGACAGCATATTAAAAAGTAGAGACATTACTCTGCCAACAAAGGTCCATCTTGCCAAAGCTATGGTTTGGAACATGTGTGGATGTGAGAGTTGGAGCATAAAGAAAACTGAGCGCTGAAGAATTGATGCTTTTGAACTGTGGTGTTGGAGATGACTCCTGGACTGCCCTTAGACTGCAAGGAGACTGAACCAGTCCATCCTAAAGGAAATCAGTCCTGAATATTCATTGGAAGGACTGATGCTGAAGTTGAAGCGCCAATACTTTGGCCACCAAATGCGAAGAACTGACTCATTTGAAAAGACCCTGATGCTGGGAAAGATTGAAGGCAGGGGAAGAAGTGGACGACAGAGGATGAGATCATTGGATGGCATCACTGACTCGATGGACATGAGTTTGAGCAAGCTCCAGGAGTTGGTGATAGACAGGGAGGCCTGGCGTTCTGCAGTCCACGTGTCGCAAAGAATTGGACACGACTGAGCGACTGTACTGAACTGAACTGGGGTTTTATCTTGTCCCTTCATCTGCAACATAACTTTCTGCTTTTTCATCATGATTAACTTTCTGTAAAATGATTTTTGTTTTAGCCACTCTGGGACTGTGGTTCTTCTTGCTTCTTCGGTCTGCCCTCTGATGGATGAAGTTAAGAGGCTTGTGTAAGTTTCCATGTAGGAGGGACTGTAGTGGGAAAAACTGGGTTTTACCCTGGTAGGTAGGGCAAATTCAGAAAATTTATGAGCACATATTTTAGAAACCCATTTAGCTTTACTCTTTATGATTTAAAAATGATGTTTTACCCTGTATATAATAAGACTATGTGTGCTGTGATGTGCTTAGTTGTTCAGTCGTGTCCGACTCTTTGTGACCACATGGACTGCAGCCCCACCAGGCTCTTCTGTTCATGGGGACTCTCCAGGCAAGAATACTGGAGTGGGTTGCCATCCCCTCCTTCGGGGATCTTCCAGGGACTGAACCCAGGTCTCCTACATTGCAAGCAGATTTTTTACCGACTGAGCCACCAGGAAAGCCCAAGACTATGTGTAGTAATAGCAAAATATATATAAAGAAGAAATCAACCCCTTCTATCACTGTGACCAATAAATAGCCTACCTTGAGTTTACAATTAAATTCTACTTTCTGATAAGTCATCAATGGCAGAGAATATGTTTCTCATTACTAAATGAAAGGAAGCATTTTTGTCATGAATTTAATACATTTACTTAATGTATTAAATTATTAATTCAATAAAATTCATTTAGGATGTAGAATGTTATCAAAGGGACAGTGTGTGACATAAGTGTTTGTTTACATACCTTGTCTCCTCTCCTTCCTCCCCTTCCCAAATTCTTTGGCTATAAATACCTTGAAGATAATGAATTAAGTTTAATCTACTTTGTATCATTGGTGCCTATTATTTTTTTCTTGCTAGACTTCCAGTAATTTTTAGTTCAAATGAATCTTAGAATGTTTTTAAAGAAGATACAAAATATTTTTTGTGTGACTATTTTCTATACTGACTTACAATTAAACCTGAATATACAACATTAAAATATGGATTGTTGAAGATGTTTTAAGTTGCAAAAGGAGTTAATGACTTCCAAGTGCATAGTTTTTGGTCATATAACTTGCTTGCAAAATAGAATTCAGAATACCTAGACAGGTGACATAATATTCTTTTTGATATAAATTCTTTAAATTAGTGTTTTAACAGAGTCCTGACAGCAAGATGTACAAGGTTATAGTTGGTGATGAAAACATGAAGTGAATATTATTGTCTGTAATGCTTGGAGATAATCCACATGTCTTAGACATGAGAAGAGGAAAACAAAGCCAAGTGTTGATAAAGAAAGGTAAAGAACCCAAAATGATTATGACAGTTTTTGAGTAGAATCAAAATTTGTATCAGGATTTCAAATTTACCTCTAGCAATAAAGGAATTTTGCCTATGGCTGTGGGGTTCAACAAAATGGGCAATGTAGAAGTAACTACTGTCAAATTAAGATGGTGTTTCAGAACTTAGACTTTTCTATTGGGAGGTGGATCAAAATAAATATGCCGAAAGCTGGCAAGATGCTTAGAGGCATTTCTATTTCCTGAGAAAGGAACTGACCAAACTCAAGAAGGGCACCAAAGATTCAAACACTGGTTGGTTGTCAGGGCAGAATTATAGGTCTACAAGAAAAGGAGTACAAGTGTAATACTATAGAGAGAAAATGTAAGCAGAAACTCAACCCTGGGGAGTGGGCAAAAATGTGGAGTGTATTCAAGGTCAATTTGAGGACTGTGTAGTTCACAACTCAGTGAACCTCAAGGAGAATTGCATGGAGATGGAGCAGGAGATGTATGACAATAAGTCAGAGGCAACTGTCATATATTTGCTTCTGTTGGAGACTATGAGAAATTTGAAGAACCTTAAGCCTATCATTTGGGGACACCAAAGGATATAGGTCTCAGATGCCAGAACAAAAGATACAACATAAATAGAAACTATATCATAAGTTTTTATTATGTTGAGGTATGTTCCTTCTATTCCTGCTTTTTGGAGAGTTTTAATCATAAATGAGTGTTGAATTTTGTCAAAGGCTTTCTCTGCATCTATTGAGATAATCATATGGTTTTTATCTTTCAATTTGTTAATGTGGTGTATTACATTGATTGATTTGCGGATATTAAAGAATCCTTGCATTCCTGGGATAAAGCCCACTTGGTCATGGTGTATGATTTTTTTAATATGTTGTTGGATTCTGTTTGCTAGAATTTTGTTAAGGATTTTTGCATCTATGTTCATCAGTGATATTGGCCTGTAGTTTTCTTTTTTTGTGGCATCTTTGTCTGGTTTTGGAATTAGGGTGATGGTGGCCTCATAGAATGAGTTTGGAAGCTTACCTTCTTCTGCAATTTTCTGGAAGAGTTTGAGTAAGATAGGTGTTAGCTCTTCTCTAAATTTTTGGTAGAATTCAGCTGTGAAGCCATCTGGTCCTGGGCTTTTGTTTGCTGGAAGATTTTTGATGACAGTTTCGATTTCCTTGCTTGTGATGGGTCTGTTAAGATCTTCTATTTCTTCCTGGTTCAGTTTTGGAAAGTTATACTTTTCTAAGAATTTGTCCATTTCATCCAAGTTGTCCATTTTATTGGCATAGAGCTGCTGGTAGTAGTCTCTTATGATCCTTTGTATTTCAGTGTTGTCTGTTGTGATCTCTCCATTTTCATTTCTAATTTTGTTAATTTGGTTTTTCTCTCTTTGTTTCTTAATGAGTCTTGCTAATGGTTTGTCAATTTTGTTTATTTTTTCAAAAAACCAGCTTTTAGCTTTGTTGATTTTTGCTATGGTCTCTTCAGTTTCTTTTGCATTTAGTTCTGCCCTGATTTTTAAGATTTCTTTCCTTCTGCTAACTCTGGGGCTCTTCATTTCTTCCTTCTCTAATTGCTTTAGGTGTAGAGTTAGGTTATTTAATTGGTTTTTTTCCTGTTTCTTGATGTAAGCCTGTAATGCTATGAACCTTCCCCTTAGCACTGCTTTTACAGTGTCCCATAGGTTTTGTCGCAGCACTGTTTATAATAGCCAGGACATGGAAGCAACCTAGATGCCCATCAGCAGATGAATGGATAAGGAAGCTGTGGTACATATACACCATGGAATATTACTCAGCCATTAAAAAGAATTCATTTGAACCAGTCCTATTGAGATGGATGAAGCTGGAGCCCATTATACAGAGTGAAGTAAGCCAGAAAGATAAAGAACATTACAGCATACTGACACATGTATATGGAATTTAGAAAGGTGATAACGATAACCCTATATGCAGAACAGAAAAAGAGACACAGAAATACAGAACAGACTTTTGAACTTTGTGGGAGAATGTGAGGGTGGGATATTTCAAAAGAACAGCATGTATACTATCTATGGTGAAACAGATCACCAGCCCAGGTGGGATGCACAAGACAAATGCTCCGGCCTGGTGCACTGGGAAGACCCAGAGAAATCAGGTGGAGAGGGAGGTGGGAGGGGGGATCGGGATTGGGAATACATGTAAATCCATGGCTGATTCATATCAATGTATGACAAAACCCACTGGAAAAAAAAAATAATAATAAAAAAAAAAGAAACTATATCATAAGTTTTATATTGAAAAATGCAAGAAAGATTCCTCTCTTGTACCATTTATCTGTGAGAAAACATTTTGAGTTTCTGTGGATTTAGTTGAGCTACATTCTTCCTGACAGGACTCTCAGAATGAGGTCTCTGAAATACACCCCTTGTTACCAGGTGAATTGACTTATTGCATGATCTATTTTAGTATTTTCAGTTCAGTTCATTCACTCGGTCGTGGCTTGACTCTTAGCGCCCCACAGATTGCTGCATGCCAGGCTTCCCTGTCCACCAATTCCCAGCGCTTGCTCAAACTCATGTCCCTTGAGTCAGTGATGCCATCCAACCGTCTCATCATCTGTCATCCCCTTCTCCTCCTCCCTTCAATCTTTCACAGCATCGGGGTCCTTTCCAGTGAGTCAGTTCTTTGCATCAGGTGGCCAAAGAATTGCAGTTTCAACTTCAGCATCAGTCCTTCCAATGAATATTCAAGACTGATTTCCTTTAGGATGGACTGGTTGTATCTTCTTGCAGTCCAAGGGACTCTCAAGAGTCTTCTTCAACACCACAGCTCAGAAGCATTTATTCTTCAGCATTCAGCTTTCTTTATGGTCCAACTCTCTTTATGGTATCCATACATGACTACCGGAAAAGTCATAGCTTTGGCAAGACAGACTTTGTTGGCAGAGTAATGTCTCTGCTTTTTAATATGCTGTCTAGGTTGGTCATAGCTTTTCTTCCAAGGAGCAAGTGTCTTTTAATTTCATGGCTGCAGTCACCATCTGCAGTGATTTTGGAGCAAAAAAAAAAAAGTCTGTCACTGTTTCCATTGTTTCTGATCTATTTGCCATGAAGTGATGGGACCAGATGCCATGATTTTAGTTTTTTGAATGTGGAGTTTTAGGCCAACTTTTTGACTCTCCTCTTTCACTTTCATCAAGAGGCTCTTTAGTTCTTCTTTGCTTTCTGCCATAAGGGTGTTGTCATCTGTGTATCTGAGGTTATTGATATTTCTCCTAGCAGTCTTGATTCCAGCTTGTGCTTCATCCAGCCCAGCGTTTCTCATGATGTACTCTGCATATAAGTTAAATAAGCAGGGTGACAGTATACAGCCTTGACGTACCCCTTTCCCGATTTGGAACCAGTCTGTTTTTCCATGGCTAGTTTTAACTGTTGCTTCTTGATCTGCATACAGATTTCTCAGGAGGCAGGTAAGATGGTCTGGTATTCCCATCTCTTAAAGAATTTTTCATAGTTTGTTGTGATCCACAAAGTCAAAGTCTTTGGCATAGTCAATAAAGCAGAAGTAGATGTTTTCCTGGAACTCTCCTGATTTTTTGATGATCCAATGGATTTTGGCAATTTGATATCTGGTTCCTTTGCCTTTTCTAAGTCCAGCTTGAACATCTGGAAGTTCACAGTTCACATACTATTGAAGCCTGGCTTGCAGAATTTTGAGCATTACTTGTGCCTCAGCTGGTAAGGAATCTGCCTGCAATGCAGGAGACATGGGTTTGATCTTGGGTTGGGAAGATCCCCTGGAGAAGGAAAAGGCTACCCACTTCAGGATTCCTGCCTGGAGAATTCCATGGACTGCATAGTGCCTGGGGTCGCAAAGAGTCAGACATTACTGAGTGACTTTCACTGCTAGGGTGTGAGTTGAGTGCAATTGTGCAGTAGTTTGAACACTTTTGGCAGTGCCTTTCTTTGGAATTGGAATGAAAACTGACCTTTTCCAGTCCTGTGGCCACTACTGAGTTTTTTAAATTTGCTGGCATATTGAGTGCAGCACTTTCACAGCATCATCTTTTAGGATTTGAAATAGCTCAACTGGAATTCCATCACCTTCTTTAACTCTATCGTAGTGATGCTTCCTAAGGCTCACTTGACTTCGCATTTCAGGATGTCTGACTCAAGGTGAGTGATCACACCATCTTGGTTATCTGGGTAATGAAGGTCTTTTTTGTATAGTTCTATGTATTCTTGCACCTCTTCTTAATCGCTTCTGCTTCTGTTAGGTCCATAACATTTTCAGTTTGGACTTTGATTTTTATGAACTTACGATATTGTTACTGGAATACTATTTGCTTGCATGTTCTGTCATTTAGTTGTGTCTGACTGTTTGTGACCCCATTTACTGTAACCAGCCACACTCTCTGTCTATGGGATTCTCCAGGCAAGAATACTGGAGTGGGTTGCCATGCCCTCCTCCAGGGGATCTTCCTGACCCAGGGACAGAACATGAGTCTCCTATGATTCCTGCATGCAGACAGATTCTTTACCACTGAACCACCGGGGAAGCCCATTTTAACATAAATGCAAGGTGAAAAATGGGTTTTATATATATAAATTGCTTGTATATAAATATAAACAAATATTTTATATACAAATATAAACAAACAAAATATAAATTGTTTATGTATATATTAATAACATAAAATGGGTTTATATATACATATAGATGACATACAATTTATATAATTGATTAAATATAGCAAATTTTTGATAACTCACTTTAAAATTAATCAAACTCATTATTCAATATTAATTTAAAGTGGTACGTCTCAACCTTGTTTCATAACTGTTGTTCATTTAGGAAATTTTCCAATAAAAAGTACTTTGTAAACTAACTTCATAGTTAGATGTCTGAGATATCACAAATATCTTATTATTATAGTTTCAGATTTCTGAATCATTGTAATCATTATACTTGTTTCCAAATTTTATGTAATCAACAGGCATCCAGGAAAAGTGTAAAAAAAAAACACACACTGGAACCAACTTGAACACTTACTTCACCTATTTTTTTTTTTTTTTTTTTGAGACAGAACTTAAGTTCTGCCTATTTAGAAAAATTTAACCTTTTAATACTGATAGTGGTAGTCACCATATATACATTAGATCTTCAGACTTCATGCATCTTATAACTGAAAGTACTGGTTCACCATCCTCTCCCTATTTCCCCTATCCCCAGGCCCTGGAAACCACCATTCTACTGTTTCTATGTGTTTGAACTCTTATTTTTAGGTCCCACATAAAAGTGATATCAAGTAGTATTTGTCTTTCTGTCTTGCTTATTTCATTTAGCATAATGCTCTCTAGGTTTATCCACATTGTCACAAATATCAGAATTCAGAATTTCTTTGTTAAGGTTCTGTATTATTTATATACATATATATATGTATATGTATATAAAACTTCTCACACATATAACTTCTCTTCACATCTTCTCTAGCCATTCAACTGTCATTGGACACTTTCATTGTTTACATATCTTGAATATTATGAAGAACATCACCTTCAACATGGAAATGAAAGCATCTCTTTGAGAAACTGATTTCATTTCCTCTGGATATATATCCAGAAGTGGGACTGCTGGGGTCATAAATGGCTCTATTTTTAGTTTTTGAGGAACCTCCATACTGTTTTTCCTAGATTCTGCACTAATTTACATTCTCACCAACTGTGCAAGGGTCCCTTTTCTCTACAACCACTCTGACATTTGTTTATCTCTCATCTTTTTGATAAAAGACATCCTAGCAGGTTGTCTGAAAAATTGATATCTCATTACCCTTTTGATTTTCATTTGCCTAATGAGTAGTGATGTTGAGTGTATTTCCATGTACCTAGTGGCCATTTGTATGTCTTGAAAAAAAAAAATCTTCAGGGTCTTTGCCCATTTTTTAATTGAGTTATTTGGTTTTTTGTTAGTGAGATGTATGAGTTTCTTGTATGTTTTGGATATTAACCCCTTATCATATCTGTAGCTTGCAAATATTTTCTCTCATTACGTAAGTTGTCCTTTTGTTTTGTGGATAGTTTGCTGTGCAGAAGTAAAATTTGATTCATGACATTTTTAACTTTGTCAGTTATCAAATATCTATTTGATAGGTAGATATTCTGTTTATTCATTTTTAAGTGGGAATTATGTAGATATTATATTAATAAATATAAAGTTATAATAAGAAAGGTAAGCATAACATTGGAAAAGAAAAGTGGTGGAAAAAAAATTACTTTTGCTCCCAATTTTCAAACCTTTTTCTTTGTGAGTGAAAAATACTGTTGCCCCACTAGCCCCTCCTAACAGAATAAGAAAGAAGCACTTTACAGTTCCCTTAAATAAAAAGTAATGAAGAATCAAGGTATATTTAAAGGTTTGGGATTTATTTAATAATGCATTTCTTTTTCATTTTAACATATAAAAAACACATTTTAACATTTAAAAATCACAAAAAGAATATTTGGTTTATTTTATCTAAAAAAAATTAAAATACTATCAAGTTCTGCTTAAGACAGAAAACTGCATGAGCTTCAAAGAAAACGGATAATTTATAATTGCATTGATTCACTCTATTATATGATTGTTGTTGTTCAGTTGCCCAATCTTATCCAGCTTTTTGCAGTCCCATGGACTGCAGCACTCCTGGCCTCCCTGTCCCTTACCATCTCGCGGAGTTTGCCCAATTTCATGTCCGTTGCATCAGTGATGTTATCCAACCATCTCATCCTCTGACACCCTCTTTTCCTTTTGCCCTCAGTATTTCCCAGCATTAGGGTCTTTTCCAACGAGTCCTCTGTTCTCATCAGGTGACCAAAATACTGGAACTCCAGCTTCAGCATCAATCCTTCCAATGAGTATTCACGGTTGGTTTCCTTTAAGATTGACTGCTTTGATCTCCCCACTGCCCAAGGGATTCTCAGAAGTCTTCTCTAGCACCACAGTTCAAAGGCATCAATTCTTTGGTGCTCTGCCTTCTTTATATTCCAGATCTCACAACCATACATGACCACCAGGAAGACCAAAGCCTTGACTCTACAGACCTCTGTCGGCAGAGTGATGTCTCTGCTTCTCAACACACTATCTGGGTTTATCATAACTTTCCTGTCAAGAAGCAAATGTCTTCTGATTTCATGGCTGCTGTCACCATCCACAGTGATTTTAGAGCCGAAGGAGAGGAAATCTGTCACTGCTTCCACCTTTTCTCTTCTACTTGCCATGAAGTAATGGGGTTGGATGCCATGATCTTAGTTTTTTTTTTTTTTTTTTTTTTTTTAATATTTAGTTTTAAGCTGGCATTTTCATTCCCCTCCTTCACCCTCATCAAGAGGCTCTTTAGTTCATCTTCACTTTCTGCCATTAGAGTGGTATCATCTGCATGTCTGAGGTTGTTGGTATTTCTCATGCCTATCTTTTTCCAGCTTGTAACTCATCCAGCCCAGCATTTCTAATGACGTGCTCAAGTGTTAGCTGCTCAGTTGTGTCTGACTCTTTGCAACCCACAGACTGCAGCCTGCCTGGTTTCTCTGTCCACGGAATTCTCCAGACAAAAGTACTGGAGTGGGTTTTCATGCCCTTTTCTAGGAGATCTTCCTAACCCAGAGATTGAATCTGAGTCCCCCGTATTGTAGACAGAGTCTTTACCATCTGCGCCACCAGAGAAGCATGGGGAAAACAGACAACCATGATGTACTCCTTTCTCAATCCTGAATCAATCAGTTGTCCCATACATGGTTCTAACTTTTGCTTCTTGACCCACATACAGGTTTCTCAGGAGACAGGTAAGATGGTCAGCTATTCCCATCTCCTTAAGAGCTTTCCACAGTTTCTTATGATGCACACAGTCAAAGGCTTTAGCATAGTCAATGAAATAGACATAGATGTATTTCTGGAACTCCCTTGCTTTCTCTATGATCCAGTGAATGTTAGCAATTTGATCTCTGATTCCTCTGCCTTTTCTAAACCCAGATTGGACATCTGGAAGTTCTTGATTCTTGCAATGCTGAAGCCTAGCATGCAAGTTTTTAAGCATGACACTACTAGCATGGGAGATGAGTGCAACTCTCTGATGATTTGAACAATCTTCAGTACTGCCCTTCTTGGGAATTGGGATGAGAATTGATCTTTTCCATTCCTGTGGCCACTGTTCAATCTTCCAGATTTGCTGACACATTGAGTGCAATACTTTGATAGCATTATTTTTTAGTGTTTGAATAGGTCTACTGGAATTCCATTGCATCCACTATCTTTATTGACAGCAGTGCTTCCTAAGGTCCACCTGATTTCACACTCCAGAATGTCTGGCTCTGGGTGACTGACCACACCATTGTAGTTATCTGGTTCATTAAGATCATTTTTGTACAGTTCTTCCATGTATTCTTTCTATCTCTTCTTGACCTCTTCAGCTTCTACTAGGTCTTTATCATTTCTGTTCTTTATTGTGCCCATTTGGGCAAAATTTCCCCTCGATATTTCCAATTTTCCTGAAGAGATCTCTAGTCTTTCCCCTTCTATGTTTTCCTCTATTTCTTTACATTATTGATTGAAGAAGGCCTTCTTGTCTCTCTTGTCTATTCTCTGGAACTTTGCATTTAGTTGGGTCTACCTTTCCCTTTCTCTCTTGTTTTTGCTTCTTATCTTTCTGCAGCTATTTGTAAGGCCTCCTCAGATAACCACTTTGCCTTCTTGATTTTCTTTTTCTTTGTGATGATTTTGTTCACTGCCTCCTTTACAATATTATTGACCTCTGTCCATAGTTCTTCTAACACACTATTGAAGTGAAGAAGTGAAGTGAAGTGAAGTCACTCAGTCATGACCGACTCTTTGTGACTCCGTAGATTGTAGCCTACCAGGCTCCTCCGTCCATGGGATTCTCCAGGCAAGAATACTGGAGTGGGTTGCCATTTCCTTCTCCAGGGGATCTTCCCGCCCCAGGGATCAAACCCGGGTCTCCCACATTGGAGGCAGACGCTTTAACCTCTGAGCCACCACACTATTAACTAGATCTAATTCCTTGAATCTCTTTGTTACCTCTATTGCATATTCATAGGGGATTTGAATTAAGTCGTAACTGGCTGGTCTGGTGGTTTTCCTCAGTTTAGTTTAAACCTGAATTTTGATATGAGAAGCTGATGATCTGAGTCACAGTCAGCTCCATATCTTATTTTTGCTGACGTATATACATTTTCTCCATTTTTGGCTACAAAGAATGTAATCAATTTGATTTTGATATTGACCATTTGGTGATGTCCATATGTAAAGTTGTCCCTTGGGTTGTTGAAAGGTTGTTTCCTGTGACCAGTGCATTTTCTTGGCAGAATTCAGTTAGCCTTTGCCCTGCTTCATTTTGTACTTCAAGGCCCAAACTTACCTGTTACTCCAGGTATCTCTTGACTTCCTACTTTTGCATTCTAATCCCCAGTGATGAATAGAACATCTTTCTTTGATGTTAATTCTTCTAGGTCTTCATAGAACTGATCAATTTCAGCTTCTTCAGCATCAGTGGTAAGGGCATAGACTTGAATTACTGTGATGAACAGCTTACCTTGGAAACAAACCAAGATCATTGTGTCATTTTTGACTTGTACCCAAGAACTGTGTCTCAGATGGTTTTGTTGACTATGAAGGCTATTTCATTTCTCTAGGATTCCTGTAGCTTCAGGAGAGAAAGTATGGTTATGTGGTGATCCTAAGGCCTACAGATTAATTTATCAACAATAGAAAACAAATAAAGTATTACATAGACACTGAAAATCTATATTGCAATTAAGGACCATGTTATATATGAACATACTAATTGGCACTAGGCTTCCCTGGTGTTTCGGTTGTTAAAGAAGCCACCTGCAATGCAAGAGACCGCTTGCAGTGCAGAAGACCCAGGTTTGATCCCTGGGTTGGGAAGATATCCTGGTGAAGGAAATGGCAATCCACTCCAGCATTCTTGCCTGAAAAATCCCATGGACAAAGGAGACTTGCAGATGACAGTCCATTGGGTCATAAGAGTCAGACACAACTTAGCGACTAAATCACCACCACCACCAAATGGCATTATGTTATATAAATACAATAATTGACATTGAAAATACCACAATGCATAATAAAATGATAGAAACAGATTACAAAACTGCTTATTATGTATTTATTAACATAAAGAGCATATATGAATAAACCCAAGGTAGTGAGGCCTTCAGAAACATTCATAGAATCATGTGCCATTCTGATTTAAACTTTAGGCCTGAGCCCTGACTCACACTTGCTAAACAATTATCTTAGGGCTGAATCCCAGTAAACTTCATATTAAGTTTTTTTCTATATTTTATTTATTTTTATTTTTTAATTTTTTTAAGTTTTTTTCTATATTTTATACTCATGATACTCTAATTTAGGAAAGGAAGAAATAGATTTCAAGATAGTATATATATTTTGCTGTTCTAATTAAACAGATGTGTTAGTGACAACATCAGGGCTTCTCTGTTATCAGGGCTCAGACGGGAAAGAATCCACTTGCAATGTGGGAGACCTGGGTTAAGTCCCTCGGTTGGGAAGATTTCCTGGAGGAAGGCATGCAGCCCACTCTAGTATTCTTGCCTGGAGAATCCCCATGGACAGAGGAGCCTGGGGAACTTCAGTCCTTGGGGTCACAAAGAGTCGGACATGGTGAGCAACTGAACACAGCAAGCACACAGTGACAATACCAAGAACCTGGATGTTTAAGCCAATTCTTAAAGCTAGGGTAAGGTTTTCTTTCTAATTCTATTTGTAAGAAGTCTAGAGATGCACTAATATATTTTTAAAGTGAAAATAAAGTTTTTATGAAAGTGGTAAAATACATAAAAATATGATAACCTAAAATACATAAAAATATGAAGCCAACCTAACAACATTGTATCAACTCAGCCTGCTTTTACCATAAAATATTTTTTACAGGCTATATTTCAGCTACCCATTAACACACAATACACACAGAGCTATTTTTTACTTTCATAGTTGTATGTCATAATATCAATTTTACATGGAGTAAGACTGATAACTTTATAATAGCTTCCTTGCCTGTATGAAATCAGTGAATTAAGCAAGGTTTTTAATTGTTTAAAAAAAAAACTCTTATGTCACAACTTAATAGCCATTTTCCCTAACAACAAGTATAAATTACGTTCTAGCTTAATGAAAATTAATTGTTTTTCTGCCTTGGCAATTATGCTGTGATTGATCAAGTTTAAAGGACCTGCAAGGTTCATTTGCTGTAATTCTATTGTAATCCATTAAATCTGCAGTGGAAGATGAGTTTTAACTTATCCACATATTAAGGAATTCTAATAGCAACTCTGTATGTCACTGTTTACACAAAAGTGATATATCAAATTGCCTCCTTCTCTTAGCTCAATTAATGTTGTTTGTCTTTACTGATATGAGACATTCATATCAGTATGAGTTCTACTGTGGTGCCTTCATAACTAAAGCATTTATTTCACATTTTTAATTCAAGCAACAAAAATTAAAGAAAAGTAATGAAGGTTTGTGGTCTAGCAGTAGCAAATAAGTGAAATAGCTTGATGTAACAAAACTTTTCCATAATAAAAAATTACGTATCTCTTCAAAAAAATTCTACTTCAAAAAAAAAAAAAAGAGACAGAAATTTATACCTGTTAAAAAGACAAAAATGAAAAAGGTGGGTAATATTAGAAAGAACAAAAAGAGATGGGAACTGTAGTGTACTATGGCTGGGAATCTAAACCTTAGAGTCCATCTAGAAAGTGGTGTATTTCCAGAAATCTAGATGAAATTAAATATGGGTATCATATCCCAGAAAATCCATAAAGTGAGAAGTATATAAATGGTTGCTGAGTTACTATTTGTATCAGTAGGAAGTCTGGGGGCGATATCATGGTTCATCTCTAAGGAAGTGGATAAGTAAAGGATTAAAGAGAAAGAATAAAGTATAAGACTTTAGATTGTAAAATATGAGACTGTGTTTTCAGTAATATTCAGGCATAATAGTATCTATAATTTTATGTATTATTACAAAATGTATTATAAATGCTAATGTTTTGAACTGTGGTGTTGCAGAAGATGTTTGAGAGTCCCTTGGAATGCAAGGAGATCCATCTAGTCCATCCTAAAGGAAATCAGTCCTGAAAGTTCATTGGAAGGACTGATGCTGAAGCTGAAGCTCCAATACTTTGATCATCTGATGCAAAGAACTGATTCATTGGAAAAGACCCTGATGCTGGGGAAGATTGAAGGCAGGAGAAGAGGATGACAGAGGATGAGATGTTTGGATGCTATCTCCAACATTATTTTCAGTCCAATTATTATTTTCAGTCCAATTATTTGGACTGAATTATTTTCAGTCCAATTCAGATCTAGTGGATAGTAGCCGAGTCAATACATTGAAGTCCTAAATAACACTATCCATAAAGAAACAAACTTTAAAACTTAATCATAAAAGATAAACTTCATTCAAAACATGAAACATTAAAAAAATGACCATATATTAGAAAACAGAAAATTCTATGAGGCAAAACTAATAAAAACAAGATTTCTGATTATAATACAATAGATATACATGCATATATATACATTTATATATATACATGACCTGACATAAAATACCAGACCACCTCACCTGCCTCCTGAGAAACCTGTATTCAGGTCAAGAAGCAGCAGTTAGAACCAGACATGAGTTTGAGAATACTCTGGGAGATGGTGAAGGACAGTGAAGCCTGGCATGCTGCAATCCATGGGGTCCCAAAGAGTTGGAACTGAACAACATGAAAACTACAAACATTTCAGGAAAAATTAAAGATGGCCTAAATAACTGAAGAGCTATTTAATGATTCAAAGATTGGAAGATACTAAATACTATTAGGGTATCAATCTTTCCCAACTTGATTTATAGAATCTTCATGATGCCAAACATAATCTCTATAAGTACATGTACAGAAATTGACAAGATAAATCTAAAATTTATATGGAAAAATAAAGGATGCCAAAACAACTTAGAAAAAGGAATATTTGGAGGACTATCTAATTTCAGGATTTACTATAAAATGACAGTAATCAAGACAACTTGGTACTGGCATAAAGATAAAACTACAGATAAATGAAAAAATAGAAAGTCCAAAAATAAACATATACATATGTGGTCAGCTTGTTTTTGGCAAAGATGCCAAGGATGACACCACAAAAATTAACTTGAAGGACACATATGGATCTAACTATAGGCAAGTGTGTATGTGTGTGCATTCGTGTGTGTGTGAGTATATACAATAAGATAAAGCAAATGTTAAAATGAGTGACCCCAGATGAAGATATAAGGGATAGGCACTATATAGTTTTTCCAACTTCTCTGTAGCTTTAAAATTTTCAAACCAAAATTTTTGAGAAAAGTTCTGAGTCAAATATGAAAAATATTAATATTAAAAATAAAATGATTAATAGAAATATTTAATAAAGTAGTTAATTCTATTAGATTTAACATTTAAATGCTGCATTCATGAAGAATCTAATTGGCTTAATCAGTACCTAATACTCAAATTGTTGCTTAAATAAGCTATCTTTGTTCTTCACTATGGGAGCATATAACTTGTTTATATACAACTTCATAAATAGGTCGCACTCTAAAAACTTCAAACAGGCCTAAGTGGCTGTAACTTCTTATCTCATCAAAACCATGAATGTGCTGAGAAGAAAACTTCAATGGCTTGAAATTAAGACAGTTCTTCATCCCCATTCAGATTCTGAGATAGTTTATCAGACTAAATCCCATGACATTCTAGAACATTCTATTGCAGTCTTGCCAGAGATAAATCCATTTGTTACTCAGTAAAAATGTATCTGTTTTCATTTTAATCAGAAAGCAATACCCTTTTTTCTGTTATTGTCTTTCATTTTTGAAACACAAAATGTTTTAAGTATTATCCATTATAAAGAAAAGAGAAAGGAGCTAGAGATGGGCTGACTTTATTGCAGTGTCTCCCCCAAGGCCTGACACAAAGGCTTGAGAACTCAACAATCTCAGCTTCTTAGAAGTAGTGCAAGGTTACACTCACTGGAATTCAATGCCCTTTGGGTTAATAATCATGCTTCAGTAATGTTTCTCTTAAGTTTATTTTTCTATAAAGCCAAACACAAATCTGCCTTTACAAGGGCATTATGTTTTTCAAAAGTGAGCTTTTAAACATTGATATGAGAACTGTGATAGTGGTGTTAAGGTACACATTAAGGGGAAATGTACGTGGGGAATAATACAAGGGAAAAAATAAGCAGGTAACAATGTGCCCAGTAATCTCAAAATCAAAGTTGTCCACTTAGAAATGCTCATTCTGTTTCACGAAATGATGATGAAGAGAAAACTCCAAAGTGGATGTAAATTGTATGCAGCCATTTGAAACCTTTGAAATATAGCTCATCTGCGTTTGTAAAGGGGTATGCTTCTAAAAATTTTTTGTAAATCATTTGTTTAAAACTCAGAAAGAATTTCCCCACTGAAACTATATTGTTCATGATGTTTTGTAGGTTAGGTTTCAGAGCAAAACCACAAAAATCTGCTGTATCCCAAATGGACCTAAATGTGGTAAAACTGACTACCTTTTCCTCTACAGCACATTCAGTCCCTCTGAGGCTTCTTATACAGTTACTGCAGGAAACAGTGGAAAGCCATGCCTGAAAAAGAATACCATGCCCTACAAACTGGTCACCAGGGTCAAAATGGGACTTTACAACAGGAATATCTGCTGTGAATTGAGAAGGTAAATATCCCAGACCTAATTCCACACAGGCATGTTTTCTGAGTTATGATTCTCACTCAAAATGTAGGAAAATCCAGGTTGAGGAGAGTCAAGGCATGTGCCCAGAAAGAAACCATGCATGTGATATTAGTTCCACATTATCCCTCCTCCCAAATGTTTGTAATATTGTATAACTCACTGGAGCTTTATTTTTTCTAAGTGGCCTTATCTTTGATAATTACTAATTATCAACTAAAATTACAAATTATCCTAATATACAAATGATTAACAGCAATGGATAATATTCTAAATCATTAATTATGACAGTTATTAATAATACACAAACATCTATTAACACTAGTAACCTTTTAATGAACACCTACACACAACAAACACTTAATTTCTTGACTTTTCATCCTCATAACAACTCTAAAAAGAAGAATACATTACACCAAAATACAGAAGAGAAAAGAGATGTTCACAGAGATTAAAACTAAAAACTTAGTCTTTTATCTCTAAACTGGTAGAGCTAGGATTGCAATTTAATTCCTCTGATCTTAACCACCATTCCCTAATTAATTGAGCAATTCATTCATTCATTCATTCATTCAGCAATTGTTTATAGAGGGCCTATTATGTGGCACACATAGTTTAAAGAGAGGTTTAACTTTAAGAGGCAAATGTGCTTTAGGGGATTTAGTGTAGCCAGAAGTAGAGGGAAGTAAACCAAGGGGAGAAACAGGAATAAGAGGGAAAAGTTGTAATTTAGAGAAATCAAACAAGAGAGGCAATTGTAAGTTTGTTATTGGGTACCAATGCAGTTATATATCATATACAGTTTATATACTACATATAATATATATTTATTATAGTCATTTTCATCTCCTGATGATAAATCCCATACCAGATATTATATATTTTTACAGTTGAGCTCCACTTGCTTTGAATAATAAACTCACTTCTCCAACAGAGCATCAACCAGGAAAAAAGGATAGTGTATATGTTTACACTATTTCATCTTTTCTGAAGATGTGAAGAATAGGCTGCAAGTCATGTAAATGTAGAGTGCTATAAAAATATTAGCTTTATATGAGAGAAAAGGCTGAACTTCTGACTAAAAATGGGAAATAAAGGAAAATATTAAGTATGGATTTTTCAGATTGTATTATAATGGTGGTATACAAATGGCAGTTTAATGAATAAGAAAAATATTTCTGCCAATATATGATTAAAGTTTAGGATGATCTGTACCTGAGACATATGCATTGCTTTGGAGAAGACAGATATAGGCTACAATTACAAGGTATGAGAGTACACGGAAAACAAAACTGTGACAGTGGCCATGGAACTAGGTATGGGGATATTTTCTTTCCACTTATGTACATGTTATTAAAAAGAATCTGGTGAATACTCATAGAAAATTAGGGATACCTAAGAAAAGACCTTGATGCTAGGAAAGATTGAGGGCAGGAGGAGAAGGGGACAACAGAGGATGAGATGGTTGGATGGCATCACCGACTCAATGGACCTGGGTTTGGGTGTACTCCGGGAGTTGGTGATGGACAGGGAGGCCTGGCGTGCTGCGGTTCATGAGGTCGCAAAGAGTCGGACACGACTGAGCAACTGAACTGAAGTCACAGTATGAATACCACATTGCTAATATTTGTTGGTGGCATGATATTTCTACAAACCTTGTTTTAAGAGTTCTCAGGTACAAAGAGTGGTCATATTTCTCTAAGTGTGATATGAGCTCCAGCCAAGTGAATGATAATTGGAATACTTGCATGCCTTCCACGCCTATCCGAGCCATTTGTGTCAGTGATATTTCCAATATTAAAGTTATTTATATACCAGACAGTTATGTTAATAAAATGTCTTTTTTTTAAATTTAAGTATAGTTGATTTATAATATTTTATTATAAATGCTCTACATTGTCATGTGTAGAGCATAGTGGTTCAGTTATTTATTCTGATTATATTCCATTATAGGTTATTAGAAGACATTAAATATAATCCCATGTAATATACAGTAAACCCTGTTGCTTATCTATTTTATACATAGTAGTTTGTATCCTTTAATCCCATACTCTTAACTTGTCCCTCCTCCCTTTCCTCTCCCCTTTGGTAACCATAATTTTGTTTTCACTGTCTGTGAGTCTGTTCCTATGAAGTGTGTAGATTCATTGGAATTACACTTTTAGATTCCACATGCTAGTGATATCATTTATCATATAATATTTGTCTTTTTCTGTCTGATTTACTTCACTAAGCATACTATTCTCTAAGTCCATGTTGCTGCAAATGCTGAAATTTCATTCTTTTTTGGTAATATTCCATTATATATAATATAAATTATATATATGTAATATATATATTATGTCTTCTTAAACCAATCATCTGTGGATGGACACTTGGGTTGTTTCCATATCTATGTTCTACCGTAAACAATGCTGTTATAAACACTGTGGGTGCACAAGTCAGTTCAGTTCAGTTTAGTCACTCAGTCATGTCCGACTCTTTAATCTTATCAAATAAGAGTTGTTGGTTTTTTTGGGTGTATACCCAGAAGTGGGATGGTTAGATCATAAGGTATCAGTGTTGAGCATCTTATTTGCCTGTTGGTCATGTTATGTCTCTTTAGAAAAATGTCTATTTAGGTCTTCTGCCCTTTTTTGACTGGGCTGTATTATTTTTTTTATATTGAGTTGCAGGAACTGGTTGTATATTTTGGATAGTAACTCCTTGTTGGTTACATTATTTGCAAGTATTTTCTCCCAATCCATAGGCTGCCTTTTCCTTTTGTGGACTGTTTCCTTTACTGTGAAAAAGCTTTTAAGTTTGATTGGACCACATTTGTTTATTTTTGCTTTTGTTTCTTTTGCCTTAGCACTGACCTAAGAAAACATGGCTACAATTTATGTCAGAGAATGTTTTGTCTATTTCTCTTCTGGGAGTTTTAGTGTGCCAAGTCTTATATTTAGTTATTTCAACCATTCTTAGCTTATTTTCATGTATGGTACCAGGGAGTGTTCTGATTTCATTGATTTTACATGTAGCTGTCCAGCTCCCCCAACACCACTTGCTGAAGAGACTGTCTTTTCCATTGTATATTCTTGCCTACTTTGTCAAAGATTGACAGTAGGTACACACATTTACTCCTGGGCTCTCTATTCTGTTCCACTGACTTAAATGCCTTTTTGTGCCAATACCATGCTGCACTGAATACTGTAGCCTTTAGTAAAATTTGAAGTCCTGAAGGGTTATACTCCTAGTAGTAGTGTTAGTCAGGATCCTCTGTCCATGGGATTCTCCAGGCAAGAATACTAGATTGGGTTGCCATTCCTTTCTGCAGAAGATCTTCCCAGCCTGGGGATTGAACCTGGATCTCCTGCATTGAAGGTAAATTCTTTACGGTCTGATCTACAGGGAAGCCCTTAAATGCCTCACTTTGTTCTTTTTGATCAGGAATGCTTTGTTAATTCTGGGTCTTCTGTGATTTCATATAAATTTTAGGATTAGTTGTTCTACTTCTGTGAAAAATGTCATGGGCAATTTGATAGTGTTCACATTAATTCTTTAGATTGCTTTGTGTAGTGTGGCCATTTTAACAATACTAATTATTCAAATTTAAGAACATGGGATAGCTTTCCACTTCTTTGAGTCATTGTCAGTTTACTTTATGAATGTTTTATAGTTCTTAGAGATTAAGTCTTTTACTTCCTTGGTCAAGTTCAGACCTAGGTACTTTGATTTTTTGGACACATTTTAAAAGGAATGGTTTCCTTACTTTTTGATATTTCATTGTTAGTGTAAAGAAACACAACATATTTCTGTATATTAATCTTGTGTTCTGATACTTTGTCAAATCTACTTATTAGTTCTAATAGTTTTTTTTGCAGTCTTTAGAGTTTTCTATGTGAAGTATTAAGAGCTTCACTGGTGGCTCAGATGGTAAAGAATCTGCCCACAGTGCAAGAGACTTGGGTTCAATCCCTGGGCAGGGAAGATTCTCTGGAGAAGGAAACAGCTACCCACTTCAGTATTTTTTGCCTGAAGAATTCCATGGACAGTGGAACCTGGCAGGCTACAGCCCGTAAGATCACAAAGACAGACATGACTCACACACACACACACACACACACACACACACATAAAATACCATGTCATTTGCATATAATGACAATTTCACATCTCCTCTTCCAATATGGGTGTCTTTTATTTATTTTTCTTGTGTGACTGCTGTGACAAGGACTTCCAATGATGTTGAACAGAAGTGGTGAGAATAAGCATTCTTGTCTTTTTCCAGATTTTAGCAGCAAAGCCTTCAGCTTTTCACTATTGAGTATTATGTTGGCTGTGGATTTATCATAAGTAGCTTTTACTATGTTGATATATGATCCCTCTATATCCATTTTGCTGAGAGTTTACAACCATGAATGGATACTGAATTTATCAAATGAACTTTCTGCATCTATTGAGATAATGATGTGGTTTTTATTTTTCATTTTGTTGATGTGATATGTTGTATCACATCAACTGATTTGCATATGTTGATTCATCCTTGTAACACTAGGATGAAGCCAACTTCATCATGGTATATGACCCTTTTTAATGTGATATTGGATTCAACTTGCTAATATTTTATTCTTTTTCCATCTATATTAATCAAAGTGGAAAGAGTAACAGGTTTAATCTTCTTGGGCACCAAAATCAGTGTGGACAGTGACTACAGCCACAAAATGAAAAGACACTTGCTCCAGAAGAAAAGCTATGAAAAACCTATATAGCCTATTAAAAAGCAGAAACATCACTTTGCTGGAAAAGGTCCATCTAGTCAAAGCTATGGTTTTCCCAGTAGTCATGTATGGATGTGCGAGTTGGATCATAAAGAAGGCTGAGTGCTGAAGAATTGATGCTTTTGAACTGTGGTGTTGGAGAAGACTCTTGAGAGTCCCTTGGAAAACAAGGAGATCCAACCAGTCAATCCTAAAGGAAATCAACCCTGAATACTCTTTGGAAGGACTGATGCGGAAGCTGAAGCTCCAGTACTTTGGCCACCTGATGCGAAGAGTCAACTCATCAGAAAAGATCCTGATGCTGGGAAAGAGTGAGAGAAGGAGCAGAAGAGGGCAATAGAGAATGAGATGGTTGAGTGGCATCACTGACTTGACAGACATGAATTTGAGCAAATTCTGGGAGGTAGTGAAGGAGCCTGGCATGCTGTAGCCCATGTAGTCACAGAGTTGAACACAACTGAGTGGCTGAACAGCAATATTATTTTCATCAAAGATACTGGTCTATAATTTTTTGTATGGTTTTTGTCTGGCTTTGGTATCTGGGAGATGATGGCTTCATAGAATGTCTTTGGGAGAGTTCCCTCCTCTTCAATCTTTTGGCAGGGTTTGAGAAGGATCAGTACAAATTCCTCTTTGAAGGTTTGGTAGAATTCCCCAGTGAAACTATTTGGCCCTGCACTTCTGTTTGCTGGACATTTTAAAATTATTATTATAGATTCTTTTCCACTTCCAGTGATCAGTCTGACTAAATGATCTTTTTCTTCTTGATTCAGTTTTGGTGGGCTGTATGTTTCTAAAAATCCATTCACAGTATTCTCTCTTTTTTTAAAAAAATTCTGTACTATTGGTTTATTTCTCCTCTTTCATTTATTATTTTATTTGGTTTCTCTCTCTTTTCTTCTTGATGCTTATTTGCACTCTTCTTGACCAGAGGTTTATAGATTTTTGTTCATCCCTTCAAAAAAACTCAACTCTTGGTTTTATTATTTTTCATATATTTTTTTTAATCTCAACTGTATTTACTTCCTCTCTAAACTTTATTTCCTTCCTTCTGTTGACTTTATGTTTTGCTTGTTCTTCTTTTCCTAATTCCTTTATTTGGTAGATTAAGTTGTTTGAGAATTTTCTTGTTTATGAGGAAGGCTTCTATCACTATGAACTTCTCTCTTAGGACTGTTTTTGCTGTATCCTATGGGTTTTGTATGGTTGTATTTTCATTGTCATTTGCCTCAAGGCATTTTTAGTTTCCTCTGTGATTTCATTATTGACCCATTGTTTTTTAGTAGCATGTTGTTTAGTATTCATTCACCTTCCCGCCCCATTCTCTTTTTGTGCTTAATATCTAGTTTCACACTGTTGTGGTTGGAAAAGATGCTTGAAATAATTTATATCCTCTCAAAAATGTCTGAGCCTTGTTTTGTGTCCTACTATGTGGTCTATCCTAGGGGATGCTCCATGTGCTCTTTGAAAAGAATTTGTATTTTGGTTTTTTCCAATGTCATGTCCTGAAAATATCAAATAAGTCTAACTGATTTATTATATCATTTAGCAACTCTGTTGCCTTACTGATTTTTTAATCTGGAAGAGCTGCCCATTGATGTCAGTGCAGTGTTGAAGTATCCTACTATTACTGTATTCTCATCAATTTCTCTCTTTATTTAGGTTGGGATTTGGTTTATATATTTAGGTGTTCCTATATTGAGTGCAAATAAGCTAGCAAGTGTACTATTCTCTTCTTGTATTGATCCCATTATCATTGTATAGAGCACTTCTTTATCTTTCTTTTTGGTCTTTGTTTTCATGTCTATTCTTTCTAGTACAAGTATTGTTATCTGCTTTCTTGTCTTTTCCATTTGAATGAAATATCTTTTACCATCTTTTCACTTTCAATCTATGTGTGTCCTTCACCTTAAAGTGGGTTGCTTATAGGCAGCATATTATAAGTTCTTGTTTTATTATCCAACCTGCCACTTTTTGCCTCTTGATCAGAACATTTGGCCCATTGACTTTTAAGGTAAGTATTAATAGCTTTTATTTATTTGTCCTTTTAAACCTTGGTTTTCTGTTGACTTTATATTTCTTCTTTGTTCCCTTCTCTTTCTTTTTCCTTTTACGGTATGATGGTTTTCTTTTGTACTGTGCTTTAACTCTCTTCTTTTTGGTTCTTTCACTCTTTCACATGTTTTAGATTTATGGTTCTCTGGTTTTTAGGTATGTTAATCCATTAATATATCTACTTGTTTTCAACTGGTAATCTCATATGTTCAAATGCATTTTTAAATCTATTTTTTTCTTACTCCCTCACCCACATTTTGATTTTGATGTCCTATTTTACATCTTCATGTTTATCCTCTTGATGTTCATTATAGTTAAAATTGCTTTCACAAGTTTTTTTTTAATCTATATACTGACTTATTTAAGTGATCTATAATCTTTTTATAAATTTTCTTTTCCTATTTTTATTTTCCCTTTCCAATAGATTCTTACTTATTTTCTATTTATAAAAGACCTTTTAATACTGCTTTTAGGGTAGGCTTACTATCACTGTATTAGTTTAGGTTTTGCTTCTCTGAGAAATTATTTCTCTCTCCTTGTATTCAAATGATAATCTTGCTGGATAGAGTATCCTAGGTTGCAGATTTTTGACTTTCAGGTCTCCAAAAATATCTTGCCATTCCCTGCTGGGCTGCAACGTTTCTTCAGAGAAATAATCTACTGGCTTTATGGGGGTTCCCTTGCAATCAATTTTGATTTTCTCTTGCTGCCTTTAGGATCTTCTCTTTAACTTTTACCATTTCAATGATGATACATTTTCGTGTAGGTCTGGTTTCATATCATTGAGGGCCCTCTGTGCTTCCTGTACTTGGATACTGTTTCCATCTTTTGGTTTAGGAAGTTCAGTTTTCAGCCATAATTCCTTCAAAAACCTTTCAGTCTCCCTCTCTCTTTTCTCCTTCTGTAAATGCTATTATGTGTAGGTTGGCATGCTTTACACTGTCCCATAGATCTCATATGTTGCTTTCATTAGTTTCATTTGCCTTTCTGTCTGCTTTCTGATTGGGTGATTTCATTATTCTATTTTCCAAATCACATGTTTCTTGAATGTCATTCAGTATGATATTCATTGCTTCTACATTGATTTTTTATCTCCATGATTGATTTGCCTTTTTTTGATTGGTTTATCTTTACAGTTTCTAGTTATTTTTTATGGTGATCTGCATTTATATCAATAATTTTTCTTAATTCATTTAGCATTTTTATTATCTCCTTTTTGAAGTCAAGGTCTATTAGAATGGTGAAATCTGTTTAATTATCTGTCCTTTCAGGGTATTTCTCTATTTCTTGTAATTGGCGGTGGTCACTCTGCCTTTTCGTTTACCTAACTTTGTCTCTATGAATTTAGGATAAACAGTTCTTTATCACAGTCTTGAAGGAATATATTTATGTGGAAATATTCCTCTGGAGACTATGTGTCTAATAATTTTGGTGAAAGGGCTGAGTTTTTTATGGATAGCATTCGTATATTTCTTCAGAGTGTGTTGGTCATTTTGCCCTTCTTAAGGGGTGTGGTTAGTCTTGTATTGCCTAGATCCTGTGCTGGATGTGTAGGAGAGGTGGCAGCCACCAGTTCAAGGCCTTTCTGATTGTTAGTAATGCATGCACATACTGGGGGGTTGAACTTTTAACACCTACTTTTTCCTGCCTGAATTCTGAACCAAGTAATGTAGATGAATCACAAGAAGAGAAATAAAGCTGTCAGCTTTATTACTGATGGAGCAGATATAAATCATCACTTATGTATGAAAAAGAATCCTAGTTCTTAGGTGAAGGTCTCATCTGCACCCAAAAAAATGGACAAACTTACCAGTACAGTTTAGGCAGAGCAGCAAAACCACAGGTTTTGAAGCCTTTACCTCCAAGCTTAACAACTGTCCAGAACTTGGCTACCTGCTCTACCTACACTGAAAGATGTATGCCAAAGTGCAGTGAGTAAGGAAAGGACTGGCAAAGCAAGCTCAGGTCCTACTCCCAAAGCCACCTGTCAGTTAAGTTACTCCATCACTCTTGGGAAGGCACAAATGATAACAGAGAAAGAGATGGGGAGAGTTGCCCTATGGATATTCCTTTAAATAAAAGGAATCATCAGGAATAGGATTACTATCCTCTCAAAAGAAAGCAACATTGAGTAGCAGTCAATCTTGGACATAGTGATTTATCATCAATGAATGAAAAGTGCTAATATTTCTACTCATTAATAAAATATTTATAAAATATCTGCTTTCTGTTAGCACTGTGCTAGCATCTGAAATATAAAGCATATAAAATATGGTTTCTAATCTCAAGAAGTTTACATTCTATAACTATGCAATATATTCAAAAGAGAACCTCAGAAATAATTTGAGGTATTCAACATAAATTAGAGATTTACGCTATAGAGTTAAAATCTTTTATTTAAATTATGAAATCACTGAGATAAAATCTATATCAAATTTTATTTTAAAAAATACAGTCTTGAAAAAGAATAAGCTACCTTAAATTCAGCCAACTTCAATCTTTCAGTTCTTATCAGATGTTTTACATCCACAATTTTTTCAAGACCAAACCTTCCAACTTTTTGTGTTTATAAAATCTGTTTTTTTTGTTTGCCTCCCAGACATACAATGCCTCCATATCAGTGCCTACACTTCATTTATTTAACATAAATACTTTATGAGTTCTATAAAAGTGAAGAAGAATCATGTTTTGTTCCATTATTCTCTCAAAGATGGACTTCATTAAAACATGATTCTTTGGGTCTTTGCCAGGCAACTGAGATAAAGTAGTATAACAAGAACCTTCTGGTTGTTTCAGTAACAAGTACCAATCAATAGGATTATACTAAATTTCATGCTATAGCAGGTCATATTTTACCCAGGTTCCACTGCATTTACAATGAACAATAGTTCACTATGTAGATCTCTTTATTAACTCTCATAGTAGTTGTTTAGGTCTGGAGACTTTCTACCACCAAACTTTTAATGTCAATATTGAAAAATCAATATTTTAGAAAAAAAAATAAGATTATTTTCATGTAACTTTTAAAATATGTTGAAATTACATATTCTAAAATAGAAAAATGTTATTGTTATATAAATAAATATTTCTACATAATAGATATAAAAAGAGCTAGTATTTACTCAGTGCTAGCAGTCACTAGGTGTAGGGCTTTGCATATATTATCCCCAATATGTTAACTTCACGATGGCCCATTGAAACAGACAATATTATCTCTGTTTGATGCTCATAGAAATTAATATAAAGGAAACAAAGTTTAGCCAAAACTGAAGCATTTAAGTAATTGCTCAAAATCACAGCTAATAAATATGAGCAATGCTGGATATGAACTAGAATCTGAAAGATTCCAGGCCCAGACTCAGAGGATTCTGCCTCCAATAATCTAACCGAATGAGAGTATCTATTTATACAAAGTTTCTCTTGTGCTTTAAAATGCATAATAAATAAATAATGTGTTTATATAACATATATTATATTATCTATATAATGACTATATAAATTATAGACATTTACCTTATTTTAGACATACTTGTATATGCAGATGGATTTAAAATTATGCATCTCTCTATAGAGTTTTAGATACTCAGATTATACCAGATGACTACTTATTCCAATCCAAGCAACCATACTGCTATAAATTAAAAACCTAATACCTTAAATATTTATACGTAAACCAAAAACATACTTGAGAGATATATCATAATACATATATACATACATGTCTTCTATATTAACATGACTAATGAATTAAATAAGTAGATCAGACCTTAACATGAAGTTGATTCTGTAGAAACTGGTATGTGCTGTGAAGATATAAATTATATATTCCTTTAACATACAAATTATAAAATAAATATGCAGTATAGATTTTTTTAAAATTCCCAATGGATAAGAAAAGAGTATAAATCCTTATTCCTGAGTTATTTTGGCTTTAATAGCTCACAAACAGAATCATCCAGAGACTTGTTAAACTGCAGATCACGGGATTCCATTTCTTGTGTTTTTGAGAATTTGCATGTCTAGCCAATTCCCAGGTGATACTAATGGTACTAGTTCAGAGATCATATTTTAGGAAATATTCCTAAGAACATAAAGATATAAAATTTTAACCCCTCTGCTTATCCTCATCCTGCAGGTCAAATCTTGGGCAACAACTGATTCGTGAAGATGTGGACAAGCAAGGAACAAGTCCACCAGCAAGTAGTTTAAGTTGTTCCCAAGAATCCCAATATATTTGAGTCATTGGAGGAATTTCTAAAAATTCCACTGTTGGGGTCCCATCCAAAACTAATTAAATCGGAGCCTCTTGATTAAACTGAAAGAGGAGAGCAAAAAGGTTGGCTTAAAGCTCAACATTCAGAAAACTAAGATCATGGCATCCAGTACCATTACTTCATAACAAATAGATGGGGAAACAATGGAAACATTGATAGACTTTATTTTCTTGGGCTCCAAAATCACTGCAGATGGTGATTGCAGCCATGAAATTAAAAGACGCTGGTTCCTTGGTAGAAAAGCTATGAACAACCTAGACAGCATATTAAAACGCAGAGACATTACTTTGCCAACAAAGGGTCATCTAGTCAAAACTATGGTTTTTCCAGTAGTCTTGTATGGATGTGCGAGTTGGGCTATAAAGAAAGCTGAGCACAGAAGAATTGATGCTTTTGAACTGTGGTGTTGGAGAAGACTCTTGAGAGTCCCTTGGACTGCAAGGAGGTCCAACCAGTCCATCCTAAAGGAAATGAGTCCTGAATATTTATTGGAAGGACTGATGCTAAAGCTGAACCAATCCTTTGGCCACCTGATGGGAAGAACTGATTCATTGGAAACGATCCTGATATGGTTTGAAAGATTGAAGGCAGGAGGAGAAGGGGGCAACAGAGAATGAGATGGTTTGATGGCATCACCGACTGGATGGACATGAGTTTGAGTAAGCTCTGGAAGTTAGTGATGGACAGGGAAGCCTGGTGTGCTGCAATCCATGGGGTCGCAAAGAGTCAGACACAACTGAGTGACTGAACTGAACTGATAAGAGTGTGGAATTCAGACAATGTTAAAACACTCCAATGATTCCAATGGGCAACCAAGATTGAAAATAACTGATAATAAGAAAAATCTAGCAATACTTATACCCAGTGGTGTTAAAGAGCTACCTCCATATTACAGATCTCAAGGAAAAGAAGACTGTCAATCTTTTGTCAATCACTATGTATGTTTTTCTATCAAATATGTAGATTTAGATAGTTATTCATATAACTATGAATATATTATATTCATATAATCAATACTGAAGTGGTCAAACTTTCATAAATACAGAAGGTATTTTAAACACAATTTTGGTTTAATAATTACAGTCAAAAACTTATGTTTCTGCCTTTAATAGAAATTACATGGATATGGCAATTTAAATAGGGATGATTCTGATTAAAAAAGACTTGAGTCAGTCTATTAAGGGAATTCAATCACAGATAAAGTGAGAAGTTTCCTGAAGAGGATGTAAGAAAATCTATGAAATTAAATTCTCCATCTACTCCTGATTTTTATTAATACACATGTTTTAATATATTAATTTGTTGTTCTCATTCTTCTTTTCTCTGGGCTAGAAATCAACAAATTTAAACATGCATATTCTGATAGATTCCCTGCTAAATTTTTTTCAAATTTATATTAATTATTGCTATTTTCAGCTTTCTAATTAAGTGAACATTCCTTACACATCAAAAGCAGTATTAGTTTTGGCCAATAAAACCTTAGCTGGTTATTTATTTATAACTTGACTGGCCTCACTGAAAAACTTCTATATCCTCAAGTAATTTATTCACAAGAACTTTTCAATGTTTTATGCAATTTCATTCAGAATTGAGAAAATACTTTTAAAATGTTCAGAAGTCATCTCTTAAAAATAATTTTCCTCATCTAGGGTAATATTAATAATGATATATTTTATTTATTTAAAGCCTTTAATAATAGTATTAAAGACATTATTTCTCCAAAGTTATTTATTAATTATCCTTTTGAGTAATGTTATGTTTTTACCTTAGAAACATAAAACAAAATAAAAATTAACAGAATACTAAATTTAATACCACCAGTATTCAACATATTTTGTTGAAATACTGTTATGAACAAGGTGTTGTAAAAGCAGCGAGTAATTATGGTGAGATAACCTAAAAAACAAGAGTTGGCAAACTGTAAGGGCAAGATACTAAACATTTTAGGACTTTTAATGCCACTTGCAGTCTCTCTTACATTCTCCTTCTCCTTCTTCTTCAATAACCACTTACAAACATAAAAACGTTTTTTTGGCTTAGAAGCTATAACAAAACAGACTATGAGCTGGATTTTGGCTCATGGCCTATAGGTTGTTGATCTGTGACCTAAAATGCTTTTAGAGATTATTATCGTTATTACAATTGTGGTTTTTGAACCAAAATTTGAGTAATACCATCTGCAAATTTGCAACCACATTTAGAGAACATTCATGAAAGTGACCAAGAATCAAAAATGGTTACAAATCTGCATAATTAATTTCAAGTTGTGGAAGACAGATAATTCAGAAACATTGAGTTATACAATAGTAACACTACTAGAATAAGCATTGAGGACTCCTAAAATAGGGACAGCTGTGCATGATTTACTTTAGTTTTAGTCATAAAACTAAAACAATATCATGTGCCAAGAATCTGAATTATGAGGCAAAGAATAAAAAGGCACAGACTTCTAGTAATGAAGTGTCACCCACAGAAGAGGAAAATAAATACAAGTATTCCATGTACTTGAATAAGGACAATATTCAGTTACAGAGGATACAATTATTTTTCCATGAATCTATATCCAAAAGCATACGCATAGTTTTATTTTGTAAAAGCATATATAATGATTTCATTTTTATGTTGGAAACACTCCTCATACTCTCAAAATATACATCCTGAAAATGTTTTCATTATGTGAAATAGATTAAATGATACTACATTTATACAACATAGACATAATTTCTGTATTTGATAGTATTTCAAGAATAATGTTCTGACTAGGCTGCTCTAAAAATAGCTTAGCTATTTAAAAAAAAAATTGCTGTTGTTATTCGCTGGAAGACTTTTGAGAAAATGATCATATGACACACACATATATATATATATATTTACATATATGTATAAACTCTGATTCTTAAAATACATGAATCGATGACATATTTATATGTCATCCATTCATATGCACTAAGTTTAAAATATAATATTTTTCTTAAAAGACGGCTTTCACTTTTGCTTGGAAGCTTTAGTAGTCATTATTAGTCTTCTCTCCCAGGGAAAGAAAAAAATTGTACCAGAAGAACTGTTTCAAGACCAATTGACTTTATTGCCTATGTACCAATTCTGCAGAGTTGTTTGGGAAATGAGGCAGAAGGACGCTGTTGAGAAAGCACAGTAGGAATCCATCTAGGAAAAAAAAATTAATATGAACTAAATCACATCATCTCAGTATATTACAGAAGACTGTGAAGACATATGAAAGAGTGATTATGTCTTAATTGGAAAAAGTCAGGAAGTACATATCTGCAATTTATGAGACAATTTATATTATGTACAAATAAATAACATATGATATGTAATCTTATTATGAAGCTTATTGATATATAAGTAGAAATTTTAAATGTACACTAAAATATTTACATGTATAAACATTGCTATTTTTTGCCTTTGAACTATTTCCTAATCATTTTAGCTCTGATCTTCAGGTTGTCTAATTGGAGAAATTTATCTTGTTGCTGGTTAAACATGACCAGTAACAATGGTTTAGTGTTTGGAACTCACTGGACTAGTGCCTTAATGAAACTCCAGGGGGTAGCCACTGAGAATCAGTTAGAGCATCACTAAAGAAGAAGAGAACAAATCTGTGACCACAAAATATTCTGCAATTAAGAGCGGTTGGTTTACAGAGGGATTAACTAGGGTGGCGTTAAGTCACTAGAGCAGCATAGGTGATGAAGAGAAAAAGATGTGGTTGTGCATATAAGCACTGAATTCCTAACACTTGCTATGCATGATCTGTCAGCTCATGCTCCCCACAGGTTTACTTTCACAAAACATATACCTAAATATATGTTTAGGCAAAATATATAGCAAAAATAACATATTTAAAATGTTAATGTTAACTATTTTCTTTACTTGTTATTGTCCAATACATATTACCCAACACCCTCAGTGAAGTAATACTGGGTCAGTTTCCAGACTTCCATGGCAATGGGCTCACAGAACTTCAACAAAAGCTCTTGTTTGGTGAAGGTGCTACTTTCACTAATCATTTCCATTGTGCTGTCATTTGTAAATATTTGAACAGACACTTACATACCTGCTATTTTATTTGCTAGAATCTGTGAAGAAATATTTAAATGTTTTCCTATTCTCAAGGTTGGGGGGAAAGACATGGAAAGCACAAAGGTAAGGGTTGCTATAATAGAACAATGCAAAATGGGCTTTGAAGCCATAGTGTACTAGTAAATTTTACCCACACAAAATATTACAAATTTCAGTGAGAAGATAATGCTTCAGAATAATCTTTAAAAATTATTTTAAAGAATACAACATTGTAAATCAACTATACATCAATAAAATATTTTGAAGATATAATAACACATTAAAAACACAGAATGGAAGTTTTTTAAACTGGTACTTTTAGTACCAGATGATTAATATTTGGCTAAAAAGAAACATTAGATTATATGAAGATTTTTTTCACCTGTTCTGATATTTTGCTTTTCTCATAAGGAAATGACAAAAATCCTTTCCAGTAAATACAATTAGTATTAGGAAATCAGCAAAGAAATTTAAAAATTAAAAAAAAAAACTATCATTAAAGTTTACTTACCAGAGAACCACAATAAATACACTGAACTACTAATTTCTAATATTAGTCTACTGAAACAAAATTTATTTTTATATAGAACTTTAACATGAAATGCAGCAAAACTCAGAGGTGCTTGCATTTGCATTTGCACTCTAAAATATTTATCAGTATTGGATAAATTGTTTCATGGAAGAATAGAAAAATAATGTCAAGTTTATACTAAGGGACATATAAAACAATCATATGAAAAAATTATCCTGCTCCCAAGGCAAACCTGTCTTAATCTACAAAAAGTGACAATGGGACAAATTTAGCGACAAATCAATTATGCAACAAAAAACTTAAATTTTTTGAAATAAATTTTTTTTCACTGTTCATTCTCTACTCAGCTGAAGTGGTGACTAAAACCTATTCAGCTCGCAGTAGAAGGGAAGTAAGTCTGACACATGTTTTATATGCACCAAAGATTCTATATTATGAAAATGGATTTCTGACTCCTATTTTTACTTGCAGATAAAAAATGGATAACTTAGCCTTAATATTTATGTATTATTCCACATAGCACATAACCACCATTGAAAGGAATGCTTTAAGTGTAATCTTTCTTGAATTAATACTTTAAAATACCAAACACTCAAATTTTGCTTTATTTTAAATAGAACAAAAATGTTCTGTTCAATATCAGCATCCCAGACTTAAATAGTGGGCTTCCAGAAACATCCTACTGTATTTAATATCTGTCTTCATAGAAATACAGGGCTGAGTGTGATAAATTAAGGTGGCAACTGAGAATGAGACAAGTTTCAAGAATTGTGTTGGATGCAAAGGTTAACACCGGCTTTATCTTTAAATATCCCCTTTTTAATATGCGGAATCAACCAGAAATTAGTTATATATATGTATATGTCATCAAAATATTTTTCTCCTCTCTCAAAAGCGTTGCCTAGAATCTTTCCAAGAATGCAGTAAACAAAATGAAAAACAACGTGTTTTTAAGTTTTGTAGAAGAAAAACACATTAAGAAACATTACTGCAAATACTTCTGCATGTACTATGCTTAGGTTTATTTTTCAAATGTATACAGCTTTATTAGCGAGTATACCTTTAAGTATACTATTAGAAATACAAACAATGATAAGAAGATACTTCCCTCTTTGTATTTCAGTAGAAGTTCTTTCATGTTTTTATAAAATTCATTTTAAAATAATAGTATATGGCTGCTAGTGAAATACTATGAGTTTGTTTCTGAGTGAGATTCGATTAACGAGTCTACTCTTTTCAGAGTAAAGAACTGCTATGTGAAAACAAAAGCAATACGTTTAGAATGAGCTGATTCACTTCACTGTCTCCTGAAAGCCTGTATGAATTTTTGGAATGTGGACACTGATGTGATAAACTCTTTTATGTTAATCTCCAGAATTAACATCCTCTTATATTTTTCTACTGAAACATCATCATTTTGTGATTTTATACAAATTTGCCATAACATTTTTCCTCTCAGAGATAAAATATATTAAACTAAGTAAAAAATGACACATTCTTAGTGGTGAATCATAAAGTCAACACTTTTTAAAACACATTTGGAATTCTGGCCTTATCTTCCAAACCATAAATTACAACTTCATGAAACTTAGCTATAATAGTTGTTATAAATATAATGTTCTCTCTAAAATGCTCAAAATCAATAATTACTTTTCAAAATAAAGTGTAAATATCAAGTATCTTAATGATTTTTGAAAAGTAATGGTTTTATATTTGGAAACAAGTTTAAAAATCAATTAGTTCAAGAATAAACAGGTAGCACCAGAAGTATTTGTCAATAATTATTAGTGAAAAATCCAACAATAAAAATCTTCCAAAATTGTTGTAAATACATTTTCTATGTAAAATTATATAATCAAAAGGCTTTGCTTCTAGTTGCCTAGTCCTACCTTTTCTGCATCTTTCAATATAAAGTCACCAATAGAAAATCACTGATTCTGAAGGCCCAACTCAAAAAAATGTAACTATATGCTCTAAAGCAATCTTGTAAAGACTATTTAAGTCAAATGCTCCCTGAAATATTGTCATTTTAAGTTCCACCTTAATTGTATAATTAATGATTGCTACCTCTTATTACCAGAATAAAAGATGAGCTTAGAAAAATTTGCTATTCTGCCTAAATTTATAGCTATTGCCATAATAATACTGTATAATAAACTACTTGCAAAACTCAATGATTTATAGAGCATTTATTCTCTTACTCTGAGAATCTGTAGGATGAGGTCTGCCTGAACTTCAGTAAAGAATCTCTACTTCAGGTTGCAGTAATGAGACAGCTCTTCTCACTGTATATCTTTTATTTGGTTCTGCCCCACATGGCTCTCATCCTGTTTTCTCATAGAGTTAAGTAACCAGACCCCTCTGTCCAAGAATACTTGAGTGAGTTGCCATGCCCTCCTCCAGGGGATCTTCCCATCCCAGGGATTGAACCCAGGTCTCCCACATTACAGGCAGATTCTTTACCATCTGAGCTACCAGGGAAGCCCAAGAATACTGGAGTGGGTAGCTTATCCCTTCTGTGGAACTTTCCAACCCAGGAATTGAACTGGCGTCTCCTTCATTGCAGGTGAAGTCTTTACGAGCTGAGCTACCCAGGAAGGCTTGTATCCTGACTACTCTCATCCTATTAGTTAAAGAAACACACATGGCTAACCCTAGAGCCAAGGGGCAGAAAAGATACTGTGCTCTTGGTAAGAGGATTGGGGAGTTATGGGACAAACTGCATGGATACACACATAGAGAATTTTGTCAATAGTACAATCCTATCAACACAGTATTGGAGGACATTACCTCAACCTATATTTAAATTCAGCTATAATTCTGAAGACTCTTCTTCTTGATCATAAAGACATAGAAGTTTATCAAAATATACAGGTACTCCATATAAAAATATTTACTTAAATTTTAAAATAAAGTCATTGCAAAAGTAAAAGGATTTGAGCATATTTGGTATTACAGATGATTTCAAACTAATAAGAACAAAGATACATATTTAATTTTAATCATTTTGCATATATATCTTTTCAGAAGTCTATCTGGAAAACTACTGCCTCAATCAGTACTAAATATTTCTTATTTAATTAGTCAAAAAATCTAATTTATTTTCTCTTAAACTACCTGCTATTAATTGTATTTCTTTTTCCTTTTCTCATGTCTTATCTTCAATTCCTCTCTTTTCCTTGATTCAGTGATCTGTGAGTTCTACTTAAATCAGTGATTCTGAAAAAATTACATATTAGAATCACCTAAGAACTTTTAAGATTTTTTTTTTTTTTTAATATAAAAACACTAAGGCCCAAGACACAACCCCAGAAATTTTGGTTAAATTGTATAGGGAGGGCCTTGTTTTTTTTTTTTTTTTTTCCTTTAAAATTCTCCTGGGTTTCTAATTGCCAGGACTCAAATCCCTTATGATTATATAGTGGAAGTGACAAATAGATTCAAGTGATTAGATCTGATAGAGGGCCTGAAGAACTATGGACATAGGTTCGTAACATTATACAGAAGGCAATGATTAAAACCATCCTTGAGAAAAAGAAATGCAAGAAGGCAAAATGGTTGTCTGAGGAGGTCTTACAAATAGGTGAGAAAAGAGATGTGAAAGACAAAGGAGAAAAAGAAAGATAATCCATCTGAATGCAGAGTTCCAAAGAATAGCAAGGAATGATAAGAAAGTCTTCCTAACTGACCAATGCAAAGAAATAAAGGGGAAAAATAAAATGGGAAAGACCAAAGATCTCTTCAAGAAAATTAGAGTTACCAACAGACATATCATGCAAAGATGGGCACAATAAAGGTCAGAAATAGTATGGACCTAATAGAAGTGGAAAATATTAAGAAGAGGTGCAAAAATACACAGAACTATACAAAAAAGGTTTTCATGATCCAGATAACCATGATGGTGTGCTCACTCATCTAGAGCCAGATATTTGTAGTGCAAAGTCAAATGGGCCTTAAGAAGCATCACTGCCAAAAAGGTAGTGCAGGTGATGGAATTCCAGCTGAGCTATTTCAAACCTTAAAAGATGATGCTGTGAAAGTGCTGCATTCAATATGCCAGCAAGTTTGGAAAACTCAGCAGTGGCCACAGGACTGGAAAATATCAGTTTTCATTCCAATCCGAAAGAAGGGCAATGCCAAAGAATGCTCAAACTACCACACAATTGCAATCATCTCACACACTAGTAAAGTAATGCTCAAAATTCTCCAAGCCAGGCTTAAGCAATACATGAACTAGAAATTCCAGATGTTCAAGATGGATTTAAAAAAGGCAGAGGAACCAGAGATCAAAATGCCAACATCTGCTGGATCATCAAAAAAGCAAGAGAGTTCCAGAAAAATATCTATTTCTGATTTATTGATTATGTGAAAGCCTTTGACTGTGTGGATCACAATAAAAAGTGGAAAATTCTGAAAGCAATGGGAATACCAGGCCACCTGACCTGCCTCTTGAGAAACCTGTATGCAGGTCAGGAAGCAACAGTTAGAACTGGACATGAAACAACAGACTGGTTCCAAACAGGAAAAGGAGTACGTCAAGGCTGTATATTGTCACCCTGCTTATTTAACTTATATGCAAAGTACATCATGAGAAACGCTGGGCTGGATGAAGCACAAGCTGGAATCAAGACTGCTAGGAGAAATATCAATAACCTCAGATACACAGATGACAACACCCTTATGGCAGAAAGTGAAGAAGAACTAAGCCTCTTGATGAAAGTGAAAGAGGAGAGTGAAAAAGTTGGCATAAAGCTCAACATTCAGAAAACGAAGATCATGGCATCTGGTCCCATCACTTCATGGCAAATAGATGGGGAAACAGTGGAAACAGTGTCAGACTTTATTTCTGGGAGCCCCAAAATCACTGCAGATGGTGACTGCAGCCATGGAATTAAAAGACACTTGCTCCTTGGAAGAAAAGCTATGACCAATGTAGACAGCATATTAAGAAGCAGAGACACTACTTTGCCAACAAAGTCCATCTAGTCAAGGCTATGGTTTTTCTAGTAGTCATGTCTGGATATGAGAGTTGGACTATAAAGAGAGCTGAGTGCTGAAGAATTGATGCTTTTGAACTGTAGTGTTGGAGAAGCCTCTTGAGAGTCCCTTGGACTGCAAGGAGATCCAACCAGTCCATCCTAAAGGAGATCAGTCCTGAGTGTTCATTGGAAGGACTGATGTTGAAGCTGAAACTCCAATACTTGGCCACCTGATGCAAAGAGCTGACCCATTGGAAAAGACCCTGATGCTGGGAAAGATTGAGGGCAGGAGGAGAAGGGGGCAACAGAGGATGAGATGGTTGTATGGCATCACCGACTCAATGGAGATGAGTGTGTAAGCTCCAGGAGCTTGTGATGGACAGGGAGGCCTGGCATGCTGCAGTCCATGGGTACGCAAAGAAAGAGTCAGATACGACTGAACTAAACTATAGTTTGAGTGACTAAACTATACTGAACTGAATGATCTGGTGGTTTTTCCCACTTTCTTCAATACAAGAGTGAAATCTGCAATAAGGAGTTCATGATCTGAGCCACAGTCAGCTCCTGGTCTTGTTTTTGCTGACAGTATAGAGCTTCTCCATTTTTGGCTGCAAAGAATATAATCAATCTGATTTTGGTATTGACAGTCTGGTGACGTCCACGTGTAAAGTCTTTTCTTGTGTTGTTGAAAGAGGGTGTTTACTATGACTAGTGTGTTCTCTTGGCAAAACTCTATTGGTCTTTGCCCTGCTTCATTCTGTACTCCAAGGCCGAATTTGCCTGTTACTCTAGGTATTTCTTGACTTCCTACTTTTACATTTCTGTCCCCTATAATGAAAAGGACATCTTTTTTTGGCCTTAGTCCTAGAAGGTCTTGTCGGTCTTCATAGAACCATTCAACTCCAGCTTCTTCAGTATTACTGGTTGGGGCATAGACCTGGATTACTGTGATATTGAATGGCTTGCCTTGGAAAAAAACAGAGATCATTCTGTCATTTTTGAGCTTGCATCCAAGTACTGCATTTCGGACTCTTTTCTTGACTATGAGGGCTACTCCATTTCTTCTAAGGGATTCTTGCCCACAGTAGTAGATATAATGGTCATCTGAGTTAAATTCGCGCATTCCAGTCCATTTTAGTTTGCTGATTCCTAAAATGTTGATGTTCACTCTTGACATCTCCTGCTTGACCACTTCCCATTTGCCTTGATTCATGGACCTAACATTCCAGGTTCCTGTGCAATATTGCTCTTTACGGCATTGGACTTTATTTCCATCAGCAATCACATCTACTACTGGGTGTTGTTTTTGCTTTGGCTCTGACTCTTCATTCTTTTTGAATTATTTCTCCACTGGCATCCAGTAGCATATTGGGCACCTACCGATCTGCAGAGTTCATCTTTCAGTTTCCTATCTTTTTGCCTTTTCATACTGTTCATGAGGTTCTCAAGGCAAGAATACTGAAGTGGTTTGCCATTACCTTCTCCAGTGGATCACGTTTTATCAGAACTCTCCACCTTGACCCATCTGTCTTGGGTGGCCCTTCACAGCATGGCTCATAGGTTCATTGAGTTAGACAAGGCTGTGGTCCATGTGATCAGATTGGTTAGTTTTCTTTGATTGTGATATCAGTCTGTCTGCCCTCTGATGGAGAAGGATAAGAGGCTTATGGAAGCTTCCTGATGGGAGAGACTGACTGAGGGGTAACTGGATCTTCTTCTGATAGGCGGGGCCATGCTCAATAAATCTTTAATCAATTTTCTGTTGATGGGTTGGGCTGTGTACCCTCCCTGTTATTTACCTAGGGCCAAACTATGGTGGAGGTAATGGAGATTTGCAACCTCCTTCAAAGGCCCCAGGCATGCACTGCTACACTCAGTGTCCCCAACCCTGCAGCAGGCCACTGCCGACCAATGCCTCTGCTGGAGACTTGGACACTCACAGGCAAGTCTGGGTCAGTCTCTTGTGTGGTCACTGCTCCTTTTTCCTGGGTCCTAGTGCTCACAGGGTTCTGTTTGTGCCCTCCAAGAGTCTGTTTCCCCTGTCTTGTGTAAGTTCTGGTGGCTCTGTGGTGGGGTTAACAGCGACCTTCTCCAAGAGGGCTTATGCCATACCCAGGTCTGCTGCACCCAGAGCCCCTGCATCTGCAGCAGTTCACTGCTGGCCCATACCTCCACAGGAGACACTCAAACACAGTTCTGTCTCAATCAATACATAAAAACAAGAAGAACCCACTGTATGTATAAGGAACTATATTAAATATCTTATAATAATCCATAATGGAAAATAATCTAAAAAAGAACATATATATATATATATATATATATATATATATATATATATATATATGTGTGTGTGTGTATATATATATCTGAATCACTTTGTTGTACACCTGAAATCAATACAACACTGTACATCAACTGTACTTCAATTTTAAAAATCAGGCTTTTAATAACTGAAAGTATCTGAAAACCTATGAGACCTAGTAGATGAAAAGAGAGATTCTAGATTTTTTCAATGGGGAAACAGTGAAAGGAAAAGAAAAGGAAGTATTTCCTAATTATACTCTCAAGTTCAAACATTTTTATAAGGATATACATATGATTCTTTATATGTAAATAAACAGTCTTTATTTCCCCATTACATCAGTCAGTACTTAATTTAAAGCACCATGCTGTGTATAAACTGAGTAATTTTAGATTGCTCCCTCTCATGACCATGCTCTCTCTCCATCCCTTCTATCTCACACTGATACTAAGAAGAGGCAGTTCTCTCAGTTCACAGAAGAAAGTCCATCAATGGAGAACCTTCCCCATGCCCCAAACTGCTCCAAACTCACACTATTTATGTTTAGTGTATACTGAAATACATGCTGAAAATCCCAAAATTGCCCTGGGGAAAACTATGAATACAACTGAAAAAGGAAGAAATAAAATATTTTTTTCCTCTTCAAAACTTCAGCAATGAATCTCAGAGAGTAATTTTTTCCAGAGTTGGGGAAGGCTTGCATCCTTACAGTGGAAAAAGAGGACCTGCAGGGCAAACATGTTCCAGGGTGAAAGAGCACATGGAAAGAATCTACTGCAACATACAAAAAAACAGTGGGGGGATAAAAAAGGTATCTTGATGTAGCAGAAGTTAGCAATCAACATAAGCTTCGGTGGTGATTTGTGTGATTTGGGGATTGCAGCTGCCCATCCTGCCAACAAACCCAGGAAAGGTAGCCCAGCTGTTACCAGCAAAGAACTGCAACAATGGGAATTCTGTTCTCCGGGAGACATGAGGATTAACTGCCAATGATCCTAGTTGTGTATAAGACCACACACAACTCAATTCAAATAAAACCTGAAGTACAGTATTTGTGTGTCTTGATGTTTGTAAAAATCTGAACTAATCCCTGAACATAACACACCACTCACAAAATAATTACAGAGAAGCACTACTATAGAGTCTTTTTAGAAGGATGACTTCAAAAATGTTCACTAGCTCCTACTCTAAGCTGTTTAAATAGATGCCAATCTCATTATTTATACTGATTATAAAATATTTTGCATTATTTTCCCTGAAGATATGCTTAGAAGTAAAAATACAGAAACAATGACTGCTATGATTAATTGCAGTCCACATGTGTGCCCATCTCATTCTTTATTTTATACTCAGCCTTTTTTTTGAATAGTCACTTTTTCTCTCTCATTTCTTTAGGAAAAAAATAAAATGTGGTTTTTGGATCAATAGTGTACCTCTGTAAAGAAGAAATTGGAAAAAATAAACCTTTTGGGGAAAAAAAACAAATGATTCAATAGAAAGTGGAAAATTAACAATGCTAAAAAGGGAACAGGGCTGATCTTTGATTTATTATGTATAGTATTTCTCTGGTTTTCCATGATCCATGGAAGAAAGTTCAAACTTTTTCAAGGCATAAATGTTCCCATGCCCACATCTCACCTTTTGTCACATCTCCAGATGCTGCCTGCTCTGTCCCCTATAATCTGACTGAAAAAGTAACCTTTCATTTTTCCAAAATTATTATTTTTTTTCATTTCTTTGTCTTGTGACATGGCAATGTCCTTTGCCAGTAATAAATCTAACTAGCAAATCTCGACAAATTTTTTAAGATCTAGCTCAATTTTCACTTTAAGTAAGTCTTTCTTGAGCAATTTCATGGAGAGATCCAGTGCTATCCCTTGTGTTTTTATCAATATATGCTTTTATCATGGCCTTATCACACTGTATTACCACAAATCATACAGAAGAATGTCTCTCTTCAGTGGAGTATGAATTCTTTAAAGATCAGGGTTTGTCATATTAATACCTATTTGTTTGTTTGCTATGTAATAGACATGAAGTAACTATTTCTTGTATTTAACAAAAAATTAATATGCCAATGAGTCTGTTTTTGTTTTGGCACTAACCATAAGGTGTACACTCTGAGCCTAAGACTATACCAATACTGCCCTTATGATAAAGATTGAAACAGAAGATGGTCAAGCCGTGTGACAGACTTAGTCCCTAACCAAGTGTGAAAAGTTATAAGCTATGATATGCAGAGTACATCATGAGAAATGCTGGGCTGGAAGAAGCACAAGCTGGAATCAAGAATGCTGAGAGAAATATCAATCACCTCAGATATGCAGATGACACCACCCTTATGGAAGAAAGTGAAGAGGAACTAAAAAGCCTCTTGATGAAAGTGAAAGAGGAGAGTGAAAATGTTGGCTTAAAGCTCAACACTCAGAAAATGAAGATCATGGCATCTGATCCCATCACTTCATGGCAAATAGATGGAGTAACAGTGGAAACAGTATCAGGCTTTATTTTTTTGGGTTCCAAAATCACTGCAGATGGTGATTGCAGCCATGAAATGAAAAGACATTTACTCGTTGGAAGGAAAGTTATGACCAACCTAGATAGCCTAAAAAGCAGAGACATTACTTTACCAAAAAAGGTCCATCTGGTCAAGGCTATGGTTTTTCCAGTGGTCATGTACGGATGTGAGAGTTGGACTGTGAAGAAAGCTGAGTGCTGAAGAATTGATGCTTTTGAACTGTGGTATTGGAGAAGCCTCTTGAGAGTCCCTTGGACTGCAAGGAGATCCAACCAGTCCATCCTAAAGGAGATCAGTCCTGGGTGTTCACTGGAAGGACTGATGCTGAAGCTGAAACTCCAATACTTTGGCCACCTCATGCGAAGACTTGACTCATTGGAAAAGATCCTGATGCTGGGAGGGATTGGGGGCAGGAGGAGAAGGGGATGACAAAGGATGAGATGGTTGGATGGCATCACCAACTCGATGGACATGAGTTTGTGTAAACTCTGGGAGTTGGTGATGGACCAGGAGGCCCAGCATGCTGCACTTCATGGGGTGGCAAAGAGTCGGACACAACTGAGCAACTGAACTGAACTGAACTGAACTGAAGATGAACTGTTACAGGGCATCTCAATGTTCACTGCCCTCATGTACCTGTAACAATGTCCTACCAAAAAAACAAAGTAAATCATTATTCAAACCTCAAACCCATGTGAAAGAAAAAGAGGATCTTCTCTTTTTTTTGTAGAGACTACTATAAAATATGGATAAATAGTCTAAAATTATATTATTACTGGCCTTTTTTTTCAAGGTCTTATTCCTTTTATGCAAATGTTACAATTTATTTATATTAGTCAAAATAGTATGGAAATATGTACAGAAAAATGTCCCCCCATACATATTTAATTTTATGTTCTAAAGTAACCAGGGTTATATAAACACATTGTGTGTGTGTGTGTGTGTGTGTGTGTTTGTGTGTTTGTGTGTGTGTGGTGAGTGTGTGTGCATGTGTGCCTGCTTGCAATGCACTTTTTAAAAAAATATTGAGATCATTACTATGCACCCTGTGTTTTATATTTAACTTTTCCATTTTTTACCAAAGCTTGAAACATGTCAGGACTAGAAATCCTTGAAGATAATGTTTAAGGACTTTTCTTCCTCCTTTACTAAACACTGAATGTGACATTTTGCTTTATGTTACCGTCTTTCAGCCAACTAAGGTTTCAAGTAGGATTATAATTTCTGGGCTTCAAAGGATGCCGTTTTACACAATAACCACTTACAACACCCAGACAAGTCTGATTAGGTTTCTCTCTTCACCCACAGCCCCACCCCATCCCTCTTCCTGTCCCTTGGTCTCCTTTGGTTTCCTTCCCTCTTCTTTCTCTCCTCTCCTGCACATGCAAAACTCACACATGTCCACCGAGAGGTGGAAGAATGCCTCTATTCTGTTGTTCATTCCGTGTCTATCTTCAACTTTTTTCAAACAGTTCTAGCACAGTTACCCCTAACAAGTGATATTTTGTACACTGTAAATGTCAAATAAACATTTTTGGAATGAATGATGGATGGATGGATGAATTTCACACTACATCCAACCTGTTTCACCTTTCTTTACAGATTCTGAAGTCCATGGAATTCAGATATATTTGTATTTTCTTCCTTTGACGGCAGTCAGTGCTTAAAATACTTCTACTCAAACTCCCTATTAATGCCATCTGAAACCATATAATGTACAATAGACCTTTAAATTTTACCCAAGGGACTCTCAAGAGGCTTCTGTAGCACCACAATTCAAAACCATTAATTCTTTGATGCTCAGCCTTTTCAGCAGTGACAGAATTTATTTTGGGGGGCTCCAAAATCACCACAGATGGTGACTGGAGCCCTGAAATGAAAAGAAGCTTGCACCTTGAAAGGAAAGTTATGACAAACCTTGACAGCATATTACAAAACAGAGACATTTCTTTTCTGACAAAAGTCCATATAGTCAAAGCTATGGTTTCTCCAGTAGTCAAGTCCAGATGTGAGAGTTGAACTATAAAGATGGCTGAGAGCCAAAGAATTGATGCTTTTGAACTGTGGTGCTGGAGAAGACTCTTGAGAGTCCTTTGGACAGCAAGGAGATCAAACCAGTCAATCCTAAAAGAAATCAACTCTGAATATTCACTGGAAAGACCGATGTTGAAGCCGCAATATTTTGGCCACCTGATGCAAAGAGCCGATCCATTAGAAAAGACCCTGATGCTGGAAAAGATTGAAGGCAGGAGGAGAAGGGGATGACAGAGGATGAGATGTTTGGATGGCCTCACAGACTCAATGGACATGAGTTTGAGCAAACTCTGGGAGATTGTGAGAGACAGGGAGACCTGGCATGCTACAGTTCATGGGGTTGCAAAGAGTCAGACATGACTTAGTGACCGAACAACAACAGCCTTCTTTATGGCCCAACTCTCACATCTGTACATGACTACCAGAAAAACCATAGCTTTGACTATACAGACGTTTGTCAGCAAAGTGTGTCTCTGCTTTTTAATATGCTGTCTAGGTTTGTCATAGTTTTCCTTCCAAGGAGCAAGTGTCTTTTCATTTCATGGCTGCAGTGACCATCCACAGTAATCCTGGAGCCCAGAAAATAAAACCTGTCACTGCTTCCACTTTATTTACACTTCCATTTGCCATGAAGTGATGGGACCAGATACCACAATCTTAGTTTTTTAAACACTAGGTTTCAAGCCAGCTTTTTCACTCTCCTGTTTAAGAGGTTCTTTAGTTCCTCTTCACTATCTGCCGTTAGAGTGGTATCATCTGCCTATCTTTAAAATGCTCCATGTGCTTTAACAACCATTCTGCTTTCTACTGATTTCATTCCTCCTCAAATATATACAGGATTTTTAAAAATAATAGTAAGTTAAACCATTACCTAATACCCATTTTGTAACATAATATACATGACTATCATTTTTTTTTCTTTTTCAAATGTGTATCTACATCTTTGTAATCCAATTAGAGGTGATAGTAGAGAACAAAAGAGATTTACTCCTTTTTATATAATTTTATTTTATAAGTTAGGAAACTGAGACCCCCCCAAAAGCCAAATATCTTATGGACAGTTACATAGCTAGTCTGACCAGCTTCTGACCTAGAGACATATCTGCTGTACTGACATTCAGCCTGTGTTCTTTCTACTACACTTCATTATCTTTCAAATAAAACCAGTATTTTTCCAGGACTGCTTAATTTGGTGCCATGGTTTAGGTTGGTATTAAGTTAATATTAAATATTTATTACAAAAAGAAAATAAATGAATGCCATTTTATTAAAAGCAGAATGCAAGGTAATAGTTCCACCCTGTGCATGTTTTGTAAGAAAAAAATATAATCTATGATATTGATAGCTTTATATTTTTCAAAGTAATAAGTACAATATTTAATAACTTCAATTAATATTTTTCAACTGAAAGACTAATACTAACATGTTTCTCATTGAGTTTCTAAATTATGCCCACAAAATGATGAGTTCCCATTAAACATGAAGGAAAGTAATAGGATACTTTAAACATGTCCTTATAACCTACAATGGAAAGAACCACACACATACACTAACATTTTTAAATTAATTCACAGAGGTGCACTAAAAGTACTTTTACTATACAAAGATTGCAAACATTGGCATAAAAGAGAAATCAACTTTAAAAATAGATAAAGTTTGTTATAGTTACCACTGACAGTTATGGTATTGACTAAATATTCTCAATAATCTAAAATAAATAACTTATTTTATCTTCTACTCTACTGACAATTATGCTAGTGAGTCTACTCTAAAGAATTTTTCCAATAGTATGCCTTATTCTGTATAAACACAACTATGTGCTTGCATGACCTTTCCTGCAAAACGATCTAGGTTTACTGGAATACTTAGCAGGGCTGTTGGCATTTTGGGAAAAGAGAAAATGTCAGCAGAGAATTACTTAGAATTGTAAGAATTAATAAAAAATCAGTTGTAAAAGTTCAATAAACTTGATTCCCACTTTAAACTCTAAGAAATAGAATCAAGTTCTTATTGAGATTTTACACATACACGTATGTGTATTTATGTGGATATGCACATGTGAATATGTGTGTCTAAATGACATTGGTGCAGCAGCCCCCAACAATAGTCCTATAGCTTTAACCTCAAGCCACCATTCTGCTTTACTGTGCTCTGCTTTTTTTGTAACATCCTCAATGTTTTATACTTGCTCTGTAATTGTTTTGACCTTGCTCTTTACCTTTTATATCATAGCATGCACACAAAAACCAGTAAGAACCACTGCAAACCAGAATTTGTTTTCTCATGCTTTAAAAATTAAAATCACTTACATTGTATACAAGTAAAATATAGCTTTGCTTCCCAGGTGGCACTAGTAGTAAAGAACCTGCCTGCCAGTGCAGGAGACATAAGAGGTGTGGGTTCAATCCCTGGGTGGGGAAGAGCCCCTAGAGGAGGGCATGGCAGCCCACTCCAGTATTCTTGCCTGGAGAATCCCATGGACAGAGGAACCTGGTGGGCTATGGTCCACAGCATTGCAAAGAATCAGACATGACTGAAGCGACTTAGCACACACACAGAGTATAGGCTTACTGTAGAGATACTTGATATTAATGAGTTCACAGAGAACTGTGCCAAGAAATATTTGTCAGAATGAGGAAATATGGGAAGGCATAAATTAAATATATATTACAATCTCCAGCAGACACTCCACTGTCTTTTTCTGATTTAACAATAATAAAATCTCTTCTACTAGCCTATAAAATATTTTGATAGAAATTTCTTGCAATTTACTAATTTATATGTTGCTTGATAGGTTCAAGAAAGTTCATTGCTGTATACATTTATTTGAGCATTTTAAAACATGGAGTACAAATATTTATTATAGATACTCAGTAACTCCTTTAGAATTAATAAAAATAACATGGCAGTTTTTATGCACTGTAGTATAGAAATTAATTTGCATGTAAAGCAAATGTATCTGAGAACTTTTTTTTAAAGGAGTGATAGTTCTAGGCAAATTAAGTTTCTTCATTAAGTTATTCAGGAGAGGTACCTCAATAATTTGACAGACTAGCAAAACCAAAGTTCAATGTTCTTCAAAGTGTGTTACATCCTATGAGAATGGGACATGGTACTTGTTTCCTGGAAAGCTTCTAAGTTTTGGTTTGAGGTGAAAGTAGGAGAAATGTTCATTGGTTTGAGTGTATTATCAAATCTGATGACATATATCACATGCCATCTCCAATTCATAGTGCTACTAGTAATAACTACCACTTTTACATACTGACACCATGTTAACTACCCTGTAGGATTATCCCATTCAATTTTCACAATTTTCAACAGTAAGTTTTACAAAGAAAAATCTATTTCACATATGAGTAAACTAAGACTCAGAATATGTATACCAATGTCACATCTTGAATTTTAACAAAAAAATGTAATTACAGCACTCATAAACTCCTATAGTAATATTTATTAAGAGAAAAATATGGAGGAAAGCATTAAAACCACTAAAATGTAAACTGAACTGAAAAAGAAGGCTAAAATATGTGATTGTCTTAGAGCATGTGAAGAATAAAAATGATTCAATTAATTAAAACAACTAATTTCTAGTATTAATGAGGGAAGATGGCGAAGTTCCAAGTATCTATCTTGCTGTTTAGTTACATGCTAAAGATTTTGTCTTCTCATAGTGAGAACTATCTTTTCATATTGCAGTTTCTATTCATATGAAATTGCAATTATTAGTTAAATGACAAATATTCAGTGGGTGAATTCTTCTGATTAAAGATTGAAAACAGTCAATCTATATATGAATTTTTGAACTTATAATAATAATAAAATCTATAGTTATCCTTTTGCATAGAAAATTACAAATAATTTTCAGGTCCATTAAATGCAGAATCATAATTACTAAAATAATTATACTTTAAGTTCAAAGGTATGATCATTATTTCTTTGTATAAAAAGTATCATACAACTTTTCAGATGCAAGCATACTGTTTGTATTCCACTGTATGATATATACATTAAAGGTAGCTCAGATGGTATAATATATGGATCTACATTATTCTCAGAGATTCTATATGTGCCTTAGATGATAGAAAAAGGAAACTGAAGATATTCATCTTATTTCATCAGTATTACTCTTATTTCCCAAATAAAAACTGGTATAATTCTTAAATACCTAGAGTCTCGTGATCAAACAATCACTGTTTTGAGAAGGTAGCTCTATTAATAGAACAGCTCATTTTCTCTCCAGTTCTAGAGAGCAGTAATTATTAAATCATGCAGAAGCTATTGGAAATGGTATACAATGATAAGTACATATATATCCTTACCTTTAATTATCTATAACCAATTTACTTTACTCTATTATGGATCACTTTCTAAACTTCTCAGACCACCAAAATAATTTCACATATATTTCACTCAACAGCGGTTTTTCAACAGTGACTAGATGCTATGTATTGTGCTTGGTTAAGCATTCCCTTCTGTTTCTATTTTTCAAATTTTGGCAACTAGACTTTATTAGTTGACATATGGGATTTACAGTCAAACCTACCTCAAATGAGCTCTTTCAGTAAACATTAAAGAAGAATAATGAAATTCAAGAAGTACAAAAACAACTGAGACTCTTTATTTTCTTTTTTAGAAAACTAACAAAATACCAGCATTTAACGTGATTAAATTCTTATGCTACCATAATTGAAATTAATTTACAGACAATAACAATTTCCAGACAGAAACATCAGGGCTGAAAGGAATATTAACACTGACATACAATGGTTTCCATACTGGGTGGTAAGGCAGTTAAAACCACGGCTACCATGTTAGTGCTTACATTCCAGTTTCATGCAAAGGAGGATCTGTTACTCATTTAGAACTTGAATGATGATATAATCTTTCTGTTTTTCCTGAATATCCATAACATAAAGACCAATGAATTGAGTGATTTTTTAAAATCAGGCAAGCGAACTCCTTCATAGCACAGGTAAAACACACACATAATACACAGACGTTCACTTACACTTATGAAACTGTTCTACTGAGAGGGAGACATGCATAGAGAGAGGGAGAGGAAGCAAGCTATGTGTTGAACTACTTATATTTGGAAACACTATGCATTAGCATAGAGTAACACCTCAGATCTATGCATTTTTAAACACATCTACCTCATTTTATTTGAAAAAAAATTTGAGCAATGATAGAAAAATTAATTTCTTCAATATGAGAGTCACACATAAAAACAAGCCACATACTGAGAGAAAATACTCAGAAGACACACTTTCTGATAGAGAACTAGTATTCACTCTATGCAAGGGAAACTTAAAATTTAATAAGAAACCTAGCAAACCAATTAAAACATGGACAAAAAAATCTGAGTATTAATAATGTCACACAGAAGGCACATAAGTATATGAAAATATGTTCAATATGATTTTTCATTAGGGAATTGCAAATTAAAACAACAGTGAGATACATCTACACCCCATTAAAGTTGTTAAAATCTAAGAAAATGGCAATTTCAAATGTTGGCAAGGACATGGAGCAGCAAGAACTCTCATCCAGTACTGGTGAGAATGAAAAATGACACAATTCACTTTGGAAAATAGTTTGATCATTTCTTACAAAGCTAAATATAGTCTTCTCAGATGATTTCATAATTGTGCTTCTGAGTATTTAATCGAGTGGTTTGAAAACTTGTGTCTACACTAAAACCTGTACATGAACATGTATAACAACCTTATTTAAAATTTCCCAAAACTGGAAGCATCAAAGATCACCCTCAATATATGAGTGGATAAACTATGCTACATTTATAACATGGAATATTATTTACCAATAGAAGTAACTGAGTTATCAAGTAATGAACACAACACAGATGAACCTTACACTCTTATTGCTAATTGAAAGAAATCAGACCAAAAAAATCCCTACATACTCTGTGGTTCCAATTCTATGGATTTCTGAAAAGGGAAACACTTAAAAAAGACTCTAAAAGCATCAGTAGATGCCAAGGATTCTGGAGAAGAGGGGGCACTAGCTAGGTGAAACACAAGGGAATATTGTTTAAATGGTGAAACTATTCTCTGCAATACTGTAATTGTGTAATTGTGGATATGACACTGCATTTGTCAAAATCAAATGAACTTAAAGAAGTAAACTTTAATGTATACAAATTTTAAAAAGACAGGGGACTGAGTGCATCTCAGGATGAAATGCAGAATCTGACAAAACCATCTAATTTGTCTTACAAACAACCTTGATGAAGGAATGTGAAAGACAGCTGCTGACCTAAGAAAACTTGCAAATGAGTAGAGTCTTTGAGACAAAAAAAGCACTGTATTCTAATTGATAGTCATGTTTACCACAAGAGCATAGGTTAGAAATATTTATGCTGTTTTACATATATATATGTATATAAATTTATATATATATAATATTGTATTATTTTATATCTATCATATACATTACATTATACTATCAATTCCATTTGATAGAGTCTGCATAATGAAATAATCACAATGTCTGAGATATAATCTAAAATTACTCAATATATGAAGAAACAAAAAGATGCATCCCAGTATCAGGAGATTCAGATGCTAGAATTAGTAAAAATTAGTTAACTTTAAAGCAGTTATTTTATTTGTGCTCAGTGAAGTAAAGAAAACCATGCTTCTATGAATAAAAAAAAAAGAAGTCTCATTAGAGAAATGGAAACTATAAAAAAAGAACTAATGGAAGTTTTAGAACTAAAAAGTAAAATATAAAAGAACAGTGAGGGCATAGATTATGTGAACAATTGTATCAATTAATGTTCTCTATTATCTGTAGGAAAAGCACACTCAACAATTGTAGAATACACCTTATTTTCCAGTGAATATAATTAATTCATCAAAATTGATCATACCTTAGATCATAAAACAATTTTCAATAAATTTAAGAGAACTGCAGGGCTTGCAGGTGGCACTACTGGTAAGTTACCCACCTGCCAATGTAGAAGACAAGAGATGTGGGTTCAATCCCTGGGTTGGGAAGATACCCTGGAGGAGAGCACCTCAATCACTCCAGTATTATTGCTTGGAGAATCCCATGGACAGAGGAGCCTGGTGGTCTACAGTCCATAGAGTTGCAGAGTTGGAGATGACTGAAGTGACTTAGGACAGCAAGAAAAGTGCAGTTTAAAGGATTTTTGTGTATGGTGTTAGAAAGTGTTCTAGTTCATTCTTTTACAAGTGGTTGACCAGTTTTCCCAGCACCACTTGTTAAAGAGGTTGTCTTTTTTCCATTGTATATCCTTGCCTCCTTTGTCAAAGATAAGGTGTCCATAGGTTCGTGGATTTATCTCTGGGCTTTCTATTCTGTTCCATTGATCTATACTTCTGTCTTTGTGTCAGTACCATACTGTCTTGATGACTGTGGCTTTGTAGTAGAGTCTGAAGTCAGGCAGGTTGATTCCTCCAATTCCATTCTTCTTTCTCAAGATTACTTTGGCTATGCGAGGTTTTTTGTATTTCCATACAAATTGTGAAATTCTTTGGTCTAGTTCTGTGAAAAATACCGTTGGTAGCTTGATAGGGATTGCATTGAATCTATAGATGGCTTTGGGTAGAATAGCCATTTTGACAATATTGATTCTTCAAATCCATGAACACGGTATGTTTCTCCATCTGTTTGTGTCCTCTTTGATTTCTTTCATCAAAAATAAACTCAAAATGGATTAAAGATCTAAATGTAAGACCAGAAACTAAAAAACTCCTAGAGGAGGACATAGGCAAAATACTCTCCGACATAAATCACAGCAAGATCCTCTATGACCCACCTCCCAGAATATTGGAAATAAAAGCAAAACTAAACAAATGGGACCTAATGAAACTTAAAAGCTTTTGCACTACAAAGGAAACTATAAGTAAGGTGAAAAGACAGCCCTCAGATTGGGAGAAAATAATAGCAAATGAAGAAACAGACAAAGGATTAATCTCAAAAATATACAAGCAACTCCTGAAGCTCAATTCCAGAAAAATAAATGACCCAATCAAAAAATGGGCCAAAGAACTAAACAGACATTTCTCCAAAGAAGACATACAGATGGCTAACAAACACATGAAAAGATGCTCAACATCACTCATTATTAGAGAAATGTAAATCAAAACCACAATGAGGTACCATTACACGCCAGTCAGGATGGCTGCTATCCAAAAGTCTACAAGCAATAAATGCTGGAGAGGGTGTGGAGAAAAGGGAACCCTCTTACACTGTTGGTGGGAATGCAAACTAGTACAGCCGCTATGGAAAACAGTGTGGAGATTTCTTAAAAAACTGGAAATAGAACTGCCATATGACCCAGCAATCCCACTTCTGGGCATACACACTGAGGAAACCAGATCTGAAAGAGACACGTGCACCCCAATGTTCATCGCAGCACTGTTTATAATAGCCAGGACATGGAAGCAACCTAGATGCCCATCAGCAGATGAATGGATAAGGAAGCTGTGGTACATATACACCATGGAATATTACTCAGCCATTAAAAAGAATTCATTTGAACCAGTCCTAATGAGATGGATGAAGCTGGAGCCCCTTATACAGAGTGAAGTAAGCCAGAAAGATAAAGAACATTACAGCATACTAACACATATATATGGAATTTAGAAAGATGGTAATGATAACCCTATATGCAAAACAGAAAAGGAGACACAGAAATACAGACTTTTGAACTCTGTGGGAGAATGTGAGGGTGGGATATTTCAAAAGAACAGCATGTATACTATCTATGGTGAAACAGATCACCAGCCCAGGTGGGATGCACGAGACAAGTGCTCCAGCCTGGTGCACTGGGAAGACCCAGAGGAATCGGGTGGAGAGGGAGGTGGGAGGGGGGATCGGGATGGGGAATACATGTAAATCCATGGCTGATTCGTATCACTGTATGACAAAACCCACTGAAATGTTGTGAAGTAATTAGCCTCCAACTAATTAAAAAATGAAATAAAATAAAAAAAATAAAGGATTATGTAGTTATAATCAAATTAAGTTAGAAATCAGCCACACAAAGATATCTAGAAGATATCAAATTTATAAAACTAAATAATACTCTTCTAATTAATTCACATGTCAAAAACACCACTAAAGCAATTAGAAAATATTATGAGTTGAGCAATAGTAAAAATTAACATATTGAAAGTTGTGTGATATAACTAAATAACATTTAGAGGGAAGCTTATTGTTTTAAATGATTATATTAAAAAAGAAACATAGTCTGAAAATATATAGAATGAGTGGGTAAGGAGACCAACTAGAAGACTGCAATCATCTAGGTTAGATGTTGTTGGTTTGGGAGAGAAATGTAATGATAGAGGTAGCTAAGAGTAGAATCAGAATCTAAAGATGCCTGTTGAAGGCAGACCTGATGTAATGGATGGAGGAATTTGATGTGGAAAGTGAGATAAAGTGATGAGCAGGGATGACTCCAGGTGTTTTGCTCTCCCATATAAATGTGATACAATGTGTATCCTCAACTGAATGTATAGAAAGAGACATGTCTTAAAAATTATTGAACAAATGGCTAATGGCACACTGAAATAACTAAAAATAAAATATATTAAAAGGTTATAGTTGCCATTAGCCAACATAGAGAGGACTGTGGCTGAAGCAAGTATGAGGGAAAGTAGTTGTTCACCATTGGAAAGGTTGAGTTGTAGATGCCAGTTTAAGATCAAAGTGGAGAGAGCATGTAGTTAACCTGGAAATAATAGAAGTACTAACTCAGGTTGTCCACTTCAGAATTTTTAGCACACACATGGTAGTTTCAGGCAAGAGACTAAAGTCACCAAGCTAGGAATAAAGATAGGGTGGCAGGGGAGACCAAAGACTGGGACTGAGTCCTCCAAAGTTTAGAGCATGAAGGAGAGAAGGAAGAACCAGAAAAGGAGAGTGAGAAGGAGCAGCAAGAATGTGGGAGGAAAGCCAAGAGAATTATGGTATCTTGAAAATTGAGTGAATAGTTTCAAGAAGGAGAGTGTGATCAACATTCTCAAATTTATTTATTTGAAGTTGGGGTTTTAGGTGGTAAGAAATATGGCTAAATGAGAATAAATGGAAGTAAAAGTAAACAGTAGATAGATAAAAATTTTAATAGTATACAGCTACAGACCTCCAAAGTTAACCTAGAGGAGGTTTGGATCAAAAATTCAGTTGTTACAACTAATGGAAATAAGATTTCATATGTTAAAAATTTTAACTTTCTTTTTCCATTTGAAAATAATTATGAGGAACATCATATATCAGTTACTTAGATTTGCCTACTTTTAACACTTTATTGACTATGCCAAAGCCTTTGACTGTGTGGATCACAATAAACTGTGGAAAATTCTGAAAGAGATGGGAATACCAGACCACCTGACCTGCCTCTTGAGAAACCTATATGCAGGTCAGGAAGCAACAGTTAGAATTGGACATGGAACAACAGACTGGTTCCAAATAGGAAAAGGAGGACATCAAAGCTGTATATTGTCACCCTGCTTATTTACCTTATATGCAGAGTACATCATGAGAAACGCTGGAATGAAAGAAGCACAAGCTGGAATCAAGAATGCTGGGAGAAATATCAATAACCTCAGATATGCAGATAACACCACCCTTATGGCAGAGAGTGAAGAGGAACTAAAAAGCCTCTTGATGAAAGTGAAAGAGGAGAGTGAAAAAGTTGGCTTAAAGCTCAACATTCAGAAAACGAAGATCATGGCATCCAGTCCCATCACTTCATGGGAAATAGATGGGGAAACAGTGGAAACAGCGGCTGACTTTATTTTTGTGGGCTCCAAAATCACTGCAGATGGTGACTGCAGCCATGAAATTAAAAGATGCTTACTCCTTGGAAGGAAAGTTATGACCAACCTAGACAGCATATTAGAAAGCAGAGACATTACATTGCCAACAAAGGTACATCTAGTCAAGGCTATGATTTTTCCAGTGGTCATGTATGGATGTGAGAGTTGGACTATGAAGAAAGCTGAGCGCCGAAAAATTGATGCTTTTGAACTGTGGTGTTGGAGAAGACTCTTGAGAGTCCCTTGGACTGCAAGGAGATCCAACCAGTCCATCCTAAAGGAGATCAGTCCTGGGTGTTCATTGGAAGGACTGATGCTGAAGCTGAAACTCCGATACTTTGGCCACCTCATGCGAAGAGTTGACTCATTGGAAAAGACCCTGATGCTGGGAGGGATTGGGGGCAGGAGGAGAAGGGGACGACAGAGGATGAGATAGCTGGACGGCATCACTGACTCGATGGTGAGTTTGAGTAAACTCCGGGAGTTGGTGATGGACAGGGAGGCCTGTCGTGCTGCGATTCATGGGGTTGCAAAGTGTCAGACATGACTGAGCGACTGAACTAAACTGAACTGAACACTGTATTCCATTTTATGTTTTGCTGTGTACATACATATATAAATAAATTCAGAGAATATGAATAAAACTATTCACTTAGTTTTTTGTTAAATAACTTTGAACAAACATCTCAATAATTAAATTTTAATGATTTTAAACTCTGATCTCACATTTTTGGTATATATTTTAGTTGACATGGTCTAAGATTTGATATAGCTGAGCATCAAATGGAAATTGTTTTATAGAATTTCTTTTAACTTAAAAAAAATTTGCTCAATTTCTAGTTATGGTGCTAATTTGCACCATGAAATTGTGGTGACCTGATTTTGCTAGGAAAATGAAAACAGAACTTTTTCTACCACAGCACTTTTGCCCTGAAGGTCTTTTTTTAGCAAGATGTGAAAAAAAAAAAAAAAAAGAAGGGTAGTAAGGTGTTAAATGGCCTAAAAAGTATGTTATTTTCTAGGGGTTTATGAGCCAACTTTATGATTAAAAATCTAGAACTTTATATAATACTTTTTTAAATATAATAGGTTTTAATAAATTAGTGAAAAGTCATTTCACATCTTTGCATTTTCTGTTGGCATACAAAACATTGAAACTAATCTTGGAAAATATATTTATATGTTTATAAATTCATATTTTAATAAAAATTTTGGTTACATCATCATGTTCTACAACAAAATACAAAGGTAAACATATCTTATTCATTATGTTTTGGAACAAATACATAGCCACAATTTTACTATTCTGACCAATTTTATTCATACTGAATTTATTTAAAAATTCTTAAATGATTATTTGATCTTGGGTGTATATGTATACATACATGTATCTGTGACACATACAACATTATCTGAAGAACTGGAAACTATCAAATATTATAGATAACTTTTATAAAAATCTTAATTTCCTAAAAAACTGTTTCAAATCATTTCCTTTTGAATACAGCCTAAGACTCTGCTTTCATTTAAGAAGAAAGTATCTTCTTAGATTCTATTATAAAATAAAATTTTACAAATTCTATAAGTAATTCCAAGTTTTATCCAGTTTCCATCCCACACAGCTGCAGCCTCACAAGAAAGTCATACAATTATTTAAAACAAATTGTAATTCAAGAAGAATAAATTATTCAAATAGTTTAGAAATTTTCTAGAATCTTGTGGAATAATAGGGTTAGCTACATAGGTCATGTGTCTGTATTTAGCTTAGTTTAAATTTTAAACAATATTAACAATAGCTTTATTTTTAAAAATTTAACACATTTTAGTATTCAAAAATTAAAAAAAAAATTTTAACAATTTTAAAATAACACAGGATTTATAGTGATAGAATTACCTTAAGAATTGCAGGCAAAGGTTAATCCTAGTTGCTCTGGGCTCTGTCCTATTTAGCATTTTTAAATAAGCAAGATTTTTCACCTCTGATCCAACTCTTATTTTCAGGGTGAATCCCTGCCAGCTATCTAAACATTTCTAAATGGTTTTCATTTTCATTTGCATTAACTCATTTAGAAACAGAAGTATGATAACTATTATTTTGTTTACAATACAAAGTCTAATTATGTGATTAAATGATTATAGTCTACAAAAAAATTTAAAACCCTAAACATAAAAAACCTGTACTCAGAAATTCAACTTCAGTAAGCATGTTTCTATTGCATATATAAAACAATCTTTTAAGAAATGCAGCAGCATAGCAGCATAACTGTGGATGCTATGGAATTTTATTGCCATCTTTAAGATAAAATAGTGACCTAAAAGATCAGATTTCTATAGCATCTAGTGCTATAGAAACACCAGTCTGGAAGGATAGGCTTTATTCTTCAATTTATATACTAGATTATGTTTCTTCTCCAAGGACAAAATGTCACATTGCTATAAGTTTACAAACTTTTGAATTATTGAAATACATTTTAATAGTTGGTTCAAGGGCAAAAAGGAAATTTTCTGGTCTTACTACAAAAATGGAGGAAGGATCACTGCTTTTCCAATCAAACTAAATGGCACAGCAGGGAAAATATTTCAGGCAAGAGAGTCTATCTGAAGAAACAGCTCCCTGATTAGAAGCAGTAGTGATAAATCAGTCATACAATGTTCTACAGTGCAGCTCCCTGGTTTAGTCACTCAAACAAATGGAAACCCCATTAGACTTGAAGTAGTAGCAAATGTTACAGTGAAAAGGAATTGTGTAATCCACAGAGGTTAAGGTATATGTGATTACTTTATTTCTTTTTTCTAAAGCTTTTTGAGAAATAGCTTCTTCCCAGAGAAGTTTTCAACAAAGGACTTGTACTTCATTCAAACACACCTCAATATTTGATTTTAAATATTTGTAAATTTATTGTTTTTAATATAAGTGATTGGCAGCACAAATCCTCATCCTTTGAACAGTTTTTCCAACAGAACCCAAATGATCTTCTGACAGGAAACATAAAGTTTACCACAGAAAAACTTTTGGCTGAGCGTTAAAAAATCAGGCCATGTCTACATATACAAATTGAAATTGAAATTCAGGAAATTATCCAGTCAATTCATATATCATCCTCTGGGAGAAACATTTTTTTAATTGCCTAGCAAATTGCTTATTTTATTTTGTGAATACATGGGCAAGGAAGAAAAAAAATAAACAGAAGAAAACACTCTGTTCATCAATTTGAGATTTTTTTTTTTTTTGAGAAATTAGACAGAGCTAAACTTAGAGCTATTTCTCATTATGAAATAAAGGCAAAAATGGCATTCCTTGATTTTGGTATTATAATAAAATGCTTAATATTAGAAATTGAGAGTTATCATTTCCCCTTGTTTTAACTTCTCCCTTATTTATTCATTAACAAGTCTGAAATTGTTGCCTGCAGAGAGAAAAGCCAACCTACTGAATATAGCATTGCAGAAGACACTCTTTTATGCAAGGGATGACAGAATACCCTCCACACTCAATTGGTTCTTCATTTACCTAATGCAGAATTAGGTAACCTAACCCACAATTTCCAACATCATCCTCACTGCTGACCCATATTCTTAATGAGACATGATCAATTTCACTGAAAAAGAATAAAGTTTCCCCAGTGAAATAAAATCTTGATAGATTTTTGGTTATAGTATTTACATTTTATAAAGTAAAACTTTAAAAGCTGTAGAAGTAAGCTAGGATTGGAAAAAGAGAAATAAAGGGGGAAATGAGCTCATAGGAAGCTCTGGCCCATCAAATACAGAAAAGGAAAATCAGGCACTGAAGCTTAAAGAGGTAGGATTATTTAAAAAAAGGAGAATATTCACATTGTGATAAACTTTTCTTCTTCACAATGGCTGGAGTCTGTATTTTACTGGATGAAGTAAGTGAATTCATGACTGAGTAGAGTTGACAGATGTTGGTTGCAAAGAATCAGACACAATAGGGCAAATGAACAACAAAGAGTTGATGGATGGCTGTCTATTACTAGAAGGAAATAATTGTTACTTAGTACAGACTATGGGCTTCCCCGGTGGCTCAGGGGTAAAGAATCTACCTGCAACGCAGAAAAATCAGGAGACAAAGGTTCTATCCCTGGGTCAGGAAGATCCCCTGAAGGAGGCAACAGCAAGCGACTCCAGTATTCTTGCCAGGAAAATCCCACGGACAGAGGATCCTGGCAGGCTACAGTCCATCCGTAGGGTCGCAGAGTTGGACATCACTGAGCGACTGAGCACACACAGCATGCTGAGTCTGCTCCCCAGGCTGGGCGGGCTTCAGCATTGCGCAATTTAAAATAAGTAATGGAGGCAACTTCAGCTTATATAAATCTGGAACTGTATTTAAAAAATTATCATTCCTAATTATTTTCTCTTCTCTTCTCTGTAAAAAGTTTATCCATTTCCAATAATCTGATGTACCAATGCTGCCTTCCCATGGAAGGAGTTTCCTTTTTAGCACCATGGAAAGACAACGAATGACACTTGATTTGGTCAATAAAATGAGAGCCTATTAATAACATATTCCTGGTTTGAACAAAAGTTTTAAGAACCATTGACTGGTCTTTCTACTAGATCTCTCTTTTTTCTTTCTTTTTCTCTGTTTTGAGAATAACAGGTCTCATATAGAAACTGGATCTCTCAGCTTGGGTTCTGAAATGAAGCCACAACGAATAGAACCTCACACAACACCCTAAACCTGAAGTCAAGTATGACTTAAGTGTTGTAAGTGTCAAAAATTTGGGGATTGCTTGTCACCACCATATAACCAAGCAAAAACTTCTAATACAGAGCAGACTTATCTGTTGGGTAAGAGGTTGGATTAATTGACCTTTATGATTTCATTTCCACAAATCTATTATTCTAACATCTTTACATGGAAAAAGCCAATACAGAGGACTTTCACAAATAATAGGTTATCATTTTTAGCAAAAATGCCAGTGGTACTTTATGTTTAGGAATAAAATAATTCTTTATAATAAAGTAAAAAATGGGTCTCTGCTCATTTTTGGCAGCAGTATGTATATAAATCATAAGATAATAAGCACATAAAATATGAGTACATTCTCAGCTTTCAAAAAATTATTTTTATAGCTAGTCACAATCTTGTGAATGCCTCAAAAGAGTTATTATGAATTGTGTTCCATTTTTCATATAAATGAATAGACTTTATTTTCCCTTGTTCTTCCTTGAAGGAATTTCCTGGAATTAGGAGGGATTAGAAGGCATGGGAATAACATTTTTAGCTGCCAGTTTTATTACTACAGATTTTCACTATAATTATATCACCAATACAGATCAAATAAAGACATTTTAATTGTATTTATATACATAACATAATGGGGTTTTTGACAAGGATTTTTAAAGTGTTTCCATCAACCTTCTGAATGGTCTTTTTTCTAGGTTTTATAGGTCAGTTCTCAAACTTTAATGAGATCCTCAGACCACACTTTGAGTAGCAAGGTTATAGGTAACAGATTAGAAAAGGCATATTAATTCAGTTAAAGTTCTGTATCACTCTGGGAAATAATTCATTCAATTTCAGCTTGCAACTGGATTCAAGGAGTAGACAAGGTAAATTCGAAAATAGTAACAATAAACAAAAACTGTAAATTTTTCCTTCTTTGATTGGAAAAAATAGTATATCTACATACTTTACTATGTCACTTCAAAGGCAAATCCCAGAGCTCATTTAAATGCTTCATACTTTTAAATAAATTGTAAAAGAACCTATGCTTCATAAACACATATAATTAATATTTAACAAAATACACATTAATAAATGTTTTTTTTTTATTTTCTTAAATATACTTGTATAATATAACATTGAGAATAAAATAAAATTTATACACAGGTCACGACAAAATAAAAATCCAACAAATTCCTTTCTCCCTCATCAGTTATCTGGATGTTCTAGGTAGAATTGGTTCATGACTCAAATCACTCGGGTGATTCCTCACATTTACATTTGATTCAGTAACTCCCCTTAACTAATAAAGACCAATTGCTTAGCCATGCCTTCAACCCTTACATGATCTGGTTCCATACACTTCCAGTATAAGTGGGGTTCCCATGAAGTGAATGAAGCTTGGTTTCAGGGCTCCTATGGAATGGGTTCTTTCTTTGACCTTAGCATGAATACTAGTTTTGTGTCCACGTGGTTATATGTTATTTGAAAACTTGCAAAATTAGATATTTTAATGACAATTGGTTAAGACAGTTGTGCCTTTCACTGCTTCCCTCTATCTGTTTTTGATCAGGTTGAATGGTAGTTGAGTAGCTAAAGGCATTTTCTTTTTGTGATATTCTATTCTTCATTTAAAAAGTGTTCCCCACACTCATAATGCCCCAATTTAAAATAAAAATGTATTTCTTAGAATAATCTCCATAGTTGTTCATTTATTGATTTTATCTAACCAACAATATTATATTGAAGAAATATAACTTAAAGCTTTAATTCTTTGTAGCGCCTAGTAGAGCAACTGCATATTGTTAGATACTTGATAAGTATTTGCTTTAAAAAAAAAAAGGAAATGAATATATGATCATTGTTTTGATTCTGCCAGCAGCCTGAATTAACTTGGAAGAGCATTCCCTAGTTGAGTCTTCAGATGAGGGTGAACCAGTTTACACCTTAATTTAAGCCTTGAGAGATCCTGAACAGAGAACCCAGTTAAAACATACCAAACTTCTGACCATGAAAAACTCTAAAATAGCAAGTTATCTCACAACTAAGTTTGCAGCACTTTGTTAGATACAATAGAAGAGTAATAGAAAATGTAATCTTATTTCACAGAGCTGCCAAGTTGATTATTTCCTCATCCACAATAAACTTTTTCTTTTTTAACTTGGCTTCTGGGTCACCAAACTCTCTCAGTTTCCTTTGTAAGAAAGGAAATAATTCCTTAGCTGTTTTTCCTCAATCTTCCTTTTCTTTCATGACTTTTAATATTGGGGTATTCCAGGCATAATACTGGGATACTCCAATATTATCACACTCAGTCTCATATTAAAAAAAAAAAACTATAGCCACGGCTCCACAAATTTTATCTCTGCTCTGCCCCTGTTCTCTCCATAGCTATTTTCAAAACAACACCCACAGGAATTCTTTTAAAAAGACATTTGGATTATGCTACTCCTGTACTCAAAACTTTAAATAGTTTCCAATTTCATCCAAAAACCAAAGTTGTTACAGTGGCACATAGTATTGTCTATGATGTGTTCCTATGATAGTTCTATGGCCCCATCATTTCCAAGTCTTCTACTTGCTCACTTTACCTGGCCAAAAAGCACCTTTCTATCCCTCAAAGACGTCAGGTACACTCTTATGATCCTTTCATTGACTGGTTCTACAGGATGAAAGACTCTTCCACCAGAGAGACACATGGCAAATTCCCATATCTCAATTCAGTTTGTGCTCAGAGATGACTTTCTCTATATACCTAACTGGATCACCATATTTTAAATACAGCAAGGCTGCTTGTATCCTCTGGCACTGTCCAATCTCCCTTAACCTACTCTGTTTTGTTAACCCATACCAGATATTACCTGATCACACGCATACTTATTTATACTGTTTAGTGCTTATTGTCTGTCTTCTCTCATTTGAATATGAGTTTTGTATGTCAGAGAGTCAGACAACATTTACTTACTAGTTTTCAGAATTTCCAGACACAGAGTAGATACTCAATAAATATTTGTGGTATAATCATCTATTTAGCAAATCTTAAGTAGGTCTCATCACAGATATAAAGAAGAAACCGCTGCTGCTGCTAAGTCACTTCAGTCGTGTCTGACTCTATGTGACCCCACAGATGGCAGCCCACCAGGCTCCTCTGTCCCTGGAATTCTCCAGGCAAGAATACTGGAGTGGGTTTCCATGTCCTCCTCCAGGGGATCTTCCCATCCCAGTGATCCAACCCACGTCTCTTGTATCTTCTGCATTGGCAGATGGATTCTTTACTACTAGTGCTACCTGGGAAGCCTATACTGTATACCTAAAACTAATGCAATATTATAAATCAACTATACTGCAATGCAGGAGACTTGGGTTCAATCCCTGGGTTGGGATTACCTGGAGAAGGGAATGGCTACCCACTCCTGTAGGGAATATGCTATGCACAGGCCCGTACTATAATTAACAGGGCTTCTTTGAAAAATAAGAATGACTTTCTCATCACCCTCGGGCAAAGGGCTGGGAGCAGTAAAAAGTACATCCTGGAAAAACATCTTGAAAACAAGATGTTGAAGTACTGATGATGATGTGACTGATGGAAAACCATTAGTGACTGTTCCCGTAACCAGAGCCTTGAGGGAGTTGCTGCGAAAAGTTGTCACTAGCTGAAGGGCTAAACAGAGTCATGAAAGGCCTGAAGGTTTGACATTGGGACTATGCATTGTATATCTTTATCCCTGATCTGAGATTGTAAAAAAAAAAGATATATCTAGAGCACGTGCAAGGAAGTAGATGTTAGCAATAAAAAGCATTTAAGGATTAGGAGCTGGGCTTTTGCCTGTGAGCAGCATCAGCCCTCTGATCCCCGCCTTATTTCTGAGTCTTATTTTTCTTTATTCTTCTGCGGCACCGCTCCCTCAGGTTGGTTCGCTGCTGGGCTGGTCCCAACGACTCCAGTATTCTGGCCTGGAGAATTCCATGCACTGCATAGTCCATGGGGTTGCAAAGAGTCGGACATGACTGAGCAACTTTCACTTTCAGTTTCATACTTCAACCCCCCAAAAAAGAAAAAAATGAGAAAAGCATGGGAAAGAAAGAAAATAGGCATTTTAGGCAAAATAATCTGTACACATGAGAACATATAGAGGTTAAAAAAAAGAAAGTTGTATTAAGCAATTCATAAGCTTTGTGTGACCAGAATGTCAGGATGTGAGACTAGAAAATTACACTTTATTATGTTACCTGATTTTCTTGAAGAAATATTTAGTCTTTCCCATTCTGTTTTTTTCCTCTATTTTTTTGCATTGATTGCTAAGGAAGCCTTTCTTATCTCTCCTGGCTATTCTTTGGAACTCTGCATTCAAATGGGAATATCTTTCCTTTTCTCCTTTGCTTTTTGCTTCTCTTCATTTCACAGCTATTTGTAAGGCCTCCTCAGACAACCATTTTGCCTTTTTGCATTTCTTTTCCATGGGGATGGTCTTGATCCCTGTCTCCTGTACAATGTCATGAACCTCCATCCATAGTTCATCAGGCTCTCTATCAGATCTAGCCCCTTAAATCTATTTCTCACTTCCACTGTATAGTCATAAGGGATTTGATTTAGGTCATACCTGAATGGTCTAGTGGTTTTCCCTACTTTCTTCAGTCTAAGTCTGAATTTGGCAGTAAAGAGTTCATGATCTGAGCCACAGTCAGCTCCCGGTCTTGTTTTTGCTGACAGTATAGAGCTTCTCCATCTTTGGAAGCACAGAATATAATCAATCTGATTTCAGTGTTGACCATCTAGTGATGCCCATGTGTAGAGTCTTCTGTTGTGTTGTTGGAAGAGGGTGTTTGCTATGACCAGTGTATTCTCTTGGCAAAACTCTATTAGCCTTTTCCCTGCTTCATTCCGTACTCGAAGGCCAAATTTGCCTTGTTACTCCAGGTGTTTCTTGACTTCCTACTTTTGCATTTCAGTCTCCTATAATGAAAAGGACATCTTTTTTGGGTGTTAGTTCTAAAAGGTCTTGTAGGTCTTCATAAAACCGCTCAACTTTGGCTTCTTCAGCATTAATGGTTGGGGCATAGGCTTGGATTACCGTGATACTGAATGGTTTGCCTTGGAAACAAACAGAGATCATTCTGTCGTTTTTGAGATTGCATCCAAGTACTGCACTTTGGACTGTTTTGTTGACTATGAGGGCCACTCCATTTCTTCTAAGGGATTCCTGCCCACAGTAGTAGATATAATGATCATCTGAGTTAAATTCACCCATTCCAGTCCATTTTAGTTTGCTGATTCCTAAATGTTGACATTCACTCTTGCCATCTCCTGTTTGACCACTTCCAATTTGCCTTGATTCATGGACCTATCATTCCAGGTTCCTATGCAATATTGCTCTTTACAGCATCGGATTTTGCTTCTATCACCAGTCACATCCACAACTGGGTATGGTTTTTGCTTTGGCTCCATCCCTTCATTCTTTCTGGAGTTATTTCTCCACTGATCTCCAGTAGCATATTGGGTACCTACCGACCTGGGGAGTTCATGTTTCAGTGTCCTATCATTTTGCCTTCTCATACTGTTCATGGGGTTCTCAAGGCAAGAATACTGAAGTGGTTTGCCATTCCCTTCTCCAGTGGACCATATTCTGTCAGACCTCTCCACCAGGACCCATCGGTCTTGGGTGGCCCCACTCGGCATGCCTTAGTTTCATTGAGTTAGACAAGACTGTGGTCCGTGTGATCAGATTGGCTAGTTTTCTGTGCTTATGGTTTTAGTGTGTCTGCCCTTTGATGCCCTCTTACAACACCTACCGTCTTACTTGGGTTTCTCTTACCTTGGATGTGGGGTATCTCTTCACGGCTGCTCCAGCAAAGCGCAGCCGCTGCTCCTTACCTTGGATGAGGAGTACCTTCTCACGGCCGCCCCTCCTGACCTTGAACTTGGAGTAGCTCCCCTCGGCCCTCCTGTGCCCGCCCACACAGCAGCCGCTCCTTGGAGGTGGGGTAGCTCCTCTCCGGCGGGGCCCCTGACCTCCGGGGTGGGGTAGTTCCTCCCGGCCGCCGCTCCTGCACTGTCGCAGCCTGGCGCTCTCGGTCGCTACCCCTGACCTTGGGCGAGGGGTAGCTCCTCACTGCCACACTTTTGCGCGGTCCGTCACAGCCGGAGAGTTTGGAATCTACTCTAGGACAGAATTGAAAGACCAGTGGGTTCATCTATTGGATGACATAGCAGTTTTCCCTGGGACTGCTGGCTCCCTCTCCTCAGGAGAGAAGTTACTCATTTCTCAATTTATCTTAAAATCTATTGATCCAATCATTGCAGGCTTCCAGAAACAAGATACTTGCTTTAAATCCCCTAAACAGTTGCTATCCAAGTTCAGACAGTTTTATCTCTCACTCTTATACCTTGTTCACACCAAGCCAGAATCTGAGAGTAGACAGTGTTCAGTTTTGAATCTGTTCTTACTTAGGCTCCTCTTTCAGTAAATGATAACACTCAACTGCTCAAATGGTAACTATTGGCCATCTTTGATTATTCTCTTTCCAGTTCCTTCTATTAATAGCTATTCCACCATTTAATTATATAGGATATATTTCAAAACATTTCAAATCAACTGATTTCTCTCCTTCTGGGCAGCTACTACCATCATGATATAGTAACCACAATTCTTGCAAAAGTTTCCCAACAATTCCTTAGCTTCTTCTCTTGTCTTTACAACTCATTCTCCCCCTGAAATCAGAATAATCTTTTAAGAATAAAAATCAAAACATATGATTCTCCTTCTTGAAATGCATCATTGTCTTCCCCTCAGTAATTAGGCTAAAGTTTAAACTCCATCATGGTTTGCACAGCTATATTGTCTTTGATCTTTTCTGCAACTATAATAATTTCTTTCTTGCCACAAAGCATTGAAACATCAATTCTTGCTTTTTCTTGTGTTCATAATTTCATTATGCCTATACTAAGTTGTACTTGGAATTTACTAGTGGAACTCTGTGATTTAGCTATAAGATCTATGTGCTAATTCCACAATAAAAGCAAATACAAATGATCAAAACCTAGCAAGTAGTAATAGTTGATGATCTCACAAAATGAAACATATGCTAAACAGGACTTCAGTTCTATTTTATTTTTGCTCTTTGTAGATTTAAATATTTTTCTCCTCCCATATAACAGTGAAAAGAGAGGAAATATGGGAGGAAAGGAAAGAGTAAAAGAAGAGGTAAGCAGGTTTCATGGAGCACTTTTGGACCAGCCTAATGTTCAGTGGCTGGCACAACATCTGCTTTAAAAAGAACTTAAGTGGGCCCATCAGCAAGATGAAAAGACAACCTTCAGAATGGGAGAAAATAATAGCAAACGAAGCAACGGACAAAGAGTTAATCTCAAAAATATACAAGCAACTCCTGCAGCTCAATTCCAGAAAAATAAACAACCCAGTCAAATAATGGGCCAAAGAACTAAACAGACATTTCTCCAAAGAAGACATACAGATGACTAACAAACACATGAAAAGATGCTCAACGTCACTCATTGTCAGAGAAATGCAAATCAAAACCACAATGAGGTACCATTACACGCCAGTCAGAATGGCTGCTATCCAAAAGTCTACAAACAATAAATGCTGGAGAGGGTGTGGAGAAAAGGGAACCCTCTTACACTGTTGGTGGGAATGCAAACTAGTACAGCCACTACGGAGAACAGTGTGGAGATTCCTTAAAAAACTGGAAATAGAACTGCCATATGACCCAGCAATCCCTCTCCTGGGCATACACACTGAGGAAACCAGATCTGAAAGAGACACGTGCACCCCAATGTTCATCGCAGCACTGTTTATAATAGCCAGGACATGGAAGCAACCTAGATGCCCATCAGCAGACAAAGGGATAAGAAAGCTGTGGTACATACACACAATGGAATATTACTCAACCATTAAAAAGAATACATTTGAATCAGTTCTAATGAAATGGATGAAACTGGAGCCTATTATACAGAGTGAAGTAAGCCAGAAAGATAAACACGAATACAGTATATTAACGCATATATATGGAATTTAGAAAGATGGTAACGATAACCCTATATGCAAGACAGCAAAAGAGACACAGATGTATAGAACAGTCTTTTGGACTCTGTGGGAGAGGGCGAGGGTGGGATGGTTTGGGAGAATGGCATTGAAACATGTATATTACCATATGTGAAACGGATCACCAGTTCAGGTTTGATGCATGAGGCAGGGTGCTCGGGGCTGGTGCACTGGGATGACCCTGAGGGATGGGATGGGATGGGGAGGGAGGTGGGAGGGGGGTTCAGGATGGGGAACACATGTACACCCATGGCTGATTCATGTCAATGTATGGCAAAACCACTACAATATCGTACAGTAATTAGCCTCCAATTAAAATAAATAAATTTATATTAAAAAATTCAAAAAAATAAAATAAAAATCCTAATGGTCAACAGATAAAAAAAAAAAAAAAACTCTTAAAAAAAAACCCAGCTCTATAAACAAACACACATATTTGAACTTCTGGCTAGATATTTGATGGTATTAGAATTTTATTTATTTTTTAAAAAATTAAGTGGGCCCATCAAAAGCTGAGAAAATATGATTATATTTTTACTTGCATATCACAGTCTAGGGTAATATGATTTTATCATTAAAATGTGCCTTATCAGGGTCAGACTTATGGAAAAAAATGTTATTTCACTCTACTTCACAGTCATGTGAACTATTTCTGAAGGGCCTGAGCACCAGCACCTCTGTCCTCTTGCTGGCTTTTAGATCAGTTGACCAGAAGGTGATAAATCCTTCAAGACTAAAGTATTCTGGGTTAAGCTATGGTAATACAGCGTGTCACCATGGAATATAAGTTTACTAACATATTATGGGCCTCTTCTGAGGTTAAGAAAAAACTAGGTTCCTTCAAGTCATCATCCAGAGAAAGATTTATTCTTGGTACAGTGAAACTGACGTGACTGTACTTCTCTTAGCCATAATCATAAACATTCAAGTTTACTTTTATAATGTTTTTTATATCTCCCAATTTTGAAAAGCTTACATGATGATGGGCACCTAATTTAATTTTTTATCTTTTATTACCTGCTGGGAAAAAATAAGCTTCTAAGGTAACTTCTTCAAAGGCAGAACACTTATTTCAAAGACTAGAAATAAATAATAAAATCATTGACCCTTGTTTTAAAAGTATTTGGTAATGATAAATTTTGATACTGTTAATGAGTCACATGTTAAGATCCAATAATTTTAGTCAGAAATTTATTTTCTTTCAGACTAGGATTAGATACAATTTATATATATTAGATATTTTGATGAAGTTGATTATTAAAAACAAAGCTGGTAATAAATTAACTGTATAATAATAGTAATATTTTATTTTGGTAACACTGTTGTAACAATTTTCTATAGTATGTAAGAGGTAGATAGAAAGTTTCACTATAGGTCATTTGATATGAATTAAATATAAATTAAAATTGAATTTACTGTACTACTTTTATTTTTTAGATTGCCAGGGTAAACTGGAAAATGACCCCATTAGAGCATAAAGAAGAAATATAGTCTAAATCTTTTCCAAAGATACATGTATAAAATATTACTTATTCTGTGTTAATAAGAAATTACATGAAAGGCCTAATCACACTATTTAGTAGTTTAGCATTCACTGAACAAACGAACTTTTATATCAGCAAAATTTAAACTGAAAAATTCAAGATAAACAACAAAAAGAAATGCACAACTTTCCAAGTTTGGAGAACATTACTCAGAGAAATTTTCAGCAGTGTGAAAAGCTTCCTGAGTGATTCTGGGGCAATGCTTATACTACAGTGGCAGTTTACAGTACTTTTTTCCTCTTTAATTTTTTGAGATCTGTCTCCATAAAAAAAGATGCACATATGAAGTTCAAATAACATTAATAAAACACTTATCTCTTCAAGAATTTCAGAAAAAAAAATAGCAATGATATAAAACCCTAGGTATTCCCTCCTAAATACATCTTCCACTAGCTCCTAGTCCCTACACTGACTTTGCCTTCTTTATCAGTCTCTTTTCTTTATCCCCAATGACCTTAGCAATTTTTAATGTGAAATGTTTCATGTTAAAGAGGGTATACAGCATATATGCTATAATTTATATGTATATATGTGTATATTGTAAGCACGATATAAATGCTATTTACATAAACACAAAGTAATACATACATACATAGTAACAATTGCTGACAAGCATTAGAATTAGTTAGAAATAAGACCATAAACTAGAGAAGCTAAGTAAATTAGCCTAATTTTATTTATCTAAAATTAAAAGAGAACTTGAATCCAAATTTTTAATACTAAATCTACAGCTCTTTCAAAAAATGCTATGATATGTATAAGGGTTATCTTTAGTAAATAAATACTTGATAGAATATTACTAAAAATTCAGTTATGTTCTTAAGTAAATTTTTACATCATGAAACACAATTTATTGTTACATATCTGTGCTAAATATTTTATTTATTCAGACTATGAGGAATGCTTGGTATATACCTGAAATTAGGTATCTGTTACCATAAATCCAAAACTCTTCACCCTCAGTTTGGGAACACACTCTAATCACTTAGTTTTGAATTATTCTAGTATTACAGTGCAGTAGTTATTTTGCTCTGTTTATAAAAGGAATCAATCCTCTGAGAAAACAGTCTCTTTATAGTAAAACTGAGAGTGGGATGTCAGATTCTGATTCGTATGGGAAATGCTTTTTACAAAACACTGTTACATGTGCATAAATCAAAGTAGCCCACAGCTAAGCAGAAAATAGATTAAAGTCAAAGTTCTACTTAGTGCTCTTAGAGTTTTTAATCTGCCTTTTGAAAAACAACACGAAGTTGCTCTAATTTTGGCAACTTTCTGTAATGGAATTTTCTCTTATGAGGGGCCGTCACAGGTTATGGAAAAAATAAAGTGCTTGAACAATGAATTTCATAGTAATCCTTTGCTGACCAGAGCTAGAAAAAGTGGGTAGACAATCTTCATAAAGAAAAATTCCTCTATAAGTTAACAACTAATACGCAATAAACTTATTACATAAACTATATTTATGCATGTAAAATCTAGCATTATGCAAGTTTCCCCTCATATTTTACCAAGCCAATTATTATCAGAAAAACTTTCCTTTATAATATGGTGGTGAATTTTGCATGAATTTGTCTAAAGTTTCATTGTATTAATTTCTTTTTTTTTTTTTTCCCATGGTCTGTAGAAAATAATTTTTTATTTATTTTTTTTTATTATTATTATTTTTTTTTTCCAGTGGGTTTTGTCATACATTGATATGAATCAGCCATGGATTTACATGTATTCCCAATCCCGATCCCCCCTCCCACCTCCCTCTCCACCCGATTCCTCTGGGTCTTCCCAGTGCACCAGGCCGGAGCACTTGTCTCGTGCATCCCACCTGGGCTGGTGATCTGTTTCACCATAGATAGTATACATGCTGTTCTTTTGAAATATCCCACCCTCACATTCTCCCACAAAGTTCAAAAGTCTGTTCTGTATTTCTGTGTCTCTTTTTCTGTTCTGCATATAGGGTTATCGTTATCACCTTTCTAAATTCCATATACATGTGTCAGTATGCTGTAATGTTCTTTATCTTTCTGGCTTACTTCACTCTGTATAATGGGCTCCAGCTTCATCCATCTCATTAGGACTGGTTCAAATGAATTCTTTTTAATGGCTGAGTAATATTCCATGGTGTATATGTACCACAGCTTCCTTATCCATTCATCTGCTGATGGGCATCTAGGTTGCTTCCACGTCCTGGCTATTATAAACAGTGCTGCGATGAACATTGGGGTGCACGTGTCTCTTTCAGATCTGGTTTCCTCAGTGTGTATGCCCAGAAGTGGGATTGCTGGGTCATATGGCAGTTCTATTTCCAGTTTTTTAAGAAATCTCCACACTGTTTTCCATAGCGGCTGTACTAGTTTGCATTCCCACCAACAGTGTAAGAGGGTTCCCTTTTCTCCACACCCTCTCCAGCATTTATTGTTTGTAGACTTTTGGATAGCAGCCATCCTGACTGGTGTGTAATGGTACCTCATTGTGGTTTTGATTTGTATTTCTCTAATAATGAGTGATGTTGAGCATCTTTTCAAAGCAAGATCCTCTATGACCCACCTCCCAGAATATTGGAAATAAAAGCAAAACTAAACAAATGGGACCTAATGAAACTTAAAAGCTTTTGCACAACAAAGGAAACTATAAGTAAGGTGAAAAGACAGCCCTCAGATTGGGAGAAAATAATAGCAAATGAAGAAACAGACAAAGGACTAATCTCAAAAATATACAAGCAACTCCTGAAGCTCAATTCCAGAAAAATAAATGACCCAATCAAAAAATGGGCCAAAGAACTAAACAGACATTTCTCCAAAGAAGACCTACAGATGGCTAACAAACTCATTGTATTAATTTCATAGTTACAGGTTAACTTGGAAGAAGCAGACCACATTGATGCTTTAACTCTTAACTCTTTGACCCAGCAGGTTCACCTATAGCAGTGGCAGATGGTTTCCAATAAGCTGAGTTTCCCTGTTAAGTACCTATGTCTCTCTTTTCTCTGCACCAGGGACCTTTGAGAACAACCCCAGAGGCAACCTTAAACTAATGGGTCATGATGTCAATGAATAAATGCCCAGTTTTCTTTCTTCTTCTCTTCCCTCCCCTTTCTATAATCCAGTGGGATGATTCTAAGGCATGTTCTACATGGCTTCTTACAAAGTCCCCAGTAGGATTGGGCTCCAACTGCCCCCACTAATAACCCATTTATAATGCACTCTTTATCATCTTATCTCTCTCATAGGTCTTACTATTCCCTATTCCATTGTAATCATTCACAGGAGCACCCTCGTCCGAATAACTAAGTCCCTGTCTTGATGTCTACTTTTTGCAGTACTCAAACTAAGACTTCATTCTAGTTGGTTTTCATCACCACCACCAGTTCCACCATCATTATCATCATCATGATCATCATCATAAGTATTACTAAACTCTTCCTAAGGATCTAACATGATTCTAAATACTTGACATTTATTAATACATTTAATCCCCTCTAATTATTAACTCCCCTGACAGTTATTTTTTGTCATTCTTAGTTTAAAGATGAGAAAGACCAAAGCACACAGCAATTAAATACCTAGTTTAAGTTCTGACACCAGAATTTGTACCAAACTAGTATAGTATACCAATTTAAACTTTTCTTTCTTTGTGAGTATGTATGTGTAGTTTTTCAAACCATCATTCTTTTCCTTAAGTGACACTGGTATATACATTTTCTTCAATCTTCACAGCAAGACCCACTCTGATATTCACTCAAAAACCCAAAGAAGCATTTCTAACATACATTTGCAACAACCCAAGTTCATGTGTGCATAAGTCCTATAAAATGTGGGGATGACAGGCGTTTCCTGAAATGACCAGTCACACTTTCTACATGGGTCTGATAAGCAGATCGCCCAAGAGAGGAAATACAACTTAAATGTCCTTATAAGATTCTGCTGCTGCCACATATGCTTCTCATTTGGTAACTTTATTAAGATAGCCTTTATTTTAAAGTAATGGTGTGGCAGAAAAGGAGATTCTTTTCTAAAACAAACTTTTAATTTCTTGAGCAGCATCAAGGATAAAGTGTACCATAAATAAGTAATAGTTACCAACGACTCAGTATCCATGTATTTAGTACTATTAAAATATTATGTCAACATTTATCATGATATATAAAAATATACATGTATATATAAGTAGGTACATGAATTATTATCTTAAGAATACATTTTAAACTATTAATACAAAATGCTACTGATGTCTTTTTCCCTTTTATCCCTCCCTTCAAATGACGGTCTTTGGTACATTTGAAGAGCCGTTGTTAAAAACAAATACGTTTTTAAAATGTTATGATGAAAACTAGCTTTATTGACTGCACACATTCTGTTACTGTTCGGAGTACATATAATGATGTTTTAAAATGAAGGCAAGCTAAAGCAGCAAAACATTTGTCACGGTTTGAGGTATTAAGTCATGAAGTTTGCATGTGTATCTGGTGGTTTATATCATGCCAAAATAGATGTTCCCTGTCAGAAAATTCTTAAGTGCTAAACTTTGGCCTTACTGTTCTGTAAAAATTATAACTCTTTTAGAGGGGAAAAAAATGTGTTAAAGCATATGTTTTCACATCTCTGAATTGATATATTTTTTCTTTAACTACCAAATATTTTAAGAACTTATATGTATCACAAAGATATAAAGTGACTTAGGGGTGCTAAAGAAATAGATAATTTATTCCACATATTCTGAATCTTCCAACAGATGGCATATTTTCAGCAAATAACACCTAAATTATTATCTCTCAGATGATCAACACCTGATAATTGGTGGCTAGACACATTTCTATTTAAAACATAGAATTCTACATCCAGATAATGCAATATCTTTAACCATTTATAAATTTTCCTTTTTATAACTTTATTATAATAAATATTTTATATAATTTATACAGTTTATAAATTATCCCTATGAATGTGATATACCTTCATTTGTAGTTATATCCAATGAATTTAATCTCTAGACAAAATACTTCCCATTAGTCTCTTTTAACAACATCATTTGCTTTGACTTAAATGGTAAACATGATAGAGATTGAATTTAATTTCCTTAATAAGTAAAGTTTATCTAACTTATTGAATATTTATATTTTAATCTTGAATTGATCAACATTGATGTCTTGGATTTCTTCCCAATGCTGTTATGAGAGTTTTTTTTTTTCCTGATGTAGCAATCTATACCCAAAACTTGCCATGATATAAAATGAATATTTACAAGTTACCTTCTACATGAATGCATAATAGAGTCAAAGACTTATAGCATGTGAAATACTATATTACATAACATCAAAATTAAGTTTGATGTTGAGATTACAAAACTATATAGTTCATCTCACTGTCAATAAGAAGGATTAGGTCCTATTTGGGGTTTGGGGACAAAATTTCCAGCCTGTGAAGGGTGTGTGTGTGTGTGCATGCCTGCATGGGGGGTGGAGGGGTTCCTGCATGCACCCAAGCAAGTTCTGACAGGAGTTCCAACACTATATTCTAGGAGATAACATCAGATTCCATAGGTTGAGACCTCAGTCCTATAGGACTGTGTGCCCTCTCCCATCCCCACCAGAGGTCAGAAGCAAGCCCAGGTTGTTATGTGTACTTTTGACTGACTGGTTATAAATCAGAGTTTCCCACAACCCTCTCCTTGTGTTAGATTAATTTGCTAGAGTGGCACACAGAACTCAGAGAAACATTTTACTTACCAGATTACTGGTTTATTATAAAAGGAACAGCCAGATGGAAGACAAGCATAGGGCAAGGTATGAGGAAAAGGCACAGAGCTTCCATGATCTTCCCAAGTATGCCCCTCTTTCTAAAGCCCCAGGTGTTTACCAACCCTGAAGCTCTCCAAACCCTGTCCATTGGGGTTTTATGGAGGCTTCATGCCATAGGCATGATTGATTAACTCATTTTTCATCAATGACTGATTCAACCTCTACCATCTCTCCCTTGAACATTCCAATTCTCCAATCACTTGGTTGGTTCTCCTGGCAAGCAGCCCCCAACCTTAGCTACAATCCACAATCTGAAGTGACCTTTTGAACAAAACAAAAGACATCTTTGTGACTCTCATCTCTTAGCAATTTCTAAGGGTTTTAGGAACTCTGTGCCAGAAATAGAGACAGACAAAATAAACATTTTTTTATTATGAATTATGATATCAGTTTCCATGTAGTTAAGAAACTATTTTTAAATCAAAAATATTAGATAAGGTACCTCTGCAATAGTGGCATTTACTGTTGTTATGTTATTCAGTTGCCAAGTCTTGTCTGACTCTTTGTGACCCGATGGACTGCAGCACACCAGGCTTCCCTGTCCCTCATCATCTCCCAGAGTTTGCCCAAGTTCATGTCCATTGAATCAATGTTGCCATCCAACCATTTCATCCTCTGTCACCCTCTTCTCCTTCTGCCTTCAATCTTTCCTAACATCAGGGATTTTTCCAATGAGTCAGTTCTTCCCATCAGATGGCCAAAGTATTGGAGCTTCAGCTTCATGATCAGTCCTTCCAATGAGTATTCAGGGTTGCTTTCCTTTAAGATTGACTGATTTGATCTCCCTGCTATCCAACGGGCTCTCAAGAGTCTTCTCCAGCACCACAGTTTGAAAGCACCAGTTCTTCTGTGCTCTGTCTTCTTTATGGTTCAGCTCTCACATTCATATATGACTACTGGAAAGACCACAGCCTTGACTCTACAGACCTTTGTCAACTGTAACCCACCAGGTTCCTCTGTCCATGGAATTCTCCAGGCAAGAATACTGGAACGGGTTATCATTCCCTTCTCCCAGCCCAACTGAACCTGGGTTCTATGCAGTGCAGGCAGATTCTTTATCATCTGAGCCACCAGAGAAGCCCCAGAGTGGCAATATCTATATTTTATTTCTTTCACTTCTTCTACAAAGGACTAAAGCTTGAAATAAAACCAATTTTTTTTGCCATGAAATGTTTGTACATTTAAAAATGTACTTGTTTTGTAATGTGTGCATGTATTTTTGATTATAGCTAAAAATATAGTTTTGTGTTTAGAACTAAAGGAAACATTATAAGTTAACATTTTTTAAGGCAAAAGACATTAGATAACTAACTTCAATTTGAAAATGATTATTGCTTTCTGAAATGTGGATTCTGTTTTGTTGTGAATAGGGAGGAGATATTTCTACCAGGAACATCTAAAGCTATCACTGGCCCTTCATGTTTGTACATTTAAAAATGTACTTGTTTTGTAATTTGTGCATGTATTTTTGATTATAGCTAAAAATATAGTTTTGTGTTTAGAACTAAAGGAAACATTACAAGTTAACATTTTTAAGGCAAAAGACATTAGATAACTAACTTCAATTTGAAAATGATTATTGCTTTCTGAAATGTGGATTTTGTTTTGTTGCGAATAGGGAGGAGATATCTCTACCAGGAACACCTAAAGCTATGACTAGCCCTTGTCATTTTAGGCTCTTCATAACAACAGAGCAGTAATGGAAGGGGTGTTGGATCTTGATTATTGAGAAAGTAGTGCTTACAAATCCAGACAACGTGTTTATTACATTGAAATGTGTTATTAACCACAATAGAAAAGTTCATTATATGTCTATATATGATTTATGTACTTGTCTAACTCCCTCAATTTATTTGTAGCTATCAACATATCCATCTATAATCACTGAAGTGGTAAAGTTCCTGCAAGGTCCTCTGCTTCTCTGATTTGAGTCTTGTTTTGTGCAAGTCAAGTAGAGAATAATGTCAGAAATACCAAAAAATGCAGTTTAACTTTCATCTAAAGTTACAAGTTGTAGAATGTAAAACTCAGGCTGAAGTCCTTGATTTCTTTGATTAATAAAGTACTATTTATGCTAGATTCAATTACAGAATAATTCAATATACTGTGATTTAAACAGTCCTCTGCTAATACATAATCAGTGGTTTTAGATTTAAAAGTAAGCATGTTTTAGCTATGAGAGCTTATACTTAAAAAAAAATGTTTGGAATATCTAAAGAGAATTTTTGCTTAAATTGTTGTTTATGCCCTTCCCACTGCTCCCTTGTTTTATACACAGGAAAAATTATATAATCTCTACCCAATAGAAATAATACTATTTATGGATTTAGTTATAACTATGTCATCTACACTATATTTTATGGATAGTATCCATCAAATATTGACTATTTTGAGAGATTGCTGAAAAATAACACTTAGAAACTGATGAATGTTTCATTTAATATTTCTATTCATTTGCTTACTGTCTGCCTGCAAACTGATCCATACTTATAAGCTTGCAAAGAGATACTATAAATAGAAGTTTTATGTGTTCATTTGTTTTTTTCAAAAATATAGGTCTATACAATAAGAAACAATTAGGCTGAAAGGATAGTGCTGACCTAGTACTTTTAGTCACAAAGAAATTATCTTGTGAGAGAAACTAATATTTACAGACTATAATACAGTATGAAAAATGCTGTAACATCAATGAAAAATATCTGTTTCATAAAATAAATATTAAACGAGTCTTTCTTGAAACCATAAAAGTATGTAGGAAGTGTACAGAAACTTTCAGAAAATTATATATATATAATATGAAATTTACACAAATTACTTATATATTCAATACATCTTTAGTTAGGGTGTATATTTGTTCATTTGTTACCTACCAGACTCTCTAGAAAACTTCTGTGCCACCCACATTATTTCTGAAGTTAATTTCCAAATTTAACTGAGGCTTGTTATGTCTACTTTTTTGTAATCCCCCAGGCAATAACCATATAAACTTTTCAAGCAGGGTTTATATATATGATTTTTATTTAAATTTCTACTTTTTGAGAATTTTAAAATTTAAAAAAGCTTTGCTTTGAAGAAGTCATCTGTTCCTATTGTTTATTTGTCATATGAGTTCTTAATCCTTTGTAAGAATTGTTTGCACTGGCAATAATTAGGCTATATCAAATGGGGAGATGAAAGATAGAAGAACTTAGCAGTGTGATGAGTGCTTCAAAATGCCACAAGTTATTTTTAAATGCTTTGCATATAGAAATATTTTCAATACAACTTGTAAACAATTTTTCTCTAAGCTATGCCCACTGCAATATGCAAGAAAAAAAGAGGTCTAGTAAATATGAGCATGAAATACAAATTTAAAAAGCTGGATAGGAAATCTGGTGCAAGTAAACAAGGCTTGGAATTCCATAACTGTCTATAAATTCACTGCATGGATCATCTTGAAGGGTAATTTCTGGGTACTTCATCCTCAACCTCTCTGTGGTTATTGAACACTATCAGGGAATTTGCAAGCTGTAAAGAAACATGATGTGCATGCAGCATTTGCTAATGTCTATATTTTTTCAATGCCATTGACTTGATTCTTTTGTATGGTTTTCTTTCCACCAACTTATCTGATTTCATAATCAGTACAGAAATGTTAATACACCTTTCTTAGTTCAATTTAATTCACACTTACTAAACATCGCTCATACCATACAATCTGCCAGGATATGGAGCATAAGAAGTCACCACTACATGTACATACTGCCATTTTTAAAACAAATAACCAACGAGGACCTGTGTATAACACAGGGAACCTCTGCTCAATACTCTGTAATGGCCTAAATAAGAAAATGATTTGAAAAATAATAGAAACATGTGTATATATAACTGAATCACTCTGCTGTACACTTTAACCTAACACAATATTGTTAGTTGATTATAAGATAAGATATAAAATAAAAAAATTAAAGCATTTATGCTGTGAAAACAAGAAGAAAGTCAATCCTATTACTGTGAAAAGAGACAATGATAGAAGTTCAAATTTTGTGGCCATTTCTATGACAAAGTTGTACAAAGAATGATAAGATTGTTCTGGGGAATCAATGAGTTGAATATTGAAGCATATGTAAATATTAGCAGGATAAGAAAGAACTGCAAGATGACAATTTTGACCAGAGGAAACATTTGTGAAGGTATAGAGCTAGGAAACATCATCTAATAAAACAAATGCCTGATACTTAAGGCAAGGAGTTAGAGAGGATGAGCCAGGGGGACAGGCATTTCTTGTTGACTTGTGTTATATCCTGTATATGATGGGAACACAATGGATATTTTAAGCAGGCCAGTGACAGGATTCATATTGCATTAAAATAATCCTTTGGCCCCAATGTAGATGACTGGCTTGATTTAGGTAAGACTTCAGGCAAGGAGACAAGTTGAGTGGTTACTGAAAGGGACAGGGTGTGAAATGAAAAGGGGTTAAATTTGGTCCTTGGATAAAAACAGGTAGGCAATGAGAGTTACTGGAGAAATATCAAGACCATAACTGATTAGAGGTGATTGTGAGAGAGGAATTTTGAAATAAGAGCTCAAGTTTTGAAATTCTGTTAGTGAATATTACATAAACTGAGATTAGAAATATTGATGGGAAAGATTATGAAGAAAGATGAATATATCTTCATAACCTTTCCCATCAATATTTGAACATGGCTTATAGCATGTTCAATTAGAGGCACCAAGAAACATCATCATGATTCAGAAACTCTATAGTCATGCTTATGCAGAATCAAATGTATAAATGAGACAGAGGGCCAGAAGAACAAGAGAAAAAGAATAGATGTGAATACATGTGAAACTTTTTCTTACACATGAAAAAGAAAATTGAAGAAGGAATTTTGAAGGGACCTGAGTAGCTCCATCATTTAATGTCTGGAGACTGAGGAAGAGATCAGAACAGGATTGTTACACTGATTCTAGAATAGTAAGTTTTAAAAAGGAGGAAGATGTTAACAGTGTTCAAAGCACCTGTGATATCCAGTAAGATAAGAATTAAAAAGTGTCAGTAGGATATTGTTTCAGAGTTTGGGAGGCATTGCAGAGAAGAGTGGAAGCCAAATAAAGGTAAGCTGAAGTGTGAATGCAGGATGATAAGTGAAAGAGAGCGAGTTTGGACTAAAATAAAACTTTACTGAAAAGGAAGAGTGACAATAAGAAGTAGCTCAAAACTTGAAATCCTTCTGATATGTTTTCTCTGCCTGTCTTTGCTCTTTATACCTTTTAACAAAAAATTTCTCTGTTGATCACAAGCAATTTTCAAAATGAAACATTCTTAAAATGATTTGTAGGTCTTGAACTACTATAGATTCAATGCAATCCCTATCAAGCTACCAACGGTATTTTTCACAGAACTAGACCAAAGAATTTCACAATTTGTATGGAAATACAAAAAACCTCGAATAGCCAAAGTAATCTTGAGAAAGAAGAATGGAGCTGGAGGAATCAACCTGCCTGACTTCAGACTCTACTACAAAGCCACAGTCATCAAGACAGTATGGTACTGGCACAAAGACAGAAATATAGATCAATGGAACAGAATAGAAAGCCCAGAGATAAATCCACGAACCTATGGACACCTTATCTTTGACAAAGGAGGCAAGGATATACAATGGAAAAAAGACAACCTCTTTAACAAGTGGTGCTGGGAAAACTGGTCAACCACTTGTAAAAGAATGAAACTAGAACACTTTCTAACACCATACACAAAAATAAACTCAAAATGGATTAAAGATCTAAATGTAAGACCAGAAACTATAAAACTCCTAGAGGAGAACATAGGCAAAACACTCTCCGACATAAATCAAAGCAAGATCCTCTATGACTCACCTTCCAGAATATTGGAAATAAAAGCAAAACTAAACAAATGGGACCTAATGAAACTTAAAAGCTTTTGCACTACAAAGGAAACTATAAGTAAGGTGAAAAGACAGCCCTCAGATTGGGAGAAAATAATAGCAAATGAAGAAACAGACAAAGGATTAATCTCAAAAATATACAAGCAACTCCTGAAGCTCAATTCCAGAAAAATAAATGACCCAATCAAAAAATGGGCCAAAGAACTAAACAGACATTTCTCCAAAGAAGACATACAGATGGCTAACAAACACATGAAAAGATGCTCAACATCACTCATTATTAGAGAAATGCAAATCAAAACCACAATGAGGTACCATTACACGCCAGTCAGGATGGCTGCTATCCAAAAGTCTACAAGCAATAAATGCTGGAGAGGGTGTGGAGAAAAGGGAACCCTCTTACACTGTTGGTGGGAATGCAAACTAGTACAGCCGCTATGGAAAACAGTGTGGAGATTTCTTAAAAAACTGGAAATAGAACTGCCATATGACCCAGCAATCCCACTTCTGGGCATACACACTGAGGAAACCAGATCTGAAAGAGACACGTGCACCCCAATGTTCATCGCAGCACTGTTTATAATAGCCAGGACATGGAAGCAACCTAGATGCCCATCAGCAGATGAATGGATAAGGAAGCTGTGGTACATATACACCATGGAATATTACTCAGCCGTTAAAAAGAATTCATTTGAACCAGTCCTAATGAGATGGATGAAGCTGGAGCCCATTATACAGAGTGAAGTAAGCCAGAAAGATAAAGAACATTACAGCATACTGACACATGTATATGGAATTTAGAAAGGTGATAACGATAACCCTATATGCAGAACAGAAAAAGAGACACAGAAATACAGAACAGACTTTTGAACTTTGTGGGAGAATGTGAGGGTGGGATATTTCAAAAGAACAGCATGTATGCTATCTATGGTGAAACAGATCACCAGCCCAGGTGGGATGCACGAGACAAGTGCTCCGGCCTGGTGCACTGGGAAGACCCAGAGGAATCGGGTGGAGAGGGAGGTGGGAGGGGGGATCGGGATTGGGAATACATGTAAATCCATGGCTGATTCATATCAATGTATGACAAAACCCACTGGAAAAAAAAAATAAAAATAATAAAAAAATAATAATAATAAAAAAAAAAAAAAGAAAAAGTTACCCAATTTGTAATTTAAGGGAACTCTTAACCAATAAACAAAATCTAGAACTACTTTTTGTAACAGTGGGTTTTGTTACACAGAGGATTTTAAAATGTTTGTTTTTCAACATGCCAGATTTTGCAAAATCTTCCCTTCTAGTTCCATTATTTTCATGATAAAGTTTTTTTTTTTTTTCAGCATTATCTCAGGAAAAGAAATCACAAGAGAATACCCAAATACAAACAAATACAAAAATGAATAAAACATGGAAACAATATAGTCAACAAGCATTAATGCCTTTAAGACAATGACCTGGAAGTCTATGAGACTATAAATATAAGAAAATACTTACGGTTTGAAAACTCATCCAGTTGCATCATTTCCAGACATGCACTCTCCACCTTATGTACGCATATAATTTAGTAGCATGAGCAACTTATTATTTAGGCCAACTTCCACACAGGAATTCAACTTGCTTGCCCTATTCATTGTGAGTCTATAATTTCAAAAAGGAGTCCTCTTAATTCCCCAGAGAAATAATCAGATGAAGGCACAAAGTAACCTTAGAAGCTAGATAGTCATTTTATATTTACTATGTCCTACAAAAATCAGTAAGAGTATTCCAAAATAAAATCATTATTGATAAAATTTGGCAAAAAACAAAACAAAAAATATGCACATGTATATGAAATTTGACCCAGCAATTCCACTTTCTATTCACATATTTTTGCACTGGAAAATATATGGAGGTATCCATAACAAGGTTATTTATTTTAGCAGTATTTGTAAATGCTGCTTTAAAAACAAGAAAGAAAAAAGAACCCCAAAGGTAGCTGGTAATATAAACTATGGAAAATTCACATTACAGAGTCCATTAAGCTATAAACAATGAAGAAAATCTTTATACACTACCACAGAGTGATCTTCAAAATATATTAAGTGAAAATAGCAAAGTAGAGAAGATTTTATATGCTTTCCCCTGCTTATCAAAGAAAGGTGGAGGTTGATTTGAAAATACTTATGTACATGCACATACATGCACATAAATGCATACACATATATATACACTACATCTATGAATATTTTTTCACATAGGTAAAAGTAGAAGAAAATACACATTTTAAAATACTTACCTATAGAAGGAGAAGGAAACCAGGTATACCATATTGGTATTATAACTAGATTTCTTGCCTATATCATGTTTTATGATTTTAGAACCATGTATATATTCTGCATGATTATAAAATAAAATTTACTTTTCAACTCAGTTCAGTTCAGTTCAGTCGCTCAGTCGTATCTGACTCTTTGCGACCCCATGGTCTGCATGGTTGGATGGCATCACCAACTCCCAGAGCTTATTCAAACTCATGTCTATCGAGTCGGTGATGCCATCCAACCATCTCATTCTCTGTCATCCCCTTCTCCTCCTGCCTTCAATCGTTCCCAGTATTGGGGTCTTTACCAATGAGTCTGTTCTTTGCATCAGGTGACCAAAGTATTGGAGTTTCAGATTCAGCATGAGTCCTTCCAATGAATATTCAGGACTGATTTCATTTAGGATGGACTGGTTGGATCTCCTTGCTGTCCAAGGGACTCTCAAGAGTCTTCTCCAACACCACAGTTCAAAACACCATCAATTCTCCAAGTGCTCAAGGCTGGTGCACTGGGAAGACCCAGAGGGATGGGATGGGGAGGGAGGCAGGAGGGGGGATCGGGATGGGGAACACATGTAAATCCATGGCTGATTCATGTTAATGTATGGCAAAAACCACTACAATATTGTAAAGTAATTAGCCTCCAACTAATAAAAATAAATGAAAAAAAAAAAAAATAGCCCCTCAGCAACACAATAAAAAAATAAAACTGTTAAAAATAAAAAAAATTAAAAAATACAAAATCACTCCTAGTTATTCAAAGGAAGGGCATTTACCTCTGTGTAGGGTTAATTCTTCTCTAGTGTCAAGATGTCCTGTGACACAGGCGATGATCAGGCTATGATAGGCAGCAGACTGCATTTCCAGAACCTTCCTTCCTCATGGGCCTGGCTTCCATTCGTGGTGGCTGTGGGCATGCAGCCAAGTCTCCAGTGGCATCTGAAGGTAGAATTCTTTGCACTTAGGGCTCATTAGCAAGAAGCAGCTGTTGGTTGATCCAGGATCAGCGTCGCCCCTGGGGAGGGGTAAGCGAGTGCTGATGCCACTTTTCCCGTCCCTGGTCAACATCTGTGGAGCGGCCACGGTGACCTTCCCTCCACGGGCTGGCCTTGCTGAATTGCCAGACAGACGGTTACGAAATTCTACAGAGTTCTCTGAAGAATGATACTGTGAATGTCTGCAACACTTTGGAGACTAAGAGCGTCCTTTATAACATGTGAATGGTGTAAATTAAGCACAGCCTGAAGGCTCCATTGTGTTCTGAGAAGCTGACCAGTAGGACATGCATGCATGTATGTTAAATCATTTCAGTCATGTCCAACTTTTTGAGACTCTGTGTATGGACTGTAGCCCACCAGGCTCCTCTGCCAACGGGATTCTCCAGGCAAGAATACTGAAGTGGGTTGCCATGCCCTCCTCCAGGGGATCTTCCTGACCCAGGGATCGAATCCATGTCTCCTGCATTACAGGCAGAGTCTTTACCTCTGAGCCACCCAGGAAGCCCAGCCAGTAGGACTGGTCACTAAATGAGGTGCATTCCCGGTGAGTAGAAGGGTGGTGAGCACCCTCAGGGCCTCGTGCAGCCGCATCCTTGCAGCACACCCTCCTCTGTCCATCCTTCCACAGGCCCAGGGAGTCCAGTGGACATGTTAATAGCATTTCATTTTCTATTCATGCTGCCCTCATATTCTATATGATTATTTTGACTATCCCATTTCAAATGACAATGATATTCCATTAGTTCCGGTCACTTGTCTATTGTTTTCAAAATGTAAATTTGAACTAGGCACACAGACATACCCACAGGCATAGTTTTCAGCTCAAAGCTCAGAGTAGACCTCCAATGACTCTCCCTTGAAGGAATTGATTATATCACCTGATACTTTATTTCAGTTTAGCTTTGGTATTTTGTCTCCACGTTAATGGAGTGAATGTTTGCCTGTAAATGAAGAACTTGCCTTAACTTTTCTCAATCTTTAATTGCCAGCACAATGTTTGAACAGTGTTTGGCTCATCATAACCACTTAATAAGGACTTGATGAAATAAGAAATGCATGAAGTCATAACTGCACATCTACTTACATGGGTATGCATGTGTGTATTTGGTACAATGACTTTATTACCAGTTATCATTCAGCATGATGTTGATAATCAGAAAAGCACCTGTGAAGTTTTATTTAGTAAGCTCCTGTATGCACGTGTGCCTGTGTGCCAAGTCACTTCAGTCGTGTCTGGCTTTTTGCGACCCCGTGGACTGTAGCCTGCCAGGTTCCTCTGTCCATGGTATTCTCGAGGCAAGAATGCTGGAGTGGGCTGCCATGCCCTCCTCTTCCTGCCCCAGGGATGGAGTCTGTGTCTCTTCTGTCTCCTGCATTAGCAGGTGGGTTCTTTACCACTGGTGTCACCTGGAAAGCCCGCATTTGTACACAGCATTTAATAAATAAAATTGTTTTTTTCACATGAAAAAAACAGCATCAATTCTTTGGCTCTCAACTTTCTTTACAGCCCAACTCTCACATCCATACATAACTACTGGAAAAAACATAGCTTTGACTAGACGTACTTTTGTTGGTAAAGTAATGTCTCTGCTTTTTAATATGCTGTCTAGGTTGATCACAGCTTTACTTGCAAGGAGCAAGCATCTTTTAATTTCATGGCTGCAGTCACTATCTGCAGTGATTTTGGATCTCCCCCCAAAATAAAGTCTGTCACTGTTTCCATTGTTTCCCCATCAATTTGCCATGAAGTGATGGGACTGGATGCCATGATCTTAGTTTTCTGAATAAGTTTTAAGCCAACTTTTTCAGTCTCCTCTTTCACTTTCAAGAGGCTCTTTAGTTCTTCTTCACTTTCTGCCATAAGGGTGATGTCATCTGCATATCTGAGATTATTGATATTTTTCCCGGCAACCCTGACTCTAGCTTGTGCTTCATCCAGCCTGGCATTTCACATGATGTACTCTTCATATAAGTTAAATAAGCAGGGTGATAATATACAGCCTTGATGTACTCCTTTCCCAATTTGGAACCATTCTGTTGTTCCATGTCCAGTTCTAACTGTTGCTTCAGATTTCTCAGGAGGCTGGTCAGGTGGTCTGGTATTCCCACTTCTTGAAGAATTTTCTGTAGTTTACTGTTATCCATACAGTCAAAGGCCGTGGCATAGTCAATAAAGCAGAAGTAGATGTTTTTCTGGAACTCTCGTGCTTTTTCTATGATCCAACTGATTTTGGCAATTGTGATCTCTGGTTCCTCTGCCTTTTTTAAATCCAGCTTGAACATCTGGAAGTTTATGGTTCATGTACTGTTAAAGCCTGGCTTGGAAGGTTTTGAGCATTCCTTTGCTATCATGTGAGATGAGTGCAATTATGCTGTAGTTTGAACATTCTTTGGCATTGCCTTTCTTTGGGATTGGAATGAACTGACTTTTTCCAGTCTTGTGGGCACTGCTGAGTTTTTCAAATTTGCTGGCAGATTGAGTGCAGCACTTTCACAGCATCATCTTTTAGGATTTGAAATAGCTAACCTGGAATTCCATCACCTCCACTAGCTTCGTTTGTAGTGATGCTTCCTAAGGCCCGCTTGACTTTACATTCCAGGATGTCTGGCTCTAGCTGAGTGATCACACCATCGTGATTATCTGGGTCATGAAGATCTTTTTTGTATAGTTCTTCTGTGTATTCTTGCCACCTCTTCGTAATATCTTCTGCTTCTGTGAGTTCCGTACCTTTTCTCTCCTTAATTGTACTCGTTTTTGCATGAAATGTTCCCTTGGTAGCTCTAATTTTCTTGAAGAGATCTCTAGTCTTTCCCATTCTGTTGTTTTACTCTGTTTCTTTGCACTGATCACCGAGGAAGGCTTTCTTATCTCTCCTTGCTATTCTTTGGAACTCTGCATTCAAATGGGTATATCTTTCCTTTTCTCCTTTGCCTTTAGCTTCCCTCCTTTTCTCAGCTATTTGTAAGGCCTCCTCAGACTACCATTTGGAAAAAGGCAATTATTTAAAAAAATTAAAAAAAAGGAAAGGACCTGTCAAATTTTATCTTTCTCTCCACTAGGCACCACAAGTTAGAAACCAGGAAGACACGACTTCGGTAAGAATACTCACCTTTTGGTAACTTCTGCTTGTTTCTCAGGATCCAGTCTACTGTCACTGCAGTAACTAGGGCGAGCCAGCACTTCCTATCCTGGTCACCAGAAACCATAGAAGATGAAAAATAATTTTCCCTTCATCCTTTCTAGTGAGTGCTTACAGGCGTTTTTTTCTTGAGGGCACCTCATAAACGGTTCCGTTTATCTCGCTTAGCCTTTCTCCACTGTGGCCACGGGTAGTCAAGATTATCTTTAGTTAATGTTAACCTACTTGTTCAGCCTTAAAACAAAATGTTACTCATTTGAGGCCTGACACTGGGCTCAGTTCAGTTTAAGACGTATCCACTCACGTTCCAGACCCGTCAGATTTCCGAGTCGGAACCAGTCCGTCCCCAAACCTGTTCCGGCTTCTGAGTGAAACCAGTCCTACCCCGGAACCTGTCTAGCTTCGGAGTTAAAACTGATTCATCCCTGGGCCCAGCCGGGTTTTTGAGTCAGTCCCTGTTCAACTCTGGCTAGTTTCTCAACCCAGTTCAGAAAAAGAAGTGCTCAAATAGTCTGGAAGCTCTTAAGAAAAAAGCTGCAGAACTAAGATCCAGGGATGTACTTGCCACCTCCAGAGGCAGCGAGAAAGCAGCGACCTTGTGAGATTTAACAGGTACCTAGGCATGGTTGCTCAGAGCTTCTGGGGCCTAGGGCTGGGCCTGGGCTCGGTAGGGGTGGCGGGAGTCTCCAGTTCCCTCTTCAGATACCAGGACTGTTGAAAGATAAACTGAGGCATATTAATAAAGTTGTGTTTATTTGTACAAAAATGGATTCCAGTTGGACAGTATCCAGTCTGGCAGAAAGAAAACAGTTATGAGGACCTGTACAAAATGAAAGGCTTGGCAGAAGGGAAAGGGAGCAAAAAAGTTATATTAGGCAAAAATAGCAGTTGGTTCTTGGAAGTTAACTTTCCTTGAGGGAACCGCGTGGATCTATTAGGCAGATTATTTAATGAATGCTGATCAAGGTGATTCCTAGTTGACTGGTTTTAGATTCCTTATTGGCTAAAGCTGACACTAATAAAGTTTCCGTGTTTGTGATGTGGCTTTTAGCACAGGAACTTCATCTGGGGCCTGTTGTCTTGTTTTTGGCAGACATACAAAGTGACACATTCAGGAAAATTTTTTGGATATTTGGTGACAGTGAAGGAATATCAGTATTCATATTTTGGGTATGGCAATGGTACTGTGATTTTATTTTGGAAAAGTAAGAGTCCGTCTTTCCAGATATTTATTGAAATTCGTATAGATGATATTATCTGGAATTTAATAATATAATGAACAGGGAGTAATAGGTAGGGATTGATTTGACATGGTCTTGGTCATGAGTTAATAATTGTGTGATAAAATGTGTGATGGGTAAGTGAAGGTTTATTATACTGTCTCACCTGTTTTAATCTGCTTTTGAAATTTTCTATAATGAAAAGTTAATTTTTAAATGATTGTTGAATGGAATATCAACATTGAATGAACTTCAATTGAATGTAACTTACTCAGATTAGAATCAATTGATATATAAGTAAACATTACAGAAATAAGTTGGAAGAAACATTCAACTCTCTGACAGAAATGAAGAAAATAAATACAAAGGAAATCATACTTTGTTATAATTAGCCTGAACTAATTTACCTCTAATTCAAATTTGTTTATTCCTAAATAAGTGTAAGTGATTTAATTCAAACAATAGCTTATTGACTGAATGTTCCTAAACTTTGCCTCAACTTACCAAGAACAGTTCTTATTTATATATATATTTAATAATCTTAATTATCAACAGGGTAAAATGCATTTTTTTCAATTAATAAGGAAGTGTTAGAATCCTTGTGATTACTTTCAGAATTAAAATTTTCAAAATATATGTTAACTGGAAAAATTTACATGTTGATAAAAACAATGCATCTCTTATGTTCTAAAATTTATGGTGGGTTTTGTGTATGTGTGTGTTTTGAAGGGTGTAGCTTAATTATAAATGATATGTATATTATATGGCAGTTTTATATCTCAGTCTCTAGAATGGTAAAAACATTAATTTTGTCCAAATACAACATATGTAATTAAAAGCATATTTACATATTTTATAAATTTTCAAAATGGTTACAGTAGACAGCTGTTGCTTCAGGCTAGCATGAAAGCATAATACTGTGATTACAAATAGTATCTATATACTTTTCTATAACTAAACCTAAGATGTTTAATTTTAATTATTACTTTTAAAGTTATGATTTTCTTTTTTGATAAAAAGTGGACCAGTTTACTGCTTTCATTTGGTAAGTAGAAAGCTGGTAATATACATACATATATATATGACTGATAGTTGCTCTTCTACAAAGTGAGGTTATATTGCAGTTGAAGGGTTCAAAGTAACCAAAGGGTAGCTTTAGAGAATACATAGTTGTTATCCTTGAAAAATATGCCTTACCCCTAGGAAATGTGTCACTTGAGATGGCATTTCCAAGTAGGGTGAGCTGGTAATTTCTCTTGCATTGAGACATAGAATCCCTCAATTTTTCTTTGAAAGAATGTAGAAGGCATTTAAGTACCTAAATTAAAAGTGGATACATTATTTGGTACCACTTTGAAACAAATATATTCCTATAAACATTGGTCTTGCTAATAATATGGCTTAGTATAAGCTTCCCATTTATACACACGGATTCTATATCTTTCTACTCCTGTTGACAAATTTTCTAATTATTTCACATAAAGGTGTTAACTTGTCTTAGTTAACTTAAAAATGTCTTAAATAAGCAAGTATTTCATATTAGATATGAGATTTCTAAACATTAATATTTAGCTGTGTATTGTATCAGTGAGTTCAGTGTTATCAAATTATCTTATTATCAAATTAGGTTAAATCATCTTGAGGAATTTGCAGTTACCAGAAGAGTGAATTTTCACTGCCTTACTTGCTGTATTGTATTTAAATCACTGGTAATTCTCATTTGCATTCTGTATCTTCTAAACATTTACTTAAAAATGACATCTATCACTTGTCTGCATATAATCTTCTATATGTAAACTATTAAAAATAAGAACTTAGAAATACGTCCCTCACCCCTTGGGTTGCCACTTCAAAACAAACAAAAAAAAGGCTTAGACTTCATACATGAGAAAAGTATTTATTGACTACTCATGTGCCAGACATAGTTAAGAATTTTGTTATAAAAAAATGAAACGGATTGTTCTCAAGGAGCATACTCTCTGGTTAGCAAATAACAGACAAGTAAATATATTGTTAAGTTATAATTAATTCCAAGAAATCAGAAATCAAAGTCATAGAAATAAAGTTCATGTGGGGCTTTGTGGAAGTGGGGCTTTGTGTGATTAGCGGTAATTAACACCCATCAAGTGTGTGTGTGTTAAGGGAGGCCTTGGGAAATGGGTTTTTTTCGAACAGAGAGGTAGAGATGAAGGAAAAGACTGAGTGAAAAAGGCATACACAGAGGGCTTTGAGGTTCAGGGAAACACAAATTGTACCTGAGATTCTAAAACATGAAGTTCAAGAGGGTAAACATAGCGTACCTGCATGGAGGGGAAGAAAGCTTCTACAGCAGCGTCTTGATTTTAGGTCTCTTCGAGAAAATGACGAATTACTGAGTGGTTTTAAGGGAATTAGGTCATTTAGCTTGCATTGTTTATTTGTTAAAATCCAATCCAACTCTGAGTTTTTTGTTGTTGTTGTTGTTAAGAATGCGCTGTAATTATAAGAGTAGAAATTGGGCTGCAGTGTAACAGAAAGTTCAAGGGTTTCAAGTCCTACTAACACATCCACACTCAGCTTAAAACCCTATGATGTTAACTGCAAAACACAGTGAGAAATGGCGAACTTGGGGCAAATAATCCAGTATGCTGGGAACTTTATTAATACAATACCTCGGAAAGGAATAAATTACAGGAATAATTACTTAACTCACAAGTCAGTAAGGGTCTTTGAAGGAACCGTATCTCTCGTTCTTTACCTCCATTTTTAGCACGAGCTTACCACCCATGTCCATGGTTAATTTCATCTTCATTCCTAATTTCACCTGTTCACAGTGTAGCATTTTTATGCTCTCTTCTTACTCCATCCCATCAACAAACATTTTTCCCTATGTTATGAATAACAAAATGCATGTGCTTACATGCATGCATACACACACATACAAATAAATAAAATTCCACAGCACTGTTTCTTTTCACTTAATGCCAAATTTCTCATAGTTATGCCTTATACTTAATCTCTTACAGTCTGACTTTAATAACTTTAATAACTGCCATTATTAAATGGCAGAGGACATAAAGAAAAACAGTTTTGTTGGTGTATTCCTCCTTTACCTGTCTGTCACGTGTGATGCCTGTATTTGCATACTTGAAATCAGCTAGAACTTTTTCATTGACCTCATTTAATCTATCACATATGGAATATATCTTCAGAGCTAGCCTTTTATGATAGACTCTCACAGCTGTTGTCAGGAACTTGTCAAGGTCACCCCTCTAATTTGCTAGGCTGTCAAAGAGAAATAGTTGGTTGAGAATAGTTGGTTCCAGAAGAAAGGAATTTTCTAAGTGATTTCCTATTAAAGAGATCATTGGAGCTACTTCTGGCATTTTAGTCAGGACTTTCAGTGATAGAATTAATTGCTGGATAGATTATCATTGAAATAGCTTTCTTAAGAAATAATTAAATGTGATTGTATGGCACTCCTCTCTGGATCATAAAAGAGTATGTGTGTGTGTGTGTGAGTGTGTATGCACATGTGCGTGCACACATGTGTGCATGCGCATGTAATCTCTGTTCACATTAAACATTCTTTCTTCTGCTCCTCATCACTGTCATAGCTTCTGAATTATCTGGAGGATCTTTGTCTTTGAAGTAGGTCAGTCCCCTTATATCATTATGTTTTTTTTTATTGTTTAAATAAGATTTTCTTAGAGAGTAGGAGGAAGATTTTGGAGCTATGATAATAAGATTTTACCAGCTCCCAAAACTTCCTGAATCTTGCCCCGCAAATCATTCAAACTTCCCTAGGAAGTAGGAGTGCAGAGAATGTTCGGAATCAAGGTACTTCCTCATTAACATAAGAATAGCATCTCACATTCTGCAATACAATGTCTCTGTCAAGGGATGAGTTGTTGATGCATTTGTTTTGGTTTAAGGTTTAAGTAGAGACTCCAACACTATGCTCCTTCCCCCTCAAACATCACCAAACCCAAATCTCATGTCAAGAGATTAACTGAAAAGATTAAATTTGCTTTTGTAACAAAAGATGTTCTTAGCCTTGTGCTACTACTATTGTTGACCTTTCCCAAGTCTGTATTTTATGAGAGTCAGTTAGAACACATGACCTCTGCCATATAGCCTCCTTCCTAAATGTTGCTGATTATAATTTCTGATAAAGCAACCTCCAATGTGGTTGTTTCATCAGAAATTGTACTGAAATCTCTAGGTGAAAGCTAGGAATAGGCATGTATGAAGAGGGATGATTCTGTCCTAAATTACCCTTCCCAGTAGTATTCTAAGGATAATTTTAATTTCAATGGCTTGGAAGAGCTGACAAATATGGGCAGAAGCCTTGGCACTAGGTCCTGCTTTACTTACAGCAGAGAGTAGGAAGTATACAGGTGTTAGCTTTGAGCCACAGTAAGAATGGTCCTTAGAGAAGAGCCATCACTATAATCAACCAATTTACCAACTTCCTATTGGACTGAACAATGATAGGGAAGAGTGTAGAAGCATGGAGTAGTGAGGTCTCCTACCTCTAGATATTTCATGTGCTGTGTGTTATATGACATGGTATATATACTCAGGTTGATGATGAAATTGCTATATTTCAGATCAAGTAATATTAAATATTAGCATTTTCATGATATTCAATTTCAAGTGATCACAGGTGGGTTCTGTTTATAGGCATGCTTAATGGAATGTGAGAATGAGTGTGAAACTCTCCAGAGAGACTCCAGCTGGTAGGGTATATAACCACCCAGTGTACCTAGAAACCAGGAATTTTTCCTGTAATCTTGATAGAAACCAGAGAGTGGTGTGCTGGCTATATATTTTATAGAATTTTAAGATTATTTTGATGGAAGGACATAATACAGTGACACTTGGATAGATAAAAGACAGGACTCTTTGGTATTTGCAGCTAAAAGAGAGAGGGCTATAGTTGTGGACTCATGAAGGGGGTTGTACTGAGGACAGATAGCAAGAAGCTGGAGCTGTAGGGGCTAGTTTAAGGATGGCAAGCAAGGTAGGATTAACTAGGTTTTTTGTGGAATCTCTGCAACTTGGCCAATTTGAATAATTTTGCACATTCAAGGGAGTTGTCTCTAGTCTCTGGTACCTGTTCATGAGGTGGCCCAAAGTATAAGATCCAGAAAGGGAAAGGTCTGCTGTGGTCCTAATTAACTGTCAAGAAAGGAAAAGCGCCTCTAGCTAGGGCCTTAAAATTGAGTCAAGACAGCATTCAAACAAAAACAAACTGTATTGCTCTATGGAAGCAGGCAAACACTTAGGAAGAGCTAAGTTTCATACACAGGGTTCAATTTTGCCAAAATATAACATGCTGTTGGAAAGTAAAGGTGCAGCACCCATCAAAACAAGTTATGGGTCGAGATAAGTGAAGCCTTGTTGGAAAAGTTAATTCTATTCTTGAGTCATGAAACATGAGAAATTGTTTGGATAGGAAAGAAAGTAGTGGGTGGGGAAACAGCAGTCCTGTCAAAGAGAACAGTATGAATTTAGACAAATAGCTGGAAAGAACAATTTTGTATTTGGGTATTTTTATTACAAAAAGTCAGACTCCAGTGAGATACATTTGAAACACAACAACAGCCTATACCTTCATTATTCACCTCTACTCCACAGTTCTTCCACAGAGGCTTGACTGGCTAAATCTCTGTAACTTTGGATAAAGCAGTGAGGGTTGCTTTGGCTTTTTTTTTTTTTTTTTTAAAGAAACTCAGCTTTATATCATTTTTTAAATTGTTTAAAAAATTATTTATTTATTTATTTATTTTTTCTGCTCCATCTGCATGGCATGTGGGATTTTAGTACCCCGACCAGGGGTCAAACTTGGGCTCCCTGCATTGGAAGCAAAGAATCCTAACCACTGGACTGCCAGGAAAGTCCCTTTGGCATTTTCCAGTGGGCTACATGCATCTATTGAGTTAAAATAGGGCAGTGGCTATAGCATTAAAAAATTCCATAAGGATGATGAAAATCAGGGAAACATCTTTTTTTGGTAGATTTTTAAGACTTATAAGCCATGTTTGATTGAGGATTAGCAGTTGGTCCACCATCATTTATTCATTCTATGCATAGTTAACATATTTTCCCGCTTACCTCCATTTTTTCAAGGCCAATATAATAATAATAGCAAGCACCAATATAATTATAATAGCAATAGCATGTACCCCTGTGAAGTGTTTACTCTGAGCCAAGCTCGAGGCTATTTTATAATCCTTATCTCTTGTTCTAATAAAATAACCACTGCCCCCCCCCCCACATCTAAGTCAGTACACTCTTCAAATATATCACTTAAAATTGGCATAACTCATACTAGATATGTTACCTGAATATTTTTTAAGTTAGAGGACAATGAGGCTGAGCCCTGTATTCCCTTAGATTTTAGCACTAAAAGTCCATTTTTTTCCTTCAGAACTTCATTTAGTGTTAGACTGCATTGCAGTCTGAAATCTCCAATAAAGTTTAATGCAGTAACGTAGTCAGGTTTAGATGTAAAGGTAAATCTTTTTGTTAAAAGTTTAACTGTAGTTGGTCAGCCTCAATCTCAGACCAACTGCTGCCCATTATCCAGAAGGATAAAGTACACCTCTCCAACTTCTTTTTTGCATTTTTTAAAAATTGAAGTATAGTTAATTTGCAATGTTGTGTCAATCTCTGTTGTATAGCAAAATGAATTCAGTTATATGCATATAGGCATTCTTTTTTTATATTACTTTCCATTGTGGTTTATCACAGGATATTGAATATAGTTCCTTGTGCTATATGCATTAAGACCTTGCTGTTTATCCATTCTAAATGTAATAGTTTGCATTTACCAACACAAAACTCCCAGTCTGTCTGTCTATCCCCACCCCTGCCTTTGCAACCACAGGTCTTCTGTCTATGTGAATATTTCAGTTTTGTTGATAATTTATTTGTGCCATATTTTATATTCCACATATGTGTGATATCATATGGTATTTATTTTTTTCCTTCTGACATCACTTAGTATGATAATCTCCAGTTACATCCATGTTGCTGCAAATCGCATTATTTCATTCTTTTTTATGGCTGAGTAGTATTCCACAGTATATATTTACCACATCTTTTCCCATTCATCTATTTATGGACTTTTAGGTTGTTTACATGTTTGGACTATTGTGAATAGTTGCTGCAATGAACATAGGGTGCATGTATCTTTTTGATAAAGTTTTGTCTATATCTTTTGATATAGTTTTGTCCAGTAATTTTCCAAGAGTAGGACTGCTGGATCACACAGTTATTCTTCTTTTAGTTTTCTGAGGAATCTCCATACTCTTTTCTATAGTAGCTGGATTCTTTATGACTTCTTTTATGGCCTATCTTAAATGCCAGGGCTTCCTTCACAATTCTATCTAAAATAGCATCTTCCCTTTCTCCCCAGCCATCTTTTACGCTTTACTGTCTTGTCCTGCTCTATTTTTGGTTCAGAGTGCCTTCATTATCTGACATATTTTATAATTACTTGTTTATTATTTAACTTCCCTCTCAAGAATATTCCCAGTGCTTAGAACAGTGGTATTATGCCATAGGTGCTCAGTAAATGTATATTGAATATATCAATCAAAATAATATATTAGTTATTTGTAAAAAATATTGTTTTTAAGTATACACAAAAACTGCTAATACACAAAACTTGAAAATTTTAATAAACTACCAGTTTTAGAGCATTTTCTGTATTTCATTAGGGAAACAGTTTATAAGAAAATTATTTTTTATAGCATGGTTATTTATATAACATGGTTTTTCTTTTAATTGCTAAATAGCTTAGTAAAACTATTTCTGGTCATCTGACCTTCTTAATTGTGAAAATTATGAAAAGAGCTTTAAATGACTTTAATAAATTGGCTGACTGGTCTCCCCATTCAGTAGATGGCATAAATGAAATATACTGATAAGCAGAAATCTCTTTTTGAACTCAGCAATTATTGTCTATAAATTAATTTTTTCTATAGCAGTTTTTTCTATAGACAAAATTGTAGAATGATAACAACTACCTATAATGCAACTTTCAAACTTCATTTAATTGAATTTATCTCACTTAAGACACTGTGAAGGAAATTGAGTAATTAAGACTTTTAGGTTGTAGTCTACTTTGACAATATCAGATCGCCCAAACCAAAAAGTTAGTTATATGTCAACCAAACTTGCTTTTGTGAAAAATACTGATTTTTGAAACAGACTCACAGAATAAACATAAAATAAAAATAATTGTAAACATCCAAGAAAGTATGTTTTCTAACTGAAAAATCTTGATAAATTTCTAGATCATGGCATTATAGACTGTATTATAGACTCAAAATGTTTCTGTGGTATATCCTTTTCCCCTTATTATAAAAAAAATTGAGTATTATGCATACAGGAGGATTTTTTTAAAGTCTGTATTGATGTTAAGACTGGTTACTGGTGGGAAAAGGAAAGGGAGGAGGAGCAAAACAGGTAGGGAATTAGGATGTACCAACTACTGTGTCTAAGATAATTTGTTTAATCTTTGATTAAATATAAAAAGAAAAAGTTATTCTTAATCAATCCCTTAATTGCTACACAGAAGCACCTTATAAATGTCACTGCATAATTTTGTTAGCTATGTAGTGACAGTTTAAATGTTATATAAACCTCATATAATCTAATGTTATCTCACTAATCATTATTCTACAAAATGATGGTAGTAAAAATACAGTTTACAATAATATAAATGTGCAAAATTATTTTAAGGTGAAGGAACTATTGTGTATTGGCTCTGCAAATCTAGTTTTCTGCTCTTGGGCTGCTTTAGTGCATGGAAAGGCAAGAAAACTTTACCCAGAGCATGAAATAAGACAGAAAGAATTTCATTGGAAAAGATGAACTTGAAATTCAACTCATTAAATATAAGGCCGGAGATAACATTGAATGAAGATAGAATTACTTACAAGAAAAACCTGACAGCAATGGATTAAAAAATTAACTTTGCTAAAAAAAAATAGTGCCAAATGAATTTTGTCAAAAATGTATATGAAGGGAAAAAAGGAGAGTTTTGGCAACAGTCATATAACATTATGCAAGAAAGAGATTGTCCTGAACTAAAAATGTAACTCTGCTTATGGAATGAGAAAGCAAAATCTATTGAGAAAATGGATACATCTGTCCAATTTAGCCTGTGGGCATTAAACATTCAAATCATATAACTATCCCTCCCCCATATTGCCACCACCCAGACTCCAGTTCTGATCCTGTTGTCAATTGGCCATCTTCTGATAATGGTCTCCTCATGTAGCTTGTGTGAAGGAAATGTGCTATGACAGCTATATTTCTATTGTAAGAAAATAAATTGGCATTGTAGCTTATATATGTCACTTTTGATTTTAATCAACATGAGTCAGCCTTCTCAAGTTTGATCAACTTGATACAGCAAATTGTACCAAGAATTTGTCCTTCTAATGCAGAAGACCAACTCACCATGTCCTAAACTATTATTCAATAAGTCTTGTAAATTCCCCTTAGCATGCAGTGTCTCTCTTAACAAGTTAGAGATCTCTCTTTTGCATCAAGATCAAATCTACAAATCCTTTGATACCATACTAAAAATAATTGTAAACTGCTAAGGAAGTATGTTTTCTAACTTTGAAAAATCTTGATAAATTTCTAGATGACTGCTTTATAGACTATACTGTATGCTCAAAATATTTCTGTAGTATATCTTTTTTCCCTTCTCTTATTTAAAAATTGAAAATTGTGCATACAGGGGGATTTTTTTCTAAAGTCTGTATATATGTTAAGATATTTATACATTTTTCTAATTCCTTCTTAACAGAACTCTGTTAAGATTCTAAGGTATCTCCTGGGAATTCCGTATCTATTATTTCTTTCAAGATTTTGCTTTAAGCACCTGTATCCCAGGAGGACACACACAGGGCCTTACATAATAGTCTCTGAATAACCCTTGAATTAGTTCTTAATCAAAAGCAGGAATCATTCATGTAAAGGGTCAACTCTGTTAAATAAAGATTGAGTTTTATAGTATCTTGACTCTAGCTAGTCATAGTGCACATGGTAATGTCTCGTTCTGCTCTTCACTAGTAATTTAAAATCCTTCCATCAAGAGCTAGCGAGATAAATGTTTAAATAAGCCTTTATTGCATTTAAGTTTGTGTCTTTGGATTCATGTTTCCTATTCCTAGTCCACCTCCAACTAATCCAGTAATTAAATACATAATGGAAACAAAAAAACAATTTAGTAATGAAATCAACGGCTCACACATTTGGAGTGATATAAGTCATGTGTTTGTGTATTTATTCTACATGTACTATGTTTGACTGCTGAACATTGATACATCAGAGTGCAAACTGGTAACAGGTAAAATATAATCACATAGAACAACAAAGCACAATAAAGTATTTACCCACAAAGGGTAGTCTGATTTAAATTCAATTGAAACAGTATTTAATTAAATATTTATTTCATGCTAAAAATATGTTCTTTTTGTATAGTTCTGTGTATTCTTGTCACCTCTTTTTAATATTTTCTGCTTCTGTTAGGTCCATACCATTTCTGTCCTTTATCGATCCCATCTTTGCATGAAATGTTCCCTTAGTGTCTCTAATTTTCTTGAAGAGATCTCTAGTCTTTCCCATTCTATAGTTTTCCTCTATTTCTTTGCATTGATCACTGAGGAAGCCTTTCTTATCTTTCCTTGCTATTCTTTGGAACTCTGCATTCAAATGGATATATCTTTCCTTTTCTCCTTTGCTTTTCACTTCTCTTCTTTTCACAGCTATTTGTAAGGCCTCCTCAGACAGCCATTTTGCTTTTTTGCATTTCTTTTTCTTGGGGATGGTCTTGCTCCCTGTCTCCTGTACAATGTGGCAAGAATACACAGAAAAACTCTACAAAATAGATCTTCATGACCCATATAATCACGATGGTGTGATCACTCACCTAGAGCCAGACATCCTGGAATGCGAAGTCAAGTGGGCCTCAGGAAGGATCACTAGGAACAAAGCTAGTGGAGGTGATGGAATTCCAGGTGGCTGAGTGGTAAAGAATTCACCTGCAATGCATGAGACATGAGTTCAAACCCTGGGTCAGGAAGATCCCCTGCAGAAGGAAACAGCAACCCACTCCAGTATTCTTGCCTGGAGAATCCCAGGGACAGAGAAGCCTGGTGGGCTACAGTCCACAGAGTTACAAAGAATCAGACACAACTGAGCAACTAAACAACAACAAAAGGGAAATAAAGAGTTCAGGATGAGTTTTGAGTTTCTAATTTGGTGACTAGGTAGACGTTGGCATCTACCTAAAAAAGCAACAAAATTTTTTTAGATTTATTTTTTGGTAATATGAAAGCAACTGGAAAATAGAACAGTGTTTAGAAACAGACACTCTGGTTCAGTTTTTCCCTAGGTCTGTGACTTTGTTGCTATTCAGTCACTAAGTCATGTCTGGCTCTTTGCGACTCCAATGGCTGGAGCACACCAGGCTTCCTTGTCCTTCACTGTCTCCTGAAGGTTGCTCAGATTCATGTTCATTTAGTTGGCGATGCTATCTAATCATGTTATCCTTCTCCTTTGGCCTTCAGTCTTTCCCAGAGTCAGGATCTTTTCCACTGAGTCAGCTTTCCACATGAAGTGGCCAGAATACTGGAGTTTTAGCTTTAGTATCAGTCCTTCCAATGAATATTTAGAGTTTGTTTTCCTTTAGAATTGATTGGTTTGATCTTGCAGTCCAAAGGACTCTCAAGAGTCTTCTCCAGCACCACAGTTCAAAAACATCAGTTCTTTAGTGCTCAAACTTCTATTTAGTCCAGCTCAAACATCTCTGCATGACTACTGGAGAAACCATAGCTTTGACTATCTAGACCTTTGCTGGCAAAGTAATACCTCTGCTTTCTAATATGCTATCTAGATTTATCATAACTTTCCTTCCAAGGAGCAGGAGTCTTTTAATTTTATGGCTGCAATCACCATCTGCAGTGATTTTGGTCACTGCTTCTGCTTTTTCCCTTCTATTTGCCATGAAGTGATGGGACCAGACACCATAATCTTACTTTTTTGAATGTTGTTTCAAGCCAGTTTTTTCACTGTCCTCTTTCAATCTCATCAAGAGGTTCTATAGTTCCTCTTCACTTTCTGCAATTAGAGTGGTGGTATCTGCATTTCTGAGGTTGTTCATCTGTCTCCCAGCAATTGTGATTCCAGCTTGTGATTCATCCATCCTGGCATTTCACATGATGTATTCTGCATATAAGTTAAATAAGCAGGGTGACAGTATACAACCTTGACGTACTCCTTTCCCAGTTTGGAACCAGTCCGTTGTTCCATGTCCGGTTCTAACTGTTGCTTCTTGACCTGTGTATTCAGGTTTCTCAGGAGATAGTAAGATGGTCTGATACTTGCATCTCTTTAAGAATTTTCCACAATTTATTGTGATCCATACAGTCAAAGGCTTTAGAGTATTCAATGAAACAGAGTGAAGTGAAAGTCACTCAGTTGTGTCTGACTCTTTGCAACCCCATGGACTATACAGTCCAGGGAATTCTTCAGGCCGGAATACTGGAGTGGGTAGCAATTTACTTCTTCAGGGGATCTTTTCAACCCAGGGTCTCCTCCCAAATTTCAGGTTGATTCTTTACCAGCTGAACCACCAGGGAAGCCCTTTTATCTGAAATTTCCTTGCTTTGTCTATGATCCAACAGATGTTGGAAATTTGATCACTAGTTCCTCTGCCATTTCTAAACCCAGCTTGTACATCTGAGGTTCTCAAATCATATACTGCTAAAGCCTAGCATGAAAGATTTTGAGCATACCCTTGCTAGCATATGAAATTAGCACTACTGTATGGTAGTTTGAACATTCTTTGGCATTGCCCTTCTTTGGGATTCGAATGAAAACTGACCTTTTCTGGTCAGGTGACCACTTGCTGACTTTTCCAAATTTGTTGACATATTGAATGAAACACTTTAATAGCATCATCTTTTAGGGATTTAAAAAGCTCAGCTAGAATTTCATCACCTACACTAGCTTTGTTTGTAGTGATGCTTCCTAAGGCCCACTTGACTTCACAATCCAGGATGTCTGGCTGGCTCTAGGTGAGAGACCACACCAGCATGGTTATATTGAGGTCATTATGACCTTCTTTATATAGTTCTTCTGTGTATTCTTGCCAGCTCTTCTTAATCTTTCTTCTTCTGTTATGTCCTTACCATTTCTGTCCTTTCTTGTGCCCATCTTTAAATGAAGTGTACCCTTGGTATCTCTAATTTTCTTGAAGAGATCTCTAGTCTTTCCATTCTATTATTTTCCTCTATTTCTTTGCATTGTTCCTTTAAGAAGGTCTTCTTATCTCTCCTTGCTATTCTCTGGAACTCTACATTCACTTGGGTTTATATTTCGCATTCTCTCTTGCTTTTTACCTCTTCTTTCCTTAGCTATTTGTAAAGCCTTCTCAGACAACCACTTTTCCGTCTTGCATTTGTTTTTCTTTGGAATGGTTTTGGTCACCTGTACAATGTTACAAACCTCTGTTTGTAGGTCTTTAGGCACTGTGTCTACCAAATCTAATCCCTTGAATCTATTCATAACCTCTACCATATAATCATAAAGGATTTGATTTATCTGAATGGTCTAGTGGTTTTCCCTATGTTCTTCAGTTTAAGTCTGAATTTGGCAATAAGGAGTTCATGGTCTGAGCCACAGTCAGCTTCACATCTTGTTTCTTATGACTGTGTAGAGCTTCTCTATGTTCTGCTGCAAAGGATATAATCAGTCTGCTTTCGGTATGGACCATCTGGTGATGTCAATGTGTAGAGTCATCGCTTATGCTGTTGGAAGAGGGTGTTTGCTATGACCAGTGTGTTCTCTTGATAAAACTGTTAGCTCTGTGATTTAGTCAAGGTCTCCAGAGATGCAGAACCACTGGGAGGGCTGCCTAAATTGCAGAGCTGTTGAGAAGTACAGCTCAGATTGAAAGTCAAGCTGCCTAACTTCATAGGAGCTTTAGTATGAGGAATTAACTCACACAGTTAGGGAGTCTGAAAAGTCTTATGATCTGCTGTTTGTAAGCTGAACATCCAAGAAAGCCAGTGGTGTAATTCAATCTGAGTCCAGAGATCTGAGAACTAGGTGACCTAATGGTGTAAATCCCAATCTGAGGGCAGGAAAGAGCTGTTTCGCAGGTCAGGCAGGCAGGAAGGGGATGAATCTACTTTTCTTCCTCTCTTTGTTGTATCCAGGCCCCACTGATTTGATTGGATAATACCCACTGATACTGGAAAGGCAGTGTATATGATGCCCACCAACACTGAAGAGAATAATCTACTGAGTCCACCAATTCAAATGTTAATCTTATCCAGAAAAACTCATAGGCATTCAGAAATAATGTTTAATCTGGACACCTTGTGGTTCAGTCAAGTTAACATAAAAAACTAACCATCACACCTTATGTACCTCAAATCCATCATCTATAAAATGGTGATAATTATTGTACCTACCTCAAAGGATCACTGTGGGAATTTAGTGATTTAATATTCTTAGAGCACTTAGTTCAGTGTTTGGTCCATAATGAAAGTACTATGTACCTTTTAGTTTTCTGTGAAACTCAAAAGTAAAGCTGAGGCTAACACATACAGACTTTTGAAGTCACCTGCATATGCATGGTGGTTAAAGCCATGGCAATATGGAAGGAAGGGCTCAAGAAGAATGTCTGGTGTGGGGTTACAAGCTGTCCACAGGTAATACCTGAATGAAAGAATAGGTAGTGAAGAGGCTTAGTTTGAAGAATTCAGGTAAAAGAGCCATAAAGAAAAGACTGGAGTTGCATAGGCCACCAAAGACAGGTGTTTCAAGAAAGAGGGTTTGAGCTTTAAATACTCAAGGAGTATTACCCTTATTATATATTTTGAGTATTTGACAGAGTAATTAAACTGAAATACGGTCAATAAGGCTTTGGTTTCCAAAGGCAAAAACCATTTATAAAAATAGGTCAAGGCCGTGGTTCTACCTCTCTCTCTCTCTCATGATCCTCCCTTCTGTTGGCTTCATTATCAGGAAAGTAAAAAAGAAGCCAAGTCAGTGCTAAGAGTGCCATAAAGAAACAGCAACGTCCAGAGATAAGAAAGGGCATTTTCTCTTTCTGAAATAAATAACTCCTTGCCCAGAAGAGTTCCTTCCAGTATATTTACCTCGTGACTTGTTGTCCTGTGGATAAACAAATCATTTGCAGAAAGAATCAGGCTGCCCTAAGCTTAGAAAAATGTGGCTTCTCCTCTCATGCAAAGGTGCTACTCATTTTCTCTGAATCAAATGGCTGTGATAACCTGATTACAACCAGGGTTATTTTAGGAAAGATGATGTAGAACGGATGAACATTCAATAGACAGGTCATCTGGATCACTGCACCTCACACTTTAATATGCAAAAAAACCACCTGGAAGAGACACGTGCACCCCAATGTTCATCGCAGCACTGTTTATAATAGCCAGGACATGGAAGCAACCTAGATGCCCATCAGCAGATGAATGGATAAGGAAGCTGTGGTACATATACACCATGGAATATTACTCAGCCATGAAAAAGAATTCATTTGAACCAGTCCTAATGAGATGGATGAAGCTGGAGCCCATTATACAGAGTGAAGTAAGCCAGAAAGATAAAGAACATTACAGCATACTGACACATGTATATGGAATTTAGAAAGGTGATAACGATAACCCTATATGCAGAACAGAAAAAGAGACACAGAAATACAGAACAGACTTTTGAACTTTGTGGGAGAATGTGAGGGTGGGATATTTCAAAAGAACAGCATGTATACTATCTATGGTGAAACAGATCACCAGCCCAGGTGGGATGCACGAGACAAGTGCTCCGGCCTGGTGCACTGGGAAGACCCAGAGGAATCGGGTGGAGAGGGAGGTGGGAGGGGGGATCGGGATTGGGAATACATGTAAATCCATGGCTGATTCATATCAATGTATGACAAAACCCACTGGGAAAAAAAAAAAGAAAAAAAAAAAAAAAAAAGATAAAAACAAGCCCAAAAAAAAAAAAAAAAAAAACCACCTGGAGATCTTGATAAAGTGCAAAGTTAGAATCCATAAAGGCTATAGGGGAACTTCAAATTATTGGCAGCTCTAGCAAGCTCCTAGATGGTGCCAATAATGCTGCCCTGGGACAAAAATTTGACTAGAAAATTTTAAGGGTGGTCATTATACATTTGAGGGATTCCCTGGTGGCTCAGATGGTAAAGTGTCTGCCTGCAATGCAAGAGACCTGGGTTCAAACTCCGGGTTGGGAAGATCCCCTGGAGAAGGAAATGGCAACCCACTCCAGTACTCTTACCTAGAAAATTCCATGGATGGAGGAGCCTGGTGGGCTACAGTCCATGGGGTCGCAAAAGAGTCAGACACAATGGAGCGACTTCCCTTTCACTTTATACACTTGGGCTTCCCTGGCGGCTCAGAGCTAAAGAATCCACCTACAATGCGGATTCGATCCCTATGTTGGGAAGATCACTTGGAGGAGGGCACAGCAACCCACTCCAGTGCTCTTGCCTGAAGAATCCCATGGACAGAGGAGCCTGGTTGGCTACAGTCCATGGGGTCATAAATAGTCCAACACAACTGAGCAACTAAGCACAATTATACACTTACTCTAAATTTGCCCTTCATTGGTACTTGAAATACAAAGTAAATTAATCATATTCTCTGTCTTCAAGGGGATCAAGACATATGAAGATTTATAGCCTAGTGGTAGTCTACCATAAAAATAAAAACACGTAATGATACCAAGACAATCCTGAAATTATAAATATGATTACACATACAATTTTCAGTATAAAATGGCTAATATTTAACTCTTATGGATTACATGCTAATGCTAATCACTTTGCAAAGGTCTTTTAAAGCATTAACTCACTTATTCCTCTTACTCCTATTGTTAATATTTGTAATATGGAGGTTAGCACTATATTTTATTTCTACATCTTCAGGTATGGAGGTATGGAAAGCATTTTTTTTTTTTTTTTAGTTTATATTTTATGTCATCTATTCCTCAAACTGTTTGAATTTACTTATGAAATTATTTCTGACTTCCTTGGATATTTTATAGTAAGTGTGGACCTCATTATAATAAAATAATAGATTTATATATTCACAGAGACTTCTTCAAGACTTCACAGTGTAAGACTACGTTATTGTCTTAGTATAGGTCCTCTGAGCAGAGCAGTACTTTCATGGGATCTTTTGAGGGAGGTCACCTTTATCTTCATTACCTCCATCTTAGTTTGGCCCCAAGTAGATAGCAGGGAGGGAACACAGTACAACCCATCAACAGAAAATTGGATTAACTTTACTCATGGCCCCGCCACTCAGAACAAGACCCAGTTTCCCCTTCAGTCAGTCTCTCGCATCAGAAAGCTCTCCTAAGCCTCGTATCCTTCTCCATCAGAGGGCAGACAGACTAAAAACCACAATCACAGAAAACTAACCAATCTGATCACATGGACCACAGCTTTGTCAAACTAAATGAAACTATGAGCCATGCTGTGTAGGACCACCCAAGACTGATGGATCATGGTGGAGAGTTCTGACAAAACATGGTCCACTGGAGAAGGGAATGGCAAAATGTTTCAGTATTCTTGCCTTGAGAACCCCATGAACGGTATGAAAAGGGGAAATGATAGAACACTGAAAGATGAACTCCCCAGGTCGGTAGGTGCCCAGTATGCTACTGGAGATCAGTGGAGACCTAACTCCAGAAAGAATAAAGAGATGGGGCTAAAGCAAAAACAAGACCCAGTTGTGGATGTGACTGGTGATGGAAGCAAGGTCTGATGCTGTAAAGAGCAATATTGCATAGGAACCTGGAATATTAGGTCCATGCATCAAGGCAAATTGGAAGTGGTCAAACAGAAGATGGCCAGAGTGAACGTCGGCATTTTAGGAATCAGCGAACTAAGATAGACTGGAATGGGTGAATTTAACTCAGATGACCATTATATCTACTACTGTGGGCAAGAATCCCTTAGCAGAAATGGAGTGGCCATTATAGTCAACAAAACAGTCCAAAATGCAGTACTTGGATGTAATCTCAAAAACGACAAAATGATCTCTGTTCGTTTCCAAGGGAAACCATTCAGTGTCATGCTAATCCAAGTCTATGCCCCAACCAGTAATGCTGAAGAAGCTGACGTTGAACAGGTTTATGAAAACCTACAAGAACTTCTAGAACTAACACCCCAAAAAGATGTCCTTTTCATTATAGGGGACTGGAATGCAAAAGTAGGAAGTCAAGAAATACCTGGAATATCAGGGAAATTTGGCCTTGGAGTACAGAGTGAAGCAGGGAAAAGGCTAATAGAGTTTTGCCAAGAGAACTCACTGTCATAGCAAACACCCTCTTCCAACAACGTGAGAAAAGATTCTATACATGTACATCACCAGATGGTCAATACCAAAATCAGATTGATTATGTTCTGTGCTTCCAAAGATGGAGAAGTTCTATACAGTCAGCAAAAACAAGACCAGGAACTGACTGTGGCTCAGATCATGAACTCCTTATTGCCAAATTCAGACTTAAATTGAAGAAATTAGGGAAAACCACTGGAACATTCAAGTATGACCTAAATCAAATCCCTAACGATTATACAGTGGAAGTGAGAAATAGATTTAAGGGACTAGATCTGATAGACAGACTGCCTGATGAACTATGGACAGAGGTTCATGACGTTGTACAGGAGACAGGAATCAAGACCATCCCCAAGAAAAAGAAATGCAAAAAAGCAAAGTGGATGTCTGAGGAGGCCTTACAAATAGCTGTGAAAAGAAGAGAAGCAGAAAGCAAAGGAGAAAAGGAAAGATATTCCCATTTGAATGCAGAGTTCCAAAGAATAGCAAGGAGAGATAAGAAAGGCTTCCTCAGTGATCAGTGTAAGGAAATAAAGAATAGAATGAGAAAGACTAGAGATCTCTTTAAGAAAATTAGAGATAGCAGGGAAAATTTCATGCAAACATGGGCACAACAAAGGACAGAAATTGTATGGACCTAACAGAAGCAGAGATATTAAGAAGAGGTGGCAACAATACACAGAAGAACTATACAAAAAGTTCTTCATGACCCAGATAATCACAATGGTGTGATCACTCACCTAGAGCCAGACATCCTGGAATGCAAAGTCAAGTGGGCCTTAGGAAGCATCACTAAGAACAAAGCTAGTGGAGGTGATGGAATTCCAGTTGAGCTATTTCAAATCCTAAAAGATGATGCTGTGAAAGTGCTGCATTCAATATGCCAGCAAATTTGGAAAACTCAGTAGTGGCCACAGGACTGGAAAAGGTCAGTTTTCATTCTAATCCCTAAGAAAGGCAACGCCAAAGAATGCTCAAAGTACCACACAATTGCACTCATCTCACACACTAGTAAAGTAATTCTCAAAATTCTCCAAGCCAGGCTTCACCAATACGTGATCCATGGACTTCCAGATTTTCAGACTAGATTTGAAAAGGCAGAGGAGCCGGAGATCAAATTGTGAATATCTGCTGGATCATCAAAAAAGCAAGAGAGTTCCAGAAAAACATATATTTCTGCTTTATTGACTATGCCAAAGCCTTTGACTGTGTGGATCACAGTAAACTGTGGCAAATTCTTCAAGAGATGGGAATACCAGACCACCTGACCTGCATCCTGAGAAATCTGTATGCAGGTCTGGAAGCAACAGTAGAACTGGACATGGAACAACAGACAGGTTCCATATTGGGAAGGCTGTGTATAGTCACCATGCTTATTTAACTTATAGGCAGAATACATGATGAGAAACGCTGGGCTGGATGAAGCACAAGCTGGAATCAAGATTGCTGGGAAAAATATCAATAACCTGAGGTATGCAGATGACACCACCCTCATGGCAGAAAGTGAAGAACTAAAGAGCCTCTTGATGAAAATGAATTAAAACTCAATATTCAGAAAACTAAGGTCACGGCATCTGGGCCCATCACTTCATAGCAAATAGATTGAGAAGCAATGGAAACAGTGACAGACTTTATTTTGGGGGACTCCAAAATCACTGCAGATGGTGATTGCAGCCATGAAATTAAAAGACACTTCTTGGGAGAAAAGTTATGACCAACCTAGACAGCATATTAAAAAGCAGAGACATTACTTTGCCAACAAAGGTCCATCTAGTCAAGGCTATGGTTTTTCCAGTAGTCATGTATGGATGTGAGAGTTGGACTATAAAGAATGCTGAGCACCGAAGAATTGATGCTTTTGAACTATGGTGTTGGAGAGGACTCTTGAGAGTCCCTTGGACTGCAAGGAGGTCCTAAAGTAAATCAGTCCTGAGTATTCATTGGAAGGATTGATGTTGAAGCTGAAACTCCAATCCTTTGGCCACATGATGCAAAAAAAAACGGACTCATTTGAAAAGACACTGATCTTGGAAAGACTGAAGGTGGAAGAGAAGGGGATGACAGAGGATGAGATGGTTGGATGGCATCACTGACTCAGTGGAGATGAGTTTGAGTAACTCTGGGAGTTGGTTATGGTCAGGGAGGCCTGGTGCGCTGCAGTCCATGCAGTTGCAAAGAGTCGGACACGACTGAGCAACTAAACTGAACTGAACTGAGGTCCTCTGAGAAGCAGCCTCCAAAACAGGATTAACTGAGAAAGAAATCTCAAAAGGTAAAAGCCTGTGAAACAAACTGGGGCGAAACCTGGGAGAGATTAGCCATGACCATGATACAAGTCTAATTCCTAAAAAATAAAGCAGAAAAGAAGGTGAGTGAGTGTGGCAGTATCTCAGACTACCATGTAATCAGTTCTCAGAAAAGTTATGCAAGGCAGCTAGTGAGTCCATAAGGCAAAATCATTCATCAGAGGAGTCCTGTGTCTCCCAGTAACAAGCTTGTCTTGGTATTCCTCCCTTGGTCAGTCACTAGCAAGGAATAGCCCGAGGGAAGCCCCTGGGCACAAGCAACAATGTGAGTTTCAAACCATTCTGGGTCATCTGACAAGTAAATTCCCTGCAGCTGAAGATCTGAGGAGCCAGTGGGAGAATTCTCATGGTCACCCTAGTTACACTGACTGTTCAGTCCTTTGCAGAGTGAATCCAGCTGAGTCAAACTCTTAACCTTTAAATGTGTTCCTTTAACAATAAACATAAAATGACAATTGATTTACAGGTGCTATCAACATCTGCTTCCTGTCATCTTGAACACAGTTCCAATTTGTCTTGTTAAGTCCATAAACTAAACAATTAGAGTTAAGATCCTAGAATGTATGAGGCTTCTGGAGGTCTTGCAGAATTCTTACAGTGCTTTGGATAGTTAAGACTGAACATGCAGAAGGACACTTTTCAGCACATTCCAGGAAATTCATGTGACATGCACACTTGTCACTGCAACTACTTCCCACTGAATTCTTTACTTAATGCAGCACATTAAGAAAAATTTAAGAAAAAATTAAATGATGAAAATCACACGTAGCAAACGCTCAAGGTGTTGTAAAATGCACAAGCATAGATCAAGTACTGGGGACAATATGAAAATTATTCAATCACCTTTTATAGATGAAATCTTGAAATTTACACATACTGCAAATACTTTCTATATTTCATTATCAGTTTCTCTAAGAGTACTACTACTTTCCTCTTACAGGAATTTTTATATTAAAAAGCCAATACAGTCTCACCAAAAATTTTGTAGTCTCTTGAATTTCAGTTCCTATTGTGATTTCAATTGTGTGCTCATTTCAACAAAAGAGGGAGCAAAATGCTTGAAAGTTATGAAATGTCAATCTATACATGGAAGAAGAGAGTAATTTAGTAATGCATCAAGACTTGGCTTTCAACTGTTGCAACTGTCAAGTTTTGAGGAAAAAAAAAAAATAGCACCTGGTGCCTTACATTCAGGAATGGGTGTGTTCCACAGTCAAGACTTCTAGCCAACGACAAGTCAGAAACAATTTTTCAACTAGTGATTAGTGATTAGTTCTGCAGAAGCAAATCAAAGAATAAATTTACTTGTGCATTAATATGAAACAAACTTCTAGTCTGTCATCATGCAAATTGTATTACAAACCACAAAACTAATCAGTTCCACAAAAAATGGGGTACATGCTAATATAGTAAATTTCTTTCACAGCTGCATAATAGTTCTTAAAAGGTACAGTACAATTAATCCAGATAAATAAATAAAATTTCAATATTTTTCTTGAAATAAAGGCTCATAATTATGTAATAAAATATATTTTTAACTGCTTGTAAAATATTTACATAGTACTTCCTCCTACAAAGAGTAGGAGATGACTGATTGACTAACCCTTTTCCGACTCTTTGCGACCCCATGAATTGTAGCCTACCAGGCTCCTCCCTCCATGGGATTCTCCAGGCAAGAGTACTGGAGTGGATTACCATTTCCTTCTCCATTCATGCTCACAGCATAGTTGAATAGAGCCAGTTAAAAAAGTTAATGGAAAAGATCCCAAGTCTTAATTTTTTTAAAAGCAACCTAAAAAAAAAAACAACCCCCCCCCCAAAAAAAAGCAACCTAGCTTAAAGATTGAGTTTACTTTGTTAAAATTTCCCAAGCAAAACATTTATGAATCTTTGCAAAATAAAAATATAGTTTAGAATTTAAAAGAATAAATTTATGCTTCCCAAACTGCAGTGCTATAGAAACCTACTATTAATAACCACTCTATTACCCAAGTTATTAACACAAATATAATATACCAAAACATTGGTGTATATCAAAAGATTGCTCTTAGGAACTTGAAAACCTCTCATAATTTTTATTAAAAGGAAAATTGGTGTGCTATAGAATATAATACTTTAGAAAAGTGCTTATAAATATTAAAAGAAGCCTACACAGTAAATTTCTTTGTCGTAAATTAGAAGAGGCAGTCTCATATGCTTTTGAGTTTACCTTGGAGGAGGAAATGGCAACCCGCTCTGATATTCTTGCCTGGGAAATCCCATGGATAGAGGAACACGGAAGGCTACAGTCCATGGGGTCACAAAGTCACCACTGAGAAACTAACACTATGGCTTTTAAATTCAGAGCAAATTTTAGAAAGATTATTTAGATACAAGCGGCAGAAGGGATTTTAAATTAAAAACCTAAAACAAGGACTAATTCGAACCTTTTTAAAGTCTTTTAAAAGTTGGTAAGCAGAGGTAGTGCTAGTACAGAAGTATGAATGAGTCTCATACATTCCCCTACCCTTCTAAGGAAAATATGAAACAGGTTTGCAGGAAAAAAAATAGCACATGGCTCCCTTGAAGGCAAATTTTCATTCCAATTTTACTAGATCCTTAGTTACAGTCTGCAAAATCTACTTCTGATGTTTTCTGCTAAGCACATCTGTTGTTGGTAGCTAGAAGACAAGCATGCTCATTTTTTAGAAGTCTATATAAATGGAAAAGAGTGACATTATGCAAAGGCTTTTATAAGTATCGCTCAGAATAAAATCAGTGCTATTTAGTCCACATAAGCATATTCAAGAAGAGTTTTTCTCTGATCCTCAAAACAGATTTCTACACATTACTTCACACAACAAGATGTGAATCCCTCTTATCGATTAAAAACAGAACACAGAAATTCATTTTCCAAAAATCAGGTAGTTATACATTATAAGAAATATGTAAATTAGATCACCAAAATAAATTCCTATTCTCAAATTTCATTATTTGTGATTATGTTTAACAAAGAGAAAGCATGAAATATAATTCTCCTCCCTTTCTCCTCCTGCCTTCAATCTTTCCCAGCCTCAGGGTCTTTTCCAATGAGTCAGCTCTTTGCATCAGGTCGCCAAAGTATCAGAGTTTCAGCATCAGTCCTTCTAATGAATATTCAGGATTGATTTCCTTTAGGATTGTCTGGTTGGATCTCTTTGAGGGCCAAGGGACTCTGAAGAGTCTTCTTCAACACCACAGTTCAAAAGGTGTGTATTACCAATCAACATTCTGTATTGGTCAGTCCCAGAGCATTAGAAGAGGGCCAAGCAGGCTCTCCATACTCACTGTTCTAAGCCTTTTTAGAAAGTGCTGTTTAAATTTAGAACTAAAGAATGACAAATAGATAGATACATGAGAGGAATAAGGTATGTGGAGATAATTAGTCCAGGCAGAGAACACAGAAAATTTCAAAAAGCCCAGAAACAGGAAAATGCACTTTTAGGTTTGAGGTAAGGAATGGCAATGTGACTAAGCACTGACTTTCAAAATTCTTGACTCTGACACACAGCAAAGTTAATTAGTTTTATTTTACCACTTAATATACACCCAGACACAAACAGACACACACACATATATAACTTGAAAGAGCTTTATGAAATATTTTTACTTACTGCATGTTGTAATCCGCTTTCATCTTTGCTTCAGTTTCCTCCTTCTCCTCCTCCTCTTCTCTCTCTGTCTCTCTATATAGATGAAAACCATAAGTTGATTTCACTTTTTCCTAATTGCTCACCTTGCAGTTTGTAAAACAGGGTAGAGAAGAGTATGGTAGAAACTGATTAGGATGATAATGGCAGCCAAGATAAGCAGGTCCCAGAGAAGGTGAGATGTGTGGCCCACTAAAAAGCACTTGTTTTATGAACTAAACTAGAGTGACTGATATAGCAGATAAATATGCACATTGGAATTTCAGATAAACAATGAATAGCTTTCATTATAAAATGTCTCATCACTACTTATACTACAGTGATATGACATGTAACGTGTAACACATCCTATATTTTATCTGGCAACTCTAACAGTGAAAGAAAGCCCTTAAAAATCATAATACAGAGTGATAAATGAAGAGGTAAATGATCTGATTTCCTTTAATATTCCTCCAGTTGCCATGGAAAGAGAGGCAGAAAGATGACCTTAGAATTATGGCTCCTAGAATATTGGTTTAATGTAATTTAATACAGGAAATTTCTGCAATACCCCAGATCTTGGAGCAAAAATTAAATTAATTGAGCTAAGTTAGCCTATCATATGCTAACATACCAAATATGCTTTAAATTTTAGTTTTATTTCTCAAAATAACATCATTTAAAATGCATGGCTTTTTAACAAGTAAGTGCAAATTTTTTGCAATTCTTCTACTTGAAGAGTGTTTTTTGAAAAAAATTTTTCACCATGCTTCTAAGTCCTTGGGGCTAACAGTTTAGAGGTTTGAGTATGGTTTCACTTCCAAAGGGAGGAAAACGGACCAGGCTAGTAATCCCCACTGGCCTTCATGGCACAGCCTGAGCTGTTGCCTTAGCACGTAGTCCCTGAGTTTTGAGGAGGAATTTCAGAATGGAATTTTTCATGTGGTGACATGTTTTCACAGATAAACCATATAGTGGTATCCTGATTTAAGTGCCTTTCTTTAAATATTCTTGTAAAATATTCACAGAAGCTTATTTAGTGTAATGGCTCCTCAGAGAATAGAAAGTCTAATATAGTTAGTCTGTCTGTACGTCATAAAGTTAAATAGTCACTTAAAAATATGTTTCACTTTTTAATTTTTGATAATTATTTTTTAAGATGGTTTCTCAAAATCTTACTCCTAGAGGAGTGATAGACAGTATCTTTAATCACAGTATTTTAATTTTAAAATCTGTTGTTTCAGTATCCCTTTAACAAGATTTTGGAAACCTAATTCACTCTAATTTAGAGAGGCTTAGTTTCACTGCATAATTATCCATGGAATCGCTAGGATTCCTCAGAATCCCTTACAAGGAACTGGCTAACGCGTGTTCAGTTCAGTTCAGTCACTCAGTCATGTCCAAGTCTACGACCCCATGAATCGCAGAACACTGGGCCTCTCTGTCCATCACCAACTCCCAGAGTCCATTCGAACCCACGTCCATTGAGCCAGTGATGCCATCCAGCCATCTCATCCTCTGTCATCCCCTTCTCCTCCTGCCCCCCAATCCCTCCCAGCATCAGGGTCTTTTCCAATGAGTCAACTCTTCGCATGAGGTGGCCAAAGTATTGGAATTTCAGCTTCAGCATCAGTCTTTCCAATGAACACCCAGGACTGATCTCCTTTAGGGTGGACTGGTTGGATATCTTGCAGTCCAAGGGACTCTCAAGAGTCTTCTCCAACACCACAGTTCAAAAACATCAATTCTTCGGCGTTCAGCTTTCTTTATAATCCAACTCTCACATCCATACATGACTAATGGAAAGACCATAGCCTTGATTAGATGAACCTTTGTTGACAAAGTAATGTCTCTGCTTTTTAATATGCTATCTAGCTTGGTCATAACTTTCCTTCCAAGGAGTAAGAGTCTTTTAATTTCATGGCTGCAGTCACCATCTGCAGTGATTTTGTAGCCCCCCAAAAATAAAGTCAGTCACTGTTTCCACTGTTTCCTCATCTCTTTCCCATGAAGTGATAGGATCAGATGCCATGATCTTAGTTTTCTGAATGGTGAGCTTTAAGCCAACTTTTTCACTCTCTTCTTTCACATTCATCAAGAAGCTTTTTAGTTCCTCTTCATTTTCTGTCATAAGGGTGGTGCCATCTGCATATCTGAGGTTATTGATATTTCTCCTGGCAATCTTGATTCCAGCTTGTGCTTCTTCCAGCCCAGTGTTTCTCATGATGTACTCTGCATATAAGTTAAATAAGCAGGGTGACAATATACAGCTTTGACATACTCTGTGTCCTATTTGGAACCAGTCTGTTGTTCCATGTCCAGTTCTAACTGTTGCTTCCTGACCTGTATATAGGTTTCTCAAGAGGCAGGTCAGGTGGTCTGGTATTCCCATCTCTTTAAGAATTTTCCACAGTTTATTGTGTTCCACACAGTCAAAGGCTTTGGCATAGTCAACAAAGCAGAAATAGATATTTCTCTGGAACTCTGTTGCTTTTTCGATGATCCAGCGGATGTTGGCAATTTGATCTCTGGCTCCTCTGCCTTTTCTAAAACCAGCTTGAACATCTGGAAGTTCACCGTTCACATATTGCTGAAGCCTGTGAAGTAAGTTAAACAGAGAAAATCTATTGTTATTTAAAAGTTAAGCATAGCAGAAATAGCACAGGACAATCATGGGGGCCAACAAAGAAATATGGGGAGGAAAGCTTATTCAGATATCAAAATGAGCTCTAATATCAGCCATTCTGAATAAGTTGTAATCTGAAAATATCCTGTCTATTTGCATTAAACATAACAGAGGAGTCCCAAGTGACACACAGTAAATGACAGAATTCTCCTCCTATAATTGTAATAGTCCATGGATTAGCCAATATCGTCTGCGTTTGATCTTGGCATTTTATAGGAATGCATTTATTATGCATTATATATAGAAGTTCATTCGAGTCACAAGCCATTTCCATATGTCTATTATGCTTTAATAGACATAGTTACAATAGGATTTTTCCACGTTAAATTGAAGCCACCTTTCAGTTCACTAAGCATTCAGAAGAATTTAGATTTCTTTAGAACTAGAGCAATTATAATCTACATACCTGCCCTCTGCCAGCAATTTTCTATTTAAAGTGAATCCAATTATACCTTTTTCTTGCCCTAATATTAATAAATCCTCATGTTAATCAATAAGAAGAGTGTTTATCATTATTCATAGCTGTAGGAAATTGCCATAACTTGTAGTGAAGGTTATTTTTCCAATTATTTAAACCAATTTCTGTTTTTAAGTCACTTCAAAGGTCTCTAAAGAATCATGTCAAATTAGATAACCTAAACTAAAAAATGCCTAGGTAACACTCATCAAATATCCTTAAGAATCCTCTGCAGTGTGATATAATTTGGTTTGCTCCAATATAAATGGTCTTATTTTCATAATCTGAAGGTAACAGAATTATTTCAAGTATTGACATATTTAAAATTTGATTTAGGATCTTATTCTTTTTTAACTCAATCCATAATCAGCATATGATTTTAGTTTTTGATTATAAAATAACTGTAGTTACAATAATTAGACCAACAGTAATGGTATAGTAATTCATGAAGGTAAAAAAGATTAAAAGATCTACTTTCAGCAGATCATGGATTAACTCAACTGCTTACCCATTCATTTACTGGTTTTTAATTCCAGCAGTCCTTATAGGAAAGAGTGTTATTGTTAACCTACATGAGAAATGCTGGGCTGGAAGAAGCACAAGCTGGAATCAAGATTGCTGGGAGAAATATCAATAACCTCAGATATGCAGATGATGCCACCCTTATGGCAGAAAGTGAAGAAGAACTAAAGAGCCTCTTGATGAAAGTGAAAGAGGAGAGTGAAAAAGTTGGCTTAAAACTCAATATTCAGATAACTAAGATCATGACATTCAGTACCATCACTTCATGGGAAAGAGATGAGGAAACAGTGGAAACAGTGACTGACTTTATTTTTTGGGGCTCCAAAATGACTGCAGATGGTGATTGCAGCCATGAAATTAAAAGACGCTTACTCCTTGGAAGGAAAGTTATGACCAACCTAGACAGCATATTAAAAAGCAGAGACGTTACTTTGTCAACAGTTCCATCTAGTCAGTTCAGTTCAGTTCAGTCACTCTGTCGTGTCCGACTCTTTGCGACCCCATGAACCACACCACACCAGGCCTCCCTGTCCATCACCAACTCCCGGAGTCCATCCGAACCCACGTCCATTGAGTCAGTGATGCCATCCAGCCATCTCATCCTCTGTCATCCCCTTCTCCTCCTGCCCCCCAATCCCTCCCAGCATCAGGGTCTTTTCCAATGAGTCAACTCTTCGCCTGAGGTGGCCAAAGTACTGGAGTTTCAGCTTCAGCATCAGTCCTTCCAATGAACACGCAGGACTGATCTCCTTTAGGATGGACTGGTTGGATCTCCTTGCAGTCCAAGGGACTCTCAAGAGTCTTCTCCAACACCACAGTTCAAAAGCATCAATTCTTCAGAGCTCAGCTTTCTTTATAGTTCAACTCTCACATCCATACATGACTAATAGAATAACCATAGCTTTGACTAGATGGACCTTTGTTGACAAACTAATATATCTGCTTTTTAATACGCTATCTAGGTTGGTCATAGCTTTCCTTCCAAGGAATAAGTGTCTTTTAATTTCATGGCTGCAATCACCATCTGCAGTCATTTTGGAACCCCCAAAATAAAGTCAGTCACTGTTTCCACTGATTCCCCATCTATTTCCCATGAAGTGATGGGACCAGATGCCATGATGTTAGTTTTCTGAATGTTGAGTTTTAAGCCAACTTTTTCACTCTCCTCTTTCACTTTCATCAAGAGGCTCTTTAGTTCTTCACTTTATGCTTAGTAACAAATATTTTAGACTAATTTTCAGAAAACTTAAATTGCAATTCTTTTTTTGAAATAAGGACATAGATTTTCTGAGTAAGTGACTTCATGTTCCAAGAATTAGTTCTATACCTGGAAAATGAGAAATCTCACATATTTCTAAACTATTTGCTGTAAAAGCATTAGTTTTTCTTCACTAATTTAAATTTTTCATATTATTTTTAATGTACTATTTGCTATAATTGGTGGCCCAACTTTTGTAGTTGTTCTTAGGTAGGTGATATATTTTTATTATTTTAATTTTTGGCAGCTAGGTTATTTCACATATAATCTTTTTTGTTAATATGTTTACTTTCTTTTAGTGTACTATGTTTCATTTTGTATTGGTTCATTTTTTTTTTAAATCCTTTCAGAATAGCTTTTTTTTAAAATAATGGAACTCAGAAATCATATAATCATTGTTATAGAGAACTAGGAAATGTAGACAGTTCATGGATTACTTTAACTGTAAAGATGGGAACACTGCCTCTGTCTAAAGTTTATTTCTTAACAGTGTTTCTTTTCTTATATCACCTAAGAGGGATCAACATTAAATATTAAGAATATTAAAGTTAATTTTAATATTTGTACAGCTTATTTTACTCAAAGCCTTAAGATGGAATTTGAATTTTACTAATATGACCATATTTTTACTTTATAATACATTTGTTAATTTTAGGAATAGCACAAGATTCTCTAGTAAGAACAGACAAAATAGGTGAGCATAGTTTACTTTCCACAGTGTATGTGTTAACTTTTAAAAAGTACTATATGCAGGCTTAATAATGTGTGGACATTTTTGCTTCAGAATAAAATCCTTTTATACCTTTTTTAAGATACTACATTCTGAAGTTAACCTATCACAGCTATATCTCAAGAACACCAAAATGGAGTTTATGTAACTTAAAATATGGCTCAGCCTCATTTTAAAATAAAGACATCTTAAAAAAAAGAAGAAACACAGAGGGGAGTCAGCATAGGTAATACTGGGAAGTCTCCCTTCAAACATAAAATTTAAAGCAAATGCCAATAATATGTTAGGATAAGTCATACATGAAAAAGAAAAGAGATAGCAGAAAATGAAGAAATTAAGACATTTCATAAAGGTATGCTAGCCCATAGAAAAGAGGAGGAATTATTGTCAGGTTATATATATGTATACACTTTCCAAATTGTAGGTTTGGGAGTAATAAAACATAAAATAGACATTAGTCTTTTTGAAGTAAATGATTCTTAAATGAAGCAAACTTTAACATATTCCTCAAGGACACAGAAGTAAACTTGGGTATGAAGATCTGTCATGCCATTCAATAGGAAACCAAAATCATACAGATATTAATTATATTTGAAAATTTATGAATTAAAAATTAATTCCTACAAAATACAAACAGGTGTTTTGATGGAAGTAGACAGATAGATTCTGATGCTCTTATGGGGAAAACATCAGCTAGAACAGGCAAGAGAAGTCTGAAAAGAAATAGGATCAGGCTAGCATTAATAGATATTACACTATATCATAAAACCTAAAAAATTAGTAGTAGTGGCATATAAAAAGACAGGAAATGAAACAAAAAAGCCAGAAATACTACCACACATTTGGAAATTGACTATATGTTAAAAGCAGCTCTTCAATTTACTGAGTTAAAGATGGACTTCTTAATAAATGGTGTTGGGTCATATAGGTACAGGTCATTTTAAAAAAAAATTCAGGTTAGACTCTTTGCCACACACCATACACCAGTATAAACTGCAAAAAGACTAAAGATCTAAATGCAAATCACTAAATTTTGTGGTAGGAGAAGCTTCTATAAAGCCAAATGCATCCAAGATAGAAAACAGTGTCATCAAGGTCAAAAGATAAGTGACAATTTAAAAACCATTCAGTCAATCACTCAGTTGTGTCCCACTCTTTCTGATCCCATGAGCTGCAGCATGCCAGGCTCCCCTGTCCATCTGTCCACCAACTCTTGGAACTTTCTCAGACTCATGTCCATTGAGTCAGTGAGCCCATCCAACAATCTCAACTCTGCCATCACTTTTTCCTCCTGCCTTCAGTCTCTGCCAGCATCAAGGTCTTTTTCAGTGAGTCAGTTCTTCACATCAGGTGGCCAAATGATTGGAGTTTCAGCTTCAGCATCAGTCCTTCCAATGAATATTCAGTACTAATTTCCTTTAGGATTGACTGGTTTGATCTCCTTGCTTTCCAAGGGACTCTCAAGAGTCTACTCCAACACCACAGTTCAAAAGCATCAATTCTTTGGTGCTCAGCTTTCTTTGTGTCCAAGTCTCACATCCATACATGACTACTGGAAAAACCATAGCTTTGAGTATACAGACCATTGTCAGGAAAGTAATATCTCTGCTTTTTAATATGCTGTCTAGGTTTGTCATAGCTTTTCTTCCATGGAGCAAGCATCTTTTCATTCCATGGCTGCAGTCACCATCTACAGTGATTTTGGAGCCCCGCAAAATAAAGTCTGTCACTGTTTCCATTGTTTTCCCATCTATTTGCCATGAAGTGATGGGACTGGATGCCATGATCTTCATTTTCTGAACACTGAGTTTTAAGCCAGCATTTTCATTCTCCTCTTTCACTGTCATCAGGAGGCTCTTAGTTCTTCTTCACGTTCTGCCATAAGGGTGGTATTATCTGCATATCTGAGATTATTGATATTTCTCCCAGAAATCTTGAGTCCAGCTTGTGCTTCATCCAGTCTGGCATTTCAGATGATGTACTCTGCATATAAGTTAAATAAGCTAGGTGACAATATACAGCTTTGATGTACTCCTGTCCCAATTTTGGAATGGTTTAAAAAACATTAGGTGGACAGTAAATGAGGAGATGGATATTTATGTAGTACCAAAATATCATTGCACATGTTACTTTCATGTTATAAAAGGAAGCATAAGAGTGCTATGCAACCTTAGTGATGATTCAGCATCCACAATGGTGGTTCAAGCATATATTTTGAGCCTCCTGGGAAGATAAAATATAAAGTCTACAACATCATCTTGAACACATCTGGAAAGAAAAAAAATCCAAACTTTCAGATCCACATTCACACTCATAGAATTATGAGTAATTAGCCTCCAATTAAATAAATAAATTAATTTTAAAAATAAATAAAGTTGCCTGAATTAAATATAAAAAAATAGAATATATAGGGCATAGAGAAACAAGTTATAAGATACCTCAAGGAAAAATCAGACAAATCAAAACAGATTATTGATCAGGAAAAGCAACCTAGTCTCTTTAATGAATCTTTGAAATGAAAACAAAATCAAACAATTGACAACAACAAAAAATCTGTTTTAGTTAAAGCAGAGAAGACTTAAGGGACGTGGCAGGTAAATGTAGTAAATGAGTCTGGATTGACTCGTGGGTTAGCCAAATCAGCTACGAAAGATAGTAGAGGTATAGTTGGAGAATTCCAAATCTACTGATAAGATGAATTCTGTACATAAACAGGCAAAAATAACAATTAATGAAAATTAGCACATGGCAGTTTGATATTTTATGTGTGCATACGTGCTGAGTTACTTCAGTAATGTCTGACTCTGTGACACTCGGCCTGACAGGCTCCTCTGTCCATAGGATTCTTCAGGCATGGATACTGCAGTGGGTAGCCAGTCATTTCTCCAGGGGGTCTTCCTGAATCAGGGATCAATCCCCTGTCTCTTATGTCTCCTGCCTGCATTGGCAGGCATGTTCTTTACCACTAGCGCCCCTGGAAAGCCCCAATATTTTATGTATATGTAGTATATATGCATGAACAGTATGGAAAGGCAAAGATAGGACACTGAAAGATGAACTCCCCAGGTCGGTAGGTGCTCAAATGCTACTGGAAATCAATGGAGAAATAACTCCAGACAGAATGAAGAGAAAGAGCCAAAGCAAAAACACCACCCAGTTGTGGATGTGACTGGTGATAGACGTAAACTTTGAGGCTATAAAGAGCAATACTGCATAGGAACCTGGAATGATAGGTCCATGAATCAGGGCAAATTGGAAATGATCAAACAGGAGATGGCAAGAGTGGACATTGACATTTTAGGAATCAGCAAACTAAAATGGACTGGAATGGGTGAATTTAACTCAGATGACCTTTATGTCTACTACTGTGGGCAAGAATCCCTTAGAAGACATGGAGTAGCCATTATAGTCAACAAAAGTCTGAAATACAGTACTTGGATACAGTCTCAAAAATGACAAATTGATCTCTGTTCATTTCCAAGACAAACCATTCAGTATCACAGTAATCCAAGTCTATGCCCAACTAGTAAAGCTGAAGAAGCTGAAGTTGAATGGTTCTATGAAGACCTACAAGACCTTCTAGAACTAACACCCAAAAAAGATGTTCTTTTCATTATTGGGGTCTGAAATGCAAAAGTAGGAAGTCAAGAAATACCTGAAGTAACAGGGAAATTTGGCCTTGGAGTACAGAATGAAGCAGGGGAATAGCTAACAGAGTTTTTCCAAGAGAACACACTGGTCATAGCAAACACCCTCTTCCAACAACACAAGAGAAGACTCTACATATGGACATCACTGGATGGTCAACACTGAAATCAGATTGATTATATTCTTTGCTTCCAAAGATGGAGAAGTTCTATACAGTCAGCAAAAACAAGACCAGGAGCTGACTGTGGCTCAGATCATGAACTCCTTATTGCCAAATTCAGACTAAAATTGAAGAAGTAGGGAAAACCACTAGACCATTCAGGTATGACCTAAATCAAATCCATTATAACTATACAGTGGAAGTGACAAATAGATTCAAGGGATTAGATCTGATAGAGTGCCTGAAGAATTATGGGTGGAAGTTCATGACATTGTAGAGGAGAAAGGGATTAAGACCATTCCAAAGAAAAAGAAATGCAAAAAGGCAAAATGGTTGTCTGAGGAGGCCTTACAAACAGCTATGAAAAGAAGAGAAGTGAAAGGCAAGGGAGAAAAGGAAAGATATACCCATTTGAATGCAGAGTTCCAAAGAATAGCAAGGAATGATAAGAAAGCCTTCCTCAGTGATCAGTGCAAAGAAATAGAGGAAAATAATAGAATGGGAAAGACTAGACATCTCTTCAAAAAATTAGAGATACTAAGGGAACTTTTCATGCAAAGATGGGCACAATAAAGGACAGAAAACATATGGACCTAACAGAAGCAGAAAATATTAAGAAAAGCTGGCAAGAATACAGAGAAAAACTATCCAAGAAAGATCTTCATGAACCAGATAATCACAAAGGTGTGATCACCAACTTAGAGCCAGACATCCTGGAATGAGAAGTCAAGTGGGCTTTAGGAAGCACCACTACGAACAAAGCTAGTGGAGGTGATGGAATTCCAGTTGAGCTATTTCAAATCCTAAAAGATGATGCTGTGAAAGTGTTGCAGTCAATATGCCAGCAAATGTGGAAAACTCAGAAATGGCCACAGGACTGGAAAAGGTCAGTTTTCATTCCAATCCCAAAGAAAGGCAATGCCAAAGAATGCTCATACAACAACACAATAATACTCATCTCACACGCTGGCAAAGGAAATTCAAAATTCTCCAAGCCAGGATTCAACAGTACATGAACCATGAACTGCCAGATGTTCAAGCTGGATTTAGAAAAGGCAGAGGAACCAGAGATCAAATTGCCAACATCCACTGGATCATAGAAAAATCTAGAAAGTTCCAAAAATATATATACTTCTGCTTTATTGACTATGACAAAGCCTTTGACTGTGGATCACAACAAACTCTGGAAAATTCTTCAAGAAATGGGAATACCTGATCACCTGACTTGCCTCCTAGGAAATCTGTATGCAGGTCACGAAGCAACAGTTAGAACTGGACATGGAACAACAGACTGGTTCCAAATTGGGAAAGGAGTACATCAAGCTGTTCATTGTCACGATGCTTATTTAACTTACATGCAGAGTACATCATGAGAAATGTTGGGCTAGATGAAGCACACACTGGAATCAAGATTGCTGGGAGAAAGAAATGTCAATAACTTCAGATATGCAGATGACACCACCCTTATGGCAGAAAGTGAAGAAGAACTAAAGAGCCTCTTGATGAAAGTGAAAGAGGAGAGTGAAAAAGTAGGCTTAAAACTCAACATTAAAAAGCTAAGATCATGGCGTCTGGTCCCATCACTTCATGGCAAATAGATGGGGAAACAATGGAAAAAATGACAGACTTTATTTTGGGGGGACTCCTAAGTCACTGCAGATGGTGAATGCAGCCATGAACTTAGAAGACGCTTGCTCCTTGAAAGAAAAGTTATGGCCAACCTGGGCAGCTTATTAAAAAGCAGAGACATTATTTTGCCAACACAGGTCATCGAGTCAAAGCTATGGTTTTTTCTGTAGTCATGTATGGATGTGAGAGTTGGACTATAAAGGAAGCTGAGCACATAATAATTGATGCTTTTTAACTGTGGTGTTGGAAAAGACTCTTGAGAATCCCTTGGACCGCATGGAGATCCAACCAGTCCATCCTAAAGGAAATCAGTTCTGAATATTCATTGGAAGGACTGATGCTGCAGCTCAAACTCCAATCCTTTGGCCACCTGATGCAATGAACTGATTCATCTGAAAAGACCCTGATGCTGGGAAAGATTGAGGGCAGGAGGAGAAAGGAACGACAGAGGATGAGATGGTTGGATGGCATCACCGACTCAATGGAGGTGAGTTAGTGATGGATAGAGTTTGGCATGCTGCAATCCATGGAGTCTCAAAGAGTCAGATATGCCTGAGCAACTACACTGAGTAATTATGCAGGTAGTAGATTAAATATGTATAAAATTGTTTGAGGATATCAGTAAGCTTTTAATAGTGGAAATATCTGTGTGATCATAATACAGAATTTTCATTTTACTACTGCTTGTTCCTTTTCTATCACCCCTTTTAAACACACTGTTATCTTGGGTATGTTTAATATATGATTCTCTAAATTCTCCTTATTTCATGTTATATATTTTTTAATTTAGTTTTGGTTTTATATTGAAGTATAGTTGATTTACAATATTGTGTTAGTGTCATGTATACAGCTAAGTGATTAAGCTATACTAATATATATATACCTTTCTTTTACAGATTCTTTCCCACGTAATTTTTTGCAGAATATTGAGTAGAGTTACCTCTGCTATGTAGTAGGTTCTTGTTGATTATATATTTTATATACAGTGGTGTGTATATGTTAATTCCAAACTCTTAGCTTATCCCCCACAATGTTTCCATTTTGGTAATCATATGTTTGTTTTTGTAGTCTATGAGTCTCTTAAGTTTTTTATATCATTTTTTTTAGATTCCACATATATGTGATATCATATGACATTTGTGTTTGACTTACTTCACTTAGGATAATCTCTTAGGTCCATGAATATTGGTGCACATGATATTATTTCATTTTTATGGCTGAGTAATATTCCATTGTGTATATGTACCATATCATCTTTACCCATTCCTCTTTCAATGGACATTTAGGTTGCTTCCATATCTTGGCTATTGTAAATGGTACTGCATTTAGTGAACATTGGTGTGTATATCTTTTTGAATTGTGGTTTTTCCTGGCTTTATGCCCAAGTGTATGTTTTTTACAAGTTTTTAAAATCTGAGGAACAGACAATATAAAAATAAATTGAAAATTCTGGGCATATTTTATGTGAGAAGTTACTTCCATCTGCATAGTGACAATAATTTCAACAGGGCTACTCAAACTTTTTTATTATATTTTCCTATTGATTATTCCTCTCCTGGGTTGTCTCTCAGACTTTAATATTTTAGGGTGAAAATGATTATTTTATACTCCTGTGGGGTGCTTTGTCCGGCTTTCTTGGGCTTCCTGACTTTGTGAGCAATTTTATTTTCTTCCAGCACTTGAGTCATATAGTTTGCTCTCATAAATATTTAAATAGTTATTATCAATATTATTAACATATTTTTAATAACAGCACTTTGGAAAAGTGGAGTTGCTGCTGCCTGTGAAAGTTAGTTGACACCTTTTGATGGGTATGGTTTTGAGAGGAGCTGTAAGGAGCAGAGGCAGGAGGTTGGCAGCTGCAGGAAAGAGAACATATCTCCGACCCGCGGAAGACAAGCGATTGCAACTGGAGTGACAGTTTCCAGGTGGTTTCATTTATCTCTCTGATACCTTTCAAATACCTCTCTAGCAGAATGCCTTGAGCAAAACACACAGATTTCCAGGTGTAATCTTATTAAAAGAATACTGTATAGGTATATAGAACTCTTTCAGGGAATAGTTTCAAAAATTCATATTTGTAAGAAAGTAGTTTAATCACTTCCCTTCTACAATTTACTTCCGACAGCTTTAGCTAATCTTGTGTGGTCTTGACCACTCACTATCTGTCAAACATTCAGGATCAAAAAGAAATTCTCTTTAGTCATGACTTCTGCTCCAAATAAGGACAAACAGATTACAAGACTCAATTTTAAACTTCTATCCTAATGGAAATAAAATTTATAGGACAGAATTACCAGGATTAGTTTCATTTGTTAAATGTAATCTTGTTGAAACAGAAATCTCCTTTTGAAAATATTTACAGGGCAGAATGGGTATTTCCTCATGCCCCCATGTAGTAAACACACTAGAGCAGTAACCAAGAATAAAAGATAAACTCACCAGGGGAAAACAAATGCACTTTCTCTCTTGAAAGAAGAAGATTCACAATCAGATCACATGATAATCCACAGATATTACGAAGAACAGACACTGGAGATCACTCACTGAACCAAAGCCCTTCTAACTTCTCTCTTTTCCCCTATGGATGTGCTCTATTTAGTGTGTATTTTGCAGCTGTAGCTGCAACAATCTGGGGAAAGCTGGAAGGAGATATTCAAGAACCCAAAGAAGAAAAGGAGAAGGTGGATAGAGAAGGATTGTTTCTGCTTTAAATTAATAGAAAAACTAGCAGAGGACCATTTCCTCCACCTGTATCTGTATCAGTGCCATTTATCCCAATATGGAAATGATTTGAACTGATGTACACAGAGGGAAGAAGGAGAAGAAAATAAACTATGACCAGGCTATTAAAATAATCTATCCAAGTTTACTCACTTAAAAATGTGAAAAACAAAACCATGTAACCAGAGCATCACTGCCACCCTTCTTCCCCTTGTCTCATACTTCATTTACCATTTCTGCTGTGTGTTTTGCCTCCTTTTTTCCCCTCTTAATTCATTATCTTATCTTCTTTTTTCCGGTTCCCTGACCCTGTGAACCAGTGGTCTATTTCATGTTCGTAGACACAATATTCCCTGCTCAAATTTGATGGGCAATATAAGGTTTGTGTATTCAAATACCGTTTCATGCTCTGTTCCACACTTCGCGTCCTTAGGGTCATTAGTCACAGTATGTGTTCCGTGCTGTGCCCATAATGTCTCATCTGATAATCACATACTCAAAGAATATTTTGAATCTCTATTTTACTAACAAAGTATCAGTATCAAACACAATGTGTCCCTTGTGTTCCTACTCTTTTCAAAGCTTATGTCTTAACGTATAGACAATATTTATCTCTTTAGAATTCCCAAAATGTGTTTTGGTCAACTGAGAACTTTTCAGGGTTAACAAATAGGAAAAGCTAATTTTATTTTTTAAACTTGAGGTTAGCAAGGAAACATCTTTAAATAGATTAGAATTTTTTAATATAATTATTTCAAGCTGATTAAGTTTTAATCATGAATGTCATCCATGGATTGACATAAAAATTTGAAGAAAGAAGAAATTATCATAATTAAGGGGTTGAATGAAAATTCTTTTAGTGATACAAATTATTAATTTTTGTAATATCAGGAAAGATTGTAAGACAGTCTCAAAGGAAAAAAAAGTAACATTATCTCAGTTTGATATGTACAGAAGTATACATATGATTGCCATATGTTTTTAGGAAGGATTAACAATGATCCTAATAAGATGAATGTGTTGGTATGTTGAAATCTAAATGAAAGAATATGAAAATCACCAGTAGTGGTAGTAAATTAAAATTTATAAATTCTACCACAATTTTAAATTCTAGCTTACCAGAAATGATTTTCAAAAAATTTTAAAAACCTATTTATTAGCATATCTATCAAAATAGATAGTAATTCCTTAAAATCACTTACTGTGCAGTCCATATTTGCATTTCCCCAGTTGTCTAAAAGCTTCTCATTACAGTTGGTTTGTTGAAATCAGTTGAAATATTGTATACACAATATTCCTTTTGTATACAATGTATACACATTCTATATGACTAGTACGCTCTCTTAAATTACTTTTAAATTGTAAGAGTTCCCCTCTTATCGCCCCCACCCCGCCCCATTTTTTCATTTGCCTTACACATTCTAGAATGGGTGATGACTTTCTTGTGGTGAGATTTAACTTATTCTCTTATTCTTATATTTTCTACACTTTCAGTCCAAGATCAGTGAGTCCAAGATGTTTTACAGATGGTGCTAATGTCTTCTTATTGCATCTCCTCTAGAGATGTATGTTTAGTTGTCACTCTTTTTTTCTTATGAAAAAAAAAGGTAACTTTATTTTCAACTGTATTGAATAATGCAAAATTGTTTTTCAAGGTTTTTATACCAGTTTAAACAACCTTTAGCAATTCCATAATCTTTTATTGCCCCATAGCCTCACCAGTTCTCACCAATGCTCTATAAGGGGTGGGATGGGGAGTGGGAGGGAGGCTTTAGAGGGAGGGGATATATGTATACTTATAGCTGATTTGCATTGTTGTATAGCAGAAACCAACACAGCATTGTAAAGCAATTATCCTCCAATTAAAAAAATTAAAAAAAAGAAAATACAGGAAGATAGCTTTATGACCCCAGGTTGGTAGATAATTTCAAGCACTAATATAAAAGAAAGGAATGATAAATTCTATTATATTGAAATTAAGAATTATTGACAATCAATATACACTATAAAGGGAATAAAAATAGCATGCCATCTAGTAGGAGAATTACATATGTATGTGTGTATAATTTCTAAAAAACATTAAGAAAAAACAGTCTATAGTCAAAAGACACAGGAGATTAAAAATGAGTCTCTGATTTTTTAAAATGCACAGCTGAACAACTAATAAAGGAAATAAAAATGAAAACCACAGTAAAATGCCTTTCAAACCTGACTGTTGAAGACATTAAATGTTGATGAGAACTGGTGAAGCTATGGAGCAATAAAAGACTATGGAATTGCTCAAGATTCTTAAATTTTTTAATTTTATATTAGAGTATAATTGATTTATAGTGTTGTTAGTTTCAGATTATTAGCAAAGTGATTGAGTTATAAGTATACATATACCTATTCTTTTTCAGATTCCTTTCCCATTTAGGTTACTATAGAATATTGAGTAGAGTTTCTTGTGCTATACAGTAGGTCCTTGTTGATTTTATATTTTTATGATTTTATGATTTTATATTGTTTATGTTAATCCCAAACTCCTAAGTTTTCCCTCCCCATCCCCACCTTTCCCCTTTGGTAACCATAATTTTGTTTTTGTAGTCTGTGGCTCTATTTCTGTTTTGTAAATAAGTTCATTTGCATCATCTTTTTAGATTCCACATGTAAGTGATATCATATTATATTTTGTCTTTCTTTGACTTGCTTCACTTGGTATGATAATCTCTGAAACTGCTCTTTTAATTTTATGTGCTCTGCTGGGCCTCTAGCCATTTCTTGTACTAGACAATAGGCATTTGTTAATTAAGACTACAAAATAGTCCCCTAGTAAAACATGCCTCCTGATATTCACACCCTTGGATGGGCCCTGCTAACACTGAATCTGCTCTGACCATATATAGCCAAAAGATTGTGGCATAAATAATGATGCATGCGTTCAAGACTAGCTTTCAAATACTGGACTCTAGGAATACCCACTTATTACAATAGCCATGTCAAAAGTCTAAGAAACTAAGACCACCATGCTATGAGAATACTCAGGCTAGCGAAGTAGAGAGGCCACGTGGAGATGGCTATGGGCTTCCCAGGTGACTTCGTGGTAAAGAATCTGCCTGCCAATGCAGGAGACGTGGGTTCTGTCTCTGGGTCGTGAAGATCCCCTGGAGGAGGAAATGGCTACCCCCTCCAGTATTCTTGCCTGGAAAAGTCCATGGACAGAGTAGCCTGGCAGGTGGCAGTTCCTGGGTTCACAAAGAGTTGGACATGACTGAATGACTGAGTACACACAAAAATAGCTATCCCAGACCAGCTGTCAGACATGTGAGTAAAGGAATCACCTTGCATATTCCAGCTCTAGGAGGTCTCAAAGTTAAAAGCAACAACTAAAGCTGAAAACTTACGGCCCTACTTAAGCTGTCCCAGCCATCTCCAGCCATTTGACCTATTCTAGATAGGGCTCCACTGCTAGGCCTTCCTTGCTGTGGCCCACCTGAGTTCCTAACCACAGAATTTCAGTATATGAATACCTATGGCTGATTCATGTTAAGGTTTGACAGAAAACAAGAAAATTCTATAAAGCAGTTATCCTTCAATTAAAAATAAATAAAATTTAAAAAATTTAATTGTTGTCATTGTGTGCTAAGTCACTTCAGTCATGTCTGACTCTTTGCGATCCTATGGGCTATAGCCCACCAAGTTCCTCTGTCCGTGGAATTCTCCAGGCAAGAATACTGCAGTGGGTTGCCATGCTCTCTTCCAAGGGATCTTCCCAACCCAGAGGTTGAACCTAAGTCTCATGTCTCCTGCATTGGCAGGTGGATTTCTTACCACTGATACCACCTGGAAAACCCCGATATTTTATGAAAATCATTGTGACTGTATACCCTTAAATATCGGGGTAATTCATTATGCAGCAATAAATAACTGAAATGGTGTTTACTTTTTAGATGCAGGATAAGTATATGAAAAAAATATAAAATGTATGTCATTAACTTTCATACCATGCAGTGGGTAGAAATGGAAAGGACATTAAAAAAAGTTATTAGAAGCTGCAAAGGACTCAAGGAAACTGTGAATGTGGGCTTGAAGGAAAGGTACCAATTATATGCTGACAGAAAGTTGCAGAAATTTTTTTCTCTGTAATGCGAAAAATGGAAAGGGGTTATAATTTGTGCCTAATTAAGAAGATTTCAACACCAAAAATTTAAAGTTCTACATTGTTTCCTTTAGATGTATGTAATAGGGAAGAGAAAGATGCCTTAGAGAAAAAGTAGTTCCATTTTTTAGCATAATTTAGAGGACATATATAGGAACAAGGAATTGCTGGATTCAAAAATAAAAATCTTCCTTTTCCCCAGCAAAATATTCTCGGAGTGAGAAGTGGGCAAAGATACAATTCAAAATGAGGCAGTTAAATCCTTTACTAAGATAAAAAATGAAAAAAAAAAAAAGTGAAAAAATGCTGCACCATAGAAAATCTCAAAAGACTTAAGGTCCTTAAAGAATTTTGTTAAGTAATAGGGCTCCTAAGAATTTTAAGGGACTTGTTCCACAACAGCCTGATATAGGGCCCGAGATAGAAAATAACCTTTCTGAAGGTGATTTGAGGCTGTGCCTTTTGTTTTTATAGTAAATTCTCATATTATTAATAGGAAGCTCAAAGTTCTTAATAGAGTGATACTTGAAGAGGCATTTCCTGTTTGACGAAAAGCCACAGAACCTGTACAAACTAAAAAGATACTTCCTGGGGAGAGAGGTGACCAATAAAAACCTCAAGAATTTCAGTCATCCCAGCCCAGGTGCTAAGCAGGTGAGGCGGAAAAGGTCACCAGCCTCAGTCTCTATCTAACTGCAATCTAGTTGTATAAGGGATTCAAAGTAGGAATCACCCAGCCTCTCATCACCAGAAATCATCTGCCTGACTCATACCTCTTGATGACACTAAATATGTTTTTCTAGGTTGGCAGATATTTTGCAATAGCATTTAAGATTATCTTTGTTTTCCATGTTTTTGATTCTCTGCAAAAAAAATAGTAATTTATAGCCTATCATAATGGTAATTTACGTCACTTCATAAGAGCATAGCTACTCATATCAGATGAACTAATCCAGAGTAATATCAACCGTATGATCTCTAAAGTTGGACAGCATCAAAGTCTCTAATTTTGGCACATTTCAACTTTTTTCTTTCCATATAATCTATTTTAATTTCACCGTGAATTGAAAAGTTTTGGGAATTTGAGTTGAAAATTTTAACCTATACATTTTCATGATCTAGTTATAAATTTTACCTTAAAAACTTGCAAAAAGAATAGATAAAGGCAAGTCTCCCATCTGTATATAGGTAAATTAACATGAGTCAATTTAGGACATTATATAATAATAGAAATAAACACATACCTGATTATGTGTGAAATTTTAAATGTAAAGTACATTGAATGTTTTGGTAAATTTTTCTGCAGTAAATTTATTTCTCAAATGGAATCAATCTTAGAGTACAATATATTCTAACACAGATTAGAAATATCACTGGTATGCATTATGAGATTTTATTTTGCTAATCTTAAATTCCAGACTCTTTCTTTTCTTCAAATCTTTTTTTGAAGATACTCATGAACAATTTTAATAGTTTGTAACTTTATAGTTCAGTTTGCAGGCCAAAACTGTTGGTTTTATAAATGGAAAAGCTCTATTATATAGCATTAGCTAGTTCTCCTTAAATATTTACTGAGCACTTGGGGTTATGGGCTTCATGATGAAAACCTTTGAGCTGTTTCTTGAAGTGGAGAAAGATTTGCATTATGTAAAGTGCAAAACAAGTTTCTCTTTAAGGCTGACCTATATCAGAACTAGTGACGTTCAATATCGCGTTCCTGTGATCTGAGATTGAATTAGGAAGAGTAAGAATGTATTGATCATAGTTATGTTTGTTATAAAATGTTCTATTAGTTTATGTATATGTTGACTCCAAGTAAATGTTCTCTATTCAATTTTTTAGTTTTCTGTTCTTTCTGGTAATAAAACTAATTGGAAATTACTAAATTGCCACAAAATCTTAAAGTTGGAAGAGGCTTTGAAGTACTGATATATAGACTTAAACTCAGTACCAGCTTGTCAATTGCAATGCACCTGCACCCCACCCTTCAGGAGTATCCTGCAAGCCCTGGTCCTCAGCATTAGCATTTCCTGCCTGTTCTACTCAAAGATGTCAAGCTAAATAGTTTCATACATGGTGAGCAATAACCTACTTAATATCAATTCCCTTCAAAAAGATTAAGGTTCCCTGCTTAAGATTATTTACCCTTTGAATTTTAAAACTAGGATATTTGAAAGATTTGATAAAATTCACATTGTCTTCTTGTAGTGCCTAAAATTAGGATAGTGGATTAGAAGTTACTTTAAGAGTATAGAAATATTATATTACTGAAATTCTAATTTAGAAATTCAAGCTAATGTATGAATAATGAGTGGAGGAAAAAAGACTGACTCAACATACATCTTCCCTTCTCTTTTATTCACTGTATTTTTACTGTAATTATGTATGTATTCATTCTTCATTTTTAATTCACCACTTCTGCTGCTGCTGCTGCTGCTGCTAAGTCACTTCAGCCATGTCCGACTCTGTGCGACCCCATAGACGGCAGCCCACCAGGCTCCCCCGTCCCTGGGATTCTCCAGGCAAGAACACTGGAGTGGGTTACCATTTCCTTCTCCAGTGCATGAAAGTGAAAAGTGAAAGTGAAGTCGCTCAGCCATGTCTGACTCTTAGCGACCCCGTGGACTGCAGCCTACCAGGCCCTTCCGTCCATGGGATTTTCCAGGCAAGAGTACTGGAGTGGGGTGCCATTGTCTTCTCCATTTTTCTGCTACCTAAGTAATCTAATTCTATGTCTCCTATACATGTCAGACACCCAACTATATCAGACACATGATGAAGCAACTCATCAAGGGCAAGTTAATGAATTCTCAGAGAAGTTCCTGATCAATAAAGGAATGAAAGTGGCTAGGTAGAAATTGCATTTTCCACTTTCTCATTTATTTTGACACAACTTAAAAGACAAAGGACAGAAGAATGTTCAGATGTCACTTTGTTTTCCTAAGGAACTGTTTTGTTCAGATGTCACTTTGTTTTCCTAAGGAACTGTTTTTTATGACTATAATATTATAATGCTTTTGGGAGAACTATCTGTGAATGTTCTATGATAGCTACAGTTATTGTAACATAATGAAAAGCAAGTGTGTCCAAAATATTATTATTTCACTAAATCAGGTCATGGTCACAAAGTAGCAATGATTCTGAATATTGTTTACACATTAGCCTCCCCTTAGAAATCTCCCACTTGAGATAAAATTAATCAACAGAAATTCAATTGTATCAATCAGGATTAGTATTCTAATAAAGTTGTGTCCACAGAAAAAGATATTAAGAGAAATATGTATTTGAAGGATTAAGAAAAATAACCTGAACACATGTACTTTATTTTAAATCTCACACATTGCTCCTTTCTAATTGATTATGGTACCTTTTGTAGCTCCAGAAACAGCAAGTACTAGTGTTATAATTTTCAAAATATCTTCAACAAGAAACTAAAGGTTTAGAATGACGTTATATTTATCAATCAAACTCTATCACATGTCAGTAGACATAGCAAATGTACAATATTAAGTTTAACAGTTTACAAAGAAATTAAGATAAAAAGGTAATTATATGATCATAGTTAATCATTTCTAACAATTTGCTCTTGGGTTAGCCAAGTAATTTCACTTCTTTATGAATATTATGTTATTAATATTTGTATGGGCATCACACTGTTTACTTAATCTCTCTAAATTACATTGTAATAGTTTATCAAGAATTGAGTCTTTGGCCTCTTAATCATTTTCATGGCTCCTATATATGTCTTTTACAGTTTGTCAATACCAGTAAGAATAGAATTCAGTATTTTACACATGGTCTTACCCAGCTTTCATCAGTAGATTGTCACCCACCTCTCATGAATTCAGAGACAGTATAAACATGGCATCAAATATGTGGAAGTGATTTTTCTCTTCATATACAATCTGCTTGCTGTCATTGTTTTCATCATCAGACTTTGGTTATCATGACTTTTTTCAGCTTATAGTATTCAAACTATATGTGTTTTGGAAGCTAATTCTTTTTTTTTACTTTACTCCATAATTTTTTTAACACTTATTCCATAATTGTCTGTTTGCTTCCCCTGATAATGTAAAAGAAAAGAAAGTTGATTTTTAAAAAGAAATTTAATATTAAATAAAGTTCTGAAAGACTCATGATAAAGATCAAGTGTACTAGAAAAATACTAACTCTTGCCTAATATAATATTCTCCAAATGTTGAGCATTCAAATTTTTCCAATATTTTTTTGTAAAACAAAGAGTGAAACTTTGCTACTCAGATAACAAAAGGTAATGCATCACATTTACTTTAAACTAAAACTACCTTAATTTTCCCACTAGACCCTTACTTTATTGAAAAGGCAAGCTATACAAGTTCTAGTTTTTGCTCCAAAAAAGAGAATTGTGCGTATACTACAAGAAAACTATTACAGCAAAGCTCTGCTATAATTTCAAATTCACACAAATGACAGGTTCACACTGATAAAACTCATGGACTTTTCTGCACTCTTTTCTCAGAATGTTTTCCTCCATTTACTGCCTATCATCATCTATCAGACTCTTGATTCTGCCAGAATTAGTGCAGATGTCACTTTGAAGTTTTCTGCAGTTCTCCTCAGAATAGATTATACCTAGGACTTGATTAGTTCAGTTCAGTTCAGTGGCTCAGTTGTGTACCACTCTTTGCAACCCCATGGACGGCAGAACACCAAGCTTCCCTGTCTGTCCCCAATCCCTGAACTTACTCAAATTTGTGTCCTTTGAATTGGTGATGCCGTCCAACCATCTCATCCTCTGTCATCCCCTTCTCCTGCCATGAATATTTGCCAGCATCAGGGTCTTTTCAAATGGGTCAGTTCTTTGCATCAGGTGGCCAAAGGATTGGAGTTTGAGCTGCAGCATCAGTCCTGCCAATGAATATTCAGGACTGATCTCTTTTAGGATGGACTGGTTGGATCCCCTAGCTATCCAAAGGACTCTCAGGAGTCTTCTCCAATACCACAGTTCAAAAGCATCAATTATTACGCACTCAGCTTTCTTTATAGTCCAACTGTCACATCCATACATGACCACTAGAAAAATCATAGCTTTGACTAGACAGACCTTTGTTGGCAAAGTAATGTCCTGCTTTTTAATAAGCTGTCCATGTTGGTCATAACTTTTCTTTCAAGGAGCAAGTGTCTTTTAATTTCATGGCTGCAATCACCATCTGCAGTGATTTATGGGCCCCCCCAAAATAACATCTGTCACTGTTTCCATTGTTTCCCCATCTATTTGCCATGAAGTGATGGGACCGGATGCCATGATCTTAGCTTTCTGAATGTTGAGGTTTAAGCCTACTTTTTCACTCTCCTCTTTCACTTTCATCAAGAGGTTCTTTAGTTCTTCTTCACTTTCTGCCGTAAGGGTGAAGTCATCTGCATATCTGAGGTGATTGATAATTCTCCTGGCAATCTTGATTCCAGCAGCCCAGCATTTCTCATGATGTACTCTGCATGTAAGTTAAATAAGCAGGGTGACAACATACAGCTTGATGTACTCCTTTCCCAATTTAGAACCAGTCTGTTGTTCCATGTCCAGTTCTAACTGTTGCTTCTTGACCAGTATACAGATTTCTCAGGAGGCAGGCCAGATGGTCTGGTATTATCTCTTGAAGAATTTTCCACAGTTTGTTGTGATCCACATGGTCAAAGGCTTTGGCATAGTCAATAAAGCAGAAGTAGATGTTTTTCTGGAACTCTCTTGCTTTTTCGATGATCCAATGGATGTTGGCAATTTGATCTCTTGTTCCTCTGCCTTTTCTAAATCTGGCTTGAACATCTGGAAGTTCTGTTGCACTGTTGTACTGTTGAAGCCTGGCTTGGAGAATTTTGAACATTCCCTTGCTACCATGTGAGATGAGTGCAATTGTGCAGTAGTTTGAGCATTCTTTAGCGTTGCCTTTCTTTGGGATTTGAATGAAAACTGACCTTTCCAGTCCTGTGGTCACTACTGACTTTTCCACATTTGCTGGCATATTGTTGTAGCACTTTCACAGCATCATCTTTTAGGATTTGAAATAGCTCACCTGGAATTCCATCACCTCCACTACCTTTGTTCATAGTGATGCTTCCTGAGGCCCTCTTGACTGCACATTCCAGGATGTCTGGCTCTAGGTTGGTGATCACATCATCATGATTATCTGGGTCATGAAGATCTTTTTTTTTTTTTTTTCTAATAGTTTTCTGGTGTTCTTGCTATGTCTTCTTAATACCTCCTGCTTCTATTAGGACCATACCTTTTCTGTAGTTTATTGTATCCACCTTTGCATGAAATGTTCCCTTGGTATCTCTAATTTTCTTGAAGAGGTCTCTAGTCTTTCCCATTCTATTGTTTTCCTCTATTTCTTTGCACTAATTAACTGAGGAAGGCTTTCTTATCATTCCTTGCTATTCTTTGGAACTCTGCATTCAAATGGGTATATCTTTCCTTTTCTCTTTTGCCTTTTTCTGCTTTTCTTTTCATAGCTGTTTGTAAGGCCTCCTCAGACAACCATTTTGCCTTTTTGCATTTCTTGTTCTTTGGGATGATCTTGATCCCTGCCTCCTGTACAATGTCACACATCTCCGTCCATAGTTCTTCAGGCACTCTGTTTATCAGATCTAATCCCTTGAATCTATTTGTCACTTCCACTGTATAATCATAAGGGATTTGATATAGGTCACACCTGAATGATCTAGTGGTTTTCCCTACTTTCTTCAGTTTAAGTCTGAATTTGGCATTAAGGAATTCATGATCTGACTTGATATAAGATAGAAACATATTATTTTCCTCTATTAGAATATAAATCTGTCAGTACAGAAACTATGTTTTGCTTGTTCTGTTGTCCCATAAGAGCAAGTGCAAATATTTAATCATCTGGTTTCTCCATATACTTCTGGACCAGTAGCTTAGGGCAGAATAATATGGGTTAAGTAACCAGTCTAAGGATCAAAAAATAAAAATTCATTTAGAGGGTCAGCGGCTTTGGTGTCTCAGTGACCCCAAGTCTCTCCTAAACTAATAGCTTTATTAGATTAAGAATTTAAAATATTAATATGCAGTAATTAATAGATTATTTTGTTTTTCTCTAATAACCATTTTCATTTAAGCCATGAGATTTGGTATCGCCTTTTTCCTAAAATAAGATTTGGAGCTGAATAAGTGGTTGGTATTGGGAAAATGAAATTTTGTGGCCAAAGTGGAAAAAAGACAAGTTACTGACTTTCAAAAGCATTGCCCAGAGGTACTGCTTGATATTCCAAAAAATATGTGTAGTTGTCCTTCTAGGCAAAAATAATATTCTCATGAGACAAAATTGTGTGTGTGTGTGTGCACGCACACACGTGTGCATGCTTAGTCATGTGTCTGTTTGCAGTCCCAGGGACTGTAGCCGCCAGGCTCTCTCTGTCCATCAGATTCTCCAGGCAAGAATACTGGAGTGGGTTGCCATTTCCTTCTCTAGGGGATCTTCCCAAACCAGGGATCAAACCTGGGCCTCCTGTGTCTCCTGCATTGACAGGCAAGTAAGGCTTTCCTGGTGGCTCAGTTGGTAAAGAGTCTGCCCATCATGTGGGAGACCCAGGCTTGATCCCTGTGCCCACAAGATACGCTGGAGAAGGGAATGACTACCCACTCCAGTATTCCTGCCTGAAGAATTCCATGGACAGGGGAGCCTGGCGAGCTACAGTCGGGGTCACAATGAGTTGGACACGACTGAGTGATTAGCAACAAAATTGTATTGTTTAAATTTAGCATACAGTGGATTTTAAATAGAATCTTTTTAAAAAATAAAAATAAGTTAAGTGCTTCAGATAAATGAAGGCATTATATCTCACCAGTTAATCTTTCCATACATTGGATAGAATAGCCAAAAAATATCTTATTTAAGCTGCCATGTCTTTCACAAAGTGACTATTGAACTAAGTATAGTTGCAATAATTTCTTTTTTCAAATGTTATTGAGATCGAGTTGATTTACAATGTTGTGTTAGTGTCTTCTGTACAGCAAAGTGACTCAGTTATACATATATATATTATTTTTCATACTTTACCATTATGATTTATCACAAGACATTGAATACAGTTTCTTATGTAATACAGTAGGACCTTGTTGTTTACCCACCTTATATTTAACAGTTTATCTCTGCTAGTCCCAGACTCTCAATCCTTTCCTCCTCTCCTCTTCTCCACATATGTGTAGAATCTAAAATACAGTACAAATCAACATTTCTAACTATTATAAGTTCTAATATTTTATTTTCACACTACCCAAGGAATACTAGGTATTATTAAGAAAGAGACTCAATCCAATCAGAGGATGTTACACCAGATTTAGAGATATTACTTCACATAATTGTAATTAGTTATGTGGTCAAGTTCACTGTACAGTCATATCGTAAAAGGATGTAAGTCGTATCATTAAAGGGATGCTACCCTATAATCCCAGTTATCTCTTTCCTTACCTGGAAACTGAGCATATATCTCCTCCTTAGTTTCTGTGGCAAGTGTGTTTATTTAGGCTATTTATTGTGGACTTTAAGCAAATATGACTTTCAAAATATCTGCAAGATGTATAAATATGTAAACCAACTTGACATACATTATGTTCCTAATAGATTATCACAGAATTTTCAGGAAAAGAGAGAGTGACGTATATAATTTTTTGGCTTGGTAAACTGTGGTCAGATAAAATTCTAATCACCGAATTATTTTACTATAATTGTTTCATTTAAAAATGATCATCAATACTAATAAAGCAAATATAAACAATACATTTTCCTAATGGTAACACCTACTCATTTGGTGAAGAAAGCTGAGCACCGAAAAATTGATGCTTTTGATCTATGGTGCTGGAGAAGACTCTTGAGAGTCCCTTGGACTGCAAGGAGATCCAACCAGTCCATCCTAAAGAAGATCAGTCCTGGGTGTTCACTGGAAGGACTGATGCTGAAGCTGAAACTCCAATACTTTGGCCACCTCATGCAAAGAGTTGACTCATTGAAAAAGACCCTGATGCTGGGAGGGATTGGCGGCAAGAGGAGAAGGGGACGACAGAGGATGAGATGGCTGGATGGCATCACTGACTTGATGGGCATGGGTTTGAGTAGACTCCGGGAGTTGGTGATGGACAGGGAGGCTTGGCATGCTGCGATTCATGGGATTGCAAAGAGTCAGACACTACTGAGTGACTGAACTGAACTGGACTGAACTCATTTGGTACAAAACAATTCAAACAATTCAAAAATTTTTTCCAGTGTTTACAATTTTTCAATTATTGTCCAATGGTCTGCTCTCATGAAAAATTCAATGACTGTGCAGCAAGACTGATATATAAATCTTGGAGACCAGTAGTATAGTTATGTATATTGCTTTGTGTATAAAAATGTTTATTTCATTTTAATTAGGGGAAGAGTAGCCCAATTTTATGACTTGTATCTGAATAATGCAATGTTCAATCATATCAAGATGAAGTTCTGTTTCTAAATTTCAAACTTATCATAGCATTATACTTTAGCTCTTAAATGTGTGATAGTCTAAAAGTGTGACTTTTTTTTTTAATCTGCAAGAAAGTATCATAATATCAAAGGATTTTTAGAAAGATATTTTTCCTTTTACTTTTCTTGTCACCTAAATAGCAACAACATAAATTTATTGGAAATAAGAAATATTGGCATTGCATCTCTCAACAGGCATGCAGATAATATATAGAGAATTGGGAGTGTGTTTAAAAATGTTTGGAAAGGACAGACAAGGATGGACTGGAAGTGATTTAATGATTTATAAGATTAAAGTGATCTGAAGAGTTTAATAATATGAATTAGGGAGTGGAATTCAGTATGAATATGCCAGATCTTGCTCAGATGTTCTGTCTTGCATTCTTCACATTAAAGACTCTTTAGCTTCCCCTCTGTAAAATCATAAATGTTTGGTTACCCAAATGATTTTTCCAAATTTCCCAGGCTCTCCAATGTCCAGTTATTTTATAGTGCAGTGTCTTGAATATCTTAATGGCATAACTGGCACAGAATCTTTTCTATATTAGCACTGGATCTTCAAACACGTTTGTCACAACAGCACGCGCAGGGAGACAATTAAAGTAAATATTTAAAAAAAATGTTTGAAGTAAAATAGCTTTGTGATATTCTTTATATAAACTGGTCTATTTATGGCTTCCCAATGAATAGAAGGAATGTGCACTGAATGTAGCAAAGCAAAGGAAGCTACTGTCAAGAACAAAAATGGGCTTGTACAAGTGTCATATTTTCAGCAGAGCTTTACATAAAGGTGATGTGTCTGTCCTTATTTAAACATATTAGGATCCCCATTCTCCATACACAAAGTTGTACATGCACACACATACACACACACACACACACACACACATTAAAAGCACACAGTATCTGTTACTGTAGAACACTGCAGTGATGACTGTTCATTTGACTACCTACCCTTGGTATGTTGTCATTCACATGGACATTTCTCTTATTTTTTGGCTAGAAACCACATTTTTTACTTCTACTGAACGTCTGGTTATCTTCAACTTGTCAGCTGCTTTATACTATGAGTTTTGCTTAGCACCTGGGTGCCTGATAAAAGTTGATGCAGTATCAGGCAATGCTGTGATTACTGTAATAAATTCAGGCTTCACAATTGCTTTACTGTGGCAAATCATATTCAAGAAAAGGCTTTTTATGTGTTCCATGAAAGTAGATGATTATGGACCCCACTCTATAAAGCCTAGCCTTTTCCTCAGATAGCTTTGAGTGTCTCCAGATTTAAATATATCAAAAGACTGAACTCTAAGAAACAGTTCAAGGTTGTTGAAAGGGAGCCACCTCTGTCCATGAAATTCTTCAGGCAAGAGTACAGGATTGGGTAACCATTTCCTTCTCCAAGGGATCTTCCCGACCCAGGGGTTAAACCCAGGTCTGTTGCATTGCAGGCAGATTCTTTAATATCTGAGCCACCAGGGAAGCTTGACAGTTGAATAATAATCTGCTCACTTGGTGAAATTGCCTATGATTAAAAACTAAATGAGAGACATACTTTTGGCTTACATTTCTATAGATTGTGATGCTTTTGGTTTGAAAACAACTGATCACTCTATAGTTTCATGCTTCCCTTTTCTTCTTTTTTTCTTCTTTGCTTCTGTAAGTCACAGATTCTAAAGAATGTATTCCTTCCTGCTTTTATTTGTTTTGTTTTATTTTGATTTTATGGTATGAATAGTCATCTTCCTTACAGACTCATTAAATAATGATTTCCCATTATTTCTCAAGATTTCCCTTTAACTTTTTTATATGTATATTTTTTCAAGTTCTCAAAGATGCAGCTCTCCTATGACTAAATTTCAGAATGCATAATTGATAAATTGTGATTGATGAATCCAATTAAATATGTATCAAACAATAAATTTGACTGTATGTAGATGAAAAACACACCTAAACAAGCATATATGATAAACTAAGTGAAAAACTTACATGCAACACATCATAAACAAAAAGGTAGTGTATTTCCTATGTAAAGAATCCCTAAAAATAAATAAGACCAAAGGAAAAATGGAAGATGATGATTATGAACCTCTTATTACTATCACAGTGTCCAGCATATAGATAGATTATTAAATGTTTTATGAAGAGATGGGTGAATAAATGACTATTCAATCAGTTGTCCTGACATTTCAATAAAAAGCTTCACTTTTTGTGTAGATTACCAGTAAAGAGATTGCATAGATTATATATGCATCTATATAATATATAAAATCTGTATTTTTAAAGACGTTGAGTGTAGTTCCCTATTCTATAGAGTGGGCCTTTGTTGTTCCTGCTTTGTATAGAGTAATGTGTATATATATATATATGTATAGTAATGTATATATGTTAATCCTAAACTCCTAATTTGCCTCTTCTCCCCGACACCCTCCACCAACTGTAACCATAAGTTTGTTTTCTGTGTCTGTGAGTCTATTTCTGTTTTATAAATAAGCTTATTTGTATCATTTTTTAAGATCCTGCATAAAAATGATATCATATGATATTTGTCTTTCTCTGCCTTCACTTAATATGATAATTTCTTATGGTTGTGCCATGAGAAAGAGTGGAATAATGCCATTTGCAGCAACATGGATGGACCCTGCAATTATCATATTAAGTGAAGTAAGTTAGGCAGAGAAAGACAAATATCATATGATATATTTTATATGCAGAATCTTAAAAAAATAATTCCACTGTAGGGCTTCCTAGGTGGTGCTAGTGGTATTAAATAACTGCCTTCTAATGCAAAAGACATACTAAGAGACTCTGGTTCAATCCCTGGGTCAGGAACATCCTCTGGAGGAGGGAATGACAATGTACTCTAGTGTTCTTACCTGGATAATCCCATGAACAGCAAAGCCTGGAGGGCTACAGTCCATAGGGTCCCAAAGAGTGGGACGTGAGTGAAGTGACTGAGCATTCATGCACACACACACACACACACACACACACACACACATTTACGTACAATATTCCATTATGAATATGTATACCACACCTTCTTTATACATTCATCTGTCAATGGACATTTAGACTGATTCCATTTCTGGTTATCGTAAATAGTGCTGCTATGGACATTGGAGTTCAGGTATCTTTTTGAATAAGAGTTTTCTCTGGATATTTGCCCAGGATGGATATATGCCCATCAAATAGAATCATGCAGTGACTTTATTTTTAGTTTTTTTAAGTAGCATCTATACTGTTCTCCACAGTGGCTGTGGTAATTTACATTCCCACCAGCAGCGTGGGAGGGTTCCTTTTCTTACCTACACTCTCCAGCATTATTATTTGTACACTAGAGCTCATCAATGAATTCAGTAAACTTGATGGATACAAAATTAATATCAGAAATCTATTACATTTCTATTCATGAACAATGAAATATCAGAAGAAGAAATTAAGAAAACAATACCAATTACCATTGCATCACAAAAATACCAGGCAACAAACCTTCCTAAGGAGGCAAAAGGCCTATTCCCTCAAAACTGTAAGATATCGATGAAAGAAACTGAAGACAACACAAACAGATGGAAAGTTATACCATGTTCTTGGATTGGAAGAATCAATATTGTTAAAGTGACTGTACTCCCCAAGGCAATCTACAGATTCAATGCAATCCCTATCAAAATGCCAATGACATTTCACAAATGTTTTACTAGAACAAAACAATGTAAAATTTGTATGAAATTTTAAAAGACCTAGAATGCCACAGCAATCTTGAGAAAGAAGAATGGACCTGGAGGAATCAAGCTCCCTGACTTCAGACTATGCTACAAGTACATCAATCAAAGCAGTATGGAACTGGCACAAAAACAGATATGTAGATCAATGGAGCCGAATAAAGAGCACCAGAAGTTAACCCACACATATTAATTTACAACACAGGAAATAAGACTATACAATAGAGAAAAAAGGCTCTGCAGTAAGTGATGCCAGGAAAACTGGACAGCTGCATGTAAAAGAATGAAATTAGAACATTTTCTAATACCATATACAAAAATAAACTCAAACTGGATTAAAGCCCTAAGTATAAGGCTGAATACTGTAAAACTTTTAGAAGAAAATAGGCAGAATACTCTTTGACAAAAATCTCAGCAATATTTTTTTGGCTTCATCTCCTAGCGTAATGGAAATCGAGACAAAAATAAACAATTGGGACCTAACTAAACTTAAAAGCTTTTGCACAGCAAAGGAAACCATAAATAAAATGAAAAAGCAACCTATGGGCTGGAAGAAAATATTTGCAAACAATGTTATCTACAAGGGATTAGTTTTTAAAATACACAAAGAGTTCTTATAATTTAAAGTTAAAAAAAAAAAAATTAAAAATGGGCAGAGACCTAAATAGATATTTCTCCAAAGAAAACATACAGATGGCCAACAGGCATGTAAAAAGATGCAATAGTGCTAATTATTAGAGAATTGCAGGTCAAATCTACAATAAGGTATCACCTCAGACCAGTCAGAATGTCCATCATTAAAAAGTTTACAAATAAAATGTGTACTTTATTTATACATAGAACAGATATATTTTTATTATACATAATCTGTATTAAATTATAGACAAAGTAGATATTACATATTATGTGCAAAATATGTATATTCATTTATACATATATACATACACATGCATATATGTATGTTTATATAGGTATATATCTTTTGCCTTAAATTTTCATGTTAAAAAGAGGGTAGAAGTTTACTAAAAACACAAATAGATTGGCATTTAATTTGTAGGTTACATTATCTCTTTTTATGTTGTTATAGCATCACTTCTGCTTATTATATAGGAAAAAAGATAAAAACATAATAGGTAATAATAGACAATAGATGAATGTATGTAGATTGAATTGTTTTTCTTTAGTCTTTACCTGCCTCCTTCAGCCAAATGACTCTGCTGGGCCCCAGAGTAAGTGGACTAAAATTTTATTTAATTGATTTTTGAGCTTTGCCCACAGGACTTAACTTTGATAAACAGAATATTAAGGGGCATGACTTACAGAGATCTTAAACAAGCCTGAATGGTTTGGCTCAGATGGCTTGACCTGGGTAGCTGCTTGTCCAAAAATACATAGAAACACATGCAGCATGCCTGAATCCATCCTGCAGCCTCAGGCTGGAACCTAGCATGTAGCTGGTTTACCATGAGCAAAAATTAAAAGCTTGCTATTGTAAGCCATCAAATTTTGGAGAGTTTCACTGTGCAAACTTATTTCTGTGTTAGCTGACCAATAGAAAATGGTATCAGAAATAGAATGGTGCCATCAACAGAACTCCAAAATATGTGCCAAGAGCTGACTTTACAATTGGGTAGTGAATGTCAAAGAAACTGTTATACTGGGCTGAGAACATGAAAATCTCCATTATACTGCAGCAAAATGTTTGGTAAAAGTGTCATCTGTGGTAACCTGGAAGTCAAAAAATGTACCCAAAGAACTTCTGGTATTGGGCAAGCTGTGAGGCAGAATGTTGATATCATGAGTGCATTATTGCTAGCAGCATGTATGTGATAAATTCCCACAAGAGAGATATACTCAGAAAAAAGAAAAAACAAACAAACAAACAAAAAAAACTGGCCAGTTTGCAAGCAGAATTTAAAGGTACTATGGAGATCCCTCTTTCCCAGATAGCTTTAGAATAGACAGCCTTAAGTTGAGCGAGTCATGGAAGAGAGAACGCAAAGAAAGAGCTTATTCATGAAAACTAGTTCTAAGGAAGGACTCCTGGCTTGGTTATTCATGAGAAACAGACCAGAAGCCGAAGAAACTTTTGAGTAAAGTGTATTCCAAAGAAGCCTCGCAAGCTTGGGTTTCAAAGTCATTTGATTATTTGAAATTTAAAGCAAACATTAGATGCCCAGATTTACAGGATCAGGATTCCTGCTGTGAAATTCATTCAGTACCCAAGATGGAATACTTTCCAAACCCACTTCAGGAAATGATCAAAGACTGTCTTAGAAGATGAATAGGACTCGTGTAAAACCATTGCCAGTGGAGTTAATCCCTGAGAGCAAAATCTGTATTTAATCCCAGTCCTTTTCCCCACCTACAACAAGGGCAGAACGACAGTGTAATTGATTATTATCTATTTTCTTCAATATCTGACTAATAGTCACCTATATACACCCTATCTTAGAAACCAAATAATATAGTAACTTTGAGTAAGATAAGGAGAAGTGGACTTTCAAGTGCTAAGTAAAATTTTATTCATGTTAAGCTCTTATGTTTAATTGCATTTCCCCCTAGCCATAACTTTCAGTCTGATTTACAGTAAGCATGTAAAGGAAAACAATGTTATTTATGAGGTAGAAAGTCTAAGTAAACCCTTATTCCTAATGAATACATGTGATTTATCTAATAGCCTTCTAGAATCTATAAGTATTATAATGTAAAGAGATTTTGTTATTGGAATAAATGTATAAAATACTTAAATTTCCTAGTTTCAAAATTAACTTGGGTTTCTGAGTAAGAAAGACTGACTCGATATTCACACATGGCTTTGAAATAAAAAGTTAATAGACTTTATTTATAATTCTTTTTAAAAGGCAGGTTAATTTATTAATTATTATACAGAGATTACAGACAAGGTATTCAACAGAATGTTAATTGTCCTTTTTTGATGTTTTCTTGCAAACTAATTTGTATCTCAATAGCTATTTTCTCCTAGCTTTTTTTTTGTTTCACTAAGTAGATTCAAATGAGAATTGTTTTTGTATCTACTTCTGTCAAAAATAGTCTCATAATAGATATAAAAGTCAGAGAATTTTGCATAATAGGCCATAAGAGAAAGGGGTGTTTTCATTTTAGCCTGGAGAAAATTGATTTGAATGAAGTCCAGTTTTTCTCATACTGTATTCAACTAAATTGATTCTAGTTTAAATAAAATCTTATCCTTCTTGTCTCAGTTTCCTGCACATTTACATAGACTTTTATAATGCTGATTAATTTCAGTGCTTGCTAAATTCTGTGGGAATTAAAGTCCATGAAATCTCATTTTAGCTTTTATTTGTTTTGTGTGTGTGAGGAGATGGGGGTAGGTCTAAGATTCCTATTCTGTACCCATACACATGAGTGAGTGAGTGACATTTTAAAAAAAGAAAAGTCATTTCTTTGGGTAACTTTGAGATTCCTTCCTCAAATGTTTTCATATCAGGGAAAGGGGATGTGAATTTCTACACTGATAATAAAGTGCTAACTGTAGGTACATTTTGCTGCATAGTAGGCCTTTACTTTTCAGTCTAACTTTATTAAGTAGAGAATACATATCAGTGATGAAAAACATGAGAATACTTTCTATAGATATTTTTAATATTAAGTAGCTAATTACGTGTTATTTTATTATTTCCCTCTGAAATGTATTTGAACCTCAGGTTAGTAAGCTACGATAAAGGTTGTTGAAATTTTGTGCTCGAAAGTTAAGTTACAGTAAAAAGAAATGAAAAGCTTTTAAATGACTAAAGAGGAGATAGATGGCTTCAACAGAAGGAAAAAATGTATACAGTCTTATAATTTCTTATTTTCAGTATAATGTTTTCTGATAAGTCACATGCTTTTAAAAAGTTTAAAATAATGTTTTGAAATGCCTTGTAAGATATTTTAAAAAACCTACCATCTGTATTATTTCATTCTAATTCATTTTATCACTGGAATGTATCGAGAAATGTTTGTCCCCTGTTAAACTATGTTATTGGTCCTGGGATTGAAAACACACCATCTGCAAGATTTTCCTTAAAAATGATCAGAAAGATGTCTTAATCTCAATTTGGGAGTGTTTATGTTTACCCAACTATTGAAGTGATTTATTTTCAGTGGTTATCAATCGAGTCTGTTCAAATTGACACTGTGTACACGTTAATGAAAGGACAATTGACAACTCTGATAACCCTTGGAAAGAGCTATCTTCTTTGGTTGTGTGGTCTTGCATTTGTCACTTGGATTGTGTTTATGATTTTGAATCTTCCATTGGTTTGAATTTCCAAATAGAAAATAGATGGGAAAACATATCCTCCCCTTTTAAAGAAGTTATTTTTGTTATCTTTCTGATCTGAATATTCATATTCTCTGTGTATGTATAAGTATATATAGAAAGAAATACTTTATTGATAAGAATTAATATAATCACCTGCTTATTTACTTAATTTAATTGTCTATAAATTAGAGTTAACAACATTGAACTTTAAAATTTACTTTTCAAATTGTTTGGAAAATAAAAGGAGACTGAATGTGTTGTAGGAAGGGAGGCCCCCCTCCGGGGCCCCAAGAGTGGGCTCTTGTCTAACAGTCAGAAAAGAATTGTCCGAGGAGACACGTGCTGACAAAGTAAGAGACTTTATTGGAAGAAGGCACCCGGGCGGAGAGCGGCAGGGTAAGGGAACCCAGGAGAACTGCTCTGCCACATGGCTCACAGTGTCGGGTTTTATGGTGATAGGATTAGTTTCCAGGTTGTCTTTGATCAGTCATTCTGATTCAGAGTGCTTCCTGTGGAATGGACATTGCTCCATGGACAATGTGGGTGCGTGTGATGGCACACGCATTGCTCAGCCAAGATGGTTGCTAGAGAGGGATTCTGGGAAGTGGACGGACACACTGTGTCTCCTTTTGACCTTTCCCAAACTCTTCCGGTTGGTGGCAGCTTATTAGATCTAATTCCTTACCAGGACCTCCTGTTGTAAAACAACTCATGCGAATGGTTACTAGCGAGCCTGGCCAGGGCGGGTGGTTTCAGTCAGTGTGCTTCCCCTAACAACTGAGACCAGTTCTCCTGGGTTCCCTTACCCCGCTGCTCTCTGCCTGGGTGCCTTCTTCCGAAAAAGTCTCTTGCTTTGTCAACACGTGTCTCCTCAGAGCAATTCTTTCCAAGTGTTAGACAAGAGCCCTCTCTTGGGGCCTTGGAGCCCACCCCCCCCCTCCACTTCCTACAAAAAATGGTCTGAAAAATTTTAGTTCTACATATCAATAATACATAATACTGACAAGTAATATTCTTAAATTTCAGAATTTGTACTTAAGTAAAATCTTTTATAGTTATCTCATTATGGTATAAAATGGTGAAGGCAATGCTATAAGGTAAAAATGCAGGTACTTATCTATAATACACCAGAAAGAAGTAAGAAAATCCCCACACTAATGTGCTTGGGATTGTGGAGGAATACCAGCAATAATTCAAGAAAGCTGCTGGAAGGTGTTATAAATCATCTTTCTATAGCATAGCTCTGACATAAATTTGAATAAAAATAGCAAAGTATTCCACTAGATAATTTTTTATGCATGAGAACCTGCTCATAGAAGGAGGTTTGTGTTAGTCAGCTCAAGCCACCATAGCAAAATAGATGGGGCAACTCTAGTCCAAGATCAAGGTTCCTTGCTGATTTGATTCCTAGTGAGATTTTTCTCCTGGCTTGCAGGCAGCTGTTCTATGTCCTCACATGAAGGAAAGCAACAGCTCTAGTCTCTCTTCCTCTTCTTTTTTTTCTTTTTCCGGATTTATTAAGATAAACTTGATACATAGTATTACATAAGTTTAATGCAATACAATATATTATTGTGTAATGTTAACACACATGAACAACATATTGATTTAACATACTAATATATTACAGAATTGATCACCACCATAGCTTTCGCTAATACCTATATCACATCACATAGTTACCATCTTCTTTTGTAGTAAAAACATTTGACTTACTCTGTTAGCAACTTTCAAATATATAATACAGCCTATTAACTATAGTTGCTATGCAGTATATTAAGACCCTAAAACTTAATCATCTTATACTGTAAGTTTATGTTTGATCAACAATATCCCCCCCAACAATTACCTCCTCCCAATTTCCAGCCCTTCGTAACTACCTGGTAACTAGTTTCTGTTTTTATGAGTTTGGCTTTTTAGATTCCACCTATAAGTAATACTATAGAACATTTGTCTTTGTCTAAACTTATTTCACTTAGCATAATGCCCTCTAGGTCTATCCATGTCATATCCAAATGGCAGGATTTCTTTCTTTTGTAAGGCTAATTAATATTCCATTATGTATTGACTTCATATATTAATATAATTACATGTGTTAAACTCACATCATTGTAATCTGTTCATTCATTGACAGACACTTTGATTGTTTCCATATTTTGCCTATTAGGAACAATGCTGAAATGAATATGGGAGTGTGATTATCTCATAGATATCCTGTTTTCATTTTCTTTGGATATATAACCTGAAGTGGGATTGCTGGATCATATAGTAGTTCTAGTTTTAATCTTTTGAGGAATCCCCATACTGTTTTCCACAGTGGCTATACCAGTTTACATTCCCATTCTCTTCTCTTCTTATAAAGTTACTAATCCCATCATGGGGCCACACCCTCATGGGCTAAGCTAAACCTAATTACCTCCAAAAGGGTGTACCTCCAAATACCATGACATTGGGAATTGGGGCTTTAACATAAGAATTTTGGAGGACACAAATATTCAGTCCACAATAGTGTTGAAATATATTACTTGATTTTAAATATGTTCTTTTTTTCTAAATTGCTCTTGGACTATTAAAAAGTACTAACATAACAAGCTGATAAAGTTAAAATATTTTGGAGACTTTGGATTTTGTAGAAAATAGCATGAATCCCAGGCTTAAGTGTGCCATAGAGAGATTAGGGAGGTTAATTGATCTCAGTGCCATTCTTACCAACACTCTTCAGCACTAGGGAAAATCATTAAGGTGATCCAAGGTGCTTTGGATGTGGCATGGGAGGATCTTCAGCAAACAACAAAGGGGGACAGGGTTTCAGATACAAGTGCTTTTTTATTTCCTTATGCTTGCTAAGTCACTTCAATCGTGTCCGACTCTTTATGACCCCACGGACTGTAGCCCGTTCCTCTATCCTTGGGATTTTCTAGGCAAGAATACTGGAGTGGGACCCTGCTCCAGGGGATCTTCCTGACCCAGGGATGAACTCACATCTCTTATGTCTCCTGCATTCGTAGGTGGGTTCTTTACCACTAGTGCCACCTGGGAAGCCCTGTTTCCTTATGGCTGTTCCTCATTTGTCCTGGGAAAAGTAGAAACATGTATTAAATCCAATAGGAAAGCAAAAGTGATACAAATTCACAAGTAATCACATATGTGTAAATTAAAATAACAAATACTACTATAAACTCAAGGTAGAAAAATGCTCCAGAATTCAGTGTATCCAAGCATTTTTACCTTTAGATATACAACACAGAGAAACTTTCACGCAGTTCATACAGAAACATAGACAAAGGTACTTATCCTATTGGTATTTGTGGAATAAAAAACTATCTGGGTTGTTACAATCAGGGAAATAGGAGAATCAAGATTGTTACATGCATGTGCTGGAATACCATTGTAAAATTCACAGTCAAGGAATATGACTTATATATCTCAGCATTACAGTCTCAAAATATTTTCTGTGAAAAATAGTAAGAAACGTGTGTATAATTTATGCAAAGTAAACTTGCACAGATACAATATAGTTTATACTATACAAAAACTCTAAATATGTAGAGTAGATTGGAATCATGTTCATTTAATATATTAAAATAGGCATGTGGAGTGGGTGGAGAAGTGGAAAGTTGTTTTTAAGAAGAATATAACCAAGATACCAAAAGCAATGTATCAATAGTTAGATTGTCCTCAGTGAATAGCTCTTTATTATTAATAAATTTTAGAGGAAATTGAAAAGGAGAAATTCCTTGCAGAATTGAAATTTACTTTAATTATCTCCTTATTAATCAAGTATTGCTGCAATAAGGATGTGAAACAAACCTCTGCAGAATCTTAGTAGCTTGCAATAAGAACATTTACTTTTGCCACTCACAAGTTTTTAATTTGAATAGGATGGCTCTGCATCATTTAACATAACAGCTCAAGTTGAGCCCAGGCTTCACACTGGATTTCATCCAGCACACAAGTATCTAAATGCTCCTGTACCTGCAGTACTCCAGGGCATGTTTATATCATGATTATCAAGTAGAATACAAGAGGCAAAGCCATGCCATGCAAGCATTTTAAAGACCTTTTTTGCATCATATTCCAGTAAAATTTCTTTAGCCAAAACTGGTCGTGTGGCCTTGCTCAGTATTAGTGGTATGAGAACATATATCCCTTTATTCTAGAGACCTGAAAGATCCTATGGCAATAGGAATGTGGAGAGTTGTGTGGGAATTTCAATCTACCACTGCAAAATTCACTCTCCCTGTCCCAACTCCCAAATTCTTATGCAGTCACATCATCAAGCTTGAAGTCCAGGATCTAATGATTTACCTTAGAGCTAGATGAGGAGCCTCTTGATCAGACGACTGATGAACTAAAAGATAAGTAAACTGTCCTCTACATACCATTAGTACCAGAGAACAGCTGTAATAAACACTCCCATGTAAAAGGGGGAGGGATGAGAATCATACAGTAGCTATTATTCCATGGTAATTCAGCAATTCTGAAATTCTAGAGGCCAAATGTTACATGGTTCACCTTACGTAGTCACGGTATGTCCCTTCATCAGACCCTTATCTACCTCCTGGGAGTAGTTCCTTAGTCCATTTTTCTCCATGATTGTTGCCTTACTACATGGCGTGTCCTTCTTTGATGTCAGTCACCTTGGTTATATTGGAAAAGGGCATTGAGGAACAAAATCTTGGTTGAGTAACTTTCTAAGCCCACTTTGTACCTGTATAAAGTTATATTTATAAAGTTATTCATATAAATTAAATTTTAAAGTATTTTGTTGTTAATAGAGCTAACAAATTCTATAGGTAGTCTGTCTTTATGATTCATAACTAATAACTCTTTTTGACCTGTACATTTCCTCTAGACTTATTTACTAATGCTTTGGACATACCAGATTTCTGCACACTGTGAATTTCATCATTCTTAGGATTGGTTTCTTCATGTCTGACTCAAAGTATCTACCTTAATCCTTTCAGAGACCTAACAAAGGTTGTGCCAGTCACATCCTTAAGTAGATCATGTCCTGGGGCTTTGTCATAAAGGTTATACCCTGGGTTTCTTTTGAGGCATGTTTTAATGACATTGGTTTATTTTTCAAAGAAAAAAGTTTACATAGAGTTATTCTCAGTGGGATCAAAATCTGCTAGTTCCCCTCCAGCTATTACAGAAAATTTTTGCTTTGCATGTGATAGATCATCAGTTTTCCAACCTTGAGTAACTATTATTTTTGCCATTTACAACTTAATGTCTTGGCCCATGACCTATAAGTTAGTTTTTTTTTTAATGATTGTACCTTCTTCAAGGTACTAATTTTGGTATAAGTTAGGCACTGGATGCCTGAAAAGATTTCCTTAATTTGTATAGAAATGAATTTCGATTTAAGGAGCAGGAACTTGTTTTCTTGACCTTCAGTTCAATGGCTAAATGTATTGTTGCTTCTCCATGCTCTAGCATAAAACAATTCTAGATGTGGTAGCATGGTCTAAAAATATCAGAAGGCCAAATAAGGATATGATAAAATGCTTAACACTAATTACTGGGGAAATGAAAATCAAACCATAGTGAGATACCACTTCATACCTGTTCGTATAGCTGTTGTCAAAAATCAGAAAATAACAAGAGCTGGTGAGGATGTGGATGAATTGGAACACTTGCTCTTTGCTGATGGGAATGTAACATGCTACAGCCATTATGGAGAGCAGTATGCCAGTTCCTCAAAAAGTTAAACACAGAATTAGCACATAATCCAACAGTTTCTCTACCGCATATGCACCCAGAAAAATAGAAAGCAGGGCCTTGAACAGATACTGTGTACCAGTGTTCATAATAGCATTATTTTACAGTACCTGAAAGGTGGAGACAACCCAAATGTCCACTGATGGGTGAATAAACAAAATATGGCCTACAAATACAGTGGAGTGTTACTCCTTTTTAAAAATAAGTGAAATTCTGCTAAATGTAGCAACATGGATGATCCTTGAAGACATTATGCCAAGGAAATAGCTAGACACAATAGGACAAATGTTGTACAATATTAGTTTTATGAAATATCTAGAGCAGTCAGATTCTTAGAGACAAAAGTAAAAGGGCACTTTTCAGGGGCTGGGTGGCAGAGAGAATGGGGAATTATTGTTTATGGGTACAGAGCTTCAGTTTGGAATGTTGAAAACCATCCGAAAATGGATTGTGTTGATGATTGTGCAATAATGTCAATGTCTTTAATACCATTGAACTGTACACCTAAGAATGGTTTAGATGGTAGGTTTTATGTACATTTTACCACAATAAAAATTATTTTTAAATATCAGAGGGCCTGCAACAGCAAGTCTAAAGGGCCAGTGGTGTGGACCAGCATGTATGAGATACTGTGAAGGGAGAACACCTTGCTGAGAAAAAAGAGAGACATCTATAAAGTGTGGAGGGAGAGAGATATCAGCTCTTGATATTATATCTCTAAAGTGATTGCTAAATTCAGCCCCCATTCACTAGTATCTGAGCCTTAGCAGAGAAGGAATACACTTAAAGTGTAACTTTTGTAGTTGATAGAATCCAAAAGAGTTCTTGGGAGCATTGTGAGACCCCTTCCTAACAGGAAATGCTTAAAATAGTTGGGTAGGCTTCAGTGGTGCTAGTGGCAAAGAATCTGGCTGCCAATCCAGGTGACTCGAGATGTGGGTTCAATCCCTGGGCCAGGTAGATCCCCTGGAGTAGGGAATGGCAACCCAACCAGTATTCTTGCCTGGAAAATTCCATGGACAGAAGGGCCTTGCGGGCTCCAGGACATGAGATCCCAAAGTTGGACACGACTGAGCATGAGGATCTGAAGGAATCTGTAATTCTCACAGTTCTATAGTTGGGCTTGAACCTTTTTCATTATGATTATGACACTGTTGAGTCCTTAGCTTCCTGTGGTGGTCTAAAGAAATATTGGTTACACAAGCTGTTCACATTCCAACTTGTGTAAGAGTTGTCATCAGTCATACAATACCTTCAAATTTCAACTGGAGGGGTAAACAAGAGTGGACGTGAACCTTCCTGAAACTGTTGATAACTGCAAAATTACTGGTTCCTTTCTCTCATGACACCGGTAATTTCCACCTGGAAATCATAAATTGATTCTTTTCTCCATCTATAAATTTTGCAGAACATTATAATTGTAATGTTTTAGCAGAAACAATATAAATGTCCCTCTCTGAATTACAAGTGCTTTTAAGCTAGCTGCTGGAGGCAAATGCACTCCTTGCATCAACAAGTCAGTGAAAGTTGATTGAAAGAGAAGTAAAGCTAAGAGATTCTCTCAGTGATAACTGCAACACCTGTATTAAAGAGCTAGCCGCTAAAAATTATGAGAAGTAATGAAGCAGCAGCAAATCTTACATTTGCTCTTGATTCCTTGACAACATAATTGTGTCTTACTTGCTGTTATTTTAATCATAGTATTGGAGAACACCCAGTGAAACCAAAATCAAAGAATCGTGAAGACATCTGTGTCCATGTTTTTCACCTATAATGGTATATGTGTCTTGGTTTATAGAGAAAGTTGTAGTAACCAATGAGAAGTATGTAACTAAATATATCTTTTGCTTCCGTCTTGTTTTAAAACCATTTCCCATGGAACTATTTTCAATAGTATCATTATAAAAACAATGAAATAAAATTTAAGGTGCCAAAGACATATGACATACAATGTAATAGAAATCGTCTATTCTTGAGGTATCTTTGGGCAATAAGTAGATTGTCTTTAGCCATAAATCTTATGTTTTATTTTTACTGTAAATACACACAATGTGAGGAATGTTCAATTGCTCATGACCTATTGGATTTCCCATGCATTCAACTTCTTGACTTTTCCTGATTTCATAAAAAAATAGACTACAAAAGCCACTGTAAATTAAAAATATTAAAAATTGCCTGTAATGTCTTCATTGAACAATTATTTTGCTGGGGACTGTAGCCATTCTCAAAATCCACTCAGATTCCACAGACACTTAATGATATAGTCAACTGCTAATAACACATCTACTTTAGTATTCCTTCAGGATGAGGGAAAAAGAGGAAATGGAACCTGCTCTCTATTTGCATATCAATAACTAGCATTGCATTTTCAAGCCAAATTTCTATCATTTATTATTCAAGATAGAAAACTTCTATAATTATCAAATTAATGGCATTTTGTGAAACCTTTTATTTTTCTAATTTCTAAACTTCATGGCCTGCAAATAATACTCCCCTAAGAATAACTTGTTGTCTTCAACAAAAGAACATATTATAGTAGCAATGAACAGTTCTACTCCTGTTTATATTTTTCTTGCCCTTATTCAAACTGAATCCCCAATGTCTTTTTCTGTACTATAAGAGTATAGCATTGCCAAAATGTTAACAAAGGCTTTCTGGACTATATTTTTCCCAAATGCAACACAATCCTAAATTTGGCATATAGCTGTTTGGCCATATTTTCTTTAAATACTATAAAAGCCAGTTTAGCTTCATGGTGTCATTTTGAATACTGTTTCTCTCAATTGTATAATAATATGGTCCCATCAATTATATGATTAGTATTATATTCTTACTTGTGACTGTTTCTAAATCCAGTACCTTGCCAAGGTTAAATAATAATAATAATCATCTTAACTATAGCTTTCTTATTTCTATGTACCATTTGATAGACATCCAGAATTTTTCTAGTTAAAAGTGAACTTCTGTTACCTCTGTTGCCTTCAATTAAACCCAGATTTATTAATTATTGAGTGCACTCCTTATATTTTAACATACATTAACATTTGTTGGAACATTTGGGGAAAAAACTAGAAAATTTTAATGAAAAAATGTTTAAATGATAGAATATCCATCTTGTACTAATTAACTTCTTTAAGACTTCAAAATACATGGTACAAAATCAAGGTATTTTTAAACACTCTAATATTGCTTTTGAAAAAATTAAGATTCCAATTAAATTATTTTGACCCATTCAGATTATATTTCCACTTGGATACAACTAATTTTTTAATGAATTTTTATTATGTGGTCCTATGGTTGATTTGCACCCTCCTCCTGTTAAATGATGCAGCATACTTTGAAACTGAGATGTTATTATGCCTCACACAAATCCAAAACCAACTAGCCACAGGTGTCAACCATGTGAGCTGCTGAAAACAGGGCCATGAGGATTGTGGTGCATCAAAAATATGTTCATCTTAAAGTGAAGTTGGGCACTGTTTATACATCAAGGTATTTTTACTAGTAGCCTTTGAAATATTTAGGCAGGTGCCTCTGTATGATTTTGGTCTGTGGAACAGATGTGTATCTATCTATACCTAACAGATCATAAAAGCCTAAAGGTTAATAAAGGAATAAAAGGTATGACCAAGAGGAGGGCTAGGTATGAGTCCACAGTATAATTTAACTGTGAAGTTGACACAGTGTCTAGAGAGGCACACTAGAGATAGCATTTCCTTCCCTCCAAAGAGATACTTAAATGTTTCCATCTCCCTTAGACTTGGTGAGATGTAGCCCTGTGCTAGATTATTTTCAGGTGGTGTGGCATTTTCATGAAATGAGTGGTGTGTGAGTGAAATTTAGAAGTCAATTTTTCCCTTATTAGAACAATAAAAATCTGATAACACGGAGGATTCATTCCACATCATTCTGCAGAATATAGTATTTCAAATGTAATTCAGTATGAGGGACATTTGAGTTTGCTCTTGAAAATTATAGTTAATTTTAAAAATAAATTTATAGGAGATGAAATCCAGTTTTAGAAGGCTATAGTTTTTTGTTAATGTTATTGTCATGTGAAGTGTATAATTCTCAATTTGAGTTGCTTTAAGAATCATAATAAGTCACTAAAAGTAATTTATGGAATGCAGTTTGAGTTCATAATGTGAAAGAAGGTATTTATATTAGAATACAGGAATTATTAGGAAAGGCCTATCTCTGAAATTCTTTTAAAGTGGAATAAGCATCTGTTATTGAAGCAAGTATGATCTGATAACATGCAAAAAAGAGCCAATACAAGAAATATTATTTTATTAAAATAATTAGTAATTAGTATAGATTAGCAGGATCAATTCTGAAATTATAGATTGAGGACGGGAAGTTAAAATGATCAACATAATTCTTATGCACTTAAAATCACTTCTTTTCAAAGTTTGTGCAATAATTGAGATAAACTTACAAATATCCAGCACACACACACATATGAAACACTCAGAAATTCATGAATTTGTTAACATGTGTAAAAGTATTACACATTTTGGTGTTTTAGGAATTATTTGCAATCTTTGAAGTTTCTTTGAAAAATATCTTTTTTCAGATATTCAACAAAATATAAAGCAAGATTATAGAATTGTAACACCGGTTCAAGTCTAGGTTGGTCCTGCATAGTCTGTTGGTTTGCTTCTCTTGTAAACATAATGTTTGAATTTTGTGTAGAATTTGTATGAGTATCTCTGTACGCAAAGTGCAATATTGGGCAATCTGCTAAATGATATAAAGATTTTTCAAAAGGTAAACCTAAACTCACACTCAGTTTCAACAGTCAGTGAGGAAAATGCTTTCCACATGGCTTTTAACATGCCACAAACCAGTTCTCTGCTTTGAAGATCATTCTCAATGGCAGGAGAGGGAACACACCAAGGGCAGAGTGATTTTAGGTCCAAATCCACTGGCAGTACTCTGCAACTGCAGTCAACAAGGTTCTGGATCCACAGTTCAGTCTTTCTGATCGATTTCTTAGGTACTGCATACTGTTTCTATTTTAGTCCCTCTCAATCAAGTTTTAGAATATAGATTTGCTAACATGCAACGTTCACCAAAAAACAGTTGGGGAAATTGTAATGACAGTTGGTAGGCAGAATTTGTCGGGATATTTAATTTTTAGTCTCATATTGAAAGCATGAGCTGTAGCTGTCTTTCACACAGAGTGAAACCTACAGAAAACTTATAAAGAGAACCTCATCAAACTTCAGTTTCCCCAAGTCTGAGAAATGAGATTGAAGTAAAGATTAAATGAGGTGATGCATGTAAAATACCAGTCATATGTGTGTGGTTAACAAATATAAGATTTTAAATATTATTGTCATCATAATTTTTTTAATCTGGAGCTCTACCTTCATTTCATAATTCAAAATTGCAGTAGGCAACATATTTAAATGGTTTAAAATTTAAATTAAATGATTTAAAAATGAAGATTAACAAAGAGTATATATTGGAGACTCCTCATTCCTCCTTCTTTCCAACTAGTTGGTTTCCTGTCAGGAGAAACTCATGTGATCAATTCTTTATGTATCCTCCCAGAGATATTTTGCATATATGAAGGTAAATATAAAAATATTATTTACTTTTGTACATGTTGCTGCAGAGTATGCATAACACATTTTTGCACCCTGCTTATTGTTGGGTATATTAATCAGTAAATTTCCCCTCTCTTTACTCAACCTCCCTGGAATTGGCCACTAGTTTGTAGCATAGTTAGCCTTGTTGGCTATCTCTGGGTCAAGCAAGCTCCTACCTTGTCTTCTCTTCTGATATATACAATAGAAGTTTTGCATCCCATCCTAGAAGTTCCCACAATCTACCTTCCCTTCCCTGGGGGTGGGGGTAGAGGGGGAATATATATATATTCTAAGGAAAACTTTGATAAGTAAATCATCCCATCATTTCTTTTTAATATTCAACTAACTGAATATTCATTGCAACAAAATGAGTCTGCTTTGGTTTTATTTCTCTCTTCCCAGATATATAAGGATATAACAGATAGTCAGAGAAGTCCAATAAACAAACATTTTCAGTCTAAAAATTAAGACTTCATAAATCTGTGAGAAGTGGGTAAATGGGGGACTGCAACACAGTAGTCAGGCTTCCCTGGTGGCTCAGACAGTAAAGACACCTCCTGCAATAAGGGAGACCTGGGTTCGATCCCTGGGTTGGGAAGATCCCCTGGAGGAGGTCCTGGCAACCCACTCCAGTGTTCTTACCTGGAGAATCCCATGACAGAGGAGACTGGCAGTCTACAGTCCATGGGTTCACAAAGAGTCAGACACCACTGAGCGACTAAATACACAGCACAGTAGTGGGGGTCCTAGTTTTTCTAAGTATCTGCCAACTCCCATCAACTCGTCATCTTCTGTGTGTCCACAATATTGTCTCTAAAATAAGGGAGTTGAGCCAAGTGATATTCTAAGTTTCTCAGTACTTACATGATGGTTCTGTTTTATGTTTGCAAAGACCTTTTTGCTCTCATCACACAATACAAATATCAGCAGAAACATGGAGAAATAATGAGAATTGTAATAAGTTCAAGACATTTTAAAGCCAACTGGTACCAGTTACCCCACATTTTCTGAAGAATGAGGCATTACGCTTTGGGTTGAATCATTGGCATCCCTGGTTTATACAATAGAAATTGCTAAAAAGGTGCTTTAAAACCATTACTGTATTTTTTAAGGTCAAATTCCAAGGTAGAATTTCATTTATCTTTGAATTGTTTATAACTGGTATAAAATATCCTATGGAAATAAAATTCAAACATGGAAAGGAATGATAAGAGGATTTAAAGGAATGAGATGAAAATAAAATTTAAGTGAAAAATTTTAAATGTTAGGTTCCATCCCCATACCCAGCCACCCAGAAATATCTGCAGATCCCCTTTACTTGATGGATCACCCATCCCCCATCTTCTGTGAGTGTTAGCTGCAGAAGTTTCCCAACATTCACCAGGTCCATAGGTCAAGGAACATATGTAAGGATTCTACTAGTTACTAAGTTTGTTTATTCCAGCAAAGAATCCCAGAAGTGAATTAAAAAACAAAAACATAAACCTGGAGTGTATTTATGGACCAGCAGGACTCACCCTGAGATGGACTTGAGCCAACCCTCCATTGATCATGTAGCTTCCATATAACTCCAACTCACACTGCTGGGCCGGTGTTAGTGTTTGGTGTATCCAGGAATTAGGGTCAGTTCAGAGCCAGTGCTCAGTAATCCATGAGGAGTTTGTTTATTCCCCCTTCACAAGTGCAGTCACTCTGAAAAATGACCAGAAGTTCTTTGAAAAAGGAGGAAGATTTATGGTATGTTTTTGTCATTATAGCAAGGTCCTTCTTCCAGAGGTCTTGCCCTCTCATATAGTCTAGGGGTTCTGAGTCTGTGAACTGGATCAAGTATAGCAATTGGTGGAGGGATTGTAGCTCTCTATTTTGTTAATTCAAGTCAGACTTCTATTAACATTAACCAGATTTAGAACACTTTTACATGTATAAATCAAGTAAGATTTTTGTAGAATGCCATCTATTTCAGTTATAGGGAAACCAGGGCCAATTAGCCAAAGGCAAAAACGTCAGCTGGTACAGCCATTTTAATTACTGCCTTGATTGTGATGCCCATCATGGTCACCACAATCACCTTTTCTGTGGTCATTAAGTGCCACTGCTTGGCTTCTACCGTCAGGGCACATCATCCATAGTGAATTCATGGGGTCCAGTTCAGTGGCATTCTGAAAGTATCCCTAGCCAGTGCAGAACAGCCTCCACAGAACTCCTGTAGGATGCCAGGACTCTCCTCAACACTGCAGTCCTATAAAACTTTGTAAAGAGAGTGTCCACTAGACACTCCCAGGGGACATATTAAGAGGATGGTTGAAAGAAAGTGAAGTCCCTCAGTTGTGTTCAACTCTGTGTGACCCCATGGACTGTAGCTTACCAGATTCCTCCATCCATGGGATTTTCCAGGCAAGAGTACTGGAGTGGGTTGCCATTTCCTTCTCCAGGGGTCCTTCCTGACCCAGGGATTGAAGCCTCATCTCCTGCATTATAGGCAGATGCTTTTACTGGTTGAGCTGACCTTAAATGATAAATCTACTCTAGGCTTCCAGTCTCTGTGAGCTTTTGCATACCTTCCTCTATAACATACCAAGGAAGAGCTGCAATTTCAAATTCGTTTGGTATAGACCAACCAAGAAAACTGTCAGGATCAATCTCTTTGCTTGAGTTAACACCTTAAATCCAGAATCTCTGCTTAATAATATGAGAAGGCAGATTACATTCCTATCAGACTAAGCTTTATTTGTTCCACTACCTTTAGACTTTAGCAAATTCTTCACGAATTCACTCCTCAGTTGGGACCCACAAATACCCAGTTTTGTTACTCTCTCCTTGCAGCTGCTAAAAGCTTTTCTGGGATTTTCTTTCCCCTCGTAAAGGCTACTTGCTAAGTCCATTCTCAGAATCACCAGATAGCATGGAAGGAAATAAGCTGCTTCTTGTTAGCTTATACGTGAATGGCAAGCATATTTCTGAAATTTTAGCCAGTTAGGACTTCTTTCATTCTACAGATCTCTCATGCCTTAAAAAGTAATATGAACTTTGTAATTTAATCAGCTTTTTCTACCTATTGTAATGAGAAATTTGGTCTTGCCTAGACTTATTATTGGAGAAGGCAATGGCAACCCACTCCAGTACTCTTGCCTAGAAAATCCTATGGATGGAGGAGCCTGGTAGGCTGCAGTCCATGGGGTTGCTAGGAGGTGGACAGGACTGAGCGACTTCACTTTCACTTTTCACTTTCATGCATTGGAGAAGGAAACGGCAACCCACTCCAGTGTTCTTGCCTGGAGAATCCCAGGGTCTGCGGAGCCTGGTGGGCTGCTGTCTATGGGGTCGCACAGAGTCAGACACGCCTGAATTGACTTAGCAGCAGACTTAGCGGCAGACTTATTATAACTTACACAGCAATAGAATTCCCCATTTGTTTGTGCCAATTAGCAACAGTTTATATTTATCTGGCACTCCTCAGATAAATATAGGAGGGCAGAGAGTTAGTTATTATTGTTTAAAGTTCAAAAATCCAGACCTCTCTATTTTGGGACACTAGATCCCTTAGATCGCTTGGCAAAATTCATTTAGTTTCTATAGAAAAAAAAAAAATTTTTTTTTTCTGAGTATAGGACCATTTATTAAGGCCTTTGTGACTTCAGAGAAACATGCTTCTTCCATTCTATACTTGACTATAGTGTCCTCCACAGTGCCCATGAAGTAATTTACCTAGTCTTTTAGAAATCTACTGAGATACCTTGTCTGCTAATGCTCAGTAACCATTCTCTTCATTGATGGAAGTTCATTTTAATGAGTGGTCATGGAAAGTAGATAATGCATGTGATCAATCTACCACTGGCCCTAGATACCTCCTTCAGGATATTATGAAATATTTTAAATATTTAAAAAATTAGAATACAGTGTTCTGCTATTACATTTTTCAGTGAATATTTAACATACCTTGTTTATAGAAAGATGTGTGGTAGAAATAAATGAGGACCACCAAATGGGAACAAACAGAGGCTACTTATTCAGAGCTTACTATTACAAAGGAGTTGGCCACCATCACCTTGGTTTGACAGAGACCCAAAGACAGTTTTATAGTTTAAAAAGGGAAAGGGAGGCTTTATACGATTGAAAGTTGTTGGCAAGGGGAAGCTAGATGAGGTTAACTATAGTGCAGAATTCTATATGGTTTGTTGAGGAGCGCGTTTGACTTTCACTGGTTGATCACGAGTTGGAAGCAGGGATAAAAACTAGGGAGGCTGGCACTCATTGACCAAATGTTGTCTGTTCTGGGCTGCAGAGACCATGGTTTATGGATTGTCTTTCCTGCTGATCATTCAGATTATGAGTCAGGAGTCTTTGTCATACATGATCTGGCCGCTGCCCATTTGTATATCCACTTTCTTGAGATAAAAGTAGTTCCAGGTTTGTTCACTGACAGTTTGGTGAAAATATTACTTTCCTCCATATTGTATACCATTAAGCAGGTAAATTACTGCAGAGAGAGTGCCAGCTCCCACTTTTCCATAATTCAATCTTACTAGAAAGTGGCTTTCTAAATTAAAATAATGAGAGGCTAATAACAATTCAAATATTGTTGTTGTTGCTTGATTGCTATGTTGTGTTTGACTCCTTGCAGCCCCATGGACTGCAGCATGCCAGGCTCCCCCATCCTTCACTGTCTCTGCTCACCTTCATGTCCCTTGAGTTGGCGATGCTATCTAACCATCTCATCCTCTACCAGCTCCTTCTCCTTTTGCCTTCAATCTTTCCCAGCATCAGGGTCTTTTCCAACAAGTTGGCTTTTTGCACCAGATGGCCAAAATACTCAAGCTTCACCTTCAGCATCAGTCCTTCCAATGAATATTCAGGGTTGATTTCCTTTAGGATTGAGGGGTTTGATCTCCTCGGTGTCCAAGCAAGGGCCTCTCAAGAGTCTTCTCCAGCACTACAGTTCAAAAGCATCAATTCTTTGGTTCTCAGCCTTCTTTATGGTCCGACTCTCACATCTGTACATGACTACTGGACATATTCAAATATCACTGACAGCTAAAGGAAAAATCCTAGTAAGTTACTGCATTAAGTTAAATATCCTTAGGGTTTTGAGTTGATGATTGACAGATGGCTTTATTTTGAAAATGTTTGATTGATAGAAAATTACTCCAACCCTTCATGCCTGGACAGGAATTTAAATCATTGGCTTTTAAATTTTGTTGTGCCTTTTATTTTTTTTCATAATTCATTGTCATTCCACCTGGCCAAACCTGCACCACACCTCTTTGTTTTCTACATGCTACATCAATAATGTGTTTATTATCCATGCACAGATGAATGTAGGCTTATTACTTTGTCACTGAAGACTTTTAAAAAATTCTGATTTATTTATATGTCAGAATAACTTTCAATTGATGTCGAACTTGGCATTGTACCAAAATATATAATGAGAAATATTGTCTGTTTATGATAATCCCCTAAGTATACTGTGTATTAAGTTAAATATAAATTAATATAATGCTTTGTCCTTCATTTAGCAAGAAGATTCGTACACTCTTTCAATAGTATACTGTGCAGAAAGAATTTTTTAAAAAGATTTTGATGGTTTATGGATTCTATTTTTGGAAGTTTTTTGTGATTTTTTTTCCTCATTCTGATACAAAGACATCAACAAAAAAACTTAGAGCAAACGTCATCAGTTCAGTTCAGTTCAGTCACTCAGTTGTGTCCAACTCTTTGCAACCCCACGGACCACAGCACGCCAGGCCTCCCTGTCCATCACCAACTCCCAGAGTTTACCCAAACTCATGTCCATTGAGTCAGTGATGCCATCCAACCATCTCATCCTCTGTCATTCCCTTCTTCTCCTACCCTCAATCTTTTCCAGCATCAGGGTCTTTCCGAATGAGTCAGTTCTTAGCATCTGGTGGCCAAAGTATTGGAGTTTCAGCTTCAACATCAGTCACGCTTAGTAGTAAAACATTGAAAACCATAAGATACGAATAAGGCAAGGATGAATACTGTCTTTCCTTATAGTCCCCTTTGCCTCACATACTAGGCAGGGACACATGGGAGGTGAGGGGAAGGGTTGCAGGGAGCCAGAAGGACAAAATGGGTTGAAAAATTTGTACCAGGATTACAGAGGGGCTTATGTTTTAGTCAAGTGATCTGTTTCTCAAATTGGTTGGTAGGTACATGAGGTTGATATTCTTATTACAGTTTAATATGTAGATGTAATGTTATAAACTATTGTTCATATCAATGTATAGTTTTGAGATAAAGTTTAATCCAGGAAAAACAACATAACAGAGTATTTAATTTGGGTAAAGGTGAGGAAATAACCTTAGGTTATATAAACGAATTACTTTTTTAGGCAGGTGATAATTTAGTCTCATTAAAATGACCACATGTGAAACTACATCATACAGAATGTTGAGGTGTCACTTCTCCTATGTTGTCCTCAGATCTTAAAATAGCTGGAAGAGCACGCATTCCCTTCTATTTAGTGAATTCCCAAATGAAAGATTTAATTCCAAATTTCTACATTTTATGTCCCTGTCTACTCAAAACTTTTTGAGAAAGCAGTTGTGAAAAGCCTTGGACAGTTGGAAATATAAAGGGAATACTGCTGAAGGAACTGGCACCCCCATCACTATATCATTTAATGGTTTACAAATGATTTAGCAGTAATACCACCAGGCTTCCCAGAGTTCACAATTTCCATTCTCACATCTGAAAATAGATCATAGTTCTGCTAACAGGCCATGCCATTTTTCAAAATAGGTCAGCAGAGCCTTTAATATCCAGTGTTTAAAAGGCATCACCACAAATGCTGTTCCTGCCTACACTTAGATAAAGTGGGGTGATTTGTGAGGTGCAAAGGAAATCTCCCAAAACAGCATAATCACTTAAAAAATAAACTTGGATTGCGTGCTTGTCTTACAAGATGCTTAAAAACTTCATCTTCCTATTGAATTGCAAGGAAAATAAATGTAGAGAAATTCAAGTTTAAAGAGAGATGGAGAGGAGGAAACAGAATTAGAGGGAAAGAGAAAAAAAATGAGAGAGTGCAGAAAAGAGTGAAATGGAAAGGACAGAAAGCTAAAGAGACAGGAAATGAAAAAGAGAAGGACAAAGAGAGGGAGATTCGGAGACCAAGAGAGTAAGGGAAACTAGGGAAGGGAGGAAGGACAAGAAAGTGCAACAGAACCCCAGGGAAAAAACAAATGATATGCAGCAGATAAGACACACACAGTCACAGTGTGTGAGTCACATGGCTAATTCAAATTCCAATAATCCATTCAACCATTGTTGTTGTTTGTTATTTGCTGTTTATTGCTAAGTCTAAGTTGTGTCCGATTCTGTTGCTACCTCATGGACTGTAGCCCAGCCGGATCCTCTGTCCATGGGATTTCCCAGGCAAGAACACTGGAGTGGGTTGCCATTTCCTTCTCCAGGAGATCTTTCTGACCCAGGGATCAAACCCACGTCTCCTGCATTGACTAGTGGCTTCTTTACCTCCGAGCCTCTAGGGAATCCCCAATCCATTCAAGTAATCATTATTGGAAGAATGATGATCCAGAGCTGACTATTGTGCTAGAACTTATAGTAGTTTTTGGACGGTGGTTGGGCAGGAGGCAGAATCTGCACGGTGAGAGTCAGGGGAGGTAGGAAGAGGAACTGAGTTGACTGGATGAGATAACAGGAATGGATGATGCTGATTTGTGAAATTTATGTTGGAACACGTAGATTGAGTGTACTAATTTTTCCAGAAGTGATTTCCACGTCCGTGATGACTGCAAAGCCCCTCTATTAGTACAGAGGGGGGAAAAAAGACAGTATTTCATATACAGGGAAGGGAACCTGTCTCTTAATCCCCATTTTCTATGAAGCTTCCTCTGAGCCTGCTGACCCTTCCTGGACTGCCCCGTTACCATCACCCTCCTCCACACTGGAAAACATGAAGACTGTTTTTGATTCTGACATGAGACTGAGCCCCTGCACTGACATGATTAATATACAGCACAGTAGAAATTACTGGAACCGTACTCTGAAGTCACGCCAAACACATGCTCTGTAGACATGATAACCTTCAATAAAGATCACAAATGAATGTTTTCATTTTCAAGTGAGAGGATTAACTGCAGGATTACCACCCAGAGAGCTCCATTCACGTAGCTGGGGCATGATTATTTTGAAATATGAAAATAGAACTCCTTTCAATCATGTCTGAAATTCCATTCAACCTGGTATGAAAGCAACTATAATACACAGAAATACCTCGAAGGGTGCAAATTAAACCCACACAAAGAGGGATTCGGGCCAGATTTCTGGGAGGATATTCGAGCTTAGCTCATGTCACTGTTGTGCAAACATAAATTAAAGAAGAGAAAGTGCCAATATCCTGACCAAGTAACAGCATGAATCTAGCCTCAGGCCTAAAGTCTAAATTATCCATTAATAATATTTTCAGTTTTATTCAAACCGGGCATGATCCTTGGAGCAATTCAGAAGAGTCTAATGCATGGTGAGCATTACTAGCTCACATAAGTGAGGGAATATCAATCTCTCATGGTAGAAAAGAACAGAGGTAATTTACCAAATGGTACCCTACTGACCCCAGAAAAAATGATTTACCTCTTATGGAGGTTTCAGTTTAGAGGAGATTTTATTTACCAGGCTTCATTGTAAGACTGACATATTGTATACTGATTAAGAATGTATTAGAATATTTTTCTTCCCTATGGTCATTTTTTTGAAGTAGGAAAGTTGATATTTAGTTGCAGGTTACAAGGTGCTGAGTTAATATTCTAGAAAATCATTGGTGTAAAATATGAAAATCATTGGTATGCTGAAACATATTGGGCTGTATTCTCATCTGCACTGAGTCAGGATGATACCTATTATGGAATTATTAAAAATGCAGACTGTTTAAAACCCTGAATCACAAAGGAAATTCTTTTCTCCTTGACTTATTCAAAATACACTATTTCAAATTCTGAGTTACTCTTTACTGTATGTCCTTTAGAAAATAAATGCAGTTAAATGTGATATATTAAAGGCTTCCAAGTCTGTAATTTAGGGTCAGGTTACTAAACATGATACTGTTTCTTTTACTAAATGGAAAGAGAAAGATCTTGGACAAGGATTTCAAGCAAAGAATTCATATTCTTAGATTCTTAGAAAGGTTATCACTTGTAGTGCACCATGTCACTATAATTTCTATTTGACAGAATCATTTTCAGGATAATGTTGAGACCTCTCCAAATTTCTACCATCATAAAAACCAAATTGCTTATTAAGCCCACAAAGTGGAAAACTCAATTGCCTTGGAGGAGTGAAAGGGAGAAATAATTATTGAAACACAATTCCAAGTGCTGTGAGTATGGCATATCATATTTTGTCCTGTGGGTCTCTGAAGGACTCAACTGACAATAATGCTGTTGCTGGTCCCTATGATACTCCCATGGCATCATTTAGAGCTCACTCATCATTAAATAACAGACATTTTGTGGAGCTGATAAATATAGTCTTCAACATTAACCAAATAATCCTCCAGATAGTCTGGTAAAACAGATGGAGAGAATAAAACAGAGAAGTTGTTAAAGGGTTTAAGTCAGTCCATAGAGACAATCCCATGATTTAGTTAGTACTGGACCTCCCTAGTTTAACTTTATGACACCTTTTCCATTCTTACTTATAAATAGGAACCTAGTCTCCAAACCACAGCTACCCCAACCCCATTCCCTCATGCTTATCCTTCTTTCCGTTTAATCCAGAACAGGACATAGTATTGCTGTAAAGGGAATTACAACTTTCTCATGTATACATTTTTTTGTGTATACCTTTAAGAGCCTTAAAATTGCTTTTAATAAGATATTTTTTCAAATGGATAAATATTTTATGTTTTCCTTTTTTTTAAGGAGCAAATTCATTTGAAGCACATTATTTCTATCAATTTCTAAATTATTTTTATTTCTTGTTCTTTGACATAATCAGCTCCTTTTTAATTAAGTGGAATAAGCTGATTATTGCATTTCTTCTTGATGACAAGCATTTTGTTGGCCACTGAGGGGCATAAATGAGTATGATATGGCTGCCATCTTGAAGGAAAGCAGGATAGGGAAGGAAATTGATGACTAAACAAATATAACGGTCATAGTAATGATAATAATTCCTGGGAGTTTATTATGTTCCAGACCCTGTGCTGAGCATGCCTTCCTTCATTTGAGCCTTTGATGTAAGAGCTATTTCTATTCTCATTTTTCAAAGACCATGCAACTGAAGCTTTCCAGGTTAATGATCTTACACATTGAACCCATGTAAAAAACAAATACTCCATTCTCCCATTCAAAGTTTATCAAACAATCTTTTAAGATTTCAATTTTTCATATAACTTTTCCACATAGAGCTTGTCTGACAGTTTTAGTTCTCAATATAATTAATACTTTTCAGTCTGGTTTATATTTTTATGATTTTTCTTGGCTTGAATTCTATCCCCAAGTCTAATCAATTCTGGGTCAGTGACAAATAGCATTTCAGAAACTGCAAAGTTGAGAACTATTTTGACAATTATTTTTAGGTCATTCTACCATGTCAGTTTTTGTGGTTAGTGGTTTTTCTCTCAAATACCAGCTAATCTTTGGAAACTTTCCTGAGTTTCAGAGGGATGTGAATATTACTTTCTCCTGCTCTTTTAAAATATCCCTACATTGCTATATTTATTTTTATACCTTATTCATATGATATTCTTTATTTTCAAGTGATAAACATCTTCTGAGCTACAAGGGAAGCCTTAAGACAAATTAAATATTCTAAATTTGGATCCTTCAGAATCTAAGTTCAAAGTCTGATATGTAGTAAATCTCAGTGTTTGTTGAAGTGAATTTTGTTTTCTTGAGAAGAGACCTCTATGAGGTCTTCAGTCTTTCTTTGCATTACCTAATCAATGTCTATCTCTTTTACCTCTCTTTCATTTGTTTCTTCATGTTTCAGAGAAGTAAAGTTCTCCCCTCTTTTTCAAGTGTGATCCCACCAGTTTTACATCATGGTTGTTATTGATCTATTTTTCCCCAACATCACTAGTTACTCAGTATCTATGCCTTCCTTTCAGAAATTTTCACGGCCATCTCTTCCTTCCCTTTTGATTATAAGTTTTATTTTGACTTGTCACAATACCTCCCAAAGAATACAGTATGCAAAGGAGGGGGAAAAAGAGTAACTTAATAGTGGGGAAATACTACCTGAACCAGATGATCAAGGTCAATATCAGCAGTGATAAATCATGTTGATAGTATGTGCATTTGATACACTGTGTACTTTATCTCTGTGGTTTTCCTCCCAGGAATGCATATCCCCATTTTAATGATGAGAAAAACATCAGCCAAATTCCAATAGAGGGCATGTGAAGAAAAAAACCTGACTGGTACTGTCAAAACTATCAAAGTCATTGTTTTAATTTCTCAGTGAGTTGGCAGGGCTGTTCTCCCCAAAGAGGTTCTAGGAGATATTCTGTCCCTTGACTTTTCCAGCTTCTGCACTCCTGTGCTTGTGGTGGCGTCACTCCAATCTCTGCCTCTGTGATCACATTGCTTCTTCTTCCTCTATTTGTGTCTTCTTCGTTTGCCTCACATAAGGACACTTGTCATTGGATTGAGGGCCTGCTCAGATGATTCAGGACGATCTCACCTGGGGTCTTTCACTGGTGGTTATTCAGTCACTCAGTTGTATCCAACTCTTTGAGACCCCATCTACCATAGCACACCAGGTTTCCCTGTCCTTCACTATCTCCCAGATTTGCTCAAACTCACGTCCATTGAATTGGTGATGCCATCCAACCATCTCATCCTCTGTCATCCACTTCTCCTCCTGCCCTTAATCTTTCCCAGCATCAGAGTCTTTTCTAATGTCTCTCTGCATCAGGTGGCCAAAGTATTGGTGCTTCAGCTTCAGCATCAGCCCTTCCAATGAATGTTCAGGGTTGATTTCCTTTAGGATTGACAGCTTTGACTCCATACTACCCAAGGGACTTTTAAGAGTCTTCTCCAGCATCACAGTTCGAAGGCATCCATTCTTCAGTGCTCAGCCTACTTTATGGTTCACACCTCACATTCATACATGACTATTGGAGAAACCATAGCTTTGATCATAAGGACCTTTGTCAGCAAAGTGATGTCTCTTTTTTCATATGCTGTCTAGATTTGTCATAGCTTTTCTTCCAAGGAGCAAGTGTCTTTTAATTTCATGGCTGCAGTCATGGTCTTCAATGATTTTGGAGCCCGAGAAAGTAAAGTTTGTCACTGTTTCCATTGTTCCCCCATCTATTTGCCATGAAGTGATGGGACTGGATGCCCTGATCTTAGTTTTTTTTGAAAGTTAAATTTTAAGCCAGCTTTCTTACTCTCTTCTTTCACTTTCATCAAGAGGCTCTTTGGTTCCTCTTCACTTTCTGTCATTAGGGTGGTGTCATCTGCATATCTGAGGTTACTGATATTTCTCCCTGCAATCGTGAGTCCAGCTTGTGCTTCATCCAGTCTGGCATTTCTCATGATGTACTCTGCCTATAAGTTAAATAAGCAGGGTGACAATATACTGCCTTGATGTGCTCTTTTCCCAATTTGGAAGAAGTCTGTTTTTCCATATTCAGTTCTGACTGTTGCTTCTTGACCCGCATACAGGTTTCTTAGTAGTAAGGTGATCTGTTTAAGAATTTTCCATAGTTTGTTGTGATCCACACAGTTGAAGGCTTCAGCGAAGTCTATGAAGCAGAAGTAGAAGTTTCTCTGGAATTCCTTTGCTTTTTCTATAACCCAATAGATGTTGGCGGTTTGATCCCTGGTTCCTCAGCTTTTGTAAATCCAGCTTGTACATCTGGAAGTGCTTGATTCATGTACTGCTAAAGCCGAGTATGAAGAATTTTGAGCATAACCTTGCTAGTAGTTGAAATGAGCACAATTGTATGGTACTTTGAACACACTTGGACATTGCCTTTCTTTGGGATTTGAATGAAAATTGACCTTTTCAAGTCCTGTGGCCACTGCTGAGATTTCCAAATTTGCTGGCATGTTGAGTACAGCACTTTAACAGCATCATCTTTTAGGGTTTTAAATAACTCAGCTGAAATTCCATCACCTCCACTAGCTTTGTTGGTAGTAATGCTTCCTAAGGCCGGCTTGACTTTGCATTCCAGCATGTCTGGCTCTAGGTGAGTGATCACACCATTGTGGTTGCCTGGGTCATTAATACCTGTTATCTATAGTTTTTCTATGTATTCTTGCCACCTCTTAATCTTCTCTTCTTCTGTTAGGTTCTTAGAGTCTCTGTCCTTTTTTTGTGTCCATCTTTGCAGAAAATATTCCCTTGATGTCTCTAATTTTCTTGAAGAGATCTCTAGTCTTTCCCATTCTATTATTTTCCTCTATTTCTTTGTATTGCTCACTTAAGAAGGGTTTCTTATCTCTCCTTGGTATTCTTTGGAACTCTACATTTGGATGGATAGATCGTTCATTTTCTCCTTTGACTTTCACTTCTCTTATCAGCTATTTGTAAAGCCTCCTCAGATAACCATTTTGCCTTTATTTTTCTTGGGGATGATTTTGATCACTGCCTCCTGTCCAGTGTTATGAACCTCTGTCCATAGTTCTTCTGACACTCTGTCAGCTCTAATTGCTTAAATCTATTTTTCACTTCCATTGTATAATCATAAGGGACTTGATTTAGGTCATACCTGAATGGCCTAGTGGTTTTCCCTACATTCTTCAATTTAAGTCTGAATTTTGAAATAAGGACTTCATGATCTGAGCCACAGTCAGTTCCTGGTCTTGTTTTTGCTGACTGTATAGAGCTTCTCTGTCTTTGACCACAAGGAATATAACAGTCTGATTTTGGTATTGACCATTTGGTGATATTTATGTAGAGTGTCATCTCTTTGTTGTTGGAAGAGTGTGTTTGCTGTGACCAGTGTTCTCTCAGCAAAACTCTGTTGGCTTTTGCCCTGCTTCATTTTCTACTCCAGGACCAAACTTGCCTGTTACTCCAGGTATCTCTTGACTTCCTGCTTTTGCAATTCAGCCCCCTATGATAAAAAGGACATCTTTTTTTTGGGGGGGGGGTGTTAGTTCTAGAATGTCATGTAGGTCTTTGTAGAACCATTCAACTTCAACTTCTTTGGCATTAGTGGTTGGAGTGTAGACTTGAAAAGACTATTCTTCCAGTAAAGACACATTCACAGATTTCAGGAATTAAAACATGAAAATTTATTTTTGAGGACCACTATTTCGAGGACCACCAAGAATGTTTGAAAGACTGTGACATCCAAGAAGAACCTAAGTAGACATGAGCACTAAATATAATCTGATATCCTGAATGGGGCCCTGGAAAAGACAAGGACACTAGGAAATAACTAATGAAATCTGAATAAAGAATTAGTTTAGTTAATAATGATATACAAACATTAGTTTATCCATTGTAACAAATGAACCATTCTAATGCAAGATGTTAATAATAATGGAAATTGGGTGTGGGGCATATGGGATCTAAAACTGTTCTGAAGCTAAAGTCTACTTTAAAACAACTCTATGATTAATCCCTTATAACAATTCTGTCAAATAGAAATATAATGTAAACCACATATGTGATTTTTTTTCCTAGAAGTCATTTCAAAAAGTGCAAAGAAATAAGCGAAATTAATATTAATAATACATTTCATTTTATGTAGCCTAATATATTCATGAAGCTTCCTAGGTGTCTCAGTGATAAAGAATCCACCTGCCAATGCAGGAGTCACAGAAGATACCAGTTCAATCCCTGGGTTGAGAAGTTCCCCTGGAAGAGGAAATGGCACCTCACTTCTGTATTCTTGCCTGAAAAATCTGATGGACAGAGGAGCCTAGTGGACTACAGTCCATGGAGTCACAAAGAGTCAGACATGACTGACTGAGCACATACGCTGAGCTCATACACTGAGCACATACACACACACACAATATATATATATCCAAAATAATATCATTTCAATAATTAATTGACATAAATATTATTAGCAACATTTATCACAATCTTTTCTTGGTAATATGTGTAATTGTAGATGACACAGGTCATGATAGAACTACAATCTAATAACAACACTACAAATATTGCTCAAAGTGAAACATCACCCGAACTAAGTGAAGTTGTGTTCAGTGGGGAAAAAAAGTACATTGCTACAGCTTTTAAGTTTAAATTAATTAGATTATAAAATTCAAAATTGTCCATATTTAAGCAATATTATATGATATTTGTCTTTGTCTGACTTACTTCACTCAGTATGACACTCTCTAGATCCATCTGTGTTGTTGCAAATGGCACTATTTCATTCTTTTTAATGGCTGAGTAATAGTCCATTGTATATATGCATCACATCTTCCATATATGTGTGTGTGTATATATATATACACACAGAATAAAAATGATAAGTGAACTTATTTGCAAAATAGAAACAAACTCACAGACTTAGAGAATGAACTTACAGTTATGTGTGGGGGAAGTATAGACTGAGAGTTTGGGACTGACATGTGCACACTGCTGTATTAAAATGGATACCCAACAAGGAAGGACCTATTGTATAACACAAGGGACTCTGCTCGATATTATATAACAACCTAAATGGGAAAAGAACTTGAAAAATAGGTACACATGTGTATATATAGATATACACATGTATATACACATATATGTATGAATCACTTTGCTGTACATCTGAAATTAACATAACATTATTAATCATCTATTTGTTGTTCAGTCACCAAGTCATATCCAACTCTGCAACTCCATGGACTCCAACACACCAGGCCTCCCTGTCCCCCACTATCTCCCAGAGTTTGCCCAAGTTCACGTCCATTGAATCGGTGATCCCATCCAACCATCTCATCCTCTGTCACCCTCTTCTCCTCCTGTCCTCAACCTTTCCTAGCATCAGGATATTTTCTAGTGAGTCAGCTGTTTGCATCAGGTGGCCAAGGTATTGGAGCTTCAGCTTCAACATCAGTCTGTACAATGAATATTCAGGGTTAATTTCTTTTAGGATTGACTGGTCTGATCTCCTTACTGTCCAAGGGGCTCTCCAGCATCTTCTCCAGCACCACAGTTCAGAAGTATCTCTTCTTCAGCCCTAAGCCTTCTTTATGGTCCACCTCTTATATCCATACATGACTACTGGAAAAAATATAGCTTTTACTATATGTACCTTTGTTGGCAGACTGATGTTTTTGCTTTTTAATACTGTCTCGGTTTGTCATAGCTTTCTGCCAAGAAGCAGTCGTTCTAATTTCATGGCAGCAATCACCATCCACAGTGATTTTAGAGTGCAGATAGAGGAAGTCTGTCACAGCTTCTACCTTTTCCCCTTCTATTTGACCTGAATTAATGGGACTGAATGCCATGATCTTAGTTTTTTTAATATTGAGTTTTAAGCTGGCTTTTTCACTCTTTTCTTTCACCCTCATCAAGAGGCTCTTTGGTTCCTCTTCACTTTCTGTCATTAGAGTGGTATTGTTTGCATATCTGAGATTATTGATATTTCTCCCGGCAATCTTGATTCCATCTTACAACTCATCCAGCCTGGCATTTGGGTGATGTTCTCTGCATATAAGTTAAATAAGCAGGGTGACAATATATAGCCTCTTTGTACTCCTTTCTCAATTTTAAACCAGTCAGTTTTTCCATATAAGTTTCTAACTGTTGCTTCTTGACCTGCATACAGGTTTCTCAGGAGACCAATAAGGTGGCCTGGTATTCCCATCTCATTGAATTTTCTACAGTTTGTTATAATCCACACAGTCAAAGACTTTAACATAATCAATGAAACAGAAGTAGATGTTTTTCTAGAATTCCTTTGCTTTGTCTATGATCCAGAAAATGTTGACAATTTCATCTCTGATTCCTCTGCCTTGTCTAAACCCACATTGTACATCTGAAAGTTCTTGGTTCACTTACTGCTGAAACCTGGCTTGAAGTATTTTGCACATAACCTTACTAGCATGGGAAATGAGTACAATTGTCCAGGAGTATGAATATTCTTTAGTACTGCCCTTTTGGAAAATTGGGATAAAGGTTCACTTTTTCCAGTCCTGTGCCACTTCTGGTTTTTCCAAATTTGCTGACATAATGAGTGCAGCACTTTAATAGCATCATCTTTTAGGATTTTAACTCCAGCTCTGCTGGAGTTCCATCACCTCCGCTATCTTAATTGGCAGCAGTGCTTCCTAAGGCTCACTAGAATTTACACTCTAGGATGTCTGGCTCTAGGTGAGTGACAACACCTTCATGGTTTTCCAGGTCATTAAGAGCTTTTTTGTACAGTTCTTCTGTGTATTCTTGCCATCTCTTCTACTTCTATTAGGTCTTTACTGTTTCTGTCTTTTTTTGTGCCCATCTTTGCATGAAATTTTCCTTTGATATCTCCAGTTTTCTTGAGGAGATCTCTAGTCTTTCCCCTTCTGTTGTTTTCTTCTACTTCTTTGCATTGTTCACTGAAGAAGGCCTTCTGTCTCTCCTTGGTATTCTCTGGAACACAGCATTCAGTTCGGTACACCTTTCCCTGTTTTCTCTTGCTTTCTACTTCTCTTCTTTCCTCAGCTATCTGTAAAGCCTCCTCAGACAACCACTTTGCCTTCCTGCATTTCTTTTCTTTGGGGTGGTTTTGGTCAGAGCCACCTGTGCAGCATTACTAACCTCCGTCCATAGTTCTTCAGGCACTCTTGTTTACCAATTCCTTGAATTTATTCATCACCTCCACTGCATACTCATAGGGGATTCGATTTAGGTCATACTTGACTGGCATAGTGGTTTTCCCTGCTTTCTTTAACTAAAGCCTGAATTTTGCTGTAAAAGCTGATGATCTGCAATCATCAGCTCATCATGTCAGATCATCAGATCATTAATCATCAATACTCCTACATAAAATAGAAAATCAAAAAGTAAAGTGAAGTGCAATTTAAAAAAATTCAAAAGTTCATTTCTCAGGCTTGCAAACTACATTTCAAGTGCTTAACCTCACTGAACAGGATAACTCCAAATGTGTTCCTTGTTGTTGGTTTCTATGATCTACTGTATAACAAACTACCCCTTCCCCCCAAAATTATTGCCTTAAAATAACAATAGCTTGTTATATCTCATAATGCTTTGAGTTGACCTTGCAATAATTTTCTATTCTTGCTTTATGAAATCATGAGAGCATGCTGATGGTGTTAGAGAACCACTGGGGCTGGACTATCCAAAATGGCCTTATCACAGGTCTGGCTCTTTGGCTGGGAGAGCTGGAAGACCAGGCTGAACTAGGCCTCTCTCTCCTGCCCTGAAGCCTCAGGACCTCTGCTTGTGGTCTCTCCAGTAAGATGGCCAGATTTAACATATCTGTGGTTCAGGGCTCCCCAGAGCTCAAAATAGAACCTTCTAGACCTTCTTAAGGATTAGATGTAAGACTTGCCACAGTGTCACTTGTGTACTGTTTCAATGTTATTGTTTTAAGATTTATTATTTAACGTGAGTCATGGAGCCAGCAGATTCAAGATGGAAGGAAAATACACAATGGCATAAACACCAAGAGACTTGGAGACTGGTGTTCTTGAGTGTTGGTTCAGCCTTCAACAAGTATTTATTTCATGAGGGTTGTCACGATTAATTCTCATAATCGTATACTATCACTCCAAAGTAACAGAGATACAGAAGTTAAGAAACATGCTCAAGCAAGGGTTCCTCAGCAAGTGGGGAACATGGGCTACAAACCCAGGCACTTTGGATTCCTGAGCCCCTACCCATTTTGTTCATTGTTTCAGTGTTAAACTTGTTTATATAAACAACTTTTAAGGACAAAAATTTAGTCCTACTAAGAAATATTTTAAATCCTTGATGTTATGCTTGTTATGCTTAAAGAAGTTCTCGTTAACTGAAACTTCTTATGGTCACAGGATTATTTACATTTGCGGTGGAAAGATCTGACTCTCTCTTCTATCTCCTGCTTGCTCTTGTTCTCTTTCTTTTCATGGATAAATTGTGATGGTTGTGTGAAAATTTCTGCTTGCTTTACACAAACTTTTCACTTAGAAATTTCAGTAAAATGCATTTTTATCTGATCACCCAGAGCTCTTTCTGCTGACCCTAAATTCTTTCTTATCCTTCATAATCACTGAAGACTCATCAGTGACATTACTAGTTCCGTGTAATATAATATGTTTGCATTCCATATTTTCCTTAGGCAGAGAAATCAACTATGACAAAGTAATGACCTTAACATAACTGTCATTAACAAAAAGGTTACAGTGTTCTCACCAGAATAATAGAGCCAGAAATAATCCTCTCTTGTAATTCTACATCTTACTTTGCTCTGAGCTCTTTAAGCATAACAAATAATCATGCCTTATTAAGCACCTGCTCAGTGAAGTTGGGGAATCAGACTATGGTGACATTAAATCCTGACCTTTGACTTCTTCTGTCAGATGTCAGAATGATTATTTCTACTGGGTCTTGGTTTGACATTAGGGAGCAATTGGCTAATCCTCAGATTCTCCAAACTTGCTCTCTGGTCTCTTGCTAATGCTCATCTTGTTCTGAGTCTTAGATTTATTATGATTTACTCACCTTGTGGAGTAACAGTATCTCCTTTTATCTTAAAGGGAGCAGCATCTATATTGTTTTGAGTCCTAGTTCTCAAGAGAACTCGGGGGAAAACTTTAAAAGCTTATAAATGGGTTTTTATCTCTTCCCTTTGTTGACTTTCCTAATATAGGATTTGGACAAGTGGCTAAGTGAAGAGATGTGTAAAAGGAAAAGACTCTGTGCCTAATTAGTTGGAACAACTTCCACAAGGGGTGAATATTAGAATAACATCATATCCAGAAAAAGAACTATGGATTTGATAACTTTTCCAAACAATGGGCCTAACATTTGTTTTAAAATGTAATCACTGGGCCTTTAGTATTTTAAAAGCATAGTTGAAGTTGGCATTGCCATTAAATTACAAATGTGATGAAGTCCAGAATTGTGAACAATGTCAGCCCAGATTATATACAAAAGGAAGTGTGAGAAAAAGTATGGGAAAAAATTTGGTAGACTAGATAGGAGAGAAGAACCTTGGGGAAAAGATCTACTCAAGCAGAAAATTTAAGAAAAGTGAAACTCACCTTAATTTATCATCTATTATGTGTCAGCACTGTATTGAGCATGTCATAAATAAACAGGAAAATGGGCAATAGCAGTAACATCCCACTAAAAGGAGCTAGAACAGAAAGAGTAGAATAGGAGAGGGCAGCATTGAAATAATGAATTTATATCTGGAATTTGCTAAGAACACCTGAACTCCTAGAGCACAACTTCTATTACAGAAAACCCCTAAATAGGACACAGTGCATGTATGTTTGTATGCTTAGTTATGTCCAACTCTTTGCAACCCGCTGGACTATAGCCCGCCAGGCTCCTTTGTTCAAGGGATTTTCAGGCAAGAATACTGGAGTGGGGATCTTCCGGATCCGGGTTGGACCCACATCTCATTGTGTTTCCTGCATTGGCAAGCAGAGCCTTTACCACTAGTGCCACCTGGAAGCCACAGGGCACAACAGAAATCTACATCCAGCTATAAAAATTTCAATAGGGCCAAGCAGCCCTTCTCCTACTTTAAGGCACTTTACTAAGCTTCATCAATCTGAATTTGCTTACAGTTCACTCATTCCTTTTTTACGGAAGCTATACACAGTGTTTCTCTTCTTTGCTGCCATGAGCTGATGCTTGTTTGCCAGTAACAATTTTAGGAATTTTGTGGGTTGTTCATCCATGTATCTTAATACAATCCTTTTAAGGAACTGAAGTGAAGGCTGCTAAAGAAAGAGTTCAGGGCTTCCCCGATGGCTCAATGGTAAAGATCCTGCCTGCCAATGCAGGAGACACAGATTTGATCCCTGATCCAGGAAGCAAAGATCCCACATGCCAAGGTGTAACTAAGCCTGTGTGCCATGTTACTGAGCCTGTGCTATAAAGCTGCTGAAGCCCATGTACCCAGAATCTGTACTCTGAAGCCACTGCAGTGAGAAGGCTGCTCACTGCAACGAAGAGTAGCACCCTCTCGCCACAACTAGAAAAAGCCCGCACACAGCAACAAAGACCCAACACAGCCAAAATGAAATAAATAAATAAAATTATATTTATAAAGAGTCTAGGTTCAGTACCTAACAAGATTCCTGAAGAGGAGGGAGAAAAAGATAGAAGACAAGAGCTGCATGGTAGTAGGAGAGACGGTAGCAGGAGAAACAATAGGGCTTCTCTGGTGGCTCAGCAGTAAAGAATTTGCCTTCAGTGTAGAGATGCAGCTTCAATCCCTGGTTTGGGAAGATCGCCTGGATGAGGGCATGGCAGCCCATTCCAGTTGTCTTGCCTGGAGAGAATCCCATGGACAGAGGAGCCTGGTGGGCCACAGCCCATAGGGTCACAAAGAGTCAGTCACAAATGAAGCAACTGAGCACACAGGCAGGAGAGATGATAAAATTGGAAAACTTGAAGCGTCCTTAGTGGTTTTGTCCAGTTGTTCTACAGAACTAAGCGCGCCATGATCAGTACTGGTTACTGAATAAGTCAAGTGTTCAAGGCCAGTGACTCCATATCTTTTCATGTCACAGCTGGCTCATGAAATGTATGGCAAGGAGGGATGAATAGATGTGGTTACTTGCAGCTGGAGAGGATTGACTTTCAGGGTTCCAGCCAACTCTAGATCCTAGGGGTGCCCAAAGGATGAGCAGTTGAGTTTCTGACAACCTGCATGTGTTGTGGCCCACTGCGTGGGAAGCACTAACCTAAATCATGAAATATGCCTGACACATACTTTTCTTCAGGTCTGTCATTAACATATACTAACCTTTATGTATTCTGTAGAGATGGTGCTTTGAAGAGGGGGATGGTAAAAATGCTTCCCTTCTTTAGGTGGAGTCAGCTTCTTAAAACCTACTGCTTGGCACAGGTTACATGTGCTGGATTCAATCCCTACTCATTCATCCACTGTGTGCTCTATATCATTATGTCTGCTCAGCATTCCACTGTCCTCTTTCACTCAGCTGATTTTAGGCAATCTCCAATCTAATGGTCACTGACCACCTTTTACCTTTACTTTTAAATTTATGGATTCTGCTTCTTGTCTTCATGAAATCTACTTTTGGCTCAAATTTCTCTTTATCAATCTGCTCAGGTTTCAGAGTTCTATAGTCTCTTGAATAAACTTGAAAAGGAGAAAAATAAAAGAAATCTGAAATTTTCTCTTCCCCATTATCTTTAGTGTTGCCATTTTTGTTTTGATTTGTTTTTTGTCCAGCTAATTCATGTAATATCATAGCCTCTGATGAGTCAAACTGGGATCAAAGCCCACCAGCCATGACGTCCAAAAACAGACTTTATTTGCCTTGCTGTCAACATGTGGATTTTCTGGAGAAGTTTTGGGGGATGGGCGATGCTTATTGTAATATTAGGGTTTGGCCTATGTGATTCCACAAAAGGATGGAGAAAATGGAGGTCTATTTTGGAGTGATTACTCTCAGGAAACAGAGCAGTTCAGTTACAGTTGTCTTAGTCATTTTTATCTGGAAAGAGAAAGGATTAAAGTCAAGCTCAAGTTGTCATTGATAAAGAAGCCGTTGTCCCTTGTGATAATTAGCAGAAGGGCTGTTATTTTTATAGTTCTGGGTATCCTTGTCTCTGTCTTATTTCAGGCATAATCACTGAGTGGCCTCATCTGTCTTGTCCACCATAGTCACCAGGTGGCCGGGTTTGAGTATTGTTTATACAGACATACCTTTGAGATATTTCAGGTTCCTTTCCAGACCACAGCAACAAAGTGAATATTGCAATAAAATGAATCATATGCAGTTTCTAGTTTTTCAGTGAATATAAAAAGGATGTCTGTACTGTACTATCGTCAGTGAAGTGAGGAATAACATTGTTTAAAAAAAGTATGTCTGTACCTTTAGTTGAAAAATACTTTGTTGCTAATCATCATCCAAGCCTTTAGCAAGTCATAGTAGTAACGTCAAAGATCACTGATCACAGATCACCATAACAAATATAGTAACAACAAAAAAGTTTGAAATGTGAAAATTGACAGAATGTGACACAGAGACGTAAAGTGAGCAAATGTTGTTTGAAACATGGCACTAATAGACTTGCTTAATTGTCATGAAATTTCAATTTGTAAAAAAATGTAATATCTGCTGAAGGCAATAAAGTGAATCATAATAAAATGAGGTACAGCAGTATTCTGCAAGCATAGTTTATGCACGGTTGGAGACATTAGATCTAGCTACCAGCTCATGACTGCCAGACCTCCAACTTTTTCAGTGCAGAATCCTTTTATTCATATGGTTATAGTTCTTATTCCCCTGTTATTGTTTGCCCCTCCCTTTAAGCCTCCCTTTAATCAGACTACTGATTCACAATCAAGCCAGAAGATGAGAAAATCCTGTCAGATATTGATGGGTCTCTTCCTGAAATCTTCAGATCTATCTAAAGAGAAAAGGAAAACAGAGCTACTGTGAATTTACTTTGTAATGTCAGAGCTCTCACTTGGGGAATGAAGACAGAGTCAAGAGTCAGAGAAGTCACAGCATGGAATCTCCTATGAAGCTATCCTGTCCTGTGGCATAAATGAGCCTTGTAGGGTCTGCAGTCTGGCTTGGCTGCACAAATCGACAGCCTCCAATTATCTACTTTTTGGATTGATAATCCTTCCCACCTTAAATTGCACTTGTTGTTTCTATTATGTGTAGGTGATATTAGTGGAGTTTGTCAGTACTCTGAACTTCAGTAATAAAGGGAAAATCCCAAGTATTTTTACCATGCTCTCCTTTAAACTTATCCCATCTGTCTAGATAAAACAGTTTCTGAAATTTCTGGGAGGTCTTCAGTAATAGACTTCTTTAGTTTTCTATACTGATGTAACTTTTTCTTCTTTTTATATCTTGTTGGTAATTTCCATGGGAGGTGGTGGGGAGAGAAGAATAATTTCTTCAGGAGATAGTCATCACACTCTGTTATCTGGAGAAATGTTTGTGATTTCTAGAGAATGAAAGAGAAAAGATATATCTTCCAGGAGTATTTTTTTTCACATGCAAATGGTTGTAGTTGCTGCAAAATTTCATCACCCAAACTTCTCAGGCAAATTTCCCTTTTGAAATAGGAGATGAACTGATTGTAATAAATAGACTTAAAAATGATCTCAGTACCCTTATAGAAGCCTCAGTTGTCCTGCCATGGAGCCCAGCATTCCAAATACACTAATCTAGTGACAGCCAACTTTTAAACCTGCTGGTTCTTAAGGAAGATTTTTATCAATAGAAGCTAAATCAAGTTAAAGCTAAATTGCCAACATTCGTTGGATCATTGAAAAAGTAAGAGAATACCAGAAAAGCATCTACTTCTGCTTTATTGATTACCCTAAAGCATTTGACTGTCTAGATCAGAGCAAACTGTAGAAAATTTTTCAAGAGATGGGAACACCAGAACACCTTACCTGCCTCCTGAGAAATTTGTATGCAGGTCAAGAAGCAACAGTTAGAGCTGGACATAGAACAACATACTGGTTCCAAATAGGGAAAGGAGTGTATCAAGGCTGTATATTGTCACCCTGCTTATTTAACTTATATGCAGAGTACATCATGCGAAATGCTGGGCTGGATGAAGCACAAGCTGGAATCAAGATTGCTGGGAGAAATATCAGTCACCTCAGATATGCAGATGACACCACCCTTATGACAGAAAATGAAGAACTAAAGAGCCTCTTGATGAAAGTTAAACAGGAGAGTGAAAAGCTAGCTTAAAATTCACTGATTCATGTCAATGTATGGCAAACCATTACAATATTGTAAAGTAATTAGCCTCCAACTAATAAAAATAAATGAAAAAAAAATTCAACATTCAAAAAACGAAGATCATGGCATCAAGTCCCATCATTTCATGGCAAATAGATGGGAAAACAGTGGAAACAGAGACTTTATTTTTATGGGCTCCAGATGGTGCAGATGGTGACTGTAGCCATGAGATTAAAAGATGCTTGCTCTTTGGAAGTAAAGCTGTGACCAACCTACACAGCATATTAAAAAGCAGAGACATTACTTTGCCAACAAAGGTCAATCTAGTCAAAGCTATGGTTTTTCCAGTAGTCATGTATGGATGTGAGAGTTGGACTATAAAGAAAGCTGAGCCCCGAAGAATTGATGCTTTTGAACTGAGGTGTTGGAGAAGACACTTGAGAGTCCCTTGGACTGCAGGGAGATCCAACCCGTCCATCCTAAAGGAGGTCAGTCCTCAGTGTTCATTGGAAGGATTGATGCTGCAGCTGAAACTACAATAGTTTGGCCACCTGATGTGAAGAACTGACTTATTGGAAATGACCCTGATGCTGGGAAAGATAGAAGGCAGGAGGAGAAGAAGATGACAGAGGATGAGATGTTTGGATGACATCACCAACTCAATGGACGTGAGTTTGAGCAACCTCCCGGAGTTGGTGATGGACAGGGAAGCCTGGTATGCTGCAGTCCATGGGGTTTCAGAAGAGTCAGACATGACTGAGTCACTGAAATGACTGATGCTTCAAACTTCCTCCCTTCTCCCATCCCCAAAATCCTAATCACTTGTCCTTGATCCCAGTGAATGTTATTAAAAGAATGTAGGCATTTCCGTGACATGCTCAGAAAAACACAGTTTACAAGTAAGATAGGGAGGCCGCAATTTCCACATCCATCAGTGCCTGATCAAAGCAAAGTACCTTAAAATCATTTCTATTCTTGTCATTTTCACGAATTTAGATGCCATTGATAAAGACAGATTCCTTTTAACTGGCATGTTATCTAAACGCTCTCAGAAAGACAATCATGGACTTTAAAAAAATGAGGAAAAACTTTGAAAGTCATCTGGCTTATAAATGGGTCTAAAAATAACATGAAAGATGTGTTTCATGTTCAACTAAACTTGTTAAACACATAACCCCTGAAAGTTAAATTGCAGCCTTTATTTAGAGTCTCATTTATAAATATACCCTGTGGATTTTCAAGGCCTGATATAAAATACAGTATTTCTCAAACTTATATGATCACTCACCCTCTTTCAGTTTCATACCTGTTAATATTTTTTAGAAGAATATTCTAAAAAGTACTGTTTGGAAAACTCATATTTATTCACACATTCTCATTTTTCTGAAAGAAATCTGATAGAATTAATCTATTAGAGTCAATTCCCAGAATAGCACCCAGGATCATGATTTCCAGCCTGATTTTCCACCATGTCACACACTTCAAAGATGTACACATATCAACACTAGATAAGCATTGTTGAACACACTTATCTATATAAAATTATATTGTATCTTTACTATTTTCTAATTTATTAAACAGTTGTTTCATTGTCTAATGAACTTCCAATCAAGTAAAGAGTCCAAAATTGCCAAAGCTGCTACGTTTTATTCAGCAGCTTTGTTTATATTTGACTCTCTTTTAGTATAAACCAAATGATGCAAGTGATGGGAATCAATATATGTTGATTGATTTTGTTTAAATCTTTGATTATAGTCAGCAAAATATGGTCAAATAGCTCATGTTAGTCTATAACATGTTTCTCTTCATTCCTACAACTGTGCATTTAATCTGAGTCCAGTGTTTATATATCTACTGCCTATTTGGAATAAAGCATTGATTGAAGTCCCGTTTATAAATAAGCAGTTTTGCTATTAGTCAAATTTTACATTTCAATAATATACAGACTATATTAGTTTCTTGGAGGAAAGTATTGATAGTAAGCCATTATGAGAGCACTTAACTCATTAAACAGAACTAGGTATGATTGTAACTGTTAAAGACTGATTCAGGGAAAAAAATAACACTGTTTTTATGCAAAGATTTTTTGGAACTTTCTTCTAAAGGCTTTTAAACTATGTGGTATATTGAATCATAAGTGAACTTTTATCAAATTGGTAACAACACAGAAAGTAAAATATGCTTTAAAATCTGATTATTTCCATTACAGAAAATTATTTTTTCAAATCAAGATAACATTTGGATGAATATAACCATCTTGTGCAATAATTGCATTGTTGTAGTGCTTTCACAGGGAATGCTTCAAGATTATTTGTTATAAAAAAGGGAGTTTTTGATTTCAGTATCACAAACACTATAGACGAAATTATCCATTTCTAGTGTACATAAAAGAAACCTATTTATTTTTCTTGCTTGTGATTCTCACACATGGATTTCTTGGTCTTCAAGAAACCTGATAACATGTGGTGTAAAGAAACAGAAGCTTCCTCCCATCTTTCTCCATGTATGTTGCTCCTTAGCATGCTTCTCCTTTCTATGTAATCAAAATCTTTCTTCAAGTTCCTACCTAACTCCCAGGTAAATACAATGTAAAACTAGTTCTAGCCTTTACATGTTCTTTTTCTCTGGACTCAGTCTTTAGTTATTCATCCCTATGAAGAATCCCACAGTGAGCCAGCACTGCCCGATGATTAGGATGGCCAAACTGTGGAACAGTGACACCAAATGCTGGTGAAAATGTGAAGTAACAGGGAATCTTACTCAATTCTGGTGGGAATATAAAATGGTACAGCCACTTTGGAAAATAGTTTGGCAGTTTCTTACAAAACTAAATATATTTTTGCCGCATGATCCAGTAGTCACACTCCTTGGTATTGATGCAAAACAAAGGAGTTTAAAACTTAAGTCCACACAAAACCTGCATGCAGATGTTTATAGCACCTTTATTCATAATTGCTAGAATGTAGAAGCACCCTAGATGTCCTTAAGTAGGTGAATGGATAAATAAGAGATAGTACATACAAGCAGTCAAATATTATTCAACAGTAAAATAAATGAGCTATAAAGCCATAAAAAACAAAGAAACTTAAATGCATATTACTAAGTGAAAGAAACCAATCTGAAATTAATTGAAGAATTTGCTATTTTAAGAATTCACTGTTTTAGGAATTCACTATTTCAAAATTCAAATTCAAAAATTCAAAAATCACAATTCCACACAATCTGAAATTAATTCAAGAAGACTTCACTATTAATCATCAGTGTCAGAGTTGGTAGAAAGAGTAAATAAGAAAAAATAATGAATGTATGTTGGAATTATCACCTCTTACATTACAGGTTATCATAAGAAAACTAAGTGATTTGAGGAATATGAGGAAATGGAAGAAATGTATGCAACAATTATAGCAACATCATCTTGAACCATGGCTGTAAAAGAAAGGAGACTTGAAGAGATGTAACCAGAGAATATAGTCAAGAAAGAAGTAATGTTAAAATTTGATGCTGTAAGTTCTTGGTGACTGGAATGCAAAAGTAGGAAGTCAAGAAATACCTGGAGTAACAGGCAAATTTGGCCTTGGCAGATTGAAGCAGGGCAAAGCCTAACAGAGTTTTGCCAAGAAAATGCACTGGTCATAGCAAACACCCTCTTCCAACGACACAAGAGAAGACTGTATACATGGACATCACCAGATGGTCAATACTAAGATCAGATTGATTATATTCTTTGTAGCCAAAGATGGAGAAGCTCTATACAGTCAGCAAAAGCAAGACTGGGAGCTGACTGTGGCTCAGATCATGGACTCCTTATTGCCAAATTCAGACTTACATTGAAGAAAGTAGGGAAAACCACTAGACCATTCAGGTATGAAGTAAATCAAATCCCTTATGATTATACAGTGAAAGTGAGAAATAGATGCAAGGGATTAGATCTGATAGGCAGAGTGCCTGAATAACTATGAACGGAGGTTTGTGACATTGTACAGGAGACAGGATCAAGACCATCCCCAAGAAAAAGAAAGGGGAAAAGGCAAAATGGTTGTCTGAGGAAACCTTACAAAAAACTGTGAAAAGAAGGGAAGCAAAAAGTAAAGGAGAAAAGGAAAGATATTCCCATTTGAATACAGAGTTCCAAGGAATAGCAAAGTGAGATAACAAAGCCTTCCTCGGTGATCAATGCAAAGAAATAGACGAAAACAATAGAATGTGAAAGACAAGAGATCTCTTCAAGAAAACTTGAGATACCAAGGGAACTTTTCATGCAAAGATGGGCTCGATAAAGGACAGAAGTGGTATGGACCTAACAGAAGCAAAAGATATTAAGAAGAGGTGGCAAGAAAACACAGAAGAACTGTACAAAAAAATCTTCACAACCTAGATAATCACGATGGTGTGATCACTCCCCTAGAGCCAGATATCCTGGAATGTGAAGTCAAGTGGGCCTTAGGAAGCATCACTACAAACAAAGCTAGTGGAGGTGATGGAATCCCAGCTGAGTAGTTCAAATCTTAAAAGATGATACTGTGAAAGTGGTGCACTCAGTATGTCAGCAAATGTAGAAAACTCAGCAGTGGCCACAGGACTGGAAAAGGTCAGTTTTCATTCCAGTGTCAAAGAAAGGTAATGGCAAAGAATGTTTAACCTACTGCACAATTGCACTCATCTCACCTGCTAGCAAAGTGATGCTCAAAAGTCTCCAAGCATAGGCTCAACAGTACATGAACCATGAATGTCCAGATGTTCAAGCTAGATTTAGAAAAGTCAGAGGAACCAGAGATCAAATTGCCAACATCTGTTGGATCATGAAAAAGGGAGAGAGTTCCAGAAAAACATCTATTTCTGCTTTATTGACTATGCCAAAGCCTTTGACTGTGTGGATCACAACAAACTGTGGAAAATTCTGAAAGAGATGGAAATACCAGACCACCTGACCTGCCTCCTGGGAAATCTGTATGCAGGTCAGGAAGCAACAGTTAGAACTAGACATGGAAGAACAGACTGGTTCCAAAATAGGAAAGGATTACATCAAGGCTGTATATTGTCACTGTGTGTATTTAACTTATATTCAGAGTACATCATGAGAAGTGCTGGGCTAGATGAAGCACAAATGGAATCAATATTGCTAGGAGAAATATCAATAACCTCAGATATGCAGATGACACCACCCTTAAGGCAGAAAGTGAAGAAGAACTAAAGAGCTTCTTGATGAAAGTGCATGAGGAGAGTGAAAAGGTTAGCTTAAAACTCAACATTCAGATAGTTAAGATCATGGCATCTAGTCCCACCACTTCCTGGCAAATAGATGGGGAAATAATGGAAACAGTGATAGACTTTATGTTTGGGGGCTAAAAGTCAATGCAGATGGTGACTGCAACCCTGAAATTAAAAGACGCTTGCTCCCTGGAAGAAATATTATGACGAACCTAGACAGCATATTAAAAAGCAAAGACATTACTTTACCAACAAAGGCCCACCCAATCAAGCTATGGTTTTTCCAGTAGTCATGTATGGATGTGAGATTGGACTATAAAGAAAGGTGAGTGCCAAAGAATTGATGCTTTTGAACTGTGGTGTTGGAGAAGACTCTTGAGAGTCCCTTGGACTGCAAGGAGATCCAACTAGTCCATCCTAAAGGAGATGAGTCCTGGATGTTCATTGGAAGGACTGATGCTGAAGCTGAGATTCCAATACTTTGGCCACCTCATACGAAGAGTTGACTCATTGGAAAAGACCCTGATGCTGGGAGGGATTGGGGGCAGGAGGAGAAGGGGATGACAGAGGATGAGATGGCTGGATGGCATCACCGACTCGATGGACATGAGTTTGAGTAAACTCTGGGAGTTGGTGATGGACAGGGAGGCCTGGTGTGGTGTGATTCATGGAGTCGCAAAGAGTCGGACACAACTGAGTAACTGAACTGAACTGAATAATTATAGAAGCTAATATTTATTTAATGCAATCTTCATTAAAGTCTCTTAACAATACAATAAAGTAAATACTATTTTAACTTTATTAATGAAAAAACTAAGAATTCCAGAGATTAAGTTTTCCAATGATATTTTCTTTTACACATAATTTTATAGACACAGTTGGTACTAGTTAAAAGGACTTGAGAAATACTAATTTGTTTAACTCCCACAACCTCATGTGAAATGGACTGTTTTCATCCAGATTTTACAGATAAGGTAACTTAAGGCGCAGAGAGATGATATAACTTGTCAAAGCCACACGAAGGCAGAGACGGGGTTTAAAGCTAAGCCAATTGGGTCTAAATCATTCTGTGTTCCCTTGCAGCTGCAAGTTGATAAAAGCAAGCTAGCCCTGATGCTAAAGCCCAACTCTTAAACTGTGTTCTGAGAACATCTGTATGACATTATTTCAGTGAAGAAATTATACTTAGGATAATTTAGGTAACAAAAAATTAAATAGTCATACTAATTTTCATGTTGCAGTATAAGAATTCTTATTAATTGAATTTGTTTTTTCTTTTCTTCTGAGATGATGTCCATCCTTCTCATTCTTTGGATTAATCTCAAAGATTTGGAAAATGCCTTCATGGAGTCAGGAATAAACTGGGTAGTAGCTGGGACACAGGTTAAAATATTCATGTTCATAAATTCAGTTAGTAATGTTACAGTTACTTATTCATATTTGGAAAATTAAAACCTTCCTTTTTATAAATAATTACTTTTGTGTTTTAACATTACCCTTTCAGCTAAGATCAACTGTGGTTTTTAAAGTATCAAGTAAATATCAAATGAAGATTCCTTTTTACATCTGAGAGAGTCTGTTGGTCAAAAGTTAACGCTCTTCTGCTTAGAAGTAGAAATTAAGTGAATTATGGCTCCATTTTAGGAGGGATATTAGACAGAAAACCTTTGCTGGAAGCTCAGAGGATTTCAATCCATTTTTCCTTTTGGCATAGATTGCTTTTTTCTCCAGGCAGCCAAGTCTGTAATCAGGATATATGTCAGTAACACTATCAGTTGGAGCAGGCTGTGCTTTTCTGCAGAACAGCGTTTGTGTATATTCTGTGCTGACCAAGGTGCAGGACTGGTTACACCCAAACATTGAGCACAGGAGAGTGGAGTGGATTCCAAAAGAAAGTTGCAAGGAATTACTATCATGACTATTTATAAAGAAAATGAACTAGAGAGAACACCTTGTCCTAAAATTTCAACTGACTAGGAACAAATATAGAAAAAAATAAAAGATAAGGGAGGGGTGAATAATAATGTTCTAAACTGTAAGTTTCTGGTGAATGAAAGCCTGACAATTTTACACCAATATTTTATGTTTTTTTTTTTTAATTTCAAATTGTCTTCTGTCATTTTTAAAGAAGGGTTTATTATGCGAACACATTGTGAATTAATATGTACTACATAATCATCCAGTATTACAAATAAAGAGTGAAATAATGCAGTTTTATTAACTGTGTTTTATTAACACAGTTTTATTTGTATCTTTACTTTCCCATTGGACCTTACTTTTGAACTGGAGATATCCCTAAAGCAATAGGATTAGACATATTTCATTCAGGAAAAAATCTCCTCAGAAACAGAGTCTAAACTCCTCAGATGTGTGTGTGTGTGTATGTGTGTGTGTGTGTGTGTGTGTGTGTATGTAGGGAATCTTTACTCATTATTCTGACTTATTGTGTTTCGAAGATGTGTGAGCTAAGAAATAAATCTGGCCAGGGAAAAGAAAGCAAAAAGTGCATGAAAATGTCAATGCTTTTCTAAGAGGACCTTTGTATGCTAGGATGTTAACAGATACCTCTCTCTTCCTCTTCCTGAAATCATCTCCCATATGATTTTCAGAGTTCTTTCTAGCCTAGTAAAACTCTACAATATCCTTCCTGGTGATGAGTCCACAGCTTAGCCACAATTGTTGAACCTCATACTTATTTGACTGAGTAGACATAAAGACATGCACTCAGTAGTAGGCATCAAGTGTATGTTTAGCTGCATATCACACTCATAGATATAGACATAAAACATGCCCACGTCCAATAGATGTTATGGGATTTTGACACAAAAAGAATTAAAAGAAGTCTAGTGATCAGAGGAAGGGCAATGGGATAAGATAATAAGGAAGATGGAATTGATGAGACAAACAGTAGTAGAGATTATGGCTAGAAAATTAACATGGAATAAAACCTGGATGAGAAACCAAGTATAAGTAAGGCCAGAAAGTGTCTCATTATATGGCCCTCAAGTTCTGAGATTGATTTGGAAGTGATGCAAACACCAGAATCTGGGGCTGTAGGTGTGAGATAGAGAGAATTACATTACATAAACTGTAGGGAAAGAATCTGCTTGCATTGCGGGAGGCATGGGTTTGATCCCTGGGTTGGGAAGATCCCCTGGAGAAGGGCATGGCAACCCACTCCAGTATTCTTGCCTGGAGAATCTCCATCGACAGGGGAGCCTGGCAGGCTAATGACCATGGGGTTGTATAGAGTTGGACACGACTAAAGCGCTAAGCACATAGTGGAGTTAGAGTGAGAAAACACTTCTTTCTTCTCCAGGAAAAGAAATAATCCTCAGCTGGAAGGATCCCAGGGATGAAAACTAATATGTAAATTAAATAATGGTACCTCTTTCATCCAGGGGACAGACCTGGAGTGACTGTGCTGAAGGTGAGAAAGAAGGAAGGATGGGGCTACAGCCATGGAGATGACAGAGATCCTAAGTCCTCTCCTTCATCACTGTTAGATTCAGACTCAGTTTTTCTAGGAAAACCAATTGAAACATCTCTAGAAAGTTTGCCTAGCACTAAATTTTTTTTCCTGTAAAATAACCAGCTCTAGTCAAGTTTCCACTCATTTCCAGGTGTACTTAATGGTCTTGACAGTGTGATATGGAGTTGTTAGAAACTCTCCTCTGACAATAGACCAATTCCTGTCTTTCATCTACTATGATGTTTTACACTTCTGTTTTTAGAAATATGAAGGGTTTTCCAAGAATAAATACTTCTATCTCTTTTTTAATTAAAATATGTTTTATATATTTCTCAAAGGAAAGAGACTCAGCTGCAAATTTATTTAACCTCCCCCTTATCTATATTACAGCTCTACCTATTCTTCTCCATTAAAACTGTATCTTAAAATTTGAAGCTAATCTGTCCATTTATGCTCTTGACCTCATCCACTTCTGTCTTCACCAAGAAATTCAGTCACTTCAGTCGCTCAGTTGAGTCCAACTCTTTGAGACCCATGGACTGCAGCATGTGTTTGAACCACCGTTCAAAAGCATCAATTCTTTGGCGCTCAGTTTTCTTTATAGTCCAACTCACACATCCAGACATGACTACTGGAAAAACCATAGCCTTGACTAGACTGACCTTTATTGGCAAAGTAATGTCTCTGCTTTTTAACATGCTATCTAGCTTGGTCATACCTTTCCTTCCAAGGAGTAAGCATCTTTTAATTTCATGGCTGCAATCACCATCTGCAGTGATTTTGGAGCCCCCCAAAATAAAGCCTGACACTATTTCCACTGCTTTCCCATCTATTTCCCATGAAGTGATGGGACCAGATGCCATGATCTTCATTTTCTGAATGTTGAGCTTTAAGCCAACTTTTTCACTCTCCTCCTTCACTTTCATCAAGAGGCTTTTTAGTTCCTTTTCACTTTCTGCCATAAGGGTGATGTCATCTGCATATCTGAGGTGATTGATATTTCTCCCGGCAATCTTGATTCCTGCTTGTGCTTCTTCCAGCCCAGCGTTTCTCATGATGTACTCTGCATATAAGTTAAATAAGCAGGGTGACAATATACAGCCTTGATGTACTCCTTTTCCTATGTGGAACCAGTCTGTTGTTTCATGTCCAGTTCTAGCTGTTGTTTCCTGACCTGCATATAGGTTGGTCGAGAGGCAGGTCAGGTGGTTTGGTATTCCCATCTCTTTCAGAATTCTCCACAGTTTATTGTGATCCACACAGTCAAAGGCTTTGGCACAGTCAATAAAGCAGAAATAGATGTTCTTCTGGAACTCTCTCACTTTTTCGATGATCCAGCAGATGTTGGCAATTTGATTTCTGGTTCCTCTGCCTTTTCTATATCCAGCTTGAACATCTGGAAGTTCATGCTTCATGAACTGTTGAATCCTGCCTTGGAGACTTTTGAGCATTACTTTGCTAGTGTGTGAGATGAATTCAATTGTGTAAGGTTGAACATTTTGGCATTGCCTTTCTGTGGGATTGGAATGAAAACTGACCTTTTCCAGTCCTGTGGCCACTGCTGAGTTTTACACATTTGCTGGCATATTGAGTGCAGCACTTTCACAGCATCATCTTTCAGGATTTGAAATAGCACAACTGGAATTCCATCACCTCCACTAGCTTTGTTTGTAGTGATGCTTCCTAAGGCCCACTTGACTTCACATTCCAGGATGTCTGGCTCTAGCTGAGTGATCACACCATTGTGATTATGTGGGTCGTGAAGATCTTTTTTGTACAGTTCTTCTGTATATTCTTGCCACCTCTTCTTAATATCTTCTGTTTCTGTTAGGTCCATACCATTTCTGTCCTTTATTGTGCCCATCTTTGCATGAAATGTTCCCTTGGTATCTCTAATTTTCTTGAAAGATGTCTAGTCTTTCCCATTCTGTTGTCTTCCTCTATTTCTTTGCACTGAGGAAGACTTTCTTATCTCACCTTGCTATTCTTTGGAACTCTGCATTCAAATGGGAATATCTTTCTTTTTCTCCTTTTCATTTCACTTCTTTTCTTATCACAGCTATTTGTAAGGCCTCCTCAGGCAGCCATTTTGCTTTTTTGAATTTCTTTTCCATGGGGATGATCTTGACCCCTATCTCCTGTACACGAATCCGTCCATAATTCATCAGACACTCTGTCTATCAGATTTAGGCCCTTAAATCTATTTCTCACTTCCACTGTATAATCATAAGGGATTTGATTTAGGTCATACCTGAACGGTCTAGTGGTTTTCCCTACTTTCTTCAATTTAAGCCTGAATTCGGCAATACAGAGTTCATGATCTGAGCCACAGTCATCTCCCGGTCTTGTTTTTGCTGACTGTATAGAGCTTCTCCATCTTTGGCTGCAAAGAATATAATCAATCTGATTTCGGTGTTGACCATCTGGTGATGTCTATAATTATTAGCTATTAATAAATAGAAACAAAATTAAATTTCCATGTATCAGTAATGAGAATACTTATTATAGACATTTTCAATTTAGAAATGGGTCAAGAGACATGACTGTTACTGTTAACAACTTGGAATTTAGAATCAGAGTGGATGTAAATCTTGGTTCTGTCACCAGCTTTGTAATATCTATAGTGACATCAAATCACACTTTTATTCTCTGCTAGTGTCAGCTTCTTCTTTGAAAAATGTGAATAATAATTCTTGCATCTAAGTGTTTTTGTGAACATTAACTGAGACCATGTTTGTAAAGTAGCTGGTACTGTGTGTGCATTTAATAATTACTGGGTATTAGTAACTTTCATATTTATTGGGTTCCACAGTTTGAAACTCAATTCACATTTTCCCCCAAAATACTATATTTTCAGGTTGTGACCAGTATTTTGGAAAAGTCTAGGTAAAAAAAAAAAAAAAATATATATATATATATATATGTGTGTGTGTGTGTATTTCAAAGATTAAGTTAAAAAAATTAAGAAAACTGATTAGCTAAAACAAAAGCCATATTCCAATGAAAACCTAGCAATCTCGAGAACCCTCTGAGGAAATCTGGACCACGAGTGCCTTCACAGGAGGCAGCCCTCTTCTCCCAGTCACAGTCACGGCAGGGTGTTCTTGTCCATGAAGCAGCAGATGCTCTTACGGACCAGCAGGCAAGTGACTGTTCTCTAGGTCTGCACAAACGCGACCCTCCTTCTCTCTTCTACCTTCAGCTACAGAGACTTGAGTGGGTCATAGTCCACAGTGCATCACACATTATTATCACTGGTTCATTCACATTCTTTCTCTTTGCTTACTCGCTTGTTTATTTTATCCCCACATCTAGGCTGTGCATGCTAAGTCACTTCAGTCATGTCCGACTCTTTGTGACCCTATGGAGCATAGCCTGCCAGGCTCCTCTGTCCATGGGATTCTCCAGGCAAGAATACGGGGATCTTCCTGATGTAGGGATCAAACCCACATCTCTTATGTCTCCTACATTGGGAGGCAGGTTCTTTACCACTTTTGCCATATGGGAAGCCCAATATTTGCTGGGTTGGGGCAGGAGTATAAATGGAGGCCTCAGGCCCATTATTCTGTCTGCTTCCTGAATTTCAGGGAACCTCAAGCAGATGCATGTGAATGCCACAGGCTACACACATATATTCCATCCTCCTTCACTACCCCACATCCTCGGCTTGGGGATGCCACACTAACAAAAAAAATGCTTTCCTTGAAAACCTCAGTCAGGCTCCTTGAAGGCCTCTTCTGAACTGATTTAATCTTGGACCTCAGTGTCCATCTTTGTTGGATCTGTGTCACCCCGTTTTAGCAAAGATCCTGTCAGGTCAGTTAAGCCACTGGTTTGTCTTAGTAGCTTTCTGTCCCCTGAACCCAACTCTCTTGTTTCTTGGCTATAAATTCCCACTTCTTTATGTTGAACTTGAAATGGAGCCCAGTTCTTTCTCTCTCTCTCTCTCTTTCTTTTAATATTTATGGAGGTTGTCCTTAAGCCAATTAATTCACTGTCACTGATTCCTTACTCTTATCAATATCTTCATTTTCTACCACTAATACAAGAATTGAGTACACTTTTATTTCCTTTTGGTCCTTTTCTTCCCTCACACCATAATATTGACATTGAAAAGCATGAATCAAACCTAAACCAATTTACCATCTTTTTGAGAGATGCAACAGACTACTTCATATCAGTCACTCTGTTGGTGAGATAAAGTGGAAAACAAAGGAAAATTTCTAAATGTGTTTGGTGTGGGGTTCCTACTGAGATTCCCCAGATATGCATCTGCATCATATAAAATTTCAGACAACTCTTTATATACTCAGAAAGAATTATTTTTTAATTACATTTCTTCACTAGAAATATAAAATACTGCTATATAAATGCATTTATGAATAGCATTAATGAATATTAACTGTCCAAAAGAAAGGATTGTTGCTTGCTTCTGTTTTTATATAGTCAAAGAAGCAAGTAGTTCCAACTTTGCCAGCGTCAATGCTTGTTTTTCTGCTAGTTTTCTGTTGGTTTCTGCTCTAGTTACATATATCATTCTGGGTCCAAATAAAAATCATATGTCAGTAATTTACTACTTAAAAATATATGTATGATGCATCCTAAGCAATACATCTTAATAGTTCTAAGTCAAAGGAACTTTTGCTATTTGATTGATAAAATGTATAAATGTAACCAATATGCCTAATTCAACTATATTTTTGAGAAAATATAAACAGGATGGAAAATGGATAAACAGGGCTATAAGTTTGGTTGACTCTCATTTAAGGCTGGGCTGTAAAGGTCTAGTAGAATGTTTTTCCAAGAAGATTTCACTTAGGACTTATGTGTTCTTTAATGTAAACAGTACAGGAAATGCTATGGCACAAATAAAATAATTTAAAGTATTATTATCAAAGAATATCTGTCAGGTAAATCTATATTCTTGACTCTCCCATTAATTTAAATCTTTAAGGTTTTCTTCAAAGACCTCTTCAAAGTCCTTGTGTTTAAACAAAGCATCTATTACAAATTATATGGACCTTCTTTCTACCAGTTTAAATCTTGTAGATTATGGCAAGTCCAAAAGAAAAACACCCACAACACCAGTTTGTAATCATTTTGTTTGAAACAGATGACATTCAAAAGTGAAAATAGACCTTCTTCAATTTACCAATTTGATTTTAAAAGAAGTACATGGGGTAGGAATTTTAGAAAATGCTTGCAGTAATAAATCATGAGAGTTTTACAGAAAAGTTGTTTCACAAGTTGCTAGAGACTGCACCAGATATGAAGAATAGAGGCTTTGTCTTCCAGAAATTAAGTTTCTGGTGGAAGACATAAGAAAAATTCATAAATTTTAAGCTGTTTGATACCTTAGAGACACCTCATTAGAGAAATTAATGGTAACTCATGTCAGGATACACACTAGCTTAGGCCAAGTTGACCACCAGCTCACTTACATTCACTGCACTCCCTACTGCACTTCTTTCATCTGAAAGATGGTTATTGGTGGTTACCAATAACCACAAATAACTTCAGCTTTCATTTGTCCTGAGCAGCAAACCCATATATCAAACCCTCTACCGTTCACTCCTCAAATCATCCGAAACTCAGTGTTCAGTGCTGAAACTGTGATCTTCCCACCTTAATCTCCTTTCCTCACTATAATTCCTGGTTTTGCTTTTAACTATCCAGTTGTAAAACATAGAAATTTAGGGGTCATTTATCACTTTTTTTTCCCCCTCAAATGCTAATTTGATGAAAATATCATTATATCATGTCAATTAAAAATACCAAAATGTCATTCCCTGACTCCAGGATTAGATCTTCATCTAGTCAGAATCCTAAAGTTTCTAAAAGTCAGAACTTTGCCTTCTTGGTCAGCTTTCTATAATTTCCACACTTGAGTAAGATATGGTTATTCTCACGCTTAATGTGGCCTGTGAGCACTGAAACCTAAGACTGCTTCCAAATGTCTCTAAAAACTAATTACAACACAAATTACCACGGAAGATTCGACATTTTATTTGTTTTTCAGTAGTAAAAATGACCTGTAGGAAAGGGCCTCAATTATAACTAAACTCGATAATTGGAGATAATTGCCCAATAGTAATTTGTTTCAATATATTAAAAGCTTAGAGGGATATGGCCCATGAAACAACCCCTTTCCTGATGCTAAAGGATAACTTCCTACCTGGTAAATTGGTTTCATTTTCTTCTTATTCAAGTTTATGTACTTTAAATTAACACTCTCCGCTATGCCCCCTTGTACTCCTACAGTGCATATGTAAATATACTAGCCCCTCATTAACAGGATCCATTAAAACTGAGAAATTTGCAGAGGGCAAAAATGTTGGGCCAAATTTTGGCCTTTCTCTACACATGAGCAAAACATCCACAGTAGATTAAAAATGTATATTATATTGATGTAGAACTTTTCCTAAACAAATAATGATTTGTGGGATCATTTAAAGGCATTTTACAAGATATAAATATTTCTTCAGGTTACCTAAAAAGCATGAGTTAGTTTATAAATTTTGATATGTAAGCCAGAAAGAAGAAACTCTATATTTTAAATATCAACCTTGAAAAGTGTTCATTCCAAGAAAGGCCAACTCAGCTGTTTGGAGTCCTTTGGCGCGTTAAGCACAGGGTTCGATATCCTAGATGCCTTAGGCATTTCCATAACAATAAGGTATTGCTTTGAAAAATAGACATTATTCCAGGGTCCCTGAGGCCAAACAAGGTCCTCACTGTCACATTTTTAAAATAATCAGGGTGTCTAAGAAAGTCCATAATGTAAGTCAGTGGAACTGGAAGGTTGCATCTATTATGATGGCTGCATATCTAGTATTTCTATATGTTATTCTTTTCTCTTTCCCTCTCTCTTTAGATTTTACTATTGAGTACTTTGTTCTTTTACTGCAATTTAAATCTTTCATCTACTTTTTGTTATGAAATATTTCAAGCATATAGAATTATGTTGAGCAATATATTTAAATTATAAATCAACACACAACTTTGTGAAATGCTAACACTTAAATTTACTAGTTACTGCAAATATATGTAGTATATAATATGGAGTTTTTATTTTTTTAGAGAAATAATACATTATTGAAATAGCCAACATCCCTGTTTCCTCATTCTCTTATTTCTTAGAGAAAAATATATTCTGAATATAGTGTTTAACTTTTCCAGAAATGTTTTTTACATTTTTACTGCTTACATATGAATGTATGTATCCATAAGCAGTATCATTTGCTTCTTTCAACTTGAAAACCCAGTATAATTCTTTTTGTGTTCCTATACTCTGGGATTCTGTTTCTTTAACACTGTTTCTTAAATTTTTCTTTAAAGATGCACACAGCTCTTCCCCACCCCCATTTAAACTTCTGTATCCATCTAGTGACTATACTTCAGTCACTTCTGTAGAACATAGACATTGTTCTCATTTTTCTATTTAATCTTACGATGAATATTTTTTAAAATGTCTATTACTGCACATGTGGAGAAGGTACTCAAGGATATACTTAATTGTGAAAAACTGGTTCTTGGTGTATGTGCATTTTAAAGTTCATCAGGTATTGTCAAGACACAGTTTTACCCAGTTTCCCCCTCGGGAAGACTCTCCCATCAGGAAGCTTCCAAAGCCTCTTATTCTTCTCCATCAGAGGGCATACAGACTAAAAACCACAATCACAGAAAATTAACCAATTGTTTCACATGGACCACAGCCTTGTCTAACATAATGAAACTATGAGCCATGCCATATAGGGCCACTCAAGACAGAGGGTCATGGTGGCGAGTTCTGACAAAATGTGGTCCACTGGAGAAGGGAATGGCAAACCACTTCAGTATTCTTGCCTTGAGAACCCCATGAACAGTATGAAAAGGCAAAAAGATAGGACACTGAAACATGAACTCCCCAGGTCTGTAGGTGCCCAATATGCTACTGGATATCACTGGAGAAATAACTCCAGAAAGAATAAAGAGATGGAACCAAAGCAAAAACAACACACAGTTGTGGATGTGACTAGCGACAGAAGCAAAGTCCAATGCTGTAAAGAGCAATATTGCATAGGAACCTGGAATGTTAGGTCCAAGAGTCAAGTCAAGTTGGAAGTGGTCAAACAGGAGATGGCAAGAGTGAACGTTGACATTTTAGGAATCAGTGAATTGAAATGGACTGGAATGGGTGAATTTAACTCAGATGACCATTTTATCTACTACTGTAGGCAAGAATCCCATAGAAGAAATGGATTAACCATCATAGACAACAAAAGAGTCCAAAATACAGTACATGGATGCAATCTCAAAAATGACAGAATGATCTTTGTTCATTTCCAAGGCAAACCATTCAATATCACAGTAACCCAAGTCTATGCCCTGACCAGTAATGCTGAAGAAGCTGAAGTTGAATGGTTCTATGAAGACCTACAAGACCTTCTAGAACTAACACCCAAAAAAAGATGTCCCTTTCGTTATAGGGGACTAGAATGCAAAAGTAGGAAGTCAAGAAATACCTGAGTAACAGGCAAATTTGGCCTTGGAGTACGGAATGAAGCAGGGCAAAGGCTAATAGAGTTTTGCCAATAAAATGCACTGACTATAGCACACACCCTACTCCAACAACAACCAGAGAAAACTCAACACTTGGACTTAACCAGATGGTCAATACTGAAATTAGATTAATTATAGTCTTTGCAGTCAAAGATGGAGAAGCTCTATACAGTCAGCAAAAGCAAGACTGGGAGCTGACTGTGGCTCAGATCATCAACTCCTTATTGCCAAATTCAGACTTACATTGAAGAAAGTAGGGAAAACCACTGGACCATTCAGGTATGACCTAAATCAGATCCCTTATGATTATAAGGTGGAAATGAGAAATAGATTCATTGGATTACATCTGATAGAATGCCTGAAGAACTATGGACAGAGGTTTGTGACATTGTATAGGAGGCAGGGATCAAGACCATCCCCAAGAAAAAGAGTGCAAAAAGGCAAAAGGTTGTCTGAGGAGGCCTTACAAATAGCTGTGAAAAGAAATGAAGTGAAAGGCAAAGGAGAAAAGGAAATATATTCCCATTTGAATGCAGAGTTCCAAAGAATAGCAAGGAGAGATAAGAAAGCCTTCCTCGGTGATCAATGCAAAGAAATAGAGGAAAACAATAGAATGGGAAAGACTAGAGATCTCTTTAAGAAAATTTGAGATACCAAGGGAACTTTCCATGCAAAGATGGGCACAATAAAGGACAGAAATGGTATGGACCTAACATAAGCAGGAGATATTAAGAAGAGGAGGCAAGAATACACAGAAGAACTGTACAAAAAAGATCTTCATGACCCAGATAATCACAATGGTGTAATCACTCACCTAGAGCAAGATATCCTGGAGTGCAAAGTCAAGTGGGCCTTAGGAAGCATCACTACAAACAAAGCTAGTGGAGGTGATGGAATTCCAGTTGTGCTATTTCAAATCCTGAAAGATGATGCTGTGAAAGTGCTGCACTCAACACACCAGCAAATGTGTAAAACTCAGCAGTGGCCACAGGACTGGAAAAGGTCAGTTTTCATTCCAATCCCACAGAAAGGCAATGCCAAAATGTTCAACCTTACACAATTGAATTCATCTCACACACTAGCAAAGTAATGCTCAAAAGTCTCCAAGGCAGGATTCAACAGTTCATGAAGCATGAACTTCCAGATGTTCAAGCTGGATATAGAAAAGGCAGAGGAACCAGAGATCAAATTGCCAACATCCATGAGATCATCGAAAAAGTGAGAGAGTTCCAGAAGAACATCTATTTCTGCTTTATTGACTGTGCCAAAGCCTTTGACTGTGTGGATCACAACAAACTGTGGAGAATTCTGAAAGAGATGGGAATACCAGACTACGTTACCTGCCTCTTGAGAAATCTGTATGCAGGTAAGAAAGCAACAGTTAGAACTGGACAGGGAAGAACAGACTGGTTCCAAATTGGGAAACGAGTACGTCAAGGCTGTATACTGTCACCCTGCTTATTTAACTTATATGCAGAGTACATCATGAGAAACGCTGGGCTGGATGAAGCACAAGCTGGAATCAAGATTGCCAGGAGAAATATCAGTAACCTCAGATATGCAGATGTCACCACCATCACGGCAGAAATCGAAGAAGAACCAAAGAGCCTCTTGATGAAAGTGAAAGAGGAGAGTGAAAAAGCTGGCTTAGAATTCAATGTTCAGAAAACTAATATCATGGCATCCAGTCCCATCACTTCATGGCAAATAGTGGGAAAACAGTGGAAACAATGGCTGACTTTATTTTTCTGGACTCCAAAATCACTGCAGATGGTGACTGCAGCCATGAAATTAAAAGACACTCGCTCCTTGGAAGAAAAGTTATGAACAACCTAGAAAGCCATATCAAAAAGAAGAGACATCGCTTTACCAACAAAGGTCCATCTAGTCAAAGGTATGGTTTTTCCTGTGGTCATGCATGGATGTGAGAGTTAGACTATAAAGAAAACTGAGCACCAAAGAACTGATGCTTTTGAACTGTGGTGTTGGAGAAGACTCTTGACAGTCCCTTGGACTGCAAGGAGATCCAACCAGTCCACCCCAAAGGAAATCAGTCCTGAATATTTATTGGAAAGACTGATGCTGAAGCTGAAACTGCAATAGTTTGGCCACCTGATGTTAAGAACTGACTCATTTGAAAAGACCCTGTCCTGGGAAAGATTGAAGGTGGGAGAAGGGGACGACAGAGGATGAGATGATTGGGTGGCATCACCGACTCAATGAATATGAACTTGAGTAAACTCCAGGAATTGGTGATGGACAGGGAGACCTGGTGTGCTGCAGTCCATGTTGTTGCAAGGAGTCGGACACAACTGAGCGACTGAACTGAACTGAGTATTGTCAAATCCCTCTTCCAAGATCCATTTGTACTAATATATACACAAATGACAGGTGTATGAGCTTCTGAAGCAAAAAATAGTTGCTTACATTTTCATCATCCTAGGCATGAGTTTACTGGACTAGCAAATCATACTAATGCAGGTACCAAGTTGTGTGGTTATAGATGTTTTGATTCTCAAATGCTAAACTTCTGTCTCCTTTTTTCTCAGGATCACTCCCATGTCTTACAAATACATGTGGAATTTTTTCAGTTATTAATCTTAGGTTGTATTTTTTTTATAGTAACAGCTTGGGCGTTGTCTTTAAGAGGACCCTATATAATTGTTTCTCTTTTTAAAATTTTATATATATACATTACCATAAATTCTCATGTTTGAAGCTTGTCAAAGCACTCAGAAAATGACATTTCTTTATATAACATTCCTACAAGTTATTTCATTACAGGTTTGGGATATTATAATATTATCTATTTGCAAATATAAAATATCCTACATGGGTGTACCAAATCAATAAGAAGTGTAATTTTCTCTAAAAGAAATTCAAGTAAATTCTTTATAAAACAAAATCAGAAGCCTCAACTATGCCTTTAAAAATTTAAATTCATACAGCTAAGCATACAGATGACTATTTTTAATTTTCACTTATAGAATGGTAATTAGAAATCTTAAAAGTTGTTACTTGAGTAGTAATATTAATTCAGTCTACTCAAGTCTAAATTAAATCACAGTAAAGCTTAAGTATATAATTATAATGATTGGGAAGAGAAAATTATTCCTTTTTTTTCATAAGGGAAATTATCACATACTTACAGTGCAAAATATATCTACTAAAATTTTTTAGGAGATATTTTCCTTTGTATTTGATTCAGTGTGATTCTATGTGTAAAATTTGGTTATCATGTTTAGGGTATGAAAACAAAACTTGCACACAAACCAACATTCTGTTTATAACCATAAAACACTAATGTTTGTATTTTATTATAATACAACCAAAATATACATTTAGCAACTTGCAATTATTTTAGATTACAAGACTACATTTCTTTTAAAATAGCAAAACTATAAATTCAATGTAGATTGCTAACCACTTACAATTATTAAGAATTAAATTACACAATTAACTGACAGATTTTTTGCCCTTCCCCCCCAAATCACCTATTTCAAACATACCATAAATACTTTAATATGACAAAATATTTAAATGAGAGGTATAAATCATGTATATGTTCCTGTCTTTGCACTGTCAATGTGTCCAATCTTGGAATTTTAGATCTTTTTTTAACTGCAAATGTAGATTAAATTATTTAAATATTGTCATTTACTGTGAGAAAAATATTTCTATAAAAACATTTTAAATATCTCTTTTTTCTAAATTCTCCATTCCCAATAAGGCTAATGAATTCCAACATTTTGTCCAAGACAAACTGGAAAGCTGTTTCAGCTTTCATTTCCACTTTTATTTATGATATTTCATGAGATATATTTAAGTTTTAAAATATCAGTGTTTAATGCTCTTGTTCAATTTAACATTATGTAGACATCTGGAGGCTGTCTAATTGTCCTTGAAATTTTAATTTTCAATATAATGTAGAAAAGCAGGCACTGGCAACTGTAAACTTTCTTTTGCTTGAGTTTATACAATTCAGCAGAAACAAAAGTTAATAGCATATAAAGAACTGAAACATAGACCAAAGGAACAACTCAAGAGTAAACCCATTTTGCAGGCAGCATATTGTAGGTAAGCAGTATTTAGCTAACGGATTTGTGAGGTATGGTGTGAGTTATAATTCTTTCACTACTGTTGTGGCTTTTGCACATTTCTAATTTTCTCTATTTTCCATTTCTTAAATAATTTGGTTGATTTTCAAAAAATTTTTTTAATAATGTGAATGTGGTGTTTTGAGCTCTTTGGGGAAAAATAGGTTCTACATTAATTATTTAGACTATCCATTTCTAAACAAACTTAACATTCCCAATACATTGGATGTAAATGAATGCACAGTCAGGATTTAGCAGCATGAAATTCAAATTTAGCTGGAATGAAATTCAAATGATGAATATGCAAGTCAGAGACATGTACTCAAACATGGGGGGAAAAAAACCCATAAAACTAAGGCTAAACACAGACATTTTAAGACCTCTCCATAAAAAGCTGATTTTTTTAGCAAATTTAAAAGTATTAACTATAATTTTATTTTGCATTATTTCAAAGAAAATTTGGTAAAAACTTTTAGTGGTGAGGAAGTATACATTGTGTCTTATCTCTAGACTTAATATATTCACACTGTTCCCCTAAGTGTTAGGGGCACTTTGCCCCTACACTTAAAGCATAGGCAATTAAAAGATTAAAAAATTAAATGTAGCAGCTTAGATGTCTTGTTTTTATAAATATATATAAATCTTTGCCAATAAAACTTTTATTTATTACATGACTTTTTTACTAACAATATTTCAAACATATTTAAGTCATTATCATAAATTAGTAGATTTAGATCCAAAGCAGCCATTAAAATTTAGCTGTCCATCAAAATTCCTAACTTTTTTCTGAATAAGAAAGAATTAATTAAAAAATGGCTTGGACATTCATATTTTGATGAAAACCAAATTTATGTTCACAAGCCAATCCTAACACTTGAGTTTCATATAATTCTCTCAAAGCTATCCATAATTTGATCATTACTGTCTAATATACACATATTTGGAAATCTTTTTAAAAAACATACTCATATGCTTTGAGCTTATTATGAGTTCCGGGAAGATTTTAAGCCAGCAAATCAATAGTTTCAAACACTCTTGTTAACAGTCTGATCTTTCTTGAACTATTCTTATGGATTACTTTTTAATAGAGTGACTTGTTCTGGTTCACTTTAAAAAACTATCTTCCTTAAGTTTTCCTTATAATAAAACATCTACAAATGTTTATGAGCATCCTATCAAAAGGTGACTTAACATCATAGATCAGTGTGACTTCTTTGAGTAGGTAAGCAATGCAAGTACAATGAGTGTAAGAATGTTTTGAGCATAAAGCCAGGAACAGACATGATACTGAACTCTGTAATAAGTTGCCTTCTCAGAGGCTTTTACTTTCAAGACACGTACAATGCATGAGAAACAAGCAATGTCTGCTATTTAGTTTTCTGAAAAGCTGCCTTCTGTGTGAGGAAGTGACTAATTTTTCATTTCACACTAAAAAGGGCGTGAAAAGGCAAAACAGAAGAAGGCTAAGGGTTTTGTGTTGTGTGAAGGAAAGGTGAGTCCTTCTTAAACAGGCAGGAAACATACCATACATATTCAGAGGGAAGGTCAAATCGGAAACATTTGAAAGCGCTAACAAAATGTGAAAAATGTTAATGTGAGTTTGTTTTCTTTACATGCAGTAGACTTATTTATTATTAAATTACTAAAACAATGAGATTATACAGCATATAATCTCAGAAATGCAAAAAAGGTTGTGAAGAAAAAGATGTCAAAGAGTTAATTTAACCCTTTCCGTTGTAAAAATTTTTGCATTTCGTTATTTAACAAATACATAGTATTCCCACTCCCCACGACTGTTGTCTATCTAATTCTATCTCTCTATATATGTATATATTGTTTTTTTCCTATTCACTCAAATAAAATCTAGTAATCCATTATTTAGGAGAGAATAAAGACACTAAATAGAAATAAATTATAGAGTATGATGAAATTTTTAGAAAAAAGAGAGGCAGTACACACTGAAATTCCATTGGTTGTAAATAAATTTGTGTTCCTTCTTCCCATGATCCTTTAGAAAATGTAACTTTTCCTCAGCTTTTGCTTACAGTTTCTCATAATCTAGAGTTTTTTTTTTTTTAAACAGATGAATTACAAATTCACAGCTACTTATACTCCAGTGCATAAAGCCACATTACCTTTCATCCACTGTATTTGTGATTATTCTTCCTTTTTATGGGGATAGGAGTTTTCCCCAAAGCCAGAATTTATGGCTGTCTTTCTTTCTCTTAACAAATCCCATCTGCGTGCCCTTCCATTAGGATGCAGTATACTCCGTGATGTTTTCTTTTATTAAAATGCTTTCCCATATCCTATTAAAATATTTATTAAGCATTCTGTCCCTATATAGCTCAGCATATATTCTAAAAACACATAACTGAGCACCAAGCTCTCTCTGTGAACCTGTTATCCTGACAAGTCACAAGGAATCCTGGGAGGAACATTTATGCCCTTCAGTAAATCAATGCTGCAGGACACTAAATTGTAACCCCTGGGGTCTGAAAGGAGTAACGCACCTGTCCAAATTTCCAAACCATACACCAAGAGCAAATGGCTCACTGGGAAAGTTCCTGTTGATACTGTGAGCTGTATTTTGCATCTTCCCTCCAATCCGACCACCAGGTAGCCAGTTCTAAAGTGGAATGATACATCTGTTCATAAGAACATAAAGCAACAACTGCATGGTAAACTCCATGCTTAAAGGCCATGCAAAGGACATAAAGCACCTTATTTCAATGTCAAATTTGATGCTTTCTTAGCTCAGTTATTTACATAATAAATTCAAAAACTCAGAATATAAAACATTTACAAGTGTAAAGCCCCTGTTTTGAGGATAATTCTGATACTTTGCAGGTATAAGTTTTAGTTCTTGGAAAACTGGTTCAGATGAATGATTCACCCTTACTAATGCCATACCCATCATATAGTCTTGTTCAGATTACTGTTCTTGTGCTTTAGCAAAACTCCATGGAAAGCTCTTATGAGTTAGTATAAGGATGAATAAAACAGACAACAGTGTTTTTGCAGGTAAAGAGTTCTTTTCATTAAATTAAATAGAAAACTATGTGGCCACAGCTCTAGGAAGTTCCTCCAGGTCTCTGTGATGTCTTCGATTCCGCTTCTTCTTCATTTCCTGCATGTGCTTCCACTTTGGGCTGCCCTTGTTCCGCTGTCTGCGCTTCTCCCGGTGCCACATCTGCTCACAGTACTGGTCTAGGCTGAAGTTTGGGCTGCTCAGGATTTGGATGTAGTCTTTGTATCTCAACCTTGACTCAGCCAACAGATCCTTGACCCGCCCCTCCTCATGCTCTGCCCTCTGGGTGTTTTCCATCTGCTCATTCTCAATGACATTCAAAGTCAGCTTCACTATGGTGTGGATAAAAGTGTGCTCCTGTGCTTTGCAGTAATACAGCCCAGAGTCCTTCTTCTGCAGACTTCGAATCAGTAGCCCATATTCTGTTTTGATGATCCTTTCATCGGGTTTTACCTGCAGAGTTGAAAAAAGGTAGGTAATAAATGAGAGCCAGAGAGGCTGCTTAGTTTTACTTAGATGAATCCAAAAGGTCTAGTCCCCATCTCTCTGTCATTAAGCATAATACTGTCAGCCGTCGTGGAAGAGAGTGAAAAATTCAACTCAAGTAGCTGCCCCCAGAAATGTACGGTTGCATCTGATCATATCTAACTGAGTCTTTGGAATATAATTAGTTTTTCCTCCCAATCTACAGATAGGAATAAAAAGTCATGAAAATGAGGTAAACCTGGAAACTATCAGCTGACCATCTTTACAAGAGATTCCACATACTAATTGGTATTCTAAGAATACCGATTTGTGTCTGAATTTTAGAACTAGAATGTAACACTGGTAGTCACTGTGTAGAAAAAGAGCTTTAGTGCGCACTACTACCTATCATGTAGAAGAGAATGATGATTCTGAAAGTAACTTACTCTTTTTCTAGATATTTTGCCAAATAAATGAGCTGGATAGCACATGGAAACCATAAGTGGTGACTTGTTAAACGTCAAGTCGAAGGGAATGGAGGACACAGTCTTTGGGATGTTAGAGCTGTAACTGAGCAGGACCATACAGTCAGAAGGTTAGCAACATTTAAAGCTGAATTTCTCTGTTTACTATGAATTGAATTTTGATAGTGTGTGTCTGTATGATACTTTAGACTATGTCATCTGTGAAAATACTTCTCATACCTCAGCATACTATAACATTGTGATGTGACCTCGAGTGTGAGAAAGCTCAATGAACAGAAAGAACCTCCCCTGGAATGTGATGCTCTTTGCCCTTTGAAGCAATAGTACAGAAAGACAATTCAAATGTTTAATCTTGCCTGGCCCCCAGTCTGGTGTGAATAGTGAACCTATCTTCAATAAACTAGAGGCATGTTTACCAACACAAGAGCCTTGTTTAATGTGGAGTATTGTTGAGCGGGCTCGGCACTGAGTAGAATAACGACAACAACAACAAAGAAGTCTGGAAGATTTCCCAGTTTACACATCTGCCCCTGTATTGTGGACTTTGAGCTGATGGAAATCAAAGAGGCATCAAGACGGCTAAATTAAATTTATTCACAGTGGGTGGACTATACTTTGCATCTTTATGTGAAAAATATGTAGGAAAAAATCCCCCTATTCTGGAAATATGAGAAAAGGAAAAGAAACATCTCTGGCTACCAGCCCAGTTAGCTCACAAGTATATGGCCAGCCACCCTCTGTGCCAGAGAAGTGCAGCTGGCGGGGTACCACACGAGGCCAAAGGCAGGTCACAGCTCAGATCCCTGGTTAATGAGGCTGAAGGGTCTCCAGCCCTGCCTTTGCTCTGAATCCACACCATCAGGGGTTTGCTTGTGTCTCTTACTTTGCCTATTTGGTTGAGTTGATGTGTAGTTTTTTTTTTTTTCCTAATGGATTTATTCTAAAGGCCCAGACATTTTAAAATGCTACTGTAATAAAACTCATGTTGAATTCATTTACATACTTAGAAACTACAGAAATCTCCTGCCTAGGGTAAAAGTTGAATTTGAATTGGTAGAGCTCTAAAAGATTAAACAAAAATAACAATCTCAAATTTAACATGTACTATATTTTATTTTGTTTTAAATAATTTTATTGTAGGAATTATTTTTTAATTTAAATACATCTTAGATCAAGAAACTGAAATTCTGACTCCATAGCCTAGGTTCTGGTTCCTTTCTGCTGTACTTCCTATGACTACTCATTTATCTTCCCTGATTGGTCTCCCATTTATCAAGTTGGTGACACGGCATATGGTGTATTTGGGAGGGGGGGTGGTTAAAAGTAAAGCTCTTTGAAGGTTAAATGTGAAGTATTATTAGAAGCATCATAGACTACTGCTATACTGCTGGAGAGGTGATGTTCTGAAGCTTTACTTCTGTGATTTAATGGAAAATGGCCTGTGGCTATTATTAATAGCAAGGTGATCAAAGCGGGTGACTTCAGTTACAGTTCATCTTTGGATTTTCTTTTCTAGCTGGTATTCTTGCTAATTTTTTTCTTAATTTATCTGTTTTAATTGGAGGATAATTGCTTTACAATATTATGATGGGTTTTGCCATACATCAATATAAATCGGTCATAGGTATACATGTGTCCCGTCCATCCTATCTTGCTAAACTGCATTTAATGTGACTCTTAGAGATTGTTGCAGCTCTGACTCAATACTTTTTATTCTTTTCAAGCTTCTGACAGGAAGGAATGATGACTTTGTGATTTCACACATATTACACAACACTTTATCATTATTTTTGCTATTCTTGTTTTGTGTCCTGTTTACGTTATTTTACTCTGAAGTCTGGCCCCCTTCCCTCCTTTCCAGTCTACTTCTGTCCCTACGGGATTCAGGGTTTCATAAACACCTGGCATTTCATTACCCCATAGGGGTCCTTCACTTTTCCTTTCTGTGATGGAATGCTTACATTTTCTTTGGTTTTTGACCTACAGATAAAAAGTTTGCTTTAATGAATTTCTTTTTGGATTTATCTAAATTCTATGAGATAATTTAAGGGATTTTTTTTTCTCTTCCTAAAATTTCAAAAATATGCTTTAATAAAATGGTATCTCTAACAAAACATTTTTAACATAAATTTTCATAGGATTTTTGCAATCTAGAGATAGAAATCTGTGACCCAGAAATTAAGTGGTTGATTAACACTTGCCTCCTTCACATTCTCATTCTCTGTAATGCTTTCATTCCATGCTGGAATAGGATGCATTATGCAGACTACATCTCGACAGTGAAATGTCAGCACAGTCAATTTAGAAAATTCAGCTCCTCTACAAAGAGATAATGTAATCTCTGGCCACTGATTTAAACTCATAGAATTTTCTCCACTCTAGTGATATGTAAAAGCTGCTCGGCCTTACAAATCAAAACCACGCTTGAACTGGGGTCGACTATCCATTTGCCTAATGTGAACAAGGATAATATATCTGGCATTATTAAGTGTGGATCTTCAGTGAAGGGCAATTCATTTAAAATGAAAAGAGAAACATGGAATGGGACAAAGGACAGTTAGGTATTAAGCAGCAGGTAAAGGTCAGGGAGTTGATTCTCTGATAATAGCAGCTTAATGGTAACTCCTTTGCAGATAATTCACCTGTCAGGTCTTTCAGAGCTAAAGCATGTGTCGTCGAAGTGACTAGGGCTTCAAGAGTATTTCCCTTCAACAAACATAGAGGAAGACATTTAAAAATAGTGCTGAGGCAACTGGCTCATTATTTAAAAGAGAAAAAAAATAAAATGAATACATAACTCATTCTTGATTAATATTCTGGAGAAAATGTAAATATAAAATATAAACTGTAATTGTAGGGACTTCCCTGGCAGTCCAGTAGTTAAGACTCTGTGCTTCCATTTCAGGGGGCATGGGTTTATCCCTGGTTGGGGAACTGAGATCCTACATGCCATGCAGAAGGGCCAAAAAAACCCCCCAAAAAAAAACAAAAAATTGCAATTGTAAAAGTAAAATCACAAAATGATGAGAAAATATATAATGTTTTTACTGGGGAAGGAACTTATAAGCACAAGTGAGAAATCATATAAATCAACAGATGTGTCCAAATGTGTGTGTTATGAACACACAAAAGAATTTTAGAGATATAAAACATAATAAAAAGTTACTTGTGCATAATGTTAAATGTTACTATCTAAATATATAAAGGGTTTATTAAAATTTTTAAATGAATGTATCAACATAAACTAAGCAAGTAATAGGTAAGGCAGTTTGCCAATATGGTGATTTTGATGAGAAATTAGCAGTATACAGTTGTTTATCCAAAGCTGTAAGAATATTAAAGTCTTTAACTCTCTTATTTTACATTTAAGAATCTGTCCTAGAAAAACAGACAAGTAGAGAAAGATTTAGCTAAAGGAAAATTGATTACTTTAAGAGGTAACACAAGCTATTTAAATAAAACATGGAACATGAGTGGATGATTGCGGCATCAGGCTGGCAAGGGTGTGGGACAGGAAGCATGTAATAAAATTGAATGGCAGGGGAACTTGCTGATAATATAATGGTTAGTAGGAAAAAAACCTGAAATAGAGATCAAAATATATGTGTGATTATCTACACTTTGTGATCTCATAGTCTTTTATACGTTACTGTAGTTTCAAAACCATTTATATTGCTTTTATAATAAAAGCAACAAAAATAAAGACCTACAGATAGAAACATACAAACATTTGAAGGTGTTTTTAAAATATTTTTAAAATCCATGAAAGAATTGCTATCACAAATGGTATATTATTTATTCAGATCTCAAAAGTTCAATAGAAGCTTGGGGACTGTCAATTAACTTACTGGTTACAGCATAAACATCATCAATTTCAAGAACAGCTCTATAAGAAAGTCAGCAGACAACTGACTCATGACCTTCCCAACAGCACCCAACTGTGAAACAACTCGGCAAGGAAATGTTCTTCTCCTGGCAGAGAATAACCTGGTGACAGCCTCTGTGCCACAGGGGATCCTGGGCCTTCCCTCAGGCTTTTTTTCTTTTTTTGAGTGGAGGAAAGATTTCAAACTGTGACCTTCTTGGTAAAGAGCAGAGGGTATCCTGCTGGGAAAAATGCTTCAAATCTAGTCTGGATTGTGTCCCTTTCCTCAGCTCAGGAAGCAGTATTGCATATCCTGGACAATGTATAACTGCCTATTTACAAAGATAGATGAAAATATCAGTTGAAGCATTACAGCTAAAATATTTTAAGTATAATTCAATAAATACACTATTTCTGCTCCATTGAAATTTATGGTACCACCATGACTGTATGATAAACCATTAAAATGTACATTAAAGTAATGCATAGGTTTTTCTGGAAACATAAAATATATGAATGCAAACATGCATAAGCAAATGTATGTATCTGTAACTGGCAGGGCACCCCAAGCAGAGTTCAACATTTTTTTAAAGTTAGATTAAATTTGTCATGGAGGAAGAAAATCGTTATTAAAAAATTATATTTAACTGAAAAGAAATCATCAAACTTTATTGACTAAAATTAAAAATAGTTATTTGAAATATTCAAAAATAAAATACTGTAATGTAACTAAAAGAAAACCTGCATGTTAAAAAATTCAGATTAATGTTCTTCCAATATCTCATGGATAAATAATAAATGCTTTATATCTTGAATTTAAATCATTTGTATATCAGGTAAAACTTTACTGTATATTGGTAAACAATGAGACTCTTAAACACTTGGTATAAATATGGATATGCCATATTCTTAAAACTTCTGAATGTAATAGCAAGAATCAAGTTTTACTAGAGAATTTGACATAAGGACAATTGTTTGTCATATTTGACATGAGGACAATTATGACATAAGGATATGAGACAATTATTCCCTTAGTATTAAATATGTGAAGGGTCAACATTTTGGTAGAAAAATTATTCTTAGATGAAGAGAATAACAGCTTCTTAGTTTAACAGTGGACCATACCATAAAAGTTGGTTCTCTGGCTCCAAGGTTTCTCAGCCTCAGCACTACTGACATTTGGGTGGAGCTGGATAGTTACTTATTGTGAGGGACGGAGCACTGCACCATGATTAGCATCATCCTTGACCTCTACCTACTAGACATCAGTAGCACCCTCCCTTCATGCAGTCACAACAACCAAAAATATGAATACTTTGGGAGCAAAACTGCCTGAAGTTGAGAACCATAATTCCACAGTAATGTTTGACTGATTACATATCCTATTTAAATGTTTATAGAGTTAACAAGAAGGCTGATATTTTAGAGGACATCTGGTCCTCCTACTTATATGGCAGAGAAACTGGGTGCTAGAGAAGTCACCACCTGCTCAGAAACCCTCAGCAGTCAGGGTGAACACATCATTAGTGCTACTTCCTATTTCACACATCCTCCCAGACAGAGAGTGTCTGCGATGTTATATGAATTATTTTACACTTGTGAGTAATCCTCTGCTTTGAAATTCACATTCTCAGATGGTTTTTTTTTTTTTTTTTCCATTTTATTTTGACAGGAACTTTTGCATTTATTTTATTTACCTTAGAAAATTTTGGCCCATGGGACTTCAGTAATATTACCAAAGAATCATCACTCAACTCACCTGATTCTGACCCTGTGTTCATTCCATTACAATTACATTATCCTTAATTTAATACTGGGACTTTTAGAATTCTAGATTATCACTGGTTTCTCAAATACTGTCATTTAACCTGTTTCATGATGTTCAAATAATATTAATACACAATTTCTCAGACTACCCAAACTCATCTCATTAAATTCAGTAACATATATAACTTAGCTATCTCACAAGGATTTGTGAGATACAAATCCTTGTAATATGTTTTAAACACATATATGTGTTAGAAACACCGAAACAGGGAAAAGTCACAAGTAGAGCATCCATGTTACTTTTCCCTCTCTGTTGATTTAATTTTAATACACTAGAGTGAAAAGGTACAGTTGTCTAGAGACTTATCCAATGTATTCATGTGATGATATGATAAGATATATATTTCCATTTTTGTACAAACTTGACATGTTTCATTTTTAGTCTAAACTGAATACAATGTGAGTTAGAATTTAGTCATTGTGCTACTGTGAGGGAAAAGTCTCATTCTTGATCAGGAATTGTTCTAAAATATAGAGAGTCTATGAAAAACTAAAAGTTGAGGAAGAATCATGTACATTTTTTTATTTGTCTGCTTCTAAATGTATTTTATTAACACATTTGCATTAAATTGGGCTATTTGTCTCTCAAAGGCATTGTTACTTTGGATACCAGAGTATAAAATTTTACTTTCCTTGTTATCAAGTAGTGATAAGAGCTGCATTTGGCACTAAAAGTTGAACATCTTCTCTCACAACCTAAATTTGATGTAAGTTTTACACTTTCCCTCAAGGTGATCTTTCTTTGATGACCATAACTTACCTCCTCTCGATGTTCATCTCCTGACCGCTGGATATACCACTTAATAGATGCTTGCTGGGATTTAGGTATACATTCCAGAAAGGTTGAATTAAATTCAATGCCAAAAATCACCTTTTCATCAGCAGCTTCATGACTAATGCCTGGAAAGCAAACATGGAATAGGAGATTAACCTTGACCTGATTTTAAAAGCAATGGGAAAATAGACTGATTTAGAACAGATGCCATGAGGGAAAGATTCATATACATTATTAAAGAGAAATGAAATTCATAGCATAGTATTTGTTACCTGTGAGTAAAATACTAATAGATTAATTTTTAAAACTCTGTCCTGGCATTTCAGTTTTTATTCTTTCATCAATATATTAACTTTTGCAGTTTCTTTTTTTAAATAAGAATTCACAAGATATAATGAACATTGAGCCTCTTTGAGTTGCACTGAATAAACTCCAACATCTTTTAACTTTAAATCTTTTAATTTGTAGAAAATATAACCACTTTTGTAGATAGTTCTGCAAGAACAATTTATTTCACCTTTAAATAGAAATTCATTATGAATTGGTCCACAGAGCTGACCACAAACCGTATGTTATGACCATATGACATTTCAGTATCAGAAAAGTAAGTGCACTTCTCTATACTTGATGAAATTCTATGATGACACTAATACGTTGGATATTGTAATACTCTGAATCAGGGTATTATCTACCCCCAAAATGTTCTCTTTTATTCAAAGAGGGATATTATAGCCCTGCACGCATCTGCAATAAGACAGTTAACGGGAGGCTAAAGGATCAGTCTCTCAGACACCTTCTTCTCGTAAATCAACTGCACCATCTGAAATACATTCCATCCAGAGTAGCCAAAGGCTGTGTCCCATGTGTGATCTAAGATCTGTAGCTCAAATTTGATCAAATAAAAAATGACGGCTTCTCAGTCTGGCCCAAACATGCACTTTTTCAACATATATTCAGATGTCTCAATTCTGCAGATGGGCCTACTTAGCATTTTAGGCATAAACCAGGGTAAGGCTTAAGGGACCTAAGTGAATCCTAAATCTAAGCACCCTGAATTATCAGCAAATGGCACGAATGCACATGCATTCAATAGTTAGGTTTTTTTCCTAGAAACTTCTTTTGAACTTATTTGTGTCTTACCAGCAAAGATTAAGTCAAGCATGCTGACCCTATTATGAATTAACCTTATCTAACCTTCAAAACGGAGAAGGTAATGGCAACCCACTCCAGTACTCCTGCCTGGAAAATCCCATGGACGGAGGGGCCTGGTAGGCTGCAGTCCATGGGGTCGCTAGGAGTCAGACAGGACTGAGCGACTTCACTTTCACTTTTCACTTTCATGCATTGGAGAAGGAAATGGCAACCCACTCCAGTATTTTGCCTGGAGAATCCCAGGTATGGGGGAGCCTGGTGGGCTGCCGTCTATGGGGTCGCACAGAGTCAGACACGACTGAAGTGACTTAGCAGCAGCAGCAGCAACCTTGAAAATGCATGGATTCCACTTGAAATCTGTAGCCTATCCACTCTCTCTCTGCCAATCCAACAGATTACAGCCACAATTTTCTGTTAGTAAATTCCTAATGCACAGGAAGATCACCAGTGCCAATCACAGAGGAGAAAGGCATGTATCATTTCACAGTAACAGAGTAACAGACAGCATTTTCCTGAGCAAAGGGAGTTCATGAACAAAGCAGGGAGGATGCATGCTGGTCTTAGGTGAGCGGGCAAGGGCTTGGGAGAAATTCAACTAGACAGATTCAACCAAAGAACTAGTCAATTAAGTAAACGTTAAATTAGTGAAATCAACTGGAAAAGCGAAATAGTGAGCTGACTATATGAAATCCATCTTCAAATCAGTAGAAAGTGACCCTTTGACACAAAGTCATCTCCACATCAGTTTTACTACAAATTAATTTACTGAATTTTCCGATAATGTTTATCTGAGTTTAAAATTTTCTACTTGTAAATTTAAACATGTGTGTGTGTGTTCAAAAGCATCAATTCTTCAGCACTTAGCTGTCTTTATAGTCCAAATCTCACATCCATACATGACTACTGGAAAAACCAGAGCTTTGACTAGACAGACTTTTGTTGGCAAAGTAAAGTCTCTGCTTCTTAATATGCTGTCTAGGTTGGTCATACTTTTCTTCCAAGAAGCAAGTGTCTTTTAATTTCATGGCCACAGTCACCATCCACAGTGATTTTGGAGCCCCCAAAAATAAAGTCTCTCACTGTTTCCCCATCTATTTGCCATGAAGTGATGGGACTGGATGCCATGATCTTCGTTTTCTGAATATTGAGCTTTAAGCCAACTTTTTCACTCTCCTCTTTCACTTTTATCAAGAGGCTCTTTAGTTCTTCTTCACTTTCTGCCATAAGGGTGGTGTCATCTGCATATCTGAGGTGATTGATATTTCTCCTAGCAATCTTGATTCCAGCTTGTGCTTCATCCAGCCCAGCACTTCTCATGATGTACTCTGCATATAAGTTAAATAAGCAGGGTGACAATATATAGCCTTGATGTACTCATTTTCCTATTTGGAACCAGTCTGTTGTCCATGCCCAGTTCTAACTGTTGCTTCCTGACCTGCATACAGATTTCCCAGGAGGCAGATCAGGTGGTCTGGTATTCCCATGTCTTTCAGAATTTTCCATAGTTTGTTGTGGTCCACACTCTCAAAGGCTTTGGCATAGTCAGTAAAGCAGAAGTAGATGTTTTTCTGGAACTCTCTTGCTTTTTCGATGATCTCATGGATGTTGGCAATTTGATCTCTGGTTCCTCTGCCTTTTCTAAATCCAGCTTGAACATCTGGAAGTTCACGGTTCATGAACTGTTGAAGGTTGGCTTGGAGAACTTTAAGCATTACTTTACTAGTGTGTGAGATGAGTGCAAGCTTCCCTGGTAGCTCAGATGGTAAAGCATCTGCCTACAATGCAGGAGACCCGGGTTCAATCCCTGGGTCAGGAAGATGCCCTGGAGAAGGAAATGGCAACCCACTCCAGTATTCTTGTCTGGAGAATTCCATGGACCAAGGAGCCTGATGGGCTACAGTCCATGGGGTCTCAAAGAGCTGAATACGACTGAGTGGCTTCACTTTGAGCATTCTTTTACATTGCCTTTCTTTGGGATTAGAATGAAAACTGATCTTTTCCAGTCCTGTGGCCACTGCTGAGTTTTCCACATTTGCTGGCATATTGAGTGCAGCACTTTCACAAGTGTTTTATTACTATCCATTGTTAAAGGTACAAAAGTTGCATACAGTAATGTTTTTAAAGACTAGAATATGTATCTTTCATTTAAGTGTAAAATAATTTTAAAGAATATTTTAATCTTTCATAATAATTTTTTTTCATAGAGAAATATCTAGAATGTTTCTTCATAATACACTTAGGACATGTCACTGATGTCGATACAGCAAGATTATATATAGTTAACATTGTTTTAACAGTATCATTAATAACCATGCAATATCACAGTACATAACAAATGATGAACAAAAGAAGAAAGAAAGAAAGAAAACATCTACCTGCTAGTTATTCAAAACTTGATTACCAGGTCAATGCAATGCATATTTTTGGTGGGTTATAAGCAACTCATCTCCTCTCTTCTTTACCAAAGACAATTGTTCAAATGTGACCCTTTCTCTTCCTTGAGATTGAAAACCCTTAGTTTGAAAATACCCTCTTAATTTCTACTTTAATTCTCACAATTGATTCTCTATCACTGACTTCTCCTATTCCAATCAATCACCAAACTACCAAAATAAATTACTTTTATTTTTAAAAACAACTTTTCTTAGTAATATGAAAGAGTTCCTTATCACTTACAGGGTAAACACAAATGCCATAGAATAACATAGGGATCGTCACAAACTTAACCAAACCTATGTAAGTCCTTTCTGATTTTAAGACCTGTTAGTTAATCTACTTAGGAAAGTGTGATTGTTTCTTTAAGGAATAGCTCAAGTGCTATCCCTCTGAGTATCCCTTCCTTCCCCTAAGTGTGATGCAGACATTTTTTTTTTTTTTTTTTTTGGCCTACCACACTGGCATTACTTTCAATATAGGGAATATATTAGTGATTATTGCAGACAAATTCACCACTTTTATATTCCAGTGACAGAGACAAAGTAATCAAGTGAATGAATCGATAATATAGTATCTTGGCTGTGTTATGCAGTACAAGTAAAAATAAAGCAGATTAGGGAATAATTAGGGATAGAAGGGAAGAAGGGTATTTCAGGTAGGTTGGTCAGAAAGGGTGTCTCTGAGAAATTAACACTGATACTAACATTTCAATCATGGAATAAAATGATGTGAGGATAGAGCCATGTGGATACCTGAAGTGAAGAGTTCTTCAGGTACAGAGGAAACAAATGCAGACAGGGCTGAGATAGGAACCAGACTAGTGCTTTTGAGAAACTAATTTCAAAAGATCATGGGCTTCCCAGGTGGCTCTTAATGGTAAAGAACCCACCTGCCAATGAAGAAAACATAAGGGATGCAGGTTCGATACATGGGTCAGGAAAATCTCCTGGAGGTGGGCGTGGCAACCCACTCCAGTATTCTTGCTTGGAGAATTCCATGGACAGAGGAGCCTGGTGGGCTACAGTCCAACCCAAAGATTCTGACATGACTGAAGCAACTTAGCACACACACATACTCTAAATGTTCACAGCAGCAATATTTACAACAGTCAAGACATGGAAGCAACCTAAATGCCCATCAACAGATGAATAGATAAAGAAGATTTTCATAATGTTCATACACACACACACACACACACACACATAATGGAATAGTACACAGCCATAAACAAAAATGCACTAATGACATGTGCAGCTGCATGGATGATCCTAGAGATTATCATACTAAGTAGGTCAGAAAGAAAAAGACATATACCATATACCACTTATATGTGGGGTTTAAAATATGACACAAATGAACTTATCTATGAAACAGATTCACCCACACAGAAAAAAGACTAAGGGTTGCCAAGGGGGAAGGGGATAAGGAAGTGATGGATTGAGAAAGTGGGATTAGTGGATACAAACTATTATATATTAGAATGGATTAAAAAAAAAAAAACAACAAGGTCCTACTCTATAGAAGATGACCACTTTTCAGCAGGAAAGCTATGACAAACCTAGATAGTGTGTTGAAAAGCAGAGATGTCACACTACTGACAAAGGTCTGTATAGTCAAGGCTAAGGTTTTCCCTGTGGTCACATATGGTTGTGAGAGCTGGACCGTAAAGAAGGCAGAGCACTAGAGAGAATTGACGTCTTCAAACTGTGGTGCTGGAGAAGACTCCTGAGAGTCCCTTGGACTGCAAGGAGATCAAACCAATCAATCTTAAGGGAAACCAACCCTGAATTGGAGGGACTGATGCTGAGGCTCCAGTATTATGGTCACTCGATACGAACAGCTGACTCACTGGAAAAGTCCGTGATGCTGGGAAAGATTGAGGGCAGAAGGAGAAGAGGGAGTGAGAGGATGCGATAGCTCGATGGCATCGCCAATGCACTGGACATGAACTTGGGCAAACTCCAGGAGATGGTGAGGGACTGGGAGTCCTGGTGTGCCACAGTCTATGCGGTTGCAAAGATCCAGACATGACTGGGTGACTGAACAACAACAATAACTGTATTTCACAGGGAACTATACTCAATATCCTGTTAAGCCATAATGGAAAATAATATGAAGAAGAATAAATATATATGGCTTCCCTGATGGCTCAGTAGTCAAGAATCAGCCTGCCAATGCAGGAGATGCAGGTTCGATCCCTGGGTTGGGAAGATCCCCTGCAGAAGGAAATGGCAACCCACTACAGTGTTCTTGCCTGGAAAATCCCATGGACAGAGAAGCCTGGTGGTCTACAGTCCATGGAGTCATAGAGAGTCTGACACAACTTAGCAACTGAACAACAACAAAATAACTAAATCACTTTGCTATACACCAGAAACTAACACAACATTGTAAATCAACTATACTTCAATTAAAAAAAAAAAAAAAAGCCTCCGATAGTATTGAAATGGACGGTGTTAAGGAGTGAATAGACAGAGATGGAATGTTTAGGTAGTAGAATGAAAAGGAAAGTTAAGAACACTCAGAAGGAGAAGCCTATATGGTAAAGAAAAACCAGAAGTTTTCCATGAAGCATACATGTGCTGGGAGACTATCTCTGTAAACGCAAGGCCCTAATGTGTAGTGCTGGCTGATTTTTCTGGTATAAGAACTCCCACCGTGGCTGATTCAAGGTACCAATGGTTTAAAACCAGCTCAAAAAATTCCTACATGATAAACAATCGGCTCTCATGGGGCCATAAGAACTGGCTCCAGCGTATCACTGCACCACTGCATGCAAGCCAAGTGAAGAAAGTGTTTCAGTGAGGAGGGAGCTAGAGAGTAAGTAATAATGAGTGCTGAAAAGTGTGCGTTGGATTTGGCAAGGGAGGAAATCACTTGGTGATCTTGACAAAAACTGGACTGAGTTAGAGTGGTGATGGTACTTAGAAAACGCAATGTACAATGGAGCATAACAAGAAGGGCATGTGATGAAGTGGAGACAGAGACTGTGAGTGCCTTAGACAGCAACAGTGTCTTATAAGTCCTTATAACATGGCATTTATTTTACTTGTTTTTATGTTTGTTGCTCACTCCCACCCCTCACACACACTTAAATTTAAAATCCATGAAGGTGCAGGTTGTTTTCTTTTTTGTTCATTTGTTGTCATTTAGTCGCTAAGTTGTTTTCAACTCTTTTATGACCTGTGGACTGTAACCCTGCCAGGCTCCTCTATCCATGGGATTTCCCAGGCAAGAACACTGGAGTGGGTTGCCATTTCCTTCTCTAGGGAATCTTCCTGACCCGGGATGGAGCCCGCATCTCCTGCATTGGCAGGAGGATTCTTCTTTTTTTTTAGAAGGATTCTTTACTGCTGAGCATATCCACCATACCTAAAACAGTCCCTGCTAATCTCATATGTGCATGTGAAAAACTGTATGCACAGCACAGAGTAATGATTGCTAAATAAAACACAGGCTGTTACAGTGAATCACCTGCACATTGGAACAAGAAAACAAACGTCCTATTCTGGACTAGAGCTTGTTTTTCAGAAGAATGATATTTTAAGTGATAAACAATTGTGTTGTTTTTAAATTAAGAAAACTCTGCCAGACCACCAGTTACAGACTATGAAATGTGGCTGTTTACTCAGTGGTGGGTGGTTACTAACAATGTGATGACGGGAAGGCAGCTCCTTTCTTCCTCCAGTTGTACGTGTGTTTGTGTGTGCACCTGTGTGCATACATCTTCTATCTGAAGGCAGAGCTTGAGAGTGGAAAGTAACTAAAGCTCTGGAATATATACATTTACAGATTGTATTCTCTGTTACCAGAGTCATTCAACAGACTTTCTCAATTTTCTACTCCTCCCTTCTCACGCTCAGACTTTCAAGATCCTCCTTTCTATGACATTTTCTCTGAATAATACAGCCTCTGGTGATCTCTCTTTTTTTCCCCTAAACTCCCACATCACGATTTGTACATTATGACATTTCCCCAAAGAACTGTAAGTTATCTAAGGAGTCTCTTTGTCTCAAAGTATGACCGGGTCAATTATATGCACATGGAACTCACTTAATAAATATTTACTGATTGAATGGTACATGAATTAATAAGTGAATACAAATAATGCACAGGCTACCTAAAGTTTCTTTCTAATAAGTCCAGCCCTTTTATCAAACTTTTCTTGGAGGGTCTCTTCTGGGATGGTCTAAACGTCCATATGTTTTGGACTATATTCTGCTTTATCTCTAATGGCAGTTTCAGACTTTACAAGGATGGACAAGGCAGTAGAAAAGGGCGGAAAAGGTATAGGAATTTTAAAAGCCATATGAAACAAATAACAATATAACAAAGAATTATATTCACTTAGGCATGTGAACGGGGGGCTGATTTATAAAACCTTCTATTGCTTTTCCAGAGCACAAAATGGGATCTTCCTACATAAAAGATATTTTAAGTCATATAATAACAAAGACACACCAAGGTTAGGCTTACAGTTTTCAGTGAGAGTAAAGAATAGTAGACCTATACTTACTGTCTTCTATGTCCCAGCACTGGGTGATTGGGTCCCCATATTTGACATCTTGGCGTCTAGCTCGCCTATGGAAAAGGGATTAAACTGTTTAGAACTTCAAGCATGATATCTGAAATATGAAAAGTCTATATATAACACTAATAACAGTAGCAGAAGCAGAACTGTACTTGTTTCACTGCTTAACTTAAATGCAGGTCAGTATTCCGATTGCTGCAACATTAATCCAAGTACTACCAGTTAGGTAGAGTCCTAACAGAATGGATCTTGTTTCAGCAATAAGATGGTCTGAATTTTATTTAGCCACCACAATTTTTCTTTGATTTTGACAAATTATTCAGCACAACAGGTTGAATATAAATGTATTCCAGTTTTTATTTACACCCAGTTGGGGGGGGGGGTAACTATTTGTATCTTCTATTTTTCAGTCAGTCAATGGAAAGTAATAAGATATAAAAGAGCTTTAGTCAGTGGGTAAGAAAGTATGCACAAATATAAAATGCTTTATCATACGAAGATTCATTATTTATGTGATTAAACAAGATAGATATTATTTGAAACAGAAGTACAAGTTTGATATGGCATGAATGGCTAGATGTTATTTCTATCTACTGATACAGTTCACAATGTTTCTCTCATAGTGGTGCTAATGATAGTAATAAAATAATAGCCTTGTACTTTATTGTCACATGTTTTCCTTAAGAGAAAATAATAACTATTGTATATTAAAGAAATCTGCTACATCTAAGTTAAATAAATTTTATACTCAGTGTGCAGTTTCATTTGCTTTGGCTATTTTATGTTGCCCCATCAGAGATCACAGATGTCACAATGAATATTCTGTGATACTAGGGTATTCCTTAAGGGGAATGTTGACTGGATGACAGTCTTGTGGAAGATTCATCTATCATACACATTTTTTGGCTCACACAAACATTATGTTAGGTAAGGGAGAATATCACAGTGGCATGTCTGCAAGATCAGAGATACAGTCCTGGGAAATACAAAAAGAAAAAATATGATGGTATAAGGTACATAAGGTCAAGAATGTTTTTAAATCTTGGCTTCATAAGGAACAGGATCAATTTATCAAACTGAAGGTTCATTACCAACTAATGAGCATGCTTGTCTTTTAGGTTCTAGAAAAGAAAAGCATTGCCCAAAGACTACCTAGGATGAGTATATTCTTTGTCAAAAACTAACAAAAATGTTGTGACTTTTTACTTTAAGCTTGAAATAATGGTATGTGCCCACTTACATTCAATTCAGAGATTTCAGGGAATATAAAAAGGTCTTGGCATTGTGTCTGTTTTTGTACTATACATTCAATCTGAGATACTAGAATTTACAATTTAACAGATCAGTTAACTTTCAAAAAATAGAAGTGCATATGTAGTAGTAAGACTATTGTATGCTCACCTGCTATCTTGTTAAGACCTAAAGATTAAAAATATATATATATATATACAGTTTGCTGACATTTTACCTAGAACAAAATATACTTTGGGTGATACTTTAATAAATAGTGTTACTGTAAACCACATTTTAAAAGATATTTTAATATATCAGCCACCATAACTCATATTAATGAGCACTCAGGTTGTTTCCAATAATTTTGCTATTGAAAACAGTGCTGAAATGAACAAACATATAATTTGTGGTACTTTTTTGCCCATGTGTGTATAAATAAATTCCTAGCCTGGGTACTGTTGGCCTACAATGACATTACTTTTAAGAGAACATAAAGCACTAAGTTACAAACAGTGGGACATAATTTGATATTTAAGCATATCTGGGTGGCAGAAATTGGCCAAGTTGGAGTAAAAGCAAAATTCCACATAATCACTGGGATGTACTGTGGGCTGTATATAATCTACAGTATTACAAAAACATACATTTATACATTATTTGTAAAGTAGTAACTATGAGTATATGCATATTTATAAATAAGGGAAGAAAGGAAGAATGTACAAAGGCTATAGTAAATAAAGCAAACTTTTTGTGCTTTCTGACAAAGATGAAGGCAAAGGATATAAACAATTATCAGAATTTTTTAAAGCTCTGAAATCAAGGGTTATCAGTTAAATCCATTAAACCTGTAACCTGCCTTCATTGATCAAGCTTGCTTTAATTGCTGCTATAAAAAGGTGCATATCTCCAAGCCTTTTTGCCCAAGTTGTTGGAGTTGGTTGTGTCCCATTTGAGCTCTAGCCAGTTAAGACACTGGCCTTCCCTCTGGGCATGTGAGGGTGTCCAGTGACCTTTTGACATCAGAGACCAAAACTCCACCCTCCGAGCATACATCCCAGGAAGAAGCCTGTAGCTTAGTTCCATCTGCACAGGCCATTGCTTACCTCACCTTTTCTATCTCCAATTACCTTTCCCAGGCTCCCCAGCTCTCAGCTTTATCCCATACACATCCTGAGTCCCTCACCTTTGGGGAGGCGGATTTGAGACTTGTTTCCTGTCTCCTCGCTTGACTGCCTCATGAATAAACCCCATTCTCTGCTGCAAACCTTGGCATCTCCACAACTGGCTTGCTGTGCGTCGGACAAACAAACCTGGTTTGATTAAAACCTCCACAATTCTGGATTTCAGAACGTTCTATTTTATCCTCCTTAAATTTAGCTTTATGAAAAACTATAAAGCACTTAGGTTATAATATCCCTACCACAGACCATGTTTCCTGTGTGTTTTCTCTTTAAACTAACTACAGGAGAAATTGGCCAACTTTTACTCACAACTTCATGTGAGCTGTTCATCATATAAAATGGAAGACTTCCTCTTAACATGAGGTGCTGCTCACCGTTTTGAAGTGGGCGCATATCGAGAGCATGCATGTCCGTCCCAGGCACAGTAGGGGTCTCGGGCAAGACAACAGTCTGCGCACGCTTTTCCGTAAGTGTCGCATCTGTGCAAGGAAAGCTGAACCAATCCGTCTCGGGAACCAACATACAATTGTTGCTGCAAATCAGGCAAAACAAATGCATTAGAAGCATCTTTCAGCCTAGTCTTAAGAACTTCCCTTTCTTGAATACCATATCACAAGTCTAAATCTGTCTCCTCGGGTGCCACAGGAAGAGTAAGATAAGTCAGTCTTCAGTCTGGCTGAATGGTGGTTTGAAGATGTTGATCCTGAATTGGACAGCATTCTATAGAGCTAGAGTAACCTTGGCAGTAATTTAAGAAGGTCAAAAACCAGCTGCTAGACTGAGGAATTAAGATGTCAAATTCTTTCTCAATAGTTGAAAATACACTTTGGTGGATTATATCAAGCACAGATGCTATAGGCAACACTGATGGTCTTCTCTTGCCATAAGAAATGACCAAAAGGAGGTTTCTAGAGCTTTTTCTGTGGTTTTAACTAACCATTTCATTTGCTAATGAAGTACGGATCCCTGAAGGAAAATGAGTTATAAATGAGAGAGAAAGTATTTGGTATCACTGTGAAGAAAGTACTAAGGAGGCTTGTAGGATGCTATATCACACGTGAAAGCCCGCAGGATTCCAACAACTCAGCAAAAAAAAAATTACATTTTGAAAATAAGTCCTAAAAATAAGGTACCACATCCTCACATCCTTACATGAATCTGAGGACATGTGGTGGTGGCAGAGAGGAGGGATCATCCAAGTGAACAAGCCATTGTCTGTGCCTTCAAATGACATGCGGTCAAGTCTAGCAGACATACCAAACTTTAAATGGAGGGGAAAGAAATCTGGAAATAGACACTGGCACAAATAACAGATGTGTACTCTACCTATAGCAACCTGTCTTATACCCCTACCAGCCACTAATCTGCCAGTTAAGACCTCCAAGAGGCTAAATGCATATATTGTTTAGTATTTATTTTACTATATAATTCTCTATAATGTCCTTGAAACTCTTCCTTTTCTCCTGTTCTCCCGTTTTATTTCTGTCTAAGATTTGTTTCGTTTGATGACTCCTTTCTCTGCAGTGAATGTTGGGTTTCCTTCTTTTCAGTTCTCTTCTTTACTCTTCTTCCTGTACAAAGACTCAGTGGTATCTTGAAAACAACATAAATATGCACATACTGATTCCCAAAATCTATGCTTCCTACCCTACCTTTCTTTTTATTTCAGCTGTGTGGCATGTGGAATTCTCAGTTCCCTGACCAGGGGTGGAACCTGTGCCCCTTGAAGTAGAAGCATGCAGTCTTAGCCACTGGACCCCCAGGGAAGTCACTTCCTACCCTACCTGACCAAGAGACAGCATCCCAGTCACCCAAGGCACAAATCTGGGAGTTGTCTCTGAATCTTCTTTCACTCTCATTCCATCTGCCACCTTATCTCTCCATTCTCTCATGCAGAACTCTCTAATCTACTTCCTCCTCCCTCTCCCCTGCCTTTGTCTCAAGTCCTTATCATCTCTTTCCAGGATCACTTGTAAGTGTCCTACTATTACCCCAGGACTCAATCCATCTTCCACACTGCCACACCAGACTGCTCTCTGTAAGAGGAAAATCTTATCATGACACCCTCCTGCTTAAAATCTTTCAAGGTTTTCACTGTCTTGGATAAACATGTTAAACTTCTCAGGAGGGCATCCATGCAAAGATGTGTCTACTCTTCTGCTGTTTTACTTCCCCAGGTTCCTTTCTAGCATCCTTGCTCCATAAGCACAGGTATGCTCTTTGCTCCAACTGTACACAAACTTACTAGGATAAGTTACAATCTTTCACTCTTTATACCTTTTCAAATGTTCCCCACTTCTACTTGGCTTCTCCATCCCACCCTTCTTTCTATCTGATTAACTGCAAGAGCTTTCATAGCTCAAGTTGTCTTTCTCTTAGCTTCCTCTCCCTGCTCCCCTGGCCCCCTTTTCCATCAGTTCCTCTCTTTTCCGTCTCCCTGGTACATGGTTCCATTTTTGCACTACTGTGTTTGCATATGCCTTTGCCTTTCAGCTCCACAAGAGTTTCTAGAGATGAAGACTTATGCCATTCATCCATTTCTGTACCCTCCAAGGGCAGTAGCAGGCCTAAATGTTGAATGAATGAACAAATTAACAGAAAAGACTGAAGAAGAAATCTATTTGGATATTTTCCTAATAATCCTTGTATCATACTAAGTGTACTTACTCTACAGATTAAGACCATTTTAGCAACACCTTAATGTTGAACATATTATCTATCATGTGTTTTACGTACATATCAAGAGTATGTATAGAAATGGTAATGCAAGTCTGAACCTCTTGAATCAACTGGGGTTTGGAGTATCATATCCAAGAACTGTAATATCATATTAAATATTATTATTGTTATTATTAGCTACCATCTATTTTACACTTAGAAAGTACCAGCTCTCTGTCTAGAATTTTGCATATAGCATCCAATTTATTAGGAGGTAGATATTATTCTTCTAACTTTACTGTTGAGGAAATTGACTCCTGGAGTAAGATATTAAGTGGAAGGTTGGAGGTTAACTATTGGGCTGTTTGCCACTGCAGTCTAACTCCTACACTCCCTGATTAAAAACCATTTTTAATGTTTAGTTCTAGTATTCTATTGTTACATGAATTACTTTACAGCCTTGACAGAATGGCATTCTCATGAGACTAGAAAAGTGAGCTCAATTTTCAAGAGCCAAAGAAAGGGAGAATGTATTATTCAATTAATGAAATTGGGTTCCATGTCTCCTAAGGCAAGGCTGAAACAATGCCCAATAATCAGTTACAAAAGAAACAACCTAAAGCTTTTTATAGATTTATAATTTAACTTCCTGCCTCAGTGGATTTTCCCTAAAATAAACTTTGATTCAAACAGTCTTCCTTTTGTGGCTAATTTTTACAAAAAAATTAGAAAGTACCTGCTTCAGAGACAACTCCATGTTCAAGATGATTGAGGAATGCTGAAAATAGAAGTTAACCGTTAGTAATCATGAACAGTCTTTTATAGTAGCCAAGATTTTATCTTGTACCAAAGATAACTGGAGTAAATTTCAAGGCTCTGTTATGTAGAGGAGAAAAAGATCTTAATGTTTGCTATTTCCTTCCCATGTGCAGTGATTCAACCTTAATAAAAATTATCAAAATAGTTTCTTATTAAAGAGAAATTACCTAAATATATGTGGAGGAATTCTGCATTGGAAATTGTTCCCAGTTACCCATAAGGTTTCTCCCTCTTCTGACTTTGCTTATCTTAACTGCTTCCATATAATTCAAACTAGTGTTGACAAGCACATCTCCATAATTATTTATTGCCTCTTTCTGCTCTCACTTAGATCAGTAGTTCAAAACTTGTTCAAGTAGCAGAATTCTAAAGAGTTATAATGCTCCTTGTGAATGAGCATATTCTTTATAGGCTCCTACACAACATGATGTGTATAATTTCATGGGGGGAAAGTTTTATTTGTAGGAAATACATCTCTATGCAAGCAATATAAAATTTAAAATATGAACAGAAAAGTTCCCAAACTAAGAAAGATGGGATGTTTAAAATTCTTTTCCTCTATCATCAATCTTTCTCTATATATTTATTTCTCAAAATCGATATGCAAAATTTAAGAAAGTATATGAAAAAAATGAAAAGAAAAATGTTAAATGAGGAAGTTCTATCAAATAACTTTTTTTTAATGAATTAAGCAGACAGGTTCATTGTTTAATCTTAAGAGTGGAACCCAAACAATTTCTTTTGACCACTAACAACCACTGAACAGACTCAGTCTAACATGCCTCTATGTGTTGTGGGGGCTTTATTTTTGGCCTCTTGGGTTCACACTTATATTTGACATTGACTTTTCCCTCAGGAACTACGCAAGGCTTTGTTTTCAGAAGATAGCAGACAGCAGGTCTTGTTCTTGTTAACTCCTGGACCACTAGTATCATCACGGTGTAAACAGGAACCAATGAAGCCTGGCACGTTAATTAACTTGAGCCCTTCACAGTGGAGGGTTCTACTCTCTTTTATGACAATAGACGTTCACATGGAAACAGTATATTTTAATGAACTGTCTCAACAAAAATGTTACAAAAGACGCAGCATATTTTTCAAAAGCTCTTCTAAGAAATGCAATTTTATTTCTAATTTCATTTTTAGAAAATAACTTTGAACTGAATCTCACTGAACATCAACAAAGAATGCCACAATTCAGATTTACTTTTAAAAGTCTAAGGATATTCCCCAAATCTGGAGAAATGTTATTTTAGATCTACTAACTTTTTGGGTGATTGAGAGGAACTTAGCATACATAAAGATTTACTATCATGCAACTTAAAAAAAAAAATTCCTTATAGAAATACAGGGAAACATGATTTATACACTTTCTAGTTTTCTCAAATTCAACTGAGGAAAAACTGAAAAGTAAAATTTATAAAGCAGAAAAGCATCTGGATAGTAAAACAGATCCCAGGCTTTCATCTACTGTAGTGATTTGTCTGAGCATACGCTTGGAAAACTCAGTCATGAGGGCTAGTCCCAGGAGTCCCAAGCTAAGTTATATTCTACAGGGGAAAGTGAGTCCCACTCTTGGTTGCTTTTTAAACTTTTTTTCCTTCACTTAAGGAAATAAAAAATAAAGGAGTTAATTGCAAAGACTTCTCCAGAAAAAGTGATGATATATTGAGACAAACATGTCCCATATCTTCTCACGGAACTCTGGCCTAAGTCTTACCTTGAATATCTGTAACTCCTCCAGTACTACCTCTTCCATATTCCACTTCTCCTTTGAAATGCTGACAACTTTTAGGACCGTTCCAATGTCTGAAAAAACACATTACCCATGATCCTTCTGTTTCTGCTTCAATGTTTAAACATTTTCTTAGCAACCTTCACATTGCTCCCCTCATTTTTTTTCTCAATGCCTTTCAAGAAATCAGGTTAAATAAAGCATGCAAGAAATGAAGCTTAATGTATTAATATATGATTCTCCTCTTCTGAAATATTATAGCTTTCAGCTCATAGAACATATGTTTATAAAGAAAATATTAAAAGACACATACTTGGAGTGTATTCCTAGCACAGGAATATCTATGTCTCCTTTAAAACTTAGTTGAAATGATAACAAAAGAGAAACAACATTTTTGGAATTTAAAGCGTTAAAATATATTAACACTTTCTTTCTTTCTAAATGTAAGAAATACTTTTTCAGTACTTATCCAATTCACTATGAAAGACAAATATATTTTAATACTTTTATTAATATTTTTAATAATATTTTAAAAGGTACTTTTAATAATCTTAACAAATGGAGGAGAAATCATTGAGGTATCTATATGAGAAGAGTGGCCACTATTAATCAAATGTATTTACCTGACAGAAACATTAATGGGATAGAAAGTAAAGTTTTTATCTAAAATTATTTTAGAATTAAAAAAAAATTATCACAAGATTAATAACAGATTGCAGTTCCATAAGGAGGCATGTTATTACAGAAAGATGATCAAAAGAACATTTTAGAAAAAGAAAAAAAATTTCCATTTGGAGATTAATGTCTAGACTGACCTATATAAAAATAAATTAAAAATAGTTGCTTATAAACTTCTGAGCACTGTGGTTGGAGTATGTAAACATGTATGGTAATAATCCTGTTAGCACAAAACAGCGTGAATTGTTTTTAAATGATTCTAGAATCTTTGAAAAATATTAAACATACATTTTCCAAATACCATATTTGGAAATCAGTCTACCTCAGTATCCTTACAATTTTCTCAATAAAAGTTAGGTAGTACCACCTAGTGGCTAAATGGCTTTTCTGACCCAGAAATGTTGAAGAGCTAGGAATGAGCTTTGGGTGGGCCATGCAATTAAGAGGCAAACTCGTTAGAATTCATGACAAACTAATTATTTCATGTTTTGATGCTTCAGTAGTAATCTCCATAGTCTGGAAAGCATCATTTTTTTTTTTTCCCTGGGCCTTGGTACCGCCATCTGCAGCATAATCAGGTTTGACAACTGGAGTTCTTAAAAGTCCTTTGAGTCTGTCACACAGATGCTTCCTAATATACCTAACTTTTATAAAACCAATACACATTTAGAAATAAAATTATCCTAAAATTGTTTTGTAGTCCTAAAAACCTTTTTTGGTAAAAGTGTCAATTTCTTCAAAACTCATCAAATTTCTATTTTTTTTTAATGCAATGCTTGATCCATCAAATTATACACTATCCAAGATGCAGTGCTTTTGTTTTAATGATACAAGTTATTTTTATTGCCATTAAAATTCACAGTACGCTATTAGATATTACTTTTTTGAAATGCACCAAATAAATAATATTTCTTTTCCTAGAAAAAGTAATCATTTCAATGAGTTGGCAATCAAAAAGTAAATAAAATGGGTTCTAATAATGAATAATTAATCCACAAAATTCAAAGGCAGGAAAAATAATTACCAAGAAGTTTTTACTTTAAGTTCTTTACAAATTAATGATTAACTTTTTTGAAAAGCCATCTTGTGTCAGCTAAGTCAGAGATTCTCAAAATTGGGTGAAAGGATCCTTTGGGGTAAAATTGTCAAATATCTCTGTAGAAAGAAGGAAATGTGAAGTTTGAAGATAGAGAAACTTTTCTTTGCCTACTTGTTTTAGTCCATAGCCATCCAGCAAATATGTATTGAGCACCTCATCTATAGCAGGCACACTGCAGTTATAATATAGAAATATGTTTTGAAATCTCACACAACTCTAATGGAGACTGGGAGATAGGTATGATAGTCAATTAAAAGCACTTGTTATGCAAGTTAAAAACATATTGACAAGGTATGAACTAATAATTACTCATTTTGATTTTGACCAGTAGACTTTTCTGAATTTTTTGTTTGTCTAATAATGAAAAATTCATGTGAAAGAAAGCATAACCTGGCTCTAGCATACCTGTTCCAAGAAACATCACGTCGTACTGGCCATCTTCTGCAACGACGTGATCCACCACAATCTGTGTCAGTCTGTAATCCACATTGATTCGCTTGAACGTTGGTCCTCCCACAACTGGATATACTGATTTATACATCACAGGGTGCCGCTTTATGAAACTGATGACATCATCTGGAAAATCTCGGGTGGATTTGACCAGTGGGTCATAGGTTTTGCTTGGACACTGAAAAGAAATGAGGCGGGAAGTAAAGACATTGTTCATGCACCTGAGAAATTTTCATTTACTTCCAAAGTTTTTAAAGCTTATTACTGGTAATATTAAAGGAATGGTCAATAGGATCAACATGAAGTCACATCCAGATATAAATAAATACAGTTTGCCGTGAGTGTATTTAAATCAAGTTTTTGCTTTCAAAAATATTCTAAAATATTACAAAGAAATATTATTCAGCCACACAAAAAAAGAAATCTTACCTTTTGCAACAACATAGATGGACCTTAAGGGCATTATGCTAAGTGAAATAAATCAAAGAAAAAAGAAAAATACTGTATGATCTCACTTATATATGTGTAATCTAAACAATGGAACAAACAGAAGAGTTCATAGATACAGAGAACAGATTGGTGGCTGCCAGAAGTTGGGGGTGAGATATGGGCAAAATGGCTGAAATGGGTCAAAAGGTATAAACCTCTACCTATAAAATAAGTCCTGGTGATGTATGGTGGCTATTAGTTACAGACACTGTACTACATATTTGAAAGTTGCTAAGAAAGTAAATTTTAAAAGTTCTCATCACAAGAAAAAAAAAGTAACTATGGATGGCAGCTGATTCTAACTAGACCTATTGCGATCATCTTTCAGTTCAGTGCAGTCGCTCAGTCACGTCTGACTCTTTGCAACCCCATGAACTGCAGCATGCCAGGCCTCCCTGTCCATCACCAACTCCCAGAGTCCACCCAAACCAATGTCCATTGAGTCGGTGATGCCATCCAACCATCTCATCCTCTGTCATCCCCTTCTCCTCCCGCCCTCAATCTTTCCCAGCAGCAGGGTCTTTTCAAATGAGTCAGCTCTTTGCATCAGGTGGCCAAAGTATTGGATTTCAGCTTCAACATCAGTCATTCCAATGAACACCCAGGACTGATCTCCTTTAGGATGGACTGGTTGGATCTCCTTGCAGTCCAAGGGACTCTCAAGAGTCTTTTCCAACACCACAGTTCAAAAGCATCAATTCTTTGGCGCTCAATTTCTTCACGGTCCAACTCTCACATCCATACATGACTACTGGAAAAACCATAGTCTTGACTAGACAGACCTTTGTTGACAAAGTACTGTCTATGCTTTTTAAAATGCTGTCTAGGTTGGTCATAACTTTCCTTCCAAGGAGTAAGTGTCTTTTAATTTCATGGCTGCAGTCACCATCTGCAGTGATTTTGGAGCTCCCAAAAATAAAGTCAGCCACTGTTTCCCCATCTATTTGCCATGAAGTGATGGGACCAGATGCCATGATCTTCGTTTTCTGAATGCTGAGCTTTAAGCCAACTTTTCCACTCACCTCTTTCACTTTCATCAAGAGGCTCTTTAGTTCTTCTTTGCTTTCTGCCATAAGGGTGGTGTCATCTGCATATCTGAGGTGATTGATATTTCTCTCAGCAATCTTGATTCCAGCTTGTGCTTCCTTTCCTCCAGCCCAGCATTTCTCATGTTATACTCTGCATATAAGTTAAATAAGCAGGTGACAATATACAGTCTTGACATACTCCTTTTCCTATTTGGAACCAGTCTGCTGTTCCATGTCCAGTTCTAACTGTTGCTTCCTGACCTGCATACAGGTTTCTCAAGAGGCAGGTCAGGTGGTCTGGTATTCCCATCTCCTTCAGAATTTTCCAGATTATTGTGATCCACACAGTCAAAGGCTTTGGCATAGTCAATAAAGCAGAAATAGATGTTTTTCTGAAGCTCTCCTGCTTTTCTGATGATCCAGAGGATGTTTGCAATTTGATCTCTGGTTCCTCTGCTTTTTCTAAAACCAGCTTGAACATCGGGAAGTTCACGGTTCACATATTGCTGAAGCCTGGCTTGGAGAATTTTGAGCATTACTTTACTAGCGTATGAGATGAGTACAATTGTGCAGTAGTTTGAGCATTCTTTGGCATTGCCTTTCTTTGGGATTGGAATGAAAACTGACCTTTTCCAGTCCTGTGGACACTGCTGAGTTTTCCACATTTTCTGACATATTGAGTGCAGCACTTTCACAGCATCGTCTTTTAGGATTTGAAATAGCTCAACTGGAATTCCATTACCTCCACTAGCTCTGTTCATAGTGATGCTTTCTAAGGCCCACTTGACTTCACATTCCAGGATGTCTGGCTCTAGCTGAGTGATCACACCATCGTGATTATCTGGGTCATGAAGATCTTTTTTGTACAGTCTTCTGTATATTTTTGCCACCTCTTCTAAATATCTTCTGCTTTTGTTAGGTCCATTTCTTTCCGTGTATACAAATATCAAATTATGTTATACACACGAGACTAATATGCTATATGTCAATTATACCTCAATGAAACATTAATAGTGCACACATTTTAAATATTTTATCCATGTCCATTCGGGCTCCAGTTTTTGAAATAGTCTTCTTCAGTTGTGTTTGCATAAGTGAAAATTGGTAATTCCCATCCATATCTTTTCTTCCAGGAAGTATAACTTCATAACATAAAGTCATAACTTTATGACTATAAAACCCCTGTGATAGATATTTCTATTGTCTTTTATACTGTTCTCTTCTTGAATTAACCTCAGATCTCAAAAGACAACTGTCTTAACTTGTTGGCAGGTGGAATGGTTAATGGTCATCAAAGATATCCTTACAAAACAAAGTATCCTGCTTATTAAAGCTCAAAAGAAATGTCTAAATTCTATCCATTTATCTGTATTTTCTAAAGTTTCCAAAATGAACTCTATTTTTTACAAAGGTACATGGAATTTGAGTTGAAAGAAAGTGATCTATAAACACCATTATTTTCAACTTCCTTTAATTAATGTAAAATTTCAGTTTTAAATTAAAACCATGATTGTTAAAAAATAAAATGGAACAAATCAACATGTCATAAAATTACTTGTAAAAGAGCTTTAATAGTTTGATGTTATAATCATTTAGCTTTTCATAACTGGTGTGAAAATTTACTGTGAACAGTTCAACAATTCATCAGCTCTTTCCCTAAAGGATCTGTGGAGAAACCCTCAGGGAGATTGATTTTTCACTTGTCTAGCATCTCTTCATGTGTGCCTCTTGGCATCCACTAATTCAATAGTTAGTATACACTGCCCCCTGGTGGTAAAAGTAAAAAATTTACACTGCTACAAATTAAATGAATTCGATGTGCCTCTAATCCAAAAATATGAAAAGGGAATTACTTCATATTTGACTTTTTTTTCCATCAAATATCTCCCCTCCCACAAACTAAATCTACTTTATTTATTATAGTTTAGTAATTTATCTCGGAATAATGTTGTTATCACATTTGAATTCTTAATTGCCTAATACATATTTTTTGGGAATGAAAAAATTTAGCTATATGATGAAAGCATCAAAAAGAAAATGAGCAATATTAAGGAAAGTTTATAAGAAAGTCCTGCTTTCTCCCTATTTTAGCTCTTCAACAAGTTGGAATCATAATCTGCACTTAACTGGGTTGTTTATACCCAGCACTAATTAGAATCTTGTCAAGGCTGAAATTGTACTTCTCAGTCAAAACATTCACCATGGTTATTCTATTGAATTAAACATACTAAAGTTAGTTACAATAAATGACGCTGACCTTAAATTTACAGCAATAAAATTGTAATAGCTCACCAAATTATAAGAAATATCAAAGAAATTGTAATTAAAAAAAAATCTGTTAATGATTTCCATATTTATCTGTCATAAAAATCTTGCATGTGAAAAGAAACTGATCTTTTCTTGATCAGTTTTATTGTCTTGTCCCAGATCTGCACCAAAGAGGTTAGAAATATCCTAGAATGTTAGCCATTTGATACTTACTGAGCATATTCTTAGCTGGTTGTTGGTCTGAACCTGTATCTGTATTGTTAGTCACTGTTTCTAGCACTTTGCTCTTAGCCAAGTGAAATCTGTCAACTAGATAATGGAAGAAACCCTGTATTAAGCAGATTAAGCTGTAACTCAAAGTGGATATGGAGCTCAAATGATACAAAGCTCTTGCCCAATTACAGGCTGCATGTTTGAGTCAAAGGCCATTCATAGAGGGCTTATAGCTTAAAACTCCCGTGGTGCCTTCTGGTGGGTCTATCATTAAAATCAAAGCAAATGCAAGATTTCTGCCTGCATTACATCTTTGAGACAGCTCTCTAAGTTAAGAAAATCAGCTCTTTTGACTGTGTAGTTACAATCACACAGTAGCCAATATTTCAAAAGCTATATCGTACCATTCAAGCCAGATTTTACATCATATTTTCAAATTATAAGAAATTTTAATGTGAGAAAGTATAGGTGAATGAAGCTATGACCATTTATCAAAATAACAAGTATAAATTTTCCTCCTTGCTCACCTTATGACAAAAAGGTTTAAGTATATTAAAATCTAAGAAAAAATAAAAAGAAAGGAAATCTGGTTTCTATTGCCTATTATAAAATGATCTTTGAAAATGTATTTTTTTCATATGGCAGCTTTTCCTCATGGCATGCAGCCAGTGTTTGGACAAGATCTTTATCCTCTAGGTTGCTGTGTGTGATCTCTGGTCTGCGTCTCCACTCTGCTTTCACAAATGAAAGTGATTTGGTAGAGATACTCCCTGAGGTTTAAGACAGTACAGTTTGAACCAAATATTGTTATTTTAGTATGTTAAAAACCAGGGGAATTTTCCCCTTTGACATCATATACCTGCATCACACAGAGATCTAAAAATAACTTGAGATGCCAAGCATCTTATGCAGGTAAATAGAAACTAGGGAAGAATTCCATAAAGGAGAAAGAGAATGTGTGGGGAAATGCTCCATCTAAATAACCACCTTCAATTATCTTCCTTCCACAAGTCCTAGAAGATTTTCTGTTTGCAACCATACATCCCAGGTATTCACAATCTAGTTAAGTTTTCTCTGTACGTATATACTTTAAGTTCTACCTATTGACTCAGTCCATCTGGATATACTGTACAGGGCAATTTATTTATGCCCCAGCTTTCTAACATTTGCCTGACTTCCATCACTTTAGCTCCTGTGATTGTAAGAAATAAATCAAGGAACTTATCTGTGTCTCCACCTACTGTTTAGAAAAACTCTAAGTTTAAAATTTGAAGGGTGAAAAAGAGGAGAGAGCTAGTCCTAAAACTCTCAAATGTCCGTATCTTGCTGGAAACAATACCAGCACAAGCGCAGAAGAGAAATGGACCTGGTAGGCAGCTCTGAGATGAAAGGGTAAACCCAGCATCAGTGAACCCTGGTTCCACGCCTATCTATCTTCCCTGGAAGGCTGCCACCCGGACTAGGTGTGATCATGTTATGCTTGGCACATCTGCATGTTTGTAGAGGGCCTTCAATAGTGCAGTGGGAAGCAATGGATAAGAGGAGAAAAATGGGTCTTATCCAATGAGAGAACTTGGCCCCTTGGTGGGCCCCAGACAGCTGTTACAAGTTTTCTCCCCCTGCTGCTTAGAGCTTTTCTCTGTAGGTTGCAATTTCCTTTTAAACAAACCAGAGGGATGACCCCGTGCAAGGGAAGACATGGCATGGGGAACAACTGAACCGGGCTTTCATTTTTTGCAAAACGGGAAAAACAAGCTAAATGTGTAAAGCAGTCTGATTTTTATTTATAAAGTAAAACATGCAAATTTAATAGGTGTCATCCTAGCCCCTTTATTCCTCTGAGAGTTAGTTTATAACATATATGGGCAACAAAGATGCTATATTCAATTTAAGAGTTAGAAGAGCTGGAGGTAAAGACAGGTAAATCTCTTGTTTTTGAAGGTTGTCTTTTAGAGAGAATTCTTTACCAGAAAAATGAAAACATGATTGAACACAGTCGATAGTCTGGGATTTGGAGAATCTTATTTTAAAAGCGAATGCTAGTCCTTTGGAAAGAAAAGCTGAAAGCCAGTTGAACAGATTGACTTGTTAGAATCAGCTAGAACTGACTTGTTAGAATCTGACCCTGTCAGAGAAACATGTCCTATATACAGTTAAAGGAAAAAGAGAGAGATGTTTTGTCATATGCTCGCCTCAGTGTATCAGATTAAGGAACCAGGAGTCAGGAAGCCCAGGTTCTAGTTCTGCCTCCGCTTCTCCCTTCCAGAATCAAAAACCTAGAAGGATTAGAATTAAAGATATTCTTGGTAATTTAGAAGTGGTAGCTCAGTCGGTAAAGAATCTGTCTGCAGTGCAGGAGACCTGGGTTCGATCCCTGGGTTGGGAAGATCCCCTGGAGAATGAAATGGCAACCCACTCCAGTATCCTTGCCTGGAAAATCTCATGAACAGAGGAGCCTGGTGGGCTGCAGTCCATGGGGTCCCAAAGAGTCGGGCACGACTGAGCGACTAACAACACTTAATAAAGTAACAGTTTGTTATCCAGTAAGTGGAAAACCATACTGTGGACAAATAATAGGGAAAAAGTGAAACTGTGAATTTAACATGATAGAGAGGCATCTATGAGATAGTGACACACAAAATTAATTTCCCCAAAGATTTCCACATACTGTAAATTAATTAGGAACTCTTAAAGGAAATGGCAACCAAATTTGAGACATTTATCAGATGCATAAATGAAAAGACAGGGCAACACTGTGAGGGGATTCTTCCATTACTTTTTTCATCTCGTTTGGTAAGATTCAAAGTCTATGGTTTTCCTGGTAACTCAAGTGGTAAAGAATCGGCCTGCAATGGAGGAGACTCGGGAAACACAGAAGAATCAAGTTTGATCCCTGGGTAGGGAAGATCCCCAGGAGAAGGAAATGGCAACCCACTGCAGTATTCTTGCCTGGGAAATCCAATGGATAGAGGAGCCTGGCGGGCTACAGTCCATGGGGTCACAAAGAGTTGGACATGGACATGACTGAGCAACTGAGCACACATGCACTCCAAGTCTAAGACAGAAAGGAAGTTTAGAATACTTTTTGGAAGTATTTCTCTTTTTGTACCCTTATCTTTGAATCAATCTTAAAACCTTTTTTTCTCTGAAGATAATCAGAAAATCCTTACTTAATGAGGCCAGTCTACATTACAACTCAGATCTAATTTAGGAGATTCATGAAGACATCTAATTTAGGAAATTCGTGAAGATAATACAATTCTAAGAATCATCAGCTCTATAAAAACAGTGTTTTGCAGAAATATGTCATTGCTCAGGCCAAATATTTTAGGTAGATCAGGAAGAGAAAATAGGGTGATTTTTGGAACTCATGAATTCCATGTTTTATTTCAAACCCCTGCTGTTGAGGACATGGACCAATGTAAAAGTTGGAATTTCTCAGCAAGCATTCTAATAATAAGTGAAGCAGCAATGCATATATCCTATCTGCTCTAAAAACTGAATTATTGTCATTATGTATTACTATCCTATGATATGATAACAACATCTCCTTGAAATAAGGAATTCAGATATTTTCAGGGTCACCATTTGCATCAACTCTTTCTAATATTTATACACAAAGGAAGAATGGGTTTTGCTGATGTGTAAGGTATTCATGGGAATTTTACTGTATTCCTCAGTCACCAAAATACACATAATAAAAATAAGTTATGAAATTAAAAGGCAATATGGATAATTACTAAAAGGCAATATGGATAATTACATCTTATTGCTCCCTACCAAAAAATGAAGCCTTAGTTGGGAAATTCACATATAAGTTTGATCTTTAAAATTAAAGCTGAAACATTTAGCAATAAAAATGGTAACTATTTGGGAGAAAATGTAATTTAAAAATGAATTGTTATTTTTACAAAATTAGAGGTTTAGAAATTGTTTAAAAACTATGGGAAAATGGTTCAAAAGTAGTGAAACATACAGTCCTTAAGTGTTTTAAGTTCAAAAACTTCGTACATTTTAGTTATTGTGAATAATGCTGCAAATGAACATGGGAGTGCTAATCTCTCTTTAAGATTCCAATTTTAATTCTTTTGGATAAATATCCAGAAGTGGGGTTGACGGATCATGTGTTAGTTTTACTTTTTAATTTTTTGACAACCCTTCAGATCTTATGTGAAAACAACCTAATGTTCATTAACTGATGAATGGATTTTTTAAAGTGGTACATATATAGGGCAGAATATTATTCAGTGTTAAAGGGAAGGAAACCCTACAACTTGTAGATAAACCTGGAGAACATTACACTAAGTGAAATAAGTCAGTCATGAAGGACAAAAATTGCTTAATTCCACACACACACACACACACACACACACACACACACACACACACACATATATATATATATATATATATATATATATATATATATATATATATATATATATATAAAACATGTTCAATATATAACATGTTCATGCATGCTAACTGGCTTCAGTTGTGTCCAACTCTTTGCGACCCCATGGACTGTAGCCCACCAGGCTCCTCTGTCCATGGGATTCTCCAGGCAAGAATACTGGAATGGTTGTCATGCTCTCCTCCAGGGGATCTTTCTGACCTAGGGATTGAACCCACATCTCCTGCGGCTCCTGCATTGCAGGTAGATTGTTTACCATTGAGCCCCTGGGGAAGCCCCATACATATAACATAGTCAGAAGCATAGAAGCACAGAATAGAACAGTGGTTGCCAGGGGTTTGGGGAAGCGAAGAATGGTAAGTCACCAATTAGTGGGTATACGATTTCAGTTACACAGGGTAAATTCTAGAGAGCTGCTCTACGACATTACAGCCTATAGATAATAATACATTACTGTACACTTAGAAATCTGATAAGAAGTGTTCTGACCGCAGTAAATTGTTTTCAAAAAGTCCTTTCTTCTCACCTTTTTGATAAGAGACTGTTTTAAAAACTGAAGCTCACATTGAAACAAACATGTATTAATAGTTAACATTTATGCATAAATCATTGGGGCTTCCCAGGTGGTGCTAGTGCAGGAGACATTAGAGATGCAAGTTCTACCCCAGGGTTTGAAAGATCCCCTGGAGCAGGAAATCGCACTCCACTTCAGTATTCCTGCCTGGGAAATTCCACGGACAGAGGAGTTTGGCAGGTTACAGTCCATGGGACCACAAAGAGTCAGACACAGCTGAGCAACCGAGCACACACACACAAAGAAACACATAAAAACTTATCAACACAGAATAAAACTACAGAGTAAAATTCTAATAATAAAAGTAAGAAACAAAATCTCCTGCTATTACAAATCTTTCCCAGATTCTGCTATTTTTTGGCCTGATCTCAATCTGATTTCTATATCTGACCTATTATCACTCACTGTTTGGTGGATTCTTTCATACTGTATTTCACTTTGAACTTATTACCAAGACCCAGCAGTTCAGTAATGGTTGAAAAGGCCCATTTATTCAGGGATTTTGTTTGGACACCAGAGGGCAGAAGAATCACTTGAGGTGAAGGAATTCCATTAGCGAATTTTGTGCATTCTTGAGTTGCCAGGCTCATTAACATTGTAGAGCAGTGATATCACCGTAAGGCTAGGAGTTTAGGTTTGACTTTTTATCACAGGAAGTACAAAAGTCTGTTAAACTAAAAAAAAAAGAAAAAATAAGTAGCTACGGCACACAGGAAGTCCCGTGTGTATTTACTGGCGTGATAATGTCAACAGAAGGTGCTGTTGAGAGAACAACTTAGAATTCAATCGTAATAGCAACATGGTTGAGAAAACATAAGTTGCAAAAGTAGTTTTAAAAATAATCTATCTAAAATTTTTAACTTAAGTGAAAAAGCCACTTTTCTGACATTTCATAGAAAGAAAATTATTCAGCCATGCTTTTGATTAAAGTAAGCTGTGTTCCCTGAATTACAATAAAAGAAATGACAAGTGAAATAAGGCTTCAACACTTCATTATTTTTGTAGAGAACAGATTGATCCCTGGAGAAACAATGTAATGTTCTGTTGTGTTGTTTGATTTTATCACTTTGAAGGCAGAATGGCATGGAGGTTAATGACATTTGATTTAGAATTATGTGAATCTAAATTTAATCGTAGTCTCACTTCACAAACTATGAGACCATGAGCATATGCCATAAGATTTTCTCAACTAGAGGAAATTTAGTTTAACTATCCTCCTCTAAATAAATAAAACCCTCAAACTCCATGGCCTGTAGCCCATTAGGCTCCTCTGTCCATGGGATTTCTCAAACAAGAATACTGGACTGGGTAGCCATTCCCTTCTCCAGGGGATCTTCCCCACCCAGGGATCGAACCCAGATCTCCGGCATTGCAGGTGGATTCTTTACCATCTGATCCACAAAGGAAGCCCTATACATATGGGGCTTTATATATGTGTGTGTGTGTGTGTGTGTGTGTGTGTGTGTGTAGTCACTCAGTCGTGTCTGACTCTTTGTGTCCCCGTGTCTCCTGCACTGGCATGTGGATTCTTTACCACTGGGCCACCTGGGAAGCCCTATAACTGTACATATATATAGCATGTATATCCAGTAAAAGATCTCCCACGCAAGAGGAAAACAGATATAATTTAACATGACAAGTTTTTAATATAGTGTCAAAGTACAAGGACTAAGAGCTTGGAGTCTGCCGACAGGCTTATCTGAGTTTAAAACTCAGCTGCACCTCTCACCAACTTTGTGACCTTGGGCAAGTTTGCACCTACCTGTGTCTGATATAGCTCGTCTGTAACATGACATTAGTAACAACAGAACTTGCTTCACAGAGTCATCATAAAGATGGCATTAAGATTTGTAAAGCCTTTAGAAGAGTACCTGCACACCCTGAGTGCCTACACCCTATGTTACTGTCTAAAAAAAAAAGAAAAGAAAAAGCAAGTACAGCTATGATGTTCAAAGAAAATTAAAAAGTGAACACTGAAAACCATAATGTTGCATGCAAAACTTCATTTCCAAAGTTGTGATTACTCTTATCAGTCCAGAAAACATCCATGAAATAAATTTATGTTGAGGAATTTTGAAATTGAAAATAGTCATGGTAGTAAACTATGTTTCCCCGATTTAATTAGGTTATATAACAGGAAGATGAAACGAGAACTCAGAAAGCCTGGCTACCAGATGTTTCCTCTTTAGGAACAAACATATGAAAAGATAAAACTCATTAGAATTAGATGGGTTAAATCAGTAACTTTTCTGAGATTTTGATGATTATTTTAGTGCTCTTCGTAGAAATAGTTATAATGAATTAATCTTTTTTAAAAGGCATTTTCCCTTTCTATTAGATCAATCAACCAGTCCTAAAATAGTAACATAACAAACTGTTTTAATCACATCAACAAAACAAAAGCCTTCCATTTATCATGTACAGATTTTAAACTACAAAGGTTTTTTTTTTTAAACAGATGCATAAACTCTAAATCACATTTCTTACTTTTTTCACCTCTGTTCCAAACATGATTTATGCTGTCTGAATAGAATTTTGGACTCAGTGCTTCCTAGGTATTTTCCACATCTAAAATAAATTCCAAGGTGCAACATAATAAAAATGAATGCAGAATAAAAGAAAATATAAGTTAAATGAACAATTATAAGTGATGTATAGTCTTTTAAAAATAGAAATAGGGACTAGAAGCCTCTAGCTACATGCAGAGTTGTATGTGAGGAATAAATACTTATTTGGCATTTCCTTCTAACTTGGAATATTTGTCATTCGAGATATTAAATCATTTTGACAATTCTATAGACAATTTGAGGATAAATACTATATTCCCAGGGTAATCTGCTCCTTACCATACAGCCCATTATTTTCTGTAGTACTTATAATTCTTACTCAAAAGAAAAACGTTAAATTCCAGTAAAGGTCAGACATTTTAACACATCGCTGTAAATAATTAGTTATTTTAAAATCACAGTGCATGTTGCTGTGGTGAGTAACATAGTTTATTAGAATTAGGAAGAGAACATGGGCCTAAAATAATATTTTGATTATTAAGTTGAATACATACTGTGCCAGGTCGGGGATAAGGAATCCTTCCATCATACTGTACCCAGCGATGGTCTGCACTTTCCTTATGAGCATAGGGACCATTAAAAACTGCTCTGATGTCAGCCATGCTATACACACACACGGCAGAGCCTTTGAAGATGGAGCTGAAAGAAAGCAACAGGATCCAGTCATTCGCTGGTCCATTCTATCGGACGGTGCTGCAGACAAAATGGGCCTATGTCCTAAAGGAGCTTATAGTCAAATAATCCTGAATAAGGTTTGATAACAGTTACATTACAGGTAATTATAGTAAACTATAGTATAACTATAGTAATTATAGTAAACTATACACGCAGATGGGTACCCAGTACAAGGGTTTCTAGTAAATTTTCAGGGAGTGGACAGCGCCTATATTGATATCTGATGGACAAATAGGAATCACCTAGAAAAACTGGAGGACAGACAGGACTATGAAAGAAATAGTATCATTTACTCACATACTCTTGAATTTTATTTGAAGTTATTATAGCATAATGCCTCCTAAGGAACTTACAAAATTAAGAGTTACATTACCTACTTTTATAAAAAGGAATATTTAGGTATGGAAATATCTTGTTTATCTGCTTTCTTAAAAATGAATGTCCATAAATACTGGCTATTAATAATTTCCTCATATAATTTTTATTAATTAAAAAACACTGAAATAATCTCTTTAATCCCTTTTTGGATTTCTGAGTTTATGTAATTTATCTGATGCTTAAAATTCATCACGATTACACAGGAAGGGGACACGTCCAATTCAGGAGCAGAAAAGTTCCATGGGAACTCAACACATGTCTCAAACTGATGATGAAAATTGTTAGCACTGGCAGACATTTCATTTTTGTTTTATTTCTAGAAATTAAAAGACATTTTTCTGAATCTAAAACTTACAGTGATTTGTGTTCTTAAAAATAAGATCACCATTTACACTCTAAGAGGCTCAGCTTGGCACTACACAAATGAGCTTAGGATTCTCTAACATAAGTAACTCAATTATTAATAATTCTTGGAATGACATTAATGGGAAGCATTGGGATCTGACGGTAAACAAGCAGCTGGGAGAAAACTAACTGCTACGAAGGGAAATGATGACCCCCATAAAGATCACATGATCTCTCTTTGATATTTTAAAGGAATCATGCTTAATGGTATTGGTGTTATTGCGGATTAATTACATCTTGTCATTGGACCAAGGATGTGACTTGCATCTTGACATTACCTCACTCGTCAGGGCAGCATTAAAAATAAAATAATCAAGTACACCAAGAACAAAGAGCTCACTTATAACTTCACACTCTGGGTGGGCAAAAACTTGGTAGTAGAAAAAGAGAACTATCTTGGGGCTATATTTCCCTGGCACATATCTATGCCTTGTGTGTGAAATGCACAGTGACTTCAAAGCAAGTTCTGTGAATGAAAGGATGTCAAGAGAACCAGGGCTCAAATACTTGAATAACTACAGGCACATGCTCTTCCTGCACCTTTTTAGTTAAGATATAAATGATTATAATAGCAGAAAAATGAAGTTCAAAATAGCAGTTTCCGAGCATATCCTCTCTATCCTTGTATTTAAATATTTCCACCCTATATTTTATAATTAACTAAATAGTATTTTGTTTTCTGATATATTCTGAACCAATAGTCCATTTGAGTTTATTCATAAGGTATTGTGAACTAAATGACAGCAAATTCTCAGAAAACATAAGTTGCCCACAAAATATTTTAATAATTTATTCAAAAGGAGGCAGGAACACCACTTGTCCAATGCTAATGCCAACACTGACAATTTCTCCAACACTGCAATCAATATACATTCATAATGATTGATAGCAGTACTATGGAAAAAGTGAAAAGTATTTCAAAGAATGTAATATAGGCAGTAATAAGTAACAAGAATAAAAGTGCATTTGGAATGGAGTCAAATGTGAGTTACTGAGTTAAATAAAGTTATCATTAAATAAGATTAAGTGAGGTCCAAATATTCTTTGAGAATGCTTCATGGCTGCTAGGAGAACTTTTTTTTTTTTTAATTTTTTTTAATTTTTTTTTTTTTAGACTAGTCAAGTGCAGTAGTGAGAAGTAGGAGAACTTTTAAGGAAGTCACAGAGCCTCAATGACAATTATAGGACAGCATTATGCAGAAGGAAGATAAGAATACAAGTGCAGAAGTTAGGAAAACAACTTCAGTTCTTGTCCTAGTAATTACCTACTCTTCTTCAGTCAAACACACATAATACCAACTTCCTTTGCTTAAGTTAGTAGAGCAGTGATGATGTGGCGATAGTAATAGCCACTCTCCCATCTTTGTACAGGGGAAGTGCAAATAAGTCCATGTGAAGACATTCTAAAAGTCAAGAGTGTCATCTCCTGATTAGAGCCTAGACAGTATTTTGTTAATGTTACCTCTATGTCATGCAGTTCGACCAATTTATCATGATTAATATATGCATGTACCCTTGTATACAGTAATTTTAGTCTAGCTCACAGAGATATACTCGCTTCTACAGGGAATAGCATATGTACAAAGTTAGTCACCAACACATTATGTGCATTAGCAAAGGACTGGAAACAATGGAAATGTCTGTACAGGGGGCTGATTAAATAAATTGTGGTAGTCAGTATAAGGGATGTTCTGCTGATGTAAAGAGAACAGAGACATTTTATGTATTGATATCTAGGAAACACTACATGAAAAAGTAAAATGAAAAAAATGTATATATTTTTATATGAAAGAAAGGGGCAAAGAGAACATATAACTATTTTCTTACATACTTAGATCAATTCTCTGGAAAGATTACAGCATTTTTTTTAACTTACCTGGTTGTGGTAAAGACTCCATATACTACAGGATTTCTTTCATCTCTTGTGGGGAGTAAGTAAATGTCTTCTATTAATGGGAAAAAATAATAATTCACTGTAATTTGTATTTCTCAATATCACATTTGCTTTTTTCTTAAAAATGCAATATTTCTGAGATTCTAAATAGTATGTAAAATTAAGATAACAGTGACAGTCATTACCTTATGACAAAACAAATTAAGGGGAAAGGTCCAGTTCTCACTAGCTATCTGGCATTGTGTTGAACATTTAACCTCCGAGGTGTTTACTTCAATCACCTGTAAATGCGATGGTTCACTTGATAAGCTCCATGTCTGTTTCCTATTAGGTGTATGTGACTTCATGGAGAATTGAAAATAAAAGTGGGTTATTTTTACCCTCCAGTGTTAAAACAAGGTGTTTTCTTGTAACTGCACCAGCTTGTTAGTAATTCAATTACCTATTTGGTAACAATATGAAAACAGCTGGAGTACTGCATTTCTTGTGCAGTATTACTTGTGTAATTACTTGTTCAACACTGATACTAAAGCAGTGCAAATAATATATCTTAAAATATTATTTAAGAGGTGTGCATGCTTATATACAGCAAGAGAAATCATCCATGAATATTGGACATAGACTTTAATATTGTAAATGCAATGCTGACAAAAATTATTCAATGATACAATTTTTACATTGCATGACAAAACCAAAAAAAAAAAAAAACTTCAAAAGGTAAAAGCTAATGATACTAACTTTATATACAACTGACAAATTCTTTCTAGCATCACACTCAGAGGAGTAGAGACGGGAAAATGAAAGAGAAGAATCTAATGCTTCTTGGCATATCCTTTTTACTAGCAAGTCAGAAGGGACAGAGTTCACCAGATCTGCAGGGCATCTCCAGCAGAGGGCATCTATAGAACGAGGAGCCCATCTACAGCTGGTGGCTCCTTCCAGATAAAAGACTGCATGAAGAATGGATGGACTGTGGGATCCCAGAGCTCATAAGTGTCCATTTCTGACCACAGTTTAGTTTCCATCATAACTTTGAGGGCACTTACAAAGAAGGGAATTGCTTCATTACAATGTGCACCCATGTTCTTTTGTGTGTGGGAATTTAGTAAGTACCACTCCAGCAAGCTGTCCTGGGCTTTATAATCAGGTATTTGGGGCTAAAATAAAATATATGCTAAATTACTTAATTAGACAGTAAGACTCCTTTTTTTTTTTTTTTTTTTAAGAGAAAAGAAACATGTGACTTACGAAGCTCATCAAAATGAGTATCTGCCCCATCACTTCCAGGAATTGAGCAAATCAATCTGGCCTTGAGAAAAGTGGTCCATTTGTTTATCAGGCTGCGTTGTCCTCCTACATCATTCTGAAAAAAGAAAAAATAAGATACAGATTTACCAACATGATTTTATCACCAACTAAAACTGGTGGTTACTATCAGTTCAGTTCATTCGCTCAGTCGTGTCCGACTCTTTGCAACCCCATGAATCACAGCACGCCAGGCTTCCCGGTCCATCACCAACTCCCGGAGATTACTCAAACTCATGCCCATCGAGTCGGTGATGCCATCCAGCCATCTCATCTTCTGTCGTCCCCTTTTTCTCCTGCCCCCAACCCCTCCCAGCATCAGGGTCTTTTCCAATGAGTCAACTCTTCCCATGAGGTGGCCAAAGTATTGGAGTTTCAGCTTCAGCATCAGTCCTTCCAATGAACACCCAGGACTGGTGGTTACTATAAGCAGTGTCATATTGATGTCATTGCTTACTCTGTTTGTAAGCAATTCAAGAGCTTTCCTCCTCGAATTTTCTAAGGAGGGAAAAGGCAGTTTTGTCCTTCAACATTAAATGCTTTTTTCACAGTTAAATGTACAGTGTAAACACCATAGTTCTGCTGAATGAGCAGATGCGTGCAAGCCAACAGTAAATAATACAGGCTTGGAATCAACTCCTATCTGTCAATTTTCTCTCTATGACTTACAAAAGGCAATTTAATTCTCCAAGTCTCTGTTTTCTCATTGACAAAATATGATAAATGCCTTGAGATATCATTATTTTGATGATTAAATGGAAAACATTTTGTCAAGTGCTTAGCAAAGGCCAGAAAACTTGTATTCAATAAATGTTAGCACTGATTTATACATTAGTCATATGATTTAGATGAATTATTTGCATTCTTTAGAAATATGCTTTGGTATGACCTAAAAATAGCCTTTTCCAAATTTAATACTCTACTAATTAAATGCAAGACAACACAACATACACATAATAGGATAAAAGCAATCTTGTTTTAAATACTAATCGATTTTTTTCCACACTATTTTATTCTGAAAGATTTCATTAACTCTGTTCTTTAGTGGTAGGTGAGTGAAATGGGGAAGGGGGTCAAAAGGGACCAACTTCCAGTTATAAAATAAGACATGGAGATATACCAGACAGCATGGTGACTATAAATAATACTGTATTTCATATTTGAAAGTTGCTAAGAGTAAAAAACGTTGCAACTATATATGATAATGGACATTAAGTAGACTTACTGTGGTGATCCTTTTACAGTATATACAAATATGAAATCATTACATTATCTACTTGTGACTAATGTTATATGCCAACTATACCTCAGAAAAAAATTGAAAAAATATATTCTTTAGACATTTAGCAAGATGTAGGCATTTAAATCAATTAGGTAGAATAAACAGGGTTATGCTGTTCAATAATTCACCATAAAAAGATATTTTTCTTATTTTTAACTTAATGTCCCTGTGAACACTAAATTAATATGATTTTTTTATTTGGGTCTGCTAAATCTGCTATGCTTATAATAAATAAATAAAACTTTCATGGTATAAATGCATTCAGTACTTAATTTTGACTTTCAAAAATTATGAAGCCATGATTTCCATTACTATATTTCCATGTAAAGATAAATTATATTAAAAAAATTGTCCTTCATGCTGTGTTACTATGAAGTTAATAAATAGTTCACTATCAAATTTCAGGTCTGAATATCTAGAACTAATTTCTCTGTGATTCCTTAATGTCTGAAAATTAATTCAGAGAAAAGCATCTAAATGACAACTCCAAACAGGAGAATTCAAAATCATACACAATAAATAGTTGCTTTTTTTGAAGAAAGAAAAGGAGAGGAGGAGAGAGAAGGGAGAACAGGAGAAAGAGATCAGTTTGAGTTTTAACATGGGTAATATGGAAATCTAGATTCTCAGATGATGTCCTAATAGACCAGAGCAAATCTCAGAGGGCTACTGACTCTGTGGCAGAGCTAACAGGGCAAGCAAGGTCCTTGAGACTGGAGACCAGAGCTGTCTTTATAACCAACACCAAGGTGTACTGTGACACCCAGAGTGAGTGAATGGTCTTTCACATCCATCTCTGCTAAACAACAGAAGTAGTTCAAGTATAGCTCCATATAGAGGAGTAATTATTATTTGCTTGAATTCTTTAGGTTTATAACAAACTACTTAAAAAAATAATTTAAAATTTTAAATACATTCAAAATCAATAAGCAGTATGAACTCAAGTTTGCCCTTAATGAACAAAATGTCACACCTCACAGCTTGCATTGTCTCAATGTTATAAGTTTTAAATAAATCCAGTGAGTGTGAACCTACCCTTTCCTTTTTATTTTTGGCCTCATGGTGAAACTTGTGGCATCTTAGGTCCCTGACCAGGGATCAAACCTGGGCCCACAGCAGTGGAAGTGCGGAGTTTTAACCACTGGACCACAAGGGCATTCCCTCAATGTGAGCTTACCCTTGAAATGTGTGTAGCTGAGTTCATTTGTGTTGGGAGTTGATTATACATATACAGTAAATATACATAATAGAAACACAATGGTAACCACAGCAATTGTTTAGAACTTGGACAAACAGAAGATATTTCTGGCAATAATATTCTGCCACTGACACTGTATAGAACTGTTAACACATGGCAATAATAAAAAGCAAAATAACTTCTAGTTGATTTTTCTGAGAGTTTTTAATTCTCATCAGAAAACGTATTCTTATTCTTTTTATCCAACATCTACTCCAAATATACCACTAACATCCTGACTGTCAGGTATTTATTAAAATATATTGAATAATTAGTGAATAAAAATACAAGATAAAGTTGACAGAAGTCTTTAGAAAACATACAGATAAAAATAGAGATAAATGCCAAAAAATCTGAGTCTTCTCTGAAATTTGTTGGGAAAACAAGGACAGAACTCACTAAGATTTAATATTGTCTAAGATTATGGGTGGATTCACACATTCAGAGATTGGTTCAGGAAATATACTAGATGCAAAGAACAACTGGGGAAACAGAGATGGGTAAGGTAAACCAGGACAAATCTGGTTTAGATGAAGACTGGGATAAACTGAAATAGAGGAAAATATTACAAAGTAAACTGGGGTTAAGACCAAAGCATCTGTATATAATTTAGTGCATAATGAAGAATCACTAAAAGATTTAGTAATTAGCAAAGAAGTGAAAGAAAATGAATACATAATATATTTTATATAATAACCCGCTAGAAGCAAACATGACTGTAATTGCTCTTAAATTTATATTTTGTATGTTGTGCCTCTATTACCTGAGTTGTTGTTGTTGTTTAGTTGCTAAGTTGTATCTAACTCTTTGTAACCTCGTAGACTGTAGCCCACTAGGCTCCTTTGTCCATGAGATTTCCCAGACAAGAATACTGGAGTGGGTTACCATTTCCTTCTCCAAGGGATCTTCCCGACACAGGGATCGAACCCACATCTATTATTTGAGTATTACTGCTCAATAATAAAAATATTTCAGCTAGCTATTAAATGATTACCAATGTCTGCAGATACAAAGGCAGATTTTCCTAGACATAGTTTTTACTTATACTGCTAATAGCCTCAGATCACTTAACGTAAATCTAGATGTTAATACTAATGCTTCCTCCTAAGGTAACAATGAATTCTGTATAATGTACTGTATAATGCCTATGAAAAAAATATGTTATCTGTAATTATTCAGGAAGAAAGATTTTAAATAAATTTAAAAATAAGTTATCTCCTCATTTTTCTAATGACCTTTAGTCTTTTTAAATTCTCACACCTAGCCTTTATATATTTTATTTTAGCAGAGCCTAGATTGTACTAAGCAGAACTCTAAAGTCTATTTTAATGCATTCTTCTTACATATTTATAATATTTATAAAATTGTCATCACTTATTTTTGTACATTTTGGGAGTCAGTAATAAATACTAAAAATAGCACTGACTCAATGTTCATGAAGAAACAGACCAACTATCATAACTACAATACTAGGGATCATGTTTGGTTCACTGATTTACCCCTAGCATTTATCCAAATGATTTTGCTAAATGAATAAGCAGATAGTATCAAGTACTTGCTCCATGACATTCCGTTAATACTATACACATTACTATGTCATCATAACAATGAGCAATCACATTTTCTTTTCAACATACTATTAGATAAAAGTGACAAGAAATGGCTCATTTTCAAACACCATCCCTCTGTATATTTGCAATTATCACCCATATTTTAAGATAAACCATCGAAAACTACCTATTCTCTTAGCTCCAAATTTGTTGAAAAGAGATTTATACTGTACCTGAATATTTTTTTTTTCAATCTGACAAATAGAAACTGAAGTCCTTTGAGCAAAAGAATCTTTAAAGGCTCTCGCCTACCCATTGAGCTGCCATGCGTGGCCTCTCAAGGAATAAAAGATAAAAACAAACACAAAAATCCAGGTCAAAGATGAAAGCCACCTGCTGTCAACGGGAAAACAAGTATAGTTTCTGGGATAACAGCTCAGGAATGGATTATAAGCATTTAATGACTGGATAGTAACTCTTACAGACATCCAGAAGCATGACCTGGGATGGCAAAGTTCAGTTCACAAGGAGTTGAATTTCTCCTGCAGAGAAGTGTCAGTTGACTGATTTTGTGGGCCAGCTCTCAGTCCCTGGATTTGTTTGCAAATCCACAAAATCCCCTCTGAGAACTTTAAGCCCAGAAGAGGGCTGAAAGGGAAGTAGCCACTTTTGTACTAAACTGTCACCTCCTTGCTTATTTTTTTGAGGTTCTAAAGAACACAACTATCTCACTAACACTGTAGATTTATTATTGAGATGTCAAAACCAGCAGCTTTTAGTCACTGGTCAATTCTGTGTGTCTCTGCTCCACAGCTTCTTTGTGGTCAGACTGCTAAGAGCCTTGCCATCCTCTCCACAAAGATGCAGATGAAAGTAGCAATGAAATTAAATGTAAACAAGCCCAACCACATGTGTACAATGTGGGTAGTGAGTGTAGAAGGTGCCTGTTTTTTCATTCTCTATAGTTTTTTATGTTTGCCATATTTCTTAATTTTAAAGTGATTAATGAAAACCAAAAATTTTAAAAATGAAAAACAATTCACAATCTTTGTGCAGTTTAAAATAGAGTATCTCTGAATCATTTGATTGGGTGATAGCTGCATATTATAAAACACTATGATCTTCTAATCCTGGAATCTCCCAATGGGGAGATCAGTCAGGAGGCAGGTTAACGGTGATTCCATTTTCATTCTTCTGTCACAGCAAACTCAAGTCCTTATAAATCTTACATGGACACAGAGAGTAGCTACAAGCTGTCACACATGAACTTTTATTGAGTGTATCTTTTGACCTCTAGGTCACTATGCTAGGTTCATCTGTTAAACATGATTTTATCTCTGTATAGCATCCTCTCCAAGGATCTCTCAACACTTTATAAATATTGTCATGTTCAGCTTTATACTGAGAAACAGAAGCTCTTAGAAAGTGTATTAACTGCTGTTCAGCTCCTATGCTCTTAAATCTTGAAGATTCTGTAAATCAATGAAATCTCCAAGACATTTGTGAACATTGAACACAGTGTATTCAATTAAAATACAGATGTGCATTCAGAAATCTGTAACCATATTAATTATTTAAATTTGAAGGAGACCAGACTTTTCAAATAAATAAACATCTTAAACACTTAAGAAAAACAGTTTGATGGTTAAGTCAGAGGTTATAAATTCTCCTTTGCTTAAAAGTTATTTTGCCTAATGGAACTCTCCTGCATCTTTGTGCAGACAAGAGAATGTAATTCCCTGAAGCACTTTAAAAACCATAATCCATGCATGTTTGTGCACCCCTCTCCCCCATTCTAGCTGTCAATAACATTTATACTCAGATATTTTATCTTGAGCTAACACTACCCACTTTCTTCTGAAGTATGATCTAAATATTAAAATACAAAACACTTGTTTTTCTATAACTGACACTATCACATTGAGACAAATATATAGGCTTTCTGTTGATCCTTTTTACAAATATAAAAATATCAAGGCAAGTTAATACTTCTGTGTCTTTAATGCCTGTTGAATAATATTTTAAAACATCACCACTCATATTCTGTATCTGATTTGTCATTTATAATAACAGCTGTACTTTGCAGGTTTTAAATAATCTTGTGTTGAGATATAGCTTCAAATCACCCATTTGTGCCAGGAAATTCTGGAGATAAGATCAGAGTAACTAACATTTCAGAGCAATTGTTCAATGTATTTCTCTCTGGGTGCCTCACTCTTCACTGAATTATTCTAGGGGCAAAATTTAGAAACTCTGTAAACTTAATATAGATGATCTATATAGGTTATATATGTCAATAATGATAAGGGTAATCCAAATGCAAATCCAAATGTGGGCCTATTTAGAAGCTTGAAACTATGATCATCATGTGGTAGAAATAAAAAGTCAAACCCAGAGTAAGATTCCCAGGAGACTAATTAGAAAGACATACCATATATATTAAAATACATTGTTATACTGCGAGGAAGAGCTTAAATGAGGATATTCTGATACATTAAAGAACTCATGGAAAATAGTGACATGAAACACACTGAATCAAATGAAAGAACTATGTTTTACTTTCCTTTTCAGCATTTGACTTCTTCAACAATATGTCCTAACTATGTTTCCTTTAACTATTTATTGAGATGCAAAACAAGTTATGACCACTAAAAATAAAATCAGAAAAGGAAAATAATAATGAGTCTTCTATTTATCTACTAATAATCTTGAAATACTTTAGTAGTAAAAGAAGCAAAACTAGGGAAATTCGAATATCTCAAAGGGGAAAGGGAAAAACAAACAAAAAACTTGGATGACAGGTATTAAACACAGTGGTTTTTAAGGGATAATTTCTGAATAGGCTTTCAAGACAAAAATTTCTTTTCTTTTTTTATTTTGAAAAGAACTCTAGTGTTTAGAGATGATTGTTTTTGATTTGTTGTTGGAGAACCAAAATGGAGAACATGTTTTTCTAACTACTTCATAAAGATTATTAGAAATGCAGGACTCGGGTAATACACTGTGTTCAAAAAATCACTGTCTAAGAAGATTTAACAGATTAAATTTAGGCAAATCTAGGCACATTCAGCAGTCTTTTTCAGGTAGGATCAGAGTTCATTAAATTAAAAAAAAGTAAAAAAAGCTACAGCCAACAGTATAAACCCTTGCCTAGGAATTTCTGACAGGAAGACAGATGGAAGTGAAGCAAAAGCCCATCTGTAACTCTGGGCTCTAAATCTCTCATTTAGGTTGTAAGCGACAAGCTCTAAGTAAGCAAAAAAAAAACTACAACAAGGGGGAGATCGATAAATACAAAAGTGTCATCAGCCTAAAAACACAAATCTTCAAAGGCAGTAATTGTCCAAATAGGACCATATATCAAAATAGACAATGCAAGTAGAATCGAAGCAAAAGGGCTATTAATTAGACCCCCAGGCAAGTCATGTGAAAGGTCCATCCAAGTTGAATTCCTGGCGTGGACAAAAGGAAATACCGGAGGACAAAAAGAGAACTGGCACAACCTGCAGCTGGAATCTGGAGTGGGCTAGCATAAGTAAGCTAATAGACATTTCAAAAAATGAATAGAATCCAAAAATAATGCAAAACAAACTTGAGGCAGAAAGTTGCGAGCAAGCTCCACTAACATGGCTGGTATCTCCACACATTACAGGGTGGGTTTTGAAAAGAAACACAGACAGACAGACAGATACACACAATAATAAACATCACATCAGAAAGGACTAGCTTGCAAAGTAAATAGACATAAATCTTTTCAGAAGGTTTATTTCATGCAGTTTCACCTACTCTTCCAGTTAGCATTTATTATCTCACCACAAAGACCTGTGTAATTTACCATCATGAGAGCAGTCTAGGGTATAGAGTGTACCCTTTAGTACTTGAAAATACTGACTGTTCAAATCCAAGAATTATAGAGCCTGGCAAAGACTTTAGAAAACACTCTAGGCCAAACACCTTATTTTAAATTTGAGAAAACTGAAGTAGTTTGACTAGAAAGTAGTGAGACTACTGGAAAACAATTCATTAGATTTACTGTCGTTTATAATGATAATTATACTCTGAAAGAGATTCTTTGGATGAAGGTACTTACTCTCCTGAGGCTGTCACTGATCAATAGCACCCTAAGAAATTATATTCTAGGTGAGTTTCTTTACTATTTACTGAATCTCTCTGTTCCTATTTTTTGTCCAAAATTTGCATTGTTTAAATTGTTCACATAATTTTCACCAGTGGGTGTTAGTTGCTCAGTCATGTTTGACTCTTTGTGACCCCATGGACTGTACTCCACCAAGCTCCTCTGTCTATGAGATTTTCCAGGCAAGAATACTGGAGCAGGTTGCCATTCCCTTCTCCAGGGGAACTTTCCAACCCAAGGATTGAACCCAGGTCTACTGCATTGCAGGCAGATTCTTTACCATCTGAGCCACCAGAAGATGTCTGCACATTCTTTGACTCTATGCAGAAATAAGATCCATCCTCAAAGCACAAATATTGCTAAAAATGATGGGAAAGTAATAATAGTAATTTTAACATTTAAAACTAGTAAAATACCATCTCTTCTCAGTAACTAATCTGCCTCTCACCACCACCAAACCCCCCACAATAAACACACACTATTATCTTACACTCCTAAGCAGTTAATTGATCTGACTCCAAAAAATGTGTACATTTTTGACGTGTGTGTGTATACATGATTTTTGACATGTAACTCAAGACAGTATGATCATGTACTCACATTATTTACATGTCAATCTCTTAGATGGTTAACTGCTTGAACACTGGATAAGTAGCCCTGTTTTCTAGTACTTTCCTCTGTATCTGTCATATCCAAATTCATGTGATCCCATTTAAGCCTTTCATTTGTGTGGTAAACCAGTCATGGGAGAGTTGAGTGTCCTCATTATCTAGGCTAAGAAACTGAGCTAGAAAAAGTGCAGCAGAGGTGTAAGCCTAGATTTCACTTTAAATTGGGCAAATGATACATATCATTTGGGCAAAAGTTACTGGTTATATTCTTACTGACAAAACTAGTACCTAAATTTTAGTCATAATTATACCTGAAAATGTCAGATATGTCGGTGTCTGACATTACTGACAACTGCTTTCTTCTTGAAACAGTTTTTATCCCTGACTTGTGACAACATTCTTGTCTAGTTCTCTACATGCTATCAAACTATTTTTTCTCAATGCCTTTGTGGACATTTCACTCTGCTCTTTCTCAAATGTTACTGTCCTTCAGGATTTTGTCCTTGCCCGTTGATCTTATACTACAAATCTTCCTGGGTAATTTCAGACATTTCCATGACTTCAAGAACTACCAATACACTGGTGATTTCCACATTCATGAATCTAAACACTGCTGAGTCTCAAGTTTTATATTTTCAACTGGTTATTATGACAGCACAACTGAGAACATCAACTTCAATATGTTCAAATAAACTTTTCTTGGTGTTTCTTATCTTAAATATCAGAATGTATCTCTTTGTGCATTTTCCTAATATCTGCCTTATCTTCTGGAAACCACAATTACTAAGAGTATAGGAGTTTCTTGTCTACACGACTAGAATCAAGGTCTCCGGAACAGCAGTAAGGGAGAATTAAAATGCATGGAGGATCTAATAAGATAGGAAGTTATTGCAGCCTTTCATATACATCATGGAGTCAATACCTGCAGTATCAGTCAATTCTAATTATGGTCAGGGGAAATAAGACTTCTGAAGACTGGTGAAATTTTATACATGGTTTAAAAGGAAATGACCACTATCCTGCTAATTTTCAATGCATCTATCTGTTTTGCTCCAATCACAGTAAACCTCTTTTTACTTAAGTGCTTTTTCCCACCTTTGAGATTTCACATGTGCTTTTCCTTCTGCCTGTGATGTTCATCATCCCTGTCATCTTTGCCCTGCAACTTCCTAATCATTTTTATCATCTGATTCAAAAGTCAATTTCTCAGAAAGACCCTCCATTTCCAATCTAGTTTACTTATTTTTCCTAATTGCACCCTGTGATTTTTCTATTATAGCATTTATCACACCTTACAGTTATGTGTTAATCTGTGTGCTTTCTTGTTTCATTCAGATATCATGCACTAGGTTATAAGCTCAGTGAGTCCAAGTGTGATTTTTTTTAAACTTCTATCAGACTATTGCTTAGAAATGCCCTGTAGAAGACTGTTTACCAATAAATGTGTTAAGTAAATAAATGTTTTGATAGTCTATATTTATATTGTAGCCACTAGACATACAAGGCTATTTAAATTGCAATTAATTAAAATTAAATAACACCAAAAATTAAGTTCCTTAGCTATATTAGTCATATTAGGTGTATGTGATCACCAATAGCCACATGGCTACTATGCTGTAGAGTTTAGATACAGAACATTCCTATCATTGCAGAAAGTTCTACTGGACAACCCTTTTCCACACCAGGCAATTAATAAAAGAGTGGTAGTAAATTTAGGACCTTTTAGAAATTAACATACATTCTATTTTAGAAATATCTCTTGAACTTACCTGTATCTCTTCATTCCTACTTTCTTTGGGAAACTACCTAACAGGTCTCTCAGTCACAAATATTTCTCAATGCAGATACATTCCTCAAAGAACTGCTAAATACCTAGAGGTCACTTCTCTTCCTAAAAACATTTATAACTTCTCATTGTCTGCATGATAGAATTGAAACTCCTTAATATGAAAATAATACTGTTTATCTTCCAATTAACCACAATTTAAGAAATAACATTGCTACCCACCATCTCTCAACTTCCACTGACAACAGGATATCATTGTTTTGTAAACAAAATGTATTTTGTCACAAGGCTGCGTGAAATGCCTATCCTCCTCTCCTGCCCTTGGTGTAGTCCTCCTACCCCTCAATTATTAGACTTCATGGAGTGCATAGAGTTCTCAGTCTGACCTTGATCACATTGCATTGTGATTATCTGCTTGTATCTCAATTACCCTCAACTGTATTGTAAGGTGTTAAAGAAGATGGACAGTAATTTACTTACCTCCCAGCATCTAGTGTACTGCAGTTTGCACAGAACTTACGTTTTGTTGTTGAAATAATGAAATGATAAAATAATAAAGGAATGGGTTAAAAAAGATTCACCCTTATCCTGTAAACAGTCCTTTGTTCATTTTTGTATAATTTTGCCTATTTCCAAAACCTCCTCTCTGCCAATCACAATATACCACTCAGTCAGTTAAGTCGCTCAGTCATACAAGGCTAATTAAATTGCAATTAATTAAAATTAAATAACACCCAAAATTAAGTTCCTTAGCTATATTAGTCATATTAGGCATATGTGATCACTAATAGGCACATGAACCACAGCACGCCATCCCTCCCTGTCCATCACCAACTCCCGGAGTCTACCCAAAGCCATGTCTATTGGGTCGGTGATGCCATCCAACCATCTCATCCTCTGTCATCCCCTTCTCCTCCCTCCCTCAATCTTTCCCAGCAACAGGGTCTTTTCCAACGAGTCAGTTCGCATCAGGTGGTCAAAGGATTGGAGTTTCAGCTTCAGCATCAGTCCTTCCAATGAACACCCAGGACTGATCTCCTTTAGGATGGACTGGTTGGCTCTCCTTGCAGTCCAAGGGACTCTCAAGAGTCTTCTTTAACACCACAGTTCAGAAGCATCAATTCTTCTGTGCTCAGCTTTCTTTATAGTCCAACTCTCACATCCATACATGACTACTGGAAAAACCATAGCCTTGACTAGACGGACGAACCTTTGTTGACAAAATAATGTCTCTGCTTTTTAATATGCTATCTAGTTTGGTCAAAACTTTCCTTCCAAGGAGTAAGTGTTTTTTAATTTCATGGCTGTAGTCACCATCTGCAGTGATTTTGGAACCCCCCAAAATAAAGTCTGTCACTGTTTCCACTGCTTCCCCATCTATTTGCCATGAAGTGATGGCCATGATCTTAGTTTCCTCAATGTTGAGCTTTAAGCCAACTTTTTCACTCTCCTCTTCCACTTTCATCAAGAGGCTCTTTAGTTCTTCTTCACTTTCTGCCATAAGGGTGGTGTCATCTGCATATCTGAGGTGATTGATATTTCTGCTGGCAATCTTGATTCTAGCCTGTGCTTCATCCAGCCCAGCATTTCTCATGATGTACATTGCATATAAGCTAAATAAGCAGGGTGACAATATACAGCCTTGACGTACTCCTTTTCCTATTTGGAACCAGTCTGTTGTTCCATGTCCAGTTCTAACTGTTGCTTCCTGACCTGCATACAGGTTTCTCAAGAGGCAGGTCATGTGGTCTGGTATTCCCATCTCTTTCAGAATTTTCCACAGTTTATTATGATCCACACTGTCAAAGGCTTTGGCACAGTCAATAAAGCAGAAATAGATGTTTTTCTGGAACTCTCTTGCTTTTTCAATGATCCAGCGGATGTTGGCAATTTGATATCTGGTTCCTCTACCACTCAGTCTAATAGTAATTCCTTTGTCAGGTCAATAAAACAACTTTTACTTTAGTAGCTGTAGAGGTAGGGAGCTCTTAAATTGTCAACAGTTTTTCACTGGGCTGAAGGTTCTCAGGTAAAACTGAAAATGAAAGTCTCTCAGTCGTGTCTGACTCTTTGTGATCTGTATAGTCCATGGAATTATCTAGGCCAGAATACTGGAGTAGGTAGCCATTCCATTCTCCAGGGATCTGCCTGCATTGCGGGCAGATTCTTTACCACCTGAGCTTCCAGGGAAGACCAAGAATACTGGAGTGGGTAGCCTATCCCTTCTCCAGCAGATCTTCCCAACCCAGGAATTGAACTGGGGTCTCCTGCATTGCAGGCAGACTCTTGACCAGCTGAGCTACCAAGGAAGCCCCCCCCAAAAGAAAACAAAACAATAACAGCAAGAACAACAAAAGCTTAATATTTCCCAAAAAATATCCTTGTGGAATAAGGATATCCTAGTGGAACAAATAGTATAAAGGACTCTCATGTTACTGAAAAGCTTTGAAAATTCAGCACAGAGGACATAGTTCCTCTTAACTTTCTCTAGCATGCCCTCTTCCTTCTTAGATATTTGTTAACTGAACATCATTTTGTTTTACAGCATAGGCATACATTATGTTACTATTTGTTGAAAATAGAAAAACAGTATTATAATAACCTCATGGAGTAAAAAAAAAAAAAGAAACAGAGAAATACATATATTCCCAAAAATGTCACAAAAATATTTTGTATGTGAAAATAATGTATAACAGCAACAATGATGATGCTCAATAGTTTTTTTTTTTTTTTTAATTAAACTTGTTATTCTTTTGCAGGACTTTTTTTTTTAAGATTTCAAATCATTTTTAATCTTGTCAGTGAAATATTTACTTAGGAGTGCTCAATTTTTACTAAGCTAATCCTAAATTATTAGGTAAATTAGTAGAAACTTGAACAGGGCAGGAAAGAAATTAAGAAATTACAAAGATGCATTTAGAACCAAATATTGTAAACACTGACCAGTGGATCATATGTGTAGCAGGAAATTCTGAAGAAGGTGCTAACTGAAGACAGGGATTGAGTAAAGAGATGCATCAATTTAAGAATAACCTCTATTATCTCTTTATTTTTTTTTTTAAGGAAATTCATCCATCACACGTCCTTATTTGATCTCACAATTTGTTAGCTTTTTTTTATCCAAACACAATAGCATGGTAAAATCTCGCTGTGTGGTCGGGGAAGTTTTTTGTGATGGAAAGACTCATATTTTAGTCTGTTTTTTCAGTTCTATAGGAGTTTGTTCATAAATAAAATAACCCATGCTGATACTTAAAGTCTAGATTATATTTTTATAATACAAATTTATAAATGGGGCAACCTGTGTATTTCTCCACCTCTAAAGTTAACTTTCAATATATTTAATATGAGGGTAAAAACCTGACTTTGTTATAAACAAATTTCTATCAAATAGAATCGACCTATCAAGAAATAAGTATTGGACTGGTTCACAAAGCTAATACTTTTTATATGTGTTCATCACAAAGTGACTCTTAAAATACATCTAACTGTTGTAAATCTCTTATGACATACTTCTTGTGGTTCATTTACACAAATGATGTCCATCCACAGCACAGCCTCCAGGCTGGGGTACTGTTGTTCTAAGGCATGCTTCAGTACACTCACACACTAGGACTACTCCAAGCAATGGCCATTCATCTCCAGGAGAGAGACTTCAAGAGAAATGACTGTGAATTCTTAAGACTCTGAAAGAATGAGGATGCTTTTCAGAGACTGTCCCCTGGGGGTGAAGGGATCAATGGGAGGCAGCATTACTGGCTAGAACACTCGATAAAGAATGATCTGCACTCACAAGTTTGGCCTCTTTCAAAAACCGTGTTTTCATTAGCACTGCTAAGGGCAATGAAGGTTTGTATTTCAGTTCCTGGAAGTGTTCAAAAGCCCGAGGCGCAGGTTGAGAAAAAAAGTGATAGGCTCAGATGGAAGAAAATGAAAAGTTTGTACAAGACCAAAGAAACCTTCCCGCTGAGAGTATTTATTAAGTTAACAGCTCTTCCTCTTAATAACTGAGTTAATGCTGAAGGTGTCTGGATATTTAAGTGATTTTAGTGAAGATAAATCCAACTAACAAAAGAATATGCTGTAAAGTATGACTGCAGTAGTATTTTTATTTTATAAAGCTTGTATTTATTTACATGACAGCTTTGATGGCACAAAATGGAAGTGTTTCATAGAGTTTCTGTTTGCTTGTAATTTTCACAAAATGGTAGTATTAAAAATTTCAGTTGTCTTCAAAATAAATGTTTTGCTTTTTGGTTTATTTGTGTTTCCTTCTTATCCTGTTTTTCTCTTAGAACCTAATCTAGATTAATGCTCTAGAAAATATCTAAATAGTAAGATTATAACCACATTTTCAACTTATTATGTAAAAATATATAATTTTACATGTGATGTGTTTTGATAAAAAATATGGGATATGATTCTGCTAGTGATACTGTTACTTTCTGTTTCAAAATAAGATTATTTGATGAACAAAACATTTTAACGTCCATGGATCAGGACAATGCAGTGGTCTTACTGGGAATAGTGACAACGGGCAGAGGGATAGCCCACCAATAAAAGGAGCAAACTGCCAAGCAGAGCTAACTCAAACCTGCAAACAGCTCAGGAGTTGGAAAAAATAATTTTTAACATTGGACAATTTTTAATTCTTTTGGATCTCAAAAATTATAAGATAACATGAATTTACTCTGTCATTTATGAATAATGGGATCAACTTCAAAATTACATGGTTAATTATTCACACATATATACATATGCCTAAAGTAAAATAAATATATCTTACCTTACAAACTCTTCCAACTCGAGAAAGGATGGTCTTATCAGAAGTACTCCCTTCTTGAGATGATTCACGAAAAAAGAAATATACTTTATCATCATCTGGATTATAGGTGTCTGGGATGGGGAAAGTTCCAATAAATTTTGCTCCTGTTTGGAAGAAAAGAAGTTCTACATTAAAATACTGAAATAATTCAGGCACAATAATACTGGTATCTTTTGTATGTAAAACAATTAGCAGCAGAATAAAAAATATGAATGAAATGTGGAAGTGAGGCATATGCACAAATAAACATGACACAAAGTAGGAACAGGTATTAGTACATAGAAGTCTCGAACAAGTTCTTTAGGACTCCGGAGACAGGTGAGAACATGACTGGCTGAGATTCATGATTATCTCAATTCAGCTGAATTACACATAAAGTCCTTTTTTCAAACCTGGAGAGTCAATCTGATTTTATATTTTCCTTTTTTATGATTACTTTTTTAACCACAGTTTCCATTATGAAGAGATTAGGAAAAACTATAAACATATCTCAGATTTTGATATATTATGATGATGTTTGCTATAGTTTGTGTAACTGCCAAAAAAATTCAACCAACCAGTAAAATGCTTGGGTTGACTTCAGTGTTGACTCTGAGGACACCCTTTCCAAGTTTATATCCTGTCTCTGACACTTACTGGAAAGGTGACCTTACGCAAAAAATTTTTTACTTCTCTATTCCTCAATTTTCTCATACCTAATATGAGGTTACCAATATCATCATATCTAGGCTCACTAATACGATAATCAAGTAAATTAATACATGTAAAGCATTTACCATCCAGTAGTGCCTGACACATAATAAGGATTTAATAAATGTTATTCATTATTAAAATGACTGGGATGATAATAATAATTATTATTAGGGCCACAAACAAGAGAATGATGGAAAATTGAGCATATTCACATAATTTTTATCAATAGTATAACATCTAGTTATTAAAAATGAGGAGTTCTAAATGTACTGGCAGGGAAAACTGTCCATGATGCATATCAAACAAAAAAAATAATGGCAATAAAATTATTTCCTTTGCAGTTGCATCAATGACAAGTCAATTTGGGTTACTAACGCCTTGTTTAAAAAGTACTTGGCCTTTTGAGTCTTAGTTTTATATAAATGGGAGTTAACCAAGTAACAGATCTGTAATTGGATGATACTAGCTCAGAAATAAACATTTTGATTAATAATAATCATTTGATTAAAACAAAGACAAAAATTGGTTAAGGAGGAATAAAGGACTTCAATTAAGTAGACTATACAAGATGCCTAGAGGAAAGCACAGAGCACTCTTTAGAAAGTAGAAGCAGGAGCGAGAGAAAACCAAGCTTCCCAAAAAATAAATATAACAAGTAGGAGGTGAAAAAGTAACACTGCCTTTGTTTTGATCAGGGCGCTGATTGCTGGGTACCCCACAGTATTAAAAACCATGTCCCTGCAAATATAGAACAGTTGATCAATAGCCCAGCAAACAAGACTTCACAATAGATTCCTTCAACAGACAAAAGTTAATGTTTGATTCTAAGTGATGAGTAGTTCAGTCTTTATCATCCCAGGCTCTCTGGGTCAACCCTGGGTTTCCCATCCAGTCTCCTCTCTGCTTAAATGTGAAACCTTAAGAGAAAAAGACTGGAGTGGGTGGGTGGGAAGTATGTGCATGAACTTTCTCCCTTTTATTCTTTATTTCCCTGTTCTTTCCCTGGAACTTAGAACTCCAGTGGATTTTTATGTTCTCAATAATCTCACTTTGATATGGTTCTAAATTACACAAAAATTAAATTTTAGAAAACCATGTAGTTTTAAAAATTTTCTTTTTTAATTAATCTTAAGTTAGCCAGGTCCATTAACAATTCTACTGAAGGCTTTTTGTTTTTAAAAAGCAGCCCTGCTTTTAAATTGCTGATACATCACAAACAGTTTTGAATCCCTGAGCAAAGTTAAAATTCTTTTGCAGTCACAAATTAATTTTTGATTTAAATGTATCATATTTTCTTTAAAAAAATTCTCTGTGGAAACAAAATTTCTTATAAGTGTACCATTAGGATTTTAGCATATTCATGAAAAGTAAGGATATATTTGATTACTACTATATGCAAAGGCACTTAGAACAAGAAAAACTTCTAGGATCAAAGAACACAAAGTGAGCAAGAATTGACTCTCTGCTTCAGTTACAACCTGGATTAAGAACATACTGACAGAAGGCCAAGATATGGCTAAGAAGAAGGCCCAGTCTTGATGTTTCCTATGACTTGAAAAAAGATTGCAACAATGAGTAGAGAAAAGGACAACCAATTGTGGGTTGCCACAGGCACAGATCAGGTATTGATAATAATATATATCACCTTTTTGAATTTACAGATGCCTCAATTAAATGCGATTGACCTGAATACAAATCTCCTGCTGCACTGGCATGTGTATTTTTAAAATATATAAATAAAACAAATAAAACCCTATCGGTGATTTTAACAAGGATTTGGGTTTAAGAGTCACTGCCATAGATTGCCATTTCATATACAGGAAAAGGACATAGACAGGACTCATTAACCCTAGGTCAGTCATGCAGATGCATGGATGGACAGGAGGAGTGAAGACTTTAATACAAATTATTCATATTTAGATTGGGACAAAAAAGGGATAAAATGGAAACTATACAGAAAGATGAACTCCCCAGGTTGTTAGGTGCCCAATATGCTACTGGAGATCAGTGGAGAAATAACTCCAGAAAGAATGAAGAGATGGAGCCAGAGCAAAAACAACACCCAGCTCTGGATGTGACTGGTGATAGAAGCAAAGTCCAATGCTGTAAATAGCAATATTGCATAGGAACCTGGAATGTTAGGTCCATGAATCAAGGCAAATTGGAAGTGGTCAAATAGGAGATGGCAAGAGTAAAAGTCGACATTCTAGGAATCAGCAAACTAAAATGGACTGTAATGGGTGAATTTAATTCAGATGACCATTATATCTACTACTGTGGACAAAAATCTCTTAGAAGAAATGGAGTAGCCACCATAGTCAACAAAAGACTCCAAAATGCAGTACTTGGGTGCAATCTCAAAAATGACAGAATGATCTCTGTTTGTTTCCAAGACAAACCATTCAATATTTTGGTAATCCAAGTCTGTGCCCCGACCAGTAATGCTGAAGAAGCTGAACGGTTCTCTGAAGACGTATAAGACCTTTTAGAACTAACACCCAAAAAAGATGTCCTTTTCATAAAGGGGACTGGAATGCAAAAGTAGGAAGTCAAGAAACACCTGGAGTAACAGGCAAATTTGGCCTTGGAGTACAGAATGAAGCAGGGCAAAGTCTAATAAAGTTTTGCCAAGAGAATGCACTTGTCATAGCAAACACCCTCTTCCAACAACACAAGAGAAGACTCTACACATGGACATCACCAGATAGATGGTCAATACTGAAATCAGATTGATTATATTCTTTACAGTCAAAGATGGAGAAGCTCTATACAGTCAGCAAAAACAAGACCAAGAGCTGACTGTGGCTCAGATCATGAACTCCTTATTGCCAAATTCAGACTTAAATTGAAGAAAGTAGGGAAAACCATTAGACCATTCAGGTATGACCTAAATCAAATCCCTTACGATTATACAGTGGAAGTGACAAATAGATTCAAGGGATTAGATCTGATAGACAGAATGCCTGATGAACTATGGACGGAGGTTCGTGACATTGTACAGGAGACAGGGATCAAGACCATCCCCAAGAAAAGGAAATGCAAAAAAGCAAAATGGCTGTCTGAAGAGGCCTTACAAATAGCTGTGAAAAGAAGAGAAGTAAAAAGCAAAGGAGAAAAGGAAAGGTATACCCATTTGAATGCAGAGTTCCAAAGAATAGCCAGGAGAGAGAAGAAAGCCTTCCTCAGTGATCAGTGCAAAGAAATAAAGGAAAACAAAAGAATGGGAAAGATGAGAGATCTCTTCAAGAAAATTAGAGATACCAAGGGAACATTTCATGCAAAGATGGGCTCAACAAAGGACAGAAATTGTATGGATCTAACAGAAGCAGAAGATATTAAGAAGAGGTGGCAAAAATACACAGAAGAACTATACAGAAAAGATCTTCATGACCCAGATAATCACAATGGTGTGATCATTCACCTAAAGCCAGATATCCTGGAATACAAAGTTAAGTGGACCTTAGGAAGCATCACTACGAACAAAGCTAGTAGAGGTGATGGAATTCCAGTTGAGCTATTTCAAATCCTGAAAGATGATGCTGTTACAGTGCTGCACTCAATATGCCAGCAAATTTGGAAAACTCAGCAGTGTCCACAGAACTGGAAAAGGTCAATTTTCACTCCAATCCCTAAGAAAGGCAATGCCAAAGAATGCTCAAACTACCACACAAGTGCAGTCATCTCACACACTTGTAAAGAATGCTCAGATTCTCCAAGCCAAGCTTCAACAGTGCATGACTGTGAACTTCCAGATGTTCAAGCTGGATTTAGAAAAGGCAGAGGAACCAGAGATCAAATTGCCAACATTCACTGGACTATTGAGAAAGCAAGAGAGTTCCAGGAAAATATCTATTTCTTCTTTATTGACTATGCCAAAACCTTTCACTGTGTGGAACACAACAAACTGTGGAAAATTCTGAAAGAGATGGGAATACCAAACTATCTTACCTGCTTCTTTAGAAATCTGTATGTAGGTCTGAAAGCAACAGTTAGAACTGGACATGGAAGAACAGACTGGTTCCAAATAGGGAAAGGAATACGTCAAGGCTGTATATCGTTACCCTGCTTATTTAACTTGAGTACATCATGAGAAATGCTGGGCTGGATAAAGCACAAGCTGGAATCAAGATTGCCAGCAGGCAATATCAATAACCTGAGATATCCAGATGACACCACCCTTAAAGCAGAAAGTGAAGAAGTAAACACCCTCTTAATGAAAGTGTATCAGGAGAGTGAAAAATTTGGCTTAAAGCTCAACATTCAGAAAACTAAGATCATAGCATCTGATCCCATCACTTCATGGCAAGCAGATGGGGAAACAGTGGAAACAGTGGCAGACTTTATTTTGGGGGGCTCCAAAATCACTGCAGATGGTGACTGCAACCATGAAATTAAAAGATGCTTACTCCTTGGAAGAAAAGTCATGACCAATCTAGATGGCATATTAAAAAGCAGAGACATTACTTTGCCAGCAAAGATCCGTCTAGTCAAAGATATGGTTTTTCCAGTGATCATGTATGGATGTGAATGTTGGACTATAAAGAAAGATGAGCACCGAAGAATTGATGCTTTTGAACTGTGGTGTTGGAGAAGACTCTTGAGAGTCCCTTGGACAGCTAGGATATCCAACCATTCCATCCTAAAGTAGATCAGTCCTGAATATTCATTGGAAGGACTGATGCTGAAGCTGAAACTCCAATCCTTTGGCCACCTGATGTGAAGAACTGACTCAGTTGAAAAATCCCTGATGCTGGGAAAGATTGAAGGTGGGAGGAGAAGGGGACGACAGAGGATGAGATGGTTGCATGGCATCACTGACTCAATGGACATGAGTTTGGGTAAACTCCGGGAGTTGGTGATGGACAGGGAGGCCTGGCGTGCTGCAGTCCATGGGGTGGCAAAGAGTTGGACACAACTGAGTGACTGAACTGAGCTTATATAGAAATTATAGGAATACAATTGGCTTGTTTTATCTCAACAAATCCATAAGCTTAAAATGGAGATCACACAAGTAGAATGTATCATAGTGCTTAAATATAACTTAAGTAGAAGTTATCTCTATGCAGCCTGATGATCCTTTGTAATTTCAGTATCAGAACTACTGCCATGATTGAGTTGAATTTATACTATTAAAAATAACATAGTAAGTGTTAGCCTCTCAGTCATGTCCTATTCTTTGCAACCCCATGGACTGTACAGGCTCTTCTATCCGTGGGATTCTCCAGGCAAGAATACTGGAGTGGGTTTCCATTCCTTTCTCCAGGGGATCTTCCTGATGCAAGGCTCAAACCCGGCCATTCCACCTCACAGGTAGATTCTTTACTCTCTGAGCCACCGTGGAAGCCCATGATTGAGTTAAATTTATAGTTTTAAAAATAACATAGTGGTACAAAATTTGCAGTCTTCTCTCTTCAGAGAGAAAATGAGACAGTGATTTAAAACAGAAAATCATTACAGGTAAAAGGATTTTACTGTGAGAGAGAGAGCTGTTTGTAAAACTTTCCTCAGACACACAGATGGAAGCAGCAGTTACATGGGTTGATTGGTTGTCTCTTGTTTGCAGATTTCAACAAACAAAACACAGCTCTACAACAGAATGGAATGTACTCTGCCTAAAAGCAATACAAATAAACATGCTAATTCATATTCTATTGCAGAAATGCACAGAAGAGTCTCTTTGGCTATGCAAAACATTTTCCAGGTGTTGTTGCCAGGTATTGCCATTTGAAAAGGTCAAAAGTTAGAGTATGGTACTAGTCCCCATTTCAGAAATTTCATTATAATATTAGTGGGGCAAAATAGAGTAGATACTTTTTCCAAGTTATATTTCTTTTAAATTTCAACTAATATATAACATAGATGATCTTACTGTGTTTATTCAGTGACTGTGGTTTTATTGGACTCTTAAATGTTGGTTCTTTTTCAAGTAAAAAATTATTACTGTAAGAAGATTATTTTGGAGTACTGTAAACAAATTAAGTGGTGGAAGTATTTAAGCCAAATATTTATTATGTGAAGAAATCTAATTATGAAAAAAAGCATTAGTATCCAACAGTACACTATTCTGTGATTTAAATAATAAGTAATTTTGAGTTAAAAATAAATACCAGTTTTAAGAAAGAGAGTTTTCTTTCTCACAGATTCAATTGAAGTCCTGTGTCTTAGAATATTGATATTAGCATTTTATGGTAGAAACTCTTTTCTGACTTGCTGCCAAGCTTATGTAAAAATAGATATTATTTCACCAGTATATGACATGCATAATTGGATTAAATAATTTAAAATCATACCAAGAGACACCTGTGCTTTATTAGAGTACATTTTTCCCATTTGAAACACATGCCTTAATAGGGATGGTGTTTGAAATCGTGCATTTTCACAAATGAACTTTTAGCATGACATCAAGAGACACTGCCAAGTGAAAATGGCGTAAACCCATATGGCCTGCTGAAATGCACATCACTCTCATTTCTCCTTGTGCACATTGTTTCATCCAGATGAGCACACCTACTCCAGGACTTAAGACATAGTGAGTTCCTTATTTTCCTTTATTTCTTCTTGTAGTATCTTTTTCCTACCACTTTTGAAAAATGTTATCCTTCTGTGTGGAAAAACAATTTATAGACAACAGTACTCCAAGAGAAACTTCAAATGAAAACTGCCTCCACATGTTGGAAATAAAAATTTTAAAACAAAAGTTCTCATCTACTCCAGGAAAGAAAACAGAAACATATGCAACTGAGGCGTCATTGTTTGTTTTCATTATCCAAATGGTCATACTTCTTACTTTTATCTCAAAATTCTCATTAAAAACGTCAAATGTGTTTGAGTAACCCTCTGACTTATATCTTTCCTTATGTGTTCTAAGATTAAGTTGATAAAAGTGTGGAAGTATCTAAGACTTTGTGTAGAAAAGCCATAGCGTTCACTTTCACAAGTTTTCACCCTCCTGGTGAGGGATTTAATAGATGGATTCATTTCTCAAAGAAGGAATCAGGATTCATACTTCTTATATCTTTTGGCATTGGATTAGATAAAGTAATCAATGATGCAATAATATATAGAGGAAAGTATTTAGACATTGACACTGGCCCCATTATTTGAAATATCAAGTACCTATCAGTTCTTAGTAATTGAACAAAACCCCAGAGTGAGTTTCACATCTACATGCTAAATAAGTAGTCACAAAAATTTACATGTTGCGTTATATGATTGTGGATTGCACTGTGATACGTGACAGGTATTGCACTATCTGATTATGCTATGTACATAATTAATAAAAAGTACACTTCAGACCAGTGCTGTCCAATAGAAATTTCTGTGATGATGGAAATGTTTTATATCTGTGTTGTCCAATAAAGTAGCCTCCAGCCCACAGGGCTATTCTTGAAACATGATTAGAGTGACTAAGAAACTAAATTTCATTTAATTTTAATTAGTTTAAATTTAAATAGCCACGAGTGGCTACTGTCTACCATATTGGACAGAAGAGCTTTGGAGCAAGTAGCCTATATCAGCAACACTGCTGTGTCAGGTCCAGTTTAAAGAGGAAACAGTTTTTATCTCCATAACTGCCACCAAAATGCAGGAGACATGATATGATACTTTTGTCAGAAGTTTGATATTGTAAGGGAAGGATGGACCTGGCAGTTAGGAGACCTGAACATATCCTTTCTTCACAGTGAGTCTCAATTTGTGGAATGTAAGGTTGAATAAGATAATGTCTAACTCCCAAAAACAGCTCCTTTAACAACCATTGCTTTTTTGTCTCTCTGTATTCCTGACACTATCCAGATGACTCCTCTGACCTCTATCTTTGGATACTGCTGCTGCTGCTGCTGCTGCTAAGTCACTTCAGTCGTGTCCGACTCTGTGTGACCCCATAGACGGCAGCCCATTGGGCTTCCCCCGTCCCTGGGATTCTCCAGGCAAGAACACTGGAGTAGGTTGCCATTTCCTTCTCCAGTGCATGAAAGTGAAAAGTGAAAGTGAAGTCGCTCAGTCACGTCTTAGCGATCCCGTGGACCGCAGCCTAATAGGCTCTCCGTCCATGGGATTTTCCAGGCAAGAATATGGAGTGGGGTGCCATTGCCTTCTCTGATCTTTGGATACTAGGCTGACTATATCTGGAAAATAGCCACTTCTCAAAATGTAGAATAGAAATGTCCCCCCAAAAGTCAATCTTTTCCCTTAGCATGTCTTTACAAGAATCTCATATAGTTTCTATCATTCTTTGCTCTGCCATAGTTTCCTTGGACCAGGAAGCTTCTAACAGACTGAGTCTCCTGACGCATTGTGCTCTTCTGATTCTGGCCAGCCTATCCCTTAGCAAATGTTCACAATATTGGCTACAGCTGTGTAGGGCTTCCACATCGCTTGCCTAACCCACATGTTCTCTATTTGCTGTGGCCTCCACAAGCAGACGCACATCTTCAGTTTGCTGTTGCTCAACATGGCATGGAGATGTGGACCCTGACTGCAGTGAGGCTGCAAGAGCAGCGGATGGGCAATCACGAGATCAGAATTGAGGTTGATGGGCTGTATCGTACAACGGAAAGAATAAAGTGTCTAGAGCTAGAGACACCTACCTGAGTTTCAATCGCACAATAACTGTCTCACCACAGACTATTAATCTGATTTCTAATCTACCCCCAACTATGAAGTGGAAATAGTAATTCTCTCAAAATTATACCACTAACTGAGATAATACTTTAAAAGTGTCTAATAACAGTAAGTGGATGGAAGCTATATAAAATTAATTTGAAGCAGAAGAGACCAGAGATAGGGAAACGGGTTAACAAACAATAAAATAGTGGCAATAAAACAGAGACAAGGTGATGGAGACCTAAAGAAAGATGGTGGCCATGGAAAAAACAAGGTCAACAGATATTTTGAAGGAAGTAAAGGCTCTTAGTGATAGATTAGATAAAGGGAGATAAAGGAGAGGAAGAAATTAAAGATAACTTCAAGGTTACTGGGTGGATGAAATTAAGAACCTTATGATAGATTAAAATCAGGAAATAGGTATTGAAGGGCAGTTTAGAAAGGGAAAACAAGAAAATTTTGAATTAGATTCCCAGGGTTTTAGATTTTAAATCCAATTATTGTTTTCTACATCTATTTACTATTCAAAGAAACTCAGGCAAAAGGTCACTAAACAACCTGTATAAATCTCAAATGATTTCAATGGCACAATCAAGGCCAAGGCTAAGGTATCTTTATTCCCATATTAAGCAACTAGTTCCTTTTGTTTAAACTGAGATGAAAATGTAAGACATTCAAATAAATATTTTTAAGAGAATTTAGTTACAAAAAGGGGCTTCCCTGGTAGCTCAGCTGGTAAAGAATCCAACTGTCATGCAGGAGACCCCAGTTTGGTTCCTGGGTTGGAAGATCCTCTGGAGAAGGGATAGGATACACACTCCAGTATTTTTGGGCTTCCCTGGTGGCTCAGATGGTAAAGAATCCACCTGCAGTGCAGGAGACCTGCATTCAGTCCCTGGGTGGGAAGATCCCCTGGAGGAGGGCATGACAATCCGCTCCAGTATTCTAGCCTGGAGAATCCCCATGGACAGAGGAGCCTGGCGGGCTACAGTCCATGTGGTCAAAAAGAGTCGGACATGACTAAGCGACTAAGCACAGCACAGTTACAGGAAAAGGTTGGAAATACAGTTTGAGAAAACACTAAAACATAGAAAACATTTAAAGCTATTAGAATAGATAAGATCACAGAATTAGAGAGACAGAGGAAGAACAGATGGTTATTATCTAAAAATGCTAAGTATTAAACAGATGTCAGAGAATCAGAGCACCCAGGTCTATAGTCCCACCTGCTGCTTCTCTCACCTTCAGGAATAATGACAATGAGGGTGATGATAATATTGACACTGAACTGCTCTTACAGTTGTCTTTAATCAGACTGCCCTATACAATTTAATTTTTGCAACACCCTGGGAACAGATACTATTATTATGCCAAATTGTTATTTTTATTTTTAAAATGTATTATTTATTTATTTTGGCTGTACTACGTAGCATGTGAGATCTTAGTTTCCTGGCCAGGGATTGAATTTGGGCCCTCAGCAGTGAAAGCGCTGGGCTGCCAGAGAATTCCCCAGAGAATTTATGCCAAATTTTTAGACAAAAAATTTAAATGCTCAGAAAGGTTTGACCAAAGTCACAAATAAGTGATGGTCAAGATTCAAACTTCGGTAATTAAGTTACACAGAAACAGAGCTGTAATTTGTGTCTAAACTCGGACACCTCAGGGTTACAGAACATCAGGGGTGAACTGGAAATGTCCAGGGCAGACTAGGTTATGCCATCCCTCTTATTATGAAAATCAAAAGATGCTTGAAATTAAAAGATGCTTGCTCCTTGAAGAAAAGCTATGACAAACCTAGACAGCATATTAAAAAGCGAAGACATTACTTTGCCAACCAAGGGCCATGTAGTCAAAGCTATTGTTTTCACAGTAGTCATGTACAGTTGTGAGTTTGGACCATAAAAAGGCTGCTGCTGCTGCTAAATCGCTTCAGTCGTGTCCAACTCTGTGCGACCCCATAAACAGCAGCCCACCAGGCTCTGCCGTCCCTGGGATTCTCCAGGCAAGAACACTGGAGTGGGCTGCCATTTCCTTCTCCAATGCATGAAAGTGAAAAGTGAAAGTGAAGTCACTCAGTATGCAACTCTTTGCGACCCCATGGACTGCAGCCTACCAGGCCCCTCCATCCATGAATTTTCCAGGCAAGAGTATTGGAGTGGGTTGCCATTGCCTTCTCCAATAAAAAGGCTGAGCACCGAAGAATTGATGCTTTCTAACTGTGGTTTTGGAGAAGACTCTTGAGAGTCCCTTGGATTGCAAGGAGATCAAACCAATCAGTCCTAAAGGAAACAACCCTGAATATTCATTGAAAGGGCTGATGCTGAAGCTGAAATTCCAATATTTTGGCCACCTGATATGAAAAACTGACTCATTTGAAAAGACCTTGATGCTGGGAAAGATTGAAGGCAGGAGAAGAAGGGGACAACAGAGGATGAGATGGTTGGATGGCATCACTGACTCAATGGACATGAGTTTGGGCAAGCTCAGGGAGATGGTGAAGGAGAGGGAAGCCTGGTGTGCCGCAGTGCATGGGGTCACAAAGAGTCAGTCACAACTGAGCAATTGAACAACAACAAGGACAAAGAAATCTGCCTTAAACATTCTACAAGTATAAATGGTAATTCTAATTCTTCATCAGTTTCCTGCATTCAATTCAGTGAGACTTCTACTTTCTCCTTCCAATTACTTCCTTTCCACTGACTTCCAGTACCCCAAATCTCTTGCATTCTTGTTCATATCCTTGGTTTCCTCTATCCCCAAACAATAGCTTCTATTTCAATTATTTGTTGCTGTATATTCCCACATCCACCTCCATTGCCACCACTTTTGTTCTGTTCCAACCTCATTTTACTATCTTTGGTGTAATGGACCTTCTCTTTCTGTCCTCCTCCTTACTTCCCTTACTGTAAATTATCAGTTATCTCTATAAAAAACAAAGATCTGATTCTCTGGTTAAGATTAGGGAATTAGTAAAGGGAGTCCAAAAGATACAACTTCCCAGTTATAAAATAAGTAACTTTTGGAGATGTAACGTACATCATGAAGACCATAATTAATAAGTTTATTGAATATTTGAAAGTTGCTAAGAGTAAATCTTTTTCTTTTGAAAGTTGCTAAGAGTAAATCTTAAGTTCTCATCACAAGAAGGAAAATTCTCTATAGGTGTTGACAGAAGCTAGCTAGATTTATTATGGTGATCATTTTACAATTTATACAAGTTATCAACTATTATGTAATACACCTGAAACTAGTGAAATGTTATTTGTCAATTATACCTTAAAAAAAAGACACACAGAAAAAGAATTAAACCCATCAACAGATGAATGGATAAAGAAAATAAAGAAGATGTGGTATATTTATATACAATGGGATAATATTCAGCCATAAAAAAAAAAAAGAAATAATGTCATTTGCAGCATTATGGATGGAACTACAGATTATTATATGAAGCAAAATAAGTCAGAAAGAGAAAGACAAATACCATATGATATCACTTATATGTGGAATCTAAAATACGACACAAATGAACAAATCTGTGAAACAGAAACAGATTCACAGACATAGAGAACAGGTTGCCAAGGGCAAGAGGGGTGGGGGATGAAAGGACTGGGAGTCAGGGATTAGGAGATGCAAACCAGTATAAATAGGATGGATAAACAACAAATTCCAACTATATAGCACGGAGAGCTATATTCAATAGCTGTATTGAATATATCTGATTCATTTTGCTATATAGCATAAATTAATGCAACACTGTAAATCAATTATACTTCAATAAAATAAAAAACTGAAATAAAAAATTAAATAATATATAACTTCACAATAGTTTCAGGAAAACATTCACAGCTTTTCAGCCCCATCAACCATCTCTTCTGATGCTTTTTGGGCATTCATCATCCAGGAGGCTGGCAACCTTCCCCTATAATCCCTGCAGGCCCAATGGGCTGAACCGCATTCAGTATATCATAGGACCGTAAAAGCTGCTCATCAATAACAAGTTAAACCAACACAAGTTTCTTACTTTGTAATTCTCTTCTCATAGTACTAAGAACAGCATGCTAGACAAATAAAAGCTGAATACATATTTCTCACATTTATTGTCTTAGCAATACTGCTGTCTTCTACTGGACATGCCACTGGTAAGGAAAAAAATCGAATAATCTCTTAAATGAGTGGCAATATGATTACATTTGCCATCCCAAGACTGGGAAATACAATTTATACTTCACTTTAAAGCCATACTATTTTGTTACCTGAACAGATAACTAAGCTTTTCTTCTGGTAAAATCTATGAAGTCATTCTCAAACCAAGTTATTGCCACAAAAACCTCACAATAGTCAAGGATATGGTCCTGCTTTGCACAAGTGTTAAGAAGTTAACAGTTATCACTTAGTTGGGGATATTCTAAGTTTGTTTACTCTATTAATAGGGTTCTCTCTTGGTCAATGGATCACATTGTTGTGTAAACAAATGGATCTGGAGGTTTTGACTAAAGAAATGTTTTAAAAGTGTTTTTCCCTTTTGTTTATATTGTCACTGCTTGAATGATACTGAGAGATACAGAGATAGCCCCAAGGAAATCTCTACCCAGTCCTCCTCCACTAAAACCTAATATTTATGGGTTTTAGTTGGAATGGGAAATGCTGTGTGCCTGCTTAAATGGTGGTGTTATTCTGCTATATGGTGAAATAAGTTCCTATGTTAACTAGAAAACTGTAGAAAATCATGATAAAAACCTGACCTGTTGGAAGGCAGTAAGGCAAAAGGAAAAAAAAAAGGGGGGGGGGGGGGGGGCGGGGCTTTCACCATTCCTTCCATTAAATAAATTCATTTAGGAGGTGTTTTTTGTTGTTAAAAACTCTAAATGCTGTATGACCTTAAACACAAAAGTAATCAAATTAATATCAATATGCTTAAAATTTTGGAGAGACATGTTTTAACCAAAAGAAAAATTATTTTTTTTAAGCAAAAGAAGTCAGCATTACAATCTAACCCCTTTCTATTATGTTCATAGACAGTATTTGGCTTAGTCATTAAAAAACAGGCTATAGGAGAAAGACTGCCAACTTGAACTCCAGCTCAGCAACTGACAAGTTCTAAGATCTTGACCAAATTACTCAACTTCTTTCTACGTCAGTTTATTCGTCTTTAAAAAGCACATAACAATAATAACACATCCCTCACACTAAAACATTGTGAATATTTTAAAAAATCAAGTAGAGTATGGAACAATGTCAAGGACCACAGCACAATAAACGTCAGCTATTATTATTATTATTATTATTATTATATACGCAACAAGTCCTGGAGATCTGTCTAACACAGTGAGGAACTCTTTCAAATGTATTTTATATATTGAGCTAAATAACTTCCAAAACACATCTGAATGAATAATCCTGAGTTTCTTATCTACCCAAAAGCAAAGGCAAAAAAAATCAAAAGTGCAAAAATCACTAACCATTGAGCCAGTGGTGCTCTGAAATGTCAGTTCTGATGTAATGGTGGTCATGAGTAGGCCCAAGGGACCGCGTGAACGCAGTATCCTTGCCAAGGAAATCAGAAGCTGTTCCAGAGTAGAGGTACTCATCTGCAAGGGAGAGAGGAATACACAGGACTTGTAAATTTCCCCTTCAGATTTTGAAAAATCTGCTCAGCTGAAGAAAAAATAACTCAATAAACTTTGGTAAGCTGATTACAAATACTTGAATATAAAAAAGGCCAAAGTCTCCTGAATTAATAATTGCACATGCATTTAGCTTCTGTTATGGAGGAGCTCCTCTTCTTTCCCTTTCCTCACAAATAATTCAAAGATATGTCATAATTAGGAGTCCCTCTTTGTAACAACACACATAAAAAAAATTAAAAAGTAAACGCCATAACGAGGAATGGATTGTGTAATTAGTATTTACTTAACCGACACAACCTCAGTGACCACAACTTTTCTTTGCCTAACCTCTGCTGAAAGGGAGCTTTCAGCACTGAAGTCATACTTTGTAATTATAACATGTTGCATTCCTTGTAGCTAATCATGTTTCTAATAGTTCTGATAAACAGGAATTTCTGAAAAGGGAAAGATGTGGCCATTACCACATACCAAGCTTCTTTGTCCTGTTATTTGTGTAAAGTAAATATCCATGCCTTACCAGAGACAGGAGAGAGAGAAGAGAAGAGACGGGGGTGCCAGAGGCAGAGAGAGGTGGGGAAGGAGGAGGAGGGTGGAAAGAATGAGGAAGAGAGGGCAGAGGAGTTTACGATGAGGGAGAGGAGAGGAAGAAAGGACAGAAGGGAGACAGGTGGGAGAAGGGGAAAGAAAAGGACATAAGGGGCAAGAGAGGGGAAATGGGAGTGGTGGTCCACGTTCCTGATGCAAGTTAGCACATTGTTAGAAGCGGGGTATGGCAGCAAGAATGCAGTCCCCACAGTAGAACATGTTGCCCCTTTGAGAGCTAAGCCTCTGTTTCAAGAAATCTTTATATTCAACTACTTTGAGTTACACTTAATAGACTAAAATTTTAAAAAATAGCTAAATCTCTACAGAGCATTTAGATTTTTTAAAGCCAATATAAGAACAACTACAATCACTAAAATTCAATTTTCTCAGAAACATATCTTTAAAATTCTGCCTTTGCATAAATAAGTGATTCAGATATTTTAAAAAATCCTCCAATTACATCCACTGAAATAAGACTTTTAGTGAACAGTGTGAGACAACCAACCTAACTATTCATGACAATAGTCAACTTCCAAAGGTGGGGGCAGGGGGAACACACACACACATGCACATAAAAGAGAGAAATCCAGTCATGTAAAGTACAACTATTTTTTCGGGGGAGGGGGGGGGGCACACAGTGCAACATATGGGATCTTATTCCCTGACCAGGAATTGAACCTATGCCCTCTGCAATAGAAAGGCAGAGTGGTACCACTGGACCACCAGGGAAGTTCCCAGTTATATAAAGTAAATGTAGACATCTTACTGATTCCATCTCTTAAAAACATATGGTGCAAGACAATATTTCATTGTGGAGCAAATTTTTAAAAATAGAAGAACCAAATAACAGCATCAGTAGAGACATAAAGGAAATACACCATTAATTTGAAACATAAAACTGCAAACATTCATTTTGCCAGGAAAAAAAATGTATATTTCAACATAAAAGTTGGATCTCTATATCCAGGTTTTAAAAGCGTCTTCTTTGTATTTAAATTACTTAGGGGTTCAGGAGTCACCAATGTCTACAGTCTATTGTTAAAGGTGTGTCAACTCCATTTGACAGATCAGAGTCACAAATCATCGACCTCATTTTCTGAGGATAATGACTGAACATTAGTCACATAATTTTCAAAACACACACACTTTCACTTCAAAGAAGAGCACTGGTTCTCACAAGGTGAAAATTAAAATGTCATGATGTGTCACTCTTGATAGTCTATTCAAACACCTGATGGACAAGTTAAATAAAAAGAGACTAAAGTCATGAACAAAACCAAGACAAAAGCAGTCCTTAAAATGGCTGAAACTTAGAGGTCGGAGGTCATGTCGACATTCCTCAGAAAAGACTTCAGACCACACAGTACTACCTTCTTTAAACACAATGTTCCTTCTATAAGAGAATTTATGATGTATGCAAGCAAGAGAAAACTGAATGTGCCAGCTAAAATGTCACATTTCTATTAATTCAATCAGGTTATGGTGAAATTGAGGGGAGAGGAGTTACAACATTCTATTGTTTGTGTTCCATAGTTTGATTTATTTGTTTTATTAATTTATCCACTTACATCTTATTATTACTTCTCCCACTCAAATCTTCAATATTTTGTAATATATTATGTTCAAGGAATTGCTAAATTTAACTGCCATAATGAACCAAATAGGGGCATATAAGCTAAATATAAGAAAATCTGAGTTGTCTATATGCAAAATTATAGCACATATGAATGTCTTTTGCATTAAACACATTTCAGCCTTTTCAACCTGAAGTTCATTTAAAATGTAACTGTGCAGACATTAAGGATTACTGGAGACTCACTTTATGGATAAGGAGCTAAGTACAGAGAGATGTGACACTAAAAAACTACCATCAAACAGTCAGTGGATGATTAATCCAAAATAATCTTTAACTCACTAAGACAGTGTGGTTGAATCTACACACACCTTTTTAGAAAAACACCTAAAACCAAGAAATATCCTTTGCTGCTCTTACCTGTCATTACTGAAGCAAAAGGCTGCTGAGGATCAAAGGGACATTTCAGTCTGCCAGACTCCAAATGGTGTGTGTCTAGTTTGAAAATAACTTCCTGTTAAGAGAAATATTAACAGAAGAGTGATTTTTTTTTTTAAATATCAGAATCAGTAAGAACATAGGAGATAAGAACTAAATTCTAACTCATTAATTCAACAAAAACTGAGCATATAGCATGCCCATCAAGCTATGCTTCTTAATTCTTCCACAAATATTATTTCTGGCAAGACTCAGTTCCCATGTTTTGGTCTCCATTTGCCCTAAGTAGTAATTATAATAATGAATGAATTTTTCAATGCCTTCATCAATTCATTTAGCCTGGACCACTATCATCATCAAAGTCACTATCAAGCAATCCTATATCTGAAGCCTAATAACTAATTTACTGAGTCTAATAAGCCAGTTTCCTCCTCTAAGAAATAAATTTATTAATCATACTTTCAGAACTATGATGGTCTATCTACCTAAGCATCTGCAACTATACCATATTACTTAAGCCTTATGATACTTTGTAATTTTAGTGACATAAAAGTGTTGTAAGGCAGGCAGTTTATTTTCAGAGCTATTGATACATGTGGGCAAAAAAAATTCCAATGTAGTATTTTCACTATTATGAAAACACTATGCACATTAAAGCCACACAGTTATTTTGGCAGAAACATTTATTTTTATAATAGTGGCCACAGACAGAATGGCATTGGCAGACTTCTAATATTCAGGGGAAAAAAAAAAAAAAAAACATCTTAAGTTGAACTTTCCAAGAAAAATATGAATGTATAATAAATATGGCCCCATGAGTTTGAGTGTTTCATAACAATGACAACACTGCATCCAGCAAAAAGACTGATGATTCAGCCTGCAAATGCGCTAGTGAAATTCAGCATTTCTGACATTCTCTCTAGATGGCATGTCGACAGAGTTATATCAGAACACACATGCAATTAAAAGGAATCATTCAGTGCCGCTTATCTAGAAAGCAGGCAAAGAAGCAAAAGGGGGAGAAAAAATTGATTATTTGGATTATTATTCTTGTATGATGTGACATTTCACATCTTTTTCTTTTAAACAGTACTAATAGTAACTACTGCCTTATTAAAAAATAGCAATACTAATTTAAATAGCATGATTAACAATTGCTATTTAATAGTTTTAAGAAAATAAGCTTTAATACTAAGAGTGATGGTATTTAACAGTTAATACATACTAATCATGAGCAGGAATTTCATGTACATTATCTCACTGAATCGTCACCATAAATGTAAAGATGTGGCTACTTTATGAATTCCAGCTTTACAAGAGGAATATTGAGAGTAAAAGGGAGAAGGATCTTGTTCAGCATCACATAATGAATAAGATGCAGAAGAGGAGCTTGAACTCAGGGCTGTCTCCAAAGTTCATGCTCTTAACAAATCTAATCTCAGGATTTCAAATTCACGGATTTAAAAATGTGCTGAAATTAATTTATAGACTCACCATGACCATGTAACATGATCAAGCTCAAGTATGTTTAGTTAGAACAGTTCAGCTAATGATAAGTTGTGATAGTGGCGCCTAGGCATGAAAAAAGTCCAATGAGAACACTTTTAGGGCATGTTTCCCAACTGTGGATGGGGCTATAGATATGTCAGGAAAAAACACCTACAGATCACAGCCCTTAAGAATGTTTAAATATCATTAAGGGCACATTATTCTCCACAGGTCAAACAGAACTGTTGACTCTAAAGCCTATAATGGGACGCTGTAAAGGGAAAAAGTAAACTGAATTCTGGTGTGCCAGCAGATTATCGTAAAAAGCTCAAAAAGAAAACCTAAGAAAGTATCTGGGACAATGTCATAGTTGATGCAAAGTCCTAGATAAATCCTTATAACTGTACAGACTCCTGTTGTCAAAATGTAATATTTCATGAAATTCTCAAGATAAGCCCATAAAACTGTTATCTGTGGAGGCTAAGGACAAGGCCTGCCTTACAGTCTCCTGGAGAAGGAGAGAGCAGGAAAGCAGGCTTCCTTGGCTGCAGTCAGGGACACCAACAGGAAAACGATGTCAAAAATAAAGGCTGACACAATGGACTTCCCGAGATAAACTGAATTACATGACATTTTAACTTTTGAGACAAGTTTAATTTTATAAGATTGGCCCCACCTAATTCATTACACAAAAAGCACCTGTCCAAACTACACACAGAGAAATACTGTTGAAGGGAAGACAGAAGAAGATAAGAATGGGAAATTTTAATCATCACAACAACTAGGCAAAGTTATTGTTAATATCATATTAATTATGAACACTATTAATATTTAATATGAGGTTTGCAGTAGCAAAGGGAGATTCCAGAGGAAAGAACATGCTCCCAAGCTAACCATTAAAAAACTATCAGGCACCCCCAGTACTGTGGATAGATAGATGGCAGACATTATTTTTAAATAAAGTTTATATACATACTTTGCAAATACTTGCCTTTTTACCTTTCTGTGTTCTTGTTGCCTAATACAGCTGAGTATTAAGAGCCCAGAATGGAGAAGTGATATGCCAAAGCCCATGCAATCGTTTTCTCATTTTATTCTTAAAATAACTCTGTGAGTTACTATTACTATCATCATCCTTTTGCTGAATAAACAGAAGCTTAGAAAGTATATGCAGAAGGCCATGGAGCTGGTAAATGACCGGGGCCATAATTCAAACTCTGGCTCCCCATGTTCAAATTCTCAGTTGTTGTCAACAGCCCTGACTTCTATCCTGAAATCCAGATCCAACTGCCCACTTGGCATGACCTACAGAGCATTTCTCAAAAGCAGAATGTATAAAACTAACCATTTTCCCCACAAATTTGTAACTTGTCTCACCTCGATAAATAACACTATTCTCCAGCTCACTGCCAAAGATAGAAATCTGGAATTCATTTCAGTTGTTTCCTCTTTCTTCTTGTTGCCCCCAACACAAAAGAGTGTCCCCCAAGGAGGGGGGCTCTACACACTTCTCTCCTCCATCTCTGTGTTACTATTCCCTCTTCCAAGTCATCTTAGAAGCAACCTTATCTATTTCAGAATGTCGTGCCTTCCCTCTGAGCTGGACAGTGAATCCTGGGACTAATAATTCATTTCAGAAGTGGACAGTCTTCAGGCAGTGTTGCCATATAATTACCTGTCTTCCAGACTAGTGAGAAATTCACAAGGCTCAATACCCCTGTTCACCTATAAGCTCCCATTCACAGAACCTGTAAGTTTGACGGCCCCAGGGCTTTTTGACAGTTTCAAGCTAAGTAATTAGCTCCTTCTAAATTCCTTTTCAGTACTTTCCACTTTTAGGAGTTAAAGAACACTATTTGCATCCCTCAGCAGGTTGTGAGTTTGGCCTTTAGCCCCAGGCCTCAAAATATATCCAAGTTGTGGGGCTATCTCATATAATTACACCCTATGCTATGAGCCACTGTTATATATTACCCTTCATCAAAGCCAGGCAACAGAACATTACACCAGCAACAAAGAATGATGGATTCAAGTTGCCAAGTCTCCTAGTGGTTCAGAGATTTAACTATCAGGGTTGCTTTTCTTTCAAACCATTAAGTCTGGGCTGGTTAGACAAGTTGGTTAGAGAGAAAAATTTATCCAGCCACAGTTATGGGTTTGATCTCTGCTTGAATCAGTTAAATCAATGCAAAGAAACCTGTACTATGAGCCCATTCTTTACTTTCAAACACACAGCCAAATACCCTTAAAATATGTGTGGTTAGTCACAAGAAGTATATAAATAAACATAAGGATGACAGTGTAACCCATCAACATAAACCCATACAAAGTAATGCTTTAGAGTACAGATTCTAAAGCTCAGCTGGGCATGCTTGCTCTAGAGACAGACTACTTGGGTTCAGTTCCTTGCTAGACCATTTATCAGCTGGGTAATCTTAGGCATGTTATTTCATTCCACTGAGATTCCATTTTCACTAATTTGCAAACTGGGAGTTATAAAGGTATAAAGGTACAAAAGACCCTGGTGCTGGGAAAGATTGAGAGCAGGAGGAGAAGGGGACGACAGAGGATGAGATGGATGGTTGGATGGCATCACCGACTCAATGGACATGGGTTTGGGTGGACTCCGGGAGTTGGTGATGAACAGGGAGGCCTGGCATGCTGAGGTTCATGGGGTCGCAAAGAGTCGGACACCACTGAATGATTGAACTGGACTGAGAGGTACACTTCATTAAGAGTGTTGCAAAATTCCAAAACACAATCCATGTAAAGTGCCTGGCACAGGCCATGACACAAATAAAGCACTCTAACAAATTAATATTGATTTAATTATTGCAGTATGTATGTTTCTCATTTATTGAAATGCTCATTGATAGATAGAAAGCATTACTCCTAATTAATACTTCCTACATTTCCACTATGCCAATTTGGTCTGGCAGAAATAAGTCCAGTATGATAACAAGTATGATAACAACTAACTATACAATTTTAAGAAAATCATTAAGATTATCTGTATTTAGTGTCTGCTATTGTAAACATATGCAACAGGTCAAATTTGTTGGATGGGAAAAATTAAGTTATTTAGAAGATACCATTCTGTCACAAGGTCTTACAGGAAACGAATTTTTACCGACAGCAACACCATAAATAGATCTAGTTATATAGGAAGCTCAAGAGAAAATAAAGCTGTACATAGAGCCTAGAAAACAAGCATGTTCAACATTTTACACTATTAATTTTAATCATGTCACTAAAAAACTTTTGATAGAAGAAGTTTTTATTAGGTGGATAAAGCAGATAATCAAAATGGTAATAATCTATAAAGTGCTTGGGAACACAAGTTCTTAGTTCATACAGAAAGTGATTCAACTTTTATATTCAAATCTACTTATTTTATGTCATAGGCAGTAAATAATATGCTATTACAGTAAATTGTTTTCATGCTATTTCACAATATTACCTCCTTGTAAATTCCAAGATCAATATATCCACATATTGGATGAAATGCTCCAGTTCCACACACATAAACGTGAGTTTTGTTATAGGGTTGAAGTACTCTGATGAAATTTGCACATTCTGTCTATTGGGCATAAAAAACATAAAAGCATTAGCATATAATTCAGGTATTTCAAAGTATCATTCATACCACCTGCTTTCCAAGTAGATTGATCATCAAAAATAAGTGCTAAAATAAAAAAGATTTATGAGAAATGCTTAACTTGACTTAGCAAAGGAGGCGAAACAAATTAGAAACTATGACTTGAAGCTTTTTTTGAAGTTTTATGGTTCTGAAGTAACCAGAGTACTAGAATGCACATTTCTACTGTAGGACTCAATGGGACCTACAGAATGAATACATACAGAGTATGAAAGAGGTATTTATACTTACTTTCAAGAATTACCTACAGAACCAAACCCAAACCAAACATTATGTTCTGATGTTCCTACATTTTCTGTCCCATATAGATCATATTGTGTGCAGTTTCAACTGAATCAGCTACACTAAACATAACACATAACACAGACGTCTTCCTATATATTATTCCATTCTTATTTTCCAGAATGCCCTACCACTTTATTTCCATTTTTTCCAATGTTACAGAGCCTTTAAGACTTAGCTTAATTCCAGCTTATTTTAAGAACTTCTGTTTCTTCCATAAATATTTTTTATGCCAAGTCAAAATTTTAAGATACTTATATTTCTGCCTCTTTTCCAAATGCTTGAGCCTAAAAGTATTCTTTGAAATGTGTATCTTTATAACTTAATTATTTTCTATCCCCGAACTGCTTGTAAATAGTGACTCCATTTTTCAGAATAGTCATTCTTATCATTTTCAATTCATCTCCTCTAAGCCATCCCTTACCTTTACATAATTACTGGAAACAATTTTTAACTAACTTCATAATCCCTGGACCCAAAGACTCCAAGAAAACACTGGGCAATAGTATACTTTTATTTTAAATCAGCTATACCTAGGAGATGGACAAGTGTTTACTAAGGAGGTTGGAAAACTATGAAATCACTGAGATTCAGAGAAAAGGTCCATTTTCTCTTGCCTGAGTGGCCACAGGTCCCTCACCTGTCAGGTCACTGTTGTCATTAGGGTTGTTAGGGGGAGAATATTAAAAAATAAAAAAGACAAAAACCAACTGGTAGGATGATTTTTTAAATTAAATAAATATTTTTAACAGCAGATGTTAACTTAGCTGATAGGATTATGATTGTTATGTGGATGAAAATAAAGAATATAACACTTAATAATTGCTTATCACATACTCTGATTTTGATCTATACAAAATAATCAGTTTCTCAGTGGCTGTTCTGATTCCGGGGAAATAGCTATTTCTGCATAGCTGTGATACAGAGGTTCTAGTACCTAGTTCTTTTTTGTCCAGCTGGCCTGGCAATCTTATGTCTCAAGAATTTGTAGATCCCAGTGAATAAAATCTGCACATTCTACTACAGAAAAAAAGTTAGTTCTATAAAGAACTAACTTACTGAGTTTTCTGCTCTCTGCTTCCATACAAACAAAGCAGTTGCTTAAGACTAAATGAGAGGACAGTATCAGCCAGTCCCTCAGTTAGCCATAGAAGAGAAGGATGTTTATCATGTAGGAAGAGTCAGAATTCTCTAATAGCAGCAGGACAACTACATATGGTTACATGTTTGTGCTGCAAAAAAAGAAAGTCCTATTTTACCATATGCAAATCATACTGTAAAATCCTTAATATCCTGAATATTTTCATACATTTAATATATGTTCTCATATAAGTATTATATGTAGACTCCTAAGAAAGGAAAATTTTATATTCATTGAGACAGTTTATCTGGCAGACAATCTTAACAAAATCATATCATATGTTTTTCACCCTTCCATCAAGGTATCTGATGAAGAGAATTTATTTTTTATTGACACAAAAGCACTGTAGAAAACTAGCTTCATGTTCTTTTATATACTGTTAGACAATCACAAAAGAAAACTTAATTCAGAGAGAAAATTCGTCCTACTACTGGTTTTGAACAAATGGCTCAGTAACATGAGATAAGCCAGGGCAAGAAAGAGTAAAAATGTAGGTGATCATCAGATAAATTCTAATGATGGCTTCGCTGGTAGGGTAAGAGATTCTAATATTCTCCAGCCTTCATCTTGCTCACTCATGTTCAGTGAAGGGACTTCTACTTATTAGTCTTTTCCCCACAAAGAGGTTTATGCAAGGGTAAAATCTATACAAGAAATAGTACACAGGTAGGGGAAGAGTATAGCGGGATATGCCTGGAGTGAGGTGGGATTGCCTCACTGCTAGTAGTTACATCATTTTTCAAAAGTTGTTTTACCAGAGTCATAGAATTTAGAGGAAAATGGTTATGGAGTGAATATTTATGTCCTCCCCAAATTCATAGGTTGAAACCCTAATGCCCCCACGGTGATGGTGGTCAGAGGTCAGGTTTTTAGGAAGTAAGTAGCTAGAAGACTTTTGGGAGTCCCTTGGAAAGTAGAGAGATCAAACTAGTCAATCTTAAAGGAAATCAACCAGAATACTCTTTGGAATGACTGATGCTGAATCTCCAATACTTTGGCCACCTGATGTGAACAGCTGATTCATTGGAAAAAAAACCCTAATGCTGGGAAAGATTGAAGGAAAAAGGAGAAGAGGGAGATGGAGGATGAGATGGTTGGATGGTACCACCGATATAATGAACATGAACTTGGGAAAACTCCAGGAGATGGTGAGGGACAGGCAAGCCTTGTGTGCTGCAGTCCATGGGGGTCGCAAAGAGTCAGACACAACTTGGCAACTGAACAATAACAACAGCCTTAGAAGAGGTCAGGAGGCTGGAATCCTCCTGATAGGATTCATGCCTTTATAAGAAGAGACCAGGGTAATAATAAATAAAAAATAAAAATAAACACAAGAAGAGACCAGGGCACTTGCTCTCACTTTCTCTGCCCTGTACAGATACCACCGGAAGATGGCCACCTATGAGCCAAGAAGAGAATTTTCCCTAGAAACTAAGTCGGCCTGCACTTTGATCTTGGACTTCCCAGGCTCCAGAATTGTCAGAAATAAATGGCTGTTGTTAAAGCAGCCTAGTTTATGGTATTTTGTTATGGTAGCTCAAGCCGACTAACACAGTAATTTTACAAGACTTTGAAATAAATATTTGTATAAAGAAATAAAACAACTGCCTTTCCAGATTATAAATTATAAAGTCCAAAAGATTAGAGACTGTGAGACACAGCACTGTTTAAAAAGGCAAATAAGGCCCAGAGTGAAACATCACACACAAAGGAGATATAATTTGAGTGATGATAAAGAGAAAGCTCTGAATCACACCTAAAACATTCCACATCCTTTAACTTTTCTGGGAGTACTTATTAAGATGCAGCAAGCCCTGGAAAGTAACCCATTATGCTAGTTCCTGACTTGGTGAGATATTACCAAGGATTTATTTATGAAATTCCTCCCTTCTCCCAGATTGGGCTGCCATGGAACAGAACACTGTAGGGACAGTCCTGAATTTTCCGACTCAATTTACCCAAAAGTCAGTTCTGCCCAAAGTTTCCTGTCGACGAAGTTGATGGCAGACAGTTCTCTAAGAAGACTGGAGGCAATGAAAAGGCATTGGTTACCAGAAGGAAAGAAACCTGGGAAGAGATTCTAAAAGATAAAGTCTCTTATTTTAAATTTTGCCTAGGGTGGTCATTTCAGCCAAACACTAGTGCCTCAAGTGAAACAAAAGTCTTTCTCTTTTAATTTATAACATTTTTTTAAGGCTCAAAGATTCTGTGTTTTCTTTTTGTGCACAAGTTTCATTAAGTTTTGCTTAAATAGCACGAGCAATAATTAACTTGATTTAATTCACTTAGCAACCTGCATAGCTATTATAAGGGTGGTGTAATTCTGTGAGGCATGAAGAAAGAAAACTCTGAGAAGCAGCTTTTTTTAATTCTCCCTGAAAGCTGACTAATTTATAGCTATTGCCACAATGGTAAGGGTTGCTGCACATGATCAAACAATTCAACTCAGTGAGTGATATACTCAACCTTGGAAGAGAACTGAATTTCTCCTTCCTTCCTACGCTTCCTACTACTCTCTTTCCCACCTCCTCAACTCTCCACTATAAGACAGACTGAAAAAGACAGAATTAAAAACAAGTATCAACCTCTGGGCTTCCCAGGTGGCACTAGCGGTAAAGAACACACCTGCCAATGCAGGACACTTAAGAGAAATTGGGACGATCCCCTGGAGAAGGCACAGCAACCCACTCCAGTGTTCTTGCCAGGAGAATCCCATGGACAGAGGAGCCTGGAGGGCTACAGCCCACGGGGTCGCACAGAGTCGGACAGGACTGAAGCGACTTAGCATGCATGCACACATAGTAGTAACGGCTCAGTGGTAAAGGAATCCCCCTGCTAATGCAGGAGTCCCAGGTTGGGTAAATGGGTTGGGAAGATCCGATGGAGAAGGAAATGGCAACTCACTTCAGTATTCTTGCCTGGGAAATCCCATGAACAGAGAATCCCATGAGAGGCTGCAGTCCATAGCGTTGCACAGAGTTGGACACGACTGAAGCGACTTAGCATGCACACACGGACACCGACTTGCTGATTTTTTCAAGTAATATTACTCGTTTCAATATCTACCTTTATACATATTTCTTCCTGTTGCTGTTCAGTCACTAAGTCCTATCTAACTCCTTGTGACCCCATGGACTGTAGCCTGCCAGGCTCCTTATACTATGAGAGTGCCAGGGAAAGAATATTGGAGTGGGTTGCCATTTCCTTCTCCAGGGAATCTTTCCAACTCAGGGATTGAACCCATGTCTCCTGCATTGGCAGGTGGATTCTTTACGACTGAGCCAGCAGGGAAGCCCCAAACACATCCTTACACACATATATAAATGGATATATAGCTAAATAAATAAAACAAATATAAAACTCAATACTTAGAGAAAAGACAAATACCTATTAGTCTATGTATTAACATCTAGAACTTGTTTCCCCCTAATATTGGAAAAATATTAGCAAAACAGCAGTACTTGTAAGTCTCTAATCTTACATGTAGTTCAATTAAATCCAATACAGCTTTATATGTGTTTCTGATAACTGACTTATAATCATTAATTTTAATTTATTTAGGTAATACATGAAAAGACACTTATGATTAAGAATCTGGTCAGTTTTTGTGTTTGGTATGTTTTGCAGAATACTGTGATCTTCAATTTGTTTGATCCTGTGCCACATGCCTATCATTGTGGTACATCTTAGGTTTGTCAGGTAGACCTCTGCTAAAATTCAGTCTGCAAAGATATCTGTTTAGGTCTTATAATATTGAAAACATTTTAATAAGTTGTCAACACTTCAGAATAAGTATATGAAAATCCAAATATCACATTTTTCGCAAAAATGAAATATCTAACAGGTTTCTACCACTTATGGTAGAAGGGGAAAAAAAATTAAAGGAAAAAAATTGAGAGATGTGCCTATAAAAGTCTAAACACCAAATAGGAAAACTAGGAAAGGATATTTTTTACATATATCTTAATTTTACAAATACATAGGATATTTAGTGTTTATAGTAATGAACGAATTTCAAGCTAAAAACGAAAATAATTTTGTTGGAAAAAATTAAATATATTTATTTCATTCATTAATATATTAATATTAAGCATTAAGTATATGTTGTATACAACATTAGCAAGAGTGTGGGGAAATATACCCTCTTAAGAGCATGTACTGCTAGTGGAAGTATAAGAAGCTTAAACTTTCTGGAGGGCCATTTTACAATGCATAAAATATTTTATATCCTTTGACCAGTAATTATACCCAATAACCAAAGATGCTCACAATATTTATATATAAGGTTTTTCATGTGTGGCATCATTTACAATAGTAAAAACTGGATATAAACCAAAACTCTAACAATAGGGGATTGGTGAAATAATATATAAAGGAATGCAGTGCAGCTATTAAAAGTAGTGTTATAAAAAGGAATTTAATGACATGGGAAAATGCTCATGGCAGTCTGTGAAGTGAAAAAAAAATGTTTTAAGGGACTATGTATACAATGATTTCATTCTGAAAAATAGTAAATAGATAAGATAGAAGAATAAACATCAAAATGTCACCAGCTATCTCTGGGTAATGTTCATGGGGAAAGAAATATTTACAGATGAATCTATATAATTTGCAGACTTTCTGCAATGAACACTTTGCTTTACTTTTAGATGTTCTTTAAAATGGAAAATAAACGTAATCAGAGAACTTTAGAGACGGAAGATCCTCTAACTCTATGCAGTGTCTCTACTGACAAGGTTGTGCGCCCTGATAGTTAAGCTGACGAACAGCCCAGGCTGCCCACACCCCATCCATTTTTTGCCAGGACTGAGCTGTTTACCCCACTGTTCTATCGCGGGACCATCTATTTCTATAGTGACTTTCTGTTGAATAATATTCTAAACAGAAACAAAACAGACCAAAGAGCTTCCTGTCACCTCTTCCTTCCCTGGATTAAAACTGGGGACTGTCCTCAAGCAAGAGGACTAGTTCTCTTCGGTATCCTGTTCTTCCACCCTCTCTGCACACCAACTAGCTAACTTTCATTATGGTAAATAATTCACTATTTTTCAGTTATACAGTACCTTTGTGTAAAGGGATAGTCTTTCTAAACACTTGTTAATTCTCAATACACTCTTGGGAAGTAGGTAAAAATTACTAGAGAAGGGAGAGAGAGGGTAACGCCAAAGGTGGTAAGAGATGATAATAAAGCCACACACTAGTCTCAGTTTTCTGTTGACCAAAATCTATGTAATGATGTAAAATGAGGATCTGTGTTATGGTGACAGTGAAGGGAGAAATGGTTTGAGGGATTCAGTTTGTAGACCTTACACATAAAACTCAAATCTTCATGTGTAGATTATAGTATTTCATAAGAGCACAGATTGTGGGGCAAGCCTTCTGGATTTAATTCCTGGCTTCGCTATTTACTGAATATGTAATATTGGGCAAGGTAGTTAATTGTTCTGGTTTCAGTCTTCTCATTTGGAAAATGAGGAATAATAATAAAATCTAACATATTGCTTTAAGGATTAATCAAGATTATAAGTATAAAGCATTGAAAGCTGTTCCTAGAACATGGTAAGTACTATAAATATGTTACCTATTCTTAGTAACTCTAAAATATTATTTTAAAGGGACAAATTAAAAAAGGAGACAGACACTTTTATTATTCCTACATACTTCAACAGCAAACTTTACAGACTTCAGTAAAAAGAGAAAAGTTCCCCAAAACTCTAATCCTAGGTTAATAGTAGGTGTTAGAGGTGACTATCAGCTCTCAAATACAATTGAATTGGAAGAATAGATTCCATATACTGGTTCTTATGTGCTGTCTAGGACACTACCTTCAAAACAGTTTATCACTCTTTGCTTTAACTTAATAAAAGGGGCAACTGAGTTACTATATAACTGGAATGAGTGAACATACTGAAATGAGAACACTGACACAATTAAAACCTTCACTGACTGTCTGACCTTGAGAGCTTATCCCTCATCTATTCCATGGGAAAATTGACACTATTTCATTGCAGTACATTTAAAACAGCCTTTTCCTCCTTGCCTCTTCATCAGACACTCAATACTAGTGATATACAAAACATTAAAATGTTCACACTGTTTATGATATACTTCTATTGTTATGCAACAAAATAATTTTGAAAAATCATAACCAAAGCATCTATTTTCCCCATGAGTTCAAAAAAGTACTGCTGCTTTTTCAGACCTGGGCACCTACTCCCAGGGTACCTGACACTGAACAGGGTGAAGAGATTAGAGACATGAAAGGAAGAATATATTCTAAATTAGTTTAATCTCTTTCATTTCTAGTAAAATAAATATAAAAACGTTCTCCTGTTGCATCTGAAACAAACACTCCCTGATATATTTCTGCTAACATCAGGTGCCTGAAAATATCACATTTAACACTGACTGAATACAAAATCAGGCATAACCAAAAGTTTCTTTCTTTAGTTTTGATTATTTTGCTTTGCAGGACAATCGTCCTTCAGTATCCTTAGGGAATTGGCTCCAAAACCCTGACAGATATCAAAATCTGAAGATGCTGAAGTCCTTTATATAAAAAGGCAGAAAAACCTCTACATGTCTTCCCATATACTTTATCTCTAGATTACTTGTAATACTTAATACTATGTAAATGATACATAAACAATTGTAATATAAACAGTTGTAAATACAATGTAAACACTATATAAAGGTTCCCAGAGGCAGTACATTCAAGTTTGTTTTTTGAGACTGTCTGGAATTTCTTTTTTGAAATATTTTTGATCCATAATTGGATATATGGGTCAATATAACTTAAGAATACAGCTATACATATTTAGGCTCTTAATAAATATTTGTTGAGTAAATGAATGAACAAATGAGTGAATAAATCAGTTGTTATGAGGCTTCCCTGCTGGCTCAGAGGGTAAAGAATCTGCCTTTAGTGTAGGAGACCTGGTTTCAGTCCCTGGGTCAGAAAGATCCCCTGGAGAAGGAAATGGCAACCCACTCCAGTATTCTAGCCTGGGAAATTTCACAGACAGAGGAGCCTGGTGGGCTCCATGGGGTCGCAAAGAGTTGGACACAACTGAGTGACTTTCACTTTCCTTTTTCACTTTGGATTGGTAGGCTTCTAAGCTTCCCCTTAAATTTATTAAGCAGCATGTCATGTTGCTTTACCTTTATCACAATATTAAAGTGAGAATTTTTTAATCCAGTTATGCTTTCACACAACACACACTATTTGCTGTTATTAAAGATAAGGGCACTGCTCTTAATATTCTTAATATTAATATTCTTGGGTTATAATGGTTGAACATGAGTTTGAGTGAACTCTGGGAGTTGGTGATGGACAGGGAGGCCTGGCGTGCTGCGATTTATGGGGTCGCAAAGAGTCGGTCACGACTGAGCGACTGAACTGACTGAACTGAACTGAGAGTGGTTAGGGGAAACATTCCAGGATGATGCAAAGGAAGCCTCATGATATCCATGCTTTTGCCCAAAGTTGGAACTTTGTCATCTTGAGTTATATTCAGGGGGTGACTTATTTTTCCAAAGAAGAGCAATTCTCCCTATCATTACAGTGCAAGAAGTCATGGCAGAATACAGAGCATCTGACCTGAATCAGAACTTTCAGATGAGAAGAGGTGGTCAAAGCCTTAGCATCACAGGAGATTAAACGGGCAACACAATTGGACAGAGCAAGCAGGACAACCAATCTTTCTTATTATCTCTATAATGCCTACTTTTGAAAGAATTCTTGTAGTTATAAGTTTAGCTTCACCCAAAAGTAAATATCAAGTGTGTGTTTGTAATGCTACAACAACTGATGATTTTGTGTGCATTCAAAAAATACACAGATTAGATAAAAATACACAATTCTAGAAATATAGTATTTCCTGATAGTTTATTTTTAAATATTTTAAATGTATTTTTGGTATTTTCTTGTGAAGAAAATACAATCAGAATTAACACTTTAGAAAGTGTAGTATTTCTAAATTTCTGAGAATAATGTCATTCATTTTGGCAAAGTAGAAATATTTTATACCATATTAATCTTTACACAGACTATTAGTGTGGTTGTAAAAATAACACACTAATGCCATTCATTCAATAAAATTTAATATAAATATTTGCTATCATATCAGTACCAGTTTAACAAAGATATTTTTTAAAGTCTCATACTTACATTGGCATCTTTCCCGGCTAATTTACACAATTCCACCCGTTCCTTTGCAGCAGGCCAATAAATCTGTAAAACATTTCAAGGTGTGTTAGAATCTGAATATTTAAAAGACCCTACAATTCTAATTAGGAAAGGGTGTGAAACTGAAGAGTGGGTATCAAGCCAAAAGCATGTTGTTAGCTATGATTTAAGAATTTTGAGATTTAAATATTTTCTAAAATCATTCTAAAAAGATATTAGAAAAAACTGGCAGAAACATCCATTTCTATCTGTCAATATTATAATTTCTTTTGAAATGTATTTAATCATAGATAAATCATGTGGTATAATTTCTTATTGTGACTTCAACAGAACTTCAGGTTAGCATTTGCTTTAGGTAAGAGATTCTTTTTATCCTGTTTTTTCTGTGTTTGCTCAGAGCAATAGTGCACTATAAACGTTCAATGAGGTGTGAGAAACAGCTCTCTGTCACAAGCATAAGTTACCACTCCAATTCAAAGACCAGTGTGAAATTGTTCATAATATTTAACACATATAGAGCTGAGACACATCTTTCATTTAGTTAAACATTAAAATAGGACGATAAGCATTATCTTATTTAAATCTTTCAGTGACCTTTAAAATAGCTATACTTATTCTCACCATTTTGGGGTCAGAAAATTTCTTCATATAGTCATTAAACAACAAGTTGAGGGCCACCAGACTGGTTTGCAACAGAGCCATAGCATGACCCAAAGTCTATGCCTTGAACTGGGAGGGGTGGGGGGCGGTCTCAAACACTACATAATAAATATTATTTCGGCAAATGTATACAGACAAAGGCAGGAGGCTCCTTGATTGATCACTTTTAATCAGCTTGAACAGTCCTGAATTTACCACAAATAATTTGTCTTGTTTTTAATGAACTTTAGAAGTTCTTCCAGGAAGTTTTTCAAAACAAAGCCTAAAACTGTTGTAATACTCCATTAGCTTACAGAAAGAATTGCTCTTTGTTAAGCTATAGGCAAGAAGAAACAAGAAAGTCAAGCTCTGAGCAGCTTATATGTTCCAAGAGTTCCTGACAAACTTTTATTATGTTTCTCACCAATGTTAGCAAAAAATATTTTAATAGGTGAGGAAAAGGGAAAATATCCTGAGGGAATACACTGAGAGAGACTTGTTAAACCTGGAATTGAACAAATGATTTAGAAGTCACTAATGTTTATATGATATTATATTCATAGTCAAATATTAAGGTTTTATGTTTCTGAACAAAGAGAACATAGAATAGCACTTACATTCTTTGAATAGATGTATATCAGGTAATTACTGTGATTTTTAAATGAAGCAAGGTTGTTCATTTAAAGCACTTTTTAAAAAAATTTTGGCCACATCACATGGCATGTGGGATCTTAGTTCCCTGACAACGGATTGAACCCAAGCCCTCTGCACTGGAAGGCCAGTCTTAACCACTGGACCACCAGGGAAGTCCTAGAGCATACTTTAACAACTACAAATATAACCAAAGAGAGTACACAGATATGGTTGTTGATCCAGCGGCAGGCTCAGGTGACCAGCTAACATGGATGTGGCTCACAATAAAGACATAAAGATGCTATTTGTCCAGAAATGGTCTAAAACACATTCACGTGACTCTGAACAATTGTTCAGTCGCCCAGTTGTGGCCAACCCTTTGCAACCCCGTGGACTGCAGCATGTCAGGCCTCCCTGTCCCTCACCATCTCCCAAAGTTTGCCCAAGTTCATGTCCATTGCATCCATGATGCCATCCAGCCATCTCATCCTCGGACACCCTCTTCCCCTTCTGCCCTCAATCCTTCCCAGCATCAGGAACTTTTCCAATGAGCCAACTGTTCACATCAGATGACCAAAATACTGGAGCTTCAGCTTCATCATCAGCCCTTCCAATGAGTATTAAAGGTTGACTTCCCTTAAGATTGACTGGTTTGATCTCCTTGCTGTCCAAAAGACTCTCAGGAGTCTTCTCTGGCACTACAATTCAAAGGCGTCAATTCTTTGGTGCTTTGCCTTCTTTATGGTTCAGCTCTCACAACTGTATATGACCACTGGGAAGACCATAGCCTTGATTATTCGGATCTTTGTTGACAGAGTAATGGCTCTGCTTTTCAATACACTGTCTAGGTTTGTCATAACTTTCCTGCCAAGAAGCAATTGTTTTCTGATTTCATGGCTGCCGTCACCATCTGTAGTTATTTTAGAGCCCAAGAGGAGAAAATCTGTCACTACTTCTACTTTTCCCCCTTCTATTTGCCATGAAGCAATGGTGCCAGAAGCCATGATCTTAGTTTTTTTAATATTTAGTTTTAAGCCGGTTTTTTTTCACTCTCCTACTTCACCCTCATCAAGAGGCTCTTTTGTTCCTCTTCATTTTCTGCCATTAGAGTGGTATCATCTGCATATCTGAGGTTTTGAACAACAGCCAGCAATAAAATATGAACGGACTACAGCAATGAAAACAGTATGAATGGACCTCAGTAATTCATTATTAGTGAAAAAAGTATATTCCTCAAAATGACCAACAGCATAGTCTCCTTAGAATAATGTTAAAAACAACCAAAATAAAAGGCACTTTTTAGGTATGTATGTATGTACAATAAATACATAAAAAGAAAAGCAAAAGAGTGATGAATACAGGATTCAGAAAGATGGTTATCCAAGACTAGTAAAAAGAAAAAGATTAAATTAACAGTAAAAAAAAAAAAGGTTATTAACAGATTTTAGCTTTTGTTCTGGGTAGTGTGTTTTCAGATGTCTATTTCTTAGCTGTTTTTAATTATGTAAATTAGTAAATGAATCAAAATGGGCCATGCACAATCCAGATGACAGGCAACAGTCTGTCATCAACCTGAAATCAAGAAGTCCTAAATCAACTAATTTATGAAGAGCAAAAATGAAGCACTGTAGCTATCAGGAAGTTTGAGAATTTCTTCGAGTTGTTTTATCTTATTGTTTATTTTTACTTTTAGTGACTGGAAGCAACAACACTGAACTGACTGTACTTCTTGCCCCTTTAAAAATAACACCTTGAATTTATGGAATCTTTGCTTCATACATGAACTTATGAGCTCAAGATATCATCTTTTATCTTGCTGTTTATTTATTATTATTTTTATTGTGATAAAATATGCATAACATCAAAGGTATCACCTTAGTTATTTTAAGCATATAGCTTAGTATTGTTACATATATTCACTTTGTGTAATCTCAAGAATTCTTTTATCTTGCAATACTGCAAAGCTATATTTGCTGATTCTTTTGTGTAACAGTGATTTTACAAAGGATAACTTTGTATCATTGGAATAAAAATAAATGGTACAAGGAATGCATATCCACAATGTGTCAACTTGTTTAATCACTAGCTCATTTTGTTTGGTCTCTAATCTAGATTAATATTTCTTTGAATCCTTTCAGTATGTCAGATCTTGCTCTTTTCTGTTTTATATGATGGTCAGATTTAATCATATTTCAGAGAAAAATTTAGAATAAATATTGCAGATTTGTTCAGACCTGAATAGCTTACTGGTATTAGTACTATACAAAAAAAAAAAAAAATACAAAGGAAATACAGGACTTTTTTCATATTAAGTGTGACTTAAAAAAAAAAAGAAAAAGAACATCAATGGGTTCTTTCTTTTACCTTAAACCAATGTACTGGGTGCTTGAGTTGAAGTAAATTATGAGATAAATGTTGTTTCTAAAATTGATTTTTAATATATTTATAGGAGTTTCAAAAAGGGGTTATCTAAAGATTGACAAAATGTGAAAGCAATTTATTTTTTTTATCATTTTTGAAGTCTAAATCAAAGTTCCAAGGTTAGCACAGATTACTTACTGCTCATTACTTATTTGTTCATTAGACACATAACTACGAAAGGGCTTCTGTATATCTGGTAAGGTGTGGACTGAGGTCTACGATGTGAGTCGGGGGACAGCTCTGCAAACAGGGTAATGGCATTTCCAGCAGAGATATAAACCAGAGAAGGGAGCACAGGGGATGGGGTCAGGATGCTCAGGGAGCCCCAGAAGCACTGTGTGGGAAAAAAGTCCCTCCCAGCCCTGACTTCTGAGCCATTGTTTTAAATTATTTGATCTTATAGTTTCAACTCTAATGTAATAGTTTAGTTTAGTTTAATAGTTTCAACTCTAATTGCGTCTTAAAGACTTGACAGTAAAATAGTAATTGAATATTCTTTTTTCTCTTTGTAAAGGGCACACATTTTAAAAGATGTTTAAATGGTTTTGTTGTACACTTTTAGTTATTAACTTTAAGTCATACAATTTTAAACTGAATTAAAATGTCACCCTAGTAAATGAAGCAATTAATACTAAAATGACAAGCTTCCAAGAACTGAGTTTCTGATTAGTGGGTAAATGCTATACAAAGATATTCAAGCACTGAAAATTTGTTGGACTTCAAAAACCAATATTAATAAATCTTCTACTAATGTCTGTTTACAAAGCAGAATTTTTCCCCAAAATGTTATCTCACTTTTCATAATTCACCTTCAATCCCATAAAGTCTAAAACTTGTTAAAAACAGAAATTATCCCTAGGTCATTATTGTTATTCCAAAGGAATTCTAAGATAGTACCATAAAGACAGTTTTACTTCTTAAGGAAACATTCAAGTCATAAAAATAAAGTTGTTGAGATTATATTGGCTTATTTTGACATACTGCTGTCAAGAATTTAGGAATCACAAATAGAATTATCTTAAGAATAACAATCTAGGAGATATCTGATTATCTTCCAGACTCTAAACATTTACTTAAAAGGAAAAAAAGATCACTGAAGCTGTGCCAATATTTAAAAGCAATCATTTTAATTATCATTTATGGTGAAATTTTCTTTTACTTGCTACCTAGTCATTAGAATAAGGTTTTATTTGTTTGTTTGTTTTTTAAATACTCCCTTTGATCCCTTGTTGATAAACAATGTGCTGTTCTGGGCTCAGTCGCTCATTCACATCCAACTCTTTGCAACCCCATGGACTGTATGTAGCCCGCCAGGCTCCTCTGTCCATGGGCTTCTCCAGGCAAGAACACTAGAGTGGGTTGCCATGCCCTCCTTCAGGATAAAGCAGCAAAATTTCATGCAATTCAATATAAAAATAAAGCCAAAGAAACAAAATTTCCATACGTACTTACATAGAGTTGGCAGGAATATGTTCAAATAACGTATTTGTTTTTCAATTCTTTTGAAGTAATGTATATAATGTGACAAATTTAATATGTTTGTGTGTGTATGTGTGTGTGTAGACAGATACAGAGGGGACAAAATTGTAAGAAAAAAAAAAGAGCTACAGACAGAAAGACTCACAGACACATAGAGGGAGAGACAGAGATTTTAATTCTGATTGGAGATAGAGTATTTCACAAATAGTTTCAAGTATCAGTATGGTTTACACAAAAGCCCAGGAAGTACCTGAGTTCTTGGGGTTATTTCAGTAGCCCAGGTAGTATACTTTGAGACTGCCTCATGCTCAGACAAAAATCACACCTCATACTTGAAGATACAAAGTCCATAATATCTATAAAAGGCTCCCTTGATCATTAGGTAATGGGAAGGTTTTAAGGCAGTGATTATTAGTACTCTCACCACCCTCACTGAATTTATCAGCAGTAAAATGACAGACACATTCTCGTGCACTTTGGTGCTTCGCACATGCAGCAGTCATACCATATTAAGAGCTGCATGTGCAAGGCAAACAAAACACATACCCTTATTTCCAAAAGTTGATGCAGTTGTCATTACTCCTTTAGAAAATTACCCATAGACAGTGCTCTTTCACTTATCAAGAGGCATACCAGAAGCTGAGATGTTACTTGCATGACTGCCTTATTTCAGTTGTCCTGAAATATTCCCACAGAACACTAGTTCTTAACTAACATTGTATGATGTACCAGACACAGATCTTAATGCTCTCATCTCGGTGGGAGTATTCTTCCAGACCTTGGAGCCTAGACATGAAAGACCTCAAATATGTACAAAGCTGATGTTTCCATCCATGTGCAGGGCAGACATCAGAAATCAAACAGATCTTTTCTGTGGATCCAGATGAGACCAAGAATTTTTCTCAACATAATTACCTAGGGTGAAGCTACTAATTAAACCACTACAAAACAATTAGGGGTTGCAAATTGGTTTTAATTTGAATGCTAATCTTAGAGATCAAGTCGATAACAGAAAACTACGTGGGAAAGAAGAGAAGTAAATAACTGTATAAAATGTCTCCACTTGAAAATGATAATTTATGAGTTAATGTTTTAAAACAAGTATGTCTGATAAGTCAGTTTCCATATTCAACAATTTACTGACTTACCATGTTAGTATGCTTGTCTTCAAAGTATTTCATAATTGAAATTGATCACTTCCAAAAGATTCATCTCTGTCTGTTACACTTGAAAGGATTGGATACTGACTTCTAAATAGATATATGTAGTGCTCACTTTGTCAGCACCAAATGTCAACCTATTCCAGTATTCTTGCCTGGAAAATCCTATGGACAGAGGAGCCTTGATCCATGGGGTTGCAGACTTGGACATGACTGAACAATTTAGCACAGAAGCTATGCAGTGACTTAAGAATTTTTACTAAGCAAGGAAAATAATCGAGTTGCTAGGAGATGGGGAATAGATGAATACATGGATATGTATGGCTGAGCCTGTTGTTGTTCACCTGACACTGAAATACTAAAGTTGGAAGGATATAGAAAAGATTAGTATGCTCCCTGCACAAGGATGCCATGTAACTTTGTGAAGAGCTACATATTTCTTTAAAAAACAAGTACAAACAGGTATTTATCTGTTTCTTTCAGATTTACAGAATGTAGATTACTGGTCTGAAGAGAGACAATACAACGTATGATCTATTAGTCTTATGTTGATTTTATTTGCTTTGTTGTTCAGTCACAGAGTTGTGTCCAACTCTGCAATTCCACGGACTGCAGCACGCCAGGCTTCCCTTTCTTCCTGTCCTTCACTATCTCCCACAGTTTGTTTAAACTCATGTCCATTGAGTCAGTGATGCCATCTAACTATCTTATCCCCTGTTGCCCCCTTCTCCTCCTGCCCTCAATCTTTCCCAGCATCAATTCTTCCAATGAATATTTAGGGTTGATTTCCTTTAGGATTGACTGGTTTGATCTCCTTGCTGTTCAAGGGAATCTCAAGAGTCTTTTCCAATACCACAGGTCAAAAGCATCAATTCTTTGGCACTCAGCCTTCTTTATGGTCCAACTCTCACATCCATACACTACTACTGGAAAAACTATAGCTCTGAGTAGACGAACCTTTGTCAGTAAAGTGTTTTCTCTACTTCTTAATACTCTGTCTAGGTTTGTCACAGCTTTTCTTCCAAGGAGCAGGTGTCTTTTAATTTTGTGGCTGCAGTTACTGTACACAGTGATTTTGGAGCTCAAGAAAATAAAATCTGCCACTGTTTCTACTTTTCCCCTATCTATTTGCCATGAAGGGGTGGGACTGGATGCCATGATATTAGTTTTTGAATGTTCAGTTTTACGCCAGCTTTTCCACTCTCTTCTTTCACTCTCATCAAGAGGCTGTTTAACTACTCTTTGCTTTCTGCCATTAAAAGGGTATCATCTGCATATCTGAGGTTGTTTATATTTCTCCCTGCAATCTTGATTCCAGTTTGTGATTCATCCAGCCTTGCATTTAGCATGTTGTACTCTGCATACAAGTTAAACAAGCAGGATGAGAATATACATCCTTGATAAACTCCTTTCCCAATTTTGAACCAATCCGTGTTCCATGTCTGATTCTAACTGTTGCTTCTTGTCCTGTATACAGGTTTCTCAGGCAGGTACTGTGGTCTGGTAAAGTGATCTGGTATTCCCATCTATGTAAGAATTTTCCACAGTTTGTTGTGATCCACAGTCAAAGGCTTTAGTGTAGTCAATGAAGCAGAAGTAGATGTTTTTCTGGAATTCCCTTGCTTTTTATATGATCCAACAGATGTTGGCAATTTGATCTCTGTTTCTTCTACCCTTTCTAAATCCACCTTGTACATCTGGAAGTTCATGGTTCATGTACTGCTGAAGCCTAGCTTGGAGGATTTTGAGCATTACCTTGCTAGCATGTGAAAGGAGCACACTTGTACACAGTCATAAGCAAACTACATTTGCTTATCTCTTTCCAAAATCCAAAATGATTTGCTTTTTTTTGAAGCCTATTTACTTCACTTTGAATACAAATAGGCAAGAGGAGCTCACAGTAAAATGCTGCAATGTCTCTAACAATTACACTTTCATTTATAAGCTATATAACTTATTAAGAGTTATCACTTAGTAAGGTGAAATGTCAGGCACTTTTTAATTATTTAATCCTAGGCAAGTTACAGAAACATTCAAATAATGATAAGCCCTTATAACAACATCCTAAGGAAATGCTAATTATATCTGCTGTTTGTTCCATCTTTGGAGAAGCAATTTAATTGACTCAAGTTAGCAAGTGTTAAGGTCAGTCAAATGCCCTTTGGCCTAATTCAGAGATGTCAAAACAACTGAATGGAGTACCAAGAGGAAGTTACAACTTGTTCATAAAATCTAATTAAAGACAAAATTTCAGTCTTAAAAATTCAAGTGGCCATCTCTATTAAATAACAGGAGTCAAGTTTTTGAATGGTTGTAAAAAAGTTGGGAAAATGCCATTCTAAATGCTGTATGACACAAGGATATGAACAATCGAGGGAGCAGTGACTGCTCGAGTCTGGGTTCCCAGGACATAAGAGAGGTAGGCGACCTAAGCTGAAAGAACAAAGTACTGGAAACAAAGACAGGAGGGCCAGCGGTAAAGCTTGTAGAACTCAAACTGGCTAGGATAGAAACTGTAACAGAGGGGGAAGTTTAAATTCTTAAGTTTGGGGTCTAATCTGGACACACAGCTTTCCTCATGAAGCAAGTCTTGGGTAAGAACTGTCTTTCCCTTTCCTGTTTTAGGACTCAGCTCAAAGCCTCTCTTACCAATACATTTAGTTTTCTTCTACTGCCTACTTCTGAATTCCAATACACTCATGTTTATCCCACCCATCTGCCCCTTTCTTTCTGCAAGCAGATTAAGCTTGGGACCTTTGCCTGGCATAAAGAGCAATTAACTGCAGTGGACTCGCAAGACAGGGGTTAAAGTCTCTACTGTACCACTCGTTAGCAGCTAATGCTGTGCTTTCAACTGCTTTCTTAGCATTATCTGCAGAATTAGCTTTTGTATTATACAAATTAAAAGGAAATTTAAGAAATCCACAGATAGGCTGGTAATTTTGAATTTGTGGTGCAATTACAACTGTGGATAGATTCCAAAATTTTGTAAGGAATACAAGTCACAGACTCCATTATCTTCTTCAACAAGTATATGACTCATTAAAGTTAAGTAACCACTGATACTGAGTGACCAGGGACATCACTTTTCCTTTCTACCCTCTTTAGCACCTGGCACAGCTTCGCATGTAGAATAAGGACTTGAAAATTACTGAAACGTGATCTACACAGTTTCCTGTAAAGTTGGAGACAGAGAAAGAGCTCTTGTCAGAGTTCTGGCAGAGGTCTGAGGAGTCTGACAACATCCTGACAGTTCATTACAGTGACCAGATGGGACCTGCGCATCAGCACCCGGGTGGGGGAGCCAGCCCATCCATGAACAAGGCGATTGTTCCACCTCTGATGACCAGACAGCATGTGTTCTGCAGGCAACAGGAGCAGATTAATCACCATGAAACTAAGCAGGGTGCCTTATACCAAAACTTAATTTATTGGGATGTCCACATGGTTTCCAAGGGTTTATATTTTCTTTATTTCAAGTATTAACTAAGAAAAGAGTGGCAATTTTCTTTCATCAATAACTTGATTTTAAATGAGAAGTTATTTATTCTGAGTCTTTCCCCCTACATAATAGACTTCCAGGGTCACACATTAGATGAGAATGTCTTATTCAGCCATGAAATGAGTTCATGAAAGAGAGTCAGAAGGTCACTCTGATTTATAAAAGCATTTCTGCTTATACTCAATATAAAGCAAGCAAGTACAGCATTCCCATGTATGAGAAACCCTCTTGTTTTAGGCTTCCCTAAGGAAAGGGAAATAAATTCCTTTCATGCTATACAAAAAAAGGGTGTTTAAATATTCCACTGAAAATTGCTGTAGTAAAAAATTATAAACTAATACTTTTCTAATCAAAGTGCTTAAAAACAGGAGCATAGTTTGATAAATTTCAAGTAATCTAACTAATTTTCATAATTACATACCTCGTTTTCATGTTACATAAGGAAAAAATAATACAAAATTACACTATGGTTGTTAGGAAGAAGAAAAACCTGTCACATTTATAAAATGGAATGACTATGAACAATAAACTAAAAAAGAAAGTCAAGCTTCTTAGAGTGTCTGAGTTCTAGCTTTTAAGGGTTTTATCTTTATTCAATGTTTCCTTTTAAATAGTTTTGATTATTTTTTGGTTAAATAACTGAAAGAATCTAAAGTTCATAACTGTGGGGATCTAACTTTAGCAAGGTGAAATGAAACTGTCTCAAGTTATTCCATAAAAATATGAAGTCCTCTTAGGTAGGCTATAAAATTTATATTGCTTTGATATATTGCTTTCTCATTTTAAAACCCATAGGAAAAATTCCTCCTGTTCTGCCAGAAATTTATTTAGTGCTTTTTACATTAAAAACAAACATCAACTACCTTGAACATAAAAAATTTTTAAGTATTAAACAGCTTCTGCCTTCAACTCTGTAAATTTAGCTAATAGGTTTCTGTTGGGGCCTGGTTAACAATCTTCACTTTTGATTAGATAACATAGCAATTCTTCGAACATTTTATGTACAGCATTTAATTTTGACACATGTCAGTTTCAAGATAAAATCTTTTTAATTAATTAAATAACAAGGGAAAAAGATAAGTACTGTCTCAAAGTGAAATTAAACTATTTGAAGATTAATGTTTAGATTATTTAAAAAATGAATCATTGCATGTCCTACACTCTCATTTATTAGCTTCTCGGTTATGGCTTAGCTTTGCTAGAACCCAACAGAAATACTATTGAAAAACGGGAAACAAGATGTAAAACAGCAAATGTTTTGAATAAGGCTATTACTAGCCAAAGCGTAAATTCTAATAAGGATACTGACATTCTCCATTGTTCCTATAATTCTAGAGTGTATACATCAGGAATGATATACAATGAGCTTGCCTGTTTCATTTGGAGGTAAAGCAACATTCTTTTGAAAGCTCATTTTATGACTTAGTAGAGCAAGATGTTAAAAAATAAATTTTAGCTGATAAAAAATTGAAAATGATATGTTAGCTCAGGATGCAAAAATCTTCAAAGTAGGTGGCCAAGAATCATATAGACCATCTATGTTCAAGCTATAAAATAGTTGGATCCTAGAAATTAGAAAGCTTTTTCTTTTCCCTTGAGAAGGATATTTTCTCCAAGATAGTTGTATCATGTGTCTTACAAGCCCCAGGGTGAGGAGTAGATGCCAGGGAATCAGCTTTGATGGCACGTCAAGATGCACTAGGGGCTTCCCAGGTGGCACTAGTGGTACAGAATCCACCAGTCAATGCAGGAGACGTAAGAGACACAGGTTCAATCCTTGGGTCTGGAAGACCCCGTGGAGGAGGAAACAGCAAACCACTCCAGTATCCCTACCTGAAGAATCCCATGGACAGAAGAGACTGGCAGGTCACAAGAGTCGAACACGACTGAAGATGCACTAGCTGTTAAACACGCTCCTGTGGGACATTGTGGATGAATGCGTAAAGAATGAGAGCAGCAAAAACAGAGGCCAGGCTCAGGGGCCGTACTGATTATCAACCTGAAATTCCAGAGTGTGTCCAGGAGAATACACATGACAGTTTCCTAGGGGACAGGTGGGAGCCATGCTCATGCAAAAATAGGAGGGCATGAGGTCCCCTTAGATCCTATCCAAGACTATAGATTGAAAAGACTAGAAGTTAACACTTGATGAATCTGCAACCCACTTCAGGAAAAAGAATCAGGACACACTGGTTAGAGCAGAAACACAGTCACATGTATCCAGAGAACTGCAAGAGAAGAAACTCCAGAAAGAGGACTTTCCAGCCACTCACAATGGTGCTTCTGAAAGAAAAGTCACTCTTTAACGTCTGACAAGGCCAGACAGATGAGAACCGGGCTCTCTCTGGTGATGGCAAAAGGTACTTCCCTGAACCCTTTCCTCTCCCCTCCTCCTGATATGATACTAGAGGGTCAGACATTAAGTGTAACAGCTCACAAAAGAGGAGGGGCACTAAGTAGAGTCAGGAGTGAAGAAGCCTCTAAATTTCTCCCAACTTGAGAGCCTGCCTTGCCTCCTATGGCATGCCCAAACCGGGAGAATTTTAAATGAGGTTGAATGCTCTGTTATATGAGAATGGACCTTTCAGCTGCTGGATAACAACTGTGTACTACCCAGGAGTGACCGGGAAAGTGATGGGGTCTGCTGAAGTCAGACAGGTCCAGGGAGAAAACCAAGGCCCACAGAGTAGATTGAAATGGACTGTGGGAGGTAAAATAAAGTTGTTTATTATTACACTCCAAGAGTTGACATAATGGTTGCTGTTAGATTAGCAGGTGAAATAAATAATAACTGTAGTTTCAGAGTAAGCTTCTTTCTCATTGGTCTATTCATTGGCCTCTATAGCCTACTTGAAAAAAAAAAAAAGAGAGAAAACAAAAGAAAACCAAGAAAAAAATGCTTCATTAATAGATACAAAGGCAGTACTTAGTTTAATAAATCATTCCCTTTGTGACCTTTTTGCTACATCCTGGTTTAGGATGGTTTAGGATACTCTACCCAAGCATGGTTTGAACTTCTTCCAAAATGAGTTACATTTTCAGATAGAAGGATCCCAACAATTCATTAAGTCAAGAAGCCAACTAAATAACATAACCAAACAGAGTATTTGATTTTTTTTTTTTTTTTTACTGTCAACTATGATTCCATTAAAAAGAAAGAGTGAGAAGAGAGAGTGAGAGATTTTTAGCTTGTATATATTACTGCTAAAGTTTACATAGAGAGAGCTCTGGATTTTACATGAATTATTGCTAGGACTACTTAAGGCTGGCTGAGGTGGAGAATGTTCATTTGTAGTCAAAGTGACAGATGCTGTGTAGTTTAGGATAATTTGCTTAGAAGCCACAGGTCCTTAAACCATATAGTACAACTGTCAAACACTTTCATTATTATGATGTCTACACTGAACAGGTTTCTCACGCATCACTTATAAATGAGTGATAAATGGATATAAACGTCTGTCTGCCGTTGACCACCTTTTTCAAGGACTATATTAAAATTCCTCTGACTCTAGAGATGGGATAGGTTAAGGGTTCAGTTCAGTCAGTTCAGTCGCTCGGTTGTGTCCGACTCTTTGCGACCCCATGAATCGCAGCATGCCAGGCCTCCCTGTCCAATACAAACTCCCAGAGTCTACTCAAACTCATGCCCATCAAGTTGGTGATGCCATCCAGCCATCTCATCCCCTGTCGTCCCCTTCTCCTCCTGCCCTCAATCCCTCCAAGCATCAGGGTCTTTTCCAATGAGTCAACTCTTCGCATGAGGTGGCCAAAGTATTGGAGTTTCAGCTTCAGCATTAGTCCTTCCAGTGAACACACAGGACTTATCTCCTTCAGGATGGACTGGTTGGATCTCCTTGCAGTCCAACGGACTCTCAAGAGTCTTCTCCAACACCACAGTTCAAAAGCATCAATTTTTCGGCGTTAGGGCAGGGAAATCTAGTTTAACTGAGGCCACAGGTGGCGCTAGTGGTAAAGAATCCAGCTGCCAATGCATATGTTAAGAGAGGAAGGTTTGATTCCTGGGTTGGGAAGACCCCCAGAAAGAGGGCATGGCAACCCACTCCAGTATTCTTGCCTAGAGAACCCCATGGACAGAGGAGTCTGGTGGGCTACAGTCCATAGGATCAGAGTTTGGCATCACTGAAGTAACTTAGCATGGACACATGAGAAATGTACATGTGGAGGGAAGAGATGATTTTTTTCTACCCCATTTCTCAAACACGTTTTTCCCATCCTATGGCTGTAGTCCATAAGGTCGCAAAGAGTCGGACACAATAGAAGCAACTTAGCATGCATTCACACCACGTTCTTAGCACCAATAATAGACACTCAAAGTTTTCTATGAAAAAGATTTTAAAAAACTGACTTAGGTAGAAGGCCAAAAGAAAAAATTTTTCAAAGTTCAGTTAAAAAAAAATTATTCCAAGTTTTACTTCTACAAATACATACAATAGGTTTCAACCCCAAATCATTCAAGGCAAATTAGTTTAGATATAATTCTGTTAGGTAATATTCCCAAGGATTCTTAGGTTAAGTCTACTTACTTGATTTGTTAAAAAATATGTTATCTGTACATTAAATATTTAGTGTGTAATGTGAAAATCTAGTACTACACAATAATGACATAGTCTTTAATTCTCTGAGTTAAATTGTAATGTAGTCCCTACTGACTGTATCACCTGAACAACAACTAACAATATTGAAGGGAAAAAACTTACAGGATATCAGCAGATTTGAAAAAAACCTGCAGCAGATTAGATTTTAAAAGCTTAGATTAAATAATCATAGAGAAGTTTTATAGAGGCAAATGAACTCTTACATAAGCAAGAGAAGTATTTGTAAAGGTTAGCAGGTTTTTCATTTTTTACCATACAGTGTGGAGAAAAATAAATTATTTCAAGGATTTTTACTTGCAGTGAATATTTTCCAAGCTATCTCCTGAAAGAAAAATAAATCCTTCCAGATAATTTCCTTGTAGAACTAGCTAATCTTTATAACTTCCTCCAAAGAGAAAATACACAGTCTTTTTTGATTATCTGAGAAAACTTTCATGTTTGCCTCAGGAAATCTGTTAATAGTAAGAAAAAGTTCCCTAAGAAAATCATTTTTTTCAGAAAACTTGCTTCCTCCTCCATGTCTGTAAAGTGACTGATTTGTGAACACTTCTTCCATCTAAAGCAGCTGACTGATGTAAGCAAATCATAGTTTCCCCAACCCTCTTTCAAGTATAAGATTTAGAATTGACATGCTTAGGCCAAGGAGATGCAAGGCAGAATTCTTTAAAAGATTTTCTTGCTCCTAAGAATGAGACATAGTAACGGTTTTTTATTCCTCTGTATTCCCTTGTCTGGATGTGGCCCATGAAACTGCTACAGTCACCTTTTTACAAACCTAAGGATAATGCCAACACCAGTGACGGCAGACAGGAGACACAGAAAGAACAGGATCATTCATATCATTGCTAAGTAGGTGATATTACCTTTTATATAGCCACTCAAACTCTAGACACTCTTATTCTATAATTTAATAAGTCATCTTCTTTTTTTTTTAACCAGCCCAATTAAGGTGTCTTTTAAGCTGAAAGCATACTAATTGATTAAAGAGTAATATACTGGTCTCACACTCAAAAGAAGATAACAAAATTACCAACTCAAAAAAAAAAAAAAAAAGAGGAAACATTATTTAGTGTTCTTTATGAGTAAGACACTGTACAATGTTTAAAGGAGAATCAGAAGTACATGTAAAATAGTTCCCCCACTCAAGGAGTGTATTACTAAAAGGGGGATATATTTACACAAATGGATGATAATAGCTTTATCAGATAGGACATTTGACACTGTGTGGATCACAACAAAACGTTGGAGAATTCTTAAGGAGAAAGGAATATCAGATCACCCTACCTGCCTCTTGCAAAACCTTTATGCAGGTAAAAAACCAACAGTTAGACCTGGACATGGAACAACAGATTGGTTCAAAATTGGGAAAGGAGTACATCAAGGCTGTACATTGTCACCCTGCCTATCTAAATTATATGCAGAGTACATCATGGGACATGCCAGGTTGGATGAAACATAAGCTGGTATCAAGATTGCTGGGAGAAACATCAGTAACCTCAGATATGCAGATGACACCATCCTTACAGCAGAAAGTGAAGAGGAACAAAAGAGTCTCTCAATGAAGATGAGAGAGGAAAGTGAAAAAGCTGGCTTAAAACTCAACATTTGAAAAACTAAGATCATGGTATCCGGTCTCATCACTTCATGGCAAATAGATGGGGAAACAATGGAAACAGTGACAGACTTCATTTTCTTGGACTGCAAAATCACTACAGATGGTGACTACAATCATGAAATTAAAAGATGCTTGCTCCTTGGAAGAAAAGCTATGACAAACCTAGACAGTGTATTAAAAGCAGAGATATCACTTTGCTGACAAACCTCTGTATAGTCAAAGCTCTGGTTTTTCCAGTAGTCATGAATGGATGGGAGAGCTGGAACATAAAGAAGGCTAAGCACCAAAGAAGGGATGCTTTTTGAACTGTGGTGTTGGAGAAGACTCTTGAGAGTTGCTTGGACTGCAAGGAGATCAAACCAGTCAATCCTTAAGGAAATCAGTCCTGAAACATCATTGGAAGGACTGATGCTGAAGCTGAAGCTCTAATACTTTGGCTACGTGATGTGAAGAGCCAACTCATTAGAAAAGACCCTGATGCTGGGAAAGTTTGAAGGCAGGAGGAGAAGAGGATGACAGAGGATGAGATGGTTGGATGGCATCACCAACTCAATGGACATGAGTTTGAGCAAGTGCCAGGAGATGGTGAAGGACAGGGAAGCCTAGCATGCTGCAGTCCATGGGACTGCAAAGAGTTGGACACTATTGAGCGGCTGAACAACAACAACAAATATATAAAATGTTCTAGTAAACACAAAGATAGTTATGTCTCCTGAGGATGAGGAACCCTTGGAGAACAGGATGCAGTAAAAGAGTAAAATCAGATAGATGCCTTCAAAAATGAAGAGTGAGATGAGCAAGAAAGTGAATGGCAATTTCAAGAAATTGTAGCAAAGTACAAAACCTGAATTATTTTGGAAGGAACTAACATGGCAGTTAGAGTAAAGAAAGAGAAAGAGGCAAACAAAGTAAAATGCTAGTGAGGGAACAAGGAAGACTGGGTAAAAAGGAGACTGGAAACAGGGTGGAAATGGACAGGAAGGACTTAGAAGTTAACAGGATCCTGAAGTTTATGCAAGTTCCTGGAAATCGAGAACTGCCAGAAGTCTATAAACAGAGAAGAAATATGATCAGATTTTTATTTTTCTAAGAGATAACACAAAAGGCCATGATGAATGGATGAGATGGGGAGAAAATGGATATTCTCTTTTACAAGATAAATGAAGCTGAAAAATGGTATTATCACTTATACTAGAGGAAAATATTGAAACGTTTGCTACCTTATCAGCATGGTCTGTCAGCTGAGGCTTTTGTTCAGACTGCATCAGAGCTCATTTCTCCCTTTGTCTAATGCTACTTCCTTAGTGATGCCCTCACATGTGTTGATCCCAAGAAACCCTCCCTTGCAAATACTCTATAAGCTATTCGTCATCTCACAGTCAGCCTCTGGGGGAACTCAACTTACAACAAACTAGTGGGAGTGATTAAATACAGATCCAGATCTCTGCCCTTGGAATGGGATCCCTTCTGAATGGATCTGATTGCTCCATTTTGATCTAGTGTTGGGGGAGTGAAGTTGCTCAGTCGTGTCCGACTCTTTGCGACCCCATGGACTGTAGACTACCACGCCCCTCCCTCCATGGGATTTTCCAGGCAAGAGTACTGGAGTGGCAAATCAATGTGCATTATCTGTCTCAAACCTTCTGAGAGAAATTCACAGAGATTCACATTTCTGAACTAAATAGAGGACTAACAGACCAACTCTACAGGCTTCCCTGGTGGCTCAATGGTAAAGAAGCCATCTGCCAATGAAGGAGATGTGGGTTCAATCCCTGGGCCAGGAAGATCCTCTAGAGAAGGAAATGGCAACCCATTCCAGTATTCTTTGTCTGGGCTATCCCATGGACAGAGGAGCCTGGTGAGCTACAGTCCATGGGGTTTCAAAGAGTCAGACACAACTTAGCAACTAAATAACAACTGATCAATTCTAGAAAAAGCCTCCTTAAATTCTGGGATATCATGTCCCTGGTAATGCTTATACTTGCCTTTAAGTCTATTATGTCCCTGTAGAAATTAAAAAAAAAAAAAAGGGATCAGAGTCTTATCCCTCTTATCTAAATGTCAGAATTTGAAAAAAATTCAGTCCACTTAATTTTGGCTTTCTAGATAGAGGAAATGCCCTGAAAGGTCTAATTTTGACTTTTTCCTTCTATGGCCATTTTCTCAAAGGTTATTGATCATATACCTGCCCTGTTCATATACCTGCCTCATTTATTATATAAGACTCAAAAATCTAGTCTGAACAGAGTTAAGATCATAAGAAGATTATTATTAAATATTTATGATGAAATGACTTTTTGCTATTACTTTTAGTGATTCCACTCTAAATGGTTGTGGCAAATATGAAATGACAATGGCTGTTATTTCAGTAGGCACAGCCTTGTTTGTACAAAAACTTCAATTAAACAGATATCCTAAATTTTGATACTCCAATTAGGTACTTTCTACACAATTTCTTTTTAAATTTCCCAGAGGAAAAAATTCCCAACCAGTCACTCACAGCTCAATTATGTGTTGTAGACTGCTTTACTCTACAAAGAATACAAAGGAAATCCTTCAGCCCCACAGAGTCCCAGCATGTGTGGTTTCTTCCACAGAGGAGTCTGGATTTTTGCTGAGGGGCACTGAGCCAACGCAAACCACGTAGGTCTAAACACTGCTCAACTACTACATCTTGACACTTATTTGCTACTGTGAAGTAAGAACCTTTTAGAATTGACATGATTTATATAAATTTTGAAGGTGGATACCTATAAAAACATAAGTTCTTACCTTTGCATACCTAACCTTTTTATGAATTGTTCATTTTACAAAGATAAATGTCAGTTAAACAGAAAGTTTCTAGTATAGACCCTACTTTTATGGCATGTTCAAATGACCATTTATTTCAATAACATCATAAGGGAAATCAATATTTCATAAACATTTATTTTATTAGATATTAGCACATTTCAAGCATGGAATATAGCCAAAGAGAGATTTGCTTAAAATAGCCAGAGGAGGAAGTTAGCTATCAGAATTTATTTTAAGCAATGATCTAATACACTCAGTTCAGATAAATGGACTTATTCTTCCAATCCTTTCCAATCTCTGAAGGCAGAGAACAGCACCAGAACAAATTCCCTTAAAAGTATGAATCGCTTTTTGTTATTATTCTAAGACTGAGACATATTTGGAAAAATGCTTTGTTAGCTATGTAGTGTCTTTTAAAGCAAAACCACAAAGTTGAAGAAGATTTTCTTTGACCTCTTTTGTAAGAAGAGCCATAAAGATATTTACTGATGATTGAGATACTAGTTGATATTATCGATAGCCTCTCCTAGGGATTTTTTTAAGTACTCATACTTCTAAGGAAAAAATATATCCTTAAGAGGAACTGGGGGACTTCCCAGTTATTATATAAGGGAATTCCCTTAGCATGGAGCTAAGACTCCATGTTATCAATGCAGGAGGTCCAGGTTCAATCCCAATGTTAGGGAATTAGATCCCACATGTCGCAACTAAGAGTTCGCACACCACAACTAAAGATTACATGTGCCACAGCTAAGACCCAGACAGCCAGATAAATAAATAAATATTTTTTAAAAAGGAATAAATGGAATGGAGCTTTAATGGCAGAATGAAAGATAAGTTTTTTCAAATTCTACCACACAACTGTTTATTTTATCTTACTGTAAACAATATCTAGGCTATAGAATAATACTCATCTTAAAAAATAAGATAACCTTATGAGTTTGTGTGTTTGGACTGACACAAGTCGAGAACTACCAGCAATACTGTAGTGCTCATTCTTCTAGAAACACAGATTACACAAAAGGCACACATATACATTTGCAATCAAATATTATTTCTTTACCATACCTGAGCATGTATTAAAAAAGTATTCCTTTTCCTTTGGTGGGCCTGAAAATGTGTGGAAGTACTACTTAAAAATTAAATGATTAAAAGAGCAAAAACAATATTTCTAATGCAGGTGCTCATTAAGCAATAGTAACCCATATGGTTACAAATATCTTGTTTATGTAGACTAAAACTCTTAGTGCTGACAATATTCAAATAGTGGAACAACTGATATTTAGTTATTAAAAGCGCCTCATAATTAGAGGGTTAAGTTAAAGTGGTCATTGTAGGTGAAAGCTATGTGAAGTTTCAAAGTCCAAGAGTGACCTATAAATAACTCTTTCTGAATGGGATGAAATCTCTATTAACTCAGCGTGCACATGCTAAGTCGCTTCAGTTGTGTTCAACTCTTTGCATCCCTGTGGACTGTAGCCTACCAGGCTCCTCTGTCCATGGACTTCTCCATGCAAGAATACAGTGCTGGGAACTATTGACCTGAAACCTTGCAATGCTTCCTAGTATTTCTTTTGTAATAGTATTTCTTATGGAAAAGAAGAGAAAGAAAAAAACAACCAAATATACCTTACAGATGCAGAATAGATCATATGTCTTCTCATTAGTCATTCAACTTCTCTAGTCTTGGTATCCATTTTTGTTTGCATAGATATTGATATTCACTAAGTTACAATACTAGTTAATAATAATTAAGACAATGTGGCCATCCTTGCTTTGCGTATCACAATGCTAGGTGAAAATGTAGGATACAATAGTAATTGCTTTTCAGTTTTGAGTATATATTTCTTTTAAGTGGTAAGATTGTTAATGAGCCCATAATTGAGGCATTGTTCACCCTTAATATCTGAATGTGAGTAATTCATAGAAGAAACCTTTTTAAATGTAAAATTAGAGTGTGGAGAAGACAGTGTGGTTTAAAATGCTACCAGAATCATACTATCATTTTAAAGTATGCCTATGTGTTCACTGAAAATTAATTTAAAAATTTATAATAATTGCTACAGATATATAAATGTTAATACTTCATGAATAACTCATTTTCCAGTTTTTAAATCTAAAACTTTGCATTTCTGTTAGCATCCATTTATTAACTTTTCACACCTTTCATTCATATTTTCAAAGATTTTAGTATTACACTCACTGTTAATGAAAAGCATGCATATGTGCTTAAATCCATAAAATCCAGAAGTATGTATCAGAGGCAATGTGTTCTTTTAATATGTTCTTTTTTGGCATGCACATGACCTACTGCATTTGATGCTGAATCACTTAAAACAGAAGAGAAGGAAAGGAGCACAGAAGACAATAAATGCATCCAATCAACTAGACAGAAATAAACTGACCTTCTTAAAATTTTTGTTTAAGTCAACCAGACTGAGCAAGAAGATGTGGTCCTTGGCTCCCAGGAGCAGCCTGCCCCTCTCCTCATCTAACAGAATAGTCTGGAAATCCAGTCCTTCTGATGAGCCCAAAAAGGGAATACAGCTATTTGAAAGCAGCAAGTCTATGGGAAAAAAAAAGGATAGAAAGAAAAAATTCTTATTAAGCAAAATATTTATTTGCTTCCATCCACAAGCCATTCCACTTTGTAAATGCATATATACATCATGAAAATTCCAATTAAGATATATGCAAGCCACAGACAGATTTTAGCACACACTTGTTTAGAAAGATTCAACTTATACTTTTATTTTATTGATACATTTATATTATTGTCAAAATAAATATAAAACATGTTAAAAGCAACAAATACAAAATTTTTCACAACCCTGTTTGCTTTCTTAAGTTATAAATTAATGCATCTAGCTACAATAAGATTTGCAAACTGATCAAATGATCAATATGCACAAAGGAAGCAGCCAACTAAGTATATGATAAATCTCAGCCATTTTTTTCCCCCTTCTACTTTTTATGATATCCATGTTTGGAAGATTACACACTGCCTAGTTCCCAGTGGCTCAGTGGTAAAGAATCCGCCTGCAACGCAGGAAATGCAGGAGATACTGGTGCAATCCCTGGGTCATAAAGACCCTTGGGGTCAGAAAGATGCCCTGGAGGAGGGCATGGCAACCCACTCCAGTATTCTTGCCTGGAGAATTCCATGAACAGGGAGCCTGACAGGCTACAGTCCATAGGGTACAAAGAGTTGGACATGACTGAGCAGGCACAAAGTTCACGTATACAGGAAGATGCAAATGTAGAAGTAATGAATTCTAAGGAGATGTGATCCTGAACCAGTGGTGGAATCGGAATTATAAAGTGAGAAGGGACCTTAAAAGTTAATTTATGCCAATTCATGATTTTATAAATGAAGGTGTTTAATTCCATCAAGATGAAGCCACATGCCCTAAAGTCACAAAACAACAGTGGCAAAGCTGACAATATAACCTCAGTTCCAGACTCCATTTATTCTGGGCTGTTACAAGGCCTAAGTCTTTCAGTTATGATTGTGATGCAGACAGATTTCTATTCAAATTTAGGTCTGAAGCCTAGTGGTTAGGATGAGGGCCTCACTGCTGAGGGCCTGGGCTCAATCCCTGGTCAGAGAACTAAGATTCCGTAAGCCATGTGATATGGCCAAACAAAACAAACAAAAAAGGAAATAAATTTAAATTTAGGTCTGAGTTTACAGGAACCCTAATCTTTTCAATATATTTTACTCCAAGTACTAATCATGCCTTCTCATTTTCTGCAACCCTAGACTATTAAATAACAAGAAGAAAATAACATCACTCGTCACTCATTAAGTCCATTACATTTTACTGGACTTTGCAATTCTGGCTGTATGATCTAGGGCAAGAAAGTTAACCTCTCTGTGCCTTCATTTTCTCATCTATAAAATGGGAATAATGATGGATAGAAACAATGTAATAAATCATGAAAGTGTGAAGAATAATGAGTAAACATATGACCAGCATTAGAACAGTGCCTGGCAGTGCTGTGTAACTATTAGCTATTATAATAATGATTTTTTAAAGACTCTATAAAATCTATAAAAAGGAAGTCATATTTCCCAACTCAAAATTCCCATGATTAAAGGAGGTAACTTATAATGAAGTTCTTAGAATAATGTCTTGAAGATAGGAAAAGTTCAATAGTGTTACTTTGAATATTAAACTCTGGTTTGGACCAAATGAATTCTATTAAGGAGTATCACCTCATCTTCCATTAAATCTGACTCATGAAGATTAGAACATCTCTGTTGTTTTTAAAATAATTTTGGAATAACATTAAAAAGCTATTTTGTCTACAAATATTTATAAGCTTAGAAAGTATTAAGTATTAAGCATGCAAACAAGGTTGTGGGATGGCTGGGCTTTGCTGTCAAGGGGCTCACGGCTCCATATGCAAATAGATAGGCATAGACAATACAATATAAGCAAAATAAATTCTAATAGAAGTATACACAAAATGTTAACAGATCTTTCAAGTAATTAATTATGTATCACCTTACAGAAGGAGGTGATATTTATAAACATTCCTGAAAGGTAGACAGAAGCTTTACAGGAAAAATATAAAAGAACATTTTACTCCAAGCAGAGGACCACTAGAATGTATTGTACCAGGGTATATACCATCTTATGTTATGCTTACATATTGCATGTTTAATGCATTTCCTACTATGGGGTATGAGTTCTTTCGGGTCAAAGACCAGGTCTTACTTATCTTAGAATCCCCAGCACACAGCTCAGAGTCTGAGACAAACTGAGCACTTAATAAACATGTGTGGAACTGCAGTAGTTCAGTATGCTGGGACAGAGAGAAGAGGCAGGGGCAGTGAAAAGTGAGGCTGTCTCGGAGTAGTCAGGTGTAAGCCGTCAGGCTGCAGAGGTTAGGTATTACATAGGTAACTGAAAGCCAATAAAATATTTTATGCAGAGAAAGTGACAAAGAGTATAGCTGAGCGTTACAAAAATAAGTCTAGCGGCTGTGTTCAGGATGGATGAGAATCAGGAAAGATGGGGGCAGAGAGACTATCCAGAAGTTTCTAAAAGATGATAAGTCCCTGAATTATGGTGGTACTAAGGGGAGGAGGAAGATGTTTAAGGATATTGTATCTCATTTTCTGTCTCTACTTAAATGAGGAAAATAAAGGACACCATCATTTGCTTTATTTTCTTTTACCATAACCAATTTTATCAGGTTTAGTTTCAAACAAATTTGACAAGCAAACACAGCTGCAAAAATATTGACTAACCTTAAGTATTATCATTTCAAAATGATTTAATGTTGCCTTGTGACAGTGTTAGCATCAAACCGATTAGAGCATGCTTTACTGATGCTTCGTAGCCAAACTAAATAATTAGATTCAGACATTACATATGAAAATTTCTCAGGTTGACACATTTTGAAAAGACCTTGGGACAGGGAATGGAACAGGTTCCCTCTCCCCCAGGCAGCTTATCTTTCTTGCATTTCTGCCAAACCAAGCAAATTCACTTTTGTTTTCACCGGATCATCAACAAAAGCCTAGGAAAAAAAAGTTAAATCCAGAGTCTGTATCTTAACACCTCAAGCTGATATACTCTCAGGATTTCAGGAATCAGATATGAATACTAGCTCTGCAGGCTGAAAACTCATGCAAGTTAAAGACTAATAATTTGGCAATATATTTTCAAGCTTTATTTTTTCTTTCCTTAAACCAGCAAGTCTTAGGCATATGATTTTTTAAATTGTCCACAGTTTATAATTCTTTTTAACAGAGACTTCATCTTGTTCCCTCCCTCCCCCCACTTTGGTGGTAGATTGAATGGGTTGCTTCATAAATGCCATTCAGAGGGGGTCTGCTCTGTACTTACCTAACCAGCCCCACCTTTCTGCAGACCTCTCGGTCCTAAATGCATTCTTTGTTCTTCCTACCTAAACCTTTGACCTAAGCCACCATAATCACTTCTTCTGTTCTCTTAGCAGTTCATTTTCCTATCACCTTGTTCTCAGGTTGTAATCTCAATCAACCAAGGCCTCCAATTCCCATTCTTGTTCTATCAATAGATTCTTAAAAAACCTACAGTTGATTACTTCTGAAATAAATACATCAAAGTTATGATTAATCATTTACTAGTTTAACTATGGAAATCCTGCACAGGATGGATTTTAATTGAATGATGACACAGACAAGATATTCAGAATCCATGACCAAGAAACCACTACAGAGCAATTGGATGGTTCTGCGGTTCAAAACTCCAATAAAGAGCATAGTATTTTCCTATATTTGTATTCACGTGCCTGCATGATAAGTTACTTCAGTCATATCCGATTCTTAGCAACCTGATGGACTGTAGCCCAGCAGGTTCCTCTGTCCATGGGATTCTCCAGGCAAGAATACTGGAGTGGGTTGCCATGCCCTCATCCAGATGATCTTCCTGACCCAGGGATTGAACCCGCAAGTCCCTTAGATCCCCTGCATTGGCAGGTGGGTTCTTTACCACTAGCACCATCTGGGAATCCCCTTGTATGTATGTGTGCATTGCTAAAGAGTACATCCAGAGTTCATCAACATCTCCTGTTATCTTACCAAAAGGCACAGATAAATTATATGTCTCTCACATATAGTTAATAGCATACTTAAAATAATTTCTCATCTCTAACACAACAAAGTGAGTCTCTACCCTCATAAAACTAGATTTCTGAAGGCAAACAACTGACTCATCTAAGATCACCAGGTTCTCTGCATACGCTGCAAAAACTCTGCTAACAAGTTCCCCTCTAATGGACCTCACAGCCTAATGCAGAGAAAATACTCATCCACAACAGAAAATGAGAATACATCTTTTTTATTTAACTCCTAATGGCTGAACACCCTATTTATTTTGGCTATACCACAGGGCATATACTATCTTAGTTCCCCAAGCAGGGATAGAATCCATGCCCCTTGCATTGGAAGCATGGAGTCTTAACCACTGGACCACCAGGAAAGTCTTGAGAACGTACTTGTGACAAAGGACAATGGTACTTACAGTAGTAGATTGTTAAATACTTTTAATGGTAAAATAGAAAGAGCTTCCTGTCTGTCTTCATTAGCAAGCCAAATAACACAGCTCTTGCCAATATGGTGGATAGAGAAACCAAATGGTCTCTGATCACCTTCCAACACTGAAGTTCTGTGGCATTAGAACCATACATTGAACTCTGTTAAAACAGACACATATCAAATAACAAACTTAAATGGACACATATGAAGTAACTCATTCATCTGTTTACTCCAGGCCATTGCTCTATTCACTGGAGCAGGTAGTCTCTAACCTTTGGGAAGAACAGAAATACAGTATAACGTAATTAGAGCTAAAGGGAGATCTTGATAATGCTGTTTGAATTCTCTATTACCAATTCAATGAAGTTCAGAACGGTTAAGTGGGCTTCACAAAACCAATTTGTTCTTCATGGCAGACTATGGCAGCAATGAACCCCCTGACTCACAGCCACATGCCCCTCTATGTGAGGGGAAGGCTGAAGACCTCACAGTTCCTGCTCCTATTTGAAACAATAGCTTATTCTGTAAAGAATTCTTTATATCTCCCTGTAGTGTCCCTTCATATAATTGTTCTTTCAGCCTGAAGAAACATTTGACCTGATGTTCTACATTCTTCCTCTTCACCCCAGAAAGGAAAGGAGTGGTCAGTCACACTGAATCTAACAAATTTAGGAGTAGGCAATACAGACTTCCTCCACTGTTCACTATTAAATGAACAAAATTCCAAACTCTTGAAATCCTGCATTTATTGCCAGAAATTCTAAACTGGGTGGAGTTGACAATCTCTCTCTTGAGAAGACTACATAGTTAAAAAATGGCTTCCCACATCCTTTAAAGAACACTTAACAGGAAACTCTTTTTTAAAAGAAGAAAATCAAAGTTATTAAGGGCAGATTTTCATGGGGTAAAAATAAAATCACCTTTGAGCAAAGTCAGTTTCCAGTCAAATTCCTCAGCAGAAAAAGATTATAGCCAAAAATGAATCCAGATCAAAACCCTTCACCCTGGGGATTTCCTGGTGGTCCATTGGTTAGGACTCGGCACTTGCCCCCAAAAAAGAAAGAATGAAAGAAAAAACATACATACACACATCTCTGTTACTCTTTCCTACCATTCAGGGTACTCCACACAAAAGCACAAATTCTTACCCTACCCACTCATCTTTTTCCTCAAGGAAATAACCATTATATCGTTAGGGCTATTCTGACATTTCTTGAACACAGTAACATCTCCAGTGTGTTCTCTGCAACACCGTCTACATAAAGAGGTAAAGGAGTTTTCATTCCTGCCTTCTCCATAAATTCAGCTTCTTCCTCTTGACTTCTGAATTCCCTGGGCTTCCATGACTGTCAGTCTCCCAAGACTCCTTCTATGGAACCCCTTGATACCACAGTTCCCAGAAATGTTTTGGCTATCAAACCAACCTCACTACCTTCCATCCCCAAAGCCTGTTCTCAGTTTGGGTCAGGGGTTGAGTAAAGAGAGGAAACTGTTCATTCCAAAATGAAAATCAGTCCCTAATTTTGTGACTCACTGAGTCTCTTTGGCCCTCTATGAACCTGTATTTATTTCTTCTGCTTTTGGTCCAAGGCAAGGCAAGAATTCTTTCTTGGATTTAACCTTTGGAAAGAGAGCTCATCTTAAATTGGCCCCACCAGACTTTCAGTTGGTTTTCTGAGGCCTAAGACTATATGAAAAGATTTTGGTGACCAAGATAGCTCACCTTCACCTATCAAACATACCGCTTATTCTCTATATATGAAGCTTAAGTCTCCTATAGCTAACTGCTCAAAATATATAAAGAATGTTATTCAAACTTAAAATCCCAACAAAAAGACTAAATTATAAGAATATATTACTGTTCTATTTTCCTAGATGGAAAGTCTAACTCTACTTTGCAAAATAATGCAAGTTCAAATCAGAAAGAAAAAGAAATCAAATTCTCATTTGCTCATCTGCAATGGAATGCTGGAAACTGTTCTGTTCATTAGGTCTCAGACAGACCATTATCTATATCAACAATAAATCAGGTGACACCACATAGAGAAACATACACTAGGAACAAGTAAAGTCTATTATATCATCAGAGCTACATTCTTTCCAGGACAGGGTGTGGAATAGGAGTGCGGTAATTTTACACCATCACATTTTCATCTACATCCATGCTTTTAAATCACAGGTTTATTCTTATTTGGCCAGCTTTCAACAATAGATGCCTTTTATAGTCCATCACATGTGAGATTCATAATTTATGATTATGGTTCCCTTTTAAATTCTTACTTTGGGTAAGACTGAATTGTTTTAAATTCTCAAAAGCTTGGCCATAATAAATTTTGCTACTGACCTATAAAAAAGGCTAACATTATAAATAACTGATACATTTCCAGAAGAACAACGCAATAACAGAATAAACTGCCTCAGAAATACTTGACAGGATAATTCTAGGAAAGATACATTCTACTTTGACAATTATTTTCTTAACTCCCTTTAAGGTATTGAGGATATCTTCCTTCTCAAATTTCAAGTAATACTTAAAATCGAAACACCATGTCACAAGTGAGCATAAATTTGTTTTCAATTTAGAATGTGAATTTAATTAAAAAAAACTCAAAAATGTCAAACCTTAATACATCACTTATTGATTCCATATAGCAAGACAAATACGACAAGAGCAAATAATTCCTCAAGCTAAGATGCATACAAGTTAATTTACAGAGCAAAGTTATGAGATTAACATAATATTTTACAATAATATTTTAAAATTACATTAATCAAAGTTAAGCATATATATATATATGTATAATTATAAGTAATATTAAGAGTCATATATAAGCCCATCATTGTCTCCAATTCTCTGTCCACCTCCAATCTAGACTCTATTAACATATTTACTAGTTTATTTTCTATTTATTTTCATATTTACAAATAATATGTATGCACTACAATCTTTTCAATCACTCAGACATTTCCACTGAATTATTGTTTACAGAAATTGAGAATGTTAGATTTCTTATGCCAACTCTTTCCCTCCAACCAAGTCCCTAACATTATAGAATGTCCATTTTTATGAAAACTATATTTAATCATTCCATTACTAGTGCAAGGTAAATACTCTTCCCTACTTAGAAAAACAGTGTTCTTTAATGATCCTTACTTTCTAGAACAATATGTTGCTTTTGTTAACAATTTCTCAATTGTGACATTTGCTTTGACTTCCTTAAGATCATGGTCAAAACTTTCCACACCTTCTGAAAACTGTGTCCATAAAATTTTCAAATGAAATTGTCATATGTTTTTGTTTCTCTCCAGGAAAACCCACTCCTAGGCCCTTTCTTCCTCCTGCTCCAATCTGAACTGTCTGTTTTCTGGCCTGAGTAATACTTTCTCAGACTTTTTTCAACTTCTCTCCTAGTATGACTCCCATCTTTCCTGGATTTCATGTCTTTATTCTTTGATTTATTTTCTTATTTTGGTGAACCCATCTCCAGAAGTGTCTGTGACTTAAATTTTTGAAATTTTCCATCTATCCAAAGTTACAGTTTAGAAGTCTCATGCCATCAGTGCCCCGAGGTTTTGAATGTCTTTTTTTTTTCTTTCTTTTTCCCCCTTCACTCTGCTATTATAAAATAAAATGATTGGCCTGAATATGTTTTTTTGTTTTTTATTTCTTATGCGGGGCTTTCAGCATGACATCTGATCTGAAAATTTCCACTGATTCAGGAAAACGTCCATTTGGTTTTTCATTTAGAACAAACAGATGTCAGTTATCCATGGAACATTTCTCTAGGATTTGTCCAGAAAGGGTCCTCTCTCTTACCTAAGGAAGATAACTCTATAGAGATGTGCATGGAATTTGAATCACAATATGCTTATGTACTTGCAAGAGGGAGATTCAAAATACAGTCATAGAATAATGGCCTCCTTAATCTAAGCATGTGTGCATGCTAAGTCACTTCAGTCGTGTCTGACTCTTTGCATCCCTATGGACTGTAGGCTACCAGGCTCCTATGTCTATGGGATGCTCCAGGCAAGAATACTGGAGTGAGTTACCGTTTCCTACTCCAGGGGATCTTCCCAAACCAGGGATCAAACTTGTGTCTTTTATGTCTCCTGTATTGGCAGGCAGGTTCTTTACCACTAGCGCTACCTGGGAAGTCCCCGTAATTCAGGCAGTAGGACATAAACAATGAAATAAGCTTTTCCATTTACAGTTTCCCATAAACCATTTCCTCATAAAGTGTTAGTTCTCTACTGATGATTTCAAAACAGACACCTAAAACCCCACTGCATCTCCCAAGTCATAGTTCAGAATTTCCAATAGCTAGCTTGATATTGTCATTTTCCCCTCAGCCAGCTCATCATACCAATTATAATGACTTTAATAACATGACTGAGTTCTCAGGCTCAGGATAGCAGAATCGTTTTTAGTTCTTCTTCCTTATTCTCTTACTCTTTTATTCCCCTATTTAAATAATTAGTACCTCTAAGTCTATTGCATTTCCCTCACATCAACATCCAGGTAAATTTAAAGCCTTATAGATTTTCTCATGTAAATCTTCCATTCTTCTTCCTCAAATATTTATTCCTATTGTCAGCTAGGCAAACAGCCATATTACTACTTCTCAAAACTGCTGTAACAGGTTCCTTAACAACCTTGTTCTCTACTCCCATCCCTCACCAATCCCTCTCCAATCCACATGAAGTTATCTATTCTGTTTTTTCCCCTAATTAGAATTGTTAGAATTTCATGATCAAATTATCTAATGCCAACAAAGAGTTAAATTCAATAAACTAAATTTCTTCCAATTTTCCAAGTTCAATTTCACACTCAACCTCCTCTGAAATTCTTTTAAGTGTTTTGATTTATTTACCATAATACTATGGCATCAATCTTTTTGCAGTTATTTCATCCTTTAAAAAGACTAGAAGCCCTTGCAGATAAAAATAAGTCTAAATCATCACTGCAATTCATCACCTCTTTTTTCACAGAAGTCTAATAAACATTTAACTGATTTTTTCAAAGAAGTGATTCTTGTTTGTGTTGGTTTTTCTACCTTCCATTTAAATCAGAATTTATTGCAAGCTTATTAATAATTCAGAGAGGTTAATGTGCCATTTGGAGACCCCACTGTGGCTCTAACACTCTGTAATCATGAGAGATTCCTGTCGTGACATCCAAGTACTCCTATTTGTGTGTGCGTGTCAGGGGTGGTTTCAGAAATAAGGCACTGTAAAGCAGTGCTTCTCAGAATTAACATGCATTCAAATCAGCTCAGATTCTTGCTAAGATAATGGATTCTCACTGAGGCATCTGCGAGAGGCCCTAAGATTCTGCATTTCTAACAAGTTCCTCATTTATGCTGGTGCTACTGGAGTAGAAACACTAAAGGAAGCCATGGGCCCAACTGCCCTGAAGTGCTGGACTCTTTCTTTCTTCCCCACACTAGAGTTTCTCTCAAACCCTTACATGATGGTGTGTCAATTTACACAAAATAGCCAAATTATTATTTTCCCTGTACAATACTACAGTGTTAGAATAAGTTAGGGATGGACAGATTTGACCAATGTGATTAACTTACAACTAGCTTAATTGCTATAAGTGATAAATGACCTACTTAGTTTCAACCAATGACATATAAAACTTTTTCCCCTCAGTTTTCTCATACAAAGAAGAGAAGTAATACATTTAACCTGGAAGGTAAATGTAAAGACAAGTTATGATTTATTATTGACTTAAGTGAATTTCCTATTATTTGTGGCAGAAGAAACCATATCCATGATGCCTAAAGATAATTATATTTTTAAAGATCTTGAATTTTCTTCACACCTTATTTCAATTAATTCAATAATATATTTGGTTTCTCTCTGAAGCCTATCATAATATCCATTTTGTGCTTTATTACATCGAAGGAGCTTCTCCTCTAGTATTTAATTTGTTCCTTAAGGAGAACCAGAAGGATTATCAATAATTTTCAGATGAGAAAACTTAAACTCAGAAAGAGGAAACAACTATTTTAATGGCGTAAGAACAATACATGCCAAAGAGAGAGTTAAAACATATCTAGGTCTTCTAACTCTAAGCCCTATCACCCATTACAACTAAATTTTGTATTTTAAGATCAATGAGTGCACCTCTATCACTTCCTCCACTTCACCATTCCATTGGGATTAACAAAATATTTGTCTCATTTTCTAGACTGTGCCTGGCTCACTGTGGCTTTAGTGAAATAAACCTCTTTATGAGTATCTTTCTAAGTAAAAAGCACTTTAGTTTTAATTTATGCCTCTTTTGAATTAATAGGATTAAAATATCATGTTTAAAGGACTCTCAGGAAAATGCAAAAGGTATATTACAAGTTCTTGAGAGGCATTTATCAAATTTTGTTAAAAAGACCCAATGACATTCATTTTTAAAATATCCATAAATGTATATTTTACACATATATTGAAAGACCCTCACTGTAAGCAGTCTTTAACAAGACCTAAGGAATTAGAGCCAAATTTTAGGTTAGTGAAGTCATACAAAAAGCTATTGCATATAAAAACTTCTATCTCCTCAATAATTTATAGATAGTAAACCTACTATTTAAAAGAAAAAAAAAATCTATTTTAACCAAAAAAACAGGTTGACTGGGTTTAATACCAGAAAAATTTGCCTTTACTTAAGCTATACTCTTATAAGTTCCTTCCATATTTATGCACAACCAGGACACAATCAAAGTGTCTCATAATATAGCTCTCCTTCACCCCACCCTGCTGGGGGAGTGACGCTGCTGACTGCACAGACTTCAGTGATTCTCATATGTTCTTAATTCCAGAACACTTTTTATGTGATACCTTTGTATGGTGATATTAGTAACTTCTACCACTCTGTGAGCCTCTATAGATCAATTACATTTAGAAGAGTGCTTTACATATATTGCTAAATAGATTTTGTGTGTTGTGTGTGCTCAGTAGTGCCTGACTCTTTGCAACCTATTGGATTGTAGCCTGCCAGGCTCCTGTCTATGGGATTTCCCAGGCAAGAATACTGGAGTGGGTTGCCATTCCCTACTCCAGAAAATAGATTTTAATTATTACTAAATAAATTTTTTGGATACAGGCAAGTTGTAATACAGATACTATTGAACTGAAATGCAGGAGACAGATCAGTTTTTTAATTATATACTTACGTGACTCTGATGTTATCATTTAGTCTTTTTGAGTTATTTCCAAATCCTTACATATAAATTTGCTAAACAAATCTACATATGTTTAGATACTTACAACCTGTATCATTATATCAAACAATATATTTTCATATCTATTTAATTTCTCTTTCCAACTAGACAACAATTGACACTGATAATGAACCAGGTAATAGTTTATTATGCAAAATAAGCCACTTTTATTAACTTATGTTCTAAAAGGAGCCTGATTTTAGAGAAAAAAATTGAGTCTTATCATTATTTTCTTCAATAGGGTATGGATTATCCCATATTGCTCCTGAATCATTAATTATTCCTCACCTAGATTATTTCGATTAACACAAAAATATGTTATTGTTTTACTCATAAAAGAAAAAAAAAAACAGTTTATTGATCTCATTGTCCTTTCAGTTACTACTACCCATGTCTCCATTATAGGAAAACCCCTTGAAAGAATTATCTACACTTATCTCCAGTTTCTGAGTCCACACTCCAGAATGCATCCTTGTGCTCTGGCTCCCATACTTGAAGATACTACTCTTATCAAGGTCAACAATAGACTTTTGTTGTTAAATTTAACGTTAATTTTTACTTATTTTTAATGACAGAGCTAAATAGGGCACTGCTGATGAGTCCTCTTCTTACTTTCTTCCTATAACTTCCTCTACACCACAACTTCTGATTTTGCTCCTCCACACCTGAGCACTTCTTTTAGTTCATGTTGATGCTCATTCTTCCTTTCTCTAATTCCCTGACTTACGGAATTAAAATTTATATGTGCTAACTGCCAAGTTCATATCTCCAAAATTGACACTGCCCATAAACTCCAGAAATTATATACTCAAATGCTTTCTTGGCATTTCACTTAGATATCTAATAGACTTCTCAAATAAATATGTCCACTTGATCTTCCCACACAGCAGTCTTTCACAATCTCCACCATCTCAATTAATATTAACCCCATCCTTAGATCAAAAAACAAACACACCCCATGGGGTTAGGCTTGACTTTTCTCTTACTTCACATCCACCCATCCAACCCATCATTCACTTCCAATCCATCAACAAACCGTATTGACTCTACCTTCCCATCTTCTTCTACCTCCACAGAAGGAGTCTGATTCACAGACCATCATTTCCCACTTGGATTATTACAATCCTCTCAGACTTAGCTCCCTAGTTTCCTGATCTCTCCTTTTTATTGCACACAATACAGAAGCCAGAGTGATCCTATAATAACGAAAGTCTGATCCTATCACCTCTGTGTTCAAAATTCTCCAGGGGACTCCCATACATTCAGACTAAAAGTCAGTGTTTTAATAATGGCAACAGTGAAAGAATCTGATCATCCTTCCCTCCTATTAACTCTGATTTAATCATTTTTCTTATTTCTCCCATTCCATCTATTTTTAGCCATACTGTCAGTCATTATTTTTTGTGAAACATTATTATCTTGCTAGGTATTAATAGTTGTCCCTTTAACTGTCTTCTTTAGGATCCTTGAACATGCCAGACAAAAGCCCAATCCCACACACAGCCTCGGTTTAGAGAAAATATATCTGGGAAAACAAATGAGTTCATTAGAAATTAAAGTATCAATGACTTGCTCCATATGGGGGAAAAATATATACATACATATATGAGGATTCTTCCTATAAGATTGATTATGCTTGTTTGCTATGTACTTAAGGGGAGATATTAAGAGCAAATCATTGATTTGACAACAAAAATGTCCACTTTCGAAAGGAGGGCCTGAATGATTTTACGATTCCTTTTAACCCACTCTGAAGGTTACCAACCACTCAAAGACACTCCTCTTATCAAGGTCAATAATGATCCAAAGTCTTGTTAACTACTAGAATATGATGAAGATAAAAATACTGGAAAGTACCTTCTATAAATTCACAATCTGTGGGTGGTACTGGACTGAGAGAAACTAACTCTAGTAGAAAATCTCTGAGAATAAACAGAGGCAATTTTACTATATGCTGTAAATCCCCAGGAGGAAACTATATAATATTTTTCAAACTTGTTTACACAGGGGAAACTGTGGTCTAGGAACAACCATTAATACCTAGCAAGATAATAATGATTTGCAAAAAATAAATGACAGCTAAATACTTATTATGTCAAACACTGTTTCATGCTTTACATGAATCAAGATACCTTCACAATAACCTTATTAAATACATTAATGTATTTAGAAAACTTCAACACAGAAAATAAACATCCAAATATCTCACAGACCTAAGACGCAAGCAGTTTGGCTTCAGAATCTGCCTTCTTCATTGCTATACTCAATCGAGATGAACAGAATCAATATTAGACTAGTAAAATCAAGTAAGTTAGATGCCTCAAATTGTTATCTCTACTTGAGACACGCCACATTTCACAGTTAAACAGATTTCTTTGCAAATAATAAACAACATATAGACTTATCCATTCATTCCTCAGAATATTCAACAAAATTACTATTCTATCAAATACACTAATGTTTATATAATAGCAGATGAAAATTTTAAAGGTGACATCAAGCTTTTTTTCGACAGAAACACAAATAAATTTGGGAGGAGCAAAAAATAATACTCTCGGTAGTTACTGAAAAGAGCATATTGTCAAAGATGTAATAATGAAACCTTGTTTTCTTCTTCTTTTATACATCTTGATATTTCTATTTCTGAACATGCAATATCTCTCTCAAGGGCATAAAGTGGCAAGAACATGGGCCTGAACTAGAGAGATGGAAACACGCTGTTCTTTCACTTAACAGCTTCATGCTTTAGGGCAAGGCCTTCAAGCTCTGACCTCGTGTTTCTTATCTATAAAATGGGTATAAAAACAATGTTCTTCATAGTGTCCTAAAACTTAGACATGATAAAGACTAACTAGGGTCCTGGATTCAGTCTTTTGCCTTATATCCTGGATGGCACATCCCATGGTTTGAAATAACCTTCACTTGTTTGTTTACCTGTTTATTGTTTGCCTTCCTATCTGGAAAAGAAATTCAAAGGACACAGTGGCTTTTCCTTTTCCAAAGCTTTTGTACATTCTCTCTTTAGCTGTATTACCTATCTCATCTGTAGTTTTCCAAACACCACTGCAGATACTGATTCCTGGGTATGAATATCCCTAACTTGTATAAATTTCTTCATCAGGAGAACAATATACAAAATGTTTATACTAATTTCAAGATTGAAGTTGGTCATTTTTCAAAAACTTTATCTACTACATCTGCAGTATAAAGTATACAAGTCATTGTGAGAAGCCCACCTTGTAAGGCCATATATGTATCTATATTTTATCCTTATTACACAAAATACAGAAACCCAGATCATCCTGACCTCCAGGTTCCTTACTTACTACTCTAGAAACTGACTTAGCATGCATAAATGTGTAAGAATTCAAAATATTCAACTGAGAGGGAATCTCTTTACACAACAAAAGAACCAAACAAGCTCCTGTGGATTCAGAGGTTCAAAACTAAGTCTATCAAAGGGCATTCTTTGGATAAAATGGTTATTATATTTCTGTTGACCTTTAAGAAATCCCACAAAATAATCCTGCAGCTGTTCAAAGTAGCTAACTCTACTGATATGGGCTGTGTCTCCAGTCTGCACATAAGGAAGCTTGATTATGGAAAGTAAAACTGATTTTGTGCTCATAAAAATGAATAATTTTTGAAAATTACAATCGACTTTTCATTTGGACTGAATTTTCTAGTCTCATATCCTGGAAGTGAATAACTAACAGCAGCCACAGGGCACTGTTGGAGGGTGGTGGAGGGAGGAGGTGCGGGGGAGAGGGAGTGTGTGTGTGTAACATGGGTGAGTTCAGAGATTTTTAAAATTCCTTCACTGCATTCAATCTTTGCTACTGCTTTTGAAATGCAGATAAACTACTTGTAAATAAATATCTAAAAAATATAACATTTGAAAAGTATACTAAATATAAGAACCATAAAAAGAAGAGTTCTTATTGCATTGAATCCAACATTTATACCGGTTCTTTTATATAAGTACTAGGTGCTGGGAGAAGTGAGAATATATAGAGAGATAAATAAAACAAGATTTTAAATTCTTACACGCTTTTGTACTTTGTATTCCAAGTACAAAAACAGATTCAGCTCCCCAAAACTTTCTTGTTAAGAGTAAGCTAATTAGCAGCAGTTACCTAAAATTAATGTTTTTAATTCTTTTTAATTTTTAGAACCTGATCCGTTATTTTCAAATGATCAAGTTACCACATTTGGGTTAACATTTTACAATTAATCGTATAAAATTTTGATTATGACTACAAATTAGCACAATGACAATCTTTACTTCCTGTAAGACTATTGGGCGGATGAAATCCCACAAGTCTATAAATCTCTTTTGGCCCCTGAGTAATCTTAAACGGAGACTGCGGTCTTCTTCAACCCCATTTGATTTTGACAACTGAAATCATATAATCAGTCAGGTAGTTAAGTGCCTCAGGGAAGAAAAGCTCTTGTCCAGGGTGCGAGAAATATGAATAGGTACACAGGCTCCCAGCAGCATGGGGCTGACTCAGGAGTTGAGCCACCAACTAATTTGAGACCTTAATTTCTTAATTTCTCAGTATGTCAGTATCCTCATTTACAGGAAGATGGTACCTCCTAGGGTGGTGATGTGGATAACATAATTCACACATAGTCCTTATTCCAATGCTTTGCTCATGAGAAATCCCAGAGAGTAATCATTAACTATTGTTAAAGTTTCTTTCCAAGTCTATTTTTCATGTTTATATTCATCAATGCAATGTTCTGGCATTATTTACTGTATCACAGAAACCAGGTAATATTTCCTCTTTTTTCCCTTCAATCTATTTTCAAACTTTCTATTTTTTTTTAACTGTTTGACTTTTAATATTTGTTTTCTGTTCTATGAAGAAGTGAAGTGAAAGTTGCTCAGTCGTATCTGATTCTTTGCAACCCCAGGGACTGTCAGTTCAGTTCAGTCGCTCAGTCGCGACTCTTTGCGACCCCATGAATCATGTCCACGGAATTCTCCAGGCTAGTATACTGGAGTAGGTAACCTTTCCCGTCTCCAGGGGATCTTCCCAACCCAGGGATGGAACACAGGTCTCCCACTTTGCACGCGGATTCTTTACGAGCTGAGCCACAAGGGAAGCCCAGGAATACCGGAGTGGGTAGCCAATCTCTTCTCCAGCAGATCCTCCCAACCCAGGAATTGAACCGGGATCTCCTGCATTGCAGGAGGATTCTTTACCAACTTAGCTATCAGAGAACATAAGGTAAATGGAAAGGCATTTGCCTTAAAAACAGGCAAACAAACGGACACGTGCAATATGACAGGTTGTGAAAAGCCCATATTATGTATCCATATCCCTATTAGGATAGAAGACATTTCCATAATTCAAGGAACTTTCCTCTCACATTCCTTTCCATATGATCATCCTTCAACCATGCAAAAGCAATGTCTAGATTTTTTTTTTAAATCATAGGTTAGTTTTACCCGTTCTAGCAATTTGAGAAGAATGTAAAAACTCAAAGACAATGATGCTACCTTAACTTTTTTGTTCATGAGATATAAATTCAAAACAAATACCAACATAGGAAATGTGTAATGGATTTAATAAAATAATTCCACTTATGCTTACATTAAGCATAAAATTAGCTTTTACTATTGATATTTAATTTGAGCTGAAAAGTTATCTTTTAAAAGATTATTTAAAAGATTACCTTTTAATCTTTAAGATAAAAAGTTATCTTAAAGATTAAAACTGCCAGCATTATTTTTACCTGTCAAGTTCAGAATAAAGGAGTCTGAATCCCCTATATTCCTCTCATTAGTTAAGGTATTAAAGAAGCCAAGGGGATACCAGGAAAAAAAAGAAATCTTTGAGCACAAAACTTGGCACATCCTCTCTCTCTCTCTCTCTCTCTCAATATATATATTTATATATTACACTTACATATAAACATGATGGTTAAATACTAGCATATAAACTTTGCTTTTAAATGTTTAAATTAATATAAAAGCTATTAGATTTCACTTCTTGTTTTCTCATCTCTGTTTTAAGCCTTTCACACTTCTTAAACAATAAAATATGTATATGCTTGAGATATTCAAGATATGTTTGTTAGTATTTTGAAGATATCTTACTGTTTTTAAAAAATGCCGAGGATAAGCTAATTAGTAGCAGCTGTATGGAATTAACCAATTTTCTATTTTTAGGGTGTTGGGTTGCTCACTGCAGGCCTAGGAGGCCTCTACTTGCCCAGCTTCAAGACCAAAGAAGGAGCCCAAGGTCAGCGACAGAAATAGCGGTTTAACAGAAGGGGAGCTTACATGTCTGAAGCAAGATCTTGGAGTAATACCCCACAGAGGTTATGACTGACCCCAACGCAGAACATGGCAGCAGGCTTCACTCCCAGAGGCCTGGGGTTGGGGGGTGGGGGGTGGGGGGTGGGGGAGGCGGGGCGATGTTACCATTTATAGAAAGAATTGACAGGTTGGCTCTTCAGTTCCCGGGGAAATCAGCAGAGGCCCCTTCCTCCGCTTTGATAGGGAGCAATCATTAGCTGGAGCCTAAGCAAGCATGTAGGAATGTCTGGCAGATGTAGGTGAAGCAGATACTGGTTGAGCAGGAGACTTACAGAGAGGAAGAGAAAAACCATCTTGAGTGGCCTGACCATATGTAGGGATTGGTTTGTTTTAATACAAGCTGACTGCAACTTGAGGATAAAAATTTCCTAATTACGCTAATCAATAGTTAATACTTGTAAATAATGAACTGAAAAGTATACATGGACAGTTTTTACATCTATTTTCTTCACTGAGAAAAATAAATAATTGGACTTTGTGTTCTATAATAATATTATTATTAACTGATTACAAACATTTCACTGAACTCAGCATGCGTTTCTAAAATAAAAGAAGAGATGCTGAAAAACACTGACACATTTACCTTTGTAGGTTAGCTTGAGTCGTGGAATATTTTGCTTAGAAGTTCCAATGACTGGAAGAAACAGCATGGTCATGCTTATCATCATCAAGGCATGAAAAAGGTGAAAATTGTGGCTTCTGGACTTTGGTCTCTCATCTTTAGTAACAATCATGATGAAAACAATGTTCTCTTTCAAACAGTGTTAACTGAATCTAAAAAGAAGAAAAAAAAAAAACTATTAATATAGCAGTTTTCAGATTTCTCTATACTTAGTAAATTATAATTTTCTGAATGTATGTTTTTAAAAATAATTTCTCCTTCTCTCTTGTTCTGCTCTTACAAATCGTTGCAGGGGGGATGAATCAGAACTGAGTAATAAAAGTGTAATAAATAAACAGCTGGCTTTATTCAGACATGGAGATGAGTGCAAAACAAAAACTTAAACTACTTAGGTTAATTAGCATCTCTTCTTCTACTAAAGTGTTTGTCTTGTTTTATGCAAATATAGGAGGAACCAGTTCTTTCTGTATCTTGATGGATTTGTGATCAGAAAAGAATACTGGTAGAAGCCTACTCTTGCCTCATACCATCCTCAAACTTTTACTCAAGTAAAACTGAATAAAAGCTATCATTTTGAGAGAGTTCTTTTGTTTCTGACCAAAGAATATTTCCAAGTCTACCTATACTTGGGACAATTAAACATGATCTGGTCAGGGCCACCAGTACAGATTTTAGACCTGGGACAAGGCAATCTTACCTGCAACCTATATTACTCCACACAGGGTGGCACAGAATATAAAATACTGTAGGAGAAAAAAATTTATAAGAGGAAATAGTTATTAAGTAGGTTGCCACAATCAAGCTGCCTAGGCTGTCTTTGTTAAGACATGGAATAAATCAAAACTCACATATTTCCAACTAAGCCTTGTACTAATAATTATAAAATAATATTTATAGAGTATTTACATGAACCAGGTACTTTTTAAAAAGTGGTGTAAAAATCTTATGCTACTGTTCACTGTTTGTTTTTTTACTTTGTTTAAGAATCCATATCTATTTAATTGCATTGACCAGCTTCAGCTGCATGCAACAAATTCTGATAACTTCCCTTTTCATTTTTATTGTTACAAATATTTTCTAATTTTCCTTGTTATGGCTTGTCAAACATATCCATCATTTAAAAGTGGACATTTGATTTCCAAATATATGGAGTTTTTAAAATATCTTTGATATTACTCTCATTAATTTCATATTACTCTCATTACTCTCATATTAATTTCTCATTTAAATGCTTTCTTCTCTACAATCACCCTCTGTGTTTTTTTCAGTCTTTTAACTTTAGTGAGGCTTTAAATGGCTAAGTCAAATATCTCCTTGCAGTTGAAATTATGTGGGTAATTTTCAAATATCTTTTGATACTGATTTCTAACATAATTCCACAGTAATAAGAGAACAGACTCTATATGACTTCAATACCTTTAAATCATGAAATTTTTGCACCTTCTTTTATGTTCTTGGATATGTTCCAGTGTCTCCTAGTTTATACTCTATGGGAACTTGGACAAAATTTGTATCCTACTATTTTGTGAAAATTGTATAATTCTTAATTACATTGAATTGGTTCATGGTGCTTTTCACATCTACTACATACTTCTACTTTTCTGTATATTCATTCTATTAATTTTTGTGAGTTTGGTATTGAAACTCCAACTAAAAATCTTAATTTATCTACTTAAAAAATAATTGCAATATATAGTGGAGCTATATGTAACTTTGTTCTATATTTTCCAAGTATTCTATAACCTGTTATCTTACTTTCATAATTTAGAAAATAAAAAAGAAAGAGAAGAAAAAAGCTGGTTTACATAAATTAAATGACCTAATGCTGATAAATTAATTAAACAAGTATGTCATTAGACTGAGGTTTCTCTAATGCCATGATAGCCTATATAATTGAACAAAGCCTAAGCCTGTAAATGCCTCAAAAGTACAAACTTAGAACACTAAGAAAAACCAATCAAACGATTAACTAGGCTTTAAGGTATAGACAATCAAATAATCTTCCCTGTTTTGGAAATTTACTTTAGGTTAAGTATTTCCCCTTATATCCATCTATCAGTGGAGTGCTCCTAACCACTTTCAGTTTCAATTCAGTTCAGTTACTCAGTTGTGTCAGACTCTTTGCGACCCCATGGACTGCAGCATGCCAGGCTTCCATCTCCATCACCAAATGCCAGAGCTTGCTCAAATTCATGTCCATTGAGTTGTTGATGCCATCGAACCATCTCATCCTCTGTCCAGCCTTCAGTCTTTCCCTGCATAGGAGTCTTTTCTAATGAGTCAGTTCTTCACCAGGTGGCCAAAGTATTGGAGCTTCAGCTTCAGTATCAGTCCTTGCAGTGAATATTAAGGGCTCATTTCCTTTAGGATCGACTGGTTTGATCTCCCTGCAGTCCAAGGGAATCTCAAGAGTCTTCTCCAACACCACAAGTCAAAAGCATCAATTCTTCAGTTCTCAACTTTCTTTATGGTCCAACTCTCACATCCATGCATGATTACTGAAAAAACCATAGCTTTGACTAGATGGACCTTTGTTGGCAAATTGACATCTCTGCTTTTTAATATGCTGTCTAGGCGTGTCATAGCTTTTCTTCCAAGAAGCAAGCATATTTTAATTTCATGGCTGCAGTCACCATCTGCAATGATTTTGGAGCCCAAGAAAATAAGTCTGTCACTATTTCCATTGTTTCCCCATCTATTTGCCATGCAGTGATGGGACCAGATGCCATGATCTTAGTTTTTTGAATGTTGATTTTTAAGCCACCATTTTCACTCTCCTCTTTTACATTCATTAAGAGACTCTTTAGTTCCTTTTCACTTTCTGCCTAAGGGTGGTGCCATCTGCATATCTGAAGTTATTGATATTTCTCCTGGCAATCTTGATTCCAGCTTGTGTTTCATCCAGCCAGCATTTAGCATGATATACTCTGCATATAAGTTAAATAAGCAGAGTGACAATATACAGCCTTGATGTACTCCTTTCCCAACTTGGAACCAGTCCGTTGAAACAGTTGCTTCCAAATTTACTAGCATATTGAGTGCGGTGCTTTAACAGCATCATCTTTTGGGATTTGAAATAGTTCAGCCAGAATTCCATCAGTCCAATAGCTTTGTTCATAGTGATGCTTCCTAATGCCCACTTGACTTCAGACTCCAGGATGTCTGGCTCTAGGTTGGTGATCACACCACTGTCATTATCTGGGTCATGAAGAACTTTTTGTATAGTTAGTTCTTCTGTGAATTCTTACCACCACTTCTTCCTATCTGCTGCTTCTGTTAGGTCTGTACCATTCTTGTCCTTTATTGTTCCCATCTTTGCATGAAAAGTTCCCTTGGTATCTCTAATTTTCTTGAAGAGATCTCTAGTCTTTCCCACTCTATTGTTTTCCTCTCTTTCTTTTCATTGTTCATTGAGGAAGGCTTTCTTATCTCTCCTTGCTATTTTTTGGAGCTCTGCATCAAATGGGTGTATCTTTCCTTTCTTCTTTGCCTTTTGCATCTCTTCTTTTCTCAGCTATTTGTAAGGCCTCCTCAGACAACCATTTTGCCTCTTGCATTTCTTCTTCTTGGGGATGGCCTTGATCACGGCCTTCTGTACATTGTTACAAACCTTCATTCATAGTTCTTCAGGCACTCTATCAGATCTAGTCCCTTGAATCTATTTCTCACTTCCACTGTACAGTCATGAGGGATTTGATTTAGGTCATGCCTGAATGGTCTGGTGGTTTTCCCTACTTTCGTCAATTGAAGTCTGAGTTTTGCAATAAGGAGTTCATGTCTGAGCCACAGTCAGATTCTGGTCTTATTTTTGCTGACTGTATAGAGCTTCTCCATCTTTGGCTGCAAAGAATATAATCAATCTGATTTCGGTATTGACCATCTGGGGATGTCCATGTGTAGAGTCGTCTCTTGTGCTGTTGGTAGAGAGTGTTTGCTAAGATCAGTGCAGTCCCTTGGAAAAACTCTGTTAGCCTATGCCCTGCTTCATTTTGTACTCCAAGGCCAAACTTGTCTGTTACTCCAGTTATCTCTTCACTTTCCACTTTTGAATTCAACTCCCCTTGTTGAAAAGGACATCTTTTTTTGTTGTTAGTTCTAGAAAGTCTTTTAGGGCTTCATAGAACCTTTCAACTTCAGCTTCTTTGGTATTAGTGGTTGATACTTCCAGTTTGGTATCACACAATATAGTTTGATATTTGCTCAAATAAACTCTTAAAATTTTTAACATGCCTTCATTTATTTTTTATCAATGCTACTGACATCCAAGAAAGACAGGTAATTATATATTTTCTTCATTTTACAGATGAGGAAACTGAAGTACACATTTTGATAATTCTCTCAAGGTCATATGGCAAATAAGAGATGAATTAAAACATTTGTTCCAGACTTTAGTAAATCGGCCTCCTTAGCCCCAAAGTATTTTATGTGCTTTTTATTATGTCACAATCAAGTTATTTTCAACTCTTGAAAAAAGTCTTCCTTCTCCTTGATATTTTCTAAGGCATAACTCATAGGAATGATATTGCTTTGCCTGCTTCTGGGAAGGATTCCAGATGTGGTACCTGCTTCAAGTATCAATAATTTCTGTATTTACTTAGTGAGAGTTAAGCAATAATGAAAAAAACATTATACTTTAGTAATTATATAATTATTTAATATCAAAATAAATACTTTATGCCTATATGGTTAATTTTAAGAGAAAGTTTATTAAGAATATTTTTCTTATGGAAGATCAACTCTTTATTAAAATGCTTTTATTAGAATGACTTTGAATCAAGATTCCTGAAATTTATCTTAAATTTCAGAAGTCAAAATCAGTCTTGGAAGGTGAAATAAAGCAAATTATATATGTATTAATTTTATACATAAGACAAATATTCTAAGAATACATTACAGATTGTATGTTGTTCATTCATGAAGTGTTCAACATGAATGCTTAATAGAGTATGTTTTCTCAGTTACTTTAATTACCTGTAGGAAGTACCAAACTATTCTGTCTTTGTGTAATCTGTGCCTATTTAATTCTTTGATTTAGAAGATTACTACAAATGAAAAGAATCAAGTTGATTTAGATACTCATTTAAGAATAATGTACCAAATAGGCCACACATATTTTCTTCACATTTGCTTGAAATTTTGTGATGATTCCAGAGATCTAATTGCCAACATCTGTTGGATCATAGAAAAAGCAAGAAATTCTAGAAAAACATCTATTTCTGCTGTATTGACTACAGCAAAGCCTTCGACTGTGTGGGGGACAAAAAACTGTGGAAAATTCTTCAAGAGATGGGAATACCAGGCCACCTTACCTGCCTCCTGTGAAATCTGTATGCAGGTCAAGAAGCAACAGTTGCAACCATACATGGAACAACAGACTGGTTCCAAATTGGGAAAGGAGTATGTCAAGGCTGTATAATGTCACCCTGCTTATTTAACTTATATGCAGAGTACCCCATGGGACATGTCAGGCTGGATGAAACACAAGCTAGAATCAAGATTGCCAGGAGAAATATAATAACCTCAGATATGCAGATGACACCACCCTTATGGCAGAAAGTGAAGAGGAACTAAAGAGCATATTAATGAAACTGAATGAGGAGAGTGAAAAAACTAGCTTAAAAGTCAACATTCAGAAAATCAAATGGCATCTGGTCTCATCACTGCATGGCAAATAGATGGGGAAACAATGGGAACAGTGAGAGATTTATTTTCTTGGGCTCCAAAATCACTGCAGATGGTGACTGCAGCCATGAAATTAAAAGACTTGGAAGAAAATTTATGACCAACCTAGACAGCATATTAAAAAGCAGAGATGTCAATTTGCCAACAAAGGTGCGTCTAGTCAAAGATATGGTTTTTCCAGTAGTCATGCATGGATGTGAGAGTTGGACCATAAAGAAAGTTGAGCACTGAAGAATTGATGCTTTTGAGTTGTGGTGTTGGAGAAGACTCTTGAGATTCCCTTGGACTGCAGGGAGATCAAACCAGTCAATCCTAAAGGAAATGAGCCCTTAATATTCATTGCAAGGACTGATACTGAAGCTGAAGCTCCAATACTTTGGCCACCTGGTGAAAAACTGACTTATTAGAAAAGACCCCAATCCTGGGAAAAATTGAAGGCAAGAGGAGAACGTGATGACAGAGGATGAGATGATTCGATGCCATCAGTGGACAAGAGTTTGAGCAAGCTCCAGGAGTTGGTGATGGATAGGTAAGCCTAGTGGGCTACAAAGTCCAAGCGGCTGCAAAGAGTCAGAAATGACTAAGCAACTAAACTGAACTGAATGATATAATTTAAGAGAAAACAGAAATTTCAGTCTGACGTAAAAGATCTATATTATCAGCAGTCCTTAATAAAAATTCTAGCTTTAATAATCTAAGTAAAAATATATATTTTAGAATAAAATACTAATGAAGTCCCTCAGTAAAAACATTTTTAAAACAAACTCTAAAAGACTAAAGTTTTGTATTATATAAAAACTATTAGGACAACACATATACTGTTGGCACAAAACAGTCACTTAATTGATGTACAGAAAAATTTATAGGAATTAGTTTTAAATTATGTGAGCTTTCAATTACTTTGATGTCTTAAAAAATTTATTTCTGCACCTTTTTAATTTTACATTTATGCCTGTAAAACACAGATACATTCTTTGTGTTATAGATTCTCCTTAAAAACTTGTTTTTTTTTTGCAAATGAAATATTTTTAAGGAATATACACTTAAGAATATATATTACATATATACTCCTGGTCACTAACACCATAACTCATCTCCAAACATTTATTAAGGTGAGAAGAAAGATAAGATTCTTTTCTAAAAAGAGCAGTTGATTAGATACAAGAAATAAACTCTCAAGAAATAACTGCTAATATCAAGATATTAAGATGCTATGGAAGACAATCAAAGGAGTTTAATATAGGTTTAAGTAAGACAAAGCTAGTTTCATAGAGAAAGAGAATAAAAAAGGAGAGGGGGGAAAAAAAAACAAAAAGGAGAGACAGTTCCAGATGATAATGGTACCTAGTGAAGGGTTCCAAAAAAGCTGGAAGCATGATAAAAATAAAATGGGTAAGGGAGGTAGCATGAGTCAGTGGGTGAAGGAGAGAGGAAACCAAAGAGGAATTCAGCCTAACACTTAAATGTGCCTCATGCCTGTTCTGGTATCTAATACAGTAGAACTCAAATGATGCAGTTATTCCACACTGCCTTTGGTCTTAGACCATGAGTGCTGTTATCATTCATTTTCATCAGTGCTTTTTTGATTCCACTTGCCTGTTATTTTCAATTTCCCCAACATCCTCATGTTAGCAGAACATGGGTATCTGATCACAGCAGATCCACAGCTTTGCCATACAAACATGCATACTTCCACCTACCCATAGTCTCCAAAAAGAGTGAAAGGTTAGTTGAATGTCAGGATTAAACTAGGGCTTCCCTGGTGGTTCAGGGGTAAAGAACCTGACTACCGAAGCAGGAGACGCGGGTTTGATCCCTGAATGGGGAAGAGACCCTGGAGAATGAGATGGCAACCCACTCCAGTATTCTTGCCTGGGAAATCCCATGGACAGAGGAACCTGGAGGGCTACAGTCCATGGGGTCAGAAAAGAGTTGAACATGACTTAGTGACCAAACAACAACAACAGAGTTTAAGTATGTTAAATTCCTCATTAGGTTTTGTTTTCCTGCACTTCTGGACATGTGTAATACTACTCTTTTATGACATGTAACTGTGCATGTAGTGTGAATAGCATGTTTATGTACACAGGCAAAAGAGAGGAAACTTTCTGTGTGTGCATTTTATTAGCAATAATGACCTCAGTACAGGACATTTCCTGTGAATTAATGACGAGTTGGGGTTAATGGCCCTTAGCTATGTATTGAGATATCTACTCCTCCAACTGGTCATTAATCGCTAAGACATGCCCTGTGCCTCTAACACTATGTTAAGAAGATTGATGTTTTGGTTTTCAATGAACAGTAGTCATACTGTTCCCTGTTACCTAACTCATTAATATTGTTAAATAAGTTAAAAATCAAAGCACTGCTTTCCTTGCTACTGTGACATTCCAGTAAGTGCCCACACGTGCTGAAACATTTGTTAAGGGTGACGGACAAAATAAATCAAAAATTCGGAACCTCCTGAAACGTTTTTTAAAACTTCATATATGTTTCTCATATAAAACAGTCACTCTCTATAATCTGCTGTTCCTAATTCTTTGTTTCTCCTCCCAACCATCCTTTAAATTCAACAGTTAAACTTTTAACTGACATCATTTATAGGTTAAATGTATTGCCAACAACCTCTCCACTAATCAATTGATACTCTGCTATCTTCCAGTGTATGTTAGAGTGTGTGTGTATGTGTTTTGTACCCACAAGAGTGTGTGTCCTGCATCTGGGAAGAATTACAGAAGTAGGTGTGATTTAACCTAAAGTGGTGGATTTGGTGAATTGCATAGGTTATACTGCATGCTACTGTCTGTAACAAGCTCGACCTGGAGCCAATTAACTGCACATAATCTGTTCCAGATGTGCACTGGGACAAACAGCACTCTTGGGGATCTTCAGATGTGAAGCCAATAGGGAGTATTCTGATTATGAGAGAGTTTTACACACTGTTCCACTAAATCAGAGATTCAAATGCATAATCTCACACTCAAGAAGGCCTTGTGCCATTTCCCAAAGGAATACACAGTCCAGAACTTATTAGATGGATGGTAAATTGTCAAAGATATTATTTGAGGAGCAAGGGATATAAAATTTCACATTTGAACTTCATTAATTTGTCTTATTTATATTTGTTCCAAAAGTCACTGAGGTAAGAATGTATAATTATGGTGAAAAACTATATTCTATGCTTAGGATAAGAATTAAAATACAATATAACTCTTCATACCTGAAAACCCTGAACTTAGAATCCTTTCTCAGGGGTGTGTGTGTGTGTGTGTGTGTGTGTGTATGAGTAGGTTTGGGAAAGGAGGAAAAGAATCCTTGATTTCTTAATTTATAAATAGCTATTTATTCTTCATGGGTGTCCCTGGTGGCTCAGATGGTAAAGAATCTGCCTGCAATGCAGGAGACCTGGGTTTGATCCCTGGGTCATGAAGATCCCCTGGAGGAGGAAATGGCAACCAACTCCAGTATTCTTGCCTGGCAAATTCCATGGACAGTGGGGTGGCAAAAAGTTGGACATGACTGAGCAACTAAACAGCAACAACTGCCTTCAGATGTCATGAATTCCTCATCAATCCATATATCCAGGGAGTATGACAGACTACCTGATTTTTCAGAAATAATGAAAAAGGAAACTTACATGCTAAACTCAGTAAGAACAAATTATAGTAGTTCCACTTTTATTTTGCAGTGGTTTAAACATAATGTTTCTATTTCTAAACTACACTGAAAGTATATTGTTGAATAAACCTGTGCTCAACAAAGAACCACTGTTACATGTTACTTGAGTTTGCATGCCTTATATAGCCTTGCACTTAAAGCCTGATTAAATCCTCTAGGATATTACCCCAGCTGAATCCAACTCAATAAAAAAAATAATAGAATAGTGAGATTTCAGAACATACACATGTAACCTGTTAGGTTTAATATTGTGGGTTACATTTTTTTCTTGAACATGACAGTAACAGCAAAACCACGCTTACACTGTTAGAAGTTAAGAAATCAAGTGCCTCCAAGGTCCAAACTGTTCAAATAATAAACACAGAAAAAATTAATAGAATATGACTGTAAATGGCTTTGCTAGTCTTCTTTCTTAGCCTTAAATCTCATATTAACTGGCTACTCAAAGTACTAATGGTTATCAATTTGTAGGTTCAGAAAAAGTAACAAAGCATAATCATAGTCAGTTTGTCTTTAAATTTGATTAATCCTCAATTCAAAAGCTTAAGATTTTCCCTTCCATATTCTCATTTTCCAGAGAGCATTCTGATCCATGAATCTTTTCAGGACCAAGATAATCTTATTCCTTACCCCTTTGGAATTCTGATACACTTTATGAGAATTCTAGGATATTTTGTCAAATGTCTGCATTTTGTATTCAAAGTATAAATGTACATTATTTAAACTGAATGTTGTTTAAAACTTAACATCCTACACCTCAAATATTCTGATATGTGCCCCCTGCAGTTTAAAAGAAGATTTTTAAATTAATGAAATATTGAATAAAGCAGAGTAGAAATTACTGTAATTAAGAAGGCAAAACAATTATATTTTCTTGAAATTAAAAAAAAAGTTATCCATGTGTTTATTATTGAAAGGTTCCTTGATTTTATTACTTTTAAGAATATTATTATCATCAAAAACTGACTGATATTTTGGTAAATAAGAGAAAGTTTTAGCTTTCTTTCCTAAAGTACACATTTACTTATTCATTTAGATATTGAGTTATATGCCCAATATTTTCTCATACTTTACAATACTGATCTACTATTTCTGCTACATGGACAATAAATGGATTTAAACCTTTAAAAAACTGACCCTTCAATGAAAATACATAAATTTTCTATAAACAAACTAATTTATTTATTGGCCCAATGGTCTCTGTATCAGCTGAAATAATCGTGCTCCTCAAGTACCTTGTCTTTCAAAGCAATGGAGGTATCTTATATTCTCCTGATGCTTACTTAAGCAGCACTTGTAGTAAGGATGGGCTTCCCAGGCGGCGCTAGTGGTAAAGAAACTGCCTGCCAATGCAGGAGATGTAAGAGATATGGATTCCATCCCTGGGTGGGGAAGATCCCCTGGATTAAGGAATGGCAACCCACTCCAGTATTCTTCTCTAGAGAATCTCATGGACTGAGGAGCCTGGATGGCTACAGTCCATAGAGTTGCAAAGAGCCCCACACAACCAAAGCGACTTAGCACGCAGGCATCAATATCTAAAAGCAAACTTCTTACTCTGAAAAACAGCATATGGCAGGAAAAATGTGACCCTGAACTTCGTATTCACAAAAATTCTCTAGGAATGTAGGTACTTTTGAGATCAAAACACTTAACAAGTTAAATGACTTTTTTACAGCAAAAGCATGTGCTAAACACATTAACACAATTTATTTATTTCTTCACTATTTAATGAAATGCCTAAGGGAAATAAACATTTCTAACAATGTAAGGCATCCACCAGCATAGTGAGAAGAGTTTAAATAATTAACTTCATAAACATAACACTATCTGGGACTAAAAATAGGCAGTGTGTGAAAGGAACTAGGAGTCATATGCAGAATTTAGAAACTCAGTTTTCATATCAGATTTTAATTTCATGATAATTGACCCAACTGTGCTAAAAAGAAATAACAATTTTAATGTAATAAAATGTGAAAGTACTAACATTTTAAAATTTATCTTTAGCAAACTGAATTCAACAACTGATGACTATCAAGTCTTTCTTAGGTGAATATTATAAGGTAAGACTGCACATGCTTATAGTAGGGGCTACTAGCCCAGGAAAGGGCTGGGTCTCTGAAGACAGTTATCTGCAATAGAACTCTGAATTTTGCCATAGCTGATCTACCAGCTACTACCAGAAATTCAAAAGTTCCCAAGACTCTGACCCAGTCAATACTTTCCTATTTGGTTTAGTTCTGCTATTAAAACACTAAAAATAATTTTAAAGTAATGTTATAACTTGAATGTATAAGCTAGTATTATAATTTTCATTTTTCTATCCTTACATGCTTGCTTGTTAAATTTCTTCTACCTACAGTTCTAAACATCCCCAGTTACACCTTCCATAATTCCTCTGGAAATAGACTGACATGGTGCTTGAACACGCAGGTGCAAAGCCTAGGTCTGCCACTTGCCTCCTGATGATAGGAAAGTTACTGAACCTCACTGTGTCTCACTTGTCACATCTGAAATAGTAGATTACATAAGTATTTAACTCTTTCGTTTAAGGATTAAGGTATGTGCACCATGCCTAGTACATTGTAAGTGATCAATGTGTATTAGCCATTTTTCAATTACTATTTGATTTGTCTTAATTTTCTATTAAGATTATTTTTAACTACAAAAGCAAATTATGTTTCTAAAGACATTTAGTAATGATCTTAACATATGCCTACAGTTTATAAGGCCTGTAAAATAAAGAGATCTCAGGAAACTATTGTATAACCTTCAAGAATATGAAGACAAACGAAAAAAATAATCACAGGGTGCCACCAAAACAAACAAATGACCACACAAGTAAATAAACTCCATTTCTATGGCTTAAGCAGGTATGGTCTGAATTTTGTTATATAAGGATAAGATAAAATTGTGTCTGGAGTGCTTCCAAAGTTACTCATTTAAATTAAATGATGTACAAAACTACAATGAGGCACCACCTCACACCAGTAAGAATGAAAAAAAAAAAAAAAATGTGAAATTGCTCAGTCGTGTCTTAACTCTTTGCAACCCCATGGACTGTAACCCACCAGGCTCTTCTCCGCATGGAATTCTCCAGGCAAATGGCCAACATTAAAAAGTGTACAAATAACAAATTCTGGAGAGGATGTGGCGAAAAGGGAACCCTCCTACACTGTTGGCAGGAATGTAAGTTGGTGAAGCCATTGTGGGAAACAATATGGAAGTTGCTCAGAAAACATATGATACAATGATCTCACCCCTGAGCATACAGGCAGACAAAACTATAATTCAAAAAGATATATGCACCCCATGCTCACTGCAGCACTATTCATAATAGCCAACACATGGAAACAGCCTAAATGTCCAACAGATGAATGGATAAAGAAGACTTTGTTTATGTATGCAAGTTTCAGCATAAAAAGAGCAAAATGCCATTTGCAGCAACATGGATGCAACTAGAGATTATCACACTAAGTGAAGTAAGTCAGAAAGAGAAATATAAATACCACATGATATCACTTAAATGTGGAATCTAAAATGTGACACAAATGAATCTATATATGAAACAAAAACAGAATCATGGACATGAAGAATAGACTGGTGGCTGCCAAGGCAGAGGGGGCTGGGGAAGGAATGGAGTGGGAGGTTGGGGTGAGCGCGTGTAAGCCATTATATGTAGAATAAATAAACAACAAGCTCCTACTGTATAGCACAGAGAACTATATTCAATATCCTATGATATACTATAACAGAATATTAAAAATATACATACATATATGAATAACCCAATCATTTTATTGTATAGCAATAATTTATGCAACATTGTTTAAATCAACTATATTTCAATAAAAAATTAAATGATGTTGTTTTTAAAGAAAGATAATATAACTACCCAATCAAATAATGACATCATATAAATCCTTAAAATCAAAATGGAATAAACACTGGTGAATATGTATAATACTTGACCTTAAGATTTTCACTTGTACTAAAAGATTAGATTAAAGGGACTTCCCTGATGATCCAGTGGTTAAGACACCATGCTCCCAGTGCAGGGGGCCCAGGTTTGATCCCTGGTCAGGGAACTAGATCCCACACACCTCAAAGACCCAGTGCAGCCAAATTAATGTGGGAGCTTCCCCAATGACTCAGCAAGTAAAAAATCTGCCTTCCTGAACATGGGTTCAATCCCTGGGTTGGGAAGATCCCCTGGAGAAGAGAATGGCAACCCACTCCACTATTCTTGCCTGGGAAATCCTGTGGACAGAGCAGCCTGGCAGGCTACTGTCCACAGGGTTGTGAGGAGTTGGACATGACTACTAAGCAAACACAAGAGATTAAAAGGATTAGGCTTCTCTTGGTCTCTTTTCCAGAAACAGTACTAGTTTCAAAGGAAAAAACAGAATTTAAATAACCTTGTGGGATACTTGGAATTGAACAATATACTATACTCAATGGTATATTCAAAATATAGCAATGACATATGCTATAATTAAATATATCCTTTGCATTGGAGCTTAATACCTTACATATATGTTTTAATTTTTATACATCTATCCATCTTGCCTATTTAATTCAGTGTACTGTTTTCCATTTTACCCCTCATCTTTGTTTTTAAAATGGGTAGAATGATCTTGCACAAATGGTTAGCAATGTCCTTTGCTTCTCACCTTCTTTAAAAAAATTACTCTAATTAAGATGCCACTTAAGTTTACATATTTTATAAGATGGTGACACTCTTTGACATATATAAAGTATTAAGTAGTTAATTAAAAGAATTTTCCTTCACAAAATAGTAGTCATTTAAAAAGGTGTATTTTGGGAATTCCCTGGCAGTCCAGTGGTTAGGATTCTGTTTTCTCTACCAAGGGCCTGAGTTTGATTCCTAGTTGAGGAACTAAGATCCCACAAGCCACATGGTGTGGCGAAAGTGTAAAATAAACATAAATTTAAAAAATAAGTTATATTTTATCCAGGATCAATTTTACAAGCCTTTTTTCACTTACCTAAATTGTTCTTTTATTATAAAGCATATTTTCAAATTCATAACAGCTTACAAATCATGGTTGATCTAACTTCATTCCCACTACCTATCTGTTTCATATGTGCTCATGTATACATTTCCATACTACTCTCTCCATTTATCCCACACTCTCCTCCCCTTCCTGTGTCCACAAGTCCGTTCTTCTATGTCTATGTCTCCAACACAATACTGATATTTTTTAATTATACTGATTCATTATTTTGTAGAACGTTCCTCATTTGCAACACACTCATTTTTCAAGCCTAAGTAACCAATCATAGTGATTCCCTGAGATCTCACAGATATTAGTGGCAGAGCAACTTGTACCCAAATAAAAGACAGCTGACTGTAAAAATAAATAAATAAATAAATAAATAAATAACCACCCTAAATCTTTTCTGCCTCAATTAGAATAAGCAGGAGATTACTGAGTTGAGCAGCCAGCTACAGATGGACATTTACTCATTTTATTTTTTATATATTTCTCTCTTAGAGAAAATATCATATCACCTCTCACTTCTGAGGTTGACTCACAAGTGAAAAGAACACTGGAGTCTGAATTTTAAAATACAGAATTCCACAGAAGTACAGAACAGACTTTTGAACTCTGTAGGAGAAGGTGAGGGTGGGATGTTTCGAAAGAACAGCATGTATATTATCTATGGTGAAACAGATCACCAGCCCAGGTGGGATGCATGAGACAAGTGCTCGGGCCTGGTGCACTGGGAAGACCCAGAGGAATCGGGTGGAGAGGGAGGTGGGAGGGGGGATCGGGATGGGGAATACGTGTAACTCTATGGCTGATTCATATCAATGTATGACAAAACCCACTGGAAAAATAAATAAAGAAAGAAAGAAAAATATAAAAAAATAAAATAAAATACAGAATTCACAGGACTTCCCTGGTGGTCCAGTGGTTAAGAACCTTCCTTGCAATGCAGGGGACATGGGTTTGATCCCTGGTCAGGGAACTAAGATCCCACATGCTCTGGGGGCAACTAAGCCCCCGCCACAACTACTAAGCCTGACAGCCACAACCAGAGAACGCTTGTGCCACAACTACTGAAGCCCTAATGCTCTGGCGGCTGCATGCCACAGCTAGAGAGACTGTGCTCCACAACAAAAGATGCCACATGACACAAAGGTCTCATACGCCACAACTAAGACCCAAGGAACCCAAATAAATAAATACTCCAAAATAAAATACAGAATTTGCCTCAGACATAATCTCTCAGCATCCTCAATAATAAGCCTCATTTATTTTTATCAAGTGTTACAGCAACTATAACTTTCTTGACTCTCCCAAGGGTAACATAGCCTGGTGATGGTTTGGGTTGCAATCCATTTTGCTACTTATCAGCTTTATGTCCTGAAAGAATTAACTTAATTTCTCTGATCTCAGTTTCCTCATCTATAAAATAGGATTATCGGTTCTTGTTAACTATCGTTGCTGCAAGAATAAGATGAGATCACTCATGGAAAGCGCTTATGACCTTGCGAAGCACACAGTTAGCTCTCAGAGATGGCTGGTTCGCAGTCCCTCCACTTCTGCATTAACTATCATAGCAACTATTTTCCCAAAGATATTAAGTGGGGATGAAACTTAAAAGGAAACCTGGAAACTCCCATGTTCCCCTATCATGCTTGTAAATGTGTTTTGTGTAATTTGGCATTAAAGTTCCCAACTTTCATCCCACAGTGTAAGCTTTTTTCCAGGCACAATTAGATAAGATCCCATAATACAGAAATAATAATACATTATTTTCTCTGAACTTCCAGTTTGTTGACCACTAGCAATGTGCACTGCCAAAATTAACTCCTAACCAAAAGAACACACTTGTGTTATTGGATGTGGAACTTGTTAGAAAATAATAATAAAGGCCAAGTGAAAAACAAATGCTTTTTATTTTAGAAGACTCAATTTGGGGTTACTAAATATGTTTGACAAAAGTCTTGGAACTTACAAACAGTTTTGAGGATAAATCAACCTAAAGGTACTTCTGAAAGCTTTTACATGTTGCGAACTTTAGTTTTAATTATAACTGCTGTGGTTTTTCAAAGTATTCTTATCAGTAATCTGTTATAGTATGGTAAAATGGTAAAATCACAGTTTAAAAAATGTTTCCAAATGATATTTAGGCCATTCCCTACATCTCAAAAGATTTGCATTTGTACCTTTCAGAACAAGTGTAATTTTCAACAGCAGACACATGTTTCTTTCAAGCTACATGAAGGCAGACATGAATCACTTACATAGCTATATCTCCAAAGCCTAGCACAGTGTCTGGCATGGAGTATGTAGGAGATGAGCATAAATGTGTTAAATAAATGAAAGAAGCAGCCAACCTCTTTCTTTATCCTTTAGCAGCCCACTTATATGATGCATGGTGATGAAGCAGCCAAAATGTCCATATGTCATTTCTGTGTGTGATATCATGAAAAATTGAAAAGTCTATGCAAACTTAAGAGTACCAGAAACATATGGAAGCTTTCGGATCAAACAAGAACCTCATGTGTGCTACAAAGATTCATACCTAGAAAACAGGAGAAATAACTGCGTAGGTCAGGGATATTCTTGGTATTTCTGGGTATCTTTTTTTCAAAGAATTTTCAGAATCACGTTTTTCTCACTTCACCTGAGAATGTTGCAGAAAACTCCTATATGTAGATGGAACATGAAATAGTAAAAAGTTTGAAATCTAGAGTCAGGTGGGCCTGTGTGTGAGTTCTAACTTAACCACTCTCTGGACAAGAATTTCTTCAAAATTTAGGAAAAACTGGCAACTTCTGTTATATTCTTTGATTTGAAATACTAAACATTAAATTCCCTTTCTACATAGTACGTGTATAATAAACCTTAGCCATTATGATGAATATTCCTCAGTACAGACTAAGATAGTTCTATTCCCCCAAAGGGGTATGGTCTGCCAATGAATGCTGTTGCTACCTATGACTGGGAAGTGAGTGAATGCCCATTAGCTATTTGGAAAATATTATTGTTTCACTCCCCCCATATCCCAGTTGGTCTCAGTGGAAAAACTTTTGTAATGAGATAATAATATTTTAATGTGATTCTTTTACTATCACCTTTATACTGACCCCTCGTATCCTTATGTTAATGGTTGTTTTATCTAGAAGGCAAAGCACAAAACTGAGCTTGGCAGAAATTAAGCACATATTTAAGTACTCATTCTGTTTTTACAACCACCATAGTCCTAAAACATTCACAGCACAAACATTTTCCTGAGTAAAGCCATATCCAGATGAAAAAGGAATAGGAATGGTAAAATATGCAAACCACTCGGAAAAAAAAGTGGAAATGTAGAGATTATTGCTGTCTTGGGCAGGAAAGAATGTGAAGTTCAAATGCAATAGTGCATGCATGCATCTTTTGGAATGTCAAAGAACAACAAATAATTCTTGATCATAAAATGATGAGAAAAAAGATATCTTCCTATCCTTGGCACTTCAAAAAATCAGTTTTTCAGGCACTCTTTGATGAAACTCTTGTATTGCATTACTCTAATAAGGAGTTCTCTTTTTTGAAAGTTACTGTATAACTTACTATTTTAAGTTTAAGTAAATAAGTACTATTTTACTTATTCACTCAAAAAGGGTTGACAGCCAGGGACTCTGATAAGCATCAGTGTAAAGTAGGCATGCAACTTTCATTTTTCAAATATCTCATCTGAACCATTTAAAACAGACACATATATCATCCATCTACTTAGAGCATACTTGTAAATTCATATATTTTAAGAAAAATTATTATCTATAAATGGTATTTTATGATAAAGTTTAAAGCAGTTAAAGTACACAACTGTCTAGAAGCAAGTTTTTAACTTCAAATGCTATAAAAAGGGCTAAACTCATTACCATTGAAAGGCAAATTATGCCTTCATGCATGCATACTGTCACTCAGTCATGTAGTTGTGTCTGACTCTTTTGTGACCCCATGGACTATAGCCTGCCAGGTTCCTCAGTCCATGGGATTTCCCAACCAAGAATACTGGAGTGGGTTGCCATTTCCTTTTCCAGGGGATCTTCCCAACTTAGTGATCAAACCTATGCCTCCTGCATCTCCTGCACTGAACTACCTGGGAAGCTCTATTGTTGCTAAAAACAAATGTGCATTAACTGGGAGATTTTCAACTGGGAGAAACATTCTCGATAATTTGTTATTTAGAGATTTTGCTATATAACTTTTACTATTAAAATCTGACATTTTAATATGTCAGTTTCTCCAGCTATTATTTTATAAAGGACACAGAGAACATGAACAAGGATGAATCACGCTGTAGCAGAAAGAGCAACAAAGCCCTAAGGCCTCACAGAAGTCCTGGCTGCGCCTCCAACTGAACATCTTATCTTCAGGAATTTAATTAACCACTCAGAGTGTTAGAGTTCTCTTATGTAAATATAGTATACCAATATGTTTTCAACCTAACAGGGATACTATATAGTTCTAGTAAAGTGCACATAAATATTACGAAAATAATTAACAAGCAACAGACACAAACCTATTTCTTAAAAGAGGTTAATTTTTTCAACTTACTTCAATCTTGTTTGCTCAAGGATTAGGGTTATTGGATCATATCTAGGATAGAGTCAGTTACCAGAAAACCTGCTTTGAGATCTATTCTACTTCTCTTTAACAAATAGAGAAGAAACACATGTACAGGAAGAAAAGGGAAAGGTATGTCTGTTCTTTACTCAGCAAACAAGCCTGGCATCAGTGTCAGTTGTGTCACTTAGTGATATACAAGCTACTTTATGTCTAGGATTTATTTTTTCTACTCCATTTTCAAAAGGGACCCCTGAGTAGCTGTTGCTATATGCCTGGGTCACTACAATTGGTATTCTGAACTCCAGCTGTAGACTCCAATCTTGGGAGTGACTGATATTTCCAGATGTGTTTGTTTTTATAAAGTGTTTTCTTTTATAATGCCATCTCAAATTTAAAATATAAACTCCCTCTCCCAGTTCCTTCCTCACATAAATTACTCTCTCTCTCTTCCTCAGTGTGTACTCCCTGTTCCAGTCAAGATGGTCAAGAAACACATGCCATCCAAATCATGTTCATTTCCTCCGCCCTGTGCTTGATATCCTGCTCTCCCAGATCCAGTCTCATCCAAAAAGCATTTATGGATAAATTCCAAGGCAAAACATTCACTCTCTATCATGATCACTATAGCACATTTTTTTCTAACACACTAAATTACAGTCAAGTTATCTTGTATATGGCCTAAGCTGTACACACCTCCTATCACTCCAAAACTGTTAAAAGGTGCTTAAACACAAAAAATGTGCATTCTTTTATTTTATTTTTTTTTCTTTTTTTCTTTTTTAATTTTTATTATTATTATTATTTTTTCCCAGTGGGTTTTGTCATACATTGATATGAATCAGCCATGGATTTACATGTATTCCCAATCCCGATCCCCCCTCCCACCTCCCTCTCCACCCGATTCCTCTGGGTCTTCCCAGTGCACCAGGCCCGAGCATTTGTCTCGTGCATCCCACCTGGGCTGGTGATCTGTTTCACCATAGATAGCATACATGCTGTTCTTTTCAAATATCCCACCCTCACATTCTCCCACAAAGTTCAAAAGTCTGTTCTGTGTTTCTGTGTCTCTTTTTCTGTTCTGCATATAGGGTTATCGTTATCACCTTTCTAAATTCCATATACATGTGTCAGTATGTTGTAATGTTCTTTATCTTTCTGGCTTACTTCACTCTGTATAATGGGCTCCAGCTTCATCCATCTCATTAGGACTGGTTCAAATGAATTCTTTTTAATGGCTGAGTAATATTCCATGGTGTATATGTACCACAGCTTCCTTATCCCTTTGTCTGCTGATGGGCATCTAGGTTGCTTCCATGTCCTGGCTATTATAAACAGTGCTGCGATGAACATTGGGGTGCACGTGTCTCTTTCAGATCTGGTTTCCTCAGTGTGTATGCCCAGAAGTGGGATTGCTGGGTCATATGGCAGTTCTATTTCCAGTTTTTTAAGAAATCTCCACACTGTTTTCCATAGCGGCTGTACTAGTTTGCATTCCCACCAACAGTGTAAGAGGGTTCCCTTTTCTCCACACCCTCTCCAGCATTTATTGCTTGTAGACTTTTGGATAGCAGCCATCCTGACTGGCGTGTAATGGTACCTCATTGTGGTTTTGATTTGCATTTCTCTAATAATGAGTGATGTTGAGCATCTTTTCATGTGTTTGTTAGCCATCTGTATGTCTTCTTTGGAGAAATGTCTGTTTAGTTCTTTGGCCCATTTTTTGATTGGGTCATTTATTTTAAATCTACCTTAAATATCCCATAGAAGTTGACTAAGCTCAAAGTAGAAGCCTAATAAATGTTTATTAGATTGATTAGAAATTAACAAATTAAAGGGAAAACATAAAAAGTGCCCTTCTGATTTATAAAACACTAAATGAATTTGGAAGATACAAGAGTTCATAAATTCTCTAAGACATAAATGATAGTCTTTAATAATCTAAAAACATAGGTAAATTTGTGACAGAGAACCTAAGTATTATGAGGAACTAGAGAAATAGATAGGTTATCTTTTACAAATAAAACAAAATATTGAGGTGTAGATGAAGAAAGAAAGGAAAAATATACCCATTTGAATGCAGAGTTCCAAAGAATAGCAAGGAGAGATAAGAAAGGCTTCCTCAGTGATCAGTGTAAGGAAATAAAGAATAGAATGAGAAAGACTAGAGATCTCTTTAAGAAAATTAGAGATAGCAGGGAAAATTTCATGCAAACATGGGCACAACAAAGGACAGAAATGGTATGGACCTAACAGAAGCAGAAGATATTAAGAAGAGGTGGCAAGAATACACAGAAGAACAATAAAAAAGATCTTCATGACCTAGATAACCACGATCACTCACCTAGAGCCAGACATCCTGGAATGTGAAGTCAAGTGGGCCTTAGGAAGCATCATTATGAACAAAGCTGGTGGAGGTGATGGAATTCCAGTTGAGCTATTTCAAATCCTGAAAGATGATGCTGTTACAGTGCTGCACTCAATATGCCAGCAAATTTAGAAAACTCAGCAGTGGCCACAGGACTGGAAAAGGTCAGTTTCCATTCCAATCCCAAAGAAAGGCAATGCCAAAGAATGCTCAAACTACTGCACAAGTGCACTCATCTCACAAGCTAGCAAAGTAATGCTCAAAATTCTCCAAGCCAGGCTTCAATAGTACATGAACCTTGAACCTCCAGATGTTCAAGCAGGATTTAGAAAAGGCAGAGGAACCAGAGATCAAATTGCCAGCATCCGTTGGATCATCAAAAAAAGCAAGAGAGTTCCAGAAAAACATCTACTTCTGCTTTATTGACTATGCCAAAGCCTTTGACTGTGTGGATCACAACAAAATGTGGAAAATTCTGAAAAAGATGGGAATACCAGACCACCTGACCTGCCTCCTGAGAAATCTGTATGCAGGTCAGGAAGCAACAGTTAGAACTGGACATGGAACAACAGACTGGTTCCAAATAGGAAAAGGAGTACGTCAAGGCTGTATATTGTCACCCTGCTTATTTAACGTATATGCAGAGTACATCACGAGAAATGCTGGGCTGGATGAAACACAAGCTGAAATCAAGATTGCCAGGAGAAATATCAATAACCTCAGATATGCACCCTTATGGCAGAAAGTGAAGAACTAAAGAGCCTCTTGATGAGAGTGAAAAAGTTGGCTTAAAACTCAACATTCAGAAAACTAAGATCATGGCATTTGGTCCCATCGCTTCATGGCAAATAGATGGGGAGACAGCAGAAAGTGACAGACTTTATTTTGGGGGCACTCCAAAATCACTGCAGATGGTGACTGCAGCCATGAAATTAGAAGACACTTGCTCCTTGGAAGAAAAGTTATGACCAACCTAGATAGCATATTAAAAAGCAGAGACATTACTTTGCTAACAAAGGTCCATCTTGTCAAAGCTATGATTTTTCCAGTAGTCATGTATGAATGTGACAGTTGGACTATAAAGAAAGCTGAGTGCTGCAGAATTGATACTTTTGAACTGTGGTGTTGGAGAAGACTTTTGAGAGTCCCTTGGACTGCAAGTATATCCAACCAGTCCATCCTAAAGGAGATCAGTCCTGAATATTCATTGGAAGGACTGATGCTGAAGCTGAAACTCTAATCCTTTGGCCATCTGATGCGAAGAACTGACTCAATGGAAAATATTCTGATTATGGGAAAGATTGAAGGCAGAAGGAAAAGGGGACGACAGAGGATGAGACTGGATGGTATCACCGACTCAATGAACAGGAGTTTGAGTAAACTCTGGGAATTGGTGATGGACAGGGAAGTGGCGTGCTGCAGTCCATGGGGTCACAGAGAGTTGGACACGACTGAGCTACTGAACTGACTGACTTAGATGAAGAAACATAATGCTATCCCTTAAGCACTAGTTAATAAACTGTTAACAAAGGTGGATCAAAAAGTCTGATAATACAATCACCCTGGAATTGATTAGAAGTTTAAAAAGAAAAATGGGCAAACATAAAATATGATTTCATTTCATGGCTGACAGACAATGTATCTTTGTAACTCTACTCAGTGACAAGAAAAGTATATCATGGAGTTAGTTTACGAGTTAACCTGAGATGACAATACTCATATTCTTAAAACCATAGGATATGCTACCACTCAACACTCTTGTACCAAAATATCATAGCAGTTATAGTATTGTTCATTTTGTGTTCACTTATTTATACAGATGACATTAGGTTAGAAGATCTATGTAATACATAAGAATATGGACTAAACATGTAAACTGGTGTTTAAAGCATTTAACATTAAAATATATGTTAATTTATACATATCAAATCTAATATAATTAGGATATATTAGAAGCTAATATCATACTATATGATTAACACTCACATTGTTTGAATGACTCCATTACTTTAAATCACATTTCGAGCAATCAACACAAAAGGCAAAACCAAGATATTCCATTGTCACCCACTCAGAATTTTTCACTCTTTTTAACAGCAACCATAGCTGACCAATATCTTCTTTTAATAATGGAAGGGTCTTCAACAGAAAACATCATGGTGTAAAAAAACATTTGACTAGCAGTTTGAAGAAAGACATATCATCATGGATTCCCGATATTAATTTAAGGCCAGTTTCTGCCACCAGCAAGCTTTTTCTCCTCAGATAATTGATATGACTTTGCTATGGTCTGAATGTTTCCACCCCCATAAAATTCATATGTTGAAATCTTAACCTTCAAAGATGATAGTGTTTGTAAATGGAGCCTTTCATAGGTGGTTAAGTCATGAGGGTTCACCCTCATGAATCAGATTGTTGTTGTTGTTTAGTTGTTCAGCTGTGTCTGACTCTTCTGAAACCCCATGGACTGTAGCCTACCAGGCTCCCCTGTCCATAGGATTTCCCAGGCAAGAATACTAGTGTAGGCTGCCATTTCCTTCTCCGGGGGACCTTCCCAATGAGATATCAAACCTATGTCTTGTACATTGGCAGGCAGGTTCTTCACCATTGAGCCACCAGGGAAGTCTATGAATGGGATTACTGTCTAATAAAAAGAGGCTCCAGAAAGACCCCTTAGCTCTTCCCACCATGAAAGGCCACAAGAAAAAAGCACTGGCTATGAGCCAGGAAGAGGGCTTTCATCAGAAGGGAACCATGCTGACACCTTGATCCTGTACTTCCAGCCTCCAAAATAGCCAGCAATAAATTTCTGGTATTTGTAAGTTACCCAGTTGGCAGCATTTTGTTACAGCAGTTCAAACAAAGACAGACCTCTCTAGTCTATCTATACTTTTCTTCAAAACATGGAAGCTGGAACCATTGGAATTTTAAGGTATTTTCTAGGTCTAAAATTCCAGTATGGTAGATCTAGTCATGACGAATTGCTTCCAATTTCCCAAAATTAAAAAGCTACACAGACAGTTGTTAACAGACATACAGACATTGCTAACTTCATTAGCAATAAGAACACTAACCCTTATTTTTAGATTGTATCCTAATATCCATACATATAGTAAGTATAGTATTGACTATCATTTTGTGAAAACGTTTCAGTGATTTAAAAAATCAGCTTTACCCAAGAAAATACAAGCGTATCACAGATATAATCATTCAAGAATTCCAAGACAGGAACAAAGACCCATGAAAAGTTTCAATATAGATGCATAAAATACAAAAAGGCTATGATTCAAATTAACTGTTTTTCTATAAAGTTTTGCAATTTTGCTTCACCAAGTGCTTTAAATTTAAAGCTACAATAACATGACACTAATATAACAAGATAGCTATACTACTTGGATTTTGAAAATATTTTTGTCTTTCTCACAAAAAAACCTATAGATTGCAAAGTCAAAAAAGAGTAATTCATTTTAATAATTATTATCATCAGGATAGCTTCTAATCATATTTGAAATGGTTGGACATTTATAGAAAAGAAAATGAAGAGGCATCTTGAAATAGCTAGGCTGCTTTTGTTGAAACATACTATAAATATAAACAAGAGTGTTAGAGAAATTTATAATAAATTTGCTTATGGCAAGGGAACAATATGGCAATATTTTTGATATTAAATGTCACTACATAAACTTGTAAGTAAAATGAACAACAGAATTTAGTAATAAAGCAGTTGTTAGAAATCTAAAACAGTTATTAAAAACACTAGAAAAGTCATATGTTCACACATGGTATATTTTTCTGTTAGAGCACATTAAACAATTGTGAAATGAATGCGAGAAACAAAATTATTAAGAAAAAAATGTTGCCAATCAAACTATAATATAGCATTGTTTGTATGATCCATCTTGTTTTTAGAGATGGTAAAACAGGAAAAAATATTCATCTTAGAACTCAAGAAATGCTACAGAATTATCTCATTTTTTTGTGGCTAGACTAAGGCATACATTCTATTTCTTTATAAGAAATGAGAAAAATGATAAACATTGTAACTTAAAATGCTTTTGCAGAATAAGCAATTATTCCCACTATGGAACAATAACAAAAAACTTAATCATTGCTTTTTTCTTCTCTGGGTGAAGGTTAAAATCATAGAGTTAAATTATCAGCACAGCAGAAAAAGTAAGAATTATCAAAATGGATAAAATTAACTTTTTATCTGCTGAAATTATTGAGCAGTTAAAATACTACTGGCAGGCTACTATTAATGTATCCTATAATTTTAATGCACATATATGAAAAATATTTACTGATATACTAGTAAAATTAAATGTCTGATGTGAATTATAATATATAATGGATATAAAATATTTGTTAACATAAGGAGATAAATATTCTATTTTATCTGATTTAAAATAATAATTGAACTACTGTGGATGACTATTAATTGACTTTTTCATCCAGGAGAATATTTATTGAGCACATTCAAAGTGTCCAAGTGTCAAGCACCTTTCCAGGCACTGCAGATACCAAGTGAATATAGAAAAATATCACCCTTGGTGATCAGATCAATGGTATCTAAAATACAAGCATCAGTATTTTAGAAAACCGAACAGGAAATAAACACAAAGGAAATATACAATAAGTCACATAGTGGGAACTGCTATAGAGAAAAACAGAAGAGAGAAAGACCTGGGATGGGGGAGTTACCATATAAATGGGACAGCTTCAGTGACATTAAGTGGGCTTAACTGTGAACATTTAAAACATTTCCATTCTTCAAAAAAGTTACTGCAGTCAAAGCAATGACAATTCTCATTTGGAGATTTGTACTTACTGGGCATAAAGGGTTAGGAAAAAACTCATGTTTCCTCTACCTTAACTAGGAGAATGATTTTCTTTTTAGTGTAAAGAAATAGCTTCTGACCTTCCTTCTTCTTTTTTTTTTTTTTAAACATGGCATTTTTCCTCTCTCAATATACCAGGTGGGATGATAAAAATTTCCAAATGCATTTTCATGATATGGTTATAAACATAATATCTCAGTTGACATGAAAATTGAAAAGAGAAATTCAAAACAAGTTTTTGAAGAATGCAATTATTTCTTGTTGAAATCCAAATCAGATTAAAAATAAAATCAACTTAACTCATATTCAGTCAATCTTGAATAAGACATGACTTCTTGAACTTCATAATTCTTACTAGTTACGTGTTCCCTGAACATGAGAACTAATGAAATTGAATGATAGTATATGACACTATATGTTATATAATGGGCTAAAATAAAAACACCACATCAACAGAATTGGACTAATGTGTTTGAGGTTACTGTTCTTAAATTTTTAGAGGGAGATATCTGATCCTCCAAGAGAAGTCAGTTTAATATCAAACTTTCATTTGTAACTTCAATATGATTTTCTACAATGTGTATTAATTTTTGCATTTTCCTCCCTTCCTCAAATAGGGAAAACTTTTTAATGTGACAGAGTAAAAGTGCACAATAGTGTAAGTCACATAAATTAAGTTCTGATTTAAGCTCTGCCAGTAAATGTCAGTGTGACTGCTGACAAATTATTTTATCTTTGTGAAATTCAGTTTCTTCATCTTTAAATGAAGGGATTAGTGAAGATGGTCTTTAAGGTGTCTTTCTGTTCTAATACGTACAAAGACACATTAAAAGAAAATAGTTGAGACATTCTTCATCATGGTGTTACTTCAAACATCAGCACACAGTTTGGTGCTATAAGTTACAATAGAGTCCTTCTAATTTATTTCCTAATTCTGTCATTTGTCACTTACTCTACACAATCTATAGTCTACAACTTGCAAGACATGAACACATTACGAACAGTTTCTGATTACCACAGAGTCCTTATTAAGAGCCAAGCCTTCTTGATCTAAGTTTCAATAAGTTTTCCTGAGGGAATGGCCTCATGTTGAATGAATGATTGCATAACATGATCAGGGATGGGAGTGAAAGGAGTTTGAAAAGTTTTATTAGAGCAATAGTCTGTTTTATAATTTGTTTTGTTACTCTAAAACTTCAAAATGCATTTATAATTCTCAGAAGAAGAACATACCTGTTTTAGTCTTCTTACTGTAGAGAAAGAGACTTGATGATTATTTCTTAGCAAAGTTCTAGTGTTGATCTTTGTAAAACCAGTTTATTATCAAGAAAAACAAATTTAATATCATTAAAACAACCTGTGGTATTCTACACCGCAAAACAAAAACATAACCCAATGAAATGCCTGATGTCTAGGGGTTTTTTTACATTTTCACAATACACAATATTTTAGTATAAGTATCAAGGCAAATTTTACTGCTGGTTAATTGTTTTATTAATAATAGATTGTAATTATTACTTAAGTTGCACATTTGCACTCTATACAGTTAAACTACACACAAGCAAAAAGAAGAAAATAAAAACATCTCTATTTCTATTCACACTCCACTCAGAGATTACCACTATTAAAATCTTGTTTATCTTTCCATTTATCCTATATTTTTTATCACAAGGAGATCATATCAAATATTCTATTTTGTATAAGTTAATTACCTCCATTTTCCTGTCAATAAAATTTCATTTTATTTAATATCCAGTCCTTTTTTTAAATTTTCAGGATTGTCCCCAAATTGTTCTTTACAATTACTTTGTCCAACTTAGGATCCAATTCCATGTGACACACTCTACCTAGTTGTTGTGTTGCTCTCATTTTTAAACTAGCATGCAGATCATCCCTCCCTTTTTCTATGACATTAATTGTTGACAATTAATAGAAAGATTCAAGTTATACTTTTAAAAATGCTTTAACCTGTTCATAAATTTCAATGTTATCAAGTTATTTAAAATCCATGTGTTAACTAACTGCACAGGATGCCTATTTCCCAAAGCCTTTGTTGGAATTCAGAGAAAATTAATCATTGTGCTATCAGGGATTTTGTGCTAATCTTAAAAAGATTGTGTGTTCTCCTGACCCTTCTCCACTGGGACAAGAGCATGATGCATGTCTCCCTGGCAGAGGAGCACTGCCCTTCATGAATGAGCATGAAAGTATGCTAAGAACAGTCTTAGCCATCACTCAAATTAATGTCCTTTCTTTGTGATCTTCTACAAAGCAATTTCCCCTCTTATATTCTTTCACCAGTCAGAATGAAATCTAACTAAGAGCATTTTCCTCTTGGACTGAGTAGTACCAGTTTACCTAAATTAATGTTTATTTAGTATCTAATAATGTTTTCTATCGAGAGAAGTGAGGTTTTGTTTTCTCAAGATTTGTGCCAAGTCTCATAAATCTGGGAAAAGGCATTCAGTGTAACTCCTACTAATAACCAAAGTGGCCACACACAGAATAAACAAGGGCCTGGTTTATAAAGTCGCCACTAAGAGACCCTATTTGGGGTCTCTCATATTAATTTATGATGTGTGCAACGCACTTTGCACTCAAAAACAGAGAATAGGAAAAGAGTTAAAAAATGCATTTAAACGGAGCTTTAATACATTGATGTACTATTTAAATATAACAGCTACCCCACCCCCAAAACAAGAAAAAAAAACCAACAATATGTCTCTGTGAATTATATGGAAGTTGGCAATGAATTTTAGTTGGTTTGGGGATATAAGAATTTCTAAACTATGATATGTCAACATCACTAAAACAGACAATTTGCTGGATGTTTGTCTCTCAATTTTTAAATTATTCAATGTTTTAACTTAAAGCTTAAAAAGTCATTTCTTTACAAACATATTTTTGAGCCAAAAATACCTAGCAAAATGTTGAGACAGTGCTTAGTTTCATCTACAATTTCAGTATCAGTTAGTTACTTCCATATGAATTTTATTACTTTAAAAGGCAAAATTTATTTCAAGACATGAAATTACAACCTTATTTAAAATTCCACAATAAAAACTTTCTGAAGATGTCATAATTTATTTATAAAATACACAGACTACATCAGGGAAATAAGAAATCTATCTCATGGTGGTCCTATTTTTATTTAATTGTTCTCCATGGTAATACAGCATTTTCCCAATTTGCATTCATCATGGATCTCAGAGAACAGGATGTAGACAACTTTTAGAAAGAAGAATAAAGCCTTTTGATATTTGTTTGGTTTCACAGATCCCAGAGAGTCATCATAAGAAAGGAAAGAAGGGCTGCTATTTCTTAATATCTGAAAAAACCCTGTCAATATTTTCTTTAATTTTATGGCTCTGTTCATTTTCTCACTAAAAAGTTTCCCAGACAAGCAATATGATGTGAATGTAATAACCTTTTCTCTTTTTGGTTGAGTGATAGTTTCTTAAAATAAATATAACCCATTTTACACATTTTTTTCCTCAATATTTCTCTCTTGAGCCATGAAGTGAAGACTTTCTCTTTCAACAGCAAATGCTAAGACATTGCCACCTTAATTAGCAAAAGTAACATTAAGAGGAAAAGAAGTCTACCTCCGGTAATTTGCTAAAGCTTTTTTTTTTAACCCTCTTTTCAATAGTTCTGTCTCTCATACCTTTACCCATGAAGCAAAAATTACTTCCAAGAAGAGCATCTTAAAAAATCACTTATTCATAAGAATGATAATGGGTACCTACTACACACCAATCACAATGCTACATGCAATTAGGTATGAAAATGAAATGACATGGCACACTCATATAGCCAGCTATAGAAGTAAGGTGATTACCAGAGTACCTGACATATAAGTTCTGAAGTTAATGTTAATAGATTTATTATCACAGTAATTTCAAGATAGTCAGAGATAAAAATAACATAAAAACATGTTACTATATGTAATATTATAATGAATTGTGGTGCTGGAGAACACTCTTGAGAGTCCCTTGGACCGCAAGGAGATCAAACCAGTCAATCCTAAAGGAAATCAACCCTGAATACTCATCGGAAGCAATGATGCTGAAGCTAAAGCTCCAATACTTTGACCACCTGATGCAAAGAGCCGACTCACTGGAAAAACCCTGACACTGGGAAAGATTGAGGGCAGGAGGAGAAGGGGATGACAGAGGATGAAATGGTTAGATGGCATCATCAACTCAATGGACATGAGTTTGCTCAAACTCCAGGAGATATTGAAGGACAGGGAAGCTGGGTATGCTGCAGTTCATGGGGTCACAAAGAGTCAGACGTGACTTAAGAAACTGAACAACAACAATGTAATATTATATTTAATATAATCAGTTCTAAAATATATACTAGTTCTATCCAATAAAAATATACTGAAAGAAATGTACTTTAAAAATTTTTGCAGCCATGTGAGTTCTGCTTCCAATGCAGGAGATCTGGGTTCAATCTCCAGTTCGGGAAGATGCCCTGGAGAGGGCATGGCAACCCACTTCAGGATTCTTGCCTGGAGAATTTCATGGACAGAGGAGCTTATTGGACTACAGTCTATAGGGTCGCAAATAGTTGGACACAACTGAGCAACTACACACACACACACACACACACACACACACACACACACATAAATAAAAAGTAACAGATGAAATCAATTTTTATATTTGATTAGATCCAATATATTAAAATATCATTTTAATATGTAATCAATAGATCAAGTGTTAATCAAACACTTGATGTTTTTCATTCTAAGTCTGCCAAACCAGCTGCACATTTTACACTCGCAGCATTTTTCTATTTGAATGTTAGATTTTCATCAGAAATACTTAGTCTGTATTCAGATTTCACAGAATTTACAATTGAAAAAAGAAACTGAATGTGCCCTGTTTCGCCAAAGAAAAGTTTTCAAATAAGTGAATTGAGTACCACTTTTAAAATTTAGATTAATTAAAATTAAATAAATAAAAGGTGAAATTAAAGCTAGCTTTGAAACTTCTGTAAAAGATGTGGAGATCTGAACCCTTTATGCTTGTCCCCAGATGAGGAAAACATGCTTTGCTATAAGATAGAGGCGAAGGGATTCCCAGCATAGAGATATATTTTTCACCTCAGATTTGACATGACAGAAAAATGAACACAATTTACACAAACACCAGAATTTCTGTGAGGATCTTTATCAAGATTTCCAAGCATTTATACATAGTCTTTTTTTTTTAAGTCATTCTGCAGTATTTGGGCTTGCCAGGTGGAGTTAGTGGTAAAGAACCTGACTGCCAATGCAGGAGACTTAAGAGGCACAGGTTCAATCCCTGGATTGGGAAGATCCCCTGGAGGAGGGCATGGCAACCCACTCCAGTATTTTTGCCTGGAGAATCCCCATGGACCAAGGAGCCTGGGGGACTATGGTTCATAGGGTTGCACAGAGTTGGACACAACTGAAGTGACTTAGCACGCATGCAAGCACACACAAACATTCAATAATTCTATGTGAGTCTAGAGCCCAAAAATAAAGTTGTGTCCATGCTATCTCCCTTATGCCCTTCACCACTTACTTTGAAACACATTATTAACATAAAGCAGATATTAATATCTCATAGGATTTGATTAGGATTCACCATGGATTCTTACTTTCATGCCAATCCATTGATTAACATCTCAAAGGTGGGAAAATTTTCATTTTATAACAACCTGGCTTTGGTGACCATTGTACTTAACTAAGGAGAACAAATAAGTTTTGGAGGGTAATCCGGGAGCAGCTGAACAATATACACAGTTCCAGCTTGGCTTTTATTAGTGTTTAGTTTGGTTTAATTTATTTGTTTAGAAGGCAAGGAAGAAAAATATAATCCTTGAAACCTCATTAAGAATGCTTCAAGGCTCTGAATTGTTCAATATAAATGACAGAGTCACAATAATCTATCTTCCAAATTTTTAACCTCTTCCCAGAATGGTTCTGTTGAAGTATAGGAATTAGGAGGTTAGATGCTTCAACTTTTTATCCTTTGTTTTATTCCTATTCTAGTATAATACTTGGTATATAAGACATATTCAACTTATTATGGAGAATGAAAGAAACCACGAGTAAGTGAATGAATGGAGCCAAATAAAAATTGTGAAGTATTGATACAGATGTGATGATCTGAACAACATATTACTATTTTGGGAGGGTATAGACAAAAGTACGTTTCTTAAATCAAACAAGTATAACAAAAACCACTAGAATATTGTAAAGTAATTAGCCTCCAACTAATAAAAATAAATGAAAAAAAAATAATATAATCAGAAAATATTAATGCATTTTATGCTATTGTTATCTTTAGTTCTAAATGTATTTAAGAACTGAATGACAAATTAGGAAACTGCATTTCTCTCCTTGCCATTTTATAGACAGTTTAAATCTCAATCTGTCCAACATATCAGAGAAACTTGACATTTGAAAAGCTACCTTGGCTACTTTGCTGGACACTTGGAGTACTGAAAATACAACTCTTAGGAAAGAACCTGCATAAAAGAACAGGAAACTTTCATGAGTCAATCTCATCGAGCAAGATAATACAGACTAAAAATTATAAAATATCTGGTGGAGAGAAGGACCTATACTGGGGAGAAATTATAGTATATTTGCAAAATGAAGTTATTTTTGATGACCCAAATACAAAACAAACAGAGATTCAAAACACACACATAAAGAAAAACTAGTTGGTATAAAAAGATAATGAAGTCTACCTTATATTTGTATTGTATTCCAAAATCTTTCAGTATATATATGTATACCTGCACACATGACATCACATTTCACATACTATTTTTAAATCCTTTACTTAATTCTGCATTTAAAATAGCATGTCATTATATTTATAAAAATAAATTAGTCATATTTTCAAAAGGAAAAACAGCATAGTGGCAGACTTCATAGATGAAAGAAATAGAGGAATGACAAGAACCAGTCTTTTTGTATATTATATATTTGTGTGTGTGTGTGTATGAACAGCAAAATCTTCAGATACTTAGCAACCTTTTGAAGCAGGCTAAAAAACTATGTTGCAAATCTGGATGTGTACTCAGAGGTGTAGCAAACTTAACATGAACACTGCAAGAAAAGAGCCTCAGGAATAGAAGTACAAAAGAAGGCACTTTGATCCAGCAGTTAGGAGGAAGTGAGTGAAGCAAGTAAACATTTTCATTCCTCCAGGGAGGGGCTCATTGTGCTGCATACAACAATGTTAACATTATTCACTCATAGTTGTAGGCAAAGGGGTAGAGATTCTGTCCATCTTTCTAATCACCCCTACTTCCAACTATCTGTAAGTCTGTCTCTATCTACAGACCTGTGACTAGTTACCTAGCTAGAAAGCAATTCAATACCAATCATGAAAAATATAATGCCATGATCCATTTAGATGGAACATCTGGAAACACATGTACACACATACACATATGTAAGTATGTATATGTATGTACACATATAGATACACACACTGTATTTCTAACATTTTGATGACAGAATTTTATGAAGTTAGAAATATCAAATTATTTTTTCTTCTAGGACCATATTATTTACATATTGTCATTTTCTCCCAACAGTTCACTTCACTGTGTGCATGCTCAGTCACTTCAGTCATGTCTGACTCTTTGCAATCCCATAGACTGTCACCCAACAGACTCTTCTGTCCAGGGAATTATCCCAAGTAAGAATACTGGAGTGGGTTGCCAGTTCCTCCTCCAGAGGATCTGCCCAATTCAGGGATTGAACTGGTGTCTCCTATGTCTCCTGCACTGACAGGCAGATTCTTCACCACTGAGCTAACTGGGAAGTCCTTCACTTACCTAGATACTGCACATCACAGTGCAGGCTGTTATTGCTTTCTGCTCTTGTAGTTAGACATGGAACAACCAGAGTCAGCCTTGCATATATAACACAGGTTAAATGCCCTTCCTACTACCTTCCATACAGCCATATAGCCTTCATTTATATGACAAATTCCCTGCTACTTACCTCTAGATTTTTAAAAGTTTTTTAGCTGAGAGAATTCACAAGGTCCCAAACAAACCAGTCTGCCAGCACCAGTTCTGGGTTTCATTCCTTCAAACACTGATTATCTAGTATATAAGAAATGATTTCAGTCACTGAATAAAAATTAAACCAGTTATCCCTGCTACAAAAGCCAGCTAATTGTTACCGTAGCAGAGATTATGATGACTAAATCTACTCATAGGTATGGAAACTTTATTAACAAAGTAGGTGGTAGGAAATTAGGATTTAAAAAAAAAATAAATCTAGATCTACCAAAAGAAATGATTCCAGCTAACTGTTACCATAGCAGAGATTATGATGACTAAATCTACTTAGAGGTATGGAAACTTTATTAACAAAGTAGGTGGTAGGAAATTAGGATTAAAAAAATAAATAAATCTAGATCTACCAAAAGAAATGAACAGATGAGAAAAAAAATAATTCAAAATTTGAATTCAAAATCATGAGGATGTCAGTGATAGGAATGAGGTATCTTCATGAATGATCAGTATTAGGCCCCTGTGAAAGACATGGAAGAAGAGCTCTACATTATTATATTTTGTGTTTCACTTTTCACTTAAAAATTGATCTATATTCTTGATAATTCACTTTAATATAATTTGCTTTATTTTTTGATTCTGAGCTTTCAGTTGGGGACACTGATAGTTCTCATAGTTTATTGTTCAGGAAACAGATAACATCATCTAGTTTAAAAATTCTCATATTTGATTTCTTCTAATAATCCAAATAAGATCCACTGAGTTCCTTAGCTAAGATTAAATACACATTTCTATAAGATATTTGTTTTTAAAAGGAAACAATGTTTATATAGTTAACTGGGTTACTGAAATGCAAAAATGAGATAAAATGGAAAATTAGTTCAAATCCCCTGACTTACAGCACCCCAGGGTTTATTTGCAGTTAGGACACACACATGAGAAGATAGAAAATCTCCTCTCATACATCTCATAGACTGTTGAGAAAAGGTAGTTGGAAAAATGTGTAGTTGGAAACTTTGAAAAACATTTAGTCTAACCCTTAAAATGCCATATCAAAATTTAAAATGTCCTAATAGACTCTGATAATATTATTTTGTTAAAATATATAAGCAACATTTGTGTCAAACAACTGCAGGCACAGTCGTTTGATTTGCTAACAACAAACTTTCAAAGGCACAGAAAATTATACCATGAATCTTGAGAAATATCTGCAATAACTAGACTAAAAAATCTAGAAAACTGAGATTAAAGAATAATACACGTTAAAGAATAAAAAATGCTTGCTTTACAGTGCTTTCCATTTACTTTCACTCGGCAGAGGTTTTCTGAGTTCTCAATTTTAAGATTCAGGGCCTATGATTCACATTAGCATCTAATAGTCTACATGATTCCAAAACTGTGTGCCAAGACATCCTGGAGTGCTAAGAGCACTTACAGGATGTGCTGAGGGATATTTTAAAATGTCAAGGTAAACAACAGCATTCAACATCTGTCAGACACAGATGTTGCATCCTTACAAATTACTAGTCAAGGTATTTCACAGTTTCCATGTTAGAGAGTGCAACATTCCTTTCAAGGGCAGCATAGCTGTGCAAAGCCGGGTTTTCAGCAGGTCATATGATAAAGAGCAAGTGTCTCCTGAAAATCCATGTGGAACGGGTAATGAAGATGACAGTGTTCGATTTGTTTCCAAGGTTTGAGAAGTTGTGCAGTGCCCAACACACACACACACACACACACACACACACACACACCCATCAATAAGTAATTATGGTTATTTAAGAATAAAACTATTAATTTTATTTTTTCTTTCAATTTAGGCTGTCAGAACATAAATACTTGTTAAGTGGCTTGTGTTAGTCGCTGAGTTGTGTACGACTCTTTGTAACACCATGGACTGTAGCCTGCCAGGCTCCTCTGTCCATGGAATTCTCCAGGCAAGAATACTGGAGTGGATTGCCATTGCCATCTCTAGGGGATCCTCCTGACCCAGGGATCGAACCCAGGTCTCCTACACTGAGGGCAGATTCTTCACTGTCTGAGTCACCGGAACTAATAAGCTGCATGACTGCAACTATTTAATAAAAAGAATTCTTGCTTTTTGTTCATTTGTTGGCCTAATGGTGCCATGGAAATGTTACTGAGCCAAGGTACAATGAACTGAAAAGCTTTGGAAATTTTCATTCTAAGTGCTTTTCTAGGAAATTTTAAAATGTACCACTACAAATAGCATCACCCACCAAGTTATATCTGCAGAAGAATTTGCTAATACAACATACAAATCAATTTACTGCTTGACTCTTCAAGTTTTACTTTAATATCTCCTTCATTCTTCTGTATTTTCTAGCTCTTGCCAGATTTGTAGCCAGAAGATTATAGTCAATGAAGCTTTTCTATGTTGTTGTTTTCAAGTTTATGTCTAAGTTCACCAGGTAGATAGTAGCCTGGTCTAACAATGTCCTTATTGTGGTACCAAAATTAAGCCCTGCTGGAGACAATCCAAAGCTGACTTTCTTCACATTGACTTCCATTCATGGTGACAGCGTTATTTTGTTTGCTTGTTTGTTTCCTGTTGAGCTCCTTTCATTGTAAATGTGAAATAAAATAATATTTCAAAACAATGTTTCCAGAGTCTTAAAAGATAATTTAACCAAGTTATAATATTGAGAAGTTTAATATTAACTTGCTGTTACTGCTGCTGTTAAGTCCCTTCAGTCCGTGTGCGACCCCATAGACGGCAGCCCACCAGGCTCCCCCATCCCTGGGATTCTCCAGGCAAGAACACTGGAGTGGGTTGCCATTTCCTTCTCCAATGCATGAAAGTGAAAAGTGAAAGTGAAGTCGCTCAGTCGTGTCTGACTCTTGCGACCCCATGAACTGCAGCCTACCAGGCTCCTCCGTCCATGGGATTTTCCAGGCAAGAGTACTGGAGTGGGGTGCCATCACCTTCTCTGAATATCAGCTTGAACTTCCTTCAATTGCCAAGCATTACAAATGTTTAAGTAGCAATACAAATGTTGCAATGAACATTGGGATGCATGTATTCTTTCAAATCATATTTTTCTCCATATGTATGCCCAGGAATGGGACTGCTGGATTATATTGTACCTTTGTTTTTAGCTTTTTAAGAACTCTTCATTGCAGTGCTATTTGCAATAGCCAAGACATGGAAGCAACCTAAATGTCCCTCGACAGATGAATGGATGAAGATGTGGTACATACATACAATGCGAGATTACTCAGCCATTAAAAAGGACAAAATAATGTCATTGGCAGCAGCATAGATGGACTTAGAGATTAACATACTAAGTCAGAAACACAAATATCATAGGATATTGCTTAAAACTAGAAGTTTTTTTAAAAAATGATACAAATGAACTGATTAACAAAACAAAATCAGACTCACTGACTTAGAGAACAAGCATACAGTTACCAGAGAGGAGAGGGAGCAGCAAGGGATAAATTGGGGGTCTGGAACTGACATGCACACACTGCTATATTTAAAATAGATAACCAACAAGGGCCTACTGTATAGCACAGGAAACTCTGCTCAATATCATGTAATAATCTAAATGGGGAAAAAGAATTTGAAAAAGAACAGATACAGGTACTTGTATAACTGAATCACTTTGCTATACACCTGAAACTAACACAGCATTGTTAACCCACTATACGCCAATACAAAATGAAAATAAATAGCACTATTACCTACAATAAAGAAATAAACACACATTTAGGAAATCAGAAGTTATCTAATATTATTGAGACTAAAAGGAAAGTAAAGCCACATAAGTAAATTGCTACAGAAAGTCTATGTAAGAATTGAATACAGAAATGATTATTCACGAAGTTTGTTTATTTTCTCCTTCCTTCTCTTGGTTCTGTACAGTCTGTCTTTTTTCCCTCCTTAATTTTTTACTTTGAAAATCGTCAATAAAACCAGGCAAATTTCTCTACATTTACACATATATAAACAATTTCTGGAAATCTCGTAATCCCAGACTAAAGCAAAACTGAACAAAACAAACATACAAACAAAACAGTGTGATGTTCTTAAGAAACAGTAATAGATCATTTTCAAAATCAACTCCAGAAAGTATACAGTTCTTCATCAGAAGATTTAACAATCAGAGTAGAACAAATTTCAATATTGAAACTGAGCTTTAAATCGAGCTTGAGCTTTAAAATCTAGCTTTACTATCGATTTGTGTATATGTGTGATGATCATTCAGGCATGCCACTTTTAATTTAATTATTATACTTTATTTGAATACCATTCTTTTCTACGGGTTTTTCATGTGGCGCTAGTGGTAAAGAACCTGCCTGCCAATGCAGGAAACGTAAGAGGCACAAGTTCGATCCCTGGGTCGGGAAGATCCTTGAGGGGGGCATGGCAACCCGCCCCAGTATTCTTGCCTGGAGAATCCATGGACAAAGGAGCCTGGTGGGCTACAGTCCATGTGGTCACAAAGAGTCAGACAGGACTGAATGACCACGCACACCATCTTTCTACATCCTCAAAGCATCTCATATAATGCTTTTTGTATTAATATTTCATATTCAGTTACATTGAATTGAAGGTTCTAGGCTATCTTGAGGTTTTATGCTACACTTTTCTTAAAAGATGTTAAATAACTTGTAATTCAAATTATAAACTGACAAATTTTAGAACCCCTCTAAAAAGAATCAAATTTTCTAGTTCACTTGGATTAAAACAATGAAAATGTCCAGAAAACTAATTTTCAAAATAAATCCATTACAAATATGTCCTGAGTGGTTTTATTTACTTTCTAGTTATATTGTTAGGTAGGAAGTTAGGCATGAGCGAAAAGGGGTGGCCTCGCTGAAATGGATTCAAGCTGACCTCTAAACCCCATCCCAGATGCACTCAGGAGAGCTCACAGATATGCTACAAAAATAACCACAGAGACTTTCCAACTCCTGCGCACATATCCTAGGCACACAATGGGTAAAAACTAACTACAAGGGCTTCCTCAAGTAACCTTAGGAAGCTAGGAGTCCACTAAGGGTTCATAAATATTCGACACATATACACATCTGATTATAGCATACTGAATTATGGGGAGACATACACAACAGAGCCTGTTGTTATATAACTTGCAGCTGCCCATTTGCATCTCCTTTCTTGACTGGTGGTGGGTACAAGCCCTATTTTGCACAGGGCACAACCAAATGGAAAAGATGGGAAGTATAAAAAGGAGGAAGTCAAGAGAGACTGGGAGAACTACTCCTTTGGGGTCAGACTGCTCCCATGTCATAGGAATGTCTGTTTAATAAAAGATCTATCTGCCTGAAATGTTAACTGAGCTGTAACTAGTCTGGTTTGGGTTTTTTTCTTTTTTTTTCTTTTTTTTATTCTTTGTAGCCAAAGATGGAGAAGCTCTATACAGTCAGCAAAAACAAGACTGAGAGCTGACTGTAGCTCAGATTAGTTCAGTTCAGTTCAGTCGCTCAGTCATGTCTGACTCTTTGTGACTCCATGGACTGCAGTATGCCAGGCCTCCATATCAATCAATAATCATGAACTCCTTATTGCAAAATTCAGACTTAAATTGAAGAAAGTAGGGAAAATCACTAGATCATTCAGGTATGACCTAAATCAAATCCCTTATAATTATATAGTGGAAGTGACAAATAGATTCAAGGGATTAGATCTGACAGAGTGCCTGAAGAACTATGGACAGAGGTTTGTAACATTGTACAGGAGGCAGTAATCAAGACCATCCCCAAGAAAAAAAAATACAAAAAGGCAAAATGATTGTCTAAGAAGGCCTTACAAATAGCTGAGAAAAGAAGAGAAGCAAAAGGCAAACGAGAAAAGGAAAGATATACCCATCTGAATGCAGAGTTTCAAAGAACAGCAAGGAGAGATAAGAAAGCCTTCCTCAGTGATCAGAACAAAGAAATAGAGGAAAACAATAGAATGGAAAAGACTAGAGATCTCTTCAAGAAAATTAGAGATACCAAGGGAATATTTCATGCAAAGATGGGCTCAATAAAGGACAGAAATGGCATGGACCTAACAGAAGCAGAAGATATTAAGAAGAGGTGGCAAGAATACACAGAAGAACTGTACAAAAAAGATCTTCATGACCCAGATAACCACAATCGTGTGATCACTCACCTAGAGCCAGACATCCTGGAATGTGAAGTCAAGTGGACCTTAGGAAGCATCACGATGAACAAAGCCAGTGAAGGTGATGGAATTCAAGCTGAGCTATTTCAAATCCTGAAAGATGATGCTGTTACAGTGCTGCACTCAATATGCCAGCAAATTTAGAAAACTTAGCAATGGCCACAGGACTGGAAAAGGTCAGTTTTCATTCCAATCTCAAAGAAAGACAATGCCAAAGAATGCTCAAACTACTGCACAAGTGCACTCATCTCACAAGCTAGTAAAGTAATGCTCAAAATTCTCCAAGCCAGGTTCTTCAATAGTACGTGAACCGTGAACATCCAGATGTTCAAGCTGGATTTAGAAAAGGCAGAGAAACTGGAGATCAAATTGCCAGCATCTGCTGGATCATCGAAAAAGCAAGAGAGTTCCAGAAAAACATCTGCTTTTGCTTTATTGACTATGCCAAAGCCTTTGACTGTGTGGATCACAACAAACTGTGGAAAATTCTGAAAAAGATGGGAATGTCAGACCACCTGACCTGCCTGCCTCCTAAGAAATCTGTATGCAGGTCAGGAAGCAATATTTGTAACTGGACATGGGACAACAGACTGGTTTCAAATTGGGAAAGGAGTACGTCAAAGCTGTTCATTGTCACCATGCTTATTTAACTTACATGCAGAGTATATCATGAGAAATGCTGGGCTAGATGAAGCACAAGCTGGAATCAAGATTGCTGGGAGAAATATCAATAATCTCAGATATGCAGATGACACCACCCTTATGGCAGAAAGTAAAGAAGAACTAAAGAGCCTCTTGATGAAAATGAAAGAGGAGTGTGAAAAAGTTGGCTTAAAACTCAACATTCAGAAAACTAAAGATCATGGCATCCAGTCCCATCACTTCATGGCAAAGAGATGGGGAAACAGTGGAAACAATGAGAGACTTTATTTTGGGGGGCTCCAAAATCACTGCAGATGGTGAGCAGCCATGAAATTAAAAGACACTTGCTCCTTGGAAGAAAAGCTATGACCAAACTAGACAGCTTATTAAAAAGCAGAGATATTAGTTTGCCAGCAAAGATCCGTCTAGTCAAAGATATGGTTTTTCCAGTAATCATGTATGGATGTGAGAGTTGGACTATAAGGAAAGCCGAGCACTGAAGAATTGATGCTTTTGAACTGTGGTGTTGGAGAAGACTCTTGGGAGTCCCTTGGACAGCTAGGATATCCAAACATTCCATCCTAAAGGAGATCAGTCCTGAATATTCTTTGGAAGGATTGATGCTGAAGCTGAAACTCCAATCCTTTGGCCACCTGATGTGAAGAACTGACTCATTGGAAAAGATTCTGATACTGGGAAATATTGAAGGCAGGAGGAGAAGGGACAACAGAGGATGAGATGGTTGGATGGCATTACCAACTCTATGGACATGAGTTTGAGTAAACTCCGGGAGTTGGTGATGGACAGGGAGGCCTGGTGTGCTCAAGTCCATGAGGTCGCAAAGAGTTGAACATGACTGAGGGACTGAACTGAACTGAACTAGTCTGTTGTTTTAAACCCTTTATTCCGTCATTCCAAATTTTTGTTGTGATGGGACAAAAACTGAGGGAGGGAAATAAAACAACCTGACAATATCAAACGTGCATTATGGATGGTTGCTATGGCCTGATAATAAAATATAGGAAAATAGCATCACCCTAAAATTTCCTGCTTCCCTCACTTTGATCTCTTTCTTGTTACATTTTATGTTTTATTTTACACCTACACTTATTTGTAGGTAAGTATTTTGTTTACACAGAGAGGGTGCTGTTTGATCTTAGGTTTGATTATTTCAAACACCTGATGGGCAAATTTTACTGAAACGTGCAAGTAAATAATGAGTGAATTGACCTCTTGCTGATTATTAAACTAAATCAAAGCTGCATACGAAAGGATAATTGCTAACCACAAGCAAATGACAGAGATTTCAACATTCACAACTAAATTTGACCTCAGATGAACAAATTAAATTTGGTAGTCAAAAGACAGCTATATTCTTGCCTAAAAAGAGGACTAGTGGTACAATATGAGGACAACACAAACCTATGTTGTGTTTGTGGAGAAGACAAATTGACAAGGATGAAAATGATCTCAAACTGAAGAAGTGTGTAAAATGTCTTACAGTAAAAAAAATGAGAGCTATTGATGACACCTGGAAAACATTGAAACAATAGAGCATTTACAGAGCTAATAATAATTTAATAATAAAAGAACATTTCTAAGATTAGGTACTAGTGATATGCCTTCAAATATACATTGATAATCTCATTATGAAAGTAAGTTCTATAGAAAGTAAAGCTTAGAAAACAGATACAAATATTGATTCAGGTGATAAACTGACCAAATGCTTGCTAGCCACATGGTAAATTTCGTTATTCTATAAACCTAATTAAATAATAAAAAGCCCTATCATATCAATCTTTTGCTATTAGTTCCCCTGCAAATCAAATTCAAGTAGCCTCAGAAATTAAGACACTTACACTTGTTCATACTGGAATATTAACAGAGAGCTATGACCCTGATTCTAAGACAGATAACTAAGTATTGACAGGTAATTTCTAATCTTGATGATATTAAAAGTTAGGTGATTAGTAGGAGCCAAAGCCGGAGAAGGCAATGGCACCCCACTCCAGTACTCTTGCCTGGAAAATCCCATGGACAGAGGAGCCTGGTAGGCTGCAGTCCATGGGGTCGCGAAGAGTCGGGCACGACTGAGTGACTTCACTTTCACTTTTCACTTTCATGCACTGGAGAAGGAAATGGCACCCCACTCCAGTGTTCTTGCCTGGAGAATCCCAGGGACAGAGGAGCCTAGTGGGCTGCCATGGGGTCGCACAGAGTCGCACACGACTGAAACGACTTAGCAGCAGCAGCAGCAGGAGCCAAAGCATCATAATGACTTTACATTCAAATTGTTTCAGTGAAAAATACCAGTAGAATTTCATGGCAGAGATTCAATCATCATTTGTATCCAAGATCTCTTTAAACTGACCACATTTATAAAGAATACTGCATATGGAATGGCCATATATTATCCACAGACTGTTAGCTGTGGCCAAGTGTCATGCAGACACTCTCCTCTCTATCTACTCAGCCCAAGGAGGCCTTTATCTCCTCCTCCTTCCCAGCACACAGTGCTATAGCTTGCTACTGAGCACCTGGACCCCTAGCTCCCCTGTGCCTGCTAAACTGATAAATGTTCAGATGTTACAGACCTCTACATTCCAAACTCTCCCTATACTCCATTTTCTTAGGATATATAGTAATTAAAGCTCCCAATTAAAGTCAGATAGTAATAATTCATAGTGGCTGATAACATGTGCTGTAAACAGACTGTTAAATATTTTTTTTAATTTAAACTTTTTCTTTTGTTTCAGAGTATGGCTGATTAACAATGTTGTGATAGTTAAGTTAAATATTTTATTTAAAATAGAAAAAAAAGATGGAACAAACCCAGAAGGACTAATAGATGAGAGGAAGGGGATGGAAAGATAGGTACACAAATCCTACTACCATGTGGGGGGTCTGCCACTTCTGTGCCAACACTGATCAGGCATTTACTTATTAACACTTTAGAAATAAACATGTATGAAATGCACTTGCCCAGTTTTTTTGTGCTTTTTATTGCAAATGAAGTAATGGTTGGGATGGCAATGGCTTGAAATACAGTAGTACAGATTGTTTCCTTGGTTATAGGAAAGTAGAAGTGCAGTATAAAGTGCACTTTATAAATGCACCAGAGAGAACTATAAAAGTGAATAAGCCCATTGATGAAAATATAACACAAAGTGATAACTTTAGGTTAGCCCCAAATAATAGATGACCATAAAAATTAATTAGGTTTAAACACATAATCTGGAGAAAGAGTAAAATCTTTTTCAAGAAATACATACATCTGAAAGGAATTTAGCTAAAATTCAGATTTACTTTAAAAACATACTTCATATTTTAAAATATAGCATAGCTTGTCTTTCTACTTATAAGGAATTATATAATGCTATTATTGGCAGCTCCCTTCATATTTTATCACACTGATTGCATTTCAAAAATGATGTAATAGTCTATGTTGCAAATGATTTTCCAAATTTGTGATAAAAAATTTTAAATATTTATAAAATATAAAGTGTACAGCAACATCCACAGACTTACACCCAGATTCAATGATTAATAGTTTTCTATATTAGCTTTATCACATAACTACACATCCTGCCAATCCACTTGATTTTTTAAAAAGATGTTTTTAATTGTGAGATGAAGCTATCAATATACTTCACCTCTAAACACTTCAGCATGATAGAAATACTTTTAATTTCTCTTATAAGTTAAAAACATGTTGCTAAGAGATAATAATAACTAATAAAATATATTTATTACTACATACTAAATCACTAGGAGGTTAGTTAATTTGTCCATTAGAGTTCAGTAATCATGAGGTGATGGTGTTAATGTTAAAATCCCTGATGGGTCAACTAGTTATTTCTTTTCCATGGAAACACATTAAATCTATAGTAACACTTAGTCATACTGAAGCCTAATATATTTTCAACAAGACAGCAATAGGTAAGAGTACATGAATCTTTAGTTATAGACAAATCAGTAAGCAGCCCCTACTGATGGTGTTAAAGACATTTTGTAAATGATTGATTTATATATTTAGTGACTGTGAAACATTATTTGAAACAGCATAATAATATAATTGTAGCCTTTTTACCTTCTAGGTGTACCATATTTACAGATATTAATGTTTTATTTTTTTAAACTTTTTATTTTATATTAGAGTATAGCTGATTAATAATGTTGTGATAGTTTCAGGTGGACAGAAAAGGAACTCAGCCATACATTTACATGTATCCATTCTCCCTCAAACTCCCCTCCCACCCAGGCTGCTACATAACATTTAGCAGAATTTCCTGTGTGATACAGTAGGACCTTGTTGGTTATCCATTTTAGATATTTTGATAGTTTATTGCTTTATTTTATTTTGATATTTATTTATAATGCAGATTAGCTCTTTAATATTCATAGAATGCAAATTATTAAGGAGTCTGACATTAACAAAGTGGTTTTTGCATCTATCAGAGAACAAGTAAGCAGTCTTTGATTTCTTATTTAAAAACTGAGAAATCTGTTTTAATTTCATTTAAAAACTGAGCATCTTAATAAACAATTTAATGCTGAGCTGTTGCAATCATGAGTGAACAATATGACTCATCACATATTTTACCTGATATGCTTTTAAGTTCAAATTTATTTGAATTTATTCAATCACATTGGTTTTTCTTCTAAAGATTAGTAGTTTTGAATCATCAACTTCTCATATATAATGTTTATATATATTAGCTTGGGAATGCTACATGTAGACAAAATAAGGTGTTACTATGTTTATATCTCATACTATTCCATAAGATAAAAAAAGTCTTAATACAGCAAAGCAGTCTCCAACTTTTATGTATTTCATAGAATGTTAGAGCTTGATTCTACCACCTAAAAGAACAAGTAGATTTTCAAATGTAACAAAGTTCCAAAATTTTCTCTTAAGAAAATCAAGTCTCTCTTTAGTTCTTATGGTCTTGCTGGCATTCTAATTCAATACCAAAAAATTTTAAGATGTTTACCAACTTATCAGCAAACTCCATCTCTTCATGTGTTTGTTTAAATTTCCCTCCAAATATATCACTAATATACCACCTATATTCAATCAGTATAAATGATACATTCAAAGACAGGCATCAGAGGTTAAGAAACTGACATTTCTTTACTAAAGGGCCAATCTGTCTACCCTGCAAATCATTAGCATAATAGATACTGTAAAGAAAATAGTTATGCCATGTGGCTATATTATAGACTATAAAATATAAACCCTGCATGGAAATTCCCACATGAAATCCATAACAAAAAAGTAATGTTTCTAACACATTTTGTTTGAAAATAATGATGCTATTAACACTTGGCACTATGGTTCTCAAATGGAAGTGAGTCTGCATAATAGTTTACTTTCTTCTTTATAAACACAGTAAGTCACTGTGCTGATAGGCTGGCATGCTTCAGGAATAAATGCCATTTTGAGATATAGAAAGCCTCATTATCCCTGATACAAACCTACTTTGTAAGTCAGATATTTTGAAAGATCTGGGTTTTGATTTTTTTTTTCTCCATTTTATGAAGCTTTTGGTGGTTCAGACCAACTAATCTGTATTTATTTGGTAATAATAAATAATCTGCCTGCAGAAAAAAATAGTAAATAATCTACCTGCAATGTAGGAGACCTAGATTCAATCCCTGGATCGGGAAGATCCCCCGTAGAAGGGAATGGCAACCCACTACAGTATTCTTGCCTGGAAAATCCCACGGACAGAGGAGACTGGCGAGCTACACAATCCATGAAGTCGCAAAGAGTCAGATGGGACTAAGCGACTAACACAACAAAATTTTATGAAATAAAGATTCATTCTTATTTGCTTAGATGGCTAAAATAAGTCAGTACTAAAAATGTGGCAGTAAGTAAATTACTTCACCATCAAACAAGGTAACAATTTTGAAGTTAATGTTGAAATACCGGCGTGTGTGTATGTGTGTGCTCTGATACTTCAATAGTGTCTGACTCTTTGCAACCCTATGGACTGTAGCCGCCAGGCTCCTCTGTCCATGGAATTCTCCAGGCAAGAATGCTGGAGTGAGTTGCCATTCCCTTTTCCAGGGGATCTTCCTCTCTTAGGGATCAAACCTGCATCTCCCACATTGCAGGCAAATTGTTTACCATCTGAGCCACCAGGGAAGCCCAAAATAAATAAAAAGCATTAATTTATAGCTTTACATGTGTCATCAGTCTTCGGGGAAAACGAGAACAAAACAACAAAACATTTAGATACTTTGGATATTTTTCCCCAACAATATTCTGTTGGCAATTTTTGTTTAAAATCAGTGTGAGCACACTGATTTGCAATTCCATTCAGAAGTTTTTCTGTTCTATTAAAAGCAGAAGCTCAGAATTCCTAGGTCTCTCATGAACTCCTTAATTAAACTTTTTCAACCATTCCCACTAACTACACCTAACGTGTCTATTGCTTGGTTAACCACATCACTCATTCATCGCAGCCACTGATCTTTCCCTCCATGATCCTAATCTCTTGGTCCATTAACCTCCTTCAGGTACTCCTTTTCCTAGTAACACTAGACCTAAAATTAACTGATAGTGACAATGACAACTCTTTCACCTGAAGATTTTGTAACCACTTATAAGCATATGAAGCAATTCAGGGGATTGTAACACTTAACAGTTTCCATGACACCACCTCCAAGTACTCCGTTTCAGCAAGTCACAGAGGGATATTCAGGAGTCTGGATTAACCATGAAAACACTCCAGGTGGAAAGACTCTGACCAGCCACTGACTGTAAAATTGTTTCCCAAAAGCATAATACCAGATTCAAATTTTCCTCCAAGCTCTAATCCTTATCTGCTTTTACCACCTAATTCCTAGATTATTAAAATATTTCTCTAGCATCTTTTCTTAGCCTTCCTCACATCAATTTTTCCTTCATACACAAACACATTCATACTGTAGAAGGTTTTGATGGAATTCATTTGGCAGGAAGCCTTCTGTTGTTTCACATACAATTTTTTGAGGCTCTTCTCAGTCCAACCCTAAACCTTACTTAGGATTTCTGTCTCACTATTCCTACACTTTGTGAATAAAATGCTGCTTTATTCTCAGTCATCATGCTTGGGAACCTCACTCTTGTTATACATGAGGATCAAGTGACAATGTAAGTGGTCTGATGTGGCTGCACAATTCAACACTCTGAGAACAGGGTCTAGAATCACAGGTACAACAGTCTCCCCTTCATACCATCCTGCAGATGCCAGGACTTCAGACCATTGTGTGAGGGAAGGAAGGAAGTACGAGAGACAGGGAAGAATGCAGTGAAGGAAGAAAGGACTAACCAGTACTGAAGAAACACAAACCACGATTTACACTGTAACTGTTTCAGAGTCATGAGACCTATCTTTCTCCAAAATATACAATTTATGGGTTAAAAACTGAACTAAATGGCATTTTCTTAAGTTCCACACAGTAGTCTTAAACAGAATGTATAGCTTCATTCTCTGAGAAACTGATAAAACTAAGTTTTCAAACCTAGTAAAATAATGCCAAGCTACTATTCGATTTGTCTAAAAATGACAAGGTAGGATATTAGATAAACATAAGGAAATAAGAGTATCTTTTCCAATAGAAGAGTGAAGGAAGTCAATTTGACTAAGAGATGGATGATTTGTTGTAAGCACTAACTGGAAAATGGTGGGGCTGGGAAGATGTTGAGTTAACCAAGAAATGGAGAGAAAAAGGGAAATAAAGCAAATTAATTAGATCATGGGGCAGGCAGGATGAGTAAAATAAACAGTAAAGAATGATATGTACAGACATAGTGAGAGTTAGAAGCAAGAAAATGGAGAGTGAGGAGAGAAATTGGGATTTTCACTCTGGAAAAAGGATAAGCCAGAAGAGAGCTGCAGGAGAGTAAGGGAGATGAAGCTGTGCTTGACTCTGCCTGTAGAGACAGGCATCATATCTCTAATGAGCACCTAAGGGAACAAGAAAACATCATCCTGGAGATGACGGGACCCTCCTAGACAGGACTGATGGGAGGACCTCAACTGGTGCTCAGATCCAGGCACCTCATTATCCAAAAGGTGCAGAGAAGCTGGAAGGAGTTCAGAGACATGATGGAAGAGTGATTAAGATGCAGAAAAAAAAATGATTTATGATAAAAGATTAAAGCACTAAACAAGCACTTCTTGGCAGAGCAACAAGTGGATGGGCAAAGCAGCTATCTACAAACAGGCATAGGACATAAATAATCTAGAGGAAAACCATTATTATTTAAGCTAGTACCAAGGGGAGAGGTTCACAGAGAACAATTTCAAGAAGGCAGAAAAGAAGACAACCCTAAAATTAGAAAGGGAAGTATTAACATACAAATGACAAATCTGTTCACCTGATGTGGAGCCAGGCACGTCCTAGGAAACTCCTGGTATCAGTCTGTATGCACAAGATACAAGCAACTTGACCACTCAGTTGGTTACCACGATTCTAGAAGACAAAGCAATCAACAGAATAAAAAAAATTTTTAAAAATGAGAATCCTGTTAACAGTTCAAGCTCATTTTCAAAAGAACTGAAAAGCTTAGTTTTATCCTCCATATTTTGTTCATACAAAGGTCTTCATTAATGACTTGAAATAGTATATAATAATTCAGTAGTTTTCATAAGGGAATAAAATGGGATAATAGATCTTTTTAATATGGCTTCCAGTGAGTCTATGTGTTGGTTTGCAATATGGTATTTTTAAAGATTAAACTGTAAATGAATCACTTGTATAATTAGACATGTGGGTAGATATAAAACCTTGAAATCGCCAGTCCTGTGGGAGTAAGATGACTCCTCACAGAAGGAAGCAAAGGATTTCCAGGTGGAACTTCACCCATAATAACACACGCCAATGCATGTCCTTGACACCCATCTGTGTTATCCCTATGAACTACACTGGAACAGCCACCCTATCACATGAAGAAATTGTGAACTACTCAATACACATGGGATTATTTTTGGATTATGATATTCAGATCAGCAAAGCATGTTACCCACCACCCTCACACACTCAAATATTCATAAGCCTATGTAGAAATTTTATTTTATTAAATAAAATCTTAAATGAAGATGTCAATATTTTAAGAAAACTTCTGATGCTAGAGAGAAAATTGTATAAATAAATGAAATCCTTATACAGTTCTAGTCATATTTGCCTTTCATTTTTATTTACATTGGTATGTGCTTGACAAACTTTCATCTCTGTGCTTTGAAAGCCAATATAATAATAATTTGTACCTGGTTTATGGCAATTTCAAAATTATAAAATATGTGTGTGCTTTTTGTCTCACTTGAATCTCCCCTTTGGAGTTAGGTATTATTAATCCTTCACTTGACAAATAAAGCTGAGAGTAAGAGGAAATATTGTAGAAGCTAAAATCAGGTTGACAAGAACCACCAACGGCAAAGACTCGAATCCTCTGACTGCATGCCCTGTGATCTTTTCACTGCCCTGGATTTCTTATGATTCGTGTCCTCAATCACGGCACCAATAAGCACTTAGAGTTCACTTAATAGTGATTACTGTGTAAAGCCAGGTCCTCATCATGAGCTTCTTGCAAATTACTGAAGCACGATTCTCAAGAGAGGAATGAAGGAAGCAGATAAAGTAGATCAGGCTAAAAAAAAAAGGAATAAAGAATCTTAGTTGCTGAAGTTTCCAAAATGTGTAGCCATTGGTTTTCACAGAATGACATGGCATAGTTGATTAAAATACAACTCTTGCCACAATAAAAAAGACAGTGGAAGGTTTGGGTAGATTGAAGCATTCAGAACAAGAGGATATTCTGAAGTGAACTGGGGTGGAGAGAAAACAATATGGCAGATGCATACTAGGTGAGTGAGGTGAAACTCGAAGAAGAAAAATGTAGAAAAAGAGAGGAAACTCTGTGGAGTTTCCAGGGACAGAAAAGCAGGCATATGTACAAAAAGAAATTTGGCAGCTTCATTCCAAATGCACCAAGGAGCAATCTGCAGAACAGAAGGTTCCAGTAGCTTAGAGGAAATACACTCAGCAGAGGCAAACATCATCTTGGAACTGAATGAAAGGAAAATAACATTCAAAAGCTCAGACTCCTTGGAAGACAGAAGTAAAAGAATGGAGTTAGCAACTGAATATCACAGGGCAAAGAGGCCAAGGACATCCCCAGCAGTGAGTCTGTGAGCTGGCAGAACAGAGGTGCAGTAAGAAATGCAGGAGCACACAGGGGACACAGTACATCCTAAAATGTTGATCTACATTTTGAAGGGAAGGGGGATATTCCTTAAAGAAATGAGTAGGACTGTAAAATATATAGAGAATAAAGGAAAGGAAAAAAAAAGAGGCAGCTTTTGAAAGTGCATCTCTGAGAAAATGAGGTAATATTTGTGCAGCTCTGGAAAGCCTGAGCTCTGAAATCAAACCACCTGGGTCCATGTCCCATTCTTCACACTTTGTGGGTGGGAACTTGGACAAGTTATGTAATCTATGTCTCAGTTTCCTTATCTGTGTAAAGTAGAAAATATCACTCACCACACAACAGAATCATAATTTAGTTAAGAAAATTCTTGCCAAGCAAAGAACATAGTGCTTGTGAGAAAGTAAACAGTAAAACAAAGCTAAATTTCTAAAAATTCATGAGAGTATATTTATCACACTTGAAAAATAAGAAACGGGATCTGAAAAAAACAAAGACTTTAAAAATAGTCAAAGGATAGAAAACTAAATATAGAAAGAATCAAATATCCAGCAGAAAGGATATTAAGGAGAGTAAGAAAGATTAAGATTATTTAGGGCTGCATTTTTTAAAGTAATGAAAAAATAAGAGATGTTACTTAAAATTTATCTGATCCAAGACAATTTTCTATGAAAAATGTAAATTCATGGAAAATGGGCAAAGAATCCCATTATTTTTGAAAGATCCAATTCAGAAACCCAGCTTCAATCACTCAAAGAGGGGCCCTTTTTCTTATTCCCAGAATTGCCTTCAACTAGCCAAGTATTTCAATCCTTATTCAAGTAAATAATCAAGCATTTCATGTCTGAATGCCTTTTCAAAAATAGTAGGAAGAAAAAAAAAAGTACAGCCTATCTTCCAAGTATAAATTGAAATGAACAAAGTCACAGATGCCTTTTCTGACAAAGAAGCCTTGAATTTGCACTGTAAGTTACAAATAATTATTTTTTAAATGTAATCATCAATAATAATAATAATAATAAACAACCTCTTTTGAATGCTTACTATATGCTGAACTTCAATGCATTTCAAGTTTCTGCAGGTAGATACTATTTTTAATCCAAATTAGCATATGATGAAACTGATGCTCAGAAAAATTAAGCCAGTGTTTTAGTCAGCAGCAGAGCATGGATTTGAACAAAGTTCTATCTGAGTAAAAGTTTGTTCTTTTAACAATGTTTTTATTGCAAAGCCTTTCCTGAAAAATAATTTGAACTGAGCCACTACATCGTATAAAGCCAAGCATCCTAGATTTAAACTAGTTATTTAAGTTAAAGTCATTTTTAGTTTTGGCTAAAAAAAAAAAGTAACATGAAATTTATTATCATAACCACTGTTAAGTGTAAAACTCAGTATTATTATGTATATGTACACTGTTGTGAAACAGACCTCCAGAACTTTTTCATCTTACAAAACTGAAACTCCAGTACCCATTGAACAACTCCCCATTTCTCCCGGCCCCCAGCAGCTGAAACCACCATTCTACTTTCTGGTTTCTGATACCTCACTGAGGTGCAATGATGTAACCATTTGTCTTTTGTGACTAGGTTATTTCACTTAGCATAATGTCTTTACGGTTTATCCATGTTTGCCATGTGACAGGAGTTCCTTCTTTTTTAAGTCTGACTCACTCTCCATTGCTGTTGCTCTTGCTCAGTCACTCAGTCGTGTCCGACTCTCTGCAGCCCTAAGGGTGGCAGCACGCCAGCTTCCCTGTCCATCACCATCTCCCGGAGCTTGCTCAAACTCATGTCCATTGAGTTGGTGATGCCATCCAACCATCTCATCCTGTTGCCCCCTTCTCATACCACATTTTGTCTGTCCATTTATCCAGTGACGGACATTTGGGTTGTTTCCACATCATGGTTATTATGGATAATGCCACAATAAGCTTCCATATGCAAATAGTTCTTTGATATCCTGCTTTCAAGTTTTTGCAATGTATACCCAGAGGTGGGATTGCTAGATGATGTGGTAATTATATTTTCAGTTTCTTGATGAAAACTCAGTACTGTTTTCCTAAGCTGCTAGATCATTTTACATTGCCACCAACAGTGCAACACAGGATTCCAATTTCATTACATCTTTACCAACCCATGTTATTTCTGTTGTTTGGACAGTAGCCATCTTAATAGATGTAAAGTGATAACTCACGATGGTTTTGATTTGCACTTATCTAATGATTAGTGACTCTGAATATCTTTTCATATCCTTATTGGCTACTTTAAATATTCTTTGAATAAGTATCTATTCAATCCGTGCTCATTTTTCAATTAGTTTTTTGTTGTTGTGTTGAGTTGTAGGAGTCCTTTATATATTCTGGATATTAAGCTTTTTCAGATATATTATTTTCAATTATCTCTTCTATTTCATGGGTTTACTTTTCACTCTGTTGTTTGTTCTGATGCACAGAAGTTTTAAAATTTGACATAGTCCTTCTCTCCTAACCCAGTTAGTAAAGAATCTGTCTGCAATGCAGGAATCTGCCTGCAAGGCAGGAGACCCAGGTTCGATTTCTGGGTCTAGAAGACCCCTGGAGAAGGAAATGGCAACCCACTCCAGTATTCTTGACTGGAAAACCCCATGGATAGAGGAGCCTGTCTGGCTACAGTCCATAGGGTCACAAGAATTGGACACAACTTGGCAACTAAACCACCATAGTCTCCAAAATAGTATATTTTTACCCAAACCTCCATTTATCTATCTTTCTTTCTGTCTACTTACTTACCCAAACCTTTAGGAAAGTACGCAACCAAATGTCATGAAAATCTAGATGATAGGAAGAATTTTTGGATAGTTTATCTTTTTAAAAATAATTTTGAGGGGAAGAAAAAAGAAATCCCCTTTGTCATTCTCAGTTCTCATAGTCTAAACATCTCATCAAGCTGTATTTGATTTTCATTTTTAAAGAGGCATGGAATTTTTTCATACAACACAGACTCTAAATACAAGCCAATTACTTCATCTGTGCTGAAGTGAAGAAACAGTGACTTGATCCAACATAGAAGGAAAACTTTCAGTGTTCTATATTATTGACAGACTGAATGTCAACTCCTAATGTGGCACACAAATGCTGTATAATACATTTTACATATAAATTTAATGACTTTTCAGGGTAACATTCACAAGATGTGATTTTAAATATTGATCTTATAACCTGTGTAAGATTCAACTCCACTGTATTTTGTTTGTAATTTAGGCAGAATATAAGTGCTATAAAAGAGATATAAAATATGAACTTAATTGTTAAAAATTATTTCTTGACTGAGATAGGAGGGCAATGGAGTAGAATCTGAAAATTTCATAGTAGGGATATCATTTAAGCTGGAACTTGAGAATGGGTATTATTTTAAGAGACATAAGATATGACATGAGAAAAGAGGTGATATTATAATTCTGTGTGGCTAAAATGAGTGTGAACTAAGCAGCAAAGTTAGATTAAAGCCAGCTCATACCAACTGAAGGAATTTGAATTGGATTTTGCCATCACTCTGGACAAGAAATGAAAGACAACAGTGACATGAGAGTACAGCTGATGATGAAAGAATAACATTATCAGGAGAAAACTGTGCCTTACGCACAATGATTTCATCATTTGTGATTTTTCAGTAACTTGATGCATATGTACAATTTTTTAAAATTCACAGCCTTTAAGTCCACTTCTAGCCATTCCCTTTAAACAAGAGCATCGACTATTCATGATTCTTGTTAATTAAATTGAGATTACTAGTTGGTGACAACAAAAATAAAGAGGTTATAAAGTAAAACCCTGTTTTATTTTACACATGTTATGACATAGAGGGAAAGAAATATGCAGTGGCATTAATGTGCAGGAAGGTATAACAGATAACAGACTACAGCCAAAACAACTGATCATATCATCGTATGAATGATGGCTTATAGGTGTTGTGAGTTCAGATCAGTTGCCGACTTTGCAACCACATGGACTGTACCAAGCCAGGTTTCCCTGTCCATCACCAACTCCTGGAGCTTGCTCAATCTCATGTCCATCATGTCGGTGATGCCATCCAACCATCTCATACTCTGATATCCCCTTCTCCTCCTGCCTGCACACTTTCCCAGCATCAGAGCCTTTTCCAATGAGTCAGTTCTTCACACCAGGTGGCCAAAGTATTGGAGTTTCAGCTTCAGCATTGGTCCTTCAAATGAATATTCATGATATTCATTCAAGTCTCTAACTGTTTCCATTGTCTCCCCATCTATTTGCCATGAAGTGATGGGACCGGATGCCATGATCTTCGTTTTTTGAATGTTGAATTTTAAGCCAACTTTTTCACTCTCCTCTTTCATTTTCATCAAGAGGCTCTTTAGTTCCTCTTCACTTTCTGCCATAAGGGTGGCATATCTGAGGTTATTGATATTTCTCCCGGCAATCTTAATTCCAGCTTGTGCCTCATCCAGCCCAGTACTTCACATGATGTACTCTGCATATAAGTTAAATGAGTAGGATGACAATATACAGCCTTGAAATACTCCTTTTTTGATTTGGAATCAGTCTGTTGTTGTTCCATGTCTGGGCCTAACTGTTGCTTCTTGACCTGCATACAGGTTTCTCAGGAGGCAGGTAAGGTGGTCTGGTATTTCCATCTCTCTAAGAATTTTCCACGTTTTGTTGTGATCCACACAGTCAAAGGCTTTGGTGTAGTCAATAAAGTAAATGTTTTTCTGGAACTCTCTTGCTCTTTCGATGATCCAATGGATGTTGGCAATTTGACAAATAGGTGTTGTGAATGTGAGTATAAATTACCAAATTTGTCCAAAGTTGTCTGAACATTGTTCTGAGGCAACACAAATTACTTGGCCCAAAGAAATACACATCAGCAAGAATGGCTGATGAACCAGAAGATAAATCACTGGACTCAGATGAATAGAAACCCATGTGGAAATCAAAGAGTCCAAAAAATATATGCACCATTATATAGGAAAATACATCAACTATGTCAGCATATAAGATGTTATAGCAAGCTGAAAATTTTTCTTTGAAATGCCTGGTCTGGAGATCTAGGCTGTATATATAGATAAGTGAAACCAAGAGATTCTGGAAAGATGGAGGACAGTCAAGGCTGGGATGTTCTGATGGAGACATAAATCATTTCAGCACAAGTGAACAAAAGAAAGAGCTAGAATAATAGGAGGTTGAGTTATTATAAACTTCCATCTTTAGATGATACTGTAATTTTCCATGAAGATACTGTGGGAGATTCATTTGTTTGTATTTTAGTAGGAATATGATTATTTTCCCCTAAAATCCCCTGTACCTCTTTTTTCTTTGGGGGGGGGGGGGGGGTGGAGTTTCTGATAACAGAAATATCCTCAGGAAGAGTCACAAGCACTGGAGCTCTATCTGTAAAGAGATACACTCAAAAGACCAATACATTTAAGGAGGGAGAGTGTATTTTCACATCAACTCATCAGTTTTTTTTTTTTTTTTAAATACATAAAAATCTTAGGAAATTATTATTCCAGGAAGGATGGAATTTCCCTCTACAGGAAAATATACACGACTGAAAGATGTAATGCAATAAATAAATACACGATTAAGAGAAAAATAAGACTGCACATCTGCTTCCTGGTAGAATTATGATGAATACATTGGGAAATGTTTCTTTTGGTTTCTATTATTAAAGGTGACCACATCAAGAAAGTATGATATTGTGTAAAAGTGTTATCTCTTTTTCTTTGTTCACACCCAGATGATGAGTGGAAAGTGGCAGCATTTTACATAAGGCTACCTCCCACAGACAAAGAACTATAAACAACATACCAGTAACTGCAAAGGATATCATTAACATGAATACTTTTGATAAGGACATTTATTTTGGATTAAAGTCTACATTATTGTTGAATGTTCTGATGGCATTTTGTAACAGAGTTTCATGTTTTAAAATGTGGGAAAGACCTATAACTTACCTGCTGCTGCTGCTAAGTCGCTTCAGTCGAGTCCAACTCTGTGTGACCCCATAGACGTCAGCCCACCAAGCTCCGCAGTCCCTGGGATTCTCCAGGCAAGAACACTGGAGTGGGTTGCCATTTCCTTCTCCAATGCATGAAAGTGAAAAGTGAAAGTGAAGTCGCTCAGTCGTGTCCCACTCTTAGCGACCCCATGGACTGCAGCCTACCAGGCCCCCCCATCCATGGGATTTTCCAGGCAAGAGTACTGGAGTGGGGTGCCATTGCCTTCTCCAATAACTTAACTACTACTTAACATTTTGGAGGGCAAGATGTGCAGTTAGACACTAGTCCTCAGAAAGCTTCGTCCTTTCTGCCAATGCAAGCTGGTCAGAACAAACTGTTCAGAGTAATGAGCAGAAAATACTACTGAATAACTTTTAACAATGTTTCAGAGTGAACTATTTTTATTTTTTATTTAAAAATAGCTGAGTTACTATTGAAAGCCTCTCTTTACAAATTAGTTACAGAATGTGCATGAGTGCAAGTTGCCTTGCAATTAGCCTATCTATGTTTTAGGTTTCTTGGATGATGGGGTTATTCCAAAATTTAGAGGTAACAATGGAAGTCACAGTGTAAACTTGAATAAAGGAAAAAGAAAACAAATCAAAGACTTCCAGGTTGTCTGGAAGAACCTTCTTGAGTGCCATAAACCAAAGACAGCATCACAACAAACACTTCACATACGTTCATCCTATACAAGAATCACTCCTTCCTCTAATGAAGGAGAAAGCAGACAGAACAGCGTCGTCTTGAAAGCAGGACTCCATCTTGAGCCAGACTGTGGACTTTGAGCTATATGCCCAGTACTTATGGAAACGACACACCAACTGGAAAACCAGACTCCACCCCTGATGGAAGAGCCCCAGGGCTCATACCTAGACTCTCCATCGCCTAAAAGAATACCCTAATTATCTGGGTAACCGAATAGAATCATAAATTCTATTATGATTATTGGGGTAGGACCACAGGCCTATTGATAACTGTCTACTGTATGCCAGCAAATTTGGAAAACTCAGCAGTGGCCACAGGACTGGAAAAGGTCAGTTTTCATTTCAATCCCTAAGAAAGGCAACCCCAAAGAATGTTCAAACTACTGCACAATTGCACTCAACTCACATGCTAGTAAAGTAATGCTCAAAATTCTCCAAGCCAGGCTTCAGCAATACGTGAACCGTGAACTTCCAGATATTCAAGTTGGTTTCAGAAAAGGCAGAGGAACCAGAGATCAAATTGCCAATATCTGCTGGATCATCAAAAAAGCAAGAGAGTGCCAGAAAAACATCTATTTCTGCTTTATTGACTATGCCAAAGCCTTCGACTGTGTGGATCACAATAAACTGTGGAAAATTCTGGAAGAGATGGGAATACCAGACCACCTGACCTGCCTCTCGAGAAACCTATATGCAGGTCAGGAAGCAACAGTTAGAACTGGACATGGAACAAAAGACTGGTTCCAAATAGGAAAAGGAGTACGTCAAGGCTGTATATTGTCACCCTGCTTATTTAACTTATATGCAGAGTACATCATGAGAAACGCTGGGCTGGAAGAAGCACAAGCTGGAATCAAGACTGCTGGGAGAAATATCTTTAACCTCAGATATGCAGATGACACCACCCTTATGGCAGAAAGTGAAGAGGAACTAAAAAGCCTCTTGATGAAAGTGAAAGAGGAGATTGAAAAAGTTGGCTTAAAGCTTAACATTCAGAAAATGAAGATCATGGTATCTGGTCCCATCACCTCATGGGAAATAGATGGGGAGACAGTGGGAACAGTGTCAGACTTTGTTTTGGGGGTCCCCAAAATCACTGCAGGTGGTGATTGCAGCCATGAAATTAAAAGAAACTTACTCCTTGGAAGGCAAGTTATGACCAACCTAGATAGCATATTAAAAAGCAGATACATTAATTTGCCAACAAAGGTCCGTCTGGTCAAGGCTATGATTTTTCCAGTGGTCATGTATGGGTGTGAGAGTTGGACTGTGAAGAAAGCTGAGTGCCGAAATATTGATGTTTTTGAACTATGGTGTTGGAGAAGACTCTTGAGTCCCTTGGACTTCAAGGAGATCCAACCAGTCCATCCTAAAGGAGATAAGTCCTGGGTGTTCATTGGAAGGACTGATGCTGAAGCTGAAACTCCAATACTTTGTCCACCTCATGTGAAGGGTTGACTCGTTGGAAAAGACCCTGATGCTGGGAGGGATTGGGGGCAAGAGGAGAAGGGGACGACAGAGGATGAGATGGCTAGATGGCATCACCGACTCAATGGGCATGAGTTTAAGTAAACTCTGGGATTTGGTGATGGACAGGGAGGCCTGGCGTGCTGCGATTCAAGGGGTCGAAAAGAGTCAGACACAACTGAGCGACTGAACTGAACTGAACTGAACTGAACTACCTAGGCTTAAGGCATAGGAATCACAGGTTTAAGGCATAGGAATCACAGGTTAACTTTGATTGTATCTTTCTTTTCTTTTGTTCAGACTAGTTTCAGAGAATTTGGGGAGGTGGGTTTGAACATGTACACTTAGAGTATATAAGGTTTTCACAAAAACTGGTCGGGGTCCTTCACTAAGAGGAGACTCTGCCTTGTGCCCGCTGGTGTAATAAACTGCACTCCACCATCTCCATTGTCCTTCTGAGTGAGTTTGTTTCCCAGAACACGTGGCTACAACATTTAGTGCCCTGGCCGGGAAACTTCTCACTTTGAGGAGACAAGTCCCATTTGGGACTACTCTGAGGCCTTGCGGCTCAAATTAGAAGGGGGAAGGCGCCTCGCCCTTCTGGAAAGATTTTGCTTCTCAATGCCAGGACCTTTCATGTTAGCAGGTAGTGGACGGCAGCAGGGGAACTGAGGGCTCAGGTGAGGAGGAACCCACCCGGCAGGGTGGAAGAGGGGGCCTGATCACCCCCTGGGAGGGACTAGAAGGGACATGGACCCACAGGAGCCTGGAATAGGCAGGTGGCAGCGATTGCTTGGTACACAGGTCGACAAGTGTGCTAGGGCTTAGGAAGGAAATTTGTGAAGGTCATTTAGGAGGTGGTGTCCACGCCATTGTGGGGAAAATTATTTCCAAGTGATCACCAGGGGATTTTTAGGATAGGCAGGTGACAGCGATTGCTTGGTACACAGGTCGACAAGTGTGCTAGCGCTTAGGAAGGAAATTTGTGAAGGTCATTTAGGAGGTGGTGTCCACGCCATCGTGGGGAAAATTATTTCCAAGTGATCACCAGGGGATTTTTAGGATAGGCAGGTGGCAGCGATTGCTTGGTACACAGGTCGACAAGTGTGCTAGGGCTTAGGAAGGAAATTTGTGAAGGTCATTTAGGAGGTGGCGTCCATGCCATCATGGGGAAAATTATTTCCAAGTGATCACCAGGGGATTTTTAGGATAGGCAGGTGGCAGCGATTGCTTGGTACACAGGTCGACAAGTGTGCTAGGGCTTAGGAAGGAAATTTGTGAAGGTCATTTAGGAGGTGGTGTCCATGCCATCTTGGGGAAAATTATTTCCAAGTGATCACCAGGGGATTTTTAGGATAGGCAGGTGGCAGTGATTGCTTGGTACACAGGTTGATAAGCATGTTAGGGCTTAGGAAGGAAATTTGTGAAGGTCATTCAGGAGGTGGTGTCCATGCCTCAGGGAAAATTATTACCGAGCAATCACCAGGGGATTTTCAGGAGTAGAAACTTGGTCCTTGTGTGCTTGTATTCTGCCCTCCCCCAGGAGGTGTCCCGTCTGCTGTGAAATTCTTGACCCCCTCAGAATTGTCAGGCTAGAAGGAGGGGGATACATAAGTGAGTATGAATTGGCTTTTCCGGAAATGGCCTAGGACGTGGGATATTTAACCCATCAGGTGCAGTTTTCATCTGCACCTGATCAAGTCCACTAAGGCAGCTGCTGCTGCTAAGTCACTTCAGTCGTGTCCGACTCTGTGTGATCCCATAGACGGCAGCCCACCAGGCTCCCCATCCCTGGGATTCTCCAGGCAAGAACACTGGAGTGGGTTGCCATTTCCTTCTCCAGTGTGTGTACGTGAAAAGTGAAAGTGAAGTCACTCAGTCGTGTCCGACACTTAGAGACCCCATGGACCACAGCCTACCAGGCTCCTCCATCCATGGGATTTTCCAGGCATACTGGAGTGGGGTGCCATTGCCTTCTCCCTACTAAGGCAGAATGGACTTTAAAAGTTAAGGGAGAAACAGTCTTGGACCATGTGGTGTTCTGGTTCGGCTGTGCTGACCGGCAGGTGAAGACATGCCGATCCTCCTTCTCCCTCTGGGATCTCGCAGGTAAGGCTCTTCTCACCCCAATTAGGAAGGAGGTGGAATGGCAATTTAAGTGTTTCATTGAGTGGAAATATTACAAGTACAAAGGGTCCCTAGAACTTCGTAGACAGAAGGAAAAGTAGAAGGTCCGAGAAGGTAAGCAAGATGAGGGGAAGTGAATCTAAGGTAACTGTATTGGAGTGCATGATTAAACATTTAAAGAAGGGATTAGGAGGAGACTATGGGGTGAAGATGATGCCTAACCGCCTCCACATACTCTGTGAGGTCGAATGGCCCCCTATGGGAGTAGGATGGCCACCACAGAACAACATGAACTTAAAAATAGTGGAAGCAGTCTATACAGTAGTCACAGGAGAGCCAGGACACCTAGATCAAAATCCACATATTGACTCATGGCTAGGGTTAAGTCAAGACCCTCCTACTTGGACAAGGTTCTGTATTACAGAAGGGAAAAATATTAATGGCACAAAAATTGACTGATGATAAAAAAGGAAATTCTACAGGATTTGGACAGGGATGACCTGACCCTTCCCCCACACTGGATAATGACACGCCTGCCTCCCAGAGCTCCACCAGGACCGGAGGCCACCTTAATGCCCGACCCAGGGCCAGGTGAAGTTCCTGCAGCGGCCGCTGCTCTTCCGCCAGCTCTCCCAGAGATCATAGAGCCGCCATTTCAGCAGGCTCCGATCCCAGCGATGGAGACCTCTGGTCAACGCCCCCAGAATTCCATCTCAGCCGGACCTCCTAGATTGTATCCGCCTCTCTCGGTGAGTACAGGAATTAGACAGAGGCTGTGCTCCGCCAAGGAACAGGGGGAAAGAACCCCACTACAGATGCCCCTCAGAGAGCTACAACAGCCTCCGGTTCATGACGCATGTGGGCACTACCATCAGCGCCCTGTAGCCTATTATTACCAGCCATTTTCCTCTACGGATACATTAAACTGGCAGAGACACACTCCACCATACCCGGGGGAGCCACAAGCCATGATTAGCCTAATGGAGACTATTTTTTGAACCCACCACCCTACATGGGATGACATAATCCAACTACTAGTCTCCCTTTCCAGCACTGAGGAAAGACACAAGATCCTAACTGAGGTCAGAAAATGGTTACGAGAAATGGCACCTGAGAGCACTGCAAACCCGCAGCGTGGGCAGAACCAGCCGCCCCCGATGAGGGGCCCAACTGGGGCTGTGACACAGAGGAAGGGCGGGGCCACCTGGAGAGATCTCGGGCGGCTATTTTACAAGGCCTCAAGGGGGGGGCCCGAAAAGCTATGAGTATCGCAAAACCCTCCGAAGTGATTCAAAGGGAAAGCAAATCACCCTCTGAGTTTCGTGAAAGACTGTGCGAGGCCTGTAGACTTTATATGCCAATAGACCCAGCCAGAGGCTGTTCAGGTCTCAGATGGTGATAAATGCAGCCTTTGTGTCTCAAGCCTACCCCAAAAATGTCAGATGGGGGGACACCAAGCGACTCATGAATTTTTATACATCCCTGAATGCCTAGTACCTTTGTTGGGAAGAGACTTGCTAAATTGGAGGCACAGGTGACCTTCCCCCCCGTGAAAGACTGACTCTTCAAGTGGGATCAACCACCTATTTACTCTTTCTCTCAGTAACCTCTCAAGATGAATGGAGGTTGCACGATCTCCCAGAAGGGAAACCGGATGGGCTGAACAGTCGAGAGAGCATTAACTCATCAATTCCCTGACGTCTGAGAGGAAGACAACAACCCCCCCCCCCCACCACCACCACCCTCACCCTCCCCAGGCTTGCAAAACAAGTCCCACTGGTAATAGAACTCAAACCCAGTACAATTACATCAGCACCTGCCTTGGGCCTGCCAGACCTATATGAGCTGTTTACTCTTTACCTGACTGAAAAGGACAAGGTGGCTATGGGAGTGTTGTCCCAGACCATGGGGACATGGGACAGACCCGTGGCTTATCTCCCAAAACGGCTGGACAATATTGCCATTGGGTGACTGGGATGCTTATGGGCAGTTGCTGCAGTTGCCTTATTGGTCCAGGAGGCAACAAGATGACCTTGGGCCAAGATTTGATCACAAAAGTCCCACATGAGGTCAACACTCCCCTGCAAGGGGACCCTCATAAATGGCTGTCAACATCCCAGATTACTTAATACCAGGAACTGTTATGTGAGAATCCCCATATTACTATTAAGCCTTGTCATGCCCTGAATCTGGCCATTCTCCTTCCTTGGGAGAAGGTGGGCCCTCACATGATTGCAAGGAAATATGCCAGCAGACCTGACTTGAGAGACCAGCCAATCCTGGACCCAGATTTGGTCCTGAACACCAATGGCACCAGCCTGGTGAAACAAGGACAACGACTGTCGGGACATGCAGTAGTCATGGAAGAAACCATCACTGAGGCTAGCTCTCTGCCATCACACTGGTCGCTCAATGGGCTGAACTATATGCTCTAATCCAGGCCCTCCAGCTGTCAAAACGTAAGAAGACAAACATGTACACAGACTCCAGGTATGCTTCTGCCACACTACAGGGCTCTGTATAAGGAGAGAGGCCTTTTGACAACTCGTGAAAAAGATATTAAGTAAGGAAGAAATTAAGACCTATTAGAAGCTGCCTGGGAACCAGAAAGGGTTGCAGTCATACACTGTCGAGGACATCAAAAAGAGGATACCCCCCGGGCTCGGGGAAACAGACTGGCAGATGAGACCGCTAAATAAGCAGCTGAGGGCTTGGAGGTGACAAGTGAAGCCCCTATTAAAGCTCTCGTGTTGATGGAGCTGCCTGAGCTAATGCTGGACTCTCCAAAATACACTGAAGCCCAAAACCAACTAGTCAAAGCAGAAGGGGCCATCAAGACTGAAAAGGGATGGTGGGAATTGCCAAGTGGCAAATTATTGGTACCGGAGGAGCTGGCACCCATTCTGATAAGCCAAACACACCAAGCAACCCACCTAGGCAATGATAAACTGGGAGAGCTAATTCGAAAATATTTCTTGGTTCCCCGCCTCTCTTCTCTATGCAGAACAGAATCTCAGAACTGCACTGCCTTGCTCACAGGTCAATGCTGCCTCTGGCACAGACAGAAACCTCTGGGGATTCAGCTAAAAGGCACACCTTTGAACACCCGGGAGTGGACTTCACTGAAATGAAACCTCACCGACACTACCGTTACCTGCTGGTCATGGTATGTACATTCTTGGGGTGGGTAGAAGCTTTTCCTACCCGGACTGAAAGAGCATCAGAAGTAGCCCGGTGCCTGCTTAGGGAGATAGTTCCCAGATTTGAATTTCCTACCAGCATTGGATCGGACAACGGTCCAGCTTTTGCAGCTGATTCAGTACAACAAGTAGGCAAAACTTTAAACATCAAGTGGAAATTACATACAGCATATATGCCGCAGAGTTCTGGGACGGTGGAAGGAACCAACCAGACACTTAAAGAGACGCTCTCCAACTGGATCATAGAGACTCACTGCTCTTGGGTGTACTTGCTTCCGACGGCTCTGCTCAGACTCAGGATGACCCCACAGTCCCAAGGCTACTCTCCATACGAAATTGTGTATGGGAGGCCCCCTCCCATAATAAAACAGGCGTCAACAAATCTGCCTCAGGTAAGGGGAGATGAGATTTCACAGCAGATGGAACAACTGGGTAAGGTAATAAATCAGGTAACTAAGTTTGTACAAGAAAGGGTGCCACTCCACCTTGGGGAATAGATTCACAAATTTGTGCCCAGGACTCAGGTGTGGGTCAAACATGACTCCTTGGCCCCACATTGGAAGGGTCCATTTACTGTTCTAAGCACCCCTACAGCAGTTAAAGTTGCAGGTGTCACTCCCTGGATCCACATGAGGATGAAGAGAACATACCACGCAGACATAGAAAATGCTGAGTGGACTGCACAGAGGGACCCCACTGACCCTCGAGAGACTAAGATCATCCAAGAAGAAGAAGGAAAAGAAGATCCTGGATGAGCCCCTTCAGGATGAAGCTGCATAATCACCTCCTGCTGCTTGGCCTCATCAATGTGATTTTGAATTTAACTTCCATTTCAACTCAGGAAAATGTTTTCATCTCATGGGCACATTCCTACGTGGACTTCCACAACACTTCCAACTGCTGGGTATGTGGGGCTATGCCTCTGTCAGTGATGGATGGACTTCCTTGGTGGGTGTCACTGCTCTGCCAAGGAGATTTTAAACCACTCTGCTCTTTTCTGGGATGACAAAAAGAGACTTTCCTTTCTCTTGTCAGTCATAATCTCTCCCTTCTCTCTTGGTAAGCCAGACTTACAGTCAATAGACTTGGGTCATGAGGTTATGTTTGATGTAAACACCAGTTTCATAGAAGTAACAAAAGCCTAACCTACAGCAAGCCCCAGTAAATCTACCTTATTTACATGCCAGGTGGACAAGGTCTGTGTTTCAGTGGTATGAGTATATTGCTGCCTTATTCATACCTTCTATAGGAACAGCAGATACTATGATTAAATTAGAAGCCTTGACTAACTTCACAAAACAGGCCCTCCTAGATAGTGCTAAAGCCATCCAAGCCTTAAATGAAGAACAAATCCAAATAAGAAAAGTGGTAATTCAAAATAGAATGGCTTTGGACATGCTCACAGCTGCTCAAGAAGGGACTGTGCTATAATTAAGGTTGGATGTTGTGTATATGTTCCTCATTTATCTGGCAATGTATCAGCTGCTTTAGATGACATGAAAAACCAGGTAAAAGCAATGTCGAATGGAAATATTCCTTTCTGGACTTTAGTCCTATGTTGGGTGAAGGGTGATTTGTGATAAACTATATTTACCATTGTTACAGTTGCCTTGATAGTTCTCCTTTGTGGACCCTGCATTTTACAATGTATTATGAACTTTGTAACCCAAAGGTCTGTGTCATTCTCCCAGACTGGCAGTCAGAGAGCCAGGGTGCAATATATCCCTATGAGTGATGCTCATACTATGAGTTAAGAGCACCAAGAGGTGGGAATGAAGGAGGAAACAGACAGAACAGGCTCCACCTTGAAAGCAGGACTCCATCTTGGGCCAGACTGTGGACTTTGAGCTATATGCCCAGTATTTATGGAAACCACATGCCAACTGGAAAACCAGACCCCACCCCTCCTCCAGACGGAAGAGCCCCAGGGTTCATATCTAGACTCTCCATCACCTAAAAGAATACACTAATTATCTGTGTAACCAAATAGAATCATAATTCTTTTATGCTTATTGGGGTATGACCACAGGCCTACTGATAATTGTCCACTGTTAACTATAAGGCATACGAATCATGGATTAACTTTGATTGTATCTTTCTTTTCTTTTGTTCAGACTAGTTTCAGAGAATTTGGGGAGGTGGGTTTGAACATGTACACTTAGGGTATATAAGGTTTTCACAAAAACTGGTTGGGGTCCTTGACTAAGAGGAGACTCTGCCTTGAGCCTGCTGGTGTAATAAACTGCACTCCACTATCTCCATTGTCCTTCTGAGTGAGTTTGTTTCCCAGAATGCGTGGCTACAACATTAATACTTACTTATTATCATCATGGTGAAAACATGGTGATCAAGATAAATTCCTGACTTCATTCCTGCCTTCATCAATTTCAAGAGAGGAGTGTTACAAAAGGAGAGTTTGAGTTAGCATGTGCTTTCATGTTGTTTATTGTCATAAACACTACTTTATACAAGAAAGTAGGATATGAATCTTCTGCCTCAGTGCTCTGATTCCTTCTTATCATGTTTGAAAAAATATATTTAATAACTCCAAAACTTTATTGTCACTTTATGTCTTATCTTCTAACATGTTAATCATGTAATACACATATGCACATATACACATAAAATTGTATCCTATATAGACTATAATGATATATATGTACTATAACCACATATGGTGTATATATAATATATATCCTAAAGGAGTGACATGTTGCAAGATAGGCATACATGCATATAAATATATATATGTATGTGTATATATATATATATGTATATATATATATATATATATATATATATACATACACACACACGCATTGTAAAGGAGGAAAAATAATTTCTCTTTATCCTTCTACATTCTTGGCTGAGATGATCCCCTTCCCCTGTAATAAAAAGACTAACAGGAGAAAAACAAGTTTAATAACATGCATACCTCCTGTATACATGGAAGATATCCAGGAAAATTGAGGTAACTCAACAGAACAGGCCAAGGTCACACCTTAAATACTTTCTTCAACTAATGACAGAAGAAAGACAAAGGGCATTGGGGAGCCTTCTATGGGAGGTCACCAGGTAAAGCGCAGTAAACAAAGGTACTGTTAGGCAGATTTAAGTCGGGGCCTTCTCCAGCAAGGAGTGTGAGATTCAGGCATCTTTCCTGGTACAGAGTAGTAAAAACCCTTACAAATGGAGATTTCCTTTATAAATATTAATTGCTTTTACAAAAGGGTAGCTTCTACAAGATTTTCAAAGCTTCTCCTACAGCTGTTGTCTCTTCAGAACAACCAGCAAGATAACCCTTATGCTAAAAAGGCAGTTTTGGAGGATAACATATTTGCTCTCCTTCAGACATATGCATATATATGTATATATGAGTGTGTATTCATGGATCTATAAATTAAAAATTCTATAATAGTAATATAAGGTACACATTTGTAAATGTACCCTTTTTTAATAATCAAAGTAGACAGAGATCAGGTCAAGAGCAGCTGTATAGCATCGATGATCATAGCCAGAGCAGAGTTTTTGATTATCAGATAAGAAAATTAATGTATTATTTCAGAACTGGTCATCATTATGTGACTAGCAGCCTTTATTTTGCCTGGGTATAAGTGTCAACAGTTCTCACAGCATGCATTAAATTTATTTTCTAAATCATCTGTCACATTAGTGAAAAGTAGCATGTCTGCCCTTTTAGGAGGGACAAGACTTCAGTTATAATCTCAGCTTTGTGATGACTCAATCGTGTGCCTATGAACACACTACAACTAGTGTCTTATATACATGGATCATGAATTACTCAAGCCTGGGGACATTTCTCTTCAAACATTCAGCACCAATCTGTGAATATAGAAGCTGTACTTCCATGTTTAAGGAAGGAAGAGAGAGAGGGAGGGAAGGAAGAACTCACATTACTTCATCTTCAGTCCTCTCTGTAAAATTAAGAAGATGGACTAGACATTCAATTAGGCTGGTTTTTTTTTTTTTTAATTCTGAAATGTCACGAGTCTATGAAACAAAAATTGTCTTACTCTTTATATATTTTTTAATAATAGGAATTTCAAAATAGGTATCAGAAGACTGATGATTTATCAGGCTTACACTCTATTTCCTAGGTTGGAGTTCAAACAAACCAAACAAAAGTCCTCAGGTACTAGTTCTTTTAAATAAGTTTTAACAAAATATACCCATGTTAAACAAATGCCAAAATACCATATCGGATAAACACAAATTCAATGTATTTACTTGGAATGTAAAACTGAACTTTAGGAGCACTATTTCTTAAACTAACAGGTTGTCTGCTACTTTCACATAGTAACTTTTGTCCTCAACATTCTTTTGAATGCAGGTAATCTAAAGTCAAAATAAACTGATAGTAAAGATCGCAAAGAGTCGGACACGACTGAGTGACTGAACTGAACTGAACTGAACTGAAGGATGTAAAATAGAGTACCTGGACCATTTCCATAGGTTATTATCTTAATGGTACAGAAGGTTCATCTATCACTTAAACACTTTTTTAATTAAACAACAACTGCTATCTGTGAGAATTATTTTAGATGTTTTTGATTGAGAGAGGGATAATCGTTCTATGATCCCCGGATTTAACTAAAACTGAAAAAGAATAACCAAAGCATCTATTTAACTATTTATTTAAACAAAATAACAGTTTGCCAATGCTTACTCGGGATCTTATTTTCAACTCTCACAACTCTACTTGATTTTATTTTTTCACTTGTAATTACAAATCCACAAAGACTGATTGCTATGCTAGATGTCAAGGAGAATGAACCAGATATGGTTATACATTTTCACCCTAGGAGCTGGTGATTTGCCAGAGGTATAAAATGAATTTTAAATTAAAATAATTTATTACAAAATACAAATATGTCTGATGGGGAAAATAAGTTACTGAACTTATTTATGTTTTATAAATTGTTATTTGGAGGAAGAATATGAGTTTGCATTAGTTTTTGAAAGATAGAGTATCAAAAGAATTAAAAAAAAAAGACAAAAGGATGAACAGCATGAGAAATACTGGATGCTAAACATTAAACATACATGAAAGCAAAATAAGAAAGCACTTTTATTTCACAAACTAAATATTTACCTAAGATTTTCACCGGTTTTTCTTTCCAGTTCTGTGATATCTGCTTGAAAGTTGCTGTCTACACAGCCTCTCCATCCTCTACATCTAAGGATTATTTTCTTAACCTGAAATACTTAAAACTTCCTTTAGCAGGAAAAAAAATTCATGAGATATTTTATATCCTGCTGGGATCAAGTCTGACCTCAGACTTTATATGTGGTAAGACGTTACTTGTTGCACTGTGAGTTCTAGGAACAATATATATTGGTTTCAAAAAGTATAACATCAATGAGACATTTTTAATGTTAACACATCTATGTTCTGAGAGGAATATAAAATAGTTCTGAGTCAGGCTGAGAGCAAAGTTCACATTATAATAATAATGCTTTGACTATATAACAGGGAAACATCATGAAATACACAAATAACAAAGAGTAAAAGTCTGATAAGATAGCCCTGTATTTCTCTAGCACCCTTATTTCTATTCTCAACACCATTGTGTTAGTCCAGCCCTTATTTTACCTACAAAGTATCTCTTAGTTGGTCTCCCTGTAAATTATTCCTAGGCTCATCTTCCTAAAATACTACTTCTTAGGTTATTTCATGGTTAAAAAACTTTCAGTGGCTCCCATGTGCCTCCAGTATAAAACCCAAAGTCTGTACTCTGTCATTTCAAAGCTTTGGTAACCAGTCAAATATGCTTAATGTATATTGGCGAGAAGAAATAAAACTATCAGTGTTGATTTATTAAATAGCCATGGTGTCAGGCACCGGGAGAAATTTACTTACATTTTCTCAATTAATACTCACATGTGTTTTGTATACAGAGCTGTCGTTTACCCCACTTCAATATATGAGTAAAACAAGACTGACAGACTTAAATAACAAGTGTTCCCAGATAATAAATTGTGACTCCAAACTGTGCTGCCTTCCCACCACAAGATCAACATTTGTGTGTACAAAATCACAACTACATTGCAAGAAAGTACATGATGAGATAATAGTAAGAATTTAAACTGCTTATCAAATGACGATTAATTGCCTTAGACTAGAGTCTACTGGAAAAAGCACTGGCAGAGGGATCAAGACTATGAGAGAGGTCAGGGTTAATAATTTATGTGTCTTTCTCATCTAAATAATAATAGAAACGAGGAGAGTGAGTGGATCAGGGAGAAAAGTCTGTAGACAGAAAAGAACAGAACTGTGGCAAACAGCAGTAAGTGGGAGGAAGAGAAAGGGGAACCAGTGAAACAGCAAGAGGAGAGAGCCATCGGACACAATCCAGGAATTAGAGGGCCCCCAAAGAAGAATATACATGAGAACCCCTAGACTGTTCCACCTTCTCTGTCTTCAGTCCTGAACTAAAGACCTGGAATAGGTGTTACCTTGGCCCTGGTCACACTTTTTTAATGACCCTGAAACTACCCAGAAAACCACTATTAGCCTGGCTAGTCCTCATAAACACCTAAAAGGAATCATTTGAAATTGGAACTCCCCTGCCCCAGCAAAATACTTAGAAAAGTAATGTAAATTGTCTCCCTTACTTAAAATTTCATCAAGAAACAAGCCAGGAGATTTATAAATATTTACTCACTAAAGTCATAAAAAGCCAACAGAAGTAAGAGTGAATTTATAAAAACAGAACAAACAAACTAAATTGACTCTGGGTTCTAGTTTTTAAAATTGTTTCCTTCTTTTAATTTGCTCTAATAAAATTATCCTTAACATTCATGGAATAGAAAATGCCACACACTAAAGATATATATATTTGAAACATTTTACATTTACATTTACATCTATCTATTTGCAACTATAGGAAATCACTTTACATTCCTGGGATTAGCACTGTGAGAGGCTTTTTAATTATTTAGAAAATATTTAGAAATTATTTCAAGTAAATCTTATTTATCCTATCTCTTAAGCATTTCATTTTCTGTGAAGTAGAAATAGGGTATTATATTATAGTTATTAATATGATATATATATGGTTCATAATTAATTTAGGATGTAGAAAATAATTTATTAATTATTAATTATATAAAATATATTGATGAACATTCATAAGCTGACTATGGGAATAGACTAATCTGAAACAATACCAAAAACAGCATTAGAAAAGTATTTTCCCATAAAATAACTAGAACATTATTCAGTTTCACTTCCACTTGCTCGGAAGCTGAAGTGACCTTTAAGTTCAATTCCTGGAAAATATCATTGATTAACATACTTGCTGCTTCCACTAGTTATATTTCAGAGAAGGGCCAAGAAGGTGAGTCAACCTGAGACAAAGGTTTTCCTTGCATATTAGATTGCTTATATCTAGATGTGGGAGCTACTCATTTGTCTCTGGATTCTTCCTAAACTTACACCTTGGGAGATGCTTCTCTTAGGCAACTTTATTCCATAAGTGCTGTACTGCAGGTTCCTTCAGCATCCCCTGAAGCTCAACCTTTAGAGAGCAAGAATCCAGGGACCTCCTGGTAGCTAGATCATGGCATCAAGTTCAGGGTCTAGAAAAAGTCCAGTCCTTGGGCATGAGACTGCACTACAAGAGATTGTCACTGGGCCAATTTCCAAATCCTCTAGTGGATGGAGAGTGAATTAGGTCACTCTGTTTTCTTTCACTCCTTATAAACGGGACTGAAATAGAACATTCTGAAACCACAAAGTAGTGAGAACATTTAATAAGAAGTTTCAAGCACAATAACTGGTTAGCAGACGTACAGGGACAAGGTAGTGATCAAACAGGGGAAGGAAGCTGAGGGCAGGGGATTAGAATGACAGTAGGCCCACACTGGAGGGCTAAAGAAATATCTGTGTACTGGGTTTAAAAAAAAAAAAGTCAGAAGCTGGGGGATATGAAGGCTGTTGAACAAATTTGTGTTGTTTATTTGGGAATGGAGCATGTCAAGGAATGTGCAGTGTTATAAATCCAGTAGTAGATGGCTAAGGAATGGTGAACTGCTACAAAATAAACCTGGAAATTTAGATGGGGCACCAAAGGATTTTATTACTTGCTGTTTAGTTTCTACAGGCAGCTCCTGCTTCTGTGACAGCTAGTATTAAAGGGTTCCTTTGCCCTGGATTCTCCTTCACATCCCTATAGCATAGTCAGTCGCAGTGTGCCCCAAATGATGTTTCTTTAAACACACTATTGTGCAAAATAAGGAGGTGGTAATAGTCAATCCTAAAATGTCATTCTCTTATCCAGGAATATACCTGAAGGAGGTCACCAAAGGACCTTTTTCTGAATGAGATTAATGGAATCCATCAGATAAAGAACAAGAAGGCAGCAGAACAGTGTGGAAATGTGTGAGAATCTGATCTATATGTAATTTGCATCATCTTATAAGGATAATGGAAAGATAACACACAGTATAATACAACATTTAATCGTCCTATATTAACCCATTTATATCTCACAATAATCCTATGAGATTAGTGCTTTCATGAACCTCCAGTTAAAAGATGGAAAATGGACATAAAAAGGTCAAGTAACTTGTCTAATCACATAGTTCAGAGGTGACAGAACCAGGATCTGAATTCAAGCTGTCTGCTTCCATAGGGCCTAACCTTAACCACAGCACCACATTTTCCCCCACACTTGAAAGCCTCAGTTTAAAGTTCCACTAATCAAAGACTCTTTCAGTTTCCAGAGTGATCTCCTTTTTACACATAATGTAGAGCAATGAAGACTAACCCACAGGGGTTGTAGTGGTGTGGTGACGTACCTGGGACCTGAGAGAGAAGTCAGGGATGGAGATAATGCTCTGGACATAATCTCCATAAAGATAAAAGAGGTTAAGGTGAGAAGATGACATCATTAAAGAAAAGGCTGCAGAGAGAAAAGGCCAAGACTATGAATAGAACTCTTTGCTTTTTGGATTTAATATCATAATATTTTATTTGACCCTTGATGGTCATGAATTATTTTACAGTCACCTGCTTCAGGGTTGCAGCCATGGTTTCTCATCTGTATTTTGTCAGTGACTCATATAGTGCCCAGCATATAGCAGGCACTCAATAAATATTTCTTGAATTAAAGAAAAGATGAAAAGGGAATTCAAGATGGACAGGCATCAAGAGTAATATGAATATGTGAAATAACCTTTACAATGAAGGAATGTGTGTGTGAAAATAACTTCATGAGGAATTATACATCTAAAGTAGTTAAAAGAGGAAAAAACAAAAACGGGGTTCTGAATAGAATAATTTATATTCAAGTGTTAGAGATTGTGTACTTATTACACACAGGACTTGGTGATATGCAACTACTTGGTCCTTATTCTTGAGAAACTTAGTCCAAGTAAGAGAGAAATAGTTATTGGAACTGAAAAAGATCTTATGGACAGGAGGGCAGAATTTAAGTGAAAAGCACTTTTTCAAGCAAGATTCAATGGCCGTACATGAGGGTACCTAGGGGAGTGGGCACTGGTTGGGGGCCAGGAGAAGTGATGGCAGTAAGAGACAAAACTATCCAAGTGAAAGAAGAAATCAGCGCAAAGTCCCAAGAGGAAAGAGTAGAGGAACTGTAAGCCATGTGGTTGATGCTAGTCTGTCCTGTTTACTAATTTAGGGAATTTATAAGACTTTTTTGTTTTTGCTCATCTTATATCACCCACATAAAGCACACTTTTAAACCCTGTTTGTATAAAATAAAGTAATGGAAAAAAGAGAAAGTCAAAATTGTCATTTCTGATTATCAGAAATAACCAAAGGTTACAAAAATACAAAAAGAATGATTGGTGACCAACATGAAGATGATGGTTACATGTTTGATAAATATTAAGGAAAACCAGATCTGAATGCAATTCTTATTTTTAATGTTTCAAGTGAAAGTGCACAGGATATGAATGACCATTTCTTGTTCTCTAAAAAGTTTTGAAATATGGATCTAAAGTACCATTTTCTCAAACGTGAAAGGCCTATGTGATAATGACAGAACAAAAGAGCTCTAAGCAATCAACATCCAGAGACTTGGAGTAGGGTGAAGTAAGGAATCCCAAGATCTTAGCCCAAGCTCTCTGAAGGGTCTATTTGAGTGCACATGTGTAAGCACAGCATTCCTCTTCTATGTAAGTACTTCTGCCAAAAACTTGCCCTTTTAAAAACCTGAACAATGAACACTCTCTGCCAAAACTCATCACAGTGTAGTCTAAGACAACAATCCCCACGGCGCCGAGAAATGTGAATCAAGTCAAAGAAAGGGAAATGTTATCCTCTCATTTGTTATCCAGTACAAATGCTTTTGAACAGCTACTTTACAGGTGATAAAAGTCTTCATAAGTTGATTCAATAACTTCTTGACTTATACTTATTTCCTATTTTATAATTATACATAACTCATCTTAACACTATTTCATCATGCAAATACTTTTACACATAGAACAGTCTGGCTATTTCAACCTTCTACCAAACTTCTTGGAAAGCAACTTAACACCCCAATTTGATCAAGATAAGGAAATATTTGAAGCTATAAGGCAGAGGCTAGTGTGGCCAAAAGAGTGAATTTTGAATCAGAATATATGTGAAGGATAAAGTTAGTAAGTATACAATTTCACAACCGTTTTAAAAACCTGTCTTCTGATAAGGAGAGTCACACCTCACTATTGATGAGATTTGAGATGATTATTTTCATCTGAAAAGATTTTTTGAAAATAGTACCCTAGTTATAATTATGTATTCATAAGTCATCAATTACTTGAAAATACATTGATAGGAAATAAAAAAGGAGTCAATGATAGTCCATGCAAAAGTATCAATTTCACATCTCTATTATGCAAATTATGCAAACCATTTCTAAAGGTTTTGGTCAGAATTTGTATTTCTGCATTCTTCTTTTTGAATGAGTTGAATTACCATAGGCAGGATCTCTCTTTTTAAAAATTGCATTCAATCCTTTCATGTAACAAAAATGAAAACCTTGTACCTAAGATTCCAATGGAAGCCCAGAGCACACTAGTCATATTTGATCTGGGTCTTTTTCGGACATTGTCCCTGGAATCTCTGGAAGTTCAGTGGGGTATCACCAAAAAAAAAGGCCCTTTAGCTACATATTCTGGGACTGGATTCCATGACTTTCCCCAAACAACTTCTTGAAATGTGTTTCTTTGTGTGCTATGACTCATACAAACTAAAAACAAGACAAATTAAAAAAAGCATGTTTAAACTTTTCAACCACTGCCACAGTAGAGCACAAATTCAACAGAAAGTTGACTAAAAAGCACAGTCAGGTAATTATTAAATAATTATAAATATGAGATAATAAAAAAATAAGACATCAGCATGTATAAAGGTGAAATGACAGGACTTTGGGTCCAACTATAAGCAAGAGATTTTCCACGTGGCACAGTGGTAAAGGATTAACCTCCTGCCAATGCAGGAGACACAGGTTTGATGCCTGGGTTGGGAAGATCCCCAGGAGCAGAAAACAGCAAACCACTCCAGTTTTCTTACCTGGAAAATCCCATGGACAGAGGAGCCTGGGGGGTTATAGTCCATGGGATCATAAGGAGTCAAGATATGACTGAGTGACGAAGCACATAAGCAAGAAAACTTATTAAAAGGGAAAAAAATCCTTGGGCTTTCAAAACATATGCAACCATTTGTAACACAGAGAATAGAAGGAATAATGTGAGTTTTATAATAGACAGAAAGTATATATGTAAAGTGAGGGAAAGAATTGAAAACACACACACAGATAAAAATGGAAATAGCAACACATATCTACATTTCTGGAATATATTTGAGTCTCAATTTCTAGGAATTTGAAGGGATATAAAAGTCTCTTTAGGTAAATTTTTAATTTTTAAAATAAGCAATGATACACATATTATATATATAACATTTGATATGGAATAATCTTTAACATATTTAATGTAGTAGATGTCCTTGAGATTCAAAGAAGAGAAACAAGAACATAGTCCTTGAGCCATTTTGGCAAGAATTGAAAGCACAATCATCATGTAGAACTGAAGACATCTGGCACAGAAGATGGATCTTGTCAATATCAATAAAATAGCAAAGACTAAAGTATGAAAAAAGTGTGCCTTCTCTTTTAATATTTAAGGCTGATTTATGGAACATAACTGATACATAGCTTTCTTTGCACGAGAACCTATCACAATGGTGATGTAAAATTTTTTATTAATCCAAGTAATACATTTTATTTTGAAAAATAAGTAATTACAAGAACACTTAATTCAAAATATGCATTTATTATGATATCTATTATATTTAGCATCGATAGGAAAAAAAAAAAACAGTAGAATAGTTCCACCTTGAAGTAGGGGAATAAAGTAAGCATTTAATTGAACAACATTAACTTTTCTGACCAGAGAATGGTTCACCTTTTATATAGTTTCTCACCATGGTTAATCTATATGCTTTCAAGTATAATTTTTACAAATAGATGTTATTTTTCAGAATGATTTTAGATGCACAAAAACTGAGAAGACAGTACAGAAAGTTTCCTTAGACCCACATCCAGTTTTCCCTATTACTTTTACATCTTATGATAGGTAGAATGGACATTTGTTATAATGAATAAAATCAATATTGACATTTTGTTATTAACTAAAGTCCAAGTCTATTCTGATTTTCTTAGTGTTTATCTAATGTTCTTTTTCTTTCCATGGGTCTCACCCAGGACACCACATTACATTTAGTTCATGTCTCTCTGACTTCTTGCTTATAACAGTTTCTCAGACTTACTTTGGTTTTTTATGATCTTGACCAGTTTGAGGAGTGCCGGTCAAATATATTGTAGACTGCCCCTCTTTTGGAATTTGTCTGATGTTTTTCTCATGGTTTTATTGGGGTTACAGGACATATCAATGGAGAGGTTGAGAGGGGGAGTATTCCTCTCATCCTTCATATCAAAGGCACATACTACCAATACGCTTTAGGACTGTTGAGGCTGACCCTGATCATTTGGCTGAGACAGGCTCTGCTCGGCTTACTTACTGTACTTTCCCCTCCGTTCCATGAGGAGTACTCTTTGGAGGAAGCAACCATGTACAGCTCACTTCAGAAGTAAGGAGTTATATGTTCACCTTCCTTGAGGGCCAGATACCTGCATAAACCATTTGAAGTTCTACTAGATGAAAGATTTGTCTCTTCTCCTTTATTTATTCATCATTCAATTATATTAGCATGGTCCCATGGATATGTATTTTATACCTTGGGTTATAGTCAATAATAGTTTTTTTTTTTTTTTTTTGCTCAAATTATTCTAGTGTTGGCCATTGGGAACTTTTTCAGCTGGTTCCTAGATCTCTTTGACATACCCCTATCATTGTGCTCATTGTGCATATTTGGTATGGTGAGTGTATGTGTATGTTTGGGACACTTGTTTATTTTTTGCCACAAGATGATCCAGGCTCACATACATTTCCTGCCTCGGTCCTAGAATCAGCCATTTCTCTGAAGATCCCTGGTTCCTTTTATGGGACAGCAATGCTAGAAAATGAGATCTAGGCCCTTGCTGTCACATATAACTTTTATTTTAAAAATAAATTTCATGTTTAACCTAAGAATTAACATACATATTTATGTGTAGCAGATTTATGGGTAACTTTTTATTACACTTCCTTACTTTATGCTTATCTGTATTTACTGATTTTTCAGTAATGATCATGAATGTGTATCTGTAATGAAAATCATTAATATAAAAATAAAAGTTCTTTTAGATGTACACCCCATTTCAACAAGAAAACACAAATTACTGTCAACTTCTACTGACCTCGTACATAGTACTGTAAGAAAACTGAGAATTTTGAGGGTTCCAAATTGTTCTGTGAAATGAAGTGTTACATTTCAAAATTGAAACTGCTCCTCCAAGTAAAAAAAAAAAGTATTCATTTTTTACCTTAGAACACAATTCTTTCTTTCGTAGAACAATTATTTCAGATATAAACAGCAAATATTTATCTAAAAGCAACAATAGCAAATACCAAAATACAAGAAATGCCTGAATGTCATATTCGTGGACTGGGCTTTAGAAGGAGAGAAAACAAAAAAGAAGTAAATGCCTCACACTGATTTTATACATTCCATCAAAGAAAACTAAATCATTTAGGTATAATTTGAGATTCAACCAGTCCATCCTAAAGGAGACCAGTCCTGGGTGTTCATTGGAAGGACTGATGTTGAAGCTGAAACTCCAATACCTTGGCCACCTGATGCGAAGAGCTGACTCATTTGAAAAGACCCCGATGCTGGGCAAGATTGAGGGCAGGAAAAGGGGACGACAGAGGATAAGATGGTTGGATGGCATCGCCAACTCAATGGACATGGGTTTGGGTAGACTCCAAGAGTTGGTGATGGACAGGGAGGCCTGGCGTGCTGCGGTTCATGGAGTCACAAAGAGTCGGACACGACTGAGCGACTGAACTGAACTGACTGAATTTGAGACTGTGAAGTCATTAGGCAGAGGTTCAGCTGTCAATATGTCTTTTTTTTTTTTTTTTTAAAGGCTTCTATAGGACTATTTAAGCAACTTAAGAGGATACTTTTTTCCTGGACATTGCTTTTATGCAGTTCATACATGCTGATGTTAAAAACATAGACTATACTATTTCTCTGTCTCTTCACTAACATAACTCCAGACAATATCTCTACTGAGAAATTGTATTAGTCTAAGTTCTGCTAATCTAATATGCTTGAAACTATATATATTTATCTCAGTCACTAGGTACAAGCTATATAGGCTCTGGACCAGCTATATATTTCTGGACCAAATATAATACTATAATCCTTAAAACTGTTTAAGATATACAAAAGACTGATTAAAACAAAAGACCAAGTAAAGTGCATAATTAGTACAGGAAAATAAATAAGAAATTTATCTGATGGCAGAGTAATAACATCACCTCTCTGTACAATTTTATTTATTTTCCCTGAAAGTAATAATATTATATTTCTTCTGCTCAATAGCCTAGACTTTTTGGCTTGTTTTATTTGACTTTGTTCTTAGTAGTTATGGCCCCATTTAATAATGCTTAATTCTATTTCATTAGAAAAATGCATCAAGTGTTCCCATTTTTCTATGATTTACTAGAAGATACTTGAGATGTTGAAGTTACAACATAAAACGTTGAAGTTACAGTATTATGTTAAATGCCCTATAGAAGAAACAAGGGACATAAAGTACATCATTTCTAATTTCTGAAGCAGAAGACCCCATATATTTAAATGGATAACAGATCCAGAGAAACACAAACTCTTCTGTGAATACTTGATCACTTAATTCTACTTATTTTATACATTTTTATAGAAGGGTAATATGTGTGGCTGACTGAGCATGGCAAAAGAATGAGCAAACTGTCTAAATTTACCAGCAAAAGATTAGAAGATTGGTTAAAGAAGTCCTGGTTCATGACTATTAGAAATAATTAAACATTATTATTTACATGGAGATAAAAGATCAAATATTAATGATAAAAGTCACCAAAATCATTTAAAATTTAAATATGAACAATCTATCTTATTACATATTCCAACTTTTTGAAACATTTAACTGTCTTGAATAATTTGTATTTGTAAATGTCCAATAATGTAAGTATACCTCATTATTATTACTTAAATTTCAAAATAATTCCAAGGTGCTGCAGTTTCTTATCAGTGCATTTCTTGTTTGCAGTGAATTTACTTTAGCTTTATATTTCTTGGGCTTCCCTGGTGGTTTAGCAGTAAAGAATCCACCTGCCAAGGCAGGAGACGTGGATTCAATCCCTGAGTCAGGAAGAGCCCTGGAGAAGGAAACGTCAACCCACTCCAGTGTTCTTGCCTGGGAAATTCCATGGACAGAGAAGCCTGGAGGACTACAGTCCATAGGATCATAAAGAGTCAGACAAAACTTAGTAACTAAACAACAACAACAATTTAAGGTGAAATAATGTGGACACAGATGATGCAGATTCTCATTTCTTAATTGGATACTTCTAAAAAATATAATAAATTCAAAAATAAAATAACTTTTTGTAATATGCAACCTTTTACTAAGTATTCTTATAAACCCTATTTCATATGATCATTACACTGCTCCTATATGTTATGCATTATGATAAAACACTCAGCATCTCAACTTTTTTTTCTATGAAAGGTTAAAACTCATGTAAAAGAGAAAACTCTCCTTTCTAAAATCTCAGAGAAAGTAAAGTATAAAACCAAAGATCTTTAAGCTGATCTTTTATAGGGGACAAAGTGATTCAAAATCATTCTATTAACTGCTTGGTAATAATTAGATTTCAATATTTGTTAAGTATCTAAATATGTTTAGCATTGTACTAACCTAAAGTTATAAAAAGTTAGAGAAGACAAATCCTAACTTCCAGTCCTTATGATCCAGTTAGGAACTATAAAGAAATTTGTAAGAAAACAAATGACTGAAAAACTCAGAATATTAGCTTGAAAGGTAAGATGAAGATATAAAAATAAAAAGGAATTCTGGCCAAGAATTTAGATTTCCTAGAGTAAAGAAGTATTTTTTAACTAAGTTTTGAGGTAACAAGGTGTGGGATTAACAAATTTTTCCCATGGTCAGTCATTATTACTGTTGTTATTACTACTTATTTCACAAATACAAATGTATTTTTCCTTCAAGGAATATGTTATCGAGTCTTGAAATATTTATTGATTAATATTTTACTTAGGTTATATAGCTCCAAGTACATATAAAAATAGCTTTTCAAACTGAGCTATGGTTACTTCTGTTTATTAAATAAATCATTTATTAATTGACAAGAGTTCTACCCAAAAAACATATATCATCAAATTATTATGTCTCCCACACAGAACAGTAAAGTTCAGTCACGTTTCTTCTCCATAATGAAGTTGTAACAAACAATCTGAAGACATACTAATATTCATTAAATCACCACCAATTGGAACGTTTTCTCCTTGAGATTGATAAGTTGATATTCTAAATAATAAAAATGGGGATGACTTAACCCAGTAACTCTGTCCAAGCAGAAAACAGAGGGCAACAGAGGTACCTGCCAATTCCAGAGGACATCTTCAGATAACTTTCAGGTCTGTGATAAACCTTCTGATAGTTAACAAATACCCACGCAATGCAAAAAGACCCCAGTATGAGGAATAAGAACTGAGCACCATGAAACATATAGTTTTAATTTAACTCCAACTCCAAACAATATATTTCCTAGTTTTGGAAAAGACTTGAGAGTAATTCAGCCTGGTGACTCAAGTTCAAACCTATATTTAATGTGTTAGCCTGTCACTGGAAACAGTACATGTGCTTCCTCTGCCTTTGTAATTGTTTATATTCCAGACCCTCCCTGACACCAAAAATAATTCCCACTCCCACCCTTACAAGCTCCCTCCACACACAAAGGAGATTGAAAACACAGTTTATCTTTGTGCATTTTCCCATGCAAAATTATAGAGCAAATTATCTAAGACTAAGTACAAAGTCTGCAAAAAGGCAAAAGAAAAGATACATAATTATTTCTTTACCTTTTACCCTTAGTTTCTGCTGGTGTTGGTTATAGTTCTCTGAAAATTTCAAAACATTTTGCATTGTGAGGCACTTTTCCTTAATCTCCCCTCTCAGAGAGTCAGCAGGAGGGTAACAGGAGTCAAATGATTACTTCTTGCAAGCAAATGGGCCACAGACACAAAGGTGAAATGGTGGTGCCAAAATATGAAATAAGTTTGTAGGTATCAGGTCCTGAAGGCAGTAAGTTGGCTAAGGAAAACTTCATTAACCTCAGAGAATTTTCTCAACACAGCCAAGGGGTTACTATTTGATAAAATGTTTCTTTTCTTTCTGTTTTTCCTATATAAGCATTACTAAATAATTCCCTATGAGGCACAATAACCTGTATAAATATGTTATTAATATCATGTACATAAGATTCTTGTCCTACACACTTGTTGTGGCCTATACCCATCTTTAATCCTGAATCCCATTTAAATTCTTGGGGTTTTTTCCCAGTAACCTATAATATACAGATACTGCATCAAACTGATCTTAGAAAGGTCCTTTAAGTGGCGTCATGGAAAGCTGCCTTAAGTTCTTAAAAGGTTACCTACATCCAGGTAAAACAGTTCCAGTCTCAGCTCCACCTCTTACTAGCTTATATTTGAACAGAGTAGCTAACACCTTCATATCTCACGATTCTCATCTCTAAAAGGAAAGTGACTGCTTTGTTTACTCCCTTAACCACCAATACCATTTTTAAGAATTATGTTTCTTAAAATTGAAAAAACCAAAATGGGACACCCCACATTTCTAACTCTGTTTCTTTTTTTTTTTTTTTTTTTCATTGTAAAGAAAATGAAAAACTAATTAAACATGGCGTGTTCATGGCTTAACTAGCACCTTTCCAAAGCGTCACGTTTTTGACCTACACTTTAAATTCAATGCGTGCTAAGTTGCTTCAGTCGTGTCCGACTCTTTGAGACCCTACGGACTGTAACCCTCCAGGCTCCTCTGTCCACGGGGATTCTTCAGACAAGAATACTGGAGTGGGTTGCCACACCCTCCTCCAGGGGATCTTCCAGACCCAGGGATCTAACCCTCCTCTCACAATTCCCACATTAGCAGGCGGGTTCTTTACCACTAGCGCCACTTGGGAAGCCCTTAAATGCAACACTTTAACCCTAATTACTGGCTGTGAGGGAGAAAAATCTGATCACAGTAACCGGATAAAGGGGCACAAGACCTTGCTGAGGTTTCAGACAATGGCAGTCTCACACAATATAGGTTACTGACTGAAACTAATACAAAGCCTAATAAAATTGTGTGTACAAAAAAAAGAAAAAAGAAACGTACTGCTGTTAAGAATATTAATGGTGATAATGTACAAAATACCTAGGATGCAATGTATTTGTCCCTTCCCTTTTCCACCAGTTTTCCACTTCATAAATGGGCAAAGTTCACTGGAAATGTTGGCAGTCCAGATCAGTACCCTTTTATTGTCTCTCAGCTACCTCTTTGACCCTATTCTTATCTCTTCCCACATCACCTTCCTGTATTTCCTGGCCTTTTCTCTTCCAAAGGCCAAGGCCTTTTCCCATCTCCCTGACCTGAACCATCACTTCATAGCAGTAGCCTATCAGCGACCGCTTCTCTGGCCAGCTTTAGCGGCTAGTACAGGCCTCAGCGATTGTGAGGCGGGACCGAGTTAAAGTAACTGCTGGCTGGGGCTGCTCACCTCCAACCCAGACCTTTCCTGCTCATCCTCCTAGCTGTCTGGCTCAGCACAGCTGGAGAAGCGAAGGCAACACAGGAGTGATGGCATGTGATTCTCTCCCTTCCTCACCCTTCACATTTTTCTTTCCACGTGCAGAACCCGGAAGGCTCTGACCGCTCTTGCCCCGGCGGTTGCCATGGTTACACAATAGCGGCCCCAGACCCCGGAAGGGGGTCTCATCCCGTCTACCTCGCCCTCAACCCTTTCCATCCGTTAGGGACACCCCCCTCAACACACACCCACGGGAGGAGAATCTTTCCGGCTAAATTTGACTTTCAGTCCCCTCGCCCCTTCTCTGGCAAATGGCACTGACAGGCTAAGGAAGGATGGGAGGGGCTTTGGTGGGGAAAGAAGAGTGCTCGCGGAGACATTTGCCTTTCATTACAGTTTCACTCGGGGCTAAAGAGCGGAAAGTTCGCCTATTTAACTCCAGTCTCGGTAACTTAGAATTGGGGACCTCGGCGGCCGCAGCTGCCGGGCGCGCGGCTCCGGTCCAGTCCCTTCGAGTCCAGCCTGGTCGCGGGAGCGCGGCGCCTCCTCCTTCTCCTGTCAGGTCCCCTCCGCGCGCCGGGAAGCAAGCAAAGCAACTCAGCCCACGAGGCTGAACGCCAGTCGTGAGGGAAGGAGAATCAGCTGATGCCGAAAACTGCCCGGGCGCTTCCAGGGCGGACCATTAACGCCTGAACTCCCGGAGCGCGGGGAGGGGCTGGGGAACACCCGGCGGGGTTAAATCAGCCGGGTTAAATTCCCGGCAGGAGTCAGATCCGGGCCTTTTCTGAGCGAGCCCAGCCGAGGCTACCGGGGGATGCCCGGCTCCCTCAAGAGTGCGTTTGGCAAGAACCGCCTTTCCCAGTCAGCCAGCTTTGAGGCTGGTGTCGGCTTCCAACTTTGCCCTCCGAGTCTGGGAAGATGCAAGCTCCCGTCAGAAGGAGCGTCACGGTTTCCCTCACAGATTAAAAGGCGTCGCCCATCCCTCGCCAAAAGCACCACAACCCAAACAACCGCCACGGTCTCCCCGTCCCCTCCCCCACCCGTCGGGGAAAGGCGCAAGCGAGGGCGCAGACGCCCCAGGTCAAGCCCTCCTCAGACAGTCCCCACCGACGCGTCCGTGAATGAACCTGCAGCCGGCGGAGCCAGGGAGCACGTTCAGACGCGCTCCCGGCCGCCAGCGTCCCGGAGGGAACGAGAGAGAGAGCGAAGTTCCGGGGCGCGTCCGGGAGGAAAACTTCTGCCCGACTCGGGTTGAGGAGGCTGCGGCGGCGAGTGTGGGGGCTGCGCCCGCCGCCACGCTGTCTCTGTGCCGCGCGCCCGGGCCGTCCCCGCCTCAGCGCCGGATTCTCCGTCTGGCCCCCGGCGCACCCACTCCTGTCAGCTTCGGAGAGCTCCATCCATCCCGTAACGTTCCGTATCTCCCAGCCGCTCGGCATCCTCACTTCAGACCCTCGGCCACCCCCGAATCCAGTCACCCCTACTGAACACCGCGGTCCCCAGAGCACCCTCCCACACGAGCAGCAGGTGACCCGAAACCTGCCTTACCTGCTGCGACCTCTTCTCTGCCTCCCTCGCTGCCCGCTGTCTCTTTAGGAAGAGAGGAAGGGGATGCCGGCGGTGCGCGAGCGAGGCGGCGACCCGGGACACCGGCGCGACCTCCTCCGAGCGGCAGCGCTGGCGGAGCCGCGGGGCCGCGGGCGGCCCTGGTGGAGCGCGGAGGCTGCGGCCGCAGAGGGCTGGCCGGGAGGCAGGGGGCGCTGCTGACCCCCGCGCGCCCTGTCGGAGCGGCGCGGAGCCAGGCACCAGCTGGAGCTGAGGGCAGGCGAGGGTGGCGAGGAAAGGCACGCTCGGAGCAGGAGGCCGGCTTTTAAGTTTGTGGTGTGACCGCAGCAGCTGTCCCGGGAGAGACTCAGTCTTTCTAAAAAGGGGATGCTCAAAACGCCGGGGATTACCTCTCCCCTTCCGATCTCCTCCCCCAGCCCTTGGCCCCCCCTTCTCGGTGCGCACGCCAGCCCTCCCCAGCGTGCAGAAGTCCATCCCCGTCGGCGCGCGGGCTGTCAGCAGCGTGGATTAAATGTAGCCCCAGCCGCGCTGGGGGATGTTTTTCCGGACAGGGCACTGTGTATGTGAAGGAACTTCTGACGTTTGAGCCCTCGCCTCCGTGAATTTAGGACCTGTTTATTCTATACCATGAAGTCTCCAAAGACTCCCTACGGAAGAAACAGGACAAACCTTGTCTCAGAAACTCTAGGACTCTAAAAGAGTACCTGTGTTGCAGTCTGTAAAATTACGATCCACTGTTGCTGTTAGTGGCCTGGAAAGAACTGGCCTTGAAAGATGAGCGACAGAAATCAGCCCACCAATAAAGGGCTGGCACCGAGGGAGGACCAAGCAGAAGGAAAACAAAAAAACAAACACACACACATAGAAGGTGTAAGTCTTTTTTCCTCTTTACCTCACACCAGACCAACAGTTATGTCACTTATTCCTGTCTTCGTTTCCCTTTGTAGATTTGTACACACCTTGGTCACGCAATAGAAAACTTGGAAGTGTATGAGAGATAGGCTGAATCCACATTTTGTGGAGCCTGGAACTCACACGATTTGGAGGACTTGGGATCCTCTTTAAGAAAACGAATACAGAAATAGTAATGACTTGATTCCACAGATTTTAGAAATGAATTCGTTATCAGGCTGACCTCAGGGACATGGAGAAGGGCTGTGCAAATGATGAGTCCTGAAACTTTGGGTCTTATTGGCTAACGTGGCTATTATGGGAACTCTAGGTCCGTGGTCACACACCTTGCACTTATTAGTCTGAAACATAAAACCGACTTGGGGTGGAACCTCCGAAAAAAAGCAGCCACGGGGTCCTGCATTTGTCAGCTTGATTTAAGAGCACCGCTTGTAAGGTCTCAGAGCTCCCTTGGCAAATGACAAGGGGGGTTTTGGTTTGGGGGCAATGAGCAGACAATGGCAACAATGGAAGAACTGGTCTGGGGGAGGAGGCTCTTCATTCAGCCTTCCTCTGCAGCAGAGAGCTGAGGGCTACCAGAGCTAAATGAGTCATTTTAAGTTACAGATGGTTGGTGGCAGAGCCAGCTTAGGAGGGACTCAAGTTTCCTAACTCTAACCAAGGTTCTTTCCTGTGTCTCATACTGCCGCATCACTGTAACCTTGGTTTTGACTGTCAACCAACCAACCCCATAATTTTCCTCTTTGGATACAGGAAAATTTACAGACTATTCCAACATATAGCCATGTTTTTTGCTTCATGCTTTCTATTCAGTGTCGTACCACTCATTTTATAGTTAACCATATGCTTGATATGTTTGCTGCATTTTAAAATATTTTTATGTTGTTTTTATTTGTTTAGGTCATTGCCCCCAGACCAAATTGCAAGCTCACTGTGATGACAAAATGCCTCTTTTGTCTCCCCCAGCATAGCTTAGGGTTTTGCTCATGGTGGGTTTGTGATAAGTAGCTTTTGATTTTTACTCTATTAATTTTCTAGTATTTTGTCAGTTTGTTGGCCAGAATGTTGTATTTAACTAGAATTGTGGCTAACTCTGGATTTCCCCTTTTCCCCTCCTGTCTCAAATCCTAGTTTAATATACTAAAGCCAAATGACATCTCCCTTTTGCTACTGTCTCAACCTTTTCCACAAAACCCCCCAAAGAAATAGTCACTCCCTCCTGTTTTTCCAAAGCACTTTGATTTCACTACCAAATACATCTCTTTCACATTATATCATACTAAGTTATGCATTTGTCTACATCCCATACAAGAGTATCACCTGTTTTGTGTTCTTGTTTCTCTAGCTCCTAAAACAATGAATGCCTATGAATTTGTATTAAGCTGATTTAGTTTGAAGTACCCTGACTTCAAATTTAGACTGCATTTTCTAGGGCATCCTGAACATACCATGAGAAGACAACATCTGGAAACTGGGTTCTGTGCTTTCTTTCCTTTTAATTACTCTGAGCACGCAGCAGGCAGAGTCAACCACACAGCTCAGTTGTGATGAATGGCCTCAGCTGTGTCCAGGGCTTTATGATCCTCACGATACTTCTCTGAGTGTCTCGCATATGGTGGGTGCTTAACAAATATTTGGGGGTTAAATGAGTTAACGAAAACAGTGGATGTGATGACAATAATTAGTCACTGAATTTATTTCTGAAATTTCTACTAACTCTACAGGATCCCACATAGTATGGCTCCCACATATCCCTAGTATGGTTTTACAACTGTTTTTAAGACTTTGAAATTTACTGTTATCTAAAGCAGTTTGGTAATCTGGCCTGCAGTGTTGGTTAATACCCAATCTGGATTCTTAAAATAACATCCAGTAGGAAAAGACTGAGCACACACACACTCACACACACACACACATGAAAAGTATTTTACAGAAAGTTTTTCTTAAAATGTAAGGTGTGTTATATAGTTTAGCTTATCTTCAAGGGTGACTGGTTGAGTCTCAGCAAATGATCCTTAATTTCACTGAAAGAGATGTCTCTCATCATGCATGTGTGCTCAGTCGCTTATGTCTGACTCTTTGCAACCCTATGGACTGTAGCCAGCCAGGCTCCTCTGTCCATGGGAATCTCCAGGCAAGAATACTGGAGTGGGTTGCTGTGCCCTCTTCAAGGGAATCTTCCTGACCCAGAGATGGAACCTGCATCTCCTGCATTGCAGGCAGATTCTTTACCGCTGAGCCACCAGGGAAGCCAGTGTGTGTCATCAGCACTACCTAACTGGTGAAGCTGTATCTGTTCTAGACCGAGGGGGAAAAGAAAAGAAAAAAAGGAAAAACAAAATTCCTTCCAGGTGCTTGGAAACTTTATTGAATGAGTAAGCTTGTCTTGAGTGTCCAGTTTCTTCCTCTGTGACACACCACTCATCTTCATTAGGGCTCACAGATTGGATCAAAGTCATTTTCACTCTATGGTAGTAGATATACATTAGATAATATGAAATGCAGTATTTCTTAAGGATTTCATTTTGATACTGAATAATGCAAAAGAATAAAATTCTAATTGTAGAATTTCAAGAATCATTAATCTATTTTGGAACCCATAAAGGAAGGTAGCAGGGATGGAAAAGGATAGAATAGGTATATTCTAGGCTTTTCCAGTTCCACATATAGCCACCTCTGCCCAGAAGACAGGAGAAAGATAATTACTGGCTCCAGAGTTTAAATCTAGCAGAATCTCAGAGGACTTGACTATACTTTTAGCAGAAAGTACTTTTCTATACAATCTTCTATTGGCAAAGCCATGGAAATTAAAAGGAAAAAGACAGACAAAAGAGACTGCAAAGTACTGTGCACAGAGACAAGGAAATGGAGATGAAACCCAAGCCATTTAGTGCTCACCTCTATAAAACTAATTGTACCTTGGTCAGACATAAAATCTCTCTGCCTTGTAAATTAAAATACTATTTTATGAATGTTTTCTCATGTATTAGCACATCAGTACCAACAGATAAAAGATATTGTTATACTCATATAAGAAAACTGGGGTATGTGTTAGTTTATGTCTAATTGAAACAAGTGATGACATGAATTGAAAGCAGCTCACCCAACTCCTAATCTTCTATCAGATACTTTCCCTTTATAAACTGAAGATATTTTTTCACATCTGTTTCATTTGATCATGACAATTCACTCATCACTGGATCATTAGGTAGTAACATATTAAGATCATTATATCATGTTTAGTAGTGGAAAAGAACACACCTGACTTTTACCTTTAATGCAGCATTAATTACACAGGCATAGAACTCTCAGAAGTAAATGGATCCCTGTTTCTTATCATCAAAAAAAGACAGAAGATAGTTTATAGTTAGTTAATAGGAATGTGAAACTGTAATGTCTTTGTGTTTTAAACTCTTACAACATCGTAATCATAAACATTTAGAGTTAGGAGAGACTTCAAAGGCCCTGTAGTCTTCATGTTATACATGAGGAAATGAAGGACAAGAAGATGAAGTGATCACCTAGCTTCTTGTGACTTGCCTTGATGCCCCCTGCAAAATAGCACCCTGCTATGTAGCCCCTTTTTTTTTTTTTTTGGGAAAAAATAAAAATCAGTTATTTTTCAAACCCTTTCTAAGCCAGAATCTTAAGGTTATATTTACTTAGCTGGGTTGGGGTGTGGTGAATAATTAAATTCAGCAGGAATGCACTTCAAAACAAAAATAAAAACACAGCCCAACCCCTTTGGCCCAAGTCCTGAGACCTCAGAAAAGAAAACCTCCTTGACTATGAACATTCACTAGAAGCTGGAAAGACTTTCTGTGTCTGATATAGGACTCCACAGAGCTATTGCAGAATGGAGGAGTTTAAAATAAAATAAATGACTCTTTTTTTTAATTTTTTTTTTATTTTTAACAATGCTCTTATATAAACAAACCACCCCCAAAGAAATATTTTAAGTGAAAGCAAACAACTTTCCTATACATCATATAAGAAAAAAATATCTTTAAGTTTGCTTTTCTTAATACCTCATACCACCACCACTCCACTCTTAGAACATGCTGTGGACACAAGTGTATTCTAAGAAAGTGGGAGAAAGGGAGGGATTCCTATGATACCTAATTGAGGCAAGCCTTATTTATTTAAGAGTGATGAAACCAAGAAAAATATGCCCTCTTGTGGCTTATTTGTTCTAGTTCACAACCAATCTACCGTGCTCTATTATTTCCTGAAACTCAAACATACCTATATTCCAAGTGGAATTAAACTATTCCTTTGTGCGGTAACTGGAGAAAACAGGTCTGTGCAGACAGCAGGAAGACATTCCAGGACTTCTGCTTTGTTCAAGGTTTTAAACAGCAGCTTAGCCACAACGAAATCAGTATCCCTAAAAAATGGAAAAATTTCCAAAATAACCCACAGATTCTTACAGATATTATAAAAGTACTTTCCAAATAAATGCATTAGATAGAATTTCTTTCCTAAATAGTGAGGTTTGTGTTGGATAAACTTAAACCATCAGTTTCCACAAATAGAAGAAAATTCATGATTTCCTTTCCTACTGTGTTTATCCCTCTAATATATCTTTAGCTGTGGGATGATGCATATTTTTCCATTAAAAAGTAAAATGTATAAGAGTTAAGAGAATCCTGATTTTCATTCTCTGCATATTTTTCTCTTCTACTTGTTCTTCAGAAATGAAAATATAACTAATGTATTAAATCCTATGATTTACAGATACAATTTTTTTTAAATGCTCACCATGATTTCCTAAAATAGCAATCGAGATGGGGTTAGTGGGAACTGATCTCTGCTGATCAAGAGGATGACTGTCATGTAGCTATCATTATCATTTAATAACTCAAAACAGGCCAGAATGCTAAATCCTTAATCCATCATTGTTATTATTTTACATACAAAAAAAATGACTTAAAGCACACATTTTCCATTTGGCTGGATCTGCTTGTGTGTTAAGTAGGCGAGTGGGCCTAATCTGCACCTTTACTTTAGCAAGTTCTCTGCTGAAATAGACTGGATTATATCTCACTTATCGAATAAATACAACTTTCCAAAATGCCCAGTTTAACATGGAGTTATTGTCTTTGTAAATTATAAGCTTAAAATGGAATCCTATAGCTTAAGTTTATCTAGTTCAGTGATCATTCTGACCCTTGAAGCATAGATACACTTACCGGAATTTTCATTTAAAAGGAACATTCGTTCATCAAATAATTAAATGTTTTAAATTTTATTTACTTTAATTTACTGAATAATAATGAGCCACTATACTACTATTAAAAAACTGCCTTCTCTTTCTATTTGATATTTCAGTAAAATTATGTTTATCTATGGCAAGCAGTTTTACTTCCCAAAATTTATTCATGTGTTTGCCAAAAGAATCTACACTAAAAGTCCTTAATAATATGTGTACTTTAAAAAAATTATCTCTAACTTTACAATATGTAAAATTTCCAACTCTAAGAATGGAGCTAATTTTAAGACGAAAACATGACCATTTAAAAATTATCAAGAAATTAGTATTTCACTAATTAAGACTAATAATAAAAGATAAGTGATTCACACTAACGAAAGTTAATACTGTAAGTATGGTATGATTGATAGCATGTCCAATATTAAAGATGGTGATCTTTCAATATTAACTATTAAAATATTATAAATTTATGATATTTGTGTATTCCTGTTATGTATGCTGTTGTTTTGTTCATTTTCATTGCTTTTAGTGATATTGTTTGAATGCATCGGGAGTTATCCATTCTCATGTTGATAGCCATTGATAACAATGAGGTATTGGTTAAAGATCAGATAAACAAATAAAACAAATTAGAAGTCTAGAAAATAGACATAGATATATAATCATGTATATAATGGGAATTTTGTTTTCTGCCTCCAAACTTGAGTGTACAGTAACTGTCTTCTTTTTAGGAATTCCCTGGCAGTACAGTGGTTAGGACTCCATACTTTCACTGCCACAGGTGCAGGTTTGATCCCTGATCAGGGAACTAAGATCCCACAGCCCTTAAGCTGTGCTACATAGCCACCCCACCTCAAAAAAAAGCCTTTTCTAAAAATCACTTTTGTTATATGGCATTTGAAATAGAAAAAATAGCAAACACACAGGTAAACACAATAAAATAGAACTCACATTGAAGAATATGCCACTTAAACTAAGAGTTAGAAAATTACAATTCTCTGAACTTTTCTTCGTACTCTTCCCTGATTCCATCCTCTTGCCTACCATACAGAAATGAACAATATTCTAAATTTAGTGCTTATTTTCTCTGCCATTTTTCTGTACTTATGATTATAGTTCTAAACAAAATACATCATGCTTTATTCTTATTAAGTTTATATAAATAGTAACAGCTTTCTAAAAATATTAATTTTCTGTGACTTTCTTTTCCCTGGTGGCTCAGATGGTAAAGAATCTGCCTGCATTGTGGGAGACCTGTGTTCTATCCCTGATTTGGGAAGATCCTTGGAGAAGGGAACAGCAACCCATTCCAGTATTCTTGCCTGGAGAATCCCATGGACAGAGGAGCCAGGAGGCCTACAGTCAATGGGGTAACAAAAAGTTAGATGTGACTGAGCAACTTTTACTCACTCACTTACTCAGCAGTATCTAAGATTCATCTTCCCTGTTGTGTATGCTGTTGTTTTGTTCATTTTCATTGCTTTTAATGATATTATTGTATGAAGATGTCTTGAGTTATCCATTTTCAGGCTGATAGACAGTTGAGTTGTTTCCAATCTTTTGTTATCACTAAGAATGCTTCACGAACATGCTTGAAATATGTCACTTTATTTTTCTGTTTCTCAGGCCCTTTATGAGCCAGTTATGAACATAGAAAACAATCCAAGCATTTAATTGTCAAGCCAAAGGCATTTAAGATAGGAAATCAGAGTATAGGGAAATAGATGAAAAATGTTGGAAGGAGCAACAAAAGAGAGAAGGACAGGGTCTGGAAGAGTAAAAGAAAAAGAATGATCCTGAGAGATTAGATACTACTAATGCTGCAGAGCTGCAAGTCTCTGTTGAGTGTGGTGTTCCAGTTCATACTGGATCTGCTAAGATGTGCTGCCTTGACCAGAACTGGGCTGATGAAAGGTGTTAGCTCTGCGATGCTGGAGTTAGAAACACTTTGACCCTGCTATTTCTTCTCCTGCAGCTACCAGAAACTACTAAAACTTGCTTCATTTTGAGACGCAGAAGCATAAAGCCTTTCTGTTTCTCATCTATTGATCATCTACACTTTTTTCTTGACTAAATCTAACCAAAGGCCAGATGACAAAGTAATATAAAACGGTCTGAAGACTTGAGCAGACTTTCATAAAAGAGGGTATTTAAAGGACCAATCATGTTGGCAGCTACCAGGGAAATGCAAATTAAAACCACAATGTGATTCCATTACACATCCACCAGAATGACCAAAATGAAAGGACAAAATGCCAATAGTTGCTAAGAATGGGAGGATCCAAACTCTCATATATTGTGGATGGAAATGTAAATTTTTACAACCTTTTTGGAAAACTCTTTAGCATTATCTACCAAACCCTAAATGTATGCATACCCTATAGGCAACAATTCTATGCATAGACTGAACCCAAGAAAATTGTATGAATATCTTCATCAAAGTAACTATACAATAATGTTCATGACAAAATTATTTGAAATAGTCTCACTTGGAGACCATGCAAACTATCCTCAACAATAGGAAGGATAATATATTGTGGACAGTTCACATAAGGGAAGGTTATAGAGCAAAAAAAATAAACCACAACTATACCAGCAATGTACATTAACTTAAGAAAACCAATAGTTAGTGAAAGAAGATAGACACACATAGTATGATTCATAGTTAATCTTTTTTTTTGCCGAGGTAAACCAACTGATTTTAAGATTCATATAGAAAATAATCATGCAAGATGAGGAAGAATGACTCTTTATGATCTTGACTCTTCCAAGCCGATAAGAAACAACATCCTTTTATTGGTTCAAGTTTACTTCAGTGTCTTTCCACAATGTTTTAAAACTTTTCTCTTAACTGTTTTGTACATTTCTTTTCTTTTTTGGCTGCGCCATTCAGCCTGCAAAATCTTAATTTCCCAACCAGGGATTGAACCCATGGACATGAAAGCCCCAAGACCTTACCATTGACTGCCAGGAAACTCCCATGTATATTTCTTAATGTTACATTGTTTTGCATTATTGCTGATATTGTAAGTTAGGTTTTCCTTTCATTATATCTTCTACCTGGGTATTGTTAATAGATATAGAGGTTGTGTGCATGCTGAGTTGCTTCAGTCATGTCTGACTGTTTGTGACCCTATAGACTGTAAGCCCACCAGGCTCCTCTGTCCATGGGATTCTCCAGGCAAGAATACTGGAGTGGGTTGCCATGCCCTCCTTCCAGGGGAATCTTCCCGACCCAGGGATCGAACCCGTGTCTCTTACATCTCCTGCATTGACAGGCAGGTTCTTTACCACTAGCACCACCAGGCAAGCCCCAGTTGTAGAGGCTATTGCTGTCTGTATATTAATTTTATATTTTGCTAATTTTCTGAATTATTTTATTGTTTCCTTAACTTTCATCATGGATTCTTTCAGATTATTCATGAATACTATCATTTAATTGTTAATTTCTGGTCTACCTTTTTTCTGCTATGTGAATTTAACCTTTCTATTTCTACTGGGTTAAATATAGGTAAATTATATTTTCCTAGATGTTATCTATTTCATATAAGTTCATAAATTTACCTGCCTAGAGTTGCACAATAATTACTTAATTTTTAATTTTCGTTTTGTCTCATTGATTTTTATCAGTTTTAATTTATTGCTAATTTTCTTTTATATTTAATTAGGTGGGCTAGTAATTATTTTGATTTTTGATTGAAAAACAACTTTTTCACTGATTAGTTGGTTGTACTGTTTTCTATTTTAAAATTCATTAATTTTTGCTATGCATTAGTTATTTGCTTCCTGCTTTTTTTTTTAGTTTCCTTTTTTAAAAGTTTTGCTTTGAGAATTTTATTAAGTTATTTTCACTCTGATTTTTATTAATATAAACACATACATTTTCTTCTGATTATCATTTGAATTAGAGCCAAGAGTGATATGTAGTGTTAAATTGTCATTATTTTTCAGAAATTCTGCAATTTAATTTCCTATTTCCTCTTCCTCCAATGAATTAATAGAATTCCCCACCCCCCAGGAAAAAGAGATATTGTTGTTCTTGCTTATTTTTAAATTATATTATTGTCTAAGTATATTGTATCCATGTAAGATCCAAAATCTCTGCAGATGGTGATTGCAGCCATGAAATTAAAAGATGCTTGCTTACCCCTTGGAAGAAAAGTTATGACCAACCTAGATAGCATGTTAAAAAGCAGAGACATTACTCTGCCAACAAAGGTCTGTCTAGTCAAGGCTATGGTTTTTCCAGTGGTCATGTATGCATGTGAGAGTTGGACTGTGACGAAAGCTGAGCATAGAAGAATTGATGCTTTTGAACTGTGGTGTTGGAGAAGACTCTTGAGAGTCCCTTGGACTGCAAGGAGATCCAACCAGTCCATCCTAAAGGAGACCAGTCCTGGGTGTTCATTGGAAGGACTGCTGCTGAAGCTGAAACTCAATACTTTGGCCACCTCATGCAAAGAGTTGAGTCGTTGGAAAAGACCGTGATGCTGGGAGGGTTTGGGGGCAGGAAGTGAAGGGGACAACAGGGGATGAGATGGTTGGATGACATCACCGACTTGATGGACATGAGTTTGAGTAAACTCCAGGAGTTGGTGATGGACAGGGTGGCCTGGTGTGCTGCGGTTCATGGGGTGGCAAAGAGTTGGACACGACTGAGAGACTGAACTGACCTGAACTGAAGAAAATGTTATTTGCAATATTTATGCTTTATAGAAATTTGGGAGATTTGAGCAGCCATATATATGGTCAGTTTTCATGAGTTTTTTGTGCACTTGAGTTAAAGGCACTTTCTCTGTTAGTCTATATATTTTCATATAATCTATCCTCTTATTTTCTGTCTATTTTTTCTGCTTGTAGTTTCTACTTCATAAAGTTAGGTGTTCTAATCTTGGTCCATAGATAGCCATAACATCTCCTTTGTGTATTGCAGTCTTTAGTATTATAAACCACCTCCTTTGCTGCTTGATACATCTTTGCCCATCCTTTTATTTTCAGCTTTCTGAATAACATCATTTTAGACTTATTTCATTAATTCAACATAAATAGTAGACTTTTACTTTGAGTCAGTTTGAAAATGTTTACCTTTTAGTAGATGCATTAAGCTCATTATGTTTAATAAGATTAATTTATTTTGATGAAACTTGTATTATTTTGCACTTCATGCACTATATGTATAATTTCACATTTCTATAGTTTTTTCTTTATATTCTCTAGTTTTGTTTTATCTTTCCTTGTTTTTTCTTTTTAATATTTTTATTTTGAATGAGAGTGATTTTCATCACTGGAAATGTTTTGATTCTCATTTATGGCTTTTTTTTTTTTTCTAAATTAAACATGGATTTTTTTCTTTGCTGGTGTCTGTTCCTTCTGAAAGAATAAATTTTCCTAAACCAGCAAAGCAGGTAATTCTCTGTGAGGAGCTTGGATGTGGATTCCTAAGTTTCTTAGTTTCTAAGTTCTTTTGGTACAAATGGAGGCAGTTTTCTTCATAGATGGCTCCTTTCATTTCGGTGGAGGAAAAAGATTGATAACATCTTCTGATTTTATGATTCTCTTTTTTAGAATGCTTAGTTTCCACCACTTATTTATTCTTTCCCATCAGCACCAATTCCCCAAGGAGTCCCTTTCTCCCAGAATCTATGGCTTGCCTTCCCAAAGTATTAGTTTTGATTCCGTGTTTTCAAGTCCTTTTTAAAATAATTTCCCAGCAGTCTGTGCTGTGACCTCCTTCAGTACCTAAATGCAGGACTCTCTCTCGCATGGGTTTCTGTTCAGTCTCCTCCTCTCTTGTAGCTTCCAGATCTGGCACTACTCAGTTTGGGAAGTTTGTTTCCTTACTTTTATGTAAATTAAGGATTGTGGTATTTTCTGTCTCCTAGTTAAGATATAGGAATGCTTAAAGGGTGGTTTCATATGCGTTCCTTCTTGTTCTACATGGGTTTTTTAGAGGTTGTGATGAGTTTCCAATGTAGGTGGTTGTCATTATTCTACAGAAACCCAGAAGTATTTCCTTTTTTTCACAAAACAATTACAATATGGTTTTATACCAATGGAAATTATATAGTATGGAAAGGAAGAATTAGGAGAGAACTTTTGGAATGATTTCCTTGCATAGAAGCAAGAGAGAATAAGGTCTAGTAACCAAGGTAAAAGGTCACTTTTAATAAGAGCAAGGAGAGTTTGTGGTAAAGTGAGAGAGGGCTGAGTTATGTATAGTGAAAAGCAGGTTAATAGGCAAAAGATTTGTTGTGAGCTTGTGGAAGTTCTTTTTATTTTTATTGAAGTTTAGCCAGTTTACAATGTTGTATTAGTTTCTGATGTGCAACAGAGTGATTCAGTTATGTACATATATAAACTATATATATATATATTATTTTTCAGATTCTTTTCCATTGTATGTCATTACAAGGTTTCAAATATTGTTACCAGTGCTATACAGTTTCTCTATTTTATATATAGTATATATATATATATATATATATATATATATAAAGCCCAAATTCCCAATTTATCCCTTCCCCCTTTCCCCTTTGGTAACCATAATTTTGTTTTCTATGTATATAAGAACTGACTCATTTGAAAAGACCGTGATGCTGAGGAAGATCGCATGTGGCAGGAGAAGGGGACGACAGAAGATGAGATGGTTGGATGGCATCACCAACTTGATGGACATGAGTTTGAGTAAGCTCTAGGAGTTGGTGATGGACAGGGAAGCCTGGCGTGCTGCAGTCCATGGGGTCGCAAAGAGTTGGACAGGACTGAGTGACTGAACTGAACTGAATCCTGTTTCTGTTTTGTAGATAAATTCATTTATGTCATTATTTTAGATTCCACATATAAGCAATATCTTATGATAGCTGTCTTTCTCTGTCTGATTTATTTCACTTAGTATGATACTCTAGGTCTATCCATTGCTGCTTGTCTTCTTAGTAGTGTGGGATTAAGACCAATATCTGAGAGGAAGATTGGAGTGAATAATGAGGAGGGAGTGGAAGTATACCCAGAAGATACCCATAAGGGTATGGATATGTTAGTAAGAAAAACAGCATGGTATATGTTTTTAGCCCAATTTATTTTGGAAATACAAATATGTTCATATAGCATGTTTTCATGAGCTGATTAAATTAAGTTTTAGAGACAACCAAAACTGTAGTTTTGCCAAACACTTTGAAGACAGAAAGGGATTTTTTTAAAGAGATTTAAAAGTTCTATTGGAGCTCAGAGAAAAGACATAACCTGAGATTATGCAGAAGAGATTATAAATTAAGTGTATGGACAGACTGTGGTTAAGATGGCTTTGGGCAAGGTCCTTACAGGTAGAACCAGAACATAAGCACCTGGAAAGTATGGGGGTGTAAGTGAAAGAGGCTGCAAAGAGAGGTTGTTTCATGCAGGAACCATGTGAACAAAGTCCTGATGTGGGGATGTGGGCTGTGTGTTAAGGAAAATATGAAAATGTTTAATTTTTCTGAAATAAGTAGCTATAAAATTAGAAAGTAAGAAACAGGAATGAAAAAGTAGACATGTAAGATATCAAAGCAAGTTTTAGATGCCTTACTAAGAAAGCTAGGACTTCACAAATTGAACAGGAAAGATACTGGTAAAACAAATAAATTTTAAAAACTTTGAACATTGTAGTGGTTTCTTAAAGCAAGCAATCTTAAAACTCCTTGCTTTGAGAATTCTAGTCTGCCAATAACATGTTTTGGATGTGGGGAAAATTAGAAATCAATAGTACTTCTGAAAGATAATTACAATATTCCAGGGTAATAAGGATATCAACTCAAGGAATGGGCCATAGAATCAGAGAAAGAAGGTTCAAATGTGATAAATAGTTGAAAATTATATGTCTTATGTAATCTAGATTAAACAAAAAAAGTAGCTTTACAGATAAATACTTTTTAAAGCTAATCCATAATACAGAACATTTGAGCACTTAAAAAAATAAATTTATATTTTGGCATTGACAGGGATGATGCTTGGTAGACTAAACTAGACTATTACTTAATTAACCTTTCCTGTGTTAGTCATCTGAGGGCAGTGACTTTTCCAACTTGCCAGAGGCATTTGAAACTGACTATTCTCCAAAACAGTTGAATGAATAGTCCTTTTAAATGACAGCCATTGATCTAATATGGTAAGAACAGACTGTCAACCACTTCAAAATAGCCTTCTGAGGTCATTTATTGATTTGGTTTGATTTAGAAGTAAATTTTTCCTAAAAGTATCCCCCAGACCTAAGCCAGTACAATGTAACTGAAACCTACTATGTAATATATAACATTTCTATGGAGAAGACATATTTAGTTCTCTCACTTTGTATAAGAACATGGCTCCTAGCAGTGATGGGCACTGGTGATTTCTCCCTTCCATGTGGTTGATTGTTAATATGATTGGGGAGAAGAGGCCTTGTGCACATGCTAAGTAGTGATTGAGCATCCTGAATAGAGGCTTTTGGACTTAAGGAGGTCATTAGAACCAGGTTTAGTTCCAAGTCTCACAGTATTATCCTCCTCTAACTGTAAGAATGGGCTTTCTTATATACTTTTTTGCTATTAACACTCTTGGTTTCATTCTTCCCAATCCAGTAAGAATTTAATTCACTCTTATGGTTTTTCTTGATACTCTATAGGCCCTGAAAAATACCCAAAGATATTTTAAAAGTTTCTAATAAATAGTAACATCAGTAATCAGAGAGAAGTTAAAACAAAAAAACTTTGTTTTATTTTTCCTCATTTCCCCATGTCTTTCATTTTTCCTTCTCTTCTCCTTTCTCCTCACTTATCAAAATCAACAATTTAAACTTTCTTTTTATATTGTTTTCAATCTCTTTCAGCTAAAAATGTGACCAAACTCCTGGAAAATTTGTCCCTGTCTTTACTTCTTTCCCTAAAAGCATGCCCTGGTGCTTGATTAGCCTCATATGCAGTGGGAGATACCAAAGTTTCAGGGGATAGCATCTTCCTTTTTTTTTCGATCCTCCAGAGCATCCACCTTACCATGTGAGTAGCACTTGCCAGTTAACTTCTTCACTCAAGTCTATGACTGTGGCAACTAGTGATCTTTTGATTTCACCAGGCCCAGTAGCATTTCCTATCTCAGGCTTACCTCGGCTCTCACTGCATCTACAGAGCACTGAGATCCTCTGAGCATGTAGGCACAGCTCAGGCAATTTCCTTTATAACAATCAATGCAGTTTCTTGCTCTGATAACCTGACCTTGGCAGTCTCTCCACACTCTTAGCTATGTCCTTTTAGCTGGGTCCCATGAGAACAACTTTCAGAGAAAAATGACATCTCAGGCCCTCTTTCAGATAGACAACCAGGTTGGCATAAGTTTCCCAGATTGGTACCTGGTTGAAGGCATAGCCTCCCTCCTCACCAACTTATCTAACAAACATTCCTCTCTCCAGGCCTACATTGGAATATACTTAACTGATTCATGCCTTTGTTTTCTTTCTCTATTCTCCTTTCTAATCCCCATTGGCTGGAAATCACCAATGTTCTCCTTTTCTTCTTGTTTCCAAATATGGATAACTTACTCTATATATAAAATTCATTGGTTCAGCAGGCCAGTCTTATCTCTGAACATGTTAGAGGAAGAAGGGATAAAAAAGACAACTAACTTTTTCAGAAAAATCCAATGTCCCAAAACAATTGCTTGCTGCAAATCTCATCATTGAACATCACATGCAGAATGTTATTTTTCTAAGCATTGTTTCTGAAACAAATTTCAAGGCTCCAGGAAATAGACAGCTTGGGCAGACCAGGAGAGGACCAAGGGCTCAGAAAAGTAGAAGGGAGGTACATGCTTTAAAAATTTATCCTTGTTCACTTCAGTTCAGTTGCTCAGTCATGTCCAACTCTTTGCAACCCCATGAACTGCAGCACGCCAAGGCCTCCCTGTCCATCACCACCTCCTGGAGTCCACCCAAACCCATGTCCATCGAGTCAGTGATGCCATCCAACCATCTCATCCTCTGTCCTCCCCTTCTCCTCTTGCCCTCAATCTTTCCCAGCATCAGAGTCTTTTCAAATGAGTCAGCTATTTGCATTAGGTGGCCAAAGTATTGGAGTCTCAGCTCCAAGATCAGTCCTACCAATAAATACCTAGGACTGATCTCCTCCAGGATGGACTGGTTGGATCTTCTTGCAGTCCAAGGGACTCTCAAGAGTCTTCTCCAACACCACAGTTCAAAAGCATCAATTCTTTGGCACTCAGCTTTCTTTTTTTTTTTTTTTCTTTTATTTATTTATTTATTTTGTTTCAGCTTTCTTTATAGTCCAACTCTCTCACATCCATACATGACCGCTGGAAAAACCATAGCTTTGACTAGATGGACCTTTGTTGGCAAAATAATGTCTCTGCTTTTTAGTATGCTGTCTGGGTTGGTCATAACTTTCCTTCCAAGGAGTAAGCGTCTTTTAATTTCATGGCTACAATCACCATCTGCAGTGATTTTGGAGCCCAAAAAAGTAAAGTCAGCCACTGTTTCCACTGTTTCCCCGTCTATTTGCCATGAAGTGATGGGTCCTGATGCCATGATCTTAGTTTTCTGAATGTTGAGCTTTAAGCCAACTTTTTCACTCTCCTCTTTCACTTTCATCAAGAGGCTCTTTAGTTCTTCTTCACTTTCTGCTATAAGATTGATGTCATCTGCATATCTGTTACATATACTTAAATTCTAATGAGGTTTCTTTAGGGTCTGAAGATTAAAGGAAGATACTCAGATGCTTAAAATAATGTTAGCAATTTGAGAGAGAGGTCCAGAATATCATCTGGATGGCATTTGTGGTTAAGTCTGGATGCAGGTCTGGAGTGAGGAAGGGAAAGACCCTGTGCATTATGTAGTCATTAAAGTTTAGCTACAGACTTAGTGTTCAACTCAAGCATGTTCTTTGCACATACTTAGTTCCACATAACTTTTGTTGTAGCAGAAGTTTTGCATGATCAACAATTAATATGTTGTCATCATATTAAAAAAGCAGGAAAAAAATTTTTTTATTAAAAAAATTTTGTTTTTAATGAAGCAGGGCAAAGGCTAACAGAGTATTGCCAAGAGAATGCACTCATCATAATAAACACCATCTTGCAACAACACAAGAGAAGACTCTACACATGGACATCACCAGATAGTCAATACCAAAATCAGGTTGATTATATTCTTTGCAGGCAAAGATGGGAAAGCTTTATTCAGTCAGCAAAAACAAGACTGGGAGCTTACTGTGCAAGAGATCATGAACTCCTTATTGCAAAATTTAGACTTAAATTGAAGAAAGTAGGAAAAGCCACAGGACCATTCAGATCTGACCTAAATCAAATCCCTTATGATTATACAGTCGAAGTGACAAATAAATTCAAGGGATTAGAGCTGACAGAGTGCCTGAAGAACTATGAATAGAGGTTCATAAAATTGTACAGGAGGCGGTGATCAAGACCATCCCCAAGAAAAAGAAATGCTAAAAGACAAAATGGTTGTCTGAGGAGACCTTACAAATAGATGAGAAAAGAAGGAGGCAAAGGAGGAAAGGAAAGATATATCCATCTAAATACAGAGTACCAAAGAATAGCAATGAGAGATAAGAAAGCCTTCATAAGTGAGCAATTCAAGAAGAAAAAAGAAAAATAAAGGGAAATAATAGAATGGGAAAGACTAGAGATCTCTTCAAGAAAATTAGAGATACCAAGGGAACATTTCATGCAAAGATGGGTTCGATAAAGGACAGAAATGGTATGAACCTAACAAAAGCAGAAGATATTAAGAAACAGTGGCAAGAATACACAGAAGAACTGTATAAAAAAGATCTTCATGACTCAGATAGCCACGATGGTGTGATCACTCACCTACAGCCAGACATTCTGGAATGTGAAGTCCAGTGGGCCTTAGGAAGCATCACTGTGAACAAAGCTAGTGAAGATAATGAAATTCTACCTGAGCTAGTTCAAGTCCTAAAAGATGATGCTGTGAAAATGCTGCACGCAATATGCCAGCAAATGTGAAAACTCAGCTGTGGCCACAGTACTGGAAAAAGTCAGTTTTCATTCCAATCCCAAAGAAAGGCAATACTAAAGAATGCTCAAACTACCACATAATTGAACTCATCTCACATGCTAGCAAAGTAGTGCTCAAAATCCTTCAAGCTAGGCTTCAACAGTGAACCAAGAACTTCCAGATGTTCAAGCTGGATTTAGAAAAGACAGAGGAACCAGAGATCAAGTTGCCAACATCTGTTGGAGCATAGAAAAAGCAAGAGGGTTCCAGAAAAGCCTCTACTGCTTCATTGACCAGTCTAAATACTTTGACTGTGTGGATCACAACAAACTGTGGAAAATTCTGAAAAAGATGGGAATCCCAGCCTACCTTACCCCTTACCTGTGTCCTGAGAAACCTGTATGCAGGTTAAAAAGCAACAGTTAGAACTGGATATTGAACAATGGGCTGGTTCCAAATTGGGAAAGGAGTATGTCAAGGCTGTAAATTGTCACCTTGCATATTTTACTTATATGCAGAGTGCATCATATGAAATGCTGGGCTGGATGAATGGAATCAAGATTGCTGGGAGAAATATTAACCACCTCTGATATGCAGATGACACCACCCTTATAACAGAAAGTGAAGAATTCAAGAGCCTCTTGATGAAAGTGAAAGAGAAGAGTGAAAAAGCTGGCTTAAAACTCAACATTCAAATAACGAAGATCATGGAATCTGGTCCTATCACTTCATGGCAAATAGATGGGAGAACATTGGAAATGCTGACAGATTTCATTTTCTTGGACTCCAAAATCACCGCAGATGGTGACTGCAGCCATGAAATTAAAAGACGCTTGCTTCTTGGAAGAAAAGCCATGACAAACCTAGACAGCATTTTAAAAAGCAGAGACATTGCTTTGCCAACAAATGTCTGATAGTCAAAACTGTGGTTTTTCTAGTAGTCATGTATGCATGTGAGAGTTGGACCATAAAGAAGGCTGAGCACTGAAGAATTGATGCTTTTGAACTGTGGCATTGGAGAAGATTCTTGAGAGTCCCTTGGACTGCAAGGAGATCAAACCAGTCAATCCTAAAGGAAATCAATCCTGAATATTCATTGGAAGGACTGATGCTGAAACTGAAGTTCCAATACTTTGGCCACCTGATGCGAAGAGCCGACTCTTTAGAAAAGACTCTGATGCTAGAAAATATTGAAGGCAGGAGGAGAATGAATGACAGAGGATGAGATGTTTGGATGGCATCACTGACTTGATGGACATGAGTTTGAGCAAGTTCCAGGAGATAGTGAAGGACAGGGAAGCCTGGCTTGCTGCAGTCCACGGGGTTGCAAAGAATTGAACACTACTGAGCAACTGAACAACAACAGATCATATTAACTGAGTTTTCTTTCTGCTTTACTTCCTTACCAACAGATTTCTTAATCTCACAAAAGTAACAATATTTATAGCTTGGAAATTTGCAAACTGTTTTCCAATTGTCATAAGTAATAGACACAGTGAAGGTTATGATTAATTGAGAAATCATAAACTTAATTTTTTCACATTCTTTAATTATATGTTTATAAGTAGTTAAAGTGACCTGTGACATAATTACTGGTAATACACAGAAGTTTTTATCATTGTTCTTTAGCCAAACTCCATAAAAGAGGAGAGGTTTTATAACTTTCTTGGCGTTTATTTATGCAAGATGTTCCAACAAGGTAGAATAGCAGTTCTCATGTTGAAAGAGATGCTTCAACAAATGTTTCAATGCACTACTTTTCAGAGAACATATGCTTAATAACATACAATGATTGCTTGTAGAGAAAATGGTTTGCTGAAATCAGCTATAGAAGAAACCAATATGGTGTTCTTTCAGAATGTAAACATTTCTTCTGATACTCAGTGAAGATGCTACTAATCATTCTGTTTCAAGAAAGGACTTGAACAAGTTGTACATTCAGTGAAAGTAGAGATCCAGGTGGAAATTCAGAAATGTTATTTTTATTTTGCCTACAAACTGCAATGATCTTTTGCCCTATATCTAGCTCCAAAGGTTAAGGATTTTTTTTTTTAAGTGACTTTGTGAAGCAACGAGTACTTGCATTTATAAGTAAAAACACAAGTTAAGGCCATCATGTTAACTTTGTGAAAACATTCAGTATTTACTTTAAGCGTTAAAAAAAATTATTTAGCTTGTGGATTGCCTCAATGAAATTCATCTTTACCAGTCTTCAAGTTCTAAAACTAAGAAAGATAGGTCTTTATATTGGCCATTCACTATAGGAAGGAAAATAATTTAATAAGTTAGTCATAGCATCACCACCTGAGCTAGATGAAAGTATTTTTTATTCTTTCACTGACCTCAGAGTAGAGTGAACAATCTGTCTTTCAAAATTGCAGTTTCGTTTATCTGGCCTTAAGTTAGGCCTAATTTTGATTTTGCTACTTGCTTATTTGGCATTTTCCAAAATATAAATTCAACATATCCTTTGTACAGGATCAAAAAATTAGAAATCTGAGCCTGGAGAAACAGCCGAGCCGACCTTGAGAAAGTGATAAGCTCCCTTTATTCTCACCTATTCCATCACATCTCACCCTACACTGCCACTGGGAAATGTGAGAAGAGAAGAACGGCATGAAACGTGAGTAAGCCAAGGCACTTAAAGACCATCTTCCCCTTTCTCTTTCACACACACACACACAGAGCTTTAACTAGCAAAGGGAATCCACACATCATTACAAATACAAATATGTTAATTGGAAGAGGGAAATTTTGTTTTGGACTTTGAGAGGTCAGAGGTCTGAAGAAAGACAAGGGTAACTTATATGAACATTCTAACTGAATATAGTCAAGGGCATTTGGCTCTTTTACACCCCTACTAGTCTTTTTATCTCCATCAAAATTCTTTACACCCTATTAGTCTCACTTAACCCCAGATCAAAACTGTATATGGTCTACTTTTCAACTTAATAGTAGTAACAACAAAATATATCAATTAAAATGAATGTGTGGAGTAGTCTGAGTATTAACTTTCTTTAACAAAGCAAACTCAAAATATATCTACTGATATGACTGATGGTAAAACTGAGCCTGTGAGAATACTACTTACTTTTGCAGTGTATGAAAGTGTAGATTTTAGATACAATACACATACAATCACATAAGTACAACCTGTATGATGGTACTAAAGCTTTCTGCAAATTGCAATCATCATAGTTTACATATACATTCTGTCTCCTGGGTATGTACTTGTTAGGCATTTGTCAATCAGGAGGAGGAGGAGGAGACCTCTGAAAAGAGAGGGAAAGGAACCAGGAGAGGCAAATACATCAGAACATGTCACCACTGAGTACATGCTCTGTTTCTCAGCAATTACCTGAAAGCTTTTACAAGCAGAAAGTTAATTGTTCTTTACTGACCATCTCTCCATCTTATCTTCTTCATCCCACCTTCCCTTTGACAGTTTATAATGATTTATTCCTTTTTCCCCCAAGTAACATTTTAGTATCAAACTACCAACCAGTACTAACACTAAAAACTCAAGCTGTTCAATTCAGTATACTAAGATTTTTTCAGCTTAATAAATGATCAACTCGTTTTTGAGTGCTAATTTTATATGTAGTGTCTACATACTTAACTCTCATCAAGGTCAACTAAAATGTCTTTTTTCTTTAAAATAACAAAAATGCTGAAATTCTCAATCTTTGTCTTGGTTATTAAACCTGGCAAACTATTTACAATGTATTAAAATTCTCCATTCAAAAATTTGCAAGAATAACAGAAGTAGAATAACTCCTGAGGTTACCATAGAAAACTGTGAAACTTTAGGTTTGTCATTTATTGATCCAAACCGCTTATTTATAAACAATAAGCTAAGAGTCAGGATGGCTTGCCCAAAGTTGCACGATTGACTAATTGGATGATTCTGAACTAAATTCATTTTGTGCTAATTCTAGCACATACCACAACCTTTCTTAGCAAATGCTAATTAATATTTTCATAAAACTTTTTCTTGATAATAAAACATACATTTCTACACCAAGGAAAATAATCTATTTGTTATTTTGCCCTGTTTTGCACCTGTCAAAACATTGGTTAATAATTATATAATCATAACCTAAATGATTTCTAAAATAAAAATGTATTTTTAAACTACTTTCTACAAGATAGGCTTACTCCTCTTTTACTTAGTTTATGCATTAATAAATTCCTCAAATCACAGTTGTTTGATACTCCAAAGTTAATTGGAAATCATCCATATGTGCATAAATAATTTAGGATCATTAGGAGTTCACACAGGAAGGGTACCATGATGAAAGATTCCAGGGAACTGATGCAGAACATAAGTCTGGAGTGAATAAAATTATATCATGGACTTCTTTTATGTTAATAACCATTTTGAAGGGTTAACTAGCACATCTACAATAGATATAAACATTCAGTAAGATTAAAGATTATTTTGAGAGAGATCATATTTAGAGATGGAAACTTTTTCTAAAACGACAGAGGGGAAAAAAGCTGCCAAGCTAACGTGCTGAACATTACTCCATCTAATTTGTTTGATCTGTAAATACTGTAAGATATGAGTCAACATATGATCTGCAGGACTGTTAGGCTTATTGCTTATCATGATCTTCAGTAGGATTAGGCCAAAAGATTTTGTGAGAGTCGCCTCTGCTTTTATTTATTTATCCATTCATCAAATGTTACATCAAATGCGTGTTATGACTCAGTGTTGCAGATCCTAAAGATAAATGGTGGTTAAAATAATTTCTCAATTGTTGTTTTAGCTGAGAGACAGATATTATCCAATTAACCCTCAAATAAATGTAAAATTGGAACTGTAATAAATGTTGGGAAGCAAGGTTTATGACACTGAGAAAGATTAAGTAGGAGATTCCATGATTCTCTACTGTCCTGGCTCAATATCTCACACACGGTCATCATCAGTGCTTTTTAACCAAGGAGGATGAATAGGCTTAAAACAAGTTTAAAGAATTTCTCAAAAATTGAGCCACTAAGATGAGTTCCTAAAAATGGGTGAAAATATAAAGAGAAATGTGATCCAGTTCTAAACATTTGTTTAAACGATTTCTATTCTCTAATTCTCTATTATCTACTGCTGCTTGCTAAACTCTTTAAGGCCTTTTCCAGATTGAAGTCACAATATTCTCTCCACGTTTTTCTTTGTTGATATCATTTGGAGAGGGTTCATGTGGGCTATGCTTTTTAGGTGAAGATATAAAGCCTAAGCATTTACTTCCATATAGCAATTGGATTGTTAACATCAAAACACTTCAAAAAAGCAAAAATCGTGTTTGCTGGGAAAACCCTAGCCTTAGAACAGCTGTGTGTACCTGTTCAACTAGTATTTTTTTTCTGAAACAGACTTCAGAGCTAATTGCTTCTTCTGCTGAGAAATATGGTATCTGTGTGATCTCTTTCACTTTTCAGCTTTGTTATGGGCTAAACTTAAAAAAAAATTCTATTTGTGAATTGTATATGTGTGCATGTGCATGTATTTGTGTAATTAGACATTTAAAAATGTTTTAATATCAAAAATTTATAGAGTTGGAGTAAATTAACTTTCATTCATTGATTTACTAAAGATAATATTTTTATTTTTATATTTTAGGTTTGATAATTAGATTTTCTTCTGAAACCTAATCTATTAATTTATATTTTTATTTTCAAAACATGCACTATTTATTGTTTCTTTTAGCTATTTTTTTCATTTCCACTCAATTTATAGCAAATTTATACAATGTGATTGCATTTCAGGCAAAATATCTGTTAAGTTAAACTTTGTGAAGTAGTGGTTTATACAGAGCATTAGACAGAATCATGACTTGTCTAAATTTTGCCCATAAGAAAGCTTATTTTGTGAAATATTAAAAGTACTGCTTTCTATTCTTGCAGATTTATCCTAGAAGTTATTAATTATCAGTTTATAGCAATTTGTAGTACTGATGTTAAGAATAACATTTGTCTTATGTTGGGCACACAAGTCATGGTCATTGTCTTTCTTACAATTTATTTTTATCAGTAAGCAGCTAATTAATAAATATAGTGTGCTTAGTTTATAAACACACATAATAAAGCATTTAAAAGTGTTTCTATTTGCTGTCGTAATATGGGAAAAGACTTTACCAGATTTTTGAAAATGTCTACAAATGCTGAAAGTACCCAAAGATGTACTAAGCTCTAACAATTGAAATTCCTTTGAAAGTATAGTCTGCTAAATTCCAATATGATATTTTTCATTTCATTTATATGTTATCAGGTGAGCTAAATATTAATTGCAATAAAAAATGCTTATTGATAAGTTTCAGGTAAAGTTTTTTTGTTTTTGGTATAATTCTAGAGTATATGTATTGTTTTTAAATACTAACCCTGTAGATTCTGTATCTCTAGGTAACTATTTTCTAATTATTCAGTGTATTAATGACTCCACTGCATCTGCCACAGTCTGTATTTATTCACAGATGGATTAAGAATGTTATTCTTCTCGGTCCTGTGTAATTGTTTTTAGAAGACAAGAAAGTACACTATTCCAGAGCATTAAACAGAAGCTATTTTCCTTTAATCATTTAATATAAGCACATGATGTCTTTCACCTTTGTGACCCACGATGTTTGATTAGTTCTAAAATTGCGTCTGATATGTATGTTTTATCTTTAGTTTGTTTTTGTTTGCATAACATTATGCTCAACTTAATTTAGTTTACATCAGCAGCATTTCTAGATGTGGCTCTCTTTGGCTGCCTTTCAGTCTCAGGGGCTATATAAAAAAATACATAAATTATTAAGTTTAGCATCATTGAAAGCATGTATATCTGTGTAAAAATGTCATACATTCAGTGGCTACCATCTGTGGCTGTGGTAATACAAACCCATAAACGTGCACAATCCTGTATATCAATTCAAGTAAACAAAACTCAGTTGGATACATAACCTGATATTGTGGTTTGGGTCGGCACTATTTTATTTTGTCAAACATCAAATGGGAAGAGTAAGAGAATACACACATTGTTTGGGTTAGTTGGCACTTTCTTCCTCTAACAAACATGATCAGCTCTTTAGAGTAAAATTACTGATTCAGTGTTGTAGATTGACAGTAACTGGACAATTTTCACATCCCAACATTGGTCATCATTGGAAAATATGCTTTAGTTGTATACGTTTTATAATAAAATATTTATACTGTTTTAATAATTTGTTTATTAATGTAATTGTACATAGGGTGACCTCTCTGGGCTTCCCTTGTGGCTCAGACAGTTAAGAATCCGCCTGCCAAACAGGAGATGCAGGTTCAATCCCTCGAAGGGGATGATCCCCTGGAGAAGAGAATGTCTACCCACTCCAGTATTCTTGCCTGGAGAATCTCATGGACAGAGGAGGCTGGCAGGCTATGGTTCATAGGGTCACAAAGAGTAGGACACAACTGAGCGACTAACAGTTTCACTTTCAAGGTGTTCTCTCTAGTATCATTTGTTAGGAAAGGGAAGAAACAACAAAGTAAAGAGAAAGATGTTACTGAATTTTAGTCTGGTGAGAATAAGATGATTGTTTCTCTATTAAATTAATTTAATTTAACATCTATTTTTATAATCATGAGTTAAATAGTTATTTCTGCATATAATCCCCAAATCCAGCATTCTAAGAACTGGTCAGACTATGTGCATAATCACATTTGCCTATGATTCTTTTTGACCTGTTTATATAATAATAATTTGGTAAATTTTTTCACACAAAAAAAATAATTTTTTTCTTTATCAAGGTTATTAGAATGTGTATCTTATCATTGATAACTTAAGAAAGATCCTTTTAACTTTCTAACTTATTATAGCCAAGGTCGTATAAACCTTGCGGATTATCATAGGAAATTCTACTCAATTTTATTTTCACAAAAAAGCTGTAAGGTTTTGGAACATTCCAGATTTTATTCAACAGCAAATAGTATAACTACTCATAATGGTCCTACACTCGTTAACTAGGGCTTGAAAGGCACCTGTGCAAATCATAGGCCTTGAAGCATAGCTTCATTAATTTCATATTATATCTACCTCTGTGAAGATTTTATGAAAGAGATGTTATTGTTATTTGAATATTAGAAATATAGACCTCAAGCTTTAGCAGCATAAATAAATTACCTGTTATTATCACAAATTGAGTAATGTGGAGCATCTTGGATTCAAGGCCAATTTGTTTAACCTGATATATACCTTTTTATTATCCCTCAGTTATCTATACTTCTTTAGCTGTCATGCTGTGACTTCTCTTTACTTGGAAGTCTTCAAAACTTAGGCCAAATTAGTATTTATTTTTACTCTGTCTAGGTACCACTTAGGTGATAGTGCACATGCCTATTAACAAGCCAGACTAATATATTCAGTCATCCATTCAGCAAATATTTATTCCATACCTACTATATGTTTATATACTCCTAGACTCTGGAAAGATAAAAATGAGTGAGAGAGTTATGGTCCTTGTTTTTACAAATCTTATAGCCTAGTGGAAATAATATTTGGAGATTACAGACAAACAAATGAGAAGATACTTGTTTTGAGACACTGAATTCAACAGACACTTCAATAGACAAGAAAGACTGATAAGGGGAGAAAAGTCAACATGATGAAGGAGAGCAAGATTTAGCCAGTGAAATAGAGGATGTAGTCAGTTAGAATGAGAGTGTTCTAACTCCCAGAAACCAATGTGTGAGAACTCTTTTGTTGTGGTGGTGCCCAGAAATGTCCTTTGCCAAGAGGTGCCTAAGCAAATACCCATTTATCTGTCAAGGACTAATAAAAATGTTCTCTCTTACTAAGTCTTTTATAACTCTGTGCAGCAATTAGTTTCCTATGTATAGATTTTTCTTTATTTATACATGAAGGAAATAACTGTCTTTGATGAACTTTTTTAGCATAATGATTGCCACAAAGTTGTCATTAAATTATTATTGTTATCATTTTCTATTGCTAACCTGTGGTCTAACCATTTTCAACAATGAGCAATAGCATTCATGGAATTGTATGGTTTCATAATAATCATAAGTTAGCTAATTATTTTCCCACTTAAGGATTTGTCCATGAAAAAGGAAGTGATTCCTGGGTATGACTGAGTGCCCAAAAAGTGCCATCTGGGTAGAAGTCCTAAAAGGAACACGAATTATTCACTTAAGATAAAAATGCATTCAATGATTCCTCTTTGATTGACTTTCCTGCATGAAAAGTGGAGACTCTGTGGGGAAAAAAAAAATCCTTTAATTGAATAAAACAAAGAGGTCTCTAGATTTGGTCTCTAGACTTTTCTGACTGCACACTTCTTTTTAAATTCAAATATAAGGTATTAATATATTTTTAATTTTGATTGGAGTATGAGTTCAGTTCAGTGGCTCAGTCGTGTCTGACTCTTTGCAACCCCATGGACTGCAGCTCAACAGGCCTCCCTGTCCATCACCAACTCCTGGAGCTTCCTCAAACTCATGTCCATTGAGTCAGTGATGCCATCCAACCATCTCATCCTCTGTCATCCCCTTCTCCTCCCGCCTTCAAATTTCTCAGCATCAGGGCCTTTCAAATGAGTCAGTTCTTCACATCATGTGGCCAAAGTATTGGAGTTTCAGCTTCAACATCAGTCCTTCCAATGAATATTCAGGACTGATCTCCTTCAGGATGGACTGGTTGGATCTCCTTGCAGTCCAAGGGACTCTCAAGAGTCTTCTCCAACACTACAGTTCAAAAGCATCAATTCTTCGGTGCTCAGCCTTCCTCATAGTCCAACTCTCACATCCATACATGATTACTGGAAAAACCATAGCTTTGACTAGATGGACCTTTGTTGGTAAAGTAATGTCTCTGCTTTTTAACATGCTGTCTAGGTTGGTCATAACTTTCCTTTCCTCCTTTACCAAGGAGTAAGCATCTTTTAATTTCATGGCTGCAGTCGCCATCTGCAGTGATTTTGGAGCCCCCCAAAATAAGTCTGCCACTATTTCCACTGTTTCCCCATCTATTTGCCATGAAGTGATGGGACTGGATGCCATGATCTTAGTTTTCTGAATGTTGAGCTTTAAGCCAAATTTTTCACTCTCCTCTTTCACTCTCATCAAGAGGCTCTTTAGTTCTTCTTTGTTTTCTGCCATAAAGGTGGTGTCATCTGCATATCTGAGGTTATTGACATTTCTCCCAGCAATATTGATTCCAGCTTGTGCTTCCTCCAGCCCAGCGCTTCTCATGATGTATTCTGCATATAAATTAAATAAGCAGGGTGACAATATATAGCCTTGACATACTCCTTTCCCAATCTGGAACCAATTCATTGTTCCATGTCCAGTTCTAGCTGTTGCTCCTTGACATGAATACAGGTTAAATAGGTTAAATAAGCAGCATGACAATATAGAGCCTTGACATACTCCTTTTCCTATTTGGAACCAGTCTGTTGTTCCATGTCCAGTTCTAACTGTTGCTTCCTGACTTGCTTACAGATTCCTCAAGAGGCAGGTCAGGTGGTCTGGTATTCCCATCTCTTTCAGAATTTTCCAGTTTGTTGTGATCAACACACTCAAAGACTTTGGCATAGTCAATAAAGTAGGAATAGATGTTTTTCTGGAACTCTCTTGCTTTTTCAGTGATCCAATGGATGTTGGCAATTTGATCTCTGGTTCTTCTGCCTTTTCTAAAACCGGCTTGAACATCAGAAGTTCATGGTTCACATATTATTGAAGCCTGGCTTGGAGAATTCTGAGCATTACTTTGCTAGTGTGTGAGATGAGTGCACTTGTGTGGTAGCTTGAGCATTTGTCATTGCCTTTCTTTGGGGTTAGAATGAAAACACATTTTCCAGTCCTGTGGCCACTGCTGCATTTTTCAAATTTGCTGGCATATTGAGTGCAGCATTTTCACAGCATTATCTTTCAGGATTTGAAATAGCTCAACTGGAATTCCATCACCTCCACTAGGCTGAAGTATAGTTGATTTAAAATGTTGTGTTAGTTTCTGCTGTACAGCAAAGTGAATCAGTTATGCATATATGTATATCCACTCTTTCTTAGGTTTTTTCCCCATATAAGTAATTTCAGAGTATTAAGTCTAATTCCCTGTGCAATACAGTAGGTCTTTATTAGTTTTGTATTTTATATATAGTAATTGGTATATGTCAATCCCAGTCTCCAAATTTATGCTTCCCTTTTCCCCCCAGTAACTCCAAGTTTGTTGTCTACATCTGTGACTCTACTTCTATTTTGTAAATAAGTTCATTTGTACCATTTTTTAAGATTCCACATATAAGCAATATCATATGATACTTGTCTTTACTGTCTTTATTAACTTAATATGATAATCTCTATAAATGCATATATCTTGCTGCAAATTATTTCATTCTTTTTTTTTTAAGGCTAAGTAATATGCCCTTGTATATTTGTACCACATCTTTATCCATTCATCCATTGATGGACATTTTGGTTGCTTCCATGTCTTGGCTGTTGTAAACAGTGCTGCAATGAACATTGGGTGCATGTGTCTTTTTGAATTATCGTTTTCTTCAGATATATGCCCAGGAGTGGAATTGATGGATCATATGGTATTTCTAGTTTAAGTTTTTTGGTGAACCTCTGTACTGTTCTCCATAGTAGTTGGATCACTTTACACCCCCACTGAGTGTGGGAACGCTCCCTTTTCTCCACATCCTCTCCAGCATTTATTGTTTGTAGAATTTTTGAAGATGTGACTGTACACTTCTGAGTAAGAACTCTCTGAAATATCCCAGCACATACGTATTTACAAATGATATATATTTACTACTGTACTAATATATTATGTATATTATGAAGCATTTATAAAATAGGAATTAGGAATAAAATAATTCTTAAATACAAATATTTTAATGTGCTCTTCCATTGGAAGTACACCATTAAATATCTTTGATTTGACTTTATATTTTACATAGTCTTGAAAATTTTGGATACTTGTTTCTTGTTTCCTTGGCATATCTGATAAGATCATCATTGATTTTACTTTATGATGTACAGTTCAAAGGGGTTGCACTTGGAGAAGATATGTCAGCTCTGCTACATTTTTTGTATTTCATTTATGTTTTTATTAATAATAATGATCAATATGAGCTTTAGGGAAACAATTTAACTGTCTGTTTACTTTAGATATACATGAAAGTCTGTATTCTTGTCATGAGCAGGTAGAGTTTAAAGATGAGTTTCCTAGAATTTTATTTACCATTTGCAGTTAAGGGCTATATTATTACTTTTAAAGATTTCTTTCCCTCAGGGGACTTGTTTAAAATATGGAAATTCCCATGTGCCCACTACCATATATTTGATCCAGTAGGTCCTGGGTGCACCCCATGATATGCATTTTAAAAATTCTGAGAAAGTGATTCTGAAATACACTTAAAATTGAGAAGTACAACATATGGATTCTAGGTTTTTTAATGCACTTGTTTTGGAAATTCTCCTCTGTGCTCCTTAATCAGGATTAATTGTAGAACTGTAAGTAGAATAAAGTCTGCATTCACTTCTTAAGGGGTAGCAAACAAGATGTATACAACTTAGAAGACCACATCCTCTGTAAATCCAGGCTTCCATGGTGCAGAACCCTAGGAAAAAGAGGTTGTAGTGGCAGCTACCAGAGGAAAAGAAGGTAGCTGTTTACTATAGCCCAGAGAGAAAAAGAAAAGGAGCCTTTTGAGGAACAAAGAAGTTTCTACTACTGAATAGCAGAATGGGTTGTATTGGCTTATTGGCCAGTGACATCAATGAATTAGAGTTCAGAATGGACACTGGTTATTTTATTCATGTTTGTGTTTCAAGTACTTTATCCATACCATACCACGCATTGGTCCATGAATACAGGATGAAGGATAGTTTTATTTGCTCAGCCATATATTACCACTTCTATAGTTATTCTTCGTTATATAATAATTATATGTAAGTTAGTTTATTTCATAGATCTAGTAAAAGTAATTAGATAATTAAATTAAAATATCTATTTTAAAATAAGATTTCTGATAGAATGATACATAATAATAATACATGTATCCACATATAGGTACACACTCACAGAGTAGCTATTCCAGATGATAGAAGTCTTTCAAGGATATGAGTAGGATCAAAATGTATTCTTATCATTGGAGAGATAGTAATACTGCTGGAAGATTTGCTTAATTCCATAACTAGGCATGCAAAATATTTCATATTTAAATTGAGCAGCCATCTCGAAGGAAATTTGTAAAAGAAAAATGATTTTTGTAAAATACTTTGAATTATAAATTATTAACACAGAAATAAAGAACACACTTTAAGGTCCCCCACAACTGGCTCATAAAATTTTTCATCAATATTATCCCAATTTTGTCAATAGGTAATTTCAAATCATCAAGGTTTAGATGTATTATCTACTATGACAATAGGAAATTATCAATAACCTCCCCCTCAAATATATTTGTTTGCTTCCAATTTTAATAATAAAAGCAGTACTTTTATTTTTTATTTACTTTTTGTCATCTTTTTCTTTCAGGTGCTATATTCTTGTTAATGTAATAACAACTTAGTAATACATCCTAGATGTTCTGAGTCAGATCTGGACACCATGTGTTGTGGCCCTGTACTTAAACAATTCACCCTTTTAGTGGTACTTTGGTTTCTTGACTGTATCAACAAGTCAGCCTAGAAACCTTTCCATAAAAATTACATGTGGGTGGCAGATTCGGGGTCATGTTTTTTTCTCTCCAGTCAAAGTTCTATTCATAAGTTTACTTTCAACTTATCATGTTATTTCTGGCCACACTTCTCCTAAAGAGAAACAAAAATTGTTTATTGGCCGTTAGTCTTGATTCATGCTTGTTGAATGGCTCAAGTCAGTCATACAGTTATTGGAAGAAAAAAAAATGGCTTCTGATCCAAAAAGCCCAAGAATGTATCTCAATTCTGAACACTGGTTACTCTGTAACTTTGAACAACTCATTTAACCTTTCTGGATTTTCATTTTCTTGTGTGTAAAATATAGATAACAATAATACCTGCCTTATCCACATTGTCTTATTCTTAGAAGGAATTTAAAAGATAGTAAATATGGGCTTTGTAACATTTAAAGGAAACTACAAATTTAAAATTAATGTTTTACTTTTGCCTGATAAAGAGACAATGCTGTTTGAAAGACAACTATTGAGATGATGTTGACACAGAATGAAAGGAGCTCTCTCCTTCTTTGATCCAAGTACTGATCACTTAAACTCATGGTGCAATCAGTTGGTTCAGGTCACGGGGGCCAAGACCTTATTTTTAAGAATCATGTTGCACAAACTGTAGGACAAAGATTTCAACAGAAAACTGGGTCAGACCAGTGAATAAGTCAGAGAAGCAAACTACACTTCTTTTTTAATAAGGGTCAGGGTCAGATAGGAAAGTGATGGGAGAGTCCAGAGGGCTTTGGCCTCAAATCTTTTCAAGCAGACCTGCACTCCAAAATCAAGGCTGCAGCAGAGAAATAGTCAAAACTAGCATGGATCTCATTTAACCATCATCTAGAAGAAATGATGAGTCCTTGTCTAAACTGTCCACTGATTAACCAGGCAGTTTTATTTTGGCCAGAAGTAGACCCATGTTTAGCCAGAAGTAGACCATGTTTGGCCAGAATTAGACGCTTAGGGCAGAAAGCGAAGCAGGACTAAAGAGCCTTTTGATGAAAGTGAAAGAGGAGAGCGTAAAAATTGGCTTTAAACTCAACATTCAGAAAACTAAGATCATGGCATCTGGTCCCATCACTTCATGACAAATAGATGGGGAAACAGTGGAAACAGTGACAGACTTTATGTTTTTGGCTCCAAAATCACTGCAGATGGTGACTGCAGCCATGAAATTAAAAGATGCTTACTCCTTGGAAGGAAAGTTATGACCAACCCAGACAGCATATTAAAAAGCAGAGACATTATTTTGTCAACGAAGGTCCATCTAGTCAAGGTTATTGTTTTTCCAGTAGTCATGTATGGATGTGAGAGTTGGACTATGAGGAAGGCTGAGCACCGAAGAATTGATGCTTTTGAACTGTGATGTTGGAGAAGACTCTTGAGAGTCCCTTGGACTGCAAGGAGATCCAACCAGTCCATCCTGAAGGAGATCAGTCCTGAAAATTCATTGGAAAGACTGATGTTGAAGCTGAAACTCCGATACTTTGGCCACATGATGTGAAAAACTGACTCATTTGAAAGGCCCTGATGCTGGGAAGGCGGGAGGAGAAGGGGATGACAGAGGATGAGATGGTTGGATGGCATCACTGATTCAATGGACATGAGTTTGAGGAAACTCTGGGAGTTGGTGATGGGCAGGGAGGCCTGTTGAGCTGCAATCCATGGGGTTGCAAAGAGTCAGACATGACTGAGCGACTAAACTGAACTAACCTGAGACCCATGTTAGGAAGAGAAGGAAATATGAGTAGAAAGCAATTCAATAAAGAGTATGATTAATATGCAAATTAAATGCTAAAGGAGATAAAATAGAAATGTAGGTGACACTCTATTACTTCAAGTAGAAACTGCATCAATTTAGTGGTTAAGGCTCTTAACATACCTTCACATTACAACTGGTAAAAATAAGCCTTGAGAGAATAGATCATATTCTGAAGTCCACATATTGACCAGGATTTGAAAACTTCTGTCTGGTGTCAGAACTTGTATTCTTGAATTCTACATCATACTCTCCAAGGTGGTTGACAAGATGTTCTCATTTGGTAATCACCAGTGAAAGTTTGTGATGTTTGGTGTTCTCAAAATATAAGTATAAAACAGATAGCTAAGTATGTAACAACTCAATTCCTCATGTATCACTCACATGAAACTTAGACACAAAATATACAGATAAATAAGATACCTCATGTAAAATGTCAAATAATATTATAGGTATCTTAGGAAAAAAGCAGGAGGGAAAATCTATATTAAAATAAATGTATCAATCAATGTTATGGATAACACCCAAAAATAAAGAAATAATAGCACTGACTTAAATGTCAAATTCCCTTTTTACAAAAAAATACATTCTATACTTATAGATTTCAACTCGAATGTTTTATAGTACCACTCAAATTCATCACATGTAGGTTAATAGCCATAAAGCAAGGCTTTCCTGAAGGCATGAAACAGAGGCAAACAAATATAATCATAGCAGATAATAAAATTGCTAAGGTTGTGGTGAGATTTAGAAATCTCCAACCAAATTTAGCTGTCCATTCTCAACATGTGTGCATTACTAATCCAATTATCCTAACATGTATTCTCATTTATAGAACACACACCCCTAAAACTAAAAAAAAAAAAAAAAAAAAATCTGAAAGTCTCTATCTCTCAAATTTATTTTGCTACCACTTTCACCCACAAGAAGCTAAACATTTTCTTTTGTTTATCCTTTTGACAGTGAGTTGACATTTGCTTTAAACAAAGCTCTTTTCTAAGTAGCTAGAGATAAAATTGGAATTTTGTATTTAAATTTCAAATTACTTTAATGGAGAAAAATTACCTAAGATGGGTGTTTGGAGACAGGTAGAAATTAACAATTCCAATGCAACATCTCTATTAGTAAACAGTACCCTTTTCATACACACACACACACACACACACACACATACAACACGTGAGTGCATACATGCGAACTAAAGCCTAAAAGTTAAATTGACCTGTCATTTCACTTTTTTTCCCCCCCTTTTCCACTGACTTTTTTCTTAAAGATAAATTCAGTTGATTTACTTTTCTGTGTATGGAGGATCAGAGCTGTTTTAAAGACAGAGGCAGAATTAGCTGATGCTTTCAAGGGTTTATCTTCCCCACCTTGACTACTCATGACCTAAGTAGCCCTTCTCTCTGCCTCACGGAAAGGAAAGCTTTGCCCCACGCTTTGGTCTCCAGAGGAGCTCCTGAACTGGGAGGACATCATCAGTGAGGAGTGTGACCCTAGCTTAGGGGCTGGGAGCTAACTATAAATTTGTACTTCTGCTGCCTCTGCCATGCTGTTCAGGGAACATTTCCTAATACTGCAAGGATAAGTGAGAAAGGGACTGGTGCAAATGTCATTGTCTCTTAAAAGTTATTTATTGGTTGACAGATTTTGGCCTAACTTCTTGATAGCACTTGAGAGGGAAAGCTATGCCCTTTACTTCAGAAGCACACTAATGGCCTGGCTTTTCATTTCCATAAAAATCACACAGACTGGGACTGTTTATAAATTGCTGAATATTAGAACTTAAAACTTAGAGATAATTTTACCTTTATTTTTACTTTATAGGTGAAGGAACTGAAGTCCAGAAATTTAAATATTAATAACTTGTTTGAATACCTGCAGCCATCTAGATGTAGAGGAAACCCTGGAATCCTGGTAGGTGACTGGTGCTGTGTTCTTTACTCTATAGCACAATTCTTCTTCTCAGAGAAGGTCACTTTGTAACTTAAAGTACATTGCTTCATGTGTTAGTGGAAATATGAAATGAGAATGTTATAGCTGAAAGTAATTATACAGTTCACCTAGCAGAATTTCTTATTTTGTGGTTAGGAAAACTGAGGCCCAGAAGGTATGCATAATGCAATAGCAAACTTGCCTAAACTGATGCATATAGGAGAATATGCACATTTTATCTAATTGAGTATTAGCTATATCATTGTTTAGTAGATCATTTTGTTCACACATGAGCAAAAACTCAATCATACCTGTGTTTATCCCTTCTCCTCTCTTCCAGTAGTCTTCCCTCCCCCAAAGTATTGTTTGAATTATAGAGAATTGTACTTGTTAGCATAATGATGATATCTTAGTTAACCCTCAAACTTCTGTGTTCTAACACAATTAATTATGGTTCATATATTAGTCAGCTAGATACAGTTGTTTTCAGTTTGGGTCCAGATCCTCTGGAGTAAGAAATGGCAACCCACTCCAGTATTCTTGTCTGGAAAAATTCTATGAACAGAGGAACCTGGTGGGCTACAATGTTTGCGGTCGCAAAAGAGTCAGACACAACAGAGCAACTGAGCACGTGGATATTTAGGGAAATCGAACTGCTTCTATCTTGTGGTTCTTTCATCCCCTAAAACCTGGAGTTCTGTTCATCCAGCTGGTAGAAAAGAAAAGGAAAGTGAAGGTAGCATGCCCTTTTTTTGGTTTATTTTGTTTGTTTTGTTTAAATTTTATTTATTTACTTCTGGCTGTGCTGAGAGCTCGTTGCTGCACATGGGCTTTCTTTAGTTTCTGCGAGAAGTGCCTCCTCGCTAGTTGCAGTGCATGGTCTTCTCATTTCGGTGGCTTTTCTTGTTGCAGAGCATGGGCTCTAGAGTATGGCCTCAATCATTGTGGTATATGGTGGGCTTAGTTGGCCCAAGACATGTGGAATCTTAAAAGACCAGTGATTGAACCCATGTCCCCTGCATTGGCAGGCAGATTCTTAAGCACTGAATGACCAGGGAAGTCCGACATGCCCTTTTAAAATGCTTTGTCCCTTAATAAGCACACATCGATTCTTTCGTGTTTCATTAGGACCAACTATCATACAGCCCTTTCTAGGTGCAAGGAGGACTGGACTGAAATATTCAGTGATAATTCTGCATAGTTAATGGAAAGACATAGTTTTCTGTAGACAACTATCCACCTCTAGTGAAAGACTACATAAATAATGTGCTTTGATGTTTCTATTTATTGAGTCTTAGCTCTGCCTACTAATGGTACTTTGTCTCTTCAGTAGTATCCAACTGTTTTCAACCCTATAGACTATAGCCCACCAGGCTTCTCTGTCCATGGGGATTCTCCAGGCGAGAATACTGGAGTGGGTTGCCATGCCCTCCTCCAGGGGATCTTCCTCACCCAGGGATGGAACCTGAGTCTCTTATGTCTCCTGCATTGACAGGTTGGTTCTTTACCTACTAATGGATCATTCCAAATATTGACTCCTAATGGGTAATAGTAGACTTTGGGCTCATATTCAGGCATTGGACCTAATGATATAAATTTTCTAAACCTGTTCTTGCTATGATTTTTGTTTCAGCATAACAGGAACACGAATGAAATGAAATTCATTATTTTATGTTGAAATATATCAATCTTTGTCTATAAATAGCAAGTCATATAATGGATCTCATATTATACCGTGGACAACTGTTATGTTTTACTAGTTTTTCTACAGAATCAATCATGTTTTGCTAAATACACAAGTTCACATTTTCAACTATGGCATAATAAGATCTTCTAACTAATAATGTAGAACATGTGTTTTTATGTTTTGCAAACCTGAAGAGCAAATGACCTTTATGCAGGGTGTCTATTTTTTAAACATCATAGAAATAATGGAATTGGGCTATTTTGGTTATCATCACTTTCATACACAGTCCTGCACCAGGGGAAGGTTGGTCGTCATCAGTAGCGGAAGCAGTAATACCTCCATTTGTGTCTTAATCTACACAAGTCAAACTGCTGTAGGTATTAGAGAAGGGAAGTTAAAAAAGCCTCTTGAATCCTCTGCAGCTGGGGTTAGACTGGGTGCAAAAATATTGTAGTGTCAAAGATAGTGGGGCAATCTCATCCTAACATTACTGCAAGGATGAGGGTAACACTTCACAAGTAGACCTTTTGGTTCTGTGTTAGAGAAGTGCACAGCATCCTAGCAGAATTTTGTGATTGTAGTCCATGATATGGAAAAGTAGTAATTCAGGAGAATCTTTATTTCAGTAAAAATGCAAAGAAATATAGTACACATTAGGGAAAATGACTTTAAATCTCAGCTGATGTTTATTGACTGGTTTGCAAATTTAGAGCAGAAAAAGAATGTAAACAGTACCAGTATTGCCCTCATCTGTTTAGGCAGCTTAGTAATCTGAATCAACACGAAGATCTTAGGGTTGCTTCTTATGAAGTCACACTTCTTGGTCTGTAAGCTCCTGCAGCATTCTTAATTCCTCTTGACAATGTGTTACCATTTATAACACAAACACCTACACCAATTTATAGAAATTAAATAGGACAGTAGCTACTGTCCTGTTTTGAAATTCTCTCTGCGTACAAGCAACATTAAAATAAAAGACTATTTTCCTGTAATTTATAGTCAGCTTCCTATTCAATAATCATTACATTAGTATTTCAAATTAATCTGCTTGATCACACAAAGTAAATTTAGAAATTTAGAAATAGTTAGTCCAATTCATTGTGTTTCAAACTGAACTAGCTAGATAGAATAGCATTTTTCTAATAATCAGAATTTTTATGCTAGAAATCAGGATATAGAATCAGGACATTATTTCCTTGGTTTTCTTGATAGTGCAAGGCTAAAGAAAGATTCTGATTTTCTAAATCATCTACTGTGTACCTAAAGTTCAAGCTAATATACTTCACAGTTTCTTGGGCAGAGGATTTTCATATGTGCTCAGAGATAAAGTTTCTCTCCTTATTAATTGGATTTTCTTATTTTTAAAGGTCAAATTCAAAAGATTTGCCTTGTGCTAAGTTTAATTTTAATGTTTTCCAAGGCTTAAATCACTCAGCGTATAACTTGAGGTGTTCCAGGATGTTTTTTCAGGTGCCTTTTTGGATAATTATAAATAAGAAGAGATGGGACATATGTACTCAGCTAGAAAGTATAATAATATATTGCTCAAGGAAAGAAATGAAATTTTCTCTTTGAGCTTGCAACAAGATAGAGTTAATAAATATTTGTTGAAAGAATGGAAAAAAGGAAAAAAATAATTTTGGGAAAAGCAACAAAAAATAAAAAAATAAAACCAATTAAAACTCCAGTACAGAATGGTATTTTAATCTATACCCAATCAGACCTTTCTCTATGTGCAAATATACTCACATTAATTTGTTTTTAATGTAAAATATGTTCATATATACTGCTATATAGTAGATTTTCACTCAAAAACAATAAAACAATTATTTCCTAATCAATATCTACTTCAAATTGTTTTTAAAACTATGTAATATCCCATTTTATGACTGTAAAGTTACTGTTCATTCAATCCTATATTGTGGGACATCCATTTTTAAATTCATATATAGCATAGTTATCTTTATTAGTATAATTTCAAATTATATATGTTCTGATTTTCTTAGGAAAGTTTCCTTAAGATAAATTCTTGAAATTGATGATTCAAAAGACATCTTGTAGCTTGTAAAGACGTTTTTCAGTTATTTCTTAATTGAGGAAGAACATTATGATGTGACCTTTCTGTTATAGTTTTTCAGATGTGGAAATACCATGTTCAAGTAGCCAAAAAAGAGGAGAGAGGTCACTAAGATATGAAATTAGCTCCCCATCATGTTACTCTATCAATAAAACCTACTTTAATAATGGGGACACTATAGCTTCCCACTCTGTTAATTTCTGATTTGTTTGGATATTTACTAGTCATTAAAAAACAAAACAGTAGCATTAAAATGGTTTCCTAATTAGCTAATCATAGATTTTCATGCAAGTATCCTAACAACTGCATCATTGTAAAGGAAATGTAATGATTTTAAACATTCTACATATAATATTAACCATTATATATAATGATATTAAACATCATGTGTTTAAGGATATTTAAAATTATATATGTATTGATAGTAAATGTCATATATAATAATATTGAACATTATATATTTTATATATATATATATAATGAGTTAGAATTTAAGGTTGTTGAGGATTTCCTAGTTTTGAATTACTTAAGAGTCCTCTACCTTTCACTCTGCACTGCAAATACATATTAACTGGAATAAAGCCAGCAAAACTGGTATTTCCTGAATGACAAGATGCCTATCTTCTTTGTGGCAATATTTTAAGCCCATGCTTCATTTTGATAAATACAAAATCTTACTTCCTTTCCTCTCCACCACAAGATCCTATCCTTATCCACAAAGATTTTTGTCAGGATTCATTTTGAATAGTTCACATCATGAAGACAATACATTAGTTTCCTATTCCAAATACAAAATTACATATTGGCTATGCATTTCAAACCACAGGATCTGTAGCATTTCCCTTTCAAGAATCACTGCTCTTGACTTTCCAGTGGAAAAAGAACAAGTTGTTATGATTTGTGACTCTTCCTCTTCTCTTTTCTCTTTCATTTCCCCTTTCTCTTTCTCTTTCTGAAGGATGCATTCCTATAGCCTTTGGGAAAGGGGTGGAGGTAGTACAGGGAATAAGGTGTGAACTTGCCTGGAAGTTCAGCCTGGTGAGGGATGTTGAGAACCAAAACAGAATGAGGCAGCCAACCTGTGAAGGGATGGGGTGGCCTGGTGTGTGACGTCACTCTGGAGGGATGGCTTGCTGTGGGGTTTCAGAAACCGAGTAGGCTGAGATGTTTACATATGGGATGAATTACTCTGGGATATTAAAAACTGAGTGGGGCGAAGATGGTGTTTATCTTAGTGCAAGAGTTGATAAACAAGGTTTGCACGTAGTGGCTGGATAGCTGTGGCAATGAGACAATGATTCGCATGCAGAATGAGTTAAATATGTTAGTAAATTAAGAATAATGAGACCTCAGCTTCCCACTATCAGAGAAGGAAGTTAAAAATACAGAGAGGGAGAATACAAGAATAAACCCTGTGATGTGATTGTAAGTGGAGTGTGAACTCATGGACCTCAATAACTATGGATTTAGAAATGATTTCAAATGTAAATATATGTGTATATAAAATATGGTTATTAATAAAGAAACATATGTAAACATGAGTATGTAAATATTAATACAGTTAATATGTGGACACAAGTATTTATCTATATACATATATTCTCACGCAGAGGACCTTGGCACAGTAAGCTTGCCAACATTTTCTTATTATTGGAAATTGAAGTCAGGTAAGGACTGTTTTAGATTTCTCATTTCCTTGTTTATTTGGGTAATTCTCATGACCCCTTTTCATTTTACTCCCAGTGTGTGCTTTTTATTTGGGGGGATGTATAATAGTAGGGATATATGAAATTTACTTCTGAAATGTTGTATTGTGAGTAATGGTTTGTTCTATTTGGATGCTGGAAAATAACTTGTTTATCAATAGACATTCAATGAAACAGTAACCAGTTGACTACAACTATACAGTTGACTGTATATGTATTCAATGATTTTTCCTTTATATTATGGCTTTATTTTCACTTGTTATTTTTTGTATTTAGAAAAATCTCTCATTTTGTAGTTTTTATAAATGCTTTTGAATATGAAGATTTTTATAAAAAGACAAATGTTTTATACGAAAGAAAGTGAAACATATATAGTGAGTTATATTTTCTGAAACATGGGTGTGTTTTTCTACCATTTATGTTATCTTTATGTGTGTGTGTATGTATACACTGGGCTTCCCACATATATGTTGTTGTTGTTCAGTCACCAAGTCATATCCAACTCTTTGCAACCCCATGTGTACACACACACATATATGTTATGTCTCTTGCTATATGTATATATATATATATGTCCTTTATATATTTTTTTACTGAACTGACTATTAAGTCATATCTAGCCACACTGAAAGTTTAAAGGTTTTTCTGGATAACCATCAACAAGTTTGATGTAGGTAATTATTCAATCTAATTGACAGAAAAATTATGACAAGTTCAATTGTGTTCATCTGCTTGGACTGCCATAGGAAAATATCACAGACTGAGTGGCTTAAACAACAGAAAGATATTTCCTCGTGGTTCTGGAGGTAGAAGTCTGAGATCGAGGTGTCAGCTAGTTGGTTTCTGGTGAAGTCAGTTTTCTGGCTTGTACACAGCCACCTTCTCACTATGCCCTTATGTTCCCTTTCTTTCCTGTGTGCATGAAGAGAGAAAGCAAGTGAGCTCTCTGGTGTCTCTTTCTATAAGGATGCTGATCCTAATGAAACAGGGCCACACCCTTATAAACTTATTTGATCTTAATTACTTCCTTAGCGACCCCATCTCAAATATAGCCATACTGTTGCTTGGATCTTTGATGTATGAAGTTTGGTGGGGGACACAAACATTCACTTCGTAACATCAATATTAATAGGAATTAATTTCTTCTTTAGTTGTGTTTATTTTTTAAAAATCTGTCAATTGCATAAATTTGTAGACATTGGATTGAGGAAATCTGATTTGCAGACATGTTTAACAAAATTTATTTTTTGCAATCAGTATTTACTAACAATTTTATTTCTAAAATTTAACTTACTGATATACTCCAATAAATTGTAATGATATATATATTTGTTCAAAACTTTTCATTTCATCATTAAAATAATAAGAAAACATAAACAAATGAAAACTCCATGTCTATGTGGCCAATTATGTAAATGTTAATGTATTAGTATAGTGGAAAAACATAACTGTTTAAAAGAACATGAGAAATCTATATTACTGATATGAGCATATGGTTAATCTATATTTTTATTATAAAAGACACGGTTTAAGAGATTTATTTGTATAAATCTAAATGGCAACCCACTCCAATACTCTTGCCTGGAAAATCCCATGGATGGAGGAGCGTGGTAGGCTACAGTCCACAGGGTCGCAAAGAGTCAGACTGAGTGACTTCACTTTCACTTCACTTTGAAGTATTTGTGTATACATAGTGGCAGTACTACATATATGCAAGGAAATGTATGTAAATATAATATATATCTTAGAAGGAGACTAGAAAAAAAGAGTTCAGTGGGAGATATTTTATGTTTTAGGTTATACTTTTCTTTAATTTTTAAATTATGTTTACTATGAATATATATTATCTTTTGAAAATATTTTCAAAAGATTTTCTATAACTGGTTAGGATCATTAAGTAGAAGGAGGTGGGAGTCATGGGTCTCACAAAGCTTACTGTGTTTAGCAGCTTGTTTAGATCTAACACAGAGACCTAGTAGTAAGCACATGTTTAATAACTACAGTTTTTTCAGGAGTTTATGTCCACTTTTTCTGACAGATATAGCTGTGAAGTTATCTTAAGCATTGTGAACTAAAAAACTGTAAAAACAAGAGTGCTATTGAAGACAAAGAGAAACATCAGCAATTAGTACATTTATGCTATGTCAACATTTATTTTGCTGCCAGGTATATCTTGAATTTTACTACAGCATGTTGCATTGGTTGTTTTAAATTTTTGATGTTAATGTTTTTTGCTAAACAAGCAAAAACTGGATTTTATGATTTGATGTTGAGCACATAATTTCCTAAGATATTAACTATATTGCCTGGAAAGTTTTACTTGCTATATCCTATAAATATAATAGACATATAAGCCCATACAAATAAGACTATAAAACTTCCATATTATACTAATTTTGATTTAAAAGCAGGAGAAATGTTTCTTAAATTACATTTATGGATTCTCTTTCACCAATTTATCATGAAATTGTCAGAATCCTTCTTTAGCCCCTCCCTATCAAATTCTCATATTTTTCTACAAGTGCATTATTAATACTTTTGTCTACAGTGTTAAGTCTGTTTAAAATTCCATGGCTTTCATATGCTTTATTCATTCTCTCTGCTGTAAATATTCTTTTCCAACTTGGATTTATATGACAGCCTATTAAACATAAAGTTTTTTCTTTTCTTCATTTTAGAGGTGGGATCAAGAGTTCAGTTTCAAGAAAAAAAAAAACCAAAACCTAAGATACAGGCTTTCCATCTTGTTTTTTTTTTTTTTGGTTTGGCAAATTAAAATGGCAACTTCATGTTGCACATGAAAATAATAATCACTTGGGGTTTTTCAGCTTCAATCCAGAGATAATTCAGTATCCTTATTTTTTAGTTTACTTTCTTATTAAATGACACACTTACTGTATACTCAGTGACCTCTTTCTTTTCTTAAATACAGAATTAAACTATAAATGATAGTAAATATTCTTTCAATTTCTGTGGTTGTGGAAGATCCCCAGATAGCATATTTGCAGATTTTGTGGTAGTTGTGGTAGCAGAAAAAGGATTCTGAACTCATAGTTTTCTTTGATGAAATGGTTATATGAAGGAAAAGGCAGTTTTCCAGTTTCAACATTGAAAGCTTAAGATACTGATTTTATTTCTGTTCGTATCCAAGAAAAGTCTTTGTATTATAAGCCAAAGATTTTCATCAAATTGATTGTATTGTTTAAAGTGAAGGTTAAACATAGTTTCCTTTGTGGTATAGAAAGACTATAGAGGGCAAGGGCAGATGTTTTCAAAGTACATGCCATGGAGCCTTTTATTGAGTTTATACTGTGGAAATTTATGATACTGTAAAAATTTATCTAGACATCAGTGGATAACTGATGGTAAATGAAAGAACTCTGTGGTTCCTTATAAGGCATGTGCACTACGCACAATGACCTTTGTGCTCTTTCAAATAAAAATAAGATATAATCATAAAAATAACAATTGAGATACTTTTCTACAGCTTATTTTTTTGAAAAATGATATTGAGTTAATTATCTCTTTATCCTTTGTATTTCATTTTGTTTTAATTGCAAAGCACTTATCCTCTTGGAAAATATTTTAAAAATGTAAATGTTCTGTCTTATAAAGTATAGGAACTAGGGCTGAAAATGTTTGAACACAATCAAAATATCCACATCATTATTCTTTGAAACATTGTCAATTTATGTGACATTTAATTTGAAACATATGTAATATATGTAATGAATATGTGTAATTTAAAGTCTACAGATTAAAGCTTTTTAGTAGAAAGCATATATGTTGAATTTCAAAAATTAGAGTTCTCTTTATCACTTTGTTGTGAAGAAATTTTTAAAGTAAGACCTCACTGCATATAAGTGCAATTTCAGGTTCCTGTGCAATAATACAAAATTCTTTTGTTTGTTTGTGATCAACAATATGTTTTTCCGAGGCAAATCACATTAAAAGCAAGTATTAACTTTGGCAATAGATATGTGAATCAAATAATTTACAAATTAAGATATTCATCTTGCCTTCCTCATTAATTGTCATACTAACCAAGCTGGCAAAGAGACACAGGAAAACATTCATTTCTAATATTTTTTATTATAATATGTGAAATTGGTCATAGACGCAATGTTGCTATACATTTTATAAATTTTATACAGGAGAGCAAAAAGTATTTTTACTTAAAACTATGATTTTTTTCTATATACCTTTGAATATTTGATGTTCCCCATACTGATAGATATTTCTATTTCCGTTGCTCCCCTTATTCCTGCTGATCATTCTTTTTAAACTACTCACTTTGCCAGCATACTTCTTATTTTCTACCACATCATTTGGAACCTGTTTTTAAATTTAAGCAAGCTTCAGTATACATTTGCTTTTCAAGAAAAATCTCATCTTAACTGCTTTAAGTAAAACCTAGTTACCTTGAATGGTAAAACTCAGATACCTTTTGTTTCTCTGGTCCATTTATTGACAATCAGTCTACTTTCCTCTTCCCGTTAGTACTTCCAGATCACTGCCCAACAAAGTGGCTTTGACTATTTGTATGTTATCTCTGCCTCTTCATCAATGGCCTCCTTTTCCTTCTCACTCCCTCCAGTTCTTGTCTGATTTTTGCCGCCATAAAGTTCTTCTGTGTCTCACTCTTTCTTCTCTAAGCCTTATAGAGCCTTTCCAGAGTCAAATGCTTCTATGATGATCAACCATTTCAGTCATGGCATTGCTTACACCATAAGGATCAATTTTTTTCTTCACTTACTTTACTAAAAGCAGAATCATGGGCTTCTCTCCATTGTTTTCTGTGTTTATGGGCTACTCTTTGGCTTCAGTGCATATTCATGGAGTCAGTCCTCCACAGGTCCTCAATGTTGACAGTACACTGAATTACAAACAGTGCTTCAAATCACTTTTATCCTCAGTCATTATACCCTTGCTAAAGCAATCAACATGTCTTGTTCCTGTATTGCAGAAACTGAGATCATCTAATGTGAGAAGTTTTAATGTTTCTCTTCTTCTCAGTATTGATCTAGTTTTTCTCATGAAGATTAAAACTCTTAATTAATGTGCTGAGGCCCTTAGCTTTTTAATTTGAATTTGGCAGATCTCTCTTCTTTAGCTCTTTGCTCTCTACCTGCATGCTTAGCTCACCTCTACATCAAAATGCCTTCCCTCAAACCTACTTTCTCATGTAGTCATTAAATGATCCTCCTTTCTCTCAGTGTCAAAGGGCACATGGGAGTAATCTCTACTTGCCTCTTGAATTTTCTTATCCCCACTCAGCTTTCCTTTCATCTCCTGTTGCAACAAACTCAACGAGAACAACTTCCTCCTAATAGTGTGCTTTGGTTCCAGCCATCGAACACTTTGAGTTCAGTTCCTGTGATATTTTACACCTTTCTTTCCTCTTTAAGGAGTGTTCCTTCCTTGATATATTGGGAGTTATTCTTGTAAATCTTTTTCTAGTTCTTTCACTATGCCTTTATTTCATTTGCATCTTTACAGGTTTTCCCCCCTTTCTCTGCCATAAATGTAAGCACTCACAGAATTCTACTTTTCCTTCTTTTTTCTCCAGCTCCTTTATTATGTTGTAATATTTACTCCATTTTCTATATCCATCACGTTTGTGTATATTTGTTCCAAATTCATTTCCAGGCCAATATCTCTCCTAAACTCCAGAAACATATATCAAAGTGTTACTTGAATTATCCATCCTGGTGTATTGTGAGCTCTCAGAACTCAACCACAGCAATTCCAATTTAATCATTAATTTCCATGAAGTGGACACTTTGTTTTTGTTTTTAAAAAATACTGTAAGTTTCTTATATCCCCTTGTGTAAACCTGACCTTCATTAATTTTGTCCAGTTATTGGTGTTGTGTAGAGGGAAGAAGGGGAAGATATCTGCACTCATCATGGATGGGGCATGGTGGGGGAGTTTTACCAGTTCGGACAGCTGATACAGAGAAAGAGATAAAACAACAGCAAGAATGAATATAACAACAAAAGCTTCTACTTCTACAAAATAGCAGGCTTGTACTCCAAAAATATCATAGTTGTGAAAGATGAGAGGTTGCAGAACTCTTCCAGATTATAGGAGACTGAAATGACATAGCAACCAAAGGTAATGCAAGAGTCTGAGCTGGATCCAGATCAGGGGAAAAGGCTGTAATGACATTATTGGGATATCTGTTAAAACACTGAATGAAGAAAGTATATTAGATAATAGTATCTCATTAAACTCCTTAATTTGATAATTGTATATTGGTAAATGTTAGAGAATGTTGTTCTTAGCTATATAACAACCAAAAGTTCCTAGAGGTAAAAAGAACTGCTACCTACAGCTTTTAAATGTTTCAAGAAAAAGTAAAAGCTTCAAGTAAAGTTTTTCATGTTTCTGGAGGTAGAGAGGATGTGATTGCTGAGAGAGCCCTGAGGGCCAGCTCTCAAGATGAAGGACTTGGTATCTAACACTTATCTTTGTAATGATCCTGGACATGCTCGGAGAGAAGCTTTAGTAAAGTGTTGGAAAATGGGAAAGAGATATAAGCCCAGACCTTCCCTGGTAGGAACCAGAGTAGATTCCCATCATTCTATCAACAGAATATTCTCCTTCAGTGCTGCTGAAGCCCAAAAGAAAGCAACTCTGAAGCAGAAGCAGAATGATAAGTAAAAGATTGTGCAGAGATGAGTGGTCCTATTGCAAATGACAGCAGCACTGGAATTGCTCACTGGCAAACATTTGAACTGTCTTGAATGACAGTTGCTTAAAGGTTGCATCTGTGTGACTTAAGCATAGATTAACCCAGAAAAACTCTTGAAAGGCTTATAAAGTTAAAATTTCTTCCTCTTAATTATGGATAGAGACAAATAACTACCCAGCATACAATTTAACTTCAGAGAAATCATGTTAAAAGATCTTAAAATAGCTTAAAAAATTAAACTTATTAGGAATTTGTAATTAACATATACATACAACTCTGTTTTTGTTTAGTCACTAAATGTATCTGACTCTTTACTGATCCCATGGACTGTAGCCCAACAGGCTTCTCTGTCCAGAGGGTCTCCAAGGCAAGAATACTGGAGTGGGTTGCCATTTCCTTCTCCAGGGGATCTTCCTGACCCAGGGGTTGAGCCTGTATCTCCTGCTTAGCAGGTGTATTCTTTACTACCAACCCACCTGGGAATCGTACATACAACTATGTATTGATATAAATATAATCAACAAAGACCTACTGTATATCACAGGGAACTCTACTCAGTATTTTGTAGTAACCTATAAGGGAAAATAATCTGATAATATAAATATATGTATACATTTACACACATATATGCACTTAGAGTCATGTTTTATGTATTTAAACTGCATCACTGTGCTGTATACCCAAATCTAATATAACAATGTAAATCAATTACACTTCAATTTAAAATTAATAAAAGATGAAAATCATTTCACAGTTCTAAGAAATAATGTGGTAGACAGCATTTTTACGTTATTTTTTTCTACTAGAATTTGTAGCTTGGCAAAACAAGGTCTGAAAAATAAGGGATGGAGGACGGTCGCTTTGCACTACTACCGTCCAGTTTTCTGTCATCTGTTGTTGTTCAGTCGCTAAGTCGTGTCAGACTCTGCCACCCCATGGACTGCAGCCTCCTGATGAAAGTGAAAGAGGAGAGTGAAAAAGTTGGCTCAAAGCTCAAGATTCAGAAAACTAAGATCATGGCATCCAGTCTCATCACTTCATGGCAAATAGATGGGGAAACAGTGGAAACAGTGGCTGACTTTTTTTTTTGGGGGGGGGGGTCCCAAAATCACTGCAGATGGTGACTGCAGCCATGAAATTAAAAGATGCTTACTCCTTGGAAGGAAAGTTATGACCAACCTAGACAGCATATTAAAAAGCAGAGACATTACTTTGCCAACAAAGGTCCATCTAGTCAAGGCTGTGGTTTTTCCAGTAGTCATGTATGAATGTGAGAGTTGGACTATAAATAAAGCTGAACACAGATGAATTGATGCTTTTGAACTGTGGTGTTGGAGAAGACTCTTGAGAGTGCCTTGGACTGCAAGGAGATTCAACCAGTCCATCCTGAAGGAGATCAGTCCTGAATATTCGTTGGAAGGACTGATGTTGAAGCTGAAACTCCAGTATTTTGGCCACGTGATGCAAAGAGCTGACTTATTTGAAAAGACCCTGATGTTGGGAAAGATTGAAGACAGGAGGAAAAGGGGACCACAGAGGGTGAGATGTTGGATGGCATCACTGAGTCAATGGACATGAGTTTGGTTAAACCCTGGGAGTTGGTGATGGACAGGGAGGCCTGGCATGCTGCGGTTCATGGGGTCGCAGGGAGTTGGACACGACTGAGCGACTGAACTGAACTGAACTTAATGGTCTAGCGGTTTCCCCTATTTTCTTTTGTTTAAGCCTGAATTTTGCAATAAGGTGCTCATGATCTGAGCAACAGTCAGCTCCAGGTCTTGTTTTGGCTGACTGTACAGAGCTTCTCCATCTTTGACTACAAAAAGTATAATCAATCTTTGTCATAGATCTGATCTAGCAGAGATCAGATCTTTTCAAGCAGCCTTCAGGATCTCAGATAAACACTGATGCCTAAGGAATTTCTCAGCTGCTTAGGGAGTGAGCTGAGCTGATATGCACTGGCACAGGTGTGTATGTCGTTAGCTGCAGCATGATCTTTAGACAGACTGGTGGTAACTGCCCTGAGGCTGCACAGTAGCCCTTTGGGCATAGTAAGGAAGAGGGAAATAATAGTGGTGGTGAATGGTTATTTTCCTTTCTCTAGCAAGATCCTCTGGGATTATCACAATTATCTTACTATTGGGATAAATATGTCCCTATAGTTTACATATATGTTTGTATATAAATATTGCATACATATATAAAATGTTACTTCTCTTCCAAATTTACTTATTGTTTTGAGTTCTTTAAGACGTATGAAAATCATTCTTGTGTAGTAGAATTTGAGTGTCTTACTAAATGGGTCAGAATTAAGATATTTTATAAACCAAAAACTGAGTGCCCTGGACTTATTCACCACTTAAAATTCATTTTTTTTCCTGAAAATAAATCTGAGTAACTAATGAGTAGAGAGTATTTTTAAAAGATGGCTAAGTCTGCTAATTTTACCATATACTTATAATATCTTAGTTTTATGGCTATTTCTCAGAGAAGGAAGGTAATATTTAGAAGTTAGTTCAGTCGCTCAGTCATGTCTGACTCTTTGCGACCCCATGAATCGCAGCACGCCAGGCCTCCCTGTCCATCACAAACTCTGGGAGTTTACTCAAACCCATGCCCATTGAGTCGGTGATGCCATCCAGCCATCTCATCCTCTGTCGTCCCCTTCTGCTCCTGCCCCCAATCCCTCCCAGCATCAGGGTCTTTTCCAGTGAGTCAACTCTTCACATGAGGTGGACAAACTATTGGAGTTTCAGCTTCAGCATCAGTCCTTCCAATGAACACCCAGGACTTATCTCCTTCAATATGGACTGGTTGGATCTCCTTGCTGTCCAAGGGACTCTCAAGGGTCTTTTCCAACACCACAGTTCAAAAGCATCAATTTTTCAGTGCTCAGCTTTCTTCACAGTCCAATTCTCACATCCATACATGACCACTGGAAAAACCATAGCCTTGAGCAGAAGGACCTTTGTTGGCAAAGTAATGTCTCTGCTTTTTAATATGCTACCTAGGTTGGTAATAACTTTCCTTCCAAGGAGTAAGCGTCTTTTAATTTCATGACTGCAGTCACCATCTGCAGTGATTTTGGGGCCCAAAAAAATAAAGTCTGACACTCTTTCCACTGTTTCCCCATCTATTTCCCATGAGATGATGGGACCGGATGCCATGATCTTAGTTTTCTGAATGTTGAGCTTTAAGCCAAATTTTTCACTCTCCTCTTTCACTTTCATCAAGAGGCTCTTTAGTTCCTCTTCACTTTCTGCCATAAAGGTGGTGTCATCTGCATATCTGAGGTTACTGTTATTTCTCCCGGCAATCTTGATTCCAGCTTGTGCTTCTTCCAGCCCAGCATTTCTCATGATGTACTCTGCATATAAGTTAAATAAGCAGGGTGACAATATACAGCCTTGACGTACTCCTTTTCCTATTTGGAACCAGTCTGTTGTTCCATGTCCAGTTCTAACTGTTGCTTCCTGACCTGCATACAGATTTCTCAAGAGACAGGTCAGGTGGTCTGGTATTCCCATCTCCTTCAGAATTTTCCACAGTTTATTGTGATCCACACAGTCGAAGGCTTTGGCGTAGTAATAAAGCAGAAATAGATGTTTTTCTGGAACTCTCTTGGCTTTTTGATGATCCAACAGATGCTGGTAATTTGATCTCTGGTTCCTCTGCCTTTTCTAAAACCAGCTTGAACATCTGGAAGTTCTTGGTTCACATATTGCTGAAGCCTGACTTGGAGAATTTTGAGCATTACTTTACTAGAGTGTGAGATGAGTGCAATTATGCAGTAGTTTGAGCATTCTTTGGGATTGCCTTTTTAGGGATTGGAATGAAAACTGACCTTTTTCAGTCCTGTGGCCACTGCTGACTTTTCCAAATTTGCTGGCATATTGAGTGCAGCACTTTCACAGCATCATCTTTCAGGATTTGAGGCTCAACTGGAATTCCATCACCTCCACTAGCTTTGTTCATAGTGATGCTTTCTAAGGCCCACTTGATTTCACATTCCAGGATGTCTGGCTCTAGGTGAGTGATCACACCATTGTGATTATCTGGGTCATGAAGATCTTTTTTTGTACAGTTCTTCTGTGTATTCTTGTACCTCTTCTTAATATCTTCTGCTTCTGTTAGGTCCATACCACTTCTGTCCTTTATTGAGCCCATTTTTGCATGAAATGTTCCCTTGGTATGTCTAATTTTCTTGAAGAGATCTCTAGTCTTTCCCATTCTGTTGTTTTCCTCTATTTCTTCGAATTGATCGCTGAGGAAGGCTTTCTTATCTCTCCTGGCTATTCTTTGAGACTCTGCATTCAAATTGGTATATCTTTCCTTTTCTCCTTTCCTTTTTGCTTCTCTTCATTTCACAGCTATCTGTTAGGCCTCCTCAGACAACCATTTTGCCTTTTTGAATTTCTTTTCCATAGGGATGGTCTTGATACCTGTCTCCTGTACAATGTCATGAACCTCCGTCCATAGTTCATCAGGCTCTCTGTCGATCAGATCTAGTCCCGTAAATCTATTTCTGACTTCCACTGTATATTCATAAGGGATTTGATTTAGGTCATACCTGAATGATCTGGTGGTTATCCCTACTTTCTTCAGTTTAAGTCCGAATTTAGCAATAAGGAGTTCATGATCTGAGCCACAGTCAGCTCCAGGTCTTGTTTTTGCTGACTGTATAGAGCTTCTCCATCTTTGGCTGCAAAGAATATAATCAATCTGATTTTGGTGTTGGCCATCTGGTGATGTCCATGTGTAGAGTCTTCTCTTGTTTTTGTGGAAGAGGGTGTTTGCTGTGACCAGTGCGTTCTCTTGGCACAACTCTATTAGCCTTTGTCCTGCTTCATTCTGTACTCCAAGGTCAAATTTGCCTGTTACTCCAGGTATTTCTTGACTTCCTACTTTTGCATTCCAGTCCCCTATAATGAAAAGGACATCTTTTTTGGGTGTTAGTTCTAAAAGGTCTTGTAGGTCTTCATAGAACTGTTCAACTTCGACTTCCTCAGCATTACTGGTATTTAGAAGAGGGGAGTTCGAAGACAGGAGTTTTTTTTTTTTTCTCTGACGCAAGCCATCTGAGCAGGTGTCAGCTGAGGATGACGAGTCAATTGAAAGGCTTAAATCCATGATTTGAGTGAAAAAGAAAATACTTAATATTGATACGGAATTTTTCAAAAGAAAGAGAGTCCATGAATATGAAGTATAAGAGGAAGAATTATCCCAGAATAATGACAGACACTTGATAGTGTTCTTGAAGGAGGAAATGATGACTATGTAGGCCCAATTCTATGTGAGACATCTGTTTTCTCTGTGAGTAGCAGAGAGTGCTGTCACAGTGAAGTCAGTATGAGGAGCAGGGCAGAGAGCGGGGTGTCAGGGGGAGTGGAAGAGGTGACTGTTCAATGTCTCCTTATTAAAAACATCTTAGATTATGAGTTTCTTTTGTACAACTAAGAGGTTGTAAAGTTACCCCACCCCTTTAGATTTCATGTCACTCCACAATATTTATCTCAGATTTCCATACATGGCTTCAAACACCCCACTGTTTTTGCATGTTCACGTTGACACCTCTAATCAAGTTTTACATGTCAAATTCAAACTATTGAGACCAGATTCATTGAGAACTTTTCAGAAGCTATTTCCTGCTGATAATGTCTATAATCTGATAACTCCTTTTTACAGTGTCATCAACTCTACAAGAACACTTTGCATTTGTTGGTTTAATGATTTAAATATTTTAAGTTTTTAATGCTTTTTTTTGTCTTACAAAAGAAATGTGATATCACTAGTGTTAAAGACAGTAATTCTAATTAAATTAATGCAATGAGATAAAGTATACATAATTAAGTATTTTAAAAGAAGTGAACCTTTGACTGTCAATTGCAGTCTAATTTGACTTGAGCCTGTCAGCTTATCAGTTTTGAGGAAATTACCCCCAATAGAGAACAAGCACAGAATACTAGAAGTATATAATAAAAAACTGTATCTGAAGAAAGAAGTAGGAATAATGGATTTTTATTTTTGAGATAATCTTATATTAACATGCAGTTGCAGAAAATAGTACAGAGAAATCCACTGTGTTCTTCATCCAGTTTCCCATAGTGGTGACATTTTGCAATACTCTACTCCAAAATTAAATGAAGAAATGACATTGGTTTAATCCACTGACAATAATCAAATTTCAACAGTTTTACCTACACTTATATTTAGTCTATTTTGTAATCCTTTTTCTTCCAAAAGGAACATGTCTTTAGAAAGTTTTGAATATTTGACTTGTGTCTCTTTTCAGGAAAGCATTATGTATGAAAGAGTATGAAATGGTTATATCTCGTATTTATTCTCACATCCTCCTACTGAAGACCTTGACATTTCTAAATTTCTTATTTTGTAAATCATATCTGAGCAATCTATTGGCAATAATAATCAGCAACATTAATATTCTGTGCAGGTATTACTTTCAAGAAAATAATGTACTAATAGATTAATTATGGGAATATGATAAGCTTAGAGTGTATATCTTATTTAATTATCAAATGTAATTCTTAATGTATATTTTATCGATATGATAATTTTATACTTATATATTTCTGTTTTTAAAGCATTTTTTATTTGGATGCAAGCCATGTGTGACTAATAATATAAATTAGGTTGGAATAGTCCAGGCAGCTATTTGGCAGCATGAAATCAGAAGTAAGAAATGGTGAAAGGTGGAGGGGTAGATTTCAGGTGACTTTCAAACCTAAATTATTCATTTTCCAGGTGAAAGCCTGAGTGATCTATCTGCTACTGTTGCTAAGTCGCTTCAGTCGTGTCCAACTCTGTGCGACCCCATAGACGGCAGCCCACTAGGCTCCCCAGTCCCTGGGATTCTCCGGGCAAGAACACTGGAGTGAGTTGCCATTTTCTTCTCCAATGCATGAAAGTGAAAAGTGAAAGTGAAGATGCTCAGTCATGTCCGACTCTTAGTGACCCCATGGACTGCAGCCTACCAGGCTCCTCCGTCCATGGGATTTTCAAGGCAGGAGTACTGGAGTGGCTTGCCATTGCCTTCTCCGAGTGCTCTGTACTATCTCTTAAGTTACTGAAGTGAAGCCCTGAGAGGCAACCCTTCCTTTTCAGGGAATGTAGCAATAATTTACAATTTACAGAGTGTGCTGAGAATGCTTATATGGCAAATGGAGACAGTGAACCCAGAGTGTCAATTGTGGAAAAATATAAAACCCTGACAGAAAAGTGTTATGAGTCAAAAGCACAATATTGGAATATGGGATGGTGTAAAGTTAAAAAGAGTGTATCACTGACCAATGTAGAACCAGAATGGGCTTCCTAGGGAACACAGTGGTAAAGAATCCACCTGCCAATGCAGGAGAATCAAAAGACGTGGTTCAATCCCTGAGTCAGGAAGATCCCCTGGAGTAGGAATAGGAAATAGCAACCCACTCCAGTAATCTTGCCTGGAAAATTCCATGGACACAGGAGCCTGGCAGGCTACAGTCCATGGGGTCAAAAAGAGTCAGACTCAACTGAGCAACTGAGCACACACACATGCATAGAACCAGTATAAAAAGTAGAAGCATGTCTGCTGAGACAGAATGGAGATTCAGTGCCTAAATTATAACATACAAAAAAAAACAAACAAACAACTTTCTGTAAAGAATAGTGCTCTGAACAAGGACTAGGGGAAATTTAAATACAGCTTTCCAAGCATAGAATTATATTGTCCACACAGATATCTGTATGCCTATTTTCAAGAAAAAGCATTAAGAAAGAAAATATCCTAAAAGCTTTAATACTTATAAACACTTGGTTTTCTCCAATAAAATCTTTTCTCAATAGTTGTAGAATACTAATAACTTCATTACTTGTGTTTACTTCACATTAAATCAAATTGATATTACTGTAACTTCCCATCTTTAATACACAGATGAAACTTAAACATTTATCTTACTTGGGACACAGTTTAGCTTTAAATTAGAACTTAAAAAGATGGGCTGATTAAATAAGTGACTAATTATCTTTCTTTTATATAATTTTTTATAAGAGATAAACGAGTACAACAAAAATACTCTTTTAAAAGTTATAAATCATTTCTCATTATGTCTTCTCTTAGAAAGATTTCTTTACTAAAGTTATAATTAAAGTATTTCCTGCAGAATAAGAAAACATTTATATACTGTCTAGACTTGCTAACTTGCCTTTGGCTATATCATAATTTAAAATGACCAGGTGAGATTATAAGAATAAAAGATAAACTAGTAAATCTGTTGGAAACTAGGGTTTGGTAATGTAATAGAAAAATGACATAAAAATTAAGAATATATGGATAAAAATATATGGATAAAAAAACAGTGAAATTGGAGATGTTAATAAATACATCTATTATTTGTCTCCATAGCAATATGCAAGATTCAGTGTCAACTTAAGCTATATCATAGATATTTTATTTTTGCTATGCCATTTCAATTTTGGTCATCAAAACTTTATGTAGGAGCCTTCTTCACTTTTACAATTTGTGGTATCAGCTTGGGGAAAGCTTTGTCAATAGCATATTTTTAAGCACAGCAAAGGTAAGATCATTCATGGTAGATTGAATTACACTTCTTTCAGATGAGATAATCATGTTCAACAAGTGACAGCAGAAGTGCATTTGGAAATATTTCACAAAGCAGAGCTGCTCACAACTTTACAAAAGGTTAAAGAGGCCTCCAGGCACGTCATTCTCCTTCAGTTTTTCTCTCAGGAGAATGTGAACCATTTTCTTCAAATGATTATATAAACGTACCATTGGAATAAGTACTCTCTCATTGGTGAAAAATAAATGGCACACAAATACATGAGAATATGTTAAATCTTATTAGTGTCTAGGGAAATAAAAATTAAAACTACAAGGAGATGTATCTTAGTACATACATTGTGCCATTTGGTGTAATTTAAAGTCTGAAAATACCAAGTGCTGGTGAAGATATGTAATAACAAGAATGCTTATAAGATGAAGATGGCAAATATGTCATTACAAGCACTGTGAAAAACAGATAATGCCTAGTAAGTCTGAAGATAAACATTCCCTGTGGCCTGAAATTCTACTCCTAGGTATGTGACCAAAAACCTGGGTCTGGCTACTTGCTGCTTAAAAGCCAATAAAGAGGCCAGGTTGGTCGAAAGGAAAATTTGCTTTATTTAGGATGCTGGCAACTGCGGGACGGGGGGCAGACATCCATCCAAAGACTGACATCCCCCTCCCACCACTGACAATCAGTGGGCAAGAGCGTTTATAAATGGAGTTAGAGGGCTGCATACAGAAATGACACAGTTAGCTCTGACAGTTACTTTCAAATTGGTCATTCTTGGTGTGACCAGTGTCATCTTGCTTTTTTTAGATACAATTAATCTTCAGTTTCAGGGTCAGTTTGTCAGTTTGTTTCCACTTCTTTGAGGCCAGTTCTCAGAATTGTGGGATTTTATGTTGTGGGTACAATCTGGTCATCAGGTAGTTAACTTCTTCTACCTGGTGAAGGTTTCAGTATCTATAGGACAGCTCACAGATTATAGCTCAGAATATTATCTATAGCCCTTGAGAAGGAACTAAAGGTCCTTGACTGTGCTCAATGACTACATTATTATTATTTGATCTCCTTTACTGCTCTCCTTTGTTTCTGCATTTTCTCACTTCTCTAACTCAACCTATTCTTTGACTAAAGTTTTTTCCACGGGCAAAAGGCAGGCAGAGGACATGCGGTAGAGGGGAGGGGGCAAGGGGGGCCGGTGCAAGGACTATAGAGTGGAGGACCATAGTGAATGGGATAAAGGTAACATTCAAGTTAATAATAATTAAGAATGTTTAAGATTGAGTGAAAGATGTGTGTCTTCAGATTTTGAAAACACATAGAGTAATGGAAAAGATAAAAAGAAAACAATTATGTCTAGACATTTCCTAGTGAAATGTTGAAAATCCAAGACAAAAGGAAGATCTTTAATAATCATCAAATCACAATAGATATCTAAAAAGAAAACAAAATAAATTTGAGATTAAGTTTCTTAATAGAAATGATAGAAGACAACAAACACATTTAGAGAGTTAAGAGGAATTCACAGACAAAGTAGAATAGTACTCCAACTATGATTCCATTAGAAAATTAGAGTGAAATAAATTCTCAGGTAAAAAATACTGGTTTTACCACCAACAGATTCTCATGGAAAATTGCTGAATAAAATTAATTTCAGAAGAAAAGAAATAAATGTGAGAAACTATGGTGAACTAAGAAACTGACAAAATGGACACTAAATAACTAAGTAGGATCAAATTATAACAGTTTTACAATAATGGTAAAATATAATTGTATTAAAACAATAGGCATGTGAGATAACAAGAACAGTTTGACTTAAGACTTTCTACAGTCATTATATTGTTTGGAAAAAGGAGAGATACTGATTAGTGTAAGTCTTTTTTTTTTTTTAAAGACAATATGAAGATTAAAAAATATAAGATAACCTCTATAAGTACAGGCATCTTCAGTTCATGTCCTGTAATCATGACAGTGTAGTACCTGGTATCAAATTTAGCACCCATTCCTATTATAAAGTCTATAAAACAGATGAAATAAATAACAAGCAATTGACTCCCTACAGCAAAGAGTACAGGTGGTGACAGAGAGGATACATATAAGCTGAGCCCCACATTCACTCAGTTCAGTTCAGTCACTCAGCAGTGTCCGACTCTTTGAGACCCCATAGACTGCAGCAAACCAGGCTTCCCTGTCCATCACCAACTCCTGGAGCATGCTCAAGCTCTTGTCCATCGAGTCAGTGATGTCATCCAACCATTTCATCCTCTGTCATCCCCTTCTTCTCTTGTCTTCAATCTTTCCCAGCATCAGGGTCTTCTCCAATGAGTTAGTTCTTTGCATCAGCTGGTTAAAGTATTGGAGTTTGAGCTTCAATTTCCAAATCATATTCAGGACTGATTTGCTTTAGGATCAACTGGTTTGATCTCTTGCAGTTGAAGGGACTCTCAAGAGCCTTCTCCAACACCACAGTTCAAAAGTATCAATTCTTTGGTGCTCAGCTTTCTTTATGGTCCAACTCTCACATACATACATGACTATTGGAAAAACCATAATTAGACTACACAGATATTTGTTGGCAAAGTCATCTCTCTGCTTTTTAGTATGCTGTCTAGGTTGGTCATAGCTTCTTTTCCAAGAGGCAAGTGTCTTTTAATTTCATGGCTGCAGTTGCCATCTGCAGTGATTTTGGAGCCCAAGAAAATAAAATCTGCCACTGTTTCCACATTTTCCCCATCTATTTGCCATGAAGTGATGGGACCAGATGCCATGATCTTAGCTTTATGAATGTTGAGTTTTAAGCCAACTTTTTCACTCTCTTCTTTCACTTTCATCAAGAGGCTCTCGCTTTCTGCCACAAAGGTGGTATCACCTGCATATTGGAGGTTATTGATATTTCTTCTGGCAATCTTGATTCCATCTTGTGCTTCATCCACCTGGCATTTTGCATGATGTACTCTGCACAGAAGGTAAATAAACAGGGTGACAATATACAGCCTTGACATACTCCTTTCCCAATTTGGAACCAGTCTGTTGTTCTATGTACCATTTTAACTGTTGCTTCTTGACCTGTCTCAGGAGGCAGGTAAGGTGGTCTGGTATTCCGTTCTCTTAAGAATTTTCCACATTTTCTTGTGATCCACACAGTCAAAGGCTTTGGCAAGGTCAATAAAGCAGAAATAGATGTTTCTCTGGATCTCTGTTGGCTTTTTGATGATCCAGTGGATGTTGGCAATTTGATCTCTGGTTCCTCTGCCTTTTCTAAATCCAGCTTGAACATCTGGAAGTTCATGGTTCATGTTCTGTTGAAGTGCTGGCTTGGAGAATTTTGAGCATTACTTTGCTAGCATGTGAAATGAGTGCACTTGTGTGGTAGTTTGAACATTCTTTGGCATTGCTTTTCTTTGGGATTAGAATGAACACTGACCTTTTCCAGTCCTGTGGCCACTGCTGAGTTTTCCAAATTTGCTGGCATATTGAGTGCAGCACATTCACAGCATCATCTTTTAGGATTTGAATTAGCCCAACTGGAATTCCATCACATCCACTAGCTTTGTTCACAGTGATGCTTTCTAAGGCCCACTTGACTTCAGATTCCAGGATGTCTGCCTCCAGATGGGTGATCACACGACTGTGGTTATCTGGGTCATGAAGATCTTTTTTGTATAGTTCTTCTGTGTGTTCTTGCCACCTCTTCTTAATATCTGTTGTTTCTGTTAGGTCCATACTATTTCTGTCCTTTATTGTGCCCATCTTTGCATGAAATGTTCCCTTGGTATCTCCAGTCTTCTTGAAGAGATCTCTAATCTTTCCCATTCTATTGTTTTCCTCTATTTCTTTGCATTGATCACCGAGGAAGCCTTTCTTATCTCTCCTGGCTATTCTTTGTAACTCTGCATTCAAATGGGTATATCTTTCCTTTTCTCCTTGTCTTTTGCTTCTCTTCTTTTCTTAGCTATTTGTACCTCCTCAGACAACCATTTTGTCTTTTTGCATTTCTTTTCTTGGGAATGGTCTTGAACACTGCCTCCTGTACAGTGTCACAATCCTCCATCCATAGTTCTTCAGGCACTCTGTCTATCAGATCTAATCCCTTGAATCTATTTGTCACTTCCTCTGTAGAGTTGTAAGGGATTTGATTTAGGTCATACCTGAATGATCTAGTGGTTTTCTCTACTTTCTTCAATTTAAGTCTGAATTTTGCAATAAGGGTTCATGATCTGAGCCACAGTCAGCTCCCGGTCTTGTTTTTGCTGACTGTGTAGAGCTTCTCCATCTTTGGCTGCAAAGAATATAATCAATCAAAAAAAAAAAAAAAAAAAACTAGTTACAGCTCAGTTAATAGCTCAGGCAGATAAATCTTTTATAAACAGACACTCCTAAGACATAGAAGCAGTCTGACCCCCAAATGTGTAGTTCTCCCAACCCCTTTTGGCTTCCTGCTTTGAATACTTCCCATCTTTTCCTTTTGGTTGAGCCCTGTGCAAAATAGGTCTTTTACCCACCACCAATCAAGAAAGGAGATGCAAATGGACAATTACAAGTTTTATAACAACAACCTCTGTTGTGTATGAGTTCATGATCTGAGCTACAGTCAGCTCCCGGTCTTGTTTTTGCTGACTGGATAGAGATTTTCCATCTTTGGCTACAAAGAATATAATCAATCTGATTGCAGTATTGACTGTCTGGTGATGTCCATGTATAGAGTCTTCTCTTGTGTCGTTGGAAGAGGGCATTTGCTATGACCTGTGCATTTTCTTGGCAAAATTCTGTTAGCCTTTGCCGGGCTTTGTTTTGTACTTAAGGCTAAATTTGCCTTTACTCCAGGTATCTCTTGACTTCCTACTTTTACGTTCCAGTCCCCTATGATGAAAAGGACATCTTTTTTGGATGTTAGTTCCAAAGGTCTTGCAGGTCTTCATAGAACCATTCAACTTCAGCTTCTTCAGCATAACTGGTTGGGGCATAGACGTGGATTACTGTGATATTGAATGGTTTGCCTTGGAAACGAACAGAGATCATTCTGTCATTTTTGAAATTTCACTCAAGTACTGCATTTTGGACTCTTTTGTTGACTATGAGAGCTACTCCAGTTCTTCTAAGGGATTCTTGCCCACAGTAGTAGATATAATGGTCCTCTGAATTAAATTTGCCCATTCCAGTCCATTTTAGTTCACTGATTCCTAAAATGTTGATGTTCACTCTTGCCATCTTGTTTGACCACTTCTGATTTACCTTGATTCATGGACCTAGCATTCAAGGTTCCAGGTTGCAATATGTTCTTTACAGCATTGGATTTTACCTCCATCACCGGGCACATCCACAATTGGGTGTTGTTTTTGCTTTGGCTCCATCTCTTCATTCTCTTTGGAGTTATTTCTCTACTCTTCTCCAGTAGCATATTGGGCACCTACTGATCTGGGGAGTTCATGTTTCAGTGTCATATCTTTTTCCCTTTTTACTGTTCATGGGCTTCTCAAGGCAAGCATATGGAAGTGCTTTGCCATTCCCTTCTCCAGTGGGCCACATTTTGTCAAAACTCTCCACAATGACCCTTGGTCTTGGATGGCCCTACATGGCATGGCTTGTAGTTTCATTGAGTTAAACAAGGCTGTGATCCATGTGATCACATTCACCCATGCACTCCCAAAAGTAGACCTCTACAAATAGACATTTGAAAATTGAGAAAAGTAGAAAAAAGTATTGCTGTCATATCATATAGAAAAATAAATTTCTGGGTATATAAAACATGAATGTTTAAAGCAGAACTTTAAATGTTATTGAAGAAAAATAAGGGGTAATTTTTTTTCTTAAGGAAAAGGAGATTTCTTAAATAAGACACAAAGTACAGAAACCAAAAAAAAGATAAATGAGTATGTTAATAAAAGATACGTATACATCTCAAGAAATTATAATAAAAAAGAAAGAACCAGTCATAGATTGGGAAAGGTATTTGCTATAAGCATAAACAAAGTATTATTACCCAGCATATAGAAGGCCAAGTAGAACCTCACAAAGTGAGTTCTTTAATGAACATTGAAATAATGAAAAAGAAACTACAATTAAAAAAGAAAGTGAACATAATAAAAGATGGTCAAAGTTTAACAAAAGTATAAGACAATTACAGAAAAAATACAAAATAATAATAATAATTAACTTAATAGAAAGATGGTCAAAGACTTTAAACAGTTGATTAATGAAACAGGATAACCAAATAGTCAGTTAGCTTACAAATATATTCACTAATGATCATGGAAATGTAAATTTAAACAATGGAAGATTTTTTTCACAACTGTAATGTGCCAATAAGTTTCAAACCTTACAAAACCAAATGATGACAAGTATGAAGAGCAAGTATGTCCTTTATACAGTTGTTTTATAAAGTATAAATTTATACAACTACTCTGGAAGGAAAAGTAGCAATAAAAAGGTAATATTTATTTTTTATTATATTTGCTGGAGAATCTCACACACATACACGAGATATTGAATCTTTGTAATTTTGAAATATTGGAAGTATTCTCACTATAAATGGTAGAATAACTAAATACTTTTGGAGTATTGATATATGAATGTAATAAAAGTTAAAACATATAAACTAGAGAGATGTACATTTTCCACTTGGATAAATCTTCAAAACCTGTTGAATGATGTGATGAGAATGACACTTTACCTCTGTGGTGTTTCTCCCCAAAATATAACGTCAGACTAATCATGAGAAAATCATCAGACAATTACCAACTGAGGGACATTCTATAAAACATCTGACCAGTAATTCTAAAACTTTTAAGATCATTTAAAAATGAGGAAAGAATGAGAGACTGCTACAGCCAGGATGACCTAAAGGAAATATGATAACTAAATGTAATGTGGTATGAAAATAGGTCCTGGAATTGAAAGGAAGGAAACCTGAATAAAGCATGGCCTTAAGTTAATAATAATGTATCATATAGACTCATTCATTGTACCAAATGAACCAAATTGAACAAATGAACGTATGTCAGATGTTAATAATAAGCCTCTCAATCCCTGCTCCAAACAACCCTCAACCTTGCCCCTTGAAAACATCATACCTTCTTTAAAAGAGATTCTGAAGAGCAATTGTAGATTTACTAATTTTCCACTTAAAATAATCCTATGTACTCATATGAGTGAATATGTGTTAGTATTATTTTTAGGGTGAACCTATAAATAACCGAAAGAAACCAAAGTCAAAACATAGTTTTCCTTATTAGGTCCTTAAGATTCAAGACTCACTACTCTTCCCCAGAAAAATTCTCTGAAATAACACCCTGAAGAAATTATGGCTTTAGTAAGTTAAATAAAAAATGGAATTATCCAAAGGATTATATAAAGAAAAAAATATTAATTCATCTGGTTTGAGGGCATAGTGAACTTGGTTAACTCTCAGAGTTATGATGACTTTTTAACATAATTTTTATATCTGAATATAAAGCCAGAGGCGAGTGATTTTGAGGGATTGTTAACTTGTGATTTAAAGACTTAATGCTTTTGGGTGATACAGAGGCCCATGTGGCCTTTCATATCAGAGAAATGGTAAGCTGCTTTAGTACAGGTTTAAAAGAGTCAGAGATGACTGAATGACTGAGCCCACACACACTGCTGCTGCTGCTAAGTTGCTTCAGTCGTGTCTGACTCTGTGCGACCCCATAGACAGCAGCCCACTAGGCTCCGCCATCCCTGGGATTCTCCAGGCAAGAACACTGGAGTGGGTTGCCATTTCCTTCTCCAATGCATGCAAGTGAAAAGTGAAAGTGAAGTCACTCAGTCCTGTCCACCTCTTAGCAACCCCATGGACTGCAGCCCACCAGGCTCTTCGGCCCATGGGATTTTCCAGGCGAGAGTACTGGAGTGGGGTAGAGATTAAGCATGGTTTCCCCGGTGGCTCAGCAGTAGAGAATCCACCTGCCAAACAGGAGACAGTTTCGATCCTTGGGTCAGGAAGATACCCTGGAGAAGGAAATAGCAACCCACTCCAGTGTTTTTGCCTGGAAAATTCCATGGATGGAGGAGCCTGGTGAGCTACAGGCCATGGAGTTGCTTAAGAGTAGGGCAGACTTAGTGACTAAACAACAGCAAAGCTTAGAGAAGGAATGGAATTCATTTTGATTTGAGGCTACTTAGGTTTCAGTCATATTGTCTTATTGCTAAGTTCAGAATTAGGAGTTGTAGTCAAAATAATTTAAATTATCTTGTCTCTCCTTCTATGTGGGTATATCTTTATCCTATATGTAAAAAGCTAAGAGGTAGCTAAGAAAACCAGGTTTCAGATATTGCTGAGTGTCTCACCAACCCACTTCACCTTTTAATAAAATATCCATAGCTTCTAAGAAATATATAATCCAATAGAAACTTGAATAAGCATAAATATTAATTTTAAAAAATTAATAAACCCTATTTTTTGGAGCAGTTTTAGGTTCACAGCAAAATTAAGCAGAAAGTATAGAGAATTCTCTTATATCCCCTGTCCTCCACACATGCACATAATCTTTATCACTCACCATTAACATCCCCTATCCCCCAGAGTAGTACATTTGTTTCAAATGATGAATCTACACAGATGCATTGTTACCAACCAAAGCCCATAATTTACACAGGAAGTTCACAGAGATAACATGATCTGATTTTCATGTTAGTGAATATTCTAATTTCATGTTAGTGAATTTCTCTGTGGGGAATGAATGGGAGGAGAGAAAACATAGAAATGAGAAATCAGTTTGAAAGTAATTAAAAGTAGTCCTGCTGCTGCTAAGTCGCTTCAGTCGTGTCTGACTCTGTGTGACCCCATAGACGGCAGCCCACCAGGCTCCCCCGTCCCTGGGATTCTCCAGGCAAGAACACTGGAGTGGGTTACCATTTCCTTCTCCAATGCATGAAAGTGAAAAGTGAAAGTGAAGTCGCTCAGTCCTGTCGGACTGTTCTGAGACCTCATGGATTGTAGCCTACCAGGCTACTTCGACCGTCGGATTTTCCAGGCAAGAGTACTGGAGTGGGTTGCCATTTCCTTCTCCAAAAGTAGTCCAAGCAATACTATATAGAGAATGGATAAATAACAAGGTTCTACTGTTTAGCACAGGAAACTCTATTTAATACCCTGTGATAAATGATGATATAAAAGAATATTAAAAATTATATATATATGTATGTATAACTGAATCACTTTACTGTATAGTAGAAATTAACACAAAATTATGAATTAACTATGCTTCAGTAAAATGAATAAGTAAAAGTAGCCTAAGCAAGAGATGGAAATATCTGGGGCTGAGCTATTAGTAACAAAGACAGAAATGTTTAGATACAAAATATTACAAAGAAAGGTAGATGTTAAAACTATAAATGTAAGAAATAGAGGAGGACAGGGGAGGTGGTAAAAGAAGAAATAAGTCAAAAATCAGTCTTGGATGGGGGATATTATAAATATGTGAACTTGAAGATGAACAGAGAAGAATCAGATTGAAGCCTACTCAAGAGTTTTGTTTTGGATAATTTAACTTTGCGTTTCTCGTAAGGTATCCTGCACAAAGTATCAAAGGGACAGTTAGTTGTATAAATTTGGCTGTCTCTAGTGATGTCTTCATCAAGAAGTAAAACTGTAAGCTACCTTCATGTAGTTATTATTTAAAACTATGGGAATAGAATCACCTCCTAGGTAGAGAATGTAAATAAACACGACAGTAGGTCAAGACTGTATTTTGAGGAGCTCCAGCATGTTCCTAATACTTTGAGAAAAAGAGACTGAGCCAGCAGATGAACATCTTGGGAAGTTGGAGGCAAATTCAAAGAGCCCAATGTGAGAGAGGAGAGAATTTCAAAAAGGAGCAAAAGGTCAAACTGTTTTATACATATATTCCCAATAGTCAAATATGATGATAATCAAATAATGTTCTTTGAATCTGGCAATGTGAGATAGAAGTGACTGGAGTCTGTGACCCCAGTGGAGGTACAGAGACAGAAGGTAGGCTGAATTGTGTTAAAGAACAGAGAAGTTGTTGAAATGTGTTAAATAATGAATGAGACATTGCTAAATGGAGTCAAGATGTACAAACAATGTTTTTTAAGTGTAGTCATCATGTTGTACATTATATCCCCTTATTTATTTTTACATCGGGAAATTGGAACATTTAGAACTCAATTTTTAATTTTCTGAGAAAGAGAGCAGAAAAATTGAGCAGTATCTATATAATGATCCAGGTAGAAAGGAAGGCGTATAATGTGTAGTAGAGCTAGTAGAATATGCTGATGACAGTATGTCATTAGAAAGATGAATTTGAAGATTCTGGGAAATGTTTCAACATGTATCCTGAGAATTTTGCAGGAGGTAGAGTCTAGAGTAAAAATCTGTGATCCAGACTTTGATAGATGGAGGGCTGTTTTCTCTTTGGAAAACCTTGGCTGTTGTAGGTTAACTTCTAAATTTTGTTTAGCAAAAGATGATGCAGTTCATGTTTGAAGTAAGAGGCCATTAGCCAAAAGGTTGGGTAAGGAAAGGGAGTGTTCAAGGTTGAACATCATTTTCAGTGGGAATTAAGCCCTAGGAATTGTTCAGGGTGGTACCCCTGAGGGGGCAAGAGGTTTTCAGGGAAAGGAAGCATCACCTATTCACATTATAGGAGGGGAATGTAAAAGTTTACAAAGAGAATACAGTAGGAGCTCTGGTTGGAACTGTTTGAATTCATGAAATTTATGATAATTTAAAGTGAAGTCAATCATCTATGTTTCTTAATTTTTTTCCAGAAAGGCTTTCCATTTAAAGGCTTAATTGTAGGCTCAGAGATGAGTAAATGGATTCATGGGCTTTTTTTATGTAATTATGGTACAATTAGAAGACACAGGGACTAAGATTGTGTTGTGATTATGTTAACAGATCAGAATTCTAAGCTGGCCAAAGTAAAGGGAAAAGGAAGCCACTGGTTGAAAAAAAAAAATAATATACTGAAAAAAAAAAATGGAGCTCAAGGTCATAGATACTCTGAAGAACTACAGTAGCAAAAAATAGTAGGGCAAGTGAACTGCAAGAATACAATTACTGGGTCAGAGAATAGGATGAACAATTTGAGTCCAGAGATGTGATATAATTTCTGATAACCATGGTTCTGTTGGGTAAGTTGATATTGGGCTTAAATGACTATGGCAGAGAATGTGATATAACCCCTTATTATCTATTCTTTTTTCATTCCCTTTGATACTATAACTCTCATGATCCCTCAGAACACATGCTAGAAAGCTGTTTCTCTGCCTGCCTCGCTTTTGTTATTTTGGTCTTGAGAATAAATTTGTGCAAGGAACTATGAGTAGAATTTATGCGGACAACTTCAGGGTAATATCTTGTGGAAGGAATTGCCTTCTGCTTTCTATCTTCCTCCACTCTCTGGATTAGTATGGGGGCAAGGTGCTGGTGAATATGCTTTGACCATGCTGAGTAGGGCCAGATCCAAGGGATGAGAGGACAAAATTGAGCAGAATTGAAATCCACATCTGTGGAACTGAGTCATTGTGTCAGCTGTAACTGATAATGTAGAGGAAAAAAAATAAAAATAGGCTTATGTCATCTTTGAGCTGCTATGTCGTATGGATGAATAGGTAGCTTACTCATCCAGGATTTACATTTCACAGCAAAGGTGGCATCCTCAAAGCCAAGCCCTGTGTGCCTTCGCGTAGTAAACCCATCTCAAAGAATTCCCACCCATTCCTTCTTTCTGCAAGATCAATTCAATAGCTACCTTTTCCTTGTTTTTATAGGTCCTTCAATATTATGGGTATCAAAAGGTAATTGTGTGTTTGTACAGTGACGCTATATGCCCTATGATGGCAGGGACTATGCCTGTTTTTCATCTTTGTAACCTCAGTGTTTCACAAATGAAAGGAATGATTTAATATATTTTGAGGGCCAAAAAGAACATGAAATTGTGCTAATTATTGGAAGAAAAATGAATAAGACAGTGTTTATATCTTCAGAGACTTTATGGTTCAACCACAAAACCATAGAGAGAAGAGCAGCCAGGAAAGTAGTGACAAGGACAAGCTTTGAAAAAAAGGCTTATGATTCTGCAATATGTTAGGAAGAAAGAAGCAGATATTAATAGGGACAAATCCTAAGATCCAGACTCACAAAACCCATTGCCTAATGTTATCTATACTGTATTTGGAGTTCCTATGACCCCTCACATGCAACATGTCATTTCTAATCCAGTATCCGCTGTTTTGGATGGTGTTTTCATCATTCAATTGGCAGTCACCCTGCATTCCTCCAACTTCTTCCATCTGTTGCCACCCAATTGGTTACAGAGTTCTGTGAATCATACCTTACACACATTTTGTGAATCTGTCCCTTCACTCTGTGTACCCAAAAATACATGTTTAAGTTCAGGCCCCTAATCTTACTCCTAATGGATTTTTTCACAACTTTAGTTTCCCAGCCTCTTTTCTTTCCCCTCCAAGCACCTCCCCAAATTGATTTCTCACACTATTGCAGGAGTATTATACCTAAAATGTAAATAAGACCATGTTGCTCCTTTGCTTCCTAACTATCACTAGTACCTGGTTAAGGTGGCATAATGCCATACAACACATGAATTCAACTTCGTCTATCCCAAGTATCCCTGTTCAACTTTTACATTTCAACAGTACTGAACACCCTCTAATTACCTATCGTCATGTCCATGCAATTGTTCCTTTTGTTCTGTCTCTACATGAAATATTTTAGAGTCCACAACTGGCTTCCTCATCACTCCCATTCTTGGCTTGACTTATTCTAAGTATCTCATCTTCTTGGATGATTTCTGTGTGCTTCATAGTATTCTGTGCATCTACTAAAATGTAGCTCAAATTATTTGATTACCTATATGTGCTCTCTTCTGGATAAGCTCTTCAAAGCATGTACCAAGGCTATTTATTGTTTAAATATACCAAATAAGAATAATTTTGAGTGTTCAAATATTTGTCAGATTGCAACAAAAGAGCACAAAGGGTCTTCGGTGAAAAGAAGACATCTGATAATAAAAAATTTCATTTGAGAAGAAGTTTTGATAAAATTTAATATTGATTAACAGTGAGGTATTTACTTGCCATATAAAATATTTAATGTCTATATTTTTAAAATGTATACCTGAGTCAGAACTGTTAAATCCAGTTGATTATTGGTAATAAATGATGTTAGATACAAGGACAATACAATTCTACCTACAAATTCAAATTCAAATGCTTTCCGTAGACTTACTATTGTTATCTTTATTCATGAAGAATAACGTTTTACATTTACTACACGAAGACACTTCTTCAGACTACCTGCAAGATTATAGTAGAATTGACAAGACAAGTTGCATAAATATGTATAGATAACTTTGGAAAAGTATGGCATAAGCAGATTTTTTCTTGGTTCCACTTTATCTTTACGTCACCCCTCTCCTCTTCAACCACAGAAATCAATGACCTTGTGCTGCTTTTAGCTCTCCAATTATCCTAAGCTCTTACTGTCTCTTAGCAGGATATGGGGACCCATGATTCTTTCTTCATGTCTTCCCAGTTACAAGTATTTTTCCCAGGGTTTGCAGAAGTAAGTTGCAGAGCTAGTCTTTGATAAATTACTATCTCAATGCCTTAAAAACCATAAAGCTTAAAGGTATTCCATTTGAAAAGTTGACCTTTAGTTGTAAAACTCTCTCAATAAGTAATTGAAGCCTTTTTATTTTCAGGATATGATGCTAGATGGAGGAAAATTTGGAAGATTCTTCAAATCAAATCACTTAGTTGATACTTTTCTATCCTTCTAATACTTATAAAAAGCTATAGCTTATAAAGGATGATTAAATCAATGATCTTAATTTTTAAGAACCAGAAAACTTTAGCAGGGTCAAGATATTCTTTTATATATATATATATTGTCCTACCTCCTTTCGAAGACAATGGGCTGCTTTTCTGGGCACCTGATGTCTTCTGCTAGCAGTCAGAAGTTGTTTTGTGAAGTTTGCTCAGCATTCAAATGTTCTTTTGATGAATTTGTAGGGGAGAAAGTGGTTTCCCCGTCCTATTCCTCTGTCATCTTAGCTCCTCCCCTCAAGATATTCTATCACAAAATAAAATATGAAGAAAAAAGAGTATCAATAGGGAAGCTGTAATTTTTATGTATAAAAAATGATTTCTATTTTCCAGAAATTGAATGAAAGTATTTTTAAAGTCTTGATTGAAAATGGGAGCTTCTGCAATTGTTAATTACAACATTAGGTGTGAATCTGTGCAGGCCAATTAAATCTCAATGGAAGCTTCTTTATTAAGGCATTATCTAATTAGACATTAGAATATCTTATTGGAGATGTTTCTAGAATGTTTTTTCTTAAGTTCAATATTAGGTCAGAATTTGTTTAGATTCTTTAAATCATATAGTTCTTTAGTACCAAAAGTAAAGAATATTAAGCTGTGATTTCTAACAAGAAAACCTCCAAAAACTTGTTACTATTTTAGAAAGTTTTGCTAAAAATATTTCTGTGTGAGTATCCTGGATGGGTAAAGTAGCCAATGAACTTGCTAAGCACAGGTAGAAATAATGATTAGTATATCAAATAAAGCAAGACAACCCATACCTAAGAACCCATAATTATATTTCCCCCCATGCATATCCATGGGGCAGGTGTAGATGAACAAAGATTTACAGGATGTGGATTCAGCTCAGGGTCACACCTTGCATACCACAGATTTTTTACAACTAACTATGCATGCTTCATCCTTAGCAATAGAAAAGCTTTTGCCCCCATATGGCACCATTCAGCTTTCTCAGGTCCCTTTTGACACTAATAAAAACACATTAGTAAAACAAGCTGTTGCCTGTTATCCTGAAAAAATAACAACTTAAGAGTGATGACTAGATGTTTCATTTTTCAGATACTTTGCCACCTAACACACCCTCTTCTGAACTATGCCACAACATAACCAGCTCTCTTTAGTTACAACTGCACACTTACTTATCTTTTATAGGGCAGAGTGAGCCCTCCTCCTCAAGGCGAGAATCAACAGTGTTTCTCTTTCTTATTGATTATCCTACCTTTTATTACTGGCAGACTTAGGTCTACCTTTTATTACTGACAGACCACTTAATAATTATTGAGGTTAACAATTTCCTCTTATTAACCTGTCTCCTTTGAAATCAAATATAACCATATATTTACAGTCTTCTGCCTATCTCATATTCTTGTTGTGTGATGTTTTATTTGAAACATTACAATGAGACCAAATATAAAAAGCTTATATTCACATGTGTGATACAGGTTTTTGTGTATATTTATTAACTTCCAATGATTAAAATTTAAATGGAATTATCATTTATGTACATCCCTGCATATTTAGGACAAGGTAAGTCTTTATAATTTTTGTGGAGGTGAGAACACCATTGCGATAGTCATATAATGATTTGAGACCATTGTTTTACCTCATGGATCTTTGCCCCCAAGTCAGCAAAAAAGACTCCTTAGATAAATGATGAGTAGTAATAAAGCAGTAGTATTTAATATTTCACAAAATAGAGAGAACAGTTAGTAACAAATAGTGAGACAAAGGGAGACAAAGGGTTTCTCAGAAATAGCCAAAACACTGCTAATGAAAACAACCATGAAGTACCAGTGTTTTCATTAATTAGATTGTCAGAGGAAAATGAAGTTCTATATTATGGCAGGAGTGTAATCAGACAGCCTTTTCAAAAAGCATTTTGCTAATGTGAAACAAGAGATATAAAAATATTTGTATTCTTTACCAAGTGAATCCAAAATTGTTATAACTGTCCTAAAGAAATATGGAAGAAAATAAACTGAGGTAATTTTCATTACAATATTAATTCCTATACAAAGAAAATGGAAATTGGTTTTAAAGTCCAAATTTGGTGGTGGTTAAATAAATTTGGGGAGATCTGATACATGACAGAATATTATATTGCCACTAACTATTATGGGTATGCTTTCTATTCTTATAATTTGAAAATGTTTGTTTATAATGTTAAGTGAGAGTAATAGCATTCCAAAAATTCACATGCTAATATGAGCTACATATACATACAAAGGACAAGCCAGAGGAAAGTAAACTAAGATAGAATTAAAGGATAATAGAGTGATAGATTTCAGTTTATTTTCCTTCCATAGTTATGACAGGTGGTTATGGTACCTATCTAATAAAAAAATAATTAGATACAAGAAAATATAAGTATAGTAAGTAGACTGGAAATTTAAGAAAAGAAGTCGAATTGAACTTATCCAATAATAAATGAATAATGATGGTTGGGTTAAAACATCTTCATAGTGATTTGATAGTATTAAATCATCAGTTATTTGGTCTAACACATTCTACTCTTTTTCATCACACACAGTAAATAGCTTATTTTAAAATGCATTCATTTGCTTTGGATTTAACGGAGAGACTAGAATTAAGTAAACTTAGCCACTCTTTTTAAACAAATTTTATTTATTTATTTATATTTTGCCTGCTTTGGGTCCTCATTGCTTTGCACAGGTTTTCTCTAGTTGTGGCAAGCAGGGGCTACTCTTTGTTGCAATTCCCAGGCTGCTCATTTCAGTGGCTTCTCTTGTTGCGGAGTGCAGGCTCTAGGCATGTGCACTTCAGTCAGGAAGGTTGATTTCTCCAGCTCCATTCTTCTTTCTCAAGACTGCTTTGGCTATTTGGGGTCTTTTGTGTTTCCATATGAATTGTGAAATTTTTTGTTCCAGTTCTGTGAAAAAATGTCATTGGTAATTTGATAGGGATCGTATTGAATCTGTAGATTGCATTTGGTAGTATAATCATTTTCATAATATTGATTCTTCCTGCCCAGGAACATGGAATATCTCTCCATCTGTTTATGTCATCTTTGATTTCTTTCACTAGTGTCTTATAATTTTCTGTGTACAGTTCTTTTGTCTCCTTAGGTAACTTTATTCCTAGATATTTAATTCTCTTGGTTGCAATGGTGAATGGGATTGATTCCTTAATTTCTCTTTCTGATTTTTCATTCTTAGTATATAGAAATGCAAGTAATTTCTGTCTATTGATTTTTTATCCTGCAACTTTGCTAAATTGACTGATTAGCTCTAGCAATTTTCTGATTCTATCTTTAGGGTTTTCTATTTCAGTACCACAGTAATCCCAACCAGTAACACTGAAGAAACTGAAGTTGAATGGTTCTAGGAAGACTTACAAGACGTTCTAGAAATAACACCCCCAAAATATGTTCTTTTCATTATAGGGGACTGGAATGCAAAAGTAGGAAGTCAAGAAATACCTGGAGTAACAGGCAAATTTGACCTTGGAGTACAGAATGAAGCAGGACAAAGGCTAATAGAGTTGTGCCAAGAGAACACAGTGGTCATAGCAAACACCCTCTTCCAACAACACAAGAGAAGATTCTACACATGGACATCATCAGATGGTCAACACAGAAGTCAGATTGATTATATTCTTTGCAACCAAAGATGGAGAAGCTCTATACTGTCAGCAAAAACAATACTGGGAGTTGACTATGGCTCAGATCATGAACTCCTTATTGCCAAATTGAGACTTAAATTGAAGAAAGTAGGGAAAACCACTAGACCATTCAGGTATGACCTAAATCAAATCCCTTATGATTATACAATGGAAGTGAGAAATAGATTTAAGGGACTAGATCTGATAGACAGAGAGCCTGATGAACTATGGACAGAGGTTCATGACATTGTACAGGAGACAGGGATCAAGACCATCCTCAAGAAAAGGAAAGGCAAAAAACCAAAATGGCTGTCTGAGGAGGCCTTACAAATAGCTGTGGAAAGAACGGAAGTGAAAAGCAAAGGAGAAAAGGAAAGATATACCCATTTGAATGCAGAGTTCCAAAAAATAGCCAGGAGAGATAAGAAAGCCTTCCTCAGTGATCAGTGCAAAGAAATAGAGGAAAACAATAGAATAGAGATCTCTTCAAGGAAATTAGAGATACCAATGGAAGATTTCATGCAAAGATAGTTTCAATAAAGGACAGAAATGGTATGGACCTAACAGAAGAAGAAGATATTAAGAAGAGATGGCAAGAATACACAGATGGGCTCTACAAAAAAAATCTTCACGACCCAGATAATCACGATGCTGTGATCACTTACCTAGAGCCAAACTTCTTGGAATGTGAAGTCAAGTGGGCCTTAGGAAGTATCACTATGAACAAAGCTAGTGGAGGTGATGGAATTCCAGTTGAGCTATTTCAAATCCTGAAAGATGATGCTGTTACAGTGCTGCGCTCAATATGCCAACAAATTTGGAAAACTCAGCAGTGGCCACAGGACTGAAAAAGGTCAGTTTTCATTCCAATCCCTAAGAAAGGCAATCCCAAAGAATGTTCAAACTACTGCACAATTGCACTCATCTCACACACTAGTAAAGTAATGCTCAAAATTCTCCAAGCCAAGCTTCAGCAATACATGAACCGTGAACTTCCAGTTATTCAAACTGGTTTTAGAAAAGGCAGAGGAACCAGAGATCAAGTTGCCAACATCCGCTGGATCATCGAAAAACCAAGAAAGTTCCAGAAAAACATCTATTTCTGCTTTGTTGACTATGCCAAAGCCTTTGACTGTTTGGATCATGATAAACTGTGGAAAATTCTGAAAGAGATGGGAATCCTAGACCACCTGACCTGCCTCTTAAGAAACCTGCATGTAGGTCTGGAAGCAACAGTTAGAACTGGACATGAAACAACAGACTGGTTCCAAATAGGAGAAAAAGGAGTACGTCAAGGCTGTATATTGTCACCCTGCTTATTTAACTTATATGCAGAGTACATCATGAGAAACGCTGGGTTGGAAGAAGCACAAGCTGGGATCAAGATTGCCGGGAGAAATATTAATAACCTCAGATATACAGATAACACCACCCTTATGGCAGAAAGTGAAGAAGAACTAAAGAACCTTTGATAAAAGTGAAAGAGGGGAGTGAAAAAGTTGGCTTAAAGCTCAACATTCAGAAAACTAAGATCATGGCATCTGGCCCCATCACGTTATGGCAAATAGATGGGGAAACAGTGGAAACAGTGTCAGACTTTATTTTTTGGGGCTCCAAAATCACTGCAGATGGTGATTGCAGGCATGAAATTAAAAGACCTTTACTCCTTGGAAGGAAAGTTATGACCAACCTAGATAGCATATTAAAAAGCAGAGACATTACTTTACCAACAAAGGTCCGTCTAGTCAAGGCTATGGTTTTTCCAGTGGTCATGTATGGATGTGAGTTGGACTATAAAGAAAGCTGAGCACAGAAGAATTGATGCTTTTGAACTGTGGTGTTGGAGAAGACTCTTTTTTTTTTTTTAAGGGAAGTTTTTATTTTAATTTTTTTAAGAGTCCCTTGGACTGCGAGGAGATCCAACAAGTCCAGCCTAAAGGAAGTCAGTCCTTGGTGTTCATTGGAAGGACTGATGTTCAAGCTGAAACTCCAGTACTTTGGCCACTTGATGCGAAGAGCTGACTCATTTGAAAAGACCCTGATGCTGGGAAAGATTGAGGGCAGGAGGAGAAGGGGACGACAGAGGATGAGATGGTTGGATGGCATCACCGACTCAATGGACATGAATTTGAGTAAACTCTGGGATTTGGTGATGGACAGGGAGGCCTGGCCTTCTGCCGTTCATGGGGTCACAAAGTGTCTGACATGACTGAGCAACTGAACTGATGTACGGTGTCATGTCATCTGCAAACAGTGAGAGCTTTACTTCTTTATTTCTGATCTGGATTTCTTTTATTTCCTTTTCTTCTCTGATTGCTGTAGCTAGGACTTCCAGAACTATGTTGAATAATAGTGGTGAAAGTGGACACCCTAGTCTTGTTCCTGACCTTAGGGGGAATGCTTTCAGCTGTTCACCACTGAGAATAATGTTCGCTGTAGGCTTGTCATATATGGTCTTTACTATGTTGATATAGGTTCCTTCTTTGCCCATTTTTTGAAGAGTTTTAATCATAAATGGGCGCTGAATTTTATCAAAGGCTTTTTCTGCATCTACTGAGGTTAACATATGGGTTTTATCTTTCCATTTGTTAATATGGTGCATCACATTGATTGTTTACATATATTGAAGAATCCTTGCATCCCTGGAATAAACCCAACTTGATCATGGTATGTGAGATTTTTGATGTGTTGCTGAATTCTATTTGCTAAAATTTTGTTTAGGTTTTTTGCATCTATGTTCATCAGTGATGTTGGCCTGCAGTTTTCTTTTTTGGTGTAGTCTTTGTCTAGGTTTGGTATCAGGGTGATTGTGACCTTGTAGAATGAGTTTGGAAGTGTTTCTTCCTCTGCAATTTTTTGAAAGAGTTTTAGAAGGATAGGCATTAGCTCTTCTCTAAATGTTTGATAGACTTCTGTGAAGCCATCTGGTCTTGGGCTTTTGTTTTCTGGAAGGTTTTTTGTTTTGTTTTGTTTTTTAATCACAGCTTCAATTTCAGTGCTTGTAATTGGGTTGCTTGTAATTTCCATTTCTTCCTGATTCAGTCTTGGAAAATTTAACTTTTCTAAAAATCTATCCATTTCTTCCAGGTTATCCATTTTATTGCCATATCGTTGTTCATAATATTCTCTTATAATCCTTTGTATTTCTCCACTGTCTGTTGTAACCTCTCCTTTATCATTTCTAATTTTGTTGATTTGATTCTTCTTTCTTTTTTCCTTGATGAGTCTGGCTAAAGGTTTGTCAATTTTGTTTATCTTCTCAAAGAACCAGCTTTTAGTTTTAGTTATCTTTACTATTGTTTCTTTCATTTCTTTTTCAGTGATTTCTGCTCTGATCTTTATGATTTCTTTCCTTCTACTAATTTTGGGCTTTTTTCCCCCCAGTTGTTTTAGGCGTAAAGTTAGGTTGTCTATTTGATGTTTTTCTTGTTTCTTGAGGTAGGACTGTATTGCTATAAACTTCCCTGTTAGAACTGCTTTTAGTGCATCCCACAGGTTTTGAGTTGTGTTTTCAATTGTCATTTGTTTCTAGAATTTTTTTTTTTTTTAATTTCCCTTTCCATTTCTTCAGTAACCTGTTGGTTATTTAGAAACATGTTGTTTAATCTCCATGTATTTTTCTTACAGCTTTTTTTTCCTTGTAATTGATATCTAGTTCTATAGCTTTGTGATCAGAGAAGATACTTGATATGATCTCAATTTTTTGAATTTACTGAGGTTTCATTTGTGACACAAGATGTGGTCTATCCTGGAGAATGTTGAATATGCACTTGAGAAGAAGGTGTATTCTTCTGCATTTGGATGGAATATCCTGTAAATATCAATGAGATCCATTTCACCTAAAGTATCATTTAAGACTTGTGTTTCCTTTTTAATTTTCTGTTTTGATGATCTGTTGATTGTTGTGAGTGAGGTGTTAAAGTCTCCTACTATTATTGTGTTACTATCACTTTCTCCTTTTATGTCTGTTAGTGTTTGTTTTATGCATTGAGGTGCTCCTATGTTGGGTGCATAGATATTTATAATTGTTATGTCTTCCTCTTGGGTTGATTCCTTGATCACTATGTAGTGTCCTTCCTTATCTCTTGTAATCTTCTTTATTTTAAGGTGTATTTTGTCTGATATGAGGATTGTTACTCCAACTTTCTTTTGCTTCACATTTGCGTGGAATGTGTTTTTCCATCCTCTCACTTTCAGTCTATATGTGTCTTGAGGTCTGAAGTGGATTTCTTGTAGACAGCATATATATGGATCTTATTTTTGTATCCATTCAGCCAGTCTGTGTCTTTTGGATGGAGCAGTTAATCCGTTTACATTTTTAAGTAATTATTGAGGTGTATATATATATGTGTGTGTGTTTATATATATATATATATATATATATATATATATTCCTATTGCCATTTTCTTAATGGGGTTGATCTTGGGGTTGCTTGGGGTTGATTTTGTAGATCTTTTTTCTTTTGTTGTATTTCTTGACTATATAAATCCCTTTAACATTTGTTGTAAAGCTGATTTGGTGGTACTGAATTCTCTTAACTTTTGCTTGTCTGAAAATCTTATTTCTCCATCAATTTTGAATGGGATCCTTGTTGGGTACAGTAATCGTGGTTGTAGATTTTTCCCTTACAGTACTTTAAATATATCCTGCCATTCTCTTCTGGTCTGCAGAGTTTCTGCTGAAAGATCAACTGTTAAGTATATGGGGTTTGTCTTGTATGTTACTTGTTGCTTCTCCCTTGCTGCGTTTAATATTCTTTGTGTTTAGTCTTTGTTAGTTTGATTAGTATGTGTCTTAACATGTTTCTCCTTGGGTTTATCCTGTATGAGACTCTTTGTGCCTCTTGGACTTGATTGTCTATTTCTTTTTCCACGTTGTGGAAATTTTGAACTATAATCTCTTCAAAAATTTTCTCATACCTTTTCGTTTTTTCTTCTTCTTCTGGAACCCCTATAATTTGAATGTTGGTGTATTTGATATTGTTCCAGATGTCTCTGAAACTATCCTCAGTTCTTTTCATTCTTTTCACTTTATTCTGCTCTTCAGAAGTTATTTCCACCATTTTATTTTCCAGCTCACTGATCCGTTCTTCTGCTTCAGATATTCTGCTATTGATTCCTTCTAGAGTATTTTTAATTTAAATAATTGTGTTGTTTGTCTCTGTTTGTTTATTCTTTAATTCTTCTAAGTCTTTGTTAATTTATTCTTGTATTTTCTCCATTTTGTTTTCAAGGTTTTTGATCATCTTTACTATCATTATTCTGAATTATTTTTCAGGTAACTTGCCTATTTCCTCTTCATTTATTTGAACTTCTGTGTTTCTAGTTTGTTCCTTCATTTGTGTAGTATTTCTCTGCCTTTTCATTTTTTTTTTTTTTAACTTATTGTGTTTGAGGTCTCCTTTTCCCAGACTTCAAGGTAGAATTTTATTTTTCCTTTTGGTTTCTGCCTTCTTAAGGTTGATCCAGTGGTTTGTGTAAGCTTCCTATAGGGTGAGATTTGTGCTGAGTTTTGTTTGTTTGTTTGTTTTTCCTCTGAGGGGCAAGTCTGAATGAGGTGGTAATCCTGTTTGCTAATGATTGGGTTTGTATTTTTGTTTCGTTTGTTGTTTAGATGAGGTGTTCCTACACAGGGTGCTACTGGTGGTTGGGTGATGCCAGGTCTTGTATTCAAGTGGTTTCCTTTGTGTGAGTTCTCACTATTTGATACTCCCTAGTGTTAGTTCTCTGGTAGTCTAGGGTATTGGAATCAGTACTCCCATTCCAAAGGCTCAGGGCTTGATCTCTGGTCAGAAACGAAGATTCCACAAGTGGTTTGTTATGGCATTAAGTAAGATTAAAACAAATATTCCAAAATGAGAAACCAAAGATGAACTCCAGACAAATAGCAGTTACAAAATCAGACAAATAATGATTAAAATAATGGAATATACACATACACATATATGCCCTTGAGCAGAGTCAAAACAGTCCAACAAAAATAAAGTACCATATATTGACCCAGTGAACAAAGGAGGTCAAAAATTATATTTACCAGTTAAGAACAAAATTAACTGGGTGGGGGTTGTAACTCTCAGGGGGGTGTGCCTTGGATCTGTCTTGTCACAACAAAAATTTGAAGCGACAGATGGACCAGTGCTACATCTGACGAACGGACCAGTGTTACATCCCTCGGATGGACCAGTGTTACAGCTCCATGTTACAGCTCAGTTTTATTTAGAAAGCAGAGGAGACTATATCCTCGAGGTGTGAGGGTGGGCTGACCCAAAAGACACAAAGAGAAGAGCAGCCCCCGGCCCAACTTTGGCTCCTCTTTTTATATGTTTTTTCTCCTCCCCATGGGCCTTCCCTACGTAAATTGGGCTAGCCATGAGTGCTGTTTATTTTACCAGAGGTCCTTGCCCCAGTCCTTGGACCTTCCTTTGTTTTATTTTTGCAGGCTTTTCCCTTCTTTGTCTTTTAGGCATCACCATTCTGGACTCCTTTTTCCTATTCTAACTAACAAACATTCCCCCCTCAAGAGTTGGGAGGCCCAATTCTTTGAGAATAGGGGAGTTGAGGTTTTTCTGGTTACTTCCTGCTGAACTGGGATGGCGAGGGACGTTGGGACTCCCCCTCTTGCTAGTCTCAAGCCTCAGAGTCCTTACAGTGGTGTCCATCTAAGGGTGAGTAATACTTTTTGTGGTCAACTGTAGTTTTATATATTCTTATTGAACTGGCACTGCTTGTTGTAGCTTTTGACCTGGGCAGAGACAAAATGGGTTAGACAATTGATAATACATGGAGCAATCATAAGCAGCATCAATATGGTGATGACAGAAACTAGTAGGGGCATTAGCCAAGTCCAAATCTCCCATCACCAGGAGGATCCCCAAAGAGAGATTGTAGCCACCCCAGGAAATCTCCAGCTTGTTCTTTGAGATCCTTAGGATCTGAATGTTTTTCTTGAGGACTGTGAGACTTCCTTTAACTTAGCTGGAGATATTTACCCAGAAACAACATGTCTCATTCAAGATGGCTCATGTCCCTCCTTGTTCAGAGATCAGGAGATCTATCTCTTGTCAGTTTTGGAGTACAACCCCTGCCAAGCTGTGGTAGCTCTTTAGAGCTGTCCTGAGAAATCTTATCCTCAGAAACCTAATTTTGGGGATGTTCATTAGAATGGCACTCATTTGTAGTTCTGAATAGGTGTCTGAGATCTCCCAGGGGCTCATAGGTGGATTGAGTGTCCTCTTCTGTTTTCTTTTTTTTTTTTTTTTCCAGTGGGTTTTGTCATACATTGATATGAATCAGCCATGGATTTACACGTATTCCCCATCCCGATCCCCGCTCCCACCTCCCTCTCCACCCGATTCCTCTTCTGTTTTCTTCCACAGCTTGACTCATGAGTAGTGTATCCAGGAATCGTGTCCTGGAACCTTGACTGTTGTGGCAGTAGAACATATTACAGGGTAGCAGCCCTTCCATGTGGGCTGGGGTTGGGCCCTTGGGGACCCATCTTTTCAGACTTTAATTAGGACTAGAGTCCCTGGAGCATATAGTGGTAACTGTTTAGCATCTTTTGGGTCCTGATTGACACCCCACAAACATATATCCTGTTGGAATTGCCCAATGGCCAATTGGAGGGTCTGAGCCTCTGGATCTAGGAAGAGGTCATTGACATAAACAAAAGGTCCTCCATAAAGCATCACATAAGGACTAAGACCAACCTTGTCTAGGGGAAATATGGGTGTGGAGGAGAGCTATTGATAAATCCTCCTTCCATCCCAAGGAGGTCTTCTGGGTTATCTTTTTTATTGTTGATTTTAAGAATTGGTTGGCTCTTTCTACTTTTCCTGAAGACTGAGGCCTCCAGGCACAATGGAGAAAATAAGTAATGCCCAATTCTTTAGAGAACCATTGGGTGATCTTAGAAGTATATGATGTCCCATTGTCACTTTGTAATGACTTGGTTAGACCAAATCTCAGAATGATTTCATGGAGCAGTTTTTTTTTGTTTGTTTTTTAACCACCTTCTCAGCCTTCTCAGTCTAAGTGGGAAAGACTTCAATCCATCCTGTGAACATATCTATCATGACCAGTATGTATTTATACCCTTGAGAAACTGGCATCTGGGTGAAGTCCATCTGCCAGTCCTCTCCTGGGTAGGTTCCATATTGTTGGGTGGGCTGGGCCAGCTGGGGTCTTCAAACTCCTTGGGGGTTGTTTAATTGGCAAGTGGGACAAGAGGAGACCACTTGCCTTATATTTGTTTGGAGGCCTGTTCCTCTGAAGGACCTTTCTAATAATCTTTGGAGGGCTTTTCCCCCTAAATGAGTGGTGTCATGTAAGGAGTTAACTAACTTCCATTGGAAGTTCCCAGGCAGAAAAAGGAGTCCCTTCTTTTGGACCCACCCCATATGATCTTCTTGAAAGCCCTCACTCTTAGCTTTAAGAGTCTCACCTTCAGTATATGAAGGAGTGTCTGGCAAATTGGTTTGTGGAATTAAGGTGGCAACCCTTATTAGGTCATTGTTCTGTAATGCTGCTCTTTTAGCTGCTTGGTCAGCTGTTTTTTTCCCTCATGCCACTTCCATGATCCTTTTTAGTGTCCTTATGGGAGACTGAAACCTCAGCAGATAGATGGGCTGCTTCCAAGAGCCTAAGGATTTGAACACATTTGATTGGGGACCCTTGGGTGGTCAAGTGGTCTCTTTTTTTCCAAATAGCAGCATGTGCATGTAGCACCAGAGAGGCATACTTGAAGTCAGTGTAAATGGCTACTCTTTTTCCTTTTCCCAGTGCTAAAGCTCGAGTCAGGGCTATGAGCTCAGCTAATTGGGCTGAAGTAACTGGTGGCAAAGGTTTAGTCTCTATGGTCTCAAAATCAGAGACTACCGCATATCTGGCCCTTCTTTTTCCATCCAAGACAAAGCTGCTTCCATCAGTGTACCAGATTTTCTCAGGATTGGTCAGACGATCTTCTGACAGTCCCTCTCAGGACTTTGTGCAGTGGTCCAAGGTTTCTAGGCAAGAGTGAAAGGGGAAAAAGCCCTTGGGGGTAGGCAAGAGGGTGGCTGGGTTAAGAACCTCACAAGTGGATTTAGTGAGGCCTGGATTTTCCATCAGCACTACTTGATATCTGAGGATTCTTTGATCAGACATCCATAAGTGGCCTCTCCCATTTAGGAGTTGTTTCACTTGGTGGCTGGTAAAAATAGTTATTTTGCCCCCAAAAGAGAGTTTTAAAGCATCTTCTATCATGATTGTAATAGCTGCAAGATTTTGAAGGCAGGGAGGCCACCCTCAAGCAGTTGGGTTGAGCCTTTAGGATAAGTAAGCTACATCCTGGAGCTCAGGTCCCAAAGTTTAAGTTAACACTCCCAAGGCTATTCCTTCTTTTTCATGGACATAAAGTTAGAATGCTTTTTCTGGGTCTGGCATCCTCAAGGCAGATGCTTGAGTTAAGGTTTGTTTTAGTGTAGCCTCTGCCTTCTTTTGAAGAGTTCCCCACATCAGTGGGATTGAATCATCCTATCACTTCCAGCTTTCATATAAGGGCTGGGCAATTAGATCATAGTTGAGTATCCAGATTCTACAATACCAAGTTAGCCCCAGGAAAACTCACAATTGTTTTTGAATCATGGAGGTGGGCAACTGGAGGGTTCCTTGCACTTGATCAGAGGACAGACTCCTGGACCTGTGTGTAATCTGAGCTCCCAGGTAAGTGACCTTTGTCTTGACCATCTGTGCCTTAGCATGGGAGACTTTATATATCCCCTCTCTGCCAAAAAGTTTAGAACCTGAATTGCATGTTGTTGGGCATTTTTCTCATCTGGAGAGCAGATTAGTAGGTCATCTACATATTGTAATATTTTCCCATTAGGTCCCAGGTCCAGATCTAGGAGATCCTGGCTAAAAACCTACCCAAATAGGTGGGGGCTATCTCTGAACCCCTGAGATAATACTGTCCAATCTTCTGTTTGTGTTTTTCTCCTGGAGCCTCCCACTCAATGGCAAATAGATATTTGGATTCTTTAGCTAGTGGTATGCAAAGAATGTATCTTTGAGATGCAAGACTGTAAACCACTTGGCAAGGGGTGGGATTTCTCCCAATATTATATAGGGATTGTGTACTGTGGGATGGAGGGGGACTACAGCTTCATTTATGATCTGGTTATCTTGAGCCATTCACCAGGTTCCGTCCTTTTTCTTTACAGGGCGGATCGGGGTATTACACAGTGAATTGGTGGGGACCAGTAGCCCACAGGCAAGGAATTTATTTATTAGAGGCTGTAGTCCTTCTCGAGCTTCTCTTCTGAGGGGATATTGTTTCCGGTTTGGAAACTGAGTAGGGTTTCGGAGGATAATGATGACCAGTTCAGCTTGGTGGGCTTGGCCAGGGGTCCCCTGGTCCCACACCTGGGGGTTAATTTTGTCCTCCCATAGTTTTTGATCCCTATCTACTGGAGAGGGTATAATGGGTTCCTCAGTAGTAACAAGAAACTGTAGGGCTCTAGAGGCTGAAAAACTTCTCATCACAAGGGTGGCCCTCAGTTTAGTGAGTATATCTTTTCCCAATAAGGGAGCAGGACACTCAGGGAACACCAGAAACTGGTGGGGAAATATTTGTCCATCCCAGCAACAAAGAAGTGCTCAGGTGAATATTTTAGTAATTGTTTTTCCTGTAGCACCTAAAATGGTACAGGTTTGGGAGGAGAAGCCTCCAGAGTAGGAAGTCAGGACAGCATAGGTAGCCCTGTGTCAACCAAGAAATTCTTGGACCTATCTGCCACATCCAGTTGCAACTTTGGCTCCAGCCCTGTGATGGTTATCTGTGACAGGCGGGCTAGCTGGAGTGGACCACTTAAGTCCTATTGAACCATCATGAGGGAAGGCTTGGTACTTGACCTTGAGGCTCTTGGGTCCCCAGGGCAGAGTGCCACCCAATGACCCAGTTGATGGCATTTTTAGCAAGCCATTTTAGGAGACTTGTCCCGGTTTGTGCATTCTTTGGCCCAATGTCCCGCCTGTCTACATATTAGGCATTTGCCCTGTGCTTTGTCCTTCAAGGACTCTGGGTTTGCCATAGGGCTTCCCTGGGGGGTGGCCAGCATCTGGGCATGCCTTGTCTCTTTCCTTTTCTCCCTGTCCTGGGCCTTGGCCTCCCTCTCCTGTTCTCTGTTTGGGTATTGGTGGCTGTCTGAACCATCTCATCTAAAGAGACAGCAGGGTCCTGCTGCTGTAGTTGTAACTTTATCCTTATGTCTGATGCACATTGGTACAGGAATTTGTCCTTTAAAATCAGCTGTCCCTCTTAAGCGTCTAAGTCCAGATTGGTAAACTTTTGGAGGGCCCCTTTTAGCCATTCCAGAAAGGCAAAGGGGTTCTCATTGGGCTCCTGAGTTATTGCTGAGACCAGGGCATAGCTGATTACTTTTTGCTGGGCTGATTTCAGTCCTGCCTTTACATAGATCAGAAAATGATTCCTTTCCCAGATGTGCTCAGGGTCATTATAATTCCAAATAGGATCTGAGGAGGGGACCGCAGTTTTCCCTACTGGGTATTTATTGTTTGACATATGAAGCCCTGTCACATACCTTCGGGCTTCATTTAAGACCCTAGCATGCCCAGGGTCAGATAAAGTTTGGCAAAATATGACCATGATATCCTTCCACATGAAGTCAAAGGCCAAGGTAATGTCTTGGAATGTATCTATATATTTGCTTGGGTCATCTGTATAGCTTTCCCAGTCTTCTTTAATCTGTCTTAGTTCTAAGAGGGAGAAGAGCTTATCGACCCAGTTTAGTTGAGTTGAGTTCAATCGCTCAGTCGTGTCTGACTCTTTGCGACCCCATGAATCGCAGCACACCAGGCTTCCCTGTCCATCACAAACTCCGGGAGTTTACTCAAACTCATGTCCTCAAGTCGGTGATGCCATCCAGCCATCTCATCCTCTGTCATCCCCTTCTCCTCCTGCCCCCAATCCCCCCCAGCATCAGGGTCTTTTCCAATGAGTCAACTCTTCGCATGAGGTGGCCAAAGTATTGGAGTTTCAGCTTCAGCATCAGTCCTTCCAATGAATACCCAGGACTGATCTCCTTCAGGATGGACTGGTTGGATCTCCTCACAGTCCAAGTGACTCTCAAGAGTCTTCTCCAGTACCACAGTTCAAAAGCATCAATTCTTCTGTGCTCAGCTTTCTTCACAGTGCAACTCTCTCATCCATACATGACCACTGGAAAAACCATAGCCTTGACCAGATGGACCTTTGTTGGCAAAGTAATGTCTCTGTTTTTTAATATGCTATCTAGGTTGGTCATAACTTTCCTTCCAAGGAGGAAGCGTCTTTTAATTTCATGGCTGCAGTCACCATCTGTAGTGAGTTTGGAGCCCCCCCAAAATAGTCTGACACTGTTTCCACTGTCTCCGCATCTATTTCCCATGAGGTGATGGGACCAGATGCCATGATCTTAGTTTTCTGAATGTTGAGCCTTAAGCCAAATTTTTCACTCTCCTCTTTCACTTTCATCAAGAGGCTTTTTAGTTTCTCTTCACTACTGCCATAAGCGTGGTGTCATCTGCATATCTGAGGTTATTTATATTTCTCCCGGCAATCTTGATCCCAGCTTGTGCTTCTTCCAGCCCAGCGTTTCTCATGATGTACTCTGCATATAAGTTAAATAAGCAGGGTGACAATATACAGCCTTGACATACTCCTTTTCCTATTTGGAACTAGTCTGTTGTTCCATGTACAGTCCTAACTGTAGCTTCCTGACCTGCATACAGGTTTCTCAAGAGGAAGGTCAGGTCATCTAGTATTCCCATCTTTTTCAGAATTTTCCACAGTTTATTGTGTCCCACACAGTCAAAGGCTTTGGCATAGTCAATAAAGCAGAAATAGATGTTTTTCTGGAACTCTCTTGCTTTTTTGATGATCCAGCAGATATTGGCAATTTGATCTCTGGTTCCTCTGCCTTTTCTAAAACCAGCTTGAACATCTGGAAGTTCTCGGTTCACGTATTGCTGAAGCCTGGCTTGCAGAATTTTCAACATTACTTTACTAGCGTGTGAGATGAGTACAATTGTGTGATAGTTTGAGCATTCTTTGGCATTGCCTTTCTGTGGTACTGGAATGAAAACTGACCTTTTCCAGTCCTGTGGCCACTTCTGAGTTTTCCAAATTTGCTGGCATATTGAGTGCAGAACTTTCACAAAATCATCTTTCAGGATTTGAAATAGCTCAACTGGAATTCCCTCACATCCACTAGCTTTGTTTGTTGATGCTTGACTTCACATTTCAGGATGTCTGGCTCTATGTGAGTGATCACACCATCATGATTATCTGGGTTGTGAAGATCTTTTTTGTACAGTTCTTCTGTGTGTTCTTGCCACCTCTTCTTAATATCTTCTGCTTCTGTTAGGTCCATACTATTTCTGTCCTTAATTGAGCCAATCTTTGCATGAAATATTCACTTAGTATCTCTAATTTTCTTGAAGAGATCTCTAATTTTTTCCCATTGTTTTTTCCTCTACTTCTTTGCACTGATCGCTGAGGAAGGCTTTCTTATCCCTCCTTGCTACTCTTTGGAACTCTGCATTCAAATGGGTATATCTTTCCTTTTCTCCTTTGCTTTTTGCTTCTCTTCTTTGCATAGCTATTTGTAAGGCCTCTTCAGACAACCATTTTGCCTTTTTGAATTTCTTTTCCATGGGGATGGTGTTGATCCCTGTCTGCTGTACAATGTCATGAACCTCCCTCCATAGTTCATCAGGCACTCTATCAGATCTAGTCCCTTAAATCCATTTCTCACTTCCACTGTATAATCATAAGGGATTTGATTTAGGTCATACCTGAATGGTTTAGTGGTTTTCCCTACTTTCTTCAATTTAAGTCTCAATTTGGCAATAAGGAGTTCATGATCTGAGTCACAGTCAGCTCTCAGTCTTGTTTTTGCTGACTGTGTAGAGCTTCTCTATCTTTGGCTGCAAAGAATACAACCAATCTGATTTCGGTGTTGACCATCTGATGATGTCCATGTGTAGAGTCTTCTCTTGTTTTTGTGGAAGAGGGTGTTTGCTGTGACCAGTGCGTTCTCTTGGCAAAACTCTATTAGCCTTTGCCCTGCTTCATTCTGTACTCCAAGGCCAAATTTGCCTGTTACTCCAGGTATTTCTTGACTTCCTACTTTTGCATTCCAGTCCCCTATAATGAAAAGGACATCTTTTTTGGGTGTTACTTCTAAAAGGTCTTATAGGTCTTCATAGAAGCATTCAACTTCAGCTTCTTCAATGTAACTGGTTGGGGCATAGGCTTGGATTACCATGATATTGAATGGTTTGTCTTGGAAACGAACAGAGATCATTCTGTCATTTTTGAGATTGCATCCAAGTACTGCATTTCGGACTCTTTTGTTGACCATTTTGGCAACTCCATTTCTTCTAAGGGATTCCTGCCCACAGTAGTAGATATAATGGTCATGTGAGTTAAATTCACCCATTCCAGTCCATTTTAGTTCACTGATTCCTAGAATGTCAATGTTCACTCTTGCCATCTCCTGTTTGACCACTTCCAATAAGTCTTGATTCACTGACCTAACATTTCAGGTTCCTATGCAGTATAGCTCCTTACAGCATTGGACCTTGCTTCTATCACCAGCCACATCCACAACTTAGTATTGTTTTTGCTTTGGCTCCATCACTTCATTCTTTCTGGAGTTATTTCTCCACTGATCTCCAGTAGCATATTGGGTACCTACTGACCTGGGGAGTTCCTCTTTCAGTATCCTATCATTTTGCCTTTTCATACTGTTCTCAAAGCAAGAATACTGAAGTGGTTTGCCATTCCTTTCTCCAGTGGATCACATTCTGTCAGACCTCTCCACCATGACCCGTCTGTCTTGGGTGGCCCCACATGGCATGGCTTAGTTTCATTGAGTTAGACAATGTCTGGTCCGTGTGATCAGATTGGCTAGTTTTCTGTGATTATGGTTTCAGTTTGTTTGCCCTCTGATGCCCTCTTACAACACCTACTATCTTACTTGGGTTTCTCTTACCTTGGACATGGTGTATCTTCACGGCTGCTCCAGCAAAGCGCAGCTGCTGTACCTTACCTTGGATCAGGGGTATCTCCTCACAGCCGCCCCTCCTGATCTTGAATGTGGAGTAGCTCCAGTCCAAATTCTTCTCCAGTTTCAACTATGGGAGATACTCGAGTTGGCTTTTGTGGAAGAAGTGCTCCCAGATATGGGGGCATGTTTGGATACAAGAAAGGAGAACCAGGCAACTTGGGAGCCATGGGAGGTGAGCCTTCATGGAGGGGTTCCTTCTCTTGGTTGTCTGTGCCTAACACCATTTGCCTAGTAGGCTCACTTTCAGGGCATACAACAATCCCATACTTAAGACAGAGTTCCTTCATTTCTCTTAATCAGAAGAACATTTGGACATAGGGGATCTCTGTCCATTTCCCTTGTCTTTTGCAGAATAAGTCCACCTGCAGGATGGTATTGTAATTTAAACTCCCATCCTCAGGCCAGTTTTTCTTGTCCCCCAAAGGATACCATGGCCACACAGTGGCACAAAAGAATTTTAAGCAACTTCTCCTTAAAGGATCAAACAGCTTCCAGTTATCAAGGATGCATCTCACGGGCATCTGTCAATAAGTGGATTGGTTATTTCCCATCTGAAAGACAGTCATGACAGGAAGGAAAAACAAGAAAAATAATAGGCCTCCTTCAGTTTCCCTGAGTGGATCTCCTTAGGGGTTAGTGTTTTTGAAGCTTATGCTACCAAGTACTGTTGCAACATGAAAGCCAGGCGCCCCCAGGTCAGAGTGCAGATCCCCAGGCTGGCTGAGGTGTGACAGGCTTCTGGAGGTTGAATCCTGGGGCAGGTTGAGGTTGGTTGGTCTCCCGAGAATTGGGTCCCTGTGCATGTTGAGACATGTCGACTTCCTGGGACCCCTGGACTGGAGTTGGGCATCCCCAAGTTCTCCAGCATGACCAGTGATGGGTAGGCTTAAGATGTTGTAATCTTAACTCATTGCTGGTTTGTCCACCATGGATGGGAATAGATATGATATAAAGCAATCTGAGCCTGTGCCCTGAGACTGGGAACCTGGCAAAACAGCCATAAGCCTTATCCTCTTATTGTGCTGAGGGAATGTGAGCCACTGGTTTCCTCCCCTAGTCCTCCATAAGGGCAGTTTACGGTGGTAAACATTTCATTGTCATAGACCCACTTTAGGTAATAGCAGAAGTAATGACAAAGGATTGGGTTATCTGGCCCTGTTAGGGGCATTGGTGGTGGTGGTTTAGTCACTAAGTAGTGTCCAACTCTTGTGACCCCATGGACTACAACCTGCCAGGCTCCTCTGTCCATGGGATTCTCCAGGCAAGAATACTGCCATTTCCTTCTCCAGGGGATCTTCCCGACCCAGGAATGAAACCTGGATCACCTGCATTGCATGCAGATTCTTTACTGACTGAGCTACAAGGGAAGATCCATTAGGGGCATTAACAGTATTTTAATAATAAGCGGGGTGGACCAGTGTTGCCTACAAGGGGACAGGGTCTTGGTTGTAGGAGTTAGTGGCTTAAGAACAAATTGATAAGAGGCAACAGACCAGATGTTCCATAAAATGGAGTGGAGATTTGATCCAGGGTTATGTTTGTAACTTTAGGAGAAGGATGGTAAGGGTTTGGGCCCAAACGGCCTGCAGGGCTAACTCCCAAAGTGGCAATCATTATCCCTGAAAGCCCAATTGCCCTTGAAAGAATGCCAACAGATGGACTTCTGGCAGGCATTGTGTGCCTGTCATCTGCCTTAGCAGGTTCACTGAGAGTTGCTGTTGTTGCACATGTTGTAGGAAACATGGAATATGAAGGCCTGAATATCTAGAGGGATTGGATATTATACAGTATTTCCCTCCCAAGGGCCAGCTGTTTTCTGGTTGTCCCTCCAGAAGATTGTAGAAGCAACATTGTGAGCCTGGATGGGGCTCAGGAAAAGAGCATAAAACAGGAGGGAAGAGGGCAGGGTACAACTTTTGAAAGAATGACATAGCCCAAGGGGATACCATAAACTAATTAAAATCAAATGGGTCCAAGATGACAAGTCAAATTCAGCTAAACCTTGATCCTAAATCTGCAAGCCAAATGACACATCCAGAGGTGCCAAGACAGTTCCAAGGCACTGTCGAAAGACAGTAGGTGGTTCCCTAATTGTTGGAATGATCCTCAATTAGCATATGAAATCACCCAGCTCACAAAAACTAACCACAACACATTCAATGGCCACCACACTCTCCTTTATGATGACCCACACCCTGTGGAGTGTGCTTCTCTCTGAATCCAAACAAATCCACCTCTTAGTTATCCCTGTGTCTCTCACTGAATTTTTGCAATGAGACTTCAGAACCTGAGCTTCATTAAGTCTTGAAGCCAGGCACTGTGGGTTTTGGCCAGGCCCACATCCATACATGCATGACTACTGGAAAAAGCATTGCTTTGACTAGACGGACTTTGTTGGCAAAGTAATGTCTCTGCTTTTTAATATGCTGTCTAGGTTGGTCACAGTTTTTCTTCCAAGGAGCAAACGTTTTTTAATTTTGTGACTGCGGTCAGCATCTGCAGTGATTTTGCAACCCAAGAAAATAAACTCTCTCACTGTTTCCATTGTTTTCCCATCTATTTGCCATCAAATGATGGGACCGGATGCCATGATCTTAGTTTTCTGAATGTTGAGCTTTAAGCCAACTTTTTCACTCTCCTCTTTCACTTTCATCAAGATGCTCTTCAGTTCTTCTTCGCTTTCTGCCATAAGGGTGGTGTCATCCGTATATCTGAGTGGCTTAAAACTCAACATTCAGAAAATGAAGATCATGGCATCTGGTCCCATCACTTCATGGCAAATAGATGGGGAAACAATAGAAACAGTGAGAGACTTTATTTTAGGGGACTCCAAAATCACTGCAGATGGTGACCCCAGTCATGAAATTAAAAGACGTTTGCTCCTTGGAAGAAAAACTATGACCAACCTAGACAGCATATTAAAAAGCAGAGACATTACTTTGCCAACAAAGGTCCATCTAGTCAAAGCTATGATTTTTCCAGTAGTCATGTATGGATGTGAGAGTTGGACTATTAAGAAAGCTGAGCGCTGAAGAATTGATACTTTTGAACTATGATGTTGGAGAAGACTCTTGAGAGTCACTTGGACTGCAAGGAGATCCAACCAGTCCATTCTAAAGGAGATCAGTCCTAAGTGTTCATTGGAAGGACTAATGTTGAAGCTGAAACTCCAACCCTTGGGCCACCTGATGTGAAGAGCTGACTCATTTGAAAAGACCCTGATGCTGGAAAGATTGAAGGCAGGAGGAGACGGGGACAACAGGGGATGAGATGGTTGGATGGCATCACCAACTCAATGGACATGAGTTTGGGTAAACTCCAGGAGTTGGTGAGGGACAGGGAGGCCTGGCGTGCTGCAGTCCATAGTGTTGCAAAGCGTTGGAAATGACTGAGTGACTGAACTGAACTGAACATGTCCTGGGACAGAGAAGCTGCAGGATGGAAGGAAAAAGCAGTGGGAATAACATGCTGAGGAATGCCCTTCATAGCCTGCAGGAAAATCTGCTAAATACCTGACCCGTGCTCATAGTTTTCATTGGCCTGATCCTTGGCACAAAGAAGATTAAGGACAGAAGAACCCCCACCCGCTTGGATAACAGCTACTAGGGCTCAGAGGATAGTGGAGCCTTCAGGACAGGCTGGGGAGTAGCCTCTCCAGAGTCCCTCAGTTGCACCCACTGCCACTTGCCTGTCTGTAGGGGGGTTCGAGGAAACAAGAAATAAGAGATTGTAAAGGAATTAAGATTTTGTTAGCCATATATCTTTCCAGCCATAGGAACGAGGACCTCCTACCTTAACCAGAGGTCTTCTGGAATCTGAGACTGACTGCATGAGCTTCCTGCTGAGTTTGTTTTTTCTGTCCTGGTGTCCAGCACGCTGAACTTCTTTTCACTCCCCTGCGCTGGGTGTGTGTGTGTGTGTGTATGTGTAATTTCCTCAGTTCTGTGCCATCACAATAAAAATTTCAAGTGATGGGTGTTACAGCCCCGTGTAATTTCCTCCAATGGACTGGTGTTACAGCTCTGTGCTACAGCTCAGTTTTATTTAGAAAGCAAAGGAGAATGCATCCTTGAGGCATGAGGGCAGGCCAACCCAAAAGACACAAGGAGAAGCCGCTGGCCCAATTTTGGCTCCTCTTTTTATATGTTTCCCCCACCCCACCCCCGCCCCCTGCCCCAGGCCTGCCCTATGTCAATTGGGCTAGCCAGGAGTGCTGTTTGTTTTACCTGGGATCCTCTCTCTGGTCCTCAGACCTCCCTTTGTTCTATTTTATCAGGTTTTTCCCGTCTTTGTCTTTTAGCCACCGCCATTTTGGACTCATTTTTCCTATTCTACCTACCTAACATAACTAAAGCACAAACTGGAAAACAAAACTAAAGCAAGGTGCCAAGTGGGGAATAAAGCAATGAAAACAAAACTAACAAATATGTTGAGAGGAAAGAAAAGAAAGAAAGAATAGATGTGCAAAGTTAAATAGAGGTAGATAAAGATTTATATACATTAAAGATTAAGTTTAAGGGGAAAAGAACAGTTGGCAAAGCAGGCAAAGGAATAAATGTAGAGAAAATAATAGTAAGTTTAAAAAATTAAAATTAAAAAAGGGAAAAAAATAAGAGGAAGAGGCAGAGGTTTATAACAACAATAAAAAATGAAAGAAAAAACACTCAAAAGCTTAATTAGATTTCATAGTGCCAATAAAATTGACAACTACAGCAGAGGGGGGAAAAACAGGAAAAAAAGAAAAAGAAAAAGAAAAAAAAAAATCCAAAAGAATCTAGAGAACAAGTCAAAACATGAGAATAATAAATGTTTTTCTTGAGTCACTGCTGTCAGAGTCCTTTCCTTCTCTGGGAGTCATAGTCCACCTCACCTCTGTAGGATGCCCTCCAACTTTGTGCTGATCTCTGGACTTGTTCTGGGGGCAGCTCAGATTCTAATCTTTTCCTACTCCTGTGTGTTCTTGCCTCCAATGTCCACAGCTATCAGAACTAGTGTGTTTTCTTTTGTGGCAGCTCTTTCTTTTGTGACCTTTTATATATTCCATAGACACAGAGTCTGCCTGGTTGATCATGTGGATTCAATCAGCAGCTTGTACAGCTGGTGGGAAGGTTTTGGATCGTCTTCCTTAGCCACACTCCCCTGGGTTTCAATTGTGGTTTTATTTCCACCTGTGCATGTGGATCATCCACTGGGGTTTGCTCTTGAGGCTGCCCTGGAGGACCTGGGTTTGCCCCTGGGAGGGCCAGGTGTGGAGGTGGTGCAGCTGCTTGGGTCCCCGGGGTTCTGGTAACACCAGGTGTTCAGGGGAGTTGGAGGCTAGGGCAGCAGGAGATATAGTGCTCTAGAAGGGTATGGCAACCAGTATTGGCCAATACGCTCTAGTATTTTTGCCTGGAGAACCCTTCTCCCTGACAGAGAAGCCTGGCAGGCCACAGTCTACAGGGTCGCAGAATTGGACACTACTGCAGTGACCCTGCATGCACAAATGTAAGACATTTTTTGCCTGTGGCAGCTTTGCCCCAGTGAGAGTTGAGAGTGAAGGTGGCACCGCTGCTTGGCTTGTGGGTACCCTGGTACCGCCAAGTGATCAGGGACATGGACTGCCTCCGCCGCAGGAGTTATGGCCCTGAGTCTTTTTTTGAGCCTCTTGTTGCTGGCGATCAAAAGGTCTCTTTGGCCAGTCTTTCTCGGTAACTCAACCTGTTTAGGTACTTGGAGGGCTCCCTTGCCTGGGGTCCTTCGCTGTTGTTCAGTGCATCAGGTACATAGAGGGGCACCCCTGGTTGGGGTCCTAGTCTGTAGAACGTATGTCAGGCACTTAAAGGGGCACCCTGAGTGGGGTCTTACTCTTTAGTTCAGTGCATTAGGTGTTTGATGGGCCAGCCTCTCTATTGTTCAGCTGCCAATCCTGGCGCCTAGGGAGAGAGAGGCTATGGTGATGGCTCGACCCCCTACACGTGACTCAGCAGTATCACCTTGCTTCCAAGGCTGTCTGGCTTTCTTCTACAGGCATTTCCCACCACAATCCCCTCTGTCACGTCCCGTTGATCCATCTGTCTGCAGTCAACAGCAGCCCTATCCCTGGGATTGTGCCACAATCCCTAAACTCCAGCTCCCAGTCGCTGCACCTTCCAGAGGACCTGCGTCCCTGCCTGGAATATTTATGCCTACAGCAAGGAATATCTGATTCTCATTCCATTTAGGCTTCCACAGATCAGCTGTTTCACTCTCAGCCTTAAATGTTTCTCCTCTGACTCAGACAATTGTCCTGATGTGGGAATCAGACCCCTGCTTCAGTTCCCTCACCTGCCGAGGGCAGGTCCAGTCCTACTAACACTCCTGTTCCGCCCCCCCCCCCCCTTCCTTCAACTTATTGGAGGAAATCAATAAGTTTCTTCATCTTATTGGGTTTTGTGTAGTTCTATATCTTCTTTTTTGTTGGTCAGGTGCTGTTGTCCACTCTCAGCTGATGTTCTGCATGCACTTCTGTGTCTGAAGGTATATTCCTGATGTATCAATGGAGAGAGATATACTCCATGTCCACCTAGTCCTCCACCGTCTTGATCCTTCAATTGGTTTTTTATTCGATGTCAAGATATCTAACTCTATTTACTCCAGAAAGTTCACAGTTTTGCTCTTGTGAACTGTAACAGTTTACTCAGTTAATAAACCCAGGACAGACATCAGAGGTTTACTCATAATTTCAAGGAAAAGAGTTCCTATTGTGACCTATTTCCCTAAACCCAGCCACTCTGGATCATAGGCCAAAATATCAAAGGGTTAGTTTTAGTTTCTAAACATTTCTTAAAAATAGTTTAACGTTTGAGACTGGCTTGCAGTGGGTCATTATCTTCATAAATTTAAAGAATGTGGGAGTTGGAGATTATCTAGTCTCAATTTCTCATTTCACAGACAAAGAAATTAAAACTCAGAAGGAGTCAGTCTTGCTGTTTTTTTATTAAAAGCTAAATTTGTATTTAAAAGTGGACAACTTTTTATTATACCAATGAGGGCATCAATACTTTTCTTTGAATATTTTTTCCCCCAAAATATATATGTACCTAAAGAAATGATAATCAGCTTGAGAGATTTCAGTTTTTCACATGATTTTTTTTTTAAATGTAGCACTAGGATCAATTATGTATTTTCTGAGTTCTCTAGGTAAATGACAATGAATTTTTGGTTGCCCTCAGCAATTTTTTTTTTTTTTGGGGGGGGGGGGTCTATTTTATTATCTATGCATAAACTCTTTCATTCCAAATTTAGTCTTGGGACTATGAACAAAATCACCCCTCTTTTTCCTGGTCAAGCGTTTGTTATTTGTTAAAAGCTAAGTCAAGACTCTGGAATTTGATTCTTGAGTAGCATGGCTCAAGGAAATAAAATACTTGGAGAGGATTTATTCTGAGGGTAATGGCCTAATGACATTGTATTTTAAATCTCAAGAGTTTCCCTGGTTTGATGTTTAGGAAGCCTGTTATTCTGCCTGTTTACAACTGGTAAATCTTGAGTTGCTTAAGTTCGTAGGAATAGTTTCTATTGCTTTCAAATAAATAATTTTTTATATAATTCACTTTCATTCACCCTTCTCAGTTTCTCAGAACTATTTGAAATATGGGACAGTCATGGCTATCAAGACTCCTTTGCTCCTATCTGAGATAATCAGAAAAGAAGTATAACTATGGGAAAATATATAGCAGCTATAACTGCTAGAGATTGAGTGCTTGTGTCCTCTGTTTCCTGTAAATTCATATTTTGAAACCTAACTCCCAGTATGATTGATTTTGGAAGTGGGGGTTTGGGTATTGATTAGGTTGGGAGGGTAGAGTCCTCATAGATGGGTTTAGTGCTCTAATAAAAGAGGCCCCAGAGAGATCCCTCAGTTCTTCTGTTATGTGAGGACACACGCAAAAGATGACCAATTATGAGCCAGGAAGGGGTCCTCACCAGATGCTGAACTGCCAGTACCTTGATCCTGGATAGAAATATTTGTTGTTTACTAGCAGTCCAATGTATAGTATTGAATATTTTGTTACAGTAGCCCAAAAGGACCAACACAGTATTCAGTGGAATTGTTTGTTGTTGTTCAGCTGATAAGTCATGTCTGACTCTTTGCAATCCCATTGATGTAGCATACCAGGCCTCCCTGTCCCTCACCATCTCCTGGAGTTCACTCAAGTTCATGTCCATTGCATTGATAATACTATCCAACTATTTCACCCATTGCTTCCCTCTTCTCATGTTGCCTTCAACCTTTCCCAGCATCAGGGTCTTTTCCAAAGATAATATATTAAGCAGTGTATGATATGTAAAATTCCACAGACTCCCCAAATTTCACATTTTCTAATGTCCTTTGTCTAACTCATGATGACTAAAGAGGTGTGAAGATGTTGGTCACTGACTCTGTTGCCTCCTCTTTGCTACCAACTTCAAGTCTTAGCTGTGAAAACTCTTCAGTTGGACAGAACAGGAATCCTTTGCTTCATGGATGGTGTGTGAATTACTTGAAACTATTTTTCACAATGGAGCATTTATTTAATTATCTTGGTAAAATGCAATCATTTTTTCCTTCTCAAGTAACAATTCCTCACCTTCCCCATGCCCTTTTATTGAAAAATGTCACTGTTTACTTCTTGAATGTTGTCACTTTGTAATTCACCAGCACATCTCTCTTCATTACGGTACTTTTGAAACAGAAAATTGGATTAAAGATTTGCTGAGCATGGCTCCACCCATCAGAACAAGAACCAGTTTCCCCCACAGTCAGTCTCTCCCATCAAGAAACTTCCAGAAGCCTCTTATTCTTATCCTTCAGAGGGCAGACAGAATGAAAACAACAATCACAGAAAACTACTCAAACTGATCACATGGATCACAGACTTATCCAACTCAATGAAATAATGAGCCATGCCATGTAGAGCCACCCAAGACCAATGGTCATGGTGGAGAGTTCTGACAAAATGTGATCCACTAGAGAAGGGGATGGCAAACCACTTCAGTATTCTTGCCTTGAGAACGCCATGAACAGTATGACAAGGCAAAAAGATATGACACTGAAAGATGAACTCCCCAGGTCAGTAGGTGCCCAATATACTATTGGAAAAGAGTGGAGAAATAACTCCAGAAAGGATGAAGAGATGAAGACAAAATGAAAACGACAACCGGTTGTGCCTGTGACTGGTGATGGAAGTGAAGTCTGATGCTATAAAGAACAATATTGCATAGGAACCTGGAATGTTAGGTCCATGAATCAAGGTAAATTGGAAGTGGTCAAACAGAAGGTGGCAAGAGTGAACATTGACATTTTAGGAATCAGTGAACTAAAATGGACTGAAATGGGTGAATTTAATTTAGATGACATTTATACCTAATACTGTGGGCAAGAATCCCTTAGAAGAAATGGAGTAGCCATCATAGTCAACAAAAGAGTCTGAAATGTAGTACTTGAGTGCAATCTCAAAAATGACAGAATGATCTCTGTTCATTACCATTCAATATCACAGTAATCCCAAGTATATGCCCCAACCAGTAATGCTGAAGAAGCTGAAGTTGAACAGTTCTATGAAGACCTACAAGACCTTCCAGAACTAGCACCCAAAAAAGATGTCTTTTTGATCATAGAGGACTGGAATGCAAAAGTAGGAAGTCAAGAAATACCTGGAGTAACAGGCAAATTTGGCCTTGGAGTTCAAAATGAAGCAGGGCAAAGGCTAGCAGAGTTTTGCCAAGAGAACGCACTGGTCATAGAAAACACCCTCTTGAAACAACACAAGAGAAGACTTGACACATGGACATCACAGATGGTCAATACTGAAATCAAATTGATTATATTAATTGCAGCCAAAGATAAAGAAGCTCTATACAGTCAGCAAAAAACAAGACTGGGAGCTTACTGTGACTCAGATCATGAACTCCTTATTGCAAATTTCAGACTTAAATTGAAGAAAGTAGGAAAAACTACTAGACCATTCAGGTATGACCTGAATCAAATCCCTTACAATTATACAGTGGAATTGACAAATAGATTCAAGGGATTAGATAGACAAAGTGCCTGAAGAACTATGGACAGAGGTTTGGGATATTGTGTAGAAGGCAGTGATGAAGACCATCCTCAAGAAAAAGAAATGCAAAAAGACAAAATGCTTGTCTGAGGAGGTCTTACAAATAGCTGAGAAAAGGAAGTAAGTGAAAGGTAAAGGAGAAAAGGAAAGGAAAGATATACCCATCTTAATGCAGAGTTTCAAAGAATAGCAAGGAGAAATAGGAAAGCCTTCCTCAGTGATCAATACAAAGAAATAGAGGAAAACAATAGAATGGGAAAGACTAGAGATCTTGTCAAGAAAATTAGAGATACCAAGGGAAATTTCATGCAAAGATGGGCATAATAAAGGACAGAAATGGTATGGACCTAACAGAAGCAGAAAAGATTAAAAAGAGGTGGCATGAATACACAGAAGAGCTATAATAAAAAGGTCTTAGTGACCTGCATAACCACGATGGTGTGGTCACTCACCTAGAGCCAGACATCCTGAAATGTGAAATCAAGTGGGTCTTAGGAAGCGTTACTACGAACAAAGCTAGTGGAGGTGATGGAATTCCAGTTGAGCTATTTCAAGTCATAAAAGATAATGCTATGAAAGAGCTGCATTAAATATGCCAGCAAATTTGGAAACCTCAGTAGTGGCCACAGGACTGGAAAAAGTCAGTATTCATTCGAATCCCAAAGAAAGGCAATGCCAAAGAGTGCTCAAACTACTGTACAATTTTGCTCATCTCACAGGCTAGCAAAGTAATGCTCAAAATTCTCCAAGTCAGGCCTTCAACAATATGTGAACAGTGAACTTCCAGATATTCAAGCTGGATTTAGAAAAGGCAGAAGAACCAGAGACCAAATTGCCAACATTTTTTGGATCATCGAAAAAGCAAGAAAGTTCCAGAAAAACATCTACTTCTGCTTAATTGACTACACCATAACCTTTGATTGCATGGATCACAACAAACCGTGGAAAATTTTTAGAGATGGGAATACCAGACCACCTGACTTGCCTCCTGAGAAATCTGCATGTAGGCCAAGAAACAACAGTTACAACTGGACATGGAACTGCAGACTGGTTCCAAATCAGGAAAGGATTACATCAAAGCTGTATATTGTCACCCAGCTTATTTAACTTATATGGAGAGTGCATCATGAGAAATGCCAGGCTGGATGATGCACAAGCTGGAATCAAGATTGCCAGGAGAAATATAAATAACCTCAGATATGCAGATGACACCCCCCTTATAGCAGAAAGTGAAGAAGAACTAAAGAGCCTCTGAATGAAAGTGAAAGAGGAGAGTGGAAAAGTTGGCTTAAAATTCAACATTCAGAAATCTAAAATCATGGCATCTGGTCCCATCACTTCATGGCAAATAGATGGGGAAACAATGGAAACAGTGACAGACTTTATATTCTTGGGCTCCAAAATCAGTGCAGATGGTGACTGCAGCCATGAAATTAAAAGATGGTTGCTCCTTGGAAGAAAAGCTAGACCAACCTAGACAGAATATTAAAAAGTAGAGTCATTACTTTGCTGACAAAGGGCCATGTAGTCAAAGCCATTGTTTTTCCAGTAGTCATGTATGGATGTTTGAGTTGGACCATCAGAAAACTGAGTGCTGAAGAATTGATCTTTTGAACTGCGGTGTTGAAGAAGACTCTTGGGAGTCCCTGGACTGTAGGAGGATCAAACCAGTCAATCCTAAAGGAAATCAGCCCTGAATATTCATTGGAAGGTCTGATGCTAATGCTGAAACTGCAATAGTTTGGTCACCTGTAGCTGGGAAACCCTGGTGCTGGGAAAGATTAAAAGCAGGAGTAGAATGGAACAATAGAGGATGAGATGGTTGGATGGCAATCACTGACTCGATGGACATGAGTTTAAGTAAGATCCGGGAGTTGCTGATGGACAGGGAAGCCTGGCAAGCTGCAGTCCATGGGGTCACAAAGAGTTGGACACAACTGAACGACTGAAGTGAACTGAACTGAACTCAGATTAGGACTTGAACCCACATGACTGGGACTTGAACCCAGCCAAAATTCCCAATTTCCCAATTAAGATCACACACCCGGTTTCAGCACTTAATAAAGTGCAGGTTCTTGATGTCAGAACCTTGCAGAAAGAAGTTAGTGAGAGATAAAGTGATAGGTAAGATGTGGATTTATCTAGACAGAAACATACTCTACAGACAGTGTGCAATCTCAGAAGCAGAAAGCAGCCTTGAAATATGGGATGGTTAGTTTTTATACGTTGGGTAATTTCACAGGCTAATGAGTGAGAGAATTATTCCAACCATTTCAGAGAAGGGGTGAGGATTTCTAGGAATTGACCCACTTCCCACTTTTTGTTCTTAATGGTTGGCCTGAGAACTGTCATGGTGCTGGTGGGTGTGTCATTTAGTTTGCTTATGTGTTAAGATGAGTTATAAGTAGAGGCTCAAGGTCTAGTGGATTTTGACTCATCAGCCATTGGGCCTTTGTTGTTGTTCGGTTGTTAAATCATGTCTGACTCTGACCCCATGGATTGCAGCATGCCGGGTTCTTCTGTCCTTCACTATATCCTAGAATGAAGTTTGCTCAAATTCACCTCTATTGAGTCGGTGATACTATCTAACCATCTCCTCCTTTGCTGCCCTCTATCAGTGATGTGTGTCCTTGGGCTGTGTCGTTATTTTAAAGTTTGTACACTGTCCCCATTCCTTCTGTTTCAGTTTCAGTGTCTCACATCATCCCCAGCTTTGATGATAATTGCTAAGCTATAATTGTTGGGATGTTGATGCAAATTTTCACTAAATAATAGCTACATTTATGCTGATGCATCTTAAAGAATGGATTGTTTCCGTTTGTAAAAGTGCTTTCTCCAATATGAGACTTAAATATTACTTAAGGTGTGAACTTACTGATACCCACTTATTATGCTTATTTTGAGTTAATTTAGAAAATATGAATAATTCATCAAGCAGAACAATTTAAAATTATAAAGTATTGGTTCAAATATTCTTAGGTATCTGAATTGTTATCCCGTTCAAAAAAAAAAAAGAAAAAATCTTGGTCCACTTTGGAGAGTTTTTAATATAAGGACACAGTAAAGGAATCTATAATAATAATAATAGCTATAAAAATATTACTTTTGTGTTGTTTCTGTACTTCAGGTTCTTTGAAAAATATTTTATGTGTGTATTTTTATCTTTATGCCCTTAAGAAAGAAGGTATTCTAACAAACTAATCTATAAACTCTTATCAAGATCATTGAGATGATAGGATTTGTATGAGTGTATTTAGTTAATTCTAAAGATTCTTTTTCTGAAACAATGTAAGGGAAAAAAGCAGGCAGGGAGGCAGGGGGGAATAGTTAGCCATGGGTAAGAAAAATAAATCCTGAGGGCAAAGAAATTAGCAATGTCTAGGGGTTACAGGGTGTCCAGGTCAAGGATATAACTCTAGAAAGGAATACTAAGACACTTTTTATTGTAGTTTGACTTTCCATGTAGCATGACAAAAAAATGCAATAGTCAGATAAAGCAAACACAGTGGACTGCTAGCTAAGACTCCTTCTGTTACAAGACTATAATGCCACTGAAATTGGCTAAAGGAAAAAAAGGGTTGATGGATTTATGGAACCAAAAACATCTAGGCAGGTAGAATCACTGTAAGTCTGTATTTACAATAAATGCAATCACTCAGAAGTCATCAGGACTCATTTCTGTATCACCAGGCTTTGCTTTTTATCTATATTGGCCTCATCTCTTGCAACTTTCCCCTTGTGGTGGCAGAAATTGTCACTTCAGTTTAATTTAGACTCTGCCCAGCATGGTGTGGCTTTGAACCAAACAATCAGAATCTAAAAATTATTCTTTTATGGAATTCCCTGGCAGTCCAGTGGTTAGAACTCGGCACTTTCACTACCAGGGCCAGAATCAGTCTTTGGTCAGGGAACTATGATCCTGCAAGCTGCACATCATGGCCAACAAAAATTTTAGGTAAAAAAATTAATTTTTTTTAAATTAAAAAATAAAAAAGTATCCTTTTAATATAATTCTCATAGGCTTTGTGGTAGACACTGTAATGTAGATCAATTTTAAATGGTTGAAAAGAGTTGAAAACTTTCCAAAACAAAGGACGAATATAGCACTAGACCAAAATTAGGAATGCAGTTGGCAAGATTAGAGTTCAGAAGGTTGATTATACAGGTGGAGCAGATCTGTTTAGAGGAGTAACCTAAGTTATGCTGGGTGAGATAAGACTGGAGCCAAGATAGGGAGGACACAGAATGTTAGTCCAAGAGTTGTATTTAGATGTTAATGTTAAGCTATTAAAGTTGTCTATGCAAGCAAAGAAATGGAAGGTGAAGGAGTCTTTGGGCCTAGAAAAGAAAACAACAGTTTCAAAGGCCCTTGCTGTATCAGAGAAAACAAAACCAAACTTTAGGTCCCACCCTGATGCTCCAGGCCAGTTGTATCTATCTGGGATTTATCATCCCCTGCCCAGAGGACTTATCACCCCCTGCCCAACTACAAATGCCGTCTCAACTAAAGAATACCCAGAACTTCCTGCCTAATGTTTCCCTTATCACTTCCACAAATGTCCCTTTAAATATGAAGCCTCCTTGATCCCTTTTGTGCTCAGCCTGGTCATTAGGCCGACTTCCTTGCCTGAATAAAGGTGACCTACTTCCATCCTGGGTGTTCATTGGAAGGACTAATGCTGAAGCTGAAACTCCAGTACTTTGGCCACCTCATGAGAAGAGTTGACTCATTGGAAAAGACCCCGATGCTGGGAGGGATTGGGGGCAGGAGAAGAAGGGGGCGACAGAGGATGAGATGGCTGGATGGCATCACCGACTCGATGGGCATGAGTTTGAGTAAACTCCAGGAGCTGGTGATGGACAGGGAGGCCTGGCGTGCTGTGATTCATGGGGTCGCAAAGAGTCGTACACGACTGAGTGACTGAACTGAACTGAACTTCTGTTAAGGTCGTCTCTCCTCCTTTTCTGCTTCGGCCTGAACTATACCTTACAGAAGGTACTTTGAAATAATTTAATCATTTGCATGAGACAGGATTTGAGTGATTGTCTGGGGGAAGATTCATTAGGCTTTAGTGTATACTAGGCCAAAGAAGGTGAGAGTGGAAGCAAGGGGATCAATAAGGTAGTCTGGGAATGAAGTCTGAAATATGGTGCTAGCAATGAAAATAGAACTATTCTGAGGGGAAAAAGACATCTCTTTTCTACTGAGTAACTATGGGAGATGATAGGAAGCCAGAAATTATAGATGTTTCAAGATTTACTTCTTAAAAGTAATTAACACAGTGCCTGGCTTTGTGAATTATGTATAAATGTTATTTGAATGAGTGAGTGGACAAAGAATAAATCAAAGCAGGTTTGTAACTTCTTCAAGGGGAGAATAACCACTCCCATAAGCTCTAAAGGTATGAAATTTAATGTTATCATTAATTGTTAATCAGAAATTGTGAAGTGTACATGACCTACTCATGTCTGTTTATTTCTTGATTTAGGTCTAAATCACTGAAAATGAGAAACACCAAATGTAGCCCTCTATATTTTGTAGTACTCTGCCTGTGTGCTCAGTGACTCAGTCATGTCCCACTCTTTGCAACCCATGTCCTACTCATTGCATCTGCCAGACTCCTCTGTCCGTGGGATTTTCCAGGCAAGAATACTGGAGTGGGTGGCCATTTCCTCCTCCAAGGGAATGTCCCGACCCAGGGATTGAGCTCAGTCTCCTACGTCTCCTGCATTGGCAGGCAGATGCTTTACCACTGAGCCACCAGGGAAGCCCTTTTGTAGTACTCAGTCAGCTCAGTTCAGTTGTTCAGTCATGTCTGACTCTTTGCGACCCCATGAATCGCAGCACACCAGGCCTTCCTGTCCATCACCAACTCCTGGAGTTCACCCAAACTCATGTGCATCGAGTCGGTGATGCCATCCAGCCATCTCATCCTCTGTCATCCCCTTCTCCTCCTGCCCCCAATCCCTCCCAGCATCAGGGTCTTTTCCAATGAGTCAACTCTTCACATGAGGTGGCCAAAGTATTGGAGTTTCAGCGTCAGCATCAGTCCTTCCAATGAACACCCAGGACTCATCTCCTTTAGGATGGACTGGTTGGATCTCCTTGCTGTCCAAGGGACTCTCAAGAGTCTTCTCCAATACCACAGTTCAGAAGCATCAATTCTTCGGTGCTCAGCTTTCTTCACAGTCCAACTATCACACCCATACATGACCACTGGAAAAACCATAGCCTTGACAAGATGGACCTTTGTTGGCAAAGTAATATCTCTGCTTTTTAATATGCTATCTAGGTTGGTCACAACTTTCCTTCCAAGGAGTAAGCGTCTTTTAATTTCATGGCTGCAGTCACCGTCTGCAGTGATTCTGGAACCCCCAAAATAAAGTCAGTCACTGTTTCCACTGATTCCCCATCTATTTCCCATGAAGTGATGGGACCGGATGCCATGATCTTAGTTTTCTGAATGTTGAGCCTTAAGCCAAATTTTTCACTCTCTTTCACTTTCATCAAGAGGCTTTTTAGTTCCTCTTCACCTTCTGTCATAAGGGTGGTGTCATCTGCATATCTGAGGTTATTGATATTTTTCCCGGCAATCTTGATTTCAACTTGTGCTTCTTCCAGCCCAGCGTTTCTCATGATGTACTCTGCATATAAGTTAAATAAGCAGGGTGACAATATACAGCCTTGATGTACTCCTTTTCCTATTTCGAACCAGTCTGTTGTTCCATGTCCAGTTCTAACTGTTGCTTCCTAAACTGCATATAGATTTCTCGAGAGGCAGGTCAGGTGGTCTAGGATTCCCATCTCTTTCAGAATTTTCCACAGTTTATTGTGATCCACACAGTCAAAGGCTTTGGCATAGTCAATAAAGCAGAAATAGATGTTTTTCTGGAACTCTCTTGCTTTTTCAATGATCGGGCAGATGTTGGCAATTTGATCTCTGGTTCCTCTGCCTTTTCTAAAACTAGCTTGAACATCTGGAAGTTCACGGTTCACATATTGCTGAAGCTTTGCTTGGAGAATTTTGAGCATTACTTTACTAGCGTGTGAGATGAGTGCAAATGTGTGGTAGTTTGAGCATTCTTTGGCATTGCCTCTCTGTGGGATTGGAATGAAAACTGACCTTTTCCAGTCCTGTGGCCACTGCTGAGTTTTCCAAATTTGCTGGCATATTGAGTTCAGAACTTTCACAGCATCATCTTTCAGGATTTGAAAGAACTCAACTGGAATTCTATCACATCCACTAGCTTTGTTTATAGTGATGCTTTCTAAGGCCCACTTGACTGCACATTCCAGGATGTCTGACTCTAGGTGAGTGATCACACCATCGTGATTATCTGGGTCATGAAGATCTTTTTTGTACAGTTCTTCTGTGTATTCTTGCCACTTTCTCTTCATATCTTCTGCTTCTGTTAGGCCCATACCACTTCTGTCCTTTATCGAGCCCATCTTTGCATGAAATATTCCCTTGGTATCTCTAATTTTCTTGAAGAGATCTCAAGTCTTTCCTATTCTGTTGTTTTCCTCTATTTCTTTGCATTTATCACTGAGGAAGCCTTTCTTATCTCTCCTTGCTATTCTTTGGAATTCTGCATTCAAAGGGGACTATCTTTCCTTTTCTTCTTTGCTTTTCACTTCTCTTCTTTTCACAGCTATTTGTAAGGCCTCTTCAGACAGCCATTTTGCTTTTTATGCATTTCTTTTCAATGGGTATGGTCTTGATCCCTGTTTCTTGTACAATGTCACAAACCTCCATCCATAGTTCATCAGGCTCTCTGTCTATCAGATCTAGTCCCTTAAATCTATTTCTCACTGCCACTGTATAATCATAAGGGATTTGATTTAGGTCATACCTGAATGGTCTAATGGTTTTCCCTAGTTTCTTCAATTTAAGTCTGAATTTGGCAATAAGGAGTTCATGATCTGAGTCACAGTCAGCTCTCAGTCTTGTTTTTGCTAACTGTGTAGAGCTTCTCCATGTTTGGCTGCACTAATACCACCTAAAAATAAAAGAATACTTTCTATTAAAACCTTTCTCTTAATTATGTAAATGTCAATTTATATTCTGGTTATTTTACTTTGATATATCATTTTCCTCTCTAGATAGTATGTAAGGAAGAAATTCTGTTTATATTTAACTCCTTTTACTAGTTGGAATCAGTCTTAAAAGACTGAAAGTTATTGTAGTGAAAAAGGATGCAGGCTAAGAACATCAGTGTCATTGTATTAGGGTTTGGGTGTGGCATTAAAATGAGAACTCTTGGAAACCATCAACTGAAGTTCAACCTATGCTCCTTTGTTTTCCCATTGTTCTACCAGAGGCTAGTGACCTTACCTCCTGTTCATCAAATGTATGGTGCAATCTGCAGACAGCCTTCACAGATCCCTTTAGGCACCTTTCATATTTATCCTCAGAATACCTAAAAAAAAAAAAAGAAAGAAAGAAAGAAAAGCACACGGTTTGCTCCTGTCAAACAGGTACCCATTAACCTTTGCTGGAAAACAGCAATTTATAATCAGACTCATGCAGAGTTCTTAGATGAGCAGCTTTAAACATGATTTCTGTGATCATTGGTAAAAACATCATCTACTGGCTATTCTATTCTCTAAAAAGGTGTTTAAAAAGGTCAAGTACAGAGGAAGTGAAATAGAGTTGCATTTTATAAAAATAGGGCAATTACAATTCTGTAAATTTATTCAAATGTATTTATAAGGAGTCCCCTTGCTATATCTCACTGTCAGTTTAGGCAAGTCATTTAAAATCATCCTATTTCTCTGGGAGTGAATTTCTTCACTTGAAAATTCAGAGGTTTGTATTCAGGGATCACACGTAGTTCTTCCAATTTACAGGGTCAAAGATTATTTTAGAATATTCATTTTTTTGTCAGTGTGTAAAATTCTGGATACATTTTGAGTCTCTGTTCAAGGTGCAAATTCTTAAGTGAAAAAATATAAAAAAGAAAACTAGCAAATTTTAATGTCATGAAAGGGAAACATTTTCTTAAATACCTACATGAAGAAAACATGATTTCAGTAGCTCTTACTAAACATGTCACAAATAAAATAATATTTACCTGCAACAGAGAAACTGAAAACAGTATCCAGGAAATTATCTGAAGTTTTCTTGCATGAGTGATGATTAAAGTAACCTATTATCAAGCACAAAAAGTAGTCTTTTGTAGGAAAAAATGTTGCAGGAAGGTAGACCCCTTCCAGGGCCCGAAACAGGGCTCTTGTCTAATACTCAGAAATGAATTGTCTGAGGAGACACATGTGCTGACAATGCAAGAGATTTTATTGGGAAAGGGCACCCAGGTGGAGAGAAGTAGGGTAGGGGAACCCAGGAGAACTGCTCTGCCATGTTTTATGGTGATGGGATTAGTTTCCAGGTTGTCTTTAGCCAATCATTCTGACTCAGAGTCCTTCCTGGTGGTGCATGCTTTGTTCAGCCAAGAGGGATGCCAGTGAGAAGGATTCTAGGAGGTGGATGGACATATGATGTCTCCTTTTGACCTTTCCCGAGCTCTTCCTGTTGGTGGTGTCTTATTAATTCTGTGTGCCTTACCAGGACCTCCTGTCATAAAACAACTCATGCAAATGGTTACTATGGTGCCTGGCCAAGGTGCGTGGTTTTAGTCAGTGTGCTTCCCCTAACAAATGGAGACCTGTTTGTCAGACCTAGATGCATGCATAATATTTGATTTTTTTTTTTTCACTAAGCTAAACCACAGGCAGAAAAAAGAAAGTATGAAAGAAGTGAATTCACTACTTACTCTGTCCACCTAGTATTTCCATTTATGTAGACAAATCTACTATGAAATGTAGAACAGAATATATTTCCAAGTTTAATGCAGGATTTTAGATGGCAATACAAAATTTGATAGCAATGAAAAGTTAATGTAAACATTTCAATAGTTTGATTTGCTATAATAGTCATGATATCACTCAATGAAGTTTCCTTTATTAAAATTCTGCATTTGCCATTGGATTTTGACATATTCCTAAAAATATTATGATCATATTATGACTACAATTCTCATCACTTCTGAGTATTTTAACCTTGTATTGTGCTATTTCTAATGACATGGGTGGCTATGTAAACCAGAAACATATGAGAGCTATGAGCTCCAAAAGAAACTACAGATCTTAACACAAAGTTATTTACTTCTTTTGGGACTAAGTTGTAAGCAAATTCTAGCTTGGTGGTCTCCAGAAGAAGGGTTTTAGAGCCATGCATTTCATTTGTAGAGCTCATATAGAATGTCAGCCAAAATTACCAAACTAAAATCTTAAAATCTCTGAGCAGAATTTAGAGTTCCAGAAGGGTAATTTGGAAATTAGGGTCTAATGGATCTGATTATATACTGAGGTCTTTCTTTCCCTAGTTTTAAAGGCTCAGAGAAAAGGTACTCCCACTTTATCCAAGCAGAGAGATCAATCAAGCTATGATAAAATGTTTTTTTCTTGGATGGAACATTATAATTTAAACATTGCAAAATAAGGTATCTAGGGAAGGACCAGTATTCAGTAAATATACAGAGATCGTAGGCTTACAAGAGGAAGTTTCTTCAGCGTGTCACTCTAATAAAAATGACATCTTAACTAAGATCATAGACTTTTTAATACGAAACTACTCATAAGATGGAACTCAGTTAAAAAGCAGTTATAGTTCTGTTATGGTAAGATTTTAAAATTAAGTCAATACTGGGGAGTCTCTGGTGGCTCAGATGGTAAAGAATCTGCCTGCAGTGTGGTAGACCTGGGTTCGATCTCTGGTCAGGAAGATCCCCTGGAGAAAGCAGTGGCAACCCACTCCAGTATCTTGCCTGGAGAATCCCATGGACAGAGGAGCCTGGTGAGCTATAGTCCATGGGGTCCCAAACAGCCGGACAAAACTGAAGTGACTGAGCAGCAGCAGCAGTTATGATGAAATTGTACAGGAAAAACTGCTCAAATTATAGAGCACAAACTCAGAAGTAACAGGATTACCACCCAGATAATTTTATCATGACTTTCAACAACTCTGATATCTGATTTTTTTTTTTTTTTGTTCCAGTCAATTTTTTTAACTTGGCTGAGCAATGGATAGAAATATGCCACTACTTTTTTTTTTTTCTAGATGGTTACACTACTTTTAATATTATCATAACTTAATAGATAAAATGCCTACCATAACTAAGATATTTATAGACAAAGGCAAGTACAGTGAAACGAAGCATGACTATCTAGTGAATTTTTTAACTTCATGCATTTATTATTCATTCTGGAAATATTCACTGAATACCTTGTATGGGTCAGACACTGAGGATATACTGGTGAACAATATAAAATGGTCTTTATTTTTCCTTTTTGAATTTACAATTTATGTTGATAGCTTGTTCTTTCAGAAAAATACAGCATTTATAAGAAGATCCTAATATTTCTATACATGTAGCAGAGTGATCTAACATAAAAGCACTACCCATAAGGTAGAAAACAGACCATTATGAGGTCACAGCATATCCTATAAAGTGTCAGATCATGTTCCCCAAATAGCAGCGGCATTAGGTGGTCCTCCTACCTACTAACACTGATGCTTCATAATTTTTAAGTTCCAGTCCTGCAGTAAGTTGGAAAGTGATACACAAATGGCTCTAGATGAATGAATTTTACTAGCACCGTGTTATTGACCCCAGTTCAGTTCAGTCGCTCAGTCATGTCTGACTCTTTCCGACCCCATGAATCGCAGCACACCAGGCCTCCCTGTCCATCACAAACTCTCAGAGTTTATTCAAACTCATGCCCATCGAGTCGGTGATGCCATCCAGCCATCTCATCCTCTGTCGTCCCCTTCTCCTCCTGCCCCCAATCCCTCCCAGCATCAGAGTCTTTTCCAGTGAGTCAACTCTTCACATGAGGTGGCCAAAGTATTAGAGTTTCAGCTTCAGCATCAGTCCTTCCAATGAACACCCAGGACAGATCTCCTTCAGTATGGACTGGTTGGATCTCCTTGCAGTCCAAGGGACACTCAAGAGTCTTCTCCAACACCATAGCATCAATTTTTCAGTGCTCAGCTTTCTTCACAGTCCAACTCTCAAATCCATACATGACCACTGGAAAAACAATAGCCTTGACCAGATGGACGTTTGTTGGCAAAGTAATGTCTCTGCTTTTTAATATGCTGTCTAGGTTGGTCATAACTTTCCTTCCAAGGCGTAAGCATTTTTTAATTTCATGGCTGCAGTCACCATCTGTAGTGATGTTGGAGCCCAAAAAATAAAGTCTGACACTGTTTCCACTGTCTCCCCATCTATTTCCCATGAGGTGATGGGACCAGATGCCGTGATCTTAGTTTTCTGAATGTTAAGCTTTAAGCCAACTTTTTCACATTGATCCCAGGGATGTGCAATTATTATCAATCTAAATTTCCTTTTCTTTTTCTGAATGAAAATGAGAATTAAACAGGAGGAGAGGGATAATGAAAGAAAACAGTAAAATATAAGAAAGCTTATCCCTGCTCTAAAATGAAAGTAAAATACTTGGTTCTATTTTAATTTTAAGTACATTATATGCGTATCATTGGGGCTTCCAAAGTGGCTCAGTGGTAGAAAATCTGTCTGCAATGCAGGAGACTCAGGAGATGCTGTTTCAGTCCCTGGGTTGGGAAGATCCCCTGGAGTAGGAAATGGCAACCCACTCCTGTATTCTTGCCTCGAGAATTCCATGGACAGAGGGGCTTGGTGGGCTATAGTCCATGGGTTCACAGAGTCAGACAAGACTGAGTGACTAAGCACAAGAACGATGCATATCATTGTATATGTATATGCTTGTATTTTTTTAAACTTCTGAAATATATCAGTTTTATCTTCAAAATGATGAAATTACATTACTTTTACATGTAAAGACTACAAACTGATGATTTATTGGTATGACTTTATCAGGTCTACTTTCTTTCTATATTTCTATGGATGTATAAACAAGACTTAAGTAGAAAAAGCCCTGAACCAAACAAAAGAATAAGTAGGAAGCCTTTCCTGCAGGAAGTCACAACTATGGTTTATTTTCCCGAAATCCTTACTACTCAGAGTATATTTTTTGATCTTTAAATCAAAATTCTTTGCTTATTGACAGCAACCTCTTTTCAAAAATATTTTTTGCTTGGTATGTCAATTCTAATGCTATGTTATGGTCATGGGTCATTGAGGCACATGCTGCATTGTGAAATATACTGAATAACATGTTTTTTGGTTGTTGTTTTTTAATGTTGTAGATTCTTATGTTTTTTATAAAGGAAACTGATCCCTTTCAGAGGTCAATTCTATACAACATCTCCTGTCACCCCAATACTCTAAAGAACTGAACAGAAATAGTTTTAAAAGCACTGGAAGCATTTTTCTTTCTTCTTCGTCTTCTTCTTCTTTTTTTTTTTTTTTTTTAAGTAGAAGTTTGGTCTCTGGTGAGTAGAACAAATATTCACTGAAAGTCAAATATTTTTATAATGGAGGAATGAAAAGTGATTATTTTACTAAGAAGTTTTATTTGATTGCCAGAAAGACATGCTTGATATTTATTTTATTCTGGTAGCCATATTTGCTGAAGTTGAGGTTCTTCTTTAAAAGCTCACTGCTATTACTGAGACCAAAACATAGGTAATGAGGAGAAAGTATAGCCTGTCAGAAATTTCATGTTCTATTCTTGCAATATACTCTTTTGTCACTATTTTTTATGTAGGAAATGAAATAAATACTTAATGGTAAAATATTTTTTAGCCTAAATGATAGGGACTAAAATCTAGAGGAACTTACTGTAGAGGCCAGATTTCTAAATGCATTCTTTTTCTTAGTCATTTATGCTGTGCTGATTTATTTAGGATTATAGAATAATTTGGCTCCCCAAAGAAACACATTATCTAATACAAGTGATCAAGAATGAACATTGGCAAAAGTTTACTCTTCCTCGAAATCTCCCCAGAAACAACCATAAAGTCTTACTCTTCTGTCTTATAAATTTAGAAAGATACACGTTGAAAATAAACTTTATAAAGAAGGCTTGTCACATGTTTCAGGTGGAAAATCCTGTAATAACATCCTGGGGAAAGGCTGAAGCTGAAAGTTTAGTAAGTGTGAATTTCTAAGAAAACATTCTATACAAGTTGACTTTTTCCTTAAAAAATTTAACAACATTCTCTTCTCTCTCTGGTCAAAGGTATTACAAAGAATGGAAAATTTGACCTTCTCTCTTGTCTCTTGCTTTGAATTCTAACAGTAAAATGAAAGAGGAATACATATCTTTTAGTAGGGTGGAGAAAATATACAATTTTATTAATAATATCCAAATATCCTGATTCACTGCAAACATACAAAAATTACTGTATTTTAGAGTAGGAAAAAAGAAAAGCTAAGTCTGGCATGCTGTAGTGTTAAACACCTTGAATAGGACATGGTATTAAGAGCAGTGGTGTGATTCAAATCACTTATAAATACACTGGTGTTCAAAGCTTATTTGTGAACTTAAAATCTACTAATTGATTTATAAATCCAATTTTGACACAAGTATATATATATGTTAGTGTTATTAGAATATATTGTCTAATCTGTGTACAATATATATGATAGCATTGTGATAGTATATATTTATAATATGTATTATGGATATGTTTTAATAAAATATATGTGCTTATATATATCAGTGTAAACAATTTTTATTAAAATTAAATCCTGACATTAATAATAACATACAGTGTCTAAAAAATAATTAACAGATAATTAAATGATCTTCTTTTAAATGAATGTAGGGAAAATCTCACAATTTTTTGATCATCTTTCTCAGGAAAGATGGACATATTTTAAAATAACATCTTTAACTTTCTTGGCATTGTAATATCGCACAGGGAAGCCTAATACTACTGTTTAAAAATTTAATTCAATATTTGACATAGTAATTTAGCTAAACATGCATTAACTATTGTATAATTACATAAAATTACCAATGAGTTATGGCAATAGGCGTAATCTGAATATTGTTTCAAAGAGAAAACTGGATGCTTAGTATCTGACTGTTTCAAATTCTATTATAGCTCATAAATATCTTTTAAAGGAGATTCTGTTAAGCAAGGTCCTTGAGAAAATTGCACTACTCATCCAAAAATAATTAAGATAATTTTCTTCACATATGACTTTTTAAAATAGGAAAATTTAATGTAAAATGTAAACTTTTTTGACTTGTAAATTCAATTAAAATTTTTTTGTGTGTGTACTAATAAAAATATTATATATGGATGACAAATTTCTAGTTCTTGGTAACTATCTTTATAAGATTTATGATAGCAGTTACTCATAGATGAATATCTTAATATATAAATTATATGGAAAATGCTTCCTTTATCATGGAAATCCTTTCCTATCTCCACAGTCCTATTTTTAAAAAAGACAAGTAAACAGATTTCATCAGATATAAAAACTGTTGCTACTGATAAATTTCAGGCAGAGGGAGAGCCTAACCCTCTGTGTTAATTGGATACTGTTAGTTGCTTTACTGCTATCTTCATGCCCTCTCTCTCAGCATATAATGTATGAAGTACATTGTCAGTTAGTCTTTTCCTCTGTAGAGAACTGGCTTTGGCCATACACACAATAAAAGGACTCTATTAACTTAATTCTGTCTGCAATTTGTGTGCATGACCCAAATCACCTCAAAGTAAATTATGATTAGTTGTCTGAACCCATAAAAAGCTAGGGCTAGAATCTGACTTAAGACTCAGGGGGATGATAGAACTGTGAAGGAATTGTGTGCAGCACCTGCCCACTCTGTGCCCTGCTTAATCAACTGCATCTCCATGGGGCACTGAAAGGAGGGCTGGAAGATCACCAAGAGCTGTTTACACAACTGGAACCATTCCATCTCAACTCAAGTGAAGCAAACAACAATGAAGGGGTCCTCTATTCCAATCATCCAGCAAAAACAATATGAAGTGGACATCTTGGGAAATAAATCATCAGGAACGTTAAGCTATCAGGGGCAGAAGAAACTTATTTTTTAGGTAGTCTGATTAAATAGATTTTACTAAATTTATCTCTAGCATTTGCTGTGAGATCCAGTTAGAGCTTTACCTATGTTAGAGCAATGCGAGTGAGGAATGTTAATGTCTTGTGCACAAGAAGGTAAGAAAAAAGTCAACCATGAGTTATAACAAAATAAAATTTTTCCTTTTCCCATTACACACTTTGTTGAGCAGATTCTTCTTTAATTATTGTCAAAGCTTTTTTCAGCCTTGTGTACCTAAAAATTTCAAGCACATAAGCTCCTACAAAGACTTTACATAAAAACTGGCATGAACATCTTTTCTAATAAAAGTTTAGTTAAAATGAAGATACTGTATTTTTTCCCAACTCTACTCATAACTTTAAAATCCATAATATTTTTCTCCTTTGCATCTTTATAATTTTTATTATAAGCACATATTTTGTAATTAATGTTATTTTTTTATGCTGTACTGAGAGTAAGTGAAAGATTTTATGGTCAAGGTAATCTACTTGACAGACCTGCATACTCAAAACTAACAGAAAAAAAGGCAAATAAATTTAATATCAAACTTTAAATCCATCACTCAAAAGTGAAAGTAGCTATAGTTCACTTTCTCTCTGCCAGGTGTTATGCTGTTTTATATGCATTACCTAATTTAAATCTCATATCATCATGGGGTAAAAATACAAATATTAATAATTACTATCAATAGTTCCCATTTTGCAGGTGAAGAAGAAGAGCTTAGGAACTAAGTAATAGCAACAACATTGCCTGAGGTTCTGTTACCACTGAGTACTGGACTGGAGATTTGAAAATGGTGTTTAGCGATTCCAAATTCAGTCTCTAACCATGACTTGATATTGCCAGTTCTACAAAATTTTGGATATGCTTTCTAATTTATAGAATAAATGTGACTAAGCTGAAAACGAGAAAAATGCCTAGGGAAAAAATCATCAAAGAAGCAGGACTGTGAAAGTATAGGAAATATGATGCCAAAGACCTGATAAATGTAAGATGATAGTATAAAATCTTCTCATGATGAAAGGACTTTTTAAAAAAAACCTGAGAAACACTTTTTTAAAAAATTTATGTATTTATTTGTCAGGTCTTAGGCATTTGGGATCTTCAGTCTTTAGTTGTGGCATGCAGAATCTTTAGTTGTGTCATGTGAACTCTTAGTTGTAGCATGTGGGGTCTAGTTCCTGAACCTGGGACAGAAGCTGGACCCCCTGCATTGGAGTCTTGGCCACTGGACCACCAGGGAAGTCCCAGGATGCTTTTCCAGTTGAGAACTTTTCCAGAATTCTTATTTAAAAAAATGCAAATCAAGAGCCGTGTAAGGGCATCAGCTATTGTTATATTTTCAGATCATATTGGAGAGGTACTGTGTCTCAGTGAAGATTTTAGGTATTGCAGTCAGACTGCCTGGGTTCAAAATCCACCTCTCCTATCCATTAGTTTTGTCATCTTTGAGCAATTAATTAATCCTTTTAGGCCCCTATTTATTCATTAGTTAAATGAGGGAAATAATTGCAACCTACTTCTTGGGTTGTGATGAGAATTGAGTCAATTGACATACAGCACATAAAACATTACCAGCCTATTTTAAGCACCAAATAAATGTTAGCCATCTATTTATTTAGCTTTTGAAAAGCCTTTCTTTTCCTTCTGTTTTTTTTTTTTTTTTTTCTTTTTTGTTTCTTTCCTTTTCCTTTTTTCCTAGTTCACATACCACCCAGTATACCCAGGGTAGATCAACAAAGTGATCTGAATGAATGCAGCATGATTAATATGGGGTTCTTGATCTTCTTGGGATATCTACATATTGTTGTGTTATTGTTCGAAGAATTCCTAGCTGCTTTGAATACTCTGATTTCAACATTAATGATGTAATAATAACTCTGTTGAACAGTTGATTAGACTGAAACTCAGCTATGATAATGATGTAAGCTCATGACCTAGATAGAATAATAACCTAATTCTACTGAGAGTCAAAAATAGCTGAAATGAGCAAGCTTGGGGTACCGATTTGTGAGGCTTTAAATAAAATTTATTCACAACTAACAAGTGACATATTCTTTTTTCACACTAATTAATATTTATGTGAAATGAATTGAGTTCTTAAAATATAGTAATACACTTTAGGTGTATTGAAAGAAGGCAGTTGAATAAACACTAAGCAGATTCAGTTCAGTTCAGTCGCTCAGTCATGTCCGACTCTTTGCGACCCCATGAATCTCAGCACACCAGGCCTCCCTGTCCATCACCAACTCCTGGAGTTTACTCAAACTCATGCCCATCGAGTTGGTGATGCCATCCAGCCATCTCATCCTCTGTCATCCCCTTCTCCTCCTGTCCCCAATCCCTCCCAGCATCAGGGTCTTTTCCAATGAATCAACTCTTCACATGTCTAAGCAGATTACTTATGCCAAAGATGAAGAAAGCACAGTTGGAAACAGTGAAACACTGAAACACTGGTATGATTAGCAGGAAAACAGCAACAAAAATGCTCACATCAGCATTCAGTAATCAGTGACTCAGAACAAACACATGATGTTGACAGTCATTAACATATCTCCACAGGCAGATCCAGTAAAGAGAAAAGACTGAAACCATGCAAAGACAGACTATGAGTTGTTGCATATGGCATCAAGTTATTTAATTCTCTAAGCTTGTTATACAGCTCCAGATTTTTCTTTCCTTATTAGGAGAAACTGTAAGTGATACAGCTCTGAAATACACATCAGTTGTTTGAAAGTGTGCATAGGTAATCTGTCATACCCTTTCACCAGGGGAAAAAGCATGTTGTTTCAAACACAGGGAAACAAAGATCTCCAATTGTCTATGAAATTTACACACAGGCATTGACTTTTTTCTCCCATATTCCTCTCATATACACACAGAAATGACAGTATCAAGATTCTTTTTTAGTAATAGACATATATCCTATGATTGTTTTAATAACTTAGTTTGCAAAGCATGCTTTTCACTGTCACATGATTCCTCAAGCAGCCTCCTATGAAACAATACAAGAAGGAGTATTAGGAAATCTTAGCATAACATAGATTGCTGCCAAATTGTCAGCTGTTGCTGGATGAATAGTGAGACCAAGATACATTTTTTACCTCCCTGGGCTAGCCATTTTAGATGACACATCTGTATACAGTTGTCCAGTTAAGATTAGTGTAAGTCTTCACTGTTGACACAAACAATATAACTTACTATACTAAGGGTTCAGTGATGACTTCCCTCTGGAATGTAATGTGAGGATTAGAACCAAGACAGTTACCCCTGGTTGATCAGTCACAAGGCCTAAGCTAGTCCATGGGGACTGTTGAAAGCATTGCTGATTCTTCATGCCTTAAGTATGTAATCACATCCTAGAGACTTGAGTTACATACTGATAACAATTTCTTCTCTTCTAGAAGACAAACCATGTCAACCACAGAAGGGAGTTAAAATATCTCTCAGTAAATTTTACGTGGACATACCAAACAATGTTTGTACTGAGGCTTGTCCTCTGCTTCCATTGTCAATAGTCTCCTCATCAGAGACAACTGCCAGCCTTTGCACCCCAGAGGCCTTTTAACTTTTAAATTTACTATTTCACACTTGAGACAGGTCTGTTGTCATTTAAAAAGATAAGTGCAAATTCCAGATAATTAATTTACCTTTAGATACAACTCAAGAGGCACCTCACAATACTTTGTAGTCTTTTAAAGAGGATCTCCCAGACTAGTGGAAAACTACAAATAAAAGTGAGAGTAGAACAAAAAAAAATACTAGTTTTTTGTGGAATAAATTAAATGCAAAGCATATAGTTTTATATAGTTTGTAATGCCTATTTGCAAATGCCACTGTGTGATATTTTCATGTACATAGCTTTTTAAGCAAAATTGAGAGTCTAGCCCTCAGTACCAAATTAAAGTGAAAATTTAAGTCTATTATCAGGATAGCTAGTTAGCTAAGCAGTTTAGGTAACTGTGGTTTGGTTCTGGATGACTTCTATAATTGTCTCTGTTTTTTAAATTAAAAGTTCTAGGATAACCAGTTACTGTAAAGAAACAGTTGTTGGGGGTAAAATAATTCATGCTGAAAACAAATTACTATATTTTCCAGTGAGATACATTTGACTTTGTAAACTTATTTAAAATTGGTAGGAATAAAGCAAAATCATCTACTTTATAAGAGCTTCTGAATAGTTTACTATATTTAAAGGAACATAATTAAATTATTCTAGCATTATATTATTATTCTATTAAAGTTACTTCAACATGGCCTTTAAAGATCCATACTTTTTTTTAATCTTATGTATAAAGAAGACAATGTTTTCATATAATAGTCATATTTTGAAAATACAGGGGTTAGGAATCTTAATCTCATCCATCAGTCTCTACATCAGTTCTCCCTTAAAGAGGCTAATAATTTAACTCATTATTTTTTAAGTATTCTCTTACATGAGAGAAACATTTTAAATATAAAATTTCTCTGTAATTAATACTCACTATCAATGCACCAACATGAAAAAAATTGACAAGATCCATGGAGGACACTTTCTATTTGAAGCATCATGCTATTTAAATGCATTAACAATCTTGAAAGTCCATGACCGAAGCTCATGCAGATCCATCAACACTTAAAAAAGCTAAGCAGAGACTAAAACTCTACTTCCAGATGAACAGAGATTTGTCTCTTTTTTCTTCTCTTCAGTTCCTCTTTACTATCACCTCTTTAAGCTCATCAATGCTATTTTCAAACCTGCATCCCTTCTTCTTACCTTGCTATAAGCTTGATGGGAGAGTTTTTCTATAGCCAGTAAGCCTGGGTCATCCTCAGGTGCACATCATTTTCCCTGTATCAAGTGGAACCATAGCTCCTAGCCTCTCTTCTCCTCACTACCTATTTCACAACTTTTCCTCATTTTTCATAACAAAATCTCTAATAGTTAATTGTTGTATCAGGACCCACAAAATGGAGACTATCCCAGTGGCAAGGACCACATCACAAATCTAAACTTAAGTCAGCCAGCACCTAGAATTACCTCATTGTCAAGAAAACCTAAGGACAATCACAAGACTCTAACTCAGCTTTTAGCTAGTTAAAAGCTTACCGCAGAACCTAAAACCTGCTAGCCTTTTGAGGAAATGCTTGATCTCCTAGCCTAGCCAGTTATGCTCTGTGTTGGGCTGCACCCTGCAGACCTACAAAGTCTCTACTTGGCCAGCTCAAGGCAGAAGCAAGATTACCAGTTATAGGGGAATTGATGTCAGGTGTGTTCATTAGTCGGAGAAGGCAATGGCACCCCACTCTAGTACTCTTGCTTGGAAAATCCCATGGATGGAGAAGCCTGGTAGGCTGCAGTCCATGGGGTCGCGAAGAGTCAGACGTGACTGAGTGACTTCACTTTCACTTTTCACTTTTATGCATTGGAGACGGAAATGGCAACCCACTCCAGTGTTCTTGCCTGGAGAATCCTAGGGATGGGGTCGTACAGAGTCGGACACGACTGAAGTGACTTAGCTGTAGCAGTAGCAGTGTTCATTAGTTATCAGGGGAACCAGTTGAGGGGCACACCACTCACCATTCCTTTGATGAGAACAATCACCAGCTGTGGCCTGGGGCAAGTAATAGGAAGGTCAGTCTTATGGGTAAGATATAGGTGAAGCAAGCACTGGTCCGGCAGGGGATGTACAGAGAGCAAGAGAACAACCATATTGAGTGGCCTGAACATACACCCTGTTTTCTGCTGCCTCTAATGCTCTATAAACTCGTTCTTCAACCCCCTCAAAAAATGGGTAGAAGATCTAAATAGACATTTCTCCAAAGAAGACACACAGATGGCCAGTAGACATACGACAAGATGTTCAAAATCATTAATTATTCAAGAAATGCAAGTCAAAGCTACAATGAGATACTACCTCACACCATCCATAATGTCTGTCATCAAAAAATCCACAAACAATAAATGCTGTAGAGGGTGTGGAGAGGAGGGAACCCTCCTACATTATTGGTGGGAATGTAAATTGGTATAGTCACTAGGGAGAATAGTATGGAAGTTCCTGAAAAAGCTAAAAATTGGACTACCATATGACTCTGCAATCTCACTCCCATTCCTGGGTATGTATCTGGAGAAAAACATGATCCTACAGGACACATCCACCAAAATGCTCATTGTAACTGTTTACAATAACCAAGACACGGAGGCAACCTAAATGCCCATCAACAGAGGAATAAAGAAAGATATGATACATATATTTAATGAAACATTGTTCAATGATAAAAAGAATGAAATAATGCCATTTACAGCAACATGGATGGACTTAGAGAGTCTCATAATGTCTGAAGTAAGACAGAAAAGGAGAAATATTGTTTGACATCCCTTGTATGTGGAATCTAGAAAGAAATGATACATGTGAACTTGCTAGAAGAACAGAGACTCACAGACTTAGAAAATGAACTTATGGTTGCCAGAGAAAGGGGATAGTTAGGGAGTTTGGGAAGACATGTACACACTGCTATAATTAAAATGGATAACCAACAAGGACCTATTATATAGCACGTGGAAACCTGCTCAATGTTATGTGGCAGCCTGGTTGGAAGGGGAGTCTGGGGAAGAGTGGATCCATGTATGGCCAAGCCCCTTCTCTGTCCAGCTGAAACTATCACAACACTGTTGATCAGCTATACCCTAATACAAAATAAAACATTAAAAAAAGGAAACCTCGTTCTTGCCCAGCAGCCCATGGGAGAGCTCCCCACTGCTTGTGATGCTCTGCACTTCCCCATCTACGGATTGTTTTCCTTTGAATAAAGGACAGCAAGCTTGTTGCTAAATATTTTTAGTTTTATCCTTTGAAAGTTTTGGCAATGTGATGGGACCTGAAGACAGCTTCTGAAACTTCTGGGACTGCTCTTAGACACAAGGGACAGTATCCATGAAAACCTTTTGGTTTGCTGCTTCTTTTGCCACTCTCTGGGATCTCCGGTAAGCCTATCTCGGATTGAACTTCTCTTATTTTGTGTTCTGAACTCTTCAAGTTTGTTCTGATCACTTCAGATAGAAAATTAAGGTATGAGATACTCCAGTTTTTTCATGGCTTGGAAAATCAGGCTGTGAGAGACTCCAGGTTTTTTGTAGTTTGGAAAATTGGGATATGAGAGACTACAGGTTTTGATGATGAGACTTAGTGCACCACAACATTTGGGTTTGTGGCCAAACTTATCTATAAGGGATATATATGCCTTTGGGCAGTCCTGACAGGTCTCAGAAACTATGTACAGGCAGTCAGAAACAATAAATTTGGTTAAATGGGGGAGGAGGGGAAGTATTTCAATGAAGGAAAAAAATAGTGCTCAATCTAAAGAAAATAAGAGGGCAGTCATCACAAAATTCACAAAAAACTTGTGGTAAGTCCATAGCATAAACTTCTGGGGCACTTGAGGAAATAAGACAGGAAATTCGGTTTTGATCAGTTGCACATCATAATCTAAGTAGACAAAAGTTTCTGATTTGATGCAACCCCATGCTTGCTCTTCTTTGGGATTGGAATGAAAACTGACATTTTCCAGTCCTGTGGTCACTGCTGAGTTTTACCAGTTTGTTAGCATATTGAGTGTAGCACTTCAACAGCATCATCATTTAAGATTTGAAATAGCTCAACTGGAATTCCATCACCTCCATTAGCCTTGATCTTGTAATGTTTCCTAAGACCCACTCAATTTGATTCTCCAAGATGTCTGGCTCTAGGTGAGTGATCACACCATCGTGGTTATCTGAGACATTAAGATTTTTTTTTATAGTTCTTCTGTGTATTCTTGCCACCTCTTCTTAATCTCTTCTGCTTCTGTTAGCTCCATACTGTTCCTGTCCTTTGTTGTGCACATCTTTGGATGAAATGTTCCCTTGGTATCTCCAATTTCCTTGAAGAGATCTCTAATCTTTCCCATTCTATTGTTTTCTTCTGTTTCTTTGCATTGATCACTGAGGAAGGCCTTCTTATTTCTCCTTGATATTCTTAGAACTCTGCATTCAGATGGATATTGCTTTCCTTTCTCCTTTGCCTTTCACTTATCTTCTTTTCTCAGCTATTTGTAAGGCCTCCACAGACAACCATTTTGCCTCTTTTGCCTTTTTGCATTTCTTTTTCTTGGACATGGTTTTGATCACCACCTCCTGGACAGTGTTAGGAACCTCCTTCCATAGTTCTTCAGGCACTCTGTCTATCAGATCTAATCCCTTGAATCTGTTTGTCACTTCTACTGTATAATCCTAAAGGATTTGATATAGGTCATACCTAAATGGTCTAGTGGTTTTCCCTACTTTCTTCAATTTAAGCCTGAATTTTGCAATATGGAGTTCATGATCTGAGCACAGTCAGCTCCCAGTCTTGTTTTTGCTGACTCTATAGAGCTTTTCCATCTCTAGCTGCAAAGAACATGATCAATCTGATTTCGGTATTTACTATCTGGTAATGTTTATGTGTAGAGTTGACTCATGTTGTTGGAAGAGGGTGTTTGCCATGACCAGTGCATTCTGTTGGCAAAACTCTGTTAGCTTTTGCCGCAATTCATTTTGTACTCCAAGGCCAAATTTGCCTGTTACTCCAGGTATTTCTTGACTTCCTACTTTTGCATTCCAGTCCCCTATGATGAAAATAACATCTTTTTTGATGCTAGTTCTAGAAGGTCTTGTAGGTCTTCATAGAATCATTCAACTTCAGCTTTTTCAGCGTTAATGGTTCAGGCATAGACTTGGATTACTGTGATATTGAATGGTTCGCCTTGAAAACAAACAGAGATCATTCTGTCGTTTTTGAAATTGCACTCAAGTACTGCATTTCAGACTCTTTCATTGACTATGAGGGCTACTCCATTTCTTCTAAGAGATTCTTGCCCACAGTAGTAGATATAATGGTCATCTGAGTTAAATTCACCCATGTGATCAATTGGCTATTTTTCTGTAATTGTGGTTTTCATTCTGTCTGCCCTCTAATAGATGAGGATAAGAGGCTTGTAGAAACTTCCTGATAGGAAGGACTGGGCTGTGGGGGAATCTGAATCTTGCTCTGATGGGCGGGGCCATGCTTAGCAAATCTTTAATCCAATTTTCTTTTGATGGGTGGGGCTGTGTTCCCTCCCTGCAGTTTGGCCTGAGGGCAAGCTAGTTAGGGGTGATGGTGGCAATGGTGACTTCTTTCAAAAGGACTTATGCCAGCATGCCACAGCTCCCAGGATGGGTATATCTCAGTTGGGTATATCTTTCCCTTTCTCCTTTACCTTTCACTTTTCTTCTTTTCTCAGCTATTGGTAAAGCCTCCTCAGACAAGCATATTGCCTTTTTGCATTTCTTTTCCTTGGGGATGGTTTTGACCACAGCCTCCTGTACAATGTTATGAATCTCCATCATAGTTCTTCAGCCACTCTGTCTATAGGATCTAATCCATTGAATCTATTTGTCACTTCCACTGTACAATTGTAAGGAATTTAATTTAGATCATACCTGAATGGTCTAGTGGTTTTTCCTATTTTCTTCAATTTAAGCCTGAATTTTGCAATAAGGGGTTGATGATCTGAGCAACAGTCAGCTCCCAGTCTTATTTTTGCTGACTGTATACAGCTTCTTCATCTTTGGATGCAAAGAATATAATCAGTTGTTACTGACCATTTGGTGATGTCCATGTGTACAGTTTTCTTTTGTTTTGTTGGAAAATGGTATTTGCTATGACCAGTGTGTTCTCATGAAAAAAAACTGTTAGCCTTTGCTCTCCATTTTGTACTCCAAGGCCATACTTGCCTGTTACTCCAGGTATCTCTTGACTTCCTACTTTTGCATTCCAGTCACCTATGATTAAACTCGAGTGCTAGGATAAGTTGGTCATCATGAAATAAGTTAGACTATAGGTTACCTTCCAAGCTCAAGAAAACCTTCAGGCAACATGGCATACTGTAAAACACCACAAAATCCCCAACCTAGTGGCACATCTGTCTTACATGTTAATTTGGCTCTGAGAGACCAAAGACTTAACTAAAGAAACGGCATCAAGTTTCTATTATAAGAATGGAGCATCCCACTTATGGCACATATGCTTAGTTTATATCTAGGTACTGTGGTCCTGGAAGATTTAGATAGCCACATAAATGGCAATATCTCAGACAGCCTGGAATTACAATGGTCATTATATGATGAATGTTCCAGTGAGATAAGATTGTTCATTGAGGAAGTACATCTGAAAGCAAGGGCTCCCAAATCAAGCAAACAGAATGGGGTACCTATTTTAATTTGCCTGCTGAAGCCTCCAATAGGTTTCAAAATTGCAAAATATCATCTTGAAAGATTCAAGATACAAATTGAATCTTGATTTAAATGCAAGATTCAAGATTGCAAAGGGCTAATAAAAATTAAAGACACAAAGGTGGGGCTTCCCTGGTGATCCAGTGGCTAAGACTTAGTGCTCCCAGTACAGGGGCCCTGGGTTTGATCCTTGGTCAGGGAACTAGATCTTACATGCAGCAGCCATGACCTGCTTGGGGCAGAAAAATAAATAAATAGATATTTAAAAATAAAGATACAGGAAATACTGAAAACAAAATCTCTATGACTGATGTGATACCTACTACTCCCCTCTATTCCTTTACCTGAGTGCTCACAGTCTTCTAATCTATCTAAATTCCCTGTCACTCTGAAGAGTTTCCAAGATGGTAAACAAAAGTCCAACAAGTTAGTGGTCTTAAATATGCCACCATATCTACCCTTTCAGGGTTGACAGGCCTCCAAGAGATTCTCTGGTAAACTGCTACTAGTTGTTCCTTTAAATAGTCCAGGAGAACTAAAATAAATAATAAACTTTGACAAGTTCTGGCAGATACTAGAGCTACATTCTTGATTTTAAACCTCCAGGCTTCTGCAGATGAAATCCTGTGAAAACTGGCAGAAGCCAGTGAAGGATGAGAATTCCAATTAGAGTTGACTTTTTGGGGTCTCAATCTGTAGTGCCCAGTCAAGAAAGGATGATAAAATGTCATGCTGTACCTTCCTTTCTAAATCCAGACCCATTAGCTACTGATCCGTTCTCTGTCAGTGTTAGTTATTGTCTCCTTGCTTTTCTTCTTTTGTGTCCTGAGTATTTGGCTTGGCAGCCATCAGGTTGGGAATACCCAAATATGGCCAGATAGAAATGCGGGTTGCATCCCATTTGCAGCTGGAGTCCTACCTTTTGTTCCTAGCTCTCAGGGGAATTGTCTAAATCTTCTTTTGCTTTCCTTGGTCGTGGCTCTGGATCTTGGGAGGCTGGTACCTTTTGCACCTCTTTTGGGGGATACTTCTTATAGCCAAGGTGTTGTTCAGTACTGCCAGTAATATTTACTGTTTGTGTCAGCTGAAATCTGGCAAGATATTTGAAAGTGTTTGTTTCTATTGTTTTTCTTTTAAAGTATCTCAATGGTCAGAACCTAATCTGGGAAAGATTGAGGGCAGGAAGAGAAGGGGATGACAGAAGATGAGAAGGTTGGATGGCATCACTGACACAAAGGACATGAGTCTGAACAAACTCCAGGAGATAGTGAAGGACAGGGAAGCCTAGCTTGCCACCCCTAGTATGTCCATGGGGTCTGAAGACAGGACTTAGTGGCTGAACAACAGAAGTGGTCAGAAGCTGATATTGAGGGCCAGATGGGAACCTTGTTTTAGCTCTTCTGCCTTAAACTAAAGGAAATTATGTACCCAGAGGCAAAGAAAAACATTCCAAAGACACACAGCTCTAAATCGAGAACAGAAATCTTGATTTCCATCTTAGTTCTCCCTTATCTAAAGAAACAAATTGAAAATAATTTAGATGGATGGGTAGATGAACCCTTTGATGTCGTTCAGGTTACAGTCCAGTTACTTGAGGAATTAAAAACGACGATACTTGCCTTGTAAATTGAGTCTTTACAAGAACAGAAAAGAATCTTTAGAAGCAATTCAAAGACCGCCAGTCCTTTTTACCCAGGCAGAGCCTTTTCCATTTATTTATAAAGACTTTTTGGTATTGCAAAATTATGGATTCAGGAAACAAACAAACAAAAAAATCCTTGCAGGAAGTTAAACTTTTCCCCTGTGTTTTTGAGATGTAAATATTCTACCCAGTCTACTTCTGGAACTGAGTAACTTGCACCTCTTTGAAATGCAAATTTCAGGAGGTAATTCTTATCAGAAGGGGGAAAAAAAAAAAGAAAGAAGGAAGGCTTCTTGGAAAGTAGGTGAATGAAAAAAAATCTTAACATACTTCACAGATGTTAGTAAAAATTTAAGCTGTCTGAGCAGGTTACCTTAATTTATGACATCTGACAGAAACATGATTTAGATCCAGCTTTTTTATTTCTTAATTTTTTTGAGTCTTGTGCCATTACGAATTTTAGTTCCCTGACTATGGATTGAAACTGTGCCCCCAGCAGTGGAAAGGCAGAGTTCTAACCACTGGATTGCCAGGGAAATCCATAGATGCAGTTTTTCTTTTGTAAATTAGAGAAGGTTCTATTATCATACCTGTCTCATGATTAAAATTTTAAAACAAAAGCTATGAGATTTCTGTTTGCATCTGTCTGTATATTTATGTGTGACTATGTATGTTTGTTCTAAGTTTGTGATTTTTGTTTTTTCTACCTCTGGATGTATTTGTAAAGAAACCTATTCAAGTTTACATAATCTAGGATGAACTTCAGAAACAAAAGCTAGTGTATATTTGTTAGTTCAATTAAAACAGTCATGTCTTTAGAGTTATCAGCAGTGAATATTATGCAGACTAGTAATTTTTATTCTACCTGGCTTTGCTAAAAGTAAAATTAGTTCACATTATCTCTGTTAAACAATTTGTCAGGAAGAAAGATAAAAGATGACAATTAGCTATTTAATCTCTTATGAAATTTTCATGAGTAATCTAAACACAATAAAGAACAAGTCAAATAATATAACTAAGATAAACAAGTCCAATAGATGTAACTAAGAACTTTTCAACAATGATTTAACTTTATAGTATGTCTACTTAAAAATACTTTATATTATGTCTACTCAAAATCTTTTTGATAATTTGATACCTTAAAGTTACACTGAAATAAGTTAAATTATGAATATTCGTTGAATATCTAGATCAATTCCAAATAAGATAAGATACTGAAAGATTAATTACTGAACATAGGTTTATTCATTATTGGCTTCCTTTTATAGAGGGACTAAAGGTATTTAGGCTTATTAGTACAAACATGTTCTGTGCCACAGTGAAAAGCTTATTGTGAAGAGCATACATCTAGAAATTATGAAATATATTTATAAATTTTGTCAATCAACAGAATGGTAGTGTAACAGTCCACAGTTGTTAAGCTCTTAGTCTTCACTAGGATTTAAGGATTCTAAGGGATAATAATTCTAGTTAATATATGTAGTTAAAACTACTAGAAGTAAGAGAAGCATCTCTATGCAAGCAAAGTGGAGTGGATTTTTGGTAAGGTATCAAGATACCTTTTTGTTAAAGAAAAAAGAGTGATTTTCTTCTAAAGTGAAATGATTGATCCATAATGAGAAATAGGACAAAAAAAAAAAAGGACAAAATTAAGTGGACATAAGAAATTTTAGAACTTTCATGGAAAAGGAATCTTGGTAAAGGGATTTCATGTGTGGTAAAGATTACTAAGATTGGAATGGATTATTTTTTTTTTTTTATTATTCGTTTTAATATCAAAAGAGCGCTGTTGCAAAATTAGTTTGGTTTTCTCTCCATTAAAAGGATGCAGTTTTATTAGTTTTATTATTGGTCCACTCTTAATAAGGAAGTATAAACAAAGATTTTTGTTTACCTTGAAATAATCTGCCTGGACAGCAAAGATTTTGTGTTTTACCAACTGACTGACTGTGCTTCAAGTTTGTTTATTTGTTTGTTTTATCAAGTTTTTGATTAGTTATGGAAACCTAGTGTCTTTAACATCAAAAAAAGTTTTGTTCACAACTCTGTAAACTTCTGTATTTGTTTATAAAATCTTCTATTATCATTTTAGTTAAATAGAGATTATTTCATAATAATTAGTGATCCTGTTTAGTAAAATGTTCATACCTTTTGATGTTTTGGCAACTTTAAAGAATTACATTCTAAATGGTAACTTTTTAGCCTAAGGGTAACTGAGATTTCCAAGAGGCCCCCTGGAAAACTTCAAAAGATTTATTTTTCACCTTGTAAAAGAGAGATGTTAAACTAGTTAGGTTTATTTGGCATGTTAAATTATGTAGGATCCACTGTCAAGTAAGTGACAATAGACCTTCTTAAATTATATGTATGGGTATATGCTACTAACATAGGTATTCCAGATATTGCCTCAAGTTTCTAACAAATTGTCTACTCATTGTCCAAGTATTATTCTAAATTATTGAACACCCCAGAAATATCTCAGCATAAGGTAATGGTTGGAATGAGAATAGGAATCTGGTTGTTTTTCTTTTCTTCACTTGGGCTTTCAAGACTGAGGGATCATTCAAAGAGAGGAAGCACTTCTAAATGCATCCTGTTTTGTGATCTAAGATTTCTTTATGTAAAGAAAGCAAAGGAAGACATGGCGAAGCTTCTTCCAGAGAACGTGTGTGTTTCTCCTTAATATTGCATTTCACTTAGACAGGCGCTCTGGTGCCTGAGGACTGCACAGCTGTGTGCATTTGTGTTCAAGATTAGGTTTATTGCATTTAGCTTGCCTCTTCTTTTATGGTTAGTCTTCCTCAGCTGTCTGGCTTCCCATCTCACTTTCACATTTAAACTCGCAAAGAAATGCAGAAGGTAATTAAATGACCCTGGAATTTCCTTAGTGTAGGGGTACTGAGTAATAGATGGGCTGAATGTGCTCTGATTGATATTATCTTTCATAAAATTATCCAAGCCTGAAAATAGGCATTGGGTTAACTGCTGAGAATATTTTGTTTGAAAACCTTCTTGCAAAATCAAAGACTAAGGAGTGTAGGTGGGATTAAATTGCAAAATGTTTCAATGAGGCTAACTGGCTTTTAATATTAACATGAACTATTTCATATAATAAACTAACCTTTTCCTCTCCCTCCACCAATTTTCAAGTTTTCTGAACTCAGAGTATATAATAAAATATACAATATTCTTATCTTTATACTATTCCTTATAGGTTGAATTGTTATGACTCTCTTTGTATTATATATATGTCATATATACTGTATGTAAATTTATACAAATGTTCACATTAAAATATGTGTTTAATATCTGTTGAAATTTTGAAGTGACTATAAAAACATATCCTTAGGTTTTCACCCTGTTTTTGTTTTTTTTTAATAGAGATGTTAGCTCCTTTTTTGGCCTTTCCTTCTTGGTGTTACTCCTGCTCCCTCTCTTCTTTTATAGATGTTCAGAATCTACTTGTAAACTCACCCTCACATAAATCAAATATTCTGTCAGGTGAGGACATTCTATGACCAAAATCATTCATCTCAGGGAAAATTTACAAATTAATATGCTTTATTTCCAAGAAATATTTTTTTCTTATTAGACATAACTACTAATAGAATTCCATGAATTAAAAAAAACTAAGGCTAGAAATTATTTCTAGGAGATCAAGAAGGAACTTGTTCCTGGAAATCAGAGAAGGTAGTAGTATGGCTCTAAGCATAAGGCTGTGTATCTTACACTTGAGTGTGACTGATACATTAGTATAAAAGAATGAAGTTGGAGATTGGTCATGTTCCAAAATCAACTTCAAATTGACACTTACAGCTCTGAATCTAGAGTTCCCTTGGTTGATGTTGTCTGTTTCATTGCATAAGAAACTGTTCATTTTTGCTTTTAAGATCAAACCTTTGGGTTCTTGTCAACTTTATGTGCTCATCTCAAAGGATGATGATGGTTAGATAGCATCACTGAACATCACTGTCCACTGAATGGACATGAATTTGAGCAAACTCCACAAGATAGTAAAAGACGGAAAAGCCTGGCAGGCTACAGTCCATGGGGTTGCAAAGAATCGGACACAACTTAGTGACTAAACAACTTTATGTGCTCATCTCAAACAGTGAAAATCCCAGATGTAATTAGTGTGAAAATTAACACTTCATAGACAATGCTTACTATGTTTTGCTAACATATCTATTTTCCTAAAGTAATATCAAGATTTTGAAAATACAGTTCTTGGTTTTCATTAATCTATAACAATGAATTTAGTTCAGGAGAAAAAACAAAGTCAAATAGCTAAATGTTCAGAATTAGTAAAGCTGCCACAGTACATTAAGCATAAAAAGATTATTTTTTTAATTCAAAGGATTTATTGCTACTTAAAGTCTTGTAAACACTGTAGTGTGAATTATGCATGTGTTATGAGCTGAATTGTGCCCTCTTCCCACCAAATTATGTTGAAGTCCTAACCCTCAGTACTTCAGAATCTGACCATATTTGGAGGTGGGTTCATTGCAAAGGTGATTAAGTCACAGTGAATTCATTTAGGTTGGTTGTAATCCAGTTTGAGTGGTATTCTTATAAGAAGAGAAAATATGAACACAGACATATATGTAGGGAAGATGATGTGAGGCTCGGGAAAAAGATGGCCAAACAAAGAGGCCTAAAGCAGTTCCCTCCCTCAAAGCTCTCAGGAGGAAGCAAGTCCCCTGACGTCTTGATCTTGGACCTATAGCATCCAGAACTATGAGGAAATAAATTCCTGTTGTGTAATCAACCCTGTCTGGGGTATTGTTTTGGCAACCCCAGCACACTAATTCAGTGTGGAAATTATTCTTTTTTTTTTTTTTTTTTTTTTTTTTTAGGGGTCATTTCTTATTGGGAAAGTAAACATAATTTGAAAGTAATAATAAACATTAGTTGAAAATTTGCCGAAGACTTTGGTTAAATTCTAATGCAAAATTTCAAGAAAGAATCTGGTTTTAAGAACCAATCAGTAAAAAACATTGAGAATACTAATTTTAAGAATAGTTTCAAGGAACCATATGTTTGGATACATTTGAAAGACATCTTGATCACATCTATACTTTTAAAAATTTACCTCATCATGTGATTAATGTCAACTCAGTTTTGATGTGGTATTGGAGTTTAACTCTTGGCAAATGTACATTAAAAACACATTATGATGTTCAAACAAATATGGTAGAATTGTAAAATAATCATTAACTGAGCTTGATTAATCTATGTAATTAAGCCTAGTTTACCAAGGCTGTTAGTACCATGTCATTATTTCAACTAGGGCTTTCATCTACTATGATCCATCAGCATTTCCTAATAAACTCATACTTATTTGAGAAGCATTTGGCCAGGAGTTTCTTAAAAGGACTGTTTCCAACATAAGAGTTTAGTCTACCGGTATTAATAAAACTAAGAAAAGCAAAATTGCTTCTCTACTTTTGATTTTTATATACTAAATAAAAGGAGACCTAAGTTTATAGCTATCTGTTTTATAAGTAGTTGTACTTTTTCTTTAGACATTCTTTTCAAAAGGATTTGAAGCCATGTGAAAAAGTGAATAATTTCATAAGGAATTTTGATCATCCATGTGTGAATACCTGTGTATGGAGATTAACAGAGATTGCAGTAATCACCAATTGTCTTCATATTGCCTCTGACTTAAACAGGAACAGGTGGATTTTCACAATATGAAAAGCAAGAGTTGATAACAGGAGATTTAACAAAGCATTTCATGATTAATCACTAAGCAAGAAGTATAAAATAAATGCTTAAGTTTACAAGGAACGAACACTGGGATACAGTGGTTTAAAAGACAAACTTGTTGTGTTACAGATACTATTATTGATCAGTTTTAAATTAAAGAAAAAGATTCAGGAATAGTTACAAAGCCATTTTCCCCCCACTTTGGCCCAAAAGAAAGTTTGGAGAAATTTGGAGTTTAAGGAGTTGTTTTTTGTGTGTGTGTGTGTGGTTAACCTGTCAGACATTGTTAACTCCAACTTTGATGAAATGTATTAATGCCTCTATATCTTTCTCCAAAGCAAGACTTACTGTTTTGTTCACTAAAACAAAACTCATGAATGTTAAAACAAAATTTTTGACCTGTCTCTTTTTATTTGGTTTCCTTCTGAGGTTGTACTGTGGGGCTTATAGCAGATAGTTCATTGCCACATGAGTAGGGTCATGTGGCTCCACATGAATAGAGCCTAATTGTTTGCTCCTTGACTCCTGCAAACTCAACGTTTGGGTGTCAAATCTGTATTGTGTTAATGTAGCAACTGCTGCAACAACCTGAAGAATAGATTTAATTGGATTTTTGAAAATGATCGTGAGAAATCTTGAAAGAGAAATTTGATGAATATGCAACACTCTGAAATTAGAATTCAGGTATGAGGGGGTCTGAATTAGTATTAGTGTTGGTTCCCCTGGGGCTACTGTAACAAACCAAAAACTGGGTGGCTTTAAAAAAAGCAGAAATTTATTTTCTCACAATTCTGGAGGCTAAAATTCTGACAAGATGATTCTGCCTGGGTTGTGTTCCCTTTAAAGCCTGTAGAGGAAAATTCTTCTTCGCTTTTTCCAGATTTTGGTGTTTGCCAGCAATTCTTAAAGTTCTTTGGCTTGTAAATGCATCATTTGGATCTCTGCCTCTGTTGTTACATGGCTGTCTTCTCTTTTCTATTTCCCTTCATTGAAAGGACTTGTGTCATATTAAACTAAGGACCCACCCATATCCAATATGACCTCATCCTAACTAATTATATCTGCCAACAACACTATTTCCAAATAAGGTCACATTTTGAATCCTGGGATTTTGGACTTAAAAATGTCTCTTAAGAGGATGCAATTCAACTTATAGCAGGGATGTTTTAAATATATGAAGTATTGATATAAAGTCCAAGTTTGTGTGTGGGGGGTATGTGTTTACTGTAACAAATTACCACAGATTTAGTGGAAGAGTCTGGAAGTCTGAAACTGAATGGGTGTCACTGGACTAAAACCCAAGGTGTATATATAAGGCTGTGTCCTTTTCTGGAGGCTCTGGGAGAAAATCTATTTTCTTGCCCTTTTCAACTTCTAGAGGTGGCATGTATTCTTTGGTTTGTGACTCCTTTCTCCATCTTCAAGGCTAGCCATGGCCAGTCAGACTTTCCGCTTGATGCCATCACTCAGGTTCTGACTCTTCTCAATTTAAGACCCATTTGAAGATCACGGGCCTACCGGATAAGCCAGGATAATCTCTGTTTTGTAAGGTCAACTGATTAGCAACCTTAATTTCATCTATAACTTAACTTCCACCAATGCCTTTTAGCAATATATTCATGGGTTCTAGAAATTAAGATATGGACTGAGAAGTCATTAATCTGTCTACTATAGCCCAGTAAAATTTGTCATTGTTCTTGAAACAAATTTATCCCTTCATAAAGTGGTAGAAAAAGTTGTTTTGCCCAGAAAGCCTCTGTGTTCATTTGTATATCAATTCATGCACTGATTTATTTTAAAGTGCCTCTAAATGCCTACTATCTGGCTGGAAACTAAACACACTTGAGTTCTTCCTCTCCCCGAGCTCCCTGTCTAGGTTAGGAAAACTTTTATGAACAAGAATTGCAATAAATGTGGTTTTATAACTCAGGTCCATTTATAGTTGATTCAGCATGATAGAGGAACACAAGGGACTTTTTCTAATAGGATCATGCAAACTTCTTAGAGAAGAGGCAATTGAAAAGTGTCCATAAATATTTACCAGGTAGAGTGGGTTGCAAAAAGGCAGAAAGAGAAGAATCTGTGTAAACGCAGAGAGGCAAATAAGAGAAGTATCTTTTCAGGGCATTAAAAATGGTGCCTATCTCTTGAAGCATATGAAGCAAAAAGAAGGGAAATAAATTGGTGCTGGAAGGAGGCTAGGTTCAGGTACAGGTGGCTTTATATGTCAGTAAAGAGAACTGAAATGTCATACGGAAGGACCATGTTTCTTACACTTTTCAGGGAACTAGCCCCTTTTAGAATATGATAAAGCCCTTGAATCTCTTGCTTTGAATTCTAACAGTAAAATGAAAGAGGAATACATGTCTTTTAATAGGGTAGAGAAATAATCCTCATATATGCACAAATCTGCCTATACAGAAATCTTTTATGCATTACTTCAGGGGTTACAAAACCCCAATTTAATCTATCAAGTTCTTTTGAGTTTGTGGACTCTAGGTTAAAAGATTGAGGGAGGTGAGGATGGAGACAGAAGGAGAGAAAACACTTGGATAATTATTAGCAAACTGTGAAAAAAAGAGTGGAATTATGTTCATAAAATTACTCCAGTGTGTGAATAGAAGTGAGGAGGATGAATCATGAAACAGGAATAAGGGATCAATTCTCAAGTGTCCAGATGAGAAATCAAGAGCATTAAATTAGTAGTATTCTGGCTATTTTGCCATAATCTTAAGATAAACATTTTAAAAATGGTTCTTAGTTATTTGTTACACCTTTCTAAGAAATTGGAATATATAGAAACAATGATAAAGAACTTGTGAAGAGGAATGTTACCAGTAAATGTTGAAATTCTTGAAAATTTTAGTGACATTAAGCTGGATTCAGTGTTTACAATAAACTCTAGTGGATAAAATAGAGAGAGAAACATTAGGGGATCAAGAAATATCAATGTGTACACAAATTTTTAAGATAAATTTACTGAGATATAAACTTTATACTATGAAATTCACCTATTGTAAATGTTTAATTTAATGATTTTTAGCAAATTTATAGAGTTTAGCAAGCATCACAACAATCCAGATTTGGAATCTTTCTGCCATTCTTCCAAATTTATTCTATACTCTGCTCCTGCCTCAAAGTTACTTCACGCTCCTACACCTAAGCAACCACTAAAGTTACTTCATGTCTATGTATTTGCTTTTATTTGTTGATTAATTGTTGTCATACTTTCCTTTAATTTATTGAACATAGCTTCTTTTACTTCATTGAACATATTTATAATAGCTGCTCTGATAGTTTTGTCTGCCAAGTCCAACACCTGGGGACAATTTCTGTTCTTGGCTTTTTTCCCCAGAATATAACACATTTCTATGTCTTTGCAAATCTCATTATTTTTTTATTGTTGTTGAAAACTGGAGTTTTTTAATAGTAACTGTAGTAATTCTAAGTTCATATTCCTCCCCTCAAGCTCTGAATGTTGTTTTTGCTATTTTGTTTGTTAGTTTATTGGTTTCTTTATTTTGTTACTTGTTTTGGCTAAGTCTGTGACTCCCATGGTGTTCAGCCTCTGATGTTTTTATTTATTTATTTTGCATTTCTATTAAAATTTGGCCTTCTGGGATTTGCCTCTGTGTATTCCTAACTTGGGGCTTCCCAATAGTGAGACTATTAAAGAATCTGCCTGCCAATGCAGGAGATGTAAGAGAGGCAGTTTCGATTTCTGGTTTGGGAGAATCTCCTGGAGTAGGGCATGGCAACCTACTCCAGTATTCTTGCCTGGAGAATCCCATGGACAGAGGAACCTGGCAGGCTCCAGTCAACAGAGTCACAAAGAAACAGAATGACTGAAGCGACTTAGCATAGCACACACATGCACAACTTAGTTGTTAGTCAATGGTTGGAAAAACGTAGTGCTCAAGTGTGTAAAGCTAATCATGGTATATGTGTGAACAAATATGTCTGAGTAGGAAAGAGTTATTCTGTCCTTGCTTCTGTTCCGTTGTAATCTTTGATGTTTCCCTTGTGTGTGTGTGCAGCTTCATTTGATCAAGAACATGTGGCTAGTTTGAGGCCTCCTAGATCTCTGCTTTGTGTGTATGTACACTCAAGCAAGACTATGGTTCCTCCAATCATAACCATGATATGATTACTTCTACCAATAATATTATTGAATGTGATCCTTACTTATTGTTTCCATTGGAGTGAGTTCCCTTTGACCACAGAAGCAAAGAAGCCAGTTTTCATTGATTGCCTAATCCTATCAAAACCTCCATGTCCACTAAGCTGAGAATGGAGATGAGAGAAGCCCTAAGCAAAAAAAAAAAAAAAAAAATCATGGAATTCTACTGTTCTTACTTGAATTTAGCAGTTCTTCAATCATGAAAGGTCTTGTCTGGTGGCTCAGATGATAAAGAATCTACCTGCAATGCAGGAGACTGGGGTTTGATCCCTGGGTCAGAAAGGTCCCCTGGAGAAGGAAATGGTACCCACTCTAGTATTCTTGCCTGGAGAATTCGAGGGAAAGAGGAGCCTGGTGAGCTACAGTCCGTGGGGTTGCAAAACATCGGATACAACTGAATGACTAACACTTTCACTTTTCAAGCGTAAATGCTTTTTTGATGATTGCATGCTTTTTTTTGACATCCAGAACATGGACATCTTTGTTTTATTCTTTCTTTCCAGCTTTACAGCTGATTTGCAGGGAGGGATTTTACCAGCCATTTCACTTGGCAATAGTCGGTAATTCCTTATCTATAGGTTTAGACATTTTATCCATCACTTATTCAAGCATGTGTAAAACCATTAGTATTTTATTTTATCTAAAAAAATTAATTTTGGATAAATTATACATTTAAGATCTCTTGTCTCTGCAAAAGTAATGTTATGCAGAGTTATGATTGCAAAATAGGCTGACTTTCCTGTTTAGGTTGTAGCTTGACTGTGCATTCATAGAATTTAACTTATTTTATATTATGTGTATGCTTAATCACTCGGTTGTGTCCAGCTCTTTGTGATCCATGGGCTTCTCTGTCCATGGAGATTCTCCAGGCAAGAATACTAGAGTGGGATGCCATGAGCTCCTCAAGGGGATCTTCCCAACCCAGGGATCGAACTCAGGTCTCCCACACTGCAGGCAAATTCTTTACTGCCTGAGCCACCAGGGAAGCCCAAATTAAATTTGGCCCAAATTAAAATACATGGAAGCTTAAAAAATTATACAACATGTATATTTCAAAATACAGTTTTCTCATTAATTGATTCACTCATTAAATTACTTAGCAATTAAAAAAAATCTGCTTTGTAGTTTCAACTACTATATTAGTGATATGGTGATTGATGTAGAGAGCACTGTCTTTTACCAGTGCTCTCTATTAAAGAGTTAAGATAAAGAGTTAAGAATTCCATTAAATAATATTCCAGAGGGCTTCCCCTGGTGGCAAAATGGTAAAGAATCTGCCTGCCTTTCAAGAGACACGAGTTCAATCCCTGACCCTGGGAGATCCCACATGCTATGGATCACCTACTGAGCCTGTGCTCTAGAGCCCAGGAGCGACAACTGCTGAGCCCATGAGCTGCCACTGTTGAAGCCCTAGAGCCTGTGCTCCGCAAAAGAGAAGCCACCACAGTGAGAAGCCTGTACATCACAATTAGAGAGCAGTATCCCCTCGCCACCGGAGGAGGCAGTGGCAACCTACTTCAGTACTCTTGCCTGGAAAATCCCATAGATGGAGGAGCCTGGTGGGCTGCAGTCCATGGGGTTGGGTCGCGAAGAGTCGGACACGACTGAGTGACTTCACTTTCACTTTTCACTTTCATGCATTGGAGAAGGAAATGGCAACCCACTCCAGTGCTCTTGCCTGGAGAATCCCAGGGACGGGGGAGCCTGGTGGGCTGCCGTCTATGGGGTCGCACAGAGTTGGACACAACTGAAGCAATTTAGCAGCAGCAGCAGCAGGATCCCCTCACCACCACCAAAGAAAAGCCCACACAACAACAAAGACCCAGCACTGCCAATAAATAAATAAAATTAAAAAATAATAATATTCCACAAATATTTGCCAAGTACTATGTGCCAAGAATTGTGCTGAAAATTAAAAAATGATAATACAAGAAGGAATTCTAGTAATTCTCCACTTTCCAGATAGATACCAATTTAATATTTTTAGAATATAAAAATCACTTTATTCTAATTATTTATCAAAGCGCTTATGTTTATACGATAGAAGTGACAAATAGATTCAAGGGATTAGATCTGGTAGACAGAATGCCTGAAGAACAATGGACAAAGTTTCATAACATTGTACAGGAGGCAGTGACCAAAATGATCCCAAAGAAAAAGAAAAGCAAGAAGGCAAATGGTTGTTTGAGGTGGCCTTACAAATAGCTGAGAAAAGAAGAGAAGAAAAGGCAAAGGAGGAAGGGAACGATATGCCCAACTGAATGCAGAGTTCCAAAGAATACCCAGGAGAGATGAGAAAAGCCTTCTTAAATGAACAATGCAAAGAAATAAAGGAAAACAATAGAATGGGAAAGTCTAGAGATCTCTCAAGAAAATTGGAGATAACAAGGGAACATTTCATGCAAAGATGGGCACAATAAAGGACAGAAATGGTATGGACCTAACAGAAGCAGAAAAGATTAAAAAGAGGTGGCAGGAATACACAGAAGAACTATAATAAAAAGGTCTTAATGATCTGCATGACCACGATGTTGTGGTCATTCATCATGGTTATGCAGGTCATTAAGAGCCAGACATCCTGGAGTGTGAAGTTTAGTGGGCCTTAGGAAGCATCACTATAAACAAAGCTAGTGGAGGTGATAGAATTCCAGTTGAGCTATTTCAAATCTTAAAAGATGATGCTGTTAAAGTGCTGCTCTCAATATGCCAGCAAATTTGGAAAAACTCAGCAATGGCCACAGAACTGGAAAAGGTTGGTTTTCATTCCAATCCCAAAGAAAGGTAATGTCAAAGAATGTTCAAATTACTGTACAATTGCACTCATTTCACATGCTAGCAAGGTAATGCTCAAAATCCTTCAAGTTAGGCTTCAACAGTATGAGAACTAAGAACTTCTAGATGTACAAACTCGATTTAGAAAAGGCAGAGGAACTGAAGACCATGTTGCCAACATCCATTGGATCGCAGAGAAAGTAAGATGATTCCAGAAAAACATCTACTTCTGCTTCATTGCCTATGCTAAAGCCTTTGACTGGGTGGATCACAACAAACTGAGATGGTAATACCAGACCACAGTACCTGCATCCTGAGAAACCTGTGTGCAAGAGACAAGTTAGAACCAGATGTGGAACAACACACTTGTTCCAAACTGGGAAAGAAGTATGTCAAAGCTATATATTGTCACCCTGCTTACTTAACTTATATGCAGGGTACATCATGCACAATGCCGGGGTGGATCAGTTCTATTGAGATGGATGAAACTGGAGCCCATTATATAGAGTGAAGCAAGCCAGAAAGATAAAGACCAATACAGTATACTAACGCATATATATGGAATTTAGAAAGATGGTAATGATAACCCTATATGCATAACAAAAAAAGAGATACAGATGTACAGAACAGACTTTTGGACTCTGTGGGAGAAGGCGAGGGTGGGGTGTTTCGAGAGAACAGCATCGAAACATGTATATTATCAAGGGTGAAACAGATCACCAGCCCAGGTTGGATGCATGAGACAAGTGCTCGGGGCTGGTGCAGTGGGAAGACCCAGAGGGATCGGGTGGAGAGGGAGGTGGGAGTGGGGATCGGGATGGGGAATACATGTAAATCCATGGCTGATTCATGTCAATGTATGGCAAAAACCACTACAATATTGTAAGGTAATTAGCCTCCAACTAATAAAAATAAATGGAAAAAAAAAAAGATTCCCGGGAGAAATATCAGTAACTTCAGATATGCAGATGACACCACCCTAAAGGTAGATAACTAGAGGAACTAAAAAGCCTCTTGATGAAAGTGAAAGAGGAAAGCGAAAAAGCTCACTTGAAACTCAACGTTCAAAAAACTTAAGATTGTGGCACCCAGCCCCTTCACTTCATGACAAATAGATGGGGAAAAAATGGAAACAGTGACAGATTTTATTTTCTTGGGCTCCAAAGTCACTGCAGATGGTAACTGCAGCCATGAAATTAAAAAATACTTGCTCCTTGAAAAAAAAGCTATGACAAACCCAGACAGCATATTAAAAAGCAGAGATGTCACTTTGCCGACAAAGGTCCACATAGTCAAAGCTGTGTTTTTTCTGGTATTCATGTATATATGTGAGAGTTGGACCACAAGAAAGGCTGAGCACCAAAGAATTGATGCTTTTGACCCACGGTGCTGGAGAAGACTCTTGAGAGTTCCTTGGACACCAGAGGAACCAGTCAATCCTAAAGGAAATCAACTCTGAATATTCACTGGAAGGACTAATGCTGAAGCCAAAGCTCCAGTACTTTGGCCACCTGATGTGAAGAGCTGACTCATTGGAAAAGACCCTGATGCTGGGAATGATTGAGATCAAGAGGAGAAGGGGGCAACAGAGGTTGAGATGGTTGGTTGAAAGCACCGACTCAATGGAGATTGAATTTGAGCAAACTCCAGGTGATAGTGAAGGACTGGGAAGCCTGGCATGCTGTAGTCCATGGGGTCACAGAGTCAGACATGACTCAATGACTAAACAACAACAAATTCTAATTTTTTGGCCCACCAATGCTATTCTGTACAATATTAAAAATACATATTGTTTACTGAAAGCTTATTATATCTACTACTACTATTCAAGAAAAATGCTGAATGATTTGCTTTCATTAAATCATGACAAACATATAGGTGCTAGTATTTTTGTCCTCATTTTACAGACAAGATATTGTGGCAATATGTTGCCTGCAATCACAGATCTAGCACATGGCTAAGTGATTTGGTTAAGTCAAAAAGATAATATGTCGCTGAACTCATCCTTGAACAGAAGTCTTTGCTTTCGCTTAATTATGAGTCTTTGCTTTCCCTCTTTCCTTAATTAAACATGATGAACATGATTTTGTGTAATATATAAACTTCAATAAACAGTGACCAGTAATCCAGTATCTCATAAAATGGGCTTCCCTCGTGGCTCAGTGGTAAAGAATCTGCCTGCCACTGTAGGAGATGCAGGTTCAATCCCTTAGTCAATATGATCCCCTACAGAAGAAAATGGCAGCCCATTCTATTATTCTTGCCTGGGAAATCCCATGGACATAGGAACCTGGTGGCCTATGGGGTAACAAAATCATCAGACATGGCTCAAAAACTAAACAACAACAAATCTTATAAAATAGAACAGCAGTCATCTAATATTTGGTATACCTCAATATAAAATTAATTGGAAAATACTATCTTTGGATCAACGTACTAAGTCAATGTTTCCTACATCTCAGTGTAGCAACTTGCATGGCTTCTGGTCCTTTTCAGATATGGCATACCATCTCTTATGTGGAAAGTATGACAAAATACTAATCTTGTGGTTTTAAATGATTTTAGAAACTATTATTATTAGCAATTTCTCCTTCACCTACCAGTCCCCATAAATTGCCTATTAAGATCTCAGATAGCATTACTGCTCTATGAAATACACTTTTGGAAAAGTAGTATCAACATTAATATGAAAGACAAATAAAAGTTCGGATTTGGAATAATGAGTTAAATTACGGTATACTAAAACTTTAAGTAGGGCAGCTGAAGTGTTGAAGAGAAGTAGTCTTAGGTAAGACAAACTTTCAGAATCAATGAGGGTACCTTGCCTAAGGAGAATATTAGAAAATTAGAGACGACAGAATTTGGATGGTGTGTCAGGGTTGATTTATCCATTGTAATGTTGTATGTACCATTCTAGTGGGGAATGTTGATAATAGCGAGGTTATGTATACGTGTGAAGAGTGGATATACAGGGAATCTCTGTACCTGATGCTCAGTTTTGCTGGGAACTTGAAATTACTCTAAAAAATACAGTCTTATTTTTTAAAAAAGGTGAACGTGTTGAGAATTATGCCTGGTTGAGCAACATGAAGAACAGTCTTTAACTTGCTGTTTGAGTACTATAGACTAACATATGATTCATAAGAGATCCTGCTAAGAACAAAATCAGGGGGCTGAATTAGAATACAAGCTAGATTAAACCAGATATGTATTAAAAATCAACAGAAATTAACCTGTACCCCCGCCCCCACCAACATGCCTTCTTTTAAATTTTTAACTCTAGTCTGTTTCTGTATAGTTGCTAGAGAGAAGAAACTTAAGCCAAACAAAATATATTTGTTTTTTATATAGATAACAACTTAAGCAAGAAATTGGAAATCAGTATTCTGATCTATATTCATTTAAGCAGAAGAATAATATAGGTGAGTCAAAGGAATTTGGGGAGCTAGGAAGGAAAGCATGTGCATCAAATAACAGGATCTGTTGGAAAAAATAGGAAGGAATTTGGAACAGCCTTGTAAGTATTGCTTTCACTGAGATGGAAATATTCCCTTAATGTCCTATTCTTTGTAGGAACATTCTAATTTATCAGATATTATCTTAATTCAAGACTTCTCACTTCCACATCTTCTCTAAATGTTCCCAATATATCATTTTTCAAAAGTGAAAGAATTCTTTTGTTTAGTCTCATGGAATTTTTCCTTTGAATCTCTTGGTTTCAGAAAATTAGGAATGGTAAACAGAAATTGCTGATGAAATCTACAACAGATGTGAAGAGACTATAAAATTTGTGAACAAGGAACACCTCTTCTCTGAACTTAAGTTGGGTCACATACTAAATACCCTATTCCCCAAAGGCTAGATTCATTTTGTTTTCTCAATTTTAAACCTAGGAAGAAGAAAAATCATGTCAGTTTCTGCTTTAGCGACAATAAAATTAATAATGCTTTTCAATTCAGCTTTCCAAACCAGATACAACACAAGTCAAATGTAAAAAATTGTGGAGACACTGACAAGATGAAAGGGATTCCTATCACTTTCATCAACTTAAAGCAGAATTTTTAAGTTCTTAAGTTTTAAGTTCATAGGGTAGTAGCCATAGGCAATCTTCACTTCTAAATAACAACATGTCAGACTGCAGGTGTCCCTGGGGATTGAGGAAAGTCTATGGTTTATGTGCCTCTTTGTCTCACGTTCCTCAATACATCTGTATATGGGTATGTGTATATATATATATATATATCTGGAACAGATCAAAGCTAGTTCTGTTTTTAGTTTATACTATATGATTACTTTTAATAGTAATTTTTTTCCACACTTTCTACTCAACACTTAGGACTCCTGGGCTTGGCATAACCCCCTCTTTTTTGATTCTTGTTTTGAATCGTGCCTCTCCCTTCTGCATCTGAGAATCCACAAACAGACTCTAACAAAAGTCCAATCTCAGCGTGTCATCTCTCTGAGGAGCTGTCTGTGATTGTAAAGGAATGTTTTCTTACACTGATTCTTAGGCTCTCTCCATCAACTAATTGGGCTGACTTTGGACTCATATATATTTTTGATAAGAATGTCTCTGGTGAATGGGGAGGTTCTGTTAAAAGCTTTTACACATTGACATTTGCTTCAATGAGGCTTTAGTTTTGTGTTTTTCAAACATGCTGTGGAAATATTCCCTTTTTTTTCAACATATTTTACTAGTTTTACTACTCTACTGTGTAAATAAAATCTAAACCATTGAGGAGAGGGGTAGAAACCAATATGTCAAAGAATCATACCAACTAACAAGAAGTTACTGACATAGGAATTAAATTGGCAGTGGTGAAAACCTCATTACATGTTACATGTTTCATTTGATTTCATTTTAGTACCAATACCAACATTTTCAGATGTTAAAATATTTGGCAAGGATAAAGCTTCATTTCTTTCTATGAAACTAATATTTTTTTATTGTTGACTATATTTCCTTTGGCAAACAAAAGCATTTATTCTCTAGAAAATTATAAAAGGCTAAGTAAGACTGTAGCAATTGCTTCTCTACCATATAATTTTTCTTCTGAGAATTTCTTGTGAAGTATAAAAGAAATCAATTTGTTGAATAGCAAGTCTTGGGTCAGATGGCATTAAAACATTGACTGGTTTCTTTATGAAATAGCTGATCTAATGTCAAGTTTAAATTAATTTCATGGGTGTACTCTGGAAGAAACGGAGGACCAGAAACCACAAAGGATTCTTAAATATTCACCTATTTCCCTATCTTTTCCTGAAAATTTAACATCAATTTTAAGTTGTATGCCTTTTTTAAAGGGCATTTTTATTTTCTATCAATTGTATGATATATGTAAAAAAAAAAAAATCCCTCAAAAATTAAACCCCCTTTTATATCTTTCTTTACTTGAAAAAGAAACTCCTTCAAGTTTTCTGGAATTAACAAGAAAGTATCCCAACTCAATTCATAACTATTTTACTATTTACTCTTCAGTTCACCCAAACTCTTAACACTTTGAACATATTCGGTATTTCTTTACTTATGATGTTGAAGCAGCTAGTGGAATGAAAAACTGCATATCTTTCAGAAGTATCCCAGAGTATATATTAATTCTGTCTTTATGTGGTAAAGGTAATTTTGCTTTATTTTATCCTAGCTATAAAACACTATTATGTGTCTTCTCATTTCTGCTACTTGTAAGATGTGTGACAGGGGACTGATTATTTATCTTTTCTAAGTGTCAAGTTCCTCTCTGTAAAGTGTGTGTGTGTGTGTGTGTGTGTGTGTGAGAGAGAGGGCAAGGTATTACATTCGGTACCAACTTTACATGGTCGTTCAGAGAATTAAATGAAACAACATGTAAATAGGACTTTCAACACAACACCTGACACATACTTTCAAAAGCCCTCAGAAAAAGTTAGCTAGCTACCAAATAACACCAAAGTCATTTATATCAGTTTATTTGGAGGATTTATCAAATACTTGAAAACTGTAAAAAGTTCATAGAAACTTTGTTCTTTGGAGACTGAAATTTCCCAAACAACATTATGAACCTTTGAAAAGGAAACTAAATTAGCACTAGTGTTCTGTGTTAAGATGATTGTATGTAGCCAGTGTTAAATCACACTTTGAGTAATATTTTGAGATGTACCTGCATGAACTGTATACATCTACTGTTATATAGGTAATTACAGTTTCTAATGCATTCTATGTAAACTTTGTGGTTTAGTATTAAATTTAACAACCTACCATCTGTTGCTTCTATTAGAGCCTAATGTAACAGTTCCTTTGATAGCATAAAATTTTGTAGTCTTACCATGTGCCAGATGCTGTATTAATTACCATTTTCTCAAATTCTCACTATGTAAATGTTTAATTACCTTATAAGTTTTGCAGTATAATTCACATTTTACAGTAGAAAAAATGAAGGGTCTTGATGGTAATTGATGTCCAGGGTTATGAAGTTAATCAGGGGCAGAACTAGGATTCACATGGTCATATTTGCTGCTGTCCTGCTATGAATGAATTATGGGCATAAGATAGAGGTAGGGCAACTAAGAAGAAACTCCGTGGTCTTATGATAGCAGTCTAATAGATTAAAATTACCTTTTTATGGTTAGGGGGTAAATTAAACTTCTGCTATGACTGTTCAACTTCCATCCATTTCTCATCCTTTTTTCCCAGTGTTTTCAACTCTTAGCCTTTGAAGATATAGTCCATCCTTACCCCTCCTTCTCATAATCAGGCTTATTTGAGGAGTAATTCTATTGATGCTTCTTGAACTCTCATTCATTTTTATTAAGCCCAGGTCTCCTGCATTGCAAGCAGATTCTTTGCTCTCTGAGTCACCAGGGAAGTCCTCAAAAGAACATATCTGAGTTTAAATGAAGTGATGTTAGCATAGAAAAACTTTGAATTCATTTTACTTTATGTATTAAAAAAAGAATAAGCTAGCAGTGAACTTTCAAAATTAATTGGTAAAAGATTAATCAATATAAATCCAACTCTAGTAGGAGTTAAGAGGAAAGGAAAGCCATGTCTTACCTTTCTAACTGGCCTGATGTTAGCCATAGTTCTTAGCACATGGAATTAGGTCAGCAGAACTTGTTGAATGAGTGAATAAATAAAGATTTAACTTACCTCTTGGCCATTGCCTACTTACTTGTTCAGAGATTTCACTACTTCCTCCTTTTGTATCTTGTCTCCCACTACTGGTAAGTAATTTTTCTTGCTTAAATATTGGGAAGAGTATAGGGTTTAGTACTTTATTTTTAAGGTGGATCATACGCAATACCTTTGGGGATTACTACACTAGATCTTCTCCCCTCCTACGTGGTAACACTGCCCTACACCCTGGAAAGGAGAAGATAACATATGACTGAAATGGTAGAGAATATTCAGAAGGAGTTTAATGCAATGCTCCCATGCTTTTCTTCCAAATAGAGTTGAAAGTTTCAAATTTTGGAGAAAGATTATGGACAGGTGGAAGCCTTGCATAACTGTTCTCTAAAAGTCACTATTAACAGAATTAAAAATACATCATATAAAGTAGTCAGGCCTTAACACTCATAGTGTCAGTTTGATGAAGCCATTCCATTCCAAGCTTTCAAGTTTAGTAAATGGCTCTGAAATCAATATGTAACCCAACATGAAGCCAACTGAATGGTTTTCAATTAGGTGTTGTATTTTATCCTGAATTACTTTTAAAATTATGGGTACTTTGAAATTACAGTTCAAATTTAAGCTTCTAAAGAAACTTGCCAAAAGAGAAAAGTTTATTCCCCTGATTTTCTTTAAAAATAAAAAAAGAAAATAAAAATGATGGAGCTTATTAAATCTGAAACTTAGATTTTAACGAGTTGCTACCCACATTCAAAGCATTCTTTGAACTATACAGTTTCTTTGTGAGAGGGAGTCATTATTGACTCTAAAGTAGCGTTTGCTTAATCCACCATCCATCATTACCTTCTTCTCAATGCTTATGTTAGTGTACCCTAATATACCTTTGAGATCTAGCAAAGGATTTTAAGTGTATGTTTGACAACGGACATATATTTTTTTCTTTCTCTTTAGGGATAGAGATAGTAGACTTGTAAATATATGTGATACATTCTAAAAGTTTAAAAAATATATTGTCATTATATACTAACATCAATTAAACATAACTTTAGCACACAAATTTATTTTTGCTAAAAACTGACACTGTAGAATTCTGTAGATTAATGTAAATAAGATAATTACTTAGGTAAAACCTCAACAGTTTGCACATGAACTATACTTAATGAAGCATTGATTTAAAAAGAAAAGTCACCAAGGGAAAGTAAAAGGAGTTATTTCCTTAATTCATTTGTATAGTGTTTCCTTGATTGAAATAAAGGAACAAATTATGAGGATCTATTAAAAAATAAAATAAGCAAAACCATTGCCATTTTATTCCAAATATTTGAGTAACCCTCGTGATGGGTGAGTTCCCAGCTCACTGCTCAGATATCAGCCTATGCCATGCTCCACTGGGGTTGTGCAGTTTTCTTCTCCAAGTGTTATTTAGGAGTTTGGGTTTATTATAACATTTATGTATAGTAGAACCAGTCTCCCAAGTGCCTTATAATTACTTTTTAATGCAATATGCTACTTATAAGAGTACTATTTTTCAACTTTCATAATTTTTCCCCCATTAAGCATATTTATCTTTCAACACACTTGCTGGGAGTGTTGGCTCTGGTGGTATTGCAGAAAGGACCAAGTTGCTTCCTGTCTACCAGGCAGCCATCCTAAAGTAACAGTTTGGATCAACATGATCTAGGCAGCTTTAGTGTTTCATTAAATGTAATGAATTCTTTTGTTTTAAGCGTATCCAAGTCATTAGTTGTTTACAACTGCATTTGTATTCTTCTTTAACTTTTTACATTACAAATCATACTTCATAGATGTTTAGCATTGGGAAAATTATGACAATCTCTTTTTTGTTCATTTTCTTATTTTTTAATTCTCACTAATAAAATCATAATACATGATTTCCTAGAAGTGCAGTCACGTATTACATGATTAATGAAATAACTTGTCTTGAATAATTCTAAATTTATTTTTTGTTTATTTATTTATTTTTTTAAATCAATAATGTGTTATGCAATTTTGAAATGGTGGACTGCTGCCCTGGATAACCACTGCAGTGGTTTTGAAATTCATATTACTGATATTGCAATAATGATAATAGTAGTGATATACAAATAATGGCGATCGTGAGTAGAAAGTTCTTTGTACAAAATTTTTCATCTATTTATTTTTCACATTATTTTGAAGATAAACATTTAGGTCTCTTATTTTACTATCTTAAGCACATGCCTGTAAAATACCTGTCACCCAGTTGTTATTGTTTACTTGCTAAGTCACGACTGACTTTTTGAGACCCCCTGGATTGTAGCACACTAGGCTTCCCTGTCCTGCACTATCTCGCCGAGTTTGCTAAAACTCATGTCTATTGAGTTGGTGATACCATCCAACCATCTCATCCTCTGTCACCCTCTTCTCCTCCTGCCTTCAATCTTTCCCAGCATCAGGGTCTTTTCCAATGAGTCGGCTCTTCGCATCAGAGGCCGAAGTATTAGAGCTTCGGCTTCAGCATTAGTCCTTCCAATGAATATTCAGAGTTGATTTCCTTTAGGATTGACTGCCTTAATCTCCTTACTGTCCAAGGGAGTCTCAAGAGTCTTCTCCACAGTTCAAAAGCATCAATTCTTCAGTGCTCAGTCTTTTTTACTGTCCAACTCTCCCATCTGTACATGACTACTGGAAAACCATAGCTTTGACTATACGGACTTTTGTGGGCAAAGTGATATCTCTGCTTTTTAAGATGTTATATGCTGTCTAGGTTTGTCATAGCTTTTCTTCCAAGGAGCAAGTGTCTTTTAATTTCATGGCTCCAGTCACCATGTGCAGTGATTTTGGAGACCAAGAAAATAAAATCTACCACTGTTTCCACGTTTCCCCCATCTATTTGCCATAAAGTGTTGGGACTGTATGCCATGATCTTAGTTTTTGCATGTTGAGTTTTAAGCAGTTTTTTCAGTCCTCTTTCACCCTCATCAAGAGGCTCTTTAGTTCCTCTTCATTTTCTGCCATTAGAGTGGTATCATCAGCATATCTGAGGTTGTTAATCTTTCTCCTGGTGATCTTGATTCCAACTTGTGATTCATACAGCCCAGCATTTCTCACGATGTTCCCTGTATAGAAGTTAAATAAGCAGGGTGATAATATCCAGCCTTGTCGTACTTCTTTCCCAATTTGGAACCAGTTCATTGTTCCATGTCCAGTTCTAACTGTTGCTTCTTAACCTGCATACAGGTTTCCCACGAGTCAGGTAAAGTGGTCTGGATTTCCTTTCTCTTTAAAATTTTCCACAGTTTGTTGTGATCCACACAGTAAAAGGTTTTAGTGTGATCAATGAAGCAGATGTAGATATTTTTCTGGAATCCCCTTGCTTTTCCCCTGATTCAACAGATGTTAGCAGTTGGACACTGGTTCCTCTGTCTTTTCTAAATCTAGCTTATACATCTGGAAGTTCTAGGTTCACATACTATTAAAGCCTAGCTTGAAGGATTTAGAGCATTAACTTGTTAGAATTTGAAATGAGCACAATTGTGTGTTAGTTTGAACATTCATTGGTATTGCCTTTTTTTTGAGATTGGAATGAAAGCTGACCTTTTCCAGTCCTGTGACATGTTTTCCAAATTTGCTGACATATTGAATGCAGCACTTCACTTAATAGCATCATCTTTTAGCATTTGAATTAGCTCAACTGGAATTCCATCATCTCCACTAGCTTTGTTCATAGTAATGTTTCCTAAGGCCCTCTTGACTTCACATTCCAGGTTATCTGGCTCTAGATGAGTGACCACACTACTGTGGTTATCTGGGTCATTAAGACCTTTTCTGTATACGCGTGCCACCACTCCCTCAGGTGTTCTTTTCTGCTAGGTCCTTTCCGTTTCTGTCCTCTATCATACCCATCCTTGCAGGAAAGGTTCCCTTGGTATCTCTAGTTTTCTTGACGAGATCTCTAGTCCTTCCCATTCTATTGTTTTCCTCTATTTCTTTGTTCCCTTAAGAAGGACTTTTTATCTTTCCTTGCTATTCTCTGGAACTCTACATTCAATTGGGTATATCCTTCCCTTTTTCCTTTGCTTTAGCTTCTCTTCTTTTCTCAGCTATTTGTAAAGCCTCCTCAGCCAAGCACTTTGCCTTCTTGCATGTCTTTTTCTTTGGGATGATTTTGGTCACCTCTTCCTGTAAAATGTTATGGACCTCCAGCCATAGTTCTTCAGGCACTCTGTCTACCAGTTCTAATCCCTTGAATTTATTCATCACCTCCACTGTATAATCATAAGGGATTTGATTTGGGTCATACCTGAATGGTCTATTGGTTTTTCCTATTTTCTTCAATTTAAGCCTCAATTTTGCAATAAGGAGTTTATGATCTGAGCCACAGTCAGCTCCCAGTCTTGTTTTTGCTGACTCTATAGAGCTGCTCCATCTTCAGCTGCAAAGAATATAATCAATCTGATTTTGATACTGACCATCTGATGTCCATGTGTAGAGTCGTCTCTTGTGTTGTTGGAAGAGGGTATTTGCTATGACCAGTATGTTCTTTTGACAGAACTCTGTTAGCCTTTTCCTTGCTTTATTTTGCAATTCAAGGCCAAAGTTGCCTGTTACTCCTGGTATCTCTTGACTTTCTTCTTTTGCATTCCTATCCCCTATGAAGAAAAAGACATGTTTTTTGGTGTTAGTTTTAGAAGATCTTGTAGGTTTTCATAGAACCCTCAACTTTAGCTTCTTTTTCATTAGTGGTGGAGGCACAGACTTGTATTACTCTGATGTTGAATGATTTGCCTTGGAAACAAACTGAGGTCACTCTGGGTGCAGATTGCACCCAAGTACTGTATTTTGGACTCTTTCATTTACTACAACTAACTATGATTCTTTTGTTGACTATGTCACACAGTAGGTGTTCATTATGTAATATTAAATGAATATTATTTTTATTCAAATTCCTTTAACTTGTTTTTAATGGGCTAGAGTGATATATGGAAAATGCTAAGCATTTCTAAATAGGAGTGGTCTTTAAATAAGAAAGGAAGGTGAAAGGGAGAGAATTAACATTGAAAATCCACTGTGGGTTAAGTATCACACTAGGGACATCCTCTCTTCATCTCATTTAACAAGTTCATCTTAGCTCTTAAGAAAGCTATTACCCCACTATACAGATAGATCATTTAAGCATGGAACAGTGCTATGGCCAGATAAATGCTTGGATTAAAAATACTAAGTCTCCCAATTCTAAGAGTATAATTGTTTCTATTATTACTAAGTCTGCAGTGATCAGAACGACATTTGCACTAAATGTTATAACCTATTTCCATCTACTATTGATTTGATATCAATTTATGTAGTAGTTCACAGTTCTGACAATTTTTTGACATAAAAAAAGTTTATTTGAATTTAGTATGTATTGCAGACACTGCTGGCATCTCATCCATTTCCCTGTGTGTTCACTATTCTCGAGAGCTTCCATTATCTGCTCTCTAACTCTTTGCCTGAAGGTTTCTTTGACATCAGAACTCCCTGTGGGGTACATAGAACAGCCAGACAGTAGTAGACAAGTAATGCCCTGTGGCAATAGCTCTCAAACCATGACTGCTAAAAATTAGTAGGTAAAGTGCCCAGCTTCCTCTCCCTTCAATGGGCCAGCAACTCTGCAGCATGCTCCACATGATTTCCTAGGCATCCCCAAGTGCCCACAGAAGTCACGGCCACAGAAGTCATCTGCTCTATAATGCAGCCATTCTTAGCTTCATTTCCTTTCTTTCTCATTTCCCCATTTCTGACCAGTGCTTCTTGGGATCACCTCCGAAATGAACAGCTTTCATTCAAATGCTTGTCTTGCATTCAGATTCTTGTGGAATACAATCTAAGACACAAAAGATGAATTTTACTATCCCTTCCACAAGTACAGAGACACTGAGATTTAGATGAAGTTGATACCCATTCATAGGGAATAAATGATCAAGTTTAACCTGAGTTTCCTGTCACCACGTTCATCTTACTTTCTGTGAAGTGTCTCCAGTTTCTCTTCATGGCCTGGATAGTGGGTGTGGCTCTCTGTTAACACAGCTTTGTAGTATTTTCTTCTATTCCACATATGCAAAAGCAGAGAGGCCAAATCAGTGTGTCTGTTTCTGCTTGGGACAAATGTAGTTTTTGGCTTGGGATGGCTTGGGACTTTAGGTTCTATCTGAATTGAGATATTTTGCCTATGTGCATATGCTTAGTCACTCAGTCATGTCCAACTCTGGGACCCCATGGACTGTAGCCCGCCACGCTCCTCTGTCCATGGGATTCTCCTGGCAAGAATACTGGAGTGGGTAGCCACTCCCTTCTCCAGGGCTTCTTCCTGACCCAGAGATTGAACCCAGGTCTCCTGCATTGCAGACAGATTCTTTTATCATCTGAGCCATCAGGGAAGCCCATTTTGCCTCATTGGAGGGACTGATGCTGAGGTTGAAACTCCAGTACTTTGGCCACCTCATGAGAAGAGTTGACTCATTGGAAAAGACCCTAATGCTGGGAGGGATTGGGGGCAGGAGCAGAAGGGGACGACAGAGGATGAGGTGGCTGGATGGCATCACTGACTTGATGGACATGAGTTTGAGTAAACTCCGGGAGTTGGTGATGGACAGGGAGGCCTGGCGTGCTGCGATTCATGGGGTCGCAAAGAGTCGGACATGACTGAGTGACTGAACTGAACTGAGCTGAATACCAATTTGCTGATCTTAATTTTACACTTAAAACAAAACAGAATTTTCCTGAGATTAGCATGTATAAAACCATACTCAACTCTTAATAAACAATTCTATCTGCTTTCACCAAGGGTGAAAAACAAATATACAGCTGTGAGTTGAATTGTAAGTAAAATTTTCCCCATATTAAATACTACACTGCAAGTCTGAAGGGACTATGTTGATGCCAGTCATTGTTTTGTCCCAGTTTTTGTTCTCTGACACCCTATTTATATTGGCTGCAGTGCCCGGACTATTTCTATCTGCATTGTCAGGCTTGACACAGGAAGCCTTTTGACTCTCCCTGCATGTAACTCAATACCCCACAATTACTAGACATGATGCTTTCATTTCCCTGTTTCCTTTCAAGGTTCTAGTCTTTTGTTCTTGGATTTTTCTCTCTCCAGCTTCTGAAGCCTTGTGTATTTTTTGTACTCCACGAGGTGTGCTACCTTGGCTGTCACTCTTCTACTGCATGTTGCATTGAACCCTGTGGTATCTCACTCAGAATGCCACCAACATTCACAATTAGGCTGCTCTCCTTCTGGTTTTTCACTTGTAGGTTTTTTTTTTTTTTTTTTCTGTCTCTGCAGTTTATTTCCTTACACAGCTTGCTCTCAAATAAAGTCACTCAAATATTATTTTCTGATTTACATAGAACATTAGTTGATGCTATTCATCAGTTTGTTTTACTTCTCATGTATGGGGTTATAAGTTCTGAGAAGGCAGATGCTGTGTTTCTTGTTTCCTAGTGTATCCCCAGGTCTCAGCACATACCCTACCACAAAGAAGATACTTAGATATTTGTTGAATAAAAAATGCCTCTTGCTCAGGGAAGGTATTGAAGATCTCCCTCTTAGAAAATAATGTCTTTGGTATTTGAACATAGAAGTTCTGACTGCCAGGAAGACAAATGATGAAGAAGACAAAGCAAGATGTGCTCCATTGTAGTTCTGTAGAAAACTTTAATCATTTACTTTTTATGATATGAAATTATTTTTGCAAAGAAAAAACATACTATTTTATAAGGTAGTTGTCTACTTTCACTGAGAAAACAAAAATTTATGAAGGCATTCCACAGAAAAAGAGCTATGATTTTTTTCCCAGTGCATGTTTCTCTGAAGTTAATGTAACCAGTAAATTGAACAAACAGTTTGTGGTTAGGATTATAAAATGATTTACTGTCTTTTAAGTGTTGGGACATGGCTCAATGAGCTAGTTTATCCCTTTATCAGTGAACCAACCTAAACTTCTTAAAGGAAGTACATTTCTCATGGTAAAATTATATTAAGACATGGCTGTCTCACAAGTCAACTGTTGGCTAAAATTTATCTGGTGGATTTGACTAAAGCAAGAGATCAGACCAATTCTGTTTCCATAATAAGCAATAGTACTAGCTAACATATTTGGGTGCTTACTAAGTGCCTAGTACTAAGCTGTTTTATATAGATTATTATTTAAGAACATTTTTGAGTGATATTGTTTACCAAGGACCATTCTGTATTTTATATGTGTTGACCAAATTTAGTCTTCACCATAGCCCTATGAGGTAGATATTATCATCTCAATTTTATAGACAAGGGAACTGAGGAACAGAGATTAAGCAATTTATGTGTCAATCACATAGCTATGAAAGGCTGAGCAGGAATCTTTTGTATCTCATGATCCAACTTAGAACTCAAAATATCATGTTGAGATATTTGTTTCTGTCAGTTTTACTCTCAAGTTCTCAAGAGAATTGACTAAGTATTATTTAATTTTTTATTTCAAGTACACAGTGCAGAGTAGATTGAGATTGAATTGAACTTTCAACCTTGAATTTTGAAATTCTAACATTAAAGTTTCCTATTTACATAAAATTCTAAAAAATGATTGCTAAATAACCTTCCAAGATGTGGTTGAATAAATTATTCAACAAAATATAAGCAAGCAGTGAGAATATTAGATGGTTTATATTTTAAAACCCTAAATAATGTTCAGAATTTACTTCTCCTTAAACAGTTATCAGTGATTAATATTTTATTAGATCACTATAAAGATGCATTTTAGGAAAAATAATGAAGCTTCCATTTCTACTGTTGTTGTTGTGTCTTTACCTTTGACCAAAATTGGACCACGTTGTTCCTCAAATTTGTATGTGATCCAGAGCTTCTTAGTATTTCTTCCTAAAACTTAAAAATTTTCAGTAACTTGAACACTACAGCTTTTTCTGATACTAATCATAACTATAGCAGGAAACAAAAACGTTAGTTTTTTTGTGCTCAATCAATTACTCATCTACTCCCAAACCAAAAGTGTTCTGTTTATATAAGAAATTCAGTCTTTATTAAAGCCATTAGTATAGGAAAAAGGTTTACATTTCAGAACCCAGTCTGGACTTACTAATTTTTTTTTCATATGGTAAGTCTTCTAATTATAGTGGAATGCCTTAATAAATACTTTGGGTTTGAGAATATAAATGGATTGAAAAGTAAAATACACTAATTCTACTTTGAACATTAGTTGGATTTTGGCCTATAACTTTAACATATTATTTGGTGATTAATACTTATAAACATTTCTCACCCACCTCTTCATTCTGCCTTTACTTCCCAGTAAGAAAACATAATGGTCATGTTTATATATTTATGCAGATATCTACTTATACAATAAATGATATTAGATAGACAATTCTACTGTTATATATTCTGAGGCTTTATTTGTGAGAACCTCTTGGCTAAAAAGAACCCATCCCACGTGAGAGACAAATACAGAGAAGGGCTGTTTTCTTTTCTTGTAAGCCACAACTAAACTTTGCACATATAAATGTTCTAGATTTCCTAAAAAAAAAAAAATCTCTAAATGTGCTGTTTAGTTATAATTGCCACAAAAACTGCATTTTATTTTTAAGCTTATATATATAGAAATTTATAATACATTGTCTCATAATAAAGAGAAGCTCAGAGTAACAACAACTTCTAACATGTCTTAGAATAAATCAAAAGTGACTGTAGAGATTGCTAGTGAAATATCTCTGTGTTTCAAATGAGAACTAAAATTCAGCACAATATATCTTCACAAGGTGTCAGATCCCACTCATAACAAAGCTAACTCTGGATCATAGGCATCACAGTTTAGAATGTAAATTAGAATGGATAAACTTTGCTGGGATGGCTCAAACAGTAAAGAATCCTTTTGCAATGCAGCAATGCAGATTTGATCCCTGGGTTAGGAACATTCCTCGGAGAAGGGAATGCAACCCACTCCAGTATCCTTGCCTGGACAATCCCATGGACAGAGGGGCCTGTCAGGCTACAGTCTATGGGGTCACAAAGAGTTGGATACAACTGAGCATCTAACACTTTCACTTTCAGGATGGATCAGTGTTCTTTGAATCATCTAATCTATCAAGTTCTAGTATTCATCTTTTAAATGCTAAAACTGCAAATCACCATGAAGACAGAAAAACATTTTTCTCCAAGAAGAAAAAACTACACATAAATATTCTTCTGAAATGGGATCTCCTTTGGCTTAAATGGAAAAAATGCCTGACAAAAGTGATAATAGACCAAAGAAAATTGAGGGAGTTTTTCAGTGGGGTAATGCTAGGATTACACAGAAAAGAGCAATTCATTAGCTCAAGGTTGGCCATAATTGGGACCAGAATTTGCAACTTTCTTTGCACTGTTATTTGAAGGGAACATCAAGACCTATTTTGTTAGACATATTCTCAACCAGCCTCTGTGTTTCCTGAAGTTACTTTTGTTCTTTTTAAGAATCGGGATATTGCTAACAAGTAGTTAGCAAATACATCACATTTATGGCTAACACTGTTATCACCACCAAGAGAAGCAAAATGTGTGTGACCTTAGTTAAATGAGAAATAGAGGAATATGGGCTCATATCCAAAGTCCCATGACACTGGAAAGGAAGTGTATGAGTAGGAGAGACATTGATCACTATAAGGAGCTGAAAGAAAAAAGAGATATAGAGCGATGCACAACACAAACATTGCCTGTGTCAAACTGCATTGAGTCAGTTCAAGACAACACTGATTGCACTCACTTTGGAATTACACATATTCAAATGAGGCCCCATATTATAATGTTTCATTGAATGTTCTACTTTTCATTCATAACACTCACTATGGCTTATGGATATATTTGTAGGTGTCATTTTTTAAAAAAAATTGTCTCCCAACCAAATAACACACACACATAAACAAACCCACATCACATAACAATACCCACACATACATGAGCTCTTTGGGTCTTGAGGACAAAAGATCTGACTATTTCTTTATAACTTTGTCACTAGCCTCTAACTTGGGCCTTGACACATCAATGTTGCTCAGCGACTATTTATTGAATGAATAAAAGTAATCCTAAATTGTATTTAAGAGAGTTGTCTGGTCTGTGAGGCCTTTGTTTGATGTTATCTACTGTCACTTAAATGATTTAATCCTGACAAGTAAAATGCAACATCCATTGTGGGAGAAATAGAGTAATAGCCAGGCTATAGCAAAATTTAAGCTCACTTTTCAAAAGGTTTGAGTATGTTTGCTTTACAATGTTGTATTAGTTTTTGCTGTACAGTAAAGTGAATCTGTTATATGTATGCATATATCCCCTCTTTTTTAGATTTCCTTCCCATTTAGGTCATTGCAGAGCACTGAGTAGAGTCACCTGGCTATACAGTAGGTTCTCATTAGTTATCTGTTTTATACATAGTGTATATACTAATATGTCAATCCCAGTCACCCAATAGGCCCACTTTTAAATGCCATGGGCATAAATGTAAATTGCTAAAGGCTAAAGTAGCTGGTTTTGGGTTGGATAAGTTCAACTATGTAAATCATAAGTAATTATTGCTTGTTAGATGCCATGGCTTTTCTGAAAACAAGATTCTCTAAGTTGAAGGAGTCATTCTTAATCATTTTAAATATCCTTGTGTGAGCCATCGGCAGTGGCCACTGGGTCAGAATCCAGAACCACTGAGATGTTGGCTTGAGCTGTAAGGGCTACTTCAAGTTCTCTCACGTGTTCTTGATTAAAAGTGTATATCTTCTGAAAGCCAGCAGTATGTGGAAAAGAAACTTCTGCTCAATGATTATTTACTTTGGGCTAAAAATGAATACCACAGCTGGATTCTTTCTACATCTTTTTTTTTTTTTTTTTTTCTTCTCATTTTGACCACTGCTTTTGAGAATAAAGACACTGGATTGTTAAAGAGTGTTGTGAAAATTTAAATTTGACTTTTCTCTGCTTTAAAATTTCAGGGTCTTTCCATAGTTTCCTTACTTTCCTCCCATGTTAGGAACTCCTTGCTCTATGATAGGATCACATTTTATTTTGGAGAAGGGACATCCTCAGGTCTCACTCCATCTATGACGAGAAACATTCTCTCATGTCTCCTGCCACTAGAGCAATGAAAACATAATTTACTTTTTCAACCCAAGTTAGAATTCCACAAAAGTGAGCACAGCTATGCCTGGCTGATTGAATGAAACTGAGTCAAATTTAAACATTGACTTCTAGGCTCCAGGGTCTGAACTTACCAAACTCATTACTGAAGATGATTTTTTTCCCCACCAAAACACATGTTTTATATTCATCCATACATTATTTCTCCTTAGGAAGCTTAGAAAGTCAGCCTGGTTGAATCTGTACTAAAATGATCTTGGCTGACAAATGTCTTACAATTTAAAGGTCTATTTACCCAACTTGTTACTGTTATTTCTACATAGGAATTTTAGTGCATCACTGTGACATTGGGTTGAGTTTTAAAAAACAACCAACCACCACCACCAGCAACAAACTGTCGGTGCATTTAAATTTCAGTTTCCTGGGTTAACTTTAGAAAGCCTTTCAGTCAGTTCAGTCGTTCAGCTGTGCCCAACTCTTTGCAACCCCATGGACTGCAGCACGCCAGGCTTCCCTGTCCATCACCAAGCATCTCCCAAAGCTTATTCAAACTCACGTCCATCGAGTCGGTGATGCCATTCAACCATCTCATCCTCTGTCGTCTCCTTCTCCTTCCGCCTTCAATCTTTCCCAGCATCAGGGTCTTTTCCAATGAATCAGTTCTTCACATCAGGAAGCCAAAGTATTGGAGTTTCAGCTTCACTATCAGTCCTTCCAATGAATGTTCAGGACTTTAGGATTTAGGATTGACTGGTTGGATCTCCTTGCTGTCAAAGGGACTCTCAAGAGTCTTCTCCAATACCACAGTTCAAAACCATCAATTCTTTGGCACTGGTAACCCACTCCAGTACTCTTGCCTGAAAAACTCCACGGACTGTTGCCTGAGGAGCCTGGTAGGCAACAGCCATGGAGTTGCAAAGAGTTGGACACGACTGAGAGACTTCACTCATAGCCTTCTTTATAGTCCAACTCTCACATCCATACATGACCACTGGAAAAACCATAGCTTTGATTAAATGGACCTTTGTTGGCAAAGTAATGTCTCTGCTTTTTAATATGCTGTTTAGGTTGGTCATAACTTTTCTTCCAAGGAGCAAGCGTCTTTTAATTTTGTGGCTGCAGCCACCATATGCAGTGATTTTGGAGTGCCAACAAATAAAGTCTGCCACTATTTCCACAGTTTCCCCATCTATTTCCCATGAAGTGATGGGACTGGATGCCATGATCTTAGTTTTTTGAATGTTGAGTTTAAAGCCAACTCTTTCACTCTTCTCTTTCACTTTCATCAAGAGCCTCTTTAGAAAGCCTTTAAACCTTTTTATAAGGACAAAACAAGCATTAATAGGAATATTTAAATAAGCATAATTGGACACTGAATTAAAATACTTAGCATAATGTTAACCAAATGTTTTGTTGCTTAAAATACAAACCAAATCTCACCACATTCACCCTAGGGATATCAGATGGTGCATTGTTATAACACAGTGATAAGTGGCTTGGAAGACTAGCAAAACCACCTTCGAGCTTCCCTTGTGGCTCAACTGGTAAAGAATCCACCTGCAATGCGGGAGACCTGAGTTTGATCGATGGATTGGGAAGAGCCCCCAGAGAAGGGAAAGACTACTCTCTCCAGTATTCTGGCCTGGAGAATTCCATGGACTGGTAGTCCATGGGGTCACTAAGAGTTGACACAAGGAGCAACTTTTACTTCACTTCGAAACAAAATGACTTTCCATTGCAAAAGAAAAAAAAAAAAAAAATGGGCCACAGTAGTTAGTGGATGAGTTAACTCTGAGATAAAGGCCAACAAGATGGTTAACGCTGGGCCAATTGGAGCCACCAGGGAAGCCCCTTGTATTTAAATGTGATTTCCTAACTGCATTTAAGTATTATTTTCTTCTCTTTGTTCTTGGTATATTTTTGGTGTTTCTAAAGACTAAAAATTATAGATTGTCTCATAAATTTGTTAATATTAGGAATAAAAGTGATATTAATTTTAATATAATTATAAGTTAAAATTTTTATTTTAATGCTCTTCTATTATGTGTAAAGAAGTCTGTTATTTTCAGGCTGTTCAAAGAATAAGAAATAGGGTTTGTAACAGAAGCCACAGTTACTCATAAAACAATATCTAAGCAGCTGGTAGCTTTATTTTATTTTCAGTCTAAAGAGGAGCAGGTTGTGTTTTAGGATTTGTCACTTTAATGTCCTTTAAAAAAAAAATAGGCAATAAGTTGTTCCAACCATTCTCCTAATATATTCCAGTGCTAGAAATTATTGTCTAGCATATAAAACTATTCACTTAGTTTAATTCCATTATACTTCTGTAGTTGAAGATTTTTTTAATCCTACTACATGAGTAAATGTTTTGCCACTGATACAGTTCCATTTGTTTTCATAAGCACTTATTGATACTGGATACTTTCCATCATAAAATGCTTAGGTTATAATTAAATTTCCTGATGGTTATTAAATAATAATAATGTGACAGTCTTGAAGTAAAAGTTTAAGACTTTTCTGAAGGGCACGTATATATGAAGGAATAAGACTGATGTGCCATAAGGATTTTTATTTTTTTCTCTCAATCTCTTAGCAGCTTTCAGCATGGGAATAACTAAAGTAATTGCAAAAAAATTCAATTTTAACCACCACAGATTTAGTTTGGGGACTTAACCATATATTTATAGATAGCAATGTGGACCAGGTCATGTGTACAAAAGTGTGTTAGACTTTCTGATACAATTTTTTATGACCAGAGTAGAATTTGTCCATCATTTAAGTTACCCACTAACCTTGAAGAATGTTGATAGAACCCCCGATAGAAAATTTTTTACAAGGTCTGTTAGATGTTTTATAGAAAAAAAGGTGGTGCTATACATGGTTGTTATTTGCTATTGGTAAATGTTGTCCAGAAGGCTCATAAGAAAAAAAAAAAAGTATCTAAATAGTCTATATATATTATTATTACTAAAGAAGGTAAGGTAATTTTTTCTTCAAATGTGGTTCCTCTTTTGTGAATTATTATGTATAGGAGTTTACTTCTTTATAGATATTGGGCAAATGGAAGAATTCTGGTTCTTATACTTGCATATTGTGTAAATTGTGAATCATTGTAAATAGAAGTAATTAAAAAAAAGAAGAAACTGGGCATCACAAAAAGAAAGCAGCTGAAAAATTGACAACATGAAAAAGTAGAAATTTATATAATGAAGGGTTATACAAAGACTGAGGGAAGACAGCAAAGTAAATCTGGCCTAGAATGTAGCTGTGTGATATCTGGGAGAGTGAAACAAAAATGTAGATGGAGTTGGTGGAGGATGCAAAGTGGGATAAAAAAGCATCAATGTATTTGAAAACTAAAAGCAAGTTGTTAAACTTCTTGGCAGATGTGGTGGACATCAGTCATGAAATAAAATTTGTATTATCTATTATTTTTAAAAAAGTTTTACATATTTTATTAAAATTATATAGGGTGGGAATCTTGAAATTTTATTTTAAGAAAGATGTGGTAAAATGTGAGGAAGTAAATTGGAACTTAATATATTAAGATCAGTAAAATGTTACTGATCTTGACCTTAATTTTGTATGCCAGTGTTTTTGTTTTGTCTTAAAGAATAAATAAATTCTGTGGTTGTATAATGATGTCACTTATACTGCCACACATTTATAAAGTACATAAAAATGAAGATTTGGTAACTGAGGATTTACCCTCTTGAATAGTGACTCTTTTTCCAACTTCCGAGTTTTGCAGGAATTCTCTGAAGTTTGGAGATACATGTTTATTCTTGCACCTGACCTCTAGCAATTTATATTTCAAGAATAAGTGAATTTGGACACAATATATGCTCTCAGTTTTTGTGGTATTGGTGTGTTCTGGTAGATTCTCAGGTACCTTCAAGCTTAAAGAATATGCATAATGAGAAAGCCCAAGAGTCTTAAACCTGGTTCATGAATGCGTAGTTCCACTATGTGTGTGTGCTTCAGTCGTGTCTGACTCTTTGTGACCCTGTGGACTGTAAAGTCTGTCTAAGGGATTCTCCAGACAAGAATACTGGACTGGGTTGCTGTGCCCTCCTCCAGAAGATCTTCCTGACCCAGGGATTGAACCCACATTTCTTTACATCTCCTGCACTGGGAGGCAGGTTCTCGGAAGCTCTCCACTATATATAAAATTTTCCCTAAAATCAACAAAGTACCACAGTGAAGGGGAAATATGACACATATTCTGATGATACTATGGAAATATTCAGTATGAAAACCAGTCTATGCAATATGTAAAATAAATTGTTTAATATTATATTCATAAATGTGGCAAACATAAGAAACTCTCTGGAATTCCAAGGAACTTTTAGGAGTTTCAGTGAACCAGATTTTAAGGACAATTTTCTTCTGTCTTACTGTCAACATAAGTGGTACAATCATTATAGTACAGTAAATTAGAAAAAAAAAAAAAAAACCTAAAGAATATGTGATCCATTTTCATTTTTCATATTTAGAAACTGAAGAAGCAATATAATTTATATAAAACTCACATATGCAGATGATGCCACTCTAATAGCAGAAAGTGAAGAGGAACTAAAGAGCCTCTTGATGAAGGTGAAATAGGAGTGAAGAAGCTGGTTTAAAACTCAACATTCAAAAAAATAAGATCATGGCATCCAGTCCCATCACCTCATGGTAAACAGATGGGAAAAAGTGGAAACAGTGACAGATTTTGCTTTCTTGGGCACCAAAATCACTGCTGATGGTGACTGCAGCCACTACATTTGCTTCTTTTTTGTCCCCCTTCTCTACAAGGATGGTGTTTTAAAAAATTAATGCACATTTCAAAAAAAAGACACTTGCTCCTTAGAAGAAAAGCTATGAAAAACCTAGACAGTGTATTAAAAGGCAAAGACATCACTTTGCCGACAAAGGTCCATATATAGTCAAAGCTGTGGTTTTACCGGTAGTCATGTGTGGATGTGAGAGTTGGACCATAAGAAGGCTGAGCACCAAAGAATTGATGCTTTTGAACCATGGTGCTGGAGAAGACTCTTGAGAGTCTCTTGGACTGCAAAGAGATCAAACCAGTCAATCCTAAAGGAAATCAACCCTGAGTATTCACTGGAAGGACTGATGCTAAAGCTGAAGTTCCAATACTTTGACCATGTGATGCAAAGACCAACTCATTGGAAAAGACCCTGATACTAGGAAAGACTGAGGGCAGACAGAGAAGGGGCAACAGAGGATGAGATGGTTGGATGGCATCACTGACTAAATGGACATGAGCTTGAGCAAACTCTGGGAGATAGTGAAGGACAGGAAAGCCTAGGATGCTGCAGTCCATGGGGTTACAAAGACTTAGTGACTATACCACCACATCAACAATGTTCAAGCCAGATTTTAATGTCTTCCTGAAAAAAACAACAAAATATATATATGTAAATCTCCCTTATGTGTGGGTATAATTTGACACGAGTTATCAGAGTCTCAATTGGAGCTTCGATTTTGTGGGTAACTCAAGACTGTGCCTCCCTAATGAACAGTAAAGCTGGTAGTTTGCTTATATATATATTAAAAAAAACTATTATGAATTTTAAAAATTATGTATTTTTTAAAAGCACAATAAAAATTAATTACTAGATAAATGATCAATTGCATATATTTAATGCCTGTGTTACATTCTTATTTACCAATGTGTCTAAAATCTTGCTCGCAGTCTGACTTATTTGTCACAGTTCAGAAAAATTTTGTGGACCACTTACGCTAATTTGAACACCATTGAGTTAAGAAAATGTAATACCAAGAAATACCTTGGAAAAGATTCTTTTAATCTTCTCCTGAAAATAAGAACACAAGAAAATTTGAGATTTTTGTCAGATACTCTAACTACATAGGCATAATACCTATGTAGTTTTATATACTTTCATACATACATAACTGATAATTAGTAGTCTTATCCCATTCTAAGCTTCAGCTTGTCATTGTTAAATGCCCGTAAGTATTTTGCTGAGCCTTAAAAGATTTTATGAGTATTGAATGTAGTGCTTTATGTACAGGGTGTAGTGCAGTGGATAAACAGTAGCTATTACTACTATTATTGAATATGTCACTTGTGCTTTCTGTCTCTTCCTTCTCATCCTCAATTTCTTTCTTAGTACTCTAGGAATATCTGACAATAAGCATTACTTTTGCCATGCATTTATTTGAAGAGTAGCATTTTAGCAAATGTCTAGTCACTATTTGTTTCCGTAAAGAATTCCAAATTCTCTAGGCAATCCAAATCTCTGTCTACCAGAGATTTACACAAGTGCTAAAGGATCTTGAATTCTTTTGGGCTCAGCTTTTTGAATGACTCAGTGAGTATCAGATTTAGCAGCATTCCTTCCAGAACACAGAGATGGGTGACATTCTGTGATCTATTTTTTTCAACCAAGTGTATGCTGCAACACAATTATAAAAATTCCTTTGTAACTATGAGAATTCACACTACATAATGGCCATAATGAGGGGCATTTCAGGCCACTGTAGACTGTAACTGAAAGTTTCATACTGATATGCTTCTCTAAAGCTATGCTAAACTGTGTTAACACTTAAGATAACCCTTCTTTAAAAAAGCCAATTAAGACCCTGTATGCCACTTAAAGGGTCAGCAAGAATGCTGCCATAGGCTGTCCTACAGAAGATTATCTCAGATCAGTCCAGTGAGAAAGGTTAGCAAGTCATGGGAGTCCCTTCAGTGAGCATCAAAAGTAATTGTTGGAAGCCTCCTGCTGAGAACACTGAATCCCACAAGTAACCATCACCACTGACGGAGCTACCACTGCTGATTGATGATGAATCCTATCAGAAGCTGCAAATGCTAATTGAAACTGGCAAGCAGTACCACTAAGGATTCTCCTCCTCTGTGCTCTCATATGACTGTCCCAGCAATACTTACCCCATGGCCTTGGGATCCTGGCAGAAGTTCTTAGATCTGAGACTTCATGTTCTTCATTTATATTATCATCAACACTTAGCCCTAGAGGCTAAAACATAGTAAAAGACAAATGAACATTTAATTGGGGAAGGAAGGAAGGAAGAAAGAAAAGAGGAAGGGAGAAAGGAACTGAAAGAAAAAAGTAGATTAGTGATGGGAGTCATTACTGAGATTAGAAAATAGATCACCAGATTGGAAGGATTTGAAGGTCAAAGAATCCTTTTCCTGTCACTGTTAGTTACTCTCAAAGGTTGTATGTGTGGAGTGTGGTCTGGGCTACAGGTTGCTGAAGATGACTGATTGAAATGGAGAAAAAAATAGTACATGTTGACTTTTTTAAAAAGTATCTCAATGTGAAGAAAAAATATTATTCACTAGTGAATCTCATGGGCTTCCCTTTGGCTCAGCTGGTAAAGAATCCACCTGCAATGCAGAAGGCCTGGGTTTGATCCCTGGCTTGGAAAGATCCCCTAGGGAAGGGAAAGGCTACCCATTCCAGTATTCTGACCTGGAGAATTTCCTGGAATGTACAGTCCATGGGGTCGCAAAGAGTCAGACACAACCGAGTGACTTTTACTTTCGGGGAATCTCATAGTGTTGGAAATCCAGAAATTTTTGGATATGTATAGGAAATTTAAATTTTTTTCTCATATTCTTGGTAAATAACTTAAGTTGGGAGTTTTTAAAGATACATTTTGAAAATTTTGAAAGAATAAACTAGGATCAGACACTGAAAATTAGTTATCTTTTGTTCTTGTAGGAGAGAAATAATGTGGCACTGTCAAGGCTATTTTATAGGAAAAAAGATTGAGGCTCATACTCTATAAATTTCTGTGTGGCTACAAAGTATGGGAAGATCAAAGAGAATTCATGCTTGTAAGAGAAACCAACAAAAATAAAAGGATGCAGTAAAACAGTGATAAATGTAGCATTTATTTTAAAGTTCAGCCAAGGTACATGTCATTCTTAGAGCCTGAAGGAACTGAAGTCTTCAACAATATTTCCAAGATTCTTCAGAGCATTACAAAGTAAGGACTTCACTAAAACAAACATATCTTGAATTCACGATACTGATAGTGTTGTGATAACACACAAGAGGCACTTTAGAGCATGTAGGAGGCAAAGGACCCTTTCAGGGCTCTCAGCAAGCCCAGGCAGAGTCGCTGGAAAAGTTGTAAAATTGTGTTGATTAGGGGCTTGACTCACCTCCCAATTGATTTGATGACTGATTGTGACCTGGAGCCATTTATCAGGAAAAAGCAAGATAGATAATGAGTAATGTTTCTAAGGAAAGAATGGAGCTTGTAAAATGTTGATTTTGCAGGATAGTAAAGTTCTGTTGGTATCAAATGTGTTGGCTGAGAAAACAAGTAATTCTGATTTTTACCCTTTAAGAGAGCAACTTGAAAAAGACTATATCTACCTTTTTCAAATTATAAGACAACATTAACTGCTCATTAATCAAATCATGTATACTTAATTAAAAGAGATACATGCCAGATTTTAATTCTTTTGAATTAAATGGAGATAGAGTTTATGGGAATAACTAACCATGGTTCCCTGATACATCTTTTAAAAATAAATTTGCTTATCTCAGAGGGAGGACACATAAATAAAATTTCTTAGGATGAACTTAAAAAAATTATATTTACTATTAAATTTCATACATTTAAGCAGTATTTAAAAAAAAACCCACAAACAACAGATGTTTTAAGATTGTAGTTATATATGCATGCTCGCTAAGTCGCTTCAGTTGTGTCCGACTCTTTTGCGACCCTGTGGGACATAGCCCGCCAGGCTCTTCTGTCCATGGGATTCTCCAGAGAAGAATACTGGAGTGGGTTGCTGTGCTTGCCTCCAGGGCATCTTCTGGACGCAGGGATTGAATGGGCTTCCCAGGTGGCGCTAGTGGTAAAGAACTCACCTGACAATGTAGGAGACCTAAGAGACGCGGGTTTGATCCCTGGGTTGGGAAGATCCCCTGGAGGTGGGCACGGCAACCCAGTCCAACATTCTTGCCTGGAGAATCCCATGGACAGAGGAGCCTGGTGGGCTATGTCCACAGGATCGCAGAGTTGGACACGACTGAAGCAATTCAGCACGCATGCACGCATATATATGAGTTTTAATCCTTCATTCCACTTGCTCCTCTTTTGAGTCTCTTCTCTCTTCCATTCTCTAAACATAGGTTGTTTCCTTATACAATCTTACTACCAACGTGTTTTCCAAAATATTTATCTTCATTCTCTTTGCTCTCAGCTAGTTCCTCTTATCAGATCCTAGCAACTTGGCCCTGTGTGTCTCATAGGACCTAGCATGAAATTTCATATCCACCCAATTCCACTTCCTAGTCTGATGGTTAAAGAAGAGACATTTATTTTTTGCTCCAGACAATTCTGACAAAGATAAAATGTATCCTTGGAATCCTATCCACTCTTCCTGCTCTCCACTTACTCTACCATGGTTTGCACATGGTAGATATTACATGAATTTTAATGAATGTTAACAGGATTGGCTGTTTTTTGTTTTTGTTTGTTTTAGCTTTCTATCAGAGAGTATCTTCTTTCCTGAGATCTCCATGACTGTAAGTGGAAATCGGGACTATTTTTTTACATTTTTTATTTAGGCAGTCTTCAGTCTATTTCTCTCTTTCTTTAAACCCCTCTTTTCAGGGGTTTTAGCCCTTCTTGATTCACTTCTACTCTGTGGAGTCAGTTATCTTATGTTCCTCATTACTGCACTGCATGCACTGTACCATTAGATTTTATCTCTTGGTTGAAGAGGAAGTTATAAATTGCTTCACTGAAAGGTACTAATGACAAATAATTATCAGCCATCTCTGTAATCCCTTGCTTTTGCTTCCCTCAGCTTCTCCCAAGTAGATAGACCCATTGATATATTTCCTATCAATCAGCTGGGGCTTAATCATGCTCCAACTCCCAGACTGTCCTGTGTTAAGTCAGGAATTATTTTCAATTGTCTGTATTCAGTAACTGAAAGCTAGCATTTGTTGAGTACCATCAAAAAGTCCTCTTTGAAGCTTAAGAGGTAGGTTTTACTGTTTTGTATCTACAGATGGAGATATGAGACTTAGATTATTTAACTTGCCATGATATAGGTAACATTTATATGTTGACTCAGAAATAACCCATCACAACACATGGGATCGATGCCCTAATTATAGTAAGATGAATTGCCTAATGACACATTAGAACTGAGGTACAAGCATGCATGGTGTCCCAAATTGTATTTCTTTTACACTACACCTGACCATCATGTTTATACAAGTCATAAAATTGAGCTGCTGCTTTAAGCTAAACTGTTCAGAGTTTAAAATTAAAATTTTGGCTAGATGCTTTGTTTCCTCTAGTTCAGCTTTAGAGCTGAAGACCAAACTTGGTAACTGGGCCATTTCTTTTTGTTTTTTTTTAAAAAAAAAAAACAACATTTATTTTATTGAAGTATAGTTGATTTACAATGTTGTAAATCACTTTGTATACAGCAAAATGATTCATTTATAAATGTATATATATATATTCTTTATATTATTTTTATTATGGTTTATCACAGGAAATTGAATATAGTTCCTTGTGCTATACATATGATGTTGTTATTTATATAGTTCTATATATAGTAGTTTGCACCTGCTAATCCCAAACTCCCAATCCATCCCTCCTCCACCCACCTCCCCCTTGGCAACCACAAGTCTATTCTCTATGTTCTCTGAGTCTGTTTCTGTTTAGTAAATGAGTTTGTTTGTATCATTTTATTTCATATTCTACATGCAAGTGATGTCATATATTTGTCTTTTTCTTTCTGACTTACTTCACTTAGTATGATAATATCTAGGTTCATCCATGTTACTGTAATCGGCAATATTTCATTCTTTTTTTATGACTGAGTGATATTCCATTGTGTATATACATATATATATATATATATATATATGTATATACTACTTCTTCTTTATCCATTCACCTGTTGATATACATTAGGTTGTTTCCATGTCTTGGCTATTATAAGTAGTAAGCAGCTTATTTCTTAGTCTTGATCCTGCCAATCATCTCTCAAACTCCATTCCATAATTCACACCTTAATTTATAGCTCAGACTGATGACTGTGGTCCTGTTGCCTATGGATAGATAACAACAATTACATACCAGCCTGCAAACATTGTTTTTGTTCAGTTGCTCAGTTGTGTCCAACTCTTTGTGACCCCATGGACTGCAGCATGCCAGGCTTCCCTATCTTTTACTATCTCCCAGAGTTTGCTCAAACTGGTGTCCATTGAGTCAGTGATGCCATATAACCATCTCATCTTCTGTTGTCCCCTTTTCCTCCTGCCTTCAGTCTTTCCCAGCATCAGGATCTTTTCCAGTGAATCAGCTCTTTGCATCAGATGGCCAAAGTCTTGGAGCTTCAGCTTCAGCATCAGTCCTTCCAATGAATATTCAGGGTTGATTTCCTTAAGGATTGACTGGTTGGATCTCTTTGCTGTCCAAGGGACTCTCAAGAGTCTTCTCTAGCACCACAGTTCAAAAGCTCAAATGCCTAAGTATTAATTATGAGAATGCTCTTCTTCTTCTGTACCTCACTCATCCTATTGGACTTTCCTTAGCAGATGCCTTCCTTTTACGGTGGCCTCCCTGATTGCCACTCTAGAGGATCTTTCTTTGGCTGGAGCAGCCAACTGGTCTCTGGTATGGGACACAGACCTTGAACCAGGACCTGGTTCCCATTTTTTCTCTTCATGAAAATACCTGACTGCCTGTCACTCAGCTTAAATTATAGTTTTAATGGTTCAGTATAGTACTTATTAAGGCAGTCTACCAAAGCCCTGTCTCAATGAAATAGAGTTCTTTGGGGGAGATTTTCAATAACAACAATGTTATGTTGGGGAGGTAAGTTTGGAGCTGATTCAGTTACTATTGGTTAGGCACTATTAGATACATATCTGTGTGTTCCTAATTTTGGTGCTGTTCTGTATGATCTTTAAGTTTACTACTTTTCTCCTTTGCCCTTGTAAATTTGAAGGTTTCACTTATGTTATAAGATAAAGAAGAAACATAGAGGCAAGTTGATAGGGAATTATTTTCCTTGGACTTTTTGTTTTCTTGAGGGTCTTCTAAATTGGTTTTACAGTATCTTCAGCATGTGATGAAATGGCAGTTTTCTAAACAAAGTATCTTGTGATTTTATGCAGAAAATAATTCATATTTATTAACTGTTATTTAGAATTCTGTCAAGTTCATATAAAATATAATTCATATTTACTATATTGTTTAGAATTTTGTTAAAGAATCATAGATCTTTTTTATGTAGTAAATAAATAAAGCATATGATGGTTTATAGAGAAAAACTTGTAGAATGAAAATTAACTCTTAAAATATTATTCTTTGAGCAGACGAAAAATATTGGTGGGGTTTTTGTTGGTCATTTCTATGTGGATATATGAGGGCTAAAAATCCACAAAAATTGTTCTACTAAGTCTCAAACTGGGTTGTTTTTTCTTTTGAAGATGCACAGTGTGTTAAATATGATATCTCTTACTTGAGACAGTTAAAGGGACTGTATGCAGATCTGACTTGCTAAACTGGATTTTCAACATGCTGTTTTTAGAACCTCAGTAACTCTCTTGCATGGTGCTTATAAGTTGTTTTTCTGCAAAAATGCCTATATCTATTATGTGTTCTTTAAAATATAAAAAGACTTGCTTTTTTATTCCTACACTTAAAAAGAATAAAAATGTATGGCCCATGTAATATGAAAGTTATGGGTTATGAGATAGCATTTTAAATTACAATGCCTTTTCCCAGGGCAAATGCATGGAATGCTTCCCAGGACTTTTTGTACCCTTTGAGATTCAGTGCGAGATGGTTTCCCTACCCCCACAATCTTATTTTTTTTTTGCTGCAATTATTTGTGTGTGATAAAAGTACCAGTTCATGAAGTACACTCATTTTTTAAAGTATATAAACAAGTATCTGTTTACTCCAAAATATGCCCTGAGCAAAATTAAGTGAGAATAATTCCAAAGATGATTAAATCCAAAATTAAATATAAGTCTTGGAAAGGAAAACTTTAAATAAATCCTCAGGGAATATTTGTTTAATATTTGCATGTGAAAATGAAGAATTAACTACATATTTTTTAAGAATAAAAATTTTGGTTTCATTCAGTCCTTATATCAGCTATGAAAATATAACATCTTAAAAAAGTATTCCAACTAGGTTGTTGTTTAATCAGTAAGTCATGTCTGACTCTTGTGACCACATTGACTATAGTCCGCCAGGCCCTTCTGTCCTCTGGATTTTATAGTTAATGAGTATTAACAATGTTAAAAAATGCTGAATAGTAAGATTTTATTTATATAATATCTTTCACACTTACAGGAATTTTTGTAAAAAAACTGTTTTCTCCAAGGGAAAAAAGTATTCTGCATACCTATGCAAATGCTGTATTATAGAATTGTATCTCAAATAAACATTGTATTTCAAAGTTTTCAGAACTCAAATTCAATGCCACAAGTCATACCCTTTAATGATAAGCATTTTCTATGGCAGAATCTGATCATATATGTGTTATCTGTGTTCAGTCATGGGACATAATAAGAAAAGTACATTTTATCTGAAGTATAACATGTCTCATTGAGGATAAACCAAAGAATTTCTCTTGATGAAAATAGTGATGGTTAACACATGAGCAGATGGCCCCTCTATCCAGAGAATATAGTACCTATTTCCATGATACCATAGAAAGCTTCTTCAAAGAAATAATGTCTAGAAAAATTCATCTCTCTAGGTGAACATGTACAATTCATTCCTCTTACATAGGAAATAATTCCCAAGTTCTGAATTACAATATATCTTGTTATTTTGAATTTGATTCTTTTTTATTTTTTTGGCATTTTCAATGCTTACTTCAAAAGAGCCCCCATGTTGTCCTCATCTTGATACCCACGTCAGTTATTACTTCAGTCTTGGATTTCCAGGCCACAGGTCCCTCTTTTGGCAAAGATCTGGATTAAGTAGTCTACTTTAACTGTAATATACACAGCATTAGTGCCACGGTTTACCCCACCTCAGTCTACTCTGACCTGGGCTTAGTAAAATAGTTATTAGAAACACCAACAAGCAAGTTCAAAGGAACTGATGTGTCAGAAGCAATGTGCTAAAGGAATAGCCATGATGAATTTGAGGTTTCAGGATTGATTGTATCTAGACTTTCATTCAAATGTTCATTAATTTTCTCAGTGTTCTGGTATTGAGTATACATAGAGGTAAATATAAGCACATATTTTACACTCAACAAGCTTATAATAAAGTGAGGAATACATTAGAAAAACAACTGGTAAATACTGGAATCAGATTTCAAAAGAGAAAAGAAAAAATTTGAGTTCAAAGTCTGTTGAGGTAAGTGTATCTGGGAGACCTTCCATAAGGTATTGCTGTTCATAGGTATTGAACATCATGGAATAGTTGGATCAGAAACTTGGATAGTCATTCTCACATGTATATAGTAGTTGAAATAATTAGAATTTTTTTAAAAAAAAAATCACTCAATGATTTATAAAGTGAAAAAAAGCCTCAATGTCAGATGCTAGAAAAAACTCAGTTTACTAAATTGAGTTATCAACATATACCTTTCATTTTTTCAATAAAATATGGTTACTGTCCAGTTGTGTTCTGTTCAAGTTTTTAACTTAGTATAGAGTTTTTGCAGAACAGCAGTATGTTTGCTTTTCTCAGAATCAGGTTACATTTAACTTTTCCAATTGACCAAACTAAGGAAATCTAGATGCAGGAGAAGAAGGCAGAGATTGCAGTCAACATAAAGGTTAATTGAACTAAAATTCAATTGAAATTCAATTGAAAAGAAAATATATACCCATCTGAATGCAGAATTTCAAAGAATAGCAAGGAGAGATAAGAAAGCCTTCCTCAGTGATTAATGCAAAGAAATAGAGGAAAACAATAGAATAGAAAAGACTAGAGATCTCTTCAAGAAAATTAGAGATACAAAGGGAACATGTCATGGAAAGATGGATTCGATAAAGGACGGAAATGTTATGGACCTAAAAGAAGCAGAAGATAGTAAGAAGAGGTGGCAAGAATACACAGAACTGTACAAAAAACATGTTCATGACCCAGATAATCACGATGGTGTGCTCACTCACCTAGAGCCAGACATCCTGGAATGTGAAGTCAAGTGGGCCTTAGGAAGCTTCACTATGAACAAACCTAGTGGAAGTGATGGAATTCCAGTTGAGCTATTTCAAATTCTAAAAGATGATGCTGTTACAGTGCTGCACTCAATATGCCAGTAAATTTGGAAAACTCAGCAGTGGCCACAGGACTGGAAAAGGTCAGTTTTCATTCCAATCCCAAAGAAAGGCAATGCCAAAGAATGCTCAAACTACCTCACAACTGCACTCATCTCACACGGTAGTAAAGTAATGCTCAAAATTCTCCAAGCCAGGCTTCAGCAATATGTGAACTGTGAACTTCCAGATGTTCAAGCTGGTTTTAGAAAAGACAGAGGAACCAGAGATCAAATTGCCAACATCCACTGGATCACTGAAAAAGCAAGAGTTCCAGAAAAAAACATCTATTTATGCTTTATTTATGCCAAAGCCTTTGACTGTGTGGATCATAATAAACTGTGGGAAATTCTGAAAGAGATGGGAATACCAGGTGACCTGACCTGCCTCTTGAGAAATCTGTATGCAGGTCAGAAAGAAACAGTTAGAACTGGACATGGAACAACAAACTGGTTCCAAATAGGAAAAGGAGTGTGTCAAGGCTGTATATTGTCACCCTGCTTATTTAACTTATATGCAGAGTACATCATGAGCAACACTGGGCTGGAGGAAGCACAAACTGGAATCAAGATTGCCGGGAGAAATAGCAATAACCTCAAACATGCAGATGACACCACCCTTATGGCTGAAAGTGAAGAATAACTAAAGAGCTCTTGATGAAAGTGAAAGAGGAGAGTGAAAAAGTTGGCTTAAAGCTCAACATTCAGAAAACTAAGATCATGGCATCTGGTCCCAGCACTTCATGACAAATAGATGGGGAAACAGTGGAAACAGTGGCTGACTATTTTTGGGGCTCCAAAATCACTGCAGATGATGATTGCAGCCATGAAATTAAATGACACTTACTCCTTAGAAGGAAAGTTATGACCAATCTAGACAGCGTATTAAGAAGCAGAGTCATTACTTTGCCAACAAAGGTCCGTCTAGTCAAGGCTATGGTTTTGCCAGTGGTCATCTATGGATGTGGAGTTGGGCAATAAAGAGGGCTGAGTGCAGAAGAATTGATACTTTTGAACTGTGGTATTGAAGAAGACTCTGGAGAGTCCCTTGGACTGCAAGGAATTCCAACCAGTCCATCCTAAGGGAAATTGGTCCTGGTTGTTCATTGGAAGGACTGATGTTAAAGCTGAAGCTCCAGTATTTTGGCCACCTGATGAAAAGAGCTGACTCATTTGAAAAAGACCTGATTTTGGGAAAGATTGAAGGCAGGAGAAGAAGGGGACGACAGAGGATGAGATGGTTAGATGGCATTACTGACTCAATGGACATGAGTTTGGGTAATCTCCAGGAGTTGGTGATGTACAAGGAGGCCTGCCGTGTTGCGGTTCATGGGGTCGCAAAGAGTCAGACACGACTGAGTGACTGAACTGAACTGAACTGAAAATCACTAAAGACTCATCATTTATTATTATTTCCCTGCTCTTGAATCCTCTGTTATTTGAAAAGACTTATTGACTGACAAACATATGAATGTAGAGCAAAATCAACATGATATTTCACTAGTCAATATGTTTCAGACAGTTCTTACCAAAATCAAATTACTAAAAGATGGTAAAACATGCTCTATGATATTTCTTTATTAAAACTGTTCTATGTTAGGACACTTAATGTCTTAAGTGGTGAAATGCCATCCTAACTTTTCTTGTTAGATTTATAGAACTCTGTTTCTGAAGAAAGTCAGAGGAGTTATCTTTTATGAGTGTAAAGCAATGTTATTTCAGGCTCTTTCCTCAAGGACTGCATATTTGCTAGCAAATAATTTTCCCAATTTGATTTATTACACTTGGACTAATTAGTACATCTCTGTAGAGCTTTCACAAAAGAAAATAACATGATTCTCCACTTGATGGTGAACTGATATTTTTAGGATGATGGTGACTGAAGAAACCACTATTAACTGTTTCATTTGTGATATTTGCCTTATAGAATCACAGAGAAAATATTCCCAAAATATGCCATTAGGATTTTTATTTCAAATGCTTCCAAACTTAGAAGCAAAGTTTGCAACTTTGCAAAACAAACAAATAAAAAGATTTTTCTCTTTGAATACTTTCAAAATATGCTTGGGTAGGGTAGAATAATTCAATGGATAACAGAAATGAAAGGCAATGGAAAAGAACACGTAGTTCTAAGAAGTTAGCCACTGAGTGGGTGGAGCTGAAAAGTAAAGAATGAGTTACAACATATAAAGTGACAGCTATATGGAAACTCATATAACATGGTAAACAGAACCAGCCTGTGTCACTTGTTCAACTGAGACAGTCTGAATCAGATCAGGCTATGTGAAAGCAGCCATTTTCTATTTGTTTAAAAGGACTGTGGACTCAGCATCCATGATCTCATCTACAGTGATTAAACTTGGTATGATTTTTCACATACAAATCATTTTTATACAAAACTGCTTTTGTTTGGATAGCATGATAGCATGTGGTTGACTGAAATGCCTATATTCCTCATACTTTTTTACATAAATAATGACCTCAGGAATGCTGGAAATAGGTCCAAGAGATACATACTCTGATAGAGGATACCAGGCAATCATGATATATAGAAGAAGATTTTAGATTTTGTTATATTTATTAGGTAGTTGATTTTGCATTCTTCTCATTTAAGTCTATGTGCAAGTCTCAATGAGTATTGTCTCTCTAAAAATTCAGAGATTTTTGCTCTAATAGAATCAATTTTCCATGTCAGCTGTTACCCAACTTCACATAGCTGCTCTGGATTCCACACTATCATTGCTACCAAACATATTCAGCATGCTTATTTGACAGATATAGAAACTAAGACCCAACGTTAATGGCTTTTCAAAAGTCCTATAGTTGGTGATTATATTTTTATTAAACTTAAAATTCTAAGTCTATATTTACAAAAATGAGGAAACACTGTGAAGAAGGTGATGGGTGTCCATACAACTTAGTGTGAGGTGATCCTTTTCCTCACAGGTCTTCTGTCTGAGGATTGACTTAATCACATATGCAAAAATCTTTTATTTGAAAATTTTAACTTGTATGTTTATTCTTTCTTGTCTCCAACATCCCACACCCCAAATCCCTACACATAACATTCTGTCTCATGAAAAGTAAGCATACATAGCTTTATTTGTTAGCTGTCATTTTACTTTTTTTGATAGGCCAGAATAAGGTGTCTCAAATATCTGACGACAACTTGCCTAGTTCCCCCAAGTATGAAGCCTGGGTCATTTAGCTCCATTCCTAGCATTCTCATTTTGTTTAGAAAAACCAGTCCTAAAACTTTTACTGACCTTGTGCATAGTATGATTCTCTGAATTTTTTGCTTAGAACATGACAAATTAGCCATCACATACTCAAGGAAGTCACACAGCTGTTTCTCTTTTCTATTTCAAGCCATCCATACTTCACTAGCCTAGTACTGAAGTATTATATTCAGATATGTTTCTTTTTCATTGTTTTCCAGCTGTGATAAGATAATTCTATGTGAGCAGCAAACGACAAAGAATACTAAGATGAATAGTGGGATTGAAAAAGAAATATAGGATGAAGTGATTTCGATACATATACTTTTTGTTGTTGTTGTTGTCTAATGAAATATTAAGCATCAATACATTGTAAGCTGTTCAAAATGTGAAGAATGATCTTACGTATCTAAGCTGAGATGTCTGTTATAAATTGATAAAGGAGGTGATTCTGGGAAGACTGAATTGGAGTGCATGTCCCCAACTTTCCTTCAGTCCAATTAGCTACTGCTTCTTCAGTTCCCTCTGGACCAAATATTATTTTGGAGAATGTCATCCCACATTAAGCCTTACTGAACCATGTTGCCAAACTCTTGCCGTTTCAATACTTAAGAGTCAATGAACCACTTGGCAGGAGTGGATAAGGGTAGGGAAGGGTCACATAATATCCAGGGAATGAACAGTTTTCAGTCCTCTGAAAAAGCAAAATAAGACAGTCTTATATTATAAATATCCCACTCCAAAAACAACCGGGCTTTCCTTTTCCTGTTGATTATTGACAACTCCCTTTCTTCACAAGGCTAACTTCCATTCTACATTTTGTTGTTGTTGTTTAGTCGCTAAGTCATGTCTGACTCTGTAACCCCATGGACTGTAGCCCACCAGGCTCCTCTGTTCATGGGATTTCCCATGCAAGATGCTGGAATGGGTTGCCATTTTCTTCTCCAGGGAATCTTCCTGACCCAAGGGTTGAATCTGTATCTCCTTCATTGGCAGGTGGATTCTTTACCACTGAGTCACCTGGGAATTCCACTCTACATGGTCATAGGTAAAAGCTAGGGAGAAGGATAAGAGGAGGAGTGAAAACTTTTCAAGGAGTGACAGAAATGCCTATGTAAAGATACCTTTTTTAATTAAGAAGGATGGCTATTGAAAGGAGTATCACATGAGTCTGAATTACTAGGTGTAGTTGGGAATGAGATCTTCCATGGCTTTTTTTTTTTTTTTTTTTAATGCAACACCTTTTCCAGAATAATATTATCTCCACTCATGGATTTTACTTTGCCTTTGTTATGTTATTTTTTCAAACTCTGAAGTTTTCTGCTCAGATATGTCTTTAAAACTCTAAAACTTAACTTCCTATTACAGGGAATATGTTAATCAATAGATATCAAAATAACAAAATCAACATAGCTGAAACTGTAGTAGCTTTTTCAAGTTACACATATACCCTTCTTACTTTATAATAATACTAAAGTGACCATAGAGTTTATCATTCAACCTGGGACATTTTTGAGAATTAAAAAGTATTCTGTTAATAATGATGAGGCCAGCAGGCCTAGAGGGGGACTGTCTTGGGAAAGTGGCCTGTGTGATCATCCTCTTTCTGCTGCATTTTGTTAAATTCCCCATGCAGTCTGAAAACTTTGGAAATAGAAATCAAGTTTTTTTCTGGTACCTTACTCCTCATTAGGTCTTATTAATATTACTGCTCTTTTCTTTTTTTAAATTGGAGCTTTCATGTCTAGTTATGTATTTGCTCCTTAGTTAAGATGTTCATCATGTCTTTCCTGGACTTGAAAAGATCCTAATTGGCCCCCAGGATTTCAATATTTCCTCTTTCCAATATTCACCTGTGAGGAGGTTTTCCTAAAATAAGTATCTAGTCTAATCATTTTCCTCTCAGGATCTGTTAAATATTCTTTCATCTAAATGCTTCTTATAGAGTCAGTTTTAGTTTTTTTGCTCTGCTATTGTGACTGCTGTCACATGCAGCCACTCTTAGTTTCCTGAACTCAACCATACTTCTAATGTCATCATGCCTTTGTCAAAGTTGTACCCTCTATCAAAGTTTTACCCTCTTTATGTGAGGTCCCTCCTCTATCTTATAAATAAGATACACTTAAAGTCCCTTAATTACCTTTTAGCATTACATTTTTTGAGTACTATAATAGCACAGAATATTTTCCTTTTTTATTTTTGGAATTTTAGAAAGATGGGCTTGAGGTGTATTCTCTTTATCAGCAAAAACTTCATTTTAAAGGCAAGATAATAGGCACAGTACAAAAAAAATCAGGGACAAAACTTCACATTATGCTTAAGTGTTCAAAAAAATGTTTTCCTCTATAGTCTATTACTGACTTTTATTTTGTCTTTTAAATCCTAATCTGCTGTTAATGAGTATAAAACTTAAAATAACCAATTAATTATAGTTTATTTGTCTAACATTGATGTAAGTTTTTTTTTCACTTGTTTGTTTTCTGGCTTTTAATGTTGTTGTGAAGTCTATAGTCAGTTTAATTTATAGGTGCATTTTCTATCTAGTTTTTTTTTTATAATTTTGATTTTAAATCTTTTATTTATTTCAAAATATAATGTACATTAGGAAAAGAGACAGAACTTATACAGCTCAGTAAAATAATTACAAATCAAAAGCATATAACAACTACTTGGTTAGAACTCCAAAAGTCCTCTCTTGTCTCCACCTATCCTCACCAAGGAAACAATCTTCTGAGTTTGATTATAATAGTATCATAGCTTTTCTTTAATTTTACTATCTAAATATGTGTACCTTCCCAAAATTTTTGTTCAATTTTGTCTTGTTTTTGAAATTACATCAATAGAACTGTACTACTATATTCATTTTGTCTGGCTTCTTTCACTATGTTTGTGAGACTTGCTATGCAGCAGTAGATATTTACTTCTTGCCCTATAGTCTCTCCACTGTATGAATATTACCATTTTTAATCATTTGATTGTGATATATATTTAGACTGTCTAAATTTTTGACTATTAAAAACAATGCTGTATGAACATTCTCACCCATGCTTTTTAATGCCCATGGACCTGACTCTCTGAATATAATTCTAGTAATGATGTTGCTGTATCATAGGGGTTATCTATCTTCATGACTGACAGATCATTTTAACCAACTGCAATTCCCAACTGTAGTGTTCTTTTTGCTCCATATCTACACCAGTACTTGATGTTATGATTATTATGAGTTCTAATTGGTGAGGGTTAATATTTAACTGTGATTGTAAATTTTCACTGTGATTTTATTTCCTTGATGACTCATGAATTTGTGTATTCTCTTAACATGTTTGTTAACCATTTAGGAATACTGTTTTGGGTTTTTTTGTTTTTGAAGTGAATGTTCAGATATTTGCTCATTTTCCCCTCCCTTTTCTTGCCGGTCATTACTGCATGATTTCTGTTTTGGTTTGTAGCTGGTTGTTCAGACTCCATGTGTTCGTTCTTTCCCTGTTTTTCTCAAGATTGATTTCTAGTTTCATATCACTGTGGTCAGAAGAGACACTTAAAGTGAAAAAGAAGTCTACCTGGCCCACACCCCAAGCCGCTGGTCTCCACTGTAACCCTACTTTGAGCCTTCTTCAAAGACCTGCCTGCCCTGTATCCAGCACCAATGTGTGACTTGTGTTGGACAAGGCTGGAGCATTTGTTTGGGAGCAGGAACTGTGGTGTGTTGCTTGTAGTGATTTGAATAGCTGTGTGGCCTTCAAAGTGAATGGAACCCAGGTGTTTACCAAGCTGGTATCAAGGAGTGTGGTGAGACAGCAGGTACTTATGCAGAGCTCTCTCCACTCTGTTGACAAATCAGTACCTGCATACTCTCCTGGGTGGATTCTAGGCTTCTCGAGCGCTCTTGTTTGCCCTGGATGTTCTTCCAGCTGCTGAGAGGCTTGTCTCCTCCACATAGGACCCCAGGATTAGGACACACATCTGTGGCTTGACCCAGTCATGTCTCAGGGCAACAGACTGTCTTGTGGCCTTTCCTTTTTTGTTAAACCCCTCCCAGGGGGACAGATATCAATCAACCTGATGCTTTTTTCCCCATCCTATCTTGTTAGTAGGAACTTTACTTACAGCTCTGGTTGTGTGAGAGTTCTGCCTTTTTCCAGTTAGTTTTCTGTGAGAATTGTTCCACATGTAGATGTACTTTTGATGTATGTGTGGGGTGGAGTGAGCTGCATTCCTCTTACTCCACCATCTCACTCTCCCTTCTACTGATTCTAATTCTTTGTTTCTTTTTTTTTTAGGTTAAACAATAGAAATTTTATTTGTTTATTTATTTTTTCCATTTATTTTTATTAGTTGGAGGCTAATTACTTTACAATATTGTAGTGGTTTTTGCCATACATTGACATGAATCAGCCATGGATGTACATGTGTTCCCCATCCCGATCCCCCCTCCTGCCTCCCTCTCCATCCCATCCCTCTGGGTCTTCCCAGTGCACCAGTCTTGAGCACCCGTCTCATGCATCCAACCTGGGCTGGTGATCTGTTTCACCCTTGATAGTATACTTGTTTCAATGCTGTTCTCTCTGAACATCCCACCCTCACCTTCTCCCACAGAGTCTAAAAGTCTGTTCTGTATGTCTGTGTCTCTTTTTCGGTTTTGCATATAGGGTTATGGTTACGATCTTTTTAAATTCCATATATATGAGTTAGTATATTGTATTGGTCACTCCTGGGCATACACACCAAGGAAACCAGATCTGAAAGAGACATGTGCACCCCAATGTTCATCGCAGCACTGTTTATAACAGCCAGGACATGGAAGCAACCTAGATGCCCATTAGCAGACAAATGGATAAGGAAGCTGTGGTACGTATACACTATGGAATATTACTCAGCCATTAAAAAGAATTCATTTGAATCAGTTCTAATGAGATGGATGAAACTGGAGCTCATTATACAGAGTGAAGTAAGCCAGAAAGATAAAGACCAATACAGTAATTCTTTATTTGTTTCTTATTTTACATTTTCTACATATTCCTATTGTCTGTGAACAAACTACAGCTTTAAAACATCTTCTTTTCAAAATCTTATGTATTTCTTTCTCTTTTTCTGTTGTATAGGTTAGACCCACCAATATTGAACTGAATTAAAATGATGTTAGTGCACATTCTTGTCTTATTCCTGATCTTAAAGGGAAAGATTTAAACACTTCATCATTATATGTGATGTTTGCCATGGGCCTCATGGTTTACTCTTTATCAGATTAATATTTTCTTCTAATCTTAGTTTGCTAAGTATTGGTAGATTGGGATTGACATAGACACACTACTACATATAAATAGACAATTAATGTATAAAGTAGATAATTAATAATTTGCTAACTATATAGCAAAGTGGAAAAAAAGAGAAGATACAATCTGTTTGTAGGTCATATATTAAGTTAACCTTTAAAAACACATTCCAATATACAGTAAATGCAGACAAATACTGTTAGATTCTACTTATATGTAGCTAGAACAGTCAAATTCAGAGTCAGAAAGTACATTGGTGGATGGCAGGGTCCAGGGTGGCAGGGAGGTGGGGAGAAGGAATGAGGACTTAATATTTAATGGGAACAGAGTTTCAACTTAAGAAAGTGAAAATTTCGGGAGATGGATGATGGTGAGAGTTGCATAACAACGTGAATGTACTTAGTGTCACTGAAATGTACAGTTAAATGTGGTTAAAATGGTATGTTTTATATTATGTGACTTTTACCACAATAAAAAAAAAACTTTACTGTGGGAAGTAATATAGAAAGATTTCACTTTTTCTTCATGTATTGAGATGATCATAAGACTTTCCTTTTGTTTCTCTGTGATCAGCAGGAAAGAAGTTGTAAAAAGACATAGAGAGGGTTAAGAATATATTCTAGGAACTGGCAGAGCCCCTCAAAACTAGTTTCAGTGGGGAACTTTATCATATCAAATCCAAAATGATGGGAGGGCAGTGATTACCTAACTTTCATGAAATACATCACTGTAAGAGAGGACGGTGGGCTTTCCTGGTGACTCAGCAGTAAAGAATCTGCCTGCAATGCAGGAGATGTGGGTTCAATCCCTTTGTTGGGACAATCCCCTGGAGAAGGAGATAGAAACCCACTCCAGTATTCTTTCCTGGGAAATCGCATAGACAGAGGAGCCTGGCAGGCTACAGCCCATGGGGCTGCAAAAGAGTTGAACATGACTCAGGGACTAAGTACCCAACTACTCAACAACAAGAGAGGACTACCCAATCAAAGCTTTAACTTGGGGTTTATAAATGCACCAGTCCAAATGGACAGCATAATGGGGAGAGAACTGCAAGAATAAATATGTGATATCAATTTTCTATTGTTTTCTTTTTACAGTGTCTTCCATTGACATGTCAAACTAGAAAGCCAGTGAAGCCTATCAACATGCCAGGGCATACTCACGGTGGAGATGAGTTAAGAATGGTGGTGGAGAAGCTGCCTGGAATAATGAGAGCAGATCTATTAATGTGGTGAGTTACATGGGCTGACTTTGAAACCATATTGCATTCTGAATATAAATCCAACTTGGAAATGACTTATTATCCTTTTAGTGCATTGCTGAATTTGGTTTAGGGATATTTTATTTGGGATTTTTATATGTGTGATCATAAGAGTGATTTTTACTCATGCTAAATTTGTCAGATTTTGGAATCAATGTTACTCTGGTCGAATAAATTAAGGTCTGTAGTGCTCCCTCTTTTTCAACTTTCTGGAAAATTTTGGAAATGAATAATATTATTTCTTCTTAAAGAGTTTGGTATAATCACCTGATTATGTCATCTGGGCTGGAGATTTCATTCTTTTGAAGTTTTCTGATTAGAGATTTAACAAATTATTGATAAAAATCTATTCAGATTTTACATTTCTTCTATCATATTGGTAGGTTATCTTTCCCTGGATATTAGTCTATTTTATATTTTTTCCTTTTTCTTGATAATTGTTATGATTTATTGTTATTTGCTCTTAATGTCTGTTGAATATGGCATAAAGACTCCCTTTTCATTCCTGATATTGATTATATACACTTTATTTTTTTCTTGATTAGGGACTCATAAATTTTATTGTCTTTTTGTACAACCAAATTTTAATTTCTCTGATTCACATTTCTATGTAATAAATATTTGCTCTTAAATTGTTTCCTTTCATACTTTCTTTGTATGTTTTTATTCCTTTGCTGACTTCTAGATATAGAAAACCTGTTGTTGGTGTTCTCATTTTCATTTAGTTCAAAATGTTTTTCAGTTTTTATTTTGATTTTTCCTCCATGTGTGGGTTATTTTGAATTTAATTTCTAAAATTTTTCAGTACATGAGAATCCCCTTGTTACTTTTATTTCCTGCCTAAATCATATTCTACATGATTTTAATTATGTGGAATTTGTTGAAACTTTGTTATAGTTTGAATGTTTGTGTCCCCCTGAAATTATGTTGAAACCTTACTGCTCAGTGTGATGATATTAAGAGGTGGGAATTGGGGAAGTACTTAGGTCGTGAGGGTGGAACCCTTATGAATGAGATTAGCACTCTTATAAAAGAGGTTCCAGGGAGCTTGCTAGTGCCTTTATGCCTTTCCTCTATTAGCATCCCTTTCATTATTTCCACTCCCAGCATTTTAAATGATTACCTTATAATTTGCAGCATACAATCTTGATTTTCAAAACCACATACTATCATGTCCCTCATCTTGAAGAATAAAGGGATTTTGATCACTATATTCTTTGAAACTTACCTTCTTCTCCATGCCATTAGTTTCTTGAAAGTGTGAAAGTGTTAGTCGTATAGTTGTGTTCTACTCTTTGCAGTTCCACAGACTGTAGTCTGCTAGGCTCTTCCATGAATTCCATGGAATTCTCCAGGTAAGAACACTGGAGTGGGTAGCTATTGCCTTCTCCAGGGGATTTTCCCAACCCAGGGATCGAACCCAGGTCTTCTGCATTGCAGGCAGACTCTGTACCTTCTGAACCAACAAAGAAGCCCTTGAGCTTGCATTTTATATATATTTTGACCCAATGAGGTATTATAATAATTATAGAACCAACATTTAATTATATTTAATCACAAGCCACCCTAACAATTTTGAGAATCAAGCTATTTCAAAACTGACCCATCATACCTGCAAGGTCCTGCTTGCATTTCATCCTTAGTCATGATGTATATATACAAGGTTTGGGTTCAGTTCAGTTCAGCTCAGTCGTGTCTGACTCTTTGCAACCCCATGAATCGCAGCACACCAGGCCTCCCTGTCCATCACCAACTCCTGGAGTTTACTCAAACTCATGTCCATAGAGTTAGTGATGTCATCCAGCCATCTTATCCTCTGTCGTCCCCTTCTCCTCCTGCCCCCAATCCCTCCCAGCATCAGGGTCTTTTCCAGTGAGTCAGCTCTTCACATCAGGTGGCCAAAGTATTGGAGTTTCAGCTTCAGCATCAGTCCTTCCAATGAATACCCAGGACTGATCTCCTTTAGGATGGACTGGTTGGATCTCCTTGCAGTCCAAGGGACTCTCAAGAGTCTTCTCCAACATCACAGTTCAAAAGCATCAATTCTTCGGCACTCAGCTTTCTTTATAGTTCAACTCTCACATCCATACATAACCACTGGAAAAACCATAGCCTTGAGCAGATGGACCTTTGTGGGCAAAGTAATGTCTCTGGTTTTTAATATGCTATTTAGGTTGGTCATAACTTTCCTTCCAAGGAGTAAGCGTCTTTTAATTTCATGGCTGCAGTCACCATCTGCAGAGATTTTGGAGCCCAAAAAATAAAGTCTGACACTGCTTCCACTGTTTCCCCATCTATTTCCCATGAAGTGATGGGACCAGATGCCATGATGTTAGTTTTCTGAATGTTGAGCTTTAGGCCAACTTTTTCACTCTCCTCTTTCGCTTTCATCAAGAGGCTTTTTAGTTTCTCTTCACTTTCTGCCATAAGGGTGGTGTCATCTGCATATTTGGGTATCCTAACTCAAAATAGGGGATTCACTGTGGCTTCCCCACCTTCATTTTTCAGACACTGAACACTAATACCTAGTCATCTTAGCCCTGTGATGGTGCTACAAGTGTACTTTCATGGAAGAGGAGGTTCCAGGAAACAAATTAAGCCTCCCTGTTATACTGACCCATATACTCTGTATCCTGACTGTCTCTAACACTTCTTTGTGTATCCCCAGATTTTCTCAGTGGTATTTCAAATAAAATTAATCAGTAGTTACCAGAATCCCCATTTCTTGATGTTTTGAATAGATCTCTCTGATAGATTGTAATATTTTATCTTTATGTTATAGTTTTGACTCAATTTGTGGGGTGGTTGATTTGTTTAATCTTATTTCTCTCAGTATTAGGTTCATTATTAAGTGTGATGATTCAAGTTTTATTTGTGTTTTATATATTTTTAGGAGTCATCTCTCAAATAGTGCCTCTTTCTAATTCTCTATATCTTCTTCTGGAACTCATAGGAGATACATTTTGGAGCTGTATAGTCTTGCTTATTTTTATCTATTAATCCTTTAAAATGTCTAATTTTTTATGATATTCTGATGACTGTAGTGTAATATATACTGTGTCTAGTTTTGTCTTAAGATGTTTTTGTTTGAACAATACATTTTTTATTTCTACAAGTTTTATGTGTTTTGCAAATGTAAATGTCTGTTTCCAAATTGCCTATATTTGCTTTATAACATGTATCTCTTCCTTCATCTAACTTGAATTTTTTACAAACATATTTTATCTTTCAGATTGCTCTAATTTCTTAAATTGCATGATCACACTTTTTCTGTTTTTGTCACTTACGCAGACTCCTCACATTTTTTTTCCCTTCATGCTTTGTACTGTTGGCCAGTGACCTTATCAAAAGGAGTTGTTTTCCACATGAATCACACATGTACCCTAAGTTATTTGTGTCCTTAGTGTGGATGCTTTACATTTGCCCTATAGATTTCTTAATCTGAGGCCAATTTCTTAGTAATTTCTAGGCTTATGATTTCTAACCTCTATGTTTACAGGTATGGGCTTCAAAATTGCATTTGTGCCTCTCTCTACCTATGTCGGTGCCCTTTCTGCTCTACTTGGGATAATAGAAGGAATTTTGTTAGGTCTCTATTTTATAGATGGTTCCCAGCTTTTGGTTGAGAGATTAGTTCCAGATTCACACATTACCAGGGTCTGTGACCTCAACTTCAGTTCCTGCATGGGTGTTAACACCCTGGTCCTTTAAGGCACATTTCATCCTGGTAATCCAAGGGCTGTTTGCCTTACTTCCCATTCATGCTATGGCTTCTGTCTTTCTCCAGCTTCTACTACCATTTTAAAGAAAATTTTTTCTTGCATTCAAATTTAGCCATGTTAAAAAAAAGTGTGCGTGCGTGCACGTGCACACACACACACACACATTGATTCTGACATTCTATTTGGAGTGAATTTACTGTTCCCTATGTTTTCTGTTTTCAAATTTTCAATCTCTTACGATATTTTTATTAACTCACATGACATCTTGGTCTTGTCATTGACTCAGACCTTATCTCAACTATTTCTGATATTCAACCTAGTGTAGTTGGATATAGTTCTTCACTAAGGGTACTTGAAGCTTTTCACCTTGCAACATGAAAAGTAAGAAACAAACCCCTCTTCTCCAAGATTCCCCAATATATCTGGCTATTTCTTAAAACATTCTGCCTATAGGAACTTTGCCTCTTAGTGTAGACACTTTATGGACTTCTGGACTTTATGGTAAAGAATTTTCCTGCCAATGCAGAAGACACACAAGATGTGGGTTCAATCTCTGGTCTGGAAGATCCCCTGGACTAGGAAATAGCAATCAGTATTCTTGCCTTGAAAATTGCATGGACAGAGATGCCTAGCAGGCTACAGTTCATGGAGTCACAAAGAGTCAGACACAACTGAGCACACACACGTAGAGACTTTATGTTGAAAACTTATCCATAGAACTTAAAATAATGATTGATTATGTAGGCACCAAAATAAATGTTGTTGAATAGATAATCAATAAATGGAAAAAGTAAGTTCTGGCAACCTCCTCCAAGAGGGCTTATGCCATACCCAGGTCTACTGCACCCAGAGCCCCTCTCCCTGCAGGGGTGTCCTGTGGACCCATAGGAGACACTGTCTCCTACTGTCTCCGCAGGAGACACTCAAACACAGTTCTGTCTCAGTCTCTGTGGGGTCTCTGGGTCCTGTGGTGCACAAGGTTTCTTTGAGCCCTCTGAGCATCTCTGGCAGGTAAGAGGTTTGATTCTAAACACAATTTCGCCCCTCCTACCATCTTGCTGGGGCTCCTCTGCCCTTGGACATTGGGTATCTCCTCTGAGTCACTCCAGTGCCACGCAGCCACCACTCCAGTGCCGTGCAACACAAACAAAACTTTGTGTGCACCAGGACACAGGAGAAAGGAGCAGTGACCCCTCAAAAGACAGACCCAAACTTGCCTGTGAGGGCCCAGGAGTCTCCAGTGGAGGCATGGGTTAGTGCTGGCCTGCTGCAGGGTTGAGGGCACTGAGTGCACCAGTGTGAGCATGGGACCTTTCAAAGGAGGCCATATTATCTTCATTGCCTCCAAAATAGTTTGGCCCCAGGTCAAATAACAGGGAGGGAACACAGCCCAGCCCATCAAAAGAAAATGGGATTAAAGATTTACTGAGCATGTCCCAAAGGCTAATACAGTTTTGCCAAGAGAACTCACTGGTCACAGCAAACACCCTCTTCCAACAACATAAGAGAAGACTCTACAAATGGACATACCAGATGGTCAACACAGAAATCAGATTGATTATATTATTTGCAGCCAAAGATGGAAAAGCTCTATACAGTCAGCAAAAACTAGACTGGGAGCTAACTATGGCTCAGATCATGAGCTCCTTATTGCCAAATGCAGATTTAAATTGAAGAAAGTAGGGAAAAATACTAGACCTTTCAGGTATGGCCTAAATCAAATCCCTTATGATTATACAGTGGAAGTGAGAAATAGGTTTAAGGGACTAGGTCTGATAGACAGAGTGCCTGATGAACTATGGACAGAGGTTCCTGACATTGTACAGGAGACAGGGATCAAGACGATCCCCATGGAAAAGAAATGTAAAAAGCCAAATGGTTGTCTGAGGAGGCCTTACAAATAGCTGTGAAAAGAAGGGAAGTGAAAAGCAAAGGAGAAAAGGAAAGATGTAAGCTTCTGAATGGAGAGTCCAAAGATAGTAAGGAGAGATAAGAAAGCCTTCCTTAGTGACCAATGCAAAGAAATAGAGGAAAACAACAGAATGGGAAAGACTAGAGATCTCCTCAAGAAAATTAGAGATAGGGAACATTTCATCCAAAGAGGCTCAATAAAGGACAGAAATGGTATGAACCTAACAGAAGCAGAAGATATTAAGAAGAGGTGTCAAGAATACACAGAAGAACTGTACAAAAAAGATCTTCATGACCCAGATAATCACAATGGTGTGCTCACTCACCTAGAGCCAGACATCCTGGAATGTGAAGTCAAGTGGGCCTTAGGAAGCTTCACTATGAACAAAGCTAGTGGAAGTGATGGAATTCCAGTTGAGCTATTTCAAATCCTAAAAGATGATGCTGTGAAAGTGCTGCCCCAATATGCCAGCAAATTTGGAAAACTCAGCAGTGGCCACAGGACTGGAAAAGGTCAGTTTTCGTTCCAATCCCAAAGAAAGGCAATCCCAAAGAATGCTCAAAATACCTCACAATTGCACTCATCTCACACACTAGTAAAGTAATGCTCAAAATTCTCCAAGCCAGCCTTCAGCAATACGTGAACTGTGAACTTCCAGAAGTTCAGGCTGGATTTAAAAAAGGCAGAAGATCAGAGATCAAATTGCGAACATCCACTGGATCATTGAAAAAGCAAGAGAGTTCCAGAAAAACATCTGTTTCTGCTTTATTGACTATGCCAATTGCAGCTGTGAAATTAAAAGACGCTTACTCCTTGGAAGGAAAGTTATGACCAACCTAGATAGCATATTAAAAAGCAGAGACATTATTTTGCTAACAAAGGTCCATCTAGTCAAGGCTATGGTTTTTCCAGCGGTATGTATGGATGTGCGAGTTGGACTGTGAAGAAAGCTGAGTGCCGAAGAATTGATGCTTTTGAACTGTTGTGTTGGAGAAGACTCTTGAGAGTCCCTTGGACTGCAAGGAGATCCAACCAGTCCATCCTAAAGGAGATCAGTCCTGGGTGTTCATTGGAAGGAGTGATGTTGAAGCTGAAACTCCAGTACTTTGGCCACCTGATGTGAAGAGCTGACTCACTAGAAAAGACCCTGATGCTGGGAGGGATTGGGGGCAGGAAGAGAAGGGGACGACAGAGGATGAGATGGTTGGATGGCATCACTGACTTGATGCACATGAGTTTCGGTGTACTCCAGGAGTTGGTGATGGATAGGGAGGCCTGGCGTGTTACGGTTCAAGGGGTCACAAAGAGTCGGACACGACTGAGCGACTGAACTGATCTGAACTGACTATGCCAAAGCCTTTGACTGTGTGGATCTCATTAAACTGTGGAAAATTCTGAAAAAGATGGGAATACCAGACTACCTGACTTGCCTCTTGGAAAACCTGTATGCAGGTCAGGAAGCAACAGTTAGAACTGGACATGGAACAACAGACTGGTTCCAAATAGGAAAAGGAGTACATCAAGGCTGTATATTGTCACCCTGCATATTTGATTTATATGCAGAGTACATTATGAAAAACCCTGGGCTGGAAGAAATACAAGCTGAAATCAAGATTACCAGGAGAAATATCAATAACCTCAGATATGCAGATGACACCACCCTTATGACAGAAAGCTAAGAAGAACTAAAGAGCTTCTTGATGAAAGTAAAAGAGGAGAGCAAAAAAGTTGGCTTGAAGCTCAATATTCAGATAACTAAGATCATGGCATCTGGTCCCATCACTTCATGGCAAATAGATTGGAGAACAGTAGAAACTGTGACTGACTTTATTCTTTTGGGCTCCAAAATGACTGCAGATGGTGATTGCAGCCATGAAATTAAAAGACGCTTACTCCTTGGAAAGAAAATTATGACCAACCTAGTCAGCATGTTAAAAACCAGAGACATTACTTTGTCAACAGAGGTCTGTATAGTCAAGTCTATGTTTTTTCCAGTAGTCATGTATAGATGTGAGAGTTGGACTGTAAAGAAAGCTGAGCGCCAAAGAATTGATGCTTTTGAACTGTGGTATTGGAGAAGACTCTTGAGAGTCCCTTGGACTGCAAGGAGATCCAACCAGCCCATCCTAAAGGAGATCAGTCCTGGGTGTTTCATTGGAAGGACTAATGTTGAAGCTGAAACTCTAATATTTTGGTCACCTAATGAGAAGAACTGACTCATTTGGAAAAGACCCTGATGCTGGGAAAGATTGAGGGCAGGAGGAGATGGGGATGACAGAGGAAGAGATGTTTGGATGGCATCACCAACTCAATGGACATGAGTTTGGGTGAACTCCAGAAGTTGGTGATGGACTGTGGGCTGGGTGTGCTGTGGCTCATTGGGTCGCAAGGAGTCAGACACAACTGAGCGACTGAACTGAACTGAATTGAGCATGTCCCGCCTCTCAGAACAAGACGTCATTTCCCCCTCAGTCAGTCTCTCCCATCAGGAAGCTTTCATAAGCCTCTTATCCTTCTCCATTAGGGCAGACAGACTGAAAACCACAGTCACAGAAAACTAAACAATCTGATCACATGGACCACAGCCTTGTCTTGCTCAATGAAACTATGAGCCATGCCATGTAGGGCCACCCAAGATGGATGGGTCATGGTGGAGAGTTCTGATAAAATGTGATCCACTGTAGAAGAGAATGGCAAACCACTTCAGTATTCTTGCCTTGAGAACCCCATGAACATTATGAAAAGCAAAAATATAGGACACCGAAAGATGAACTCCCCAGGTCAGTAGGTGTCCAATATGCTACTGGAAAGGAGAAGAGAAATAGCTCTGAAAGAATGAAGAGACAGAGTCAAAGCAAAAACAGCACCCAGCTATGGATGTGAATGGTGATGGAAGTAAAATCCAATGCTGTAAAGAGCAATATTGCATAGGAACCTGGAATGTTAGGTCCATGAATCAAGACAAATTGGAAGTGGTCAAACAGGAGATGGCAAGAGTGAACTTCAGCATTTTAGGAATCAGCTAACTAAATGGACTGGAATAGGTGAATTTAACTCAGATGACCATTACATCTACTACTGTGGGCAAGAATCCCTTAGAAGAAATGGAGTAGCCATCATATTAAACAGAAGAATACAAAATGAAGTACTTGGATTCAGTCTCAAAAATGACAGAATGATCTCTGTTCTTTTCCAAGCCAAACCATTCAATATCACAGTAATCCAAGGCTATACCCTGACCAGTAATGCTGAAGAAACTGAAGTTGAATGGTTCTATGAAGACCTACAAGACCTTTTAGAACTAACACCCAAAAAAGGTGTCCTTTTCATCTTAGGGGGCTGGAATGCAAAAGTAGGAAGTCAAGAAACACCTGGAGTAACAGGAAAATTTGGCCTTGGAGTACAGAATGAAGCAGGGCAAAGACTAATAGAGTTTTGCCAAGAGAACACACTGGTCATAGGAAACACCATCTTTTAACAACACAAGAGAAGACTCTACACATGGACATCACCAGATGGTCAATACCAAAATCAGATTTATTGTATTCTTTGTAGCCAAAGATGGAGAAGCTCTATGCAGTCAGCAAAAACAAGACCATGAGCTGACTCTGGCTCAGGTCATGAACTCCTTATTGCCAAATTCTGACTTAAATGAAGAAAGTAGGGAAAATCACTAGACCATTGAGGTATGGACTAAATCAAATCCCTTACGATGATACAGTGGAAGTGACAAATAGATTCAAGAGATTATATCTGATAGACAGGATGCCTGAAGAGCTATGGACAGAGGTTTGTGACATTGTACAAGAGACAGTGATCAAGATCATCCCCAAGATAAAGAAATGCAAAAAGGCAAGATGGTTGTCAGAGAAGGCCTTACAAATAGCTGTGAAAAGAAGAAAAGTGAAAGGCAAAGGAGAAATGGAAAGATATGCCCATTTGAGTGCAGATTTCCAAAGAGTAGCAAGGAGATATAAGAAAGCCTTCCTCAGTGATCAATGCAAAGAAACAGAAGAAAACTATTTTGAGAAGACAATATTGAGAAAAGGTGGCAAAATTACACAGAAGAACTATACAAAAAAGATCTTCATGATTCAGATGATCACAATTATGTGATAACTCACCTAGAGCCAGATATTCTGGAATGTGAAGTCAAATGGACCTTAAGAAGCATCACTACGAACAAAGCTAGTGGAGGTGATGGAATTCCAGTTGAGCTATTTCAAATCCTAAAAGATGATGCTGTGAAAGTGCTGCACTCAGTATGTTAGCAAATGTGGAAAACTCAGCAGTGGCCACAGGACTGGAAAAAGTCAGTTTTTTTTCTAATCCCTAAGAAAAGTAATGACAAAGAATGTTCAAACTACTGTACAACTGCACTCATCTCACATGCTAGTATAGTAATGCTCAAAATTCTCCAAGCCAGGCTTCAATAATATGCAAACCATGAATTTCCAGATGTTCAATCTGGTTTTAGAAAAGGCAGAGGAACTGGAGATCAAATTGCCAACATCTATTGGATCATCAAAAAAGCAAGAGAGTTCCAGAAAAACATCTACTTCTGTTTTATTGACTATACCAAAGCCTTTGACTCTGTGGATCACAATAAACTGTGTAAAATTCTGAAAGAGATGAGAATACCAGACCACCTGACCTGCCTTCTGAGAAATCTGTATGCAGGTCAAGAAACAAGTTAGAACTGGACATGGAATAACAGACTGGTTCCAAATCAGTAAAGGAGTACATCAAGGCTGTATATTGTCACCCTGCTTATTTAACTTATATGCAGGGTACATCATGAGAAATGCCGGGCTGGATGAAGCACAAACTAGAATCAAGTTTGCTGGGAGAAATATCAATAACTTCAGATATGCAGATGACACCACCCTTATGGCAGAAAGTGAAGAAGAACTAAAGAGCCTCTTGATGAAAGTAAAAGAGGAGAGTGAAAAAGTTGACTAAAACTCAGCATTTTGAAGATTCAGATCGTGACATTTGGTCCCATCACTTCATGGCAAATAGGTGGAGAAACCGTGGAAACAGTGGCTGACTTTATTTTTTTGGACTCCAAAATCACTGCACATGGTGACTGCAGTCATGTAACTAAAAGATGTTTGCTCTTTGAGAGAAAAGTTATGACCAACCTAAACAGCTTAATAAAAAGGAGAGACATTGCTTTGCCAACAAAAGTCTGTCCAGTCAAAGCTATGATTTTTCCAGTAGTCATGTATGGATATGAGAGTTAGGTTATAAAGAAATCTGAGCACTGAAGAACTGATGCTTTTGAACTGTGATGTTGGAGAAGACTCTTGAGAGTCCCTTGGACTGCAAGGAGACCCAACCAGTCTATCCTAAAGGCGATTAGTCCTGAATATTCATTGGAAGAGCTGATGCTGAAGCTGAAACTCTAATACTTTGGCCACCTCATGTGAAGAATTGACTCACTAGAAAAGACCCTGATGCTGGGAAAGACTGAAGACAGGAGGAGAAAGGAATGACAGAGGATGAGATGGTTAGATGGCATCACTGACTCAATGGACATGAGTTTGAGTAATGTCTGGGAGTTGGTGATGGACAGGGAAACCTGGTGTGCTGCAGTCCATGGCGTCACAAAGGGTCAGACACAACTGAGTAACTGAAGAGAACTGAACTGAACTGAAATAAAAAGAGTAAAGTGGGGCAACCATGTCCAATTCTGGTCTCTCTGTATATTTTTTCTATATTTGTTTTTTGCTTCAGTTCCCTTTTGCCATTAGGAAGAAATTCCCTCTCATACTTCCTGTTACTTGATTATGTTCCTCAAATCATGCATGTCTTGTCCTGAGTTCTGTCTACCCAAGGTTTACATTAAAACTATCTTGTGTAAACCAGACTTGTTTTTTTAATAAATATATTTTTTTCATAATTATATTATTTTTTTCATTTATTTTTATTAGTTGGAGGCTAATTACTTTATGATATTGTAGTGGTTTTTGCCATACATTGACATGAATCAGCCATGGATTTACATGTGTTCCCCATCCTGATCCCCCTCCCACCTCCCTCCCCATCCCATCCCTCTGGGTCTTCCCAGTGCACCAGCCCTGAGCACTTGTCTCATGCATCCAACCCGGGCTGGTGATCTGTTTCACCCTTGATAGTATACTTGTTTCAGTGCTATTCTCTCAGAACATCCCACCCTCACCTTCTCCCACAGAGTCCCAAAGTCTGTTCCGTACATCTGTGTCAGACTTGTTTTTAAAATATGAATTCTTACCTAACCAAACTTAGGTCCACTCGCTCATGTGCAGTAAAGTCAATCTACTTTATTGACAATTGATGTGATATAGTAGTATGCAGCTTTTATCATACAGTGTCATACTAGTAGTCCAGGACAGCTAATGCTGAAGGAGTCCAAAGTCCTCAATGGGTTTCAGGAAAACATTTTTAAAGGCCAGGTGAGGGGTGGGGTGGCATTGCAGGCTATGTGACCAGCTGAGGCACAATTCTCTGATAGGTTGATGGTGAGGTAACAGAGCATATCAGGGGTTAACTCTTAGGCTCCAGCAGGTCTGTGGACTATGAGCTCACCTTCCTCAAGTAGTTAATGTCTTTCATTTTGGTGGTTTTTTTTTTTTTTTTTTTTTTTTTAGCCTATGTAAAACAAGTCTGGGAATGTGCATCAGATATTATTACTTAGTTACTTCAAAGAGGAGCTAAAGTAGAGGTCTCCATAGGGTACTGCTTGGTGACAAAAGGAGAGGTTTTTGAATTCTTAATACACTTGACAAGGCCCAATATCAGAACAGTAATATGCAATTTAAATATGTTCAGTGACTTCTTTATTCTATGTAGTTGATACTACTTAGGCCCTTGGGAATTTAACTATCTTTACCAATTTCAATACTGGAAAGATTTTTAGTATTCTAAAAATACTAAAGGGAAGGATTGACTAAACAATTTTACATTTACTTTTAAAGTCACTCAGTCGTTTCCAACTCTTTATGATCCCATGGACTATAGAGTCCATGGAATTCTCCAGGCCAGAATACTGGAGAGGGTAGCCTTAGGGCTTCCCTGGTGGCTCAGATGGTAAAGTATCTGTCTGCAGTGCGGGAGACCTTGGTTCGATCCTTGGGTCGGGAAGATCTCCTGGAGAAGGAAATGGCAACCCACTCCAGTACTCTTGCCTGGAAAATTCCTTGGTAGGCTACAGTCCATGGGGTCGTCAAAAGTCAGACACGACTGAGTGACTTCACTTTCACTAAACAATGAGAAGTCTACAGTGGAATCTTTTCAAAATATTACATCTATTTCAGTAGGAAAGTTATGAATATATGTGTGCTTGCTCAGTCATGTCTGACTCTTTGTAACCCTGTGGAGTGTAACCTGCCAGGCTCTTCGGTCCATGTGATTTCCCAGGCAAGAATACTAGAGTGGTTTGCCATTTCCTATTCCAGGGGATCTTCCCAACCCAGGAATCAAGCCTGCATCTCTTGTGTCTCCTGCACTGGCAAGCAGTTTCTTCACCACTGAGCCACCTAGGAAATCATAGATACTCTATTTCACAAATACTGACAAATTTGAAGAGGTTAAAAACTGTGAATTGGACTTTGAAATTTTGAGGATGGAGTTCATCATGTGTTCTAAAAGAGAAATAGAACACATAAAAACAAGTTTCCCTGGACGCAAATGAATCATTGCATCTCTGTGGACTATCCTACTGGCTGTACTGTCAATATGTATTTACTTCTGTCTCTCATAGATGCGATCTCCTTGGTTATTTTTCACAATTCAAACTTTTATTTTTTTTGAGATATATCAAATTTTGCCAATGGGAATGTAAATTGATACAGATTCTATAGAGAACAGTATGGAGATTCCTCAAAAAATTAGGAGTAAAATTACCATGTGAAAGTGTCTGACTCTTTATGAGCCCATGAACTATAGCCCACTAGGCATTTCTGTCTGTAGGATTTACAAGCAAAGACTACTGTTTGTTATTTCCTAGTAGAAGGGATCTTCCAGACCCAGAGATTGAACCCATGTCTCCTGTGTCTTCTGCACTGGCAGGTGAATTATTTACCACTGTGCCACCTGAGAAGCCTACAGAGGCAAAGTCCACCTTTGCCTCCATACTAACAGGCAAATTTCCTGTTGGCAGAATGATTTAAGAAATACCCAGATATGTTTGGGAATCTTGGAGAAATGGGATTTGTTTCCTACTTTCCAGGTTGCAAGGTGAAAGACTTCAAGTACCCTCAGTCATGTCCAACTCTTTGCAACCCCATGGACTGTAACCTGACAGGCTCTTCTGTCCATGTGATTCTCCAGGCAAGTTATTGGATTGGGTTGCTATTCTCTTCTACAGGGAAAACTACCATATGACCCAGCAATCTCACTTCTAGGCATATACCCTGAGAAAACCACATATACCCTGAGAAAACCACAATTTAGTGTAGCTTAGTGTTCACTGCAGCATTACTTACAATAGCCAGAACATGGAAGCAACCTAGATGTCCATTGGAGATGAAGAATGGATAAAGAAGTTGTGGTATGTATATACAATGGAATATTGCTCAGCCATAAAAAGGAATGAATTTGAGCCAGTTGTAATGCAGTGGATGAAGCTAGAGCTTGTTATACAGAGTGAAGTCAGAAAGAGAAAAACAAATATAGTATATTAAAGCATATATATGGAATCTAAAAAAAGATGGTACTGATGAACCTATTTGTAGGGAAGGAATGGAGACACATGAAGAGAATGGACTTGTGGACACAGCAGGGGACAGAGAAGGTGGGACAAATTGAGAAAGTAGCACTGACATATGTACACTACCATGTGTGAAGTAGATAACTAGTGGGAAGCTACTATATTACACAGGGAGGCCAGCCTGGTGCTCTGTGATGAGATAGAGGGGCAAGATATGGTGGGGTGGGAGGAAGGTTCAAAAGGGAGGGTGTGTGTGTGTGTGTGTGTGTGTGTGTGTGTGTATGTATGCATATATATATATGTATGTGTGCTAAGAGTTTCCAACTCTTTGCACCCCATGGACTGTAGCCTGCCAGGCTCCACTGTCCATGAGATTTTCTAGGCAAGAATACTGGAGTGGGTTGCTGTTTCCTCCTCCAGGGATCAAACCCACATCTGTCTCTCCTGCATTGTCAGGTGGATTCTTTACCACTGAGCCACTTGGGAAGGCTATATATACATGTGTACACACATAGACACACACACACACACACACACACACACACACACACATAACTGATTCACAATATTATATGGCAGAAACCAAGATTGTAAAGCAATTATCCTCCAATTAAAAATTAAAAAAAAAAAACCTCCAATCCGTGGCCATTCTTAACAATTTCCAATTTCCTACTTGTACTAAAATCTGACCATCCTCTTTTACTTTTTTTTCCCTTAGTACTTTCTGCATACTTCTCTTTGAGTACTTGTGATAATGTATTATAATTTTTTTTCTCCTCTTTTAGGCTTGAATTCCTTAACAATCTTTTTCTCCTGAATTTTATGCAACATCTGCAAGATGGCACTGCTTAATTGTGTTTGAATGGATAGATCCAGATATGTTTTCATGCTTTTTCTTCCTTTTCTCCTTCTACATCATCTTCACAATTCTGACTCCTTGCTTCTTCATTTTCACCATATTAAGCAATGAACGCTAAAGTGGACAATAAAGTTTGCCTCTACTTAAAGAAACGTCTAGATTCTAGTAGATCTCCATTTGGTAGAATGAGTGGACCAAACTACTTGGTGGATAAGCAGATCTTCATATAGGTTCTCTCCAGTGCCTCCTGTCCAGGTCTTGAATTGCTCTTGAGCTCCCATATACAGACACTTCTGACAGGCAGTAGGAATATACAACACATATTTTTTAAAAACATACAATTGTTTGTAACCAGTCAACCCTCTTCTTTGTTACAAGACACATTTCTTTCTTTGGGATGGAATAAAAGTTCATTCTTTTGCTAGAAAGGGAGTATGTTTTGGCAACCCAAGAATATACAAATGATGAAGGACCATCTGAAACACCAAAGTTCAAATTTTGGTAAAACCAAGTTTTAGGGCTGAATGTATTTTATCACATTGCACTTTGAAAATCAGTAATCCACATGTGACATATGTATCCTTGAATTACCTACAGTTCTCAATTAAGCAAACCATGGCATTCCCTAGCCATTATAAGTAAACATAGGTTATTGTAGTTTTAAATTATGCCACTTTCAAACATTTTTTGCTTTAGTCCTTGAAACATCACATCTCTTTCATTTTCAATTTGTCTCTTTCAAACCAGTGCCCCATAGGAGGTGCCGTCCAAAAGTTGAAAGTCTCTTTATTTCTGCCAAGTCTAATTTAGATACCACTAAAGCTTCCAACAAGTGTACATGGGAGAATGAATTTGGGAAGAATTTTTAAAACAGAATGGTTTATGTCGGCAGCAGTTTGAAAAAAAGAGTAAATGCTATTGAGAAATGAACTTTCACTAAACCAAAAATAGAAATGTTAAAAGTATATAATTGTATTGAATAGTAATAAGTTCTGGACAGTTATCCAAAATCTATGGATTAATTGAAGAACTATGTTTCTTTTTGAGTATGATATGGCCTTGAGTTAATGAACCGCAGCATCCTTGATATGGCATTTTGTACTGTATGGTATATTTTAAATGAAGCTTAAACAAATAAGGACTCACCATACTGCCCCAAGCAAAACTAAATTGTTATAAAGTTTTACACAGCAGGAGGCAAACATTCTTGAAATAATTGGTCACGATAGGATATTATTCTTTTTTTTTAAGTCTTACACAAAACATATCTCATTTCTTCTAAACTGGTCCTGTAGATTTGAAAAAGGATCATGATCAAATTTGTGGCATGGAAAAGAGCCATTCTTTATGAAAAATGTTAATTATCACTGTAAAGTACAATTAATATAGAAGCCAAGGAAATTACACTGGATTTCTAGTTTGATGACAGTGCAAACTTACTGTTGAATTAATTTCTAATATTGACTTAATCAGTAGATATTATTATGTACATAAAAGTTATGAAAAACATTGCAAAAAATACACTACTGAACCAAAGCACAATTTCTAAGATTTCTTTTCTTTCTTTTAATTTTTTTTATTGGTTGAGAGAAGCAGGTATGAAGGTGGAGGAAGGGACAGGAGAATAATGTAATCTTTTATAAGATAAGCTTAAACTATCTTCATGATACTGGCTGTGTTCTAAAACAGTGTGGGTCTATGAAGTTTGTTTGGTCCAGTTTCTCATCCTATGAATAAGAAAATAAGACCCAGATAGAATGCTTAGACTGTTTTTAGCACCATTATATACTAACATTTTGAGATTTAGAACCAGGATTCATGAATGCAAGTCAATTTTAACTTAAATTCATATAGAAAGCTTAATGAAATAAAAACTAATTGATATTTCAAGAGTTATAGCCTTAAATCTTACATGATATAAAATATACTTTAATTTTACATTGATCCAGCTACACTGGTGCCTAGAGCAATATTTCTCCAGAGCAATTTTTTTTTTTCACAGTAAGAGGAAGCAAAGATATGAGAAATAGCAAATAACCTCAGATATGCAGATGACACCACCCTTATGGCAGAAAATAAAGAGGAACTAAAAAGCCTCTTGATGAAAGTGAAAGAGGAAAGTGAAAATGTTGGCTTAAAGCTCAACATTCAGAAAACTAAGATCATGGCATCTGGTCCCATTACTATATGGCAAATAGATGGGGAAACAGTGGAAGCAGTGTCAGACTTTATTTTTGGGGGCTCCAAAATGACTGCAGATGGTGATTGCAGCCATGAAATTAAAAGACGCTTACTCCTTGGAAGGAAAGTTATGACCAACCTAGATAGCATATTAGAAAGCAGAGACATTACTTTGCCAAAAAAGGTCCATCTAGTCAAGGCTATGGTTTTTCCAGTGGTCATGTATGGATGTGAGTTGGACTGTGAAGAAAGCTGAGCACCGAAGAATTGATGCTTTTGAACAGTGGTGTTGGGGAAGACTCTTGAGAGTCCCTTGGACTGCAAGGAGATCCAGCCAGTCCATCCTAAAGGAGATCAGTCCTGGGTGTTCATTGGAAGGACTGATGCTGAAGGTGAAACTCCAATACTTTGGCCACCTCATGTGAAGAGCTGACTCATTGGAAAAGACCCTGATGCTGGGAGGGATTGGGGGCAGGAGGAGAAGGGGACGACAGAGGATGAGATGGCTGAATGGCATCACCGACTCAATGGACATAGGTTTGGGTGGACCCTGGGAGTGTGTGATGGACAGGGAGGCCTGGTGTGCTGCAATTCACGGGGTCGCAAAGAGTCAGACATGACTGAGTGACTGAACTGAACTGAAATGAACATGTAATTGTATGGTTTGTTTCTGAAACATTGGGATAAAGTGACTAAATTTCAAGCAACACTTAGAATCTTTCCAGTAACCTTCCACCTGTTTCACTATGATAGCTATTTGCCTCAGCATTAGTATTTGAAAAATGGTGATAACCCAGTACCTTGTGTCCTGACTACAAAGGAGATAGGCCGGATGTAAAATAAGAGGCTGTGAAGAGTTAAGGAATTGGAAACAGCAGAAAACTAGCAAAGTTGTGGAGCCCCATTAGGAAAAGCGAACCCACTCAGGGAAAGAGAATGGCTCAAATCCAAAGCAGGTTGTGGGGAATTCAGTTTAGTCTTAGGCAGCTCAGTCATCAGTACAGAGAATCAACATGTCCTGACTTAAGAATATTGCAAATGGCTTCAGAGGCTCACAATGGTGAAAAGTGAATCAGGATTATTAAATGAAACATGTAAAAGCAAAAAAGCAAGTGTAATAAAAACAGTGCTGGAAGGAAGGAATGCAGGATGCAGTTCTTGGGAAACAAAAACAGGAATGAAAGAGGGAAGCAGGCTAAAAGGAAGTAGTGGTAGTTAGCTATGATGTGAAAAGAAAACATATATTCCTTTCCATTAATACAAAAGTCACAGACAAAAAATGACCTAATATGTTCCCTAGTCTTTTCCCAGAATTATTCATAGTACCTATCCCTCCATTACATGATGTTCTTCACTTCTTATACTTAGAAGATATGACTATGCTTTTGAAACTTGGCTTTCAGGGAGACAACTATTGTTTTCTTATACTTCTGGTCCATTGTGTTTCCCATAAGAGATGGTGAATTACGAAAAGCTTTTTAGAATTACCTCAATAGTTGTTTCCCAAATCTACTTGCTTATCAAATTTTATTGATTCTACATCCATAATATTTTTGTTTCCATTTCGTGTCTTAAGTCCTTTTTTTTCCCTCTAAACTGATCTCTGCTTCTCTAGTATTCTTCATTCTAATCCATTCTGCATGATATTGTCAGAATTATCTTCCTGAAGCACAGGTCAGGCTGAATCACTTACCTGGTCAAACTCACCTGATGAGTGCCTACTGCAGAAAAAATAAACAAGTTCTTTAATATGGAAACCTAAATATTTCACAATTCATCTATTAAGCAATGTACCTTGCTCATAGATTATACACTTCTTTTCCATTCTTCCATTATTTTCATTCAAAATTTTACCTTTTCTCTAGAGAGTGCATATTGAACTCTTGCCTTCTCCTGTCAGTACTCTCAGATCACCTAATTGAAACATTCTCTTCTCTGGTTCCCTTAGCACAGTGCTTAGATATCTGTCATACTTTGTATTTTAACAACTTACCATAAATTAATATCATCTATTTTCCTTTGTAAATGCAGAAAAAAGAGAAGCCTCAGATCAGGAACTGTATCAGTTTCCTGGGCAAAAGATGTCTGATGAGATGCTTGGGAACTTTGTAAGAGCAAGAATGAAATAGGATGATATAATTTAGAGAGAGATGTGGGTCAGGGTCAAGAAAATAATTGTGTCTCCCTTTAATACTTATTAAAAAAAAAAAAAAAAGCTCTGATGTAGAAAAGACTTTTCATATACTCAATGTGATAACTTGCTTCATGCTTCATAGGTATTGATCAGCCCTTGTCTCTTTCATCCACAAAAACCAATCATTGGCTTCCAATATGGATTTTGTAGTTCACATAGACAAGAATGTTATGTGGTATCCAGCTCACTGAACTGAACTCCTTACATTATTAAGAGAAATGTACTGGAAGAGAACTTATTCTGAAATTGGATTTCATTTCTCTGTCTTTCATGTGTCTGCTAGTATCATAGACTTAGTAGTGCTACCTTTTATATAGCTTTGGTTATACTCACTAAGGAACTCAATTCATATAAAAATGAACAGGTTTCTGTAAGATTTACTACTCTTAATCATAAATTCAGAAGCAATTGACCATCTAGAACAGTGAAGCACATTAAAGGCTTGTGTTCTAACAAGGAGAAAATAATTGGGGGAGTAAGTTAGCTCTTATAAGATCCAATATTGTTCTGGAATAATAGTGTTACTTTATTTAAATCTCAGAGTCAAAACTGACTGGCCCTTCCAAAAGTCAAAAAAGTAGAAACTGTGTTTATATCTTGGGGGGTGGTGAAGGAATGGATATAACAGCTCTAAGGGTCACCCCCAAGGTCTTAAAAGGTTGACTTCTCATCTTCATGTCTCTGCATTCCAGTCATTTGAGTTTTGCTTTTGTTTTTTTTTAAATACATAATCATGGGCTAATTGAATTGGAATCTGAGAATGCCTTTGAAGATAAACTAAAGAGCCTGTTGAGGAAGGTGAAAGAGGAGAGTGAAAAGGCTGGCTTGAAACTCAACATTAAAAAACTAAGATCATAGCATTTGGTTCCCTCACTCATGGCAAGTAGATGGGGAAAAAGTGGAAACAGTGGCAGATTTTATTTTCCTGTGCTCCAAAATTACTGTGGATGGTGACTGCAGCCATGAAATTATAAGAAGCTTGCTTCTTGGAAGAAAAGCTATGACAAACCTACAAAGCGTATTAAAAAGCAGAGACATTACTTTGCCAACAAAAGTCTGTCTTGTCAAAGCTATGGTTTTTCCAGTAGTCATGTATGGATGGGAGATTTGGGTCATAAAGAAGACTGAGCATCAAAGAATTGATGCTTTCAAACTGTGGTATTGGAGAAGACTCTTGAGAGTCCCTGTCATTATGAATTACTTTTCAGTATTCTTGGGCTTAGTGTATATGGAATCATGCAGCATGTATTCTTTGGTATTTTGTTCTTGTTGTTTGACATTACGTATTTAAGATCCTTTGATTCTTTTTTTTTAGTATTGGTGTTTTGTTTTGCTGTTAGTTCATTGTGTAAATATACTGCAATTTATCAATTATCCTGTTTATGGAAAACTAAGTTGTTTTCACTTTTAGGCTATCGTGAATAAAGCTGATATACACAATATACATTTCCTTTTATCTTCAGAAAATACATAGGAATGGAATTGACTTAATACCTGATTCTTCTTTGAGTTCTTAATCATCTTCCAAATCATGTTGTCTTAGTTTCAAGATGTACCTTCTCTCCTAGAAGAACTGAACACTTCAGTGAAGTATCTTGAAGATAGTAGGCTGTGAGTAATGTAGTGATGTGTAATAAAGAGGTAGTATTCTAAGTATTGTAACTTCATAATTCGTTTTACTATCTAGCAATGTTAGTTCCATGTCAGTGCTCTTAGGAGGCATGGGCTTCCTTTGTGGCTCAGCTGGTAAAGAATCTGCCTGCAATGCAGGAGACCTGGGCTTGATCCCTGGGTTGGGAAGAACCCCTGGAGAAGGGAAAGGCTACCCACTCCAGTATTCTGGCCTAGAGAATTTCATGGACTCTATAGTCAATGGGGTCACAAAGAGTTGGACATGACTGAGCAACTTTTACTTTTATTTGTAAAAGGATTGTTTGTCTGCCTTTATTTTATTTATTTTTTTAATATGAACTTAATAATTGGCTGCTCTAGTTAAAAGAAATCTTACTGGTATATTAGCAAAATTGAACTAAATTTTTAGATTGAATTTGTGAGAATTAACATACCACTGGATCTTCCTATCTAAAAAATAGGCAAGTTCTCTTTTCTGGCTTTCATTAGCATTTGAAAATTATCTTACTATATATAATGCTCATTGCTTCTTAAATTAAAATCTCACTATTTTTATGTTCCTTTTTTTGGTGTAAATTAGCCAAAGCTGGTCTCTGTTACTTGTAGTCAAATGCTACTTGAAACAACATTAAGGTGACGAGGTTTCTATTAATCTGGTTTAAGTCTCTAACATGATTTTTCACAGATGGCTAAAGGCTGTGTTTCCTAAATTTAGAATTGAAAAGTTGTTGGTTAGAGGATAGAAAATTTGCATTGCAGACAAAGAGATTTTCTTTGGGAAATCTGATTAAGGGCTAAGCTATTTTCTTTTTGATGTTCAATATTAGACAATTTAGATGATTTTGAAAGTCCCCAACTTAGATCAAATAGCAGGAAAAGGACCCAGGTGTTCAGAGAAGAAATTCATCAAAAAGAAATGAGATGTTTTGATTGGTGATCCAGGATCAGTGCCAAGACAGGGATTATTTTAGGGATAGGCTGGTGCCAAATAAGTGGATGACAGTGGAATTTTTTTTCAACTAGCCCCTTAGCATGATGTGTATGCCCTTGGAAGAAAATTGGGTAAGTGAGTAGGAGTATATGGGGTCTGTGGGTATCAGAGACAAAAAGAGGTAAAGAAAGAGACAGAAAGAGAAGAAAAGACAGAAAGCAAGTAATTCACAAAATTATAACACTGAGCATGTAGGGAAACTTTGGCATATATACAATAGTAACTGGAGACTGTTTCCAGCTCCAGTGGATGTATGTAAATTTAAGCTCAAAAACAAGTAAAAGCAAACAAGACTGAATTGAATAATGATGATTTATGTGATTAAAAAATATGATCTTTTATATCTGAAGATGGAGTTGTAAAATGTATTGATAGAAATAATACATGGAACTTTTTTATTGCTTTAATATTTAAGAATTTATTAAGAAATATATGTTGCTTTTATAAAAATTAAAAATACTTTATTATTAAAAAGTAATTTATACAATGAAAATTTAATCAATAAAATATGTAGAAAGTAAAAAAAACCTCTTAATTAAAACTAAATGGTACTAAAAATATCCATTTTTAACAATTTTGTGATTTTAGAATTTATTACCTCTATTTATAATACTTAGTAAACACGGGTTAATTTCTGTATATAACATAGCAAGCTTTTTGTTTTTTTAGAGAAGTATCTCAAGGAAATATCTATTTAAATATATACATAAAGTGATACTTTGTTATTGGTTACTTTATACTGAACTACATGTATTTTTAATTGACTTCACTGAAATGTCAAAATTTTAGATAAAGTATATGTTAGCTAAGCAGATTAATGTTTATTATGGAAACTATAAGAAGATCATAAAATGTTGGTAATTGACTATTTTTCAAAAAGACTGAGTCTATTATGGCTTTGATTCTATAATCAATCATGAAATTCCACATCTAAAATCTGTAAAACCAAAGTGCAAATACATAGAATTCCCAGCAACTAGAGATTTCTTGTCATAACTCCAGACCTACTTGATCCTATTCCCAACTAACGTCAATCTCATGTTCTATGACTTTGATCTTGACCTTGGCTCTTGTTCATTGTACTTAGTTTATATATTTGGTATCTCCAGTATTTGAAGCTTGCCTCTTTCTAGAGGCTTATTACTTGACTTCAATACTTTGATCAAGGCTCCATGCTATGTTGGATAGAATGCCAATCACTGACACTTCACTATTTAGGAATTTCTGCCAGATCAGTACTTACATCCCTAGAGGGGAATGTGGGAAAAATTCAGATTTTACTATATGGGACCATATACAATTCACAGATGTAGAATAAAACTGGATTCAGAGCTGTAAAAAAAAGAGTTAGTAAAAGGTGCTTTAAGGTATTAAAAGTAATAAGGCTTTTAAAAAGGCCTTCTTTATTAAATGAGTGATTTAACTTAAAGATATCAATAAAAATAATTGTTATTGAGATTAATAGATGTATAAAACTAGGTAGAGTTTTGCCAGGATGATTTTTTTTTTTTTTGAAGCAAACTAAATTGATGTTTTTTTTTTCTGTTGAAACTTCTTTGAGGAGATAAATCTTTACTAAAGTTTTATTGCTGAATAAATGGATCCAGATGATAGTACCAGTTCCTTCCACGGAAGAAATGTGGCATGTGTGATGAAATTAAGCCTTGTGTGTGAGTGTTGAAGTGAAATGAAGGGAAGTAACTCAGTCATGTCTGACTCTTTGCGACCCCATGGACTGTAGCCTACCAGGCTCCTTCGTCCATGGGATTTTCCGGGCAAGAGTACTGGAGTGGGTTGCCATGTCCTTCTTCTGTGTGTGTGTTTAGTTCAGTTCAGTCACTCAGTCGTGTCCGACTCTTTGTGACCCCATGAATCGCAGCACACCAGGCCTCCCTGTCCATCACAAACTCCCGGAGTTTACTCAGCTCATGCCCATTGAGTTGGTGATGCCATCCAGCCATCTCATCCTCTGTCATCCCCTTCTCCTCCTGCCCCTAATCCCTCCCAGCGTCAGGGTCTTTACCAATGAAACAACTCTTCGCATGAGGTGGCCAAAGTACTGGAGTTTCAGCTTCAGCATCAGTCCTTCCAATGAACACCCAGGACTGATCTCCTTCAGGATGGACTAGTTGGATCTCCTTGCAGTCCAAGGGACTCTCAAGAGTCTCCAACACCACAGTTCAACAGCATCAATTCTTCGATGCTCAGCTTTCTTCACAGCCCAAATCTCACATCCATGCATGACCACTGGAAAAACCATAGCCTTGACCAGATGGACCTTTGTTGGCAAAGTAATGTCTCAGCTTTTTAATATGCTATCTAGGTTGGTCATAACTTTCCTTCCAAGGAGTAAGTGTCTTTTAATTTCATGGCTGCAGTCACCATCTGCAGTGATTTTGGAGCCCACAAAAATAAAGTCTGACACTGTTTCCACTGTCTCCCCATCTGTTTCCCATTAAGTGATGGGACCAGATGCCGTGATCTTAGTTTTCTGAATGTTGAGCTTTAAGCCAACTTTTTCACTCTCCTCTTTCACTTTCATCAAGAGGCTTCTAGTTCCTCTTCACTTTCTGCCATAAGGGTGGTGTCATCTGCATATATGAGGTTATTGATATTTCTCCCGGCAATCTTGATTCCAGCTTGTGCTTCTTCCAGCCCAGCGTTTCTCATGATGTACTCTGCATATAAGTTAAATAAGCAGGGTGACAATATACAGCCTTGACGTACTCCTTTTCCTATTTGGAACCAGTCTGTTGTTCCATGTCCAGTTCTAACTGTTGCTTCCTGACCTGCATACAGGTTTCTCAAGAGGCAGGTAAGTTGGTCTGGTATTCCCATCTCCTTCAGAATTTTCCACAGTTGTGTGTGTGTTAGCTTCTACTTATTTCTTAAAGAGAAAAGCTGAATGAACAAAGACTAGAATAAAGAAGGAAAAGCCAAAGTTGGAATGAGCTTAGAAGTAGAAAAGAATGGTATGTATTATTTTACTGATCTAATTAATATGTCTTGTGAGATTTTGCATTGCTTAACAATATGGAAATGCCATATATATACAACACTTGCCATATGCCTTTATTTCTGTGTAAATTCATCATTTTGCTAACTTCTTAAGGACTCACAATGAAGAGTAAAATTTAAAGTGTAAAATTTAAAGTGTATTTGATTCGGAAGTACTTTGCTAAAAAGATCATCCAGAATAGCCTAAGGATGCTTACGAAATATGGGCAAGTTCTGAAGAGTCAGTCAAATTCAGATCTAGAGATTATTCATAAATATAGTATGTCAGAACAGGTTAGAGACCATATTCATATTCGCCTATTCTTTTTTTCCTTGAATAATGTCCACCTCCACTTCAAAAATGCTTACACACTTGGATAAAAATCTAAGCTGGTTTTTCAATAATCTATTTACTTATGATGGACATGTTAAAGTAAATACACTTTAACTTTTACACATTTTAAATACACTTTAAATCATACATTTAAAATTTTTTCATGTTCAAATGTCTAAGTCACATTTTTTTTTTCTTCAAAGTAAATTCATTACTAAGCAAAATTCAGTACAAGAGATTTCTGGTCATCTATGAGAATTCTGTATCAGGAGCTATCATGTGTTTACCTGTAATTTCTATGATCCTATAATTAGAACATGTAAACACCTCCTTAAGTTGGCATGGTTGCTTAATATATACAGTTGGACTTAAATTAGAAAATATTTCAAGATGAGATTCTCTGTTTCTCCCAAGGAAGAATATTAGTAAATAGTAAAATATATATATATATATGTGTGTGTGTGTGTGTGTGTGTGTGTGTGTGTGTGTGTATATATATATATATATATCCCCAGACAAACTAAATTCATTTGGCTTAAATGAAATAAAATGCTGGTTTCTATCCAACAAATTTCTGATTTGTTTTCACAACTCAGTACTAGACTTGATATTCTACCTATAGATGCCAAAGATTGAGGGGAAAATGTTTGCTGTATGATCCTTTATTTTTTTTAAAGTCTGTTTTAGAGTTTTTCTTTACTGTCATAAGAAGACCAAAGATAATTTATACTGCTTTTATGGATAATAACATGTCTTATGCAACCAGTACTTTCTATGTATGCAGCATTTTTTTGTTATAAACATGTATGTTATCAAGTATTCAACATGTCCATCATAAGTAAATAGATTATTGAAAAACCAGCTTAGATTTTTATCCAAGTGTGTAAGCATTTTTGAAGTGGAGGTGGACATTATTCAAGGAAAAAAAGAATAGGTGAATATGAATATGGTCTCTAACCTGTTCTGACATACTATATTTGTGAATAATCTCTAGATCTGAATTTGGCTGGCTCTTCAGAACTTGCCCATCTTTCGTAAGCATCCTTAGGCTATTCTGGATGATCTTTTTAGCAGAGTACTTCTGAATCAAATGATCTAGTCAAGGAATATAAAAAAATCAGCATTGAGGAAGTTATTTTTTTTTTTTAACAAGTATAGTATATCATAGTTCTGATCACAATTACCAACTTCTTTTTTAAAAAACTTTGAGCTGAGCAGTCTTGAAAATTTAATTGCCCATGTTGCTGATGAAGTACAAATTTATCTATAGATATTTTCCTGGAAGATTGGAGTTAGAGCAAAAAAAACCTTGCATTTACAATGTTTAATAGGTTCAGAAATAATAGATTCTAAATTCATACTAAAAACTAGTCTGTTTCTATCTCTTTGATATATTAGTAATTCAAAGCAATTTGGGCTAGTATTTCCTTTGTGAAATACAGGTGATGGTTAATGGCTATCTATTATTGTTGTTGTTCAGTTGCTAAGTTGTGTCCAACTGTTTGTGACCTCATGGACTGCAGCATACCAGGCTTCCCTGTGCTTCGCTGTCTCCCAGAGTTTGCTCAAATTCATGTCCATTGAGTCTGTTGTGCTATCTAACCATTTCATCCTCTACTGCCCTCTTCTTTAGCCCTCAATCTTTCCCAGAATCAGGGTCTTTTCCAGTGAGTCAGCTCTCTCATCAGGTAACCAAAGTATTGGAGCTTCAGCTTCAGCATCAGTCCTTCCAATGAGTATTCCAGGTTTATTTCCTTTAAGATTGACTGGTTTGATATCCTTACAGTACAAAGGACTCTCATGAGTCTTCCCCAGCACCACAATTCTAAAGCAACAATTCTTTGGCACTCAGTCTTCTTTATGGTCCAACTCACATCCACACATGACTACTGGAAAAACCATAGCTTTGACTATATGGACCTTTGTTGGCAGAGTGATGTCTCTGCTTTTTAAAATGGTGCCTCGGTTTGTCATAGCTTTTCTTCTAAGAAGCAAGCATCTTTTAATTTCATGGCTGCTATCACCATCTGCAGTGACTTTGGAGCCCAGGAAATTAAAATTTGTCACTGCTTCTACTTTTCCCCCTTCTATTTGCCATGAAGAGATGAGACTGGATGCCATGATCTTAGTTTTTTGAATGTTGAGTTTTAAGCCAGCTTTTTCACTTTCCTCTTTCACTCTCATCAAGAGGATCTTTAACACCTCTTCATTTTCTGCCATTAGAGTGGTATGATCTACATATCTGAGGGTTTTTTTTTATATTTCTCCCTGAAATCTTGATTCCAGCCTGTGATTCTGGTGGCAGGAATACTGGAGTAGTTTGCCATTTCCTCCTCTAATGGACCACAATTTTTTCAGAACTCTTTATGACACATCCATCTTGGGTAGTCCTCCATGGTATGGCTGGTAGCTTCATGTGATACATGAAGGGAGATGGTTATGTATATGGTAAAAAGCTTGCATCTATGTAAGTAGTGAAGTTAAGTGTGAAACATTAGTCACTCAGTCGCATCTGACTCTTTGTGACCCAATGGACTTTAGCCTGCCAGGCTCCTCTGTCCATTGGATTCTCCAGGTAAGGATACTGGGTTGCCATTCCCTTCTCCAGGGGATCTTCCCAACCAGGGGTCAAACTTAGGTCTCCTGCATTGCAGGCAGATTTTTTTTTTTAACCCCTAAGCCACCAGGGAAGCTCATATAAGTAGATCCACATATAAATATTTTCTTAAATCAAATGACTACTCTGTCCACATTTTATGCCCTCAACATTTTATCATTACATAAACATGGGAGAGCTCTCTTAATATCTCTTCACTTAAGTGACTTAACCAGTATGGTTCATATAGACTGATGTCTTTCATTTCTGCTCAGGGTTAGTTAACTACACTTGAGCACAGTACTCATTTTTTCTCTTAACAGATTGTATCAAGAGGGGATTGGTTTTATTATTATGCTTATCAACATGGTATTGTATTTATTTTAAAACTGATTATGCCAGTTGTACTTGTTACTGTAACAAGTTATTGCAGTTAATCAAACCTTACATAACTGGTGGAGTAGCAGTATGAGAAGAAAGTTTTTTTATATAAAAAAAAAAGTTCAGTATTTTAGAAAATTTTTACTAATTGCTGTCAAAAAGATGTTCATGAGACAAATGTAAAAGATTAGTAAATACATTTTAAAAATCTAGGGTGATTTTTGCATATTTCTCTGTGAATCTTTAGGGATTTATTTCAGTTTCAACTAAAACTGGATATTGTAAGATATAAACCATAACAGTGGTTCATGAATGAAGCTGTCTGTTACTTCAGCCCATAAGTTTTGATTGTTAATTGGTCTAGATATCATTAGATGAGAGGAAGCATCTATATTATGTCAAATTTCTTTCTTTTTTTTTTTAAACAAAGAAATGAGATAGATTGGGCTTCCCTTGTGGCTCAGCTGGTAGAGAATCTGCCTGCAATGTGGGAGACCTGGGTTCAATTCCTGGGTTGGGAAGATCCCCTGGAAAAGGGAAAGGCTGTTTTTAATTTATGGAAAGGCATTCAAAATAAACTGATGTAAAACAACACTGTAGCCATGCATTGTCTTTCATTCTGTGATTCTTTCTTTCCTTCTTTCCTTTTCTTTTCTTCTCTTTCCCTACCTACCTTCTTTATTCTTCCTTCCTTCTTTTCTTTCTCTCTCCTCTCTCCTTCCTCCCCCTATTTTCCCTCTCCCTCTTTCTCTTTCTATATAATTTCATTTTCCATCCAGTTTCTCACAGTTCTTATTTGGAGCATTTCTATTTGCATCATGTATTTAGATGTTATTTAAAATTAAATTATTGTTCAAAATATGAAATTCTCTTTTTTTGTGATATTCTAATAGTCTTTGGCACATACAAATATTGCTGTTAGAAATTAAACATAATAGAGAAGTAAATAGCTAAGAATATTTATATTGATTTATTTGAAAAAAAACTTAAAAGATTTCCATTCTAGAATTTACTGAGGTTGAATTATTAAAAATGGTAGAAAATGAGATTCTCTTGAGTGTTAAATAAATGCTATTCCTGCTTCCTTGCTAAAACATTTGTAAGATACAAAACAAGTGCCTCCAAAATAGAAAGATGACATACAATAGAAAGATCACATAAGTGGGAAATCTCCAGGATCAGAAATGATGGTGTGTTCTAATTTTCTCCATTTTCACAAAAATTCAATACATATTTGTCTCACAGGTACAATTTTTTTTTTTCTCCCTTTAGAATTAACCATTTATAGCTTTTCAGCATTTGGGCAGAATATTTTTGCAGTCTACTCATTATAGCTTTACCATTTGGGTTTTGGCTTTACTACTTTAACTGCATTGCTTGGTGTTTTATGAATAAAAGAGGAAATAACTAATGAAGCTGATTAAATAGAGCATTCATTTAAAATGAAGTTCTGGCACCAAAGTAAGTAAGCTAATGTATGTAAATGCCAAGTTTATTTACTATGTTCATACTGCCAGCATAAATTATCTTTCAGGGAAATATTAAAATAAGATCCTTTATTAGGACTTTTTCAAGACCCTGAATTTTATTCCTTTTATAACATTTCCATGTGAGGACGAAGTTTCTACTTCATAGTGTTAATAAATGTACTATGAAGAAGAAGTGATAGATTTTAGGTATGGTTTCAAGAATAATGCCTTGTATATTTGGGTAAAATTTAACCTTTTACTAAACTTGATTTGTACTCTAAGATTTAAAAAGATAAAATTTATATAAATAAAATATCCATTTAAAATATTATTTTAAAATAATGTAATTTATTAAAACAATAAAGTAAGTATAGCACTAAATTTCACATATAACATTAAGAAATATGAGATGGAGAGGATAACATAAATATACAAACAATAGTCAGAAAATACTGCTGTTGAGAAAATACATAGGTCAACTACCTCCATTTAATCAACCACATGAGACAACTGCTTGGATGCAAATTTGCATTGCCTGTTCAAAGTATGAGCCCAACAGAATTTTAGAAGTGGAAAGGGACTAAGAATTTTATCAAGAATTTTACCCAGTATAGTAGTTGCCCATTGTGGAAATAAACTTATAATTTGCTTGAGTAATACCATCCTCGTCGCTCCTTGAAGACCCCTAATGGCTGAAAGAGTTCTACCTAAAAATATATTCATTTCATGTCTCATTATTGCTCATTTTATAATTTTTTTTCTGTATTCCATTAAAAATTTGTTGGATGCATCCCCCACTCACTGATTATAGTTTAGCTCCTACTTATTTTATTAAACAAACATTTGAGTATAAATTTAAATTTGGCAGCATATTTTTTCTTGCACATGTTTCGTGAAACGAAAAGCAGGTAATCCAGCAGACCTGACGAAACTGCACTCTTAGGAAAGAGGCAGTGCAAACAGCATCAGGTGGTAGGTTCTGTACTGCCTGCCATACTCTAGGGCAGCGTGAGCACCCAGCTGGTTAGATGTCAGATTCTAGAAGGATGACTTTGACAAGTCTTTGTTACTTCCCTCTTGTGATGAGCAGCTGGCATATAATAATTATTAGTCCATTCATGCCAGTTCAGACGGGACAGCAGATACCACCCTTCCCCTGGAGAGAGTAGAGTTGGGCTTAGGTCCGAAGGTTACAGTAGACTTCGCCACAATCTGTGTTCATTAACAGGGCACTGGGAGTGCTTGACTGAAAGAGATAGTTATCTTAAATCCTGGGAACATAACTATTTTTCATGTAGGTTTGCAGGCCAGCTTGTTTCTTTTTTTCCTGTGATCAACCTAAATGAAATCAAGTTTGGAGAAAGTGAAGGGAAGTCACTCAGTCGTGTCCGACTCTTTGTGACCCCATGGACTGTAGCCCGCCAGGCTCCTCCATCCATGGGATTTTCCAGGCAAGAATACTGGAGTGGGTTGCCATTTCCTTCTCCAGGGGATCTTCCCAATCCAGGGATTGAACCCAGGTCTCCCGCCCTATAGGCAGTTGCTTTGCCATCTGAGCCACCAGGGAAGTCCCAAAAGTCTTCCCTCCAAAGTCTTACTTTAGAGAAAGTAAACCTTCCCTATTAAAATATCTTCAAATATTTGAGTTTAAGGATCACTTCTTTTATCCCCTTTATCTAGCATGCGTCTATCTTATAGTGTGCACTTAAGTGTTTGTTGAATGCATCCATGAGTAAGCCCTCACCTAGACACTATTTGAGCATACTTTTCCTAATACTGAAGTTTATGGAGACTCTTCCTAAAGTTGATGCCCAGATTCAGAAACTATCCTCCAGATCTGTGTGTTTAACTTTCTTTGATAATGCTGTATGTAAATTAGTATAGGCCCGAAGTAGATTTTCTCTTTTAGCAAAAGAATAACGTTGTTGGCTCATATCTAGTTTGTGGTCATATAAAATGCTGGACCTTTACATGAACTCCTGTCATTCCAGAAGACCAACCCATATATTACATTCAGAAGAAAAATAGTCTCATCTTGAGCAGTTACAATTTTGTAAGTACAAAATTGTCTTTTGAACTTTAAATCAGGGCCACATGTTTTCTATGTTAAACATCAACTTACTGCTTTTGGTTCATTTTATTCTATCAGTTTGCATCCTAAATGTATCACCCTACATGTCATCAACTCTATATTGTATTCTGCAGATTTGACAAATGTGTGTTTTGTACATTATTTTAAAAATTCTGCCATTTAGAACTGAGCAAGTATCTGGCATACTCTAATCAACTAGGTTTGGCATGGGTGCACTCATTGCAATTAATTTGATATGTTTTTGGTAAGCAGCTATGAATTAGGGCAATCCATATGAAAATAAGAACAATATGAAAAATGTGGGAGTGATTTTATGCCTTGATTTTGCAGTCTAGCACCCTATCAAATGTAGTATGCAGTGAAGGACAAAGAACAGGTTTACAGCTTAGGTTCCCATTTCCCATCCACCATTCTGCATATATTATGTGTCAACTTCTCCAAGTTTCAGTTTTCCTTATATGCTAAAAGGATGCAGGTATGAGGATTAAATATGATGATGTATTTACTGTGCCAAGGAGAGCTTGGGACTTGTAATAGAATGAACTAAATGTTGAATTCTTTCTCTGAATAGAAATAATGTGAAGACACTGAATTGTGAACATCTTAAACTCCTTTGCTATTCATTGGTCACTTCATCTTTTTATTTTATTTGGTCTCAATACATCTGAAGTTTATGGTTCTTTGGATTTTCTGTTTTAGATTTTTAAATACTGGGATATTCATGTATCTATAGTCCTTGGGGCTTGTGTTTGTCTGGGACCTCTGAAAAGCAGATGGGAAAATGAGATAAAATGTGCAGGCATATTATTGGAGAACAGGGAGAAAATGGAAAGGGAGTGATGAATGTCTGGGATAGCTCTAAGACCACGCGTGTATGATCAGTCATGTCTGACCATTTGTGAGCCCATTTACTGTACCCTGCTAGGCTCCTCTGTCCATGGGATTTTCCAGGCAAGAATACTGGTGTGAATTGCTATTTCATACCGCAGGGGACCTTTCCAACTCAGGGACCAACCCACATCTCTTGAGTCTCCTGCATTGGCAGACAAATTCTTTACCCGTGCACCACCAAGGAAGCCCAGCTCTAAGACCATATTTTCAGTCTAACTCAAAGTATAGAGAAAAAGGAGTAAAGGTTACTAGGAAGCCTACCAAACAGCAGTGTAGTTTAAAGAGAGTTCATTAGGACACTTGGGAGTCCTCAAGCCAGAGGCTGAAGGGAAGTCCGTGTCTCTCAAGAACAATGCTGCCTTTGAATGCTTCCCAGGTCCAGCCATTGACTGGGGACATCCACTGGGAAGTGTGGCCTCAAAGTAAAGGCCGATGTGGAATTCAGAGCACCACAGCTGCAGTCCTAATCAGTTAAGCTTCCTGAAGTTGGAAGTCTATGGACCAGGGACTCTTTGAAAAGCTTGAATCTTTATCAAAGATAGTGGAAATAACACGTATATCACTATCAAGTATGCTATACTAGTGAGTGAAAGTTGCTCAGTCATGTCCAACTCTTTGCAATCCCATGGATTATACAGTCCATGGAATTCTCCAGGCAAGAATACTGGAGTGGGTAGCTTTTCTCTTCTCCAAGGGATCTTCCCAACCCAGGGATTGAACCCAGGTCTCCTGCGTTACAGGTGGATTTTTTACCAACTGAGCTATCAGGGAAGCCTGATTCTATACTATACTAAGGATTCTTTAAATGACTTTAGAGACAACTTATTTTATTGTTTTTTTAAGGACTCATTATAAATGAACATCTTTAAATACAAAGATAATAATCCACACTAGTGTTAATGCTGCTCAGTAATATAAATATGCATAAACATTAAAGGATTAAGGGAAGAAGATAGAAAGGAAGGAGAGGAAAAAGACTCTGACTCTGCTCTTTTTACTGTTTCACTTCTTTTTACTATATCAGTTTACTGCATACTTACCAGATGAAAGATTATAGGATGGTCTAAAACACAGTAGGCAAAATGAGCTGGCAATGGATGACCCCACCATATGGTCACACATAGCAAATTTGCTTAGTGCCATATGTGGTACCCATATTCTAAAAGAGAAGACTTTGTTGCTGTTTACTCTTAGGTGAAGTATAATCTCAAGTGTAGGTCAGCAAAGAATGACAAGCAGTGTTCTGGGATAAATGTAGGGCATGATATGAAGAACAGAACTCTTTAATTACCAAAAGACGTCATTGTTAAAGCAAAAAGATGGCTTTGAGAATTCAAATAGACTTCTCCAAATAGATCAGATGAATGGAAGAACTGTACAGCTGATGTGGGCATATGGAAGAAATAGTTCTCTCCCAGTTAGATACACAGGAGGACTATTTATGTGCCTCTTTTAGAGAAGACAAGGTTAGTTTGCAGACCAGAGCCAATTTGGGAACGTGGAAGCCTTCATAAAAACCTACTTTCAAATGCTGAATAATTTTAATCTAAATGTGCTGCTAAGGAAAGAAATTTTCACTGTTTCCAATGTTGTTCTTATTGTTTAGGTATGCAATAAGCAAAATAATAACAAAAAAAGTAATTTGCACTTTAGAAATGCACCAAATATATGAACCATCTTTTAAAAATATTTTTAAATAGGGAATAATAATTTACATACCTAAAAGTAGGGTATGTTGTTTTCCTTTACAAAAAACAGTATCTGTAGTTCTATACTTTAAAAATTTTAATGTCTTCAAGTAGAGATTTTTTTTCTTTTTTAATTGCTGAGAATGAGAAAAAGTAAATTATGCTTATTATAATTAAAAGGAGTAAGTTGAATACAAAGATGATATTATTATGCAAAACATATCAGTGAAAGGCATAAAATAAAGACAGAGAAAGGTCAAACCACAACTTGTTCTTGATAAAGTTGTTTTAGATTGTTGCTATAGGCTTTGCACCCCTTTGGCTCCCTATTTACATTCCCACCTCTCCCTACACTCCATTTCCAGGTCCCGCTGCAAATTGTTTCTGTTTTTAGAGGTGTGTGCTGTGAGGTTCTTCAGAATAGGAGATAAATCCTATCATAGTATTAATCCCTATTGCATTGGTGAAATTATAGTCACTGACTCTTAATTTAAAAACTAAGTAACAAAAATATTTTAGTTACTATAGCCAGAAAAGTATTTCAGAGAAACTGTTAACAGCGGTGTTTATTGTTTAAAAAAAGAAAGTAAAAACACTACAGCACAACAGCCTACCTAAACTAATAGTTACTGCTCAATTACAAAGTCAAAAGATATGAGTTTTGATATAAATTGGAAGTGTAATATGGATTTTCCAGTATCATGTATGGATGTGAGAGTTGGACTATAAAAAGCTGAGCACCGAAGAATTGATGCTTTTGAACTGTGGTGTTGGAGAAGACTCTTGAGGGTCCCTTGGACTGCAAGGAGACCCAATCAGTCCATCCTAAAGGAGATCAGTCCTAGGTGTTCATTGGAACGACTGATGTTGAAGCTGAAACACCAGTACTTTGTCCACCTGATGTGAAGAGCTGACTCATTTGAAAAGACCCTGATGTTGGGAAAGATTGAGGGCACTAGGAGAAGGGGGCGACAGAGGATGAGATAGTTGGATGGCATCACCACCTCAATGGACATGAGTTTGGGTAGACTCCGGGAGTTGGTGATGGACAGGGAGGCCTAGTGTGCTGCGGTTCATGGGGTCTCAAAGAATCGGACATGACTGAGCAACTGAACTGAACTGAACTGAAAGGGCTTAAATTATTTTTTATGTTTTCCAATGAGAAGTTTAGCTTCAATTGAAACATTCCATTGCAGTTTTAGGCTGTGAATTCTATGTTTACTTGTCACTAGGAAATAAAGAGTAATGAGATCTCATATTATATACTAAAAGATTCTTCTAATTCAAAAAGAAGGGAAGATCTGTCAATAAACCCAGCTTTTAGTAATATCAGGTATTAAGAAGAAGCAATATTTATCACTGACTCAGTTTTTAACACTTTCAATTATTAATTTAATCGTTTAATGTTACAGAAATTAGCAACTTGCCTAAGGCCATGTGACTAATCTATGGAAAAACAAAGGACCCACAAAATCTTAATTTTTACTTTGTAACCCAGAATAATAGGCCACCCAAGCTCTGATAATTTATAAACCTTAAGAGAAGCAATTAAAGTATCAGAAGCCAAAAGAAAATAATAAATAAAATCAGTATGGGTTCATGAAGGAGGCAGTTTTCTGTTTCCAAATACCATGATTTATTTATATTTCCTTTTAGTTGACTTTGTGGCGCCTTTACATTTAAAATCTGAACACTGAAAGTAACCATGGAAGTCACTTTTTTCCCAAACTCCATAAACTGGCACTTAACCATTCCTGCTCGATTGATGTCTGCTGTTTGAATACCTGCCAGAAAGTTCAGTTCAGTTAAGTTGCTCAGTCGTATCCGACTCTTTGCGACCCCGTGAATTGCAGCACACCAGGCCTCCCTGTCCATCACCAAAACCCGGAGTTCACCCAGACTCATGTCCTTCAAGTTGGTGATGCCGTCCAGCCATCTTATCCTCTGTCGTCCCCTTCTCCTCCTGCCCCCAATCCCTCCCAGCATCAGGGTCTTTTCCAATGAGTCAACTCTTTGCATGAGGTGGCCAAAGTATTGGATTTCAGCTTCAGCATCAGTCCTTCCAATGAACATCCAGGACTGATCTCCTTTAGGATGGACTGGTTGGATCTCCTTGCAGTCCAAGGGACTCTCCAGAGTCTTCTCCAACACCACAGTTCAAAAGCATCAATTCTTCAGCACTCAGCTTTCTTTATAGTCCAACTCTCACATCCATACATGACCACTGGAAAAACCATAGCCTTGACTAGACGAAACTTTGTTGGCAAAGTAATGTCTCTGCTTTTTAATACGCTATCTAGGTTGGTCATAACTTTCCTTCCAAGGAGGAAGCGTCTTTTAATTTCATGGCTGCAATCACCATCTGCAGTGATTTTGGAGCCCCCCAAAAACTCAGCCACTGTTTCCACTGTTTCCCCATCTATTTCCCATGAAGTGATGGGACCAGATGCCATGATCTTAGTTTTCTGAATGTAGAGTTTTAAGCCAACTTTTTCACTCCCCTCTTTCACATTCATCAAGAGGCTTTTTAGATCCTCTTCACTTTCTGTCATAAGGGTGGTGTCATCTGCATATCTGAGGTTATTGATATTTCTCCTGGCAATCTTGATTCCAGCTTGTGCTTCTTCCAGCCCAACGTTTCTCATGATGTACTCTGCATATAAGTTAAATAAGCAGGGTGACAATATACAGCCTTGACGAACTCTTTTTCCTATTTGGAACCAGTCTGTTGTTCCATGTACAGTTCTAACTGTTGCTTCCTGATCTGCATATAGGTTTCTCAAGAGGTAGGTCAGAAGATCTGGTAATCCCATCTCTTTCAGAATTTTCCATAGTCTATTGTGATCCACACAGTCAAAGGCTTTGGCATAGTCAATAAAGCAGAAATACATGTTTTTCTGGAACTCTCTTGCTTTTTTGATGATCCAGCGGATGTTGGCAATTTGATCTCTGGTTCCTCTGCCTTTTCTAAAACCAGCTTGAACATCTGGAAATTCATGGTTCACATATTGCTGATGCCTGGCTTGCAGAATTTTGAGCATTACTTTACTAGTGTGTGAGATGAGTGCAACTGTGAGGTAGTTTGAGCATTCTTTGGGATTGCCTTTCTTAGGGATTGGAATGAAAACTGACCTTTTCCAGTCCTGTGGCCACTACTGAGTTTTCCAAATTTACTGGCATATTGAGTGCAGCACTTTAACAGCATCATCTTTCAGGATTTGAAATAGCTCAACTGGAATTCCATCACATCCACTAGCTTTGTTCATAGTGATACTTTCTAAGGCCCACCTGACTTCACATTCCAGGATGTCTGGCTCTAGGTGAGTGATCACACCATTGTGATTATCTGGGTCGAGAAGATCTTTTTTGTACAGCCCTTCTGTGTATCCTTGCCACCTCTTCTTACTATCTTCTGCTTCTGTTAGGTCCATACCATTTTTGTCCTTTATGGAGCCCATCTTTGCATGAAATGTTCCCTTGGTATCTCTAATTTTCTTGAAGAGATCTCTAGTCTTTCCCATTCTGTTTTTTCCCTCTATTTCTTTGCATTGATTGCTGAGGAAGGCTTTCTTATCTCTCCTTGCTGTTCTTTGGAATTCTGCATTCAAATGGGAATATTTTTCCTTTTCTCCTTTGCTGTTTGCTTCTCTTCTTTTCACAGCTATTTGTAAGGCCTCCTCAGACAGCTCTTTTGCCTTTTTGCATTTCTTTTCCATGGAGATGGTCTTGATCCCTGTCTCCTGTACAATGTCATGAACATCCATCCATAGTTTATCAGGCACTCTGTCTATCAGATCTAGTCCCTTAAATCTATTTCTCACTTCCACTGTATAGTCATAAGGGATTTGATTTAGTTCATACCTGAATGGTCTAGTTGTTTTCCCTAGTTTCTTCAATTTAAGTCTAAATTAGGCAATAAGGAATTCATGATCTGAGCCACAGTCAGCTCCCAGTCTTGTTTTGCTGACTGTGTAGAGCTTCTCCATCTTTGGCTGCAAAGAATATAATCAATCTGATTTCAGTGTTGGCCATCTGGTGATGTCCATGTGTAGTGACTTCTCTTGTGTTGTTGGAAGAGGGTGTTTGCTGTGACCAGTGTGTTCTCTTGACAAAACTCTGTTAACTTTTGCCCTGCTTTGTTCCATACTCCAAGGCCAAATTTGCCTGTTACTCCAGATGTTTCTTGACTTCCTACTTTTGCATTTCAGAAAAGGAGATGCCTAACATCTCAGCTGGACATTCATACTTGTCTTGTAAACAGGGAATTCTTATCTACAACCTATATTATTCTTAAGTCTTTAGAATTAGAGAAGAATTAGCCATGACCCAACTCTTTTCACAAAGGCATTAATATTTCCAAAGTGAATGTTCATCTTTGATCTTCCATACTTTAAGAAACTTGGCAGTGTTTCTTCAGTTCTAGCTTTCCCACTTGTCTGTCCAGTTTCTATTTGAATTTTTATTATAGATATTAGTGACTTTCATTGTATACTTCTTTTTCTAGTCTTTCCTTAGTGTTATAACTTGAAAGTAAAGTATCAGTATAGGATTAAGTTACAAATCTGGGCACTGGTGGGTATTGCCATTCCTACCTGCCAGGCACCAGCTATCTGTAATGTCACTGTTTTAGAAAAAAGACACCCAAATTAACCTGTTCTCAGATTGATGGCTGTGAGATAAAAATTGACAAGAAGATAAACAGGGTCTGTGTTTTCTTCTTTAAGAAAATCAACATCTTGTCTTGTGGCTTTAAAACTGTAGAAATACCAAGAATGTTTTATTTATTTATTTATTTCTTATCTGGCAAACTAAAACATTAGCTCTTAGACAAATTTGCCCCAGGACAGAAAGGCTGGCCCATTTACTTATAAATTCTCTCACTGGAGGAAGCCAGAAAATGTGTTAGTTTAGTTCAGGTTGTTGGATTTGCTACAGGGAAAATCAAACCACACTACAATGATTTATCAGATAATTATGTTGTCTTTAACCACAAACTAATAACTAAGGACTTATGAAAGAGTTAAGATATTTGAAGAGGAAAACAAATTCTAAATCTATTCCTGTTCTTTAAAATCACCAACTAAATAAATAATTACCTTTTCCATTCTGGAATCTGCAAGGCCCAGTAGAATATGCAGTAGACCAAGAAAGGGGAATTCCAGAAAGGGGTTATAATTACCATACTGTTATAAATTTACTCAGACAAATCATTTACATTTGATTTGCCTCAGTTTATTTGGATATAGATTGTGATAGCTGGTCTCTTTACTTAATATTTAAACATAATGTTTTTCTATAAATGGTGAAAAATTGTTTATAAAAAAATATAGACAAATATTTCAACTGGTAATATGCTTTTTTCTGAAAATAATGTTTTGTCAAAAGAACATTACTTGGGCAAAATAAAAGTAGCTTAACATGGTTAAATATTTTCTCATTGGGGAATGTACCATTTGGTTTCACATATATGTTTGATGTTTATCAGAGCTCATATTTATGTATCTAGTTACATGTTATGGGAATATTTTTGTTATTCTTTATTAACTGAGGATAGTACTCATTAAAGTTATGTAAGTAAATATATGTTGTATGTATCTATCTTCCAGTTCTTTGAACAATAATTTCTTAGACTTAGGGGAAATATTCTTAAAAATATTTGGTGTGTGTGTGATTTCAGAACAAAAACAATTCTATAGGCAGGATAATATGTAACACTAACCTAATACACAATGATAATCTTTGCCATTTAACTATAAATGATTAATCCTTACATATGACCCATATTTGGCATTATAAAATACTCTATTATGATCCCTGTTGTCAAAAAACTTACATTTTTGAATAGCTTTTTTTCCCTACATTATTAGATTAATAATTCCATATATTTTGAGAATAAATATTTTTACCTTATTACTTTCTTCTGTATTTTGTTCTGTAATTAGATTTTTAAAATATCACAAAATCAAGTCAGAGGTTACGCATACTACTTTGATTATGCTGCTACTTTGGTGCATGCTTTTGTTGGCAAGATTGGGTACCATTCATGCTCATTCTTGGAAGATCTACCTATCTGTTTATCTAATCTATCTATCTCAAATCATCATTTATCAAGGCCTTCTACCTAAAATGAATTCTCTGTCAGACTCTGTGAACTTACAAATGGACTACTCTAAACTACTCAGATAAAATTAATTATGCTATAAATATCATTTTCAGAGTAGTGAACATAGTGGTTTTCTGCATTAAGAGATAAGACATAAAATATTTGTGTAAGATTTAAATAGTCAAGAATTATACTTTAACTTAGAATCTTTACTTAATAGGAATCTATTTACAAAGTATATTCAAAGCTAAGATGTCTCTCCTGGAGGAAAATTTCACATCTTGAAGCAGATAGAAATTTCCAGTGCCTATGCTCTGTACCTCCTTTTGGTTTAGATAGCTGTTCACTGCTGATGTGAAAGAAGAGGGTGAGGAATGGCATCCTTACAAGGAAGAAAAACGTCTGGAATCAAGGAGTAGGATCCACAAGTCATTAAAGCCTTGCTCTAAGTAAAAGGCAAAACTCTACAAGTGTCTTGAAAACATTAGGGTAAGTCTCATTGTCCTTGGGCTATGTGGGCTATGCTCTTGACTTACTGGTCACTGGCTCATGATCAAGTTTGTTTTTCTGATCTCCTGATGGACTTTCTGCTCTACACTGCTACATAAACCACCAGACTACACCCTCAATAAAATTTGGAAACGTTTTCTGAGATGTGGTTTTTGTAGTAACTTTTTTCCCCCCAGTTCTGGCGAGCAGTTCAATCCCAGCCAATCTTATCCCTCATTTATTATTATTATTTTTATTTTGGTGCTGGAAGGGATTTCTTGGATTCAGCTCTCCCCTTTGCTTCTGGCTTATTTAGTTTTAAATATAGCTGAAAGTTATCAACAAGGAAGTACTAAACAAACCTTTGTTTAAGTTTCCAACATCATTCTAAAGATTCTCTTATTTTGATCTAACTATAATACAGATGACTATAATACAGACTAGTGAGGTGAAGTGAAATCGCCCAGTCATGTCCAACTCTTTGTGGTCCCGTGGACTGTAGGCCACCAGTCTCCTCCATCTGTGGGATTTCCCAGGCAAGAATACTGGAGTGGGTTGCCATTTCCTTCTCCAGGGGATGTTCCCAACCCAGGGATCGAACCCAGGTCTCCCACATTGCAAGCAAATGCTTTAACCTCTGAGCCACCAGGGAAGCAAAATTAGAGATACCAAGGGAACATTTCTTGCAAACATGGGCACAATAAAAGGCAGAAATCATATGGACCTAACAGAAGCAGAAAGATATTAAGAAGAGGTGGCAAGAATACACAGAACTATACAAAAAAGATCTTAATGACTCAGATAACCATGATGGTGTGATCACTCATCTAAAGCCAGACATCATAGAGTGTGAAGTCAAGTGGGCCTTAGAAAGCATCACTATGAACAAAGCTAGGAGAGGTGATATAATTTCAGTTGAGCTATTTCAATCCTAAAAGATGATGCTGTGAAAGTGCTACACTCAATAGGCCAGCAAATTTGGAAACCTCAGCAGTGGCCACAGGACTGGAAAATGTCAGTTTTCATTCCAATCCTAAAGAAAGACAATGCCAAAGAATGTTTAAACTACTGCAGAATTGTACTTATCTCACATGCTAGTAAAGTAATGCTCAAAATTCTCCAAGCCAGGCTTCAACAGCACCTAAACCCTGAACTTCCAGATGTTGAAGCTGGTTTTAGAAAAGGCAGAGGAACCAGTGATCAAACTGCCAACATCAGTTGGATCATAGATAAAACAAGATAATTCCAGAAAAACATCTGCTTCTGCTTCATTGATTATGCCAAAGCCTTTGACTATGTGGAATACAACAAACTGTTGAAAATTCTTCAAGAGATGGGAATACCAGACCACCTGACATGCCTACTGAGAAATCTGTGTTCACGTCAAGAAGCAAGAGTTAGAACTGGACATGGAACAGTGGACTGGTTCCAAACCGGGAAAGGAATATGTCAAGACTGTATATTGTCACCCTGTTTATTTAACTTCTATGCAGAGTACATCGTGCAAAATGCCAGGCTAGATGAACCACAAGATGGAATCAAGATTGCCGGGAGAAATGTCAATAACCTCCGATATGCAGTGATACCACCCGTATGGCAGAAAGCGAGGAGGAACTAGAGTCTGTTGATGAAAGTGAAACAGAGCGTGAAAAAGCTGGCTTAAAACTCAACATTCAAAAAGTGAAGATCATGGCATCCAGTCCCATCACTTCATGGTAAATAGATGGGGACACAATGGAAATAATGAAAGACTTTTTTTTCTTGGGCTTCAAAATCACTGCAGACGAGGACTTCAGCCATGAAATTAAAAGACACTTGCTCTGTGGGAAAAAAATTATGACCATCCTAGACAGCAGAGTAAAAAGCAGAGACATTATTTTGGCAACAAACGTCTGTCTAGTCGAAGCTGTGTTTTTTCCAGTCGTCATGTATGGATTTGAGAGTTGGACCATAAAGAAGGTTGAGTGCCAAAGAATTGATACTTTTGAACTGTGATCTTGGAGAAGATTCCTGAGAATCCTTTGGACTGCAGGATCAAACCAGTCAATCCTAAAGGAAATCAGTCCTGAATATTAATTGGAAGGACTAATGCTGAAGCTGAAGCTCCAATACTTTGGCCACCTGATGCAAAGAACTGACTCACTGGAAAAGAGCCTGATGCTGGGAAAGATTGAAGGCAGGAGGAAAAGGGGATGACAGAGGATGAGATGGTTGGATGGCATCACTTACTCAGTGGACATGAATTTGAGCAAGCTCTGGGAGTTGGTGATAGACAGGGAAGCCTGGCGTGCTACAGTCCATGGGGTTACAAAGAGTTGGACACGATTGAGCAACTGAACTGAACTGATAATACAGATGAAAGTAGGTTGTGCATGATATTTTGATTAGATCATTTCCTCATCATTTATTGCCACTGTAATTATTTTTTCTCCTTTAGAAAGTATAAGAGATTTTAATTTTGCTTGTCATTGCTCTTTATGAGGGCATAGTTTTGTTTTTTTATGAAAGATAGTGTTTAATTTTTTTTAACATTTATTTTTAATTGGAGGATAATTGCTTTACAATGTTGTGTCGGTTTCTGCCGTACATCAACATGAAACAGCCATATGTATACTCATGTCTCCTCCTTCTTGAACTCTCTCCCATCTCCCACCCCATCCCACTCCTCCAGGTTGTCACACCCACCAGGCTGAGCTCCCTGTGCTACATAGCAGCTTCCCATTACCATCTAGTTTACATACAATAATGTATATGTTTCAATGCTTCTCTCTCAGTTCATCCCACCCCCTACTTCCCTTGCTGTGTCCATAAGTCTGCTCTCTATCTATATCTGAGTCTCTATTCCTGCCCTGCAAATAGGTTCATCAGTACCATTTTTCTAGATTCCATATATATGCATCAATATACAGTATTTGTTTTTCTTTTTCTAACTTACTTCACTCCGTATAATAGGCTCTACAGATAGTGTTTAATGTTAACACAGTAACATTTTACACAACACCATCTTTTGCCAACATTTCTGAAAAAGAAAAAGAAAAATTATAGTATAGAGAAACTCTGTGCCAGAAAAAGTACTGGATCCTTGATAGAGATTAACTTTACCATTCATTTATTAATGTAACAAATATTTATTGAGCAATCATTAGTTGCTCATCATTATACAAGTCATGTGGATTACATCAGTGAAAAAAGAAGAAAAAGAAAACAAAGTTCTGCCCTGATGAAGCCTTTATTCTACCCAGAGTTGAGTTTGGGAAGATTAATATGATATCATATATATAATAAAATTATTTGGCATATTTTGTGGTAATAAATATGTGGAAAAACATAGAGCAGTCTTTGCAGACTAGACTTGTAAGTGACTCAGTGACAATCAGTAGTCATAGTGGACTTCATTGAGTAGGTGACATGTGATCATAGAGAAGAAAGCTATGAAGGCCTGAATGTGGGAGCACACTTGGCATGTTTCCAACATCAACAAGGCCAGAATGGCTAGAATGGAGTGAGCAGGCAAAGAGTAGAGGATGGGTCTCGATCTCATAGGTTCTCAGAAGGGCCTTGTAAGCTATTGCAAGTATTTCAGCTGTAGTTCTAAATAAATGGGGTGATATTGCAGGGATTTGATTAATAGGATAATATAATGGAACATAAGATCTATTACAATTACTCTGACTTCTTTGTTAGGAAACCTCTAGAGGAGAAAGAGGACATTTAAAATAATGGTAACTCAGATAAATGAGGTGGGTGTACATGACTGAACTGTGGTGAAATCTGCATATCTTTTGAAAATAAAGCTATGGATATTTTCTGATAGATTAGATCTTTTATAAATGAAAAAGATGAATCAAATATTTAAACTGCAAGATTACCTAAGATTTATCAAAGGATTGACAATAGCTAGAGAAGAAGGACCAAGGCTGAGGTCTGAAATATTTATTATTATGGGTCAGGGGAAAGAAGAGGATAACATTTAAGTAGAGTCAAGTAAGTAAAAGGACAAGAAAAAGTGGGGACCTAGAAACCAAGAGAGGAAAAAAAAAAATCAAAACAGCAGTAAATATCAACTGTTTTAAAAGCAAGTATTAATCAGAGGTCAATCAGGAACATAGAACCACTGTGTGTGTTGTAGAAAAGTTATTACTTACGGAATTGCAAGAGCAGCTAAGGAAGTAAGAAAAGGTGATCTCCAAAAAGGATATAAGTGCTCAAGGAAAAGTTGCTAACCAGCCTTCCTGAAAGGTCAATTGGTAGAGAAGACTAAGTAAGGCTGTTGCCTGTGCATTTGGTCATGGCTGGGCTTGTTGTTGATGAGCAGAGCTACTAGTTTGAAGAAAAGCTGTAAGCAGGGAGGGTTTAGAGGAGAGATAAGTTGAAAGCCACCAGCACTTTGCAGAAACACTATAATCTCCACGAAGTAATCAATGATTCTTCATTTTTGTCTTCCCAATCTTGTGAATATTTCTGTCTTGGCTAATTCCAACTCAGAACTATAAAGGGAAAGAAATTCTAGAAAATGTAGTTATAGCTTGGCCATGTTGACATAGTATGAAATGACTACAGTCCACCGCTTTTCCACTTGATAGCCATATGTACCAATTTGAATCATATTTCATTTTCACCTAAAGACAACAGCAAAAATTTGTGTTAGCTTTAGTTGGTATAACTATCCCTCTTGCTGCTAGAAACATGCTACTCTCCAAAAGAGGATACAAAGTCTATGCAGCACAGCATCGACATGTCGGTGACCTTCAGTCTTTATTTAGCTGAGGTATATCCACTCTTGATATTTTATAACTTATTTACTGATGAGATGTAAGTTTAACCATTCTATTAACCCCACGTTCAAGGTCAGAGAAACCCCAGCAAGACAGTAGGCACTGGAGCGGTGGCTGTGCAGAGCTGAAGTGGCTATAAGGAGATACCCCATGCCCAAGGGCAAAGGAGAAGCCCCAGCAAGATGGTAAGAGGGGCTAATTTGCATTTAGAATCAAACCCCATTCCCACCAGAGATGCACAGGGGGCTCAAACAAGCCTTGTGCACACCAGGGTGCAGGGACCCCACAGAGACTGAGACAGAACTGTGTGTGAGTGTCTCCTGTGGAGGACGGGTCAGCAGTGGCCTGCTGCAGGGACAGGGGCTCTGGATGCGGCAGACTTGGGTGTGTCATGGGCCCTCTTGGAGGAGGTGGCCATTAATCCCACCGTAGAGCTGCCAGAATTTACACAGGCTTGGGAAATAGACTCTTGGAGGGCACGAACAGAATCTTATGTGCACCAGGACCCAGGAGAAAGGAGCAGTGATTCCACAAGAGACTGACCCAGACTTGCCGGGAGTGTCCAGGGGACTCCAGCAGAGGTGTGGGTCGGTGGTGGCTTGCTGCAGGGTTGGGGGCACTGAGTGTAGCAGTACATGCATGGGATCTTTTGAAAGAGGTTGCAATTATCTTATCTCCGCCATAATTTGGCCCCAGGTAAATAGCAGGGAGGGAACACACCCATCAACAGAAAATTGGATTAAAGATTTACTGAGCCCCATCCCTCAGAATAAGACCCAGTTTCACCCCTCAGTCAGTCTCTCCCATCAGGAAGCTTCCATAAGCCCCTTATCCTTCTCCATTAGAGGGCAGACAGACTGAAAACCACAGTCACAGAAAACTAACCAATCTGATCACATGGACCACAACCTTATCTAACTCAGTGAACCTATGAGCCATGCCCTGTAGGGCCACCCAAGACGGATGGATCATGGTGGAGAGATCTGACAAAACGTGGTCCGCTAGAGAAGGGACTGGCAAACCACTTCAGTATTCTTGCCTTGAGAACCCCATGAACATTATGAAAAGCAAAAATATAGGACACCGAAAGATGAACTCCCCAGGTCAGTAGGCACCCAATATGGTACTGGAAAAGAGTGGGGAAATACCTCTAGAAAGAATGAAGAGAGCCAAAGCAAAAACAATAACCAGTTGTGGATGTGACTGGTGATGGAAGTAAAATCCGATGCTATAAAGAGCAATATTGCATAGGAACCTGGAATGTTAGGTCCATGAATCAAGGCAAATTGGAAGTGGTCAAACAGGAGATGGCAAGAGTGAACATTGACATTTTAGGAATCAGCGAACTAAAGTGGAATGGAATGGGTGAATTTAACTCAGATGACCATTACATCTACTACTGAGGGCAAGAATCCCTTAGAAGAAATGGAGTAGCCATCATAGTCAACAGAAGAGTCCAAAATGCAGTACTTGGATGCAGTCTCAAAAATGACAGAATGATCTCTGTTCCTTTCCAAGTCAAACCATTCAGTATCATGGTAATCCAAGTCTATACCCCGACCAGTAATGCTGAAGAAACTGAAGTTGAATGGTTCTATGAAGACCTACAAGACCTTCTAGAACTAACACCCAAAAAAGATGTCTTGTTCATCATAGGGGGCTAGAATGCAAAAGTAGGAAGTCAAGAAACACCTGAAGTAACAGGCAAATTTGGCCTTGGAGTACAGAATGAAGCAGGGCAAAGGCTAATAAAGTTTTGCCAAGAAAATGCACTGGTCATAGCAAACACCCTCTTCCAACAACACAAAAGAAGACTCTACACATGGACATCACCAGATCGTCAAAATCAATCATAACTATAATTTATATTGTCTTTCTTATCCTACTCATTTCACATTTCCTTTGCCCTCAGGAAGAACCTCATCTGGGTACATATCATTGCCTAATGGTGTGACTCAAACCGTTATTCCTGACTAGTCTGCCCATTGACAGTCTCCCTGTATCAGGCGATTGTAATTTGTTTCCTTAAATTTTACTACAGAAAGTGGATGAATGGAGGGATATCTCAGAGGATCACCTGCATTCCAGTTATACTGGTTCTAAACCCTTCATCTCTATCCCATTTCCACTTAATAGTCAGAATGTGTTCTCCAATCTGTATAGTAACCCTATTCTTTTCCTGTTGATACATCATAATGAGAAACCCAGAGTGGCCAGATGACAGACTGAATTTCCAGGGTTCTGTAACCACTGCTATACTTCCTAGTGTTAACATTCCATGATGAATGCAAGCTCCCTCCACTAATCCAGCAAAACCCAGTGTTGCAGGCAGGGAAGCACATGCTTTGTGTATGGTTGAGAATTCTCTTTACATTGTGATTTTACTACTCACAGAATTAGATTGTTGATCTGATTTTCAGAAATTTCAACCTCTGTGACTATAGTAGACAAGGTTGTTTTTTTTTTTTTTTTTTTCTTTTAGGAAGTCTTAGAATTTATTTTTTTCTTACTATATCTTTAAATGAGAATTTAAAGATTTAAGCTTATAATTTTCTTTCTCCAAGTTTCTACCACACTTAAATGCATGTGACCAGGGATTTTTTGTGGTCTAGTAATTAAGATTCCATGCTTCCATTGCAGAGGCACAAGTTTGATTCTTGGTCAGGTTACTAAGATCCCACATGCTATGCAACACAGCCCCCTTGCCCCCACCTCCTCCGAAATAAGTGAGCTACCAAGCCCATTGTGACCCTATTGTTTCTAAAGATTTAGTGGTAACGTCTTGGTTACTTAAAACCTTGATTCTGTAGACACCTGGTTATAGATGTTTATAAATAATAATGTAAGCAATTGTTTGCCATTATATGATATGTGGTTCAGACAGTAAAGAACCTGCCTGCAATGTGGGAGACCTAGGTTCAATTCCTGGGTTGGGGAGAGGCCCTGGAGAAAGGAATGGCTACCCACTCCAGTATTCTTGCTTGGAGAATTCCTTGGACAGAACAGCCTGCAGGATAAAGTTCATGGGGTTGCATAGAGTCAGACACGACTGAGTGACTAACACTTTCAAACAGAATTCAGCATTCCTTCACCCTCAACATATGCTATGAACTATTTCATTGTTCCCTCTCTCACTATCAAAAGTGTCATTTGTACCTTTGAATCTAACTAGATCTCATAACTAATCCCACACTTCTATCCTTAAGGTTTTATTGACTCAGACTGGTATGCCATGAAATAATTAATATTTCCAACCATATTTTGATACAGGATTTCAGATATAGACAATACTTAACACTTTCCAAATGATTCATCTAAGCATTTCATTAAATATACTTTGAGGCAAAGAAAACTATTAAATATATGAAAAAGTGTTAGTTGCTGTCATGTACAACTCTTTGTGATCCCATGGACTGTAGCCCACAAGGGTCCTCTGTCTGTGAAATTCTCCAAGCAGGAATACAGGAGTGGGTAGCTATGCCCTTCTCCAGGGGATCTTCCCGACTCAGGGATCGAACCCAGGTCTCAGTCTCCTGCATTGGCAGGCAGATTGTGTTTATCACTGAGCCACCTGGGAACCCCTTTAATACCTTGTTGTGTAGCTTCACACTATTGCATCAAATAGACGTACTTATTTAAACATTCATCTACTATTAGTTAATTTCACAATACAAAAGCCAGTGGATTTTTTGATTGCAACAATCAGAAAACAATTCAAACTTCTTAAGCCAAAGAGCGAAAAGTAATATCTTGGTTGAGAAACTGTGATATAATTATTCATTATCTAGCAACTTCAAGTTAAATGTCACATTTAATAATTTCCAACATATTTAAAATAAAATAAGATAAATGGACAAATCTCCCATTTTGATAAAGAGAAGCAGAGAGATAACACCCAGCAATCACTGGTCCAAATCTCAAAACATATCCTGTAGAGCAGTAAATACCAGATGCCTACCCTTCCCTTCCAGCAGCAATGGAATGAGTTCCTTGTCCAGCCAATCTTATTCTGCTTTCTAGGAAGGCCTCTTGTTTTCACTCCACGGTCAGTCACATTGGAAGGGCCTTAAGGAGGAGGATTTTCTTACTGGAAAAATCCTCATCTTTATTGCTTATGTCCTCAGAGTATGGGTTTGTGAGCCCATAGACTGAGGAGTAAGTATAGTTGTGCCAGGACTTGTAGCCTCCTTCAGGGTTTTTCAGGAAAAGTACCTCCCTCAAATGATTAGCAAGATGTCACCTTTCTTATTTGTGGTCAGGTTCCAAAGGCAAATATCAGTGGAGAACCATAGGTGATTTATCACAACTTTGGTCTGGGAATTCCTTCTCTTACAGAAAAATTTTGTATCTGTATCTCCCTCACTCTCAGCTAATGACTTAGGTCTGTTTCTCAACAAATTTTGAGTTAATCGCCAGAGTTAAAGCTGACAAATGAATCACCCCTTGACCAAAGGTTAAGAAAGAACTTTTCTCAACAAATTAGTTTTCTTTCTTTTATTTTTCTAGACAAGCCTGTTTCAACACAATGGAAATGAGACTTTGATGAAGGTCATAGGAATGAGCTTATAAAAATGCTCATATTTTTCCTTATTTCCTGACTTTGTAACTCATAGTTTCATTCTTGTACAATAGAATACATTCCAAACACTTGTTTTTTGTATCTGTGGAAAAAAAAAAAAAGATAGTAAGATAGTCACCTTTTTAGCTGAGGAAGAAGGACCCTCATGTTCCTCTCTCCAATTGTGTATTTTAGAGTTTGAATTTTAACATACCTCCTTATTTACTTTGTTCCTATGCTTTTGACTTATCTTTTACTCCAGCCACATCTTGGCAAGCACTTTGTGGAAGTGCAAGATGACAGCACCTCATACACAACATACCTCATGTTTCTAACTTTTGGCATGGGTCTCCCTGATGAAACCATCTTGTAATTACACTTGTGAAACCTGGAGAAATCTCTTGACCATTAGGAGGAGGCTAGTAGATACATGTGTTCTTTTCTTCTTTGAGCAGACAGTTCTGGGCATATACTTCAGTGTTCCTCACAAGGTCCTGATGGAAGCTAGTCCACAATGACCACAGCAATGACCGACTCGAGAAAACATTTTTGTTTTGGTTTTCTCTCTTTCTCAATTCACTGTTCCCAGTCCCCCAACCTGATTCTGGGGATCATTCTCAAACTATGCTTGCTACCTTTCTTCAAATATTTGTTCCAGGCTATTCTTTCTGAAGGAGAACTCAGGTTAAAGCATCTTCAGTTTTATATAAAACAATCATCATTTTATTTGACATTTTGTTAGTAATTGGCCAGCCCCAGGATGCATCAGGCATAGTTGAATTTCCAGGCTTAAATGATTCCATGAGAATTTTGGCTCCACATCTTTTCTCTGCTTTCCTCTTAAGTTATTTCATTCAAGTAGACAGTTTCACATAGTGGCAAGATTACCACCACTGGTTCGTGGCTTCTACTCTAAGGGAGACTCAGAAAACACATGCTTCTTTTCCAAAAGTTTCACCAAAAATCCCGGTTATATCTAGTCAGTTTGGCTTACATCACATCACAGAACTCAAGTAGTCACTGTCCAGAGTATGGAAGGCTTTGATCCCTGGAGTGATTGAGAGGGGAGAGGGCAGAGGTGTGGTTTCCCAAAGAAAGATCAATTTACCATTACAGAATAGCAAAAGATATGTAACAGGCATTGTTTCTTTCTCCTCCTTCTCTTAATCTCTCTGCTATTTTAGCAATATCTATTTTATAAATAATTTTATTGCTATACTGTAAATTGACTTCTTTATTATACTTTCCTTTGTCTTATAAAGGACAAAGGAATATTTTTAAATCAATAAAATATATTAAAATAGTTAAAATGCATGAGTAAAATGTAAATAAAGTGGAACATTTTGATGAAACTGGGAGTTAGAATAGAAACTCTAACTCATAGTAGAAGTGAAAGTGAAAGTTACTCAGTCTTATCTGACTTTTTGTGACCCCATGGACTGTAGTTCTTGAGATTCAGTCCCCAGAATACTGGAGGGGGTAGCCTTTCCTTTTTCCAGGGGATCTTCCCAACCCAGGAATTGAACCCAGGTCTCCCGCATTGCAGGCAGATTCTTTACCAGCTGAGCCACAACGGAAGCCCAAGAACACTGGAGTAGGTAGCTTATCCCTTCTCTAGCAGATCTTCCCAACTGAGGAATTGAACCGGGGTCTCCTTCATTGCAGATGGATTCTTTACCAACTGAGCTATCAACTCATAGTAGGGGGCATATGTAAACTTGACTTGAAGCTTTCTTGTGGTTATTATGATCAAGCAAATGCAATTAATGAAGAAAATTTGTTTTTGTTTTTGTTTTTTTTTCACAAAAGCAAACACTAAAAGGAAAGAAAAGGAAAATATTTCTCTCACCAGCACCAGAAATTACTCCAGTGGTCCTCACCAAGAAAACCATGTACCATTAACAACATACACTTTCAGTTACTTCTGTATAGTAAAATATTGAAGTATTTCATAGAACTGGTCCTTCTAAAGCCATTCACAATAAGCCTAGAGCATTATACTGAAAGGTAAAGTAGAACAAACAGTTCTATGGATGCCAACATACTAAATTCTGGGTATTTGGTTCTCCAATAGCCTGACTTAATGCCAGTAATAGTGAACAAGTTTTTACTAGTTGTGGTACAAATGGGCATTGGTCCTTAGTGGCTTTCCACTGAAATAGGTCAAACAAAAGGTCTATGGTAATATATACTTGGGAAATTTTATTCTCTTAGAATTAAAAAAAAAAACTCATTAGTATATTAAATTATTTAGAGGAAATTTATAATAAACATTTTTAGTCATTCTTTATTTCATTCACTTATTTATTCAACATATACTATCTACTCTGTTCCATAATATGTGCTAAATGTTTAGAATATGATGGTGAACAAATCCAGATAATGTGGATGCTCTCATGGAGCCAAAAGCCTAGTGGAAGAGACTGACATCCACCGCAATATTTAAGGAGATAAAGTTACACACTGATATAAATGCTTCAAAGAGATTAACCTGTCACTGGTCTCTGCTAGGACACTTCTAAACATGATATATATATCCTCCCAGAAACACTGTGAATTGGGTACCAGTATGATACCCAAGTTACAGATGAGAAAATGAAGGTACAGAAAACAAAATCACATAGCTACTAAATGATAGAGTTGGAAATCAAACATAGGCAAGGCTCATGCCAGAGTCTGTTGTTTGTCTCCTCTAATATGGAAAATAATCTTATAGAACCATCCAAAATGATTACAAAGATACTGAATTATCCTTACTTGCAGGTGATATGTCATGGGAAAATAGAACTGGGTGTAAGTAATAACTCTTTCTCAACAAAATGACATTTGGTCAAAATGTTGACACCAGCCAGAACATCATCCCCAGACACTTCTGCTAAGTCCTGTGGATAAGTTTTCATGCAGGGCAGCCTGTCTTGCTCTACCACTCTGCCCACAGTATCATTCAGAAATCAACAGCTACCCAGTAGTAGACTTTTTCTCCCCACTTTGAAGTCAGAGAATCCTTTTGCTGATGGCCCCTTCTGCCAGCAATTTGTTTGCTCTCAAGTAGGGAATAAACTTTGGAATTGTTTATTATTGCTTGATGATGTGTTTGGACATCCTGATACTATGAAAGAGAGGAAAAAATAAACCAAGCAACAAACTGGGTAAGATATGATTAACAAAATACTTACTGGCTCCAATAAAGGAAATCAGAAATATCTCACACAATATCAACTTAAAATAGTAAGTGGTGTTTTATTCCACAAGAAAATAATCTAAGATTTATAATACAATACAGTTCAAAATAGCAAAACAAAACACTCCTCCTCAAACAAAGCAAAACAAAATAAAATACTATAGACTATCTAGGAATTAACAGTAACTAGCTTCAAAGACTGTTGTAAGTTATAACACAAGACTTAAATAAATGGAAAGAGGTAATATATTTCTGAATGTGATAACATTATAAAGTCAACAGTAAATTGTCTCAAATTTATCGCTAACTTCAAAATAATTCTAATAAATCTCAAGCAAGATTTTGGAGAAGCATGAGAAAACAGTTCTCAAAAAAATGTATTAAAAGAATAGAAGTCCATGACTAACTAAAACCATTTTTAAAAGAGTAAAACAGCCAGGAGGCCTCATGCTACTAGATGTTAAACTGTGTCACAGAACCATTAACATGGAAACATTGGAGTACTGATACAGGAACTGAGAGATACCAACAGTGTCCTGCACACACAGATGCTAAGCGTAGGATTAAGGAGACACCAAACTTCAGGGGAGAAAAGATGAATTATGTAGTAGATGGCATTGGGAATACTTGGCTCACTTTTCTGTGGAGAAAACTAAAGTTGTATCACTATCTACATTGTATACAAATCTAAATTGTGGATGGAATAAAGACATGAATAGGAAAAGTGAAATAAAGGACCCAAACAGAAAAGCTTAGGAACAAATAATAATATTAAGGGCAGATTTGAAAATATCAAATTTTAGGGAGTTTTGGTTAAATTTTAATCCAGGGAATCTTCCCAACCCTGGGATCGAACCCAGTCTCTTCCTGCGTTGCAGGCAGATTCTTTACCAGCTGAGCCATAAGGGAAGTCCAAGAATACTGGTATGAGTAGCCTATACCTTCTCCAGCATATCTTCCCAACCCAGGAATTGAACTGGGGTCTCCTGCATTGCAGGCAGATTCTTTACCAACTGAGCTATCAGGGAATCTCCTACTAGAGACCAGAATAAAATAGTTGTAATGCTTCAAACAAGGAATATCTACAAAGAATTTCTACAAATCAAAAGGAAAACTCAGGAAACCTAAGTGAAAATGGGAAAGAGGTATATATAGACAGTACACAACAAAGTGCTATGTTATATTATTAACTTGCTTTGTTGTTGTTTAGTCACTAAGTTGTGTCAGACGTTTTTGTGACTCCATGGACTGTAGACTGCCAGCGTCCTCTGTCCATGAAATTTCCCGGGCAGGAATACTGGTGTGAGTTGCCTTCTCTGATTAACTTACAACTTTCAACTAAAGCAATTCCAGGAGTCCACAGGATTAGAGCTTAGAAAAATGTCAAGTATTTGTAAATATGTAGAAGATGGAAATTCTTATATTCCTGTGCACTGCTGGTAGAAGTTGAGACTGCTATAGATACCTGATGGTATTTAGGGGAATTATATGAGTCTTTTTATGAGTATACTTCTGAACCAATTATTTCACTCTTTATTGTATCCCTTGTTATATATACTCTAGTCCGTATGGAGGTATTTTTTGTTTTATTGGTTTTTCACAAAGAAGGGAGTTGGAGGTAATGAAAGAACTCAGCCCAAGACAACTAGGTGATGAAAAAATGTGATGGGACTTTTCTGGTTGTCCAGTGGTTAAGACTCTGTGCTTGTACTGCAGGGGGCACAGGTTCGATCCCTTGTCAGGGAATTAAGATCTTTTATGCTGTGTGGCATACACCCCCCGCAAAAGCCAAAGTCAGTGAAAAAAGTAAAGAATGAACATATTACAAATAAATGTGATGAATTCACATAGTGGAGTAGTACGGAGCATTTAGGAACAGTGACTTTGATATGCAATTACAAACCTAGACAGGTTGTGAACAGTGCTGACCAGAAAAGTCAGGGGGAAATATCTTAGATCAAAATCATTTATTTTAATGAAAATAGATATATAGCAAAAGCAACTGTTAACATTCCTTATAGACATGTACTTATAAAAGGGCACATATTAGAACAGGGTAGTAGTACAGTGGTCAGTGGAAAGAGAATAGAAGTGGGACTTTTTACTCAAAAATGGTAAATAATGAAAAAATATAAAGCAAAATGGTCATGTGTCCTGATTATTACTGGTAATAATCAGTAATTATTACTGGTAATTACTGCTATGTAACAAATCATCCAAAAATTTAGTGATGTAAAATAACAGCATTAATTATACTCACTGATGTGTGAGTTAGGAATTGAGAAAGGCTGCAGTTTGTCTGAGAATTCAGCCTAGAAGATTAAAATGGCTGGGGACACAAGCATCTGGGGCTGGTTGATCTATTTTCAAGATGATGTTTTTATTCACATTTGGAATCAAGGATGAGATAATTTAAAGTTTGGTCGGACACAACTCAGCGACTAAACAGCCAAATGGAGCTGATCAGCAGAACACTTACACATGGCCCCTCTGTGTTGCCGAGGCTTCTCCCAGCCAGATGGCTGGTATCTTAGAGAAAGCATCTAAAAGGGGGCTTCCAGTGAATGAATGTTCCAAGAGAACCAAGTGGAGGGTGCAAGGTCTTTAATGACCTATCTAAAAAGTCACATCATAACAAATCTACCATACTTTATGATGAAAGAAGCCACAATCACATTCTGATATAAGAACTATCATAGACCCTATTTTCAATAGGAGTAGTGGCAAGAAAAACATTAGAGAGATTATTGAGGTCATCTTTAAAAAAATACAGTCTGTTACCGTTATGCCCACATAGGTGATGATAATGTTCCATGAACTATTTGTTTAATCAGTTCTGCCCATCAAGCTTCAAAAACTAAACAGAGAAAGAAAGAAAAGAAGGAGGGATAGAAGGAAGAAAGGAAGAATCTGATCTAAATTGCAGTGTAGTGTATGGTTAGAGAAAGCTGTAGCCCTTGAGCCAAAGTCTAAATTTTGAGTAGAATTTAGTTGGGAAAGAACATTGCAAGTAGGAGGAACAGCATGTGTCAAGGTCTTGCTGTAAGAGAGAACTGTGGTCATGGCACATACTAGGAAGTGGAACAGAATCAGTGTAATGGGGCAGCAAGAGATTGAGAGAGAGAGGGCAGGGAGGGAGTACAAACAATTAGGTCATATGAAGCATGTTGCTCCTAAGGGGAAAAGAAAACAAAGGAAGATTGTTAAAAATAACATGACTAAATGTATGTTTTTGACAAGATTTCTCCTTCTGTAGTGTGGCAAAGGAAGAACAAAGTAGGTACAAAAAGACCAGTTCATAGCATATTCACATAATTAGGGACAGAAAAGGCTTTCTTGAAATAAAATGGAAAGAGTGGAAGTGGTAAGATGTGTGCCTGTTCAGGGCAGTAATATCAATGTGAATACTAAAAAGATGGATATGGGTGAGGGGAGGAAGAATTATTCAATATAATGTCTAAACTGTGCAACTAAATAGACTCAACTTTTTATGGGCAAGAGGAAGCTGATTAGAGACAGTTTATAAATTAAGGCTTGATTGTCGATTTTGAACATGTTGGGTTCAGAGTAGAAGTCCCAGCTGAAGTAAAATTTTGGAGACATTTGTATAAGTGTAGCTTGTTACAAGTATTGGCAAAAGTTACTATGATTACTGTCGTTGTTCAGTCACTCAGTCGTGTCTGACTCTTTGTGACCCCATGAACTGCAGCATGCCAGGCTTGCCTGTCCTTCACTATTTCCAGGAGCTTGCACAAGCTCATGTCCATTGAGCTGGTGATGCTATCCAACCATTTCACCCTCTGTTGTCCCCTTCTCCTCCTGCCTTCAATCCTTCCCAGCATCAGGGTCTTTTCCAATGAGTCGGCTCTTTGCATGAGGTGACCAAAGTCTTGGAGCTTCAACTTCAGCATCAGTCCTTCCAATGAATATTCAGGGTTGATTTCCTTTAGGAGTGTGTGCAAGGATCTCCTTGCAGTCCAAAGAACCCTCGAGTCTTCTCCAGCACCACAGTTCGAAAGCATCAATTCTTTGGCACTCAGCTTTCTTTATGGTCCAACTCTGGACCCAGTAAAGACTACTGGGAAAACCATAGCTTTGACTATAAGGACATCTGTTGGCAAAGTAATGTCTCTGTTTTTTAATATGCTGTCTAGGTTTGTCATAGTTTTTCTTCCAGGGAGCAAGGGTCTTTTAATTTCATGGCTGCAGTCACCATCCACAGTAATTTTGGAGCCCAAGCAAATAAAGTCTGTCAAGGTTTCCATTGTTTCCCCATCTATTTGCCATGAAGTGATGGGACTGTTTGCCATGATCTTAGTTTTTTGAATGTTGAGTTTTAAGCCAGCTTTTTCACACTCCTCTTTCACCTTCGTCAGAGGCTTTTTAGTTCCTCTTCGCTTTCTGCCATAAGGGTGGTGTCATCTGCATGTGCTGCGCTGTGCTGTGTATAGTCACTCAATCGTGTCTGACTTTTTGCGACCCCACGGACTGTAACCCACCAGGCTCCTCTCTCCGTGGGGGTTCTCCAGGAAGATTACTGTAGTGGATTGCCATGCCCTTCCCCAGGGCCATCTGCATACCTAAGGTTATTGATATTTCCTCTGGCAATCTTGATTTCAGCTGTACTTCATCCAGCCGTGCATTTCACATGATGTGCTCTGCATATATGTTATATAAGCAGGGTGACAATATACAGCCTTGATGTACTCCTTTTCCTATTTGGAACCAGTCTGTTGTTCCATGTCCAGTTCTAACTGTTGCTATTTGACCTGCATACAGATTTCTCAGGAGGCAGGTAAGGTGTTCTGGTATTCCACAGTATGTTGTGATCCACAGTCAAAGGCTTTAGCATAGTCAGTAGAGCAGATGTTTTTTTGAAACACTCTTGCTTTTTCGATGATCCAGTGGATGTTGACAATTTGATCTCTGGTTCCTCTGCCTTTTCTAAATCCAGCTGTACATCTGGTTCATGTACTGTTGAAGCCTAGCTTGGAGGATTTTGAGCCTTACCTTGCTAGCATGTGTAATGAGTACAATTGTGTGATAGTTTGAATAAAGCTGAGTTTATTAATGTTTTAGAAAATATGTGACCATACAGTCCCTCTTTTTGTATCATCTATGAAAATCATATGGAATAATTGAAATTTCTCCTAAATAAATGAATGGATTCATGTTTTTCAGGAAACTCACTACAAATAGTCTCTTTTGGTCCATCTTTTAAATAGTTTTGAATGGCAATTTATCAGAGATTGAAAAGCATGACAATTACTTGGAATTCAATAATGGTAACCCAATCTAGTACTCTTACCTGGAAAATCCCATGGACAGAGGAGCCTGATAGTCTATAGTCCATGGGGTTGCAAAGAGTCAGACATAACTGAGTGACTTCACAGTGGTTAGTAAATTTAGGATCACACTTTAACCAGTCAAGCTGGAGAAAAGAATGACATCTTCTTGAAAACACTAAGCTACCTGATAATAGTAAGATTTATAGCTAAAAATTAGACTTTCAGTGTGCTAAACATCTCATGTGGATTAACTCATATATTCATAATAATCCTAGATTAAGTAATAATATTATTTTCACTTCAAAGATTAGGAAGCAGACACAGAGAATCTACATTTGTTACAAAAAGTTACCTGTAAGTGAAGAAGCCACGAAAAAATTAGGTGATTAGACAACACCACTTCTTCGTGAAAGGAAGACATGAATGACATGTTTCATGAGAAATACATGAAATAGTATTTTATGTGGCTTTTCTAAAAATATAAGACATGTAATACATTTAATAAAATTGGAAAAAATATAAAACTTCAAAGTCTAATTGCTTGGATTAGCTTTCTGAAATTAATGAAGTAGAATATTTCAGATGACTTTTCTCTATCTCATGTGGAATGAGGTGTGGAGGGCTGGCAAATTGTGATTTATTTGGCTTGGACACTATGAGTAATATCTAGGTGGAAAATATCTAGACATGAGACTTGGAATGTGCTTCTTAATCAGTTTTTGGTAGAGTTGGAGCTTCTCATCAGTTTTCTAGCCAAGAGTGTGAGATTGGTAGGTCATCATTATGTATTAGAATGCCTTATTTTTAGCACGTTTCTTGGAAGAGATTTTTGGGAGGCCTGACATATTAGTAAATGGGAGTGTAGAACCTTGATGCCAATGTTCAGAAAGGAATTCAGTGTAATTTTTCATTATTTTTTAAAATGTTATTTAAAGAGAAAGTATCATATTCTTTGCAAGCATTCAGTTCAGTTCAGTCGCTCAGTCGTGTCCGACTCTTTGCGACTCCGTGAAATGCAGCATGCCAGGCCTCCCTATCCATCACCAACTCCCGGAGTTTACCCAGACTCATGTCTGTAAAGTTGGTGATGCCATCCAACCATCTCATCCTCTGTCATCCCCTTCTCCTCCTGCCCTCAATCTTTCCCAGCATCAGGGTCTTTTCAAATGAGTCAGCTCTTCACAAAGTATTGGAGTTTCAGCTTCAACATCAGTCCTTCCAATGAATATTCAGGACTGATCTCCTTCAGGATGGACTGGTTGGATCTCCTTGCAGTCCAAGGGACTCTCAAGAGTCTTCTCTAACACCACAGTTCAAAAGCATCAATTCTTCTGTGCTGAGCTTTCTTTATAGTCCAACACTCACATCCATACATGACTACTGGAAAAACCATAGCCTTGACTAGACAGACCTTTGTTGACAAAGTGATGTCTCTGTTTTTTATTATGCTGTCTAGGTTGGTCATAACTTTCCTTCCAAGGAGTAAGCGTCTTTTAATTTCATGGCTGCAATCACCATCTGCAGTCATTTTGGAGTCCCTCAAAAATAAAGTCAGCCACTTGTTTCCACTGTTTCCCCATCTATTTGCCATGAAGTGATGGGACCAGATGCCATGATGTTAGTTTTCTGAATGTTGAGCTTTAAGACAACTTTTTCACTCTCCTTTTTCATCAAGAAGCTCTTTAGTTCTTCTTCACTTTCTGTCATAAGGGTGGTGTCATCTGCATATCTGAGGTTATTGATATTTCTCCTGGCAATCTTGATTCCAGCTTGTGCTTCTTCCAGTCCAGCATTTCTCATGATGTACCTTGTATATAAGTTAAATAAGCAGAGTGATAGTATACAGGCTTGATGTATTCCTTTTCCTACTTGGAACCAGTTTGTTGTTCCATGTCTAGTTCTAAGTGTTGCTTCCTAACCTACATATAGGTTTCTCAAGAGGCAGGTCAGGTAGTCTAGTATTCTTATCTCTTTCAGAATTTTCAAAAGCATTTTATAATTTTTATATATGTTGTTATATGTATTTTTGTTATATATATATATTTGTTATATGTATTAAAAAGTAAAAGTGAAAATGCCAAGTGTTAGATATTAATTTGGCATAAAATAATGCATAGGTTTACATATATGAGTATGTTTTGATGTCATAAAAGAAAATACACTTAAATGCTTTGATTAACTGATATAATTAAGAAAAATTAAAGTTTAATTTTCTGATTAAATAAGAATGATCTGGTAGAAAATGAACCTGTGATTACTTGTTTCTTATTTGCCTCTAGTGCTTTTTTTTTTTTTTTTGCTTTGACTTCTATGCTATGAATCATATTCTTGAAACTTCGGGGAACTCAAATCATGTAACACATTACCTGTAAGTAAAAAGTAAATCTAATACTCAAAGGATTGATATATGTATATATCCTATTAAATGACTAGTCTACAGAGTTGAGCTTGTAGTGAGACTAATATTAGAATTACAAATATTATAAATAAAATTATAAATAAGAATAGGCTACACAGACACTTTCTTCCCTTGTCTCTCTTTCTATGGGATCGCCCTTTGTCCAGTGTGGGAAAATAAAGTCTGACTGTCTTTCTTTTTTTTTTTTCCTTTTTCAAATGATTTCTAATTCAACTTTCCTCTTGAATGATCAAGCAAGGACTGTTGGAGCAAACAAACAAACAAACAAAAAAAGGATGATAACTGGCTAATTCATTATCTGCCTCTTCCTACCCTATGTGCTGTTAAATTATTCCTCATTTCTCATTAGAATTTATATTTTTAAAAGAAAACAATCGTAGTGTAGTCCCATGGAAAACATACTTAAAAACAATTCATGTTAATGTATGACAAAACCCACTACAATATTGTAAAGTAATTAGCCTCCAACTAATAAAAATAAATGAAAAAAAAAAAAAAAACAATTAGTCTTCAGGTAGCATCTTAAGGTAAAATTTCAAGAAGGGCCCTTGGGGGTAATCTGTGATTTGGGCCGAGTCACCAAGGTAGATAGAACTCAAGTTGAATTTGGAATCAAAGACTACATAAACAGTATATTTGCCTTGGGGACTGTTTTCAACAAAAATACAAATACAATTTTTATTTTCATACTTTTAACTGGTATTAGAAATCAAAAACATTGGATAACATAAACCACTGGATTATAAATCTCAGAATAACATTTCTTGAATATATTTTCCTCCTCAAACAAAATTTGATCTACTTTAAACATTAAGATTCAGAGGGTTTTGAAAATTGGCAAGTAAAGAGAACTATAAACCATAGTGCTTTGTTTGATTCCTAGTCCACATGTTTCTTAAATTTTTGACTCATATTTATCTCTCTTTTATCCTCCATCTTGTAAAATGGAAAGAATTCTTCTTCAGTAGCTAAACTGACTCAGTGTCATTCTAGGTCCTACCTTGTTCCTATCAAATTCTTGCCTTAAACCTCCTTTTCCTGGGCTTCAGGCTAATTCTATTATGCTAGTTCTTGCCTTGATAATCTACTTTACTTGGTACACTGGTTCCTCTGAGACTTGAATCTTATCCTTTCCTTATCAGTATCTTTGGAACCTTAGCAATGTGTCTCAAAATCTTATCACATCATTGGATTTTGTTACCTGTTTCCGGGCTCATGATACTATTCATCTGCCTGTTTGAATCTCCAGAGCTTGCTAGTATCATAGCAGGTCTCCCAGATTGCCTAGTTATCTCCGGATGAATTTCTGCCTAATCCTGCCAGTGATTATTTAATCTAAATTCAGGCTCTGTATGCTAGACTGTGGTGGTGGTTTCTGACTCTTGCAACCCCATGGATTGTATCCTGCCAGGCTCCTCTGTCCATGGGATTCTCCAGGCAAGAATACTGGAGTGGGTTGCCATTTCCTTCTCCAGGGGATCTTCCCATCCCAGGGACTGAACCCAGGTCTCATACATTGCAGGCAGATTCTTTACCAACTGAGCTACAAGGGATTCTAGACTGTATATAGTGTAGTAAAATTACAAATATAATTTCAATGTTGGGTCCTGATATTTATTCAGGTGTTCACTTAGCCAAATTATTTAAATTCATTGGGCTTTTTTTTCTTCATCTTGAAAATGATGCTTTATCTATGCTTTATATATAATTAATATAGATAGAATTGGTTATAGAAATATGGAAATTATATAGATAAGTATATTAAATGAATTGAGGACTGTACTAAGGCACTGTACTAAGCTCTTTGGGGGAATGATAATGATCATTTAATGATACCTGTGGTTTTCATTTAAATGACTTGCTGAGGTCTTAGAGTTGATTCTGACTCCAGAGATATAATTACTATGATCTACTTCATACTAATATTGTAAGAAATAGAGATAAGCACTTGGTATAAGCCCCTGGTATCTAAGGGTCAACTCCATTTTTATTTGTAGCTGAGTTTCAAACAGACATGGTTCCCATTATGCTGAGAGTACCTAATATCTAAGTGTATTCTCACTTTGACTTGTACAAGTTAACAAAGCACATGCTATAGTACTATCATTATCTAATGTTGCTTTTCTTGTGCTGCATCTGTGCCTTCCTTATACTTTATTTATATCACAGATAATTCTTTTCTATTTCCTACTCCAATATTTGCATATTTACCAAAGCACTATAATAAGTATATTGGAATACAATTCTGTTTGGGGAATGTTGCAATTAACATGATTTTAGCCTGAGGTAAAATTAGTGTGAAATGTATAACTGACATGAAATTACTTGAATTAACTGTACATGGCTGTCTGGTTTTCCACAGGGACTGATCTTTGTTGCTTGCAATTAATATAAACAAAGTCTCTTAAATTGCTTTTGAAAAGCAGTTTATTTGTCTCTTGACCTTTGAATAAAGTGAAATTCTATTGATTAACTACCCAAGCTGATGCTTTTGGAACTTAATTCTGCCTCTAGTAAATTTAAAGAAAGCAAGTTGCTTAAATTCTTCAAAAATGAATATTGCTCTCAAGAACTGTGAATCTGAGCATTTTACTCAACTTGAAAGTTATCAAGTAAGTAGGTCCTAGTTTCGTGCTTGGCAGAAGACATGAGACTCTTCAGTGACAGACAAAGACCTTTATTAGTCATGGCAGGGCAGGTAGCACGAGCTTCATGTTTGTGTTGCTTCATTTTGCTCCTGGGTCCTTTAAGGATGACACAAATAGCACGTGCTGTAGCTTGTCACAGCTGAGGAATTCCAAGATTAGGGAACTGGAATCTGTTATAAACCTGACCTTGGCCCTGGAGGAGGTCATTGTCTTTATTGTGCTGGAAATACAAAAACAAACAAACAAACAAAAATAGAAATAAAACAATAAAATTGCTCTTTGCTCAAGGGAGAGACACTATAGGGCTGTCTCTTTCAAAGATCTTCACACTACAAACATCCTTGAAAAGATAGTCTGGGACATAGGTCAGAAAAATGTACAGAAATACAGAGACCTACATAGAATTGTCTCCTAACAGTTGGTTACCTGGAACAGTCTTTGATTTGGTCCTAAATTATACTTTGATTTATATTCAATCATTCCAGTTGGTAACATCCAAAGTGAAGAAGTTTATTTGTCTTGGTTTTGGGGGGTAATCCACATGGCTACTCCTCTTCTCCCCCCAATAATTTTTTCTATTATTCTGAACAAATCAGAAAAAATATGATTCTACTCTGACACTTTGGGCATCCATTCCAGATAGTGGTGCCTATGCTACATAAAATCTGCATTCACCAGGAATACTTAGAGGTGGAAACTGTTGAACAAGATAAATGTCAATTTTTGTCACTAGCATTTTTGGCTCTGTTTGCTCATTCAACCTATATGTCTATTATATATTTAAAATATGTCCAGCACAACTGCATATATGCTAAGAATACTATGGGGAATGAAACAGAAAAAAGTTTCTATCTTATGGAATTTATAATCCAGAGGCAAAAAAATACATAGTACCATCTCTGACATCCAGAAAAATGAAAATGAAGAATTTCCTGCTATATTACCCCACTCTCTCCTTTTTTCTGCTTTACTTCCATTCATATTTACTATTTGTGTGTATGTGTGTGTATATAATATGTAAAACTTATCTACCTGGCTTATCGTTTATCTTTTCCTCCTAGAATATAAGGTGTATGAGGGCAAGGATTTTTATTCAATTTTATTTGATTTACTGTTTTATTCAATTCCAAATCTGTAGGATATAAAAAGTTTATGACACACAGTAAAGGCTTAATAAACACTTGTGGAATACATCCTTAAATAGATTTTCAGGGAGTAAAGACCTCCTAAAGATCACTGGAATGGATTAAGAAGAAAATGGATTAAGAAAATGATAGTGGCCACTTGATATCAGATGTAACATATCCATATGTTACTGGGGAAAAAGTCCCATTTTGGGAAAGTTTATCAGGAGCTGTAATTTCTCTGACACAATATATAATAAGATGGGGAAGTATAGTTTATTACTGTCAATGGAGCCAGGTTTATGTCTGGTGTGACCAAAAATGGTTTCATATATAAAAATGTTCATGCAGGAACTTCTTTGACAGTAAACCGATCTAAAATTCAGTCAGGCATATAGAAACAAGATACTGTCTTAAAATGTATCTTAATATATATAGTGCAGCAGGGCAGTCTCAATGGAAGGCAATTAACTCAAAGATGTATTAGAGGATCATTCTCTAAGCATATTTAATTAAGATTTTTCTATACTGAGAAGGTTATTATGACAATTCTAAATGACAGAGTTATGTTTTTATCTTTGCTCTTACTTAGGCCAGTTAGCTTAGGAGAATTTGAGTTAAAATACATTTTACTATAGTACCAAAAAACTGGTTTAACTAGGTTTTTAGGATTGCAATGGGGCTTCCCTGGTGGCTCAGCTGGTAAAGAATCCACCTGCAATGTGGACGTGGGTCCAGACCTGGGTTCGATCCTGGGTTGGGAAGATCCCCTGGAGAAGGGAAAGGATACCCATTCCAGTATTCTGGCCTGGAGAATCCATGGACTATACATGGGAAATAGATGGGGAAACAGTGGAAACAGTGTCAGACTTTATTTTTGGGGGGCTCCAAAATCACTGCAGATGGTGACTGCAGCCATGAAATTAAAAGACGCTTACTCCTTAGAAGGAAAGTTATGACCAACCTAGATAGCACAGTAAAAAGCAGAGACATTACTTTGCCAACAAACGTCCATCTAGTCAAGGCTATGGTTTTTCCAGTGGTCATATATGGATGTGAGAGTTGGACTGTGAAGAAAGCTGAGTGCCGAAGAATTGATGCTTTTGAACTGTGGTGTTGGAGAAGACTCTTGAGAATCCCTTGGACTGCAAGGAGATCCAACCAGTCCATCCTAAAGGAGATCAATCCTGGGTGTTTATTGGAAGGACTGATGCTGAGGCTGAAACTCCAATACTTTGGCCACCTCATGTGAAGAGTTGACTCACTGGAAAAGACTCTGATGCGGGGAGGGATTGGGGGCAGGAGGAGAAGGGGACGACAGAGGATGAGATGGCTGGATGGCATCACTGACTCGATGAACTTGGGTTTGGGTAAACTCCGGGAGTTGGTGATGGATAGGGAGGCCTGGCGTGCTGCGATTCATGGGGTCGCAAAGAATCGGACATGACTGAGCAGCTGAACTGAACTGAACTGATACAGTCCATGGGGTTGCAAAGAATCAGGCAAGACCGAGTGACTATCTTAGGATTGCAAAGGACTAAGAAAACAATCTTACTTGTAATGCATACTTTTAGAAATAATATTCTAGAGGAATAGAAAATAGGGTAGAAAAGCTGACCATTTAAAACCAACCATCTAAAGAACTTTTTGACATCTCTAAACTTAGCTAGATTCAGTTAAAAAAGGAAAGATTTCAGAAATCTGAATGTTGTATACACTTTCATTTTATAAATGAAAATGTACATGCTTTTTTTTAAGTTTAAAAATACCCACATGCAATGAATGTATTTGTTACTTCTTTTGCCTGAGGAAAACGAATTCCCATCCTGTTTTATCTTTGATTTCAAGATTTTCAAATTCAGAATATCCATTAAAAAAAAAAAAACTTTGTTCATGTCTTGTGAATATCCTACAGTATTCATTAGGCAGCAGCTGTGAGAAGTTAAAAAAGAAATGAAAAGCAATAAGTAAACAAAGGTCTTTATTCATAAACAGTGAGTCTTTACATGATGATGCAAAAAACTCAAACAGTACAGAAGAAATGAACTAAACTATTTCAGGGTGTGCTAGTTTTGAGATTTAGAATTAAAACATCCATTATAGAAGTATTAGACAATTAGTAAGAAATACTATTTTTAAATATCCAAAAAGGTTTTTATCTGATATTTTTATTTCAGTCTACAAAAAGAAGGTGCCATGTATTAACACTAGAAAGGCATAGGAGCTCATGACTGATCAGACTTCTTCTCCCTATAATTTTTTATCACTTTAGTTCATAATGGAAACAGTTTTGATCCTAACATAGCTCATTTTATAAATAAATGATGTTAAACAGCCTACACTGCTTTTACTAAGGTATAAAAAATTGTAGAGCAAAAATTACATGAGTTAATTCTTATCTTTTGCAATCTATTTCCAATGAAGAGAAGATTAAAGCACCCAAATAAAAATGCCTTTTGGATTCACCTTTAATTCATTAGGAGATTATGCCCATTTTTAGCCATCATAGTCTTCTTGTCTAGTCACTGATACTTCTTTCTAGAATTCTAGTTTCTTATTACCATTTATATGATAGTTAAAATATTTTATCCTTTAATTTGGTGAGAGTTTGATAAAAGCATATACATGCTACTGGAGAAGGTAGTCTTTCTAAGAGGATGCTGCTTGATTGAATCCATGTTTACCAGGTAAATCAGGACTAACCAAGAGAGACACAGTGAGCAACTACCTGGAAGCTACAATTACCTGTACCCTCCATTACTATGCAAGTTTAGCATTGTAATTACTACCCTCTAACCAGTGGATACAGTTCTCCTGTTTAACTTGGACTGATATGGGCAAGTCAGGAATGATCCTGAAACTAAGTTTATGTGTAACAGAATTTAAGAAATAAGTCCTGTGGTGGAAAATCAAAGAGCTGTCTCACCACAATAGCAATCAAAATAAGAATTACAATTTGGTAACTCCTTATAATACCTATTGTAAAATATTGTTATTTATTTCATATAGAGCTCTTTGAGGCAGGTATTTTATCATCACCATTTTCTAGATGAATATACAGGAAGAGGTTTATTTAGTTTAACTTTTTTTTCACATATTTTAAGCCAAAAAGTGCTGACTCAAGATCATAGAGCTCAGTTATCCTCCATTCAGGGAACAGCGGGAAGGACACTTCACCCCTTCTCCTTCAGAGGTCATGGCCAGATTGCACTTGGACTTCTTTAAAGCTGCATGTACCACAAGTCTGCCCAAAGTTGACAGAGACAAATGCATTTAATTTTATATTATACTTATATCCTTTCCCCCCTTCAGTCAGGTTTTGTCACACATTTGTAATATAACTATATTTTATTGCTATAGCCTGCTTTCTTTTCTGAAATCCCCTGATCTCCTGAGTAATTTTTTTTTGTTGTTAATTTGCACATGTTTATGTTCACTCTTTGACTTATGAAGTTATATGAACTTGGAAATTCATGGTGCCAGGTATCTGCCATTATAGTATCACAGGGAAGAATTTCATAACCCAAATCTCTCCTGTGCATCACTTTTTTAATCTCTCTCCCCATGAACACTTTTTTCTTTTTTTTTACAGAATCTATAGCTTTGCCTTTTCCAGAATGTTCTACAAACAGAATCACATAGTATTTAGCCTTTTCAGACTGACTTCTTTAGCAGTATACATTTAAGTTTCCTCCATGTCTTTTCATGGTTTGATAGCTCATTTCTTTTTATGATTTTTAATTTTCTTTATCAATGTAATATCAATACTCCATTGTATCATGTACCACAGTTTATCTCTTCACAATTAATGACATCTTGGTTGCTTCCAATTGAGGTGATTATAAATAAAGCTGCTATAAACATACCTGTGCAGTTCATAGTATGGACATAAGTTTTCAGCTCAGGTAGATAAATATTTTGGAGCACAGTTACAGAATCATATAATAAGATTGGCCAAATTCTCTTCCAAATGGCTATTCCATTTTGTGTTCCCACTAACAATGAATAAGAATGACTGTCACTTCATATCTTCCCTAACATTTGATACTGTCAGTGTTTGGGGTTTTGGCTATTCTAATACATGTACATTGGTATCTCAGTGTTGTTTTAATTTGCAATTCCCTAACAAGAAATGACATTGAGTATCTTTTCATATACTTCTTTGCAACTGGCCTATCTTCTTTTGTAAGATTCTGTTCTAATCTTTTACCCACTTTTCAAATGGGTTGTTTTCTTATTGTCGAGTTTTATGATTTACAGCATTCAGTAATCTAAATATCCCTCTGAGTACTGTTTTCACTATATCCCACATATTTTGATAAGTTCTATTTTCATTTATGCTTAGTTCAAAATATTTGCTAATGTCTCGAGACATCTTCTTTAGCTCATATCTTATTTAGAATCATATTATTTTATCTCTAAATATTGTTGGATTTTCTAGCTACATTTCCATTACTGATTTCTAGTTTAATTCCTTGTGGTCTGATTTAAGTTTGTGAAGGTATGTATGATAGCCCAAAATGTGATTTATCTTGGTGAATGTTCCATGTGAACTTGAAGCATCCTGCTGTGTTAGTTGAAGTATTCTATAGATGTCAATTAGATCCATGTGATGGATGTTTTTGTTTAGGTTAACTCTGTCCCACTACCTTTTTGCCCCCTTGATCTGTTGATTACTGAAACAGAATTGTTAGTTGCTTGTTTGTTTGTTTCACACTAAAGGAGTTGTAAGGTTAACATAGTTATGTAACAGCGAGGAGTTAGAGTTAAATTCCCAAGAATTTACAAAGCTGGATCTCTGCTCACGGAATCTATTTGACACAGCAATCACTACTCTGTTAGCATTGCTTAAGTTTGAGTCCTCGTGACCCTCTTAGGAAGGCTTGATCCTCTTGCTGCTGCAACTACTTGGCAAACAGTGTCCCTGTACTCTTCACTGAGAGGCAGTAGAGCATGGTAATTAGGATACAGACACTGAAGTCAGTCTAACCTGATTTGAACCCCAGCATAGACCAGCCATGTGAACCTCATTTAACCTCTCTGCACTGTGGTTCTTTCATGTATAAAATGAAACTTATGATTATGTCTAACACATTGGGATCAAATTGGGTAGCTAAGGGGATTAAGTAAATTAATACAAATAAAATTCTTAAACAAAAACTTGGAATTAAAGCAATACTATCTCTTTTGGTAGCTTGAAGTCACTCTCAATCTCTTTCCTACTTGCTAATTTGACCACAAAACTTGGAAATTCAAAAATTTCATTCTCAGTCTCCCTTATATTTAGAGATATCCATTGATCTACCAGGGGGTCAAATAAACAAACAAAATCTCTTGCTATCCTGATTAAAGGGATAGTTGAGATGAATACTTCCCTTTTACACCTACTTCTTTAGCTTAGAAAGCTGACACATTGGCTGGAGCTGCAGCAGGGTAAGGTTGAGATAAGAACTCAGCCCTCAGCATGGACATCACTAAGGTGCTGAGCCAGCAATGGCAAATTCTTATTTCTTCATGAGAAAAACAAGTCCAAATTTGTCAGAGACATGACCTGTTCAATACCAACATGTATACTATATGCAAACTATGCTACTTTCTAAAATGGTTTCCTAGGGTGGGCACAATAAAGGACAGAAATGACATGAACCTAACAGAAGCAGAAGATGTTAAGAAGAGGTGGCAACAATACACAGAAGAACTGTACAAAAAATATCATAGCGACCCAGATAATCACGATGGTGTGATCTCTCACTAGAGCCAGACATCCTGGAATGTGAAGTCAAGTGGGCCTTAGGAAGCATCACTATGAACAAAGCTAGTGGGGGTGATGGAATTCCAGTTGAGCTATTTCAAATCCTAAAAGATGATGCTGTGAAAGTGCTGCACTCAATATGCCAGCAAATTTGGAAAACTCAGCAGTGGCCACAGGACAGGAAAAGGTCAGTTTTCATTCCAATCCCTGAGAAAGGCAATGCCAAAGAATGCTCAAACTACCTTACAATTGCACTCATCTCACACGCTAGTAAAGTAATGCTCAAAATTCTCCCGGCCAAGCTTCAGCAGTACGTGAACCATGAACTTCCAGATGTTCAAGCTGGTTTTAGAAAAGACAGAGGAACCAGAGATCAAACTGCCAACATCCACTGGATCATCAAAAACACCAGAGAGTTCCAGAAAAATGTCTATTTCTGCTTTATTGACTATGCCAAAGCCTTTGACTGTGTGAATCACAATAAACTGTGGAAAATTCTAAAAGAGATGGGAATACCAGACCACCTGACCAGCCTCTTGAGAAATCTGTATGCAGGTCAGGAAGCAGCAGTTAGAACTGGACATGGAAAAACAGACTGGTTCCAAATTGGGAAAGGAGTATGTCAAGGCTGCTTATTTAAGTTATATACAGGGTACATCATGAGAAACGTTGGGCTGGAGGAAGCACAAGCTGGAATCAAGATTGTTGAGAGAAATATCAATAAACTCAGATATGCAGATGACACCACTCTTATGGCAGAAAGTGAAGAAGAACTAAAGAGCCTCTTGATGAAAGTGAAAGAGAAGAATAAAAAAGTTGGCTTAAAGCTCAACATTCAGAAAACTAATTTCATGGCATCCGATCCCAACACTTCATGGCAAATAGATGGGGAAACAGTGGCTGACTTTATTTTTCTGGGCTCCATAATCACTGCAGATGGTGATTGCAGCCATGAAATGAAAAGACGCTTACTCCTTGGAAGGAAAGTTATCACCAATCTAGGCAGCATATTAAAAAGCAGGACATTACTTTGCCAACAAAGGTCCATCTAGTCAAGGCTATGGTTTTTCCAGTGGTCATGTATGGATGTGAGAGTTGGACTGTGAAGAAAGCTGAGTGCAAAGAATTGATGTTTTTGAACTGTGGTGTTGGAGAAGACTCTTGAGAGTCCCTCGTACTGCAAGGAGGTCCAACTAGTCCATCCTGAAGGAGATCAATCCTGGGTGTTCATTGGAAGGACTAATGTTGAAGCTGAAACTCCAATACTTTGGCCCCCTGATGCGAAGAGCTGACTCATTTGAAAATACCCTGATGTTGGGAAAGATTGAGGGCAGGAGGAGAAGGGAACTTCAGAGGATAAGATGGTTGGATGGCATCACCAACCTGATGGACATGAGTTTGGGTAAACTCCAGGAGTTGGTGATGGATAGGGAGGCCTGGCATGCTGTGGTCCATGGGGTCGCAAAGAGTCGGACACGACTGAGCAACTGAACTGAACTGAACTGAGGGCTTCCTAATACAAAGCACTATGCTATGTATTTTATATGTTATATTTAATTCTCACAAAACCCATTGGGATAGGTGCCATTATGTCATTTTAAAGATGAAGACACTGATGCTAGGAGACTACCTAAAAATACCAAATGTACAGTTAATAAGTAGAGGAGTAGGGATTTGAATCAAAGTTTGCCTGAATTTACCAAATTGTTAACAATTATGATATTCAACTGCCCTATAGATACAGAAAGCAACTTAGATGAAGGAAATGAAAGTATTTGAAATGTTTCATAAAAATTAAGTAGAAAAGTGTTAAGCAATTAAAGGAAAGAGACATTTTGCTTAAATTATATAGTTATCTAAACTGATCAAACGGATATTTGTTCAATTTTCAAATTTCCTTTGCCCATAGTAAAATAGAAAAGTGCTACTTAACTTCTAAGTTCAATCTGTTGGAAGAAACCAGTGGTTTGTGTCTAAAGACATTTTCTGTAGAATTTGTGAATGGGTTAGTGGTTGAAATCCACTTCCTAATTGTCATGTGTCCACCCACTGCTTTTGTTATAGACTTTGTGGTTATTCCAAGGTCTGGTATGCTAGGAAGAAGCACTCTTTTTTTTTTTTTTTTTTTTTTCTGACTTGATATTTATACTTTTAGCAAAAACAGCATAGATAAAGATTAATTCAATTGCAACAGACTCTGTTTCTATCACTTCTGATGTCAAACTTGCAACTGTATTTTCTGAAAAATGTCACAGGACTACAAATTCTTACCTTTTGAGGCTATAGTCTTTCCAAAGTAGTCTGAAACTTGAAGAGATCTGTAAACATTTATGTAGGAATCATAACCACAACCCAAAATAAACAAACATAGGAAACCATTGGGGTGGCTCCTGAAGTTTAAAACAATATTAAATGTGCTCACATTGCTATTGGAAGATAAAATAATAACAAAAGCAACTGCACGACTAAATATGTTGTTTCTCCACATGGTTGTTTATGTTTCCTTGAAAAGTAAATTTAACTCTTTTGTTGTTGAAATAGTTATTGTGCATTTTTTGTTTGTTTTTGTTTTTAAAAATTTATTTATTTATTTTAATTGGAAGATAATTTCTTTACAGTATTGTAGCAGTTTTTGCTATACCTGAAACCCCCTCCCACATCCCTTCCCACCCCATTCCTCTGGGTTATTGTATTTTTGAATCAAAATCCAAGAAATAATGAAATCCAAGACATAATGAAAATGAAAATGATTATTTGTACAGGTGTTAAGTGTGATCTTAAGTAATATGGATCATAATATGCATCATAATGATTTCTATCAGTACAGTTTTGTTCATTTTGAAGGTTTAAGTGTTGATATAATCTGAATACATAGAATTAAATACAAATGAAAAAGAAATGCAAATTTCTGCCCTTTTGTCCTAATTTCTTCCTCATTTCATTCACTCATTCACCCTACAATTACTTCTATGGCCTCTGCTCTTATAAAGAAGTGAGAGAACTGGAGAATCACCATCAGAATTCATCCTTACCATGTAAAAATTTGATATCTAGGATGAAGAATTATTTGTAATGATGGGGAAAAATAACATGTTAATATGTTGTTTATCTAGCACAAAAATAAAAAGATAATAGTAGTAGGGTTTCAGGGAATAGAGAGTTTAATTAAAAAGTGGAGGCAGAGAATGAAGAATGATTATATAGAGGTAAAATTTGAAAAGGGTTTAACTCTGAGAAGACTTTTACAGGAAAAGATGGAACACTTCCAGTTTTGGGGAATCAACTTCTGAACTTCTGAATGTCATTTTCTCTGAGGTTTTGGACCCAGAAGCTGTAGCCATACAGAAAAGATAGAGCAGGCCTGAAGCAGTTGTTGACAGAAGCCCTACTTGTAATATTGGCCCTGGGCTGGTGTCTGGAAAATCTGCCTTTGAAATGTTGATACACTGATAAGGTTGTTTTGCCTGCCTGGAGCACTGAACACCTGCTTTCCTTCTAAGAGTCTGAAATTTCATTTGTTATGGCTCCTCATATGTGCCTTTGTGACCATAGTCCAATAAAAACCTTGAACCCTGAACACCAAACAAGTGTCCCAACACAGACACATTGCTCAATAAAAAGACAAATGCTTTCATTCCTGAAGGTAGGGCTTCCTGAGTGGCCCTCTCAGGGCAGAGCACAGGAAGCGTATGCTGGGATATTCCAGACTCTGCCTTTGTCCCATTCCCTTACTATGGTCCTGCTCTGTACACTTGCTTTGTTGTACTGAGTACAAGTTCTGTGACTCTTTCTAGAGAATCTGTGAAGGTCTGGATGGTTTCTGTGTCCTCAAAACATCAGTCTGCCAGCCTCCTTCATTTCTCACATTTTTTTCCTACCTAGAATGGACATCATATAGAGTCATTTCAGAACAGCACAAGCATCACTCTAAAGTGGAAAGAACATGAGGGATGATATCATTGCCCTACTTGAAGTCCTCCAGTAGGTTCCCATGAAAACTGTTGTCTTCTGACTTTACCAGCAATTCTCAAGGTCATATACGTCTCTGTCTCTCCCCTCTGATTGTCATGTGCCAGCCACACTCACCACCTCCTCCCAATTTCTCAAAAAACACCCAGCTTTTTTCCCCTTACTTAAGATCTCTGCTCATGCAGTTAACTCTTTTAGAAAGACTCTCTACAGCCTCTTCTCCCCAACTGTTCACCGTGCACACATTTAAAGGTGTAAAGGTGTACATTGTTTTCATCTTTGAGGTCTTAGTTTAAGCATCATTCTCTCAAAGAGGGCTTTTTTAGCTATCTGGTCTTAAGTAGTACTTTCTCTTCTCTTTTATGTGCTTTCATAGCACTCTAATTGTTTCTCTTGTCATCTATCACAGTTTCTAATTATATATATATTATATATGTATATATATTTTTCTTTTTAATTTTTTGCCTTTACCATTAGTATAAAAATTCCATGAAAACAAGGATGAGTCCAATTTGTTAATCCTTAGGCTTAGTCCTTAATCTAATAGCCTAGCACAGAAGAAGGCATGTAATAGTTTGTTAAACAAAATTTTAATTGAAATACAGGAACCTACATGTGGCCAATAGTACTCAAAGCAAAAAGATCACAGGGAGGAGAGTGAACTGTTAAAGAAAATCTTTAGACAAAAGAAAGTGCATCAATTATTTGTTTAAATTCTTATCATTCTAACAATTTAGGGATTATATGAATTTTATTTTTATGAGTAGAATAAAGTCTGGGCAATTTGCTGAATATTCTTGAACCAAAGCAAGGTATCTTAAGGATTTTTTTTGTAGTAGTAAATAAAATAAGAAAAGCCAAGTGTAGGTCAAGGAATAACATCTCTTTTGTAGAGCAAATTATGTGAGAAGGTATGGGGAGAATTTTAGGGACACTCATCTAATGAGCTTATATATGTCCAAGAGACTCAGGGCTTCATCCAGATGCAAATTCTCTCTAGGCTCAATTTAAACTTTCCACTAAGGAAACATCTAAATGTTCTAATTCAAGAATTGAGTCAGTTTATCACGACTAAAAAGATTGAGAATCAGTTGATCATAGTTATTTATGGACTTGTATAAAAATTTCTCCAATGCCATGGATTTTGATTTTAACAAACTGATAAATGAGTAAATTTGGCTTCAAACTGATGTTGGGTAAATTTCCATGTAAGTCTTTTCCCTAAAAGGCAAATTTCAGAAAAACCTGATCAATAAAAATTCTGATTCAGGGAAATATATTGAATTTCAAAAAACTTTAATGTTTGTACCCTAAGTATAAAGTTTGTAAAGTAGAGTTTTGGGGGTTATGTTTTCCATTGGTAGCAATTGTTATCAAAATTTTTCAAAATACACAGATATATGTATCATGTATTGTTAGTAAAATGTATTCCTAGAACAGCCTTATATAGTGCCAAAATTTAGGTATAAATATGGTCAAATCTAACAACTTTGATTCATTTTGCTGATTTTTAGCCAAAGTAAGATAAGAAACTACATCAAGCCAGTATTTAGGAAACTGTTTAAATATTTTGTTTAAAATAGTTGGTTTTGCAAGGCATACCAACTCTATCAGAGGATCTGTCTTAAAAAATTATTTTAAAAAGTTGGAAGCATGCAGCTGCCCTTGCTTAAGAAATGCTTTGGAAAGAATAATATTTATGTAGTATGCACCATACATATATTATATGATTCACTAGACACAAAGTGGGCACTCAAATACTTGCTGATTTCTTCATTTATCCAACATAACCAGAAGTATATTTTGGGAAGATAATGGATTTTTTTTTTTTTTAAGAGGAAAGGCAAACTACCCCATTTTGTTTGATCTTAAAGAATATAAAATCAGAACTCCAGAATATCATACATTTATGCATAAAGCTAGTTCTATTATTTTCATTAGAATTTCTTCTTATGAATTCAATGCTGATTCTTTTTTTCTTTTTCCTCCTTCTTGTTAAGTAAAACTATCCCCTCTACTCATAAGCTAATTGCATATTCAATCAAAAAAAATTATATGAAGCAAACAGTTATTTCTTCCCTCTTTGAGTTAAAGCAAATGGAGAAACAAATAACAGACACACAAATTGCTTTTTCAAGTAGTTTCAAGAAAGGAAGACTGAATCAAATGTGGCCAGCTGGTATAAAGAAGCTAGCAGACAGGATTCTAGGATGGAGTAGTAGGGATGGGTCTGGGGCCAACCTCCAAGCATTCCAAATCCAACTTCATCCAGTACTAGGTGTTCTTCAAACAACTTCCCGACCTCACTGGTCCTAGTTTCTTCCTCCACCTTGTTAGGAAAGTACACATGGGCTGAAAAGCTTCCCTGAAGTCTTAATAAGATAAAGAAGACTGTTTTTTTTTTTTTTTGTACATATCAGTATATCAGGCATTAAACAAGTCAACTCCTTTCCTTCAGTCCCAGACAAGTTACTGGGCCAGAGAATTACACAACTCATCAGTTTTTATTCTGAAATAAGTGGCATCAGTTAGAGTGAAGCTTGACAAAAACCACTACAATATTGTAAAGTAATTAGCCTCCAACTAATAAAAGTAAATGAAAAAAAAAAAAAATAGAGTGAAGCTTTACCCATTTCTCTCTGTTTTTCCTCCCTTTCCTTTATATAAAAAGAAAAGAGATTTGGCTCTCCCTCAAATGCTCCTTTTCTCAGTCTTCAAAAAGCTGTTTCTTTTTGACATTCACTCTGAGCTTAAATCATACTTCTTCAGGAAGTCTTTGCTTCTAAAGAAACTGCCTTGAAGCTGTTTACCACATTACTGATTTTAGATTGTCTGCCTAATATTGTCAGAGTTGGTTAATTGTCTGTGATTGTTTTGTTTTTTTGCATACCCCTGACCAGAATGCAAGCTCCATGGAAAATAATAAATATTAAAAAATGAACAAATGTTGAATGAATGAAGGAAGAAAGAAATGAATAGATGTTTGCATTATTCCTTCTATTAATTTTTAAGTCTTTTGAAACCTAGATGATGTATTTACTACAGTAGTTGGAAAAGTATTTTGCATATATTTGGCAATCAATGGATATTTATGATTGGAATAAAACATTCCACCTCTTATTTCTTAGGAACAAATTCAGTACAGCCCTATTTGCTTACACAACGTACATTATTTCCAGTTTTAGCATGTGTGCTGCTGGGTTGGGAACAGGTGTGGCATTTCAGACAATTCTACAGTTGTATATTTTATAGTAAAATAAGCACAATGAGTATTTTATATTAATGTAAAAAGTTTTTTTTTATGTTCAATGACATGTGAATATATCTGCAGTGATTTAGAGACATTGTGAGTTATTTTCCTGTCATTTCCTTTTCTAAATGAAGTCCAGAAGTTTACAGGTACTATTTCAAGTCTATTTAAAAAATACAGATGGAATTGGGATTACATGTTTAGCAGAAAAGTCAGAATTTTACAGCTAGAAGTGATCTTAGAGATCATTAATGTCCATCACTTCTTTCTTATATCAAGAAATTGAGAAAGAGAAAAGTTACTGGTTTGCCTAATTTCTTACAAATATGATTAGTGATATCTTACCAGTCTTCATAATTACACTTCTAAAATGCCATGTAATTTAGCAAATTACCAAGTTAGCAAAGTAATAATTAGAAAAATAATTAATAAAAAGAGAACTGGATAAACAGAAATAATGCACAATTCACAGTGGTTTGCATCTTCATTTAAAAGTTCATCAGATTTGTGTTGCAAAAAAGCCATTCCAGTAGCCTCTCCTCCTCAAGCATTACAAACTTTAGAGAAACATCATCTTCTGAGACAGATTCCAACACAAGTCTTCAGGTTGTATCTGAAGTTTCTAAAATTGCATCAGTTTCTAAAGTTTGCAAAAGAGACCTGATTGGCTTGGCTTTGTATGCTCTGTGTTACTGGTTTTCATTTTGTTGTTTGTTTGTTTTCTCTTGATCAGAATAGATTACATATATTAATCTTTTTTTAAAAAGTATTTAGTTAATTTTAGTTGGAGGCTAATTACTTTATGATATTGTGGTGATTTTTGCCATACATACACATGAATCAGCCATGGGTGTACATGTGTTCCCCATCCTGAACCTCTCTCCCACCTCCTTCCCTATCCCATCCCTCAGGGTCATCCCAGTGTACCAGCCCTGAGCACCCTGTCTCATGCATCAAACCTGTACTGGCAATCTATTTCACATATGATAATAGACATTTTCAATGCCATTCTCTCAAATCATCCCACCCTTGCCTTCTCCCACCGAGTCTTTACATCTGTGTCTCTTTTGCTGTCTCACTTATAGGGTCATCATTACCATCTTTCTAAATTCCATATATATGTGTTAATATACTGTACTGGTGTTTTTCTTTCTGACTTACTTCACTCTATATAATAGAATCTAGTTTCATCCACCTCATTAGAACTGATTCAAATGTATTCAATAGCTGAGTATTATTTCATTGTGCATATGTACCACAGCTTTCTTATCCATTGATCTGCCAATGGACATCTAGGTTGCTTCCATGTCCTGGCTGTTGTAAACAGTGGTGTGATGAACACTGGGGTACATGTGTCTCTTTCAGTTCTGGTTTCCTTGATGTGTATGCCCAGCAGTGGGATTTCTGGGTCATATGGCAGTTCTATTTCGAGTTTTTTAAGGAATCTCCACACTGTTCTCCATAGTGGCTATACTAGTTTGCATTCCCACCAACAGTGTAAGAGAGTTCCTTTTCCTCTGCACCCTCTCCAGCATTTATTGTTTGTGGACTTTTTTATAACAGCCATTCTGACTGGCATAAGATTGTACCTCATTGTGGTTTTGATTTGCATTTCTCTGATAATGAGTGATGTTGAGCATCTTTTCATGTGTTTGTTAGCCATCTATATGTCTTCTTTGGAGAAATGTCTGTTTAGTTCTTTGGCCCATTTTTTGACTGGGTCCTTTATTTTTCTGGAATTGAGCTGCCGGAGCTGCTTGTATATTTTTGAGATTAATTATTTTTCAGCTGCTTCATTTGCTATTATTTTCTCCCAGTCTGCAGGCTGTCTTTTCACCTTGCTTATAGTTTCCTTCATTGTGCAAAAGCTTTTAAGTTTAATTAGGTCCCATTTGTTTATTTTTGCTTTTATTTCCATGACTCTGGGAGGTGGGTCATGGAGGATCCTGCTGTGATTTATGTCAGAGTGTTTTGCCTATGTTTTCCTCTAGGAGTTTTATAATTTCTAAATGGATGTTTAATCCATTTTCCGTTTATTTTTGTGTATGGTGGTAGAAAGTGTCTAGTTTCATTCTTTTACAAGTGGTTGACCAGTTTTCCCAGCAACACTTGTTAAAGAGATTGTCTTTTCTCTATTGTATATTCTTGCCTCCTTTGTCAAAGATAAGGTGTTCATAGGTGTGTGGATTTATCTCTGGGCTTTCTATTTTGTTCCATTGATCTATATTTCTGTCTTTGTGCCAGTACCATACTGTCTTGATGACTGTGGCTTTGTAGTATAGCTTGAAGTCAGGCAGATTGATTCCTCCAGTTCCATTCTTCTTTCTCAAGATTGCTTTGACTATTTGAGGTTTTTTGTATTTCCATACAAATTGTGAAATTGTTTGTTCTAGTTCTCTGAAAAATACCTTTGGTAGCTTGATAGGGATTGCATTGAATCTAGAAATTGCTTTGGCTAGTATACTCATTTTCACTATATTGATTCTTCCAATCCATGAACATGGTATATTTCTCCATCTATTTGTGTCCTCTTTGATTTCTTTCATCAGTGTTTTATAGTTTTCTGTATATAGGTCTTTTGTTCTTTAGGTAGATATATTCCTAAGTATTTTATTCTTTTCATTGCAATGGTGAATGGAATTATTTCCTTACTTTTTCTTTCTGTTTTCTATTGTTAATGTATAGGAATACAAGGGAATTCTGTGTGTTAATTTTACATCCTGCAACTTTACTATATTCATTGATTAGTTCTAGTAATTTTCTGGTGGAGTCTTTAGGGTTTTCTATGTAGAGGATCATGTCATCTGCAAACAGTGAGAGTTTTACCACTTCTTTTCTAATCTGGATTCCTTTTATTTCTTTTTCTTTTCTGATTGCTATGGCTAATACTTCCAAATCTATGTTGAATAGTAGTGGTGATAATGGGCATCCTTGTCTTATTCCTGACATTAGGGGAAATGTTTTCAATTTTTCACCATTGAGAACGTTTGCTGTGCGTTTATCCTATATGGTTTTTATTATGTTGAGGTATGTTCCTTCTATGCCTGCTTTCTGGAGAGTTTTTTTTTTTTTTTTTTTTTTTTATCATAAATGGATGTTGAATTTTGTCACAGGCTTTCTCTGCATCTATGGAGATAATCATATATTTTTTTAATCTTTCAATTTGTTAATGTGATTTATCACATTGATTGATTTTCAAATATTGAAGAATCCTTGCATCCCTGGGATAAAGCCCACTTGGTCATGATGTGTGATCTTTTTAATATGTTGTTGGATTCCGTTTGATAAAATTTTGTTAAGGATTTTTGCATTTATGTTCATCAGTGATATTGGCCTGTAGTTTTCTTATTTTGTGGCATCTTTGTCTGGTTTTGGTATTAGGGTGATGATGGCCTCATAGAATGAGTTTGGCAGTTTACCTTCCTCTGCAATTTTCTGAAAGAGTTTGAGTAGGATAGGTATTAGCTCTTTTCTATTTTTGGTACAATTCAGCTGTGAAGCCATCTGGTCCTGGGCTTTTGTTTGTTGGAAGATTTCTGATTACAGTTTCGATTTCCATGCTTTTGATGGGTCTGTTAAGATTTTCTATTTTTTCCTGGTTCAATTTTGGAAAGTTATACTTTTCTAAGAATTTGTCCATTTCTTCCAAGTTGTCTATTTTATTGGCATATAGTTGCTGATAGTCTCTTATGATCCTTTGTCTTTCTGTATTGTCTGTTGTGATTTCTCCATTTTCATTTCTTATTTTGTTGATTTGATTTCCCTCCCTTTTTTTCTTGATGTGTCTGGCTAATGGTTTGTCTATTTTATTTATCTTCTCAAAGAACCAGCTTTTAGCTTTGTTTATTTTTGCTATGGTCTCCTTTGTTTCTTTTTCATTTATTTCTGCCCTAATTTTTTTTTATTTCTTTCCTTCTACTATCCCTGGGGTTCATTTCTTATTTTTCAAGTTGCTTTAGGTGTAGAGTTAGGTTATTTATTTGATTCTTCTCCTGTTTCTTGAGGTAAACTTGTATTGCTATAAACCTTCCCCTTAGCATGGCTTTTTCTGAATCCCATAGGTTTTGGGTTGTTGTGTTTTCATTTTCATTCATTTCTATGCATATTTTGATTTCTTTTTTGATTTCTTCTGTGATTTGTTGGTTATTCAGAAGCATGTTGTTCAGCCTCCATATGTTTGTATTTTCAATAGTTTTTTTTTTTTTTTTTTTTCTAATCTTACCGCATTGTGATCAGAAAAGTTGCTTGAGATGATTTCAATTTTTTTGAATTTACCAAGGCTAGATTTATGGCCCAGGATGTGATCTATCTTAGAGAAGGTTCTGGGTGCACTTGAGAAAAAGGTGAAATTCATTGTTTTTGGGGGAAATTTCCTATAGATATCAGTTAGGTCTAACTGGTCCATTGTGTCATTTAAAGTTTGTGTTTCCTTGCTAATTTTCTTTAGTTGATCTATCCATAGGTGTGAGTGGGGTAATAACGTCCCCCACTATTATTGTGTTACTGTTAATTTCTGCTTTCATACTTCTTAGCATTTACCTTACATATTGCGGTACTCCTATGTTGGGTGCATATATATTTATAATTGTTACATCTTCTTCTTATATTGATCCTTTGATCATTATGTAGTGTCCTTTGTCTCTTTTCACAGCCTTTATTTGAAAGTCTATTTTATCTGATATGAGTATTGCTACTCGTGCTTTCTTTTGTTCTCCATTTGCGTGAAATATATTTTTCCAGCACTTCACTTTCAGTCTGTATGTGTCCCTTGTTTTGAGGTGGGTGTCTTGTAGACAGCATATATAGGGTCTTGTTTTTGTATCCATTCAGTCAGTCTTTGTCTTTTGGTTGGGCATTCAACCCATTTACATTTAAGGTAATTATTGATAAGTATGATCCCATTGCCATTTACTTTGTTGTTTTGGGTTCGAGTTTATAAATCTTTTCTGTGTTTCCTGTCTAGAGAAGATCCTTTAGCATTTGTTGAAGAGATGATTTGTCTGTAAAGCTTTTGATTTCTCCTTCATATTTGAATGAGATCCTTGGTAGGTACAGTAATCTGGGTTGTAGGTTTTTCTCTTTCATCACTTTAAGTATGTCCTGCCATTCCCTTCTGGCCTGAAGAGTTTCTATTGAAAGATCAGCTGTTATCCTTATGGGAATCCCTTTGGGTGTTATTTTTTGTTTTTCCCTTGCTTTTTAAAAAAATGATAATAGTAAAAATATATCTAGGAATTTCTCTGGAACTGTTGAGGGCAGTGTGGGGTCAGTTCAGTTTCAGATAGTTCCTTGTTCCAGCTTATACTTCTTCTCGGGTACTGCACAAAGGCACAGATTCAGTTGGGCCTGCATTTTGTGCCCTTCTCAGGTCCAAGCAGCTCAGGTGACCAGATGCTTGGCAAGCACACTCTCCCCAGGTGGGTGGTGCATCTTATCACCTCCCCAGTCCCAGCTGCTCAGTTTCCCAAGTGCACCACTAGAGTGCCATCTCAGGTGTGCCATGCATCTCCTCTGGGGAGCTAATCTCTTACTGCAACCCTCCTGGTGGATGTCAACCGTCCAGGATCCCAGGAAGACTTGGTTAGCAACTGGGTGCCTGCTCACAGTTTGGTGGAGGATGCTGTCTCTGGGATCAGATTGCCCCTCGCCTTCCTACTCTTGCTGTCACCCATCTGCCTCTCTGCCTTCAGCAGGGAGAGGGGCCAGTCCGCAGCCGGCTAACTCTCCTGTAATATTCGCTCAGTCCTTTGTTCTGTAAGCGGACCAGGTTGTGCTTTAGAACTTTTCAAAGGAAAACTTTCTCTTTCTCTCTCTCTCTCTTGTTTTTCCTCTCTCTGGCTATCCCACAGTTTGGGTTGCTATCTCACATTACCTCCCTCAACTTGTTCTCAGGGCATTCAGGCCCAGTTCTTACCCTAAGCATGCAGACCCCGCCTCCCTGTTCAGCCCCCTCTTGCTGCTGGTGGACGCAAGCATCTGGGCTGCCTCTCTGCTGGGAGTTGCAGTTAGGCACGTAATCTGTGGGGTTTTTTTTTCTTTTTTCCTCCCTGTTATGTTGCCCTCTGAGATTCCAAAACTCCCCACAGACCTGCTGGTGAGAGGGTTTCCTGGTGTTTGGAAACTTCTCCTCCTTCACGACTCCCTTTCTGGGGTGGATTTCCATCCCTAACTCTTTTGTCTCTCTCTTTATATTTTGTCCTACCTCCTTTTGAAGAGAATATGTTGCCTTTCTGGGTGCCTGGTGTCCTTCACCAGCATTCAGAAGTTGTTTTGTGGAATTTGTTCAGCGTTCAAATGATCTTTCGATGAATTTGTAGGGGAGAAAGTGATCTCCCCATCCTATTCCTTTTCTATCTTTGAATATACCCTACATATATTAATCTTTAAGAAATAGTGATATGCGATATTGATATGAGTTTCCATAGTAGACTCATAAGGCAATGAATCCACCTGCAGTGCAGGAGACTTCACATTCATCCCTGGATCGGGAAGAGCCCCTAGAGAAGGGAATGCCAGCCCTTTCCAGTACTCTTGCCTGGAGAATCCTATGGACAGAGAAGCCTGGCAGACTACAGTCCATGGGATCACAGAGGCAGATATGATCGAGCGACTAACACTACTAACTAATATTGATATATTTAAAGATGCATTCTTTATGGGCCTCAATTTCTGTCCTATAAAGGAGAAATCTCAAACATATGGCAATGTGATGAAAAAAGCAATAATTTTCATTGTGATACTTTTGTAAGGGAATTGGAGAAAATCATTGAAAAAGGACAGTGTTGTAGTTCAATCGCTCAGTAATGTCCAACTCTTTGTGACTCCATGGATGCAGCATGGTGGTCTTATCTGTCCTTCACCATCTCCAAAGCTTGGTCAAACTCATGTCCATTGAGGCAGTGATGCCATCCAACCATCACGTCTTCTGTTGTCCCCTTCTCCTCCTGCCTTCAATCTTTCTCAGCCACCAGGGTCTTTTCCAATGAATATACTCTTCACTGTAGGTTGCCAAAATATTGGAGCTTCACCTTTAGCATCCGTCTTTCCAAAAAATATTCAGGATTTGTTTCCTTTATGATTGACTGCTTTGATCTCCTTGCTTTCCAAAGGACTCTCAGGAGTATTCTCCAACACCAGATTTCAAAAGCATCAGTTCTTCAGTGCTCAACCTTCATTATGGTCCAACTCTCACATCCATACATGACTACTGGAAAAACAATAGCTTTGACTATATGGATCTTTGTTGGCAAAGTGATATCTCTGCTTTTTAATATGCTTTGTGGGTTTGTCATGGCTTTTCTTCCAAGGAGCAAGCATCTTTTAATTTCATGGCCTCAGTCACTGTCTGCAGTGATTTTGGAGCCCCCCAAAATAAAGTCTATCACAGTTTCCACTGTTTTGCCATCTATTTGTCATGAAGTGATGGGACTGGATGCCATGATCTTAGTTTTTTGAATGTTGAATTTTAAGCCAGTTTTTTCACTCTCCTCTTTCACCTTCATCCAGAAGCTCTTTAGTTCCTCTTTGCTTTCTACCATAAGGGTGGTATCATCTACATATCTGAGGTTATTGATATTTCTCCAAGCAATCTTGATTCCAGCTTGTGCTTCATCCAGTCTGGTGTTTCACGTGATGTACTCTGCACATAAGTTAAATAAGCAGGGTGACAATATACAACCTTGACGTACACCTTTCTCAATTTGGAATCACTCTGTTGTTCCATATACAGTTCTGTTTCTTCTTGACCTGCATACAGGTTTTGCAGGAGGCAGGTAAGGTGGTCTGGTATTCCCATCACTTTAAGAATTTTCCACAGTTTGTTGTGATCGACACAATCAAAGGCTTTAGCATAGTCAATAAAACGGAAGTAGATGTTTTTCTGGAATCCTCTTGAATCCTCTTGATTTTTCTATGATCCAATGCATGTTGGCAATTTGATCTCTGGTTCCTCTGCGTTTTCTAAATCCAGCTTGTACATCTGGAAGCGCTCGGTTCACATACTGCTGAAGTCTGGTTTGGAGAATTTCAAGCATTGCTTTGCTAGCATTTGAAATGAGTGCAGTTATATGATAGTTTGAACATTTTTTGCCATTGCACTTCTTTGGGATTGAAATGAAAACTGACCTTTTCCAGTCCTGTGGCCACTGCTGAGTTTTCCACATTTGCTGGCATATTGGATGCAGCACTTTCACAGCATCCTCTTTTAGCATTTGAAATAGTTCAGCTGGAATTTCATCATCTCCACTAGCTTTGTTCATAGTGATGCTTTCTAAGACCCACTTGACTTCACATTCCAAGATGTCTGGCTCTAGATTTGTGATCACATTATCGTGGTTATCTGGGTCATTGAGATCTTTTTTGTATAGTTCTTCTGCGTATTCTTGCCACCTCTTAATCTCTTCCACTTCTGTTAGGCCCATACCATTTCTGTCCTTTATTGTGCCAATCTTTGAATGAAGTTTTCCTTTGTCTCTAAAGATCTCTGAAGATCTCTAATCTTTCCCATTCTATTGTTTTCCTCTGTTTCTTTGCATTGTTCACTTAGGAAGGCTTTTTAAAATCTTTCCTTGCTATTCCTTGGAATTCTGCATTCAGATGGGTATCTATTTCCTTTTCTCCTTTGCCTTTCACTTCTCTCTCTCTCTCTCTTTTTCCTCAGTTATTTGTAAGGCCTCCTCAGACAACCATTTTACCTTTTTGGTTTCTTTTTGGGGGAATGGTTTTGATCATGGCCTCCTATACAATGTTTGAACCTCCATCCATATCTTCAGGCACTCTATCAGATCTAATCCCTTGAATCTAATTGTCACTTCCACTGTATAATAGTAAGGGATTTGATTTAGGCCATACCTGAATGGTCTAGTGGTTTTCTCTACTTTCTTCAAATTAAGTCTGAATTTTGCAATAAGGAGTCCATGATAAGGAACTGAGTCACAGTCAGTTCCCAACCTTGTTTATGCTGACTGTATAGAGCTTCTCTATCTTCAGCTGCAAAGAATATAACCAATCTGATTTTGGTATTGACCATCTGGTAATGTCCATGTATAATGTTGTCTTTTGTGTTTTTGGAAAAGGGTGTTGGCTGTAACCAGTGCATTCTCTTGGAAAAACTCTGTTAGCCTTTCAGTTCAGTTCAGTTCAGTCGCTCAGTCGTGTCTGACTCTTTGCGACCCCATGAATCACAGCACGCCAGGCCTTCCTGTCCATCACAAATTCCCGGAGTTTACTCAAACTCATGCCCATCGAGCCGGTGATGCCATCCAGCCATCTCATCCTCCGTCATCCCCTTCTCCAATCCCTCCCAGCGTCATGATTTTTTCCAAATAGTCAGCTCTTCGCATGAGGTGGCCAAAGTATTGGAGTTTCAGCTTCAGCATCAGTCCTTCCAATGAACACCCAGGACTGATCTCCTTTAGGATGGAATGGTTGGATCTCCTTGCAGTCTAAGGAATGCTCAAGAGTCTTCTCCAAAACCACAGTTCAAAAGCATCAATTCTTCGGTGCTCAGCTTTCTTCACAGTCCAACTTTCATATCCACACATGACTACTGGAAAAACCATAGCCTTGACTAGATGGACCTTTGTTGGCAAAGTAATGTCTCTGCTTTTTAATATGCTATCTAGGTTGGTCATAACTTTCCTTCCAAGGAGTAAGTGTCTTTTAATTTCATAATGCAATCACCATCTGCAGTGATTTTGGAGCCTAAAAAAATAACGTCTGACACTGTTTCCACTGTTTTCCCATCTATTTGCCATGAAGTGATGGGGCCAGATGCCATGATGTTAGTTTTCTGAATGTTGAGCTTTAAGCCAACTTTTTCACTCTCCTCTTTCACTTTCATCAAGAGGCTTTTTAGTTCCTCTTCACTTTCTGCCATAAGGGTGGTGTCATCTGCATATCTGAGGTTATTGATATTTCTCCCGGCAATCTTGATTCCAACTTGTGCTTCTTCCAGCCTAGTGTTTCTCATGATGTACTCTGCATATAAGTTAAATATGCAGGGTGACAGTATACAGCCTTTACCCTGCTTCATTTTGTACTCCAAGGACAAACTTGCCTTTTACTCCAGACATATCTTGACTTCCTACTTTTGCATTCCAGTTCCCTAGGGTGAAAATGATATTTTAGCATTCTGAGACTATGGACATGGCAGCTCTAATTGCAGAACTGGGGAGAAAAGGATACAGCACCAGGGTCTTTCGAGAACAGACGTGTGTGTCTTCCAGTAGCCACTGATTTTTAACTCATCCTTCACCGTTTTCCATATATCTGTAATATCTTACCATTAGGTCTAGGGACAAAAACTTGATGTACCAATATGATTTTTGCAGTATTGTGTATATTATATTTTCCTTAGGATGAAATAATCATTATCTACAGCAGTAGTTTTCACTTCATAAAGTTAAGACAGTAGATTTCACAGATGATTGAGTATCAGAGTGTCTTCTTGACACTAACATATTGTGTTTATTGATAGCATATTATGATATAATGTATTCATTTGCTGGAGAACATTTTGTGGTAAGATTTTATCTCACATAGGTTAAAAAGTGGTGCCTACTAAGGAAGTGAAAGCCTTATTTTTAGTGCAGGTTGCTTCATATGGATGATTTATTTTTACCCCTTGTATCAGCATTTCTTAGACTGCTTGATCCTCATTTCACTTAATTCTACCCATCAGAAACCTAGAGCCAAAGGTGAGACCTGGTTGAAATAACACCCCCAAATCCTGTGGTGCAAATATGTTATGCTTTGTTCTTAACCTTACTTCTTTTGCTTACCATATTGTTAAATGTTTTCTAACTTATTATTTCATATATTCTAAATAAAGTCCTTGATATCACTTTATGTATAGTAAGATATTAAGGAGAGGTATAAGTTAAAAACCCCCCACATAAGAGTTGTACATCATTATTTGAGGGTTTCATGTTTCCAAGTTCACTACTTGCTTAAAGTTATCTGTGACCCCCAAATCTATGCTTGCTGCCTCCACTGTCATGCATACCCCCTCAGAGTGTGAAAAATGGGAATCCTCTGACACATATGTTCCCAAAGGAGTAGAAAAAAGTGGTATTCTGCCTTCTTGTTTCACTTCTCATACTGTAAACAACTGGCTATTTAGTGATCTGTTTAGTGCTGCATTTTTTCTTTCACACTAGTGGATTTTTTGTTGGTGATTTTGCTGTTTAAAACAGCCAGCAGTGTTCTAATGCTGTCTTGTGTTTCTAAGCTAAAAAAAGTCTGTGATGTAACTTACAGAGAAAATATGAGTGTTAGATAAGCTTTGTTCAGTTGAGAGTTATGGTTCTGTTGGCTGTGAATTCAGTGTTCATGAATCAATAATACAGTATATCCAGACCAAGTAAGAGATAAATGGCAAATCTATATGCAAGGCAGCTTTGAAAAGCACTAAGATATCATCTGTCATGTGTGAGGAAGCCATAGAAATGATAGAAAAGCAGCTACCTCTATGAATCCATGAGGTGAGAATGATACTAGTCACAATGTTACTCAGAGAAAGAGAATCAATAGGATGTGTACATATACAGACAGAGAGATTAGTTTTAAGAAATTGGCTCATATGATTGTGGAGGGTTGTTAAGTCCAAAATCTGATGGAGTGGGAGGCAGTTTGGAGATAGCAGTTGTAGTCCAATAGCATTCTGCTGGCAGAATACCCTCTTTGGGGAGAAACAAGATTGTTGTATTAATAAGGTCTTCAATTGACTGAATGAGGCCCTTCCACATCATAGTGGATCATTTCATTTTACTCAAAATTCAATTTGTGTTAATCTCATCTGAAAACCACATTCACAGAAACATCTAGAATAACATTTCACCAAATATCTGGGGACCAGGCACCACAGCCCATCCAAATTGGCACACAAACTTGACCATCACAAATCCAATAAATAAATAAATAAGCACAGTGTTTAAGACTGAAATAATAATAAATAAGTAATAAATAATAATAATAAATAAATAATATATAAATAATAAATATAATAAATAATATTATTATAAATATAATAAATAATTTATTATAATAAATATAATAAATAATAAATAAATAATAATAAATAAGCACAGTTGTAAGACTGAAAGCCAAAAATACTTATGGTAACATTACCTTGGGTCAGCAAAATACTAGACCTTTCTTGGTTAATATTTTTGGGTAATTGATTGTTTATAAGAAATATATATTGAATGAGGTGTCTTTAAAGAAACCACATACAAAACAAATTTATGTATTGGGGAATTACAAAACATACTGTGACAAGAGAACTCTTGAGAACCTAACACTTTAGTTCCTAGGAGCAATTGTTCAGTATTTGCTAATTCAATGTTTGTGGCGATATTCTAGAGCATAACTACTCTGAATGAATGGAATCAACTATACATACAGATGGTGCTTAAATCTATCTCCCTTACTACTGTGGTGATCCCCAGATCACACATCCTAGGGCCTAATGGTTTCTTTCCCTGGATGTCTAAAAGGAAAATTAACCCCCGAATGTCAATAATTAAATTATCTTTTCCACCACTAATATTGTTTCTTTCCCCCCTGAAATCCTATGCTTACTCTACATTCCTTAACTCAGTGAAAGGATTCATCATCCAGTCAGCCAACCAAACCAAAAATTGGAACTCCCCCCTTGACTTTTTCTTTTCCTGTAACACCACTCCCATGACTACTTGATCAACACATTCTAGTTCTGTTTATTTGCTTATATTTTTACCTTTCACTATTTTTCAATTCAACTGTGTCTCGTCATCTCTGTAGTATAGATGGGTAACTAAGAACACTTGTGTTAAGGTCAGATGGAACTGATTTTGATGTTCAGAAAAGGAAATAGAGTTGACTCCACAACTGAGTAGATGAAAATTATTGAGTAAATTAACTTGTATCAACCTCATTTCCTCATTTGCACAATGTAGATGATGAAACTACCCATATCATCATATAATGTTGAGCATTACTTCTCAACAGAGACACATAAGCATAGTACAACTGTGGCTGGCACTGTTACTCAAGAAAGTGGTTATTCTTGTTAGTCTGTAAGTCAGTCACTGTGCTAAGTGCTAGAAACATAACAGTGAATAACATGGTCCTTGGCTTCCATACTCACTTTGTTCTTGTTGTTTAGTGGCTCAGTTGTGTCTGACTCTGTGACCTGATGGACTGCAGTATGCCAGGCTTCTCTGTCCTTCACCATCTCCCAGAGTTTGCTCAATCTCATGTCCATTGAGTCAGTGATGCCATCCAACCATCTTGTCCTCTGTGGTCCCCTTCTCCTCCTGCCTTCAATCTTTCCCAGCATCATGGTCTTGTCCAATGAATCAGCTCTTCGCAGTAGGTGAGCAAAGTATCGGAGCTTCAGCTTCAGCATTAGTCCTTCCAATGAATATTCAGGGTTGATTTCCTTTAGGATTGACTGGTTTGATCTCCTTGCAGTCCAAGACTCTCAAGAGTCTTCTCCAACACCACAGTTCGAAAGTATCAATTCTTTGGTGCTCAACCTTCTTTATGGTCCAACTCTGATATCCATACATGACTACAGAAAAACCCATATGGTATGGCTATCCATACCATAGCCCATACTCATAAGGTTTATAATCTATTTGTTGAAATTCTATTTAAATATCATACTTAGGGTCATCTTCAGGTATGCTCTCTTTTTTGCTTAATTTCCTCTATTTTCTTTTTTCACATTTGGGAACAATGAAAAAATTAGAGCAGGAGTTGATATGAAAAGATAGAAAGTGTCTTTATTTCATTTCTTCAACATTATCTCATAAGGATTTGTCCAATTCATTTCCAGCAAAGGCAGTTATCAAAGGGTTAGATTTCTTCTTCCACTGATGTTTGTTTTCTCCACAAGACTGAAATGATTCCATTTGTTTCTTATTTTCATCAACACACTGTAACTATCCTGAAGAACTGTGTCTTTAATTACTGTGCTTTGTACCCGAGACAGACTGCAAGGACCAGGACAAAGCAAAGCAGGGAAGAATGTCTTTGAATTCACATTTCAATCACATTGTTGTTTTAATCATAGATTAAAGATGTGGACAAATAAGCGCTAAGATGGGGCCTGGAGACAATGACAATGGGGGTGTTTTGCAGATGTTTACATGTTACTGGGAATTCCTGGGATATACCAAAAAAACTACGCCTATTATCTCTATATGAATGCCTCTAAAGCAGCACTGCCCAGACATATGGAACAGGTTTTTCTCTAACCAGAAAGAAATTAAAATTTACAGAAAGGAAGTAGAATGAGTAGACAGAGAATTCATTTATTATGTGGCTCCTGTGGACCATATTATCCAGGGAACAACACTGAGCAGGCCCCACACAGCAGTGGCTTTATAACTGACTCTACCATATGTGTAGAGCATTTGAAATTTCTCCGAAGTTGAACTCTCTGAAATGCAGCTGAGATCTCTTCAGTTAGTTCAAAGAGGTATACCACCACTTTGAACAAAATTATTACAGTCTGTTATTTTTAAAGGACCCATCTACCCACTAAAGAGTATAGGTTACATTGTAAATCCCAAATCAGCATAGATTATTATTATGCTTTAACTTTTCATACCACATAGCACTCTAGAAAATAATTCTGGTTTTGTTTAGTAGGTTAACAGGTGAGTATCAGAAAGCCTTCCTCATGGAGCATCTTTTGTTTCCAAGAAGAAAACACACACTTGTAAATTCTTTTTCATGTGAGACTCAATAGAAAAACATCATCTGTAGCAAACATCAATTTATTGGGGGGGGGGGAGGGAAATGAGTGACATACAAAGACCAAAAGTATTAGGTCTTGCTTCACAAAAATGAATAAATAAATAAAAGGTATTTAATCCTCAATTTTGTTCTCTGAAAGACTGGAGCTGCACCTGAATTTTAGTTGTTATGCCTTCTCTTCATATATTTACCCTTGATGTTGCCTTCAAAATATTCCTTCTTGGCAAACTTTTTCAGCAGCAGGAGACAAATTAGACATTAAAGAGAGTCTCAAAGCAAAACAGGGTACAATGTCTTTGAATGCAAATTTCACATCATTGTTTTCATCATGAGATTAAAGATGTGTACAAATAAGAGCTGGTGTGGGGCCTGGAGACAGGGAGTAGGGTGTTTTACAGATGTTCAGAAATTATTAAGAATTACAAGTGGGTATGCCAAGAGACTGTGGCAATTATCTCTAGTAGAACAGGAACAGAATAGAAAACTAACCATATTTGTGACCATATTATTGTATAGGAATTGGACTTGTAGTATACATTTTTAATTTTTTAAAAGTCTTTACTGAATTTGTTACAATATTGCTTCTGTTGTTGTGTTCTGGTTTTTTGGTCATGAGGCACATGGAATCTTAGCTCCCTGACCAGGGATCCAAAGCACATCCCCTGCTTTGGAAGGCAAAGTCTTGATCATTGGACAACCAGGGAAATCCCAGTAGTATAATTTTTGCAAATATGAAATAAAGGCAAAATTTACATCAACTATGGTCCTGATTTTTATTTTCTCAAAAAGAAAGATAATCCCCTGGGACAGAACGAGAGATGTAAAAATATTATTTGAGTTATACTACTTCCTGTAGTTGTTTTTGCCGTCAAAGTGGGGAATACAGTTTATACAGGCTTTCCAGATGATGCTAGTGGTAAAGAACCCACCTGCCAATACAGGAGACATAAGAGATGCGGATTCAGTCCTTGGGCGGGGAAGATCCCATGGAGGAGAACATGGCAACCCACTCCAGTCCAATGTTCTTGCCTGGAAAATACCATGGACAGAAAAGCCTGGTGGGCTACAATCCATACGATTGCAAAGAATCAGACATGACTGAAGTGACTTAGCACACACGCATAGTTTATACTCATGAGAACTAATATGTACACACTTTCTTCACACCTACAAAAACCGATAGGGAAAGAGAAAAAAAAAAACTAAAATTTTGAAGACTTTATTCATCTTATGCTGTAGAAACGAGGTCATTTAATATAGTGAGCTATCTTTTTGGGAATTTTCCTCATGACAAATGAAGCTGATAATCTTTTTATGTAATTATGTAGCTTCTTCTGTGAAAAATCTAATATTTTGCCCATTTTTACTGAATCATCTTATTATTTAGTTGGAAGTATTCTTTATATATTTTGAAAAGCAGATGCTTTGTTTAATACATGCATTTCAAATACTTTATCTCAGTCTGGTTTAGCTTTTTCATTTTCTTGAGTGTCTTTTGAAGAGCAAATGTACTTAATTTTGATGAAATCTAATTTATTATTTTTTCTTCTATGTATTGACTTTTTGTATACTGTCTAATAAAATCCCCCCATTACCCCCCCCCCCCACAAAAAAAACAAAAACAGGTAATCAAGGCTCTACCTTTAGAAGGAAAGAAAATCTGGAGTAGAAAGTCTTATGTTAGTAAGACTATTTATAAATCTTTAGATATGCAGAGGCTGAAGTGAGGAGTGGAAAGTATAGATAATCATATGTGAAAATGTGATGGCAAATGTGTTTTCAATGGCATCTGAGAATAAAGGTGCTTTTAAAACAGAAAATCAGAGAGATTAGAAGAGGATCATTTTAAAGTATATTTGGAACAGAGAGGCTAGACTCAGCAAATGAAGGTGAGAGATTCTAAGCGATACATTGGTCAAGCAATTTGTGAGAACACCCAAACCCTTAAGAAAATGATACATGCAAAAATTTTTTAGTGGTTTCTTGAGGAATTAAGGAGAAAGAGTACATTTTAAGTTTAAATATTTTTGAAAATCAGAGGAAAAAATGGCTACAGGTGGTGAAATACAAGTGAGATATTCTTAATCTACTAGAAAATGATTTCAGGACTTAAAGTTAGACTTCCTGTTGTATTTGATGAAAAAAATCAGATTCGGGCTAGTAGATTTGAAGGAAGAGTACCCATAACATGGGCTTAACAGAGGCCTGTGTGTGTGAAGATCTAAGCAATGTTTTGGCAAGCAACTGATCCTTAAGAAGGGAACTACAGAAACCAGATAAAACTTAAAAGGTCATTGAGAGGAGAAACTTTTGAGCAAAGCAGAGTTTAGTTGCTGAAGCTTAGATTGTTCTTTGATGCAAAGCTAGGTTCAGAACCCCAGGGAAAAGAGGTGAAATAAAAAGAGTTGGATCTCTCTCTCTCTCACACACACACACACACACACACACACACATGTAGAAAGATACGGAGGCATGGGCAGTGGTACCTTAGAGTTCATAAACAGAATGCAGGTAAAAGAGGTAAGAGTTTGTTTTCTCCTAATAAACACCTATACTGCAGTTCATTGTAAACTTTATTACAAAATGGCAGACTGAGAATTTGACCTGGGGGAAAAATGATGACATCTTAATTGTTAGTGAGATTAACCTAATTTAAATTAGAGAACAGAGAACATCATGTATTAGAGGCACTTTTAACCATCAAATCAACAGCATAAACAGGAGGTGAAAGAATGCAAACCTCACAAGACAGTTCCGAGAACACTTAGAATAAGTCTGATTTATCTGAAGGACATTTGAGATAGACTGATTTCTAGAAATCTCCCAATGGAGGCTGAATTGGAAAATAACATTTTATTAAGTCTAGCATAATTGTATTTCATTCCAATTCTGGTGAGTTCTGAGTCACAGAAGTAACTTAATTTTAAATTTGCCTCAGTGTATTGGAAGAAAAGCTATGACTAACCTAGACAGCATATTAAAAATCAGAGACATTACTTTATTTTACCAACAAAGGTTCATCTAGTCAAAGCCATGGTTTTTCCAGTTGTCATGTATGGATGTGAGAGTTGGACTATAAAGAAAGCTGAGCACCGAAGAATTGATGCTTTTGAACTGTAGTGTTGGAGAAGTCTCTTGAGAGTCCCTTAGACTGCGAGGATATCAAACCAGTCAATCCTAAAGCAGATCAGTCCTCAATATTCATGGGAAGGACTGATGCTGAAGCTGAAACTCCAGTACTTTGGCCACCTGATGCGAACTGACTCATTGGAAAGACCCTGGATGCTGGGAAAGATTGAAGGCAGGAGAATGGGACAACCGAGGATGAGATGGTTGGATGGTTTCACATCAACTCTTGTTGGATGGACAAGCTCTGGGAATTTGTGATGGGCAGGGGGTCCTGGCGTGCTGTGGTTCATGGGGTCACAGAGTCGGACACGAATGAGCGACTGAGCTGAACTGACGTCCATTCATGCTGCTGCAAATGGCATTATTTCATTCTTTTTTTATGACTGAGTAATACTCTATTGTATAAGTGTGTGGGTGTGGCACATCTTAGTAATCCATTCATCTATTGATGGGCATTTGGATTGCTTCCACATCTTGACTATTGTAGATAGTTGCTTTTATGAACACTGGGGTGAATATATCTTTTTAAATTAGAGTATTTTTCTTTTTTGGATATATTCCCAGGAGTAGGATCATAGCATCAAATGGTAGTTCTATTTTTAAGTTTTTAAGAGACTCACATATCACTTTCCATAGTAGCCACACCCATTTATATTCCCCCCAACATTGTAGGAGGGTTCGTTTTTCTCCATACTCTCTCCAGCATTTTGATTGTAGACTTTTTTGATAGCAGTCATTCTGACTAGTAAGAGGTGATACCTTAATGTAGTTTTTATTTACATTTCTCTGATGATTTGTGATGTTGAGCATCTTTTCATGTGCTTGTTGGTCATCTCTGTGTCTTCTCTGGAGATATGTTTAATTAGAACAATTTTTCAATAAAATATTATTTACAAAAACAGGAAAGTGGCCACACTTAGCTCAGGGACTATAGTTTGTCAACCTTGGTATATGGTAAAAATAATGATATATTTCTGGATAGTTTCCTGACAACATTGACCCAATATAAGACAATGAGGTCTAAAAGGCCATCATGGGCTGGCATAATCAAGAATTCTATTCCAAATTAAGCACTTATTTATTGAACCAATATTTATTGAACAATGGTTAGTGGCAGGCACTCTGCTATTACCTGTAGGCCACAATAACTTTTGGGACCTGGCTTTGCCTTCTGAGAAGCAAACATGTGTTGCATGATGACTGGTTATTATACTTCAGCGAAGCTATAATAGAGAAGAAAGTTGTTAAAGGCCCAATTAGAATGATCAAAGGATTGGAAAGGTTTCTTTATAAAAGATACACTTAAATCATTAGGATTCCACAATCTGGAAAGAATAACTAAGACATAATGTGTCTGAATTTAATAGAAATAACTTCTTAGATGCTAATATGTTACACGTGGTTATTTTCATAGAAACGATAGCTTGGGAAGTTGCTTCTATTAAATGTTTTGTTTATTTATTTTAAGAAAAAGATGATAATATAATAGAAAAAGAAGAATGTTTTTTTAGAAAATGGAGACATTGATACTCAGCAATCGCATTTTATTTTTTATGTATTTATTCAGACTTTTCTATATGTATGTACTTTTTACATTTTTATTATTTTAGCCAAAATGTAACCTTGTTTTGCTTAATTTTGTAGTATATAGCTTTATGTCATCTGTCATTATAATTTCATTCAATATTGGTGGCCTCTTCTGATGTCTTTGACTTTTCACAGTGCAGTGTATGTCACTTATGGATGTCTTCTTAATATATTTTCTTTTTTTTTTATCAACTTTTTCTCTCCTTAGCTCCAGATATCTCAACAGTCTATTGTATTTTCCCCTGACTAGTGCTTGGATACCTGGAACTCAACATGTCCTGCAAATAAATTATCATTAGCCCTGTTCATAGCCTTTATGTTTCCTTTACCTCTCATCTACTCAAATGGTATTATTATAAATCAAACTCCCAAGGCAAGATTCTGGGGGTTTCTTTTGATTTCCTCTTCTCCCTCTCCTCCAAGTCCCAAACAATTGTGTATTCAGTATTGTCACTTTTATCTCTTTGAATCCACTGCCTTAGTCTAGCCAATAACATTACTCACTGTGATTTTTGCAAAAAAAACTCCTTTCTCTCCCCAGTTGAACATCTTCCTTGCTGCAGAACTGGTTGTTCAAAACATACATCTGAGTTTTTAAATTCCTTCTTAACATCCTTCAGAGAATTTCAAGAATAACCCAGACTCTTAAACATAAGGACTAGAAATCTAAAGTAAGTTGGTTTATGATAAATGACACTTGACTGGTTTACTGATCTAGAAGAAATGCAGAGGGGCTGAGAAGATCTCTGGCTCAAATGGTGTCTTTGGTCTCATGTTGCTATTTCTCTGTTTTTATGTCTCTGTCACCTCTCTCTGTTTTTCTGTTTTGCTCTTTCTCCCAGCTCTTTTCTCCCTCCCTCCCCACATTTCTTATTCTTTATCTCTACCTCTCCATCAATTTTTAAAACATCTCAACCAAATCAATAAAAGAGTTTTTATAAGAAGCTAGATATAAATTTAATTATCTTGAAAAACTAGTGCAAAGAAAGAAAAATAAATTAATGTTAGAAAAAGAAAGCTAATGATCTGAAGGTGACAAGCTAAGTTCACAGATCTGTCTCAGTACAGTTTCTCAGTCGTGTCTAACTATTTGCAACCCCATAGACTGCAGCATGCTAGGCTTCCCTGTTCATCACCAACTTCTGGAGCTTGCTCAACCTCATATCCATTGAGTCAGTGATGCCATCCAACCATCTGTCATCCCCTTCTCCTGCCTTCATTCTTTCCCAGCATCAGGGTCTCTTCCAATGAGTCAGTTCTTCACATCTGGTGGCTAAAGTATTGGAGCTTCTGCTTCAGCATCAGTCCTTCCAATGAATATTCAGGACCGATTTCCTTTAGGATTGACTGGTTTGATCTCCTTGCAGTCCAAGGGACTCTCAAGAGTCTTCTCCAACACTACAGTTCAAAAGCATCAAATCTTTGGCACTCAGCCGCTTTATGGTTCAACTCCAACATCCATACATGACTACTGGAAAAACCTTAGCTTTGACTAGACAGACCTTTGTCAACAAAGTAATGTCTCTGCTTTTTGATATGCTGTCTAGGTTGGCCATAGGTTTTTTTTCCAGGGAGCAAGCATCTTTTAATTTCATGGCTGAAGTCACCATCTGCAGTGATTTTGGAGCTCAAGAAAATAAAGCCTGTCACTGTTTCCATTGTTTCTGCATCTATTTGCCATGAAGCGATGGGACTGGATGCCATGATCTTAGTTTTTTTAACGTTGAGTTTCAAACCAGCTTTTTCACTCTCCTCTTTCACTTTTATCAAGAGGCTCTTCAGTTCCTTTTTGCTTTCTGCCATAAGCGTGGTGTCATCTGCTTCTCTGAGGTTATTGATATTTCTCCTGGCAATCTTGATTCCAGCTTGTACTTCATCCAGCTCAGCATTTTGCATGATGTACTCTGCATGTAAGTTAAATAAGCAGGGTGACAATATATAGCCTTGACACACTCCTTTCTCAATTTGGAATCAGTCTGTTATTCCATGTCCGGTTCTAACTGTTGCTTCTTGACCTGCATACAGATTTCTCAGGAGGCAGGTAAGTTGGTCTGGTATTCCCATTTCCTGAAGAATTTTGCAGTTTGTTGTGATGCACACAGTCAAAAGCTTTGGCGTAGTCAATAAAGCAGAAGTAGATGTTTTTCTAGAACTCTCTTGCTTTTTTGATGATCTAATGGATGTTGGCAATTTGATCTCTGGTTCATCTGCCTTTTCCAGCTTGAACATCTGGAAGTTCTTGGTTCACATACTGTTGAAACCTAGCTTGGAGAATTTTGAGCATTACTTTGCTACCGTGTGAGATGAGTGCAAATGTACAGATCTGTCTGGGCTATCTTAAATCCCATTTGAGGTCCAGGGAAATCATTAGACACACAAATTATTTTTATTATTTTGAGTTATAATTTATATAAATTAATGCATATAATTTATTTCACTATTTGATTTATTCTGGTTCATTTTTCTTGTTTCTGATTTTCTTTTATTGAGCAAGTTAACTGAATAATATGTACCAATATTTTCTTCCATCATATCCTAGTAAGTAAGACTATTAAGAGCAACTGAATAGTGCTTTTATCTAAAATGCACAGGCCAATATAAAAATTCAGAGATTGAAATTAAGTTGAATATATATATACACACATACATACACACATGAACTCATACATTCAAGAAACTTTTCATTATTTCACCTATTTAAAACTATGGATTATTATTCAATTTATGAGTTATAAGTTACTATTCTTGAAACAGTATAGTTTTGAATGCTAATTATTATGAGCAGTCAACACATTAATAATGAGAAAAATAACAATTTTAATTCAAACCTCCAATTCCAAAGTGTTATTTATTAATTTTTAGTACTGTGAGATCTGCTGATGTTTCTTATATTATGAATACTAATACATGTCACTATAGAGCCCAACATAAGGAGAGGATTGGCTCCACACTGGGAGACGAGGAAGTATCAACTTGGAGAGACGAGGAAGTATCAACTTACAGATTCAGAAAGATGTTTCAGGACGTTTTTGTTGATGTTTCCATCTGTCGCCTGATACAAGGTGTCTGGCTACATCTAACTTTAGGAAGAAGGGTCTGCACACGTTTCTGGTGGGTCTCCATACTGACTGACCTATGAGGCAAAGAAGGAGTACTGCATTAGCAGATAGGGCGTATTTGTTCCCACTGTGATTTACGTGTTTATAGACATGGTTTTCTTTTCTTTTTTTTTTTTTTCCTGAATCTTGAACCACTTAAATCCAGACTCTACCAATTGTTAGTTACAGCTGACCAAAATTCCGTATCCCTTGACAATATTTTAAGGTTTTCTTTTAAAGCATCATGTATATAGATGCTCAAGAACCCACCACTTGTATTCTCCATTTAAAATTTATATGAAAGACCCCATAGTCTAACTCCTTACATGTATGGTTAAATTTTTATTTTCACAAAGAAGGACATGCTGTTATTTAAATCTTATTGCCTCTTCAGATGTTTACTTTCAAGTAAGATTCAGGCCAAATTTCTAATAATTGTCTAATGCTACATAAAGAGATTACTACATTAAGCATTATGAGTATTTACCTTTGATTCTTATACTAGTATTTGTTAGCCCTTAACTGAACTATTGAGTAAAGATAAGGAAACATATATTTATTTTATATTTTAATCATCATATTCATCTGATCATGCATATTTTTAATACTGTAATGTGTGGGAGATCATTATAGAGGCAATAGACCATTATTTGCTAAGACTGGCAGTTAATCCTTAAGTCATGTCTAACTCTTGTGACCCCATGGACAGTAGCCCACAGGCACCACTGTCCATGAGATTTCCCAGGCAAGAATACTGGAGTGGGTTGCTGTTTCCTTCTCCAGGGGATCTTCCTGACCCAGGGATTAAACCCAGGTCTCCTTCACTGAAGACAGATTCTTTACAGACTGAGTCACCAGGGAAGCAATATTTGCTAAGACTGGATACGTGCTGTAGAGACTGGACCAGATTGTTAGAAATAAAAGGAAAGATAAGGTCATATAACAATCAGATTACTTGGTAGAAAATTGATTAACACAGTAATTATTACTACAGAGTAATTACTGCTACAGAGACCTAAGGCTCATGCACCACCTGGTATGTCAAATTATTAGCATAAATTAGCTAACACAGTGCAAGGCCCCAGGTAATTAAAAACACTCTTATTAGTCCAAATGTTTAAAGGGCTTAGAAGTTATCTCCCAGGAGCTGGGCCACTCAAGTGTCAAATATTCTCTGGAATGAATACACATCAGACAACTGAGCCCTGTGATGTATTACTTTCCACAGGTCAAGGAAAAATACTCTAAACTGTACCCTCCCTATTTTACTACTATATATGTTCTCAAGGTTATTTAGGGATATATGGCCTCCCAGATGGCTCAGTGTTAATCTTCTTGACAATGCAGGACATGCAGGATGTGCAGATTTGATCTCTGGGTTGGTAAGATCCCTTGGAGAAGGAAATGGAAACCCACTCCAATATTCTTGCCTGGAAACCCCATGAACAGAGGAGCTTGGCAGGCTAGAGTCCATGGATCACAAAGCATCAGACATGACCGAGTGACTGAACACAGCACATGTAATTATTACATTTATTTTAAAGTACCTGTATGATAAAAAATCATGGAGAATTTTGAAAATGTTTTTTTTTTTTTAATGACTGAATTTGAGATATTAAAAATATAACAACAGAATCTGCAGAAGCTTTGATAATGGTGGTAAATGCAATACAACATTTAGGGAAGCAAACGGTTTTCCAACCAAATTACTAGAAAACATATATTTATTTATGGTTTCCAGGAGCAATTCAAAGATTTTGAAGTCTTTAGGCTTGGATTTTATTTTATTTTTATTTTTTATTTATTTATTTATTTATTAGTTGGAGGCTAATTACTTCACAACATTTCAGTGGGTTTTGTCATACATTGACATGAATCAGCCATGGAGTTACACGTATTCCCCATCCCGATCCCCCCTCCCACCTCCCTCTCCACCTGATTCCTCTGGGTCTTCCCAGTGCACCAGGCCTGAGCACTTGTCTCATGCATCCCACCTGGGCTGGTGATCTGTTTCACCGTAGATAAAATACATGATGTTCTTTCAAAACATCCCACCCTCACCTTCTCCCACAGAGTTCAAAAGTCTGTTCTGTACTTCTGTGTCTCTTTTTCTGTTTTGCATATAGGGTTATCATTACCATCTTTCTAAATTCCATATATATGTGTTAGTATGCTGTAATGTTCTTTATTTTTCTGGTTTACTTCACTCTGTATAATGGGCTCCAGTTTCCTCCATCTCATTAGAACTGATTCAAATGAATTCTTTTTAACGGCTGAGTAATATTCCATGGTGCATATGTACCACAGCTTCCTTATCCATTTGTCTGCTGATGGGCATCTAGGTTGCTTCCATGTCCGTGCTATTATAAACAGTGCTGCGATGAACATTGGGGTGCACGTGTCTCTTTCAGATCTGGTTTCCTCAGTGCGCATGCCCAGAAGTGGGATTGCTGGGTCATATGGCAGTTCTATTTCCAGTTTTTTAGGAAATCTCCACACTGTTTTCCATAGTGGCTGTACTAGTTTGCATTCCCACCAACAGTGTAAGAGGGTTCCCTTTTCTCCACACCCTCTCCAGCATTTATTGCTTGTAGACTTTTAGATAAGAGCCATCCTGACTGGCATGTAATGGTACCTCATTGTGGTTTTGATTTGCATTTCTCTGATAATGAGTGATGTTGAGCATCTTTTCATGTGTTTGTTAGCCATCTGTATGTCTTCTCTGGAGAAATGTCTGTTTAGTTCTTTGGCCCATTTTTTGATTGGGTCATTTATTTTTCTGGAATTGAGCTACAGGAGCTGCTTGTATATTTTTGAGATTAATCCTTTGTCTGTTGCTTCATTTGCTATAATTTTCTCCCAATCTGAGGGCTGTTTTTAACCTTACTTATAGTTTCCTTTGTAGTGCAAAAGCTTTTAAGTTTCATTAGGTCCCATTTGTTTATTTTTGCTTTTATTTCCAATATTCTGGGAGGTGGGTCATAGAGGATCTTGCTGAAAGAGAAATTAAGGAAACAATACCATTCATCATTGCAACAAAAAGAATAAAATACTTAGGAGTATATCTACCTAAAGAAACAAAAGACCTATACATAGAAAACTATAAAACACTGATGAAAGAAATCAAAGAGGACACAAACAGATGGAGAAACATACCGTGTTCATGGATTGGAAGAATCAATATTGTCAAAATGGCTATTCTACCCAAAGCAATCTATAGATTCAATGCAATCCCTATCAAGCTACCAACTGTATTTTTCAGAGAACTAGAACAAATAATTTCACAATTTGTATGGAAATACAAAAAACCTCCAATAGCCAAAGTAATCTTGAGAAAGAAGAATGGAACTGGAGGAATCAACCTGCCTGACTTCAGACTCTACTACAAAGCCACAGTCATCAAGACAGTATGGTCCTGGCACAAAGACAGAAATATAGATCAATGGAACAGAATAGAAAGCCCAGAGATAAATCCACGAACCTATGGACACCTTATCTTTGACAAAGGAGGCAAGAATATACAATGGAAAAAAGACAACCTCTTTAACAAGTGGTGCTGGGAAAACTGGTCAGCCACTTGTAAAAGACTGAAACTAGAACACTTTCTAACACCATACACAAAAATAAACTCAAAATGGATTAAAGATCTAAATGTAAGACCAGAAACTATAAAACTCCTAGAGGAGAACTTAGGCAAAACACTCTCCGACATAAATCATAGACTTGGATTTTATTAACAGCACATATGTTTTAAATATATTTTAAAATTGCTTTAAAAACATTCAAATGTGTAACTTACTCAGTTTAAGTATATTAAGAGGATACCAGTAGATTGGCTTTTGCTAAAAGAATTCCTAGCTTCCCAGGTGGCTCAGACGGTAAAGTATCTGCCAGCAATGCAGAGACCTGGGTTTGATCCCTGGGTCAAGAAGATCCCCTGGAGAATGGAATGGCAACCCACTCTGGTATTCTACAGTCCGTTGGGTCACAAGAGTCAGACATGACTTAAGGACTAAACCACCAGTCTTAACAAATAATGGTGTATTACTTCTATAATGACCTCCAGAACAGGTGATAGAATTCCAGCTGAGCCATTTCAAATTCTAAAAGATGATGCTGTGAAAGTGCTGCACTCAGTGTGCCAGCAAATTTGGAAAACTCAGCAGTGGCCACAGGACTGGGAAATGTCAGTTTTCATTCCAATGGCAAAGAAAGGCAATACCAAACAATGTTCAAACTACTGCACAATTGCACTCATCTCACACGCTAGCAAAGTAATGCTCAAAATTCTCTAAGCTACGTTTCAAAAGTACGTGAACTTCCCAGATGTTCAAGTTGGATTTAGAAAAGGCAGAGGAACTAGAGATCAAATTGTCAACATCTACTGGATCATTGAAAAGCAAGAGAGTTCCAGAAAAAACATCTACTTTTGCTTTATTGACTATGCCAAAACCTTTGTGTAGATCACAACAAACTGTGGAAAATTCTTCAAGAGATAGGAACACCTTACCTGCCTCCTGAGAAATCTGTATGCAGGCCAAGAACCAACAGTTAGAACTTGACATGGAACAACAGACTGATTTCAAATCGGGAAGGAGTATGGCAAGGCTGTATATTGTCACCCTGCTTATTTAACCTATATGCAGAGTACATCATGAAAAACACTGAGCTGGAAGAAGCACAAGCTGGAATCAAGATTGCTGGGAGAAATGTCAATAACCTCAGATATGCGGATGACACCACCCTTATGGCAGAAAGTGAAGAGGAACTAAAAAGCCTCTTGATGAAAGTGAAAGAGGAGAGTGAAAAAGTTGGCTTAAAACTCAACATTCAGAAAACTAAGATCACGGCATCTGGTCCCATCATTTTATGGCAAATAGATGGGGAAACAATGGAAACAGTGAGAGAGTTTATTTTCTTGGTTCCAAAATCACTACAGATGACTGCAGCCATGAAATTAAAAGACACTCCTTGGAAGGAAAGTTATGACCAACCTAGACAGCATATTAAAAAGCAGAGACATTGCTTTGCCAACAAAGGTCTGTCTAGTCAAAGCTATGGTTTTTCCAGTAGTAATGTGTGGATGTGAGAGTTGGATTATAAAGAAAGCTGAGCGCTGAAGATTTGATGTTTTTGAACTGTGGTGTTGAAGAAGACTCTTGAGAGTCCCTTGGACTGCAAGGAGATCCAACCAGTCCATCCTAAACGAAATCAGTCCTGAATATTCATTGGAAGGACTGATGCTGAAGCTGAAACTCCAATACTTTGGCCACCTGATGCAGAGAACTGACTCATTGGAAAAGACCCTGATGCTGGGAAAGATTGAAGGCGGGAGGAGAAGGGGACGACAGAGGATGAGATGGTTGGATGGCATCACCGCCTCGATGGACATTAGTTTGAGTAAGCTCTGGGAGTTGGTGATGGACAGGGAAGCCTGGCGTCCTGCAGTCTATGGGATCACAAAGGTTTGGACACGACTGAGCAACTGAACTGACTGGAATTACTGGCATTAGAACTTGGACTCATTTTTGTGCTCCCCTACTAAAACCACTCTCCTCTACTAAAACCACATGAAAGAAACATATGAACTTCTTTTAAAATTAATATTTATTTAGTTATAGTTTTGGTTGCTTGGGTTTTTGTTGTGAAATGCAGGCTTTCTCTAGTTATGATGAGCATGGGCTACTTTTTGCCCTGGTACACTGGCTCCTCAATACTGTGGCTTCTCCTGTTGTGGAGTGCAGGCTCTAGGGTACATGGGCTTCAGTAGTGATATGCAGGTCAGTACTTGTGACACATGGGCTTTGTTGCTCCATGGCATGTGGAATCGTCCCAGACCAGGGATCAAACTTGTATCCCTTGCCTTGGCAGGAAGATTCTTATACACTGTACCATCAGGGAATTACCACATTTAACTTCTTACAATTCATTATGGTCCTTCCCTTGAATTCACATCTATACATGGGCACCCATATAAAATGTACACTGAGTATCCAACCAAAACACACATAAACCAACTTCCATTAAATGACCAGCAATTTGCAGCCATGTGAGCTGTGAACACACTCTCATCATGGGGTAATAGTTTTTCAGTAAAAAAGTGAACATATAACACACTGAATTCTGATATTATTGTATCATTTTAATATGTAGAAATCCTAAATATTGTGTATTTCTTATATTATCTTGATATTTATTTTAAGGGTGTAGAGTATTAGATTAAATTTACATATGGAATTTATTATTTCACTTTAAAGTTTCTAGATAAGTGATATGTAATATTGAGAAGAGATCTCAAACCATATCTGGTTACAATGCTGTAAATACACAGACTATTTTTGGATGATACATAAGAAACTGTTTACAGGGCTATTCTGTGTAAGAGGTTCTCAATTCTGGGTAGGAGGAAAGCTTAATTTGCTTTTTAGCTGTATTGTATTCTATTATATACTCTTTTACAACATGGTTATTGTTTTAAAAATTTACTATGTTCCATCTGTAAGCTTTTAAATTAATTGTATAGTAAAATGAAGTAATTGTTATAATTAAGATTTTTTTAAAAGTCTTTTTCAGCTACTTCACTGTGGGAACCCAAATATTCTTGATTCCATGCAACCAATATAAAGTAAATTGCAGCCTGAAATGTAAATGTTCTTGTTAATAAGTGAATATTATATATTTTAACTCAGGGAATGATTTATAAAATGTATTTGAATATTATTATTTTTGTTACTGGGGATTCTAGCAATTTCATCTGGGGAATTTTTCCAGTTGCCTCCCTTTTAAAAAAAAGAAAAACAGCAGTCCCATGTTTAGCTTTCTAATATATTTTCATTTTTATTGGATCATTCTATTCTTTCCTAACACATAAGAGGTGGGAATTCTCTGTTATTATATTCTTCTCTATTATTATAACCATTTGTAAGGTGAAGACAGTTGAGGCTCAGAAAGTTTAGAGCCTTTTCTAAGACCAAAGAGCTAATAAATGACAGAGCTATGGCTTAATCCAGATGTTTTTAGCTCTGCATACAGCATTTGTTCTACGGTCTCATAATATTTCCATTGAGATAAGATACACCTATGAGAAACCAGTAACACATGGTTGAAAGTATAAAACAAACATGGTCAGTCATTTATAGTACTTTCTCTATGAGAAACTGAGAATTCAAAAAATGATAAAGAGGTGGGAATTATAGCCCAGGAACATGGCAAGCAGGCCATGAGGCCTTAGTGCTCCATATAGCAGCATTAGTACCAGCCAGAACCTCTGCCATGGTTTTGATTATGAGGCACAAGTTGGGCTCAGCATGCCTAAATTCATATCTTAAGAGTCTTTCTTTTCTCATTGTTCTTTCAGGATTGAAGCCTTAACAATTTTTGATAATAATACTACCTGAAACATAGTATGTGTTCATTCACAAATATCTTATGAATAAATTCTCTCTTTTTCCTATCATCCACCCAGAGACATTTCCTTGAACCCAAACCTGCTGATTAAGATATAGTTACCTGATGACTCTTCTCTATATAGTTAAATAGACTGTGTTCTGGCCTGGCCTGAATGATCATACATAATATTATTTACCACAATGATCTGTGCAATGGTACCCCTCCAAGAGACATCTGACATAATGGGGAAATTGAAACATGTCTTATGATGGCTTTATGACACTATCACTAAGAGTAAACCCAGGTTCCTGAAACTTAGTCTTTTTCTTCATTCTTACTACCATATTTTGTAGTAGCTTTCCCTTCTTATGTCATCCACTAAACTTCAGAGATGCTTCAGATGTGTAGCTAACTAACTACTGTACAATACACATAAAGCCAGTATAAATCACTTAATTCTGGTTTAAATATATAAATTTTCCTTTCATTAATTTGCAGTTAATCCTTTTTTTTAAATTATTTAAAATTTCTTCCCAAGATCTTATCCACTAGAGCCATGATTATTCTGACTGGCATATCTCCTTTAACTTTTTTATGCTTAGTTAAACAAATCATGTTAGTTCTATTTCATTTAGTATCTAGAGAACTAATGTCTGTTTCTTTCTTTTCTTTTTTTTTTTTTTTTTAGCTCTACTGCTTCATTTAGTGTCTGCAGGACTAATGCCTATTTCTCATTTCTCAGTATCCTGTTTTCTTCCCTTCTTCCCAATCTTTGTAGCGTGTTATAGTGGGTGAACCTGGGCAGTGAGTCCAGAGTTCTGAGTTCTATGGTTGTCTTCATATACTTCACATACTTACTGTCCTTATAACCTTACACAATTTATTTCACATCAGGAGTATAGGTAAATCCACAAATTTTCTGGAAGTTAACCCATAATTCGCTATCACTTTTGAAGAGAGATGATATTTTGTCACAGTTATATGGGGGATAGTTTAGGGTTCAAAGGAGTTTTGGCCATGAACTTGAGAAGATCATATTGAACTTGAGGATTTGTATATTTTTGAGTGCACTTCTGCCTGAGTTAAAATCTTCCATGTGTATGTTTGCTCATATGTTCTTTCTTGTCCAACTCTTTGCAACCCTATGGACTGTGGGCTGCCAGGCTCCTCTGTCCATGAGACTCTCCCAGCAAACATCCTGGAGTGAGGTGTCATTTCCTTCTCTAGGGGATCTTCCTGACCTAGAGATGGAATCCACATCTTTTATGTTGCCTGCTTTGGCAGGCGGGTTCTTTGCTACTAGTGCCACTCTCTAGCAAAAGAACAGTTATCTGAAACATGTGATAAGAAAACATCCTACATTTCTTTGCTAATTGACAGATGGCTCACAGTCATAAGTTCTTTTTCATGACATTACTTCTTTTAGTATTTCATTGCGGGCAACTCAATCATGTTAAAATAGTAAACCACTACCCACCCACCCTCTTGTCCTTGTGGTTTTAGATGTTTATAAACACTATCACCTTAACTCTCATGAAAAAATGTAAAACATTAAGCTCAACACTCCCATGGAGGAAGTAAATATATTTATCCACATCTCTCAGCTCCTAACTCTTTCCTGTCAGCACTTATATTTCCAGGACATAAGTATCCGTTGTCTTCATGTATTATTTCTCTGCCCTGGGCCCTCCCTTCTCCAGGAATCTTAGAGCTGTTTCTGCCGTCCTATAATACCTGTGTCCTACAGTTTTACATTTCCTTGTTATGTTTCTCCTTTAGCATATGACTTGCCTTATTTTTAATTCAATAAATACTTATTAAATAGCTATTTTACTGTATAATTATTCAAAGATGACATAGATACAACCTCTATACTCTAGGAGTTGTTGCTAACTATGAGGGAATGTAGAAACAAATATCATAGAAGAATTAGTAGGACAATGGAGAGCTAAAGAAAAAAATTAAGTTGGGCTAGGTTGCTTTTTGTTAGCTATAATTTAATCAACTAATTTATTTTCAGGTATGAAAGACTAGAAGCAGATATAGACATAGATCTTAACAGTGGATTTATGTAATTTACATTGCCTTCCCTAGGGGTCATGTCTCTGATTATTATTATTTTTTTAATGTTTAATACTATAAAAGTGAGGAAATGTTTTGGTGGTAAAGTAGCCGTGAATTCACATTAGCCCTTTACTTTACACTAAGTAGATAGGAGATAAGCATATCTACGTGTGAAGTCAGCAGTGGTTAAAAGATAAGCAAGGGAAATGTTTTGTATCAACGACAAATTTATGGAACACATACTACAGACAGGCGCTATTCTTAATTCACTCATGTAATTCTACCAACAAACCCTATTATAATACACATCTTAAAGGTGAAGAAACAGTACGGGAGTATAAACAGAAAAGTGAAGTGAGTCATCCACTTTACAAGGTGGTTTAGCTTACGTGTTCATGTTCTTAGTCTCTACCTGTATGCCTTCTGGAGTAAGAATGCTTCGTGATGCCAAAGCCACTTCAGGAAGTCTCAGGTCTGAGTTTCTGGGTGGCAGGTATGGCTTGTAAGGTGGAGGACAGGAGCAAATGGGTAGGCAGTCACAGGACCTGGAGCCAGTGTGTTCCTGAGACTTTGTATGAATTACACCACTAGTTTTGAATGCTTTTGGCGATAAATATAAGCTATTCTATATGAAATGCAAAATTAACTTCCTGAATGAAGACACTTGCATGATGTTCGGTCTCCTCCCCATGGATTGTTGCTGCTGCTGCTAAGTCGCTTCAGTCGTGTGCGACTCTGTGCGACCCCATAGATGGCGGCCCACCAGGCTCCTGCGCCCCTGGGATTCTCCAGGCAAGAACACTGGAGTGGGTTTCCATTTCCTTCTCCAATGCATGAAAGGGAAAAGTGAAAGTGAAGTACCAATAACTGCATTCATGTACTTATATCTTTTGAAGAGCACGTGTATTTTATTGGCATCTTTACAGTGTGTACATATGGGCTATATCACTTTGAAAGATAAATGCATACCACAATAGCGGAAACAAGTCAGCAAAATAGTTGCACTGAGAGTTTGTTCTGCCTCTTACCATCACCTAGCCATCAGAAATAGCTGGCCTGATAACAATATCAGTACAGCTGTACTTTTTAAAAATGTTTTGATTCTTAAACAGCTCCTACTATTACTCCCTTTTTAGAATAGCTGTTTTTATCCACTTGTGCCAGTGACTTATTACTTGAGTATGAAATAGAGCAGGAGAGAATATGAAGGAAATAAGTTTAAAAAGACATATTTCCCACCCAGTAGTCCTGGATGCAACTGATTTGCCAACTACATTCAGTGTATACATTTAAAAAAAAAAAATGAATCTGCTACGAGGAAGCAAGAGTTGAGAAAGTCCAGATTGGTCTGTAACAATTTCCTGCTGGTTCTTTTTGACATAATTTAACTCTGAGTCAACAAAATGTTTTTTCTATATCATGTAGCTTGAAAATATTAATTGAATGTTTCCCCTTAGTATTTGAAGCATTGAAAAAGAAACCAAAATTAGGTGGTTTCCAGAGGTCAAAAGTTAATCAGGAGTCAGTAGTTTTCTGTGCAGGTACAGTTGTATGTAAGAAAGACATTAATAAAATACACTGTTGCTCAGCTTGCTGGGAGTAAAGGAAAACAGATCCACTGAAGGGTGAACATAGTGTCATGATAACTAAGGTCAAATTTGTTTGCTCAAGAATTTGCTTTGAATTTTAGTTATTCAGCTGTGTTTACTAATAAACTATTCAAGCATATTAACAAGCAGTCTTAGAGACACAATGGCTAGACTTTCTGTTTCCAAAATATTGGCCCAAATTGCAAAATCCATTCACAAAAATACACTTCCGTTGGTTAAGCAAACGATTGCTAAGTAAAAGAGATGCAGTTATTCTAAACTTGTGATATTTTGGACTACACATTATAAACATTCAGTGTATATATACTAGATAATACTACCAAAGAATATAAATAGAATGACTCAAATGACCATAAATAGATACATGTAACTGCTACACAAAATTTTCAATAGAGAAAAGAACAGGACCAAACAAAAAAAGAAAAGGTAGATGAAGATATTGAGATATGGTGATTTTTTTCATTTTAAAGTGGATATGCTAAATGACCATGACCAAATCAATCTACCGTTGTAGGTATTAATAGTTCCTGCCTTTTTTCTCAGGCCACAGCCCAGTTTCCCAATAAGTATCTAAGATTCTTATTCTTTTTCTTTACTTCTGGTCATATTATATCAATTAGGTCTGCCAAATTAAATACTTGATTTATAACTACTATTCTAGAGCTGGTACCAAAGAAAATGAAATTTAACATGCTGTAAGCAATTCAAGTCAATGACCTAACTATTAATGTTTTATGAGCTATAAATATGAGACACACACACACACATATCTATATATTTCCCTTGAAGTAGTGATTTGTTTTAAAATAAATTTAGTTTCAGTTTTCTACTTAAGACATTTTTTTAAACATTGTTGAAACATCTTAGAGCTGATAGTAACTTATAATTCAGTGTTATGGACTCTCAGAATTTCAATTAAAGATACTTTTAAAGACTTACCAAATTTCCTTATTTAGTTTTATAATAAATGAAAGAAAGAAAAGTTGAGTTTGAAAGATTAAGACTGTCTAAATTCATGGGAAATAGAGTGGATTGTTGAGAAACATTCAGAAAAATACCATTTTTGCAGGAATTATTTTCCAGCAGATAATGTGGATCCTTGTTCTTACTCAGTGTTATCTAAAGTTTCATGGACTCTATGTTTTGATCTAAACGTAAATGTATATTTTTTAACAAATCAAGTCATGTTATTGTGCAGTTTCCTTATACCAGAAAATTACTAAAAATATAAATATAAGATCTCTAGAAAATACTTAGAATAGCTCTGTAATCTCTTTCCTTCCTTGAACTGGGGTCAACCTTTTTGATCTTTAAAAGAGTCAACTGGATGTTTTCTAAACTTGTGTGCTTGTCTTCATATCATCCATATACATAAAAGGATCAAATTTGTGGCTAAACCTTTGTGGAAGATTCTCAAATCTCTCCTCCATATGCCTTGGCAGCTCAGGAATTTTCAGACTTGTGACAGAACCCCATTGCAAATACCTGCATCTATCTGCTTCTGTCTCTAAGGGTTATTCTAGCTCCAAAACAATGAAGTGCACTAAACCTCACATTCCCAGGGTCAACCCTTACCCAATGGAAGATCTGGCACATTAAGATTGGTGGATGACAATTTCAAAGTAGGTACCACCCCACTTCTCAGATGGGAGTTGATGGAGTGGAGCATCAATTGTCCAAATCAGAAGTCCATTCATAGCATTTATTTCTTTTCTGTATCACCTATTTTCCCCTTCATCACTCCTGTTTCCTAAGATCAGTTTCCAAATAAACTGCATGCACCTGAGTCCTTGTCTCATCATCAGCTTTAGAGATCACAAGCTAAAACAGCTTGACTTCCAATTCTAGGAAGACATACTTAAACATTTTCAAATACACATAACCAAAGATCTATTGGCTTGTTGAATATCAAAAACTTAAAAAATATTTTTGATAAATTAACATATCATATAAAGATGTCATCTATCACTCTGGCTTCATGAGTCGTTGTTCAGCCACTCAGTTGTGTCAGACTCTTTCTGACCCTATGGACAGCAACTTTCCCTGTCCTTCCCTATCTCCTGGAGTTTGCTCAAACTCATGTCCATTGAGTTGATGATGCCATCCAACCATCTCATCCTCTGTCACCCCCTTTATCTGCCCTCAGTCTTTTGCAGAATCAGGGTCTTTTCCAATGATTCAGCTCTTCGCATCAGGTGGCCAAAGTATTGAAGCTTTAGCTCCAGCATCAGTCCTTCCAATGAATATTCAGGACTCATTTCCTTTAGGATTGACAGGTTTGATCTCCTTGCAGGCCAAGAGACTCACAAGAGTCTTCTTCAGTACCACAGTTCAAAAGCATCACTTCATAACTCAGCCTTCTTTATGATCCAGCTCTCACATCAGTACATAACTACTAGAAAAACCATAGTTTTGACTATATGCGAGGAGACTAAATATAAAAATAAAAGTTTTCCCCAGTTCTCAATTTTTGGGTTTGGTGGTGCTTTAAACTTAGATGTTGCTACAGTTTTGAGTATTTGATTTAAAAAAAAAAAACAACTTGGAAAAACTTCAGCCAATTCCCTTGTTGTTAACTGCAACCTACATGATTATTGCCAAGAATGTGAAAATGAACTCTTCACTGGAACACATGCCAGACCAATTATGTCCTTTGTGTCTGACATGATTATTTTAAAGTGAATAATTTGCTCTAATTAAATTAGGTTTTAAAAGATCACAATTTTGGAAGAACTGTTTGCTTTCTAACTCTTTCTCCTTTCTATTTTTTTCCTCTAGAGTAATTCCCATTTACTTTAAAATATGAACATACTTCCCATTTACTTTAAAATATGAACAAAGTAAGGCTATTAAGCTATAGTTGGTAAGAAGGTAAATTAAACTGCACCATATCTAAGTATTTTTAAGAAATGCTAGCCCCTGAGACATTAGAAAATTCTCAGATCCTTATTTTTTACATTTGTTTGTTGTGCTTTGTTTGTTGTTGCTGTACAAATATATCTAATATAATGGATAGAGAACATTCTTTTTCCCGTTAATATCTTTTGAAGATAGAAAAATCAAATAAAATCTTGAATTAGATTTTTATGACAAGTAAAATAAATATAATAAATAATAGTAAAACATAATGAATAATTGTTAAATTATTTTAGTTAGATGTATAGTTAAGTAACAATGAAAATAAGACAGAGAGGAGAAAAAGAAGAGGGCTGAAATAAATTGTCAGAAAATTGATTTAATTTTTAAAATCCTTAAGACATGTAGAACTAATCAATTTAATAAAATTGCACTTAAAAATAGTCATGCATGGTGAAAATTTGCTGTAATTTTAACTATTATTTCATGGACAAATGAAATGCATATTCTAGTATACCCGTTTTCCTAATTTATAGAGGGAAAACCTATCTTCCACATGTTACTTTATAAAGTCAAAATGTCTCTGAAAAAAACTTTGCCTTTTAAGCCTCTCTCCCTTTTTTTAAAAACAGATATACATTTTTTGAATAGCATCCCATAGAATCCTAAATGACTCCTAAAGCTTTATGGAACTTTTTCTTTCTCTATATTGACATAAATATAATCCATTCTTCCTACTTGACCAGACAAAAGTAAATGTTGTACCATATCTAACCTCAAGGTAAGAGTTATTATCCTCTTAGTTTGTAAATACATTTCCTGTTAGGCAATACATTAATTAGAAAATATTACTAATGGTTAATTTCCAGTAATCATTCACATTATAACTAACACTTTTTTAAATTTTTATAGTAATGGTAAAAGTGTTCATCTGTAAACATTTCATTCTAAGTAATAAAGTTGCAGAATGACCCCAGGCTCAGTTGAAACTGGAGTTGAAGCTGTTAAGCTTCTCCATTATATTATTCTGCCCAAATTGTATTCCGCCTTCCCCTCCATGATGAAAAGAAAGAGCATTAACTCTTGATCAGAAGCCAAAGATATGACTGAACTTAATAAAAGTTGTCCTCTTTCCCTCCAAACCTTCTGCATTTTTGGCCAAAACATTCCCTAGAGATGGGAAGCTTTTAATTGCATGTTTTGATTGTTTAGTGTCTGCCTTTCCATCTGGTATTTGACTGTACATTATATATAGGAGGGTGTGAACAGGAGATGCTGACAATGTCAACAAGAACTAACATTTTTGCAGTGTGTAACTAAAGAAGCTGATAATATAATTACGAAGTTGAAAGACAAATTGTGGAAACACTCAACTGTGTATAATTAGGAAATTGGCTCTGCAAGTTTTAGTATATCCTTAGTTCAAAGATTTGAAAGAAAACAAAACCCATATGTGATGAATTTCTCTTCATCAAATAAAACCAGGTAGATCACAGTTTTCTGAAGAATATTAAAACTAACATGTAGGTTGAATATTGTTAAACAAGCAGTAGCTGTTAAAATGTATTAAGCATTAATTACTAAAATGTAAAATAATTATTTCTATTATATAATAATATTAATTCTATATTAAAGACAAGGAATTTGTTAAATAAAAATCAAATATTAGAGGAGAAAGGTGTAGTATGTCAGATGGTGTTCTCTAAAATGACATGTCTGTGTCCTAACTTTTGGAGCCTCTAGTTGTGACATTATTTATCAAAAAGGGTCTTTCTTAGATGTAATTATCTCAAGATGAGGTTATCCTGGACTATCCAGGTAGACCCTGGACCCAATGACATTTGTCCTTACAAAAGACAAAAGAGGAAAAGAAACAGAAGGACATGCATGTGAAGACAAATGCAGACTGGAGTTATGTTCCAAGAAACACATAGAAAAACCAGAAGCCAGAAAGAAACAAGAAAATTTTTTTTTAAACTCAGCTATATTGTATTGTCTTGTATGCTGTCACACATTGAGAAGGGTGACAAGAGTTTTCAAAAATATATTTCCAATAATTATCCACTTTTACCAAAGTTTATCTGAACATAAGACCAAAGAAACAAGACAAGGAAGCATTGAGCACCGAGTCTTTTCATGCCCCAGTATCCAAAAGTCAGGCTTTTTTCCCCCTCTCATTTATAGTGGCTATGAACAGAAATCTGGCTTTATAGATGATGTCATTACTGTGTTAACGCAACTGAAGAATTTGAAAGTTAAGGCATGTGAAATACAGAGCTGGAAGAAAGCATGCAACTATTCCCATTTTGAAAGGAAAATGGAATGTAGGCCACAAGGGTACTTCTTTGCCTTTTCTCCTTACTTTCAGTACCTGGATACAAGTCATAGGCTCATTTGTCCAAATCCAGTATCAGCAATTAAATATATTCTCTTGTTGTAGACAGCAACTCCAATTCATTTTGACCAGTCATTAGGTTGAAATCACAAAGTGTCCATTGGTTACTGTCTATGTTAAAAGAATCTGTATGAACCACAAGGATCTGGTTGTTATTGTAGTCTAGATCATGGCCACCAAGAACATAAAGCTTTCAGAGAGCACTGCACTGACCATACCTTAACTGCAGACTTGGGACTCCAGAACTGAGAAAATACTTTCTGTTGTTTAAGTCACCCAGCTTTCAATAATTTGCTTCAGTAGTCCTAGGAAACTAAAGAAGGTAGCCATATATATTACATAACTTAAATGCTTTAAAAATATATAAAAATTAATGTTCATATGCCTTCAGTACTACATATTAGAAATTAAAGCTTCTATTCTTCACGAGGCATTTTTCATTAGATAAATAATGGTGTTAACATTCATTCTATACTGTGCATGTATTATAGCAGGCAGCTTGAAGTGCATTCAAATATTAATTTAATTCTCACAACAACCTAAAAACAGCAAGTACTAGGTGAGTAGAGACTAGCACAGACTAGCTAAGGATTCCATACAAAGAAGATGATAGACCTAAAATTTGTGACTCAGGCAACTGGACTCCAGGGTCTATGTTCTAAATTATTATATTAGATGAATTGAGAAAAAACAGGTAATGGAATTCAAATACTCCAAAAAGATGCTTTCATTTTCTTTTGAATATGAATGCTAAGATGCGGAATTTGAGTCTCTGAAAATCAAATGGGCCACACAGGAATATAAACAAATATACAAGTAATGAATAGCGCTGATTATGCAGGTCTGTTTTTTCTTCCCAAACCCTAACTATCTGACTTATGCTAAATAAAAAAATAGGAATAGGAATTCCAGTTATACATTTCTCTCTTTCAAGTTTAAATAGATCTGGAATCATGCAAGGAAGCTCCCCTAACTGAACCAACATGAAAAATTAAATGCTCTCAGTTATTTGAATGTGCCATTACCTTAGCAAATTAATTCACTAGGTGTTAAAAAAATTGTGAATGTAAATTAAACTGAAAAAGTTCAGCTGATTGTAAGTTGTTATGTTTATTAACTTTTCCCTGAAAACCCATACATTTAAACTGATGTTAAAACTTTTCTTTTGAAAACAGCAATATATTTCAAGCCTGGTCCTATACATGCCTATACTCTCAAAATTCATTTTTTTTTCCTTCCTTTAAAAAATTACCTAACCATATTCTTCCTTTTAGTGCTTAATATTTTGATTTGGTTCTGTGGCCAAAATATGATAAAGTAGTCTATATATACGGAGAAGGCAATGGCAACCCACTCCAGTACTCTTGCCTGGAAAATCCCATTGATGGAGGAGCCTGGTAGGCTGCAGTCAATGGGGTCGCTAAGAGTCGGACAGGACTGAGCGACTTCACTTTCACTTTTCACTTTCCTGCATTGGAGAAGGAAATGGCAACCCACTCCAGTGTTCTTGCCTGGAGAATCCCAGGGACAGGGGAGCCTGGTGGGCTGCCGTCTATGGGGTCGCACAGAGTTGGACACGACTGAAGTGACTTAGCAGCAGCAGCAGCAGTCTATATTTGTATGGTTAGCTCACTGATACAGAAACTTAGAACATGAGAAGCCTTCCAGGAGAAATGTTGAGGATTATCTAGATAGGTCCTAAATTCAGTGACATTGCCCTTTTATGAGACATAAGGAGTTTTTGCATCATTGAGGCATGTTCAAAAACTAGACATTTTAAAGAATGTAACTTGCATGAGCATGAGTTCATTTATTTCAAAATTCATTTGCATAAGTTAATATTGATATTATATAGAATGTATACTTCTGAAATATTTATTTTTACGTCTGTCTAGCTCTGACATATGAACTTTTTTCATCTTCCAAATTTTTCCTAATCAGTCTTCATACCATGAGTGTGACTTTTTAAAAATGTTTATCCAAAAGCAGGGACTGATTTATAAAATGTTCTCAGATTGTCATATTTTTGTGGCTTCTCTCCGTGTACTGATAAGGCACTTAAATGCTTGCTACCAAGGAATATCAACACTATGTTGTTATAGTATAGTGTAGGCAAATGGCAAAGAATGAATCAGTAGGAAAATTTGATTCATTGCTCTTTTTCTAAATAGCAACTGAAGTATTTTGACTATCACAAATTAGACACATATGTATGTTTTTTCAAGTTTATATATGAAGTTTTACTTCTCCATGTTTTAAAGAAGTAAAGGTATGATTTTTTTTTTCCTTTTTACTTGTCTCTTTCTTAATACAAACCTACAATATTGGTATATCAAAATCACATAGCAATTGCTACAGAAAACAATGTGGCAGCTCCTCAAAGTATTAAAAAGATGGCTACCATATAATGTAGTAATCTCACTTCTGGGTATGCAACCAAAAGAATTGAAAGCAGAATTTTGAAATGATGTTTTGAGAGCCATGCTCACTGTGTAACTAATTATAAATAGCGAAGCTACTATAAAGCCAAGAGGTAGCAACAACCCAAATGACCATTGAGGGATTAATGGATTAACAAAAAGTGATACTACATACAATGGAATATTAGCATTAAAAAGGAAGGAAATCACATTCTGCAACATTGGTGAATAGTAAGAACATTATGCTAAGTGAAATAAGCCAGCCAAAAAACACACTATATCATTTCACTTACATGCAGTTACCTAAAGTAGTCAAATTCATAGAAAGTCCATGACTGAAACGACTTGTCTTGCACACACATAGTAGTGGTTACAAGGGACTGTGTGAGGGAGAGAGAGAAGGAGGAGTTGTTTAACGGCATAGAATTTCAAATTTTCAAGATGAAATAGTTTTGTATATCTGTTTCACAGTGTGAATGCTTGTTCAACTCTAGTGAACTTTACACTTTAAATGGTTAAAGGGTAAATTTTATGTTATGTGCTCTTTTCCAGAGTGGAAAAAAAAGCAAGTAGCAGAAAATATCTGAGGCAGAAAGATTGTTTCCTAAAATTGAGTAGTCTTAGAATATAGTTCAACTATAACTAATAAGCTGAAGTTATAGTTTTAGAATCTGTCAAAGGGATTTCCTTCGTTTCCTTAAACAGAAGTTTCTTAAATGGAGATTACTTTAGAGGATAAACACTAACTAGAAGGCTTTGGATCTAGTACTTCAAGAGGATAGCAAAAATCCTTAAGCTTATGAAAAAGAAACTTTACAGAAAGGAAAGAAATAAGAATGGGTGAAAAAGTGTGATTTGATTTGATTGCATAATATTGAGTAGCTATCAGCAAGTATTTGTGGGTTAGCAGAAAGCCTGATGAACTATGGACGGAGGTTCCTGACATTGTACAGGAGACAGGGATCAAGACCATCCCCATGGAAAAGAAATTCAAAAGGCAAAATGGTTGTCTGCGGAGGCCTTACAAATAGCTGTGAAAAGAAGAGAAGCAAAATGCAAAGGAGAAAAGGAAAGATATTCCCATTTGAATTCAGAGTTCCAAAGAATAGCCAGGAGAGATAAGAAAGCCTTCTTCAGTGATCAATGCAAAGAAATAGAGGAAGACAACAGAATGGGAAAGACTAGAGATCTCTTCAAGAAAATTAGAGATACCAAGGGAACATTTCATGCAAAGATGGGCTCATTAAAGGACAAAAATGGTATGGACCTAACAGAAGCAGCAGATATTAAGAAGAGGTGGCAAGAATACACAGAAGAACTGTACAAAAAAGATCTTCATGACCCAGATAATCACAATGGTGTGATCACTCACCTAGAGCCAGACATCCTGGAATGTGAAGTCAAGTGGGCCTTAGAAAGTATCACTAGGAACAAAGCTAGTGGATGTGATGGAATTCCAGTTGAGCTATTTCAAATCCTGAAAGATGATGCTGTTACAGTGCTGCACTCAATATGCCAGCAAATTTGGAAAACTCAGCAGTGGCCACAGGACTAGAAAAGGTCAGTTTTCACTCCAGTCCCTAAGAAAGGCAATCCCAAAGAATGCTCAAACTACCGCACAATTACACTCATCTCACACGCTAGTAAAGTAATGCTCAAAATTCTCCAAGCCAGGCTTCAGCAATACATGAACGGAGAACTTCCACATGCTCAAGCTGGATTTAGAAAAGGCAGAGGAACCAGAGATCAAATTGCCAATATCTGCTGGATCATCAAAAAAGCAAGAGAATTCCAGAAAAGCATATACTTCTGCTTCATTGACTATGCTAAAAAGCCTTTGACTATGTGGATCACATCAAACTGGAAAATTCTTCAAGGAATGGGAATTCCAGACCACCTTATCTGCCTCCTGTGAAACCAGTATGCAGGTCAAGAAGCAACAATTAGAACCAGACATGAAACAATGAACTGGTTCCAAATTGGGAAAGGATTTATGTCTAGGCTGTATATTGTCACCCTGTTTATTTATCTTTTATGCAGAATACATCATATGAAATACCAGGCTGGATGATTTACAAGCTGTAATCAAGATTGCTGGGGGAAAAATCAATAACCTCAACTATGCAGATGGCACCACCCTAACAGTACAAAACAAAGAGGTATTAATGAGCCTCTTGATGAAAGTGAAAGAGGAGAGTGAAAAAGTTGGTTTAAAACTCAACATTTTTTTTTTCCCAGTGGATTTTGTCATACATTGATATGAATCAGCCATGGATTTACATGTATTCCCAATCCTGATCCCCCCTCCCACCTCCCTCTCCACCCGATTCCTCTGGGTCTTCCCAGTGCACCACTGGAAAAAAAAAAAATAATAATAAAAAAAAAAAAAGAAAAAAAAAAAAAAACAAAACAAAAAAAGAATTTAAATCATACTGAAACAAAAGGATACTAAAACACACAGGAAGAGAGACCGCAGGACAAGAAATAAGAAACAATGGATCCACAAAAAAAAGCACAAATAACAAAATGGCAATAGTAAGTCCTTACCAATAAAAAATTACTTTAAATGGGAATGGATTAAATTATCAAATTAAAATACATAGCATGGCTAAATAAATAAAGAGCAATGTCTAAAAATAAAAAAAAAAAAAAAACTCAACATTTTAAAAACAAAGATCATGGTATCTGGTCCCATCACTTCATGGCAAATAGATAGGATAACAATGGAAACAGTGACAGACTATTTTCTTGGGCTCCAAAATCACTGCAGATGGTGACTGCAGCCATGAAATTAAAAGATGCTTGCTCCTTGGAACAAAAGCTATGACAAATGTAGACAGCATATTAGAAAGCAGACACATTGCTTTGACAACCAAGGTCCGTATAGTCAAAGCTATGTTTCTTCCAGTAGTCATGTACAGATGTGAGAGCTGGACAATAAAAAAGGCTGAGCACTGAAGAACTGATCCCTTTGAACTGTGGTGCTGAAGAAGACTCTTGAGAGTCCCTCGGACAGAAAGATCAAAACAGTCAATCCTAAAGGAAATCAGTCCTGAATATTCATTGGAAGGACTGATGCTGAAGCTGAAGCTCCAATATTTTGGCCACCTGATGCAAAGAGCCAACTCATTAGAAAATACCCTGATACTGGGAAAGGTTGAAGGCAGAAGTAGGGGACAACAGAGGACAAGATGGTTGGATGCCATCACCAACTCAGTGGAGATGAGTTTGAGCAAACTCCTGGCAATAGTGAAGGGTAGGGAAGCCCTGAGTGCTGCAGAACATGGGGTCACAAAGAGTCCGATATGACTGAGCAACTGAACAACAAGAATAAATTGTAAACCTATTACAACAATATATCAGAAGATGCTGAAAGTGATCTCTCTGATATATATTTATATGTATTTTATAAATTTCATTTATTTTGTATATGGATAAGATTAGCGACTACTAAGAAATCATTTTTTTCAGTCTTTTTTATGACATAGTCAATTAGATTGTAATTGAAAAGATTTGTATGGTGGAAATCATGTGACTTTTTTTGTATGAAATGAAATTCCTGCCATCTTTCTAAAATTTGTATTGTTTATTTATTAGAAGCCAATATGAAAGACTTCTATAAAAACATTTATATTTACCTCTTTAAATGTTGTTTTCTGTATAGATATAGTTTAAAATATTAAAGCACAGTAAGAAGATGAATTTCTGAAATTTACTTTCTACTGTATAAAAAGATAACTTTTTAAAAAGAAAGCTTAATTCTTTATAATATTCTAGATAATTTTATGTTTAAAAGTGAGCTTACCTTACAATGTTATTGATATAAACCTGCCCCCTCTTTTAAAAAGTTTTTAGTTTTAACTTAAGTAAATTATATTCATATAAAATATACTGTGGAAGAGGTTTTTAATTTTTTTTATTCTGTTGCAAATAAAGGTAAACGTTAAGTCCTTTCTCTTGTAATCACAAGACAATTCTACCTTAACAGAAAAAGAATTAATCTCATATTGATGATGTTAAAATCGCCCTATCATCAAAGCTAAATCCTAAGAAACACTGAAGGAAATTACATGAAATTAATTAAATGCTATATAGGTCAGTAAGTTTTAGTAGGGGTAATGGTCTCAACAGAGTTTTTGAGGACTTAATGATCTCTTTTTATATCAATTGACATAATAAGAGATAGAATTAAAATTGATAACTGCTATTGTTGAAAACTTTGAATCTTGAATATCTATATACAAGCAAAAGTGAAAGTGTTAGTCACTCAGTCCTGCCGACTCTGTGATCCCATAGGCTGCAGCCCACCAGGCTCCTTTGTCTATGGGATTTCCCAGGCAAGGATTCTGGAGTGGCTTGCCATTTCCTTCTCCAGAGGATCTTTCCCACCCAGGGATGGAACCTGGGTCTCCTGCATTGCAAGCAGATTCTTTACTGACTGAGCTAGCAGGGAAATCAATGCAAGGCTATAGTTAAAACTGAATGCTCCTGTATATTAAATTTACTTGTCCTTTATCCATTTACAAAAGTTAGCATTTGTAAACAGATTCTTCAACTTTGGCTCTCAAATTTTTTCGTTAGCATAGGATTAACGCTATTTCAAAATGTTTTTTCCTGACCATGTATATTGGCAATGTGATGTGCTAGGTGAACTTCTAACACTTAGCTGATTTCAAGCCTTGGCTAATGTGCTGTTTTTGAAAGTGCAGTACTGCAAAATTTTGATCTTTGTTGATTTACCTTGTTATAATAGGTAGCTAATCTTAAAAAGATGGCTTTTATTTACTGTTATGTTTATATTCATGTAAGATGTTCAGTGTTACATTACAATCTTCTTAAATGCACTCAGATAAACTTCAACAACAACTTCAAAAAAAAAAAACAAAGACAAAAAACTCTGAAGTTTTCATGCAGAGTAGGGTGCAATAATCTTGGATGTTTTTCCAGTAATGTGTTTGGCTCTAACTGCTTATAATAAACAGCTCTCTTCCTGTGCTCTGAGGGAATTTGATCTTTCACTGAGGTAAGTATTGCCGGAAGGGTTTAGAGAAGATGGAAAGAATTTAGAAAACTCAAAGTTGGCTTCCGTGAACACCTGGTCAATTATTTGAGACAATAAACGGGAAGTATGGCAACTTATAAAATACTTAATTCATTTCTAGATTACCAATGTATATGTGCTTTTGCTTGTTTTCCTGCTTTAATACTTGGAATGACTTTATGGAAGATGATCCTGCAGACTCTGGCTTGATTATCTAATTTTACATTAGAAAGAATAGGATTATTTACCAATTTTTAAACCGTACCTGAAAAGCTACCAGATAATTATGATTAAAAGTCAAAGCACTTGGAGAGTTAGGGAGAATTTGGAGAACTCCTCGTTGAAATTAATCTTATGAATTCCTTTAACTTTGCATATATTTGTGAATTTTTTAGTGCTGTGGAAATATATTTTGCTTTGAGCCTCACCTCAGTCTCTGTATTTTAGCTGTTATTGTGGTTATTTTTGTTCAGTGAGAGATTAGGATAACCATCCCTTTGTCTTTCACAGTAAAATTAATAATCATGAATAATAACTGATAAAATATGTTATTTTCTTATATTAATCTTTCCAAAACCATGCTGATTTTACCATCATCATCATTATTATTATTACCACAATTTTACTGATTAGAAAGTTTAGGCTTACAGTAGTCAAGCAATTAGTTGTCCAGGATGACCCAGTTTGCTGGTAGCAAAAATAGAATTCAAAGTCAAATGTGATGACTTCAGATTTTGAATTCTATACATTGAACCATTTTTCTATATTAAGAGATCCAATCTCACAATTATATTTGCAATTTATGCACAGTCAAAAACAAAAACACTCCAGTGGAAAAAAATATGAGACCTCTTTTTCTATATTATGGCCTCTTTCCTTTGTGCTTGCTAAAAAAGTAAAAGGCTTCTTTTAGGAGGGTATTTCCAATAAACTGGGGGGATTTGCATATGTTACATTATTACTCACAGAGAGCTCGGTGATGTGCATGGCTTCACATATTGAGATATTTAGTTTCCACTTGGTAAATAGTTCATAGTTTGTTTCCAAATGCTCATGAGACTGTTTAAAATGGGTCTTACCCATGGGAAAAAAATAAGTAAATTCTTATATATAAAATTGATTTTAGAGGTTCCAAGAGAGAGATTCTGCACCTTCCTTCCCTCTTCAAACTCCCTACCTCCCATCATCAAATGCTGTACCCTCTCATGAAAATCTGAACTACCAAATCCCCAGTGGGGAAAATGTCGATAAATGGAGGAGACTGTAGGTTTGGAACTTGAATTGATTCTCTCTCTACCCTATCCACAGAGTATGGGAGAGGACTGTCATTCACTAAATAAATTTTATAACAAAGGAGAAAATAAAACTAATATATTCCTTTCGAAAATTATATTCTTTCATCAGTATCATTTTAGAATTTCATAATGAGCTCGATGAATATTAAAAATCTAGTCTGACCATCTGCATATTAAGAATCATATTCAATGTCCTACATTAATTTTTTGGTTTAAATTCTTAAGAAAAGTCAAACTATGTATTTTTAATACTGTCATTATAAATTCTCTACTTTTATTTTGCCTCCATTCCAAAAATCATATCCGAGTAATTCTTATGGTAAATTGCAAAAGAAGCCACAATTTTTACTCTCTGTATATACTTATTTTTCAATATCACTTTTTCTTAAATTGTAGTAAGAACACCTGATATCTACCTTTTTAAGAAAAGTTTAAGTATACAATATTGTGTTGTTAACTATAGGCACTATGCTGTACATCAGATTTCCAAAACACATTTGTCTTACAACACAGAAACTTTATATAAGTTGAAACATAGTAACTCATTTCCCCCTTCTTCTAGACCCTGGCAAGTTTCACTAATTCCTGCTTCTTTCAGTTTGACTCTTAAATATCTCAGGTAAGTACAATCATGTACTTGTATTTGTTCTTCTGTGACTAGCTTATTTCACTTATGTTCTCTAGGTTCATCCATGTTGTTACATATGACAGGATTTCCTTTAATTTAAAACTGAAAGATATTCTACTGAATATGCTGCATATACAAAATATTCTTTATTCATCTGCCATTGGACATTTAGGTTGTATACATATCTTATGTATTGTGAATAATGTTTTAATAAAGACTGTAGTGGAAATTAATCTTTTAAACCTTCATTTCTTTTGGACATATACTCAAAAGTGAGATTGCTCAGTGTATATCAGCTTTAAGTTTTTGAAGAACCTCCATACTGTTTTTTACAATGACTGTCAGTCAGTTCAGTCACTCAGTCGTGTCCAACTCTTTGCGAACCCATTGACTGCAGCACACCAGGCTTCTCTGTCCATCACCAACTCCCAGAGCTTGCTCGAATTCATGTCTATCAAGTCGGTGATGCCATCCAACAATCTTATCCTCTCTCATCCCCTTCTCTTCCTGCCTTCAATCTTCCCCAGCATCAGGTTCTTTTCCATTTAGTCAGTTCTTCGCTAGCTAAAAGTATTGGAGCTTCAGCTTCAGCTTCAGTCCTTCCAATGAATATTCAGGACTGATTTCCTTTAGGATTGACTGGTTGGATGTGCTTGCAGTCCAAGGGGCTCTCAAGAGTCTTCTCCAACACCACAGTTGAAAAATATCAATTCTTTGGCACTCAGCTTTCTTTATGGTCCAACTCTCACATCCATGCATGACTACTGGAAAAAACAAAACTTTGACTACATGGAACTTTGTTGGGAAAGTAATGTCTTTGTTTTTTAATATGCTGTCCAGGTTGGTCATAGCTTTTCTTCCAAGGAGCAAGCATCCTTTAATTTTTAATTTCATGTCTGCAGTCACCATCTGCAGTGATTATGGAGCCTAAGGAAATAAAGTTTGGTACTGTTTCCCCACCTATTTGCCATGAAATGATGGGACCACATGCCATGACCTTAGTTTTCTGAATGTTGAATTTTAAGCCAGCTTTTTCACTCTCCTCTTTAATTTTCATACTGCTAATACTTCAACATACTGTTGAAGCCTAGCTTGGAGAGTTTGGGGCATTATTTTACTAGCATGTGAGATGAGTGGAATTGTGCAGTAGTTTGAGCATTCTTGATCCCTGTCTCCTGTACAATGTCACAAACCTCCATCCATAGTTCATCAGGCTCTCTGTCTATCAGATCTAGTCCCTTAAATCTATTTCTCACTTCCACTGTATATTCATAAGGGATTTGATATAGGTCATACCTGAATGGTCTAGTGGTTATCCCTACTGTCTTCAGTTTAAGTCTGAATCTGGCAATAAGGAGTTTATGATCTGAGCCACAGTCAGCTCCAGGTCTTGTTTTTGCTGACTGTATAGAGCTTCTCCATCTTTGGCTGCAAAGAATATAATCAATCTGATTTCAGTGTTGGCCACCTGGTGATGTCCATGTGTAGAGTCTTCTCTTATGTTGTGGAAGAGGGTGTTTGCTGTGACCAGTGCGTTCTCTTGGCAGAACTCTATTAGCCTTTGCCCTGCTTCATTCCGTACTCCAAGGCCAAATTTGCCTGTTACTCCAGGTGTTTCTTGACTTCCTACTTTTGCATTCCAGTCCCCTATAATGAAAAGGACATCTTTTTTGGGTGTTAGTTCTAAAAGGTCTTGTAGGTCTTCATAGAACTGTTCAACTTTGGCTTCTTCAGTGTTACTGGTTGGGGCATAGGCTTGGATTACTGTGACATTTAATGGTTTGCCTTGGAAACAAACAGAGATTATTCTGTCGTTTTTGAGACTGCATCCAAGTACTGCATTTCTGACTCTCTTGTTGACTATGATGGCTACTCCATTTCTGCTAAGGAATTCCTGCCCACAGTAGTAGAGATAATGGTCATCTGAGTTAAATTCACCCATTCCAGTCCATTTTAGTTTGCTGATTCCTAGAATGTCAACATTCACTCTTGCCATCTCCTGTTTGACCACTTCCAATTTGCCTTGATGCATGGACCTAACATTCCAGGTCCCTATGCAATATTGCTCTTTACAGCATTGGACCTTGCTTCTATCACCAGTCCCATCCACAAAAAAATGCAAAAAGGCAAAATGGTTGTCTGAGGAGGCCTTACAAATAGCTGTGAAAAGAAGAGAAGCAAAATGCAAAGGAGAAAAGGAAAGATATTCCCATTTGAATTCAGAGTTCCAAAGAATAGCCAGGAGAGATAAGAAAGCCTTCTTCAGTGATCAATGCAAAGAAATAGAGGAAGACAACAGAATGGGAAAGACTAGAGATCTCTTCAAGAAAATTAGAGATACCAAGGGAACATTTCATGCAAAGATGGGCTCCATAAAGGACAAAAATGGTATGGACCTAACAGAAGCAGCAGATATTAAGAAGAGGTGGCAAGAATACACAGAAGAACTGTACAAAAAAAGATCTTCATGACCAGATAATCACAGTGGTGTGATCACTCACCTAGAGCCAGACATCCTGGAATGTGAAGTCAAGTGGGCCTTAGAAAGCATCACTAGGAACAAAGCTAGTGGATGTGATGGAATTCCAGTTGAGCTATTTCAAATCCTGAAAGATGATGCTGTTACAGTGCTGCACTCAATATGCCAGCAAATTTGGAAAACTCAGCAGTGGCCACAGGACTAGAAAAGGTCAGTTTTCACTCCAGTCCCTAAGAAAGGCAATCCCAAAGAATGCTCAAACTACCGCACAATTGCACTCATCTCACACGTTAGTAAAGTAATGCTGAAAATTCTGCAAGCCAGGCATCAGCAATACGTGAACCGTGAACTTCCAGATGTTCAAGCTGGATTTAGAAAAGGCAGAGGAACCAGAGATCAAATTGCCAATATTTGCTGGATAATCAAAAAAGCAAGAGAGTTCCAGAAAAACATGTATTTCTGTTTTATTGACTACACCAAAGCCTTCGACTATGTGGATCACAATAAACTGTGGAAAATTCTGAAGGAGATGGGAATACCAGGCCACCTGACCTGCCTCTTGAGAAACCTGTATGCAGGTCAGGAAGCAACAGTTAGAACTGGACATGGAACAACAGACTGGTTCCAATTAGGAAAAGGAATTCGTCAAGGCTGTATACTGTCACCCTGCTTATTTAATTTATATGCAGAGTACATCATGAGAAACGCTGGGCTGGAAGAAGCACAAGCTGAAATCAAGATTGCCGGAAGAAATATCAATAACCTCAGATCTGCAGATGACACCACCCTTATGGCAGAAAGTGAAGAGGAACTAAAGAACCTCTTGATCAAAGTGAAAGAGAGTGAAAAATTTGGCTTAAGGCTCAACATTCAGAAAACTAAGATCATGGCATCTGGTCCCATGACTTCATGGGAAATAGATGGGGAGACAGTGGAAACAGTGTCAGACTTTATTTTTTGGGGCTCCAAAATCACTGCAGATGGTGACTGCAGCCATGAAATTAAAAGACACTTACTCCTTGGAAGGAAAGTTATGACCAACCTAGATAGCATATTAAAAAGTTGAGACATTACTTTGCCAACAAAGGTCCATCTGCTCAAGGCTATGGTTTTTCCAGTGGTCATGCATGGATGTGAGAGTTGGACTGTGAAGAAAGCTGAGCGCCAAAAATTTGATGCTTTTGAACTGTGGTGTTGGAGAAGACTCTTGGGAGTCCCTTGGACTGCAGGGAGATCCAACCAGTCCATATTGAAGGAGATCAGTCCTGGGTGTTCATTGGAAGGAATGATGCTGAAACTCAAACTGCCATACTTTGGCCACCTCATGTGAAAAGTTGACACATTGGAAAAGACCCTGATGCTGGGAGGGATTGGGGGCAGGAGGAGAAGGGGATGACAGAGGATGAGATGGCTGAATGGCATCACAAACTCAAGGGGCATGAGTTTGAGTAAACTCCTAGAGTTGGTGATGGACAGGGATGTATGGCCAGCTTTGATTTATGGGGTTGCAAAGAGTCGGACATGACTGAGCGACTGAACTGAACTGAACTGAACTTGAGCATTCTTTGGCATTGCCTTTCTTTGGGATTGGAATGAAAACTGATCTTTTCCTGTCTGGTGGAAGCTGCTGAGTTTTCCAAATTTGCTGGGGTATTGAGTGCAGCACTTTCAAGCATCATCTTTTAGCATTTGAAAGAGTTCAACTGGAATTCCATCACCTCCACTAGCTTTGCTCATAGTGATCTTTTCTAAGACACACTTGACTTTACACTCCAAGATGTCTGGCTCTAAGTGAGTGATCACACCATTGTGGTTATTTGGGTCATTAGATCTTTTTTGTATAGTTCTTCTGTGTATTATTGCCACCTCTTCTTAATCTCTTCTGCTGTTAGGTTCATACTGTTCTACCCTTTATTGTGCCCATATATGCATGAAATATTCCTCTGCTATCTCTAATTTCCTTGAATGGATCTCCAGTCTTTCCCATTCTGTTAATTTGTCCTTTTCTTTGCATTGATCACTTGGGAAGACTTTCTTATCTCTCCTTTGGAACTCTGCATTCAGATTGGTATATCTTTCCTTTGCCTTTTGTTTCTTTTCTCAGCTATTTTTAAGGCCTCCTTAGACACCATTTTGCCTTTTTGAATTTCTTTTTCTTGGGGATGGTTTGGATCACAGCCTCCTGTACAATGTTATGAACCTCCATCCTTAGTTCTTCAGGCACTCTATCAGATCTAATCCCTTGAATATATTTGTCATTTCTACTGTATTATCATAAGGGATTTGATTTAGGTCATACCTGAATGGGCTAGTGGTTTTCCCTACTTTCTTCAATTTAAGTCTAAATTTTGCAATAAGGGATTCATGATCTGAGCCACAGTCAGCTCCCAGTCTTGTTTTTGCTGACTGTATAGAGCTTCTCCATCTTTGGCTGCAAAGAATGTAATCAATCTGATTTCAGTATTGACCATCTGGTGATGTCCATGTGTAGAGTCATCTCTTGTGTTGTTGGAAGAGGGTGTTTGCTATGGCCAGTGCATTCTCTTGGCAAAACTCTGTTAGCCTTTGCCCTGCTTCATTTTGTACTCCAAGGCCAAACTTGCCTGTTATTCTAGTTATCTCTTGACTTCCTACTTTTGCATTCCAGTCCCCTATAATGAAAAGGACATCTTTTATTTGGTGTTAGATCTAGAAAGTCTTGTATGTCTTCATAGAGACATTCAACTTCAGCTTCTTTGGCATTAGTGGTTGGGGCATAGACTTGGATTACTGTGATATTGAATGGTTAGCCTTGGAAACAAACAGAGATCATTCTGTTGTCTTTGAGATTTCACCCAAGTACTGCATTTTAGACTCTTTTGTTGACTATGAGTGCTACTCCATTTCTTCTAAGGGATTCTTGCCCATGGTAGTAGATACAATGGTCATATGAATTAAATTTGCCCATTCAAGACCATTTTAGTTCACTGCTTCCCAAAATGTCAATGTTCATTGTTGCCATCTTCTGTTTGACCACTTCCAATTTACCTTGATACATGGACCTAATATTCCAGGTTGTTATGCAATATTGTTCTTTACAGTATTGGACTTTACTTCCATCACCAGTCACATCCATAACTGGTTGCTGTCTTTACTTAGACTCAACCTCTTCATTCTTTCCTGAGCTATTTCTCCTCTCTTCTCCAGTAGTATATTGGGCACCTACCAACTGGGGAGTTCATCTTTCAGTGGCATATCATTTTGCCTTTTTAATGTTCATGGGGTTCTCAAGGCAGGAATCCTGAAGTGGTATGCCATTCTCTTCCTCAATGGACCATGTTTTGTCAGAACTCTCCACTATGTCTCATCCATCCTGGGTGGCCTTACAGGGCATGTCTCATAGTTTCATTGAGTTAGACAAGGCTATGTTCCATGTGATCAGTTTGGTACATAATTAGTGTACCAATTTGCATTCTCACCAGAAGCATACAAACATTTAATTTCTCCACACACTTCACCTATATTTACCTGTTTTGTGCTTTTTTGATAATCACCATTCTAACAAGTGTAAGATGATATTTGATATTGGGCACCTTTTCCTATTTCTATTGGCTTTTTGTATGTCATCTTTTGAGATATGTCTGTTAAATTCCTTTGCCCATTTTAATATCTTGTTGTTCTTATTTTATTATTATTAAATTGCAGATGTTCTTTATATATTTTGGAGATTAACCTTCCATCAAATTTAGGGCTTGCAAATATTTTCTCCCATTCTAGTTAGTTTCTTCATTCTGTGGTTTCCTTTGCTGTATAGAAGCTTTTTAGTAAGATGTAGTCCAGTGTCTGTTGTTGGGTTTGAGGCCTGTGCTTCTGTGTGGTAGCCAAGATATCATTGCCAAGATCTGCATCAAAAAGCTTTTCCCTTCTATTTTGTTCCAAGACTTTTACACTGTCAGGAGGGGTGAAAGACTTGTACACTTAAAACTATAAACCATTGATTAAAAGAAATAAAGAAGACAAATAAATAGAAAAATATCCTATATAGATCTTAATACTTCATATTGTTAAAATGTGTATACTAGCCAAAGTGATATTTAAATTCAATGCTCTCCCTATCAAAACCCTGAGGTATATTTTATAGAAATAGGAAACAATCCTAAAATTAGTATGAAACCACAAAAGATTCCAAATAATTAAAGCAATCTTGAGAATGCTTTAACTAATGACAATGGTTTCAAAATCTATTACAAAGCCACAGTAATCAAAGTGGTACAGACATAAAGACAGACATACAGAAAAATGAAACAAAATAGAAAGTCCGGGAATAAATTCACATATATTCCATCAAATGATCTTCAAAAAGGGTGACAGGAATACACATTGAGAAAAGGGTAGTCTATTCAACAAATAATATTGGAAAAACTGGATCCACATGCAAAAAATGAAATTGGACCTTACTTTACACCATAAAAATCAACTCAAAATGCAATGTTAAATCTCTTCTAACTTGCAATTCTTCCATTAAGGGAATCAGTTTTCCATCCTTTAATTCTTGCTTTGTTCATATGACTTGCTTTGGGCAATGGGATATTAGTAAATCTGATACAAATAAAAACTTGGAAACTATTTAGGCACTGGATCTTGCTCTCTTGTTGTTCTTTAGAATCCTGTTACCACCATGTGCTAGAAGCTGAAGGTAGCCCAAATCTTCCCTGAATAAGGACTCAGTAGATCAACCAACTCCGTAACTGTCAGACATGTGAGTGAGACTATTCCAAATCCTCAAGCTTTGCTTAAATATGCCTAGAGAGGAAGAACTACCTAAGCAACACAAAGAACTGTGAGGAGTAATAAATGCTTATTGTTTTAAGCCAAGAAATTTTAGGATATCTTGTTATACTACAAACACTACTTGGTATATTATTTAGTTTTCTTTGGTTGTTGTTGTAGATATAGATCTTATAGAAAACCTGACTGGTACTTCCTGGTATGAAGAAAATATCTGGGAATGCAAAAATATTCACACTATTCCGTTATTCTAGGAAAGAATCTAATAACTCTGTTCAGAAACACAACGAATGTCACTGCTGTGTTCACAGTGGAAAGCTAGTTTTCATTGTGTTGCCAATACTGTACTTGAGGAAAATGAGAAGTACAGTTATGTTTATGTTGACATGTCTTCCTTGCAAGGTTAAGCATTTGATTTGTTTATACTTTACCCCATTTCCCTGGTTCAGCTGCACTGTCTGGGTTTTAACAAGCTTCAGTATCCCCTCATTTGGTGAGACAGTGTCTGAGTTAAGGATTAACATTTGTATAATGAAACATAAATGCTTGTGAATTGTATATAATATTTTAGCAAAAGCTTATTTAGTTTCACCACTTTCACAAATTTTTGGTTTAGCAAGCAGCCTTTCCTTATTGCCTTAGAAGTCCAATCTGATGGATGCTGGGAATGCAATAAGAAAAGTGGAGGCTGTGTTTTTTTTTTTATTCCCTGGTGAGTAAATATAATAGATAGCTGCTCTGTGCTATAATTGAAGAAAACAACTTTCCAATTTTACTTTATTTTTTCCTACTTCCCCCATCCTCCTTTCCAACTGCTGCCTTAACAAATGAATCTAAAAAGCATCTTTAATACTGTTTTGAAATAAGTGTATAACCTGACCAGATTAAGTAAAAAAAAAGTGCTTGAAAAGTTTTTTTAAAGAAAGACACATAAAATTCTATATGACTATAACACTATTTTGATACCTTGTATATGTAAGTTAGATTTTTTTTCCCCATTTATTTTTATTAGTTGCAGGCTGATTACTTTACAATATTGCAGTGGTTTTTGCCATACATTGACATGAATCAGCCATGGATTTTAAAATCATGTGTTTTTCTATTTTTTCCCTTCTCCTAATCTCCTAAAGTTCTCCCCAGCCCCAGGATTCCAATGATTTTTAAGATATTTACATGTCAAATATATACATTAACTATATTAATATATTTAAGATATTTATCTTAGAGCTGAAAGAAAACTTCAAGTAATCTAGAATCTTTGTTTTGAATATATTTTACTCCTATTCAGAGTTAAACATACATATAAATGTATGTTCATCTATAGACATATAAAATTAAACCAAATTTCTTAAATTATTTATTCTTAATATACCTATACCTTCAATTCTATTTTACTCCATTTCCATTCTCTTCTATTACGGTCTCTTCATGTTTTGATTTTCTTTTTATTTTTTTTTAATCTTGGTCACTGCTTACTAAATTAATTTCACCTTTGACACTTGAATTTTAACCTACTAATGGGAAAACTCCACTCTAAACTAGAAGGGAGAAAACATCTTACAGCTTACAATGCCCATTATTGTTGTAATTCTTTCTTCTCATTTTTCTCTGCTTTCTCCTTGCAAAGCAGAACTCTCTTCTAACCCCTCCTGGAGCCAAAGGAGTGTCTGTCTCTGCAGACCATGGCCAGAGGCATCCCCTGAGTCTTCTGTCCTAGATCTTCTTTTCTTTGATTTCATGTTTATCACTTTTGACTTCTGAATTGATTACAGGTTATTTCATCTTTTCCAAAGTACTATCTCTGTCATTCCTTAACTCCCCTACGAACATGCACCATTCTTCCACCTACTTTTCAGTTTTCTTTCCTAGATTCATTTTTCTATTTCAGGTGACCTTGCCTCATTCACTTGCTCTTGGACATGACTCCTCATGATCAAAGACCTTATCATTGTAATTTTGTGGGACCCCAAACTCTAAAAGCAATGATTAGAATTCCTGGGATCTTGTAAGAACAGCAAAAATGACTTTCAAAGAGGAAGAAGTTAAAAAAATAAATAAATAAATAAGGCATGAGAAATGGGTCCCTCTACTGGTCTAAGAAAATAATGAAAGATTTTACTAACTAACTTCTGCCCTTAAATGGTTTCATCACTTTTGGATAAATATTGGAAATTAAGTTTCACTTTCACTTCAAGTAAATAGCTTAAAGTTTGAGAACATTTCCTCATTGAGAAGCAAGTCATTATTCTCATATTTAACCTGGACACCACTCACCCATGCTTCCCAGAGCCATGGCTGTAAAGGGTGGCGCTTTCCTTTCTGCTTCTAGTGTCTGCTCACTTAGACACCCTTCTGGTTATGAACTTTCCTAGCTTCTACTCTCTGTTGTGTTTCCCACACCAGATTTTTCAATTAATTATTCCCCTCACTTATCTCTTCCACTACTTTATGAAGACTGATTATTGATACTTTCAAACCAAAAAGTAACCATCCTTGCCAGACATATCAATTTAAAGTAGGGTATAGGTGCTTTCCACCGTGACTTACAGGACTAGTTGTAAGATGGGGATGTATTCATACTACACTAAGACCATCACTGGGGTATTTGATCTGTCTCTGTCCTTCTCTGAGGATCCAAATCATCTCCTGTCACTTTTTCTTTTCCTCCTCACAGCCTGAATTTCCAGTGCTCAGTGTATGTTGATCTCAACTAGGTGTACATAGGAAGCTAAGTACAGAGTCAAAGATCTGTGTTGGAGGTCTTAAAGGAGTATACAGCTACTTATATTTCTAATTGGTGGATTTCAGTGGGAAGGCAAGAAATCCAACCTGTTCTGAAAAAATATGTAAGGGACAATAATCTTACTTGACATTTGATAGTCACCACATGTTCTCTCTATATTACCTTTTTGTTAGGCTGATTGAGCTTTGATTTATTTATCACTTTGTTTTATAGCAGAATGAACCACTTGGTAGTCTGTTATTTCTCACTAGTATATGAGTGCTTTTTTTTTTTTTTTTTTTTAAATCTTCTTATCCAGGGAACTAGCTGAAAATTTTAATGTGATGGGGCGGGGGGGGGAAAGCACAAAGTAGAATCTGCTCTTGAATAGAAGAGTAATTGAATATTCTTAAATCTGTAAGATCTCAACCAATGGAAATAGACATAAAAGATGACAAAAGCAGTCTAAATACAAATGTTGCCAGATAACGTTTTCTAGACATGATTTGTAAGGACCAGTACATCCAGTGCAAAATTAAAAGAGGCTCCATGTTTACAAAGTATTAGAAATTTCAATATTGCACTAGGAGAGCATTAAATTAAGTTCACACACACACACACACACACACACACACCCACACACATATGGCTTCCCTGGTGACTCAGGGAAAGACTCCTGGTAAAGAATTCACGTGCTAATGCAGGAGATGCAGGTTCGATCCCTGGGTCAGGAAGGTTCCCTGGAGAAAGCGATGGCAACCCACTCATTCTTGCTTGGGAAATCCAATTGACAGGGTCTACAGTCCATGGAGTCACAAAAGAGTCAGACACAACTTAGCAACTAAACAGCAATAACAATGTATGTATTCCACATTTTCTTGTCCATTTTTCTATTGACGAACACTTAGATTGCTTCTATGTCTTGGCTATCGTAAATAATGCTCCTATGAACATAGACTGCATAAATATTTGAATTAACATCTTCATAGTCTTTGGATAAACACCCAGAAGTGGGACAGCTAGATTGTATGATAGTTCTACTCTTAAGATTTTAAGGAATTTCTGTACTGTTTTCCAGTCCCTGCACCAATTTACATTCTTGTCAACAATGTACTAGGATCCTCTTTTTTTCTCCATCTTTGCCAACACATTATTTCTTACCTTTTTGATAATAGTCATTCTAACAGATGTGAGAAGATATCTCATTGTAGTTTCAACTTGCATTTTCCTAATAATTAGTGATGTTGGACTTTTTTTCATGTGCCTGTTGGGCATCTGTTTGTCTTCTTTGAAAGAATGTATATTCTGGTCCTTTACCCATTGTTTTATTTGCAGTATAGTTGATGTATAATACTATATAAGTTACAGATATACAATATAGTGATATTCTGGTCCTTTATCCATTTTTTAATATGTAGTATAATTGATGTATAATATTATATGTTACAGGTATACAATATAGTGATTTATCATTTTTAAAAGTTATAGTTTGTAATTATTTAAATTTATTATACAATGTTAGCTATATCCCCCATGTTATACAAGATATCCTTGTGTCTTATGTTGTATATTTTCATGCTGTCAATACTGTTCATGAGGTTCTCAAGGCAAGAATACTGCAGTGATTTGCCATTCCTTTCTCCCGTGAACCACATTTTGTCAGAACTCTCCAACATGACCCGGCCATCGTGGGTGGTCCTAGATGGCATGGCTCATAGCTTCATTGAGCTAGACAAGACTGTGATCAGTGATCAGTTTGGTTAGCTTTCTGTAATTGTGATTTCCATTCTGTCTGCCCTCTTGGAGGATGGATAAGAATAAGAGGCTCGTGGGAGCTTCCTGATGGAAGGGACTGACTGTGGGGGAATCTGGATCTTGTGCTGATGGGCGGGGCCATGCTCAGTAAATCTTTAATCCCATTTTCTGTTGATGGATGGGGCTTTGTTCCCTCTCTGTAGTTTGGCCTGAGGTGACCTCCTTCAAAAGGACTTATGCAGGATTGCTGTATTCAATGCCCCTGATCCCACAGCAGGCCACTGTTGACCCACACCTCTGCCAGAGACTTCTGGATACTCACAGGCAGGTTTGGTTCAGTCTATTGTAGGATCACGTCTCCTTTCTCCTGCGTCCTGGTGCACACAAGGTCTTGTTTGTGCCCTTCAAGAGTCTGTTTCCCCACTCCTGTGGAAGTTCTGTAATCAAATCCCACTGGCCTTCAAAGTCAAATTCCCTGGGGGTTCTCAGTCCCTTTGACAGATCCCCAGGTTGTGAAGTATGTTGTGAGCCCTAGACCTTTCACAACAGTGTGAGAACTTCTTTGGTATAATTGTTCTCTGATTTGTGGTTGTCTGCTCTCTGGCTCTACAGTGGGACTCACATGCCGTGCTTCCCCAGTCTGCTTCAGCCAGAGTCCCTGGCCCCACTGGAGCCCCTGGCCCCATGCAGGCCAGTGCTGACCCATACCTTCACAGAAGACACTCAAAAACTCAAAGGCAGGTCTGCCTCAGTCTCTTGTGAGGTCCCTGGGTCCTGGTATGCACAAAGTTTTGTTTGAGCCCTCCAAACATCTCTGATGGGTATGGGATTTGATTCTAAATGCAATTTTGTCCCTCCTACCATCTTGTTGGGGCTTCTCCTTTGCCCTTGGACATAGGATATCTTTTTATGGTGGGATCTAACATTTTCCTGTTGATGGTTGTTCAGCAGTTAAATGCAATTTTCGAGTGCTCACAGGACATGAGCATATGTCTTTCTACTCTGCAATCTTGTGGGAACCCCAAAAACAGTATGAAAAGGCAAAATGATATGATACTGAAAGATGAACTCCCCAGATTGATAGATGCCTAATATGCTACTGGAGAAAAGTGGAGAAATAGCTCAGGAAAGAAGAAGGCTGAGCCAAAGCAAATACAGCACCCAGTTGTATATGTGACTGGTGATGGAAGTAAAGTCTGATGCTGTAAAGAACAGTACAGCATAGAAACCTGGAATGACAGGTCCATGAATCAAAGTAAATTGGAAATGATCAAACAGAAGATGGCAAGAGTGAACATCAACGTCTTAGGAATCAGTGAACTAAAATGAACCTGAATGGGCGAATTTAATTCAGATGACCATTATATCAACTACTGTGGGCAAGAATCCCTTAGAAGAAATGGAGTAGCCCTCATAGTCAACAAAAGAGTCCAAAATGATTGCACTTAGGTGCAATCTCAAAAACAATAGAATGACCTCTGTTTCCAAGGTAAACCATTCAATATCACAATAATCCAAGTCTATGCCCCAACCATTAATGCCAAAGATGCTCAAGTTGAATGGCTCTCTGAAGACCTACAAGACCTTCTAGAACTAACACCAAAAAAAGATGTCCTTTTCATCATAGGGAATTGGAATGCAAAAGTAGGAAGTCAAGAGATATCTGGAATAACAGGCAAGCTTGGCCTTGGAGTACAAAATGAAGCAGGGCAAAGGCTAGCAGAGTTTTGCCAAAAGAATGCACTGGCCATAGCAAACACCCTCTTCCAACAACACAAGAGATGACTCTACAAATGGACATCACCAGATGGTCAATACTGAAATCAGATTGATTATATTATTTGCAGCTGAAGATGGAGAATCTCTATAAAGTCAGCAAAAGCAAGACTGGGAGCTGCCTGTGGCTCAGATTGCCAACTCCTTATTGCCAAATTCAGACTTAAATTGAATAAAGTTGGTAAAACCAGTAGACCATTCAGGTATGGCCTAAATCAAATCCCTGATGATTATACAGTGGAAGTGGCAAATAGATTCAAGGAATTAGATCTGATAGATGAAGTGCCTGAAGAACTATGGAGAAAGGTTTGTAAAACTGTACAAGAGGCAGCGTTCAAAACCATCTCCCAAAAGAAGAAATGCAAAAAGGCAAAATGGTTGTCTGAGGAGGCCTTACAAATTACTAAGAAAAGAAGAGAATCAAAAGGCAAGGGAGAAAAGGAAATATAGACCCATCTGAATGCAGAGCTCCAAAGAAGAACAAGGAGAGATAAGAAAGCCTTCCTAAGTGATCAATACAAAAGATAAATGAAAACAATACAATGGGAAAGACTAGGAATCTCTTCAAAGAAATTAGTGAAACAAAAGGAACATTTCATGCAAAGATGGGCACAATAAAGGACAGAAATGATATGGACTTAACAGAAGCAGAAGATATTAAGAATAGGTGGCAAGAATACATAGAACAACACAAAAAAGATCTTAATGACCCAGATAACCATGATGATCACTCAGCTAGAGCCAGACATCCTGGAATGCAAAGTCAATTGGGCCTTAGGAAACATCACTATGAACAAAGCTAGTGGAGGTGATGGAATTCCAGCTGAGATATTTCAAATCCTGAAAGATGATGCTGTGAAAGTGCTGCACTCAATATGCCTGCAAATTTGGAAAGCTCAGCAGTGGCCACCAGACTGGAAAAGGTCAGTTTTCATTCCAATCCCAAAAAAGGCAATGCCAAAGAATGTGAAAACTACCACACAGTTGCACTCATCTCACATGCTAGCAAAGTAATGCTCAAAATTCTCCAAGCTAGGCTTCTACAGTACATGAGCTAAGAACTTCCAGATGTTCAAGCTGGATTTTAAAAAAGCAGAGGGATCAGAGATCAAATTGCCAACATCCATTGCATTATAGAAAAAGCAAGAGAGTTTCAGAAAAACATCTACTTTTTCTTCATTGACTACACTAAGGCCTTGGACTGTGTGAATCACAATAAACTGTGGAAAATTCTTAAAGTGATGGGAACACCAGACCACCTTACTGGCCTCCTGAGAAACCTGTATGCAGGTCAAGAAGCAACAGTAAGAGCCAGAGATGGAACAATGGACTGGTTCCAAATTGGTAGAGGAGAAACAATGGCAACAATGATGGACTTTATTTTCTTGGCCTCCAAAATCACTGCAGAAGGTGACTGCAGCCATGAAGTTACAGGACACTTGTTCCTTGAAAGAAAGGCTATGACAAACCTAGACAGCATGTTAAAAAGCAGAGACATACTTTGTCTGCTAACAAATGTCCCTGTAGTCAAAGCTATGGTTTTTCCAGTAGTTATCTATGGATGTATAAGAGTTGGACCATAAATAAAGCTGAACACCGAAGAATTGATGCTTTTGAACTGTGGTGTTGGCGAAGTCTCTTGAGAGTCCCTTGGATGGCAAGGAGATCAAACCAGTCTATCCTAAAGGAAATCAGCCCTGAATTTTCACTGGACAGACTGCTGCTGAAGCTGAAGCTCCAATACCTTGGCCACCTGATGCAAAGTGACTCATTTGAAAAGACCCTGATGCTGGGGAAGATTGACAGCAGGAGGAGAATGGGATGACAGAGGATGAGATGGTTGGATGGCATCCCTGACTCGATGGATATGAGTTTGACCAAGCTCCAGGAGTTGTTGATGGACAGGGTAGCCTGGCATCCATGGGGTCACAAAGAGTCGGACATGACTGAGCAACTGATCTGAACTATTTTATACCTAATAGTGTGTACCTTTGTCTTGCCCTCCCCTCTTTCCTCACTCTACTTGTAGCTACTAGTTTTGTTTTGTTTTTTTTCTGTGCCTGTGAGTCTTCTTTTTTTTACATTCACTAGTTTGCTGTTTATTAGATTTTCATGTAGGTGATAGAGTGTTTGTCTTTCTCTGACTTAGTTCACTTATCACAATGTCCTCTAAATCCATCCATGTTACTGAAAATGACAGAATTTCATTATTTTTTATGACTGAGTTGCTTTCCATTGTGTGTATATATACATATATATGTATATATATATACCACATCTTCTTAATCCATTCATCTGTTGATGAACACTTTGGTTGCTTCCATGTCTTAACAGTTGTAAATAATGTTGCTATGAACACTGGGGTGCCTGTGTCTTGTCACATTAGTGTTTTGTTTTTTCCAGACTTATACCCATTAGTGAAACTACTTGCCATTTGTGACGATATGGATGACTCTAGAGGGTATTATGCTAAGTGAAATAAGTCAGGTGGAGAAAAACAAATACTGTATGTTGTCTCATATGTGGAATATAAACACAGCAATCAAGTACACAAAAATAAATAAATTTACATGTGGAATGAAACAGAAATGAATATGTAGAAACAGAGAACAGAGTAGTGGTTACCAGGTAGGAAAGGGTGAGGAGGAGGGAGAAATGAGTAAAAGGGATCAACGTGGATCATGACAGATGGAAACTAAATTTTGGGTGGTGAACACATCATAGGGTATACAGATATAAAAACATAATGTTGTACACATGAACCTTGTATACTGTTATGAACCTTATATACTATTATAAACCAATGTCACATGTGCATGCTTGCCAAGTCGCTTCAGTTGTGTCTGACTCTGTGTATCCCCGTGGACTGTAGCTAGCTGGGTTCCTCTGTCCATGGGATTCACCAGGTAAGAATACTGGAGTGGGTTGCCATGCCCTCCTCCAGGGGATCTTTCTGACCCAATAATCGAACCTCTGTTTCCTGTGTCTTTTACTTTGCAGGCAGATTATCACTAAACCATCAGGTAAGCCCCATATATATGCACTCACACACATAAAATAGTAAAATGAACTTTCTACTTCACATTGTTTAACACTTCACACTGTTAAATAAATGGTTCTAAGTGGATTCAAGACTGAGTTTGAAAGGCAAACTATAAAAGTTTTAAAAACTTTTAGAAAAACAATAGAGATTTTGACTTCAGATCAGGAAAATATGGTTTGAAGAAGATATCTAGAATAAACAAAAAGTAAAGATTCATCCATTATCTATATTAAATTTTTTAAAATGCTACTTTAAATTCAAAGATGCCTTAATCAAAATGCAAAGATAAGCTGTAACCTGAGAAAGTTATGTCATGTGTATAGCTGATGAAAGATTATCATCAAGATATCCAAAAAATCCTTTAAAAAAGGCAATAATAAATTTTTAAAATACTAAACCTATATGAAAGTTGCTTATTATCAGCACATGTAGAGGTCTCATTTCACACCTCATACTCAACATCCTCATCTTTCCACAAGTGCATATACGCCAGCAGCCTTGGACACAGTCACAAGGCTTCTGATTCATTAGGGATGGAGTGTGGTCTTGGAAAATTACCTTTGAAAAAGCCCTCTGAGGGTTTCTGATGTGTACCATGGTTGAGACATAATTTCCTGCATTTTTACAAATCCTTGTCCAAAGCAATCAATCATCATATCCTAAAATTGTTACTTCTAAACAGTTTTTCAACTTGTCATTTCCTCTGTTACCTTGTTTCAGACAGGTTTAGAAATGGACTTTGGTATGTGCAAAAAATGTAGTCTTGAAGGCCATTCAGCAATGTATTCCAGTGGTATAGGTGGTGCAAAGTCCATGAGCCAGATTCCATAACCATATGGAAAATGACTAGGATGGTGCTGATGAATCTTCATCCACTTTTATCTTTCTTATATGTCAATCATTTCCTCCACAACATTTCACTCTAATTGTACATTTTATCAGAGAGATCTGTTATCTCCAAATCTTCCCCAGTACTCTGTCTCAGTTCCTCTTTTGTTCCCAGTTGATGGAGGGAAGGAAATGCTGTTCATGTCTCAGGGGAAAAGCAGGGAGGGATAACTCCAGAAAGGCTTCATCTAGGACACTGATCTATGTTAAATCTGAAAAGATGATTAGTTGTTCTTTAATGGTACCAGTAAAAAGCAAGAACTTTTGTATCACTTGGGTCAGAAACAACAAAAACTCTACATGGTGTTTCACAGAAGTACACATTGGCTAATCTCTCTAATATTAACATATTTAAATATTTAGAAATATACTTTAAAGATTAAAAAATAAAAATAAAAAGCATATAGAAAGTGGGCAAAGCACATGAATAGAATTTAACCAAGGAAAATATTCATAAAACATTTGAAAATATGCATTATTTTAGTCAATAAAAATGCAAACTAAAGCTATACTGAGATTACCATTTCTCACTTTTTAGACTGGACAGCTTCAAAAACTTGATAACATACTCTGCACATGGAGCTTTTGGGAATAGGACACTCTCACTTTTTGCAAAATGTTTAAGCTTTTTGGAGGGAATTTTGGCAGTATTCAATAAAATCCTTGTATACATTTTTCCCTTTGATCTGAAAATCTCACTTTTGGGAAATCACCCTGCAGATGGGCCTTCCAAAAATACAAAACAATATATGCAAAAGGTTACTTGTTATGGCCAAAATTTGGGAAACTAAATGCCATCTGTAAGAGACTGGTTAAATAAGCTATAGCATATCTGCAAAAAGAAGTGCTAAGTAGTAATTAGAAAGAACGAGAAAATTTTGCATAAATTGGTAGGGACATGATATCCAGCACCTATTTTTATGGGTAAAAAAAGCAAGGTGCAAAAATTTTAATAGGTTAATAAGTTTTCATTTGTGCAAAAAGATAATACATTTTTTTTCTTTAAAGGAGCCAGAAACTTATGACTTCTGAGACAATTGGGATTATATAGACAATCACAATTTTTTGTGGCTTAAAAGATAATGAATCTGCCTGCAATGCAGGAGACCTGGGTTTGAGTCCTTGGGTCAGGAAGATTTCCTGGAGAAGGAAGTGGATGGCAACCTACGCTAGTATTTTTGCCTGGAGAATTTCATGGAAAGAGGAGCCTGGTGGGCTACAGTCCATGGGGTCACAAAGAGTCTGATTCGACTGAGCAACTAGCATATGAGATAATAATTTTAGATCTGATAATGATATTTTGATTATGTAAAATGTCTTTATTTTTAGAAAGTGTATGCTGACATATTAATGGAGTATCTTTATACTTTCAGTGTACTTTTCAAATGGTTAAAGTATGTGTGTAAATATATAGAGAGATAAAGCAATGACAGAAGATATAAACACTTGGTGACTCTAAGTGAAGGGTTTACAGTTATTCATTGTGGTACTTTTTTTCAGTTCTCTATAAAATAGAAATTTTAAAAAACAAAGTCAGTAGTGGTGGGTAAAGCAATTTCTTCTATTTTTACTTTTTTCAAGCCATGTTCTGCAAGCAATCCTGTTCTCCACAAACTGCATCAAAACTCCCTCATTAAGCAATCAAGCTAGGGCAACAGCCACACCACTGCACCCTAAAAGCATATGAGTTTTGCATGTTGCCCTCTCCTTTAAGAAGGCCAAGAGATATTTCTTGTTCTTCCTAACTTTCCCTGCATTGTCTATACAAGAAAGAAGTCCAGCTAAACAATTCACAAAATTTACATTAACACACGATGATACTTAATTCTGGTTTCAGGGTAAGACAGTTTCATTATTGCTGTTGCTGTTATTTTTGCCCATTCATGTGTGTGTTTTTTTCCCCCGAGAACAAAGGAACCCTATAACAATTGAGATTAAATTTTCCAGATTTAACAACATTACCATTACCTAAAATCCTTAAATGACTCCCATATATTAACATGCTACGTTACATAAGGTTGGAAGATGTAATTGCAAAAATTTCCTTTAGGTAGATATTCTCCTCTTGCAATAGTCATCACACTTGTAATTCTTTCCTCAAAGTCAGTCTTATCTCTTGAATTACATCTGATGGTGCCTAGACCTACTAATTGCCTGATGAATATATGATGAATAAATCAGTGCATGTATAGGTGGCCTGGAAACTTGGAGATCAATAGCAATAATAGATCAATCTTTGTATACAAAGGAGATCTTCAAAGGAGGTGAATTGAGAGAACAGAAAATAAATCAAAGAGGAAAACAGGAAAAGACAAGGAGAGGAATAGATAAAAGAGATTGTGGTGACATTGGGTAGCATAATTAGAGGAGAACATTTCTTTTATATTCTTTAATATTCTCTTGGCTACATTTCAATTGACTAATCACTAGTCAAGCTTGGCACATGGACAGTGAAGATTATAGAAAATTTCCACTATTATAGAAATTTTCATGGGATATCATTGGTAAAGAAAATATTGAGAAGGGCCAAGAAGTAAAATCTGAAGAAGCCCAGTATTTATTAGTTAGAAAAAAATGTGAAAGAAGGGTTAAGTGAAAATAAGCAACCAGCAAAATAGTCTGGGAAAATATGATAACAAGGGAATCTAGGAAAGGAATATAAGCAAGAGTGTTTTTAACTTGTCAGCCTCCCTGATTATTTTGACTTGCTGCTCTAAAGAGATAACTGAGTAGGTCACAGAAGTCTGTCACAAAAGTAACTCTTTCAATGAATATTCACATATTTAAAAGGTCTGAAAATATTTATGCTTCTGATTTTATATTCTGCTAACACACTATTAGGTTGGTTTCCAATGAATCCTTGCTTTAATATCTCCAATTGTTGTTACAGTAAATAATCCACATTAACTTATAAAGACCCTTAAAACTAGACCTTCCAAAAGAGTGTGTGCTACATATAAAATCATCATTGTTGTAGCAAATGTTTTAAAAGCTAAATTCAAGGCAATGCAACGATGTGTGATGGAAAATAGAGGGGGAGTTAACTCAAGAAGCGACAGTTAAGGAAATGCCCTAAACACAAACTCTATTTTGGTTTTCTCGAGCCTTTCCACTCTTCCCACTTGTGTTAGTCACCATCCCACAGTTTCCTTTCATGTCGCTGAAAGTAAGTTAACATAGAAAATAAAGAGTCATCTGTCTCTATGCTTTCACTGCTCTAAAAACAACTCCCACTGCCCACTACTAAAGCATTCAAGTCTTGCCAGGCTTACTTTACTCAAGTACTTCCACTGTCTGCTCAGAATAAACACTATTGGAAAAATTTACTATAGTAATCTTATGTGAGTTTTTTCCCTTTCCTTGAACACAAAACATTTCTTAAATATGTGAGAAGGGAAAACCCAATCCTTACACTCAACAGGAGTTCACTGAATCCTCTGACAGTTCAGATAAACTACTAAATGAATGTTTATTATAAGCATGCATGCAAACTGTTTGTTATAGGGAGAAACCTACTTGAAACAATTATTCTACCTGTAAACATAGCTTGCCTAGATAGATTTTATTTTATTCCTAGAAAAATGTCATGGGTTAGGTGGAAAATTAAAGGATATGTCATCATGATTTGGTTTGGCTGACTCTGCATCTTGTGTAACCAGGAATGTCTGTTCCCATAGATTTTGATTTTGGTCCAAGTGAAAATTTGACAACAGACTATGCATTCTGCTGTTTCTAAACATCATAACCCATGAAAAACCCACCCCATCAGCTTCAGTGGTTACAGGAGATGAGGGAAGATGATATATACTATCATTCATATTATATTATGTTACATTATGTTATGTTATATTGTATAGCAGACCTAAAAGCTCCCATAAATACTGTGCCTCCCATGAATGGGTCTCAAGATTTATTAATGTCATTGTTGTTAAATGAAAAGATAGCCATAACTCATCTATATTTTCAACAGTAGTTTTAGTAAAAAGTATAACACTATGGATAATTCCATGGACAGAAAGAAGAGCCTGGTGGGTTGCAGTCCATGGGGTTGCAAAGAGTTGGATGCAATGAGTGACTGAGCATGTATCACTATCACCATCTATATTATACCTTTGACTACTTTGAAATTTATTATATTTTTATTATCCATATTCTACTCAATAGAATAGTAGAATAAGTTCTATTAAAAATCTGAATGATTCAAAAATCTTATTTTCTAATCATCTCAAAAAATAGCATAGCTAAGTTGAAAACCATGGCCATAGAATAATATGGAGTCAAAGTGGAATTTATAAGATGTTATACTTGAACTTTGGACATTCTCAGATGATTCAAGACCTGAAGTATTTATCATAATATTATATCAATGTCATGTGTACATTTGAAATTTATGACTTCTTTTGTTAAAGTTTTATCTCTAAAAAATGCACTATGTGCAAAATAGTGCATTTTTTCAGGTAGCATGAAGTATTTGAATTAAACAAAAATTTCCTTTGTATCAATATCCAAAAGAAAAAGTCAAAGTGATTCATGTCACCAAAATGAACAGGAAAGAAGTATTCTTTAAACGCCTACTCACAGCTGTTACCATAAATTGTTGTAGCCTTATGAACACATAAGATGGAAAAACAACCATCAGATACCTTTATTAACTTCATTTTCTTTTCCTTTCCCCTGGGAATGTGACCCCTGTCCAGTGAGTTTTTTGTTTTTGTTTTTGTTTTTTTTAGTGCATGTGAGAAGAAAAGTAGGTTTTGGTGTTTTAGTTGAGTTACTGTCCTTCTGTAAAGATACTCTAAAATATATGATATTTTCATATATTACTTTCAGAAACTAAATTATTATAATTTCAATAAAGGTAAAATGAAATAATTTTGAAATCATAGAGAGTGAAATAAACCTTTATGTCTGGAATATATATGTAAATATGTATATATACACACATATATATACACATATATACATACATGTATATACACATATACAGATCCATCCCCCATTGGTTCCATTTCTCTGGAGAAATCTAATTAATATAGTAGTCGCACATTACATATATAGGACTTTGTTTGGTACTTAATAGCTATTAGATAAATAAATGAGCAACAATCAGTCTTCTAAATCGTGTTAAGTTTTATTCAGCACAATGCTGCAGCAGAGTGCAAGGATATAATTAAAACATTAATAATAAAGTTCAGAATACAAAATTTGATTCCATTGCACTTGAATAGTTTGCTTACTATATATTAACTTATGAAGCAGACTTTATGACAAAATACTCAAAAATTAAATGGTGATATTATACATTACCCTAAAACAGTAGCACAGCAGCTTGTACATATTATACAAAATAAATATTTGGTTCAGATTGATGTACTTTGAGTAAAAATGTTCCGTTTAGGTGAAAAGTTCAATTTCATAAAGGTAATTTATTTTTTTCAGCTAAGGGGCATCAGTGACAGCTTAATGCTACCATGCTAAGGCTGTGTTTTCACAGTGGCCCCAGTTAGAGTGCTAGTTTTTTCCTTTTCTGAAAGCTGCAGCATGGGATCTACTACACTTCCCAAATAGGGTGCTCTGCTCTGATTGGCAATGCTGAGTTGGAAGGTGGTCCTGCTTAGACCACGACCACACTGATTGCATTCTCCAGACTTGTGGTCATGAAATTGGAAGCCACCTTTCGTGAAGCAAAAAACCTCAAGGTAATTGCTATGAGCTGTAACCTTCTCTCTCGTTTGGAAAACAGAAATAAACAGTACATATTCCTTATGAACCTACTGTATTTGCCAATATCATTCACGGGGTATATTTTGCCAGTTGACATCCTTTAGTAAACTTACTATTATATGGTCAACACCTGCCCCATAAATATAGAATAGAGAAGTTATATTATATTTGTGTTTGGTGAAATGAAGTGTTACCCAAACTCTGATGTGGTGAAGACCTTTGGTGCTCTCTATATTTATGGGAGCTACATGCCACTTAACATATACCAAATTGGGTAAGCAAACATGTTTGACTCAAAGTTCAACTTTACATGATCTCTGTGACCGGAGGTTGGGTCATTTGGTTTCTAATGTATAGTTTCAACTAAGAATTCTAAAATTGTTTTAAATTTTTAGATTAGCATTTAAGATTTTCTTATTAAATAGCTGCACATTGGCTAATAGGAAGACTTGTCCACTATGTCGATGGATTTTTCTCTTATTAGCATACAAAACCATCAGAAGTTTACTTCAAGATTAGATATTACTTAAGAACATATAATTAGAAAGTACAGAGCCTTATCTTTTTCTGAAGCAGCATGATGTAATGACACAGTGGTGAGAGAAACTAAAGCCAGAGGAATCTGGACTTGTACCTCAGCTGCTCTCCACAGCTGTGTGTTCTTAGATAACTCACTTTAATTCTATGAATCCTAATTTCATTATTTAAATATATGGGCCCTATCCTATGATGTCTACTTATATGTTTAGAGATATATGACCTTTTATGTAAAAGGTCAAACTGTCTCTGGTATAGAAAATATTTTTTTAATTGTTATTGCCATTTTTACTAATACCATTGCACTTATAGTAAAGTATTTTTATAGTTATTATGATACTAAACTCATTTTCCACTTGTCTTATTGCAAAGACAGCAGTAAAAATACTGTCATCACCACCAACAACAAAGACATATTAAGTGTCTGCTGTATCCACTTGTTCGACAACAGAGTTATAAAAAATACAAGATAAATACAGCCTCCCAACCTCTTTCTTCAAGTCAGTTTTCATTGCTATTGAAAAAAAATTTAGTTAGGACCTTCTACAAGGAGTTCTGGCTATAGAACTGGTGGGCAGATCTCTTGAATTAGTTAAAAGTAATTTCCTTATCTTGCAGATGAACATTTGAGGCCTATGGAAATGAAGTTACTAGGAAATAACTTGATATATATTTTTAAAATGTATAGCCCATCTTTTTGTGGTTGTTCAGTCCCTCAGTTGTGTCCGACACTTTGTGACTCCATGGACTGCAGCACACCAGGCTGCCCTGTCCTTCACCATCTCCCAGAGCTCACTTATCTCCATTGAGTCAATGATGCCACCCATCATTTCATCCTCTGTCATCCCCTTCTCATGCCTTCAATCTTTCCCAGCATCAGGGTCTTTTCCAATGAGTTGGCTCTTTGTGTCAGGTGGCCGAAGTATTGGACCTTCAGCTTCAGCATTAGTCCTTCCAATGAATATTCAGGGTTGATTTCCTTTAGGATTGACTGGTTTGATCTCCTTGCAGTCCAAGGGACTCTTAAGAGTTTTCTCAAGCACTGCAGTTCAAAAACATCAATTCTTCGGCACTTAGTCTTTATTATCCAACTCTCATATCCATACATGACTACTGGAAAAACCATAGCTTTGACTAGACGGACCTTTGTCAGTAAAGTGATGTCTCTGTTTTTTAATATGCTGTCTAAGTTAGTCATAGTTTTTCTTCAAAGGAGCAAGCATCTTTTAATTTCATGGCTGCAGTCACCATCTGCAGTGATTTTGGAGCCTGAGAAAATAAAGTCTGTCACTGTTCCCATTGTTTTCCCATCTATTTGCCATGAATTGATGGTACCAGATGCCATGATCTTCATTTTTTGAATGTTGAGTTTTAAGCCAGCTTTTTCACTCTCCTCTTTTACCTTCATTGAGAGGTTCTTTAGTTCCTCTTTGCTTTCTGCCATAAGGGTGGTGTCATCTGCATATCTGAGGCTATTGGTATTTCTCCTGGCAGTCTTGATTCCAGCTTGTGCTTCATCCAGCTTGGCATTTCACATGGTGTATGCTATATCACCAAGTTCCAAAGCACAAAGAAAATATTCAACCTAGAGTTCCAATAAGTAAAGCATAGCTATTGTCCTCTGTTCTTAGAGTGGAAGAAATAATGTTACCAGAAAAAAAAAATGCAGAAAATGCCTATCCCATCAAGGAAACTAATGACTGTGAGTTGGAAGATAAAGCAGAATAATACCCTTTCAGGAATTTATTCTGCAATGAGAAATATGATCAGGTTACTCATTTCTGCAATTGAATTCAATGTTCATGGTCCTCCTTCTTTTACTTGGAAGCAAAACTTCCTGTCATAAAGAAGCTGCAGTCAATTTCCTTGAATGGACATTTTAACACATGTGTGGAGATGTGTTGTAGCATACATTCATGGAAACTGAATAACTGGATCTGAGAAAATACAATTTCTAAAAAATTTTGATAGAGAGTAAAAAATTGTTTTCTATTGGATTTTTTCACTATTTACACAGCTGCTAATCTTGCTTGTAAGTCTGTTCATCAGTATAAGAGTTAACATAGTCATACTTCTATACAATGGAATGTGCTGCAGCCATTTGAAAAATTGAGGCAACTCTATATAAACTAAAGTGAATTAAAACATGTTGTTAGGGATTGGAGCAAAGTTTAGAATTAATATATAACTTTACCATTGTCTTATTCTGTTAGTTTAATTACATTTTTTATTGTGGTAGAAAACACATTATCATGAAATTTACCATATCAACTATTTTAAAGTTTATAATTTGAAAGTGTTAACTATATTCATGTTGTTGTGAAATGGATCAACAGAACTTTTTACCTTGAAAATATGAAAGTCAGTAATCAACAACTCCCTTTTCAACTTTTCCTTACTCCAGCCATTGGAAATCATGATTCTAACTTTCTATAAATTTGACTACTTTAGATATTCATATAAGTGGAGTCATGCAGTGCTTATCTTTTTTGGGAACTAGTTTCATTTATATAATGGTCTCAAGTTTCATCAGTGTTGTATCTTATGATGGAATTTCCTTCCTTTTTACGGTTAAATAATAGTCCATCATTTGTATATACCACATTTTATTTATTCATTTATTAATGGACGTTGAGTTACTTCCACACCTTGGCTAATTTATTTTTTACTTGAATATATATATTATTAATATATGTATTTGTGTGTGTGTGTTTGTGTATGGGCTTCCCAGGTGGCACCAGTGGTAAAGAATCCACCTGTCAACGCAGGAGACACAAGAGACATGGGTTCAATCCCTGGGTAGGGGAGATCCCCTGGAGTAGGAAATAGCAACCAGCAACCCACTTAAGTATTCTTGCCTGGAAAATTCTATGAACAGAGGAACCTGGTGGGCTAGAGTCCATGGGTTGCAAAGAGTCAGACACAACTGAATGCACATACATACATGTATGTATACATATATATGTATATAATGATGCATACATATATAATTGAGTGTTTATGATATTATAATGCATATAGGAGAATATTATTTCTCACAAGATATAACCACTTACCAGTTCAGTATATATCCCAATGATATTTTAAATAATCTTACAAATGTATCAGTTCAGTTCAGTTTCTCAGTCGTGTCCAATTCTTTGCGGCCCCATGAACCGCAGCACGCCAGGCCTCCCTGTCCATCACCAACTGCCGGAGTCTACCCAAACCCACGTCCATTGAGTCAGTGATGCCATCCAACCATCTCATCTTCTGTTGTCCCATTCTCTTCCGACCCTCAATCTTTCCCAGCATCAGGGTCTTTTCAAATGAGTCAGCTCTTCACATCAGGTGGCCAAAGTATTGGAGTCTCAGCTTCAACATCAGTCCTTCCAATGAACACCCAGGACTGATCTCCTTTAGGATGGACTGGTTGGATCTCCTTTCAGTCCAAGGGACTCTCAAGAGTCTTCTCCAAGACCACAGTTCAAAAGCATCAATTCTTCTGTGCTCAGCTTTCTTCACAGTCCAACTCTCACATCCATACATGACCACTGGAAAAACCATAGCCTTCACTAGACAAACCTTTGTGGACAAAGTAATGTCTCTGCTTTTTAATATGCTATCTAGGTTGGTCATAATGTTCTTTCCAAGGAGTAAGCATCTTTTAATTTCATGGCTGCAATCACCATCTGCTGTGATTTTAGAGCCCCCAAAATAAAGTCAGCCACTGTTTCCACTGTTTTCCCATCAATCTGCCATGAAGTGATGGGACCGGATGCCATGATCTTAGTTTTCTGAAAGTTGAGCTTTACAAATGTATATGTATATATAAAAGTAGAGCTATGTTTTGTGATATTATATTATTCTGCTATTTTCCTTTTTAAGTGTGGCTCTATTTGGTGTTATATTTGCGTCAGTAAGTAGAACTCTACCTCATTCATTTTATTTGTGGATTAAATATATGGCTATATATGATTATGTAGAATACTTCCAGTAACAGCATGGATTTTAGCAAATTTTGAGTTTCAATACATATACCAATCAGCCTTTCCAGTCAATCCCCAGGAGTAATCACTTTCCTAACTTCTAAGAGCACAGGTTTGCTTTAAAATAGAATCATACAGGACAGTCTTTTTATGTGTCTGGTTTCTTTCATTCAATGTTACTTTTGTAATCTTTATCCAAACTTCTGTCCATAGTGGCAGTTTTTTCATTTTCATTGTCATACATGACACTGTAAGAATATAACACAATTTAGTCTACTTTTTTACAGGCTTTTTTTTTTTTTTTTTTTTTACAAACAGTGCTGCTATGAGCAATATCATTTGTGTCTTTTGGTGTTTGTATATACACATTTCTGTTGGCTCTCTATACCTGCAAGTGGAATTGTTGATTCATAGAGTATCTATGGGCTTCCCTGGTGGCTCAATAGTGAAGAATTTGCTTGCCAATGTAGGGGGTATACATTCAAGCCCTGGGTCAGAATGATACCCTGGAGAAGGAAATGGCATCCACTCCAGTATTCTTGCCTGGGAAATCCCATGGACAGAGGAGCCTGGTGGGCTACAGTCCATGGGGTTGCTAAAGAGTCAGACATTACTCAGTGACTAAACAACAAGAGTATACATAGATTTACTTTAGCTGATCCTGACAAGTCATTTTTCCAAGGCACCTCTACTAATTTACATATCATTCAGTAGTGTATAAATAAACTGTTTCTTCACTTTATTGTCACATTTGGAATTTTCAATTATTTTCATTATAGTTCCTCTGATGGGTAGGCAGTGGTATCACATTGTGACAGACATGAATGTGCTATTACTTATATAGATCATTTCTGGAAATATATGTAGAACTTTAATGATTGCCCCTGGTCAAGGAACTAGAATTTGAGTGTCAAGAAAATAGAGAGAAACAAACAATACCTCTCACTGCATTGTTTGATTTTTTTTTTTTTTTTTTTTTTGCCATATGCCTCTATTACCTCTTCAAAGCAGTATTTTCTTTCATTTCCTTTTTTTTAATTTTTAAGAGAAAACCCTTTTAGCCTAGAGTCTTAAAGCTTATCATCTTAGTCTGCAAAACAATTCAGTTTTGATACCAGTTTTGATACTGGGAGTAGGTCAATCATGTACCTCGTGAATATTTTTGCCAGCCCTTAAGAAGAGAACAGATCAGAGCGATGAGAAACAGATCCAGAAATAAGTTTGAAACCCTGAAGGAATATCCAGAATCCTCTGAAATAATACAATAATACTTGTTATTCTCTCTTTCACCTGATTATATGTGTGTGTATATGTAAACGTAAGTGTGTGTATATATATATACACTATATAATGGCATGCACCATCCACCCATTCACCATCCCCAGGGCTCCAGCCTAGAAGTGCGGAAATGAATGGACTAATATGTTTCCACTCCTCCATCCTGAAGTATAAATTAATACTGACCTGAGAGGGATGCCAAGAGGAAAGCCATTAAACTGAATATAGGGATGTGCCTAGAATCCACAGTGTTGGTGAAAGACAGAAAATGCAAGGGCATGGTAGATATTTAAGAAGCATAACATGGCAAGATTTTATTTTTGATTACTAATGAATAGAATTACCCTGAATGACAACTGATCGATGACTAGGATTTTAAGATAACTGTATTGTTAGGAAAACCCATGCTTTTTAATTAGCCACCTGTGATTGCCCTCAAATCCTGCAGGACCAAGACTAATACCATTCTTAAGTACTGTTTATGTTGCAGAGCCTTGTGTGAAGACACAGTGTGTTCCCTTGTGCCCTCAGGAGCGTGGTAATGGAGATAGATGGAAAAGCAATAGCCCAACAATGGGTCAAAGCAATTAATTTACACCAGTAACAGACAAGCATGAGCTTGTGATCGTTCCTTTCTTGCTTTTCAAATAGGAGTATTTTTTGTACTGTTTCTCTTTTTCCTAACTTTGTCTGTTGAGTAAGACGGGAATGGTTCTATTTATAGTTAGAATTGTGTTGTGGTACTGTGAGGACTCACATCTGGACTTGATTTAGAAAAATGCATTTTACCCAAAAAGACCAGCTTTGGAACAGGATGACTTAATATTTCTATGGGTTGTGCCCTTTGGAGAGAGGATAAGTACATTTTAAGTGAGATAATTATACTGTTATAGGTGAAGTCATTCATTGAATTGGATATAGGTGTGCTAACTGAGCAGCTAAAGGTTGAAATGAGGTGAACAGAATTTTGATACCCTTGTTCACCCGCATTTCACGTATTAACAGCCAACTCCATCCTTTTGGGGGAATCAAGTCTTATCTACTGCTTGTTGTTCTGGTGGAACCAGTGTCATGCCTGCCCTCCTATCTCTCTTTTCTCTCTGTAGCCAGAGGTGTGGCTGATCAAGGTCTGGCTTACATTACCCATCACTTTAATCATAATCATTAGCCCAGTGATGGGATTTAACATGTAGATACTAGAGTGGGGAAATATTGTCCTGTGAGATCACTAAGCTTTGTTAAAAGACTAGGGCCTTGTGTGGACCTAGTATTACTGTATCCTCTCACATGGAGAAATTTTCCCTATGGGAAAACCAAATGACCAACACAGAGAAAAAAGGGTAGAGCTGAGAAAGACAGGGAACAGAGCGACTCCCAAGATCATTGAAGTTATGGAGCTTCTAAATACCTTCATGGTGGAGAGTTTTGACAAAAGGTAATCCACTGGAGAAGGGAATGGCAAATCAGTTCAGTATTCTTGCCTTGAGAACCCCATGAACTGTATGAGAAGACTATAAGATATGACACTGGAAGATGGACCCCTCCAGGTTGGTAGGTGTCCAATATGCTACTGGAGAAGAGCAGAGAATAGCTCCAGAAAAAAAAAATGAAGAGGCTGACCCAAAATGAAAACAACTCCCAGTTGTGGATGTGTCTGGTGATGAAAGTAAAGTCTGATACTTTAAAGAACAATATTGCATAGGAACCTGGAATGTTAGGTCCATGAATCAAGGTAAATTGCATGTGGTCAAATGTGAGATGGCAAGAGTAAACATCGGCATTTTAGGAATCAGTGAACTAAAATTGATGGTTATGGGTGAGTTTAAATCAGATGTAGCCCTCATGGTCAACAAGAGTCTGAAATGCCATACTTGGGTGCAATCTCAAAAATTATAGAATATCCTCAGTTCATTTTCTATGCAAAGCATGGTCAACAAAAGGGTCTGAAATGCCATACTTGGGTGCAATCTCAAAAATTACAGAATATCCTCAGTTCATTTTCTATGCAAAGCATTCAACATCTCAGTAATCCAAGTCTGTGCCCCAACCACTAATGCCAAAGAAGCTGAAGTCAAATGGTTCTATGAAGACCTCCAAGACCTAGAGTGAACACCAAAAAAGGATGTCCTTTTCATCATAGGGAATTGGAATGCAAAAGTAGGAAGTCAAGAAAATACCTGGAGTAACAGGCAAGTTTGGCCTTGGAGTACAAAATGAAACAGGACAAAGGTTAATAGAGTTTGGCCAGGATAAGACACTGGTCATAGCAAACACCCTGTTCCAACAACACAAGAGATGACTCTTCACATGGACATCACTAGATGGTCAATACCAAAAATAGATTAATTATGTTTGTAGCTGAAGATGCAGAAGCTCTATACAGTCAACAAAAACATGACCTGGAGATTACTGTGGCTCAGAGTATGAACTCCTTACTGCAAATATTGAAGAAAGTAGGGAAAACCTCTAAGCTATTCTGGTATGATGTAAATCAAGTCCCCTTTGATTATACAGTGAAAGTGACAAATAAATTCAAGGGATTAGATCTGATAAAGTTCCTGAAGAACAATGGACAGAGGTTTGTAACATTGTACAGGAAGCAGTGACCAAAACCGTTCAAAGAAAAAGAAATGCAAGAAGGCAAAACGGTTGTCTGAGGAGGCCTTACAAATAGCTGGGAAAATAAGAGAAGGGAAAGGCAAAGGAGAAAGGGAACTGAATGTAGAGTTTCAAAGAATAGCAAGGAGAGATAAGAAAGCCCTCTTAAATGAACAATACAAAGAAATAGAGGAAAACAATAGAATGGGAAAGACTAGAGATCTCTCCAAGAAAATTGGAGATATCAAGGGAACATTTCATGCAAAAATGGGCACAATAAAGGACAGAAAAGGCAAAGACCTAACAGAAGCAGAAGAGATTAAGAAGAGCTGGCAAGAATACACAAAACAACTGTGCAAAAAAGGTCTTAATGACCAGATAACTACAATGGTATGGTCACTCACCTAGAGCCAGACATCCTGGAGTGTGAAGTCAAGTGGGCCTTAAGAAGCATTAACACAGGCAAAGCTAGTGGAGGTGATGGAATTCCAGCTGAGCTATTTCAAATCCTAAAAGATGATGTTAAAATGCTGCATTCAATATGCCAGCAAATTTGGACTTAGCAATGGCCAAAGGACTGGAAAAGTGTCAGGGGACATTCAACTTCAAGGGATCCAGTATGTCATTCTCTTCTTTTGTGTGCCATTTCTCAAGGACTCTCTATTCCTTATCAGTTCCTGGAAAACAGGAATGAGCAGAGCTGTGCGCAGTTCTCAGGACTGAGATCATGAGAAAGGGCACCTGCTTGGATTCCTTTCAGTGACTCCCTCAGTGACTCCCTTCAGTGACCTGTTACTTAAAGGTAGTCTATTCAGTTACGCCCCTCTTACTCAGGATATGGAATGCTTTTTGGCCCTTTATAGATTGTTATTTGCTTGGCTTTGTTTTTGCTCAATTTTTTTTTACTGCCTAAAGCTACCTTGTATGAAGATATATAAACATGCATTTCTGCAAGTAAATCACCCTTGTTTCATTCAAGACTTGGGTCCCCTGCATCCCACTTCTCATCGACTCGAGTCCCCAGGCCCTGGTCTACAAAGACCATGACAGAAAAGATCAGTTTTCATTCCAATCCCAAAGAAGCGTGATGACAAAGAATGTTCAATCATATAAATGCGCTTGTTTCACATGCTAGGAGGGTAATGCTCAAAATCCTTCAAGCCAGGCTTCAACAGTACATGAACCGAGGGCTTCCAGATGTACAAGCAGGATTTAGAAAAGGCAGAGGAACCAGAGATCAAATTGCTAATATCAGTGGATCATAGAAAAAGCAAGAGAATTCCAGAAAAACATCTACTTCTGCTTCATTGACTACACTAATGCCTTTAACTGTGTGGGTCACAACAAACTGTGGAAAATTCTTAAAGAGATGGGAATACCAGATCACCTGACCTGCCTCCTGATAAACCTGTATGCTGGTCAAGAAGCAACAGTTAGAACTGGATATGGGACAATGGACTGGTTCAAAATTGGGAAAGGAGTACATCAAGTCCGTATATTGTCATCCTCCTTATTTAATGTAAATGCAGAGTAATCATGAGAAATGCCAGGCTGGATGAAGCACAAGCTGGAATCAAGATTCCCAGGAGAAATGTCAACAACCTCAGATAGGCAGATGATACGACCTTAATGGTAGAAAGCTAAGAGGAACTAAAGAGCCTCTCGATGAAGGTGAAAGAGGAGAGTGGAAAAGCTGGCTTAAAACTCATCATTAAAAAATTAAGATCATGGCACCCGGTCACATCACTTCATGTCATAAAGATGGGAGGAAAATAGAAACAGTGACAGATTTTATTTTCTTGGACTCCCAAATCACTGCAGATGGTGACTACAGCCATGGAAGTAAAAATACCCTTGCTACTTGGAAGAAAAGCTATAACATACCTAGACAGCATATTAATAAGTACAGACATCGCTTTGCCAACAAAGATAAAGACTATATGGATAGTCAAAGCTCTGTTTTTTCCTGTAGTCATGTGCGAATGTAAGAGTTGGACCATAAAGAAAGTTGAGCACTGAAGAATTGATGATTTTGAACTGTGGTGTTGGAGAAGACACTTGGGAATTCCTTGGACTGCAAGGAAATCAAACCAGTCATTCCTAAAGGAAATCAACCCTGAATTTTCATTGGAAGAACTCATGGTAAAACTGAAGATCTAGTACTTGGGCCACCTGATGCAAAGAGCTCACTCATTGGAAGAGACCTTGATGCTGGGAAAAATTGGAGGCAGGAGGAGAAGTTGGTGACAGAGGATAGGATGGTTGGATGGCATCACTGATTCTGTGGATATGCGTCTGAGCAAAACTCCAGGAGACAGTGAAAGTCAGGGAAGCCTGGCGTCCTGTAGTCCACAGGGTCACAAAGAATTGGACACAACTTAGCAACTAAATAACAACATGCACCTTCTTAGTACTTAGAAGAACCTTCTACAATTCCACAGCAATGGAAGAACTAATCAAATAAAGAAATCAAGGGTAAGATGCAAGGTTATTACGTGATAGAAACCTAATTCAATCAACTTGAGTCATTTGCATTTTAGCAGTTTGTCATGGGTCTTTGTAAAACCATGGTCACAATTGATCTGCAAAGTTTTTTTGTGTGTAAGGAAGAATGTTTTAGCTTGTCACTCTAAAATTCACGTTTCCTTTTATGAAGATGAATATTTATATAGGCACATATGCAACTTTATATATTGTTTGCTTGATATATGGTTTTCTACCCAGTTTGCCCTTGGCTTAGAAATCAAACATATTTTGAGAGAATATTGAATAGTTGAATAATTGATAAATATTTAAAATTAATAAGAAAGTGTATTAAACATATTATTGCTTCTTCATCAAAAGAGTTATTTATATTTAGGGAATAGAATATCCATAATATACAAAATATGATTATGACTGTTATAGGTAAAGCAGAAATATGTTCTCTTGCGAGGCACTTAGCATTACCTAAACATACATAGAAAGATAAATACACAGGAGGAAAAAGAGATTTATGTTCCATGGCTATAAAAACAGAAATTTGTATTTTATTTAAGATTGAATCTTACTCTGATATTAAAAATGTGCTTAATAGTAAGAGTATGAATTGAATTCTTACTATATAAAGCCAGTTTCATGAGTAAAAATAATTCAGTACCTTATCACTTTTCTGAGGAACAGAAATCAGACTGCTGTAATAATGGTGTGGAACATGAAGTCCACTAAAAATCATACACCTTCCTTATATCGCTTTTTCCATTTTCTCAGCTGAAATGACAGCAGCAGTGTTTCTGGTCTATGTTTTGAGTGAGTTACAATCAAAAGTCTTCTGTGCTCAGCTAACAGACTGTGCCCAGAGCAAATAGGTGTGAGAGGAAACTGAATGTGACTCAATATTTACCTAGACTTCAAAAGACTGTCTTTTCTCTCACATGCATTCGGAATCGGATGTGTTATGTCATAAAGCTGTATTTTTCATTACAGCCTGTTTTAATGTTGACCTGTGACATAGTGGCAGAAAGGAACAACTATGCATTGAATACTTTTTGTCCATTGCTAATGGGAAGGAAGAAACAACTTGCATAAGCACTGTCATTTGCAGTTTTTAGGATTATTTGCTAAAGGATAAGTCACAACGGGCTTCAAAGATTGTATTATTTTCAATACAATATGCATATTTTCATTGCTTGACTCATAAGCTGCTTAAGGCTATTTACCTATTACCTCACTGTCCATGATAAGGGGCCTATTACATTTATTATAATATATATATTTAAACTAAATATCCTTTAAGAAATGTCCTTTAATTCCCTTCTTTCAAATGCTGAGTGATTAAATAATTGATACAATTATAAATTGCTCAAGCACAGTAAAATTTGTATTAACCAAACCTGGGTTTTATAAATTTTTAGACTGTTACTTTTATCAAGAACTTAGACTCTCAAGTTTTATTATCATGAAGAAGGCAAAGTTTGAGCTCTCTGTATGTTGAAAATAATGTAGGGTGGGGTATTATTCAAGACAGTTAAAATTAGTGTTGCTTTACCTAATCACAGACCAGAAATTAATGGGCTAAGATTGTACTGAGGGAATTTTAGTAAAATAGAATATTGAAGGTTTTTTGTTGTTTTTTACTAAAAAGTTATACAAATTAATGATGCAAGTCATCCCAAAATTTTTTTTAAATGTGAATCTGTAGTGAGATATTAGATAGCCTCTCCGCAAGATATTTAAATTAAAACTCTGCTTCGAAAGAGGTTAGATAAACTTTGGAGGACCCTTCGGTTCTTGAGTCAATCATTCTGTGATGTAAGCAAATAAGACAGTATGGATTTGAAGTGGATATGTTCTAGCCAAGTCTTTCTAGAAGCCAAACTAGTCATCTGGTTTTAATGAGGCCTTTTGGAATGTAAAAATTTTAATGTTTTGCTTGGGGGCACCTCAGTTTTAATTACTTGAATTTGACATGTGTGGAGCAACAACTAGCAATTAACCAAAGACAGCATTTTGTGCAGTGCTAGCCTCATTTAGGCTGAAGTGTAAAACAGTTGCATCTTTCAGGTAAAACAGGATAAAGAATTAAAATGATAGGGCATTGGTATTCCCAATAAAACTTCAAAATAACCTAAGGTTAGCATGACCTTCTGTCCAGTTTTTTGATAAGTATTTAGTTCTTTCCAAATACATTTAAAAAAAGTCTAGATTATGTAATTTTACATGAGAGGATTATGAATATTTGATCCTAACCAGATGTTTCTAATCTCCACTAACTACAGACAAAAGGGCAGAAGATTAGATTTCATCAGTTAAGGACAGTTACTTCATTAAGATGGAGTAAATTAGTACCTAAACTTTTTCAAGTCTGATGACCTGGTTTTTAATGTCAAAATGTTTTGCAGATATTCATAAGGAAACAGTGATACAACAGTAACCTCTGATCAGAAAAATGTGTAACAGTCAAAAACTATGATAAGGTCAATGATATTTTAGGGTAAATTTATATTTTGTAAATTATAATAATATGTATAGGCATTTGAAAAAATAAGTATGACTATGAAAAGTACTATTTAGTGAATCTACAAAAATGTTTATAAAGGATTTTGAGGTCCCTTATTTTTACTCTAAAAATTCACTGAAGTTTCCTTCGTCTTAAGAGTCTCAGTCTAATTATTATGTTAGAAATTAACTTTTAATACAAATTTAATATTTAAAAAGAAATCCTCAGCATCTAAACTTATTTTAAGAACACATATAAAACTACATTAATACAAACAAGCAAATAAATTGATAAGTCAGAAACAGTGAATATATTTCAAAATATATTGGGGATATATCATTGAGTTGGTTTAACCTTTATATTATGATAATACAGAATATGAACTGCTTACCTATATTGGAAGAAATTTTAGACTCTGTTATATGTAGAGAGAGTTCTAAAGCTTGATTTCTTAGATGCAAAAATGTCTTTCACAATTTTTATTAGCTATAAAGTCTTTTTTTTTAAATGTTAGTTTCACTTTTTCTCTGTCTACAGCACTGATGAGAAATGCTTAGACCAGATAACTATGCTCTTAAGAAGTTGAGTTAAATTGATTTACTTATGAATGATTTTATTTTTCAGTGATACTAATATTTTAAACAGGTAAACTGTACCTTTTACTGGTTTTATTCATACACATAAGCAAAAAAAGAATGAACAGAATTATCAGGTGTAAATCTATCATTGAAAAGTGAAAGTGTTAGTCACTCTGTTGTGTCCAGCTCTTTGCGACTCCTTGGATTGTAGCTCACCAGACTCCTCTGTCTGTGGAATTGTCTAGTCTAGAATAAAGGATTGAGTAGCCATTCCTTTCTCCAGGGAATCTTCCCAAGGGATCAAACCTGGGTTCCCTGCATTGCAGTCAGATGCTTTACCTTCCGAGCCACCAGAGAAGAAAGAAGTTGCTTCTTACACAAAGTTAGGTTCTGATTTCAACATCTAAAACAGAGAGGAAACCAGTAATATGAAGCATAGTACTGTTTTCAAAACCAAGAGGAACAGCATTCAGATTTATAATATTCTCACCTATAGCCACCAGTGTTCTCAGTCCTGATATGGGGGCTACAAGAGAGAAAATGTGAAAGGTCGTTGAATGTGTGTAAGTTAAAGTCTATGTAGTGAGACTGTTCTATTTTGTTTTCTAGCAGGAAAGGAACAGTTTTGTTATGCTATTGTATAGGCACTGCCACAGCTTTCGTATATTCAATTGCATTAACATCACAAACTAGATCATACTTCATACATCACATATGAGATTGTACATCACTGTAAGAACACAGACTGGCAGGTTTTACATTGAACATTTTCTTTTTCTCTTATTGTTCAACCAACTCAGTTTCTTAAAACACTCTGTGAAACACCATTAGCAGCAGAAGTAATAAATGTTAGACTTCATGCTCACAGGTGTTGATCAATTGGATAGAGTGAATATTTGGTGTTGGCTGATTCTTCTTTGGCCATATAGGCAAAACATAACTTGATTACTGCTAGATGATTCAGTGTGGAATAGGAGAATCTGAATTGTTATAATATGCTTCAGTCTATTTCTTAGGATTTCTTGGGATTACAGAGAGTGAATAGAAAGAAAAAAAAAAAATCACCCTGGGCAGTACGTTCATAAATTCTCTAGGCAAAATTAAGTATCTGTTTTCCGGTCACCCTTCACTTAGTAAATGATGACCTCATTCTACCAAAACTTTGATGTTATCTCTGACAATTGTCCACTTACACCATATACCAAATTCATCAGCAAATTTTATCTCTAGATAAAAAACGTGTGCAAAATCTACATCTTCTCATTATCTGTACATTATCTTGTTAATGTGCCACAATATTTCACTGGAAATAGAACAGTAACTTCCTAATTGATAGATGAAATGTTGAATATAGTATATTCCCAGCCTGTAAGAAAATCACAATGTAGTGTTTGAGACAGGAAAAAAAAAATGATTAAAGTGGTAAAAGATTATATAAGTGTGTGCATGCTAAGTTGCTTCAGGCTTGTCTGACTCTTTGCAACTCTGGACTGTAGACTGCCAGGCTCCTCTGTCCATGGGATTCTCCAGGCAAGAATACTGGAGTGGGTTGCCATTTTCTACTCCAGGGGATCTTCCCCACCCAGGAATTGAACCTACAACTCTTATGTCTCCTGCACTGGCAGGCAGATTCTTTACCACCAGCACCATCTGGGAAGCCCAAATAAGTATGTATAAATATATGAATTTATGTATTTATAGATATGTATGTTTGTCAGGTATGCATTTATTTTAAATACACCTAACCTTAAAAAATAGAGAATAAAACAAAAAACTCTAATATGCAAATCATACATGTGATGAAATTGCTCTTAAAAATACATATATATGTGCGTATGTGTGTGTATATATATGTGTGTGTGTGTGTGTGTGTGTGTGTGTGTGTGGGTGTTCATCAGTGATTCTCAGTGCTGCTATCTTTCTCATGATCTGCAGTGATTCAGTGTTTTCTTCCAAATCCACAAAATTTGATTATCAGAGCTTCTTAAGTCCAAGTGCTTATTTAGCTAGTTTAGGTCTCAATCTCTAATCCTGTCTATGGTGATTCATAAATGATGTATCTCTTTCTTTAGAACAGAGTATATTATTTAATCTCACTAAAATAAAATCATTAATTTTATCAAAAAATGAATACACCAGACAATTTTAGATTTTTAATTTCTAATTTAAAAAGTTGAAGAAAATTGTCTTACTGGACTAATAATTACAGTCAACTAAGAAATCCATCACTGTTACACATTCAAATATGGTGGATGGGATTTTCATTCATTTGTTAGGTATCTCCTGGTTTCCTGGCACTGTGCTCAGTCCAGGAATTCAGTGGTGAATAAGACCCCTAACTCACAATTCACACACCACTGTCCATGAGATAACAAGAAAAATGGTCCTTGCTGTGTATCTGTGATGTTTTGGGTCTGTTTGGAAAAATGTAAGTAACATCTGCCTTATTACTAATATCTTCACTTAAAATGATATAAAACTTTGATGTGCTTCATGTAGTTTCTTTGTAAACTATTTATAAATATAAAATGAGAAGCTATTTGATAAAATCAGCTTATGGAAATTGTTAATTGTGTGCCACATGTTACAATTTGTAATATCTGCTGAATGCTTATAAGTCTATTAGTGCTGTTAAATATAATCAGTGTCTGTTTTACCTAACACAGTTCAATAGAATTCTTGATATATTTTATAATAACCTAACTATGGTTTACCATAGATTTCTCCCTTCATGTTATTTTAAAATAAGTCTTACAAAGTAAGACAAATGACATTTATTGTGATACATGCATTATTAGTAATTGCTTATTGTCATCTTATATACAATCTACTAGGTACTAAGTTTATATTTACCAGGACAATAACTAGTTTGGTGACTTAAGTCATGTCTTCCTCATTTTCTGCTTATGGTTGGCAGTAAGTGTGGGCGTCTGTCTGGGCCAGTTGCCCAGCTGGACCAGTGCTTCCCTTTCACTTCCTTTCCCTGACTCAGCAGCAGGCCTGAGTGACAGGATGGTCACCAGTCTTCTAGACAAAAAATAGCTTGACAAGGGTAAATGTTTCCACTACTTGAGTCATCTGGGACTCCTCTCTGTGGTCAGTACCTGTACAGAAAAAGAATGGAAATTGTGTTTTCACTGATAACATCCCTTCAAATATATTATATTTTGTTTCAGAGAACACCAAACCACAAGGATGGTTCCAGTCAGACATCCAATGTTTACTCTGAGTCATATGTAGTTAACACACTGGAATGAGGGATTCCCTAAGTAGGTGTCTGGGTTTTCTCTAGTCACTAGAGGCTCTCAGATATATGGATTTAAGTGGCTAAGTTTATTTACTTTGCTGACTTTTAAATTTTATGCAGTGACTTTTTTTTTTGGTCTCTTTTGTGTAAGAATCAGAGAAATGTCCTATAATAGAAAGCGGAATAGAGAAGAATTCCCAGCACAATGAGATAAAGCATAGATATGTCAGAGGAGTGTTAAGAAAATACAAAAATAGTTACACCACCAGATAGATGATGATTAGATCTGAAGAGAGGGTTTAGGGGGTTTAGAGGAAAAGGGGATGATATCTGTTTGGTAGTATCAAGGCTTCACACAGATAGTAATGTTGATATCATGTTTTGTGAAACTGAAGAATTGTAATGTTGAGGAAGAAGGGGACTTTTTAGGGAGAAGGAGCAAGATGACCCCTTGTTTCAGAAGAAGAGTGATCCACCTGGATTGGTCTACTGGATCCATGTAGGGAATTATTAAGATTAACAGCTGAAAACTAAATCAGGCTTTGAATTTGAGTGACAATTTAAGAAAACTGTATCTAGTTTGGTAGACATTATTTTTCAGAGTAATAACGTGATTGAAGTATAATTTAGAAAATTAACCTGAAGTCTTAATCATAATAAATGGCTTCAGGAAAGACTAAAGAAATGAGATCAGTGAAGAAATAGGAGAAAAAAGGATACAATATGAGGTAAACAAAAGGAACCAGGAAGGAAGAGAGAAATGTGTGGACAAAGTAGAAATGATATGATTAACTGATCATATAAAAAAATTGATAGAGGGCCCTAAAAAATTCTATTATTTTGGCATTAGCCTAATATAACCCCAGTATTTTCACAGGTAGAGAGATTTGTAAATGGATTTAGTTTCTCACCCTATTGATTTTTGAATTCCCAGGTATTTCTATAATAGAAATTTGAAAGTAGGGAGCAAGAAGTCCAGAGAAGATTAGAAATCATTCAATTAGAAGTAGTTACAAAGGTTATTAAATGCCAGATGAGAGATCTTTATTTTCTTGGAGGTGCTATTGATGCCTTCATGTGTAGCATGATTAGTTTTGTGTCAGAGTCATTTCCAATGACTTCTCCTGAATTTGCTGAGTGCATTGACTCTAGCTGGACATGGGTTGTGCAATGGCTGGGGGAGATGGTCCCATTGTCCCTGCCCATTTATTCTTTCTCTTCTACCTTCAATGTGATATAAAGTTTAATGAAAAAGATTTCTTGCCCTCAAGAGACTAAGTTTGGTCGAAGAGTAGGAAGCCATTGCTAGCAAGTCTGATTTTAGAATCATCAGTTCAAAATTTCCATTATGTTGATAAATTTGTGGTCAAGGCTCACTTGGACATCAGAAACAATCAGCAAAATTATTTGTTAGGAACCATTTAGCAAGTGGACATTACCAGAGAAAATTATTTAGGAGTCTGTATTCATAAGAAATCATATTTTGGCAATAATTGCCCTTCTTCAAAAAATCATCTTCCTTTTCAGTTTGGCACAAAAAATATTTGGACTGTGTGATTGTTTATAATAAAAGTGAAGTTTATACTGTTTAAATCATATTTCTGATTCTTGAACTTCATGTGCTACTGTCTAGATTTGTTTCTTATGTCAAGTTAGATTTATTTCATTTGGCCTGTGGAAGCTGACTGTCATGTTGCCAGATATTTTCTTGTACGCCTTTCTTTTGCCTTTTCCCTTTCTTTTTAAATTTTTTTCCTTTTCTTCAGTTTATTTTGCTTTTGTTCTATTTGCTTTATTTCTTCTTTTATTTTTAATTTTTAAGTGAGTCAGGAGGCTGAGACTCTGCCTGCATGTATCAAATGGCATATAGTCCTTATGACACTTACAGTACAATTTATGTTTCACTGAATTCAGCATAGTCTTGGTTGTTGTTCTTGTTCAGTTGCTTGGTTGTGTCTGATTCTTTGTGATCCCATGGAATGCAGCACACCCGTCTTCCTACCCCTTCACCATCTCCCAGAGCTTGCTCAAACTCATGTCCATTGAGTCAATGATGCCATCTAACCATCTCATCCTCTGTTGTCCCCTTCTCCTCTTGTCTTCAATCTTTCCCAGCATCAGGGTCTTTCCTAACGAGTTGGCTCTTCGCATCAGCAGGCCAAAGTATTGGAGCTTCAGCTTCATCATCAGTCCTTCCAATGAATATTTAGGGTTGATTTCCTTTAGGATTGACTGGTTTGATCTCCTTGCTGTCCTTGCTGTCCTCGAGTCTTCTTCCGTGCCGTAGTTCAAAGGCATCAATTCTTCAATGCTCAGCCTTTTTTTATTGTCCAGGTCTCACATCTGTAATAGACTACTGGAAGAAACATAGCTCTGTCTGTACTGACTTTGGTTGGCAAAGTAATGTCTCTGCTTTTTAATATACTGTCTAGGTTTGTCATAGCTTTTCTTTCAAGAAGCAATCTTTTAATTTCATGGCTGCAGTCACAATCCGAAGGTATTTTGGAGCCCAAGAAAATAAAGTCCGTCACTATTTCAATTGTTTCCCCATCTATTTGCCATGAAGTGATGGGACTAGATACCATAATCTCAGTTTTTTGAATGTTGAATTTTAAGCCAGCTTTCACCTTCATCAAGAGGTTCTTTAGTTATCTTCACTTTCTGCCGTAAAGGTGGTGTCATCTGCATATCTGAGGTTATTGATATTTCTCCTGGCAATCTTGATTCCAGGTTGTGCTTCATCCAGCCTGGTATTTCACATGATATACTCTATATATAAGTTAAATAAGCAAGGTGAAAATAAACAGCCTTGACATACTCCTTTCCCAGTTTGGAACCAGTTCATTGTTCCATGTCTGGTTCTAACTGTTGCTTCTTGACCTTCATACAGATATCTCAGGAGGCAGGTAAAGTGGTCTGGTATTCCCATTTCTTAAAGAATTGTCCACAGTTTGTTGTGATCCACACAGTCAAAGGCTTTAGCATAGTCCATGAAGCAGAAGCATATGTTTTTCTGGAAGCTTCTTGCTTTTTCTATTATCCAACAGATGTTAGCAATTTGGTCCCTGGTTCCTCTGCCTTTCCTAAATCCAGCTTGAATATCTGGGCGTTCTCAGTTCATGTACTGTTGAAGCCTAGCTTGGAGAATTTTGAGCATTACTTTGCTACCATGTGAAATGCGTGCAAATCGTGCAGTAGTTTAAACATTCTTTGGCATGTCCTTCTTTGGGACTGGAGTGAAAAGACTTTTCCAGTCCTGTGGCTGCTGCTGAGTTTTCCAAATTTGCTGGACATTGAGTGCAGCACTTTAACAGCATTATCTCTTAGGATTTGAAATAGCTCAGCTGAAATTACATCACCTCCACTAGCTTTGTTCACAGTGAGCTTCCTAAGGCCCACTTGACTTCGCACTCCAGGATGTCTGGCTCTAGGTGACTGATCACACTATCGTGGTTTTCCGGGTCATTAAGATCTTTTTTTTTTTTTTTTTTTTATAATTCTCTGTATTCTTGCCACCTTTTCTTAATATCTTCTGCTTCTGTTAGATTCATACCATTTCTGTCCTTTATTGTGCCCATCTTTGCATGAAATGTCCTTGTTAGACTACAGTATTTTCATAGAATTCTGCACTTCTTGGCAATTTAGTTATACTTCATCAAATATGGCTAGGTCTATCAAGTTTGTTACCTGAAATGCTCATGTTACTCAAGCAACATGAGCAATGTTGCAAGCCGCCAGAAATAAGATGTGCTTTCTGTAGTCTTAAGAATACAGAAACTTTTAGAAATATTTTTGAGCTTTGAAAAACCTTTTCTTAATTCCCGAGTTTCATTTCAATTTATATAATGTTTACCTGAGCACAGTATTTGTTACTGTTAAAGTTTAATTTCTTTTCCATTATAGTTTAGGGGAAAAAAAGAAAAATCACCAAATAATGTGATAAATTATTTTCTGAACATGCCATCTCTACCTGAAAAATAATACATTAGGCATAAACAGGTCATTATATTTTATCTTGTACTTGGTCAGCTTTACCTTTCTGGATTACCTATGATTATGTGCATGTAAGAAAAACTGGAATTTTAAGAAAAGGCACTACTGACAACATTGAGAAAAATATATATATACAGATCCTGCCATTACATGACTTTTAATAAAAGCTTATTTGAGGGTTAGGACATACCAGTATCTCTCTATCTCCTTCATTCACAATCCTCACTAATTAGGTTGTTTAGGAGCCAATACTAAGTTGTTGGTATTTTTATTAGTTGTAGTGTCGAAACAAGAAAAAAACAAACAAAAAACCTCTGCGGAGGAATCACATCACAGAAATTGAAATAGTAGAGAATATTTCCATTGACTTTGACTATTTGGAGTAATCTGGAGTAGGTGTGCAGAGTATCATTTCTCTGTAAATGTCTTGAGTAATATCTGTAATTAAGCATCTCCAAGTATTTTCTGTACACACAGCATTGCATAATTGCATACTCTAACTACTTCCTCATGTATAGATCAAAGTTTTTGAAAATACAATGCTTACTTTTTACTGGAGTTACTTTTATCATCCTCTTTTCCCACTTTGTCCACTGGGGATACAGTCTCCAAAGTTGTTTAAAAAGAAAAAGAAAACACCTTTAGATCTTTGGATTTCATTATTTAGCCAAGGAAAACATTGAATATGAATCAAATACTCCAGTAACATTTCCATGATGTGTTATTAAACTATTTTCTTTTGAATTTCCTTTTAAAAATTGTTAAAATCTGTGAAAGACCATGGTCCCCCCAAAGTTAACAATTTGCTTTAAACTAAAATTTTGATTAATTGAATTCAAATACATTTTTTTTTCAAAATTGGTAAAGAAACTAATAATTATTCAGTTCAGTTCATTCTCTCAGTCGTGTCTGACACTTTGCAACCCCATGAATTGCAGCACGCCAGGCCTCCCTGTCCATCACAAACTCCCGGAGTTCATGTCCATCGAGTCAGTGATGCCATCCAACCATCTCATCCTCTGTTGTCCCCTTCTCCTCCTGCCCCCAATCCCTCCCAGCATCAGGGTCTTTTCAAATGAGTCAGCTCTTAGCATTAGGTGGCCAAAGTATTGGAGTTTCAGCTTCAACATCAGTCCTTCCAATGAACACCCAGGACTGATCTCCTTTAGGATGGACTGGTTGGATCTCCTTTCAGTCCAAGGGACTCTCAAGAGTCTTCTCCAACACCACAGTTCAAAAGCATCAATTCTTCGGCGCTATCCAATATAATAGTGTTCATTTGTTGTGAAAGTGCCAAAAGTTATGAAGGTAAATGATACTAAAGATTTTGATAGAAATTTCAGACTTTTATCAACATAAACATGTATAATGGGATAAACATATGGCTGAAAATAGTTTTCATACCTTATTAAAACATTTTCCATGGAAATGAATGTTTTCTACCCTTTTAAAGAACTTATTAAGATTAAAATACTACATTATAATACTTTCCTTGTACTCTGTTTTAAAATTAACTACAAGTTAAATTGAAAGCTTGTTCATTATATATATAAAACCAAAAGGATAAAAATCTTTCAGAAACTAAGCCTATTTTCTTGTTTAATTGACATATTCAGGATTTTTTAGTAGGAACTCTTTATTTAACTAGTATATTTAGCATCTAATATGCTAAATCTATTAGTAGGCTTGAGGAAGACAAAGGTGAATAGTATAATTGGTTCTGCCTTGGAAAGTTTCACTCAAGTTTTGAGGGGAAAGTATATTATTTCAAGAATGAAATAGCAGTATTCCCTGAACAAATGTTCACAGACATGAATAATTTTCTTTCTTAGTAATCTATTCTAATCATTATGATATCACTAACACTACTGAATTGAGTTAATGCTTTAATTATACATAAGTTAAATACTTAGTATTTTAAAATATTCTGCATTTTTGTTCAGATTCACTTCTTTTCTTATATGGTACTATGTGCCTTTAACTGGTTACCAGTGTCAAACTCTGACTCTTATACTTGAGTATAAAACTAAAAATTATATAACATTTGCTCTGTACTTATCCTTAAACTGTATTTCAGTATAATGTATCAAAATTTGCTCAGCTGAATGTACCTACTAGAAAGAGTAAATGTTTAATTTAAATACCATTGTGAAAGAACAATTGCCCACTTCTGAAGGGTAAAAAGTTTCAAAAGAATAAATTGCTTAGCCTATTCTTTTGGTGTTTTTAACTTTGCCATCATTTTGCCTTTATTCTTGGCATAGAATATCATGAAGATTAAAGATGATTTTCTTTTCTTTACATTTAGCATTTCTTTAGCTAGTTTGCTCTCTCTCTCTCCTTTGAGAACTGACCATGTTGGAACATTACATAAATTATCTTAGATTTTGTATTTCTTAACTCTAAAATTTCCATTTGGTTCTTTCTAAATGTCTTCCTTTCTTTTTGAGATTTCTTAATTTTTATTATAAGCGTATTTTCCTTTGTGTCCACAAACACAAATGCTGCTTTACAATCCATGTCTACTGATTCTGGGTCATCTCAATTGGTTTCTTGAATATGGGTCAAATTTTCAATCATGTCCCAGTCATTGTGAATGAGGGTATTATAGAGATTTCAGTTTTGATTATAATATATTCCTCAAAAGATTACTGCTTTTTGTTTGTGTTAGTACACAGTTAGCCAGGTTAAACTCAAAAGCTACCTTTGCTGATGTGGGCAGCTTCAGAAAGCTGTTTCATTCTTTTAGCCTTGCCTGGGCTGTTTGGAGTTTACCATCTGCATACGTAAATCATGTGTTAGCCAGAGATGTGGACAGAATTTATATGCAGAATTTGAGGCTTTCTAAATGAGGATCTCTCCTTTCTTGTATTTCCTCTTACATTTCCACTGGTTGCAGTAGCTCCAAACTCTTTCCTGTGGTTCTTCAAAGCAGTAAAGCTCTAAATTTCCATCTGAGTTTATGCCACTTCACATGTCACAGACTGGAGTCTAATATCAGGTAAAAACTATTTTTAAAAAGGAAACTTCATCCAATGCTGTTTTTGCTTCCAAAGAGTGATTCCTTCTCAGTATATTCTGCCTGCTTTTGGTGATTCTCCAATGCCTCTAGATAACTGTTCAATTTATTTTTTTTATACCCCAGAAACCATAATTGTCATCTATAGGGGAATTAAAAGACATTTGCTCCTTGAAAGGAAAGCTATGACAAACCTAGACAGTGTATTAAAAGGCAGAGACATCACTTTGCTGACAAAGGTCCATATAGTCAAAGCTATGGCTATTCCACTAGTCATGTACGGATGTGAGAGTTGGACCATAAAGAAGGCTGAGCGCTGAAGAATTGATGCTTTGAATTGTGGTGCTGGAGAAGACCCCTGAAAGTCCCTTGGACAGCAAAGAGATCAAACCAGTCAATCCTAAAGGAAATCAATCCTGAATATTCACTGGAAGGACTGATGCTGAAGCTGAAATTCCAGTACTTTGGCCAGCTGATGCGAAGAGCCTACTCATTAGAAAAGACCCTGATGTGGGAAAGATTGAAGGCAAGAGGAGAAAGGGACAATGGAGGATGAGATGGTTGGATGGCATCACTGACTCAATGAATATGAGTTTGAGCAAACTCTGGGAGATAGTGAAGGACAGGGAAGCCTGGCATTCTGCAGTACATGTGGTTGAAAAAGTAGGATACTACTTAGTGACTGAACAACAACAAACAACAAAGAGGACAGACCCTCATGTTATTAGTAGAAGCAGAATTTTCTCCAGAAATTTTCATATCTAACTTTCTGACAAAATTATCTCTAGCAAAGAATAATTATTTCATTAATTTTCATGATATATGTATCTCTTTTAAGAATGGTTTTATTCAAAACATCTTCCTAATTACTGCCTAGTATCTAAAGCTATCATAAAGAAGAAATATATTTTATTAATTATAATTACTGTTAAAATGTCTGCATCCTATAACAATATGCAATTGCTATTAATATTTGCTGGATTTCATATCACTTCCACATAAAACTGTGTAGATATGACCATTTTAACACTAAAATCTAAAGTACATATTATATCAAAATATATATAATCTATCAATACATAGTTAAAAATTATTTAGAAGATAGACTATATGTTACATTTTAACACATTGTCTTATGATTCATGCTTTTTTATTATAATAATTGGCAGCATTTTTGAATATTTTTGTAGCAACATACAATAATGAAGCCTATATCTGATATTTTGATTTGCAGAAATGATGTAAAATACATTTCCACATATTGAAGAAATTACAAACTGATGTTGTAGAAAATACACCTTTTGTATCTTTAGACTTATTAATAAAATATATACTTTAATAAAAATGAACCATAGTATACTTTTATTTACCTAACTGCCATCCTCTTAAAATATGTTATATAATGAAAATTACTGATTAAAAGCTATTTTCTATGGTTGCTATCATGAGTATGTCTCTGTGTATGAAAGCAGAACAACAAACCTAAGATTAACAGTAAAATAGCATCTTCTACAATGACAGAAATTAACACTATGCTATAAAATCAAGGTCTCAACTCTAGGAGTAGACCAACCCCCCCCCCCAAAAAAAGATATGATTTTCATGTAGATTATAAAATAAGGTATAAGTATCATCATATTTCCTGACTAATATCAAAACTTTCAGTTGTAAAAATTAATGACAAAGCAAAAAACTTTCTAAAATAGATTTTTTAAAATGTGTTTTAAAACTAGGCATTTGGCCACTTGTGATTATTGTCTAATTCTACAAATATGTTTTAAAGCCAAGCATGTCAAGTGAACTTAAACAGAATTACCAGAATTATGAAATCTTCTGTAGAGATAACCATCCCTGGATCTCTGGAGATTTTCTCGTATTAAGTCCTGTATGGGAGCCAAAGAAAGTCGAAAGAGTCTCTATTTAGATTTCCTTCATTTGGTCTTCTCACCACAATTTTAACATTAGAAGGATATTAACTCTGGATGCTACAGAGCCAATGTATTTAACTTATTTATTTACATTTTCCAGTTGTGTAGAAGAGGAGGAGATTGAACTATTGATGTGTTTTTGGAAGAATGCTGCTGCTGCTGCTGCTAAGTCACTTCAGTCGTGCCCGACTCTGTGCGACCCCATAGATGGCAGCCCACCAGGCTCCCCCGTCCCTGGGATTCTCAATAGGTGGACCTATAAAATAGGGCTTTGAGAAAGAGAAGAAATATGTGAGATTAAAGATTAAAAATAAGTAAAGAAGCATATAGATACTTCAGTAACATTGATAAAAATTAGATTTGGGTACCAAGGAATATCTTTCCTTTTCTCCTTTGCTTTTCACTTCTCTTCTTTTCACAGCTTATTTGTAAGGCCTCCTCAGACAGCCATTTTGCTTTTTTGCATTTCTTTTTCTTGGGGATAGTCTTGATTCCTGTCTCCTGTACAATGTCACAAACCTTTGTCCATAGTTCATCAGGCACTCAGTCTATCAGATCTAGTCCCTTAAATCTATATCTCACTTCCACTGTATAGTCATAAGGGATTTGATTTAAGTCATACCTGAATGGTCTAGTGGTTTTCCCTACTTTCTTCAATTTAAGTCTGAATTTGGCAATAAGGAGTTCTTGATCTTATCCACAGTCAGCTCCTGGTCTTGTTTTTTGCTGACTGTATAGAGCTTCTCCATCTTTGGCTGCAAAGAATATAATCAATCTGATTTTGGTGTTGACCATCTTGTGATGTCCATGTGTAGAGTCTTCTCTTGTGTTGTTGGAAGAGGGTGTTTGCTGTGACCAGTGCATTCTCTTGGCAGAACTCTATTAGCCTTTGCCCTGCTTCATTCCGTACTCCAAGGCCAAATTTGCCTGTTACTCCAGGTGTTTCTTGACTTCCTACTTTTGCACTCCAGTCCCCTATAATGAAAAGGACATCTTTTTTGGGTGTTAGTTCTAGAAGGTCTTGTGGGTCTTCATAGAACCGTTCAACTTCAGCTTCTTCAGAATTACTGGTCGGGGCATAGACTTGTATTACCGTGATATTGAATGGTTTGCCTTGGAAACGAACAGAGATCATTCTATCATTTTGAGACTGCATCCAAGTACTGCATTTCAGACTTTTTTGTTGACTACAATGGCTACTCCATTTCTTCTAAGGGATTCCTGCCCACAGTAATAGATATAATGGTCATCTGAGTTAAATTCACCCATTCCAGTCCATCTTAGTTCGCTGATTCCTAGAATATCGATGCTCATTCTGGCCATCTGCTGTCTGACCACTTCCAATTTGCCTTGATTCATGGACCTAACATTCCAGGTGCCTAGGCAATATTGCTTTTTACAGCATTGAACCTTGCTTCTATCACCAGTCCCATCCACAACTGGATGTTGTTTTTCCTTTGGCTCCATCCCTTCATTCTTTCTGGAGTTATTTCTCCACTGATCTCCAGTAGCATATTGGGCACCTACCGACCTGGGGAATCCATCTTATTTAACTTACATGCAGAGTACATCATGAGAAACACTGGGCTGGAAGAAGCAGAAGCTGGAATCAAGATTGCCGGGAGAAATATCAATAACCTCAGATATGCAGATGACACCACCCTTATGGCAGAAAGTGAAGAGGAACTAAAGAGCCTCTTGATGAAAGTGAAAGAGGAGAGTGAAAAATTTGGCTTAAAGCTCAACATTCAGAAAACTAAGATCATGGCATCCAGTCCCATCACTTCATGGCAAATAGATGGGGAAACAGTGAAAACAGTGGCTGACTTGATTTTTCTGGGCTCCAAAATCACTGCAGATGGTGACTGCAGCCATGAAATGAAAAGACACTTACTCCTTGGAAGGAAAGTTATGATTAACCTAGACAGCATATTAAAAACCAGAGACACTTTGTCAACAAAGGTCCGTCTAGTCAAGGCTATGATTTTTCCAGTGGTCATGTATGGATGTGAGAGTTGGACTATAAAGAAAGCTGAGCACCGAAGAATTGATGCTTTTGAAGTGTGGTGTTGGAGAAGACTCTTGAGAGTTCCTTGGACTGCAAGGAGGTGCAACCAGTCCATCCTAAAGAAGATCAGTCCTGGGTGTTCACTGGAAGGACTGATGTTGAAGCTGAAACTCCAATATTTTGGCCCCCTGATGCGAAGAGCTGACTCATTTGAAAAGCCCCTGATGCTGGGAAAGACTGAGGGCAGGAGGAGAAGGGGACGACAGAGGATGAGGTGGTTGGATGGCATCACTCAGTGGACATGGGTTTGGGTGTACTCTGGGAGTTGGTGATGGACAGGGAAGCCTGGAGTGCTACGGTTCATGGGGTCTCAAGGAGTCGGACTCCACTGAGTGACTGAACTGACTGACTGACCAAGGAATAATCAGCGTTGCAAAATAGCTAATTGGTAAATTCTAGTCTGGAGTTCCATGTTTTAGCAGACTATTTCCTTAAAAGAAATATTTGAATCCTTTTGTACTTCTAGAAAGTGAAAGTGTTAGTCACTCAGTTGTGCTCAACTCTTTGCGACCCCGTATGGACTGTAGCCCGCCTGGCTACTCTGTCCATGGAATATTCCAAGCAAAAATACTGGAGGGGGTAACTGTTCCCTTCTTCAGGGGGTCTTACCTGCTCAGGGATTGAACCCGTCTTCTGCATTGCATGTAGATTCTTTACAGTCTGAGCCACTAGATGGCACTAGTGGCAAAGAGCCTGCCTGCCAAAGCAGGGCCACGGAAGAGAGGCAGGTTCCATCCCTAATTGGGAAGATTCCCCTGGAGTTTGAAATAGCAATCCACTCCAGTATTCTTGCCGAAAATTCCATGGGCAGAGGACCCTGGTGGGCTACAGTCCTTGGGGCCGCAAAGAATTGGATGCGACTGATCACAGCACAGCCGGTCTAGAATCTGAAGAGTGTTTTTCTCAGTTTGAGACAGATACATGGCTGCGTGCTAGATACACACTTGATATGCCCTTGTTTTCCAGTGTAACGTTACACTTTGATTAAGAAAAATACACTTTAATCAATAAAGGTAGAGAAATGACTACTTGTTTTGATTTACATAAATATTTTTTTCTGGTAATGATTTCTCTCACACTAGGTCATAAATTCCGAAAGATGAGGCACTTTGATGTGTTCCCTACTATAAAGCCTGCATTTAAAACTGAGCTCCACCTGGAAGTCCTCAGGTGTCAGATGACAACACATTGTGTCTCACGTTGGACATATTACATATACATACATATATGTATACACACATATCAACTTTACTAACTAATTTCCAACACATTTTCCTGCTTGTCATTTCTCAAATTTGAATTTCTGTGGGAAAATTTTTACCTTAATCTTTTTTTTTTTTTTTTTTTTTTAATGCTGCAAAAAGCTTTATTGTTTCCATTTGGTCTAAGGCTTGAGAGAGGGCTCCAGGATGTTAAAAAGCTGCCTAGTAGCTGCAGAGAGGGGCTTCAGGCAGCCCTGATGTTAGGTGGGTTCTTCAAAGGCCACTGGTCTTCAGAGGCTCCTAGTCGTGCTTGAGGGTGAGCCTCTCGAAGAGATACTCGCTCAAGCCAGCCTGGGGACCAGCCAGCCTGCGGAGGTTGGTCAGGTGGTCACCCATCTTCTTGATGAGTTTCACTTCCTCATCTAGGAAGTGGTTCTCCTGCAAATCACAGATGTGGGGGTCTCCGCGGGCAGAAGCCAGGCCATGCAGATCCAACAGGGCTTGATTCAGGTTCTTCTCTAGGAGAGGGGCGGCTTCCATAGCGTCCTGGGTTTCACCCCACTCATCTTGAGATGGCTGCTGCACGTCCAGGAAGAGGGCGCGGCCGCCACACTGGTTTTGCAGTTTCAAGAGACGCTCTGCCCCGTCGCGCTTCTCCGTGGCCAATTCGCGACAAAAGTGACCCACACCCTCCAGAGCCACATCGTCGCGGTCGAAATAGAAGCCCGGAGAGAGGTAGGTGTAGGAGGCCCGCAGTTGCCTGTTAACCAGGCGGTTGACAGCGGCCTCCACCTCGGTAGAATAATTCTGACGAATCTGGGAGCTCATGATTGGTCGGTAATAAGGAGTTAAAAAATGGTGGCTGGTTCCTGTGATCGCGGACAGCTGAGTGGCTGACCCCGGAGGCTGCGACTGGATAAAAGGCTGGAGGGTAGTCGGAGGCTGGAGCAAGGGGCGTCCCTGGGTCTGTTCCATCCAAGCACTGTTGAAGCAAGAGACAGATCCACGGGGCGCCGAGCGCACTTCCTACCTTAATCTTTTTACCCTCTCTACTTGGTTTAGCTCTGTCCATCACAGTCCAATTTCTAGTCTTTTCATTCAATCAGCAGATATTTATTGACTATACTTTATGTGTCACACACTGTTCTAAGTGCTTGATCACTTAGTTCCTGAAGGAAATACTGATCACTTCCTTTATACAATTTACATTCAAGCAGTGAATGGGGAGGCACACCATTAATAGTAAATGGCAAAAAAGGCGGGGGCGGGGGGGGGGGGAAGCATTAAATAATATGGTAGCAGAAGATAGGTGTAAAGAAAAGGGGAAAAATACCAACAAAATGCCAGGGTAAGGAATATCTGGGATAGGGAAAATTGGGAGAGTTGTGAGATGCATTTTAAAGAGGGTGTTCATTAAGAAGGTGATGTTTAGGTAAAGAAAGTAAGTAATCTTCAAGAAGGTCATTCTTGAGGGAACAGCTGGTGTGGTACTATGACTTACATTTTCAGAGTGAAAAGGCCAGGAACGGGAGTAATCTGAAGGAAACGGGAACATGAGCAGGTAGCTGTATGAAAGAGGTCAGAGAGGATGTAGAGTAGTGGGTGCAAACAGGGTCTGGGCAATTACAAAGGTATGTTTTCATTCAGAATGAAAATAGAAGCCAAGGAAAAGTTCTGTTCAAATTGTCCATGTGTTTACTAGTCTCTCTCAATCTTTGCTTCTCTATTTATGATAGAGAAATGTGTACTGAAATATCCCCTTTTAACAGCAAATTTATCTGTTTTCCCTGTAGTCTTATAAGTTTTTCTTTAAATGTTTTATTAGGTGACTGCCACTTATCTTGTCTCTCTGGTGAATTCAACATTAAAAATTATTATCTGATTTCTAATAAAGATGTTTTGTGTTCTAAAATCTATTTTGTCTGAAAGTAATATATAGCTACTACAGTTTCATTTGGCTACTGTTTTCTAGTATTCTTTTTTCATTTTATTACTTTCAACATCTCCCAGCTGTTTATGGATATATTTCTTCTTAGAAGAAACATTGCTGTATGTTGATATTTTTAGCTTGTTTGCTTGTTTTGTTTATTCATCTTACAACCCATTCTGATAATCTTTGTCTTTACACTGACACTTTTTTCTTTTTAATTATAGTTATTGTGCCTTCTATATCTTCTATATTTTGATACTCTTTCATTATTACCTATTTTTTCTCTTATTTTATGAGTTGATTTAAATTTTTCCATTCTTAGCTTTATTCTATTAATTACATGTACTGGTCTGAAAACTAAAAGCATAATTTCTATGTTTAAAGTTTATTCTTGAAAATTTTTTATGTATGTTAAATTAATCAATAATATTAAGTTAATTAGAAACTTAGTTCCCACCAGGAAACATCAAGACTCTAGGAAATTGTACTTTGATACCTTCAATGCTAATACTATCCAGCATTCTAGTTTTGTTGTTTTTACTAAAGTAAATCTAAATGAACACATTATTATCATAAAATTATTCTTGTTTCACTATAACGTTATTTTATACAGACAATATTTTTAGAATTTTGTCTACTTGTTTAACAAACACTTTACTCATCTTTTCATTTTGCAATACCGAATGAAGCACAAACTGGAATCAAGGTGCCAGGAGAAATATCAATAACCTCAGATATGCAGATGACACACCCTTATGGCAGAGAGTGAAGAGGAACTGAAGAACCTCTTGATGAAAGTGATAAAGGAGAGTGAAAAAGTTGGCTTAAAACTTAGTATTCAGAAAACTAAGATCATGGCATCTGGTCCCATCACTTCAAGAGAAATAGATGGGGAAACAATGGAAACAGTGACAGACTTTATTTTGGAGGGCTCCAAATCACTGCAGATGGTGACTGCAGCCATGAAATTAAAAGATGCTTGCTCCTTGGAAGAAAAGCTATGACCAACCTAGACAGCATATTAAAAAGCAGAGACATTACTTTACCAACAAAGGTCCATCTAGTCAAAGCTGTTATTTTTCCAGTGGTCATGTATGGATGTGAGAGTTGGACCATAAAGAAAGCTGAGCACTGAAGAACTGATGCTTTTGAACTGTGGTGTTGGAGAAGACTTTTGAGAGTCCCTTGGACTGCAAGGAGATCCAACCAGTTCATCCTAAAGGAAATCAGTCCTGAATACTCATTGGAAGGACTGATGCTGAAGCTGAAATTCCAATACTTTGGCCACCTGATGGGCAGAACTAACTCATTGGAAAAGACCCTGATGCTGAGAAACATTGAAGGTGGGACGAGAAAGGGATGACAGAGGATGAGATGGTTGGATGGCATCACTTATGTGATGGACATGAGTTTGGGTAGGCTCTGAGAGTTGGTGATGGACAGGAAACCTGGCTTGCTGCAGTCCATGGGGTCACAAATAGTCAGACACAACTGAGCGACTAAACTGAACTGACTGATCTTTCTTGTGGTAATTTTGTTTTTCTTCTTCTTGTAGTTTGTCCTTTGGAAATTTCTTTCATGACAGACTTGAAGTTGTAAACTGTTTTACTTTTAAATGGTCTTTATTGCTCTCTCATTCTTGGTAGTTCAGATGGAAATATAATTCTAGTTTGTTAGTCATCAGTAATTTTTCTTATGTCAGTGGATATCTTTTTCTTATACCAGTTGGTATATGTTATACTTCCTTTTAAAAAAAAAAATTTTCTTTGACTATGCCAGGTCTTAGTTGTGGCACATGGGATCTTTAGTTTCAGCATGTAGGATCTTGTACCATGGTGGGGGATTAAATCTAGGCCCCCTGCATTGGGAACATGGCGTCTTAGCCACGGGATCACAGGGAAATCCCTGTTATACTTTCTTTATCTATAAATTTGTGAGTTTTTTTTAAATCAGTTTTTGAAAATTTCAGTCGTGTTTCTTTTATATTGCTTCACCTTCATTTTGCTTTATCACCTACCTGTTTAGATGCAAGCAGGTCCTTGCTTAAGTTTAGCTCATAATATGCTCAAGATAAGTATACACACACAGCATTGCACATATGTTTGTGTGTGTGTGCATTTTCTTCTTATAATTATTAAAAAATTGATTTAGCCCTCTGTTTTGGTTACAGTTAGCCATAACGTTTATTTTAGGAAGAAGAGATTACTTACTTGTATAGTTTTGAGATTATGTATGACTGGCTCTAACATATTCAGTTCAGTTCAGTTCAGTCGCTCAGTCGTGTCCGCCTCTTTGCGACCCCATGAATCGCAGCACACCAGGCCTCCCTGTCAATCACAAACTCCCGGAGTTTACTCAAACTCATGTCCATCAAGTCGGTGATGCCATCCAGCCATCTCATCCTCTGTCATCCCCTTCTCCTCCTGCCCCCAATCCTCCCAGCATCAGGGTCTTTTCCAATGAGTCAACTCTTCGCATGAGATGGCCAAAGTATTGGAGTCTCAGCTTCAACATCAGTCCTTCCAATGAACACCCAGGACTGATCTCCTTTAGGATGGACTGGTTGGATCTCCTTGCAGTCCAAGGGACTCTCACATATTAACCAGATGTTAATCTACATGCAGCAAAATTACCATATTATTAAAAACAATAGGCATTTAAATTATTTCTTTTTCAATCCAACTTGGGTGGTTGTGTTAATTTATTAAATTTGTCTCTAGAATTATTCAGAACAAATGGTACTTTGCATTTTTTTAATTATTCAGCATAATGTGGGAAAATTAATGCTTCTTTGTTGTGGAATTTTTAGATCTATTTCATTGTGAGGATTACTAGGTTGAGACAGAAAAATTAAATAATGTTTTAAGAAAGCAGCATTCATACAAATGTGCAACTTTCTCTTTTCCTTATAACATATTAAATTTTTGTTTTATCTGTGTTTTAAAATTTATAGCCTAAATTATTCAGTCTTTCAAGTTAGCTTTTTCTCAGAATATTATGCATCTTTTGAATTATTTACTTATCTGAGCTTTTAGATTCTAGGATGATGTGAGTTTGTCTATCAATTTTAGCACCAGCTATTTGGACACTTTTTTAGATGCCTACATGTCCAGATGTGTTGTGTCTTCTTGAAGAATTCACCACTTTATTATTATCAAGATTTCTCTTCATGACCGATAATCTTTCTCATTCTGAGTTACATTTTCCCTGAAATTAGTATAGATACTCCAGCTTTGTTTTAATTTATGTTAGCATGGTGTATCTTTCTCTATTCCTTTCCTATCTTTGTCTTTATATTTAAAGTGAATTTCTTAATACAATTGGGCTATTTTTCTTTCTTATCATATATCTCTATATTTTAATTGATGTTATTTATATCACTCTTACTTAAAGTAATTATTGATAGAGTTGAATTCATATTTACCATATTTGCAACTGCTCCTGTTCATTCCAATTTTCTCTTTTTCCTGTCCTCTAGTTTTGAGTATTTTATTAATTTACAGTTCCGTTTTATCTCTTTTCTTCTTTTATCTCCCTTCTTATACTTCTTTAAATTTTTCTTCAGTAGTTGCCCTAGAGTTTACTATTTTCTGTACATTTTAAACTAGCCTGGATTCAACTTCAAATTACATTATGCCGTTCCATAAGTAGTACAGACACAATGACAGTATTTTTGTTTCTTCCTCCCATCCTCTGTGACTGTAACTCATTTCACTAGCCATATGCTATAACCACCCAGTATATGAGCTACAACTATTTCTTTGAACAGTTATTTTTAACAGCAGTTAAAAATAAAGAAAAAAAGGAAGAGATTTAATCTTCATTTTTCTGTTCTCCAATGCTGTTTTTCTTTAACAGGTCCAGTTTTCTGACATACACTGTCTTTCTTTTGTCTGGAGAATTTCTTTTAATTTCTTAATTTCTTTTTTGCAGGTGTAGGTCTGCTGGTAATTAATTCCTTCAGTTTTAGTTTGGCTGAGAAAGTCATTGCTCTTTCAATTTTGAAGGGTCATTTCTCTGAACATCAAATTCCAGGCAAAGATCTTTCAAAGCTTTAAATATTTCGCTTCACTTTCTTCTTGATTCATGGTTTCTGAAAAGATTCCAATGTAATTTAAATTACTGTTCCTAGATAGATAAAGTGTTTCTATTTCTCTGGATTCTTTCAATTTTTTCTCTTTGCTTTTTTATTTTAAATATTACATGTGGAGGTTGTGTTTCTTTTTTTCTTTTTTTCCTGCTTCATGTTCTCCAAACTGGTTTTTAGATCTGTGGTTTTGTATCTGTTATGATTTTGGAAAATTCTTCATTTTTATTTCTTCAACTATCTCTCTTTTGTTCTCTCTTTTCGTTACAGTACTCCAATTACACACATATTACACTTTTTGAAAATTTCCCACATTACTCCAATGTTATATTCTGGGGTGTTTTTTTTTTTTTCATACTTTTTTCTCCTTGCATTTCGGTTTGGGACATTTTTATTGATCTTTCTTTATGTTCACTGAATTCAGCTGTGTCACATTTACTGATGAGCCCATCAAAGGCATTCTTCATTTATGTCATTGTATTTTTTTACTTCTAGAAGTTCCTTTTGATTCTTTCCATCTTTCTGCTTACATTATCCATATGTACTTTCATTGTATCTATTTATTCCATTATAATTCATAATGTTTTAATCACAATTAGTTTACATTCTCAGATTAATCCAGCATCTGTGTCACATGTGAGTCTGGTTCTGATGATTGCTTTTCCAATCCGATTGCTTCTTCAGATTCTGTTTTGTTTTTTGATGGGGGCACTATTGATGTGTTTTGTTTATATTTGTTGAAAGCTGGGACGTGATTTGTCAGGTAATAGAAACTGGGGTAAATAGGCTCTTAATATGATGATTTATGTTAATCAGGCTAGGAACTGGGATGTGTTTACTGTTTGTTGTAGCTGTAGATACCATCAACTTCCAATTCTTTTAGTGCCTTATTTTTGTGTCCTCTCTTGACCTTTGGCTCCCCTACTTCAGAGAGAGTCTGTGTCTTATAGCGCTTTACCTGTATCTACTGTTATTATGCTGGAGCCTTTGTGGTCATATGTGGAGGAAAGTGGTTTTTCTACACTTTTATTAAGCTCCATCCTTTTAGTGCCTGTGTCTCAGGACTGTGACACCACTTCCTGCCCCTCTCCCCTTGCTCACCCACACATACCTATTATGTGTATGTGTATGTTTGTGTCTTTGTGTGTGTGTTTTCATTTTAGATGAGGCACAGAGGTAGAGGGGCCTAGAATGGGGAGGATTTACCTCCCCTTTCTGGAATAAGAATCCAGGATTATGCTATGGCAAAGTCCTTTCCCCTGAAGAGAAGGTCTCTTTCTGGGGAAGGCTCTGGATGTATTTTCTAATGTTCTTGGCATCTTCAGCCCCATGTCCTCACATGAGGAGATCCTTCAGAGACCTTCACCTTGAGAACCTGGTAGCATTTCTGGAGGGAAAGATAAAAATATGCATGAGTGGGGGAATCCTAAGACTGTGATCCCAGGAATTTGTCACTCTCTTGCTACTCGTACTCAGCCATTGGAGTGGTGGTTGTTGTTCAGTTGCTAAGTCTGTATTGCGCTCAAGATCACACAATTCATAATGTGCATGGGGCTCTTCAAGTATTACTGAACTCTTCAGAAAGAATCAAAATGATATCACTGAATCGCTCAAAGGTTGTCAAAATACTAATGACAATGATATAGTTCAGTTCAGTCACTCTGTTGTGTCTGACTCTTTGCGACCCCATGAACTGTAGCACACCAGGCCTCTTTGTCCCTCAGCATCTCCTGGAGTTTGCCCAAGTTCATGTCCATTGCATCAGTGATGCCATCTAATGGTCTCATCCTCTGCCGCCTCTGGTAGTTCTTCAAAAATTGCATCTATATGTTCTTATCAGGTATGGTTCCAATGGCTTTGCTCCATGGAAGGTAAAACTTGGGTGCTGTATCTCTCTGGATGTGGCTGTCTTATCAGATTCTTAGGTGTTGCTTTGTTCTTAAACCTCAGTTTTCTGATATGTTAAAGAAAAGTAATTGAGTTTGCTTGTCCAACTTTTTCTTGTTTAAAGAATAGGAGTGACACCTCCCAAGAGCTTTCATGATGAAGCTGAAACCAGAAGTCCCCAAGTGGTCTTATTTAAGACAGTAAAATCATGTATCTGTCATTATCTGTCAAGTGATATACAGTCCATCTTCGTCTTGACCTTTTCTGTGCTCTCTGAGTACTAACACCTAACCCATGTTCTTTTGTAGCATTGGCATGAATTATAAACATCAGTCCCTAATTCACCTTTCTGATTATACTTCTGACAACTAAAACTCTGTGTTAAGAATACCCTCTCTTAAAAAAAAAAAAATACCCTCTCCACTTTCTGCTGTCATTCATCTAAACCCTCTAGTCACTCTGTACCAAAAGTAATTTCTTCTTAAATATCAAGCAATCTGATATCACAGTTGCTGCACTCTGGTACAGTTTTGGGAACTTTTCTCTTTTTTAATGAATTTTTTCCTAAACTTCTAATTTTCTTTTATTTGTTCAACAAAAGTATATACTCAAAAACATACTGTTGATTGTGCCTTCACCATTTTCCCTCATTCAAAATTCTGTACTACCAAAGTACATACTCTAAGTTTAAAATTCTTGACCTCTTTTGGAATTGATTTCAAGTACTATGCTTTTTTCTTTTTTTTTTTTTCAGTTTTCAGAATAATGCCTTTCATGATACTGTTCTAGATTCTCTACTGTAACCCCTATATAGTCATATAACTTTTATCACAGCAAAGACATTCTGAAAAATTCCTATAGAATATTGATTTCATATTGATCTCTTTGTTTTGGTATATCCAGAGGTTTAGTGAGATTATGTCACACCTTAGAGACAAATCCCTTCACGTGTCCAACCTCTAAAAACTAATTAATATAATCCATTCTATCTGAAGAATAAAAAATAAAATCACATGATAATATCAATATGTACAAAAAAACTATTTAATAGAATACAGCACCTATTCATGATTTAAAAAAAAAAAACTCTCAGGAAACTAGGAATAGACAGAAACATTTTCAACTTGATAAAGACTACCTACACAAACTTTTATAGCTAACACCATATTTAATAGCGATCAATTCAAAGCCTTCCCACAAATATCAGATAAAACGTGAGGATGCCCCCTCTTGCCACTCCTCTTCAACATCATACTGAAAGTCCTTGCTAAAGCAACAAATAAGAAAAGAAAACAAAAGGAATAGATTAGACAAAAAGGCATAAAGCTGTTCACAAATGACATGATTTTCTATGTGGAAAATCCAAAAGAATTGATAAATCCTCCTGGATCTAATAAATGATTATAAGAAAATTGCAGGATACAAGATTATATACAGAAGTCTATTGTTTTCCTACATACCAACTACAAACAAGTGGATGTTGAAATTAAAAACACAATACCACTAGCTATAACACTGAAATAAATAACATATTTAGGTATAAATCTAACAAAATATGTACAGAATCTAAACTAGGAACAGGTGTAAAACTCTAATGAATGAAGTAAAAAAAAAAAAAAGAGCTAAATAAATGAGAAAAGTGTTCCATATTCTAGTAAAGAAGATTCAATATAATCAAGATGTCATTTCTCACCAAATTAATCTGTAGATTCAATGCCATTCCAATCTAAATCCCAACTGGTTATTCTATAGATATCAACAGTTTGATTCTAAATTTTACAGGGAGAGGCATAAGGCCCCAGTAACCAGCATGATATTTAAGGAAAAGAACAAAGATAGAGGACTGGCACTATTTAACTTCAAAAACAAGTCTTAACGACATGGATAACCAAGGTGGCATCTAGGAGTGTGAAATCAAGCGGGTCTTAGGAAGCATCACTGCAAATAAAGCTAGTGGAGGTGATGGAATTCCAGCTGAGCTATTTTAAATCTAAAAGATGGTGCTGTTAAAGTGCTGCTCTCAATATATCAGCAAATTTAGAAAACTCAACAAGGGCCACAGAACTGGAAAATGTCAGTTTTCATTTCAATCCCAAAAAAGGGCAATGCCAAAGAATGTTCAAGCTATCACACAATTTTCTGGGGAAGGAAATGGCAACCTACTCCAGTATTCTTGCCTGGAAAATCGCATGGACAGAGAAGCCTGGTGGGCTACAGTTCAAGGGGTCACAAAGAGAGGGAGACGACTGAGCGACTGAGAACAAAGCACTAGTGCACTCATCTCACACCCAGCAAGGTAATGCTCAAAATCCTCCAGGCCAGGCTCTACCAGCACATGACTGAGAACTTCCAGAGGTACAAGCTGGGTTTAGAAAAGGCAGAGGAACCAGAGATCAAACTGCCAACATCGGTTGGATCAAGAAAAAGAGAATTCCAGAAAAATATCTACTTCTGTGTCATCGACTATGCTAAATCCGTTAACTGTGTGGGTCAAAACAAACTATGGAAAATTCTTCAAGAGATGGGAATACCAGACTACTTTACCTGAATCCTGTGAAACCTGTATGCAGGTCAAGAAGCAACAGTTAGAACCGAACATGGAACAATAGTGAAAATGAAAAGTGAAAGTCACTCAGTTGTGTCAGACTCTGCGACCCCATGGACTATACAGTCCATAGAATTCTCCAGGCCAGAATACTGGAGTGGGTAGCCTTTCCCTTCTCCAGGGGATCTTCCCAACCCAGGATTGAACCCAGGTTTCCCGGGTTGCAGGCGGATTCTTCACCAGCTGAGCTATCAGGGAAGCCCATAAAGTGAAAGTCACTCAGTCGTGTCCGACTCTTTGTGACCAGTCTATGGAATTCTCCAGGTCAGAATACTGGAGTGGGTAGCCTTTCCCTTCTCCAGGGGATCTTCCCAACCCAGGGATCAGACCCAGGTCTCCCACATTGCAGGCGGATTCTTTACCAGCTGAGTCACAAGGGAAGCATGGAACAATAGACTGGTTCCTAATGGGGAAAGAAGCACATCAAGGCTGTATATTGTCATCCTACTTATTTAACTTATAAGCAGACTGTATCTTGTGAAATGACAGACTGGATGAAACACAAGCTGGAATCAAGATTGCTGGGAGAAATATCAATAACCTCAGAGATTCAGGTGATACAACCCTAATAGAAGAAAAGGAAGAGGAACTAAAGAACCTGTTGATGAAGGTGAAAAAGGAGAGTGAAAAAGCTGGTTTAAAAATCAGCATTTAAAAAACTAAGATCATGGCATCTTGTCCCATCACTTCATGGCAAATAGATGTGGAAACAATGGAAATGGTGACAGATTTTATTTTCTTGGGCTTCAAAATCACTATGGACAGTGATTGCAGCTATGAAATTTAAAGACATTTGCTCCCGTGAAAGAAAGCTATGACAAACTTAGACAATGTATTAAACAGCAAAGACATTACTTTGCCGACAATCCATATAGTCAAAGCTTTGTTTTTCCCAGTAGTCATGTGCAGGTGTAAGAGTTAGACCATTAAGAAGGCTGAGTGCCAAAGAATTGATATTTTCAAACTGTGTTGCTGGAGAAAACTCTTGAGAGTCCCTTGGACTGCGAGGAGATCAAACCAGTCAATCCTAAAGAAAATCAGTTCTGAATATTCATTGGAAGGACTGATGCTGAAGCTGAAGCTCCAGTACTTTGACCACCAAATGCAAAGAGCCAACTAGTTGGAAAAGACCCTGATGCTGGGAAAGATTGAGGGTAGGAGAAGGGGGCTACAGAGGATTATATGGTTGGATGGCATCATCAACTCAGTGCACAAGAGTTTGAGCAAAACTCCAAAAGAGTGAATGAAACGGAAGCCTGGCATGCTGCAGTCTACGGGTTCGCAATGAGTTGGACACTACTGAGAGACTGAATAACAGCAATTTAACGTCAAGACTTACCATAAAGCTACTGTAATCAAGCCTTGTGGTAAAGGCAAGAGAACAGTGAAACTGATGAAACAGAATAGAGAGCCCAGAAATAGATTTCTGTAAATAATGTCAACTGATCATTGACAAAGGAGAAAAGCTAGTACAATGGAATAAAGATAGCCTAACAAATGGGGCTAGAACAAGTGAACATTTACTTCAGATAAATAAATCTAGACACAGACTTTACACCCTTTATAAAAATGAGCACAGAATATATCACAGATATAAATGTAAAATTCAAAATTATAAACATCCTAGAATGATTACATAGAAGAAACCCTATGGTAGTGCCTTTTTAGATATAACATCAAAGACATGATCCATGAAAGAAATAATTGATCAGTTGTAGATTAAAATTGAAAACTTCATCTCTATGAGAGATAATATCAAGAAAATTATAAGACAAGCCACAGACTGATAGAAAATACTTGCAAAAGAGACGTGATAAAAGACTGTTAATGCAAAATAAAATGCAAACTGCTATTAAAACTGAAAAATAAGAAAACAAACAACCTGATTTAAAAAATGAGTCGAAGTAGTTAATAGACACCTGAGCAAAGAAGATGTATAGGTGACAGATAAATATATGAAAAGATGTTCCACATCATATGTCATAAGAGAAATATAAAAAAAAACAATGAGACACCTCTACACACGTTTTAGAATCACCCAATGAGCACTGACAATAGCAAATTTGGCAAGGATGTGGAAAATAGGAAATTTCATACATTGCTGATGGGAATGCAACACGTTGCAACCATTTTGTAACACAGTTTGTTGTTTCATACAAATTAAACATACTTTTTGCCGTAAGATCTAGCAGTCACACTTCTTGGTGTTTTAGTGGAAGGATTTGAAAACATGCCCACACAGAAACCTGCATATGGATGTTTATAATGGCTTTATCTGTAGTTGCCAAAACTTGAAAGCAACCAGGATATCTTTCAGTAGGTGATGGATAAATAATCCAGGGTATAAATAATTCAGAGTCCCTTGGATAGCAAGGAGATCCAACCAGTCCATCCTAAAGGAAATCAGTCCTGCACATTCATTGGAAGGACTGACACTGAAACTGAAACTCCAATACTTTGGCTACCTGATGTGAAGAACTGACTCATTTGAAAAGACCCTGATGCTGGGAAAGATTGAAGGTGGGAGAAGGGGACTACCAAGTATGAGGTGTTGGATGGCATCACCAACTCAAAGGACATGAGTTTGAGTAAACTCTTAGAGTTTACAGGGAGGCCTGGCATGCTGTAGTCCATAGCTGACAAAGAGTCAGACATAACTGAGCAACTGAACTGAAGTGATATACAAATAATGGAGTATAATTTAGCAATAAAAGGAAATAGGCTTTCAAGCCATGAAGATGTGAAATAACTTTATATGTATATTACTAAGCAAAAGAAGCCAATCTGAAAAGGCTACACACTATATGATTTCAACTATATGACATTCTGGAAAAGGCAAAACTCTGAAGACAATAAAAGGACTAATGGTTAGCTGAGATCGGGAAGTGGAGGGAGAGATGAATTCGTAGAGTACAAATTATTTTTAGGGCACTGAAAATAAACTTTGTATGGAATAATAATGGGTATATGTCATTGTGCATTTGTCCAAACCTGTACAGTATACAACACCAAAAGTGAACCCTTGGGTAAATTTTGAATTTTGGGTGATTATTATGTATCAGTATAGTTTCATCCTTGGTTTAAAAAAAAAATGTACCATTCTGGTGAGTGATGTTGATAATGGGGTAATATATTAATATAAAGTATTGGGTTGGCAAAGGGTTTCGTTTGAGTTTTTCCAAAAGGTATTATGGAAAGACCCAAACAAACTTGTTGGCCAACCCAATATATGGTAAATATCTGTACCTTCATCTGAATTTTGGTGTAAACTTAAAACTTCTAAAAAAAAAAAAAAAAATGAAGCCTTTAAAAGATGTAAAAAAGAAACTCAAGAAGTGAATTAATTGAATGTTTTGTACTTGTCAATATCATAAGTGCTGAAAACATATTAAAAAAGTATGACAAACACTATTCAAAAGTAACTTGCATTCAGTTGCCAGAGAAAAATATGTATTAAAATAAATTTATAAATATATAATTTAATAAACAATGTAATTATATATAGTTTAATAAAATGTTTTAGGTGATAAGATACTTTCTTTTACAAAGTTAATTAGTTACAGAGGAACAATCAATAAAAATATAAGAATGGTCTGACACCAAAATCTGAAAATTCCATGTGAATACTCTTGTAATCAGACTTGTGACCTGGGAAAAGCAACTAAAGTTTTTACATAGAAAATGTTTGCTTTTACTTTCTTATGTGCTTTTGCTGCATTTTTTATACAGACTTCTCCATTAAACAGAAGATCCAAAGTTTCCTGTAAAATTTTCTTTATTTTTTGAAAGATGTTTATAAAAGTTAATTTGTCATGTAATGACATTTTAAGAGTTTACTATTAATTAAATAGAAATATAGAAAATATAAACTTACATAGACTCATAATGTAAAAAAAAATCTGTATTAAATCAACAGTAAATATACTTTTTCTTAGAAAGTAAAATAAATATAGAGTCCAAATCTCAAACTCAATTACTAGAAAGAACAAAACTAATTCTAATTGTCTTTAGAACACATAAGATACTTTCTACTTTAAAAATGAACAAATAAGCTAGCTTGCCAACCCCTGTAGGACTCACATATCTAAATTATTCATAGAATATTAAATATGTATTCTAAGCAAAAGAATTCCTCCTTCCACAAGGGATGGCACACAAATAATTAACCTTTATATGGGACTTTTACTTGAATTTTTGAATTTATAATTTGTTCTATTTGGAACAGAAACATTTAGATGGGCCACTTTGGCAGCAAGAAAACAATTGCATTCATTCCCTTTTGGAAAAACCACAAATGGAATAATTTTCTTTAAAGAGAAACAAAATTGCAAACTTTCATAAGAAAATATAAGGTTATTTCAAAATTCATAGTAGCTTGTCATTTTCCTGTACCATATATGTGATATTTAAGATTGGGATATGAAGAATGATAAAGAGTGTTGTGGGTTATAAAAGGTATGATTCTTGAAAGTGATTATCTTTAATAATGTTGTATAGCATAGTTCAAAGATAGTAAGTTAGGATCCTGGAGCATGTGATGTGTCTGACTATACAACTAGTTAGCTACTAAGCAGATGTGGTCAGTTTCTTAATATCTCTAGACCTCATTTTCTTCATCTATCACTCAAGTTATAAGTCAAAATATATAACAAAACACTGCTAAGACTTTAAAGGCAGCTATCAAGTAACTGATAATTTTTATTCAAAGTGTTGAAAAGGGATGTACGTTTTTCAATTATGTCAGACATATTTGTGTTTTTAAATTCATCTAGTTAATAGAAACACAGGCATAGGGTTCCACTTAAGTAAATATATTAGACTTAGATTCAATCAAAGTTTTACGGCAACATTTGCCAAAGGAATCCAGAATGGCACGTGCCTCAGAACACTGGTGTTAAAGTTTTGGCATCATTATTGGAAAATCATTCCGAAAACCAAGCTGATTTTTAAGTTGATTTGTTAAAATAATACACACATGATTTAGAAGGATTTAGAAATAATGCAGTTATCTTTTAATTATTTTATCATACATAGCAACAAAATCTAAATAAGCCCAAACAAATTTACAGAGCTACCACTTGATATATACAAGCTATATATAACTCCTATGATCTTTAATGATTAATTTGCTGAAGTCAAGGAAATTTAGTAGTCAGAGTTTACTGGAACTCAAATTCAGTAAATACATTGACTTGCAATGTATTAAACTGCGCAATTTTGAAGCTCAAACATTTGTGCGACACATTACTGGATTTATTTAGAAAAACTAATAAATAATACCTTATAATAATGGCATTTTAGTTGTTTTTTAAATGGATCTACTTCCAGAATGTATAACCTTGTACATTTGACTCTTTGCTACTACCTTATACTACTAGATCATGTTGGCAGAAAAAGCAGCATGCAGACATGGGGTGGGCTTAAATACTATCAGTGGAGAAAAGTCTATTGTACTTACTAGTACATGCACTATACTAAAGAGTCCTACATTTTCATAAACATAAGATGTCAATTTATGATTTTATAACTCATAATAAAACTGAGAGAGCTAGATTTTTAATTTATAAAGAAACATGATATTTCCCAATAGACAAATATACCTAAGAAGCTAAATTTTATTTGTAATAGAATGTGAAGTGTTTGAAATAAGAGAAAGGGTAGTTATTACAATGTGGAACCAAACTGCGTATGCTTTTCCATCATGGCGGTCATTATAAGTGCATGCTCAGTTGCTCAGTTGCGTCTGACTGCAGCCCCATGGACTGCAGCCCGCAGGCTCTTCTGTCCATGGGATTCTTCAGGTAAGAATACTGCTGTGGGTTGCCATTTCCCTCTCCAGGGGATCTTACCAACCCAGAAATTGAACCCATGTTTTCTGCATTGGCAGGCAGATTCTTTACCACTGAGCCACCTAGGGAGCCCTTTATATAATTACATGTGTATTTGTGTCTGTCTACTTAATAACTTTTTATTTACTAAACCATACGTTTTGCAAGGGCCATGTCTATATTTCTACTCAGACTTTAAAGTGTTCAATATGTGGAACGACCAGATAAATAAATGACTGACCAGTAATACCTAGGTGTGCCTTTAGAGACTTATTAAAGTTGTATTTGAAACTTTAACTACCAAATGAAAACAACTTCATTTTTAAGAGTATTTTCATGTTAGTAGAAAAAAAGGAAACAGATTTCACTCTCAGCCTCTCATTTCTCCAAAATCAGCTAAATGTATATTATCTCTTTCTTTTAAGATTGAATCTGACTATAATTCTAGTTTATTTATATTAACGTATTATGCTATATATGTTATACTATATTTTACTATATATGATAATATAATTATGCTTATATACATATATAGAAAATTTCAAGACAAAATGCAACCAAGAAGAAAAATAGCAAATACGAAGCACTAAGAATAGAAATATTCTAAAATGTTTATGCACAACTATCTTCAACATAAATATTATACATACTAAAATAATTATAAACATACCAATAAAAATAATTATATGTATATATATATTTATTTATATGGGCTTCCCAGGTGGCGCTAGTGGTAAAGAACCTGCCTGCCAGCACAGGAGATATGAGATGCAGGTTTGATCCCGGGATTGGAAAGATCTCCTAAAGGAGGACATGGCTCCCCACTCCACTATTCTTGCCTGGATAATCCCCAGGGACAGAGGAACCTAGTGGGCCACAGTCCGCAGGGTCACAAAGAATTGGACACAATTGAAGTGACTTAGCGCACACACACACACATGCACGCACATATATAATTTCAAGAAAATTGCAAACAAGTAAAAGGAAAAAGTAAAAACCTCAGCCACTGAGAACAGAAATATTTTTTGAATGTTTATTTATGACAGTCTTCAATAAAAGACCTCATTATTCCCATACACAAGTATGTACAGTTTTCTGTCAAGGAAAAAGAGAAATATGGGTTGTCTTTTCTGTAAAGAAAAGGTGAATTTAGCCATCAACAGTTGGTCTGAAATTTACTTATCTGTGCTCTGCGTGGTTGGAATGCCTTGCCAACTTAGAGTGGACAGAGTTGCATGGGTTTTACAAGCAAACAAATGAATGTAATCTTACACTAAGGGAAGAGGGAAGGTCGGAAAGAATTCTGTTCTATAAGCACCAAGTCTTTTTGCCATGTGGCATGTTTCCAGTGTGATAAAGAATACTGAATTCTAGGCTGATATAAATGTTTTGTATATATATATATATATATATATATATATATATGGCATATTTCTGTGCCAGCACTCAGGAGTACAGTTAGATCTGAAGGAGGAAGGCCAAGTGAGAGTGAGGGTGTGAAATCCCAAAGCACCATTTTCAGGAGCATTATTGCACTGTCAGCAGTATTCTCTTCAGCTGGAAGGACTACTTTCTGTGCATTTGTGCATGTTTGTGATTATGTGGCCACACATATATAATGTATATATGCCACTAGGGCTAAACAGACATGTGGATGCCCCAGGCAAGCTAATAAATTGTCAGTCCTTTAAATCAATATGCTTTCGGTGTTTATTATATTCTACTTTTATGTAGAAGGTTGACTACTTTGTTGCAGAAAAGGAGGAAGGTGGTTAATTGGAGGGTGTGATCAGTCTCTTCCCATTTTCTCAAACAAGTCTCCCCTACTCCCACATGTACTTGGCAAAGCAAATAATCCTGTAGTTAATGGGGTCCATTTCTTAGACGGCAGTTTAATGATGCTCAATTGATACTTGCTGCATTCCCAGTTCTTTACTCACATGTTTTAATAAATTATCAAAGAATTCCCCAGCCTCATATAATTCTTCTACCTAAAAAGGATCTGGTAAGCATAGTCTCTCTTCGTTTACATTTGAGAAATTTTAAGGCCCCTTTTTGGATTTGGATCCTGAGCAATGGCCTGAATGGTCTGACACTTAAAACAATTTATTAAACCACAAATCTGTACCACCTGGTTCAACCACAGGGAGATGGAAGCAGTACTTAAGCTTCCATCAAAAAAGCCTCTGTCAGCACCAACTGTCTCCACCACTTTTCACTTCCTTACCTTTCCTGGAGCCTCTTGTTCTTTTCTGATTCCTCTCACTTCAATTCTGTTCTCAGAAAAAAAGCTCATACCAGCAACTTGTGTACATTGGACTGTGTGATTAGTAGTTTCTCCTCACCCTCCTGGTTCATATATTCTAAATGAATAAAAAACTTTGTTTCTTTGCAAATATAATGTAAAAAATCAAAAGACAATTAAGGAAATAAGTTTGTGAGTGGTACAGAACACCTTACTATAGTCATATCACCTATATACTTTAAAGAGTGAGTTCAGTGACCAAGGCATAATTTAGAGTAATGTGGGTAGCTTAATTTTTAAACACAAATAAATGGATGCTAGCTTTCATATATTTCTGGTAGAGAAATTGTTGGATTGTAAGTGTATATAAATGGACACACAAGAATACACATACTATCAACAATCTATATTGGCTAATAGGGGACAAGAACATTTTGTAAATAGTATATGTTGATTGCTTTCCCTGAGACACACACATACACATGCACACAAAATTAAAAATCACGCCAGAATAAAAAAATTTTATTCTTTAGTTAACTATGCTAGGCATAAAGTCTTTTTATTTTGAAGCATAGACTCAAAGAAAGTTGCATAAATAGTGCAGATTTTCATATACTCCTTACCCACCTTTCTCCAGTAGAGGCATATTACACAGCTGTTGTATAATATCAAAACCAATAAATGGAACATCACTGCTAACCAGAATATAGTCTTTTCACCATTTTAAAATCTCCATTAATTTATGTGAAGATACAATTCTGTAAAGTTTTATCACAATTATAGATTTATATAACCACCACCCAAATCAAGGTGCCAAATGGTCCTGTCACTACAAAACAGCTCTAGCATGCTATCTTTTTGTACTTGTATCTGTAACCCCACTACACACACATACACACTTTACCTGGCCCCTGGCAATCATGAATACATTATCCATCTTTTGCCATTTCAAGAATGTTGTATAATGGGACAGTACAACATGAAACATTTTGACTGACATTTTTCACTAAGAATAATTTTCCGGGTCCATTCAGGTTGTTAGACTTATTTGATAGTCTATTGTTTTTTAGTGGTGTGTGGTGTTCCATGTATAGAATATATGGATTCCACTTATGGATGTATCAGAGTTTATCCATACATTCACCAAAGGAAGGACATTTGGGCTATTGTTAGAGTTTTTCTATTATAAATAAAGTTGCTAATGCATTCATGTATTGGTGTTTTCCTATGTACTGTGCCAATGTAAGTTTTCATATCTCTGTAATAAATGCCCATGTGTGTGATTGCTGATTTGTATAGTAAGAGCTGAGAAAGTGCTGTATACAGCTTGTAAGTGTCTGGACCATTTTAGGGGCTTCCCTGGTAGCTCAGACAGTAAAGAATCTGCCTGCAATGAGGGAGAGTTGGGTTCAATCCCTGGGTTGGGAAGATCCCCTGGGAAAGGGAATGGTTACCCACTCCAGTATTCTTGCCTGGAGAATTCCATGGATGGAGGAGCCTGGCATGCTATAGTCCATGGGGCTGCAAAGAGTCAGCAATAGAGAGAAAGAAATTTAACTGCTCTCTATGTTAAACTGCACCTTATTCATTTGATAAGTGAACAAATCAAATTTAAATTTTTACTTCTCCCATAGGAAAATAAACCCAGAGAAACATTTAACTTAAAGATATAACTCAATCAAACCTTATTTTATTAATAAGTTCCTTAAAGAAATAACTTTAAATTTATAAGTATGGGCACTTAAAATGGCAATATATTAAAGCTATTGGTATAAATATATAGATAGATATAGGCAAAATATATATAGATATAGGCAATACATTGAAAAAATAAGTGTAAATACTAATCCAGTATGTGCAACAATATATTAAACAAACATTAAATATTTTTAAGTTTAACCTGTTAGAAAATTAAGCAGTATTTTTCACACAAAATTAGTAAGAGCCCTTCTTCTATGTAGAGATACAATAAGCTGGGTGGTTTTACTTATACAAGTCATCTTTATGTCTCCATATGCTAGTTAAGCTGTTTTTCATATTATTGTAACTGGTATGAACCACTTAATCAAATTCTGAAAACACCCAGGCATTTTTTCAAGATAAAAATATGTTCTGCTTTCGTTTTAAGAGTTGGATTTCTTTTTCTAATCATGAATTAACATCTTCCCTTGTAATTCATTGATTCCAATATAACTCTCCCTGGGTTGGGACCCAAATAATCCTAAATCTCTCACTCAGACTTAATTGGTATTATGGTCAGTTGAACATGTCCTAGAATATTGCCAAAGTTAATATCCATCTAATCAGTCATGTACTTGATGACCATAGAAAAGCACTTATATATTTGATTTCAAGGATGATCAGAATAACAACAGTAACATTTGTTTGGAGTACTTTGTAGTTCACAATGTGATTTAAAATACATTATTATAGTTCATCCTTTGACAAATAAATGTCTGGTACTACTGTTTTACAGATTACCAAACTCACACGGATTAAGTGACAAACTAAAGCTTCACAACTAGTGAGTTTGTGTGATGGTTCTTTATGATATTGTCAGTTTTGTTTGGCTTGCAAGTCAAGGCCCTAACTACCTTTTGCCTCTGGACCATTGTTTTAAGAACATTTGTATGTAGAATAACTTTAAGAAATTGAGTGCCTCCTCCAGAGTAAAGGTCAGGCAAATTTGTTTGCAATTCATAGTAAAACTTTTTGAGTTCCTTGAATTTAATACTTCTTAGCTGTATGGCAACCCACTCCAGTGTTCTTGCCTGGAGAATCCCAGGGATGGGGCCGCACAGAGTTGGACATGACTGAAGTGACTTCAGTTCAGTTCAGTTCAGTCGCTCAGTCATGCCCGACTCTTTGCGACCCCATGAATCACAGCATGCCAGGCCTCCCTGTCCATCACCAGCTCCCGAAGTCTACTCAAACTCATGCCCATCGAGTCGGTGATGCCATCCAGCCATCTCATCCTCTGTCGTCCCCTTCTCCTCCTGCCCCCAATCCCTCCCAGCATCAGGGTCTTTTCTAATGAGTCAACTCTTCGCATGAGGTAGCCAAAGTACTGGAGTCTCAGCTTCAGCATCAGTCCTTCCAATGAACACCCAGGACTGATCTGCTTTAGGATGGACTGGTTGGATCTCCTTGCTGTCCAAGGGACTCTCAAGAGTCTTCTCCAACACCACAGTTCAAAAGCATCAATTATTCGGCACTCAGCTTTCCTCACAGTCCACTGTCACATCCATACATGACCACTGCCAAAACCATAGCCTTGACCAGATGGACTTTTGTTAGCAAAGTAATGTCTCTGCTTTTTAATATGCTATCTAGGTTGATCATAACTTTCCTTCCAAGGAGTAAGCATCTTTTAGTTTCATGGCTGCAGTCACCATCTGCAGTGATTTGGGAGCCCAAAAAAATAAAGTCTGATACTATTTCCACTATCTCCGCATCTATTTCCCATGAGGTGTAGGGACCAGATGCCATGATCTTAGTTTTCTGAATGTTAAGCTTTAAGCCAACTTTTTCACTCTCCTCTTTCACTTTCATCAGGAGGCTTTTTAGTTCCTCTTCACTCTCTGCCATAGGGTGGTGTCATCTGCATATCTGAAGTTATTGATATTTCTTCAGGCAATCATGATTCCAGCTTGTGCTTCTTCCAGCCCAGTGACTTAGCAGTAGCAGTAGCAGCTGTGAGGCAAAGCTACTTTTTTGCCACTTCCACCTAGGTCTTTGTACATTGGCCCCTTGGGAACCGGGAACAATGGGAACTGACATAAAAATTAAGTTGTCTCTGATCCAAGAGGCTCATGTCTTCTGGCAGCACCCATAAAACTGGCCAACTGCTTGGTTTGCATATATGGTAAAGCCTGAGACTTATCACAACCTTGGAAGCCAGTTGTGAAGCAGAGGAGACTGATTTCTCTAGTCTCATGGTTTAGTATGCATTTTGTATGCTACAGTGGGTCCCCAAACACCAAATTAATATATTCAGGTCTCCAGTATTATTTTACACATGAAAAAAAGAAGATGCATGTTATTGCCTCCTAATTGTGTTAATATCTCATGCACAGTCATTTTAATTTTATATATGCTTGCATGTATAGGATATACATATGCCTGAAAGGGGGGAAAACCACTGATCACAGGGGCAGCATCTGGCCAAGGGAACTGATACTTCAGGAGGGAAATTTTCCTTTTACCCTTATACATATTCATACTTACTGAATGGTGTCTTTTGTGGAAGGCAGTTATTATGGCAATCAATAAAATCAAGTTATCTAGGTTTATATTCTTAACTGACTGTATTACATTGATGTTTGCTTAAAATTTATTTCTATATACTTCAATTTTCTTGTTGGTAAAATTGTGCAGTTATAATAACCACCTTATACATTGTGAGGATTAAAATAATGTGACAATGTGCTCAATCTCTCCGTTGTGTCTTGACTATTTGCAACCCCATGGACTGTAGCCCACCAGGTTCCTCTGTCATGGGATTATCCCAGCCAGAATACTGGGGAAGGTAGACCTTTCCTCATCTAGGGGAGCTTCCCAACCCAGGGATCCAACCTGTGTCTCCTGAATCTCCTGCATTGCAAGCAGATTCTTACCTCTGGGCTACAGGGGAAGCTTGAGGATTAAACAAGTTGCTAGCTTAAAGGTTTTAATACAGTGCCTTAGAATAGGTGTTCAATGTGTTAGTAATAATGATTCAAAATAATTTGCAAGTGATTTTCATATGTTAATAACCTATCAGTAAATTAATTTTAAATGACATACTATTTCATTATATGAATACAAGGTACAATATAAAGTTAAAATACTGTATATCTATATCCATGTAGCTTTTAGTTGAGACTGAGATGCAAATTACTTTGCATATACTTTGAATCTGTTTTGATAGGGAAGAGGTAAGAGAAGAAAACTGGATGCCTTAGCAAAGGTCTTATGATGCCATAAATATGGTAAGGCAATCACAGGAGGAAATTTCAGTGGTGAAAACACAGTCTCTTTACTAGACAAATTCATCCCTTAAAGGAGCACAGCTTCAGTAAATGGTTACGGAATCACACTTTAGATCATCCCTAGATTGCTTATAATAATGATACCTGTGTTGTGTGCTGTGCTAAGACGGTTCAGTCATGTCTGACTCTTTGTGACCCCATGGACGGCAGCCCACCAGGCTCTTCAGTCCATGGGATTCTCCAGGCACGAATACTGGAGTTGGTTGTCATGCCCTCCTCCAAGGCATCGTCCCAACCCAGGGATAGAGCCCATGTCTCATGTCTCCTGCATTGGCAAGTGGGTTTTTTTTTTTTTTTTTTTTTTTTACCACTAATGACACCTGGGAAGCCATGTTAGTAGCTAATACGATGTAAATGCTATCTATAATAAGTTGTTGTAAATACAATGTAAATGTTATGTAAACAGTTGCCATGAATGACAGATTCAAATTTTAATTTTTGGAACTTTCTGAAATTATTTTTTCATAATATTTTCAGTTTGCAGTTGGTTGAATCTGCAAATGCAGAACCAATGGATACAGAGGGCTGACTGTATCAGAAACTTAACTATGATTATAGCAATTCTTTGAACACAGACAAGATCAGTGATGTTCTATGTCAGGCTGGGTGTTACTGGTTAAGTCCCATTCTTGATTAACTGAGTACTCTTATGTTAACAAGCTATACCTACCAGATACCCATTATATTTGAGAAAGATACAAGTTCATCAAGACCTACTTCAAGTTAAAAATGGAAGGAAACATCATTGAAGGGTGAGAGGTGAAATCTGCCAAGACATTTCTAGTAAAGGGGAAGAGCTCAGAAATTCCCAATCTGCATCCTTTTTAGGTTCAGTTCAGTGTAGTTCAGTTCAGTTGCTCAGTTGTGTTTGACTCTTTGTGACCCCATAGACTGCAGCATGCCAGGTTTCCCTGTCTATCACCAACTCCTGGAGCCTACTCAAACTCATGGCCATTGAGTCAGTGATACCATTCAACCATCTTATCCTCTGTTGTCCCCTTCTCCTCCCGCCTTCAATCTTTCCCAGCATCAAGGTCTTTTCAAATGAGTCAGTTCTTCACATCAGGTGGCCAGAGTATTGGAGTTTCAGCTTTAGCATCAGTCCTTCCAGTGAATATTCAGGATTGATTTCCTTTAGGATGGACTGGTTGGATCTCCTTGCAGTCCAAGGGACTCTCAAGAGTCTTCTCCAACACCACAGTTCAAAAGCATCAATTCTTTGGCACTCAGCTTTCTTTATAGTCCAACTCTCACATCCCATACATGACTACTGGAAGGAGCAAGCGTCTTTTAATTTCATGGTGCTTTTTAGGTAATTCACTGCATTTCCAAATGCCTAAATGTCACTATATCTGCTTGTCTGTCTTAGACAGAATTATGACCTAAGATTCCCATTCTCTAGAAAATACACATCTTCTCCCAGTCAATCTAACTCTAGTAAGAGTGTTACTGTGTTGAGACTTTTCCGAATATAATTAAGGTCCCAAATCAATTGACCTATAAAGGGAGAATGTCCTGCCTGAGACTGATCCAATCATGTGAGCCCTTGAAAGGATCTTGGCTTTTACCAGCTACAAAGATTTGAAGCATGAGAGGAGATTCTCCATTGCTGATTTTGAAGATGGAGAGGGCATGTTAACTCTCGGAGAGGAAAGTGACCTCCATCTGACAACAAGCAATGCAATAGGGACCTGACTCTGACAACCATAAGGAACTAATTTGTGCCATCAACTGAAAGAAGACTGCAAGGTTGTACTGAGAATGTGGCTGCTTGACATCTTGATTTTCAACCTGTAGGACCTTGAGCAGGGACTCCAGTAACACTGTGTCCACACTTCTGACCTACAGAACTGTGAGATAATAAGCAGGTGTTGCTTTAAAGCCACTAAATGTGTTGTGGTTTCTTAGACAGCAATAGAAAACTAATATACAATGTGACCGTGCTTTGAATGCATTTTCTTGTATTATTTGCTTTTTTAGAGTTTTGTCTTATAGTTTTCACACTATTACCTGGATAATTGTATCAGCATAAATATTCCAATAAGCAATGTGTTATATCACGAAAGTGAAAGAGTTTGAATGCAAAAATACTAATGTGATAAATATTTCCTGCCAACATTCAGAATTGTTTCTGAATCTAAGTACACGTATTTCCATGACATTGAACAGATATTTACCTAATTGCAACAGAAAAAAAAAGGCTTTTTATCCTCCTTCTATTAGGATCCCAGGAACTATGCTTGGTTTTCCTTTGCACTTTTTAACTATGCGAAAGACTTAAGGGTCCAAAACCACAGATACACCAAGGTTGAGCTACTTTAATCTTTTAACCCATCTACCACTTCAAGGGAAGTTTCCATCAAGCTTTCCATGACATTCTTTCATTGATTTCTCAGTTTCCAAGACATTTTATGTATGTATATTTCCTTAATACATTTAAACCACACTTTAAAACCCTCCCTACCCTGGCAACAGCTCTGCTTCCTGGTAAACATTCACTTGTTTTAAAGTCAACTCTGGGTTGTATAGCCTGCATTATACCCTGAAAACGTCATGGTCTGAAGTTGTTCCAGAGGTCTGAAGGCTTGCCTTTGCTCTGCTGGAGCAATTTAGTGTCATTTAGATCCTCAGAGAAGGATAATGGAAACTTGTATGCCTTGGGAATCAGGACTCTCTCCCCACCCCACACCCCCACTCCCTCCCCTTCCTGCTCATCCTTTCACCTTTCCCTCTCCTTTCTCTGCTGGGAGATCATACAGGCAGATCCTCAGAGTACATGTGGTCAGTTTACTTTCAAAAATCACAGTTAATCATTCCAGGTTTCAGAGTCTAAATGGTGGCTGGTGAGGATTAGTTGAGCCATCTTGCTCTGTGGAATGATCTTCCATCTAATTGGTTCTCTTTTCCACTTTAGGAGAGGAAAAAAGAAAACTTTGTAGGAGAGAGTTACAGCTATAGAAACAACTTTTTTTTTTTTTTTTTGTCTTTTTGTTGTTGCACCAGATATAGTATTTCATCTATCTAAATTACTATCAGTTGTGAAGGCATGTTATTTTTTAAAAAGAAAAGAAAATACTGCCAGTTAAACCATGGTGCAATGCTTTCTTAACTTTTAGAATTTTATGGTAATTGAGAGAATTTGGTTGGATTTAATTATGCAAAATTTTCTGAAAAATTATAAATCAACATTTTTTATGTATAAGTAAAAAAAAAATAAGCCAGTTAAATTGAATATTGTGTTTCTAAATTTCACATTCAGAGTACAACTTTTTCAGTAATTTTTAAGTTTGGTGTCATTGACATCTGTTTTTTATCCAGATGCTCCAAAGCACTGATGATAGAGAAATTTTTTAGAAGAATCATTTTGTATTAAATTACTAGTACTGGGCTCTTGCACTTATATAATGTAGGGCAAACCTACTTTTAGCTCTTGTATTTTGAATATTTTTTTCACAACATTCAATCCCCTATCCTCTGATTATCTGTTCCTTAAGCATTAAGAGGTATCTTTCAAACAACTAAAACCCTTTTTTCTGAATTTTAATGGTTGTACTTTGGACACATGTGCAGACTGTTGGAAGAACTGGCTCTTTAGGAGAGAACAAGTATAAAATGTTATTGAATTAAGATGTATCCATATTTCAGAGATGTTGGAAAGTGAAAAGACACCATCTAAAACTGAAATTAAATGTGTCAATATAATAGTGTCCTGCTTCCATTGTTCTTCTCTGGCAGACTTTTAGATACGAACTATTTTTAAAATTACTTTGCAAACAAATTGCTTATGAGAACTTTCTCTTATTAAATTAGCACTGGACACAGCAGATCAATGATCTTTTCCTACTTTGTGGGTGCTTTCCTGTTTTCTTTCTATTTTTTCTGATGTCTACAAGGTGCAACTTGTCCTGCCATATCTAGCTCATCCTTTCTTTAAGACCCTTCAAAATGTGAAGCAATTCCTGATATGAAACAAACATGATGACCTTTCAAATTTTCTTCACATATAATGCTGAAAGATTATCCATTTTATATTGTAATACCATATATTCTTTCAAGTACCTAAATAAACAATATGTATTTTTATCTATGTAACACACATTGCATTCTAATAAAACATTTTCTTTCCAGTGTTGGTTATACTGCTAAGTTTTACATCATAAATTTGACCGCCTATCATACAATAAATTTGATGTCCTCCAAACCTTGTACACAACATATTCAAAGTTGAATTCGTATTATTCTCCTTAAAACATATTTGTCAATTTCTTGTGTCTACACCTTCTATTTCTGTGGGAAAACTAGGAGTTGCATCTATTGCTCCCTCCTTCCTCCCTTCATCATTGTATCAACCATTTAATCATATAGATTCTTCTTCCTATTGTTTCTTGAAAGTGGCTCCCTTTCTCCTTTCCAAGATTATTTCTGCCCATCACCACTTCTATCCTGGATTAGTCTGATAACTTCTTTACTGGTCTCCCTTTAACCAATCCATCTTCACTCACTCCAACATCCTTTCAGAGAAACTTAAAAAATATAAATACGATTGTGTGTTCATGTGCTTAAAAGACTTCTAAGTCCTTCCTAAAACTTAAAGGAAAAACATGTATCAGTTGTTCCACTGAACACAAAAGGCCCTTGATGGTCTGATTCTCCAATTATTACCTATACAATACTCTTAATTTATATTATAGTAAATTATTTGTTTTACTCTGAGCATGCCAACTAATTCCATGTGTTCATACATTGCACATGCCAACCTATGGACATAAATGCTTTCCTCTTTAGCAAGTTAATGCCTGCTTGTCCCTCAAAACTCAAGTCTAAATCTATAATTTTTGGTAAAAGTTTTCAAGCCGCTTAGTCTAGTTTATGTGACCTCCTCTCTGTGTTTTCATGAAGCCCTGTACATCCTACTTCTGTCATTACACTTAACTCCTGGTACTGTAATAATTTAATCATTCCTTGGGCAGTACCAGGACTTAAGTGTAACGACAGAAGTATGACGGTTCAATCCCTGGGGTGGGAGCATGACCTGAGAATGGAATGACTACCCACTCCAGTATTATTTCCTGGAGAATTCCATGGACAGAGGAATCTGGAGGGTACAGTCCATGGGGTTGCAAAGAGTTGGACACGATTGAGTGACTAACACTTTCTTCTTCTTGTTCTATACTATAAGCTACCAGAGAGAATCAACTAGTTTCTTGTTGGAATGTTTAGTTATGTTGTTATTTGTTCTTTTGTTTGCTTTAATTTTTTATTTTCACCAAAACCACTAAGTGTTAAACACTTATAAATATTTACTGAGCAAATTAGAAATTCCTTCTATTATAGTTATTGAGAAGCACGTCTGTCGGTCACCAAACCATGGCTTTTGATACTTCATTCTGCCAAGTCCTGAGAATTCCATGGAGGTGATATAGGGCACCTCTTAAGAACAGAGAGATCCTTTTGAGAACTTCTTGAGGTATTTTTGGAGTTTATTTGATTTTTCAAAATGTGTATGTATGGATAAGTCTTTCATGAAGATTAAAATTATTATGCAATATAAAGTGAGTAGCCAATTGCATAGGTATATCTGGCATAATCCATTTTCCCAACTATCAGTGGGAAGAAGAGCAATTTACTTTAGTGTTCAAATGTAATGACTGAACGCAACCTAATAAGATTGCCAGGATATTACATCAGTTGTGAGACTTTCTTTCACAAATATTCCATGGATACCCCTACCAAGATTGCTCAGGAAATTAGATTTATCCTTCAAGGTTGATTTCTAGAATTTTTAATTTTTTTTTTTTTTTTTTTACTTCACATAATCCTGTTTGAAGTCATGGTTTCTTATGTTGCCATCTTTACTATAGTTGGGGACCTTTTATTTCCAAGAACTGTATTGTTTGTTGTAAGACTCCGTTTTCTCCCTAAATTGCTCAGTATTTTAGAAATGATGTCCTACTAAAAGCCTTGAAACATGGAGGTCCAATATAGTTTCCCATTTACTACATGGATTATCAAGGGGACCAAGATAGGTCTTGAATTTTAGTATAAAGTTCCCAGGGTATTGTAACCTTAAATCTGTGACTAGATTTCAGGGGGTCCTTGGAACTGTATGAGTACAATTATGTATTTATATTCACTAATCTCTAATTAAATTCAGCATTCTCTTCAGTTAAGAAACACAGTTTAGCAGGGTTAGCAGTACCTCTGATTTTTCACTTTAAAAAATCGACTGATTCGTGTCAATGTATGACAAAAACCACTACAATATTGTAAAGTAATTAGCCTCCAACTAATAAAAAATAAATGGGGGGGGGGAGAAGAAAAAAAAATCACAAGCTTAACAACTCTTAACACTAAATCTATCAGCTTTTACACATAAATTTTTCTTAAAAAATCAAGTCACAGCACACACTTCACTACCTTAGAAGGGAATTGCAGGTGAGAAGTAGACATTTTTGTAGGTGAATTTGTAGAAGGTCAGTTTGTGTGTGAGTGAGTGTTAGCTGCTCATTTATGTCCAGTTCTTTGTGACTCCATGAACTGTCTGTAGTCTGCCAGGCTCTTCTGTCCATGGGATTCTCCAGGCAAGAATACTGGAATAGGTTTCCATTCCCTTCTCCAGGGGATCTTCCTAACCCAGAGATCGAACCCAGGTCTCCTGCATTGGCAAGGAGATTCTTTACTATCTGAGCCGCCAGAGAAGCCCAGAAAGTCAATTTACTACCAGCCTATTTGCCAACAACAAAGGATTAATTTAATGGATTTATCCATTTTTAAAACTTGTTTTAAAACATTTGAAAGTGATTGTTTAAATATAGTTGGTCGATTTTTGTTTCAAAAGTATTCTTCCACTTTAAGAAATATAAAATATTCTAAATTGAAGAGCCAAGAAGTGCTTAGCTGGTGTATGTAACAATCCTACATATGTATTTCATTAGTAAGGTCATTTCATTATCATGGCCCTGTTGGATTCATTCATTATTCCAGAAGAATCACATGTGATGATTTAAACAGAGGCAGAGAGAAATCTGTATGATTCAGCACTCAGTGAAAAACTGGGAAAGATCTGTGGAAAATCAACCAGATTAAAGATAACAGCATAAATGTGAGTCAGGAAGCAAGGTGGAGGCTACCTATTCAGGACTCAGCAGCAAGAACTTCACATACTTTATGGTCAATAAATTTATGAATCCTAGGCTGAATGTTTGGATTTTAACATAAAGTTCAAAGTCTCAAAACTCTATACCCAGATTACTCTTGACGTACAGGCACTGGATAGATATTCTTCCTCTATCATGGTAGATATTAAGTGCAGTCATACACCATATCTGCTTTCTGGCATTCCAAAATGATGATGATTCATTCCCAAATTAACTTCTTCAGTATTGACCACTTCTCTGAACTTCATGTTTTTTAATATTTAATAGCTTAACATTTCCATGTGTATTTCTAATAGGCAATACACACTTAAAAAATGAATTAAAAAATAGAACTGTTAACTTCTACCACCATGCTGAGCCTGCTTGTCACTGTTTTTCCCATTTTAAGAAAATAGCAACAGCACCAAATAAACACCTAGAAGTTTTCCTAGACTATTCAATATATCTCAGCACCCATATTTAACCTATCAGCAAGTCCTAAAACTACCCAGATCTATCCACATCTCCCTATATCTATTATAATCATCTCTACTCAGGGCTACTATTTTTTATTGTCATGACTATTTAATTTACTTTCTTTCCTGAATAAAGTCCTCTACTGGACTTTCATAAACCATTCCCCAATCTTCAATTTTTTAAAGTATTAATCAAGTTAAATCACTTATCAATCAATTATATCACTTATTGGAGAATTTTAAAACTCTCAAATGACTTTCAGTAAAATCCTAGGCTCTATCTGACCCCTTGTCTACTTCTGCAACTTCACTCCTTCCACTTTCTAACTTGTTCCTGTGTTTTGGCCTCAGAATAATTTTTCTGTGCCTTAGTAATGGGTGCCCACCATCAAGTCTTTCCATTAGACAGGATATTTTTGTCTGTCATGTTCTTGCCATTGATTTTTCCTTGATTACCAGCTCTTTACCATTCAAATCTGTTTATGGTCATTTTTTGTGAACACTGAAACCTGTTTTTAATTTCTATATAGCAACAGAGCTAATTTCTTGTTTGTGTATTGTTTTTATCTGTTGCAACATAAACTTTATGGGAAGAAAGTTTCTTATTCACTATCACATTCTTAATGCCAGTATATACTGATGGTGCTCAGTCAGTCAGTCGTATCTGACTTTGCGACCCTATGGACAATGGCCTGCCAGGCTCCTCTGTCCACGGGATTCTTCAGGCAAGAATACTCCATTTCCTCCTAGAGGAGATCTTACTGCCTCAGGAATCCAACCTGTGTCTCCTGCATTGACAGGCAGATTCTTTACCAGTGAGCCACCTGGGAAGCCCGCCAGTATATATAAAACATTGTAGAAACTTAATAGGAATTTTGGAATTAGAGTTAGTGACTTAGTATAATTGTTTAGATAAGTATTATTTCAACCCTGAATTATTTGACAAAATTGTGACAGGATCAGTTAGAATGCAAAGGATTAAAACTGAGAGCTCAAAAATTGTTTGAACAATGCTAATTTACATGATACTTATGGGAAATTACTGTTTCATTACTGCTACTTCTTAAATTAGTTAGCAACTTATCCTAAAGTATTTTAGTATACATTTTGCCTTTTGTTTTGGGGGAATAAACTACAACATGATGATACTATTATATCATGAGTTTATGGCATAAGTCACATCTTTGTAAGATTTTATTGAAACTCCTGTCGTTGCTACATTGTTTGGAGGAAATTTCAGATGCATAATTTCTTTTTCTTACAATACTTCACTTGAAGTGGCTGCCTAAATTCGTGTTGTTTCTCTGTCAAGAATCAAAAATCTTCCCATAAAGGCATTGTACTCACCTTGCTTAAGAATTTTTTATTGACTTCATTTAGTTTACTCTTAGGCAAGAATGAAAATATGACAGACGTTCACAAGCTGGTCTTATATAGTTACTCATACAAATTGTGGCAATCTTCATAAAAGTAAACTTCCATAGAAAGCTTACCAAACTTGTTCGATTCTATGGAGATGTATATCTATCTCTCTACGTATATATAAATATATATATATAAAATACATACATATATATAATGAGTAACAAAACAAACACTCATAAATACCCATTTTCATGATAACAAACAGTGTGGGGTCTTTTTTCTGTTTCAGTACTCTATTAAGTAAGAATTTTTATTGAAAATGTAAGTAAACCAGTAGAATTAAATAAATAAATAGCCTTTTGGATGTTGAAAATGTTGCTCAGTGTAGCAAATTCCAAAAAAATAATGAAAATTGCATATAAATATGAAATATTATCTATTACTTTGAATGCTAGAAACAAATTTATAATAGATGAGAAACACCATGCCATTTTGATCCTTATAGAAATTTAAGATGTAAAATCTATTTAATAATAAATTTTAACAGTGTTATCTACCATTTATTATATACCTATCATGTTCCAGGGACAATACCAAGCATTTTATATAAGTTCTTTAATCTAATTATCACAATTCCCGTAGTAGCCTGCCTAAACAATTCAAAATTGACAAATGAAGTAACTAAGGCTCTGAGAAGTGACTTGAAAACTTGGAAGTTTAAAATCAGGTCCATCTGTCTGACTATAAAGCTCCTTCAAGTTCTCCGGGCATATCATGCATGATTGATTTGGCCAGAATTGTTAGGGAAGTGAATTTGTTTTTAACTGGCTATTATGGTTGAAGTTCATAAACATTCAGGGCAAAAACTATGAAATGCCATTTAGGCCCAGGAGCAGAAGATTAAATGGCCCAAAACTTCTCTCAGTTCTCATTAAGCTGACACATATAGCATTTTGTATTCAAGGTAACAATTTAGGAAGGAAATGAACCTAAGAGTTTATATTTTTCAAGAGTGGAGACTCATTTTCAGGAGGTGCAAAATATAAAGCAACTGAACTTCATGGACTGATTCTCCAATGCACTCTTTTGTTTCAGCACCTGATCCTGCATGTCCAACAGAGCAGTACTTTTTGAACCTGCCTCTCTATCTCAGGTCCTCCCCGTTCAGTCCCCAGGCACAGGTGGCGGATGCATTCTTCTAAAGCATTAAGGTAAAGGTAAGCCCTTTGAAGATACGACCTAGATTCCTAGTGATGCACTGTATATGAGAGCCGCTAAGTAATTAGGTATGGTCTCTTCCAGACCTCAGGGTCTCTTCCTTCTCTCTTTCCAGGGAAAAATAGTGTGGGGGCAAGGATCATGTAGGCTGTCCAGTCAATTGTTTTTTCCACAGCAGGCTGATAGTCTCTGCAACATCTAAGTTAAACTCTTTTTAGTGTCATGTTGTATATGTGACATATCATATGCATGTTAATATATATTTCACATGTGTTTTTGTTTTCTATATAATATTATACATATACATTGTCTTTAAAAGTGCACTGGGGAGAATGACTAAATGGAAATTATGCACTGTAATAAGTACTGGTGAAGATATAGAGTGACCAAAATTTTCATCACAATTAGGGAAAGTATAAATTAGTACAACCACTTTGAAAAATGGATTTTTTCAAATCAGTTAGTATTTCAAATCAGTTAGTATTGATTTTTTCAAATCAAATTAGTAAATTAGCATTTACTAATTTATATAACTTAATATAATTAGGAATGCACACATATGTGTGTCAAAGGATATGTACTATAATATTTATAGGAATACTATTCATAACAGTTTCAAATTGGATGAAATATGCATGGTACAATAAGATGTGTGACATGATTATGAATAAGATACTACATGGCTGGAACTTCATAAATATTATGTTGATTAAAATAACCAGACACAGAAGCATATACACTACAAGATTGTATTTATGTAAAGTTCAATGAAATACAAAACTCATCTGTGGTATTAGAAAATAGGACATGGTTACATAGAAGTAGTGATGGAGAAGTTAGTATTGGGTAACCATTAGGTTCTAGTTATATTCTATTGCTTAATCTTATTGTTGGTTACTTAGGTGCATTTGTTTTGTAGAAATAAAAAAAACAAATCATCAGTCCATTCAATTTGATCTGTGTACTTTTCCACATGCATGCTAGAATTCAATACAATTTAAAAAGTTTTCAAAAATCAATTTTTCTTTTTGGAGTATGGGATTTGAAACATGTTTAGCTGACATATGCATTTTTAAAATCTATTGCATAAAATTTCCTTGTTTCTCAATATGGGCTAATCCGTTTAGTCCATTTCTCTTCAATTACTGGAATGGAAAGGTCAAAAATGCTTATCTTCTTGTGAGTCACACCAAGGCTCATTTAGTTTAATCCTGCTGCACTTCTGGTGTGACTTCAGGGTCTACTGAGAAAGAGCAGTTGTCTCTACAGACACCATCCCCATTTACTCTCTGTGGATTGGAATTCCAGTCTGGGTCTTTGTTCTGTTGTAAGCTTTTATGTTTTAATGAACTTTCACCTAATTGAGTCAAATTTTGACTAATTTATATTAAAAAGTATTATCTAAGAATCAACATGAGGTTCACTAAGATAGAAAGTAGGAATGATACTTGTGAAAAAGAAGTATGGAAAACTCATAGAATGGAAATGTGGATACTTCTCCAGTATCAGAATTGGGCCCAGGGTTTCCAGTCTGCCTCCTAACAGGATGGAAGTAGAGATTTGAGTTAAATCAATATTATCCATTTTATCTTTAATGTACATGTGTGAATCTACTAGTAACTTGAGGACAGTGCTTCAAAATCTGCAAAGTCAATAGAACTGAAAAATAGCAGAGCTGTCTGCAGCAACACCTTCTCCTCCCCCCATCATGCCTAAACTTCTTTCTTCAACAAAGGAGCTAGTAGGTAAATAGCATATATTTCAAAACATTTTTTTATATTCAAGTTACTCTAGATGAAGAATTCACAAAAGTTTCATTAAACTGCAAAATAATTTTTATTGAAAAGTCATAGATTTTTGCTGCCATATTCTCTTTGTTTCTCTTATTTCAGATACATATGTGATTACATTGCATATTTATATTCTTGAACAAGATATGTGACATATAATATGGAAACATGTAGATATATCTATTTAGATATACTTTCATTTAGGAGAAAAAAATAAAAATAAACTTCCATGAGTCCAGTGCAAATAGAAAGGTCCTCCTCCATCACCATCGCTTTCTCATATACTTCTTGCCTTCTCCACTTCACTACTCTAATTTTTAAGTTACTGCTAAACACCAACCCTCCCTGTTCAAGAAATTTCTACAGTCATTCTGCTGACACATGTTCTGCCAAAAAAAAAAAAACATAATCATGAATGACCAGGGACAGTGGGGAAGGGTTGCTGGTATAGCATATTCTGCCATCTCTGATCCTTCATTCATAAATTTTGGGGATAAGAGACACAGGATAAAAAAGAAAAATGTTTCAGTTGCTACATATATATCCAAACCAATTTTTGAAACAGGTTTAAGCTTCCTACTAGTTTGATAAATGATATGATTTCACTGTTGAGTAATCCTGAAGAACTGACACTAGTCCATGTCTCTCTCAGATTCTATTTTTATCCCTCCTTTTTCATACATTTTTAGAACATAAAACATTGCATACATATGTGTGCAAGCTGGAGACACCCCCAACAAATAAACAGCCATGAGAATATATATTAAAGGATCTCATAGTTAAATGACCTATTTGATCCTAAATGACAGATCAGAGAAGAGTCATGTTAAAAGGCCAGCCAGTAATTCTCATCTTCCTGAAAACTTGTACTACACTAGTCTTAGGGCTTCTCAGGTGGTGCTAGTGGTAAAGAACCCACTTGCCAATACAAATAGATGTAAGGCATGCAGGTTCAATCCCTGGGTCAGAAAGATCCCCTGGAAGACATGGCAACCCACTCCTCTGGTGTGACTCTGGCGTGACTTCAGGGTCTACTGAGAAAAACTGAGTGTCTCTACAAACACCATCCCCATTTACTCGGTATGAACTGGAATCCCATTCTTGGTCTTTTTTATGTTGTTAAACTTTTATGTTTTAATGAACTTTCACCTAATGGAGTAATATTTTGACTTATTTATAGTAAAAAGTATTATCTAAGAATCAGTATGAGGTTCACTAAGATATTATTCTTAGTGATAAGTTCATTAAGAACCACTCCAGTATTCTTGCCTGGAGAATCCCCATGGACAGAGGAGCCCAGCGGGCTACAGTTCCATGGGGTCGCGAAGAGGTGGACATGACTGAAGTGACTTAGCATGCACCCTTGCTCACTGGGATTAAGACAATGTATTTCACAAATGACAACCATATACTCTTTCTTGAAGTACAATAACGAAGATAATAGTAAGAGATTTTAAAGCAGTTAGGAAATCCTTTTTTTTTCCCCTCCTAAATAGAGCTTTTAAGTGAGTGCATATTCATTTACTAGTCATAGCTATAATCTGCAGTTTGCAAGGGCTTCCCTGGTCGCTCAGACAGTAAAGCAAGTTTGAAAAATTATTCTTCCATATGCATACTGCCACCTGCTGGTAGCTGAGTGTATATCTGCCCACGAGAAGTTATGAATGCAAACTTTTCAGGATGAGGTTGTTTTAGAACTCAAAGATCAGGCTTTAGATTTCAAATTAATTTTTGTATTTCTTATTAGAAAAATGCATGTTTATCAGCCTCTACATGCAAGGAAACACTTCTGAACATAATAGTGACTTTTAAATACAGGTTTTGTACTTCAAGTAAATCCATTTTTTGACAATATAAAAGCAATACTAGTGACATATATGGTCAGCTTTACATAATGTATTGTACATGATCATTGTACACTGTACATGATTTCTAGTCATTTTGTATGATTTTTAATTTACAAATTCATTAAAATTAAAACTTATACTTTTAATAGTAACTGTCATTAATGTGGGGAATGAAAAGAATTACATCTCTTTTAAATCTTATAACAATATTATGAGGCATTTACAGAAATGTCCCCATCTCAAATATAAGTTCAAGGACACAAAACTGATGTAGAAATAGATCACTGAATATTATGAAATATTAGACAAAGCACTTTTAAATTAAGCTAGTTCTTTGAAATTGTTCATCTGGACTTTGATCAATTGTGTCCACGCAGAAGCTGCAAGTAATTTTATTCTTTAGTAATAAAACTCATTATGATTATACATTAATTCTAAAGAGCTCTATGTGGAGAAAACACACACAAAGCTTTCTGGCTTGCTTAAAAACAGAGGATTAAGCAAGATACATAGTCATTTAATAGTGTATATAGCCAATATAGGCCTAAAAAAGAAAATTTAGACATTTTTTAAAAAGGTCATGTACTATGGATTTAAATATAGAAAACAAAAAATATTAAAAAGCCTGTCTATGATGGTATCTGTGTTATTAATAGAAATAGATTTTTTCTCCAGATAGGTTGTGGTGATTAAATTATTAGCAGAATAGCAGGAAAATTCTTAGAACATACATTTAGGGGACTAGGTAATTTCTAACAAAGATATATTAATCCATTTTTTTAAAAGCCTATCACAAACACTGAGTGTTGTCCCCTCCTGTGTATCCACTTACATTGATTTGAGAGACACAGATGATATTAAAAGGTTGAAAACCTGATTTATTTCACCATGTTGCCCCAGAAGGCACAGCTTTAGACTTAACATATTTATAGTAACCATATGTTCTTTATTTTATGGGATAGTCAGGACATCATATAATCATGTGCTTTTCAATAAAGATGATCACTTAAATTTATAATTAATATGATTTTACTTTTATGCCCTTAGAATACATTCTTTACATGCACTCAATTTATATTTGGTCAATGTAATTATTCTTTATGTTATTAAGCTGTTTTAAGATCAAGGATTTTATTTTAGTTGTATTAAAGAACAAGCATACTGAATTAGGACCTTGCATTTTTCATTACATCTGGAAACATTCCACCTAATGAAATGATGTAAAATGTGGCTATCTCTCTGCAGTAGGTTTTAGTACCAACTGAAAATCTGCGTTGCAATTGCCCTTTAAGTAGCTCGCTAAGTTGTTACTCCCTATTTAGGTGTTTAATCTTTTATTCAGAGTGAACATAAGCTTTATCCTCTTACAATTGGATTACTCTGTAGTAATCTATGTCTATTCTGAGTGTTTGTATAGGGGACATAACATTTCGTACATTCATGTTTTATGAAACTTGGGAAGACAAAGTGATTCTGAAGGGTGGAACAGAGGCACACTTCACCTACATTACTATTATGCCTATCTACATGATGTGACGCCATTTTTTTCTCACATGGACCCAAGGTAAAGCTCATTTCTCATGCTTTCTAGATGATTCCATAAGCCATACATTTTCAGACTCCAGTTCCAGGTTACTGCAAGATAAAGCAAACTCTGTATTAAAAAGCTTATTTTTCCCTCCACAATGTTGACATTTAAGTTTAACAGCTGTACCAACTTTATAACACATTCCACATACGAGTTATTTCTTCTCTTCTCAAACTTAACTATTACCAAATTCACACATAATTCAAGCTACGCTCTCAAAAGTGAACTCCAAACCATTTTTCCAACTGTGTGCAGAATGTTTTTCTCTGATTATCTCTTAAATTAGCCCACCATTCTTATGGCACTTCAGTGAAACCACCACCCATTGCCACCACTAAATGCTGCACTCCTGCCAAAAGAGGACACATATACGGATTAGACCCAGGCTGTACCCCCAAAAACTTACAGTCTGAGATGCAGAGCTACACACAGAGGTGTGTTGATAGATGTTTAACAACTAGCTTTTCAGGGAAAGAGAGAGCCTGATAAGAAGCATTTGCCAATTTCTATGGTGTAAATGCTCCCACCATGACGGGTTTCAAACTGTCAACTTGTGTCACTGAACTAGGGCTCGGGGGAAAAAACACATGAGTACTTAATCCATGCAAGCTGGTAAAAGCCAGCTGTAGCAAAACATTGGTGATACTGTGGTCTTTTCTAGCACCGTGTGTTAAGTGATTTGATTGAGGTACGTCATACTGCTGAGGAAACATAAGAGAGTTGGTGGGGGGGTGGGGGGGGTGGGAAGTAGGCATTAACCAGAACCAGACAAGGCTTCATTAACCCAAACTCTGCATCATCTTAGTACCTCTTCAGCTTGATTCTCATCCTCATCTGCTTGCTCACATTAATACATAAGGGTATTTTTCCAATTACTTAGGAGGCACATAATCTTAGATTTACTATTATTAATTATTCTTTTTCCCACAAACATACATTCAGTTTTGAAGTCCTTTACTTCTGCCTTTCTTAAAACCTTGATATAGGTTCCGCAACTTTGATTCCCACTGACACAAGCCCTCCACCTTGGTTCAAGACATCTCTTATTACCAATGTCAATCAAACATATACTTTCAACCTACCGAAAGAGATTTTTTAACCTCCATCTTGCCATCTCTTGTATATTTATATTTTCATTTTAATTATTTGTCTATCGTTATGAACCCTCCTTTAATCACAATTTGCTTGAGGGCAAACAGTATCTCTGGCTTCCCCACATGGTGCTAGTGGTGAAAGAACTCACCTGTCAATGCAAGAGACATAAGAGACCCGAGTTCTTCCCTGTGTAGGGAAGCTCCCCTGGTGGAGGGCCCGGCAATCCAGCATTCTTGTCTGGAGAATCAGACGGACAGAGGAGCCTGGCGGCTACAGTTCATGGGGTCGCAGAGTCAGACACGACTGAAGTAACCTAGCACACACGCCCAGTGTCTTCTCTTCACCGTACCCATTGGACCTAGTAAAGCATCTCACATCATGTTATTCCCAGTAGATACCTGTTGAATAAATGAATTTCCAGATAAATATGTTTATCTACATAAGGAATGAGTGCTTATTCCTTACTTATTCTTTAACTATTGTTCCTTTTCATTTCTACTTCAGTTTTTCTTTCCTGCAGCAGCTACTGCAACATTCATCCCCATCCTACTCACAAATTCTAACTAACAAATATACATGCTAAAAGTGGTAATGACACTTGTGGCTAAAAGACTGTACTTGTTAGCCTCTTTGTGTCTTAGAGTGGCTACGTGACTAGTTGCATGTAGTGACATGTAATTACAAATGTTCATGGAGTCACTCCAAGAGGGCACCTTAAAATGATAATGGACTGTCTTCTCACTTTCTGTTTTCTTTTGCTGGAATGAAAATGAAAGGGTTGAAGTTCCAACAGCCACCTGCGAAACAAGGATGGTGGAGTAGTGAGACAGAGCCTGTCTTCATGACCTATTGAGCCAGCATTTTAGCTAGCAATTCAGTTATTCAGGAATTATTTTGTTGGAGAAGGAAAAAAAAAAACTAAATTCTCCTATGACGGCTCTTCTCTTAAGCCATTCTCTGTCATATAAAGCAGAAACTAATACTAACAAATATTGTTCAAAACCTTGCTTATTTCCAAAGTTCATTTTATTCCCTCTGGTAATCATCTGTATCCTCCAGATACTGTAGCTTTGGTTGGAATGATCGTATGTGGTTATGTTTGTCTCTGACTTTTTGAGTAGCCCTCAGCCATATTCCTTAAACAGCTCAGATTCTCTAAGCCATAAAATCTCATCCATTATCTTGAAGATAAGGAGTCATTGTGAGAAAACCATTTAGCAGAATTTATCTTTGGGATGTATCTTTTTTTTTTTCTGGGTTCAGTCTTCTTTCGATATATCTCACTGGAATTCATGATTATGTGGAAATATGAAGAATCTGTATTATTCATTTAGGAAAGGTTGGGAGTTTTGGTTCACCTAGTAAGACTTGCCCCTAAATATTATGGTATGGGTAGTTTCTTGTCATCACAGAAGTGAAATGGAAATTGATTATGTGTATATAGTTGTTTATAGTTTACAAAGTCTTTGCCATCAATTATCTAATTGGAACCTTACAAACACTGCTTATATATTGCAGAGCAGAAGAGTGAGACACAGAGGACTTCCTCAAAGAAATTAGATGTATTTGAATTTCAGACAGGTGTTTTTGATTCCAAGATTCTTGATACTCCCTCTTTAATATTTCCTCGGAGTGTTATTGAGCCACATTTGAACATGCAACAAATATGTTAAAAGGGAATTAGTAAAAGTTTACATTGGAACATTGAAAGGAAATTATTAATCCCCAAATTTCTGTTAACTGCTTTAATCATGAGTATGGGCTAAGGTATGTTGCAGTCACTAACTGGCCAAATATGTTAGTGGCTTGAAACTATAAAAGTTTATTTATTTATTGTTACAATCACATCCAGAACAGATTAGCCAGGCTAATCTGATTATTAAATCAACCAGAGACCTAAGTTGATTTAGGCGTCATCATTTTTTTTAATAGTTGCTTTTGTGTTAGTTTCTGCTGTACGGCAGAGTGAATCAGTCACACATATACACATATCCCTCTTCCTTGGGTTTCCTTTCCATTTAGGTCACCACAGAGCATTGAGTGGGCTTCCCTGGTGGCTCAGATGGTAAAGAATCTGCCTGCAATGCAGGACATCTGGGTTCAATCCCTGTGTCAGGCAGATCCCCTGGAGGAGTGAATGGCAACCCACTCCAGTATTCTTGCCTGGAGAATCCCATGGACATAGCAGCCTAGCAGGCTACGGTCCAGGGGGTTGCGAAGAGTTGGACGTGACTGAGTGACTAACACACACACACACACAGCACTGAGTAGAGTTCCCTGTGCTACACAGTCTGTTCTTGTCTCTATTTTATATATAATAGAGTATATATGCCAACCCCAACCTCCTAATCCACCCCCCTTTCCCTTCCCCTCTTGGTATCCATATATTTGTTCTCTACATCTGTGTCTGTTTTTCTGCTTTGCAAATAAGTTCATCTATACCATTTTCTAGATTCCACATATATGTGTTGATATGCAATATTTGTGTGTTTCTCTTTCTGTCTTACTTCACTTTTTATGACAGTCTCTGGGTCCATCCATGTCTCTGCAAATGAAACAATTTTGCTACTTTTTTTGGCTGAGAAACATTCAACAAGATTATGCTCAAATTCCTTCGAGCTAGGCTTCAGCAATATGTGAACCGAGAACTTCCAGATATACAAGCTGGATTTAGAGAAGGCAGAGGAACTAGAGATCACATTGCTAACATATGCTGGATCATAGAAAAAGCAAAGAAATTCCAAAAAACATCTACTTCTGCTTCATTGACTACGCTAAAGCCTTTGACTGTGTGGATCACAACAAACTGGGGGATATTCTTATTGAGATGGGAATACCAGAACACATTACTTGCCTCCTGAGAAACCTGTGTGCAGGACAAGAAGCAACAGTTAGAACTAGACATGGAACAACAAACTGGTTCAAAATTGGGAAAGGAGTATACATCAAGGCTGTATACTGTCACCCTGCTTATTTAACTTACATGCAGATATATCATGCAAAATACAAGGCTGGATGAATCACAAACTGGAATCATGATTGATGGGAGAAATACAAACAACCTCAGATAGCCAGATGATACCACTTTAATGGCAGAAAATAAAAAGGAATTAAAGAGCCTCTTGATGAGCTGAAAAAGGAGAGTGAAAAAACTGGCTTATGCAACATTTAGAAAATGAAGATAATGGCATCTGGTCCTATCACTTTGTGGCAAATAGATGGGGGAAATGTGGAACAGTGTCAGATTTCATTTCCTTGGGCTGCAAAATCAATATGGATGGTGACTGCAGCCATGAAATTGAAAGATGCTTGCTCCTTGGAAGAATAGCTATGATGAACCTAGACAGTGTATTAAAAAGCAGAGACATCACTTTGCCAACCAAGGTCCATATAGTCAAAGCTATGGTTTTTCCAGTAGTCATATATATAGGTGAGAGTTGGACCATAAAGAAGACTGAGCTTTGAAGAATTGATGCTTTTGAACTGTGGTGTCAGAGAAGATTCTTGAGAATCCCTTGGACAGCAAGAAGAGCAAACCAGTCAATCCTAAAGGAAATCATCCCTGAATATTCATTAGAAGGACTGATGCTGAAACCTAAGCTCCAATACCTTGGCCACCTGATGCAAAGAGTCGACTTATTAGAAAATTCTGGGAAAGATTGAGGGCAAGAAGAGAAGGGGTTGAGAGGGGATGAGATGGTTGGATTGCATCACTGACTCAATGGACATGAGTTTGAGCAAACTCCAGGAGATAGTGAAGGACAGGGAAGCCTGATGTGCTGCAGTTCATGGGATCAGAAAGAGTCAAACATGACTCAGTGACTGAACAACAATATTCATCTTGATTCATGCTTCCACAATCACTGAGGCAAGGAGAGTGCCACAGTGCCCCATACTGGTAACTAGGTGTATTCGCCTGAAAGTTACTCATCTTTTATGCTCACATTTTACCGGCCAAAGCAAGTCACATGGACCGAAGGAAGGTTTTTGCTTTCCTAGGGCTGCTGTACAGATTATCATAAGCTTAGTGGCTTAAAAAAAACAAACAAAAATGTATTCTGTCACAGTTTTGGAGGCTAGACATCTGAAATCAAAGTGTAGACAGGGTCATGTGTCCCCTGAAGGCTCTTGTGAAGGCTTCTTCCTTGTCCCTCCCGGGTTCTAGTGACTCTAGGTATTTCTTAGCTTATTACTGTATCCAATATAGCCAATATCTACATATTGTCATGTATGTCCAATGTCTCCATGTGTCTTCACGTGGTTTCCTCCTCTGTGTCTGAGTGTCTTTTCTGGTTGTCATTGGCCTTAGAGTCCAACTGGATAGTCTGGAATGATCTCATCTCAAGATCCTTTATTTAATTTCATCTGCAAAAGCACTTTTTATAGCCTTCACAGTTTCTAGGGATTAGGACTTGGGAGGCCACCATTCAATTACTGCACTAGGCATGTGTCCCATGCCCCATTTCAAATATTGTTAAAGACAATATGTTATGATAAAAGAAAAACTTCCCAGAAGGTTGCATCAGAAGCTGTGGAAAACTGATCAAGTAAGATACATGTAGGGAATGGAAATAGGGCAAGGTATATTGCCCATTTCTGGAGAAGGGTACTGTTGGAAAATTGACCCAGAGGGATCTCAGGAGTGGTAAATATCAGAGTCTACCAGTTGGCTCACATTCTGTCATTCTGAAATATGCCATTATTGTGAACCTGTTGTATCTCTGCAAGATGGATGTGTGGGGGACTGATAATTTATCTTATGTTCATATGTCTCTGGATCTCAGCTGAGTGAGATAAAGAGACTACTGTACATCATCCCTAATGTGGAGATTATCACATGCCGCCCAGAGACCCCACACTGTGTGCTTGTGCCTTGACTTGTATTTTGGGATTTCCTTCCTTGGAGAACAGAATAAATTTATATTGCATTCTGAAAGATTGGTATACTTATTTGGGGACCAGCAGGGAATACTGTAACGCATGTGTGTGTGCTCAGTCGTTAAGTTATGTCTGACTCTTTTGTGGTCCCATGGACTGTGGGCCACCAGGCTCCTCTGTCCATAGGATTTCCCAGGCAAGAATACTGGAGTGGGTTGCCATTTCCTTCTCCAGGAGATCTTCCTGACCCAGGGATCAAACCAGGCAGATTCTTTACTGCTGAGTCACCTGGGGAGGCCAACATGGTGATAAACAGTGGTATTAATAAGTATGTTACAGTTGTCTTTTCTGCACATAGTAGAAATGTACTCCTTCACCCACTTGAAGTTATGCTTGACCATGTCTTATACGGCTAATGAAATGTGACCAGAATTGCCATGTAAAAGTTTCAAGAATCTTTTAAGACCATATGTCTTTCTTCTTTCATAGCAACCGATCCTAATCAGAATGTCTCAAAAGTTATTCAGGAAAATGTAAATGTGTTTGAAATACTTTTAAGTATTTATAGCCTTTATTTTTTATTAGTAAACATGTTTTTGTTTGTAGGGAAGTTCTATCTTGTGTATGTCACTATCTAACCAAAAATTTTGGCTTTGATTCTTCTGTATTATTTATGAATTCAGAGCCAAGAAGGATGTTACAAAAGGTACTGATGGAAACCTAATTGTGTCTATCTAATTGCTCCTCAAAAGTTCGGGTTCTAAGCTGCTTCAGTCGTATTCGATTCCGTGCGACTCTATGGACTGGAGCCCACCAGGCTCCTCTGTCCTTGCGATCCTCCAGGCAAGAATACTGGAATGGATTGCCCTGCCCTCCTCCAGGGGCTCTTCCTGACCCAGGAATTGAACCCTCATCTCTTACATCTACTTGCATCAACAAGTGGATTCTTTACCACTAGCGCCACCTGGGAAGCCTCCCCCTCAAGAGTAAGCTTATATAAAAGAAAACATTTAGTGTGGTAGGCAACACCAGACCCAAGCATATTCATAAGAACATCTTTGATTAAACACCATTCAGGGCCAAATTATGGCACTGTCTATACTTTTCCTATACCAAAGTCATTTTTTTGTGGGATATCTTTTCATAAAGCGATGAAATGAGCACTACTAGAATGAAGAAAAATATTTAAATTCTGGAGTTCTGGAGTTCATGTTAGCAAAAGCAACTCAAATTTGCCATGATGGCATCTGATTTAAGTAAAAAATATTTTAAAAATAATTGTAATTGATATACTATTTTAAAGTTAAATTAACCTCATATTTATATAAATAATTTTAAAAGGGTAATCAGTTCCTGGATTTTGCTTTTGAACTAATTTAAGATGGTAAGTTAACAATGTATCATCAGCATCAGTGAACACTCCAAGCACTTGATCTGATCAGTGTCAGACACACTCCACTTCTTCACTTTTATTTAACTGCAGAAGCAGCCAGAGAATCTGGCTCACTGAGTAAGAACAATCTCACTCAGCTCTGGAGCTAACAGAGAGAAGGGAACAAATACGGGACCTTCACTCTCCTCTGTTCTATGCTCAAAATTTTGTGAAATAGATGTCATTATCTTCAATTTATCTTTGATGTGCCTTGCCCAAAGTATGTAGCCTGGCAATGACAGAGTTAATGTTTTAATTCTCATCAGTTGAAAAGCAAAAGTCAGTCTGATGTCAAAACCCGAGTTCATACCAATCTGTCAAGTAATGCCATTTTCACAGTGGGTGAAATACATTTTTCTTCCTAATCTTGATGCATATATGGTTGATGTGCATGTGTATGTGCTACGACACTTCAATCATGTCTGATTCTTTTTGACCACATGGGCTGTAGGCCACCAGACTCCTCTGTCTATGAGATTCTCCAGACCAAAAATTACTGGAGTGGGTTGCCATGCCTTTCTCCAGGGCTTCTTCCTGACCCAGAAATCAAACACAAGTTTCACGAGTCTCCTATATTGGCAGGCAGATTCTTTACCTCTGCAGCACCTGGTGTTGTTTTTAAGTTGTTAAATTTATGATAATTTATTGCATAGCAATAGAAAACTAAAGCACAGAACATGATACTTTCTACGCTTCCTAAAGTTTGGATATCGGTCCAAATTCTAAAAGATGTTGCTATGAAAGTGCTGCACTCAATATGTCAGCAAATTTGGAAAACTCAGCAGTGGCCACAGGGCTGGAAAAAAGGTCAGTTTTTCATTCTAATCCCAAAGAAAGGCAATACCAAAGCATGTTCAAACTACACAGTTGCACTCATCTCACACACTAGCAAAGTAATACTCAAAATTCTCCAAGCTAGGCTTCAACAGTACATGAACCATGAACTGTTGTTCAAGCTGGATTTAGAAAAGGCAGAGGAACCAGAGATCAAATTGCCAGTATCTGTGGGATCATAGAAAAAGCAAGAGAATTTCAGAAAAACGTCAATTTCTGCTTCACTGACGATGCGAAAGTCTTTGACTGTATGGATCACAACAAACTGTGGAAAATTCTGAAAGAGACAGGAATACCAGACCCCCTTACCTACATCCTGAGAAATCTGTATGCAGGTCAAGAAGCAACAGTTAAAACCGGACAAGGAACAGCAGACTGGTTCCAGTTGGGAAAGGAGTACACAAAGGCTGTATTTTGTCACCCAGCTTATTTAACTTATATGCAGAGTACATCATGCAAAATACTGGGCTGGATAAAGCATAAACTGGAATCAAGATTGCCGGGAGAAATATAAATTACTTCAGATATGCAAATGACATCACACTTATGGCAGGCAAAGAGGAGAAAGAACCTCTTGATGAAAGTGAAAGAGGAGAGTGAAAAAGCTGACTTAAAACTCAATTCATAAAACTAAAATCATGGCGTCCAGTCCCATCACTTCATGGCAAATAGGGGGGGAAACAATGGAAACTGACAGACTTTATTTTCTTGGACTCCAGAATCACTGCAAATGGTGACTGCAGCCATGATATTAAAAGGCACTTGCTCCTTAGAAGAGCTACAACAAACCTAGATAGCATATTAAAAAGCAAAGACATTACTTTGCCGACAAAGGTCCATATAGTCAAAGCAATGTTTTCTCTAGTAGTCATGTATGGATGTGGGAGTTGTACCATAAAGAAAGCTGATCACCAAAGAATTGATACTTTTGAGTTGTGGCATTGGAGAAGACTCCTGAGAGTCCCTTGGCCTTCAAGATCAAGCTAGTCAGTCATAAAAGAAATCAGTCCTGAATATTCATTGGAAGGACTGATGCTGAAGCTGAAGCTCCAGTACTTTTGCTAACTGATGCAAAGAACTGACTCATTGGAAAAGACCCTGGTGCTGGGAAAGATTGAAGGCAGGAGAAGGGGATGACAGAGGATGAGATGGTTGGATGGCATAACCGACTCAATGGACATGAGTTTGGGTAAACTCCGGGAGTCGGTGATGGACTGGGAAGCATGGTGTGCTGCAGTCCATATATCGCAAAGAGTCAGATGTGACTGAGCAACTGAACTGAACTGAAATAACGACACATCACACATCTCTTTGTCTTAATATAATACAAAAATGACAGCTTAGAATTTCTATCCACCAAGTTATAATGCCCTATAAATATTAAAAGCTGAGTCACAATAAGCTTAAACATGTCTCATCCCTTTGCACTGTGCTATTTTTTATGAAGGTCAGCTTTTGTGACCTTAAGCCATTTATTTCCAGCTATCTAATTTATGGCTTCCTCCTCTTTGCCTGTATCCACTGATGAGATTCCTGTCTATCTGGCCACAACTGTGTCAAACATGGGCTTCCCAGGTGATGCTAGTGTTAAAGAACTTGCCTGCCAATGCAGGAGACATAAAAGTCATGGGTTCCATCCCTGGGTCAGGAAAAATTCTCTGGAGGAGAAAATGGCAACCCACTCCAGTATTCTTGCCAGGAGAATCCTATGGACAGAGGAGCCTGGTGGGCTACACTCCATAGGGTCGCAAAGAATCGAACATGACTGAAGCAACTTAGCATGCACAAACATTGTTAAATGGATTAAAATTTCCAGTATTTTAAAAGAGGTTAATAAAACTGCCACTCTAAGTTGGTTATTACCATCAGTAAGATTTCTAATAGCAGATTCCTCTAAATAGAAAAGAAATGATAGTTATAGATTATGAGAACTCAATTATAATACATAGCAGACAATTTTATATTTTCTAACCTTTTAAAAAATTATTCCTTAAAGCCATGTTTAGTTTTGTATCTCTGATTAGATAGCTATTTCCTCCTTTGATTTCATTGTGTTAACTTCTAAATATTGCCTTTCAGAATCTTGGCTGCATTCAAGTGTATTTATATAATGTTTAATCCTCTCAAATTATTCTTTAAAATATGCATAGTTTTTGAATTCCTTTAAACCCATCTGTACTGTGCACCTCTGTATATCATGTCAGTGGTAGAAAGTTCATCCTGAGAACAGAGATGATGAACAGGACACCACAGCAGGGAAATTTAAAATTTAAAAAAAATTTATTGGCATGAGCTATAAGAGGAAGAAAGATGTATACAGTTTAGAAGACTTTCTGCCAACTCCTCAGTGTTAACTCCCTACAGCCCTCATCCAGAATAGAAAGAATTCCTCCCCATTTGATGTAAATTCCTTTGCACTAGAAGCATCTACATTGGACAAAAGGGAAGAGATAGGCATGCTTTCAAAAATCCACAAAGGTTAACAGTAAATCAGGAAAGACAAATGGCAGTCAAAGAGTGGAGTAACTGTATCTCAGAAACCTGTGGAACAAATCCAGAACAAGAAAGGGCACTTTAAAAAACTAGAGCAGTCAAGTCTTTGATAAATCTGATTTAAATTAAAACTGCATGTCTCTTCCATTTTTAAAGTGAGGATTTTGCTTTGTAACCAACAACAAACAACACAGTAGAAATCTGGCAGCTTAGCCGCTAAACTGGAGTTTGGCCCTGTGTTCGATTTAATCTGTAGCCTTGTGTAAGTCACTAAACTGTCCAAGCCATTGGACTGCAGATGTTTAAGTGACTGAAATAATATTTACGTAACTCAAAGGAGCACTTTGAAGGTTTCATTCATACTTACTTGCAAAGTGTCTTATTCTCTTTAAGACCTTTGAGTGAAAAGTACTGAGATATGTGAAGTAGTATTATCATTTTCCTTCTAATTGATTGATTGTAAAATATGGTACTATGCTAGTTTTCACCAGTAAGAGTCAAGTCAAAATCTAAAACTGATTATGTCTTAAATTTTAAACCTTTTTTCCTTGATAAATGTCCCAGGCTAAATGTACAATGTATCTTAAATACATGGCAAGAAAAGAGGTAAAGACAACTCCATACGCACATTTATCTTACTATATTCAGTGACAGCCATTGGTCTCAAGGTAATGGATAGTCATTATCTCAAATATTTGAGATTAAAACCACACTTAGTTAAAAAAAAAGTTATATGCCCTTGTGGTTTAGTGAATTGTGTCTTTAATTATAGAGAGTCAGACATCTCACTATAGGAGTCTTTTATAGTTTTCCTATTTAATAGTTTCCAAACTACTCTCTCTCACACACACACAGAAATGCAAAAATATAAAGTATAAATATAAATATACGGCTTATGTATTACAACTATTTTACATGAGTGTTATACATATTACTGCACCTTTTACTTTAAAACAATAATAGGATCAAGATTTTTTCTTTTCAGGATTGGTATTATTTCCATGTAGAAACTGAGACCCAGGTTAAGAAACGCTGGAGTTGGAACCAGAGTCTAAGCAGATGCGGGACTGTCAGTGGCGTACTCACAGTGAGGAGTCTGGGTTGGCTGGAGCAAGGGGAACAGGTGGAGAATGAGGAAGATAAGGCTAGACAAAAAGTTTGCGTTTGTATCTGGAAGACGTTTCTTCTTGAGAACTCAGGTTGACTGTTAAATGAGCACACAGATTGTCTTCTACAACTGTAGAGTTTGGCTTTTCAGCATTGTGTTCTTATTTCTGGTAGACCCCTATCATGGTTTTAACTTGGTTGATATGAGTGTAATGTAGCCTGGTGCAGTGGCTGATGCTTTTATATTTTATGTTTTTGGTGTTTTTTTGTTTGTTTGTTTGTTTTGCCACCCATCATCTATTAATTGTACTTAACAACATTAGCTTCAAGTTTCCACTTGAATATCCATTACTTTGTTCAGTGTCAGCCATGGGTGTCTGCTAGTGGTAATTCTGATAGAAAGGATGGCACACAACTTCAGTCTTACTACCTCCTGGGACAGTGACTAGATTTATAATAGACCCAGGCCTTCAGCCAAACCATTAAAGCCAAGGACAGTAAATTTAGACTTATTTGGATTAGGAGAAAAGATACTTTCTTTAGTACAGAACTTGGGAAGGATATAGGTTAAAGATACTGCTGCATCCATCTTGACAGATTAAATGAAGTAGAACTGAGAGGAATCCAAGAGATTAGGAAGAAAATATGGTTCTGATATGTTCTTAGTCGCTCAGTCATGTCCGACTCTGTGTGATCCCATCCACTATACCCCGTCCGGCTCCATGGGGATTCTCCAGGCAAGAATACTGGAGTGGGTTACCATGCCCTCCTCTAGGGGATCTTCCCAACCCAGGGATCGAACCCAAGTCTCCCACATTGCAAGCAGGTTCTTTACCTTCTGAGCCACCAGGGAAGCCCAAGAATACTGGAGCGGGTAGCCTATCCCTTCTCCAGGGGATCTTCCTGACCCAGGAATAGAACCAGGGCCTCCTGCATTGCAGGTCTGAAGATATAATTTATGTAAATATTATTGATAAAGCTGTATCTGAAACTAATGCTATTCATTATGCATTTTAGAAATAAGATTGTCATGGACAGAAAAACACTTTCTCAGGATGTCTAGGTCCTTGAAATCAGTAAATCTGTTAGGTTACATAGCACAGGGAAATTAGGGTTGCTGATAAAAGTAAGGATGCTAATCATCTGACTTTAAAATAGAGATTATTCTGGATTATCTAGTAGGTCTAATATAATTGCAGAAGTTTTTAATAATAGAAAAAGGGAGGAAGAAGTGAACAGTCAGAGGCAGATGTGACTCTGGAAGAATGGTCATGAAGTGGTAACATTGCTGGCTTTGAGGATGGAGGAGAGGGGCCACCACCCAAGAAATTTGGACAGCCATAGAGGCCGGAAAAGTCAAGAAAACAGATTTTTTCCTAGAGCCTCCAGAAAGAAATGCAGCTTGCTGACAGCTTGATTTTAGCCCAGTGAGATGCATGCCCATTGACTAACTCAGAGAACTGTAATATGATAAATTTGCACTTTTTTTTAAGCCAACAAGTTTGAAGAAATGTGTTACAGCAATATAAGCTACAATAACAGATAAATGTCCTGCCTGCCCCACTCCCACTTTTCTTTTCAAAAGGTAGAGTCAAGTTTTCTTTAACTTGTAGTGAAATAATATACTTGGTTAAGATGAGAAACTATTTAAAAATCTTAGGAATTTGAATAGGCTCAGGGCTTTGTGACATGGCTGAGAAACTATATGAAATATCCACAATTCAGCAGCTTTGTCATCAGTTTGAAAAACTCTAAAAAAACTGACCCACATTTCTGGAATGGGCTAATTCTTTGGAAAATTGGTATTGAATATGCTTATGTCCAGAGAAATATAGTGAGTTATTAGATAAATTTTACATTGTTATCTATTTTACTTCAATGCTTTTATTTGTTGTTCAGTCATCCAGTCATGTCTGATTCTTTGCAACCCCATGAACTGCAGCATGCCAGGCCTCCCTGTCCCTCACCATCTCCTGAAGTTTGCCTAAGTTCATGTCCATTGCATCGATGATGCCATCCAGCCATCTCATCCTCTGATGCCTTCTCTCCTTCTGCCCTCAATCTTTCCCAGCATCTGGGACTTTTCCAATGAGTTGGCTGTTCACATCAGGTGACCAAAATACTTGGAGCTTCAGCTTCAGCCTCAGTCCTTCCAATGAGTATTCAGGGTTAATTTCTCTTAGGATGGGCTGTTTTGATCTCCTTGCTGTCCAAGAGACTCTCAGGAATCTTCTCCAGCACCACAGTGTGAAGGCATCCATTCTTTGGCTCTATGCCTTCTTTTATTTTATGTATATATAAACTTCCCCTATGGCTTAAGCAGTAAAGAATTTGCAGGCAATGCAGGAGAAATGGAGATGTGAGTTCAATTCCTGGGTCAGGAAGATCTCCTGGGGGAGGAAATGGCAATCCACTCCAGTATTCTTGCTTGGAAAATCCCATGGACCGAGGAGCCCGACAGATTAACTGTCAATGGGGTCACAAAGAGTTGGACACGACTGAGCACACAAGCATGATGATATAAATACATACACACATATGTGTGTGTAGGTATTCATACATATATAATTTCCAATGGTGATACCTTTCATAAGAAACTTTACGAGAAATATTGTTTAAAGTAATAGATTTAATTTAACATAAGCAATTTAATTCCAATAAAGTTAGGTTTCTATACCCAATCAGGAAAAAGTTGTATCGGTTTAGAGCAAAATAGATGAATTCAGTATTGCATCTCATGAATTATTACTATAAAGTGTCTGTTTTATTTACTATTTATAAAACTGTATTGCTCATGAAACATGGTTACTCTTTGCGACCCTATGGACTATAGTCCTCCAGGCTCCTCTGTCTATGGGATTCTCCAGGCAAGAATACTGGTGTGGGTTGCCATGCCCTCCTATAGGGGATCTTTCCGACTCAGGGATAGAACCCACATCTCTTGTGTCTCTTGCATTGGCAGACAGGTTCTTTACCACTAGTGCCACCTGGGAAACACCTTCTTATGTCTTAGAAAAAAGAAAACAAAATTCTACCCTATGTAGAAATGATGCAGCCACCTCATTAAAAAAAATTTCAGCCACATAGTTTTTTAACTGTTTCCCAAATCACAGTGTGTTAGTGGATTATAGGATTCCAACATGAGTTTTTTATTAAGCTCTGGTTTGGTGCCCTAATTCAGCTCTGCAACTGAATTAAATAATTTGGGGTTGAAATGTGTATGTGTGTGTCTTCCTTTCTTTTTAAAAGTTTCATAGTTTGTGTATATGCACTGGCGCTCACAAGGGCAGTCATGCAAATTAAAGATAATGAATTAATTTAAACTTTATATGTACACTTAAGATAACCTTATTTATGACAGTAAATTCATAATTGTGGCTAAAAGCAAAAGTGAATATGTGAACAAAAAAATTGTTGTGGACAGAAAACCAGGCTTGTAACCAGATTGGACAAACTCAAGTACACTTTGTGATTCTAACCCAGAAGACCACCAAGAAAGTTATGTGACTGTCTTGAAGCCATTTATTCTATGAGGCATGTAGGAAAGCAGTGAGAAAGTAGTTATTTCAGAAGGCTCATTTGGCTTCATTATGACCTGTTAATAGTGGAAGCAAAGAAACCATGGAAAAACTAAAGATCAAGGCAAGTCTCCAGTTTCTGAATTATACCATGAACAAAATCTAGTCATGCTCTGAACTAAATAAAGCAATCCTTATTAAAGTGTTAAGAACTGACAAGTCAATATCTTAAAAGCAGAAAGAGATTAGGAAGAACTTGGCCAAATTTCTGGCCAAATACAGGTATTCCCTGTTTTTTGAAATTTTACTGGGCTTTTCTGGAAGACCTGAATTAGCACCGTCTGCCTTCCATATCCATGGGTTCCACATCTGCAGATCCAACTCACAGCAGATAGAAAATATTTTTTAAAAGAGAGAAGTGCTCGGGCCTGGTGCACTGGGACGACTCAGAGGGATTGGGTAGAGAGGGAGGTGGGAGGGGGGATCGGGATGGGGAATACATGTAAATCCATGTCAATGTATGACAAAACCCACTACAATATTGTAAAGTAATTAGCCTCCAACTAATAAAAATAAATGAGAAAAAAAAATCTTCCAGAAAGTTCCAAAAAACAAAATTTGAATTTGCTGTATATTGGCAACTATTTACACATTTTGCTATTGTATTCAGTATTATAAGTAATCTAGAGATGATTAAAGTAGAAAGGAGGATGTGTGTGGGCTATATTGCAAATATCACATCATTTTCTACAATGGACTTGATCATTCGTGAATTTTGGGTATCCAAGGTGGGTCCTGGACCCTATTCCCCATGAATACCAAGGGACAACTATGCCTATTTTCACTAACTGAAAGAAATCTGAAGAGGATTTTCACTTTTACCAAAAAAAAAAAAAAAAGCCAAAACAAAATAGGGTTTGGTGTTTGTTTTGCAGAGTGTGGCCGTTATGGAGGCAGCATGCACCCCTGCAGGGAGAGTGGGACCCTAAGCTCCTTCCCAGAACTACACACAGCATCTCAGCATCAAGCTGCTGTAACCTTGAGCAGTGTCTGTGGGCATCTATGCTTTATCTCAATTTAATCTGTGTACCCATTAGCACAAAATATTTTGTCTGTCCCAAGATAATTGTTTCTTTGCTTTAAGCCATTTCAGTGCAGAAAAAGTTTCCTAGGAACACTGTATTTTCAGATAGAAGGGGAAACCTATGCTTAAATAATGCATTAAGTCAAGTATTTAAGTGAAGAAATGCTTTCTTCACTTAAATATTCTTTTTTCCACTCTAAAGAGAGAATTAATGTCTCTTAATGTTATAAAGTGATAAGCTCACAGTATAGCATTTTGAAAACACTTATAAGATTTTATTATGGTTGTACCTCTTGAGACTATTTTCTCTAAGTAACTTAAAGAGACAAATCATTTATGATCAAATCTTTGTTCCATTATGGGTTCTTCAGGCATATATATTTAGGCAGGAGAAATCTTCATAGGGCTGTCTGCACAGGTAAGAGAAATATTACTTGGCTTTCTGAACGATCAAGTTTTCCTTGCTTCCTTGCAAATATTTGTTACATGTTTGCAGATATTTTCTGCTCTACACACTTAGAATTTAAGTACAAAAGCCAGCATAAGGAGAGAGATGCTATTTTATTGCTGGAAGAAACTTTAACAGTATGCTGAATCAATTATATTTTTGGAAACCATTTGATACAATTGTGTTGCCCAGGATATATTGGCACATTGCATTTCTGGCTTACCACATAGAAAAAAAAAAATGAATGTTTACTGATTTCAGCATTCCTTTCTGTGTAAAGATGAGTGAAGCAATTATGTTTGGCTCTATCCAAGTCCAAGAAAAAAAAGAGTATTCCATTTATTATGATAAACAGATCACATGAGTAAGACAAAGCCAGTAATGAATATGAGAGAAAACATTCTCTTAGAGATGCCCTTAGTAAGCTGCCGATACTTACTAAATTTTATAAGAGGAAAGGAAAAAACTCAAGGAAATAATTTGCTACAGTAAAAACAATAATAAAATAAACATTTACCCAATATAGATTTTCTCTAATCTGTCATTTCCTTTTCATCCTTATTATGTTGCCCTAATTTTTTTTTTGTTGCCCTAATTTTTATATTTTGTTTCCTAGATTGTTGTTGGTCTCCCTCCCAATGCAACTGGAATATTCTAACTGAAATATAAGTCAAACCACATAATTTTCCTGCTAAAATATTTTCAGTGGATCTCTAATGTCCAAATTGATTACTTGACCTTTTCTCACTGGTCATTTTACCTCTGGCTACTCCTTTTTATGATTTAATAGTACAGTTTATACACAGTAGGATATATGACATGCCTTGTTGACTTATTCATTTCCTCTGCCTAAGTGGCCTTTGTATTTTTCACCTGGATAATTTTAATTTATCCTTTATTGAACTGGCTGAAGTGGAACAGATTTAAGTTTATCATTCTGCTTGAGTCAAATATTCTTATGGCCCTTAGCATCCCCTCCCTTGCCTATTTCTACCATAGCGTTTATCAACTTATTTTGACACTACTTATTCCTTGTCTCTCCTTTTAGACTCTATAAATTACCTGAAACCATTTTTGGATCCTCAACAATTAGTATAATGCCTGACATATAATTCAGTTCAGTTCAGTCACTCACTCATGTCTGACTCATTGCGACCCCATGTACTGCAGCATGCCAGCCTCCCTGTCCATCACCAACTCCCGGAGCCTACTCAAACTCATGTCCATCGAGTCGGTGATGCCATTCATCAGTTGACTCAGATGGTAGAGTCTGCCTGCATTCGGGAGACATGGGTTCAATTCCTAGGTTCCCCTGGAGAAGAGAATGGCAACCCACTCTAGAATTCTTGCCTGGGGAATTCCATGGACAGAAGAGCCTGGTGGGCTACAGTCCATGGGTCACAAGGAGTCGAACATGACTGAGCTACTCACATATGCAAAGAAAGTCATAAAGCCAAGCCCAGAGTAAGTATGGGAAGATGTAGATACAGAGAGGCGTGAGGGTATGGAGCTATTATTAATGAGTTCTACATGGGGAGGAATAAGGAGCAGGGAAATAGATCAGAAGTATTTTAAAGTGATCATCATGGAAATAAAAAGACTAAGATAAGGTATAATCATTACTATGCAAATGAATTAGAATAGCCTCATATCAAGCAACTGGTTAGAGCATTGTCTTAAGAAAGGGCAAAATCATGTGTTTACAAAGTTTATGGATGAGTGGGTTTTTCATAGAGTATATATCATAGTTTCAAAGACACAATTGAATCATTGAAACCAGGTTGAAATCCCAAAGCAGACCAGGTAATATACTGGAATCAGCTCACTTAAATTCAATACCTATTATGAAAACAAAAAGTCCCCACAATCATATCCTTTATGTCATACACTAGTGATTCTTTATAAATCACCTTTTCTTCCAAGTTCTGCTTTCTCTTGCTTAAATTCTGCCTACTTCTTCAGCTATTCCAGTGACCTAGAGGTGCCAAATGTGCTCAATGATCTGGTGTATCATAGGGGAAAATATATTTCTCCTCTGTAGTGTAGTAGAGCAAAGCTATTTGTGCCTCAAAGATTTTACTGAGGCACAAAGATTTTACTGAAGTGGATTACAGTTTTAACTTCCAGCAGGATATCTACTTAGGACTCAGGGTTTTGGTTATGTGAAAAATTACAAAAGCAGACATTAGTTGCATACAAAATCCTTTATGTATCCCAGTTTTAGGATTTTGGTATTTATTGAAGCTTATCATAGTTGAGTCTCTTCCCTTTGGTTGAATTATTTTGAAAGACCATCTTCAATCGGTTGTGCAAATAGCATTCTCATGCTACTGGTTAGTCAGATACACCCTGCTATGGCCAAAATACACAGTCACTTCAGTTCAGTCACTCAGTCATGTCTCACTGTTTGTGACCACAAGGACTGAAGCATGCCAGGCCTCCCTGTCCATCACCGACTCCTGGAGTTCACTCAAACTCATGTCCATCGAGTCGGTGATGCCATCCAGCCGTCTCATCCTCTGTCGTCCCCTTCTCCTCTCACCTTCAATCTTTCCCAGCATCACGGTCTTTTCAAATGAGTCAACGCTTCGCATGAGGTGGCCAAAGGATTGGAGTTTCAGCTTCAACATCAGTCTTTCCAATGAACACTCAGGACTAATCTCCTTTAGAATGGACTGATTAGATCTCCTTGCAGTTCAAGGGACTCTCAGAGTCTTCTCCAACAATACAGTTCAACAGCATCAATTCTTTGATGCTCAGCTTTCTTTAGAGTCCAACTCACATCCATACATGACCACTGGAAAAATCATAGCCTTGACTAGATAGACCTTGTTGCCAAAGTAATGACTCTGCTTTTTAATATGCTGTTTAGAGTGGTCATAACTTTTCTTCCAAGGAATAAGTGTCTTTTCATTTCATGGCTGCAGTTACCATCTGCAGTGATACTAAAATCCAAAACAATAAAGTCTGCCACTGTTTCTACTGCTTCCCCATCTATTTGCCATGAAATGATGGGACCAGATGCCATGATCTTAGTTTTCTGAATGTTGAGCTTTAAGTCAACTTTTTCACTCTCCTCTTTCACTTTCACCAAAAGGCTCTTTAGTTCTTCTTCACTTTCTGCCATAAGGGTGGTGTCATCTGCATATCTGAGGTTATTGATGTTTCTCCTGGCAATCTTGATTCCAGCTTGTGCTTCATTCGGCCCAGTGTTTCTCATGATGTACTCTGCATATAAGTTAAATAAGCAGGATGAGGATATACAGCCTTGATGTACTTCTTTTCCTATTTGGAACCAGTCTGTTGTTCCATGTCCAGTTCCATGAGGAGTTCCAAGGTCTCCTCAGATAGTCATTTTGCTTTTTTGCACTTCTTTTTCTTGGGGATGGTCTTGATCCCCATCTCCTGTACAGTGTCACACACCTCCGTCCATAGTTCATCAAGCACTCTGTCTATCCAATCTAATCCCTTGGATCTATTTCTGACTTCTACTGTATAATCGGAAGTGATTTGATTTAGGTCATACCTTAATGGTCTAGAGGTTTTCCCTACTTTCTTCAATTTAAGTCTGAATTTGGCAATAAGGAGTTCATGAACTGAACCACAGTCAGCTCCCAGTCTTATTTTTGCTGACTTCATAGAGCTTCTCCATCTTTGGCTGCAAAGAATATATCAATCTGATTTCGGTATTGACCATCGGGTGATATCCATGTGTAGAGTCTTCCCTTGTGTTGTTGGAAGAGGGTGTTTGCTATGACCAGTGCCTTCTCTTGGCAAAACTCTATTAGCCTTTGCCCTGCTTCATTCTGTACTCCAAGGCCAAATTTGCCTATTACTTCAGGTGTTTCCTGACTTCCTACTTTTGCATTCCAGTCCCCTATAATGAAAAGGACATCTTTTTTGGGTGTTAGTTCTAGGTCTTGTAGGTCTTCATGGAACTGTTCAACTTCAGCTTCTTCAGTATTACTGGTCAGGGCATAGACCTGGATTTCCATGATATTGAATGGTTTGCCTGGGAAACAAACAGAGATCATTCTGTCATTTTTGGATTGCATCCAAGTACTGCATTTCAGACTCTTTTGTTGACTACAATGGCTACTCCATGTCTTCTAAGGGATTCCTGCCCACAGTGGTAGATATAATGGTCATCTGAATTAAACTCCCCCATTCCAGTTCACTTTAGTTCGCTGATTCCTAAAATGTCAACGTTCACTCTTGCCATCTCCTGTTTGATCACTTCCAATTTGCCTTGATTCATGAACCTAACATTCTAGGTTCCTGTGCAATATTGCTCTTTACATCATCAGACTTTGCTTCTATCATCAGTCACATCCACACCTGGGTTTTGTTTTTGCTTTGGCTCCATCCTTTCATTCTTTCTGGAGTTATTTCTCTACTGATCTCCAGTAGCATATTGGGCACCTACCCACCTGGGGAGTTCATCTTTCAATGTCCTGTCTTTTTTTATTTTCATACTGTTCATGGGGTTCTCAAGGCAGGAATCCTGAAGTGATTTGCCATTTCCTTGTCCAGTGGACCACATTTTGCCAGAATTCTCCACCATGACCCGTCTGTCTGGGTGGCTCGTAGGTTCACTGAGTTAGACAAGGCTCTGGTCCATGTTATCAGATTGGTTAGTTTTCTGTGACTGTGGTTTTCAGTCTGTCTGCCCTCTGATGGAGACGGATAAGAGGCTTTATGGAAGCTTTCTGATGGGAGAGACTGACTGAGGGGGAAATTGGGTCTTGTTCTGATGGGCAGGGCCATGCTCAGTAAATCTTTAATCCAATTTTCTGTTGATGGGTGAAGCTGTGTTCCCTCCCTGCTCTTTACCTGGGCCTAAACTATGGTGGAAGTAATGAAGATAATGGCAACCTCCTTCAAAAGGTCCCATGCATGTACTGCTACACTCAATGCCCCCAACCCTGCAGCAAGCTGCCACTGACCCACGCCTCTGCTGGAGATGTGGACATTGCTGGGCAAGTCTGGGTCAGTCTCTTGTGGGGTCACTGCTCCTTTCTCCTGGGTCCTGGTGCACACACGGTTCTGTTGTGCCCTCCAAGAGTCTATTTCCCAGTCCTGTGTAAGTTCTGGCAGCTCTATGGTGGGGTTAATGGCGACTTCCTCCAAGAAGGCTTATGCCATACCCAAGTCTGCAGCACCCAGAGCCCCTGGCCCTGAGGCAGTCCACTGCTGACCCGTCCTCCACAGGAGACACTCACACACAGTTCTGTCTCGGTCTCTGTGGGCTCCCTGGGTCCTGGTGTGCACAAGGTTTGTTTGAGCCCTCTGAGCATCTCTGGTGGGAATGGGATTTGATTCTAAATTTGCCCCTCTGAATTTGTCCCTCCTACCATCTTGCTGGAGCTTCTCCTTTGCCCTTGGGCATAGGGTATCTCCTCGCTGTGGCTCCAACAAAGGGTGGCTGCAACTCCTGACCTTGGGCTTGGGGCATCTCTTTATGGCTGCTCCAGTGCCAGTGCAGAAGCCAACACAGAATGACTTATTAAACTTAGATCCTTAGCATGAAAGGGTTTTTATTCATCATCTTGTCTGAAAGGCATTATGTTACACTAGTGATTAATCTTCTTAGGCTTTAAGGTTAGACAGATTTGGTCTAGACCTAAAGTCAGCCTCTGTTTCTAATTGTGTGATCTTGGATACATTTCTCAAGTTTATAAGCCTTGGTTTCTCATCTCTTATCTATCTCATATCTGCATTGTCCAATAAAGAAGTCACTAGTCACATTTGACAGCTAGACACTTGAAACATGGCTAGTCCAAGTTAAAATGTTCTGTAAGTGCAAAATATACACTTTTGGGGAAATTTAATATAAAAAGTATAAAACATCTCAATAGTTTTATTAAATATTGAATATATGTTAAAATGGTAACATTTTAGATATGAGTAAAGTAACACCTCTTATTCACATTAATTTTACCTCTTTCATTTTACCCTTTTAAATTGTGGTTACTAGAAAATTTTCAATTATATAAGCTATTTATAATTGAAATAATTACTCAATAATTAAAAAATGAATGAAAAATGAAATAATGTCACATAATTCTAGTAGGCAGCATTATTTATAGTGAGGACAATAATAATATACAAATTGTAGAATTAGATCATGAACTCCCTATTGCAAAATTCAGACAGAAATTGAGGAAAGTAGATAAAACCACGAGACCATTCAGACATGACCTAAATCAAATCCCTTATGATTATGCAATGGAAGTGACAAATAGATTCAAGGGATTAGAGCTGATAGACAGACTGCCTGAAGAACTATGGACAGCAGTCCCTAACACTGCAGAGGAGGTGGTGAGCAAAACCATCCCCAAGAAAAAGAAATGGAAAGAGGATAAATGGGAGGCCTTACAAATAGCTGAGGAAAGAAGAGAAGCGAGAGGCAAAGAAGAAAAAGAAAGACATACCCATCTGAATGCAGAATTCTGAAGAATAGCAAGGAGGGATAAGAAAGCCTTCCTAAGTGATCAAATCAAAGAAATGACGGAAACAATAGAATGGGAAAGACTAGAGATCTCTTCAAGGAATTTAGAGATATTAAGGGAATATTTCATGCAAAGATGGACACAATAAAGGACAGAAATATTATGGACCTAACAGAAGCAGAAGATATTAAGAAGAGTGAAAAGAACACACAGAAGATCTATACAAAAGAGATCTTGATGACCCAGATAACCACGATGGTGTGATCACTCACCTAGTGTCAGATATCCTGGACTGCAAAGTCAAATGGGCCTTAGGAAGCATCACTGCGAGCAAAGCTAGTGGAGGTGATAGAATTCCAGCTGAGTTATTTCAAATCCTAAAAGATGATGCTGTGAAAGTGCTATACTCAACATACCAGCAAATTTGGAAAGCTCAGCAGTGGCCACCGGACTGGAAAAGGTCTGTTTTCTTTCCAATCCCAAAGAAAGGCAGTTCCAAAGAATGTTCAAACTACCGCACAAATGCACTCATCTCACACACTAGCAAAGTAATGCTCAAAATTCTCCAGGCTAGACTTCAACAGCAGGTGAACCGAAAATTTCCATATGTTCAAGTTGGAGTTAGAAAAGGCAGAGGAACCAGAGATCAAATTGCTAACATCCATTGGATCATTGAAAAAGCAAGAGAATTCCAGAAAAACATCTACTTCATTGACTACACTAAAGCCTTTGACCATGTGGATCATAACTGTGGAAAATTCTTCAAGAAATGGAAATATGAGACCAACTTACCTGATTCCTGAGAAACCTGTATGCAGGTCAAGAAGCACCAGTTAGAACTGGACATGGAACAATGGAATGGTTCCAAATTGGGATAGGAGTATGTCAAGACTGTATATTGTCACCTGGCTTATTTAACTTAATATGCAGAGTACATCATACAAAATGCTGGCCTGGATGAAACATAAGCTGGAATCAAGATTGCTGGGAGAAGTGTAAATAACCTCAGATATGCAGATAACCCTTATGGCAGAAAGCAAAGAGGAACTAAAGAACTTCTTGATGAAGGTAAAAGAGGAGAGTGAAAAAGCTGGTTTTAAACTCAACATTCAAGAAACTAAGATCATGGTAACTGATCCCATCACTTCATGGCAAATACATGGGGAAATAATGGAAACCATAACAGGCTTTATTTTCCTGGGCTCCAAAATCACTGCAGATGGTGACTTCAGCCATGAAATTAAAAGACATTTGCTCCTTGGAAGAAAAGCTATGACCAACCTAGACAGCATATTAAAAAGCAAACACATTACTTTGCCGACAAAATTCCATATAGTCAAAGTAATGGTTTTTCCAGTAGTCATGTATAGATGTGGAAGTTGGACCATAAAGAAGACTGAGCACCAAAGGATTGATGCTTTTGAACTGTGGTGTTGGAGAAAAATCTTGAGAGTCCCTTGTACTGCAAGGAGTTCAAACCAGCCAATCCTAAATGAAATCAGTCCTGAATATTCAGTGGAAGGACCGATGCTGAAGCTGAAACACCAATACTTTGGCCACCTGATGGAAGAGTCGACTCATTAGAAAAGAACTTGATGCTGGGGAAGATTGAAGGAAGGAGGAGAAGGGGATGACAGGAGGAGAAGGAGATGGTTGGATCACATCACCGACTCAGTGGCTATGAGTCTGAGCAAGCTCCAGGTGATAGTGAAGGACAAGGAAGCCTTGCGTGCTGCAGTCCTTGGGGTTGCAAAGAGCTGGACAGGACTGAGTGACTGAACAACAACAATTATGATGAAAATTAAGAAACTGTAAAGTTATTAACAAAGAGTTATACATAGTGAAAACTCAGTAGACATTAGCCATTTTCTCAATTTTTAATGAACATATACATTAATATAATTGTGAATTGAGAAGTATGTATCCAAAATATTTAGCTTGAATTTTCGATTGATCTTGAAAAGTTAAACCCTGTTATTTTTACACTGTGTTTGCTTTCATATTGGACTATAAATTACAAAGGTAAAATATAGCTTAATTTAGTGAATTGCTTATGAAGATTTTATAAATATCTATGAGATAATCATTGCCATTTTCTGAAAATAGTTCCTTCAGATAATAAAGAACACTGTTCAATGTGACAATAAACTAAACTCTGTTCTTATAGTTTATTAGGGAAACTGAGAATCTAAATTTACACTCTTTTAAATTTCCACCATGGTCATTGGGAGCTAAGGAATAATTAATCTAAGCTACATATGGAGCATGGGCTATAGTCCAGGGTGTTTTTTATTGCCTTAACATTTCCGTATTCATTTTCCCTCTTTTTCCTTCTCTCTCTCCGACTCAGTTTGAAAGGGGTTAAATTGAAAAACAGGAGGATATTTAAAGGAATTCCCCCAAACCCAATCAATTCTTAAATCAACTTGATCATCTAGCTGTATACTAGTGATAAAACAGTACAAGTTCCTATGGGTTAATCCAATTGTGTCTGTCTTTTCAAAGAAGGTGTTTGTTGGTTGTCTCTGTTCGTTGAAGTTAATCCAGAAAGTTTAAGTTTTCTCAATTGAATAGTGTGTTATCTTATTTTTCCTTTTACAGTCTTCTGGAATTAATACAAGTTAACTTGATTTTATTGTCATTTTATTTAATTAAAACAAGTAAACTCTATTTTATTGTCATTTGCATGAATATATGTGTTTGGGAGTCATTGAAGTTAGACTCTTAAGGCTCAGAAAGATGTCTTAGGCATATTTTCAAGCAAAAGGCAAAACACAGACATTGTTATTTAGCAGTGGTGCATTCCTGTGGGGGCTCTTGAAACAAAGTAAACTGTGCTTTGATTTGTGCTCTATCATTTATGGACTGTGCTGGTGGCCAGGTACATCAAACGAATCCGTTTTTTCATTTATAAAATAGCACCTATATTATGGATTTTTTATAATGATTACATAAAATAATTTTAAGAAGTCTTTTTTTTTTTTAAATCATGATTCCTGGAATATAAAGCTTACTCAGTGCATCTTAATTGCTTTTGTTATTATAGTTGCTATCATTTGGCAAATATGTTGAAGATCAAAGGCTCAGTGCTTTCCATATTTTAAGTGGCTGATTTTAGGTAATTTAATTGGAAGACAGTGGAATTCAGAGTAAAGAAAAGGATGAGTTGAGTTCACCCAGTTTATTAACATTTGTTCTTTTGCAAATTACTTAATCTCTGAGAATTATAAAGTAGGGCTAACAATACTTGTGTCATAGCAATAAATGAGAACTATTATGGTGGTGCTTATGGCAGCAATAATAAAAGCTCAGTGAATGATAAGATTTTCTTTTTTAAAATATTATTCAATTTGCTACCTGAGAAAGATTTTGTTTCTTGTATGTAGGCCTTTATATAATGACTGTGTGACAAAACTTGGTGTCATGTACTTGAAGCTAAATGACACTTTTAGAAAAAATTAAGATTGATAGAGCCTCATGAATATTTAAAAAATTAATACAGATATATTTTTCAACAAATAAAATCCTGAAAATTGTATGGAAATAAAAACTGCTGTAGGCATGTTATTTTTTCTCTAGTTCACAGTGCAATTGAAACTAGGATAAGTACCTGAGGTTCCTAAATTCTGTTCATTGTTTTCTTCACACAATTTTAGGGCAAATAATAATATTCATCAGTGGTACTGCTTCATGACATTCACACCTTAACCTTCATTAGCTGATTCTCACTTAAAAGTTAAAATGTCTTAATATTGATTTTGGGTTAGAAAATATTTACAATTCAAATTACTTCCTTCCAGTAATTTCTCTCAGGCTTCTGAATGGGTTTGGATGGGCTAGAACAAAATTATCACAAAGAGTATATTCTACCCATGATTAAACAGAATGAAAATTTACTTTGAAATTTAGAGGATTAAATATTGATTTTCCATTTTAAACAGATGAAGATTTGATTCAGTGTCAGAGAACTCACTGGTTTGTTTTCAAATTGGAAAATAAAAGTTTGGCAAAATTTTTCAGTAGGACATGTGAAATATGATATATCTAAATTATACAGGGAATATGCCTTTTGCTTATTTCTTTTGTAAATCTGTTAAGCTCAGACAATTTTTCCAAATAATCTGACCTGTAATTTATAATACTCATGATTTAACTATTAGATACATAGGCAGATAAATAGGAAAAGAAAATAAGTTCAAGCTGAACTTTCTTAAGGAAGGATATAGTGCTTTTATACTGCAGTGCTTTAAGCATAATAATAATTATAAACCAATTTATTATAGGCTACTTCAAGTATCTTACACTTTCTTTTTTTCAAAAAATATTGGTTGAGTTTGTACTGTGGCTTTACATTTGGCCTTCCCTTTTGGCTCAGTTGGTAAAGATTCCACCTGCAAGGCGGGAGACCTGGGTTTGATCCCTGGGTTGGGAAGATTCCCTGTAGAAGGGAAAGGCTACTCACTCCAGTATTCTGGTCTGGAGAATTCCATGGACAGTATAGTCCATGGGGTCAAAAAGAGTTGGATACGACTGAGCAACTTTTGCTCCCGGAAAGCTTAGTGTTCAAAATGTGTAATTAAAATAAAAACAAAGTTTAGATGAAATAACCTTCTAAAATTGCTTAAAATGTCCATAAAGCATAAAAAGTATATGTGTTTTCTTGCCAAAAATGTTATATAATAGCAAGGTTTGGAGTGGATTTAAACTTCCTGATTCATGGTCAATTAAGTTACATGAATGGTTGTTAAATGGAATAGCAGTCTGTCTCTCTCTCTCACCCTCTCTGGCAATAGCTCCAGTGCTGTTTTTTATCTTGTGCCATTCTAGTTGATATTGAAAGGTTATGAATCAAAATTTATACCAAATATCAGAAAGCACAATAAAATTTTAAAGTAAATTTAAAAGAACATATCTTTGTGTTCTCCTCCAAGATCTTAGCCATAATTTTGACACTCCCGATGGTCTGCCAGAAGCTGAAAGTATGTTGTCAGGGATAAGATTTACATTCTTAGCTTTATAAAAATATCTTTGCTTGTTCAAAAATTATATTTGGTTGATATTAACATTTGTGACCATCCCCATGGAAAAGAATGCAAAAAGGCAAAATGGTTGTCTGAGGAGGCCTTACAAATAGCTGTGAAAAGGAGAGAAGCGAAAAGCAAAGGAGGAAAGGAAAGATATTCCCATTTGAATGCAGAGTTCCAAAAAATAGCCAGGAGAGATAAGAAAGCCTTCTTCAGCGATCAATGCAAAGAAATAGAGGAAAGCAACAGAATGGGAAAGACTAGAGATCTATTCAAGAAAATTAGAGATACCAAGGGAACATTTCATGTAAAGATGGGTTCAATAAAGGGCAGAAATGATATGGACCTAACAGAAGCAGAAGATATTAAGAAGACATGGCAAGAATACACAGAAGAACTGTACAAAAAAGATCTTCATGACCCAGATAATCACGGTGGTGTGATCACTCACCTAGAGCCAGACATCCTGGAATGTGAAGTAAAGTGGCCCTTAGGAAGCATCACTACGAACAAAGCTAGTGAAGGTGATGGAATTCCAGTTGAGCTATTTCAGACTCTAAAGAATGATGCTGTGAAAGTGCTGTACTCAATATGCCAACAAATTTGGAAGACTCAGCAGTGGCCACAGGACTGGAAAAGGTCAGTTTTCATTCCAATTCCAAAGAAAGGCAATCCCAAATAATACTCAAACTACCGCACAATTGCACTCATCTCACACGCTAGTAAAGTAATGCTCAAAATTCTCCAAGCCAGGCTTCAGCAATACGTGAACCATGAACTTCCAGATGTTCAAGCTGGATTTAGAAAAGGCAGAGGAACCAGAGATCAAATTGCTAACATTCATTGGATCATTGAAAAAGCAAGAGAGTTCCAGAAAAACATATATTTCTGCTTTATTCACTATGCCAAAGACTTTGACTGTGTGGATCACAATAAACTGTGGAAAATTCTAAAAGAGATGGGCATACCAGACCATCTGACCTGCCTCTTGAGAAACCTATATACAGGTCAGGAAGCAACAGTTAGAACTGGACAAGGAACAATAGACTGGTTCCAAATAGGGAAAGGAGTACTTCAAGGCTGTATATTGTCACCCTGCTTATTTAACTTATATGCAGAGCACATCATGAGAAATGCTGGGCTAGATGAAGCACAAGCTGGAATCAAGATTGCTGGGAGAAATATCAATAATGTCAGATATGCAGATGACATCGCCCTTATGACAGAAAGTGAAGAGGAACTAAAAAGCCCCTTGATAAAAGTGAAAGAGGAGAATGAAAAAAATGGCTTAAAGCTCAACATTCAGAAAACTAAGATCATGGCATCTGGTCCCATCATTTCATGGCAAATAGATGGAGAAACAGTGGAAACAGTGTCAGACTTTATTTTTGGGGGGCTCCAAAATCACTGCAGATGGTGACTGCAGCCATGAAATTAAAAGATGCTTACTCCTTGGAAGGAAAGTTGTGACTAACCTAGATAGCATATTAAAAAGCAGAGACATTACTTTGCCAACAAAGGTCCGTCTAATCAAGGCTATGGTTTTTCCAGTGGTCATGTATGGATGTGAGAGTTGGACTGTGAAGAAAGCTGAGTGCCGAAGAATTGATGCTTTTAAACTGTGGTGTTAGAGAAGACTCTTGAGAGTCCCTTGGACTGCAAGGAGATCCAACCAGACCATCCTAAAGGAGATCAGTCCTAGGTGTTCATTGGAAGGACTGATGCTGCTGCTGAAACTCCAATACTTTGGCCACCTCATGCGAAGAGTTGACTCATTGGAAAAGACCCTGATGCTGGGAGGGATTGGGGGCAGGAGGAGAAGGGGACGACAGAGGATGAGATGGCTGGATGGCATCACCGACTCGATGGACATGTGTTTGAGTAAACTCCGGGAGTTTGTGATGGACAGGGAGGCCTGGTGTGCTGCGATTCATGGGGTCGCAAAGAGTCGGACACGACTGAGTGACTGAACTGAACTGAACTGAACATTTGTGACCTGTTATTCAGCTGTTGAAAGTATCAGATGAGTCTATTCATTCAAGTACAGTATTAATAAGACTTTGTTCTTTTGCATTATGTAGTTGAATAAGCAGTTTATTAATGTTATTTCCTCATCCATCTGTAATGATAACACAAAGAAAGCATCTAAGATAATGTAAACTGAAATGCTGTGTGTGTGTGTGTGTGTGTGTGTGTGTATGGATCATCAGTGTCTGCAGGTAAATATAACCCTTTCTCTGAGAGGTCTTCTCTTTGTACCGTATTTAAAATTGCTTCATCCAGGCACTCTCAGATTTCTTTTTTTTTTTTTTTCTCTTTTTTTCATTACTAATATCTGTTTCTTTATTTCATTATTTATTTATTTATTTCATTATTAATATATAATGGGACCTAATGAAACTTAAAAGCTTTTGCACTACAAAGGAAACTATAAGTAAGGTGAAAAGACAGCCCTCAGATTGGGAGAAAGTAATAGCAAATGAAGAAACAGACAAAGGATTAATCTCAAAAATATACAAGCAACTCCTGCAGCTCAATTCCAGAAAAATAAATGACCCAATCAAAAAATGGGCCAAAGAACTAAACAGACATTTCTCCAAAGAAGACATACAGATGGCTAACAAACACATGAAAAGATGCTCAACATCACTCATTATTAGAGAAATGCAAATCAAAACCACAATGAGGTACCATTACACGCCAGTCAGGATGGCTGCTATCCAAAAGTCTACAAGCAATAAATGCTGGAGAGGGTGTGGAGAAAAGGGAACTCTCTTACACTGTTGGTGGGAATGCAAACTAGTACAGCCGCTATGGAAAACAGTGTGGAGATTCCTTAAAAAACTGGAAATAGAACTGCCATATGACCCAGCAATCCCACTTCTGGGCATACACACTGAGGAAACCAGATCTGAAAGAGACACGTGCACCCCAATGTTCATCGCAGCACTGTTTATAATAGCCAGGACATGGAAGCAACGTAGATGCCCATCAGCAGATGAATGGATAAGGAAGCTGTGGTACATATACACCATGGAATATTACTCAGCCATGAAAAAGAATTCATTTGAACCAGTCCTAATGAGATGGATGAAGCTGGAGCCCCTTATACAGAGTGAAGTAAGCCAGAAAGATAAAGAACATTACAGCATACTGACACATGTATATGGAATTTAGAAAGGTGATAACGATAACCCTATATGCAAAACAGAAAAAGAGACACAGAAATACAGAACAGACTTTTGAACTTTGTGGGAGAATGTGAGGGTGGGATATTTCAAAAGAACAGCATGTATGCTATCTATGGTGAAACAGATCACCAGCCCAGGTGGGACGCACGAGACAAGTGCTCCAGCCTGGTGCACTGGGAGGACCCGGGGGGGTCGGGTGGAGAGGGAGGTGGGAGGGGGGATCGGGATTGGGAATACATGTAAATCCATGGCTGATTCATATCAATGTATGACAAAACCCACTGGAAAAAAAAAAAAAGACCCACATCTCAGATTTCTTTTTCAGACACTTTCTCTTATCAGTAAGCACAAGTGCTTGTTTAAAGTTGGAGGTGCAACATGTTACAACTGATGGTGTTCTATTCCCAGCCATCCACCTATTCTAAGCAAAGAAACAGAGTTCAACTTCAAAGAAGTACTTTTCTAATGACGTTTACGTGCCAGGCACTTAAGGATGCTAGAAATTTGGCATTGAATAAGACAAAGTAGGAAAAACAGACCAAAAGCAAGGCAATTATCCATGAAAAATCAACATTGATTAAAATTCTGTTTGTGACTTCATTATGTGCACCATTATGAAGATATGGATGACATTTATAATGGTTGAATGTAATATTTCACTTTATATGGTACTATGTATGCAAAGCTCTAATTTAGACATGAGGAAACAATAAGCAAAAAAAAAAAATGAAAACGATACAGGAGAAGGGAATGGAGAAGAAATAAAATAAAGAGGAAAAAGAAAAGGAAAAGGAGGAGAAGGAGGGAGAGAAGGCAGAGTGGGAGAGGGAAAGATGAAACTATATTCTTGGTTTCAGTAAAATATTAGATTTAAATATCTTTTTAAACAGTACTAGTACATACACTGTTCTCTTATTTTTCTTTCCTTCTATTTACACATTTTACACATCCCCCAAATAATACTTTTCTCATAGTTGTTTTCAAATGTATTGAGCAACAGTTTTCATGATATGTGCAACTGAATTTTGGTAAATGTATAGTCATATAACTCACCCACAATTTAGATAGAGAAATGTTCTCTTATCTGAAATAATTACATACTTGGTGCTGCTTTACCATCTACTTCTCTACCAACTCCTAGCCCCAGGCAATCATGATCTATGTTCTCTTAGTTTGATTGAATACAGTTGGATATAGATAGTTGGGTATAAAGTTAGGAGCATTAGTTCTTTGTCATAAGGTGTGTGTGTTTGTATATTTAATTTACATAATATGCAATGTGTTTTATGTATATATATATATTTATATATACATCTTAGTATGTAATACTATACTCCCAACTGATTATAACATTGTATATTTTAACCAACAATGCATGAAAATTCCAGTTGTTTCACATTCTTACCAATGCTTAGTATTGTAAATATTTTAAATTTTATTCTAAAAGCATATTTTTGTGTGTTTATTTCCCTGGTCTTTTTGTTCTTGTATTTCCCTGAAGACTACAGGTATTTGCATATTTTTGTGTCCTTGTTTATCATTATGTACTTTATTGTGTCAAGTGTTTTTTGATTCAGGTTCTTTGCCACTTTTGTTTGTTTCTTAGTGAGTTGATTATATTTTTAAGTTGTATGAGTTCTTTTATATTCTTCATATAATCTCTGTCAGATATTATTCCAACAGATTTACAGTTGGAATATTTAATTCATTAATATTTATCATAATATTTACTTAAAATTTTGTGTTTTCTACATTTTTATTGTTTTCTATAGTCCCTCTGCATTTTGTTTTTTTCTTCCTTATGATTAATTTTTGGAATATTTCAATATTTTTTAGAATTCAACTTTATTTTTCCTATTGGCTCTATTACTATACTTTTTTGCATTATTTTTAGTAATTGCTTAGGTACTACAGTATACAACCTTAACTTTCCATGGTCCATGTCCAATGAATATTCTATAACTTTATATAAAATATATAAATCTAGTAAATATTTAAATCTCTCTCTATATATATATCTAGTTTATCTCTGTGTGTTTTTTCTCCTGGAAATATGTTTATTTTATTTTGGTTCTATGTATACCCAATAACTTCAAATTATATTCTGGACATTATGAATAATAACTTTTGGAAATTGTAATTTTCTCTGATGAGTTCTCTTATTTGTTTCAAATTTTTTCTCTGATAAGTTTTCTTATCTGTTTGTTTTAGCTGGCAATTATCTTTGCTGCACTCAAATTGCATAATCGGTTGCTTGAGCAGCAGCTCCGACATCAAGTTCACACTTCATGCTCTTCCTGAGCTGCTTTGGGCCTGTTCCATGTATCCATGATTCAAGAATCATTCCAAAATGGGAACAGAGTTTGAGACTGCATTTCTGTTTTGTTTCCATTTTGAGATTCTCCCACTCTTTTTAGTGGTTGTAGTTTCCCTGAGTCAATTTTCTGGATCCTCTTGTCAGAAGGTATGCAATTTTTTTTAAAACTACACTTGATTTACAGTATATATTAGTTTCAGGTGTACAACATACTATTTCAAACTTTAATAGATAATACACCATACAAAGTTATTAAAAAATATTGACTATATTCCCTGTGCTGTACATTATATCCCTGTGACTTATTTATTTTATAACTATCAGTTTGTACCTCTTAATCCCTTTTACTGATTTCCTTTCTCTGCCACCTTTCTTCCCTCTGGCAACCACTAGTTTATTCTCTGTGAGTCTGTTTCTGTTTTATTATATTTCTTCATTTCTTTGCTTTTAGGGTTCCACATATAAGTGAATACATATAATATTTGTCTTTCTTAGTTTGACTTATTTCACTGAACATAATACCCTCTAGGTCTATCCATGTTGTTGCAAATGACGAGATTTTATTCTTTTTCTATGACTGAGAAGCATTCTTTTATTCACACACACAAACATGTATACATACATAACACATCTTTTTTATCCATTTAGTCATCAGTGGGCACGGTATTTTTGTTCTCTTCAGACTGATACACAGTGATGGGATTACTGGATCTCATGGTATTTCTATTTTTAATTTTTTGAAGAACCTTCATATTGCTTTCTACAGTGGTTGTACAAATTTATACTGTTTCTTTTCTTGATACCCTCACTGACACTTGTAATTTAGTTTCTTTTTAATGAGAGCCATTAGGACATAAGTAAATGTATATTTCATTGTGGTTTTGACTACCATTTTTCTTCTTACTTTTTATGAAGGCTTTATGTATACATTTTCAATGTTAATTTTGTTATTTATTCAATTAATATTTATACAAGAACTGGTAAGAAAGCTCCATAAGCACATCCTGGAATGGCTTTACTCTTTGGTAGAAATGTGCCAGGGAGAAAAATAAATTAGAGGCAGAGAGATTAGCTTTCTTTCTTTTGTGCTTTAAGTCATAGGGATCTTTGTTAAGGAAGGGGATTTCAAAAGCCTTTGAATAAGAGAGGAGTGACATGACTGAATAACAGAAATGTCGAGCAGGATTTCCTAAAAGCTGTGAGTGGGATAATTGCGGTGATGGAAATCTGTAATAAATGAGTGCAGTCGCTCAGTGTGGTTATATTTTGCCTCAAATAAATGTAAAGTGGAAATTAAATTCTGACCAGGTGTTAGGGATACCATTACTTCTGTTTTGTTATTCTGCAAAGGTGTAGAAGACCTTCTTGCCTGCCTGCCTACTAAGTCGCTTCAGTCATGTCCAACTCTTTGTGACCCTATGGCCTGACAGGCTTCTTTGTCCATGGGATTCCCCAGGGAGGAATACTAGAGTGCGTTGCCATGCTGTTCTCCAAGAAGACCTTCTTATGCAACTGCAAAACTGAAAAAGTCTACACTTGCCCTGTCTATACATTGACTTTTTTTTAAACTTTTTTTTTTTTTTTGTCAGTTAACATTGTTGTGATAGTTTCACATGAACAGCAAGGTGACTTAGCCATACACATCCATGTATCCATTCTCCCGCAGACTCCTCTCCCACCCAGGCTGCCACCTAACACTGAGCAGAGTTCATACAGTCAGTCCTTGTTGGTTATCCATTTGAAGTGTTGCGGTGTATATATGTTGATCCCAAACTCCCTGATTGGAATTTTTCTGATGATTAGTGATGTTGAATATGTTTTCTTCTGCTTATTGACCATCTGCCTTTCCTCTTTGGAGAAATGTCTTTTTCTATTTTTACTATTTTATTTTTAAATTTTTACCTTCTTAAAGAGTTGACTTAGTTTACTGTAAATTTGAAAATAAAACATAAAATAATTGCAATCTACTATATAATTTGACCCAAATAATGGTAATATCAATTTTAAGAACTAAACCAGTTTGGGCATTTTGAAACCTGTTCCCTAGTAGCTCAGCTGGTAAAGAATCTGCCTGCAATGCAGGAGACCTTGGTTCAATCCCTGGGTTGGGAAGATCCCCTGGAGAGGGGAATGGCTACTCACTCCACTATACTGACCTGGAGAATTCCATGAACTCTATAGTCGATGGGGTCGCAAATAGTCGGAAAGGACTGAACAACTTTCACTTTCACTTTGATTCATATCACATGTATAGTACCCTGTATATCTTTGTGTGTGTGCTCAGTTGCCCAGCCCTGTCTGACTCTTTGTGACCCCTGACTCTGTCTGTGGGTTTCTCCTGGCAAGAATACTGGAGTGAGTTTCATTCCCTTCTCCAGGGAACCTTCCTGACTCAGGGATCAAACCCGTCCTGGATTGGCAGGTGGATTCTTCACCACTGAACCACCTGGGAAGCGCAGGATAGCTATTCTTGGAATGAGTGGCTCAAGAATCCACCTGCTAAGCAGGAGACACAAGATATTTCTTGATAGCAAACATGTTCCTTAATGTGAGTTAACAGTAGATTATTAATTGGGAAATATATAACCTCAACATCCTAACTGATGCACTTTTGATTATTGTGGTTCGTGTACACAAAACTGCACTAATGTAGATTGAACCCAAGATTCTACCTTGTGAGACGTAATTGAGTTCTATTAGCAGGAGACTGATTTATTATATTTGTTTCTAGTAAATCAGTCATGTCTATGGTATTATGGAATCGAGGGAAGAGAACCACATACGTTTCTCCCTGCTAGTAGAAATGTTTCAGTCCTCACCGAAAATTTTCCTTACTTGAAATGCTGGCATTCTGTTTATAAAAGGAACCATTGCGCTGCAGACTTCTGGTGCAGTACAGTCCATGGGGTGGCAGAGTTGGACATGACTGAACAACTGAGCACATACACACACATTTATCTTATAATATCCAGAAAATATGTAAGAAACAACGTTGTATTACTAGCTTTCAAAATGTGGAGTATATAAAACAGCTGCCTGAGGCACACCAATAAGTCCATTGTGAATACCAGCCTGTCACCACACCTAGGCCACATCTCCTGCAGGCCTGCTTCATCTGTCATTGCTAATACAGTTCATTTTCAAAAGAAATAAAACAGAGAAGACCATGCTCCTGAATACATTTTTCCTGTTTAAAAGCCTCATGTATTCCCATTATTATTTTAAGTAATTAACTCACAGTATCAGGCTCAAAGAGCAATTTAAATGTTTTCTCTAATGCTGTGGTATCTCTGGAATGTAGGTGATAAAAAATGTCCACATTCTAGATAAATCTTTGAACAACTCCTTGAAATAAGCTTATTCTTGTTGAAGAGAGCTGTCATTTCTCTCTCATCTCTTGATGAGTGGGATTTGGGAGGTCTCCTTTCAAATGAACTCATGATGGCTAAGTTTGTTGCTAAGATGGTCTGCGTTTACTGACTTCAGAGCATATGTTCCACAGTGTCTGCCTCTCTAAAGCACTGACAGATCTGCAATTACAAGTGAGTTTTAAAATTCCGAATATCCCATCACGCTTAATAAGATTTTCACCATTGAGGTCAAAATATTCAAAAAGGGCAATGTAAAGATGCAACCTGTGCAGCTGTAGATTTACTGACATGGAAGCATTTAATTTCAACCTTGGGTCTTGAAATAGATTTATGTCAGGTTATTGGAGGAGTTGTAAAGAATTGTGGATTATAATTCCAGAAGCTTTCATAGAGGTACTTTTCACAAGAGTGTATGTTTTGATTAAGCATCATTACTTTGGTTATTGACTTCAAAAATAAGTGCACTTACTTCCCAACTTATGTTAGGAAAGCAACCATAGCCCTGATACCACAACTTGATTAAAGATGCTAGTAATAAGCTGATATGCCTCAACTATAAATGTTAAAATCCTTAAGAAAATATGACACAAATTGGATTGGGCAATATATAAAGTGGATATATCATTACCAAGTGGTTTTATTTCTAAAATGCAACGAAAATCAAAATAATAACCCTCATTTAAAAATTTAAAGAAATGACCATTTATAATCTCAATAGTTAAAGAAACAGTATCTCTTTATAATATAAAATTTATTAAGACAATCTTAAAATAGAAAGTAACCCCTCACTCTAATAAAAGGTATATATGAAAAAAATCTTTCCGTAACAATGATGGAAGTTTGAAATATTCTTTTCATAGAGTATAAAACAATGCAAAGGTATTTTTTCTACTTGCCATTAGGTAAGAATTAGAAATTAAGAATTAGAAAGGTCACAAAGACTACATAAGGAATATTTATTTTTCTGTATATTCTAGCTTTGGAAATTGATTTTAAAATTCACTTTAATAGTAGCATGAATAAATATCTGATGAATAAGAATGACTGTCATGCAAGATGAGTAAGATCTCTATACTGACTCCTATAAAACGTTGTAAAAATAAACTAAAGACATAAATAAAAGCATAAACAAGTCATACTCATGGATTGTAAAACTCTATATTATTGATGTGTCTATTCTCTCCAAATTGATCCATCGATTCAACTCTAACCCATATTAAAATTTCAGTATGTTCCTTTAAGGTAGTAGAGAATGTGGTTTGAAAATTCATATGGAGGTAAAAATAATCTGGAGTAGACACAATCATGAAAAAATATTATGAATTATTTGTATATATCTATAAATATATAAATAGTGTAATTATAAATTGCAGTACTTGAATTCAAGGCTTACTATAAAGTTATAGTTCTGAGACATTGTGATATTGAAATATTGGTAAGAAAATACATCAGTTTAACACAATAGAGTTCAGTAATAAACCTACATATAGAGAGTCAAATTTTTCATAAGATGTTAGGAAAAATTCAGTGGAGAAAATACTGTTTAGCAAATGATGCTGGAACAAAAATATATTCATGTAGATAAAAATGACTATTATTGTCTCTCAAAATTAGCTTGAGGTAGATTATTGATCTAAACATAAAACTCAAAACCATAGAACTAGAAGAAACACAAGCAAATATCTTCATAACTTTAGGTTAATTTTAGATTAAGTCTGAGGACACAAAAATCACAAACCATAAAAGAAGTGATGCACTTGAACTTATTAAAATTAAAATATGTTTTGATCATCAAAAGATGATATTAGGAAAATGAGTAGACAAAGGACACGATGGAAAAATATTTAATTATGCGTATTAGACAAAGAACTTGTATACATAAAATGTTTCCATTAATTAATAATAAAAAAGTTTAAGTGTCTCCAAAATAGTAAAAAAATTTGGACTTTACAGAGAATATAAATGGTCACTAAGCCTATGGAAAGATGTTCAGCTTTGTTAGTCACCGGGGAGATGCATATTAAAAATCACAGGGCAGTACCACTTCAAACCCAGCAGAGTGACAAATAAAGATTTCTGACAACACCAGTCTTGGTGAGAATTCAAGTAATGCTCGTACCTTGCTAGTGGAAATGTAAACTTGTCAAGTACTCTGAAGAACTGCCTGAAAGTTTCTTACAAAATTGATTATACATTTACCATATAACTCAGTTATTCAACTTTTGTTTTTCACCCAAAGGGGATGAAAATGTACCTATACAAAATATTGTAAAATAAAGTCCATAGTAGCTTTATTCAGAATAGCCAAATATTAGAAACTAGTCAAACAACAGAAGAAAAAATAAACAACCTATGGGATAGCCATACCATCTAATATACTCTGAAGTTAAAAAAATAAACAAACTGCAGAACAGTAAAACAATAAGGAGAATCTCAAAACACTATATAGGCAGATGAAGCCAAATACAAAGGATTGCAGAGTGATTTCATTTATCTAAATCCAGATACAGGTGAAAACTAACCTATGATTAGAGTGATTGTGACAATGACATAAGAGTGCTTTCTAGGGTCTTGGTGGTGTTGCTATTTTGATTGAGGTATTAGTTTCAGATGCATGCATTTAGCAAAACTCATTGAACTGAACTACTAGGAAATGTACATTTAATTACAGGCTAATTATATGTGAAAAAATAGCATATCGTCTAGAATATAGATACTCTATCTTGGGGAACTGAACTATCCAACACTGTCTATAAGTAAAATAGTCACCACTTCTATATTGAATTTATGTTTATGTTATAAAAGAACCCCTTAAATGCTGCATTTCCTTTGTAAATACTTTATTATAAAATATTGTTTTCTTAACTTTCTTATTTCTCTTTGTGATACATGTTCATGTAAAAGGTGAATTCAAGAAACATAAAACTTAAGAATCCATATTACAAATCAGAAAACAAAGGCAAGCAAATAAAAAAACTCCACCATTAATCTTTTGTTGAATAACTTTCCAAATATATTAGGAAATTTCAAGACCAAAACCAGATAAAAATGTATTGCATCATAAAAAAAAAAACACAAAAGAACAAAATGAATTGATTGAACCAACCATTTGCTGGAATGAGGATGTGTAATTGGAGGTAAATTTTAAATGGATAAAGATGTTATCTAACAGCTAGTGTTTTGGCAAGCTTCCTTTATGATTAGTGGTTCCCTGGGGCATTATAAACTGTAGTGTATAACTTCTTTAAACCCTATCCTGTCTTAATATCACTTTCTTACATTAATTCCTTATCTGTTGAAATTTTCCAGGGACACTTCTGTGATCACTTTAGGGCCCTCTCTTGATGAAGTCATCCACAATTACAGAGTTAAAAACCCTCTTACACTGAGAGTCCATAAATGTCTATTTCAAATCTAAATCATTTTCTGAGATTTGGAGGCAGCCTTTTAATGTTCACAGGTATTAAAGAGTCAACATGTTCAAGATCAAGACAACTGTCTCCTTCCCCACACTTGCTAACTAACCTACCATTTGCCATAGAATACGTTAAATAGACACTTTGCTGTACATGGAATAAACTAAAGAATCTTGTCAATTTTTCTGTTTCTTAACATTTTAACACCCACATGTCAAATTATGTTTACTTTATTTCCAAAATTTGTCATAAAATTTCTTATTCTCTATTGTTACTGACACTATATTTTTTTAAATTCTCAAATTTCTTTTGCTGTTGTTTGTCAGTACCCTGATAGTGTCTTTTTCTCTTATGCATCTTCTAATTGGCTATCACGAAAATCCCCCTGTAATAGTAATCTTATAAGATCATTTCCTGCTGACATCACATTACTAACATTCTTCCACTTAGGCTATTCCTACATATTCTGAGTTTCAGAGCATGTGTCATTTTCTCAAAGGAGCTATCATTTATATGCTTCTTTGATTTTGCAGCATCATTTAACATATCATATTAAAGCACTTAAAACTCCCAATAAATTTTTGTCCGTCTTTGCTTCTTGACATTGACCTCAATCATGACAGGAAATTTTTCCTATTTCTTTATACTTAGCAACTAACCTTGGACTTGTGTACAGTAAGTGTTCAATAAATATCTTTGAATGAAAATCGTACATGTATTTTGAAGAGTAAGCATAAATCTATTTAAACACAAAAATTTTTAATATAACTAGATAATTTCAGTTTTGGTTTTTAATCCATTCATCATTTCAACAAATGTTTAATCAGTAAGTCTTTGTAACACACAGGGTGCTTGGTGCTGTGCATTTGTGATAAATTAGGCAAGATTCCTATTTTTAAAAGTTTCATTCCAAAAGTGAAAGATCCTTGTAAATAACAAGGGTTATCAACAAAAAGCTGTTGACTATTCTTGAATTATAATATAGACAATTGGTTCTAGAGTGGGAAGGGAGATTGTTGGGATAATCTTCACATTTGAAGTTTATCTTCAGTAATGAGTCAAGTAAAAAGAGTGTACCAATTTCTAGAGAAGATTTTTGATATAAAAGCAGTAGCTTTGACAAAGTCATGCAGGTGTGAAACATCTTGACATTTACAGAATGTTTATAGGGCCTCAGGATCCCTAGAGTAGGGAATAGAATACAAGTTTCTACAAGAAATGAATTTGGCAAAGACAACTAGTTTTTTTCAGGATCCTGTATGCTATGCTAAGAATAATGATGGAGGGATAAAGAAGTCAAACTGGGAGAAAAGAAAGCATGAAATGTAAGATAAGGAACAGGGAAGCAGGTAATGCAATGCAGAAGCCAGAACTGTAACTGGAGCCCGGGAGACGTTAGAAAGACAGAAAAGAGGTAAGATGAGTGCAAGTGTGGGACGTGTCAGACACAGAGACAAAATAGCCAAAGAAGGATTGATGCATAGGGTCAGAATAAAGTCAGTTTCAGATATTATGCAGACTCTTAATAATTCTGGCTGTCTTCTCTATTTTAAGCATTTACTGCACTGTTATCTGGACATGGTGAAATGTGCTATGTTGTTGGACAGGCCGCTGTTTGTGTTATTCCTGTTCTAAAATAGAAGTCTGTCATGGAGTTTTTCATAAAAGAAACCTACTCTAAGACATCCATCCATTTTACATAATCATTGGCAATTAGCATGTTCAGTTCAGTTCAGTTCAGTGCTCAGTCGTGTCCAACTCTTTGCGACCCCATGGACTGCAGCACGCCAGGTCTCCCTATCCATCACCGACTCCCAGTTTACTCAGACTCATGTCCACTGAGTCAGTGATGCCATCCAACCATCTCATCCTCTGTCATCCCCTTCTCCTCCCGCCTTCAATCTTTGCCAGCATCGGGGTCTTTTCCAAAGAGTCAGTTCTTCACATCAGGTGGCCAAAGTATTGGCGTTTCAACTTCAGCCATCAGTCCTTCCAGTGAATATTCATGACTGATTTTCTTTAGGATGAACTGGTTGGATCTCTTGCAGTCCAAGGGACTCTCAAGAGTCTCTTCCAAAAGCATCAATTCTTCTGTGCTCAACCTTCTTTATAGTCCAACTCTCACATCCATACATGACCACTGGAAAAACCATAGCTTTGACTAGACGGACCTTTGTTGGCAAAGTAATGTCTTTTTTTTTTTTTTAATATGCTGTCTATGTTGGTCAGTGGATGAATTTAATTCCTGTTTCTTAAAAAATAGATTTTCCAACCTTTTATTTAGAAAACTTTCTAATTGATAGGAAAACTGGTAAAATAGTAGAATCAACATTCATTATGTACTATTCACCTAAAATCATCAATTGTTAACATTCTGTAAGGTTTACCTAAAAACTTCATATCATTTTCCTAACAGTAAGGAACTTCCACAGTATACCAATGCCATTGTCATAGAAAGGAGGACTCCTTATTGAGTTAGCTTAGTAGTGAAATAGTTATCTGCAATATTCCCCTTCCATTATAGCTCTGGTCAGATCCTCAGACTGCTCAAGGTGATGGCCTGATGGCTTTTCACCTTTTACCTCTCACAGAAATGTACACTTAAAGGGGCTTTTCTTCATGGCCCTTTCGATCATATTTCCCAACTCTATCATGTCAGTATGCTCCACTTTCATTACCTGCTTTATTTTTCTTTTCTTACACTTATTTACTAATTTTCTACATGTATATTTTATTCTCCCTCTTCACTAATGTGTAAATTCTATGAAGGAAAGGATTTGTCTTATTCACCATTTTGCACCAGGACTAAATTGATTTAGTGCAGGGCCAAGATGCAGGAACTAGTTCCTTCTACTTTTAAATTTACAAGTTTCCTTACATCTCCATCCCTTTTCAATTACATAAACAAAACAAAACAAGACGTTTTTGTCTTTTTTTTTTTTCCACTTTCAGTATTACACTTTTGATTCTGAACAGGGACATGTACTAGATCTTTTAATAAAAATCAACATTTTCTTGCATGATGAAGGGGTGAAAATAATTCACCTCACTATTTTATTTTATTTTTAATGACTCTGTATAAATTGAACATCATGAGACAGTGATACTACAGATACTCTTTGTGTTGGCTAGACATTAAGTCACTGTATTTTGGATTTCCTTATATAAACATTAGATTTTGTTTGGAACATATTCAGGTAAATAGGAGCACATGGATTCTATTTTCCAACGCAGAACTATTTAGAAAAAACTTCCATAGGACCCATGCCCAGAACCCTGATCACTTTCCATTTTGTAATCCTATAAAGTTTGAAGTATTTCTATAATTTGCAATTGCTGAATGCAGCTCAGTAGGCATTAAAATTAATGTTGCCTCTCAAATTTGTTTTTATAAGCACCTGAATCTGGAAATCTGTCAAGGGGCACTTTTGCTTACTGAAAACAAACAGCTTGATTTAATTTAGCATTTGTACTGCCTAAAATGTACATCTTGTTATGTGATAGGGTATCATCCCTCATGGCAGATATGTACCGCCGAAGCTTTGTCAAGCACTTAAGCATTTCCATTTGGTTTGGAAAGCAGTCAAAGATGACTAGGAGTTCATCATAGAACTGCTGAATGTGGATGGAACTAGTTTCCCTTGCATGCTATCGCCTGCCTTTTAGACCTCCCTAAAGGAAATTAAAAAATCCATAATTTCATAATTTGTTCAGCAGACTTTCATATTTTGCATGGTAAGCACAAACCTTTAAATTTTGTAGAACTAAGCATTATTTTTAAATTTCTTTTTAAAATTTGTATCCAAATATAGTTGATTTACAATGTTGTGTTAATTTCAGGTGTATGGCAAAGTGATTCACATATATATATGTGTATATAAATATATATATTCTTTTTTACATTCTTTTCCATTACAGGTTATTACAAGATATTGAATATAGTATGTTATTTTTATTATAGGCTTTCACATTTTTAATTTCCCTCCATTCATCTCTCTCTTTCATATACACATGCACACATCTGCACACTTATCATAGCTGAACATATTCACTCTTCCTTTGCCTTCTTTCAGATTAAGATTAGTTCTTTCCTCCATACTAGAATATGCCAACATACTTTATCCATTTTTTCAAACTATTTGAACCACATTATTAATACCATTAGAGAACTTGTTATTTATAAGTCACTCTGTTGGGAACTGATGAAAGTGATGGGATGATACTTAAAATATAATTTCTGTTTGCAGGAGTTACTTCATATTCATATACTTTCTGATGCTTAAATCTCTGCTAAGTTTATTCAAAATGTAAAATTTAGGTATTATTTTAGACTCATGAATCTGGCTAATTTCTGTCTTTTAAGCATGATTACTTGCTATACTAACATCTAGAGAACTACTTTTATTTAGTATCAGCTTTACTAAATAACCCAGTGTGATTTTAAAAACTATTATATGTGTGTTAGTAGTGTTTATAAATTTATACATTATTTATAAAAATAAATGGATAATGTTAAAATTAATAACAGTAATACATTAAAATTTAAGAAAAGGCTTTTAGTAATGATAAAACAAATTTATTATGATCAATAAAATTAAGGTTCATAGGAATATACTTTCTTATACTGAATAGTAAAGAGTTGTTAAAAATATATTTTAAGTAACAATGCTAGCATTTAACACAAGATATGAGCTTGATGTATAAAAGAGAGTGAAGTCAGTTCAAGGAAGATGAAGGTATTCATTGAGAGGGTACACTTACAGGTTCATGGTTGGGTGTGGCAGGCACCTGATTCCTGCTTATGAGCTCCCAAATCAGAAGGAGCTACGTTTCTGAACTCCTTCTGCTTAGAGAAGCAAGGATCTAACTCTTAGCACCTTAGGAGAGAGAAAGAAGTGACTGGCAGTTGTTCACATTTGTCTTGTAAACAGAACCTTTACTGATTCTTGTGTTTCTCTTCCTCCTGATAACTGAAGCCTGCTATTCCTTTGTTGTTGTTCATTCACTAAGTCCTGTCCAACTCTTTGCGACCCCATGAACTGCAGCACGCCAGGCTTTCCTGTCCTTTACTATCTCCAGGAGTTTGCTCAAACCCACGTCCATTGAATCAGCTATTCCTTAACTAAGTAAAATTTCATCCTGTAACTATAGATAAGAAACTTAACCTGTGGATGTTTGGAAGTTAATCTTCTGAAAGACATGCATCTTCAGGGCAATTTTCCATCTTGCATATCTGATTTATCTGATTGTGGATAACATAAAGCCTGAGTACAACTGTCAAATTTGAGGATAAGATAGAAGCCTTATATTTGACAAGTTCTTCTTCTTTTTCCTTCCTGTTCTCAATATTGCTTCTATTGCAAATATGGGGGAAAAAATAGAAAACTTTCTTAATGTATTAGTTATGGTGACACATGAAGATAACAGCTTGTCATAGTTCATGAATAAACATTTAACAGGCAAGACTTATTTTGAAGGAGTATAGCATACCTAAGGTATTTTCATTCATATTTCATAGTAACATTGTTAGGATTTTTCTGTTTTTCAATACTGTTTTCTAGCAACAGGAGATGCTGAAGAAAAAATATCACTTTTGCCTTTTAAGAACCCATAGTCTATAGGATTTAGATCTATGCTATCTTAAAGATGCATTTGAGGATAAAGTCACAAGGGTAAAGCAAAGGGAGACATTAACTGTAAGACTAACCTGAATCTGAACTAGAGTCATCACACGCCTGATGCATAGAGAGGCCGAACAAACCGAAATGTCACAGAGTTTAAAGCAGAGAAAGTTTTATTGTAAGCGTCCTGCAGGGAGAACAGGTTGGCTCATGCTCAAAATATCTGAACTCCCCTGATGAATTTCAGGGCAGCACTTTTAAAGGAGAGGTAAGGAAGGGGAGCCAAGGGTGCCTGATCATCTTGGCTATGACTCTCTGATTGGTTGATGGTGAGGTAACAGGGCAGTGTCACAGGGGTTAACATCGTCAATCCTCACACTCCAGGAGGTCTGGGGATTAAGTGCTCTTGGTCATCAAGTAGTTAACTTCTTCCATTTGATGGGTATTTTAGCATCTACAAAATAACTCAGGAAATATGCACCAGATACTGTTGTCTAAGTACCTCAGGAAGAACTAAAGATTCTGTTGACTGCCATATGGCTGCTTACTATTTAAATTGTTACCAGTTTTCCAGGCCCAACTGCTACTTTCGTCACTACATGTTCACATCCTTTCAAACATTAATTCTTGAGCCAGGCTTTTGTAACCCAGGGGAGGCCCAGGAGGTTACAGCTTTTCTACAAATTAGAGGCAGGCAGAGGACACAGGGAGAAGAATCTGTCCCAGGAAGGCCCCGGAAGTTCCGCTCTGTAACACTGATGCAGGACCTTAAGTAGCCTTTCTGATCCTCAGATGCAAGGAGAAGAAAGGTAGGTAGCTGTCTGTTTTTCTTTGATCGGTACAGTAGATCAAATTATATGACATATTAAGTGAAATTGAATTATTGCATTTATCACTTACAAAAATTAATAACTGCAAATTTGAATTTTGTTTATAAATCCGATCAAGGGTTGTTGTTGTTTAGTAACTAAGTTGTGTCTGACTCTTTCACAACTTCATGGACTGTGGCCTGCCAGGTTCCTCCATCCATGGGATTTCCCAGGCAAGAATACTGGAGTGGGTTGCCATTTCCTACTCCAGGGGATCTTCCTGACCCAGGGATTGAACCCATGTCTCTTGCTTGGCAGGTGATTCTTTACTGATGTGCTAGCTGGGATGCTCCCTATCTAGGGTAAACCCTTCTAAAATATTTCTTTTAAAATTTGACATATTTCTAGTGGCATTTATGTTGTTGGAATTTTATGAATTGTTACAAAAGAATTCTCATTCCTTTATCTTAGGCCTTGACACTGTTCAGCAGAGAATCTTACAAGCAAGCTAACTTATATTTTAATTCAATTACAATTTACCTTTTTTTCAAATTGATAGCTGTATTTTCTGCATGCTGACAGTTTTATCTAGACTTAGCCCTACATAATTGAGCAATGTTTATAAGTAAAATCAGAAAAAAATAAATAAAGGGAAGCCCAATATAATCATATTCCATCCTAATATTAAATATTTGCAGCATAAGAAAAAGTACACTGGTTTTATCATAGGATTTTAACTTTATAATTTAGTTACTATTTGTTGTTTGAAATAAAGATTGTTTATCAAACTATGGTGTTAGATTAACTCTCTGAAATAGTCTTCATCTCCAAAGACTTGAATGAGTTATTTTGTCACTACACTGAATAGTGTATATAATTTTCTGAATTTTAAGATTTTTCTCTCTCAGTATTGGTATTTAGACCTTTACTCCAACTCACCAGCTAATAAGTATCAGCAAACTATATCACGTATAAATCAATACTTATATTCATTAATGGAAGTAATTAAAAATGGAAAATTATGCTATACTACCAACTTGTCTTTTCTGTACTTTAGAATATAATTTATTTTGCACAGTGGCTCAGATGGTAAAGCGTCTGCTTACAATGCAGGAGACTCGGGTTCAATCCCTGGATCAGGAAGATCTCTTGGAGAATGAAATGACAGCCCACTCCAGTATTCTTGCCTGGAAAATCCCATGGATGGAGAAGGCTGGTAGGCTATAGTCCATGGGGTCGCAAAGAGTTGGACATGACTGAGCGACTTCATTTTCACTTTCTTTCTAATGTACTCATATTTATCCTGAAAGAAATGTTTCCAGTTCATATGAGAGAATTAAATATGTCAGCATTGAGAATGAAGAAAATTAAATATTTCTTTTGTCATGGGTACAAAAATCCTCAAAGAGCTCTATGACTTCAGGTGCTTTTCCATATTAGCACTGGTTTAGATGATCTTTAAAATCTGTTCCAGCTTTTCATTTCTATAATTACTCAATTAAAAATTAGATGTAGCCAAAATGAACTAAAACATGAATGTAGGCTTTAAATGGAATTATTGGCTTTAAAAACACTTAGGAAAAGTAACTAAATGATGGGCCATAATTAGTGAGGGCTCAATCAGGGTCTGGCCAGAAAACTAAATACCAGTGATTTTAGTAGAGAAGCATTTTAATGTGAGAAATTGTGTAAGTATTGGAGAAGTGGAAAAGCAGTTGGGGAATATTAAGATATCACAGAGGTAGTAACTAAGGAAAGCAGGGCTGCTGGGGCTAGGGAACAAAGGCAGAAGTTAACACTGGAAGGAGGCCTAGAGTTTAAAGGAGGGATCTTGCCCTTAGTGATGAGACTCTGACCTCTGAGAAAAGGACATTAGTCAGTGAGGGCTGATACCTCCGGACGTCAGATGAGGGCCCTGCCCACATGAAATTCAGTTTTCAGAAAAGAAAGTGCCAGCCAATTGTTGCTGCTATTTCTGAGGAGACCCAGGAAGGCTGGTTTTAAGAAGATGGAAGGCAAACTGCAAACTGGAATCAGTTTCAGCTGCCAGGATAAAGAACTATTACTGCAATAATGCTGACAGGAGGGAACTGGAAGCAAACAGGAGGAGTGAGTCCTTTCTCTAGTTCAGACTTTCCATCTTCCTCTAGTGAAAACGAAGAGAGAGCCAGCTGGTAATTGAGAAATGCAGTTCTCCAAGTTCCAGGCTCTATCTCACAAAGTAAAGTGCAGAAGGGAGGAGTTGAAGCTGAAAAATAATAGCTTAATAGCCTGTACAATGAGGAGACAATCATAGCAATGACTTAGAGTACAAGTAAATAATCAAAAGTAAGATGAGGGAGAAACTGTGTTAGATTATTGAAGCAAAAGCAGCTTTTCCTGAGGTTTGTATTTCTCCAAGTGGTCTTGAAGTTACAACATATTTATTTTATAGAAGAAAAAGTTCAATTACCTCATCATTATACTGAACAAGAAGTTATTTACTAGTTAGATGATAAGTAATGGCAATTAATAACTACCAACTCTTTCCATTAAATGAAACCTGAAGCTCTTGTACAAAAAGTAGTTGTTTTTCTTCCCATAGAATTCACATACATTATACATGTAAACACATGGTTAAACAACTTTTTTTAAAAACTTGCTAATTTTATTTTCCAGCATGGAATATTAGCAACTAATGGGCATGCATTTACAAACTTTATGCCAGTACGCTATTTTGAGAATTAAAACCTAAAATATATGGTAAAGCATATACTTTTAAAAATAATCGGTCCATTTAATGAAAAGCAAATCAGAACATGAACTCTTTTTATGTCAAAAAGAAAAGAACTATTGTAGTAAAACACACTGAGTCATGTACTTACAGTTTCAGTTCAGTTCAGTTCAGTCGCTCAGTCGTGTCTGACTCTTTGGGACCCCATGAATCGCAGCACGCTAGGCCTCCCTGTCCATCACCAACTCCCGGAGTCTATGGAGTCTACCCAAACCCATGCCCATCGAGTCGGTGATGCCATCCAGCCATCTCATCCTCTGTCATCCCCTTCTCCTCCTGTCCCCAATCTCTCCCAGCATCAGGGTCTTTTCCAGTGAGTCAGCTCTTCACATGAGGTGGCCAAAGTACTGGACTTTCAGCTTCAGCATCAGTCCTTCCAGTGAACACCCAGGACTGATCTCCTTTAGGACTTACAATTTAGGTAACTCTAATTGCAATAAAATTGGTGCAATGTTGCTGTACAGCTCTTGAAGTGTTCCAGCTGCATTGATTAGGTAATTAATCCACCCAATTATTTTACACTTTTGAAATTGATTGACTAATGGAAGTGACTCAGTTAGTTAGTTACTTAGGCATAATGTGATATAACAGATTTGATTGAAATTTAAAATCTTTTCTGTATCTAATACTCAACATAATTATCAATGAAGATAAAAGTTAAAGTAGAAACTGCTAAACAGATGATGCTTAACTTTGAGTAGAAGAAATTATGTGTATATATTTTATATATATACCAATATATATATGAATTTTATATAGCAGTTTTATATAACTATTTAGATATTAGATAGATATAGCTATAATTCATTTTGCCAAAGCGTGGAAAAGTCTATACCAGTTTTTGTTCAACCACACTATAGATTTTAAGCCAAGTTACATTTATAGGATTATATTCAAATTTGATCTTTTTTACTAAAATATGAAACTTTTTGCTCTTTATAATGTGATTTCAATGAGACTGGCAGAATTTAAATATTTTTGCACATGTTTATGCACCTTTGAAGCTTCAGGGGAAAGAGATTCATATCTTCATCCTTTTAGTTTAATTCACTTTGATAGGATGGCATCAAGATGCCAGGTAAACTATTACATGTTATCCAGTCATTAATGTAACATTCAGAAATCCAGAATAACTAAACCTGGGTGAAAGCTTTAATTAGTATTAAATTAGTTATAATTAAACTAATTATAACTTCAACTGCTACTTTGCATAATTCATGCATTAATAATTTTTAACTAAAATCTATTATGAAAGATGAGGAGGGCATGGTATCACATTCCAGTATTCTTCCCTAAAGAAACCCAAGAACAGAGGGGCCTGGCAGGTTATGGTGCATATGGTTGCAAAGAGTTAGACATGACCTGAAGCAACTTAGTATGCATGCATTATGAAAGATATGGTGCTAGGAGCTATGAGGAATTTAAAATGGTTTAGCTCAGTCACAATAAATTCCAAGTTTTCTAAGACATATCAAATTTAAAAAGTTATCCCTATATCAGACCTACATATTTTAATTTTTAGTTCATAAATAGTCTCAATAGTATAAAACTTACTAAAGGGAACTCTTGAGGTTCTTACAAGTAATACGTTAGTGGAGTCAGTAAATTGTATAAAAGATTAAATGCCAGACAGCTTCCTTAACCAGATTATTATATAGGGCAGCAAGGATAGAACGGATGGCCTCTGAAGTCTTTTTTATAAACCAGAATTGTTTTGACCACTCCTGTTGGAATCTATTATTTAGTAAATTTTTAATCGCAGTTGCTGTGACACTCTGCATTATCTCAGGGATCTGGTGGCTTCTGGGAGAAAAGTCATCTGTTTAGTGATGTACCAGTGGCCTGTTTGAACTTTTCTGTGTCAGAATTCAGTAGTTCTGACAGTTACTATTGTTTTCTATGGCTGAATGTTGCAAAATTGTGACACCTGCAAATTCCTGAAATATTGAGAGCTGAAAAATCTAGACAGGCAAATTGATGTCCATTACAGGTAATTATAGACTGAATTCCTGACTACTTTTCCACATTCAGAGAAAGCAGCTGTTGTTGCTCTAAGTCTTGAAACTTTTTCTTGGAGAATAAAGGAATAGTTGTCTATCACAAAGAATTCTTGATTTCTGAAATAAATATGATTTTCTCAAATACTCTGATATTGGATAGATATAAGAGGTTTTAAGAAGAGACTTACTGGCTCCTTCCTTACAGATACTCTCCTGAAAATGTCCTTGTTTTTGTGTCCTGTTCTTATGCATAAACGGATTTATAGACAAACTTTTTACTTTCTGTAGTACTGTATTTGGCCAAAGAATTCTGTAATGGCCTCAGTCTGAGAGTGTTCTGAAAATACGACTATGTATTAAACATGACACATTGTCCACAAAGAAGTAGTAGTTTCACAGAATTTTGTTCATTGCAGTGATGCTTCATTGGCCTGTAAGTTATTTCAAGGCAGATGGAATATCTTCTGCATTGTCTATTATGCTTTTCATGTTTTCAGTAGACTGTACCTAAGAACACAATTTAGAAGTTTCTAAATCCTTTAATACTTAGCTGCTCTTTTATTTAGTAAATGTTAATATTGCTAATTCTTTTGACTAATTGGATAAACAATAAAAATATGTCTAAAATGTTTTGGTTCAGATCTAATAATCTTTCTGACAAAAATAGAAACATTTATCTACTTTGCCAATTTCATTCATTAAATTCTTCAAGGAATTTTTGGTTTCTTTCCATCTGCTTACATGAGAAGTATATTGTCTCATCTTGTTCTCTTTATTATTTATTAATTATCCTCTTAACCTAAGTTACTTTTTAATAAAGCTGCTAAAGCACTTCACCTACCTTCCTAAAATAAACTGTGTGCCTTTCCACTTTAATAGTATCCTTGGTTTTCTTTTGGAAAAAAGACAAACTTTGTTATATTTCTGTCTGATTTTCAAAAACAAAGCAAAACAAAAAAACTAAATCGAGATATTTCAGTCCATTGCTTAAATTCTTCTGATGATTTCTGGACCATTATGTTGTCATTTGAATAACTGAAGACTTCCTTTAATGAGGTGCCTATGCCAGGTTGCATTAGATGAATGATTAAAAGCTCCCCCAAGGTCCACAGCTCTTGTATTTCCTTGAATCCGATTTGCCTTCTGAAGGAGTTCGATTTCCCACTCATGCTTTGTTTTTCCTTTTCAACTCCTAACTCCAAAGTAGTTTATAAATATCTCATTATTAGAGGTCACCTTTCTGTTTGTACAAGCTTATTTCTCCTATTCTTAATTTCTCTAAAATAAATCAATGTTGGTAAAAAAGATGAAAATAGTTAAAATTCCAAGTTCTTTATTGGGATATTGTGGTTGTTGGCCCACTTGATATTTTGGTCTGGGGTTTCAGAATTGTGGCAAAGACAAAGCTTTTCTGTTGCATAAAACAGACAAAATAATCTGTAAGATCCCCAAAGGAAAGTCAGGCCATGATTTGAAGGTGTCATTGAGAGATCCCCATTCCACCTCACACAAAGAGCTGGCTTTTCAGAACCTGGTTTATCTGCTTCAGAAAGAGAAAGGGTTGGTTGACAAGACTTAAACCTCTGGCTCCAGGCAGTCTAGGCTCTCTCATTTGGATTCCTAGATCACTAAGCCAAGGCCTGCCACTCTTAGAAACTTAGTCTTTATACATAGATGATGATTATGCCAATCAAGTTGACTTTGTAGTAATACAAATTTCACCACCTTTCACTTCAAATATATTATTGTTTAATCTCATCATGTGAGTCAAGTTGAATCAAAGTCAGTCTGTCATTTTTTCCTTCCAATATCAATTACGAGTAACTTCATTTAACTTACTTTCATGCATTTATAGATTCTTCCTCAAAGAACATCAGAGCTGATGTTGACTAAATATTACAATCTTCTCTTATCTACAAAAATACAGTGAAAAACAAAGTACAGATTTATCTTAATTGCAATAAAATCTATGTTGTATGTTGATAATGATGTTTGTAAATCAAGAATTATAGAAATAGAACATGCATTTTGTGTTATTTTCATATTACCTTTGAGGAAAAATCCTTGCAAACCTCCTTTTCAGATCAAATTTGTTCTACATTTATTATTATGCATATTTGGCTTTTTTAAGAGCTAGATCACAAATTTCTGGGCATCTGAAATGAGTAAATAGGGAAATATAACTAATAATTAAATTGCAGTTCTTTCAGAGGACTGGCAAAATGTTCATGGCTAGTTTAATCTCTATATAAAATTGTGACAGGAATGACATAAATACTGCTAAATAATAATATAGATTTTTATGCTGATTTTTAGAACAAATATTCATTAGCATGTATTTTCATTTAAAAAAAAGAAAATGTCACAATTGCTAGTGAAATATAGCAGTTAAATTTTATTTGTATTGAATACAGACAGAATAAGAATGGCAGATAGTACTGAATATTTATTTCTTGATATTGGCTATTACATGTACATATGTAATTTAGTAAATGAAATAAAACAATGGTAACCATTTGGCACTTAGGGAGATGGCAAATTGACCTTGTCTGTAGGTTCTGCATAACATGAATTTGAAAACTTTTACATTATGATTGAACAGCATTCAGCATTAAAGTATTTGGTATTTGTTAAAAGAATCCCTTCAACTCTAAGTCATCCAGAAAAATGTAACAATAGACACACCCCTTGACCCTAATCCTAGAAAATTAAAAAAAGATCAAAGTTATACTTTGACCTGGCTCTCTTCTTTTTAAAGATTGTATATTCTGTCATTTTGATTCCTTACTCTTTTTCTCAGGTGTTTACAATTCTCCCTTTTGAGGCCAATAGGGAAAACAGCTAAGTCATTATTTTTACTTACACACTTCAAAATTTGGCCCAATTTTATATTTCATTTGGATAAAGATGAAGTCATCTTTGGGGTAAAGTTGGTTGTAGCTTATATACTCAAGCATAAGCCGTCTTCTTCTATACATCATATTTCTCCCACATTTCTAGGCAAATTGAAGTATACTAGCTAGCAGCTCAAATATGTTTGACCCCCAAGTAACTGGAATAAATGAAATTCATTTTAAGTGAGTTTGAGACAAGAAAAGCTGAGAAAGTTATTTCTGAATGAACTGTACTGCAAGCTATTAAGTAAAAACATTCATAGTTCTCTTATGTACAAGATATCTGAATCACAGCAAAGATTATTTTTTATATATACCTCAGAGAAGCTCTGAAGACACAGTATTTTGAATAATACAACCATATCTCTTAATTCTAACATTAAGGTAAGAGAGAAGAATTTTACTATGAAAGTATGCCAGACTTGTTCAGTCACAAAGGTGTGTCTGACTCTTTGCGACCCCATGGACTGCAGCACACCAGGCCTCCCTGTCCATCACCAACTCCCGGAGCTTGCCCAAACTCATGTCCATCAAGTCGGTGATGCCAACCAACCATCTCATCCTCTGTCGTCCCCTTCTCCCACGTTCAATCTTTCCCAGCATCAGGGTCTTTTCCAGTGAGTCATCTTTTCACATCAGGTGACCAAAGTATTATAGTTTCACCTTCAGCATCAGTCCTTCCAAGGAATATTCAGTGTTGATTTTCTTTAGGATTGACTGGTTTGATCTCCTTACAGTCCAAGGGACTCTCTAGAGTCTTCTTCAGCACCACAGTTTGAAAGCATTAATTCTTTAGTGCTCAGGCTTGTTTATGGTCCAAATATCACATGCATACATGACTACTGTAAAAACCATAGGTTTGATTATATGGACCTTTGTCAGCAAAGTAATGTCTCTGTTTTTTAATACGCTAGCTAGGTTTGTAATAGCTTTTCTTCCAATGAGCAAGCGTCTCTTAATATCATGGCTGCAGTCATCGTCCACAGTGATTTGGCATCTATTTGCCAAGCTATTCCTTTTGTAAAAGTGTAGAGTGTAAATTAGACTGAATTTAAAATATCTAAATTCTCATCCAGCATTTTGAAGCTCCCTATCAATCAGTAGTCCCATCTTGCATTTTATTATACATTTTTTTCACATGCATCTTTCTTCATGAATATTTCTACATAATTGAAAAATATCTTATTGCATTTTAGAAAGCTGAATTCACATTCAAGTTATGTCTCACTTTACTATTTTAGTGAAATCTCTAAATTAAGTTTAAAGCATTCATTTGACTTCATTCTTTTACCATTTATTCTGTCATGGATCCTCTCACAAATCAGAAAGCAAGTGGTATAGTATCAAAAGTCTTAAATAGTATATAGGAAGCATTTAAGCAGAAAACAAACTTTATACTTTAATCAAATGGAGAATTACTTTGGCTACCTCATTGCAAGATGCCATTATGTGAATGGCATATATTGGGTTGAGTCATACACAACCTGTGCAGCCATATACAGGAGCAAAAGTAGTCAAACAAATTGATATTGTAGAGATTCAATATGCATGCCTTATTTTCCTATCTTCCTTAACAATAGTAAGAAAAACTTTGCTGACTCTTTTTATTTTGGTGTTCCTGTAACCACACTAAAAAATAGTACCAAATAGACACTTACAATGTACTTGGCACTATTGTAAGTATCTGCTATTGATTCCCTTAATACTCACAAGAGTCCTGTGAAGCAAATTTTATCCTCATTTTACAAAAAAGGAAATTGAGGTACAAGAGGGCCAAGTAGCCAAGGCCAAACATCTGGTAAGCAGTAAATATCCTGAGCCTCTTTAGATTGCCTTTTACAAGTGAAGATCCTAGGATTTGTATCCATAACTTTTCTTTTCTCAGTATTTCTTATTTATCTGGACATTATAAACCAGCCTATGGTTTATTATTACCTATATGTCAGTGGTATATTGAATGAATGAATGAACAAATGAATAATGAATGAATAATGCTTGTGTTGCTAATGATATTTCTCCTATTCTACAGATATACATAAATATTCAACCACACGCATTCTACTTATGTATCTCACACACGCTTTACACTGAGTTGGTTCAATTCTGTATTTATTATCTGCCCCATCAGCACTTGCACCTCTAAGCTATTCACTCTACCTGTGGTCTCTGTGTAACCGTGCTAACTATGTACCTATTTTTGTCTCAGAAACAATTACTCTTTTTTAAAATTTATTTTTAACTGGAGGATAATTGCTTTACAATACATGGTGGTTTCTGCCATACATCAACATAAATCTCTCTTAAAAAAAACAAACCAGAATCTGTGAAGAATTTGCAAATTGCATTTCTCCTATACTACTGGACTTCCTTTTAGTACCCATCAGTAGCAATGCAGAGAGATTGGCCAGCAGGAGGAAGGGAGAATATAATTTCTTTCATGTGTTTGCTATTCCTGTCAGCATCATCTTCGCAGAAATTGGTTCTAGCATCTAGCTCCTTCTTGCATATACAGAACAAGCTTTATTGTTTCCCTGCAGCAGCAAGTTACACTGGCTTTCGGGGCTCTGAACTCTAAATCCATAGAAACTTCCTTCTGAGTGTCTATGTTCTGATGACTGCAACTTCTTCCCTTTGTTCCCTCAGCTCTAGGTAGTAGCTGCTTCCTGCAATTATATATTTCGTCATAGCTTTAATTCTCCTTGCCTCTAACACCAGTGTAACCAATCACCTATATTGAATTCCATCTATTAAAAAATCTAATATGGTTTCTATTTTCTATCTGGTATACTCATGTGAACTTCCTTTGATTACTCTAGTTTCTTTCCCTGTTTCAGGCATTTTCTTTACCTACTCCAGTTCCTTTCTTTTCCACGTTCAGCTGATTTCCAAAAAATGCCAATTATAATCTACAGTATGTACAAAATCTATCTTGTCTACTTTATGTCAATCAAAATCCAGTGATGAAGATCAAGCAGTTATAATCTAAAAGGCCTGAATTCAAACACTAGACCTGTTTATTAGCTTTAAAGACCTGGGGAAGATTTGTTGGTTAGCTGGTTTATCACTAGCCATCCTGAAAGAGCTAATTTAGGCAAGAATATTGATGACTATAACCTGACAGAAACTGCTATAGAGAGAATTATAATCTTTGCACTTCATTGTTTCAGAATTATACTTTTATCCTCTTCTATTTTGCAGTCAAAGAGAAGAAATGAGTGCAAGAAAATGAGGGATAAAAAGTGTAGAATCTCGGACTTGGGGTGAAGAAAGAATCCAGTTAGAGACAAAAAAAAAGATAATTGTTTCAAATGAAAAGGCAGAAACACATAAACACATGCACATGTATATATGAAACTGTATATATGCAGACATATATATGCAAAAATATACACATATTTTGTATATATTAATATACAGGTAAACATATTTGGTATACGTTACATTTTATGTATCAGTTTTATGTTAATTCATAATTTTAACATAATTACACATATAATCATTTCATTAGTACTTGCAGTCTGATACCGTGTTTGCCCAAATGACTGTTTTTGCCATTATTCCTTAAAAATTACAAAGAACTTAGTTTCTTAGGGATATGACAAATGCTAGATTTACTGAAAATAACTTGCTATTTAAAACATGCTTTATCTTTCTTCTTTTAAACAGTTATCTTTAATACAATGAATTAAAATTATATTCTGTTAAATATTTTAGCCTTGTTTTTGATGTATGACACTTTTATCAAAACTCCAAATATGGTTGGTGAAAGTTTGGCTGAAAAGATACCAAAATACAAATATAAATATTGACTTAAGATATGGTAGGTAGTACAGCCGCTATGGAAAACAGTGTGGAGATTTCTTAAAAAACTGGAAATAGAACTGCCATATGACCCAGCAATCCCACTTCTGGGCATACACACTGAGGAAACCAGATCTGAAAGAGACACGTGCACCCCAATGTTCATTGCAGCACTGTTTATAATAGCCAGGACATGGAAGCAACCTAGATGCCCATCAGCAGATGAATGGATAAGGAAGCTGTGGTACATATACACCATGGAATATTACTCAGCCATTAAAAAGAATTCATTTGAACCAGTCCTAATGAGATGGATGAAGCTGGAGCCCATTATACAGAGTGAAGTAAGCCAGAAAGATAAAGAACATTACAGCATACTAACACATATATATGGAATTTAGAAAGGTGATAGCGATGGCCCTATGTGCAAAACAGAAAAGGAGACACAGAAATACAGAACAGACTTTTGAACTTTGTGGGAGAATGTGAGGGTGGGATATTTCAAGGGAACAGCATGTATACTATCTATGGTGAAACAGATCACCAGCCCAGGTGGGATGCACGAGACAAGTGCTCTGGCCTGGTGCACTGGGAAGACCCAGAGGAATCGGGTGGAGAGGGAGGTGGGTGGGGGGATCAGGATTGGGAATACATGTAAATCCATGGCTGATTCATATCAATGTATGACAAAACCCACTGGAAAAAAAAAAAGAAAAAAAAAAAAAAAGATATGGTATACTTACATTGCAAAATTATGGTATGCTTATCTGGCTAAATGTAGCCTTGTGATTTATAAAATTACTGTTGTCTTGTGCTTAGATAACAACAAAAGGAATTAACTTATAACATCTAGCTTTTTAGAGCATTCTTAAGATGTATCTATGTAATTCAGTTTGGTAGTTATCATTATGAATTGTAAAGAGCTATGGATGAGCCAATGGGTAGAAATTCTGGTGGGCAGAATGCCATTTTTGCTGCTTTCAACAACATTTGTTGAGCCTTGACCTGTCTTGCCTAGGCAATATTAAAATATTAAAAGGCAATATTGAAAGTTCTATAAGGAAAAACTCTTTATCTTCTTTATGTCCTTTAACTGCCTACTTCATTGTGTTTGGCGTGATTCCCAGCTATATCCTTATTCATACAATAATTGTGTTGAGTTTTTTAAAAATTCATGTGAAAGAGGGCACTTCCCATGTTAAAAAGAATAAAATCAGTTTTCTAGTTAACTGTGCTGATACACTTTCCACATCTTAATTATTTTAAATAAAGGTGTTATATTTTTTGTTTTTGCACCACAAATGTTTCTTAAAATGTTTGGCGTATGTGGTTCATGGAATCAGGACAAATGGCAAATTTTCTGAATGTTCAGCAAAGTTAGACACAGGTGTTTCAATAATTTCCTGGAGATATAAGCTACATTAAAATTGTTTTACATGACAAATACTACCAGTGAAACAAATGCTGAGGTGATTTAAAAATAGCTGTAGGTATTAAAAAATAATACTTAGAACAGTCTTATTGCTTAAAATAGACTAAATAAAGGGCTTATGTCTCAGCTCATGAAAAGAAAGGGATTTGTGTCTATGAAAATGCCTCCAGGGTAGGGAGCCATACCTTGTATATCTCTTTTATTTTTCTGAAGCATCTGGTTTGGGAATACCTATATAAAAATGGTTTTACTTAATAACTACCCAAACTAATAATTGTTAATTTTTACTTATGGATCTCTAGAGATGGTAGGAATAACTCATTCCGTTTAATTAACATATACCTAACTGACTGCTTCCTAGAACTCTGACATGAACTGAGGATACTATGTTGAACAATGCAAGTTTTGTCCTGGATTCCATGCATTTAGAGTCTAATTGGGGAAATGGATAAAAATAAATAAATAATTGTAAATAATCCAAAAAATCTATAAAAATTAGCATATTTACTAACATAGCTGACCATAATTTTGTATCTTATATAGGCTATCGATAGCTAAAAAATATAAGTGAAAAGGCAATCTAGAAATTATTTATAACACATATTATGTCAAATAATCAGTATCTAGAGTATATGAAATATTCATTGGAATCAATTTTTTTAAAAAAAGACAAACAGCATAAAATAAATAACAGAAGAAATATGAATGGGCATTTCTTAACAGAGGTATCAAATTTGGTTAGTTGAACTGTTCATGCACTTTAGTAATTAGGAAAATAAAAATGAAGACTTCAATGAAATGTATTCTTATATAACTTGCTTTGGCAAAAATAGGTATTTATACCAAGTGTTTGAAAGTATATCAAACAACCAGAAACTTACATAAATTGTTGATTGGACTGCAAATTAGAATAAGCTATTTCAACAGTAATTTAGTATTATATATGAAGACTTATATTCCCTACAACATCTGTCTACTTTTAGGGATATAGTCTATAAAACTCTTGCATAAGACTAGCTTCTGGAAAGGAGCTTGGCAAATTCTCAGGTGGTTTATCAAGCCACCAAGCATGAAATGGGCCAAATATGAGCCTGAGACATCTTACAGAATGCTTTCATTAGCAAAAATTCTGGAAATAACCCAACATCCATTGGCAAGAGAACTCACAAATAAATAGTGGTGTATTCACACAGAGTAATATTATGAATAAATGAGAAAAATGACTTTGTATTATACTAACAACATAAATCTTATAAATAAAATTTTAAGCGAAAAAGTTAACCTATACACATACAGAAATTATATTATTTTTATATATTCCTCAGACAAAACATATATTGTTTATATATATATATGTGTGTGTGTGTATATTTGTATGCCTAAATCTATAGAAAAACAAAAGAATGACTAATTTAAAAAGTTCAAGATAGCCACTGGGGAAGTAAGAATAGGGAGAAGCATACAAGTAGAGATTCAATGTTATTGATAATGTTTAGTGATTTCATTAAGTGGTAGACTATTAGGCTTGTCTTACTGGCATATTTCAAAAACTATACATATAACAGTACATGTATAAGATTTGCATAATAAACATTATTTGTTTGAGTTGAGAAAATCAATTTGGTGGGATCTCTCAATTTGGGAAGGACATATTAAGTCTTGGACTTCCCTGGTGATCTAGTGGTTAAGACTCTGTGCTTCCACTGCAGGGGGTGTAAGTTTTATCTTTGGTTGAGGAGCTAAGTTCATACACGCCACACGGTGTGTAGTACATTATGGGCTTCTCTGGTGGCTCAGACAGTAAAGAATCTGCCTTCAATGCAGGAGACCTGAGTTCAGTCCTTGGGTTGGAATGATCCCCTGGAGAAGGAAATGGCTACCCACTCCAGTATTCTTGCCTAGAGAACTCCATGAACAGAGGAGCCTGGCGGGCTACAGTCCATGGGGTCACAAAGAGTTGGACACAACTGAGCGACTAACACATTCACTTTCCATTAAATGTAAGTAGTCATAAAATTATTCAATAATTGTCGCCACATAGACAATTGGATATATGAATTGGAGCAAAGAAAGGAGACCTGGCAAGTAGGGGAAAATCTAGAATATAAAATCTTGGAATGCCATATAAACATACATATGTGTGTGCTCAGTTGTGTCCGATTCTTTGCCATCCCCTGGACTGTGACCTGTCAGTCTCCTCTCTCCATGAAATTTTCCAGGCAAGAATACTAGACTAGGTTGTGATCTCCTACTCTCCAGGGGATCTTCTAGACCAAGAGATGGAACCCATGTCTCTTGCATCACCTGCATTGGCAGGCAGATTCTTTACCACTGTGCCTCCATATATATATATAGCCCTGAGATGAAGTCATGCTTCACATAGTTAGGCAAAGGAAGACTGCTAATCAACGAGTCTGATAAGAACTGACATTTCTGATGGAAAGTAAACAAGCAATCATAAAGCTGCTGCTGCTGCTGCTAAGTAGCTTCAGTCGTGTCCGACTCTGTGCGACCCCTTAGACGGTAGCCCACCAGGCTTCGCCGTCCCTGGGATTCTCCGGGCAAGAATACTGGAGTGGGCTGCCATTTCCTTCTCCATCAAAAAGCTAGAGCTGGTTTAAGGAGGGCACAGTAACTGTATAAAGTCTAGTCAAGAAGCTGAATAAAATGGAGTCATAAAAAAGAATATATAATTGCAGAATGACAAGAGCAGTGGATTCCTAGATGTAGAGTCCAAAATGGAGTGAATTGAAGAGTGAATGGAGAATATGCTGGAATATCCTGAATAAATTTCCATTATAAACAACCAAAAAGTTTAGATAAAAATAGGAAAATATTACTTTATGTGCTTTGTTGAACTGGAAAGAAAGTCAGGAAACATTCAGACCAGAGAAGAGCATGGATTCAGTGAGATGAGCTAACCCCTACCAGAAGAGTGACTCAGAGCTTCTAAGACCTGAGTGTTAGCTTAAGAGCTGTTTAAGAGACAGGAATAAAAATCCACAATGTCAAAAAATTTTTCGTAATGATAGTAGAAAGTTAATAGCTTTTCTACTGTATTATATACAAAAGCAAAAATGGAGTGAAACTGCTGACATCTTTGAATGATCTAGGCAGTGGTAACAAAACAAACTGATAATTGCATCTTTTTTAATCACTATGCAATTGTAAAAAAAGTTAATAAATAAAATTAAAATGCCAGTTTGTAATCAAATTTTCCTGAAAGAAGCAATAAAAATGATTAATTGCAGTCATCCCTCAGTATCTGTGAGGGACTGATTTCAGGATCCTCTACCAATGCCAAAATCTATGAATATTCAGGTCCCTTGTATAAAATGATGTAGTATTTGCATGTAAGATATGCATATCCTTCTATATACTTTAAATCATTTCTAAATTATTTGTAATACATTGTTGTTTAGTTGCTAAATTGTGCCCAACTCTTCTACAATCTCATAGATTGTAGCCTTCCAGGCTCTTTTGTCCATGATACAATATAAGTGCTATATGAATAGTTGCAAATACAATGCAAATTGCTAGGTAAATAGTTGCTGTTGTATTGCATATTCAAGTTTTGCTTTTTGAAATTTCCTGGAAAAGTGTTTTTCTAATATTTTCAATCCCTGATTGGTTGACTCCATGGGTGTGGAACTGTAGATATAGAGGGATGGATTGTATTTGTAATATCCACCCTTCGGTACACATTTTAAAATTATTTTCTGTAATCATGTGGGAAGCATGTATAAAGATTCATGCTGCATATGCACTATGATAGCTGTTTCAAGGAAAATACCTATATGATGTTTTGAGTTGTTAATCAGCCTCTTATTCATGGAACATAATGTTTTTGCTTGAAATAAATAACTGACAGATAAACCATGGTTATTCCTATTTTGGTACTTGGCAGATGTCTTTTCGAAAATAAACAAAGTTAGCCTGTCATATCAAGGAAAACAGTTAACAGTATTTGTTGCCAATAATAAAATTGGAATCTTGGAACAAAATTTACAATTTGGGTAAATTGTCTCCACCACCCTAAACTTGACAGCTTCCCAGTTCTAAATGTCTTGTTTGATGAGATAATAACAAAAGTTCCTGTTTTATTTGTATCAGGAAATATGCTAACATTTGGATGATCTGTGTAACTCAATGAACCAGTATTTTCCAAATGATCAACTCATCATGTTATACAGTCATGCTTAGGTAAAGTATATATTTCAAGTGCAAAGATAAACTGATGAATTTTTTATATGTATATAATTTATTTATTTTTGGCAGTGATGGATCTTTCTTGCTGCATGGGCTTTTCTGTAGTTGCGAAGAGTGGGGGCTACTCTCTAGCTATAGTGCTTAGGCTTCTCATTGCGGTGGCTTCTCTTGTTGTGGAGCATAGGCTCTAGGCCCATGGGCTTCAGTATTTGCAGCATGTGGCCTCAGTTGTTGTGGCTCCTGGGCACCAGAACACAGGCTCAGTAGTTGTGGAACACAGGTTTTGTTGCTCTGTGTCATGTGGCATCTTCCCCGATCAGGGAGCAAACCTTTGTCTCCTGAATTGACAGACCAATTCTTTAACACTGAGCCACCAGAGAAGCCAAAACAGTTTAATGTGAAAGAGTATAAAAAAATTTATTTATATGATTTCATATTTTACATTGTTGCTATCCTTTAAGCTACTCTCTACCACTTGTCAAATTTTAGTGCAATAGCAAAACAAAAATCCCTAGTTATCTAGAAAGATTATCCAAATCATCCATCTTTTTTCAGTTACATATTTTTGTAAGCTTTAGTTTTCTTCATACACTTCAACTAAAGCAACATATTGCAAATATTCAGCATTGTGCTACCAATTCTGGTCTATGGAATAAAATAAGAAAAATAAATAAATTTATGCTAAATTTAAAGCAAGAATCAAACTGACTTTCTTTTTTTTTTTTAACTGTTGTTATGATTATCTGAAAAGAAAATAAATTGAAGAACAAATAAGAACAGTATTAGTATTAATAAGAAAATCTGGTGAGTTTGGTGAAAGAAATAAAATACTTTTGCTGTACATATAGGTTGAGAAGATCCCCTGGAGGAGGGCATGGCAATCTACTCCAGGTTTCTTGCCCGGAGTATCCCATTTACAGAGGAGCCTGGCAGACTGTAGTCCATAGAATCACAAAGAGTCATACCCAACTGAGCATGCATGCATACATACATACATACATATTTATCCTTGCTGGCGCCCCATCTATCTTGCTACCCAAAACATTGTGATCAATTAGACATTTTCACAGACCTCTGAGGGTCAGATCCCTAGCTGCTATTCTGGCCTAAATGCTCATTCAGTAAATATGCTCACTTGCTTCTTCTTTAAAAAAAAAAAAAATTATTGGAATATAGTTGCTTTACAATGTTGTGTTAGTTTCTGCTGCACAGAAAGTGAATCAGCTGTAAGTATATGTATACGCCCTCCTTTTGGATTTCCTTTTCATTTAGGTTACTACAGATCATCGAGTAGAGTTCCCCATGCTGTAGAGTAGGTTTACATCGGTTATCTATTTTATTCATAGTATCAATAGTATGTACATATTATATATATACACTATATAGGACACATATATATATGTCAATCACAATGTCCCAATTCATCCCACCATCCCTCCCCCCTTGTTGTCCATATACTATTCTCTACATCTGTGTCTCTATTTCTGCTTTGCAAATAAGTTCATCTCTACCATTTTTCTAGATTCCATATATATATGTGTTAATATACGATATTTGTTTCTCTTTTTGAATTTTTTTCCTTCGTATGACAGTTTCTAGGTCCATCCATGTCTCTGCAAATGGCACAATTTCATTCCTTTTTATGAAGGGAATACATATGTACCTGAGTACATATGAACCACATCTTCTTTATTCATTCCTCTGTTCCTGGACTTTTAATTTGCTTCCATGTCCTTGTTGTTGCTAAGTCATGTCCGACTTTCTGACCCCATGAACTGCAGCACTCCAGGCTACCCTGTCCACTGTCTTCCTGAGTTTGCTCAAACTCATGTCCATTGAGTCAATGATGCCATCCAACCATCTCATCCTCTGTCACCCTCTTCTCTTGCCCTCAATCTTTCCCAGCATCAAGGTCTTTTCCAAAGAGTTGGCTCTTTGCATCAGATGGCCAAAGTATCGGATTTTCAGCATTTCAGGGTTGATTTCAGCATTCAGGGTTGATTTCCTTTAGGATTGAATGATTGGATCTCCTTGCTGTCCAAGGAACTCTCAAGTCTTCTGTAGCAACACAGTTGTTTGGTAGTGTTGTTGAACTCTTCCGTATCAGGAATCAGCAAATTTATTCTTAAAGGGCCAGATAGTGTATATCTTAATCTTGTGGGTCATATTGTCTCTCTGGCAACTGTTCAACTCTGAAATGTGTATGAAAGCAACCACAGTGATATATAAATAAATAAACAAAACCTTGTTTACAAAATCTAGTAGTTGGCCCATGGATCATAATTTCCTAAGTCCTGTTCTATATCCTTTTGGCATTTGGTCTACTTGGTGTATCAATTACTGTATGAGGCTTTAACATATCTATCTCTAATTATGAATTTGCTTATTTCTTATTTCAGTTCCATTGGTATTTATCTATTTTATGATTTGTAAAGCTCTGTTGTTAGGAGCACATACATTTTAAAGTTGTTATGTCTTCTCTCTGAATTGACCCTATTATTATGTAATATCTTTCTTTATTTGTAAAAATTTTGTTTTTTTAAAGTTTACTTTGTCCATTGTAATATAACTAGTTCATCTTTATTTTGGTCAATGTCTGCATACATTTCCATTCTTTTACTTTATACATATATGTCTCTATATTTTTTCTTTAAAAAAATTTTTTTTAAAGTCTTTACTGAGTTTGTCACAAACTGTTTCTGTTTTATGTTTTTGTTTCTTGGCTGAGAATCATTTGGGATCTTGGCTCCTGAACCAGTGACTGAACCCATACCTCCTACTTTGAAAGGTGAAGTCTTAACCACTGGACTGCCAGGGAAGTCCCAGTTTCTATATTTTAAATGAATTCTGTGTAGACACCATAGTTTTTGCTTTTTAAAATCTATATTCTGAAAATCTAACACTTGATTGAGATATTTAGACAACTTAATGTAATTATTGGTACTGAGTGATTAAATCTATAATCTTGAAAGTTTTTTTTCTATTTAACTTTCTACTTTCACTGAAAGTTCATGGAGATGACCTTATTAGTGTGGAGTTTGGCAGTTTGCCAAGAAATCTATGTATGATTTTTCAGGTCCAACCATAGGCAAATATAAAGGCAAGAGTTATGAAATTAAAAACTGCCCTCCCCGCATAGAAATTTGTTGCCTACCAAAAGGAATTACAGTAAAGGACTCAGGAACCTTTAGCTGACCAAGTTCTTATGCATAGCTTCATTCCTGGCCCAAGTGCCTTCATTTGGAGGTTTCCTTATTAGGAAACTATGAAGATACTTTTCTCCACTTTTACTCAGAACTGAGTGCTTTTCCACTCTTCCCCCTTCTCCTCCCTCTTCCCAGCGACCCCACCTACCTATAAAACTACAGGAGCCTTTTAGCTTTTGTTCAGAGCTCCCTGAAAAGTGAGAGGATTCCCAGGTCTGTGTCTATCTGCTGGTACCTCTACAGGGTGGGGGAGGGGTTAGTAGGGGGTGTCTACACTTTTTCTGGTTTTAGACTCCTGCTTGTACCATCAGAGTAAGTGGCTAAAGTAAATATTATTTTCATTTTTGTTTTGTGACTTTAATTGACTACTTCAACATCTGACAGCTCAGCTCCCTCTACAACTGAGCTGGGCTCTGGACACAGTGAATTAAAGCTATCCGCGTATCTGGGGCTCCTCAGTATTATGCATGGCCTTGCTAAACCACATTTCACCTTTAGTAACTAAGTGAAATTTTAGCTATTTCTCCCTACCTAGGTTTCCTGGGGTATGGGTAGTAAGGGAATCTGTGATTTCTTGACCATCTGATTATCCTATGACTACAGCTAACTAATTGCTTCAAGAAAATATCTTATTTCAGTGGAACTGATGTTCTTTCCAAGCTTCTAAATTTTAAGTGGAAGCAGAAATATCTGGCCACCACTTTTTCCCAGCTTCTGAGGGCTAACCCATCAGACTATTAAAATATTCTCCAAAAGACCTTGCCAGGTTGTTAAATCCAATGTTATGAGAGAATGCTCCACATTAGTAACACTCCTTATCTAGTTCCATATTCCACTCCCCTCAATCTGGCATATGTATTATCCTCTCTAGATAATTTATTATCTAGATAATTATTATTATTTATTATTATCTAGATAATATTATTCTCTCTAGATTATTACTCTCTCTAGATTCCCACCTATAGAGATCCTGTGTTCTCTTAGCATAAAATTCCACTCAGTCCTTAGCAGTCACAGCTCTTTGTCAACTGGGGAAACTGATGTTTGGGACTGCTAATAGACATGCGTGCTAAGTCACTTCAGTTGTGTCCAACTCTAGGCGACTCTATGAACTGTAGCCCTCCAGGCTCCTCTGTCCATTGAATTCTCCAGGCAAGATTACTAGAGTGAGTTGTCATGCCCTCCTCCAGGGGATCTTCCTGACCCAGGACCAGGAATTGAACCCGTGTCTCTTATGTCTCCTGCAATGGCAGGCAGATTCTTTGCCACTCATGCCACCTGGGAAGCCAATTTGGGTTAACATATGGGCCTTGGTTTACATATTGACTTCCCTGGTGGCTCAGAGGTTAAAGCATCTGCCTCCAAAGCGGGAAACCCGGGTTTTATCCCTGGGTTGGGAAGATCCCCTGGAGAAGGAAATGGCAACCCACTCCACTATTCTTGCTTGGAGAATCCCATGGACGGAGGAGCCTGGTAGGCTACAGTCCACGGGGTCGCAAAGAGTCAGAAATGACTGAGCTACTTCACTTTCACTTTCACTTTATGGGTCTAAGGTTGAGGAAAGGCCCTGAGAACAGATGCAGGAGAAAAAAAAAACATTGTTTTATAAAGTTCTTGCCACGTGGAGGCATTTGAACAGTCTTAAAATAAAGAGAGGCTTGTATTTGCAAACAATGGAAAATAGGCTCCTTTGGTTGCTTTAGATGACACAGGAAAACCTGAGCGTTCATGGTCCTCAGATAACTCCCATTCAATGTCTCAAGGTCCTCTCTCTGTTCCAGGCCCAGATGTTTCCCTCTGTCTGCCCTTAGAACGCTGAAGTTTAAAATCTCTCAATGGTGCCAAGGAAGCCATCTCATTTTCACAGTTCATATTAGATTAATGATAAGTAGATCCATGCCTATTGTGGTCTCCCTTCAGTGCCTCGACAGCCCATAGAAATAACCTCTTAACTCCACAGTCCCTTTTGGTTAGCGATTTCTTCCATACTTCTCAAACACCTAAGATTTTGCGTATGTTAACATATGTCTTTCCTCCTGCCTCTTATCTTAGGTTACCACGTATGGAAACCCTAGCCATTGCTATGCTAGTGCACCAGGAACTATCAGTTTCCTGGCATTCATGAGGAGAACTTCAAGTTCAATCAGTAATTGGCTGCCCATACAGTATAATTTCCAGAGCAAGGGCAATCTATAGTGGCATATGGATTACAGGTCAATGTAATTCTTGTTAAGTCAAGGGGAATTTTCCAAAAAGGGAGGAGTTGTGAGTTTTTAGCAGCCCATGTCTAGGGCAGCCATGGGAAGAATGCATGGGCAGCCATGGGAAGAATGCCCTGGCTAACAGAAGGAAATCTGAGGACAATTCCAACAGCTTCTGCTGTCGAAGGAAAGCAGAGTGCTTTGCACAGGACAGCTCAGTGTCTCTCCAAAGATTTGTTGGCTTGTTCCACTTTACTGTATCTTTTTATTCACTTATGTTCACTTTTTATTCACTGTCATGTTCTTTTGTGTATGAAACAAAATTCCCTGATTTGGTAACAACTGCATTTCACATTGAATATTCAAAAAATAAAATTGACTTTTCCTAACATATTTATCTACCCCAGTACCTTGAATACTGTTTTCCTGAAGCCAGTTTTGACCTATGGCTGATGTCCTCCCTTGCAACTAGAATGCTCTTTTTAAGTATTCTTCTCCCCACCACCCAAGCCCCCTTTTACAGTTTGAGCTCCATCAAGTTTTGATAGGAAATAATTTCTACAAAAGACTTGTTTTTAAACACAAATCTTAGAGACAAATTTTTCTTCTCATATGTTTGAGAGTAATTCTGCCAACAATACTCATTTAGGTCTTTTTGCAAGGTGCCACATGTTACTGTTATTCATTTTTGCATACACTTTTTATCTATACAGCTAAACAAGTTTGCACACTTTATGACTGTTTTTTTTTTTTTTAATTAGTTGGAGGCTAATTACTTCACAACATTTCAGTGGGTTTTGTCATACATTGATATGAATCAGCCACAGAGTTACACGTATTCCCCATCCCAATCCCCCCTCCCACCTCCCTCTCCACCCGATTCCTCTGGGTCTTCCCAGTGCACCAGGCCTGAGCACTTGTCTCATGCATCCCACCTGGGTTGGTGATCTGTTTCACCATAGATAATATACATGCTGTTCTTTCAAAACATCCCACCCTCACCTTTTCCCACAGAGTTCAAAAGTCTGTTCTGTACTTCTGTGTCTCTTTTTCTGTTTTGCATATAGGGTGGTCGTTACCATCTTTCTAAATTCCATATATATGTGCTAGTATGCTGTAATGTTCTTTATCTTTCTGGCTTACTTCACTCTGTATAATGGACTCCAGTTTCATCCATCTCATTAGAACTGATTCAAATGAATTCTTTTTAATGGCTGAGTAATATTCCATGGTGTATATGTACCACAGCTTCCTTATCCATTCATCGACTGATGGGCATCTAGGTTGCTTCCATGTCCTGGCTATTATAAACAGTGCTGCGATGAACATTGGGGTGCACGTGTCTCTTTCAGATCTGGTTTCCTCAGTGTGTATGCCCAGAAGTGGGATTGCTGGGTCATATGGCAGTTCTATTTCCAGTTTTTTAAGAAATCTCCACACTGTTTTCCATAGAGGCTGTACTAGTTTGCATTCCCACCAACAGTGTAAGAGGGTTCCCTTTTCTCCACACCCTCTCCAGCATTTATTGCTTGTAGACTTTTGGATAGCAGCCATCCTGACTGGCATGTAATGGTACCTCATTGTGGTTTTGATTTGCATTTCTCTGATAATGAGTGATGTTGAGCATCTTTTCATGTGTTTATTAGCCATCTGTATGTCTTCTTTGGAGAAATGTCTGTTTAGTTCTTTGGCCCATTTTTTGATTGGGTCATTTATTTTTCTGGAATTGAGCTGCAGGAGTTGCTTGTATATTTTTGAGATTAATCCTTTGTCTGTTGCTTCATTTGCTATAATTTTCTCCCAATCTGAGGGCTGTTTTTCACCTTACTTATAGTTTCCTTTGTAGAGCAAAAGCTTTTAGGTTTCATTAGGTCCCATTTGTTTAGTTTTGCTTTTATTTCCAATATTCTGGGAGGAGGGTCATAGAGGATCTTGCTGTGATTTATGTCGGAGAGTGTTTTGCCTATGTTCTCCTCCAGGAGTTTTATAGTTTCTGGTCTTACATTTAGATCTTTAATCCATTTTGAGTTTATTTTTGTGTATGGTGTTAGAAAGTGTTCTAGTTTCATTCTTTTACAAGTGGTTGACCAGTTTTCCCAGCACCACTTGTTAAAGAGGTTGTCTTTTTTCCATTGTATATCCTTGCCTCCTTTGTCAAAGATAAGGTGTCCATAGGTTCGTGGATTTATTTCTGGGGCTTTCTATTCTGTTCCATTGATCTGTCTTTGTGCCAGTACCATACTGTCTTGATGACTGTGGCTTTGTAGTAGAGTCTGAAGTCAGGCAGGTTGATTCCTCCAGCTCCATTCTTCTTTCTCAAGATCTCTTTGTTCTTATCAGAATTCAGCTGTGTTCTTTTTATGAGTGAACTATGTAAAGATTTCAAAGTGAGGGATCAAGTCTATTTATTGTGTGTCTTAGGATATAATAGGGCTTCCCCGGTGGCTTAGCAGTAAAGAATCCGCCTGCAATGCAGGAGATTCAGGTTTAATCCCTAGATGGGGAAGATCCCCTGGAGGAGGGCATGGCAACCCACTCCCGTTTTCTTGCCTGGGAATTCCATGGACAGAGGAGCCTGGCAGCCTACATACAGTCCATGGGATTGCAAAGAGCCTCATACTGAAGCAACTTAGCATGCACGCACTGTATATAACAGTCTCTGGCACAGATAAGCACTCAGCAAGTATTTACTGACTGAATAAATTAATTAAGCTTAAATCAATGTATGATAAGTATATATTCCAGTTTATCTGCTTATGTGTATATTTATGGGTTACATTTGATAATTTGATTTTTGAAATTTGGAAATGTTTTCTAAAATGGCAAGTTTGTGTTCTTTTTTTTTTCTCTGAATTTACTTAGTCTGCTTTAAATTACTATGAGGAAATTTGTTCTTTTATTCCCCATATAAGCCACATAGTGATGAGCACTCTTGAATTTATTTCTTTATTTCTTAAAACCACAGACCTACAGATGAGTTTGAATCTGATCCAAAATCTAGGGGTGCTCACAAGCACAGGGTGGCAGGCTGCAGTCTGTGGGAAGTTCTATGACCACAGGCACATGAGGGCTCGAAATTAATAAAACAATTTGGCTGAAAGAAATTGAACCACATCTTTGTTTGAAATAAGTTTACTAACTCTTGTTTATGAAACATCTCTTGAGGTGAAATTCTTAAGAAAATATTGGTGAATGTCAGCGAGCTTCATTTATTTTTTGTGTGTACATCTGTACAAGACCTTATGTATGTTATAGTCAGAATAACAAGTGGGTTCTGTAAGGCTGTTCAAGAGGAGAAGAGACTCAGCTAGTACTGCCGACTTAGCTGAAAGAGGAAGTACCTCAAGTCTAATGAGAATATTCTTCCCATTCTAAGAAGCTTTACAGAGTAGTTCCACAAGCCCAGGAGATTTGTACACCATAAAGAGCAAACATTTGAGTACTTGTTCAGATTGGACCCTGACTATACAAGTGTTTACATATTTTATTATTGAAAAATAATGAGGCAAATATTCTCTGGTGGACTAGACTATTTCTCTTTTTGACAAATAAAATACCACAGGGGGAACCTGTCAACTTTATTATGTGACCCTTTCCCACTTTTATTCATATTTTAGTTCTTGCAAGGCCAATTTTATTTCGTTTCCATTACTATGACATTGTATTTTTTCTCATCATTTTCTTCATTTAGCTAATTTCTGATCAACAGCTTAGAAAGCTTTTAAATCGTCATTTCATTTTTATCCTCTTCTTTCTCACGTGCCTCTTCCATATAGAAAGATATGCCATTGCAGTGAAATTATACTAGTATTGCTCAGTTTGAATATGCTTCCATATTTTCTATGTGCTGCTGTGTTTGAATAAAATGTGTTTAGTATGAGATTGAGCTGCCTTGGATTACATATCTATCACCGATCCTATCAACAGTTACATAAAGCATGACCAGCCACTCCGCAGGGGCGGTTTTCAGTCAGTGGCCCTGGTTTGAGAGTGTGGGCATGAGTGGATAAGCACTGACTTGTACCTCCATTTCTTTCTATCTCTTGAAGTAGTTAACACATGACATCATTCTTACACCTTTCCAAAAGTGGTCATCCACCTCAACTTGTCCAACCAGAACATTTATTCATTCAGAATTTATTAAGTACCAAATATATGTTAGGTTAATTTTATGTTTATTCATATAAGGATAAATTAGGGATATAAAGTTGAATAAGACTAAAAAAAAATTTCCTTACTTTCAAGCTGCTTACAAGAGGTAGGAAAACTGTCAATTACTTATTGATAAATTAACAATTTTGTAACGAGGGAGAATTGAGAAAAAGGGGAGAGATGAGGGAAGAGAGGTAAACAGATGAAAGAACATATAAATCTTGAGAATGTGGAGAATGCTTTTGTAAAAATAAGACTTGGACACAGTGGAGAGAACCAAACTGGATTTAAAGATTTGGGAGTCATACATTCTTGGTGGATTTTAAAGCCACAGAAGGCCTTTAGGTAGAGAAAGCTGTTATTTTGTTATTTTTGAGCCATGAGGTGGAGGAAAACTCAGATGAACCTTGTTTTGCTAGAGCCTATGTGGGTGTGCTAAGTCACTTCAGTTATGTCTGACTCTTTGTGACCCGTGGACTGTGACTCGCCAGGCTCATCTGTCCATGAAATTCTCCAGGCAAGAATACTGGAGTGGGTTGCCATTGCCTCCTCCAGGTGATCTTCCTGACCTAGGGATTGAACCCAGGTCTCTTGCATCTCCTGCATTGCAGGCAGATTCTTTACCACTGAGCCACCTGGAAAAGAATGGTTATATTTGAGAGTGTATCAAAATAGCCTGGAAAGCTTGTTAAGACATAAAATTGCTGGCCCACCATCTTAATTTCTGAATCAGAAACTATGATAATTTGCTTATTTTATAATCCCACAGTTATAATAAAGGGTCTGAGTATATTTTCATATATTTCACTGAGGACATAAGTAAGTTTTTCAGCCTTACTCCTTTCTCTTTCTCTTCTGGCCACTTCTAGATACTACCAATTAAACAGCCCAGCCTTCTTCTCCTTTGGTCCTGATAACAAGCTCAAATCCTTAAAAATTTCTGCCTGTGGCACCACCCTCTAACCACAATAAAAATCCTTGGCTAGTCTCCTTTGCCTGTTCTCATGAGACATATTTGGATCTGCTTAAGAACCATTTTGATGTCTCTAGAAAGTGTGATTATGTGAGTAATAAGTCTTTTCATGCCTTCTTAGTGTATGTGTGGCATCATCATCATGATTGTCTTGACCCATAAACCAGACTCTGGTCAGTGTCCATCCTGCTGCTTCAGTGAGGCTGTGGAGATATAATACTCATGCTGCTTATCTGGGGAACACTGAGAAACACTTACTTAAGAAATAGCATGTTTTAATAAAGAAGGAAAGATTATTCAATTTTAAATGCTGATGAGAAATCAAGTAAGTTGAAAACAAAAGTTGGCCATTGATCTTAAGATAGTTTGTGACTTAGTAACAGCTACTTTAGTGAAGTAGGTTGAAGATATGACAAATGCATCAGAGTGGACAGAAAGTCTAAAGAATTTTTTTAAGAAGTAGTTTTGTTTTTTTTTAATGTTAAGACATTCTGATAAAATGATTTACTATAAAAGCAGAAAACCGATCGTGTGATAAGGAAAGAGGCTATTTACTAAAGTCCTTGAGAAGTGAGAGATATACTCCATAGCACAACTGGCTTACCCTTAGATCAGAAAAAGGCAGAATTGTTACATCATATTAGGAATTTTTAATATATATGTTGGAGGAGAAGAATAGTGTTGGTCTCATCTGATTGCATCTGTTTTCCTTATGACATATAAACTAAGATTAACAACTCAGAAGGGAGGAACTAATAATAGAGAAATAGTTATTGGAAGAGTGGTAAACTTATTTGCAAGGAATTTAATAGGATTTTTTGTTTATTTATTTTGAGAGTGATGGATACTTATCTGAGATGCCTGTTCATAAATGTAAAAGAAGACTAGGTAGTATTGGGCATTCTGAGTAATAGGGTAGGATTGCAGCTCTTAAGTCAGACATTCTGGGCTCAAATCCTGATTCAACCACTTATTAGTTATGTGACATTAAGCAAAATAATTAACCACTGTTCTTATTAATTTAGCATGGAACATGTCAACATTCAAAGGTCTGAATACTACTGTGTGAAACAACTTCTTGCTCTACTGAGAGTAGATAATTTACTTTTTTATCTTACTTTAATTCCAGGCCCATGGCAGAGTAACCCAAGTCTGTTACACAAGTGGGTGGCCCAGTGACTAATTATGAAATGAGCATTGGATTTGTTCCTGGAAAATTAGGGTTTAATCCAGGAAGAACACGGTAAGAAAAAGGTCATGTTCTTGATTTTGTCAAACATTCTCACCCCTGCTCCCTTGATTGCTTTGGTTTTGTTCCATGAGAAAGAACAAGATTGAATAATGAAAACAAAAAATAGTTGGCCATCTTTGATAGTTTAATCAGTTCTTTGTTAGAAAGTCTTTTCTCTAGTGAAAGCTCTCTGCTGCTGCTGCTGCTAAGTCACTTCTGAACACTAAATCTGATAAAGTCTTTCCCCAAACTTCAGTATTATCTAATCTTTCGATTTTGCCACTTTCAAATCAATGAGCCATCCAGTCATCTGTTCCTTCTTACTTCAGAGGCAGGTGATCCATCTACTTGCACAGACCTCATGCTAAGAAAGCCCCATGCTTTGTTTAATGCTTTGTTTTACTGTCTTGAAATTCTCTGGCCTTGAGTTAAGTGAAGGCTGATGGCACAGGAGAGCTCGCACATGAGCAGAGGAGACACACTGAGGGGCAGCACCCTCACGTGGTCGTGGTCCAGCAGCAGTCAGCACCTGCTGGTTCAGGCATGCTGGAAAGTAAGAATGTGGAGTAGTTGGCAGGGCCTGTAAGCACATGCTTTGGGGCATTTTAGGGCACCACGGGGACCGCCAAGCCAGGGTCTGAGACCAGACTGGAGTAGCATGGCTATAGCAGCAGAAAATGTGCCAGCAGCGATGACTATGGGAGAGAGGAAGTGTTCTTCCTGGGTTTTTGGACCTGATTTGTGAGGCTGGCTTGCTCTTCTTTCTCCAGGGCCTGTCTTGAGACATCTGCAGAAATATTAAGTCTCCAGGCTGAGTGCTGGGGCAGAAACAGCTGCTGTCAAGCTGAAAACTATTTCAGTAAACTATTGCAAAATATAAGTTTACACATGGATATTACAGTAAAGAATACTGGGAGTAATTAGAACACTTCAAAGAGTTTAGAATTTCCTTTTTGATAACTGACACAATACTGCAAAGCAATTTTTTGCAGGCTTGGAAATAGAAATAATAGTTAAATATAATTTCATTGTTAGAAAAGAACATTATTTTCATATTAAGTTTTGGATGACTCTTTTTAACAAGGAAGACAATTTTAAATTAAATTATTTTCTTGAAATTGAAGATATAGCAATAGAATGCTTAGACAGACATTTTGAATTATGTACAAATTCTGAAGTTGCTTTGTTTTTTATGCAACCTCCACAAGTTACAGGAAATGTCAGAAGAAACATTAAAATGCTATTTTGTAAATTTACATTTAAATTAAATTCAGACTTCCAGGAAACTAATTTGTATGAAGAGTTAAATCTTTTATAAAAAAAAATTTCCTTGAGAATCATCAGATCCAGATGTACTAAATTTCATATTTGAAATAATTTATTACAACTCTATTCCAATAGTATCACAGCCTGTAAAAAGTTCTTACCAGATCCAGAAACAGTTACATCAGCAGAAAGATCCTTCTCAAAATTAAAAATTATCAAAATTACTTGTGACCTTGCATTTACAAAGAGTGACAGATGCTTTCAGTTATATCAATTGTAAAAAATGTTGCTATAAATATAAATTTGATGATCTAGAAAATGAATTTGCAGACTAGTGAGAGCCAAAATTCTATAGTCAATCATGATGCTACATTAAAAATTATTGTCTGTGTTATTATATAAAATTATAATGCAATTTTTTGTAATTTGAAAATTAATATTTTTATGTAACACTTGTGTCCACATTATATAGTTATGTTTAGTGATAAAAATCTTTTAAAGAAAGGTATTTTATATTTTTGTACCTTTAAAAACAAGGTACTAAGCAAAGGGCCCCACATTTTCATTTTGCAATAGGTAATACAAATCATATGGTTGGCCTTATATAGTACTCAGACACTATTTTAAATCCTACCTTTGGCTATCCTCTCCCTCAAAAAAAGTAAACTATGAGATGTTTTAATTTTGAAAAAAAAATATTTATCTTTTTTAAGACTACCCCTGAGAAGGGAGGTAGGTGATCAAACATATATATGAAATGTTTGCTGTCCATCAGTTCCATAAGCAAATCCTTCTAGGTAGATTTAGATGCCATACAGTATACCACTGGTATCATATCCTGCCATAAGTAGTTTATGCCATATGTTTATAAACTATCAAGGTAGCCAGTCCACTAGGTAGCTGGTGAACTATGCTATGGCATGTAAGCAGAACCTGATCTATTCAGATTTGACTCTGTTTTGTTGACATCACTTGCAAGTTGTGTGATCTCAATTTTTCACCTCAAAGTTTATCTGTAAGATAATGAAGTTCTCTTGATGTCTTTTGAGTTCCGTTCCAACTCTAAAATTTTATATAATGAAAGTGATTGAAAATATTTCATCACAATGATGAGTATTTACCCAAACATAAATGTCAGAACCCAAACATTTGAGAATATAACTTTAAATAAAATTAATAATTATGGAATTAAAAAAGGGTGTCATGATTTATATGTTCCAGGACTGCCCCCATGGAATCGTTACAGATCAGCTTCCTGTAATTAAGTAGTCTAGCTTTACATAGAGCATATTGTGGCTCTATGTAAAGCAGTAGCAAAAACCTGGATATATCATTGACAAACTTGGTTACCGTATTTTGCAGTTTGGCCTTGTTGGATAGCCCATAATCCCATTTCCCTTCCCACATCCTCAATTCTCCCACTTCTGGGTGTTTAACATAAAATGTTTCAGAGATTATACTACCAAACATCGTACATTTTTTTCACTTAAGTTTACAAAACCATTCTAAAATCTAGTATTACTACAATAAGAGAGTCATGCATTGAAAACATTCTTCATTTATCCTCATAATTTTGTAGAAAATGCATTTTTTTTTTTTTAATTTTTATTATTATTTTTTTTTTCCAGTGGGTTTTGTCATACATTGCTATGAATCAGCCATGGATTTACATGTATTCCCAATCCCGATCCCCCCTCCCACCTCCCTCTCCACCCGATTCCTCTGGGTCTTCCCAGTGCACCAGGCCGGAGCACTTGTCTCGTGCATCCCACCTGGGCTGGTGATCTGTTTCACCATAGTTAGTATACATGCTGTTCTTTTGAAATATCCCACCCTCACATTCTCCCAGAGAGTTCACAAGTCTGTTCTGTATTTCTGTGTCTCTTTTTCTGTTCTGCATATAGGGTTATCGTTATCACCTTTCTAAATTCCATATACATGTGTCAGTATGCTATAATGTTCTTTATCTTTCTGGCTTACTTCACTCTGTATAATGGGCTCCAGCTTCATCCATCTCATTAGGACTGGTTCAAATGAATTCTTTTTAACGGCTGAGTAATATTCCATGGTGTATATGTACCACAGCTTCCTTATCCATTCATCTGCTGATGGGCATCTAGGTTGCTTCCATGTCCTGGCTATTATAAACAGTGCTGCGATGAACACTGGGGTGCACGTGTCTCTTTCAGATCTGGTTTCCTCAGTGTGTATGCCCAGAAGTGGGATTGCTGGGTCATATGGCAGTTCTATGTCCAGTTTTTTAAGAAATCTCCACACTGTTTTCCATAGCGGCTGTACTAGTTTGCATTCCCACCAACAGTGTAAGAGGGTTCCCTTTTCTCCACACCCTCTCCAGCATTTATTGCTTGTAGACTTTTGGATAGCAGCCATCCTGACTGGCGTGTAATGGTACCTCATTGTGGTTTTGATTTGCATTTCTCTAATAATGAGTGATGTTGAGCATCTTTTCATGTGTTTGTTAGCCATCTGTATGTCTTCTTTGGAGAAATGTCTGTTTAGTTCTTTGGCCCATTTTTTGATTGGGTCATTTATTTTTCTGGAATTGAGCTGCAGGAGTTGCTATATAGATCAATGGAACAGAATAGAAAGCCCAGAGATAAATCCACGAACCTATGGACACCTTATCTTTGACAAAGGAGGCAAGGATATACAATGGAAAAAAGACAACCTCTTTAACAAGTGGTGCTGGGAAAACTGGTCAACCACTTGTAAAAGAATGAAACTAGAACACTTTCTAACACCATACACAAAAATAAACTCAAAATGGATTAAAGATCTAAATGTAAGACCAGAAACTATAAAACTCCTAGAGGAGAACATAGGCAAAACACTCTCCGACATAAATCAAAGCAAGATCCTCTATGACCCACCTCCCAGAATATTGGAAATAAAAGCAAAACTAAACAAATGGGACCTAATGAAACTTAAAAGCTTTTGCACTACAAAGGAAACTATAAGTAAGGTGAAAAGACAGCCCTCAGATTGGGAGAAAATAATAGCAAATGAAGAAACAGACAAAGGATTAATCTCGAAAATGCATTTTTTACGATAAAGATGGGCCAATCAGTAATAACAAAGAAGGAAATTTCTTCCTGTCTACAAGGTGTCAGAAGTCATTTACTGAGGGACTGATTGACAAATGTGGTACAGTATTATCTTAAGAAATGAGCCCACAGTGTGGTGGTGAAGAGTACCAAACCCTGCATTGCATTTGCTGGAGGACTCTGGTAGAAATCAACAGCACTGAATAATTGATTGCAGTGACCACAATGCCTGTTTCTAGTATTCTTTGCGAGTTCTGTTTATCCTGGGCATACTCTTTGTTTCCAGACTCTCTGCTGATTTCTGAACTAAGGTCAAGCTGTTCTTTCTAACCCACCCTTGTAAACAAGTGATGAGGAGATATGCAATACCCCAGCACGGATCTGAAACGTCCAAAGTTCTGTGTGGAATGCCTGGCACACCACACAGCACGGCCCTTAGCAAGTAGATGGATTTCAGATCAGTCTTTTACTTTTTAATTTCCCTTTATATAATGGAGGAAACCATGTGGATAAAATTAGGAAATTTAGAATATTAGAACAAGACACTATTCTGAAATGGAAAGCATGCCTGTGCTGTAGAGTCTTCTTTTGGATATGATGTTGGCCAGAAACCTTATTGAAATTCAAGGGGAAAGTCTGAGCTGTAGTCATTTGCTCCCCCTCCCTTTTTATTTTTTATTTTTAAATCATACTGTATTAAAACAAGAGAGAGAAAAAAAAACAAAACTCTCTAAATTCTCTCCAAAAAACTCTCCAAAATATCCAAGGGATAAATCACTAAATTGGCTAATAGAAATTATGCTTCATAAATAAATGTGACATCATTAAAAATGAATCATCAAAATAGCATTTTTTGTCCTGAAATAAAAAGTCTTTAATTCAGAAATATACTATTCAAAATTTTTACACTTACTCAATTGAAAAATTGAAAAATGTCATTAACAATTTATCACTGAGGCTATCTTTTCTAAATATAATTCAATTTAGCTATTATTAATAAAAACATAAAATATGTTTATTTAACTTCCAATATAGTCATGAGGAACAATTATTGATGTTTCAAATGCTTTCGGAGAATTCTCATGTAAATAAAACATAGGTGGCTCAGTGGTATAGAATCTGCCTGCAATGCTGGGGATGTGGTAGGAGCCATGAGTTCAAACCCTGGTTTGGAAAGATCCCCTGGAGGAGGAAATGGCAAGTCCATTTTCTTGTCTTCTTGTGTGGGAAATCCCATGGACAAATGAGCCTGTCAGGCTATAGTCCGTAGAACTGCAAGGAGTTGAACACGACTGAGCAACTGAGCACACATCAGTATTGCTGCTTAGCTTATCAATTACAAAACAGCTCGTAAAAATTAACAAAGCAGAATTATCTTCAACATCCACTTGCCCTACTTTGAATGTGGGTCATTAAAAAGTGTTAATTTTGCACATTCAGGTGATATTTATATCTAGCCAGTTTCTTAGATGTAAGAATATTAGATATAAAAAGTTCAAAAGTTTTCACAGCTCCTGCTGCCGGGAGAAATATCAATAACCTCAGATAGGCAGATGACACCACCCTTATGGCAGAAAGTGAAGAGGAACTAAAAAGCCTCTTGATGAAAGTGAAAGAGGAGAGTGAAAAAGTTGGCTTAACGCTTAACATTCAGAAAACTGAGATCATGGCATCTGGTCCCATCACCTCATGGGAAATAGATGGGGAGACAGTGGAAACAGTGTCAGACTTTATTTTTTGGGGCTCCACAATCACTGCAGATGGTGACTGCAGCCATGAAATTAAAAGACACTCCTTGGAAGGAAAGTTATGACCAACCTAGATAGCATATTAAAAAGCAGACACATTACTTTGCCAACAAAGGTCCGTCTAGTCAAGGCTATGGTTTTTCCAGTGATCATGTATGGATGTGAGAGTTGGACTGTGAAGAAAGCTGAGCGCCAAAAAATTGATGCTTTTGAACTATGGTGTTGGAGAAGACTCTTGAGAGTCTCTTGGACTGCAAGGAGATCCAACCAGTCCATCCTGAAGGAGATCAGTCCTGGGTGTTCATTGGAAGGACTGATGCTGAAGCTGAAACTCCAATACTTTGGCCACCTCATGTGAAGAGTTGAGTCATTGGAAAAGACCCTGATGTTGGGAGGGATTGGGGGCAGGAGGAGAAGGGGACGACAGAGGATGAAATGCCTGGATGGCATCACCGACTCAATGGGCATGAGTTTGAGTAAACTCCGGAAGTTGGTGATGGACAGGGAGGCCTGGCATGCTGCGATTCATGGGGTCACAAAGAGTCGGACACAACTGGGCGACTGAACTGAACTGAACTGAACTGACTGATTGAATTGTGTCCCCAAATCCATATGTTGAAGTCCTAACTCTCAGTATCTCAAAATATCCTCTTATTTGGAAATAGGGTGTCTTAGGCAGCTTAGACTGCTATAACAAAACACCACAGACTGGGTGGCTTAAATAAGGAGCATTTATTTCCCATAGTTCTGGAGGCAAAAGAGTCTCAAGGTGGTAGCAGATCCAGTGTCTAGTAATTTCTGGGCTTGTAGATAGCCACCTTCCCTCTGTGTCCCCACATGGCAGAGAGAGAAGATGCAACCTCTCTCATGTTTCCTCTTATAAGCACACACATCTCATCAGGAGGGCTGTACCCTCATGATTTAATTACCTGTCAAAGACTCAATCTTGATAAAACATCACTTTGGGAATTAGAGTTTCCCAATATGAAATTTGGATGAACACAGACATGCAGCTGAGAGTTTAGGGTCTTTATAGAGGTTTTCAAGTTAAGATGAGGTCATAAGGATAGACCCTAATACAATGACTATTGTACTTATAAACAGGGGAAATTTGAAGACAGACATGTGTGTGAGGAGAAAGTCAAATTAAAACAAAGGCACACATTAGGGTGATACTGCTATAGGCCAAGGAATGCCAAAGATTGCTCGCAAAACACCAAAGGCGAGGCGAGAGGCAGAGAACACACGCTTCCTCACAGCTTTCATAGGGGGCCACCCCTGAACACACTTTCATTTAGGGTTTTAACTTCCAGAACTGTGAGACAATACATTTCTGTTATTCAACTGTTAAGTTGTTGGTACTAAAGTTAGCCTTAGAAAATTAGTGTAATAGTACCAGGTAATGTATATAAACCTATATATGCAAGTTGGTAATTTCTTATATAGTTCTGTCTTTCATGTACTACACATGTGTGTACGAATGTATGTAAAAGCAAAGGCTTGGAGACATACAAAGAAACTTCATATCAGTGGTAATGAGGGCATTACAGAGGGATTCTTAAAGGATTGGTTTTATCAACAACATTTTAATTTATTAAAGGGAAACAAATTAATAGCCCCCGATGTGACTAAAAGTTACTTATAGAGAAAAAAATAAGTTATAACTTCAAGCTTCTGTTGAAAGTGTCATTGTATCTCATCTGGACAACTGCAATAGATTCTTACTATAATAGGTTTTCTTTGTTTAAAATTTCTATATTTATCATTTATCTACTTATAGAAATCCTACTAACCCTCCAAAAACCAGTCTTTTATCCCAAATTGCCAGGCTGAATTAGTTATTTCCTCCTGTGTCAACATATAACACCATGCTTAGATTTCCATTATGGCCCCTTAAGAACTTGATCTTTTACAGAGAAAGCTTGATATATTTTATGTTAGTAGAGTGTCAGCTTCCTGATATGAGACTTTACTGCATATACAACATATATCATTCTGTTTTGTATAGAGTGGGAACTTTGCAGTTATTTGAGGAATTGTTCCATACACTGGCTAAATGGGCATAATGCTATCACATTCAGGAGCATAAATTTTGAAGTCAAACATAGATTTTTTTTTTTTTAATTTCAACTCTGATACTTATTTTTTACAATACCTTGAAGTGAATAACCTAAACACCTACCATTTAAATAATAACACTTATACCGAAGGGATATTGTGTATAGTTAAGAAGCACATGTGAAGGTTTTTAATACCCTAGCTGGAATTTAGTGCTCAATAATTGGTTTATTGTTTTGTTATATAGTTTTTGCTTTTATATAAATATACTTGGGCTCCTCATTGAATTTTTTTAAATCTATCAATTTTGACTGGTTATTACAAACAAAAACTCCATAGCAGTATGTTAAGATCCATGATGAAGCTATCAGTCTGGACATGTTAGAAGTAATTTATAATGCCAGGGGTAGCAGTTATCTGGGGACCCAGAGGCTCCTCTTTCACAGTGGTTACCCATATAATCATAACTTGTGTGTTCCTCAATCTCTTATTTTACTCCACTGATACTGACCTCATTCTACTTCCAGTGTGCCTGACATTTCTATTTTCCATTAGTTTATACCAAATCCTGATTCTGTTTTCCTGATCTCCACAGGTAATCTGAATATTCCTCCTTCACTTTTTATTGACAATTTGGCTGTGTATTTGTCCCTGGAAAATCTTTTATTTTATAAAACCCAGCCAGAGAAAGATATGTGGAAAGAGATCTGAGAAAGATGACAAGGATGGTAAGTTGCCTGGAAGCACTTTTAAATGAAAAACAGTTGTTAAAGAAACTAGAGAAGAAATAAAATACTAGGAGGTGATGATAATAGTTTTCAAATATTTGAAGAATTGGCATACAGAAGTCAGAGTAAATTTTTTCTGTCTTCTAAGAGATCAAGACTAAAAAGCAACAATTACAAAATAAAGAACAATTATAATTCATTTCAATATAAGATTCTTTATACATCTTTAAATACCTTTCTGTATACTTTCAAGATTGTATTTAATTAAATGCCTATGATTCCCTTATTCCATTAAAGAGGTTAAAACTCTGTGGACAAAGATGCCAGAAGCAGTTGGAATATGTCATCTCTATAGACTATTTTACAGATGCCACCTCTTGTTCCATGGGCTTTCCTAATGGCTCAGTGGTAAAGAATCTGTCTGCCAATGCAGGAGACACAGGAGACATGGGTTTGATTCCTGGGTCTGGAAAATCCCCTTGAGGAGGAAATGGCAACTCATTCCAGTATTCTTGCCTGGAAAATCCCTTGGACAGCGGAGCTTGGCAGACTCTAGTCCATGGGGTTGCAAAGAATTGGACACGACTCAGCAACTGAGCACACACACACTCCCCTTGTTCCAGGCATGATGCATTTGGGCTCAAAAGCAAAATAGCGTCAGCAATTATGGTGTGGAAACACAAAGTACTATTTGGGTCTTTTTTCAACCAGGGGAGCCATGTATGCTTCTCTGAGTCCTTCCTTCCTCACTCCTTGCAGGATCTTACCTCCTCAGACATTTCCTTTCATGTATCTCTTCTGCTGTCAAATCCTCACTTAACAGAGCATTTGGTTTTAAAGCACTGTTTCTATTCAAAAGACTGAAAATTCCTGAATCTTGAATGATATTCTTTGTTTAATCCCAGTGGCTCATTGAATGGTCCATCCTCTAAGCATCTTCTGTAAATCCTCCTGTGGGTACAGCATCTGAATTCCTGGTCTTTATGAGAATGCCCCATAGGTTAGCTAATGGATGATATGATTTTTAGAATCACAAAAAATTGATCACCCTAATTAAGACACTTTAGCAGAAGGTGATTGCTCAACTATTAGCTCAGTTCAGTTCAGTCTCTCAGTCATGTCTGACTCTTTGCAACCCCGTGGACTGCATGGACTAGGAATATTGCAATTCCTACATTAGCAGGACATGGAAATATGTTACTTATAGTTCTATAGAGAATCTCTTGTGCCCACTTAAAATTCTCTTTACCTCAACTTTTACTAAAGACACTGCTCTATCCCTCTGGGTCTTCCCAGTGCACCAGCCTTGAGTACTTGTCTCATGCATCCAACCTGGGCTGGTGATCTGTTTCACTCTTGATAGTATACTTGTTTCAATGCTATTCTCTCAGAACATCCCTGAGGGATCGGATGGGGAAGGAGGCGGGAGGGGGGATCGGGATGGGGAACACATGTAAATCCATGGCTGATTCATGTCAATGTATGGCAAAAACCATTACAATATTGTAAAGTAATTAGCCTCCAACTAATAAAAATAAATGGAAAAAAAAAAAAAAGACACTGCTCTATTGACAAGCTCCAATAGGATTTATCTAGCTTCTTGTAGTTATACATAGAAGTGCCTCATCTTGAAAATCTTGCCCATAGCCTTCTCTGATATTGCTACATGGGATCACCAGGACTTTATCTGTCATTTCTGACAGGATGTGTTACTGACTGTGGCCATTATTATTCTTTGGGAAACTCCTGATGCTTAGTCTTCAATATGTTATAGTTACCCCACCCCCACAAAACAGCTTAAGTAGATGACCTCATACTTTCTATCCTGGAGGGACAAATAGGTCATTCTGACCAGAACTGACACCAGTACTGCATATGGGTTTCTTTTCCTATGTTCAGTGTATCTACAAGCATCACCATCTACATGCTTGTTTTATCAGAATAGTATTTTGCACAATATTGTTTCTTGTCAAGGGACCTATTTTGTCAACAGAGGTACAATAATCTGCATGTAACTATTGCATCTGCTGGTCTAAGGTATATACACTGTCACCCAGGAGCCACGGATCTGGTGAAAGGATGAAACAGCCTGTTAGAGTTTGTTTCTTTTTGTCCTCTGAGATATGGAATATATCTCTATAATGGAAGCATGTAATAGCAGGTCCTACCCTGTACATTTCTGCCCAGGGCTTTTCTGTTTTCATGTCTCTTTCCTATGAAGACGTATCTCTTGGAACGGTCTTTGAACATGGGGGTAGGAACTGATAAATGAATACTGCTTTCTTCTGCCTAGTAAGTGTTCATGAAGTTTCTCATATGGCCTCAAGACATCAAGTACCTTGTTTCCATAGTAATGGCCCGTTTGATAGCATAATGGCGCTATTTTCATTCCTGGTTCTCTTGCTCCACAACTCATTTCTGGTTCCTGGGTTCATAGTCTCAAATGAACTATTCATATGTCATCCTCTGTCTCAGGCACTATTTCAGAGAAACACAGGATAAGACAATATCTAATGTCCCTACAAACTCTGGCAATGTATCAATTTTCCTAAAGGTAATTGCAGTGTAAATCTGACTGACTTTTCCATAATAGCCTAGCAGAAAAATCTTAGATTCCTGTTTCTGAAATGAGCTGTCACTATCTGCCTTTGTTTGAAAAGCTGGGAGGAAACATTAAGTAACTTTTTCTTAGTTTATGACTTAATGGGTACAGTTTTATGATCTCAATCATTTGTAAGGCGAAATAGAGCTGAATCAAAATGACACGATTAACACAGCCCAGTTTAGACATTAGCATCTGGCAGTAAGAATATGCAAAGTACTTGACAAAGGCTGTTGCTGTTGATTCATATAGATGAAAACAAACAAGTTTTTCTTTGTGGTCATGAAAACCACAATTTTATTATTATAACATAAATAACTCTAGGCAGAGGGTCTTGGCAGTCATAAATGGCTTACTATCGAGAATCTATCAATGTTTTTAAGCCTTATGTATTTTTTCTTTCTTTCATTTAGATATAAAAGCATGAGAAATTCTACTACTTAACCCTTGATGTGATTAGGTTTTGTCTGTTTTGTGAGTGCTACCATTATGGAGGTGAATTAGATTTATAGATTTTGGCCACTGGTATACATAACTGAATTGTAATCAACAGAAATTGATTATGGATTATCCCCTGTGTTCACTCATAATGAATAGCTCATAATGGTATTTGAAATTATGAATGATGCAACAAATTTGTCTCAATCTTTTGTACTTCAGCCATTCCTACTCTATTTCTTTATAGGACTATATTATATATACATTTTTCACCATCTGTGCTCTTTTAAATATGAATCTGTATAGTACAGAAATCTGTAAATTTTAATAAATTGAATGGCATAGATGTCTTACAGAGAAGTGATTTTTAAAATAAAATCAAATTATTTGCAGACTTCAAGAAAGAATAGTTATAAAATAGTGAAAATTAAATCATTCATTGTACTGAATATAGTAAATTAAACATGTAAAATAGTAAAATAAACATGTAAAACATGTTTTTCAGTTTCTATATAAGAAAAGCACTTTAATAAATAATCAAAAATAGAAATGTGGTGGTGGCTCCAGCTTAGATGCCAAGAAGTGTTTCTGCTGCTCAGCGATTCACTGAATATGAAGACTTCTATGAATGTTTGCAAAAAAATGTGTTTAGCTTGCTATTTTTATTAATAGCACAGCGCTTATCTTAGTGCAGTATTGCCACTGGTGACCTTTTTGCACTGAAGTTATTGAGAATAAATTAAACACTTATACATAATTAGAAATTTTAATACCTGCCTTTGTCAGGCTGTTTTGATGCCAAACAGGGATGGAAATGCGTGAATTCTGAAAGCATCACTCTTCCATTGGACTGAAAAACTCCTTTAGGATGGAGATGAAAGTTTTAGTGGTTGCTGTTGGATCACAGAGGTGATCTACAGTACAGTGATTTGAATGACTAATGCATTAATGCCTGGAAGACAGACAATGGGAATTTTAGCAGAACTAGCTTCCAGGTGATGGGCTCCTCTTATCTCCCCCATGAATGCCACCTCACAATTAAGAAAGCATTTATACCTATTATTATAAGTTCATGTGGTAATTATTTGCCAGTAAATTCCTTCATTTAAGGGGACAGAACAAAGAAAAAAGAGCTGGCAAGAAAGTACAAATGCCATGTATCCTTTTATCTCTTGTGCTCTGGGGACATTCACAGAATAATGCAAGCAAACACATGCTTTTACTTGCGTGCCAAAATTTCTCCAAGAGAATATTTCATTCAACACATGGCTTTGGCTTTGCCTGTCAACTAGCTTCCTTATCCCACCATCTTTCTTCCTTTTTTAAAAAAACTAATTATTACATAATTCATAAGGGAATCAAGCCAGGTTTTTAGAGTTAATTCTTTATGCTACTAATCTATTCACAAAATTAATTGCTACCTGTTGATTCTTTTCCTCCTTTCTACTTAACCCTTTGAAAACTTCTACTCCTGCCCTAACTTCATCAGTATTCCTTTCTTCAAGTTCATCATCAGTGTGTTTCCAGGGACCAATCACTGTCCATTCCAAATTGCTATCTTTTTCTTCAACTTTTGTCTCAAATTTTAATTTATGCAGCATTATTCCTTTAGGGTCTTTTTCTGCTTTTCTGTCTCTGCTTTTCTTCTCTCCTTTATTTCTCTCTTTTCCACAAAAGTGTGTCTGTTTTCCACAATCCCTCAATAATAGTGTTTCCACAAAGCATGCATTCTACTTTGTCACTGTTGTCTTCATCATATGCTTCCATGACTTTTTCCATTGTAATTTTGAAATGATTCTAAAATTATATAGTTACTGTTAATCTTCTTTTCTAGGCAAAATATGCATTTTAAAATATATATGATAATTACACATAAATGAACCATAAGCATCTCAAGTTCAGCATGTCCTAAACCAATCTTAACGTTGTCACTTTTTGTGGTTAGCAGATTTCTAAGATAGGACTGACATCCCCACTCACCTGGTCTACATACTCTTCATATTCTCTGAGGTTAGGTGTATTATGGATTTTACTCATATGATCAAGTCATATTTTATGGCATATTTGGTTTTAAGAAAAGGCAGTTATTCGTATGGGCCCAACCTAATAACATGAAACCTGTAAATCTGGGTCGAGATGTCTAGAGACAGAGGACGTCTCTAGAGGCATGAGAGGAATTAGGAACAAGGGAGGTTCTTTGTAGCTGGGTCTGAATGTGGAAGGGGCCACTTGACAAGGAATGGAGGTCACCCTTAGGAGCTGAGATTGACCCCTACTGACAGCGAGCAAGGTAATGGGAATAGCCTTGCAACCACAAGAAACTGACTTCTACCAACGATCTGGATGAGCTTGAAAGTAGAATTTCCCCCAAATCCTCCAGATGAGAATTCACCCTAGTGGGCACCTTAATTTTAGCTCAGTTATACCATGAGGATAAAAACCAGCCATGTCTAAACTTTGGACCCATATGACAAATGAGGAAGAGGTGAAGAAGAGGGAGTAAGAGATGTGTGAGGAAATATCAAGTCCTTTGGCAGAATGTTTTCAAGTAAAATTATGACTTGGCATGGTGAAGTGATATATTTTAAGCAGTGAAGTAAAGATTCTGTATTCAGCCTTGAGTTGAATCACACACATTCATCTCATTGCTTTATTTGGAGGCAAGTTAATTTTCTCTCTGGGATTCAGTCCTTTACTTAAAATGAAGATGTTAATACTACAATGCTCATACGCTTATTTGAAAACCAAATGAACTAATAAATTAAGTACTTAGAACGGTGTCTGGTTCATACGAAGCATTAAAAGAAGTGTTAGCTGTATTTTCTCAGTTTTTAAATTTACTGTAGCAAATGAATCTAAGCATGCCAAAAATCACTTAGCTTAGCATCTTGCTTAAAGTATGTACTCAATTCCTGATGTTGAATAAATGATGTTGGGATAGACAATTTTCCCACCAGACATAGCCACTCATCTATAATCATCCTATAGTTATAAGTTCTGGGAGATGCTTTAATATTTGACACTTCTTAAAGCATGGCAAATATGTAAATATACGGTTTCATGGTCTCAAGAAAGTAGTGAATTTTCTCAAATTGCACAGGTCATACTCACACACAACCCCGACACTGCTCTGGTTCTAAACCCCTCTTCTCACATCCCTCCCCCGCCATAAATGACTCTTACTGGTTGATTCAATTCTGACTCACAACAGGCACATATTCTTGAGAAGTGGCCAACATAACTCTTACTCTAAATGTGCAAACAGACACTAACACATTTGGAATATGACTTCTGCTATAGAGATTCACTTATCTTTCTAACAACACTTATTTAAGAACATTGAGTTTAACCTTATAATACCTTTAACTTAGCAGAAGAAAAATAGTATCCTCAAATGTCACAGCGTGATAAGGATTTCAAAGTAGAAACAGGATATGTCTCCCATACATGATTCAGCTTCCTAATCATCTCTCAGAGCTTAAAAATCATACAGAAAGTAAGATAATTGTACTATTCTACACATCTTGAAATAACTTTTATCTTTAGTGACAGATTTTCACTTTCCATTAAATTTTGGATGCTATTCAATGTGGATGATTATCTGAGTTTTTCCTGTGCCATTAGCTGAGGTTTCTACTTTTAGATACCTACTTGAAGTGTAATAAATGTAAATACCTTGGAATTCTAACAGCGCTAAAATTTTATGCAAAGGTAAATTGTAGATTGAGTATACCTGTTTTTGCCAACAACATATTTATGGGTGATGTTTTCAATATTTGAAATTATGAAACCTAAGTCATATGATTTCATACGTAAAAAAAGATACTTTAAAAAGATAATGGAAGACCACTGAAGCCATGTCTTGTAATCAGTAGTCTTTTATTATTATTATTATTTTACATTGATTAAGCTTGGTCTAACCCCATATTACCTGCATTCATTATATTTTGAAATAAAATTTCAGCTAAAATGAGCATCATAATTTACTTCCCTTTCATTCTAAAAATCTGTTTCAAGTTACCATATTTACATAAATAACACAGCCAGAGAATTACGCGTGTCAAATGGACACTCACTCATGTAATGCTTGTCTGACACACTTTGCTCACCCACTTGCTAACTGCTGTTGGAGTTCAATTCCAGGTCAAAAAATGAATTATCTGAATTTTATCTGAATTACATGGAAGCAGTTATTAGTCATCTAGGTTTTACTTCTTTGATAAAAAAAGGTGTTATATTTTAAATATTAAGAAAAGAGAAAGAGAATAAGAAATTACAAACAAAAGTAGTTTTGTGATTTTAAGTTAAAAGTTGTAAGGAAAATAGGGCAAATGTGAATGACAGCTCGTAAAAAAACCCCAAACTGTTCATTTAGTCTTTTTAAGTATCTCAAGTGATATTTTAGCTTATATCACAGTTGATCAGATCATCTGGACTATTTGTGTCAAATATAATTTCATGTTCATTTTTTACTGTACATAACCCACTTTATTATCATCTTGGAAACATATTCACAGTGATAAAAACCAGTTAATTAGAGCCAAACTAATTGGTACACTTTACAAGTACAAATTCTAGTATATTATTTTCTAGATAATGAAAGCCAAATAATTAACTAAGAATATGTTCAAGTAGAAGATATTTGGAAAAAAAAGAAAAAGAAGGTGAACCCTCAGAAACTAATATCTGACATTAGTGTGACAATATTCCTGTCTTTGTCTAAACAAGTTAAGTTGTTCTCTCTTGTGTGCATCTATGGTACAATTTAATAGATTTAAATGATTTAGAATTATTAGAGTGCTAGCTTTTTATGAAAAGGCAAATTGTATCTTCGACACATCTCTCGTTACCAACAGCATGTTAATGGGTCGTGTGTTCAGTGTTTTAAGTTACAAAACCTAAGTCATACGATTTTACACATAAAAAAGGAAGATAGGACAGATCGCTTTTATTTGCTTACATTATTTTTTCTTTCATTAACCTAAGCTCATTGAGAGGGGTCATATTTAAATCTTCATTTATTACTGAAATATTAATCCAGGTTCTAAATTACTATTTCTTCTCAGTAACTGTTACATTAATGACTTAAACTATGATGAATAGTTTTATTATATAGTAATTATAGTAACATACTTAATGATACCTGTATCACATAGAACAACAACATGATATTTGCAAAATTACAAAGATAAAAATACCAAAGAAACAAGGTGAATTGGAGCCATAGTATTGAATAATACAAATTAATAAAATTTAGAATATTGATATAATAAATAGCAAAACACTAAAAATCAAGAATAAAATGTTAGTAGACACTATACTGAGAAGAATGAGAAGAAAATCTAATTCTCTAATTTTAAATATAACTGAAGATAGAAGTCTTTCATATATGATCATTCTTTTGCAAAAAAAAAAAAAAAGTACGAACAGGAAAGATTGTGTCACATAAACAATGATATACTGATGAGCTTCTCTCCTAAGCTGACAACACATTAGAATTATTAGCCCATTTTTCTTTTTATTATATGCCTCTGCCAAGATAATCTGTATGCAGAAACCTGATGATTTTAAGGGAGTTTCCCACTTGATCAGCGTTGTAGTGAATGAGACACATGATAAATATACTTCCAGAACAAGGGAAGAAGTGTGATTTCAGAAATGTGAATGGCTTGGGAATTGTGATGTTTGTTGATTAAAGATCTAGTTTGGTTATTGACTCCTTTCTGAGTGTGGTTCTCCAATAAACTTCAGTTTATCCATTTGTGTGTAAAAAGTAGTAAAATATGTCTGCCTCATCCTAATTAATGTTGGCATTTTTCCATGGGTATACTCAATGTTAGTGATATTGTTATTTGTATGATTAAGTGTATTGTAACATTCACATGAGGATGAAGCCAACGGAGCTAGTCTACATCCACTCTCTGGAATTTCATGTTCATGTTAAATTTAGTTGTATTTTGAAAGAGAAATAAAATGTATTAACTGTCTTTAAAGACCACTGTTTCATCTTTAAGTGGAGTTAGATGCTATTGTAATGAAATAAAGGAAAAAATTTATGAGACAAACACCAGTGGCAGCACATACAATTTTCCTGTAATTGGTTTTTAATATTGACTTGAGATCACTTGTTAGTAAAGTAGAAATGTTTAAGTAAGCAATTGTGACATTTACTCACTAGTTACATATAAATACAAATGAAACAAATATTTTTAGCAGTTCATTAAAATTGGCTTTTTGGCTTCATATAAACAAAAACTAGTGAAACACTCTGTGTCATTTTTGTTATTTGACCACAGATTTCATTGTCTGTATGAAATCACAACTTGATTCTAATAAAACAAATTGGAAGTTCCTATTATCTGGGAAAAACTAAGAACTTTTTATTAAAATAGTAAGAGTTACATTGAATTGAATTGTTACAATGTACTTATGTATTAACTTGGGAATCATCTTTTGTTTGATGACAAAACAAAGCTAAGTTTAAAGACTGATTATAGTTTGGACTATAATTTTTGGTAGAATGATCACCTGTGGTATATTTATGGAAAGTGACACAAGGTTTTGCATGGCTGAAGCCTGTCATAGAACTAAAATTACATTTTTATTTCTTATACTTTACATCTTTTCCGCCAATTGCATTGGAAAGCTCTATAGCAAATCAATGCAAATCGTTCAATTGCTTGTTATATGTTGTTAAAATACTTAGATCATAAAAGACATCAGTTCTGTTAATGTTAGTGTCCAAATTAATGAATGTTAGTTAAATTATTTCTGCCACGATGACTCTATCATTTCAATTAATCTATTCAATAACAGCATGAGTTATTTCTTCTTAGTCAATACATTAATTCTTTTCACCAGTGTCACAATGCTGAACCTCAAGAACTGACAATCCTTAAATTAACATTTGGTTGAATATATTAAGATAATGTTCAAAATAGCTACCTTATACATTAAAAATTTTATTTCTTGAATATGTTAGGCATCAAAATTAAAATGTACAAAATGATGTATTATCAAAATTAAGTAGTTCTTCCATCTCTGGTCACTGATACACAGTTTTTCTCCCCAGAGGCAATTATTATTCCCAGATTATTGTGTTGATTCCAAAAATGTTCATTTGATTTCTCTCTGTAGTGTATGTGTATGTTTTATTTATTATGGATACTGTTTCTCACTTTGCAAATTAAAAAAAAAAGACTTTCCATTATTTTCCATTGACCTAGCTGTCTATATGCTCACCTATACCATGCTGTTTAGTTATTATAGTTAAATGTTTTAATATTGGGCTTCCCCGCTGACCTGATATGTGGTTAGAATAGTCTGATGAGAATAATGGCTACACTCAACTTTTGAAACTTTTTAGAATTTCTCTTGACTTTTTGGTTATTATTTATTTATTTATTTTCTACAAAGTGTGTCTAGTACTTGACTTGTTTTGGGCCACATCATGTGGCATTCAGGACCTTAGTTCCCTGACCAGAAATCAAACCCTAGTCCCTTGTATTTGAATCGGGGAGTCCTAACCTCTGGAACACCAGGGAATTCTGTCTACTACTTAAAAAAAAAAAAAAAAGTACTTTAATAGAAACATTTTAAATTGGTAAACTCAGTGAGAATCACTACTTTAATATTGTGGAAAATGTTGAAAGTGTTAGCCACTCAGTCCTGTCCAACTGTTTGCAACCCGATATACTGTATAGCCTGCTAGGCTCCTCCATCCGTGGAATTCTCCTGGCAAGAATACGGGAGTGGTTGCCATTCCCTTCTCCAGGGGATCTTCCAGACCCAGGGATGGAGCCTGGGTCTCCTGCATTGCAGGCAGATTCTTTACCACTTGTGCCACCAGGGAAACCCTTCTAAATATTGTGGAGTCCTTCTAAATAAGCACATGTGTGCAATGTTTTTTCATCTTGCAAAATGTTCTTTTGTATATCTTTCTAAATTTTTTTAATATAGAACTTGACCACTTATTGGGCTTCCCTGGGGACTCAGAATCTGCCTGCAATGTAGGAGACCGAAGTTCAGTCCCTGGGTAGGGAAGATCCCCTGGAGAATGGAATGTCGCTGTACTCCAGTACTCTTGCCTGGAGAATTCTTTGGATAGAGAAGCCTGGGGGCTAGAGTTCAAGGGGTTGCAAAGAGTCAGACAACTGAGCAACTAACACTTTCACTTTCACTTTCTTGACCACTTATTAAATATATTACCAAGCATATTTAAGTCATTCTTGTTCCTATCATGTAATAGCTTTTCTTCCATTTTCTATGCTCACTGATCCTTGCTTGAATTCTATAAACTTTTAATCTTGGAATTTTTCAGGTCAAGAACTTTCACTTTCATATAACAATATTGCCCATTTCTCCATCAAATTCTACAGCTTAATTTTTTGTACTGGTTTTGTTTTTATTGCCTAGTACTGTTAAATATTGTTGATTTTCTATCATTATTTTAGTAGCAAATTTTCCACATTGTTGTCTTTTGGGATAAAATATATATATTTTATTGTGTGAAAGAACTATCCATTCATTCCTACTTCTTGAGAGTTTTAACCAAAACTTTTTCTTAAATGTTATTTTATGTTATTAAATATCTTTTCAGATTTGTTTAGATATTTTCATTTTTGATCTATAAATGTGATATATTATATAATTGATTTCCTGATAATCAAGGATCTTTGTATTTTTAGAGTAAACATGTTATGTCATGGAATTTTATTATCCTTTTAATCAGTTGATGAATTATGCTTGTTAAAGATATATTTTTAATTTCTTCATTGATATTTTTCAGTGAGATTGATCTGGAGATTACATTTTTTAATTTATAATTTACATTCTTTGTTAAATTTTGATATGCAACTTTCTTCATCAAAATACCTAAATGATTTGCTTGTTCTCCTCTCTTAAGAAAGGATAGTGCTAAATGATTTATGAAAAATTTGTTTCTTAAAGTTTCTTTGAGGTATCTCTGTGGAAAAATGCAGGCGCAGTGCTTTTTCAAGGAGAAAATCTCTGGGGATTTTATTTATTTGTTACATCATTATTTATTCAGTTTAGACTTTCGATATCTTCTGGGACAGGTATGATAATATGTATGTTCATGAAAATTATCTTTTCCCTAGGATCACAAATTTATGTCATGAAGTTCCCAAAGAACTCTCTTAAATGTTTTTTAATTTCTTATATAACTATGGCAACTTTTTTCTTACTTAACATAATTATATATTATCTTCCTTTCTATCTTGATTTATATAGTTAAGATTTATATATTTTACTGTTTTATCCCTTTAAAAAGTTCTTTACAAAGATGTTAGTTTACTGACAAGTAATTACATTATTCATACATCTGTTATTGTTAGCTTCAAATAATTTTTTACATGTGCAAAAATGGGGAAATGACATTATCTACAAATTTCTCTTCTTTCCCTGGCATCACTTTTTATTCATGAATTTTTCAAGTTTTAAGGTTTATCATGTGTATATGGTATATTGTGAACTTAAGCTCCACATTCAACTTAGTCATAGTCACACATTCCTTTTGCCAGAGTTTCATCATCATCTCAAGGTTGCCTTGAAGTTCATCCTCAAGTACTGAAAAAAAAAAGCTTATGAGCAATATATGAGCAGTATATCCCCTGGGTTATTGCAAATCTAAAATGTCTGCCTGTTAGCTTTATACTGGATATAATTGAGTTGCATGTTATGTCCTTGGTCACATTAGAGGAACTGCACTGTTCTACTGTCATTCACCATTGAAGGGCTCAAGGTCATTTCCAACCTAATGAGAATTATCTTTATGACACGGTTTGTGAGCAAATGAGTTATTTTACTGTTACTTCTCTCAGGCAACTGAATATGTTGCTTCTACTTCAGTCACTGTCCTCCACCCTGCCTCCTTGGCAAAATGTTTTATGAAAATATTGCTCATATGTAGGATTAGAAATCAAACCAAATCCAAGAAAACTCCCACTGCCATTCCAAGGACCTACTTCCCACTTTTGTAAGAACAGATGTGGCCCTCAGATTGGGAGAAAATAATAGCAAATGAAGAAACAGACAAAGGATTAATCTCAAAAATATACAAGCAACTCCTGCAGCTCAATTCCAGAAAAATAAATGACCCAATCAAAAAATGGGCCAAAGAACTAAACAGACATTTCTCCAAAGAAGACATACAGATGGCTAACAAACACATGAAAAGATGCTCAACATCACTCATTATTAGAGACATGCAAATCAAAACCACAATGAGGTACCATTACACGCCAGTCAGGATGGCTGCTATCCAAAAGTCTACAAGCAATAAATGCTGGAGAGGGTGTGGAGAAAAGGGAACCCTCTTACACTGTTGGTGGGAATGCAAACTAGTACAGCCGCTATGGAAAACAGTGTGGAGATTTCTTAAAAAACTGGAAATAGAACTGTCATATGACCCAGCAATCCCACTTCTGGGCATACACACTGAGGAAACCAGATCTGAAAGAGACACGTGCACCCCAATATTCATCACAGCACTGTTTATAATAGCCAGGACATGGAAGCAACCTAGATGCCCATCAGCAGATGAATGGATAAGGAAGCTGTGGTACATATACACCATGGAATATTACTCAGCCATTAAAAAGAATTCATTTGAATCAGTCCTAATGAGATGGATGAAACTGGAGCCCCTTATACAGAGTGAAGTAAGCCAGAAAGATAAAGAACATTACAGCATACTAACACATATATATGGAATTTAGAAAGATGATAACGACAACCCTTTATGCAAAACAGAAAAAGAGACACAGAAGTACAGAACAGACTTTTGAACTCTGTGGGAGAAGGTGAGGGTGGGATGTTTTGAAAGAACAGCATGTATATTATCTATGGTGAAACAGGTCACCAGCCCAGGTGGGATGCATGAGACAAGTGCTCAGGCCTGGTGCACTGGGAAGACCCAGAGGAATCGGGTGGAGAGGGAGGTGGGAGGGGGGATTGGGATGGGGAATATGTGTAAATCTATTGCTGATTCATGTCAATGTATGACAAAACCCACTGAAAAAATAAATAAATAATAATAAAAAAAAGGAACAGATGTGTTGGTTTGAACCTTTGCTTTTGCCTCTTATTTTAGATAAGTGTTAGTTGCTGTTCAGTGTACCCTGGAGTGAGTATCCTGTGTCTTTCTAAATCCCTGTTTGACCATCACTGCATTTGGGATCCTTTCCTATTCAGTTGAGACACAAGGTTTGAAGTTTCTGTAAGGTTTATCAAAGATGAAATTTACATTTTTATTTCTCACTCCCCTCAGAATTACTGAGTAAATCCCAAGTAGAGAGAAGAAAAATATAGACTTAACTACATCCTGTAAATATCAAAAATTGTAAAATATATTTTTATTATTCCAAAAGTAATGGCACATGTGATGCTAATAAGTTTTATTATTTTAGAGTCTGACATAGCAGAATACTTTATTATTTAAGAGACAAATATTCCATTCTGTTTGACCTTAAAAGAAAGAAATAGTAGAAGCCAGAGAACAAGGGCAAAAAATGATTTCAAACACATTTGTTATGTTTATATATGTCCTTTTATCAAATTTAAAAACAAAAGTAATTTTAAAAGTTTGTGCATTGATTAATTTGTAAAGAATTAATTGCAGTAGATAGACTGCTCTCTTTTTTAAAAAAGTTGTGGTAGAATTATAGGATGTGGTCCTCTATTGTATACACCTTATCCTGTAAAGAATTCAAATATAAAAGCAACATTCTTCCTTTATCCTTTTCATATTCTTCCAATAACTGAATATTTATTAGTTTTATGAAAATGAAAATTTACATCCCAAATAAAATCTCAGTTCATCAGTGCCTAATAAATCCAATTGCTATGATAGTCCAGCAAATTTCTTTTCCAAAATATGTTAACTATTTTGAAATAATGCATTCCAGGATATATGGATGTAATTTTTTAAAAATGTAAACTATTGGTTGTATGCAGCTAATGGAAGACTTACATTTTATCTCTATGAGATCTTCTCATAAAGCAGGTGTTTGATAATAATGTTTTATGGCTACTTGAAACACTTACATATGAATTTAATGTATGTGACCAGCATCACTTATCCACTACTGTGAAGCACAGTAAATCTTGCAGGAAATGCTGGAGGGCTGTACATTTATGGTACACATTGAAAGAAGTCCCAAGATTTTTGCATGTAGCAACTTGTTTATTGAACACCATTAACCTACCACAAAACTTTAATACTGTGAGAAGGACCACATAAAAGTTGCAACCACATTTTCAAGTTATTTATGCTCTACAACCATAGCACAGCAGATATAACATGAGAAGAAGATAAAAGGTAAGAACATTTTAAAAGATTTTAAACCATACTTTTCCACTATTAATCCTAGTGATGAATTGTCATAGAATATTTTTAAGCATCCTACCTCTGGGGTTATTTCATCAGTCAATAACATCCTCTTACACTAAAATATGAGTTGAAATATGAGATTTTATAGTAGTTTATTAGAGCTTTACTATTATCTTGGACATGTGCTAATACAGAACAGAGAAAATCAAGGCCTATGAAATTCATTTTGCAAATGCAGTTTAATGGATTTTCTTGCTAAATAATAAAGAGTTGTAATATGTGAAATTAAAAGCCATTATTTAGTAAAATATTTAGCCATCACTGTACTTCATCCTTTGTTTACATTCAAAAATATTTATTGAGCATCTACAATATATGAGGCATCACGCTCCCTAGGAGATTTAAAAGGCAAAAGCATGATATCTGATATTTTTGAAAGTTATAAAGAAAATATTTTGTTTATAATTCCTATTTAAAAAAAAGTATTCAGCTATAATATACATGCAGTAGAGTGTATTAATCTTATATGTTCATCTTAATGCCCTTTTACTTCTGCTTACCTAAGGGTAACCGTTCTTCACATCAGGATGTAGACTATTTCTACCATCACAGGAATCTATCTCTTAAACTGTCAATGCCATTGACATTCAGCTACAATTCTGTCCTCTGTCACCAAAGAATAATTTTCCCTGTTGAAAACTTGCTTCCACTCTTGACAGCACACTTAATGAACATAATGAAGAAGGTATAGGAAGGTTATTTGATTGCCATTGTTACACGAGTCACCTGTTGCTACCCCCTTGTATCCCACTCAGTAATTCAAGTCTGTGCCCAAGCACTATTGCTGAAGAAGCTGAAGTTGAATGGTTCTATCAAGACCTTCTAGAACTAACACCAAAAAAAAAAAAAAAAAGATGTCTTTTTCATCATAGGGGACTAGTATACAAAAGTAGGAAATCAAGAGACACTTGGAGTAACAGATAAGTTTGGCCTTGGAGTACAGACTGAAGCAGGGCAAAGGCTAATGGTGTTTTACCAAGAGAACACACTGGTCATAGCAAACACCCTCTTCCAACAGCACAAGAGACGACTCTACACATGGACATCACCAGATGGTCAATACCAAAATCAGATTGATCATATTTTTTGCATTGAAGATGGAGTAACTTCTATACAATCTATAACTTTCTATACAGTCAGCAAAAAAAAAAAAAAAAAAAAAAAAAGACCAGGAGTTGACCGTGGCTCCTATCATGAACTCCCTATTGCAAAATTCAGATTTAAATTAAAGAAAGTACGAAAAACCACTAGACCATTCAGGCATGACCTAAATCAAATTCTTTATGATTATATAATGGAAGTGACAAATAGATTCAAGGGATTAGATCATTAGGTAGAGTGTCTGAAGAACTATGAATGGAGGTTTGAACATTGTATAGGAGGCCATGATCAAAACCACCCCCAAGAAAAAGAAAACAAAGGCAAAATGGTTGTCTGAGGAGCCCTTACATATAACAGAAAAAAAGAGAACTGAAAGGCAAAGGAGAAAAGGAAAGATATACCCAGAGCTGTTTGGAGAGTTCTAGAGAATAGTAAAGAGATATAAGAAAGACTTCTTTGTTGTTAATGCAAAGAAATAGAGGAAAACAATATAATGGGAAGGACTAGAGATCTCTTCAAGAAAATTATTGATATCAAGGGAACATTTCATGCAAAGATGGGTATAATAAAGGACAGAAATAGTATAGACCTAACAGAAGCAGAAGAGATCAAGAAGCGGTGACAGGAATACACAAAACTATACAAAAAATATCTTCATGACCCAGACAACCATGGCGTGATCACTCAACTAGAGCCAGACATCTTGGAATGTGAAGTCAAGTGGGCCTTAGGAAACATTACTATGAAAAAAGCTAGTGGAGGTGATGGAATACCAGTTGAGCTATTTCAAATCTTAAAAGATAATGCTGTGAAAGCACTGCACTCAATATGTCAGCAAATTTTGAAAACTCAGCAGTGGCCACAGGACTGGAAAAGGTCAGTTTTCATTCCAATCCCAAAGAAAGGTAATGCCAAAGAATATTCAAAATACCACACAATTGCACTCACCTCCCATGCTAGGGCTTCCCTGGTAGCTCAGATGGTAAAGCATCTGCCTACAGTGCGGGAGACCTGGGTTCGATCCCTGGGTCGGGAAGATCCCCTTGAGAAGGAAATGGCAACCCACTCCAGTATTCATGCCTGAAAAATCCCATGGACCGAAGAGCCTGGTGGGTTACAGTCCATGGGGTTGCAAAGAGTCGGACACAACTGAGCGACCTCACGCCTCACATTGTCACATGTTGGCAGTGTAATGCTCAAAATTCTCCAAGCTACACTTCAACAGTACATGAAACTGAGAACCTGCAGATGTTCAACCTGGATTTAGAAAAGGCAGAGGAACCAGAGATCAAATTGCCAACATCTCTTGAATCATAGAAAAAGCAAGACAATTCCAGAAAAACATCTGCTTCTGTTTCATTGATGATGCTAAAGCCTTTGACTGTGTAGATCATAACAAACTGTGGAAAATTCTTCAAGAGATGGGAATACCAGACCACCTGACCTGCCTCCTGAGAAATTTGAATGCTGGTCAAGAAGCAACAGTTAGAACCAGACATGGAACAATGGAGTGGTTCCAAATTGGGAAAGGAGTAGTCAAGACTGTATGTTGTCACCCTGCTTAAATAACTTCTACGCAGAGTACATCATGCAAAATGCCAGACTGGATGAAGCACAAGCTAGAATCAAGATTGCAGGAAGAAATATAAATAAGCACAGATATACAGATGACACTACCCTTGTGGCAGAAAGCAAAGAGGAACTAAAGAGCCTCTTGATGAAAGTGAAAGAGGAGAGTTAAAAAACTGGCTTAAAACTCACATTCAAAATATGAAGATCACTGCATCCAGTCCCATCACTTCATGGCAAATAGATGGGGAAACCAATGGAAACCATGAAAGATTTTATTTTTGCTGGCTTCAAAATCACTGCAGATGGTGATTGTGGCCATGAAATTAAAAGACGCTTGCTTCTTGCAAGAAAAGCTATGACTGACCTAGACAGCATATTAAAAAGCAGAGACATTACTTTGTCAACAAAAGTCTGTATAGTCCAAGCAATGGTTTCTCCAGTAATCATGCATGGATGTGAGAAATGGATCATAAAGAAGGCTGAGCACCAAAGAATTGATGCTTTTTAACTGTGGTGCTTGAGAAGACTCTGGAGAGTCCCTTGGACAGCAAGGAGATCAAACCACCCTATCCTAAGGGAAATTGGTCCTGAATGCAAAGAACTGACTCATTGGAAAAGACCCTGATGCTGGGAAAGATTGAAGGCAGGTAGAGAAGGCAACAACAGCGTAAGAGATAGTTGGATGGCATCACCGACTGGATGAACATAAGTTTGCACAGGCCCCGGGAGTTGGTGATAGACGGGGAAGCCTGGCGTGCTACACTGCATAATGTCTCAAAGAGTCAGACACCGCTGAGTGACTGAACTGAACTGATTATTACCTTGTTACCTTGTCTCTCTTTTTTATCTTTTATTTTTTATTTTTTCATTTATTTTTATTAGTTGGAGGCTAATTACTTTACAATATTGTAGTGGTTTTTGTCATACACTGACATGAATCAGCCATGGATTTACATGTATTCCCCATCCCGATCCCCCCTCCCAACTCCCTCTCCACCCGATTCCTCTGGGTCTTCCCAGTGTACCAGGCCGGAGCACTTGTCTCATGCATCCAGCCTGGGCTGGTGATCTGTTTCACCCTAGATAATATACATGTTTCGATGCTGTTCTCTAGAAACATCCCACCCTCGCCTTCTCCCACAGAGTCCAAAAGTCTGTTCTGTATATCTGTGTCTCTTTTTCTGTTTTGCATATAGGGTCTCTCAAGGCTGTGCTGAACTCTGGGGGAACTTTCACATCTCTTCCTCACCTGGTCTCTGACCAATCCTTCAGCTACAGAAATTTGTTCTGCTATCATACCCTCTCCTGTTTCTCCCATTTCTCTTGTTCACATATTAAGTTTATATACCAGATAGAATATTTGTTTACTGTCATCACATTCGTGTCCTGGGAGGAAGTTTTAGCAAATATCTGAGATGTCTGTGATGTTTATTGGAAGCTTTACACTATGTTCTAATCAAGATTATTGAGATATAATTTACATACAGTGAAATTCAACCTTTTTAGGGCAAAATTTATATTTTTTGACATACATATATAGCTGTGTAACCCCTACCACAATCAAAATATAGAAAATTTCCACAAAGACAAAATCTTCTCTGTATCACTTTATACACTAACACACCCTAATCCTCTGATCTTGGCAAGCACTCGGCAATTCCCTTTTATGATAATTTCACTTTTTCCAGAATGTCATACAAATAAATGTACATGATAATCTGGTTTGCATAGTCCCCGGTGGCAAGTTTTCACTAATCCTTATCTCTGTTCCTCTGTGTATCTTTTGTTCTCTGACTTCATGATATTCTCTTTGAGTTTTCATAAATTAGAGTATAAAGCACTTAGATTTTATTTTGTATTATTATTTGTCCTACTTGGATATCTTGCTTGGATATTATTTGTCCTGCTCTGTATATCTTGGATATATAGTTGATATTGACATCTTTTATTGTTTTTGAAAAATTCTTGGGTATTTGCTCTTCAACTATTTCTTCTTCTTTATTGCTTTCTTCTCTCTGGAATTATAATTGAATATTCTTTTTTTCAGGGGCATCCCAGTTGTACATACAAGACTATTTCTTAGTTTCTTTTCCTATAGAAGCAAATCCTAATGATGTGTAACCCCAAATTCATAGTGAAAGTTTTCTTCTTCACATATCACATTACAGAGGATGGAAAGCCAAACACTTTTCCAATCTTACATCATAACTAGTGGTGACTACAAAGCTTTATTTCAGTCTGTGACTTTAAGTGGAAATCTGATACAAAAGCGTCTGGAATTTTTTTTTTTTTCATTTTAGAGGAAATAGGAAAACGTAACTAGAGATACTTTCCTGCCTATTTTATGCCTTGAAGACAAAATTTTTGTCACTACAACAACCATCTTGGATTCAAAGACCCATAAACGAATATGCTAAGGACTGTAGAGCTGAAATGCAGGTGAAACCTGAATCACTGATATTTTTGAAGCACTGAACCAACCCTGAAATTTCTATATATAGTTAATTTTTTTCTTTATAGTGCTGAAACAAATTAGTCAAATCTAAATTATAAATTTGATAAAAATGTGCTTCTAAAAACAGCATGATAAAAGACATTTTCAGACAAGTGAAAGCTCGGAGACCATGTCACTGGCAGAGCAAACTACAAGGAAACCTTTAGGATGTTCTTCAGAATGAAGGGATATAATACTGAATAGATTAAAGACTGAAAGAAAGAATGAAGAGCACTATAAATGGCAAATAATTCTATACACATAAAAACTATGTTTAATTCTTAGCAAAATTTCTTTCAAAGAGAAATTATATTTTAAGCAAAACATAAGAATGCAGATTTTACATCCAAAGTAGCCAACCATTGTAATTAACTTTACATAAAATAAATATATTTATGTACATTGGAAATAAACAATTGGAAAACAGTAAAAATAGAAAAGATTATAATGGAATTAAAGTAAAAGACTGAAGAATGATTTTTTAAAGTTGATTATAAAACCTGTACTTTGAAAACAATAAAATCTTTCTAAGAGGAATTTAGAAACCCTAAGTAAATTGTAGGGTATACTGGTTCATAAACTGGAAAACTTAATATTGTTATGGTATCAAATTTTCCCACATTGATCTGTAAATTCACTATACTCCCATTAAAGACCCAAGCAAGACTGTTTTGTAGATATTGACAAGCTAATCTAAAATTTGTGTGAAAGAGCAAAGAATACAGAAGGGAAAAACAGTATTGAGAAAGAAAAAGAAACTATGATTTATACCACTTTGATCATTGAGACCTACTATAGGGCTACAGTGATAACTAGAGTACAGTAGTTCATGAGGACAGACATACAGGCAAATGAAACAGAATAGAGTCTATAAATAGATCATAAAGATATGGCCAACTGACTTCCAATAAATATGCCAAGATTATTCATTTGAGAAAGGATAGCATTCTTTTCAATGAATGCCCCTGGAACAATGGGATGTCTGTGGGTATGATGTGAACTTTGATGCCTATATTATTCTTGCTAGAAATGCAAAATAAATATTACTCATAGACATAAGAACTACAAATATAAATCTTCCAGAAGAAAATATAGAGAAAAACTTGACAAATTTGGGATAGGAAAAGGTTTCTTGGAGACAGAAAAAATATTAATCACAAATGAATTAATTGTTAAGTTCAATTTCATAACAAATTTGTGTTTGCTTTTGAAAAACTCACATTGGAGGAGTTTAAAGTGTGTTTAAAAATATATGGCAAGGGGCTTATATCTAGAACATAAATAGACCTATCACAAATTAACACTAAAAGACTAAGCAAAAGTTTTTTAAAAATTAATATAATTTTTAAAGATTACTTTCCATGCAGTTATTACAAAATATTGGCTATATGCCCCATGTTGTACAATACATCCTTGAGCCTGTGTTACACCCAATACTTTGTACCTCTTCCTCCTCCACCCTTATAATGCCCTTCTCCTGCTCCTCACTGGTAGCCACAAGTTGTTCTCTGTATCTGTGAGTCTGTTTCTTTTTTTTTTTTTATTCACTAGCATGTTGTATTTTTCAGATTCCACATATAAGTGATATTATACAGTGTTTGTCTTCCTCTGTCTTGCTTATTTCCCTTAGCATAATGCCCTCCCATGTTGCTGCAAATGGCAACATTCATTATTTTTCATGGCTGAATAGTATTCCATTTATATATCTTCTTTATCCATTTATCTATTAATGGACTCAGGTTGCTTCCATATCTTGGCAATTGTAAACTGGCAGAAGTCTCAAATAGATACCACACAAAATAAAGTATACAGATGACCAATAAGATCATGAAAGATGTTCTATGTAAGTCAAGAGCTTAAAATTAAAAGCACAGTGAGATTCCATTTCACACTCACTAGAATGATCAAAACCTAAAGTTATTATAATACTAAGTATTGATTGAGATATGAGCTATTTGAACTCTCATAAATAATGAGGGTGTGACTTTGAAAAATATTTTGATGTTTCCTGTAATATTTAACCCCTTTTGATATTTTCCCTAGAGAAATGAAAACCTATGTCCATCAATTATATAAGCAAGTGTTCATTGCTGATTTATTTATTTTACTCACTGAATGAAACAACCCAAATATACAAAAACATGTGAGTGGGAAACAAACTGATACATGTATATGCCAGAATATTGTGTTATGCTCATTCACTTCAGTTGTTTCTGACTCTTTGCAACCACATTGACGATAGCCCACCAGACTCCTCTGTCCATGGAATTCTCCAGATAAGAAGACTGGAGTGGGTTGCCATGCCCTCCTCCAGGGGATCTTCCTGACCCAGGGATCAAACATACATTTCTCGAGTGTCCTGCATTGCAGATGGATTCTTTACCACTGAGCCACCAGCCAATGTGTGGGCTTCCCACAAGCCCAAACTCACACATTAAAAGAACAATTTCCAATATAGCCACAACATACATAACTCTCAAAATTCTAATCTTAGTAATAGAAGGCAGATGTATAATATTCCTTTTTATATGAGATCCTAGGAAAGGTTAAAAAATCAAGTTATTTTGATAGAAATCGGCTTAATTGTTGCCCTGGGTCAGGTTTTGGGAGAGAATTGAATGAATAGGGACATGAACATATTTTTTGGAGTGACAGAACTTTTTGATGTCTTAATTGTGTTGATAATTTAAAGGTACATAACAGTTGTCACAGCAGCATACTGCACATGTGAAATGTGGTCATTATTATAATATGTAAATGATAATTTGTAAAAGTTGACTCCAAATGTTACATTCAGAGCTATGCTTCAGAAAGATAATTTGCAATGATGTTCATATGGAATGAGAAGTAGGAGGGTTAGAAAGATTGAAGGTAGACCAGATGGCTTAGTAGGTAAGGAATCTGGCTGCAATGCAGAAGACACAGAGGATGTGAGTTGGACCCCTTGGCTGGGAAGATTCCCTGGATCCCCTGGAGTAGGAAGTGACAGCCCACTCCTGTATTCTTACCTGGAAAATGTCATGGACAGAAGAGCCTGGCAGGCTACAATCCATGGGGTTTCAAAGAGGCAGGCACAACTGAGCATGTGGCATGAAGACAGAAATCAGATAAGACAGTTTTGTCATATACTAGATAAGAGGTCAGGCAGACCTGTGATGGAAAAGATAAAGGAAATTTAAGAAAAGAAAGACAAAAAGATAATTGAAGACTTTAGTGTTCTGCTTTGCTAAATTTCTGATATTGCAAAGCCAAATTCTTGACAAATGTAGCCACTATGTTTTTTTTGTTTGAATCTGTTCTAATAATGGTGTACTTCACAAAAGAGTGACAGATAAATAAGGGTACACTGAAACTAACTTCAACTTCAAATTGCACACTTAATATACTATGGTCAATTTCTTGTTTTAAATGGGTAGGAATACGCTAAAAACCAATGAAAACAATATTTGTGAAGTATTCACTCAATATACCCAGGAACTTCATCAAAAACTATCACACTTTGGTTGAAAGTGCTGTGGATCTTTGGCTCAATTATTTTTAAAAGTTTTGGGGTACAAATTTGAAAAATATAGGAAATGTGGGGAAATTTTGTACAACTTCTTTGTTAAAGTTTTCAACTGCCATCTTTGTAGCAATAATGAAATAGAAAGTTCATGGCCTACTGAAGGCATTTAAATATGTTAAATGATGCATTTTAATTATACTAAGAAAAACTGGCCTAGTTACCTTTTAAAGATAGAATTAAAATAGTATTTTTTCACAATACAAAATTTTTATGAGGAAAAATTCCTCTTACTTTGTCTAAGTTGTGTGGCCTTTCAGTAAAAACAAAACTCTTACAAAAAAGAAGCAGCTGGAATTTCTCTAAAAGGTGAAATCGAAGTATTTTGACAAGATCGCAATGGATTAAGGTTAACTATGCAGGGAAGGCCAGAAGTAGCTAACACAAAGAGATTAATATTTTGATAAAAAGAGAAAATGTCTTAGAGAAAAGAAAGGTTAAAGGTTAAATGCCCTAGTATTTGACTGTTGGCCAAACAATACTCTGTGGCTTACATCTTAGTTCAAGATCTGAGATGTAAACCTTTGCTCTTGCACAAAAACATAATAACAAATAGGTTGTGCTAATATATAGTTAAAGTGAGGAATCTGGAGGGGGATAGATTTAAATTTTTCAAAGGCAGAGAAACACTGGGACTTGGAATAGCTTTGGCTCTGATTTTAGCAAAGGTGACATATTTAGGGAAATGTATATGAAAGTGTCTCTCTCAGAAAGCATTATTTCTTGAGTTTAATAATTTCCAAGTCATTAACATTTGAATTATTAGTCAGTATATCGTAACAGATCATATTTATAAAATAAAATTATGATAAGAGTAAGAAGTTTGTAAGCAGTTTTTAAATTTTAGGAGAATAAATGTGCTATCAAAAACTTGAGAATAGTCCTGATTTAATTTAACCTTTCTTATATCTGATGTGAAAATGCACATTTGCAAAGCTGTGCCATTCATATAATTTTGATTGGACTATATCTCTAGGTATACTTTTTGTGATTTTTTTTTTTCCCCAAAAGGCTGCATGGGTTACATACAGTTCTTGTATTTGCATTATGCCGAGTCAGAGGACCATCTCAGTATCCCTAGACTAGTTTTGATGCCCCACACACAGTGCTTCCTGAGTGACAGTATTTTAAACATCTTAATACCTTTGAATAAACTCAGCAATAATTAAGTAACAAAGCAATGGTTCTTAAATATGAAATTATGAATTAAATTGTATTTGAACGTGTGGTGAATTCTTCATTCCCATTTTTCTGAGGGGGGATGATATCTGGTCTGACATCAGTAGTTCTCTGTAAGTCTTTCAAAGAAGGAGAACACTGTTGTTATCCTAGCCACATCACTGAGGCTTATGGGCTTTCAGTCAAACCCAGAAAACTGTTTTATGTAGAAGAAAGGCTATAATGAGATGTTTTTCCTGATAATGCTCTAGGCATAGGCATCATATCATGACCAAATGAGAAGGCAGAAAATAAAAGAGCCATGGTGAATTTTATATTTTCTCTCACTTCCATTGCTTTAAAAACATTCATGGACTTCAATTAAGCTTCAAAAGAGACATTCGTCATTCATTGTTTAGTCTCTAAGTCGTGACCTCCTCTTGCAACCCCATAGATTGTAACCTGCCAGTCTCCTGTGCCCATGGGATCTCCCTGGCAAGAATACTAAAGTGGGTTGCCATTTCCTTCTCCAGAAAGAGACATTGCAGATATAAAACAATACTCTAGTACTGAACTACTTTTTCCTCAATTTCTGCAAAGTAATTGAGAATCTTGACATTTCCTCCTGTTTTTAAGAGAAATTTAATCTTTGGCTAACTTGGGAATGCATTTTGTAAATGTGTTTTATCTTCTGATGACGTGAAAAGTCTTTTTCCTGAAACAGATCTTCAGTGTTAACCTGTCCATATTTTCACATTTGAAGAGACTCACATAGAAATAGTGAGGTTACCTGGCCTGGCCCAGTGGTTACAAACCTGGTGTGGAACCAGACTGCCGGGTCGGCATTCTGGATCTGCTCGCAGGAACCATGTGGCACAAGGCAACGCAGTGGAACTCCAGGTCTTGTTTTTCTGTTCATATTATAAAGTGGGCTTATTAGGGAAGCCTAATCATAGCAGCTTTATGTTAAATAAGTGAATGTGGGTCACTTAGAGCAAGGCCTGACACAAAGTGAGCACTCATTAAGAACCAAATATCTATTCTGGAAATTCCAAGTTCCACTGAAGACAGTGTTCACATCCATTTTCTTAATCCACTGTAGCATACACTGTTTCTTTCAATGCTTAATGAAAACAGTGATGATATTTTCAAAATAGGCAGTTTGTGAGGAACAGAATTATCTTTTATTACATGTTGCAGTAAACATTACATGGTGAAATATATTTGAGAAAAATGGGGCAGACAATATGGTGGAAATACATAGATTAAAATTAATTTATATGATTGATCTAAATTATAAATTGTAAATAAATTTTTAGTATCTTTGGTTTTTCATCTGTAACTAGCTTTTACTACTTAGTCATTAGTATAAGAAAGAGTATTGAATCAGATACTGGTTTCCTTAGGGTAACAATTCTGATGAAAAAAAATTGCTTAGTTAGTTCATGAGATTAGGAGATAGTTATTTCTTTTGAACTAATATTTTTTTCCAGTAATGCATAACTCAAATTAGGCACTCCATTTTACTTATTATTAATGACATTTTGGAAGGTTTTGTCACAACCTATTTAATATTTGAGAAATACTGTTCTTCTCTCATTATCTAAAAATGAGAAGAAAAGTGGACTTGCCTATGATTAGGTCCAGTGGTCTTGTTATGTGGCTAAAAATCTTCTCGTTACCTCAGATTACATTAATCTGTTTTATCTTGGGGAGGAGGTTAATGATATTTTAATAAGTGTCTAGGATGAATTCAATTTCATTAATCCACAAATCTATCATATATAAAAGGTGAAGTATGTGGTCAAAAATAGCATAAATTGGAGTTACATCAAACCAAGTCACAATCATTTTTTTAACCTAAAACCATGGTTATATAGGATTTTGATAAATAATGGGGCCTTAGAGTTCATGTAATTTAATTATTTTGATAAATAATATTGAAGCTTAATATAATGTGATTGGTTCAGGAGCATGCAGTCAGTTAATAGACAAATGGTCTAGAAACAAGAATCTTGGCACCCAATCTAAACACCTTTGCTCTACAGAATGCTCAAGTCAAGCATTTCAACTTAACTCATACAACGAAATAACCAGATATACATCGACAAAACTAAACAAAATAAGCAGGATAAATGTCAATATGTAATTGAGGATTACATATAAACCTTATTTCTAACTGACAAGAATTTGTGTCCACTTCTATTGCTTCCTTTTTTCTGTGACAGGTCTCTGAAGATCACAATACTTTGGAAGAGCAGAGTTACATTATCAGTCCTCCCAGACTGTGTTACCTTCACCAATATTCTGGAATACTGTGGAGCACTAGATAACCTTGGAGCTAAGCAGAATATAAAATCCTATTTTGGACCTCAAAGATGGCAGATAAAGACATAAATTGAAAAGGTAAGCTTTGTAACATATTTGTTAACCTTGAACACTAGTGTATTTGGGGTAAGGCTTAAGAACAAAGTATTAAGGAGAAATTTTTCAAAAATATAAAAAAATTAAGGTATTGTGAAGAAATTTAAAAAAAATTTTTTTTAAAGTATGAAGAAGAAAATATTAAGAAGAAATCTGATGTAAGTCTGAAGAAAAAAGCCCAAGGAGAAGAATGCTGAAAGGATGAGAACCTGTCCAGGGAGGATAAATAGCACATTGCTTACTTGAAATGGTAAAGTCACTGAAACAGACCTGGCCTGAGTAGCACTCTCCATTCACAAGCCCAGACACCAGTGCAGTCAAGTCTGACTTTCATGTGCTGCCTGGTATGGCTAATCCAAAGTAAAATGCCCCACAAAGTGTTCACTAAAGTGGCTTATGATGTTTGTTAGTCTATCTTTACCCTGTGCCCTATGCTCCACCCACCCTTCCCTGCTGGCACCCAGGGACATCACACCGCCCCCACTCCCCCACCACACACACACACACAGGCTCCAGGCCATGTGACAAGCCATACTTAGGGTGGTCATGTGTATCTCCCCCAAGGACTTTTGAGATTGTCATTCTGCAAGATCAGTAAGTCCTTCTGATTGACATGCTCCTTAGTGTGTAGAAGGTGAGAGTGCAGATATCATTGAAAAAGATCACTTTCTAGGGATCCAGTGATTATTGCCTAAGGATTCCAGGAAAAAGACATGGATAGAAGATGTGTTGCTTGGCATTTATGTCAATAATTTTTAAAGATAAATTTAACCAGAAAATGAGTTATTGTTTAGATGCTTATTTTTATTATAGCTCTCACATTTACTATCATTGTTAACAAAATACAGTGATATTAACAACCATTCAGAGGGTCCTTGGAAATGAACATTCATGGGGAACATTACAGAAAATGCAGGACCATGAGTGGTGATACAATCAATGTGAAATAAATGATATTCAGAAACTATAGAGGCAAGACTTCCTATGTTGTTTCATGAGTAATAATAGCATTGCTACTGTTTTTTAGACTTTTAAAAATTAATAAATGTTTTAATTGAGGTATAATTGACATTCAAGCTTATGTTAGTCTTAAATGTACAACATAATGGTTTGATATTTGTATATATTGCAAAATAATCACTGCAGTAAGTCTAGTTAACATCTTCCACCATACATAGTTATAGAATATTTTTCTTGCATTGAGAATTTTTAAGATCTACTCTCCTAGCAACCTTCAAATACATGATACAGTATTATTACATCCCTAAGGCTTATTAGTTTTAAAACTAGAAGTTTTGCACCTTTTGACCATCTTTACCCATTTTGCCCACTTTCCACCCCATCCCTAGTCTTGGCGACCATCAATCTGTTCTCTATATCTATGAACTTGGCTTGTTTGTTTTTTAGATTCCACATACATATAAGTGAGGTCATACTATATCCTCTTCTCTTAGTGGAAGATGTGCAATTAGCCAGGGTGTTGCTTTTAACAATAACCATAAAGAGATAGTTCTAGGGCATTAACAGGAAGAAATAAAACCTGGACACTGAAAAAAGTGTGAAAGTGAAAGTCGCTCAGTCATGTCTGACTCTTTGCGACCCCATGGACTATACAGTCCATGGAATTCTCAGGCCAGAATACAGGAGTGGGTAGCCTTTCCCTTCTCCAGGGGATCTTCCCAACCCAGGCATTGAACCCAGGTCTCCCACACTGAAGGCAAATTCTTTACCAGCTGAGCCACCAGGGAAGCCCAAAGAAAGCAACCAAAAAACCTCATTGCACACTGATTGGACAATAAACTGAAATACAGAAAGTTCCCATATAGAAATATCTCTCCACCCATTATCCTGAATGTTCATCGGTACTTCTCTGTACTCAACATGGCATTATTTATTTTGTAATCAAACTGTTCCTATAGACGAGTGTTGTGTTAGTCACTTAATCGTGTCTGACTCTTTGTGAACCCATGGACTATAACCTATAAGACTCCTTGGTCCATGGGATTCTTCAGGCAATAATACTGAAGTGGGTTGCCATTTCCTTCTCCAGAGGATCTTCCCAACCGAGGGATTGAACCCAGGTCTCCACACAGCAGGCGGATTCTTTATCTTCTGAGCCACCAGGGAAGTCCATATGGGCATATTTTGTCCTATAGACAAAAGCCCTATCAAATATATTTCCCTAGAATCCAGCACAAACAGTAATATTAAGTTAAAGAGTAGAACCCCAGAATGTGTTCTCAGAAAGGCAAGCTTCATCACTCCAGTGCCTTGATATCATTGCCACATCTCACATCTCAGTGCAATAAAGGCTGATTGGACTCAGCTGCTGGCTATTCCCAATCAGCTCTCTTACCCAGGGTTCTGTGCATAAGGCAGGAGGCAGGAAGGTTAATATGCTGAAACTATTTGGCAGTGAAACAACAGCTTTAAAACAGTTTAGTAGTGAAACAACAGCTTTCAAAACCTAATTCTACTTGAGACATGTCTATATGACAATGAGATCAACAGACTACAATCATACCACTCAAACTATGCACCAGTGTATTCTCTCAGGAGCTACAGCAAACACATAGAGGAGCTGCATAACTTAAAATTTCAAGAAAAACATGGCGATACTCAACAGCCCTCAGACATAAAGTGAAAAATATTAGCAATTTCAACATTGCATAGGGCTACATTCCTTTTGATGACATCATAACTTGCCGAATGGTGTTTCCTGCAGTTGCATGATAAAAAGTAAGTACCATATGAAAATCACTGTGAAACAGAAAATGAGTGTGTGAGTGTTTGATTTGATTTAAAAAGCATACACAGCTAAACAGGTGCACACACCCAGTTTGTAAGTAATTGTGGTTATTTAAGAATGAACTAAAATTTTTATTTTGTTCTCTCGATTTATGTGTATTTTTTCCAAAAGCCTACTAAGTTGTTAGAACATACATACTTGTTAAGCTGTTTGGAATTAGCTACTAAGTAATGGGAACTGTTAGGTATTTCTTTTGGCCTAGGATATGCCAAGAAAAAAATTACTAAGATACTCTGAGTATTATGAATTCAAATGTTTGTGAACCTCCCAAGCTTTGGTGGAAGAAGAACTGTTTTGGATAATATTTTAAAATGATGACTTACATTTTCTTGAGCCATTACTTCTTGGGAGATCTGAATGTACAAGTGAAAATTTTAAGGTTAGTCTGTCCCGTCTAAATCATATTGACATTTAAAAATTTAAATGTGTATTTAGACATCTATATAGTGATTCCCATATGGCTAAGTTTTTATTACTTTAACCAAAATAGGAATTTGAGCAATCTGAAATAAGTTTATATGTAAATTTGGTTCATTTTTACATTGATATGTGTCCCAGATTTGAAATTGATATTATGAAATTTGTATTTTGGTAGTCCCTAAGAACTAAATGTCAATATGAAAAAAAAAAAAAGAAATGTGATGCAATTAAACTGCCTTCCTTAAGAAGGACAGGTTTTAACCAAGTTTGTGACAACTCTTAAACTATTACAACCTGTTTCTGCCAAATTCCCTGTTCCCAAGTGGACCATCTGACTTCGACAAACTAGACTAGTAGTTTTAGTTTTGGCATCTTGCAGGTTTTGCTTTCATGTACTATACGTCACTCTGCTTATTGTCTGGGGGTGAAGAAATCATTCTTTCAAAAAGGCATATGAACAGTACAACCAAAATGAACTAATATCAATGGATAAAAATAGAAAAGAAGCCCAGGAGGAAAGTTTCTCTCTTGGCTGTATTTGTCCCCTCGAGGATTTTTAGCACATTTTCATGTGAGATAAACTGGCCACTCATATTTCTGAATATGCTGAAGAACAATTTTGTTAATTAAACCATATTTCCTTGACTCTGATTACAAAATAACATCTCACGTATTTGTAACTAAACTTCACTTTCAAGTTTTTGGTAACTATCCATAAAAGTGACATAAAAAGAATATAAAACCAATCTGTGTTTCTTTTAAAAATTGTTTTATTTTCTATTGGAGTACAGTTTATTTACAATGTGTTGGTTACAGGTGTACTGGAAAAATGATTTATTTACACACATACACAAACACACACATATATATATTACATATATATTATTTTTCAGATTCTTTTCCTATATATAGGTTATTACAGAGTACTGAGTAGAATTCTCTGTGCCATACTGTAGATCTATTTTTTTATATAGTAATGTATATGTTAATCCCAACTTAGTGGCTGTACCAATTTACATTTCTACCAAAAGTGTAGGAGGATTCTCTTTTCTCTACACCCTCTCCAGCATTTATTGTTTTTAGACATTTTAATAATGGCCACTGTAGCTGGTGTGAAGTTATACGTCATTGCTTTCATTTGCATTTCTCTAAAAATTAGTGATGTTGAACATCTCGTGCTTTTTGGACATCTGTATGTCTTCTGTGGAGAAATGTCTGTTTAGATCTTCTGTCCATTTCTCAATTGGGTTTTTTTTTTATATTGAGGTTCACGAGCTGTTTGTTTATTTTGGAGATTAACCCCTTGTCCATCATATTTACAAATGCTTTCTCATTCTGTGGGTTGTCTTTCCTTTTTATTGATGGTTTCCTTTGCTATGCAAAATCTTTTAAATTTAATTTGGTCTCATTTGCTTAGTTTTGTTTTTATTCTTATTACTCTAGACGGTGAATAAAAAAACATATCGTTGCAATTTATGTCAAAGTGTGTTCTGCCTGTGTTTTCCTATAAGAGTTTTATAGTATCTGGTCCTATATTTAGGTCTCTATTGTCTGATTGGCAATGGAAGGTTCTATCATTACTGTACTGTAACTTATTGATGAAAGATTAGAGAGAAGGATTAGATAGAAACATGACAAATAGTCACCAAGTTTCAATGAGGTCATGACCATAATGTTGTTAACATTGTTAATATACATGATGCTTGGTGTAAAGTGCATCTAAAAATATTTTAGTCCCTCCTGACAGAGTACAGTGGACCCTCCACGGTTTGAAAACTCTGATCAAAAATATTGGAAAAAAAGAAAAACTCCAGAAATGTTCCAAAAGGCAAAATTTGAATCTGCCAGCTCCACCAACTATTTACATGTACAAAGTATTAATATTTACATTGGTTAGGTATTTTAAGTAACATAAAGATGATTTCAGGTACATTGAGAGATGAATGTTATATACAAATACTACGCCATCCTATCTATGGGACTTGACCACACTCAGATTTTCATGTCTTTGGAAGTCCTGGTACCAATCTTCTGTGATACTGAGAGATGATTGTAGCTTCCTTTTCTTTTTCTCCTCTGAACCCCCCTACTCCTTCTTCTGATAAATATGCCGAATGAAAAGTAACGTTAACAGAGATGGTGGTCTTTGGAGTCAAACCTGAGTGTAAATCAGAATCCCATGGTATGTGGTCTTGGGGAAGATATTTAACCTGATGATGAGTTAAATGTAACAATATGTGTATAAAATCATTCTTTGAGGATTTGCATGTAGATTAATTCAGTTACTATATATAGATTTCTAGTATGATGAGTCTTTTTTACCTCCCATGCGTTTATTTCCTAGCTCTATAAGTCTGCCCAAGGTCTTGGTGTTATAATCTTGTCCAAGCCTCAGTGTCTTCAACTATTATACTGAGGCTAAAAACAATGCCTATTTATAAGCTTGTTTTAACAGTTAAATATAGCCCGGGTGAAACGCGAAGTGCAGGGCCTCCCCAGGGAAAGGAACGTGTACCGATCACTGTTACTACTGTACTACGTGCTGTTATCAGTCGTGGTGTAACTCCACTCCTGCATGACTCGTACTCAGGGTAGAGTATACATGATCCTTCTTTTTGTGCTTGGCAAAATTGATTCATTATAAAATTAATTGCTTAGTGAACAGAAGAAAGTATCACACATGGGACCATTAACATGTCTAAAAATTGCAAAAGAATATTCATGAGATAAATTTCATTTTACTGCAAAGCCTGTGGTTGGAATGTGTTTTCTCCAAAGAATTGAATGTGTCACTGCAGCTGTTCTCCTACGTGAAAGTGGAAGATCCCAATGAGAACAAAGTAAGGGCAGGGCACTCTGTATGTCTACAAAGGCGGCCAGAGTAATTTAGGAATGGTTCTCTACCCACTGGGAGATTTCATATACTCATCACTTTCTTTTAGTCTGATATACGGGCAGTTCCTTCTACTACTCTTATTCTTGGCTCTCTTGAATGATTGCTTTGCCAGAAATAAGGCCACGACTCAGGCTTGCCAGATGGGCCATGCTTTGCAGGCACTCAGAGGAGGCCTGAAGCGTGTTTATGAGACACGTCATGTCTGAGGTGAGTTAGAGATTTCCCTGGAATTTCACAAGAAACAAAGTCCTTAGTGGTATTCTGCAGTAGTTTGAAGTGAAAAATAAAACTATAGCTTGCTTTTCCTAATGTCAGATGACAGGACACAGTGCAATTCCTGAAAATGTAGGGCACAGAATGAAAGAAATAAAAATGAAGAATTTACTATGAAAACCATTTTCTAATTCAAGAAAGCATATATTCAAAACTCTGAAGTTGAGCATTTAGAAAGGAGTTAGCTCTAAACTTTGGACCCTTCTGCTTGATTTATTTATTTTATAAGTAAAAACTTGTTAATCTTATGAATCTTACAGTGATTTATAAATAATAGCAGATGCTTTGCCTGAATTTTGTCTAGGCTTGTCTGGAACAGTAAGAATTAGAAAATGCAGTATAAACCTTTTGATGGTATTTTGACAGTTCTGTGTCAGACACATCATTGGTATAGCTGTCTGCATTTCAAAATCAATTTCATTCAACAGAAGTTATGAGGTTTCCTATTAACATTTTCCCTGAAATTTTAAGACTGAAGAATATTTCTATAACCTACTTCTCTAAACCAAAATTTGAAATAAAGCAATTGTGATGCCTCTGGGCACTGGGAAGGTGTTCCTGAACTCAGCCTCTCAAATTTAATCAGCTGAAGTGATAAGATGAACAGTTAGAAGGTAAATACATAAAACAGAATTTTATAGCTGAAATCCAAAAAAGCATTTGAAAATACATTGTTGACACACTTGCTTCAGAAATCTAGAAGTGTAACTGAGATCATGAAAGGTTTGTTTTGAAATTACTTCTCAGTGGTGTATTTCATATGAGGATGGAAATTATTGCAGTTGTTTTGTTTGCGGGGTCTAGAGATTTCAACTTGATAATATGTGATAGTAAACTAGTATATTAAATGTGAGTTCCTTGAAGATAGAAACCATCTTTTCCTCATATGTGCACACACAGCACATAGCAAAACTGATAACAGACTCAAGTTTATAGAATTTGAGTCACACCACTTCACCACAAAGTAAAAGGAATACTAGATTAGAAATCTAGGGCAATGACACTTAAACTAGTGTCTGCTATGACTGTTAAACTAGTGTCTAAGAGAATCTTAAGAATTTGTCAGAATATAGTTCCCTCTCTCAATCTCTGTCTTTCTCTCCAAACTAAACACATACATACAATTTTCATTAGAACCACAATAATAATGCAAAAGGAAAATTCAGAGAATTTTTCAGTAATAAAGATTAAAGAAGGGGGGAAAAAGAAATAGTCAAGAAAACTGTAGGCGCTGTGAAGAAAGTAGGTCATGTATTAAGGACAAGAAAGTATTTTCATATCCAATTTATTTAGACTTGAATATAAAAAGTTGCTAAATATAAAGAAGAGGAAACTGCTGGTAAGCCCTCCTGCAATTAGTCATGCTACTTTTTGTTCTGGATGTTTCACCCTAATTCAAAATAGTGTTATAAAATAATTCCATTTTTCTGTTGCTGGAGAAATCAGTTCACATTTCAATTCCTTCTTAGAAGTCTTCTCTCTCAGCCATCAGGTAGAGACAACCTTAGTGAATATTTTAAGCATGTAAAAGGTGGGGAGTTAACAGTGAAAGCTAGAGAGGCTCACAATACAACACCCACCTTCCTGGGACCTTCCAGGACCCACACACGACACATGCATTTTAAAGATAAATTTATATTCTGTATAGTTGATTTATAATGCACTTTGTTTCAGGTGTTCAGCAAAGTGAATACATGTACATATATCCACTCTTTTTTAGATTCTATTCCCATATAGTTCATATAGAATATTGAGTAGAGTTCCCTGTGCTATACAGTAGGTCCTTATTAGTTACTATATATTTTATATAGAGTAGTATGTATATGTCAATTCCAGTGTCTTAATATATCCCTCCTCCCCATCCCCTTTGGTAACCATAAATTTGTTTTCTATATCTGTGACTCTATTTCTGTTTTGTAAATAAGTTTACTTTTACCATTTTTTAGATTCCATATATAAGTTATATCATATGATATTTATCTTCCTCCCATGCATTTTTGCACCTAAGAATATGACTTGGTCATGAACTCATATTATTTTGCAGAAACTAAAGTTCCCATGCTTTGTTTGGTTTGCTGTTTATGTGATTGGCTACTTAGAACACATCATGTTTATTTTCCAGACTTTGTAATACAGTGTACCCTGTAGGGATTTGCACTTCATTCTGATGACTGTGTGGTTTTAGAAATGCTTGTAAATCCTGTGCTTACCAAATAGGACATCCCAGACTAGTCTGCTGTCGGCTGCTCCAAACTAGTCCTGAGGTGTAGTTACTATTTAAAAAACTGCTAATAGAATGTGAGTCAAAGTTGACTTTTGGTTATATGTTTCCTGCGATTTAACTACTAGTTCCAAACTTATCAAGTGAATAATTCATCCATATGCATGTATATTTTTATATTTGGCTGAATTTAATTAGCTATGATGTTTAATGGCACATTTCATTATCAAGATTCATTTTTTATTAAAAATTCTGTTAAACGGACATTCTCTACATCAGTATATACAAGTTATCTGTACCACAGTAGTTCATTTCAGCTGCCTTCCCTTCTTTCATAGCTGACGTAGCTTCAATATCAACCTCACCTGATAAAACCAATATGATTACACTGAAGACAGGTATTAGACTAACAGGGAAGTGAAGTTAATGGAAAACAATGCCATTGCAAAGAGAGGTATTTTGGGATGAACTTCTTCCTCAGTTAAGTTCAGTTCAGTCACTCAGTTGTGTTTGACTCTGTGACCCCATGGACTGTAGCACACCAAGGCGTCCCTGTCCATCACAAACTCCCAGAGCTTGCTCAAACTCATATCCATCAAGTCAGTGATGCCTTTCAACCATCTCATCGTCTGTCATCCCCTTCTCTTCCTGCCTTCAATCTTTGCCAGCATCGGGGTCTTTTCCAATGAGTCAATTATTCGCATCAGGTGAGCAAAGTATTGGAGTTTCAGTTCTTCCAGTTCTTCAGGACTGATTTGCTTTAGGATTGAATGATTTGATCTCCTTGCAGTTCAAGGGACTCTCAGGAGTCTTCTCCAACACCACAGTTCAGAAGCATCAATTCTTCGGTGCTCAGCTTTCTTGATAATCCAACTCTCACATCCATACATGACTACTGGATTGGGAGAAAATAATAGCAAATGAAGAAACAGACAAAGGATTAATCTCAAAAATATACAAGCAACTCCTGCAGCTCAATTCCAGAAAAATAAATGACCCAATCAAAAAATGGGCCAAAGAACTAAACAGACATTTCTCCAAAGAAGACATACAGATGGCTAACAAACACATGAAAAGATGCTCAACATCACTCATTATTAGAGACATGCAAATCAAAATCACAATGAGGTACCATTACACGCCAGTCAGGATGGCTGCTATCCAAAAGTCTACAAGCAATAAATGCTGGAGAGGGTGTGGAGAAAAGGGAACCCTCTTACACTGTTGGTGGGAATGCAAACTAGTACAGCCGCTATGGAAAACAGTGTGGAGATTTCTTAAAAAACTGGAAATAGAACTGCCATATGACCCAGAAATCCCACTTCTGGGCATACACACTGAGGAAACCAGATCTGAAAGAGACACGTGCACCCCAATGTTCATCGCAGCACTGTTTATAATAGCCAGGACATGGAAGCAACCTAGATGCCCATCAGCAGACGAATGGATAAGGAAGCTGTGGTACATATACACCATGGAATATTACTCAGCCATTAAAAAGAATTCATTTGAACCAGTCCTAATGAGATGGATGAAGCTGGAGCCCATTATACAGAGTGAAGTAAGCCAGAAAGATAAAGAACATTACAGCATACTAACACATATATATGGAATTTAGAAAGATGGTAACGATAACCCTATATGCAAAACAGAAAAAGAGACACAGAAATACAGAACAGACTTTTGAACTCTGTGGGAGAAGGTGAGGGTGGGATGTTTCAAAAGAACAGCATGTATACTATCTACGGTGAAACAGATCACAAGCCCAGGCTGGATGTATGAGACAAGTGCTCCGGCCTGGTGCACTGGGAAGACCCAGAGGAATCAGGTGGAGAGGGAGGTGGGAGGGGGGACCGGGATGGGGAATACGTGTAAATCTATGGCTGATTCATATCAATGTATGACAAAACCCACTGAAATGTTGTGAAGTAATTAGCCTCCAACTAATAAAAAAAAAAAAAAAAAACAAAAAAAAAAACATAGCTTTGACTAGATGAACCTTTGTCAGTAAATAATGCCTCTGCTTTTTAATATGCTGTCTAGGTTGGTTATAGCTTTTCTTCCAAGGAGTGAGCATCTTTTAATTTCATGGCTGCAATCACCATCTGCAGTGATTTTGAGCCCAGAAAAATAGTCTCTTCCATTATTTCCCTATCTCTTTGCTGTGAAGTGATGGGACCGGATGCCATGATCTTAGTTTTTTGAATGTTGAGTTTTAAGCCAGCTTTTTCACTCTCCTCTTTCACTTTCAAAAACAGGCTCTTTAGTTCTTTCTGCCATAAGGGTGGTGTCATCTGCATATCTGAGGTTATTGATATTTCTCCCCGCAATCTTAATTCCATCTGTGCTTCATCCAGCCTGGCATGACATATGATGTACTCTGCATATAAGTTAAATAAGCAGGGTGACAATATACAGCCTTGATGTACTCCTTTCCCAATTTGGAACCACTTCATTGTTCCATGCCTGGTTCTAACTGTTGCTTCCTGACCTACATACAGATTTCTCAGGAGGCAGGTAAGGTAGTCTGGTATTCCCATCTCTTGAAGAATTTTCCACAGTTTATTGTGATCCATGCAGTCAAAGACTTTGGTGTAGTCAATAAAGCAGAAGTAGATGTTTTTCTGGAACTCTTGACTTTTTGATGATCAAACAGATGTTTGCCATTTGATCCCTGGTTCCTCTGCCTTTTCTAAATCCAACTTGAGCATCTGGAAGTTCACAGTTCAAATATTGTTGAGAGAATAGCTTGGAGAATTTTGAGCATTCCTTTGCTAGCTTGTGAGATGAGTGCAGTTGTGTGGTAGTTTGAGCATTCTTTGGCATTGCCTTTCTTTGGGATTGGAATGAAAACTGACCTTTTTCAGGCTGTGGCTACTGCTGAGTTTTCTGATTTTGCTGGCATATTGAGTGCAGCACTTTAATAGCATCATCTTTTAGGATCTGAAATAGTTCAACTGAAATTCCATCACCTCCACTAGCTTTGTTTGTAGTGATGCTTCCTAAGGTCCACTTGATTTTGCATTTCAGGATGTCTGGCTCTAAGGTGAGTGATCACACCATCATGGTTTTCTGGGTCATGAAGGTCTTTTTTTGTATAGTTCTTCTGTGTATTCTTGCCACCTCTTCTTAATATCTTCTGCTTATGTTAGGTCCATACCATTTCTGTCCTTTATTGAGCCCACCTTTGCATGAAATATTCCCTTGGTATCTCTGGTTTCTTGAAGATATCTCTAGTCTTTCCCATTCTATCATTTCCCATTCAATTCTCTTCCTTAATAGAGAAAAAATAATGACTTTATTTATTTTTGAAATAATGACTTTAAATTAATTTGATGTTTAACTAGTCTCTGAGTGGAAGTTGTTTAAAATCTAAACATAAACCATTGAAAATTTCAGCATCTATTTATATCCAATTTTTAATAAAGAAGATGTATGTGGAAAGGATCATTCCAAAGTAGTTCAGAAATGCTGTGAGCTATTTGAGACATGGGAGAAGAGGAGTCAGAGAGGATAAGGCAGATCATAGCTGCTTACTGCTGTGTAAAGATTTCCCTAGTTCTGGATGAGGAAAAGATGAGTGAAATTTAAACCAGAGAAACACAGCATATAGTCTTTATTATGGTATACACCATTACTTTAATGACCTTAACTGTATAATATCCTACATAATTTTCTTGGTTTTTAATTGTAATTTTTATACCAAATTCCAGTAACTATGTAAAGCAGTTCACATATTTTTGTAGCTTGATCTCTGGAACAATTGGACCACAACCCAATGTGGAAATCCCAAATTTTATTGTGGGAATTAGGAAGATGAGAGAAGCAGCATCCTTTGCTGTGGGTTTGGCTCAGTTGATGTGTGCTCTGCGTTGAATAAGAGTTGAGAAAGCACTAGCCTGGGAGTCAGGCAATCTGTCTTCCCCTCTTAGTGCTGCTTGCAAGCACATCTCGATGATGTAGACCGGGGTACAGAGACGAGGTGGATACGTTTTCTTCTATTATTAAAGTCACCGATATTTTCTCCTGTTTTAACAGGTAGATTTAGGCAAATTATATACTTCCAGGCACCAGTTTCCTCATTTATAAAGTAAGTATAATAGTGGTACCTAATTAACAGAGTTGAGGAAAGATTAATTAAATTAGTACATGTAAAGAGTTGTGAATGGTTCTTGGCACATAATATACACATAAGAACCATTGTAGGGCAGAAAAACAGGGTCATCAAGAGTACAAGTCTACTAGAACTTGACTGTGTGGGTTCAAATTCAAGATCTCCCACCTGCTAATGGTGTGACCTGGCTTCTCAGAGCTTCAGTTTCTTACATGAAAAAGGAGACAGAAATAATATTTTCTTCATCAAGGCATTTTAGGGGATTGATTGAGAATGTATACATAAAACAGTAGGACAGCTTTAAAAAATGTAGCTATTTTGTTTAATTATTATGAAATAATTATATTTCATGTTAACTTATGAGGAAAATCATTAAAAAGGAGAATTGGGGTTTTTCACTTATTCAAAAGAGAGAAACTAAAGTCTTCAGACAGTTTAAAGTATAAACAAAAGCATCTACATGGCATATTATTATTACTATGTCATGGTATTATGATGTTACACATTGTCTAAAAGTAAAACCTCCTTTAGGCTTCCCTGGTGGTTTCAGATGGTAAAGCATCTGCCTGCAATACAGGAGACCTGGGTTGGATCCCTGAGTTGGGAAGATCCCCTGGAGAAGGGAATGGCAACCCACTTCAGTATTCTTGCCTTGAGAATTCCATGGACAGAGGAGCCTAGAGGGCTACAGTGCATGGGGTCACAAAGAGTTGGACACAACTGAGTGGCTAACACACAAAACCTCCTTCTAGAAAGAACATACAATAATATGCTTTAGAAAACATATCTTGATTTATGAAGGAAAGAGTATTCTGCTTGCCATGTTAAGCATACAAAATATGTAAAAAATAAGGTGATTGCCCATTCTGAGAAATTTTCTTTTGTATTGTTTACAACTCTGACATTACATATATTGTGAAATTGGAATACTTTACTTCTCTAAAGGAAGGTGGTTACAAGCATGATTTCTATGGTTCTAGACACTGTGAACAAAAACTGACTAACCATTTGTTAGTCATTATGTAGAGTGAAATATGAGGCTTCCCAGGTGGTGGTAGTGGTAAAGAACCTACATGCCAATGCAAGAGACAAGAGATGTGGGTTTGATCCCTGGGTCAGGAAGATCCCCTGGAGGAGGGCATGGCAACCCACTCTAGCATCCTTGCTGGAGAATCCCATGGACAGAGGAGCCTGACAAGCTACAGGGCATAGGGTTTCACAGAGTGGGACACAGCTGCATGCACTGAGTGAAATAGATTTTACCAAGTGTGTCCACAAGATACAAAGTTGAAGAAAGAACCATGTAAATTCTATCCTGTTTCTCCACTTTCTCCACCTCCTTCTGTGATCTGAAGGCAATGAATTAATTTTGGGCTTCTGGGCATTCTCCCCTAACTTCTCAGTATATTTTCCTCTTTCCCTTTCCTGCTATCCCCACTGCACACTCAGCAACAGCCACTTACCATTGGAATCCTTAATCTCATTTAGTTCCTAATGGTTACTCGGTAGCTTTATGCATATTTTATATATTTGGTTGGGCCTTTCCAATGCACTTTATATCTTAAAGAGGAAATATGTTCCATTGCTAAACTATAATAATGGTGTCAAATAACATTTTCCAATGGAGGAAGGGTGTATTCATGGAAACTTTTTTGGAAGGTTTTTATTTTCCAAAGTTTGAAAATGTAAATCTCTTAACAGTATATGCATGATAAATATCTAACAAGACTATAAATAATAACAAATAATAATGTATCCTATTCCCAGTAGTTTTCCTCACAATGCCTTGTGTCTCTTGCCCATCTGTCCTCCATTTTATGATGCTGATCCAGATGGTTCTCTAATACATGGGAGTGCAGAAATTTATAGATGGAGGAGAGTATAAGGTAGTCCTGTTACATTAATCAGATTTTATGTTGGTTTCAAAATGAGAAGAATATTTTGAAAAGCCATGAAGAATCTCTCCCTATAAAAAGACCAAATGGCTATTGAAAACCGCTTAACCAGCTTTAAGCCCATTTTCCTGTGAGTGATTTCGATTTGGGGAAAGTTTTTCCTAATGCAGTGTGTCTGTGATAAAGCAATGGGTTTACTGACAGAAGGAAATTGGGATGCAGGGTCTTGACAACTGATCCTCACTATCATATATAGTATTCAGCCTATTTATATTGTGAGGTACATTATACCTCCTGGCTTTTTCCATACTTTTTTGACTTCTACAAAGTGCAAAATGGCCCTAATTGGCTTTTCAAAGCAATAGTTAATTGAACATTTGAAATTCATGTTAGCACACAAAAGTGTATTCATTTGGCCCTATGTTTTGCTTGTAGTTTTAAACACACATGACTGACTCGATGGACATGAGTCTGAGCAATCTCCAGGAGCTGGTGATGGACAGGGAGGCCTGACATGCTGTAGTCCACGGGGTCGCAAAGAGAAGGACACGACTAAACTGAGCTGAACTGAATACGTTAATGATGATGCCTTTTTGCAAATTACATACTAATCTCTTATTAGGAAATGCATGTAGAGTACATCATTTGACAAATGCACTCAATTTGCTTTGGGAGAAGATATTTTTGCATGAGAAAATTGCCCCAACACCTGAATTTTAATGCTGTTTGCAAAATTATATTACTTTGTGCAAACCATAAACTTTTATTGAGCCACTATTTTCTTCTGTGGTCAGTACTCTGAATTTAATATATTTAATCACAACTAATATTAAATTATGTATCTTGAATGATTTATACCTAATCAAAATGATCTGAGGAACTATTGTTTGATAATCAATTTTAATAATTTATTTCCTCTATTTAGTAGTACTTTGATGTCACTGAAGTCATTACTATTTTATATGTAGGAAAAAGTAACCGTAGCATGGAAAATTCTTTAATCATTCTTCAGTTCATTTCAGTTCAGTTCAGTCACTCAGTTGTGTCTGACTCTTTGCAACCCCATGAATCACAGCATGCCAGGCCTCCCTGTCCATCATCAACTTCCAGAGTTTACTCAAACTCATGTCCATCAAGTTGGTGATGCCATCCAGCCATCTCATTCTCTTTGTCCCCTTCTTCTCCTGCCCCCAATCCCTCCCAGCATCACGGTCTTTTCCAACGACTCAACTCTTTACATGAGGTGGCCAAAGTACTGGAGTTTCAACTTCAGCATCAGTCCTTCCAATGAACACCCAGGACTGATCTCCTTTAGGATGGACTGGTTGGATCTCCTTGCAGTCCAAGGGACTCTCAAGAGTCTTCTCCAACACTGTAGTTCAAAAGCATCAATTTTTTGGCACTCAGCTTTCTTCACAGTCCAACTGTCACATCCATACTGGAAAAACCATAGCCTTGACTAGACGGACCTTTGTTGGCAAAGTAATGTCTCTGCTTTTTAATATGCTGTCTAGGTTGGTCATTCTTAAAGAGTCACAAATATTTTGTACCTATAACCTAATATGATTTTTTTTGAAATAAAAAATTCATAACCCTAGATTTTGAAAACCGAAGCACCTGTTATAAGCATGAGACTTGTGTAAAAGTTATTAACATGTACATCCCTAAAAAGATGTCATTATACCTCAGAATATATCTATGTTTTTCCATGCTAAAAAATAAATAGCATTTAGACTTCTTGTCAATTAGCTGATGTATTTTCCCCAAAAACTTCAAGTGAAATTGAAAGAAATGTATACTTTAGTTATTTTATAAGAAAACATGTACTTTTTCTTCCATTTATATTCCATATTATCTTTTGCAGCAGTTAGTGCTGAATAGTGCAGATTTTCAAAATATATTTAATTCTTACTTCCAAAATTTAGCCAGTATTAAAATCAGAGTTTAAACTCTTCATCTTTTGCCTTGCATGAGCTCCTTTCAGAACCCTGGCAGAAACCCTAGCAATGTATTCTGTTGGTCTTACATTTTAACTGAAATTTACCAGAATAAGTAATTTCAGTTAAAGTCAGTTGAGATTATCATCTCTTTACTTGAACTTCGGTGTCATATGGCTTCAAAGTATCCCTGGGCATTTTTATGGAGTCTGTCTAAGGGGAAGCTTGGAAGCTTGGGACACATTTTGTCTGGGTTTTAGTAGGTTATCTGGTTGGCAATCACTTTGTGATTTGGCAATGACTTCTGCACATAGTTAATGTATTGCTCACTATCCCCTTGTAGAAGAGATTTTCAGAAGTTCTTTGCCAATTTGTAACATTGTAACAATAAGGTATGAAGACAAAGGTTGTGTTGCAGTATGAACATTCTGTCCCATGGCACCCTGATCTTGATGGGTATGGGAAATGAGGAAAGTATGATGTAACAAATATATCAAGCCAGTTAATGATTTATATATATATATATATATTTTTTTTTTTTTCTTTTTTATTGACTGACACTCGGGTTAAAGCAATGTCCTTTCCTTTGGGCATATATTTAACTGTGCCTTCAAATCTTAGAACTAAATAAAAATAACAAATTTTTCTATCAGCCATGCTAAAAGACAATTTCAACTATTTCTCTACAGAAAACTGTTACAAAAACATTATCATATGAAAAGTTAGAATTTTAAGCCAAACCTATCTGGCAAAATATATCATAAAACCATGTCAGTTAAGATAGCTAAGTTAAAAAGAAATTTACACTATTTTTCTGGATTTTCTAATGTGAGTGGTATATGTCAGCCTTTGATAATTTAATTGTTGACACAACAATTAAATTAAACAATTAAATTATCAAAGGCTGGCATATATATATTTAAAATCCTCTAAGTTGTATAAGCCACAGACCTCATAAAGCTATAAACTTAGTAATTAATTGATATCACTCTTAGTTACTTTATGACTGAAAACATATATCAATACACATATTTTACATATAAAAAGTAAAAGTTATATCTGTGATGTCACTAATAATTTATACCTGAAGAAAGCTTAGTCAGTGAAACCTCACAACAATCACACAAGACAAAATCTAATTCTCATAATAAGGACTATTTCCCAGGTTCAGTTTCACAAGATTCTATAATGATATCATTTCTATTAAATTAGTGAGGATATTGATAACACCGAAAGAATCCATATTCTTCACCATTGTACATACACCTCTCAAAGTACCTTCTTTCATCAAGTGCAGATCCTCAGTTTTTAGACATAGTGAGAAAGATTTAACTGGCTTAGTATGTATTTTTTTGTTTTTCTCCAAGGTTTAGTAAGGGGATCACATAAAGCAATTCAGAAACATCTAAGGGGCTTGGGCTGAGGTCTTCTCACCATGTGGGACTAGAGGCAGGATTTTTACCCATATTTATATTTTGAAAATTTGCCAAAATGCTGCTGCTAGACGTTTAAGTGACAGTGGCTCAGACAGTAAAGGATCCACCTGCAATGCAGGAAACACAGATTTGATCCCTGGGTGAGGAAGATCCCCTGGAGAAGGAAATGGCAACACACTCCAGTATTCTTGCCTGGAGAATATCCCATGGACAGAAGAGCCTGGCAGGCTACAGTCCATGAGGTCACAAAGGGTCGGATGCAACTGAGTGGCGAAGCCCATGCACGCGCAGAGTAATAATATGATCACAGGAACTGAGTATGGAAATGGAAGAGAATGAAAGAGTCTTTTTACACTGTATTGGCCTTTTCTTTTCTGCCAGTCCCTCCCTTTGGTGCCCTACAAACCGACTTGTTCATAATAATTAGAAAGAGATGAACTTATACCTATCATTCTAGAGAAGATATTAATACCACTTTAAACATTCTTGACTAGATAGCAAGTACATAATTCAGATAGTACCTGCTCAGCCTTTGAAACATAGATCAGGGTTTAAGATTTATAACTTTAAAACAAGCAACACCATGTTGCATAGTATTTAGGTATATGTGTTTATTTTGAAAGAATTAAGAACTTGGAAATAATCATGAAGTTCAGAGTGATAGTTATTTCTGTGATGGCTAGTGGGGAAGGATAGAAGAAAGAAAGAGAGATAAGTAGATAGATATGAACCAGCAATAATACATATGCCAGTTTGCTTTAGTTTTAGGTTAAATTATAGGTTCCTGATTGTTCATTATATCAGTACAAGCAAGTGAAATTGAAAGTTAAATTAAAACAAAACCAAAGACAATGTTTTCTTTCTTTTTTTATTGAGATATAGTTGATTTACAGTGTTGTGCTAGTTTCAGGTATATAGCACTGAAGACAGTATTAGATAGGCATAGGCATTACACATGTGATATAAGATTATTCTAAAGAGAACTATGCATAGATCCATGATGACAGTGACTTATGAACCCAGGGCTATTTTGGATAATTGACACGCCTCTGATTTCGGCCAATCCCTGCCCCAGTATGGGTGAATATTCTCACTTGGTATTTACATTGATGGCTTCCCTGATAGCTCAGAAGGTAAAGAATCTGCCTACAATTCAGGAGACTAGGGTCTGGTTCCTGAGTTGGGAGATTTATTTCTATGTTGTTCTTTAATAGCCTTATTGAGATATCATTGACATACAAAAATTGTACATATTTAAGTTATATAACGATGCTATTTTTAAATTGAAGCATAGTTGATTTACAATGTCGTGCCAGTTCCAAGTGTACAGTATAGTGATTCAGTTATATAAATAGATGTTAATATGTATTTATGTATTCTTTTTCAAGTTCTTTTCCCTTATAAGTTATTATAACATATTGAGTATAGTTCTCTAGGCTAGATGGTAAGTCCTTGTTGGTTATCTATTTTATATATAGTAGTGTGTATATGTTAATCCCAAATTTAATTTATCCCCCGCCCCATACCTTTCCTTTTTGGTAACTATATTTTCTCTGTCTGTGGTTCTGTTTCTGGTTTATAAATAAGTTCATTTGTATCTCTTTTTTCCTTAAGATTCCACACATAAGCAATATAATATGATCCCCCTATGTTCTTAGTGCTAATCCAGCCCTTAGATTCTTTACTTGATTAACCCACAGTTTAGGACAGTTCCTTGAAAGAAAACATTTGTTTCTGTTTGCATTCTTATGCCTCAGACAGTACATGAAAGAAAATAAGCAGGCAGTCCCTATTTAATCAATGAGTGAATGCTGGCTATTGTGTTTGTTAGTAATATCATTTATTATTTAGTAACTCAAGTCTCTCTCAGGGTATATAATCACTGTAACATATTTACCATGGAGTAACATGTAGAGCTTATAATAAATGTGGTCTGCTCTTTCAGTCTGAAATTTTTTTTTAAATTTCCACTATGCTATTAAAATTACATAGAACTTAAGAAACTCTTCAGTTATTTTTAGATCAAAGAGACATAGTTTAGTACAGAAATGACTACTGCAGAAATTAATAGCCACATGGTTAGGTAGGCCAATATGAAGAAAACCAGTTCATTGAATTTCCAAATCCTGTTACTCTCCTCTCTTCCATTTTCCAGTTCTTTTGCTTTGAACAATACCTTTCTATTGTTAGTAACTTTGGTAATACAAATCCTGGGTCTGTGTCAAAAACTTTGTGAGGACAGGGTAAAACTCTGTAACCCCATGAAAACAGTGTTTAGACTATTGGTTTTGAATACTCTTATTAAAATTCTATGTTAGGGTTATCAGATGAATGAGTATGTTGGTATTAAGAATTTATGATTATAAGGCTTTCTTTTTACTGAAAGTTTTTGACTTCTGATCAACTTGGATATGCTTCAGTAATTTTCTCTTGTATGACTGAGTATCAACTTTCTCTTGCGCATTTAATTAAAACTTTGGCATTCTGCTTTAAAATTCAACTTCCCTTCTGTAATCAGAAAGATGGTAATTATTGGAAAGTCTATCAAGGCTATGCTTAGGCACATATGGAGGCCACAATGTTCTTTAATCATCATTTATTAATACCCTGAGTCCAAATATTATCAAGTAAGCATATGTGTGCATATAAATCAACATCTCAGTCAAAACCTTTGAAATTTTGCAAGGCTCCATGTTACATAGAGGGTATGCCATAGGCAAAATATGTTTTCCATTTCTTCCCAATCCTTGACTTTCTTCTGCATATTCAGAGTCTTTCAGAACTCTTTCCACTTGTTCCTTGATCCAGTGCCTTAGGGGCCCACTGTTGTTGGCTAATAATACTTTTCCTTTTGTGTTAATGTTTTATAGGTGGTAACTCTCAAAATTTTGCACCCTTTCAGCTAATGAATTTCAAAAGTTTTTGTTTTTTTTTTCTCCTGTAAGTCAAAGGAAAAACTAATGTACTTTCAAGTATTCTGAGCATGCCACCTTAGAAAATAATTCTCTGGTCAAAAGGTCCTTGGTATTTAAGATAATTAAGACAATTCTGTATGGTTATATGATGAGGAAGGAGAAAGAGGATAATAGGGGCTATTCTGAGAGTGAATTTCTCTTTGTCAAAATATATGTTTCGGTGTGATGTACAAAAGGTTATGATAATAGATCCCACCTCTCATGGTCCTTAACTCAGGTCTGTATGGTAGGCAAAGTACAGGAAGTGTTAAAATACAGACCAGCCTATATTCCCCACTGAATTAAGTTGGTTTTAGAGATACAGAAACAAAAAAAGGAAAAGTCAGAGGTTAAATATACAAATGCTGAGACTTTCAGACTGTAAAAGTGAAAGCAATTGTGGAAAGACTGCCGTGTGAATCATTTAACAGAAGGAAGCATTGGGCAGTACTCTTAGGGGAGTTATACTTCATGTGCAGAAGCACTAGGGGAGAAAATGGACCAGCAGGCACTTTGCAGTTTTAGGTTCTGTAATACCACGGTTCACTGCTAGCTTCTTTTAGAAATAAAAATGGTTTATTTCAGGGCTCACAGAGCTTTATCCTAGAGTTGAGTTTCATGCTTCTCAATGTTTTCAGACAGTGACTGTCTGGTACATAATACACTTAAGTGAAATAACAGAATGAATATAGTTTTGTGACCTCATTAAGTCAGGAGGTCAATCAAAATTTCTTTTCCCTTAGGTTATTTGATATCTGTATAATCAAGCACACCGTTGTCTATCATTTGAATTTCTAGATATGCTTTTATGGAGTTGTGATTAATTCCTTAAATCTGTTTTAGAAAGACATTATCATTAGAGATGTACTGGAATGGAGTAGAAACAAAGTAGTATTATTCTTCCTCATCACATCATATGTCAGAAGACAGTTTAACAAAAATACTACTCTCTAAAGAAGGTCTACCATCCACTCAGCTCATATATGGACTTTATTTATTATTTAAAACCTCACATTTAGCACTTTGCAGTATAATTCACTCATATTTCATTAAGCCTTGACATGAGGGTCCTAATTTACTAGATGAGATCATTGTATCACATGTAAAGCCTGCACATCTGATAAAGAGATGCTTAGGCATTTGCAGTTAAAATATTAATAGGAAGGCAGAAAAAGAAAATGAGTAAAAGATGGGGTTGCGATATGTATACACACACAAAGGACACAGAGCTATTTCTGTCTACCAGAGAATGAGAAACATGGTATAATCACAGTGTGAATATAAATCTGAGAATAGGAATATATTACACACTATTATGTGTAATGTCTGTACCTGGAAATTTGTTTCTTTCTTTAGTTTCAGTAATATTTTAGCCTCATAATTTCATCAAATATACTTTTGAACACTTTTTCTCTTTCTTCTCCTTCTGGGATCTCTATCATATAAATATTGATATGCCTTATATTATCTCATTAAACTATCCTCATTAAAAAAAAATATTTCTTTTTGCTGTTCAATTGGGTGATTTCCATTATTCTGTCTTCCAGATCACATATGTGTTCTGTATTATTTAGTCTGATGTTAAGCCCTTCTAGTTTGTTTTTCATTTCAGTTATTGCATTCTGCTCTGAATGGTTCTTTTTTTAAAAAATATTTTCTGATCCTTGTTGGGTTTCCCAAGTGGCTCATAGGTGAAGAATCCACCTGCAATGCAGTAGACACAGGTTCAACCCTTGGGTCAAGAAAATGGCTTGGAGTAGGAAATGGCACTACACTCCAGTATTCTTGTCAGGAAATTCCGTGGGCAAAGGAGCCTGGCGGGCTCACAAAGGCCACACAGGGCCTCGAGTCAGACATGACTCACTGAACACAATTCCTTGTTAAAATTCAGTTTATCTAACTTATCTCCAGTTCGATTAGCATTCTTATTATTAAAGCTTTCAATCTTTTAACTGGGAAACTATCTATCTCTGTTTCATTTGGGATTTTTCATGGTGTTTTTCTCCTCTTTGATTCGAAACACATTCTTCTGTCTTCTCATTCTGTTTATCTTTCTCTGTCGGTCTGGTAGGTGAAAAGTTCTGTGTTCCAGTCTTGAAGGGGTGTCTTTGCAGGAATGTCCCTATGCAGTCTGCATGTGTCCAGTGGGTTTGGTGGGAGAGTTGTATCTGCTGTGAGCATGGATCTTCCCTTAGGTGTCCCTTAGGTCCGGGCAAATGGTTCGGAGCCCAAGGCTGTTTACAGTCTGCCGCCTCTGCAGAACACTGATAATACTGTCTTCACTCGGGTCAGAGGCAGAGTCAGGTCTGAGCTCTTCTCTCTGTGTCTGCACTCTCCTTGGCAAAGCTCCTCCCCCTGGTGGAGAGATGCATCAGAACAAGAATGGCTGGAGCAGAGGACATGCAGTCTGGGATGTACTCTGGTGTGCTGGTGGAAACTGGCCCAAGCCCCAGGCAGTCTCAATCTGCTGCCCTCACCATGTTCCCAGTTATTAGCAAGTGAGCTGTTCATGAGCGGAGCTTAAGTTTCTTACAGCCCACCTGTTAGTCCCACTGGTTTTCAAACCTGCAGAGGGGACTCATCTCATGTCAAACTTCAGAGCTGGGGTGCCCATTATATGACTCAAACCCCTCATTCTGCAAGGAGGATCCCTGAGCTCATGATAACACTTTCTTATGTCCCCTGCTAGGGACCTGAGTCCTGACCGAATTGCTCCACCTCCCTTTCTACCAAACTCAACATCGGTCTTTCTGTATAGCCTTGTCTGTAAAGGACCTTCTTGTAAATCTCCAGTCCATTTTCAGCAAGAGTTGCTCAACATGTAGAATTAGTTTTCACGTGTTCCTGCAGGAAGGTAAGCTCAGCATCCTTCTACTTAACCATCTTGATCTCCAGTTTACATTAATTTTTCTATTTGTTTATTATTATAAATAAAATATTATACTTATTGATTATTTTTCTATTCTCAGTTTTTCTTGAGCTATAGTTGACATGTAAATATATTAGTTTCAATTGTGAAACATAATGGTTTGATGATGCACATATTGGGAAATGATCAGCATGCTCTCTGGTTAACATTCATTGATATACATAGTTAGAGCTATTTTTTTTTTCTTGTGATGAGAACTTTTAAGATCTACTCTCTTAGCAACTTTTGAACATACAACACAGTATTATGAACTATAGTTACCCTGGTGTACATACTATCCATAGGACTTATTCATCTTATAACTGGAGGTTATCACCTTTTGACCATCGTCTGTTTAACCCATCCTACCCTGAAATCCCTACCTTGGTCTCTGGTAACCACTAATCTGTTCTCTCTGAGATAAATTTTTTTTTTTTTAGATTTTATGTGTAAGTAAGGTTGTATGGTATATGTTTTGTCTGACTTGTATCACCTATCATAATGCCCTCTAGATCAATCTGTGTTGTTACAAATAGCAGAATTTTATTCTTTTCATGGCTGAATAATATGGAATATTATTTTATTTAATAAATATTGTATTAAATTACTATTATTATAAATATTGGAATATATCATATCATATCTAATATATAGTATTACATGTAATATAATATATCATATATTAATTTGTTCATGTTGTTCAGTCGCTAAGTCATGTTGGACTATTTGTGACCCAATGAACAGAAGCATGCCATGCTTCCATATCCTTCACCATCTCCAAGAGCTTGTTCAAACACATGAACATTCAGTCAGTGATGCCATCCAACCATCTCATCCTCTATTGTCCCCTTCTCTTCCTGCCTTCAGTCTTTCACAGCATCAGGGTCTTTTCTAATAAGTCAGCTTGTCACATCAGGTGGTCAAAGTATTGGAGCTTCAGCTCAGCACCAGTCCTTCCAATGAATGTTCAGGACTGATTTCCTTTAGAATTGACTGGTTCAATCTCCTTATAGTTCAAGGAACTCTCAAGAGTCTTCTCCAGCATTGCAGATCAAAAGCATCAATTCTTTGGCACTCAGCCCTCCAACTCTCACATCTATACATGACTACTGGAAAAACCATAGCTTTGACCATACATACCTTTGTCAGCAAAGTGATGTCTCTGCTTTTTAATATGCTGTCTAGGTTGGTCATAGCTTTTCTTCTAAGGAGCAAGTATCTTTTAATTTCATGGTTGCTTTCACAGTCTACAGTGATTTTGGAGCCTGAGGAAATGAAGTCTGTCACTGTTTCCATTTTTTCTTCATCTATTTGTCATGAAGTGACAGGACTGGATGCCATGATCTTCATTTTTTGAATGTTGAGTTTTAAGCCAGCTTTTTCATTCTCCTCTTTCACACTCATCAAGAAGCTCTTTAGTTCCTTTTCACTTTCTGCCATTAGGGAAGTATCATCTAAGATTGTTGATATTTCTACTGGCAATCTTGATTCTACTTTGTGATTCATCCAGCCCATCATGTGTCATGGTGTACTCTGTATATAAGCTAAGTAAGCAGGGTGATAGTATACTGCCTTGATGTACTCCTTTCCCAATTTGGAACCAGTCTGTTGTTTCATGTCCGGTTCTAACTGTTGCTTCTTGACTTTCGTACAGGTTTCCCAGGATGCAGGTAAGGGAGTCTGGTATCCCCATCTCTTTAAGAATTTTCCACAGTTTGTTGTGATCCACCTAGTCAAAGTCTCTAGCATAGTCAATGAAGCAGAAGTAGATGTTTTTCTGGAATTCTCTTGCTTTTTCTATGATTCAACGGATGTTGGTAATTTGATCTCTGGTTCCTCTGCCTTTTTAAAATCCAGCTTTAAATGTTGAGTAATGGGAAGACCCAGAGGAATCGGGTGGAGAGGGAGGTGGGAGGGGGGATCGGGATTGGGAATACATGTAAATCCATGGCTGATTCATATCAATGTATGACAAAACCCACTGGAAAAAAAAATAAAAAATAAAAAAAAATAAATAAATAAAAAAGAAAAAAAAAAAAAGAAAAAAAAAAAAAAAGACAGCTTTTTCATTCTCCTCTTTCACACTCATCAAGAAGCTCTTTAACCTTATCATCTAAGGTTGTTGATATTTCTACTGGCAATCTTGAACATCTGGAAGTTTTTGGTTCACATACTGTTGAAGCATAGCTTGAAGGATTTTGAGCATTACCTTGCCAGCATGTGAAATGAGTGCAATTGAACTGTATTTTGAACATTCTTTGGCATTGCCCTTCCTTGGGATTGAAATAAAAACTGACCTTTTCCAGTCCTGTGGCCAATGCTGAGAGTACTAAAATTGCTGGCATATTGTGTGTAGCACTTTAACAGCATGATCTTTTAGGACTTGAAATAGACCAGCTGGAATTCCCACCTCTACTAACTTTGTTCATAGTGATACTTCCTAAGGCCCACTTGGCTTCACACTCCAGGATGTCTAGCTTTAGGTAGGTGATCACAGCATTGTGGTTATCTGGGTCATTAAGACATTTTTTTGTACTATTCTTCTGGGTATTCTTGCCACCTCTTCTTAATCTCTTCGCTTCAGTTAGGTCCTTACAATTTCTATCCTTTATTGTGCCTATCTTTGCATGAAATATTCCTTTGATCTTGACGAGATCTCTAGTCTTTCCCATTCTATTGTTTACCTCTATTTCTTTGCATTGTTCATGTAAGAAGCCTTTCTTATCTCCACCTGCTGTTCTTTGGAAATATGCATTCAGTTAAATATGTGTTTCCCTTTCTCTTCTCTTCTTTTTCAGCTATTTGTAAGTCCTCCTCAAACAATTGTTTTGTGTTCTAGCATTTCTGTTTTCTTAGGGATGATATTGGTTACAGTGTTAGCAACCTCCATCCATTGTTCTTCAGTCACTTTGTCTATGAGATCTAATCTCTTGAATCTATTTGTCACTTCCACTATATAATCATAAGGGATTTGATTTAGGTCATATCTGAATGGCCTAGTGGTTTTCCCTACTTTCTTCAATTTAAGTCAGTTTAATAACATAATATATTTATGTTTATATGCTTATATTTAAGCAATATACTAAGCACACACATAATATAATTATATATAAAATAATAGCAGAGTGGGTAGCCATTTCCCTTTTTCAGGGTATCTTCCTGATCCAGTGGTTGAACCAACGTCTTACTGTAATATATAATAGTATATATATGAAATGTTATATATATTATATGTATGTAATGGGCTTTCCTTATGGCTCAGATGGTAAAGAATCTGCCTGTGATGTGGGAGACCTGGGTTTGATCACTGGGTTCCGAAGATTCCCTGGGGAAGAAGAAGATTCTGGCTATCCACACCAGAATTCTGGCCTGGAGAATTCCACTGTCAGAGGAACCTGGCAGGCTACACTCTGTGGCATCACAAAGAGCCAGACACAACTGAATGACTAACAATTTCACTTTTTCATACTACTAATATTATATGACTATATTATATGTAATTATATTAAAATATACTCTACTGTTTATATTATGTTATTAACATGACTTAAATTGAAGAAAGTTGGGAAAACCACAAGGCCATTCAAGTATGATCTAAATCACATCCACTATGATTCTACAGTGGAAGTGACAAACAGATTCAGGGGTTTTTGAATAACAATGGATAGAGGTTGCTAACACTGTGACCAATACCATCCCCCAAGAAAAGAAATGCAAGGAGGCAAATGGTTGTCTATATTATATACTTTGTGTCTATAATATATATGCATAAATATTACCTTTTCGTTATCCACTCATTTGATGATAGACAATTAGGCTGTTTCCACGTCTTGTCCATTTTAAACAATGCAGCAGCGAACATGAAGGTGAAGATATATTTTTAAATTACTAGTGTCCTTTTTCATTTTGTTTGATTTGGATAAATACCAGAAGTAGAACTGCTGAATCATATTTTAGTTCTTTTTTTAAATTTTTGATGTAACGTCATACTGTTTTCTGGAGTAACTGTACCAATTTGCTTTCTACCAGCAGTGTACAAAGGTTCTGTTTTGTCCACTTCCTCACAAGTATTTGCCATATCTTATCTTTTTGATGATAGCCATTCTAGCAGGTGTGAGATATATCTCACTATGGTTTTGATTTCCATTTTCCTGATGATTCCCAGAGCAGGAAATGGCAACATACACCAGTATGTTTGCCTGGAGAATACCATGGACAGAGGAGCTTGGAGGGCTACAGTCCTTAGGGTCACAAAGAGTCAGACAGCACTGAAGCTACTTAGTACACACACATACTACGATTAGTGATGTTGAACACTTTTTTGTGTACCTGTTAATCATTTGTATGTTTCCTTTGGAAAAGTGTCTACCCAGATCCTCTGCACATCTTAAAATCAGACTATTTGACTTTTGCTATTGAGTTGTTTAAATTATTTTGAATATATTTTGCAGATTAATGCCTTAATAGATATATGATTTTGCAAGTATTTTCTCCCTTTTGATAGGTGGTATTTTTATTTTGTTGATGGTTTCTTTTGCTGTTCAGCAGTTTTTAGTTTAATTTAGTCCCACTTGGTTTTTTATTTTGTTGCCTTTGTTTTTACTCTTAAATCCAAAAAATAATTGCCAATACTGATGTCAAGGAAATTACTGCCTATTTTCTTCTAGGAAATTTATGGTTTCAGGTCTCATGTTCAAGTCTTCAAATTTATTTTGACTTATTTTTGTGTGTATGTTGTAAGAGAGTACTCCAGGTTTATTCTTTTACCTGTGGCTATCCTGTTTTCCGAGCTCCATTTATTGTCCTTTCCCCTCTGTATATTCTTGGCTCTTTTGTCATACTATGTTTTTTATTTTGTATTTGTTTTTGTGTTTTTGTTCATTTGTCCTCATTTTAATCTTATATCATTGATTTTCTAGTCTTTTATCTTAAAACATTTAAAAATGTTTAATTTTGAGGTTCTCAAAGTGGAGAGATAGCATAGTAAAAACAAAAAAGTAATAATGAGAGCAGATACTTTAAAATGCCTACTGCTTATTATAACCTATTTTAAGCATAGTTAACAGAGTTAATCTGCAATCAGTCCTTTGAAGTAGGTGCTATTATTTTCTTTCAGATGAAAACATTGTTATTGAGAGGTTCAATAATTTGTGCAAGTCACATAGGTTTTTTGTGGCTGAAGCTTAAATCAAGCCCAGAATCCTTCTACACCTACTCTTTTGGTGTTTCCTAATATATATATATATTCTGTGGTTCTCTAGACAGTTCTAAAAAATTACCATAAGAATTTCTGGAGACCCAAATGTTGATTCTTATCAGAATAATAAATACTCACTGTACATTTATTATGCTTGAGTTATTGGACTAGAACTAAATCTTTGCATCTCATATCATCTTGCCCTTATAGGAAGGAACTTATGTCTTAAGTTTCTGGCATATATAATTTGTAAGGTTTTGGGTGAAAAACAAAAACAGAAATAAATGGGAAATAGTAGACAGGAGACCAGTTTAAGGGAAGGTCTTTTAGGCAATGCCATTTCCCTAACTTTGGTTAGAAAAGAGGAATTGTGAACATTTTAAGAAACAAGCAAGGAACTCAGTAGAAAGATTATGGTCCCTGCCTCTGACATCACAAGTATGCAAGCCTACTATTAAAAGAATTAATTATCATTTTTCTCCTCTACTAAAATTCTTGTCAGTCTTATATGGATATTCTGATTTTTATGTGAAATCCCTCAACATTTTCCTCCTTGTGTGTAATCAGAAGAAGCTATTCTGAGAAGTTATCCCTAAAAGGCTGCTTGTTCATCTTTTTTTTTTTTTTTTTTTTTTTTAATGAAAAATCAGCAGTGAACTTTATTTATGTTGCAACCCATTTTAGTGCAATCTGGGGCTCTATTAAATGTGAGTCCACAGAATTTGATAGGCACAACTATTAATTGTTAATACTTGTGATTCTCCTCTGGAAACATGGTGGTTGAACTTTTTTAAGATGCCAGATGTTTGCAAGTGAATTTCTTTAGGCATAAAATATAAGTGGCTTTTAGATGTATTATATTATGTGATACAATATTTCTAAGATTTAGATAATATTATTATCCTCATTTAGATATTTAAAGACAATCCTGAAGTTAAGAAAAAAAAAAAACTGCCCTAAAATCATAGAGCCAGGAACATTTCATGTAAAGAAGGGCACAATAAAGAACAGAAATGGTATGGACCTAACAGAAGCAGAAGATGTTAAGAGGTGGCAAGAATACACAGAACTATACAAAAAAGCTCCTCCTGGTCACCGCCCCTGACCTTGGGCGAGGGGTAACTCCTCACAGCCACTGGCAGCAGCTGAGAGGACCTATCCCACGCCCAAGGTCAAGGGCGGCAGCCGAGAGGAGCAACCCCAGATCCAAGGAGCAGCGGCTGCACAGGGGAGGGCCGAGAGGAGCTACTCCACATTCAAGGTCAGGAGGGGTGGGCCTGAGGAGATAACCCTCCTCCAAGGTAAGGAACAATGGCTGCGCTTTGCTGGTAGAGCCATAAAGAGATACCCCACTTCCAAGGTAATAGAAACCCAAGTAAGATGGTAGATGTAGCGAGAGGGCATCAGAGGGCAAACACACTAAAACCATAATCACAGAAAACTAGCCAATCTGATCACACGGACCACAGCCTTGTCTAACTCAATGAAACTAAGCCATGCTGTGTGGGGCCACCCAAGATGGATGGGTCATGGTGGAGAAGCCTGACAGAATGTGGTCCACTGGAGAAGGGAATGGCAAACCACTTCAGTATTCTTGCCTTGAGAACCCCATGAACAGTATGAAAAGACAAAATGATAGGATACAGAAAGAGGAATGCCCTAGGTCAGTAGGTGCCCAATATGCTCCTGGAGATCAGTGGAGAAATAACTCCAGAAAGAATGAAGGGATGGAGCCAAAGCAAAAAGAATACCCAGTTGTGGATGTGACTGGTGATAGAAGCAAGATCCGATGATATAAAGAGCAATATTGCGTAGGAACCTGGAATGTTAGGTCCATGAATCAAGGCAAATTGTAAGTAGTCAAACAGGAGATGGCAAGAGTGAATGTTGACATTCTAGGAATCAGCGAACTAAAATGGACTGGAATGGGTGAATTTAACTCAGATGACCATTATATCTACTACTATGTTCAGGAATCCCTTAGAAGAAATGGAGTAGCCATTGTAGTCAACAAAAGAGTCCAAAGTGCAGTACTTGGATGCAATCTCAAAAACGACAGAATGATCTCTGTTCGTTTCCAAGGCAAACCATTCAATATGACAGTAATCCAAGCCTATGCCCCAACCAGTAATGCTGAAGAAGCTGAAGTTGAATGGTTCTATGAAGACCCACAAGACCTTTTAGAACTAACACCCAAAAAAGATGTCCTTTTCATTATAGGGGACTGGAATGCAAAAGTAGGAAGTCAAGAAACACCTGGAGTAACAGGCAAATTTGGCCTTGGAGCACGGAATGAAGCAGGGCAAAGGCTAATAGAGTTCTGCCAAGAGAACGCACTGGTCACAGCAAACACCCTCTTCCAACAACACAAGAGAAGACTCTACACATGGACATCACCAGATGATCAACACCGAAATCAGATTGATTATATTCTTTGCAGCCAAAGATGGAGAAGCTCTATACAGTCAGCAAAAACAAGACTGGGAGCTGACTGTGGCTCAGATCATGAACTCCTTATTGCCAAATTCAGACTTAAACTGAAGAAAGTAGGGAAAACCACTAGCCCATTCAGGTATGACCTAAATCTAATCCCTTATGACTATACAGTGGAAGTGAGAAATAGACTTAAGGGACTAGATCTTATAGACAGAGTGCCTGATGAACTATGGACAGAGGTTCGTGACATTGTATAAGAGACAGGAATCAAGATCATCCCCATAGAAAAGAAATGCAAAAAAGCAAAATGGCTGTCTGAGGAGGCCTTACAAATAGCCGTGAAAAGAAGAGAAGTGAAAATCAAAGGAGAAAGAGAAAGATATTCCCATTTGAATGCAGAGTTCCGAAGAATAGCCAGGAGAGATAAGAAAGCCTTCCTCAGTGATCAATGCAAAGAAAAAGAGGAAAACAACAGAATGGGTAAGACTAGAAATCTCTTCAAGAAAATTAGAGATATCAAGGGAACATTTCATGCAAAGATGGGTTTGAGAAAGGACAGAAATGGTATGGACCTAATAGAAGCAGAAGATATTAAGAAGAGGTGGCAGGAATACACAGAACTATACAAAAAAGATCTTCATGACGCAGATAATCACGACGGTGTGATCACTCACCTAGAGCCAGACATCCTGGAATGTGAAGTCAGGTGGGCCTTAGAAAGCATCACTACGAACAAAACTAGTGGAGGTGATGGAATTCCAGTTGAGCTATTTCAAATCCAGAAAGATGATGCTGTGAAAGTGCTGCACTCAATATGCCAGCATATTTGGAAAACTCAGCAGTGTCCACAGGACTGGAAAAGGTCAGTTTTCATTCCAATCCCAACGAAAGGCAACCCCAAAGAATGCTCAAACTACCACACAATTGCACTCATCTTACATGCTAGTAAAGTAATGCTGAAAATTCTGCAAGCCAGGCTTCAGCAATACATGAAATGTGAACTTCCAGATGTTCAAGCTGGATTTAGAAAAGGCAGGGCAACCAGAGATTAAATTGCCAACATCTGCTGGATCATCAAAAAAGCAAGACAGTTCCAGAAAAACATCTATTTTTGCTTATTGACTATGCCAAAACACTTGACTGTGTGGATCACAATAAACTATGGAAAATTCTGAAAGAGATGGGAATACCAGACCACCTGACCTGCCTCTTGAGAAATGTATATGTAGGTCAGGAAGCAACAGTTAGAACTGGACATGGAACAACACTCTGGTTCCAAATAGGAAATGGAGTACCTCAAGGCTGTATATTATCACCCTGCTTATTTAACTTATATGCAGAGTACATCATGAGAAACGCTGGGCTGGAAGAAGAACAAGCTGGAATCAAGATTGCCAGGAGAAATATCAATAACCTCAGATATGCAGATGACACCACCCTTATGGCAGAAAGTGAAGAGGAACTAAAAAGTCTCTTGATGAAAGTAAAAGAGGAGAGTGAAGAAGTTGGCTTAGAGCTCAACATTCAGAAAACTAAGATCATGGAGTCTAGTCCCATCACTTCATGGCAAATAGATGGGGAAACAGTGAAAACAGTGTCATACTTTTTTTTGTTTGTTTGTTTGGCTCCAAAATCACTGCAGATGATAATTGCAGCCATGAAATTAAAAGACACTTACTCCTTGAAAGAAAAGTTATGACCAACCTAGATAGCATATTAAAAAGTAGAGACAATACTTTGCCAACAAAAGTCCATCTCGTCAATGCTACGGTTTTTCCAGTGGTCATGTATTGATGTGAGAGTTGGACTGTGAAGAAAGCTGAGCAGCGAAGAATTGATGCTTTTGAACTGTGGTGTTGGGGAAGACTCTTGAGAGTCCCTTGGACTGCAAGGAGATCCAACCAGTCCATCCTAAAAGAGATCAGTCCTGGCTGTTCATTTGAAGGACTGATGCTGAAGCTGAAACTCCAATAGTTTGGCCACCTCATGTGAAGAGTTGACTCATTGGAAAAGACCCTGATGGTAGGAGGGATTGGGGTCAGGAAGAGAAGGGGACGACAGAGGATGAGATGGCTGGATGGCATTTCCGACTCGATGGACATGAGTTGAGTAAACTCCGGGAGTTGGTGATGGACAGGGAGGCCTGGAGTGCTGCGATTCATGGGGCCACAGAGTCAGACACGACTGAGCGACTGAACTGAACTGACACAAAGAAGATCTTAATGATCCAGTTAACCATGATTGTGTGATCAATCACTTGGAGCCAGTCATCCTGGAGTGCGAAGTCAAATACAAAGTCAAGTCAAGTGGGCCTTAGGAGGCATCACTATGAACAAAGACAGTGGAGGTGATGGAATTCCAGCTGAGCTATTTCAGATCCTAAAAGATGATGCTGTTAAAGTGCTGCACTCAATATGCCAGCAAATTCAGATAACTCAGCAGTGGTCACAAGACTGGAAAAGGTCAGTTTTCATTCCAATTCCAAAGAAAGGCAATGCCAAAGAATGTTCAAACTACTACACAATTGCACTCATCTGATACACTAGCAAAGTAATGCTCAAAATTCTCCAATCCAGGCTTCAACAGTACATGAAACCGAGAACTTCCAGATGTTCAAACTGGTTTTAGAAAAGGCAGAGGAACCAGAGATGAAATTGCCAACAAATACTGGATCATAGAAAAAGCAAGAGAATTCCAGGAAAACATCTACTTCTGCTTCATTGACTATACTAAAGCCTTTATCTGTGTGAATCACAACAAACTGTGAAAAATTATTCAAGAAATGGGAACACTAGACCACTTTACCTGCCTCATGAGAAATCTATATGCAGGTCAAGAAGCAAAAGTTAGAACTGGATATGGAACAATGGAGTGGTTCCAAATTGGGAAAGGAATACGTCAAGGCTGTATATTGACAGGGATGTCAAGGGATGACAGAGGATGAGATGGTTGGTTGGCATCACTGACTCGATGGACATGAGTTTGAGCAGCTCTAGGAGGAGTTGGTGATGGACAGGGACACCTGGCATGCTGCAGTCCATGGGGTTGCAAACAGTTGTTCATGACTGAGCAACTGAACTGAAAAAAGTAAAAGCCCATTCAAATCTATATCTGCTTGGATTTGGACATCAAGATGTTAAGAATACTTACACAGGTGATTAATTTACTATCTCCAGATACATATTTGAGTCACCTTTGGAACCTAAATGAAAAATTCTCTATGACAAGAACTGCTTTCTAACTTTTGAGTCATAGAGATGATAATCTGCCTTAGTTGGTTTTGCTTGATTTTTGAATCCAGATTATAAACCAGTATACTTTATCCAATTTAGATAATCTCAACCCAAGGTCTAGCTGTAATTTATATTAAGCTATTAGAGAGAAAATGAATACCTACACCAGAGGAGTTTGTTTTATGTAAAAGAAGTTATGTCATGAATTGAGGCCAATTTTTACTTTTGAAAAAGTAACAATTAATTTTTAATTCTTTGTTTCAACATTTTTTTCCTTTTAAATAATTTCCTTATTGACTTAATGAATCATTTACATCATAGTGAATAAGCACAAATACTTTTTTGAGCATGGTGCAGTAAAAGTATATGTATAGTTACTTGTTATTTCAGTGCTTGTATCAGGTCCATTATTAAATAGACATAAATACATATGTGGATCTGTATTTTACTCTTTTAAATAAAGAAGAATTCAAATGTATTAGTTTCTATCTATAAATGATTATAAATATGATGTTCTTGAAAGTTAAATTTCAAATAGCAATCAACTTTTTAATGTACTTATTTAAATAATTTTTAAAAGAATTTGTAATGGAGAGGGAGGTGGGAGGGGGGCTCGGGATGGGGAACACATGTAAATCCATGGCTGATTCATGTCAAAGTATGGCAAAAACCACTACAATATTGTAAAGTAATTAGCCTCCAAAGAATAAAAATAAATGTGAAAAATAAATAAATAAATAAAAAGTATATTTAAAAAAAAAGAATTTGTAAAATAACTCATGTTGAAAATGACTTTTTAAATAATTCCCTTTGAAGTACGTGGAACCAAGAATATAAAGAATTCATTAGTGTTTCCCAAAATGTAGAATTCAAAAACACACAACTATAAAAGTTAAAATAGAATATGATGGGCAAGGAAAAAAATTAGCTGAAATCCAATCCAAGAATTATTGTCATTGTAGAGTAGGGAACAAGAAATGGGAACTGGAACAATAGTAAAAGCAGTGTTTATAGAAACTTTTCTGAGTTGAGATGCATGTTAGTATACAGTGCGGAGCATTCATTTAACTTGATTTTAAAAAAATCACACTTGTGAGTATCTTGGGTAATAATTGAATTACAAATTTTTTTTATGAAAATGTTCAAATATATATGAAACTTGCGAGAATAGTAAAATGAAACCTGTAGACGTCTTATCTAGATTTCAGAATTATAATTAATTTACCATAATTGGTTTTTATATGTATGAGAGTGTGTGTTAATGTGTGTGTGTGTGTGTGTGTGCACTTATCTGCACAAGAATTCAGCTGGAAAAATATTTTATTACAAAGGAACAAAACACTAGTTGGCTTCCAAATTCTCCTTTGTAAATCAAATTGCCATAAGAAAAAGGAACAGTCTACAGTGTCTTAAGAGCAAAAGGACATGATGCAATTATTTTATGCCCAACTGAGTGCTTTTTAAAGTGAAAAGTGAAAAAGAGAAAGACATTTTTATATATATCAGGAAATATAACATTTGTGTGCCTATTAAAAAGCGATGTTTCTTCAAAAATATGTTAGCATACATTTGAAGAGTTAAATAATATTAAAAATCTAAGAGTAAAACTTAAATGAAAAAATGGACTGAGATAAGCATGGGAATCACACATATGTAAAGTTAATGCTCATGTAAATCTGTCAAAACTATTCTTTAAAGAGAATGTAGGTTCCAAAAATATTGTATTTTGGAGATAAGGATTTATAATATATGAAAACTTACTAGCAAAGAGATTGAATAAAAAGTTTGAGAGAGGTAAAGCAGGCTACAGTATTGTGTTAAAAAGAAGAACAACAAGCAACAACTTAATTTTCATATAATTAAAAATAGAAGTTGAAGAATTCATAGAGAGTAACTAAAAACATAAACAACAAAGACCATTCAAAAGTAACAGAAAACACAAAATAGTCAAATGTGAATCTCTAGAATATTGAGTCAGCATCGAGAAGAAAATATTGAAGTGCCTGAATGGACAGAGCTACAGAGAAAGACTGGTTAAAGAGGCCTTCTGATCGCCAGCCACAAGAGGCTTGGGAAAAGACTCTGATAGGCCCGTACCTCCTGCGGCGGAGGCAATCCGTGTCCCTGCACATTTGGCGCCCCGTGGGTCCCTGCAAGCCAGCGGCTGTGCCACCTTCACGCTCAACTCTCACTGGGGCAGAGCTGCCACAGGCACAAAAAGTCTTGCGTTTATTGTGTAGGGACGCTTCAGTCATGTCCGACTCTTTACAACCCTGTAGACTGTGGTCTTCCAGGCTTCTTTGTCAGGGAAGGGGTTCTACAGGCAAGAATACTGGAGCATATTGGCCAATAGTGGTTGCCATACCCTTCTAGAGCACTATATTTCCTTCTGCCTTAGCCACCAACTCCTCTGAGTCCCTGATGCTGCCAGAACCCCTGTGACCCAAGCAGCTGCACCAGCTCCACAGCTGGCCCTCACAGGGGCAAACCCAAGTGCTCCAGGCCAGCCTCCCAGTTTGTTCCACTGGGAACAAAGCCCAGGGGATGGCCCACATGTAGAGGTGGAAATAAAACACAATTGAAACCCACGGGCAGTGTGGCTAAGCAAGAAGACCCAGAACGTTCCCACCAGCTCTACAAGCTGCATATTAAATCCACATGATCAACCAGGCAGACTCTGTCTATGGAATATATAAAAGGCCATTGAGAGCTCCCACAAAAGAACACACACTAGTTCTGATAGCTGTGGACATTAGAGGCAAGAACTCACAGAAGGACCAGATTCGAATCTGAGCTGCCCCCACAGCAGGTCCAGAGATCAGCACTGTGTTGGAGGGCAACCCAGGGAGGTGAGGTGGACTGAGACTCGCAGTGAGGGAAAGGACTCTGACACAGTGACTCAAGAAAAGCATTTATTGTTCTTATTTTTTAATTTGTTCTGTAGAATCTTTTGGATTTTTTTCTTTTTTCTTTTTCCTTTTCCCCCCTTCTGTTGCAGTTGTTGATTTTATTGGCTCTAAGAAATCCAATTAAGTTTTTGAGCTTTTTTTTTCTCTCAGTCAAATTTTTTATTGTTGTTATAAACCTCTGCCTCTACATTGGGCTTTTGCAGTTCTGTAGAGTTTTCCTTTTTTTCCTCTCTCTTTTTTTAATTTTAATTTTTTAAACCTATTATTATTTTTTCTAAATTTATTCCTTTGCTTGCTTTTCCTACTGTTCTTTCCCCTTGCAGTTAGTCTTTAATGTATATAAATCTTCTTTATCTACCTCTATTGAACTTTGCGTATCTATTCTTTCTTTCTTTCCGTTCTCTCCTTTCCTCTCAACATGTTCATTAGTTTTACTTTCATTGCTTTATTCCCCAGTTGGCACCTTGCTTTAATTTTGTGTTCAGTGTGTGCTTTAGTTAGTATTGTTCTGGTAGATATAATTATTGGTTTCTTTTGTTCACCAGGTCAATCTTTTGAACTTTATTTTTGTTGGACTGTTTTGATTTTGCTTATGGGTATATATGTATATGTGCATATTCTGTTACACTTTTTATTGTTATAAAGCTCTGCTTCTACATTGGGCTTTTGCAGTTCTTTAGAGTTTTCCTTTTTTTCTTTCATTTTTTGTTTTCTTCCTTTTTTTCCTCTCTTTTTTATAATTTTAATTTTTTAAAAATTATATTTTTTCTACATTTATTCCTTTGTTTTTCTTTCCTACTGGTCTTTTCCCCTTGCAGTTACTCTTTAATATATATAAATCTTCATCTGCCCCTATTTAACTTTGCATATCTATTCTTTCTTTCTTTTCTTTCTTTCCTTTCCTCTCTAAATATATGTTAGTTTTGTTTTAATTGCTTCATTCCCCACTTGACACCTTGCTTTAATTTTGTTTTCCAGTTTGTGCTTTAATTAGTTTTGTTCTTAACTGATAAATATAATTTTTTATTTCCTTTGTTCACTGGGTCAATCTACTCTACTTCATTTTGTTGGACTGTTTTGACTTTGCTCATGGGTGTATATGCATATGTGTCTATTCCATTATTTTAATAATTATTTGCCTGATTTTGTAACTGCCATATGTCTGGGGTTAATCATTGGTTCTCATTTTTGGATATTTGTTTTAATCTTACTTAATGCCATAACAAACCACTTGTGAAATCTTCGTTCCTGACCAGAGATCAAACCCTGAGCCTTTGGAGTGTGAGAACTGACTCCAAGGCCCTAGACTACCAGAGAACTAACCCTCAGTTCAGTTCAGTTCAGCCGCTCTGTCGGAAAACTAAGATCATGGCATCTGGTCCCTTCACCTCATGGGAAATAGATGGGGAGACAGTGGAAACAGTGCCAGAGAACTAACCCTAGAGAGTATCAAAGAGTGAGAGCTCACAGAAAGGAAATCACTTGAATAGAAGACCTGGCATCACCCAACCACCACAGCACCCTGTAAAGGACACCTCATCTAAATAACAAACAAAACAAAAATACAGACCCAATCATCAGCAGATAGGATTACCACCTCACTCAGCTTTGTCCATCAGAGGGAAAACAAACAAACAAAGAAAAACTCAGCACAAATCTCACCCTATATGAAGCTTACACAAACCACTGGACCAAACTTATGGGGCAGAAACCAAAAGGAAGAAAGAATTCAACCTTCTTCAAGGAAGGGATTCAACTTTTCTTGAAGCCTGGTAAAGTGAAAGTGAAGTCGCTCAGTCTTGTCCGACTTTTTGTGACCCTGTGGACTGTAGCCCAGCAGGCTCCTCCATCCATGGGATTCTCCAGGCAAAAATACTGGAGTCGGTTGCCATTTCCTTCTCCAGGGGATCTGAAGTCTGGGAAAAGGAGACCTCAAACACAATAAGTTAAAAAAAATAATGAAAAGGCAGAGAAATACTGCACAAATGAAGGAACAAATTAGAAACACAGAAGTCCAAATAAATGAAGAGGAAATAGGCAAACTACCTGAATGAGAATTCAGAATAGTGATAGTAAAGATGGCAAAAGACTTGAAAACAAAATGGAGAAAATGCAAGAATCAATTAACAAAGACCTAGAGGAATTAAAGAATAAACACACAGAGACAACACAATTATTGAAATTAAAAATACCCTAGAAGGAATCAATAGCAGAATATCTGAAGCTGAAGAATGAATCAGGGAGCTGGAAGACAAATGGTGGAAATAACTTCTGAAAAGCAGAATAAAGTAAAAAAGAATGAAAAGAACTGAGGATAGGCTCAGAGACCTCTGGAATAATATCAAACCCACCAACATTCAAATTATAGGGGCCCCAGAAGAAGAAGAGAAAAAGAAAGGGTATGAGAAAAATTTTTGAGATTATAGTTAAAAATTTCCACAACATGGAAAAGGAAATAGTCAATCAAGTGCAAGAGGCACTAGAGTCCCATACAGGATAAACCCAAGGAGAAACATGCCAAGACACATACTCGTCAAAATAACAAAGACTAAACACAAAGAAAGAATATTAAAAGCAGAAAGGGAGAAGCAACAAGCAACATACAAGGGAAACCCCATACAATTAACAACTCATCTTTCAGCATAAATTCTGCAGGCCAGAAAGGAATGGCAGGATATATTTAAAGTACTGAAAGGGGAAAATCTACAACCAAGGTTACTGTACCTGGCAAGGATCTCACTCGAAATTGATGGAGAAATCAAAAGCTTTTTCAGATAAGCAAAAGTTAAGAGAATTTAGTACTACCAAGCCAGCTTTACAAGGTTATAGCTTTTAAAATGTTAAAGGGACTTATATAGTCAAGAAATACAAGAGAAGGAAAATTATCTACAAAATCAACCCCAAATTACTAAGAAAATGGCAATAGGAACATGTATATCAATAATCACTTTAATGTAAATGGATTAAACGCTCCAACCCAAAGATACAGACTGGCTGAAAGGATACAAAACAAGACCCATTTATATGCTGTCTACAAGAAATGCACTTCAGACCTAAAGACATATATAGATGAAAGGAGAGGATAGAAAAATATATTCCATGCAAATGGGAAGCAAAAGAAAGCTGGAGTAGCAATCCTCATATCAGACAAAACAGACCTTAAAATAAAGAAGATTACAAGAGATAAGGAAGGACACTACATAATGAGCAAGGGATCAATCCAAGAGGAAGACATAACAACTGTAAATATATATGCACCCAAAATAGGAGCACCTCAATACATAAGACAAATACTAACAGACATACAGAGAAAAATTGACAGTAACACAATAATAGTAGGAGACTTTATCACCCCACTCACACCAATGGGCAGATCATCAAATCAGAAAGTTTAAGGAAATATAAGTCTTAATTGATGCATTAGATGTGATTGATTTATTGATACCTTCAGGATGTTCCAGGCTTCCCTGGTGGTCCAGAGGGTAAAGCGTCTGCCTGCAGTGTGGGAGACGTGAGTTTGATCCCTGCGTTGGGAATATCCCCTGGAGAAGGAAATGGCAACCCACTCCGGTATTCTTGCATGGAAAATCCCATGGATGGAGAAGCCTGGTAGGCTACAGTCCATGGGGTCACAAAGAGTCAGACACGACTGAACGACTTCACTCACTTTCAGGACATTCCATCCTAATGCAGAAGGATATACCTTCTTCTCAAATGCATATGTAACATTCTTCAGGATAGACCACATCTTGGGTCACAAATGAAACCTCAGTAAATTTAAGAAAATTGAAATCATATCAAGCATCTTCTCTGACCACAACACTATGAGACTAAATATCACATACAATAAAAAAAAAAAAAAAAACTGTAAGGAACACAAACACATGGAGACTAAACAACATGTATCTAAATAACCAACAGGTTACTGAAGAAATCAAAAGGGAAATCCGAAAATTTCTAGAAAGAAATGACAATGAAAACATGACAACTCAAAACCTATGGGATGCAGCAAAAGCAGTTCTATGAGGGAAATTGATAGCAATACAATCCTACCTCAAGAAACAAGAAAAACATCAAATAAACAATCTAACTTTATACCTAAAACAACTGGAGAAAGAAAAACAAAAAAATCCTAAAATTAGTAAAAGGAAAAAAATCATAATGATCCAAGCAGAAATATAATGAAAAAGAGATGAAAGAAACAATAGTAAAGATTAATAAAACTAAAAGATGGTTCTTTGAAAAGATAAATAAAAGTGACAAATCTTTAGCCAGATTTATCAAAAATAAAAGAAGAATCAAATCAACAAAATTAGAAATGAAAAAGGAGAGGTTACAGCAGACAATGCAGAAATAAAAGGATTATAGGAAACTATTATGAACAACGATATGGCAATAAAATAGATAACCTGGAAGAAATGGACAGATTCTTAGAAAAGTTGAATCTTCCAAGACTGAACCAGGAAGAAATAAAAATTATGAACAACCCAATTACAAGCACTGAAATTGAAGCTGTGATCAAAAATCTCCTAGAAAACAAAAGCCCAGGACAAGATGGCTTCAGAGGAGAATTCTATCAAACATTTAGAGAAGAGCTAATGCCTATCCTTCTAAAACTCTTTCAATACACTGCAGAAGAAGGAATACTTCCAAACTCATTCTATGAGGTCACCATCACCCTGATACCAAAACCAGACAAAGACAACACCAAAAAAGAAAACTACAGGCCAATATCACTGATGAACATAGATGCAAAAATCCTCAACAAAATATTAGCAAACAGAATTTAGCAACAGATCAAAAAGCTCATACACCATGATCAAGTTGGGTTTATTCCATGGATGCAAGGATTCTTCAATATATGCAAATCAATTTATGTGACATATCATATTAACAAATGGAAAAATAAAACCCATATGATAATCTCAATAGATGCAGGAAAAGCCTTTGACAAAATTCAGCACCCATTTATGATTAAGACTCTTCCAAAAATGGGCATAAAAGGAACCTACTTCAATATAGTAAAGGCCATATATGATAAACCTACAACAGAGATCATTCTCAATGGCAATAAACTGATAGCATTCCCCCTAAGATCAGGAACAAGACATGGATGCCCACTTTCGCCACTATTATACAACATAGTTCTGGAAGTCCTACCTACAGCAATCAGCAAAGAAAAAGAAATAAAAGGAATCCAGATCAGAAAAGTAGAAGTAAAGCTCTCACTGTTTGAAGATGACATGATGCTGTACATAACCCTAAAGATAGTAGCAGAAAATTACTAGAGCTAATCAGTGAATTTAGCAAAGTTGCAGGATACAGAATCAATACACAGAAATCACTTGCATTTCTATATACTAACAATGAAGATTCATAAAGAGGAATTAAGGAATCAATCCCATTCACAATTACAACAAAAGTAATTAAATATCTAGGAATAAACTTACCTAAGGGGACAAAAGAATTGTACACAGAAAATTATAGACACTAATGAAATAAATCAAAGATGGCATAAACATGGAGAGATATTCCATGACCCTGTGTAGGAAGAATCAATATTGTGAAAATTACTATACTACCAAATACAATCTACAGATTCAATGCAATCCCTATCAAATTACCAATCCGTTTTTCACAGAACTAGAACAAAAAAATTCAAAATTCATTTGGAAACACAAAAGACTGAATGGCCAAAGCAGTCTTGAGAAAGAATGGAGCCGAAGGGATTAACCTTCCTGTCTTCAGATTATACTACAAAGCTATAGTCATCAAGTAGTACCGGCAAAAAAACAGAAATATAGACCAATGGAATAATATAGAAAGCCCAGAAATAAACCCACACATCTACCTTATCTTTGACAAAGGAGGCAAGAATATACAATGGGGCAAAGACAGCCTCTTCAATAAATGATGCTGGGAAAGCTAGACAGCTACTTGTAAAAGAATGAAATTAGAACACAAAGATACACAAAGATGAACTCAAAATGGATTAAAGACTTAAATGTAATACCAGAAACTATAAGTCAGAGGAAAACATAGGCAGAACACTCGATGACATAAATCAAAGCAAGATCCTCTATGACCCACCTCCTAGAGTGACAGAAATAAACACAAAAGTAAACAAGTGGGACTTGATTAAACTTAAAAGGTTTTGCACAGCAAAGGAAACTATAAGAAAGGTGAAAAGACAACCTCAGAATGGAAGAAAATAATAGCAAATGAAACAACTGACAAAGGATTAAGTTCAAAAATATACAAGCAGTACATATAACTCAATACCAGAAAAACAAACAACCCAATCAAAAAGTGGGAAGACCTAAACAGACATTTCTCTAAAGAAGACATACAGATGACTAACAACACATGAAGAGATGCTCAACATCGCTTATTATTAGAGAAATGTGTATCAAAACTAGAATGAGATATTACCTCACACCAGTCAGAATGGCCCTCATCAAGAAGTCTACAAACAATAAATGCTGGAAAGGATGTGGAGAAAAGGGAACACTCTTGCACTGTTGGTGGGAATGTAAATTGATACAGCTATTGTGGAAGATAGTATGGGGACTCCTTAAAAAACTAGGAATAAAACCACCTTATGATCCAGCAATCCCTCTCCTAGGCATATACACTGAGGAAACCAAAATTGAAAGAGACACATGTATCCCACTGTTCATTGCAGCACTATTTACAATAGCTAGAACATGGAAGCAACCTAGATGTCCATCAACAGATGAATGGATAAAGAAATTGTGGTACATATACACAATGGACTATTACCCAGCCACGAAAAGGAATGCATTTGAGTCAGTTCTAATGAGGTGAATGACCCTAGAACCTATTATACAGAATGAAGTTGCACCTATTATACAGAATAAGTCAGAAAGAGAACAATAAATATCATATTCTAACACATATATACAGAATCTAGAAAAATGGTACTGAAGAATTTATTTACAGGGCAACAGTGGAGAAACAGACATAGAGAATAGGCTTATGGACATGAGGAGAGGGGAGGAGAGGGTGACATGTATGGAAAGAGTAACATGGAAACTTACTTTACCATATATAAAATAGATAGCCAATGGGAATTTGCTGTATGGCTCAGGAAACTCAAACAGGAGCTCTGTATCAAAATAGAGGGGTGGTATAGGTAGGGAGAAGGGAGGGAGGTTCAAAATGGGGGGATATATGTATACCTATGGCTGATTCGTGTTGAAGTTTGACAGAAAACAACAAAATTCTGTTAAGCAATTATCCTTCAGTGAAAAATAAATACATTAAAAAAGAATAAAATTTTGCTAAATAATTATATCAAAATTGATAACTGCTATCTTATATGCTCATAATTGTTAAAAAATATGATTAAAAAATAAGCTCTACTCATAGTAGACATTAACACAGAGAATTACTAAGGAAAAACTCCAGGATATAATACAAAGGTCTAATAAGTGCATGAATCTTCTAGAAATGTAATTAGTTCTAGGAAGAAGTAGAGTTGTGAAACAAGTTTATAATTAGATAAAAGAGATTGAAGTCATTCTCTATAGTGCGATGAATCATATAAAAGGGAAAGCATTAAATGAGCATATATCCTTGAACAATGAGAAGGAAACAATTGGATAGTTGGTGAAAGTTAACTAAGCAGAGAGGATCTAACAGTTATAAGCACAGAGGAAAGATAACGGGAAGCAATTTGACATACGGATAAACTACAACGTGGCTAGTCATTGTCCTCACACTTTGTCATCAGGAATTAATTTATGAAATGTGGCATATGTATGGCCCTCCACCCGTAAGTAAATATTTTCCACTGTCAAAAACTAAATACTAAAAGTATTTTAATATAATTTTCTTGTTTTGTACTCTTCTATGAATAATACTTATTAAAGATACTATCTTTGATAATGAGTGATGTTGAGCATCTTTTCATGTGTTTGTTAGCCATCTGTATGTCTTCTTTGGAGAAATGTCTGTTTAGTTCTTTGCCCCATTTTTTGATTGGGTCATTTATTTTTCTGGAATTGAGCTGCAGGAGTTGCTTGTATATTTTTGAGATTAATCCTTTGTCTGTTTCTTCATTTGCTATTATTTTCTCCCAATCTGAGGGCTGTCTTTTCACCTTACTTATAGTTTCCTTTGTAGTGCAAAAGCTTTTAAGTTTCATTAGGTCCCATTAGTTTAGTTTTGCTTTTATTTCCAATATTCTGGGAGGTGGGTCATAGAGGATCTTGCTGTGGTTTATGTCGGAGAGTGTTTTGCCTATGTTCTCCTCTAGGAGTTTTAACCACAATGAGGTACCATTACACACCAGTCAGGATGGCTGCTATCCAAAAGTCTACAAGCAATAAATGCTGGAGAGGGTGTGGAGAAAAGGGAACCCTCTTACACTCTTGGTGGGAATGCAAACTAGTACAGCCGCTATGGAAAACAGTGTGGAGATTTCTTAAAAAACTGGAAATAGAACCGCCATATGACCCAGCAATCCCACTTCTGGGCATACACACTGAGGAAACCAGATCTGAAAGAGACACATGCACCCCAATGTTCATCGCAGCACTGTTTATAATAGCCAGGACATGGAAGCAACCTAGATGCCCATCAGCAGATGAATGGATAAGGAAGCTGTGGTACATATACACCATGGAATATTACTCAGCCGTTAAAAAGAATTCATTTGAACCAGTCCTAATGAGATGGATGAAGCTGGAGCCCCTTATACAGAGTGAAGTAAGCCAGAAAGATTAAGAACATTACAGCATACTAACACATATATATGGAATTTAGAAAGATGGTAACGACCACCCTATATGCAAAACAGAAAAAGAGACACAGAAATACAGAACAGACTTTTGAACTCTGTGGGAGAAGGTGAGGGTGGGAAGTTTCGAAAGAACAGCATGTATATTATCTATGGTGAAACAGATCACCAGCCCAGGTGGGATGCATGAGACAAGTGCTCGGGCCTGGTGCACTGGGAAGACCCAGAGGAATCGGGTGGAGAGGGAGGTGGGAGGGGGGATCGGGATGGGGAATACGTGTAAATCTATGGCTGATTCATATCAATGTATGACAAAACCCACTGAAAAAATAAATAAATAAATAAAAAAGATACTATCTTTTATCTATTGAATATTCTTGCTTCCTTGTTCAAAGATTAATTGACCATAGATGTGTGGGGGTTTTTTGTTTTTGTTTTTTCTGGGCTCTCTGTCTTTTCCATTGGCCAACATGTCTTTGTTGCCAGGTATGCCAGTACCACCCTGTACTGATTACTGTAGCTTCATAAAATTGTCTGAGGTCTGCGCAGGTTATGCCTCCCGCTTTGTTCTTTTCACTTAGGATTGCTTTGGCAATTCTAGGTATTTTTTGGTTCCACATAAATTTTAATATTATTTGTTCTAGTTCTGTGAAAATGTCATGGGTGATTTCATAGGGATCACATCAAGTCTGTAGATTACTTTGGGTAGTAGGAGGGCCATTTTAACAATATTAATTCATCCAATATAAGAATGGCTTTCCATCTCTTTTAACCATCTTTAATTTCCTTTATTGATGTTTTGTAGTTTTCAGTGTATAGCTCATAGACTCCTCAGTCAAGTTTATTCCTAAGTAACTCTTCAGTGTCATTTTTATTTTCTGTTTTTCATTGTTAGTGTAAAGAAATGCACCTGATTTCTAAGTGTTAATCTTGTATCCTGCTGCCTTGCTGAATTTATCAGTTCTAGTAGTGTGGAATCTTTAGAGTTTATAAAAACATGTCTTTACTGTACTCCTCATATACAGATTTAAAAATTGTTCAACATTTTTTGCTATTTTCTCATATATTTGATTTTTGTCCTTTTCCTATTATACCTCTTTAGAAGCTCCTTTATTTATATAATTATATACAAATTTATTTATACAAATCACAGTATCTTTCTGTAATATCTATCCTTGCAGTACTTCAGTGGGACAAGCTCACTGAGAGGGGTGAGTGCAAGGGCTGACTTATATCCTTTTGGAAGTCAGTGTAGTCAGTAAGGCTAATGACAAAAAGAACTATGTATTGATTAATAATTCTGAAACCACTCTTCGGGTATATGGGAACTGAGTAATTAAGTAAATGGATATTGGATGGTAGGAGCCTGTTGGAATGGGAATTTGCAAACATGAAAAGGAGGAGGCTGAGAATAATCCATGTGTTGGTGAATAAAAATTGGTAACAGTGTATACTCAGACTTAGCTTAATATCGCTATAAGTTGTTACTTATAGTAACAACTTACAATTTCTACTTATAATTTATAAATATAAATATTTATAAATATGTATATGTGCATCAGTGTTCTTGCCTTGAGAATCCCAGGGACGGGGGAGCCTGGTGGGCTGCCTTCTATGGGGTCGCACAGAGTCAGACACGACTGAAGTGACTTAGCAGCAGCAGCAGCATATGGGCATAGGCTAGCATAAACACACATATCTCTCTGCTCTATCAGCTTAGGGAGTCAAGAATCCGTGACATACATTAGCACTGACCACATTTAGAAGCTAGAAATTTGTTTGTAATTTCATTCTTTAATTAAAAAAAATTAGGCTCTTTGGTGAAATTCCTGATTCCAGGATTAGAAAAGAAATAAGCAGATTGAACCTAGAACATCTTGCAGTGCCATAAAGTAAGAAAGTGACAACCTCCTAAAAGATGGGGAATGTCAAAAGGATATTTCAACCAATAGAAGGAGATCCCCAATGACCAAAGTTGAAACAAATAGAAAAAAATATTGGGGTATAAACCAAAGTATCAAATAAATAGGGCTTCCCTGGTGGCTCAGCAGTAAAGAATCCACCTAAAATGAAGGAGACATAGGTTCAGTTCCTGGGTCGGGAATATTTCCTGGAGAAGAAAGTGGCAATCCACTCTAGTTTTCTTGCCTGGAAAATTCCATGGACAGAAGAGCCTCGTGTACTGCAGTCCATGGGTTTTCAGAGTCAGACATGATTTAGTGACTAAACACAACAGCAACAATGAAATAAATATGCCTGGATTCATACTCATGTAAATAAATGATAAGCAAATCAATAAATGAAATAGAATAGACAAATCTCCCATGGAGAAGAACCAAATAATTTATGTCAATATTCTTAAGGGAGTGAGTGCATCCGCCCACTCTTGAAATGCGTGCTTCACACAGTGACTTTCTTCCAAAGAGTAGGGTTTGCAAAGGGAGGGGGGAAAGTAACTTTGCAGTGGAGTAACCTGGCAAAATGATCTCAAACCAGGTCATCAAATTAAAATGAACTAGAAGTCACATTGGTAGTATGTACACTTGATATGATGTGATATGATGAGAAAGACACTTTACATTCTTCTTCCTCAAAACATAAAATTCCAATCTAATCCTGAAAGGGACATCAGACAAATACCAACTAAGGAGCATCCTACAAAATACCTGACTGACAATCCTCAAAGTTGTCAAGGTCTTCAAAAATAAGGAATGTGTGAGAAGTGGTCACAATCAAGTGGAGCCTAAGGTGACATGACACCTAAGTGTGTTAACCTAGGTGGGCCTGAAACAGATTCAGAAACTTGTAGTAACTTGATTACAGCTGAATACAGTATGGAATTTTGTTAGTAATAGCATATGATTATTGTTTCTTTAATTGTGACAAGTGTACCGTACTCATATAAGATGTTAGCAATAAGGAAAACTGAGTGGGGTATACAGGCACTTTCTGTAGTGTACAGAAATATAATTTTTGTACACTTGAAACTGTTCTAAAATAAGTTTACTAAAAATCATCTTTTAGTAAGTTTTGCCAAAACAGTTGGTTATCCATGTACTAAAATTTCACATATACCAAAAATGTTTTATATGCGAAATCAATCATAGACCTAAGGATTGAAGCTGGGTCTCCTGCATGCAGGCAGATTCTTTACCATCTGAGCCACCAGGGAAACTATAGAATGTAAACTAAAAGCTAAAAATTTATATTTTCTAGAAGACAACATGGGTGAAGATGTTTGCTACTTTGGATTGGCAAGGATTTCCTAAACATGACACAAATAACATAAATCATAAGATTTTTTTAATGATAAATAAAAATTTCATCGAAATTAAAACATTTGTGGTTTGAAATATATCCAATAAAGACAAAAATCACAAGCCATTCACATTAACAAATATTACAAAACATATAAGTTTAAAAGAAAATTATAATATAATTTACTCTTAAATGCTATAATAGTAAGACAAAAATACCAAGTTTGTCTTAAAAATGACAAATGACTTGAGCAAACACTATTTTTTTGTTTTTTTATGCCACACCACACAGTTTGTAGGATCGTCCCCAGCCAGGGATTGAACTTAAGCTGCTGCAGTGTAAGCCCAGAATCCTACCACTAGGCCACTGGCAAAGTCTTGAACAGATACTTTAAAAACAAAGATATTCACATGGCAAAAAAACACATGAAAAATTTTCAACACCATTCAAGTGCACTAGAACTGCTAGAATTACAAACAGATTGATAGTATCATTGTGGTGAAACCACTGAAAATTTCATATAACACTGGTAGATATTTAGGAAAATAATTCATCAATTTCTTATGCAGATGAATATACAATTATTTTATAACCTAAAAATCTTTCTCCTAGCTATTTACTGAAGAGGAAAAATATATGTTCACACAAAGAATTGCTTCAACAGTACATGAACCATGAACTTCCAGATGTTCAAGCTGGATTTAGAAAAGGCAGAGGAATCAGAGATCAAATTGCCAGCATCTGTTGAATCATCAAAAAAGGAAGAGAGCTCCAGAAAAACATCTACTTCTGCTTTATTGACTATACCAAACCTTTTGACTGTGTGGATCACAATAAACTGTGGAAAATCCTTAAAGAGATTAGAATACCAGGCCACCTGATCTGCCTCCTGAGAAATCTGTATGCAGGTCAGGAAGCAACAGTTAGAATTGGAGATGGAACAACAGACTGGTTCCAAATAGGAAAAGGAGTACATCAAGGCTGTATATTGTCACCCTGCTTATTTAACTTATATGTAGAGATTATCATGAGAAACGCTGGACTGGACGAAGCACAAGCTGGAACCAAGATTGCTGGGAGAAATATCAATAAACTCAGATATGCAGACGACACCACCCTTATGGCAGAAAGTGAAGAAGAACTAAAGAATCTCTTGATGAAAGTGAAAGAGGAAAGTAAAAAGTTGGCTTAAAACTCAACGTTCAGAAAATTAAGATCATGGCATCTGGTCCCATCACTTCACAGCAAATAGATGGGGAAACAGTGGAAACAGTGGCTGACTTAATTTTGGGGGGGCTCCAAAATCACTGCAGATGGTGATTACAGCCATGAAATTTAAAGACGCTTGCTCCTTGAAAGAAAAGTTATAACCAACCTAGACAGCATATTAAAAAGTAGAGACATTACTTTGCCAACAATGGTCCATCTAGTCAAAGCTATGATTTTTCCAGTAGTCATGTATGGATGTGAGAATTGGGCTATAAAGAAAGCTGAGTGCCAAAGAATTGATGCTTTTGAACTGTGGCATTGGAAGAGACTCTTGAGAGTCCCTTGGACTGCAAGGAGATCCAACCAGTCACTCCTAAAGGAAATCAGTCCTGAATAATCCCTGGAAGGACTGATGTTGAAGCTGAAACTCTAATACTTTGGCCACCTGATGTAAATAAGTGACTTATTTGAAAAGACCCTGATGCTGGGAAAGATTGAAGGCAGAAGAAGAAGGGGACAACAGAGAATGAGATGGTTGGATGACATCACCGACTCAATGGACATGAGTTTGAGTAAACTCTGGGAGTTGATGATGGACAGGGAGGCCTGGCGTGCTGCAGTCCATGGGGTCGCAAAGAGTCGGACATGACTGAGTGACTGAACTAAAAGAATTACTATTAAATGTTCATAGCAGCTATGCCCCTGATAACCAAAAACTAAAAGCAATGCAGATGTCCCTCAATTGGGGAGAGAATAAAAGAATTGTGATATATCCCCTACAATGGAATAGTACTCAGGAATTGAATGAATAAATTGGTATTAGCATAAATAGATTTCAGTATAATTGCATTAAAGTGAAAAAAGCCAGACCAAAATGGCTATATTCTATATGCCATTTGTAAGAAATTCTACAAAAGGCAAAGCTATAGTGTTATTTTAAGAAGCAGATGGATATTTGCCTGAGAATAGGAAAACGGTGGTGACTGAAAAGAGCCATGAGGAGACTTTGTTGGGATGAAAGAAATTTCCATGTCGTGATCGTGGTTAGTATTTTTTGAATACACTTGTCAAAACTCATAGATTCATACACTTAAAATGGTGATTTTTTAAAAAAGCGTATTTTATTGAACTATAGTTGATTTGCAATATTGTGTTAATTAATGCTGTACAGAAAGTGATATAGCTATACATATATATTCATCCTTTTTTGTATTATTTTCCATTATGGTTATCACAGGATATTGAATATAATACCCTGTACTATACAGTAGGACCTTGTTGTTTATCCATCGTATGTATAATGGTTTGCATCTGCTAATCAAAACCTCTTAATCCATCCACTCACATCTCACTCCCTCTTGGCAACCACAGTCTGTTCTCTATATTCTGTGAGTCTGTATCTGTTTTGTAGATAAGAGAATTGGAGTTGTATTTTAGATTCCACATATCATAAGTTATATCATATGGTATTTGCCTTTCTTTTTCTGACTTCATTTAGTGTGGTAATATCTAGGTCCATCTGTGTTGCTGCACGTGGTATTATCTCATTGTTCTTGATGTCTGAGTAATATTCCATTGTGTATGTGTATCACATCTTTACCCATTCATCTGTTGATGTACATTTAGATTGTTTCCATGTCTTGGCTATTTTGATAATGCTGCTGTGAACTTAAGGGTGCATATCTTTTTGAATTATAGTTTTGTCTGCATTTATGTAAAATGATGGTTTTTATATGTGAGTTATACCTTAATGAAGTTGATAAATATAAAAAAATTCATATCAAACATTTAATATTCAATGGTAAGCATCTAACTGCTTTCTCCCATGGCTTTTCATTTGATTCCTTTAATAACATGTTTACATCTCACATTCATCTTGTTAAACTTTAAGGCATCTACAATTTTATTTATCATTTTTCTAATAAGGAAAAGAAGTTATCTAAACACATAGCCTTATAACTTGATTACTGCCGCCAAATTGATACTCATTTTAATAAGTATTTCAAGTAATAAATCAGTTCAATTTTGCTATTTATTTCAATTACTTTACCCTATTATTCAAGAAAGACAGTCTGTATAATACACTATATAAACCACAATTTAAAAATATTCTGTTTGAAATATAATTTCATTTTATTGGTCACCTCATCATAATATTGGCTAATTCATTTACAAATTATGAAAGCATGTTCAAAAGATATGATCTAAAATCCAGAATTTAGAGACACAATGAAACTTTCTATTCCTTCTTTTCAGCTGTTTTTTATTGTTCTTTTACTCAGTGTACTTTTGCCTTAGTCAATAGAGCTACTTTAAAAAATTAATCCAAAAAGTCATCTTGAAACCATAAGAAACCATGTTCTTTGGATCAGTTTTTATTATTCCACATTTTATACATATATTTCCAAAACCACAGATTATAGGCATATTTCCCTTTCTGAAACATCACAGTTTGTGCAAATCCCGTGTTACTCATAGGTAGCGCCACTAGTAGATGGGTCGTTAGAATATGAGTGTAGCTCAAGTTTGCTTTAGAAACCACAGATCTGGCTTGGATTGGAAATAACAGAATCAGCCTGCTGTGTTCTGTTAAGCTGGTCCAATTTCTTCATTTTCTGCAGAATTCAGAATTCCATAGTATTATTAATCATGATCTAAAATTATCTGTAAACTTTAGTCAATTGATTGGACATATTTTCACAGGATAACTACTTCAAATGCTAATATTCATTTTATTTGTCAGGAAATTGTAAGAGAGAGGCTGAATGGTTTGCCAGAAGTCATTAGGAGAGAGAGAGAAAGAAGGAAAAGAGGGGACAGGTAGGGGGTAGACATAGAGAGAGAGAGAGTGTGTGTGTGTGTGTGTGTGTGTTCAGAAAAATAAAAATGACAAATACTAGGTTTCCTGAGTCCTTAGTGGGTGTTCTTTATATTTCACATTACTGCTGATTAATATATGAGAGATTTTTGGTTCATGGATAAAATATGCAAGTAAATACTCAAGTGTATATTCTGCAAACATGGAGCAAATTTTTTATATGTGCTTCTATAAGACTAAATTATTTGACTCCCTACCCATACTGGTAAACTTATAACATGTGCGAAATAAAAACTCATATGTGCTATAAAAATACAATTTACTAGTAAATTTTCCTTAGAAAGAAACAGATCTCCTAATAGAAAGGAAATATTTTCAATTTTTATGAACTTTATTGCCCAAATCATGTGTGGTGCCCATGAAAATCCACAGCTAAGATTTCTGGCTGGGGGAAGCACAGTTGATGGAAGGTCCCACCTACTGATGGTGGTGATTCCCCACCATCATCATGCCAAGTCCATACTCTTCCCAGGTAGCTCTCAGCTGGTAACTGAACATGGTAATAGTAATGTGCTATGGCAGGCCTGTTATGGTGAGATGGGAACTCCTCCAGCAGGAGACTTAGCCTCATGACTTCCCACCATCCTAGTAGCAGGAAGAGGCTCTTTCAAAACTATCCTTCTTAATCCTCTTTCTCCTTCCACAGCAGTCAGATCAGCATCAGGATCTGAAGTCTTTTCTCCTGCCTCTTCCTGCCTCTTCCCCTGTTATCTCTTTTTCATGTCTAATTCCATCTTGGCATCTCTTCTGGAAGGCATGACCTGATACACATTTGCTCTTAATAGCTCTGATCTTGAATTTCTATATTTCTAAAATACAGAAAAAAAAAAAAAATCTTCATTTTGCTGAGTGAGTAGGATTTCAGTTTGAGTTCACAAAAAAGACACTTTGAAAGCATTATTCAAGCACATTTATATATTTTAATCTAAGACATTATTTCCTGTACAAAAACCACCACTATCAATAAACTGTGAATTACTCTCAATTGTAAAATGTATCTTAATCCCAGAGATATTAAAATCATGTATTTTAGAATCAGTGAAAGTGACCTTTATTATTACCGTTATGAATAAATATTTCTCGATATGAATAGGGCTTCCCAGGTGGCTCATGGTAAAGAATCCGCCCACAATGCAGGAGATAAGAGTCTGATCCCTGGGTTGGGAAGATCCCCTGGAGAAGGAAATGGCAACCCACTCCAGTATTCTTGCCTGGAGAACTCCATGGACAGAGGAGCCTGGTGGACTATAGTCCTTAGGGTTGCAAGAGCCAGAGACAACTTAGCAACTAAACCACTCTCACAATATGGATAATCATGTAGCGTTTCCTATAGCTACTTTTGTGATGAAAATCCTTTTTTGTCTTAAGTGATATACATTAATAAAAATTCACTCCTTAGTTCCAAGTGTTTACTTATACATCTGGTTGCACATAAGAAGACACATAACAGTTTGATTATACATGTGTTTAATTGCTAAATCCTATCTGACTCTGCGATGCCATGGACTGCAGTCTGCCAGTCTCTTCTGAGCATGGGATTTCCCAGGCAAAAATTCTGAAGTGGGTTGCATTTCCTTCTCCAGGGTGGACCTTCCCAATCCACATATTGAACTCATGTCTTCTGCATTGGGATGCAGATTCTTTACCACTGAGCTGTCTGGGAAGCCCATGTTATATCTAGTTTAGTGCAAATGCCCTTGAGAAAGAAAAAATAAAGCTCTGAAAGTACAACTGACAATTTAAGAAGTACTTTTATAATTTTCAGATTAAGTTTTTTTTTAAATTTGTTAACTGACTTCCACCAGAGTTTTAGGGGTAAATTGGTGTTTTTGTCATCTTTTGGTGGATGAGGAAATTGAAAGTAACTACTTAGGGTCAACACAGAAAAACAACCCATGCCAGGTATATGCAGTCCAAGATTTTGACTATTTGAGAAGGCTGCTTTATATTAGCTTTGCAAAAACTTATTTTTAAAAGGTAATTAGTTACAGAAAGCTAGGTGGAGACAACTTCAAGAATCTTACCGGTAACGTGGACATTTTTATTCTTTTTGCTTTCAAGGCCTTGAGGAAATTAAGAATGTTAGTTCTGGATAAGTTTTCCGGACTTTGAGTCTCTTGGCTTTTGCTCATTTGTAAAATGTCATACTGATTATTTAAACTCAGCAGGTATATATTTGACAGTGGTGCTATGGCAACCCTCTTGGGAAAAACCTTTAGTAACATTGACAAGTTCTGGACAACCAGGATGACGTTAAAACCTTGGAAATGGTGAAATTGCCACCAGGAAGCATCTATTCAACTGGCATATAGCTTAATAAATACATTGTATGTGTGGACTTGGGAAATGTTAGGTTTGGTAGAAGCTAATTCATCTTTTTATTAACAAGGTTTTATTTCTTTAATTTGTTTTTTCCTTTCTGTCAATCATCTCAAATATTTTAATGGAGACTTTCATAAGACTTTACAGAAAATCTTGTGCTTTTTTTTTTTTAATTCCTCCCTATGCTTTGCTTCATCCTCATCCCTCTCTTTATAAATTTTCAGGAAATAATGATATTTTCTTTTCTAGTTCATTTTCAGATATATGTGGAAACAGTTCTGCAGTGAAAGGATTCTATTGCTGAGATTGGACAATAGTCAAACAGGACATGGTTGTCATTCTTTCAGAGATTCTTTGGAAATGTCAAATCTTCTTAAGACATTTGTATGCTTCCTCTCAGTGCAATACTATTGAAAACTTTGCTATTTAGGTTGAAGAACAAATGATACTTTCTATTTGTTTGTCTAGCTCCTCAATTTCCAACCCTTGATATAGCTATCCTTCAATTAAAGAAACAAAGTAAAACATGCATATGGAGAACTTACTATGTTCACAATGTTGTGAGAAGTCTTTATTTCTAGGCTTTGAGTAGACTGAGTTTTGACCTGTTTGCTAAAAATTTCAAACTCAATATGTCATACTCTTATTTTGCTTCCAAATCTTTTCTATGTAACTGCTTAGTTAATGGTATGTTTATCTGTACAGATGCTAGAAGTTAGGAGCTAAACCCTAATCCTCCCTTCACTAATCCTCCTATTTATAATCAATTACCTAACCCCTTCAAATTGCCTTGTTAATCATCATTAGATTAAAACTTTTTTACTTCTGTGTCTCTGCTTTTGTTCAGTGTCTTATTTTTTTCCCCAGACTAATGTAAAAGATTTTTTAACTTATCTGTCAAACTACTTTTATAATATTCTTCATTCTGCCACCAGATTAACCTTTTTAAGAAACACAAACCAGACCATGGCTTTGACTCCCTTTAAAAATCAGTGCCTGATTTTTGACCATAAGATTTTAATTTCTTTTTAATGATATAGAGAATCTTGCTTATCTCTCCTGTCCTGTCTATCAATTTATGACTATTAAATTTTAGAGTATTGTAGAATGTTTCAGAACTGCATGTCTTCATATACATATATACTCTCTTCTATGACTATGCTACTTGATGCTACAGTCTATGACTCACCTGTCAAAAATCTTAGACAATTTTTTATTCTCAGTTCCAAGCTGTAATATTTCATTTAGTTGACCTAATTATTTTTCTCTGATACAGCCAAGATAGGAAATGTTAGCTGCCACAGCAAACACATGAAAACCTCAGTGGCTCGACAAGACAGAGTTTATTTCTCAATCCTGCCAAGACCTCTTCTTCTAGTAGACTCAGAGTTCCAGGCTGCCTCTGTCCTGTGGCTTTGCAGTCTCCACAAGGCCTTCCTGGCCGTTACCAATGGGAAAGAGGGAGGGAGAAACTGTCTTTTATGTAGCTACAGTCCGTAAGCAGGCATGGTCTGTCTGAAAGCACATGGACTATTATCTGCCATCCCCGCTGACTTGCCTCAATAAGACTTAGAACCCTGCCTGTCTGTATTTCTTCACCTTGCCTGTGCCTGTAGAGTTGTGTGTGTTGTATTGTATTGTAGTGGTGTCTTTACATTTCTCTCTCTCCCTTTCACTTGAATATGAGCTTCCTGACAGCAGAGGGAGTTCCTATGTACTGTTGTCTCTACAGAATAACTTAATGATGATAACAGGTGATTGTGTTTTCAGAATGAACTAATACATGCTGATTTGATGTTTGGGTATGAACGGGACCAAATTCACTGATGTATTGAATGTGTGGAAAACAGTTTGTCAAGTATAAGGATAATGACTTGAATGCAAGTATTACGGAGGCTTTTTATTTCTCATACATGAAATATGACTTGAAATTTTTGGTCTATGCCAGTGTGCCTTACTGCAAGCTTACTGGTGAAAACATAGTCAACATATGAATGTACAGTAACAGATGTAGTAAGTCTCTATGCAGGGGAGAATAACATTTCTTCTTCGTTGTAGTTTTTACATTCATGCTGTTTGTGTGTATCTTTACTATAGTTTTAAGCTTAGTCATTTGCCATGTGTAATACTATCTTACATGTCAAGAGAGGCCTCCTTTTTAAAATAAAAGCACAGATCATCGAATAATCCCTACTAGACCTACTGACCTTTCTTAGGGCATGTGGAACTAGAGAATGGTTGGCTTCATGACCTTCTCTCTAGGAGACTACGAAGCAGTAGCTCTTTATCTCCAAACTGTACCACATTTGAGGCTTCCCAGGTGGCACTAGTGGTGAAGAACCTGCTTGCCAATGCAGGAAATAGGAGAGATGTGAATTTGATCCCTGGAATGGGAAGATCCCCTGGAAAAGGACACAGCAATCCACTCCAGTATTCTTGCCTGGAGAATCCCATGGAGAGAGGAGCCTGGTGGGGTACAGTCCATAGGGTCTCAAAGAGTCAGACATGACTGAAGAGACAGCAGAGCACATGCAATGTATGACAGTAGGTTTTTCTCTTTGAGGGGTGAAGGACTTCGTACTTCTGGTTCTCCTAATGTCATCATAGAGATAAATCAGTGATTACTACTGCCAGTATACTGGAAATGAAATGGACTTTTGTATCATTAACCCTTTAGGGTAAATTGCTGTTGACCTGTATATTATTAAGTTGCAAGTACTTTTTCATAAACACTTTAATCCTGCATTCTAGAATGCCATTGTTCGTATACCAGAATGACAGAAATCACTAAAATCCTTTAACCAGGGCATGATGAATCTGTTAGAATTATTCAATGCTGAGAAGACACTGTAGGTAGGAGTCCAATATAAGACCTCTGCTGTGGCTTAAAAGAAGTCACATGGACTATAATTAGGCTGTCAGCAATATAAGTATTTCACCAAAGCATTTGAATCCTTCACAGACAAGAGTTCTAAGGAGAGAATTTGGGAGAAAATAATTTTCCTGATTCTCCAAATAAACCAATCATGAAACCAGTAGGAAGTAATCCACAACTTAGGGTTTAAATATTGTCATGAGAAACCTGGTTCCAGTAACAACTAGCTAGATTAATAGAAAGCTAATCTCTCTATTAAACACACAAATAATTTCTCTATCTTCACCAAATTGCCCAATATATGGGAGCCCTTGCACATCAACACCCTTAGTGGTAGGAATGGATCTCATATTGTTCAGTTGGCCTTAGCCCTTGCACTCAGAGCATGTGCGCCATGTTAGAGAGGCTGTTGGACTCGAAGTTCAGGCAGTTAGTCTCGACATCATTGCTTCATAATGGGCCTTCTCGTTCTGAGTTCTGTGTCTTGACTTTTTATCCCATCACAGTGAGTTCCATTTGTTTGAGAGTGTGCTTCTTGATATTCTTTCCTTTTCCTACCAACAGATACTGGTTGGAGATATATAAATCCATGAAATAGGTTAGCCATTGATCCTCTTCTTAGAATGCTTCTGACCTTTCAGCTCATTTACCTCCAACTTAAAAGCACTTGCATGTCCCTAATGATGAATATGGGAGCTGGGTTGGCCATCTAAAATGTTCTGTTACTTTTTTTATGGGACAAGGAGTATAGTTTAATTTACATGTTTATAACTAAGAGTGATAATTCTAATGATTTTTCCTTAATGAATGTCTGCTAAAAGTATCTTGCCTTTTCAGTATAGAAGAGGGATCTCTAAAAGGTGCAGTGTCAGGACAGAAAATAGATATCTTTCTATTTATTTCAAACAACAACAAAATGATTGTAGATAATTAAATCTTCCCTTACAACATCATGGAATGACTGGAGGGCCAGAATCAGGAGACTGCCATCACAATAGTCAGTTCATAATCACCATCCAGGGCTCATCAAGCTCCTGTTGCTAACATGTAGGCAATGACAGCAATCTCTTGACAACAGTCACGAGACCTGGAATGCTGGGTCCACCCGTGTAACCACTACTAAACACTCACATCTCCAAGGACACAACTAGAAACAGAAATACCTCACCTCTATCTTCTGAAACTAATCAGAGTTTATCAATTACTAGAACCAAAGACACATCCAGAATTTTGGTGCTAAGGATCTATGAGAAAGTTGATCTGAACTTCCCAGGTTCCTTACATGTAAGAAAGTATAGGAAAGTAAGTTTAAAAATTTTTTCAGCCAATAAAGTTAAAGGAAAAAAGAGAAAAGAGAAAAGCACCATGCTGAGTTCTGACTGAGTACAGAAATGAAAAGAATCAAGTACAAGAATGGTGAGAAATATAAGGAAGCATATTCTAAAGGGGAATTGATTTTTACAAAATATGAAAAATTCATTCATGAAAAAGCACCTATTTTAAAGTATATATTAAATGATATTTAAAAAATAAATAACTAGATCTGGCTCAGGGTTTTTTGTTTCTTTACCTACAACTTAGATGTATTTATAATGGGTCATCAGCAACAGATAGAGAAATACTTATTACTGACTTTCATTTTCATGATTGAAATGTTTATTGCTGATGTGGATCTAAATGGAAATATATACTTTTTCCCTCATCTTGCTTTACTTAACAGTGTATATTATTTTCTATAAAATTATTGTGATGCTTTCAGGATTTGCCTTGTCATGAAATTTTTTAAAAAGTTAATTACACCTTTCCTCTACCTGATTTTTTCTCAATTACAAATGTATATCACATTACATAATTAGTTGTATTCATGTAAACAGTAATATCTGAAAGTTGAGGCCTCAAAGAAATGATAGCACAAGAGTTTCACAAGTCTTATTATAGACTATTGTGAGATGTTGGACCTAACTAAAGTATGTGACAAGATGATCTTTCTACTGCCCTGGTGTTGTTTGAATAGGCTTTGGAGATTGTCAGGTTCTGGCTTGGTGGCTATGTCATGGATTTTCAGCAAAAACATGACTCGTATCATGAATGTAATTGGAACCAGTGACCAAACAGCACGTGCTTTGAAAGGATATTCCATTGCAGAATTTCTGAACCATTTCAGTCCTCCACAGATTTTATTAATGGGACTTATATGTTTCTGGCTGTATTTTTTAATAGATTTTAAAATAATGACAAATGTAATATCAATCAATTTCTTTCAAACAGATAAAGTCTTTCAGGCTTGTTGGAACACCTGCAATTTTTAGTTTTATACTGGGTGTTGGATCTGGAGCCAAACACAGACTTTTTGGCAGTCATCTCTGTACTCATCTCACCTACAAAGATTTGAAACAGGTATTAGATATTGGATTTTTTTACCAGGAAATGTATGCTGACTTTGCCTTTTCAGATGTATGACATTGAATCTACCCTTCCTTTCACTTAGTGCAATAAAAGATTAGGAAAGACTTAAGCAAAGAAATGTAACTTAAGCTCCATGATTGTAGGATCATTAAGTATTTGAAAAGAACTCAAAAAAATGCACATCAATTAATCTGTCCATTCATGCATATATTCTTCACTACATCCTATTAAGGGCAAAATCTGAGTCCCTCTATGGGCAAGATCTTCTATAGGACTAAAGAACCATATAGTTTAAAATCCAAATTGGGATTTTTTTTTTTTTTTTGAGAGTGGAATGAAATTCAACTTGTAATTATGCCAGGATAACAGACCTGACCTGGATCTGTTCCTAGCAAACTTCGAGGTAAGCCTTTCCACGTATCATCCATGTTAGGATAATGAAAAGATTCATGTTTCCTTCCAAGTTGACCTTAAAACAATCTTATTTTTATCCAGAATTATAGAGGTTGTGTCCTTGAATAGATTTTTCAACTGCCAAGAGAAGAAAATATCATTGGGGAAGTAAAAGTGCTTTTTGTTTCTTATGCTGAAATGTAAGTGAGATCATTCGCTCCTATCTTGAAAGCATTTCTTGAGAGAATATCTAAAGATTGAGTAAGCAAGAGAGGTAAACATAGAGAAAGTAGGAGCTAGTGAACTAAAAATAAATTTTATTTCTTCAATATATCTGAGTTTACTGTATCGATGAACTCTGACAACTAAAATGGAGATGAAAATCACAGGTCATATGAAGGACTGGAAAACACAATGTGAATGGATTGAGTCAAATCTATTACCACTACCAGGAAAACAAATGAATGTCCGTGTGTGTCTAATGATGTATCAAAAAATCAACGTTACAAACCTAAGATGGCATCATGATGCTATTGATTTATATCTATGTTAAGTCCCATTACAAGCAAATTGACCAGTATTATTGTGAGTCATAACAATTCTCATATAACAACAAAATAGAATAGCTCAAATTAAATTAAAAGCTTAGAGATATTACAGCACTTAACACTAACATAAAATCGTATGCTTTTGTGAGAAACAAGGTCATGTTTTCATACTGCACAAGAAGCCAAACGGTAATGTGGTCCATCTGGACTCTTGAAACTCTGCAAGTGTAAACTCCTAGGCATTTTACTGATAGAAAATGGACTGCAGGGTGTTAGTTAAAACGTAGTTAAATGTTCATAAAGCCTTTTTAATCCTATATTTATAGTACCCAACCACCAAGTGACATGCACAGTATTTCAGCTGTTCACAGAACCTTCTGTTAATGGATTTCTAAATGATTAGTGACAAAAGCAGATCCCATAATTGATTTATAATTACTCTTACAAATATACTGTGCTTTTGAATATTCACCTAACACTCTTATCAAAGCAATTATTACACTAGTTTTCATAGCTCTGTTTAACACAGTCAATGTAATTGAATATCTGAGGACAGTATTAAGATAAAATTTTCCTATCTGAAACATGATAGATGACATTATAAACAAGCCTAAGAAAATGTCAGTTATAAGTCCTTATTTCTTGAAAAAAGTTAGTAATTTTACAAGTCTAACAGGAGTTTGTAGAATTATGTTCTGATGGAGAACTATGACCTATACTACCCACTACCATTGAAATGTTAAAATATTTCCAACTTTATTGAATCTCTTGTTAATTAGATGCTATTCACATCTAGAATAAAGCAAATTGCATATCACTACTTTTAACAAAAGTATTTTAGTATTATAAAGAAAAAATTTATATCCAATCTATTTATTGCATCTATCTTCTATCTCTGTATCTAAATTTTTGTTATAAAGAGAAATATTTGTTTACATATATTTTTTTCAAGATTATCCTTAAAATAGGTGACATTGACCTATAGATAGTATACATTTTTGTTTCACAAGGAAAAGTTGTATAACATGATGAAGTATTTTCTGAACCACTAAGTATTCTTCATGTTGGCCAAGTAGAGTGCATTTCCTCCTTCCTTTGGCCCCCTATCTGCTTTCTGTACATATCCATATGAAAGAGTGTCCTATTCTTTTTGTAGTCAGAACTACTAACCTAATTAGATGTGAGCATGCAGAAGGCAGCAGCTGTCTTGACTTTTCTTTCCTGGCTACTCCTCCCCCCAGTATATGGCTGCTCATGCTTTCTCAGTCACTTCAGTCATGTCTGACTCTGTGATGCTATGGACTGTAGCCTGCTAGGCTCCTTTGTTCATGGGATTCTCCAGGCAAGAATACTGGAGTGGGTTGCCGTGCCCTCCTCCAGGGGCTCTTCCCCACCCAGGGACTGGACCCATGTCTCCTGCATTGCTGGCAGATTCTTTACCACTGAGCCACAGGAGAAGCACCATAGCACATGCTAGGTACTCAATAAAGCATTTTTTTTAATTAAAAAAAACTCAAAATATGCATAAAAATTGAGAAGATGATCCAAGGAGTTTCTGTACATCTTCTATTGCAGGAAGGGGAACCCCTTCTAGGGCCCAAAAGTGGGCTTTTGTCTAACACTCAGAAATTAATTGTCTGAGAAGACACATGTACTGACAAAACAAGAGATTTTATTGGGAAAGGGCGCCCAGGCGGAGAGCACGAGGGTAAGGGAACCCAGGGAAACTGCTCTGCCATGTGGCTCGCAGGTTTTATGGTGATGGGATTAGTTTCCAAGTTGCCTTTAGTCAGTCATTCTGACTCAGAATGGTGGTGCACACCTTGTTCAGCCAAGATGGATGCTAGGGAGAAGGATTCTGGGAGGTGGTCAGACATGTGGTGTCTCCTTTTGACCTTTCCTGAGCTCTTCCTGTTGGTGGCAGCCTATTAGTTCTGTGTTCCTTACCAGGACCTCCTGTCCTAAAGCAACTCATGCAAATGGTTACCATAGTGCCTGGCCAGGGTCGGTGGTTTCAATCAGTTTGCTTCCCCTAACACTTCCACTTGGTTTTCCCTAATGCTAATAGATGCCATGGAGCTTTGGTCAATACTAAACCACTAGCCTTGGTAACATATTAATTAAACTAAATACTTTATTTGAATTTTATGTTTTCCCTCTAATGTCATTTTTGTTGTCATTGTTGTTCCAAGATCGAATTTAGGATACCACAGGACATTTACTCATGTTTCCTAAATATCCTCTGATCTATGTCAGTTTCTCAGTCTTCTTGTTTTTCATGGCCTGGATGAAAAATAAAGAATTTTGCTTAACTAGGTGAATGAATTACTTTGTTGAAAACCAATCAGTCTACTTTATTATGTGTTTGTATTAGAGAGAATTGTGTGGATGTGAAATATGTGCTTATTCTGTGGTTGCATTTTAATTGTTTTCTCAAAACTTCTGAAGCATATCATGTAATGTAGCTTAAGTATTGATATAAAGGCAAGTTTAAATAAGGTTATTTTCCTTCTGATTGTAAATTTCAAATGCGAAAATTATTTTCAAAGATGAATGATCATGAGCTTCTTTAAGTAATAAGAATTTAGAACTAATAAACATATAATGCCAGTGAGACAAAGGCAGGATGGATTAGGGTTAAGAATATTAAGTTAAGAACTTTGGATTCAGAAATGCTTGTATCGTATTAATGACCTGGCCATTTGCTCACTATGTGGTCTTTGGTGAGTTATCTTAACTTTGTATTTAGTTAAATAAAGATAATATTACTTTATGGGCTTATTGTGAAGATAAAAATGATAAAGTTAATGTACTTTATTAAGTTAAAATTAGCTCTTAATAAATATAATTGATGAACCAAAAGAAAAAAAAAGCAGGAAAGGAGATTAAAAGAAATAATCATTCAACAATATAAAAAGTCTTACTAAAATTGAACAAGCTAAAAGAGATCTAATTAATAGATAACTAATGGAAAGTTATGTGTACTCTCCCAAGAGGAAACCCAAGACCATTAATTCACTTGTTATCTACTGGCATTTGATGTCTCAGACTGTAAAGAATCTACCTGCAATGTGGGAGACCCTAGTTTTATCCCTGGGTCCAAAAGATCCTCTGGAGAAGTGAATGGCTACCCACTCCAGTGTTCTTGCCTGAAGAATTCCATGGATAGAGGAGCCTGGTGGGCTACAGTATAGTCAATGGGGTCTCAAAGAGTCAGACACAACTGAAAGACTATTATATTCACTAAAACTGAACAAACTAGAAGAAATCTAATTAATAGAAAAGTTATGTGTACTCTCCCAAGAAGAAACTCGTACAATTAATTCACTTGCTATCTGCTGACATTTTTATTTAATGTTTATCAGAAAATTATATAGTTGAAGTCATCTATAAATTTTAGAGTTTCTTTATAAATTAATATATCTTAGTAAGAAATGTATTGTTAATGCATCACACACTAATGGACACTCCCACATGTTTTAACAGTCTTCTCTGACACTGAGGAGCTCAGTAAGAAATAAGACTTCCCCACAACTGCAACCATTGGCTCATGTGTTCCAGACACATGCTTCAGCAAATTTACCTATTGTAGAAAAGTCATGTTTTATGACCCCAAAATTAAAAGTATACTATATTAGAGAGATTTTATGGAAAACTGTCTTCTTCAGAAAGTAAAAGAGTATTTTTTTCAAATAGGAAAGTGATCTTTTTTTACATATGTCCCTTTTAATTTATTTTTAATTTTGTATTGGAGCATAGTTGACTTACATGTTAGTTTCAGGAGTACAGCAGTGATTCACTTATACACACGCATTTATCCCTTTCCTTTCAAATTGCTTTCCCATATAACTTATTACAGAATACTAACCAGAATTCCCTGTGCTATACAGTAGATCATTATTAGTTATCTACTCTAAATATAATAGTGTGTGTATGTTAATCCCAATCTCCTAGTTTTTCACTTCCCCCCCATTTCCCCTCTAGTAATCATAAATTTGATTTTCAGATCTGTCAGTCAGTTTCTCTTCTGTAAATCAGTTCATCTATATCTTTTTACCCACTTTCTATATCTGGGAGTTGTGCAAGTTGTGGAATCACTCCAAGCCTTGGTTTATTTTCTGCTTAAAATTATAAAGTTAGTCTAGATCAGTGGTTCTCATGCTTTTGTGTTTTTCATAAAGAAGTAAATTAAAAATGGAAATCAGTGGTTCTCACTTTGGCAGCGCATATACTGAAAATGGATATCAGGGTAGAGCCACTCTTCATTTTGTCACATAAAGCATATTTTTAAAACTCGAAAATATTTTAAAACATGTTTTAAAGTTATTTAAATTTTTACAAAACATGTTGGTTATTTAGACAAGTCTCATATTCATTGCTTCTGCCTATAGGTATTATCAGCAAAAGTAGTCTCAATCTCATGTACAATTTTTCTGTTGAAGGAGTTTTTTTTCTACCGAATTTTAAAATAATCTCAACAAGTCTGATTGATAGGAAAAACAGTTGAACTGAAGATAGAAAAAGCAAGCTGAAAGTAGTTATATTCTAGCACTTTAAAATGCTTATATTTAATTTTTAAAAAATTCTCATTTTATTTTCAGCTAAACTGTGAAATAAATCAGGAGAATAAGACTGAATTAAAGATGTAATAGGAAAGCTGAGCACAAATGTATTAATTTATTGGTTTGTTATACAAAGACTTCCTGACAAAGTTGGTACTAAGCTCTGGTTCTCCTGAGTCACAATCCTCTCATCCCTTAGAACACATAAAAAAGTCTTTTAGCTAAAATGAAACATCTGGAAAGATAAAATTTCTCTCTACTTGAACACACACAGAGGTCTCACCAAAAACCTTTTTCATAGGCAAAACTAATTCTCAGAAACAATGAAGTATATATAAAATCGAAAATGAAAGGTCCTTCAAATTACTAGCATTACTAACAGGATGGCAAATTCAGTTAAATTTAAATTTAAGAACATATGCAAAAAGACAAAACTGGAGTTTTAAGTGTAGATTTTTTTTAATTGCACAGATATAATTCCATTGAAAAATGAATTAAGTAAGCAGTCAATCAAGAACTTCTTAAAACTACAGTGATAATAACATAAAATTAATACCTAGACTACTACTAAATGCCATAAAGCATACAAAAAAACATAGCCATCTTTTTTTCTAGAGCATAGTAAGCTACTTGAAGGTACAAGACTAACACACATTCAAAACTATTGTTGAATGGAAAAAAATAGTATATTCATGTGGCTGTTAGTATGTCCACACACAGCAATCAGGGAAGGGTTCTTGCTGGAAATTTGAAGTAAGCTAGGTCTTGGAAAGTAATCAAGACTTGAAAAGAAAGGAAAGGGAGGGTATTGTAAAGCTAATGACAGAACACAAGTATAAAAATATGGTGAAAATTGGGAGATATCAATGTTTAGGAATAAGTTAAAAGGATCTTAGACTCTTAGAGCTTGAAGAGGCTTCAAACATCACATAGCTCAATCTCCTGCTTTCTCAATTTGGGATCCAAAGAATGAAAAAAACAGAGGAAACTGGCCAAAGACACACAGCTTGTTAATGATTCAATTGGTACATGAATCTAGGTCTCTTGATTTTCACAGTCCAATGCTGTTTTAAGTAAACAAGTTAACTTTTACTAGTTCACATTTAATTCAGTATGAGTGGGGCAATTAAAATTACAGACTGGAAACAGGAGATTGCCAAAGAGAGGGCTTGAAAAATATGCTGTTGTAATTATTGTTAACCTGTGAGAGTTTCATCATGTTCACTTATCTTCCTGTTTCTGGCAAGAGGTAGTATGTCCTTCTGAAATCTAATGTGGCCTCTTATAGTTTTTTGGCATGAAATTACCTAAATAGTGCCAGAAATATCATGAGTGAGACTCTACACTGAAGTTTCCACCCCATTTTCAGTGTTAAGACTCAAACACAGTTTGGTTGAAGCTTCTGATTAGAGTACCAGACTTGGGAGATGTAATGGACACATATTAGATGGTGCTTGTGTCAGAAGGGCAGGCACAGGTTACAATCTGATGTAGCAGACCCGATTCTTCATTTTGGTGACTTAAATTTATAATTGAAATATAAACTTAAATTCAGAAAATAGTTTATACACTGATGCAATTCAAAGAATTATATCATAAAAGCTAATATAAAGGCAAATAATAATTTTCATGATTAGATACTTTAAGATCTAATTCAAATTAAATAATTCTAATTGAATAAATTAAAGGAATTAAACGAAATTTTATGTGTTCAATGAATATTTATTTAGTGAGAATTTCTAACCTTTATACAGATTTCTTTGGTGATTATGACACGTCAGTGAATGAACAACAAACGCATTGCATTGCCTCATGAAATTTATTGGCTGATGGAAATTTACATTCCAGTTCGTCTTCTAAGTGCTAGAAAGAATATCTAGTATAGACTGTGAAAAAATGAAACATAGTGACTGGTCTATTTACAAGTCCATTATTTTAAAAGAGAAAACAGACATGAATAATAATTAGGAGACAGTAAGGTATCATCTCCAATTGAAAAATGCATTGTGTCATATACAGCACAAAGGGGTAAGTGAATAACTCCATAAATAGCAGATAGGAATGGTTTTGCTAAGAAATTGGCTTTATGGATTGTATTAAGAAAGCAGAAGTGAAGCTGGCTAAATTATAATACTTTATAGATATGTATAAAATCTGGTAATTTTGAGGCTGAGATGAAAGGTGACTGAAGTAACAAGCCAAATTTCTTATTAATAGATACATGCTTCTTGCTTCCTGTAAAGTGGAATCTGAATATTTTTTCCTCCTATGTATATCTAACAGTTAACTGAAATTGAAACCTTTATAAGGACTATTGATTAACCAGATTTAATAAATATAAACTAAGGATATTTTTGCTTTTATGTGGTAAAATATAGTTTATTAAATACTATGTTTATATAATAGTTCAACCTGAACTATTATATATTGAAATTTTGAGTCTTTGTTGATTGCTGTTCATTAGCTCTACTTTAAACTTAAGTCATTGAATGAAACTTACTATAGTAATACTAAGTTGAGTTGGAATCAGTTCTCATATTAACTTATTAATTCTCTCTAATCATTTAATATGCTGACTGGCAATTTTATCCAGCCAGACTGCAAAATAGCCATAGAAACACAATGTTCAAAAATTGCTAAAATGAACATGAGAATCATATCCTCTATTTTCAAAAGTTCATTCAAGTAATTGGAAATTTTCTTGCACTAAAAATGCTAGCTAATAAATTATATCAATTTTGGCAGCTAAATATGACTTTAAAATAATTTTGGAACTTTACAAGCCCACCCAGTATTTTGATTTATTTTCAGTGGAAAACTTTCTTTTTTTTCTCCTAATGAAAGATCCAAGATATTTAAATAAAAGTAAAAGATATCCAGTGACCTTAGGAAACCCCCTTAAATAAAAATAAATGTATCAAATGACCTTAGACATGCCCCATAAGGATGGGGAAGAATGCCTAATGAGAGGGAAAATAAAGAGAATAAGCTTCTAATATCAACTATTGGGGAAGTCTTTAAAATTGTGCTAATCTATAAAATCAACATTGTATCTCCAATTCTCACTAAAAGGACAGTGGAGTTCAGAGAGTAAGTGTAACTTTAACAGAATGCTTGAAAGGCAAAAACTCATATTAAGGGCAGTAATTATAAAAAGACTGAAATAATTTATCAAATCTGTGCATGCTTGAAAGTGAGAGGGAAATGTAGAAACCTGTTAAATGGACATATGTGGAAACAAGTCAGTCCACAGATTAGCTGAGCATTCCAAACCGCAGGCATTCAAAATTATGAGCTAGCAGGTTGGATGCATGAGACAAGTGCTCCGGGCTGGTGCACTGGGAAGACCCAGAGGGATGGGATGGGGAGGGAGACGGGAGGGGGGATCGGGATGGGGAGCACATGTAAATCCATGGCTGATTCATGTCAATGTATGGCAAAAACCACTACAATATTGTAAAGTAATTAGCCTCCAATTAATAAAAATAAATGAAAAAATATATATATATATAACTTAAATCACTAAAATAAAAGGCATAATTAATAGAATTGGTTCTTATATACACTTTGTATATGATATATTCTGAAATCTACATACTTTATATAAATTGCTGAATAGTAAATGCTTTTTGGCTGTTGTATTCTAGTAAATTTATGGTGTTGTTTAAGTAGAAATAAATATATATGTGTGTTTAACAGTTTTTAAAACTTTACATAAACTATACAAGTCTTGAAAGGAACACATACTATTTTCCATTTGTTTCTTTATCAGTATATTAAATTTCTTTGCTGACAGCATAGGGGAAAATATAAAAGAAAAAATTATGAGCTAGACCGAAAGAAATGTAGATAGAGGGGGACTTCAGTCCATCACATCTTCATGAGCATGTTCACCAGGTATCATTTTTACTCCAGGGGATGCTGTGTTTCTCTTTTAACATGAAGAAACTTTGAGGAGGAGTAAAAGGGAGATTTCTGGGGAGAATGATTTTGTTTTGTTTTCCTCTTTGATTAGATTGCATGGTACATCTCAGTTTAAATTTTCCTTTTTCATACAGTTATTGTATTATTATATACTTTATTTGAAATAAATTTCTAAGAATTTTTTATCCTTCCTTTGAAAAATGGATGAGTTAATGTGCAAATCCTTCTGGCTTTCTATCATTTCTCACAGTTGGGCTTTAACAGACATTTGAGCTTTAAGATCAAAGCTGTACCTTAACAGTTATGCAACTCGGGTCAAATTATTGTGCCTCTCTAAGCAGTCCTCTCACTTGCAAACTAGATTTTTGTAAGGCTTAAATGAAATAATCATCTTTAAGCCCAGTTACATTTTTACTAATTCTACTAAAATAAATGGCACATTTTAGATGTCCATATGATATTGTTGGGGGCTTCCCAAGTGGCTTAGTAGTAAAGAATCTGCCTGCCAATGCAGGAGACACAGGGGACGTGTGTTTGATCCCTGCATCAGGAAGATCCTCTGGAGGAAGAAGTGGCAACCCACTGCAGTATTTTGAATGGAAAATCCCATGGACAGAGGAGCCTGGCAGGCTATAGTCCATAGGGTCACAGAGTCAGACACAACTTAGCTACTGAGCATGCATGCATGATATTGTAGAGGTTTGTTTTGTTTTTCTTTTTGAGACAGATGTCACATAAATTATCAAAAAATAAAAAACAATAAATATCCAGTTTCTACTATATGCAATGCTAGATTCTGTATGAATAGCAATCATGTAGCACGTAAAACTCTACCCTAAAAAAACCCCATAATTTATTGAGATATTATAATGAATTTTAGAGATAATAAGCTAAGCTAGATTCTTTGCTATATACTGCAGATTTTAGTTACCAAGGTGCATTTTTGTACATATGAAATTTATTCTAGTGGTATAATCTGGATTTCTGTATGGGATATGTTTCGATAAATGTGTTTGCCTATGAACCCCTTTAACTTCCAACAATAAACCCCCTTGGGTAGAATCCTGAAAAAAGACAAACTTATCCACCTTGTACCAGATCACAGTATAGTGAAATTACATGATGCCCTATACCCAGCACCTCCTGATATGTAGGAGGTAGTCTGTAGGGAGAGGAAGGTCTTGGGAAATTAGGTGAGCTCCTTTGTGTATTGTTTTGAACATTCAAGGGATCGTTGACTAAACAGCACCCTAGTGATTGCTAACATTCCTTTCGGTTCTAAAAACACCATGATTCTATAATTCTGTAATTTAGCCTATAAAAATACTCCAACAAATCATATGAGCCATTCAAGAAATAGTACCACAAGGCCTGTCATGTTTGTGCTTCTGCCTTTTAGATGGACCACTATTTATTTTATAGTTTTCCTCTTGATGGACCTAAATAGGAAAGGGAGATATAAAAATATTATTCTTGTTATTATCAGTTCTCATTTTTGCAAGCTTGGAATTCATTTGGTAGAAAATCACTAGATTTATCCTATGCTAGTTAGTTTGTGTTGGACCAAGGTTGATAAGTAAAATAATATACTGGAAACAAAGCTCCTAAAGAGTTTCCAAACATCATAAACCTTTATTTTCTCTTTTCTTTTTTGAGACATTTTCACAAACTGTGACTTGAGTTGGAGTATTTTTTCTCTATGGATTTGAAAATGCAGTAAAGGGAAATTCTTTTAAGTGTATCTTATATCATGTTTTTAAAGCTAGAGTTCACAACCAAATAATGGAAGGTTAAACATATTCAAGTAGGTGACATCAGCTCCAATCTATAATTTATTACATCTGCAAGGCCTAAAAGTATAATTATCAAAGATCTTTGAACTTTTGCATTGATGGTAAAATTTGTTAAAAAGTTCTACTCAGGTTTTGAATTATTCCTGATAATTTATAATTATTAATTGAGTAAAATGAAAATAATTCTAATGGGTGGGAAAACTGTATACATTATATTTCTATATTAAATAGGGTATTTATTATATATACTATGTGAATATCATGTATAAATATTTTGTTATTGTTTAGTCACAAAGTCGTGTATGACTCTTTTGCGACCCCATTGAATGTAGCCCACCAGGCTCCTCTGTCCGTGGGATTTTCCAGGCAAGACTAGAGTGGGTTGTCATTTCCTTCTCCACAGGATCTTCCTGACCTAGGGTCAAACCCTCATTTCCTGTATTTCAGGTGGATCCTTTACTGCTGAGCCATAATACTTTTTAAATGTTTTGAAATTATTTTTTATCAAGGTATAGTCTACTTACAATATTTTGTTTGTTTTAGAATACTGTGTTAGTTTTGGGTATACAGCAAAGTAATTGTTATATATGCAGTTTTTATTTCATATTATTTTCCATGATAGGCTACTACAAAATATTGAATATTGTTCCCTGTGTTATAAAGTAAATCCTTATTGCTTATCTATTTTATGTATAGTAGTTTGTTAACTCCATGCTCCTAATTTATCCCTCTTCTTTCCCTTGGTAACCAGAAATTTGTTTTCTATGTCTGTGAGTCTGGTTTCCATTTTGTATACAGATTTATTTGTAGTATATTTTTAGATTCCACATATAAGTGATATCATATGATATTTGTCTTTCTCTGTTGGACTTATTTCACTCAGTATCATATTCTCTACTTCCATCCATGTTGCTGCAAATGGCAATGTTTTTTTCTTTTCCATGGCTGCATAGTATTCTATTGTGTGTCTATGTATGCATGTGTGTGTATCACAACTTCTTAAAATAATTGTTTATTGAGTTGTTTCCACATCTTGGCTATTATAAATAGTGCCACAATGAACACTTGGATGCATTTATCTTTTTGAATTAGAGTTTTCTTTTCTGGGTATATGCCTAGGTATGGATGTTGGATCATATGGTAGATATTTTTACTTTTTTAAAAGAGTCTCCATTGTGTCTGTACCAATTTAAATTTCTGTCAGCAGTGTAGGAAAGTTCCCTTTTCTCCACATCCTCTTTATTATTTGTAGATATTTTGGTTATGGCCATTCTGACCAGTATGAGGTGATACCTAGTGGTTTTGATTTGCATTTCTCTAATAATTAGCAATGTTGAGCATCTTTTCATGTGCCTCCTGGCCATCTGTCTTCTTTGAAGAAATGTTTATTTAGGTTTTCTGTCCAATTTTTTCATTTTTTTAATTTTGAATTATATGAGCTGTTTATATATTTTGAAAATTAAGCCCTTGCCAGTTGCTTCATTTATAAATATTTTCTCATCCCATAGGTTGCATTTTCATTTCATTGATGGTTTTCTTTGTTCTGCAAATGCTTTTAAGTTTAATTTGGTTCAATTAATCTCTTTTTACCTTTATTTCTTTTGCTTCAGGATATTGATCTAAGAAAATATTGCTATAGTTTATATCTGAAAATGTTTTGTATTTGTTCTCTTCTAGGAGCTTTTGGTGTTATGTCTTGTAATTAGGTCTTTAAAAATTTGAGTTTATTTTTTATATAGTGTGAAGGAGTGTTCTAATTTCATTGATTTACATGAGTCTGTCCAGCTTTCCCAAATACCACCTGTTGTAGAGACTCTCTTTTCTCCATCATATTTTCTTGCCTTCTTTGTCAAAGATTAATTGAACATAGATATATAGGTTTATTTCTGGGCTTTCTATTCTATTTCATTGATCTGTATGTCTGTTTTTTTTCATTTTTATTTTTGCCAATACCATACTGTTTTGATTACTATGGCTTTGTGGTATTGTCTGAAGTTTGGGAAGGTTATACCCCAGGTATGTTCTTTTTCCTCAAGATTGCTTCTCTTCCATATGAATTGTAGGATTGTTTGTTCTAATATCTGTTTGAAATGTCATGAGTAATTTGATAGGGATCACATTAAAGCTTTAGATTGCTTTGAGTAGTGGGGCCATTTTAACATTGTTAATTCTTCCAGTGCAAGAGCATAGAATATCTTTCTATTTCTTTGCCTCATCTTCAATTTCCTTCATCAATATATTATAGTTTTAGCATATAGATTTTTCATTTCTTTGGTTATGTTTATTCCTACGGTTTTTTTAAGTGCCATTTAAAATGAGATTCTTCTTTTTTTACTTTCTTTCTCTGGCATTTTATTGTTATTGTAAAGAGAAATGATTTTGTGTGTAAACATGTTTTACTTTCAAAAACATAAAGCAATTGAATGACTGACAAACATCATAAGCCTAGTGTCCCTCTTAACACATGGTTGATCAAAGAGTATTAATACATCTTTTGTTACCTGAAGGTTATTGACCAAAGACAGACTAGTATCACTTAAATAAGAAATCATTGGCCACAAGTGTTAGTTTCAGCAAAAATCTCCCAGTCAGTAATGGGTTAATCTTGAAATAGTTTCAATTATTTTAGGATTGAGAATTTTGTCAAGCAAATTTAAGGTATGATAAACATAAATCACTCTCAGATTTCATATTATCTCAGGCATAAAATTATAACAGTGCTATCAAAAGTTCATAGAAGTCACAAAGGTATTTATATATTTCTGAGTAATATTTGAATGCATTATTAATAAATCTATAAATAAGAGAGCATAATACCATAAATAATAAACTATTCTACATTTTACTATTGTGGAGCAGTTTGAAATTTTATGAATATATCTTTGAAATTTTCACAAGTATTGCCTTGAAAATAACATGAGCTGTATACACTTTACCAAATATATGGTATTTACCTAAATTCTTTTGTGAATGAAAATTGTGATAATTTTAAGAGAAATTCTTAACTATATATCATGAAAGGTAGTTGAAAATCATAGTACTAATTAGGCTTATTTTTTGCTGACCCCTTTGCTTTTTCTATGTCCAGCTAAAAGGTCAAGTTGGATCACATGGAATTAGGAGCCTAAAAACTGCTGTAAAGAACATCATTCTGCTGCATTTGATTGCATGAAGGCCTTAATCTTGGCATCCGGAAGGAATATTTTTCCTTAGGCTGTAAGATGTAATGAAAAGCACATAATATATCACCCAGTCATCCTTTCCTTTATTATTTAAAAACTTGGATCATTTTTGGTACATTTCTCCCCAGTGATGTGGCTCCTCATGAAAAATATGCCCTTTGGACAGAATAGTTTTATTCATTGTGATTGAAATTCCAAGAAAAAAGATGGGATGACATTCTTCATCTTCTCGGATGTCAGTGGTAAATTTGAAAAGTTATATTGGGCTTTCTATTGAATTATGGATCAAAGTGGTTTTCCTGTTCAGCCCAGCAGGAATTTGCAGAGGACAGGCCACAACAGAATCCCAGAAATCAATATGGAACATTTGGTGTCAAAATTAGTTCTGTCATGTGAGAATACATTTTGTCTGAAGGAGATGACTGGTTAAGGCGCAGATAAAGAGGCACTGGAGAGAGACATCCTCAGATACCTCTTGCATAGACTTGTCTTTTCTAGTATTGATGTTGATTCGCTATACCTATCCTTATGCCCTTGGTTCAGAGATTGCTAAATTGAAAATATATGGAATTTAATGAGTAACTTTCCCCACTCCATTAGGGATGACCAGGGTCACTTTCAGAATGTGAAATTATAATACATATGTTTCTGATTTATTTACAGCTAATTCAGAAAAAAATATTACTGGCTCTGAGCAGTTTTGTGTCCAAGAATGCTACAGAAACAAAATCAAAGGTCGTAACCCTTCTCTCCCCTCCCCTTTTGGTGTAGAATTCCTGTCTTGTCTCCACCCTCTTTCATTTCCCCTGATAAGTTTTAGTAGACACAGAGTATCTTTTACTTCCCCAGGGAGAGGATTCTATAATCTAATCATTTTGTGGTTTCCCTAGAATTTAACATAAACTTTTCTGTGGTTTCTTCTCTATACAATCCAATATACATTTTATTATTATTTTCTCTATAAGTCACTCTTCCTCTTTTACAGGATATCTAATATTGTGCTGATAGCATATGAATCAGGAGCCGTTTTGACATTTTCTTTGCAATGTTTAAAATAATTCTTTTAATCATCAAGGAGTACTATTAGGCTGAAATGTGTGTTAGGTTTTCAAGTGTCTGATATGGTTTAAAGCTGAAACTTTTAAAGGGTGGGAGTGACTAAGTACAGTCTGCCACTACAGATATGCTCTATGTAATATTTATACAGATTTCTTTAACTCGATTTTTAGTGAGTTATTCCTTTTATCTATTCTGATCCATTTCATTAAGTCTACTGAATCAGTTGGTGTTAATAGCATATAATCTTTCATTAATGTATTCATGAAAATGAAACTGTACTTTGCTTACACCATTTGCTGTATTCTGTCATTATGTTATCAGCACTTTGTATGTATTTTTATAGCCTTTATACATGTATTATACCTCAATTTTTAGTTTACAGTCTCTGTATAGACAAGACTTTGCCATAGCCATATAGATTCTTATTGTTTTTTGGTGTTTATAAAGAGCATTGATATATAGATAGACAGATAGAGAGATATATTATCTTCTGTCTCTTTCCACAACAATCCTATCCAATAGGGATACAACAGATATTTTTCTTTATGAATTAATAAATGTGAAAACTGAGATTAAAGAGAGATTAAATGACATAGAAGAAAACATAACTGGTAAGTAGCAGAACTAAAATTAATATCTAAGACTTCTGATTCATTATCCAATCATAACTATCAACATTAATTAAATAGTAGTCATATGAGAAGTATTTAGTGATGTAAAATTTCACTTTTTACATGAAAAAGTAAACACTATCCTTATTACTCTATTACAGTGTTCTCTTCTTGCTCCAGTATCTAGTTATATTAATACCATTAACAAGACAGAAATACAATAAATATTAAGTTTGAATTTCTTCTTCTTAGATGTCCATTATTTTTTAGGTAATTTACAGCTTTCCTAAGAAGAAAATAACTTAGTTACAAGGTTCTGGGGCAGAATGAATACACAATCTTTGTAATTACTATAATCTGATTATATAAATGGTAAGTGTGTGTGCTAAGTCACTTCAGTCATGTCCAACTCTTTGAGACCCTATGGAGTGTAGCCTGCCAGGCTCCTCTGTCCATGGGATTCTTCAGGCATGCATACTGGAGGGGATTGCCATGCCCTCCTCCAAATGGTGTAGATGTGTAAAATAAGATGGGCAATGTATTCTACTATATATTAGCTCTCACACTAAATTTTAGCCACCAACAACAATTTGCCTATCTCCTAATTTCCTTTTCTGGCTTTTTCTACCTCAATTTCAGCTCTATTTAATCCTCAGTTTTCTTGGTGGCTGTCTAGAAAATAATCTTTTCCTATATTCCCTATAATCCCAAATGATTCCAGGCTAAATCACACTCTAATTACTTACTTGCATTTTTTTGCTAGTTTAACTTGACCCCAAATCCCAAGCACAGAACATCTTTTTACCTAAAACTACTTTCAACTTCTTCCCCACTGCCTCCCCTACCCCATTCATCTCAGTCACTTCCTGAGAGTCTTATTTCTTCAGCCTTTATTTAGAATACTCTTGCTCCTTTTAATACTGAGCAATTTTCATTTTTCATTTGTTAATTGAATCTCCTGGACCCTATCAGTTCACTTCTTATAGAATCATAGATTTGATAGATAGGAAATATTATATATGTTATGAATAAGGATAGTAAGGACCAAAGGGATTACAGAGGTTTACATATCTTGGAATGTCTTTCCCTTACTGGTTTTATATTTCTGCCTTACCCCCATCTGCTTTTACCTGAAGTTGATTTTTTTTTTTTTTTTTTTTTGCTAGCCAGAAGATGTCTCTTCAAATTTCAAGTTATGGCCTATTATAAAATCATCACCCACAAAATTATGTTTAAGTAATATGTGTACAATTATATTTAATATGAATTAAAGGGGCACATGTATTTAAAGAATAGTTTTGACTAGTGTGTTTTTTAAAAAAATTTCCCATATTTGATATTAGAAAGTACTTTTCTGCTTTATCCATTTTGATGATTTAGTCTTTTAAGTAATTGGAATTTGAGTTTTCATTTTGATTTTAAAATATGGGATATAATATAAAATCATAAATCCTAATTTAATATTATATGAAATATCATAAATAGATTCCTTTACTATCTATGTCAGTTATAGACTTTTGTTTAAGACAACTGCTTTCACTAGCCCATTAATCATGTTTCAATGCAATTGTTTTTAACCATATAAAGATATATTTATGTTTCTGTTTATGGTATTTTGATTAATTTTTATTTTCTATGACATTGAATAACAAAGTAAAAATTATTTCATATAATAGTCCTCCTAGGTATTTACTTTGACCAAAATAATTCTGTCTTTCCTTCATCATCTGCAAATTTTAGTAAAACCAAGACTCCTTGCTCATAACTGAAGTATTACCTCAGCGTCAGATTACACATTTTTTTAAAGTAATAAAATGTTAATTGCCTTTGTTAGGTGCAGTGCTATTACAGGTCCCTATTACGCACGTTTCTCAGAGTTTCACATCTTCATCAAAACCCTGTCTTTCAGAGTTCATACTCAACCTTCTACATATGACGTGAGGGTTGTTTATTCAGATCCTGTGATTTTGAAGATGAAGAATCCGAGGTGTAGAAATACAAGTTCACAGACATGCTTTAAGTCACACAATTTTTAGATATCAGAATTGAAACTATCCTTCCATGCTGCTTCTAAAACTCCCAAGAAGTGTTATAAGGATTTTTATGTTTTTCCTTATGTTCCTACCAGGGTCGTTTACTGACTTCCAGTGCTTAGAGTTTGAAGATAAATGATTTGAGGTTTTGTCCACATTTGACCTTTTATATCTCCTACAACTTTTGATTTTCCATTGATTTTAGAGTGGTTGTGGTAGGCAGAATACTGATCCCTGCTGGTTAGTTGCCTTTGACTCTGTGCGACTCTGTGGACTATAGCCCACCATGCTCCTCTATCCATGAAATTCTCAGGGAAGAGTACTGGAGTGGGTTGCCATGCCCTCCTCAAATGAATCTTCCCAACCCAAGAATCAAACGCTGGTCTTCTGCATTGAAGGCAAATTCTTTACCACCTAGCCACAAGGAAAGCCCATACTTATCCCTAGGTGGTGTCTATACCCCAATCCCTGAAGCTTATTATATTATATGGTAAAGGAGAATTGAAGTTTCATGTGAAAGTAAGATTGCAAATTATCTGATCTTCAATTAAGGAGAGTAGTTCTGATTATTAAGTGGGCCCAATGTAATCACCAGGGTACTTAGGTGTGAGGTGGGGATGGGTAGAGCTGAAGAGTGGGTGTCAGAGTCAGAGTCAGGACGTTTGAGATCCTTCTGGCAAGTGCCAATCCAAGAAATGTTGGCAGACTCTGGGAAAGAGCTTGGCCCCAATGACACCTTGTGATACCTATTTTGGACTGCTAGCCTTCAGAACTGTAAGATACAATATTTTTACTGTTTTAAGCTGCTTGGTTTGTAGTAGTTTATTATGGCAACAATAAGACACTAATTAATACAAGTGGAAATCTTTCTTCCTATCTGTTAAATTTTGAAAACCTGACTTAGGGAAAATGATTCACTGGTGCAGAATTCCAAAGGGCTTTTTTCACCTATGCTTTTAGTTGTTTTCACAAAGTCTATTCCCTAGTGGTCCCTAGTGGTTCAGCAGTAAAGAACCCACATGCCAATGCAGGAGGTGCTGGTTCAATCCATTGGTTGGAAAGATACCCTGGAGAAGGAAATGGCGATCTGCTCCAGCATTCTTGCCTGGAAAATCCCATGGACAGAGGATCATTGTCGGCTACCCTCCATGAGGTCAGAAAGAGTTGGACACGATTGAGCACATATACGCACACACCCTTTGCTTGTTGTATGCACAGTGATCATGTTTTAATTGTGTTTGTGTTGTAGAAGAGAGAGGGCTCTGGGTGTGTTCTGGCTCGGGCAGGGTAATTTCAGACAGCTGGGATTGGATTTTTTCACAGACCTCAGATAATTGGAGTATGGGAACTAGGGCATTTTGGAGTTTTTGAGAAAAGACAAACTGGGCCTTGGTAACTTCCCTAGTGTGTACTGTTGACATGGTCTGCCCGACTTGAATTCCTTCATCTGTGAATTGAATATAGTAATACCTCACTGGTGTTGTACAATTAAACTATGTAATACATGTGCAATACCTTGCACAGAAACTAATATACAGTAAACACTTTAAAGCCAACATTTAGTTATATACACGGTCCTGGAATAGAGAATCCAGTTTATTCTTATTTGGGTGCATATGCTTTCTAAGAAGGGAAACAAAATATGAAGTTGACTCTTCTCTTGAATCATTAATACCAACATGATGGGTAAAAAAGTTATGATCTGTCTTCCTTTACCATCCTAAAGCTTTTCATTTTTCTTTCTTTGTTGTATTAACAAAAACAACATGAAGATGTCTAAGTATTATCTTCATTTTTATTCTATAGTTGAAGCAAAAAAGAATTTGTAAAAAAAGATAGGTTTTTTTTTTTTTCCTTTAGAAAGAGAAGCCAAATCAATTCTGATTTATAGGATGATCAGGGAATAAAATTAAATATTTCAAGATGGTATTGCTTTAAGTTCTAACTTTTGGAAGCCATCTTGATGTTAGAAACAAGAATGATTTAATCAGGCGGAGTTTTCCTATTGCTGTTTACTTGAATAAAAAGTCTTGCTGGAATGATTCCCAGCCAGTGTCAATAGATTATCCACCTCTACAGTAAGCTGTGTGTAATAAATGACTTCGGTTTGACTCATCAGAGCACACACGTCTGAGCATAATTTCCATTAAAGAAGAAGAGGGAATTGGTTTGCAGATGTCAGATCCCTCCTTAGATTTCTCTCTTCCCTTTTGCTCCTGTGTTCTCCCATGAAACACCAGCATCTGGAATCCTCAACAACTCTTGAGTCACAAAACACCCTACAACACAAACTGTACTCATCTTCAATCCAAGCTATTGGCATTGTTTCTGAAATTGAGAAAGTGTTCATTCACTTCTCTGTTCAGTCAAAATTCATATCTGCCAAAAAACTTCCATGCAGATCATTTGGCCCACTGGGGAATATCAGTGTAGCTTATTCAGTTATTAATGCTTCTTAATTGCTTTAAAATTTACTGTTGTATTTTTTAATTACCAATTTTCTTCTGAGCTTTTCTATAAAGTCTAATTATATTTCTTGTTTATAATTTGATAAAATTTTGCTTCTTGTTTTTGAACTTACGAGATTTATTATTTTCATCTTCCTGGGTGTTGAAGAGATTGGAGAGAACACTAGATGAGAAAAGGAATGTGAGATTATAAAGCTATAAGTAGCACTGCTGTATCTGTGACATGCTTGAATAAGTACAGAGATTGTGCACATATGGAAAGCAGAGCCTCACAAAAAGACATAAAATAAAAGTCAAAATCATGGGCAAGATATCAACTTATTTTTAATGATAACGACTGCATTATAATCATTAAATGTTATATATTATTTTGGTTGTAATTTTTATTAGGATCTTGATAAAACTGTGCATATTTTTAAGCAGCTTTTCTTTTTTTTTTTTCTTTTTCTTTCTCTCTCTTTCTATCCATGCCATATCTATACACGCCTAGGTGTATGAAAGAGTAAGAACATGAAAGGGAGAAATAATGTGTGAGGAGATTAGTTAGTTCCTCACTAACTAGGCCCCACCCCCTCAAAAAAAAAAAAAAAAAATGTTTAGCCCTGATCCTTGCTGTCCCTGTCCCAGTCCCATTTGCCAAAGTATTCTGGGAAAAAAGTGTATCTGTGGGAAATAAAAATTCTGAAGTTTAGGTAAATATTAATCCGGATTAAGCATAGTCACACTCTAAATTTCAAAGCCTTTGATTCAGTTCAATAAACATCTATTAGCCTGGCTGAAAACAGAGGGATAAATGAAGCCACATTCAGGATAAAAAGGACATTTCCCTTGAGAAAAGGGACAGTTGGTTCTTGCACAGTAAGGTTATTGCACCTCAGACTATATGTCCAGCTCAGTGTAGGAAGGAGTGTAGTAGTACCAATGGACTTATTTTATTCACCAAAGAATGAAAGGTGTTTGTTTTTTTTTTTTTCACAAATACTTCACAAATTTCCAGTTTTGCCCCACTTGATGAGAAATTTGTTGTACGCTGACATCTAACAGCAAAAGACAGGAATAACAGCAATACTTAGATGAGCTCACTACTCTCCACGTCAAAGATCTATGTTTTGTTAATAAGGATGAGGATATGGGTATGGTTACGTCACAAACAGTTTCTGCTATGTGTCCCAAGAAATGACATGGTTACAGCTAATGCCCCAGAAGAAATTTAAGCATCTTCAGAGAGTCTTAGAAAAAGAGGTAAAAAAGTTAATTTATTCTCCATGGAACTGTCTGTCAGATATGATTTGGTAGATACTACATGTTAGTGGATATTGTAATAGAGAAGGAAGTTTGAATAAAATTGCCTCAGTATTTCCTTTTAACTTGCTTCATGTAAGCTATCACAGAAAATTAAGTATAACTTGTTTTCTTCATAATGAAATTCAGGGTATAAGAATATATTCATCTCAAGTCTTTGCTTTGTAGTTACTGCTCTGGGCAGGGAGATGGGGTGGGGAATGGGGAATGTTCTTCAGTAATTTTCTCTCCATTCCTAAATTCTCTTTTCTCGAGTTAGACATAAGCAGTAGTGCACATATGTGCCCAACCTCGAGGTCAGTCACGAAAATAGTTTTGGCATTTAGCTCATTCTGTTGACTCCTCTGAAGGTGATATGAATCAATTTTTATATTTTTAAATAACTTTTAAATAATCAGATTCTAATATCATATTGAATTCATTTGGCTGTATCTGTCCAGAAAATCAATGTTTAAATTTAGAATAGTTTTGAAATCTTATAGATATTTGCCATACTTAGTAATGTAGTTTAGTGGTTTTCAAACAGGGATGAATATCAGATCTGCGTATCTCTGAAAAGTAAAGTGCCCACATCTACTCTAGATCCTATTGGATTAGAATCAAGAGTGGACTCAGAGCCTGTAACTTCTACACTTGATCTTAGCCAAAAGGCTGAGAAGGGATAGAGCCTGTAACTTCTAATTCCACAGCTTATTCTATCACATATGCCTCATGAGAGCTAGACATTTCTGGGTAATTTTATGTCCAAACATGATTTCAAAAGTCAAGTCAATAAAATCAGATAAAGATTTATCCTCATGGCTCCCTATCATTTCCCTTTCCTAGGAGTTAAAGTAGTCTGTTCTAAGAACCACCTTTGACTCCAAAATCATCTTTATTATTTAGCTGAATCCTGTACATATTCACACACTTCTATGTAGAGTTTGTCAGTGATTATATATTATGTATCTGTAAGTGTATAATCTTTCCAAGTTTTATGACATAATTACTATATAAAATATATATTGCAGATTTTTTTGTATTTTTACTAAGCATGGTTCTAAAGGTATATTAAAAATATTGCAAAAGACTAAAATTCTCTGATGTAGATACCAATAACTTTCAAGGAAAGAACTTTAATCACAAATATCAAAGAACATCTTTAGAGCAAATGGGTTAGGGTGTATATATATGAAAGTGAAATAGAAAATGTTAGTTGCTCAGTTGTGTCCAGCTCTTCAGGAATTGAACCCAGGTCTCATGCATTGCAGGCAGATTCTTTACCCTATTTGAGCTACCAGGGAAACCTCTGGAGAGAGAGTGAGCAATTACCCATGTCAGGCAGTCAATGGTAACTCCATTTTATAATTTAGGAAACATAGAGACAGATATTACAATTTATCCAAAGGCAATGGTAATAAACTGCAGTATGGACTGCAAGCAACTGCTCGCTCTTTGGGGGAAAAAAAAAAAACTATGACAAACCCAGACAGTGTATTAGAAAACAGAGACATCACTTTGTCTCAAAGGTCAGTATAGTCAAAGCTATGATTTTTCCAGTAGTCATGTATAGATGTGAGAGTTAGACCATAAAGAAGGCTGAGTGCTAAAAATCTGATGCTTTCAAATTGTCCTGGAGCAGACTCTTGAGAGTCCCTTGGACTGTAAGGAGATCAAACCAGTCAATCCTAAATGAAATGAACCCTGAATATTTACTGGAAGGACTGACACCAAAGCCGAAGTTACAATCCTTTGGCCACCTGATGCAATAAGCCAACTCATTGGAAAGGACCCTGATGCTGGGAGAGATTGAGGGCAAGAGGAGAAGGGGGCGACAGAGGATGAGATGGTTTGATGGCACCACCCATTCAAAGGACATGACTTTAAGCAAACTGCAGGAGATAGTGAAGAACAAGGAAGCCTGACGTGCTGCAGTTCATAGGATTGCAGAGTCAGACACGATTTAGTGACTGAATAACAAAAACAAAGGTAATAGGTGAAACTGAGTGCTAAGCATAAAATTAAATGTATTTAATTTTTAAATCAAAGCAATCTTAAGTTGAATCTTGTTCCCTACTTAGTTTATTTCCTAAATGAAAATATACCATTTTTCTCTCAGACACATCATGATGTCTAAGTAATATACCTGCTTCCCACAGCCTTGGACATGTTATTTTCTATCCAGGTACTCAAGAAATATTACATAACTCACAACTGCTTAATACATTTTTGTTGTCAATAAAACTTCTGAATACATAAATGAAATAAGAAAGAATTACTATAGATTCTAAATTCAAGCCAAAGAAAGCCATTGATAAATTATTTATAGATAAATTAGTAGAAAAAATGGCATTGAAATCTTTATATTTTCTTATCCAAGAAAGAGTCATTCAAACAATAAGTCTAGAGAAAATATTTTATTTAAAAATAAATTAATAAATTGGTAAAGTGTGATTTAAAATCAATACAAGTAAAGGATCCAGAAGTGAATTTCTTAAGTGAAAAAAAGTGAATCACTGTTTTCTCCTTTTGAAGTTAAAATAATGCTGTTATTCCCTGAATAAAACAAAGCAAGAATGATTTGTCATTCATTGTTGTCTAGTCACTAAGTCTTGTCTGACTCTACTGATTTATTTGAAGTCTAATTAAAAGTAATAAAAGCTATATTGTAAGAGAAAACTAAATCTAACAGAGTCCTCAAATACAATTACCATAATCAAGTCTAGCCTAGAAATAGTAATCAACCTAGTTGTTTCTTCTCATAGATTACCAGTAACAGGAATTGAGTGTGTCCAAAAATTAGTGGAATGCTGAAGGTGTGTGACTGTATTAATGACATTAAATCAATACAGAATTGACGATGGAACAACTATAATCATCCCTCAATATTTAAGGGGGATTTGTTCTCAGACCCCCATGGATACCCTAATCTGAGGATACATAAGTCCCTTGTATAAAATGGCATAGTATTTGCATATTACCTACACACATCTTCCCATATACTTTAGATTAGCTATAGATTACTTGTGATTCATGAATACAATGTAAATGTTACGTAGGTGGCATTAAAGTCTTACAAATATCATTTAATACCCAAGCTCTCCAGTTAGGAGAGTGGAATGAAAAAAGTAGTCTAAAATACCTACCAGAGATAACTATTTAAAATCAATAGTGATATTTTATTAATAGGTCATGTAACATACTGACTTATACCATCCTATTTTGTTCCTTGTTAGTGTAGTTTATATTCATCAGTATTTCTCAAATTTAAGAGAAGCAACTTACAAATAAGTGTGCTTTCTTTGCCAAAACTCTGAGCAAAAAAACTACATTTTAACAGCCTGGTTTAATTATAGTAACATTTACTTACAGTAATATAAATGAAAGAAAGAAGCAAAACTTCACCATTTAGGAAAAAGAATTAATTGCGTATAGATAATTTTATTATTACACTCTTTACTCAACTTTTTAGTGTAAAATTGAATTCAACTAAGAATATTTCAGATGAAAGACCTAAAAGTGATTTTATAAAGCCCAACAGTTGGGATAACATTTTTGGAAGTTAAAAAATAAAATTACACTGTAGACAGGAGATGAATAAAATTATAAAACCCATGGCTTAAAGATGTTGACAATGTCCTTTCGAGGACTGATCTTGTAAACATTTATTCTGTGAAGCCAGTTCCCACAAACCAATATGACGCAAGTCAAACTCCAGGTTTATTTAATAACGGTGAGGCAGGAAAGAGGTAACCATTTGAATAAGTTTGTTTTTGTCTAACTGATGGCTGTATCATGATGAAAAGGTTCTACATGTTAACTAAGTTTCAGTTGATATAAATGTGTTTATATAATATCATTAATCCTCTAAGAAAGATATAAAACGTATGAAGTCAAAATTATATCAATTATATGAAACAAACCTATTTTTTTTACATGATTTTCTATGTTTAAACTAAAGTACCAGCTATCTAAATGCGTGGTTTATTAGAGAACTGTACATAGGTTTAATGTGACGCTCCTTTGGGACATCTAGTGTTTGTCTTAATCTCAACTGGTATTTGGAAATTCTGGAGTTGATACAGATATTCTGAAATCCAGCAATCTCAGTTGAAATTTCTTTTTGGGTTAATGGGGGAAATTGGGAGAAGTTCTTTGGCCATATGAAAGACACATAAGCCACAGAGACAGAATATTGCCAGGAAACTGTAAAAACAAATAAATTGTGTAGATATAATTAGAATTTCATGAAAGCAAGGATTTGTTTCTAGGCTCAGTCCAGTTAGACTGAATGGTCTTAATATTTACATCCAAAATTACAACTGAAATCAAGATTGAATTAATGAAGTGAGAGAGAAGCTATCACTAGCTTATACTTTGAAAATAGTCAAATGAGTGCCTGAGCTTAGGGCAATAAAATGTTATGACTCCACATTATTTTTTACCAAACTTGTGTAGGTCCTAAGGTAGTCATAAAGGAATACACAAGAATCTTAAAGACTGGAAAGTGCACCTCTAAAAAAAACCCCACCAAAATTTAGTAAAATATATTTTTATTTGTTTCATTGATGAAATATAACTGTCATACATTATTGTATAAACTTAAGGTATCACAACTTAATAATTTGACTTACATATGTTATGAAATAATTGAACATCCATCATCTCATCTACAAACAAAATTAAGGAAATTAATTTTTTATTGTGATAAGGATGCTAAGAGTTTATGCTCTTAACAATTTTTATATATAACATACAATGGTGTTAATAATGTTTATCATTTTATGCATTATATCCCTTATACTTACAAATGGAAGTTTGTACTTTTGACCGCCTTTATCCACTTCACCCTCCCCTCACCCTCCACCTCTGAAAATCAAAAATTTTTTCCTATGTTTGTTAGTTTTTGAAGTATAATTGACCTGCAACACTATGCTAGTTCCTGTTGTATGACTTAGTGATTCGCTATTTCTGTACATTTCTCCTTATTGCCAAATTCAGACTTAAATTGAACAAAGTGGGGAAAACCACTAGACCATTCAGGTATGACCTAAATCTAAATCCCTTATGATTATACAGTGGAAGTGAGAAATAGATTTATGGGACTAGATCTGATAGAGTGTCTGATGAACTATGGACGGATGTTCGTGACATTGGAGGTTCATGACATTGTACAGGAGACAGGGATCAAGACCACCCCCAAAAAAAAGAAATGAAAAAAAGCAAAATGGCTGTCTGAGGAGGCCTTACAAATAGCTGTGAAAAGAAGAGAAGCAAAAAGCAAAGGAGAAAAGAAAGATATTCCCATTTGAATGCAGAGTTCCAAAAAATAGCAAGGAGAAATAAGAAAGCCTTCCTCAGCCACTAGTGCAAAGAAATAGAGGAAAACAATAGAATGGGGACGACTAGAGATCTCTTCAAGAAAATTGGAGATACCAAGGGGAAATTTCATGCAAAGATGAACTCAATAAAGGACAGAAATTGTATGGACCTAACAGAAGCAGAAGGTGTTAAAAAGAGGTGGCAAGAATACACAGAAGAAATGTACAAAAAAGATCTCATGACCCAGATAATCATGATGGTGTGATCACAAACCTAGAGCCAGACATCCTGGAATGTGAAGTCAAGTGGGCCTTAGGAAGCATCACTATGGACAAAGCTAGTGGAGGTGATGGAATTCCAGTTGAACTATTTCAAATCCTGAAAGATGATGCTGTGAAAGTGCTGCACTCAATATGTCAGCAAATGTGGAAAACTCAGCAGTGGCCACAGGACTGGAAAAGGTCAGTGTTCATTCCAATCCCAAAGAAAGGCAATGCAAAAGAATGCTCAAACTACTGCACAATTGCACTCATCTCACATGCTAGTAAAGTAATGCTCAAAATTCTCAAATCCAGGCTTCAGCAATACGTGAACCATGAACTTCCAGATGTTCAAGCTGGATTTAGAAAAGGCAAAGGACCAGAGATCAAATTGCCAACATCTGCTGGATCATCAAAAAAGCAAGGGAGTTCCAGAGAAACATCTAGAAACATTTATTTCTGCTTTATTGACTATGGCAAAGCCTTTGACGGTGTGGATTGCAATAAACTGTGGAAAATTCTGAAAGAGATGGGAATACCAGACCACCTGACCTGCCTCTTGAGAAATCTGAATGCAGGTCAGGAAGCAACAGTAAGAACTGGACAGGGAACAACAGACTGGTTCCAAATAGGAAAAGGAGTACATCAAGGCTGTATATTGTCACCCTGCTTATTTAACCTATATGCAGAGTACATCATGAGAAATGCTGGGCTGGATGAAGGACAAGCTGGAATCAAGATTGCTGGGAGAAATATCAATAACCTCAGATATGCAGATGACACCACCCTTATGGCAGAGAGTGAAGAGGAACTAAAAAGCCTCTTGATGAAAGTGAAAGAGGAGAGTGAAAAAGTTGGCTTAAAGCTCCACATTCAGAAAACTAAGATCATGGCATCCGGTCCCATCACTTCATGGGAAATAGATGGGGAAACAGTGGAAACAGTGTCAGAATTTACTTTTTTGGGCTCCAAAATCACTCCAGATGGTGATTGCAGTCATGAAATTAAAAGATGCTTACTCCTTGGAAGGAAAGTTATGACCAACCTAGATAGCATATTAAAAAGCACTTGTTAAAGAGGTTGTCTTTTTTCCATTGTATATCCTTGCCTCCTTTGTCAAAGATAAGGTGTCCATAGGTTCGTGGATTTATCTCTGGGCTTTCTATTCTGTTCCATTGATCTATATTTCTGTCTTTGTGCCAGTACCATACTGTCTTGATGACTGTGGCTTTGTAGTAGAGTCTGAAGTCAGGCAGGTTGATTCCTCCAGCTCCATTCTTCTTTCTCAAGATTACTTTGGCTATTCGCGGTTTTTTGTATTTCCATACAAATTGTGAAATTCTTTGGTCTAGTTCTGTGAAAAATACCGTTGGTAGCTTGATAGGGATTGCATTGAATCTATAGACTGCTTTGGGTAGAATAGCCATTTTGACAATATTAATTCTTCCAATCCATGAACACGGTATGTTTCTCCATCTGTTTGTGTCCTCTTTGATTTCTTTCATCAGTGTTTTATAGTTTTCTATGTATAGGTCCTTTGTTTCTTTAGGTAGATATACTCCTAAGTATTTTATTCTTTTTGTTGCAATGGTGAATGGTATTGTTTCCTTAATTTCTCTGTCTGTTTTTTCATTGTTAGTATATAGGAATGCAAGGGATTTCTGTGTGTTAATTTTATATCCTGCAACTTTACTATATTCATTGATTAGCTCTAGTAATTTTCTGGTAGAGTCTTTAGGGTTTTCTATGTAGAGGATCATGTCATCTGCAAACAGTGAGAGTTTTACTTCTTCTTTTCCTATCTGGATTCCTTTTACTTCTTTTTCTGCTCTGAAACTGGTCAACCACTTGTAAAAGAATGAAACTAGAACACTTTCTAACACCATACACAAAAATAAACTCAAAATGGATTAAAGATCTAAATGTAAGACCAGAAACTATAAAACTCCTAGAGGAGAACATAGGCAAAACACTCTCCGACATAAATCAAAGCAAGATCCTCTATGACCCACCTCCCAGAATATTGGAAATAAAAGCAAAAATAAACAAATGGGAGCTAATGAAACTTAAAAGCTTTTGCACTACAAAGGAAACTATAAGTAAGGTGAAAAGACAGCCCTCAGATTGGGAGAAAATAATAGCAAATGAAGAAACAGACAAAGGATTAATCTCAAAAATATACAAGCAACTCCTGCAGCTCAATTCCAGAAAAATAAATGACCCAATCAAAAAATGGGCCAAAGAACTAAACAGACATTTCTCCAAAGAAGACATACAGATGGCTAACAAACACATGAAAAGATGCTCAACATCACTCATTATTAGAGAAATGCAAATCAAAACCACAATGAGGTACCATTACACGTCAGTCAGGATGGCTGCTATCCAAAAGTCTACAAGCAATAAATGCTGGAGAGGGTGTGGAGAAAAGGGAACCCTCTTACACTGTTGGTGGGAATGCAAACTAGTACAGCCGCTATGGAAAACAGTGTGGAGATTTCTTAAAAAACTGGAAATAGAACTGCCATATGACCCAGCAATCCCACTTCTGGGCATACACACTGAGGAAACCAGATCTGAAAGAGACACGTGCACCCCAATGTTCATCGCAGCACTGTTTATAATAGCCAGGACATGGAAGCAACCTAGATGCCCATCAGCAGATGAATGGATAAGGAAGCTGTGGTACATATACACCATGGAATATTACTCAGCCATGAAAAAGAATTCATTTGAACCAGTCCTAATGAGATGGATGAAGCTGGAGCCCCTTATACAGAGTGAAGTAAGCCAGAAAGATAAAGAACATTACAGCATACTGACACATGTATATGGAATTTAGAAAGGTGATAACGATAACCCTATATGCAAAACAGAAAAAGAGACACAGAAATACAGAACAGACTTTTGAACTTTGTGGGAGAATGTGAGGGTGGGATATTTCAAAAGAACAGCATGTATACTATCTATGGTGAAACAGATCACCAGCCCAGGTGGGATGCACGAGACAAGTGCTCCGGCCTGGTGCACTGGGAAGACCCAGAGGAATCGGGTGGAGAGGGAGGTGGGAGGGGGGATCGGGATTGGGAATACATGTAAATCCATGCCTGATTCATATCAATGTATGACAAAACCCACTGGAAAAAAAAAATAATAATAATAAAAAAAAATTAATAATGAAAAAAAAAAAAGCAGAGACATTGCTTTGTCAACAAAGGTCCATCTATTCAAGGGTATGGTTTTTCCAGTAGTCATGTATGGATGTGAGAGTTGGACTATAAAGAAAGCTGAGCACTGAAGAATTGATGATTTTGAACTGTGGTGTTGGAGAAGCCTCTTGAGAGTCCCTTGGACTGCAAGAAGACCCAGCCAGTCCATCCTAAAGGAGATCAGTCCTGGGTGTTCATTGGAAGGACTGATGTTGTAGCTGAAACTCCAATATATCGGCCACCTGATGCAATGAGCTGACTCATTTGAAAAGACCCTGATGCTGGGAAAGATTGAGGGTGGGAGAAGGGGATGACAGAGGATAAGATGGTTGGATGGCATCACCAACTCAATGGACATGAATTCGGGTGAACTCAGGGAATTGGTGATGGACAGGGAGGCCTGGTGTGCTGTGGTTCATGGGTTCGCAAAGAGTCGGTCACGACTGAGTGACTGCACTACTAACTAATACATTTCTGTATTTCCCACACTGTATATTTTATACTTGTGACACATTTATTTTACACCTGGAAGTTTGTACTTCTAATCTCCCTTATTATTTCTTTCCTCCCCTCCACCCCCTCCTCTGGCAAGCACCTATTTTCTCTCTGTGTTTATAACTGTTTCTGTTTTGTTATAATGTTAATTTTTTTGTGTTTTAGATTCCACATATAAGTTAAATCATACAGTGTTTGTCTTTCTTTGATAAACTTATTTCACTTAGCATAATACCTTCAAGGTCCATCTATTTTGTCAAATATATAGCAAAATTGCATTTTTATGACAAGGCAAAATATATATACATACCACATCGTATTTATCCATTCATCTGAGCACTTACATTGCTTCTATATCTTAGCTATTGTAATAATTTTCCTATTGATATAGGGGTGTATATATCTTTTTCTAATTAACATTTCCATTTTCTTTAGATGAATATTTACCTAGAAATGAAATTCCTGGATCATATTGTAGTTCCATTTTTATTTTTTTGAAGAATTTCCATACTATTTTCCACAGTGGCTGTACCAATTTACTTCTCACCAACAATGCAAGAGGCTTCCCTTTCCTCCATATCCTCACCAACACCTGTTGTTTGTTGTCTTTTGGATATTCTTTATTCTGATGGGTGTGAGATGATATATTACTGTGGTTTTGACTTTCATATCCCTGTGATATGTGATTAGTGATGTTGAACATTTTTTCATGTGCCTATTGTCCATCTGTATCTTCTTTGGAAAAATGTCTATTTTTTTTAATTGGGTTGTTTATATTTTGTTATTGAGTTACATGAGTTTTTATTTTATTTATATATATATTGGATAGTAACTACATATCAGATATATCATTTGCAAGTAGGAGATCTTTATGTTTTGTTTCATTTGCTGGGTAAATGGTTTTTAGTTTGATATTGTCCCCTTTGTTTTTGCTTTTGTTTCTCTTGCCTGAGGAAACATATCCAGACAAATATGGCTAAGAGTAATATCAAAGAATTTACCTATTGTGTTTTCTTCTAGGAATTTATGGTTTCAGGTCTTACATTTAAGTCTTTAATCCATTTTGAACTTATATTTGCGCATGGTATGAAAGAGTAGTCCAGTTTCATCCTTCTGTATGTAGCTGTCCAGTTTTCCCAACAGCATTAAATCATATTTTAACATTTTTTAGTGACAAATCTATACTTCTGATTTGATAGAAAGAGCACTACACTGGGAGTCATGATACAATAACCTGTTTCTCTTTTTCCACTAATTAAATCTATCATCTTGAGCCTGCTGTTCAGCCTATTTGGAATGTGTGTATCTAATGAAAATGCAGTAGATAATCCCAGACATCCTCTAGAGATCTTAGTCTATGCCTTACATAATGTGGATTATCAAGATGGTGAAAATAGGAGGCAGAGAGAGGACCAAGGATGCAGGTGCAGTGGAAGTTGGTTTTAAAAAGGGTACACACAGGACATGAAACTGGGATTGGGCTCAGAATTGGGATGACCAGAATAAAGGAGGGCTGCAGTTATACGCCTGTGACTGGGAATTGCCAGAGTTTAGGATTATTACTTTTTAGTCACTCAGCCATGTCCGACTCTCTGTGACCACATAGCCTATAGTCCACCAGGCTTCTCTGTCCATGGAATTCTCCAGGCAAGAAGTGGGTAGCCATTCCTTTCTCCAGGGGATCTTCCCAACCCAGGGATCAAACTCAGGTCTCCTGCATTGTAGGCAGATTCTTTTCTGTCTGAGCCACTAAAGAAGTCCAGGCAGAGAAGAGTTAAGAATGGTAGGTAACAAAGACATAGTCACAAAAAGCAAATGAAAAATCAATAAGGACAGAAGTCTACATATCAGTGTCCAAAGATTGTATTTGAAATGCATATCCTAGGGTAAAGCAGTTTTCAGTGGCCCAGGTGCACGGTGCTGGTCCAACATATTAAGGTCTGTTTCTGAAACTATCTAAACTGAGAATATTATGTCAAATTGTTCCATTTGGAGAAGAGATTCTATTTAGTGTTGGGATGTTTTATAATCCTGTAGGCCTAGGAAACCTTTGTTTTTTTCTAAACCTGATTAAATACTCCCATTAACAGGGTCCAGAAACATCTGAATCTCCATAGAGATTTATCTTAGTTCAAATTGGAATAGCCTACATTTATCAGAGTTCTGTTTATTGCAAGAACTCAGATGATTAAGTTATATGAGCTTTTAAAATTATATACAGAAAAAAATTCATGCAAAGCTCATAATGAAATAAAATAAATACTAAATTGTTTTTTATTTTTAAAAGGGTACATTACAGAAACATACCCCTTTTTAAAGAATCATATGGCAAATGAGTTTATTATGGAAGGAAAACAGCACCTTCTCAGTGATTTGGATCAGACTTGAACAGTTGATAACTTTCCTTGTACTACCTGCCACTAAGGCATCTGGAGGCGGTCCACTCCCAAGCAACGTTAATAAAGAAAATTTTCTTAAGTTTCCTTTCTTAAGGTGGATTATGCTTTTGCTTTGATCACCAAATTCCAGTGAACTTCTCATTATTGTTTATTTTACTCCTAATCTTTTAAAATGTGTATATATGTTTTACTCATTTAACTTGTCAAGGGTTTCCTATGCAGGGGCTTGAGCCAAGAAGCCACATTCTTGCCTCCTGCCTCATTTACAGGGTTCTCCTATTCAAGCTGGCTCTGAGAGTACAGGGTATTTGTTTCCCCAGGAAAGCAAAAAGAGAGCTACACAATGTAATTGCCTCAACAGTTAGCATTACCTTTATTTTATATACTGTAATGTATAGAAACTTGCAAAATATAACTTTATTAAAATCTTATTGGCATTTAATGAAGTTTACTAAAATTGTAAAACTCTTGCCAAAGATGATTTTCAGTTAATAACATTTTTGTATTCAAATTTTAAAAAGGCCCCAATTTCTTTATTCCCATTTCATAATTATTAGAGTTAACTGAAAAACAAATTATAAGGTATAATAAATTGATATACTGGAAATAATGAAAGTACCATGAAGTTTCTAAGAGGTATAGTCATTTTCATCATGTTTATAGCCCTTCAAGCAGCATTTTCACTCTTTAAAGTGTATAATTTTACTATAAGATTATATTATATTGAGATAGGTAAAGATGGCATTGACCATTTATTTTCCTGATTTTTATTTCAATCTACTACTATTGAATACTATCAGTGCATCAACTAAAGTCAGTTTTTGTGCCAGGGTACTGAATTGGGTTTTAAATTAATTTTAAGTCAAGTGGCTGGTACAGTGACAGTTTTATTTAATTCACTACTCATTTGAATTATTTAATGAAGCTGTTCTTTCAGAGCCACAAGCTTTGCTGGAAAGGAAAATGAGTCAGAAGACTGGTTTCTGGATAAGGATACTGAGGGTAGAGACTCCCAAATGTTAGAGTGAAAGGAACAGAAAATGTTACAAACTAAATTTAGAGAACTAACAAATTTAGTATTTTGTTAAGGAAATACTGGGGGGAGAAACTTATCCACAGTCATTATAATGTTTAAGAGAAAAGATTTTTTTAACTTCTCCTAAAATTCTGTAAGCTTGATACTATATCATTTGAGAGATACTTGAAAGATATAAAGAAGATCCAGTGTCTTATTTTCACCTCCTTACCAGTATCATATCTTCATTAAGAACATGATTGCATTTTTTATGTCAAGTCCTTCAAAGAGATATTCAAGGGTTAAGGAATGTGAGTTCTTCCTGGTAACCATCTTTTTTTTTAATTTGTAATTTGAAGTTTATATGTAAATATATATTAAAATATATAAATAGTATATATTATATAACAAGCATTATATATTTATGCATATTTATATAAAAGTAATCACTAGGCTTAGTTCCCCTTCTTCAAAATTAGAATATTACCAATTCCAACGAATGTTCTAATGTTTCACCTTCCTATTTTATCCTCCTTTCTTTTGTCTCCAAGGGTAATACTATTCCAAATTGTGTTTTTACCTTTTGTTTTTTTTTTAATACTTTTATCTGATGTATGTAATATAATTTTGTTGTTGAACTTTAAGTGCTTTCAGCTCTTTATTTTTCCATGCCTTGCTATTTTCCTTCAACATTCCATGTTTGAAATTCTTATGTATTTGAAGCTGACATATGCACATTTTAACCGATAGCATAATACATGAATATAGAATATTCAATAATATATGAGGTATAATACAGGATAATTTATTCATACTTCCAGTCACTCCTGTTGAGAGAAATCTTTCACATTTTTTGCTATTATAGCTATTTTTAAAGTGCTCCTATGACTATTATTATAACTGAAAGAATATTCTAATCCCTACCCTCCAAAAAATAAGGGAGATGGGCAAGGTAGAAAGGATTTCAGATAAAACACAGGTCCTTAATTTCTTCTCCTCACATTATTGCTGCCAAGGAAGATCTTATCACAAGTTAGTTTGTGGGGGCACCAGCCTGGAGTTTCTGTGAATAGGAAGCACATCACTTTAACGCGATCCCATGGACTGTAGACCACCAAGCTCCTCTGTCCATAGGTATTCTCCAGGCAAGAAGGCTGGAGTGGGATGTCGCGCCCTCCTCCAAGTGATCTTCCTCACCCAGGGATGGAACCTGCAGCCCTTACGTCTCCTGCTCTGGCCGGCAGGTTCTTGACCACTATGCGCCACCTGGGAAGTCCCACTTCGCACAATCAATACTTATGGGATAGCATGATTATTGACCTGCTTGAGGAAATCAGTCCTGAATATTCATTGGAAGGACTGATGCTGAAGCTGAAACCCCAATACTTTGGCCACCTGAGCGAAGAACTGACTCCTTTGAAAAGCCCCTAATGCTGGGAAAGATAGAAGGCGGGAGAAGGGGATGAGACAGGATGAGATGGTTTGATAGCAGCATGCGCTCAATGGACATGAGTTTGAGTAAACTCTGGGAGTTGGTGATGGACAGGGAGGCCTGGCGTGCTGCAGTCCATGGGGTCGCAAAGAGTCGGACACGACTGAGAGACTGAACTGAACTGAACACGATTGTATGGGGTTTTTTTTGCCACAGCGCCCCCTTTTGGGCTTCCCTGATAGCTCATTTGGTAAAGAATCCACCTGCAATGCAGGAGACCCGAGTTGGATTCCTGGGTCGGAAAGATCTGCTGGAAAAGGCATAGGCTACCCACTCCTGTGTTCTTGAGCTTCCTTTTGGCTCAGCAGGTAAAGAATCCGTCCACAATGCGAGAGACCTGGGTTGGATCCCTGGGTTGGGAAGATCCCCTAGGGAAGGGAAAGGCTACCCACTCCAGTATTTTGGCCTGGAGAATTCCATGGACTGTACAGTCCGTGGGGTCACAAAGAATTGGACACGACTGAGCGACATTCACGTCAATGAAGACACTCTCTGTCGTCATAAAATATTTCCTCTATAGGCAAGTATTGAACAAACCGATTTATAACATAGGACTAATATGAAGGTGAGCTAGAATAACTCATTAAAGTTCTTTAAAATATCAACAAACCAGATATTGATGCTAGCATACTTTCTTGTTCATATTTCAAGAAACTCATTCGTATGTGAGGAATGTTCACATACAGACGTATGTCTCAAAGGAAAATGGAGTGCAGTTGCTCTTCCTTAGATCATCTTCTATGACCTTTGTCCATTTTATCTTCAAATTATCCAGATTCAGCTGTGCTTCAATAGGTTGTCTATCAGCCCCAGATCCAGACTCTCTTCCTCCTTTTATATAAAGGGCTTCCTCAGTCTTTTTCTCTCTTGCTTCCTGGTGGAAGGGATGGTTCAATTCTGTCTAGTGTGGTAACTTACCCAGATATAACACACTGAATCATAACTTTTAAATTGTTTTTCCAAGATTTCTACCATCTGCAGCTTTTGCCATGTTCTTTTCAGTTCCCATGTATAGAAATATCCTGCATTCATTTTCTTATTATTGTTGTTAATGTTCATCAATAGTTTACTAGACCCTATGAAATATTAGACTGCATGTGAGGCTTGCACAAATGTGTCATGGGCTTTATCCTCAAGGATCTCACAAACTAGGGCGAGTCATACAATGCTATAATACATACAGTTTAGATGACTTTCTCTTGGTTAATTCTTGGAGAAATGAGTAATTTCATTTCCTGTTGTCTTTCCACTGCTTTCTTTATCAGAGCTTCTTGATTGTGTATTTACTCTCCTGCTACCGGTTGTTTGATAAAACATACTGTTAATAGGGCTTTACACTTTTGAATTTTATTTTTGGTTGCTCCAGAGCTTACCATATGTATCTTAACTTAGCCAAAATTTACCTCAGAATTATACTAGCTGAATTTCAGTTAGAAATAGAAAATACTGTTCATGTATAGCTCTATTCCTTCCTCTTTCTTTTCACTCTTTTTTGTTATGCATGTTATGTTTATATGTCTTACAAAACTAACAATACATTGTTATAATTATTTATATAATTTTATAGCTTTCCAAGAAGCTAAGAGGAAAAGGGAAAAATGTATTTAGAGTTCATTATATTAAAAATTTTGCTTTTATCATATGTGGTTTTATTTTTTCCCATGGATTTACTGTATCACCTGGGTCATAAATGCAATTTCCTTAGTGGGAGCTACGCAGCTCTGTTCTCAAGGCTTCCTCCACCTCTGGCCAGAACTCTTGTTCTCCTCCCTCTGAGCAACCACTTCTCATGGGGTGACACCTGTGTTCTGTGAATGGCACATTTAGTGGCCATGGTAGCCCTTGATCGTCTCAGCTTACCTCTAATGTGGATCTTTGCCCTGAAGTCTGGTTTGGGCCAGAATGTTCTCAGGCTGCCCTGTCTAGAGTTGTGCTTCTTTAATAAAGCAGCTGCACGGAGGAAGGGAGCCCCAGACATCTCAACTGCACTTGCCTGGAACAGAGTTTCTGCAACAAGAAATGAATGAAGTGTGAAGGAATGATAACTTCTGGTGGCCAGATTGGAAGTAGCGCTACCTAGGAACTGGAGAGAGGAGGAGCTGCGTCGTCTTGGTTGCATCTGCCATGAGTGGAACGTCCTGAGCTGGGGTGGAGGAAGAATGGAGACAATGACTCAAGTTTCAAAGGCTTGCACTTGTCGCACAAGATGTAGTAAATTTTCTTCAGTAACTTTTCCTCCCCTTTCTAAAATCATTTAGGGCGCTTTACAGAGATTTGAATGGTTGTTTTCACCAGTTATGTTTGTTTCACTGAAGTAAGGTTCTGTAGAACTCCTCACATTGCCATTCTGGAAATCAATTTCTATTATTATATTTTAAGTGACTTATCATAGAATATAGTTGTTTCACATTTCAAAATTTTCACTCTGGCATTCTATCTTTTTATTGATGTGTTTAGGGACATGAACACGCCATATAATAAATACCTTCAAATTTAGGTCTGGCATTTCTTTTTGTTAGGTTCTTCTTCTTATACTTACTCTGGTTCCCTTTTCTATCTCCTTCTGAGTTATTTGAATATTTTTAAGTTATTTAAATTTCTCTCTTCTTTGTGTTTGCATAATTCTTTTAGTGATTGTCCTAGAGATTACACTTACATATTTATCTTTTTACTTCTGCTTAGACAGAATATTTTAACACTTCCAGTGGAGATAGAAACCTTAGCACAATGTGTTCCTTTACTTCTCCCCATGTGTTGTACTCGTATATTACCCCTACATACACTGAAATTCTGTCAGATAATTTTACAATTTTGCATTCAACCATCAGATGCATTTTAAAGAACTCAAGTACAGATGGAGAGCCCATTATATTTTTCCAAGTGCTTACCATTTCTGCTGTTCTTTCTTCATTCCTAATAAAGCAAATTTACTTCTGGTTTTCTGGCTGAAAATCTTTGTTTAGTGATACTTCAAGTACAGGTCTGCTGGCAACACCTTCTCTCTTAGATTCATTTCATCTGAAAGTATTTTTATTTCCCATTTTCTTCTAAAAGATATTTTCACTAGATACAGAAATCTAGGATTACAGCACTTTTAAATTTTTGGCTTCACTCATTCTGTCCTCAGTTATTTCTGAAATAAAATTTGAAGCCAGTCTTCAAGTTGTTGTTCTTCCAAAATCAATGCATTATTTTTCTTTCTCCCTGCTTTGAAAAAGGTTTTTCTTTGTCTCTGATTTCTAGCAGTTTTATAACAACTGATATGGATATACATTTCTTTGGTGTATTCTGTTCGAGATTAATGAGTTTCTTAAATCTGTAAGTTTATATCTTTCATAAAACTAAGGACATGATCAAACAATATTTATTCAAGTTTCTTTTCTGTGTTGCACTAGGTTCCTCTCTTCTTCCTAAGGCCATTTGATATTGGTCCATGTGTTCCATAAGCTCTGTGCATTTGTTTTTCTAATATGTTTTGTCTCTGTTGTTTCGATTACCTTCAAGTTTCCTTACTCTTTCTCTGTCATATCCACTCTGTTATTAAGCACATCTAGTGAGGGTTTGGTTTTAAGTTATAAAATTCCCATTTGATTGTTTTTCATATATTCCACTTATTTTCTGAGCTTTTCTAGCTTTCCATTCATTTTAACAGTGATCACTTTTACTTGTTGGAACATTTTTTTAATAGCTGCTTTGAAGTCTTTGTCAGTTCCAACAATTGTGTCATGTCATTGGCAAACATTGATTGTTGTATCATATGCCTGTTGATATTTCCCTTGTTCTCTGTCTGCAAAGTACTTTTTAAATATAAGACATTTTAAATATTGTGTTATGAGACTCTTATATCTTCCAAAACCTCTCAATAATGTTTATACCTTTTTTAAACAATCTTGGTTTTAAGCCACACATTCCACCCACCCCTCCATCCATCTCTGGATTGTATTTTTAATATTTTGTTTTCTATTTCCAGAGTATGATGCACACTGGAATAGTCTGGGAACTGTCTGTCTGGCTGTCTCTGGGTTTAGTTTCCAAGGTCTTTTGTCTACTTCTTTTTTGGGGGGGGGGGTATTTTTTTTTATTTTTTATTTTTTCATTTATTTTTATTAGTTGGAGGCTAATTACTTTACAATATTGTGGTGGTTTTTGCCATACATTGACATGAATCAGCCATGGATTTACATGTGTTCCCCATCCTGAACCCCCCTCCCACCTCCCTCCCCATCCCATCCCTCTGGGTCATCCCAGTGCACCAGCCCCGAGCACTTGTCTCATGCATCCAACCTGGACTGGCGATCTGTTTCACACTTGATAATATACATGTTTCAATGCTGTTCTCTCAGATCATACCACCCTCACCTTCTCCCACAGAGTCCAAAAGTCTGTTCTGTACATCTGTGTCTCTTTTTCTGTTTTGCATATAAAGATTATCATTACCATCTTTCTAAATTCCGTATATATGCATTAGTATACTGTATTGGTGTTTATCTTTCTGGCTTACTTCACTCTGTACAATTGGCTCCAATTTCATCCATCTCATTAGAACTGATTCAAATGTATTATTTTTAATGGCTGAGTAATATTCCATTGTGTATATGTACCACAGCTTCCTTATCCATTCGTCTGCTGATGGGCATCTAGGTAGCTTCCATGTCCTGGCTATTATAAACAGTGCTGCGATGAACATTGGGGTGCACGTGTCTCTTTCAGATCTGGTTTCCTCGGTGTGTATGCCCAGGAGTGGGATTGCTGGGTCATAAAGACAGACACATACATGCGTATCTTGGTGATTGGGGTCAAGGCGAAGGGTTACCCAAAAAGTTTGTCAATAGAGATTTTCTTTCTCAAGTTCTTTTTCTGTAAGAAGTACCTTCCAGTTCCCTGCAAGTCCCCTTATAAGTCCTCCAATTATAATGCTGGCACTTTATTTACCCTATACTATTTCACATTGCCTTTGTGTTTCATTTACTAATAATAATTCTTAAAACATGTTTTAACCTTTCCTTGGGATGGAGTGTAGCAATATTAGCTGTTAGAGTCAACCTTTCCTTCCAGACAATGTCACAAAGATGATTCAGTGCCAAAGCATGCTTAATAGTGGGCCCATTATGCCATGACACAGAGCACAACAATGCATGAGTTGAATTTGAATCATTTTTAGAAAGTTGTTATCATTTAATATACAAATTATGTATGGAAGAGAAGTTCCTGTAAGACATCTGTCTTGGAGCAGCAGTGAGTCATTTTAGAAACACCATTAGATATTAAAAAATATACACCACCACTTTCTTATACCATAATACTTAATGAAATACAGCTCAAGATTTCAGTGAATTTTAAGTTCAAAATTAGGCATGGTAAATTAAACTTCATTTACAAAGAATTAAAAAGAAAGAGACCAAAGCAAAAAACTTAGTCCCATATTCATTATTTTGGCTAGATTTTACATTAGTTTGTGCTGTGTCAACAATGTTGATGACTGTAAATTACCCACAGATCCCAAAATATGAAAAGATCAAGCACACACATTCCACACTATCTATAATGCCAAAATACAGTGCAGAAATACTCTCTGAACTCAAGAAAATCCACTTTGATATTCAGTATATAATCTCTTCTTGATAAACTTGTAAAAGAAACAGTTTGTACATCAAATGGTGAAAGTGGCTTACTTTAATTAGGGGCATTATTTCAGAGTGTTTTGGCAAGCTGTCTGCTATGTATGTGTGCAGGCAGTTACAAGATCAGCAAAAGAAAGTCTTCTGATAGTATAAATCCAATGTTCCCTGCATAAGGTCACTTTCTGTGAGATCTAGGCTCTATCCCAGGCCAATGGTAAGTTAACAATATTATGGAAACTGGCTTCTATCATCACTGCAGCCAGCTGAGTCCATTGAGTTTGCAATAATAACCTAGAACAGACTTTGGGTGACGGAGGCAAAGCCGAAAGCCAAGACTGAATTATGATGGTTTTGCAGACAAGAGCTCTCACATTACCACAAACCTTTTATGGATGATAACTGGAGTGTTTTTAATTATGACTCATACCATTTCATCTCCTTGAGTTATCTTCTCTGAACATCAAGTGGATATTCATATGGTATGTGTATTTATGATTATTATGACCATCCTGTTTTTTCCTTGGTAGGATAATCTTGGGTTTGGGTTTTACTTAAGGGTTTTTTGCATGCTTTCTGAATTTTAAGCAATTTAAGCAATGTAGTAGACATAGCGTTCAGGATTTGGGTTTTTCCTTAAAAGGCAGTCTTTTCCTTTGAAATGTGTTACATATGCATTTACTTGATACTGGAAAATCTCAAGAGTCAGTATCTAACTCAAAATGTATTTGAGAGACTAATGTGGTTACACTTAAATCTGATACTTAGAATCTTTATATAGAAAATGTGATCAATGATATGCTGTACTGTAAGGTAAGGGTGTGTGTCTATGTGTGTGATAAATTTTACATACCTACAGAATAGTATTATGCTTATAGTAGATTGAGATTACTTAGTCTATATTCAGGAGTTATGTTCCAAATCAACTTTGAGGTTTTTATTTTTTTAAAAAAACACAATGTTTTATTAATAAAATGTCTGTTTAAAGGGTCCAAATTTATTATATTTATAAAATCTTTCATGTTAAGATAAGCGTAAGTTCTGGTGGCAATCAAATATATATGCTTAGTAATAGCAACATAATCGTTCATACTTATTCTAAGACTGAATCTTGGATCTGTTTATAAGCAATAATTTTTGTGGTCATCTAATATTTTGTTATAGATCCAGCCCATTTTGTTTTTTTCCACTAGAGTGCTTCTGTCTTTTGCTCACTTGATCTTTTTACCTTTGTCCTAAACTCCCATAATTTTTACTCCTTTTACTCCATCTTTCCACATCTTTTGAATGATTCTGCATATAACCGCTGAGACCAGCATCTAAAAAAGTAGGCCTTTCCATCTCTATTTGAAATCTCAGTGTGGCGACCTAAGAACTAAAGCTACTGTTGTAAAATTGCTATCCAAACTATCAGAATCATAGGTCATCAGAAACAAGTCACACAAGATTCTATCCTGATGGGCCTGTGTCAAAATATTTAGCTAGAATATGAGGATAAAATGACTTATGTTTTCCTCAATTTTTAGTTAATTTCAAAATGATTGAATGATTTCCTAACCAATACATTAAATTTCATTTACATCTATGAGATACACATATACATATCAACATTTATTACATAAGTTCATATTATAATAATGTAGTCACATAAACTGAAGTCAATGCAATTCTAAAATAATTAATAGCTATGAAACAAAATTGTGTGGTGTACTATGGTTACAGATCTATGTTTGGTAAAGTGCTTGATTTGATATGGTTATCAGTATTACAATAAAACAATGATAATAACATGTTATGATTTCTGTTAAATACTTTTGAAAATAAGAGTTTAATATTAGGTAGGTATCATTTTAGATATGTGATCATGAAGGATCCTGGATTCTTTAAGCATCAACTTGATTTGGGCCAAATGCACAGCCAAAATGTAGCAGTTTTCCTAAAGCTCAATATTTCACTGTTACTCAAAAAGTAATTGTGTCATAATATTATTACTGTAAAATAATGTCATTAATTACAAACAAAACCCCATAAATGGCACACTTTACTTATTTACCTTCCTTTTACTTACTGCCTAGAAGTAACTGATATAGTGAATGGCTTTGTGTTGTTTCAGGATTTCTGAAAGTATTTTTAAAACTCTGGCTCATGTGTCATATGTCCTTTGTAAGGAACTGAGCATGAAAATCATGCAAAGCTATTTCTAATTATAGTTGTTCATGTAATTAATTACTTATGCAAATAAGATTTTTATGGCATACATTTTGTCCTATTGGCATACATTGGATCTTCAAGCATATCTTCATGTAACAAGGAATTACACTGAGAAAAGAGTTTATATCCCAACCATTACAAATATTTTTATTGATAATTTTCTCTACTGATATACTGCAAGCTACTGGGATAATCAGAAGTAGCTAAACTATTTTCAATAAAATACTTAGGTATTTTTATTTAAGTACCAAGAAATCTCTGATTTGATAATTTAGAAGCATTCAGTTTTATAAAAGCTATTTTCCTTAACTTGTATGAAAATCAAAGCTTATTTTTACTTTGATTAAATGACATGTATTTGTGTTTCTTGAAGTTCACAATAAAACTTAAATACATAAAACATTAAAAATGGAGGAAGATGTTCTTATGCCAACTTCCAATTCCCCTTCACTTCTATGTATGACAAAGTTTTCCTCCATGTCAGATGTGCTGAGAATTATCACTCTTTGTCCCAAGAGTCTTTTTAATATTTTCATGCAGTCTTCAAGTTCTGATAAAGCAATTGCTTTAATGCATTTTGTATACATATATGCTAACTCAGGAGCTGGAAAGACATATTAATACAAAGGAAAGCCTCTATGTTAGAGCTTTAAATTTCAGTATGATATTAATTCCTGGATGCCTATTTTACTTGTTAATCATAGAAGTATGTGTTAGCTCATCTCTCATTTGACTATTGCAGTTAATCTGTATTCTTAGTCATATTGCAAGTAAGAATATTTTTTAAAAAAAATCTCCCACTCTCTTTAGTGACAGCAACTACTTTCCTATTCTCCTCTAAACATAAATAGGGAGATTATGACACCATATATGATATCAGTAAACAATTCAGTTACCCAAAGTTTGGTATTTTCTGACATTTAATGAATGAAGTATACTTCAAAAAGGTGAAGTATGTGCTGACTTTCCTACAAAGATGAATTTCATAAGCATGTTTGTGCTGACTTGAACTAGAAAAGTCTGGGTATTGTACACCTTTATGTCATAGCCTAAGGGATGCAACAATAGGAGGACAGAGGTATACCAAGTTACCAGTCTAATTTTTAACATTGACCATATAGTCCTTTTTCCTGAGGAAAAGGTTGAAGAAAACAAAAATAAGTAGAGATAATGAAACATGTGCATGTACTTGATATAGGACATTACTGAAGTTGATGAGACTGAGGGATTAAGAGCTACAGAGACTATAGAAATAAGAGTTGAGAGGATCTAATGCTGCTGATAGGAAGAAAAAGGAGTCCTGCTGTTTTTCAGTCTAAGAGGTGAGCCTTGAAATGTATATTGTTCTTTGCATTGTGTGATCTTTGATTCTCAAGGTAGCATAGCCAAGGTGGTTAATTTAAGTGGCCTTAAGCTGCAATTCATGGGGTCGCAAAGAGTCGGACACAACTTAGCGACTGAACTGAACTGAAGTTAACTTAGGTGGCCTTAAGTTTTTAAGGCCAGACTCACTAACTAATTGACAGGGAGTATAGGATGCAAACTGATCTATGTTGGTTTTACCATCTGCAAAACTGATAGGACAATAGTAGTATCCAATCTGTAAAATTATTTGGAGGATTAAATCAGATAAAATATGCAAAACACTTAGAATAGTGTCAGGAAGTAAGGAACCACTGTAATTGATTGATTCTTACTGTTACTATTCACATCTTTGGGAGCTTGTATTCTGTTTCCCAGTAGATATGTTGCACCTGTTTACCTATTTGAAAAGAAGAAAACACAAAGCCTTCGGGAAAACTTTTGATTGACTACAGGAATTTTGGAATCCATGCTATGACTGTGTGTTTCAGATTGGAGATGACATGTTGACAGTCTTTTTATAATAGATAATCATAAATTTGAAAATACTTCTAGCTATTTCTGAATTTGTTTTACAAATTTCAGTTTTGATTCATCAGCTAAAATACCACTTCAGTACTATTAACTAATCATAATAGCAAAATCATTATAAAATCAGTGAAGTGAAGTTGCTTAGTCATGTCTGACTCTTTGCAACCCTGTGGACTGTAGCCTACCAGGCTCCTCCATCCATGGGATTTTCCAGGCAAGAGTACTGGAGTGGGTTGCCATTTCCTTCTCCAGGGGATCTTCCCGACCCAGGGATCTAACCCGCGTCTCCCACATTGTAGGCAGATGCTTTACCGTCTGAGCTACCAGGGAAGTCCACAATCTGTGGTGCTTAAAACAAAATCAGTGGTGCTTAGCAATTTGGGGATAAAATTCTGATAAAAGTTATGGTTTTTTTAGCAAAAAAAAAAAAAAGCCCTGAAAATATTTTTATTTTAGAAGTTTTGAAAATATTTTTATTTTAGAAATTTCTTTGAACTCACTGAATTATATCCTTGTACCTCAGGCTAAAAACCTCTGAATAAGAGGTTATCTCATGAGCAATTTGGATACATAATTGCAATTATTTGCTTCCGCCGAGTACAAGTTTAACTCCTTGATAGAAATAATGCCCAATTAAAATTTTATTATTAGAAAATGCTAGAACAATATAGAATAGGTTATTTTTAAGATGTTAAATTGTAAGGTCACTGGTGGTGGAGTTAGCCTCTGGGTATAATATCAGCTGTTTTAATGTTAAACATAAAGATTTGAAAAAAGAGAAGCTGCTTAGAATGTATCCATATTCTCTAAAGCCAAGCACAAGAAATAGCCCTCACACATTGATGGATCAGGAAGATGAGCCAGGACTCATGTATCCTTAGATCTAAACATTGATTACATTTCCAGGCATTCTCCTGGCTCTGTAGTGCTGCCTTAGAGACCACCAAGTTTCCCCAATGACTTGGCATATCTGTAAAAGAATAAAAGACTGAAGTAGAAAGTTGAGACAAGGAGGTGTTATTCTCTCATGTTCTCACAATGTAGCCAGTAAGTTTAGATTGCTTTCACAGAATTGCGAGACTAACTGGATCCACAAGAAAAAAAAATGTACTGGGATCCTTCTTAGCAAAAAAATAAAGAAAATCAGAAGTATCTGAGTAAATTAAGGGTGAATAAACTGCCATATTTTCTGCTAAAATACTGTAAACACCATTGCTTTGTAATCTCTAGTTACTTCTCAAGTCAAAGTCACCTTTCTTCAAATTAAACATATGTGAGTCTGTGGCAGTAATTCTAGTTTGTATACAGTAATTATGCCTCTTACACTAGTAATGCTTACTAATATAGATCGTGTATACCATGTGCATATGCAACACAGCACATAAACTACTGAAGATTTTGCAGAAATATTGAAATGCCAGATCCCATTTCAAGTGAGCTAGAAGGATTTTCTCATAAGTCAAGTTTTCAGACAGGCAGCAGAACACTGGCACATGATTTTTCTGATTATAATAGGCTATATCCAAAACTAAAAGAAAAATAATCCTGAAATTCAATTCTGACTAACAAAGTGCAAAAGAGTGAAGTTATCAGATAACTTTTTATTCAGTGGAATTCTATTTTTCCATCTTGGAATATTCAGTTTACTTCTTTCCTATATGATTTTGTAATCTTACTAGGAGACCTTAAGAGAATAATCATTTATCAGAGTTTAAGAAAATAATTTATCAAACATACAGCACTGATTATTACCCAAACTGCCAATTCTGTTTCTTTTTGTGTGTTTTTCTTTTTTTTTTGGCAGGGGTGGGGGGTCATAAACAGTGAGCTCTAAATACACAAGGCTTTCCATGTGACTCAGTGGTAAAGAATCTGCCTGCTGATGCAGGAGACATGGGTAACAAACTCTGGTATTCTTGCCTGGAAAAATCTCGTGGACAGAAGAGCTTGGCAGGCCACACATCTGTGGGGTCACAAATAGTTGAACACAATTGAGCACATATACATACACACAAGAGATAAATACATGAATAGAACTCAGTTTCTTTTCATCTAGCATTATTTATCATGTCAGATAAATTGCCACTTTCAAGACTGAATTTCAAATGAATCATAATTGTGTCTCCAGCTAAGCTTGAGAATTGTATTATGCTGATGGATATTTCCCTTCCATGGATGACATTCCCTTAATTAGAGGGGGTGCTGGTGTACACAGTTTGTCCTCATATTCTGTGGTCAGTCTTTTTTTTTTAAGTCTAAAACTGGTTGATGCCACCTTTCTACTTGCACTGTTATTTCAGTTAGTGCGATTTCGGTCATGGTTTTCAAACTTTAAAAAGATAACCATTTCTACACATGAAAGTTATACTTTCATCGCATACAAGAAAAAGAAGAGAGGAACAGATCTAGTTGAAGAGTCAGTTATTGGACGGAGAATTCCACCTTTTGGCTCTCCCTCTCCCGAGTTCTTGAGGGGCTGAAAACAACTAACAGAAAATTATCTTCTTTCCTTACTGTAACGTAAACTGACAGAAGTAGGGGACTTTTCCTGTTCACTCATCAAAAGAGTAAGAGCCTTTAACTGTGTGGACAGAATGGCTGATAACCTGCCATTCACTTTCTCTCACATAGACACTGTCTCCTGATTTTGTACCTATAAAACCTCCCTAAAAGTTTCCTTGGCCCAAGTCTAAGACACCCATTGGAACTCACATCAAAAAAGAGCTTACATACCAAGCAAACAGATTCTATGCTTTACACATCAGAAAACCCTGACCATGTGTAGGCAGGAAGGAAAGCAAACAAATTCTGTTTTCACTCATTTGCACATTACATTACCCTAACTTTTACCCTTTCCAAATAATATGCAGATGGAAAATTAGGCAACATACTGCGGTAAATCACAGTTAGTGCTATTGTGGTGGCAGGAGAAAACAGCTAAGGGATTCATTTTTCTTCCAAGAAAATCATACTCTGCAAATCCATCTGAAACACAGCCAAAGGATTACTTCTTATCTGGCTGTAACAAGCGCTCCTTCCGCCCATCTTGGAAGTGAAAAGAAACCAGCTCATTGTACTGAAAAGTGCCAGGCCCTCCAAGGTCAGCTACAGTTGCCCAGCTTTGCAAGAGGCGCCGCAGCTCATGTTTTTATAGGGGTTAGGTGAACTACGGATGGGGATGTGGTTCCTGCTTTTAAACATCCTGTGTGAGCAGTCTGTAAATGAGTCTGAGGTCTGCTTGGTCTTTGTGGGAGCACACTTATTTATTGGATATTTGAAAACAAGAAGGTACTCTGTTCTCTAGTTTGAGGAAAAGACCCTCATAGGAAATGACAGAGGCGGTGTTAGAATTATGACAAGTCAACCCCCCCAAAGGAAGTCCTCCTGAGAGTCTATAAGGTACTCATATTACAATGATGAGCCAGGATGTTGTTGTTTAGTCGCTCAGTCATGTTAGACTCTTGTGACCCCATAGACTGTAGCCCACCAGGCTCCTCTGCCCATGGGACTTCCCAGGCAAGAATACTGGAGTGGGTTGCCATTTCCTTCTCCAGGGTCATCTTCCCAGATCACCCTGAGATCAAACTTATGTCTCCTGCGTCTCTCGCCTTGGAAAGCAGATTCTTTACCACTGAGCCACCAGGGAAGCCCATGAAGAAGGACAGGAGAACTGAAATAAGATGAATCACCCGAGTCTTCAGCATTTACTCTGGACACATTGGTCCAGGTGATAAGACTATTTAAAGCCAGCCGAGATTCATGAAACTCACAAGTACTTCTTTCTGCCAGCCTCCTACACCTAAAAAGCTGTTAGAATCATGCTGAAATTCCATACAGTCTGCATGTGTACATGCATGTGACAGCATTCATTACCAGTTCCAATCCCCACCCCGCTTCACTCATTGTACAGTTTCCAGAGTTGTGAAGATGAGGGGTCCTTAAAATGTCAAAAGAAGCTTTCCCAGGTCTCAATCAGATAAGGAAAACAGAGGGACTAGGAAACCAATAAGAAAGATAAATAAATGAGCCTACATTTCAGTGTTGTCAGTTTGGGAGTTAAGAACAGGTCGAAAAAAGGTGCTATTTCCAGGAAAGAAACCTAAAAGCAAATAATTTACATGAAAAAATGTGAAATGAGGGTGATTATCCCTGAGGGAGTCACCAAATAGAATTGTGAGTTGTGGCATCTCCAACCGGATGATTGCATCTTGAGGGACACAGTGATTTGGGCCCATTTATGGGGAAGTTGTAGGGATGTGGGAAACTTAAATGCTTTTTTCCTTTCTGTATAAAAGTGGCTTAAGCTATACATTTGCCTTGGCAGACAAACTTTGTGATGTTGATTTTAGGTTTATTTGGGGGGAAATAGAATCAATGCATTCACCAGTGGGTAAAAGAATTCTTCCAGATTATTTAAAACTATGAGAAGGTTTTCATGGCTAGAAAGACCTTACAGTTTTTAAAACTCATTTCCAGCATAGTCACAGGAATCCTTGTTACTTGTTATTTTTTGTAAACAGGAATTGTACCTAACTTTTGTATATTTTCAAGCTTCACTAAAAGATATTATGGAGTTTGATTAAGGAGATGTATATTTAATAGAAGTTGCTAATCAGATATTCCTCTTAATGGATGTACTTGGGCTTACTCACTTGCTTTCCAGTACCTTATCTATAACATACACATAAGCAGACAAGTCAAGAAGTAGAACATCACCAACACCTGGAAGGACTTATAATACTTTCTTCCAGTCACTTACACCACCTCCTCCCCCATTCCCATCTAGATTCCTTGTACTAAAGATGTTTTGTCAGTTTTAAATTTTATGTAAGTGGAGTCCTAAGTGCTGTATTTTATATATTTGGCATCTTTTGTGCTACATTTCGTGGATGAGATTCATCTGTGTTGTTGCACTTAACACTAGTTTGTTGTTGGCGTTTAGTCACTAAGTTGTGTCTGACTCTTTGCAAACCCATGTGCTAGAGCCCACCAGGCTTCTCTGTCCATGAGATTTCCCAGACAAGAAGACTGGAGTGGGTTGCCATGCCCTACTGCTGGTGATCTTCCTGACCCAGGTATTGAACCTGTGTCTCCTGCATTAATAGACAGATTCTTTAGCAGTGAGCCAGCTGGGAAGCAAACACAATTGAGTTTAACTTTATTATTCGGTATTACTCCATTGAACGAATATGCCATGGTTGTTTTGTACTATTGATGGATTTTGGGTTATTTTCTGTCAAGGTTAGCACAAACAGTGCTGCTATAAAGTTTCTTAAACACAATTTTTGGTAATCAAATATATATATACACACATATTTTTTTTCTTGAGTCTCCATTAAAATTGAAAATCTGGGTAACAGGAATTATGTATATTTAGCTTTAGATACTGCCAAACAATCTTTCAACATCAATGTATTGATAAAACTTACACTCCTAATGTGGGGGAGTTCCAGTTTCTCTATGTTCTGGCCAAGACTTGGTATCTTGGCTCTTTCAGCATTTCTGATTGCTGTGCTATATAATTCTAGCAGTTTTGAGTTTTTTGTTTGTTTATGTTATAAGCCCTTTTCATTGAGTTTTCTGCAGCATTTATGTTGGTTGGTGAAAAAAGTTTGACTTGTCCATTTGGAGGACAGTTTCGTTTGAATTGACCAGTCAGGATCCATCATGTGATACATCTCCATTTCCATGAAACTGAAGTGACTGCTGGTGATGAGGAACAACTGTTTCCCATAGGCCACCGGTGACTTAGGACAACAAGTGTGTACTTCACTCTCATGGTGTACTTTTCTGTGACCCTACTCAATCCACTGACATATGAGGGCATGTCTTGTGTGGTGTCTGGAACGGCCTCCATCATATCAATTTATTGGTGCACTTGGTCAAACTCCAGATCATGAGCCAGGAAGTGGTCTGCCATGCAAAACGGTGACATCTCTGGCAGTAGAAGATGTCCATGAAATGCATGATGAAGGGACTTTTGCTGTAGAAACTGCCCATCTGCTATAGGGGTAGTATATACTGGGTGTCCCCATATAGATGAATCACTTCTTCATCCTGCACAGTTGGAGGGCCCTCTAGGCAGGCCCCAGGTGTATGTAATGGAAGGCATAAGTCTTCATCTGAATGCTCTTCTGAATGCCATAGTGGGGGCCCCAAAGGCAAACTTGAGGTTGTAGTCATACTTCTGAATCCCCTCAGAGCATTTGTACCTCTCAATCAGGATGTCATGTGTGGCACTATAGATTTCCAGGTGCAGTGCATTTGTGTGTGGGGCTAGCATCTAGTCATAGTGGACACTAGAGACCTCAGCGTCACTCACGCTGGTCTTGTTACTGTCATGGATGGCTGCCGGGTTCCGGGGACTGCAGACCTCGCTGGGCAAGGTGAGTGCAGGAGGTTCCACCTCCGTCACTGTGGGCCCTGGTCAGAGCCTGTAGGTGTTACTGAGCTCATCTCCTTGGGTGGGAGCAAAGCATGCACTAGCCTGATTCCCAAGCCAAGAAAAGCTTCTCTGTTTGCTGTTAAGATTCTTCAGTCTGCTATCATGCTACTCCAGTATTGCCCACCAGCACACCAGAAAACCCTGGATGCTGCCAGTGACTCCTGTTATCAATACCGTCACCAGTTCTGATGCCACCAAGTCACCCGTTACCACATGGGGTGACTCCCAAAAGGGAAAGAATTTTTTTTCTTCAGGAAGACATTGGATGACAAAATAGTTATTTTATTATTTTTTACTTCAATTACTTTCTTCTTATTTTTAAAAATTGAGACACACTTGACATGTAATATTGTTAGTTTCAATTGTACAATATAATGATTTTATATGTGTGTGCTAAGTTTTGAAATGATCATTACAATAAGTATAGTTTGCAATTAACTCCCTTCACCTATTTTGTACTCCCCAACTCTTTTCACCTCTGGTAACCACTAGTCTGTTCTCTGTATCAATGAGTGTTAGATTTGTTTGCTGTTGTTTTAGATTCCACATCAGGGTATAATTACATGGTATTTGTCTTTCTCCATATGACTTATTTCACTTAAATTACTCTCTTTAAGGTTCATATATGATGTCACATACAGCAAGATTTCATTTTTTATAGCAGAATAGTATTCCATTGTGTGTGTGTGTCTCTATATATGCATGTGTGTACATTTATATATATATGTGTGTGTGTGTGTGTGTGTATATATATATAAAATGTCATGTCTTCTTTATCCATTCAACCATCAATGTACTTAAGCTATTTCCATATATTGAACATTGTAAATAATGCTATAATGAACACAGGGATGCATTTATATTTCAGAATTAGTGTTTTTGTATTCTTCAGATAAATAGCCAGAAGTGGAATATCTTGGTCATATGGTTATTTTGTTCTTAATTTTTTTAAGACTCTTCATATTGTTTTCCATTGTGGCGACATCAATTTAAATTCCTATCAACAATGCACATCTTCTGCACTCTCACCAGCATATGTTACTTCTTGTCCTTTTGGAACCATTCTAAAAAACGTGAGGTGACACCTAATTGTGGTTTTGATTTACATTTTCTTGATTAGCAGTGCTGAATACCTTTTATCAACCTGATGGCCTATGTTTTCTTTGCCAAAATGTCTGTTTATATCCTCTGTCCATTTAAAATCAGATTGTTGATTTTTGATATTGAATTGTATTATTTTTAATTTATTTTGTACATTAATCCCCTAATAGACACATGACTTGCAAGGATCTTGTCCCATTTAGTAGGCTATATTTTCATTTTGATGATGGTTGCCTTTGATGTAAAGAGGCTTTTTATTTGATGCAGTCACACTTGTTTATTTTTTATTTTGTTTCCCTAGCTTTTGGAATCAGATCCACAAAAGCCTTCTAATAACCAAGTCATTGAGGTTCCAAATACATTTTCTTTTAGGACTTATGGTTTCAGGTATTACATTCAAGTCTTTAATCTAGTTTAAGTTAATTTTTGTGTATGGTGTAAGATAGTGATCAAATTTTATTCTTTTGCTTGTGGCTGTCCAGTTTTCTCAGAACCATTGGTTGAAAAGACTATCGTCCATTGTATATTCTTGGTTTTTCATCATATATGTATTATCCATGTATCTGTGAGTTTATTTCTGGTTTCTACATTTTGTTCCATTCATCTACGTGTCTTTTTTTTCATGCCAGTATCACACTGTTTCAATTTTTTTTTTTTGCTTTACTTTTTATTGCAAATAAATCATAATCCTTATATAAACTTTAGAAACTACACCAAAATATTAATGTCAATGAAGATCTTTATTTTCTTAATTTTGTTTACTTATATTTTTATGATACTTCCTTAAATAGAACCATACTGTTGATATTGTTCTATATTTTTTCCATTAACATAGTGTCATACTTTTAAATAATGTAGGTTTGTAGTATAGTTTGATATCAGAGAGCATGCTATTTCTAGCTTTGTTGTTCTTCCTCAAGATTACTTAGGTTCTTTGCTTTTTTTGCTGTTTTTCTTTTGTTTTCTAGCTCAATACAAATTTTAGAATTATATGCTTGAGTTCTGTGAAATATGTTTTTGGCACTTTCATAGGGGTCACATTTAATCTGTAGATTGCCTATGGGTAGTATGGAAATTTTAACAATATTAATCCTTGTATTTCACAGTATGAAATGTCTTTCCATTTATTTGTGTCATCTTCAGTTTTTTTCATAGTGTCTTATGGTTGCAGTGCATAGGTCTTTTACCTCAGTTAAATTTATTTCTAGATATTTTGTTCTTTTTGATGCATTTGTAAATGGGATTGTCTTCTCAATTTCTCTTTCTGTATCTTGACATGTAAAAGAGTGACAGTTTACTTCTTCATTTCCAATATGAATGCCTTTTATTTCCTTTTTCTAGCCCAATTACTGTTCCTAGGACCTCCGATACTATGTTGAACAAAAATGAAGACAGTGGGCATCTTTATAGGAAATGCTTGCAATTTTTTTTGCCATTGAGTACTATGTTAGCTGTGGGTTTTTTCTTATATGACCTTTACTATGATGAGTCATGTTCCCTTTGTAACCGCTTTATTGAAAGAATTTATTATAAATAAGTGTTGAACTTCATCAGATGTTTTTTCTGTACCTGTTAAGATGGAAAAACAATTTTTATCCTCCAATTTAAAGTGATATTTGATATTAATTTGTGGTTGTTGAACCATTCTTGCATCTCTGGAATAAATCCCACTTGATCATGGTATCTGATCCTTTTAAGTACTGTTGAATTCAGTTTGCTATTTTTGTTGTTGTTGTTAAATATTTTTGTATCTGTGATCAACAGAGATACTGGCTTGTAATTTTTTTCTTGTAGTATCTTTGTCTGGTTTTTGTAACAGGGTTATACTGGCCTTGTAAAATGAGTTTGAAGGCCTTCCTTTTTCTTCTATTATCTGGGAGAGTTTGAGAAGGGTTGGTGTTCTCTTTTAAATATTTGAAGAATTGATCTGTGAATCATTGGTTCCTGGACTCATTTTTTGGGAGAGAAAAACAGTTATTTTAAATTTTTGTTTTTCTTTTGTTATTTTTTTCCTCCAGTAAATTTTATCTGAAACACTGAGACACAAGTCACTGGAGATCATCTGAACAAATATATTGTCTCCATGCTTTTAGCAAAGGCAACTATCTTTTTTGAAGCTTTCATATCAATTGTGTTTTTCTCTTTCCATGAATTATCATATGTACCACTAAGCTTTGTGGAGTGTTCATAAGTAAGCTCCTGGAAGAGGCCTATAAACTTGGCTAGACAAATGGAATCTTAGTGGCCAAATAGCTTATGATAAAAGGAGGGTGGCACATTCTCACTGTCCCCACCTTAAGTACACACATACAAGTGTAATATATTTGTGCATAAAACATTGTTTTGACTGTGTAAAGAATAGAAGAGGAAAAAAAAAAACTATTTGAGGCTATATGAAATTGCATCCCCAAATTCCTACCAGGTTTTGTAAAACCGGATTATCAATTTTCTCATATTAAAAGCTGCTCTGTCTCTCACAAAGTTTTTTTAAAGTTCAAGTGAAATAATAACCATAAACTTCCTTGCTTACCATGGAGAGGAAATATAAAATACAGAAAACTCAGCAGTTAAATCATGTTTTTGCAGTTCATGCTGACAGCATGAACTAAGTTATGCAAATCATTGTTCACTTAGAATGACTTTAAACTTCTATTTAGAGCATAGTATATCATGACAAAAGGCTGGAGCCTGAGCATTAATCTTTAACAGAATAGAGTTAAGAACAAAAATCTGTGTTGCATCAATATTTCCATTTATGAGTGACATTAATTAATTCATGCATTCAACAAGATAGGTTTTGAGCACAATATGTTAAGGCATTATTTTAGACACTTGGTAATTAACCTCTTTGAACTGCAGATTCTTTCTCTTTATAGTGAGAGAAAGAGAATTGGTCTGGTCCAGAAGTATGCTATCTATTAAGTTCTAAATTCTTTGATAAAAAATAGGCAACTGGAAGAACATACACTTAAAAGAAGCCAACTCTAGAGGGAACACATATTTAGAAGGCATTAAAAAGAAGCATGTGATATGAATGGTATTCCAAAGATAATAACTTTTACTGAGAACTATATTTTAGACATTTACATGATTTCTTACAAAATATGGAAATTTATGCATCCCACACATCTACAATTCCTAATTTTCTTCATATATAATTAGAGACAATAATACAACAATTGATAGCCTAAGTTTCCTGGAAGATTATAAAAAAGATTCTTTGTTTTCCATAGATACTCCATCTGTAAACCACTTACCACACAACTAGGGTAAAGCGCATAGACTACTCAACTTGGCAGCTATTATATTATCTTGATTTTTTTAAAGCTGTTTGTTGAGATTGGATATAAATTGCAACAACATTATATGGATTTATTCCTTCAGGTTGTGTCCTCATTTTGGTTAAATTCTATCAGCCCCTCCCACCAGTAGTGGTTATCTTTCAAGACTTAATACAATTGTGCTTTGGTTTTACAACTACCATGTAAATGACTAAAGAGATCCTATTCTGAGTTACCAGAGGGTTATTATGTACCACATGGACTATTTCAGAGGATGGCTAATATCAATCTTGATTTCCACAGAGGAAATATGTAGGTTGTATATTAGTGCTTTCCATCCCTTTTCCACCTTGGATCTTAACCAGAGCCATGTGTTTAGGGGGATATGTAAAAAGAAACAGGCTTACACTATTTCATGTCTAAAGGGTATAGAACCTAGCTTAAAATAAATTTATTAAGACAGGAAAATCCACTAATTACCAATTAAAAGAATCAGGACAGAAAAGGTGATTGGGAAATTCAGAGGGTTCGCCAAAACTAAATAGCATTTTGGGGATAAGAATACTTTGCATTTGCATGGGAAAATATTGTATTCAAGATATTTTGTAAATGCCATCTCAAGTAATTTTTAACATTCAATTTTGTAAACAGAGTATGTTTAATAATAAAAATAATAAAATAAGAACAGCAAATGCATTTTCTAGGTACCACTCTATTTCATGTGTATTATGAATAGTAATTTATTTAACCCTCTCTATTATTCTGTGACTTAGGTTTTATTTATATATCTAGTTTATTCCTAAATAAAAAGAAGTGAAAAGATTAAATAACTTGGCCAAGAGAACAAATTTAGGAAATGGTGGGGCCAGGCTATCTGCTGATGTCACATCAATGGCCGATCAACTAGGCTAGTATCATTTAGCTCTTTTGACAAACACATATATTTCTTTGAATGAGTCTAAGATTAAAAGAGAAACAATTCAGAGATCTTAAGCTATCAATTAAAGAGAACCTAAATGAACAGTATATTGGTTTAGTGGGTTTTTATCCCTAGTCATCACTTTAATCACACATTAAAATGTCCGTAAGTGTTTTGAGTTTTTGATGCTCATTGACAGCACCTAATAGAGATCGAAGCCTGCACCCTTCTATAGTGTAGTATACTAGAAGGTATGGTCTTCCCTGGTGGTTCAGTGGCAAAGAGTCTGCCTGCCAATTCAGAAGAGGTGGGATCGATCCCTGCATTGGGAAGATCCCCTGGAGAAGGAAATGCAACCCACTCCAGTATTCTTGCCTGGAAAATCCCATGGACAGAGGAGCCTGGTGGACTACAGTCCATGGGGTCGCAAAGAGTAGGATACAACTTAGCAACTAAACAACTATTCTACAAGGTAGCTGAGTGGACATGGACCACATTTCCTTTATATCTACCTCTGGCCATTGGACTGGTTCTCAAATAAATTGTGATTTAAAAGAAGTTAGGTTTTCTCTTGCTCTTCTCTCATTTGCCTATCTAAACATATGACCAGGGCAATTTGTCAAGCTTTTGAGGATGGCGTAGGAGTCCGGCAATCTGGATTATCCATTTTAAATTTTTATGCATGTATGTTTTAAGATTTTAACTTTAGACACTGTTTATTTAAATTTCCCTATATGAATGCCTGCTTGGGGAGTTACAATTTCAAACGCAAAAAAATAAACTCACAGATCCAAATTACAAAAATTATATAATTTATATGCATTTTTGTGTGGCAGTGTTGTGGGAATGAGTTGGTTGTTTCTTACTATTCTGAGCTTTTGAGATTTTCCTCATTTTCCCACCAGCCCCAAGTACAATTAAAGAAACACTGAGAGGGAGAGAGATCCATGGATCCTCCTCTTTACTTCTAAAAAAGAAAATGAGAAATATAAATTCAAATTAGCAGATACATATAAAAAATAACATTCAAATAAATGACAAAATAAGTATAAAATAAACAGAAAAAGTCAAAGAATAAATCCTAATATTTCAGTAATTGCAAGAAATTTAAATCTCTAGAAAGGACTTTTGTATCTAGCAATATGGAATACTGGATATCCAGAAAAAACTTTCTCAATAAAATATTCAAGGAAATAATAACTGTATTCTTGACAGATGTCTCAATCTTTTTAAATTTTCACATCAAAACAGATTATTTAGCAAAAACAAACAAACAAACTCACAGACAGTATTTACAGTGAAACTAGGGGGGAAGTTATCCTATGGATGCAAAATTACAAGTAGATAGAATTTTTTAAAAAAGATCAAACACCTGCATGGCACCCTTATCTTTGAGGGGTGGGGCGGGGTGGGGGAAAGCTACAAGGTTCCTGACCTGAAAGTAATGGATATCCTCAGAGCCAATTTGAAAACAATAACTGAAATGGAGAGAAGATTTGCTTTGCTGTTGGGTACCATGACTGCCCAGTAACCACTAAAGAACTAGGGGTCTCTGTGCTTAGGTGCTCAGTCGTGTCCGGACGCTTTGCGACTTCATGGACTGTAGCCCTCCAGGTTATTGTCCATGGGGAGTCTCCAGGCAAGAATACTGGAATGGGTTACCATGCCCTCCTCCAGGGGATCATCCCAACCTGGATCTCCCTCATGGCGGGCAGATTTTTTACCATCTGAGCCAACAGGGAAGTCCAAGAATGCTAGAGTGGGTAGCCTATCCATTCTCCAGGGGATCTTCCCAACCCAGGAATCCAACCAAGGTCTCCTGCATTGCAGACAGACATTAAATACTCCCCAAACTGACTGGGGATCCCTGCCAGGACAAAGCTACACAGGAAGGAGAAATTGCTGAGTGCAATGAAAATTAAGCAACGTATGGACAGAGACAGAAAAAGGAAAATGATTGGATGAAGTGGGGTTGATTTAAAAGACCAAGAAAAGTTCAGAAAGCACTCTTGGAAAATAACAGAAAATGGAGCACTGTTAAGTTTAAAAAGTCTGTGAACCTTGCCTTTTTATAATATCAGAAAAACTTTTCCATAAATATAACCAAGAGATCGTTGTTGCCAAGGTCAAATTCCACACATTTATCATAAGACAAAAAGGTAATAAGGTGAAGAAAAACATCCCAACTGAAAATGAACATTTTTAAGATGAGTTATAAACCATCTTAAATCATTTGAAAATTAAAAAGCAACATAAGTAAGAATTAGAATAAATCAGGAATTTGGTGATACAACTCAAATAACAAAAAATAGAAAGAAAAATTAATAAATGGCATCTTACTTAGAATATAAGTGAATATAAAATGCCTTTTGAAATTTAGATTGAGGGTGCAATGGTAAAAATCAGAAATATAAAATGATTCAATAAAAAGTGTTAGTTACTGAAGATAGGCAAGGAAGATTAAAAAAAGACACAATAGAACTTTGTAAAGAAATCCAAAGCATGGAAAAAGAATCAATAGAAAAGGGAAAAAAAAAAAACTATAGCTTAAGAAAATGTTCCTATCATTTAAAAAAAATGGAATTTTGTACTGATACCTATTGAGTCTCTATGAATTTTTGTACAGAATGATCAAACCCAGGAAATATTCTATTAAAATTTTGAACTTAACAAAACTTTTAAAACAAAAGCTCATTTGGGCATTAAGACAAAACCTTACATGAGCTAGAAAATTAGATTATCATGACACTTTCAACAGCAGTGCTTTTTGTCAGAAAAAAAAAAAAGTAGTACAACGTATTTAGTATACTCAGGAAACTATAATGAATGTGAGTCAGCATAAATTCTGGCAGAACTGATTTCCAGTATAAAGCCATAATCAATGTTTTCTCAACATGGAATAATTCAGTGAATTTTGTTCCCTTGAGGCTTCTAGAGAAATCTACTGGAGAATGATCTCAGACAACCAAAATAGCTCTAAAGGCAAGGACATAAGGAGGATGGTAAACATTAAACAGAGTTACTTGTAGACTTAGAATTGAATTAAACATGAGATAGAACAGTATGTAATGACCATCTGCTTAGATATTGTATTTATTTATATTAGATATAAAACAGCTATTAAAACTAGGGGATTTGGGAAAACACATGTAAATAGTTAAACTGTTCTCAGTAATTATAATAGAAGTGCTAATATCATTTTCTTGCAGTGTGTGTATAAAGAGGGAGAACTTTAAATAATGCTTATGAACTATACAAATTTTGTTGTGCCTTGTGCCCTAGGCAACTTGAATTCTCAGCGTAAAAAAAAGCAGTCATGAATGTAATATAGAACATGATAGGTAAAAAGTCTTGCAGTCCTAGATTTGAATGGAAATATTAATAAGACCTCACAAAGTGTAGTATCTCTTAAAAGTGCCTGTCTATCTCTATCATCTATCTAATCTCTTATCAACATATATTCTTAGCTCAGTCCACTGAGGAGACCTGAAAAGGATGGCCAACCTAGTACCAGTAAGAGTCCTTACTACACAGAGTGCAGTCTTAATTACTTTTTCTCTTAGAATAATGGCCAGTTCCAATTCTGGAGCAGAAAATTTCCAAGGAAATCTTGGAACACAAGGTCACACAAGATAATGACAAAGACTTCTGTGCTTATGTGTGCTTAGTCACTCAGTCGTGTCTGATTCTTTGTGACTCCATGGATTCAGGGTGACCCTGGGGTCACCCTGCCAAGCTCCACTATCTATGGGATTTTCCAGGCAAGAATATTGGAGTGGGTTTCCATTCTCTTCTCTGGAGGATCATCCCAACCCAAGGATAGAACCCAGGTCTCCTGCATTGCAGGCAGATTCTTTACCATCTGGATCACATCAAAAGAAATGTATACATGCTTCAGTCATGTCCGACTTTTTGTGACCCCATGGACTGTAGCCCACCAGCCTCCACTGTCCATGAGATTCTCCAGGTAAGAATACTGGAGTGGGTTTCATATCCTACTCCAGGAGACCTTCCTAACCCAAGGATCAAATCTATTTCTTTTACATCTCTTGCATTGGCAGGCGGGCACTTTAACACTAGTGCCAATTAATTTTTTTAAATGCTCTTGCTAAAGATGTGACAATTTGAGTTTTGAAAATGATCATGACAACTGATGGTAACCAGTCACAAATGCTGAGATACATATATGTTGGAATTCTTCTTAAGTAAATACAATTAAAATATTCTTCATTTTTTTCTAGAAAATGTTATCAATGATATCATGAAATTTGGATCTTAACATTTTGTTTGTTGAAAATTTTAATACAGAAGGAAATATATATTTTGTATTTTTTTAAGCTTGGGAGTAAAGCTGAAATACCATATAGGAGGAGATACTAGGGTGACCCAGAATTGCTGCCAGCTTCCTCCAAATGATGACATTTTGGGTATTCCTCAGATTCCCTTTAAAGGTCATTTTTAGGAGATGTCCCTGCTACTCTGTAAGAAGAAATGATTCTTCTCCTTCTAATCTGATATCACTACCTGTATTTCTCATGATGATTTTATATTATAGTTATTTATGACCATCAGTTCAGTCAGCTCAGTCACTCAGTCATGTCCAACTCTTTGAGACCCCATGGACTGCAGCACGCCAGACTTCCCTGTCCATCACCAATTCCTGGAGCTTGCTCAAACTCATGTCTGTTGAGTAGGTGATGCTGTACAGCCATCTCATCCTCTGTCATCCCCTTCTCCTCCTGCCTTCAATCTTTCCCAGCATCAGAGTCTTTTCAAATGGGTCAGTTCTTCACATCAGGTGGCCAAAGTATTGGAGTTTCAGCTTCAGCATCAGTCCTTCCAATGACATTCAGGACTGATTTCCTTTAGGATGGACTGGTTAGATCTCCTTGCAGTCCAAGAGACTCTCAAGAGTCTTCTCCAGCATCACAGTTTGAAAGCATTGCTGCTTCAGTGCTCAACTTTCTTTATAGTCCAACTCTGACATTCATACCTGACTACTCAAAAAACCCTAGCTTTGACTAGATGGACGTTTGTCAGCAAAGTCTGCTTTTTATATGCTGTCTAGGTTGGTCACAGCTTTTCCTCCAAGGGGCAAGCCTCTTTTAATTTCATGGCTGCAGTCACTGTCTGCAGTCATTTTGGAGTCCAAAAAAAATAAAGTCTGTCACTCTTTCCATTGTTTCCCCACTTATTTGCCATGAAGTGATGGGACCAGATGCCATGATCTTAGTTTTCTAAATGTTGAGTTTTAAGCCCACTTTTTCAACCTCCTCTTTCACTTTCATGAAGAGGCTCTTTAGTTCTTCTTCGCTTTCTGTCATAATGGTGGTATCATCTGCATATCTGAGGCTATTATTTCTCGCAGCAATCTTGATTCCAGCTTGCACTTTATCCAGCCCAACATTTCACATGGTGTACTCTGCATATAAGTTAAATAAGCAGGGTGATGATATAGAGCCTTGATATACTCCTTTCCAAATTTGAAACCAGTCTGTTGTTCCATGTCTGGTTCTAACTGTTGTTTCTTGACCTGCATACAAATTTCTCAGGAGTCAGATCAGGTGGTCTGCTATTCCCAACTCTTGAAGAATTTTCCACAGTTTGTTGTGATCCACACAGTCAAAGGGTTTGGTGTAGTCAACAAAGCAGAAGTAGATGTTTTTCTGGAACTCCCTTGTTTTTTACTGTGGTCCAGTGGATGTTGGCATTTTGATCTCTGGTTCCTCTGCCTTTTCTAAAACCAGCTTGAACATCTGGAATTTGATGTTCATGTACTGTTGAAGCCTGGCTTGGAGAATTTTGAGCATTACTTTGCTAGCGTGTGAGATGAGTGCAACTGTGCAGTAGTTTGAGCCTTCTTTGGCATTGGAATGAAAACTGACCTTTTTCAGTCCTTGGCCACTGCTGAGTTTTCCACATTTGCTGGCATATTGAGTGCAGCACTTTCACAGCATCGTCTTTTAGGATTTGAAATCGACCAGCTGGAATTCCATCACCTCCACTAACTTTGTTCATAGTGATGTTTCCCAAGGCCCACTTCACTTCGCATTCCAGGATATCTGGCTCTAGGTGAGTGATCACACCACTGTGGTTGTCTGGGTCATGAAGACCTTTTTCGTATAGTTCTTCTGTGTATTCTTGCCACCTCTTCTCAATCTCTTCTGCTTCTGTTAGGTCCATACCATTTCTGTCCTTTATTGTTCCCATCTTTGCATGAAATGTTCCCTTGGTATCTCTAATTTTTTTTGAAGAGAATGCTAGTTTTTCCAATTCAATTGTTTTCCTCTGTTTATTTGCATTGATCACTGAGGAAGGCTTTCTTATCTCTCCTTGCTATTCTTTGGAACTCTGCTTTTCAGATGGATATAACTTTCCTTTTCCCCCTTGCCTTTAGCTTCTCTTCTTTTCTCAGCTATTTTTAAGGCCTCCTCAGACAACCATTTTACCTTTCTGTATTTCTTTTTCTTGGCGATGGTCTTGATCACTGCCTTCTGTACAATGTCATGAACCTCCATCCATAGTTCTTCAGGCACTGTATCAGATCTAATCCCTTGAATCTATTTGTCACTTCCATTGTATAATGTTAAGGAATTTGATTTAGGTCATACCTGAACGGCCTCGTGGTTTTCTTTACTTTCTTTAATTGAAGTCTGTATTTTGCTGTAAGGAGTTAATGATCTGAGCCATAGTCAGCTCCTAGTCTCCCTGAGAGCTCAGTTCTTAAAGAATCTGCCTGCAATTCAGGAGACCCCATTTCGATTCCTGGGTCAGGAAGCTCTCCTGGAGAAGGGATAGGCTACCCACTCCAGTATTTCCGTGCTTCCCTTGTGGCTCAGCTGGTAAAGGATCCACCTGCAATGCGGGAAACTTGGGTTCGATCCATGGGTTGGGAAGATCCCCTGGAAATGGGAAAATCCACTCCAGTATTTTGGCCTGGAGAATTCCATGGACTGTGTAGTCCATGGGGTCACAAAGTGAGCAACTTTCACTTTCACTTCAGCTCCCAGTTTTGTTTTTGCTGACTGTATAGAGCTTCTCCATCTTTGATTGCAAAGAATATAATCAACCTGATTTAAGTATTTTCCATCTGATGATGTCCATGTGTAGTCTTCTCTTGTGTTCTTGAAAGAGGGTGTTTACTATGACCATTGTTCTCTTCCCAAAACCCTGTTAGCCTTTGCCCTGCTAATATGTCTATGAACATACTTTATATATATATATATAGGAAATAACTTGAGAAAAAGATTCATGTCTCATTTATCTATATATCCTTTGTCCAGTGTCCTGTAAATAACAAAGAAGAAAAAAAAAATTTGTCTTTTTTAAAAAATCTAGATATTAGCTCTTTCAGTAATAATTTAAAAACTTTGAGATTTGATCAGTTTAATTTCCTGTGTACCTAAGAAGTACATGTGGGTAGCCTGATGTAACTACTTTGTAATATGCCACTTGTGTTGAACTAAAGACAAAGCATAATTACATCATTTTGTAAATTAAGTAAAACAACATTGGAAGAATAAAGTGAAAAAAAACAGTTACTTCAAGAAATTAACCCTGAATAATTTACTAAGCATGATATGGTCTATGAGTCAGTTATGGATGTAAATCTAAAAAGCTGAACACAAAAGAAAAGGATAAAAAAAGTACAGGCCATCGCAAAGCAGGAAGTTTTAAATGTTTAAAGACTGTCTAAATGAAGAAAAGGATAAACTTAAGAGAGATTTTTTGGCCCCAGGAAGAAGCTCGGAGCTTGCTGTGTCTGCCATGTGCCCTACAGGAAGAAAAACTTTTCTTTCTACCTGGATCACTTGCATAATTAAGCCATAGCTGAAGGAGAAAGGGTCTGTAGAAAAGAGCAGGGTTGGAGGGCTGACCTTGGGTTACACTAATTCAGAAGTTAGAGAGAAACAGAGACTGAAATGGAGGGACAGGAGGAGTGTGGGAAGCTCTGAGAGGAATCTTGCCCAAGAGGCAGAGGGCTGCTGTGAGAAAATGAAAAGCTTTTCAAATGCTGCAGAATGGTCAAGGATGTCTAAGACTGGTAAACAACCATCAGTTTTGGTAAGGAAGAATGTGTTGGTGATCTTGTAGAAAATGAATTTTGGTGAGATTGTAGTGCATGCCTGTGTGCATGCTCAGTCAGCAGAGGCCAAACGAGATAGTTCAGAAGAAACTGAGGAAAAAAATTGAAAACATGTACCTCTAGCACTTACTGGAGAAGAATGTGAGGACAATGGAGGTATTTTTGGTTTGGAAGGAGGGAGAGAGGGAGAGAAAAAGTTTCAATAAGAAACAGAAATTTCATTTTGTAAAGAGATTTTCGTATTTCTTTTAAAAATGTAAATAATTACCCTGAAAATGATATGGAGAAATCTTGGTTTTGAGATTATTAAGTTACTGACTCAAGAATATGATAATTAGAGGTCAATTAATATATAAATTAATTATCTAACAACTTGACATCTTGCTGCTTTGTTTAAAAAACTTCTTATTAAAATTTTAACTTTTAATAAGATGAGTGCCCATTAATGGAAAAGTCACACTTGCACATTATCTGATTGTTTTCTTTAAAGTACTTGGTTTCTGTGGCTTAGTGGGTTTACAAAAATTCATTGAGGGTTGTAACCCATTGATTTTTCTAAAACTTTAAAATTTCTTAAGAATATTTTTTTTCCTCTGAGTCACTATGAACTATATAATATCCTTCCCTCAAGCTATATTAGATAAAACTACATAATAAAGTATGGTGACACATATGAGTTCACTCAAAGATATGTACCATTTCCTGTTCCTTATGAATATCATATGCCGAATAGCTGTTCTACTGACCTCCAGACTGTATATACAGAGCAGGTCTGTTCCACTAACAACCTAAAAAATGTAGTAATTAATTATAACATTATTCTTATTGAGCCAAATATTTATTACTACCACCTACAACCATAAATGAAGTAATTATATACATATCTACTTTCAGTTGCCTACATTCAGTTGACAACAGAATGCATTACAGCATTCACATACTTATGCTTTCTGGATTAGTCACATTTCATTAGGGCATTCAAGTCTTGCCAAAGTCTTCAACTCTTAGGGAACTCTGTGGGAGATTAAAATTGGGTTGAAACTAGGAAGCTTCTAGTGCTTCTGTATGCTTAAAACTACATCTCTAAAAAAAAATAAAAATAAAAATAAAACTACATCTCTGCCAGGGTCTGAACTATTTAACCATCATTGTTGAGTTATGAATCTACCTGAAACATTCTGCCTATAACTTAAATGAAGAATTGAATTAACCAGTCTTTCTAATGTTAATATATATTCTAAAAGAGTGCAAATCATTATTTTAGCAAAAATTAGCATTAGTGAAAAGATACAAGCGTATCAAAAGCTGTGCTGCTTTTAAGACTAACATTTTTGTTACATACTTAAATGTAAACCTCAAATGCCTCGGTTCCCAGACCATGCCCCACTACCATTTCTCTATGGATAATGCATGGGTAGGACAAGTGTACATCATGATGATCTTGATGGATCGACTGCCTGTCACCACCCAAGTGATAACACGGAGACAGAGAGAAGGAAAAAGCAGATATCAGAACAAGCCTAACCACAGACTCCTTGCCTAGCCTATGCCTACTTAGAGACGCGTTCAGACCAAGAAAGGTATTATTAGTTAAACACGGTTGAGTAGGAGAGCTCACTGAGTGCCATTGAATGAAGGTTTTAAGAACTAAGGGAGGACCACCCTGTCTCGCTTCCAGGCTGTAGCATTTGTAGAATGAATACAGGAAGCATTAGAGGTAACAGACTAAAAAGTAATTTAGTGACAGGGTTAGGTTGATAGAGCTAATACCAGATGTCACAGCAATTGTAATTAAGAGGAAACATTATCCTATGGTCTAAGATATCCAATAAAGGAAAGCTGATGTTTTTATTTTAAGTTTATATAATCCCAAACATGCAGAACAATTTCAAGCATATTTCAAAGAATTCTAATATGCAATTACTATATCATTTACTTTTCACTATTTTTTAATATTTGCTTTATCTCTAGCTATCTATGACATTTTTCTTAACCATATGAAAGCAATAGAAATCATACTTCCTACCCTCAAGTACTTTAGTATCTATTTCCAAGGAACAGAGATTAATCTTTTTTAAACAGTGAAATTGCCAAAATTAGATAAATTATTATTGGTTCTCTTAGCTAACTGAAAGCCTGTATCTAAATTTCATTCATCATCTAATCTCTATATGGCTTTTTCCCCTCAGTCCAAATTGAGTCAGTGGTCATACATTGTATTTAGTAGAAATGTTTCTATGTTTTCCTCTATTCCTCAGTTTTTCTTTGGCACTCATGATTCTGAAAGAGCACAGGGCATTACATTCATAAAATATCCCTCAGTTTAGGTTACCTACTTCTTCATGATCTGGGTCATTTTGTGTATGTCTAGCAAAACAATAAGCAGTAATCACACAATATCAATTTGCCCCATTGATCACAATATTAATTTTAATTACATCATTAAAATGGAATCTACTATGTTATTACACAAGACAGTTACTGTTTTTCTCTTTGCAGTTAATGTTTGTGATGAACTACTTGAATGCTGTGTCATATATTTTTTTCAGCAAATCTGATCCCACTTGTTTAATCACCTACTAATCCTTCTTGTCTGAATCAGTTATTGCCATCATTATTGTGGAATAGTGACTTTTTTTTCTCCTCCAAGAACTGACATACTTTTGCTTGTTTAAATATAAAAAGTGAATTAATAAACATTCACACTGAAATCAGGAGTGGCTAGAAATATTCTATTTAGCCTTTATTTATTACAGTTATGAAATATTTTTACCAGCATGTTAAGACATGATACAAGAATAAATGACCTATTAGGACAGTGGACAGATAATATCATCACTACTTCTGGTCCATTGTGCATAGCATAATAAAAAAAGGTAACAATAAAAAATTTGAGAATTCTTATTTTTAATGCAATGGTATGAAAATGTAGCTGGATGCAATTGAAATGTACATAAGTCAATGGCTGATTAATTTATGCCCCAAGTAATCATGATTAGTTTTTAATAAAATAAGTAAAACAACATATACCCATAATAATGAGTAATTTCATATAGATTAGAAAATAAATTAATAGTCCCATCCATGTATGTATTATTTTAATAAGAATAAAATTATGAAACTTGATACTAAAGGATTTATTTGAAAAACCAAGAAATATATGTGTATTTTGGAAATTTTATTTGAGAGAAGAGCTAAAATTTTTAAAGCCAGACTTCTCTGTCCATGGGATTTCCCAGCAAGAATACTGGAGTGGATTGCCGTTTTCTCCTCCAGGGCCTCTTCCTGACTCAAGGATCGAACCCATGTCTCCTGCATTGTCAGACATGTTCTTTACCACTGAGCCAACCACCTGGACCACTATTTATAGGAGAGGATGTGCCTCTTGCTACTAAACATTTTAATAAAAATTAGCATAAAGAAATGCTTGCATAAAAGTAGGCAAAAGGAAAGCACAGATATCACAGTCTCTATTTTAAATAAAATTATTATCTAATAATGAAAAAATCATCATGAGCGCATTATGTGTTAATTATTACATGTTACTGTGAAAATTGGACAGTGGTATTTTGGAGGAAAGCAGGATAACTTCTCACATTGTATCACAAAGCGTTTCCTTTTTAAGTGGCCTAATTGAGAATGGTTGACATATATTGAGGATATTATTTACTGTATAGATTGTGTACTATTCATGTCCATGATAGTTTTTATTTTGTGCAATTCTGACACATACACCAGTCTTCTTTAGTATTGGATAGGCCAAAACTTTGATTCAAGTTTCTCCATACCATATTATGAAACTCAAACAAACTTTTAGGCCAACCCAATATGTTACTCTTTGTGAAACACATTAGAAGACATACGCTGTCCATTTTCTAATTGAGAAAGCTTAAGATATGTTTCATAGCTCAAGTGTCCAGTTTCTGCAGAGATGAGCTTGATATCAAATCCTAAAATTCTTAATTTTATACAAGTTAAGTCTTGCTGCATTTGTGCACTACTTATGTATAGTACAAGAAAAGCCCTCTATACCCCATAATTCTAAGAAGGAAATTATTTTCTAGACCATTGAACCATTTTGAAATAGAATGCTGCTGCTGCTGCTAAGTCACTTCAGTCGTGTCTGACTCTGTGCAACCCCTTAGACGGCAGCCCACCAGGCTCCCCCGTCCCTGGGATTCTCCAGGCAAGAACACTGGAGTGGGTTGCCATTTCCTTCTCCAATGCATGAAAGTGAAAAGTGAAAGTGAAGTCACTCAGTCGTGTCCGACTCTTCACGACCTCATGGACTGCAGCCCACCAGTCTCCTCTGCCCATGGGATTTTCCAGGCAAGAGTACTGGAGTGGGTTGCCATTGCCTTCTCTGTTGAAATAGAATAGATATGACTATTTCACAGAGAAGAATAACTGCCACTTAAACATTACAATTACTTTAATTATGTTTCAGGTACATCTATTTGTAATTTTTAAGTAAAGAACTCATTAAAATAAAAATAATAGTAAAGAGGTTTATTAAAATTAGACATGGGAAGGAATCCTAATTTATAATATAAATCAGTGTTAAATATTTACATATACTAGTGTAATATAGTTACATAAAGCTTATTAAAAACAAACTACACTTTTTGCTCTTAGAAAGGAGCAATTTATTACCAAAAGAAAAAAAAGTGATGCTCAGGGTAGAAACTGTAGTTTAGTAAATACATGAAAAAATTTTAATGAACTAATTTTTAAAAATATGAAATAAATAATAAAGGAAAAATAATACAACCAACAACTAGAGAAACTTGAGTAAAAATTAAAATATTTAGAATATTTCCATTAACAATGATAAATTTGTTACATTACACATAGGGCCATACTAATAATGTGAATTCATTTTTTATTTGGTAGACATTTATATCCTGTTACTAATTCTATTTTCAGTGCGTCAAACTTGGGGCATTCATCCAAATACTATTTCCAATGAATGGATAATGTACTATTTTTGAGAAATAGATGTTTGTCATTGTAACTAAAGGGGAGCTTAATTATTAGGGTTTCTACAACAATAAAAGACACAACTATCTTGAGAGAATGAAAACAGAATGCATAATGTAAGCAGGCTTCATAAACGGCAGATCCATTACTTCTCAGCAATAGGTGTCAGAGAACTAGTCTCTGTGTCCGCATTTATTTCTTTTGTCCTTTTGCTCCCAATCCTCTAGTGATCTTATTCTCTACTGTACTCAGTCACCCACTACCAAATTCAAAATTTAGACTTTGGCATTACCAATAAATACTACTTTCTCTAAAAATACAATTTCACTTTTCCAATTTTCTCAATCCCAACAGCAGTCCCACAAATTTACATTTTCAAACTAACACCAAAAATAAGCTAAAACTTTTGATAAACATATGCAAAACAAAACATTTTCTTCAAAGCTAGGAAAGATAGTAAGACTTTAAAGACCAAAGAAAAAATTAGAGGAGGAGGTCACATTTCGTATGAACACAGTTGAGAAACTGAGCTGTAACTGTGAAGTCTTAGGGGCCAATGGAACCTAAATCCATTCTAATAAGCATTGCCCTCCAAGATTGGGAGACTGCTAGATATCCATATGCCACCTAAGCAGGGAATATACTTATACCCCTCCCACACCTGAGCCTCCCTCCCACAGCCCCCCGCATTCCAGCTCTCTAGGTCATTGCAGAATGCCTAGCTGTCCTCCTGGTGCAACATCCCTAGAAAGTGCCAGTCACTCAAACTGTGTCCAACTCTTCATGATCCCATGGACTGTAGCCCACCAGGCTCCTCTGCCCTTGGAGAGAATGACTTTCTATTCCCCACTGCAGGAGATCTTCCCAATCCAGGGATTGAACCCAGGTCTCCTGCACTGCAGGAAGATTCTTTACCATCTGAACCACCAGGGAAGCTCAAAAAGCTATTGTAAAAGGTCATCAAGGAGCACCAGGCAAAGAAAACCAAACACACAGCCAAAAATTACCATGACAGAACCCACCTAGTAATATGAAAGACAAGGAGCTTGCAAAGCAATCAGTTTCTGAACTTTTTAAACCAGACTCTAGAAACACATATGTATATCATGTTTTTAGAGAATTAAAAGCCAGGAAACCTCTACAGAGAATAAGAAGCTATAAAATGCAGATCTAAAATAATGAAATCTTATATTATTCATAGATGCAGCATAGTAAAATTATAACAGTAATTATAGTCAAAATAGCCTTCAGCAATGCATGGGCAATTGGTATATGACTGAGATAATATAGCAGATCAGCAAGAAAAGAATGATCTTTTCAAATATGCAGAAAAAAATGGATATACTTATTGAAAACTATGATAAAGAACCCTTTCCTATAAACAGAAAAAAAAATCAGTCCTAGAAGGATTCCAAAACAAAGTATGGAAGGCAAAAAACTATAAAGCTTTAATAAAATGTTATAGAGAATATATTTATAATGTTGATATAAAAAGTTATTTTCTTGAGCAAAAGTAAAGAAAAAGACAGATAATCTTAGATGTCATAAAAGATAGAACAATTTTGCTTATATTAAATTAAACATGTATTCATCCACAGTGACGAATACATGAGTAGTCAGTTATGGAAATGAGATAGAAGATGTGTAACACCTGTAACTGATGAGGAAATTTTAGAATTCCTGCAAATCACTCTCTCACCGCCTCCCACCACTGCCTTCACATGCACACATACACACACATAGATAATCTAATAGGAAAAAGGAAATAAGTCTTGAACAAGCTATTCATAAAAGATATAGCATTGAAACATGTATATTATCAATTGTGAAACAGATCACCAGTCCAGGTTTGACGCATGAGACCAGTGCTCAGGGCTGGTGCAGTAAGATGACCCAGAGGGATGGGATGGGCGGCAGATGGGAGGGGGGATCAGGATGGGGAACACATGTAAGTCCATGGCTGATTCATGTCCATGTATGGCAAAACCACTACAATATTGTAAAGTAATTAGCCTCCAACTAATATAAATAGGTGAAAAAAATAAAATAAAAATAAATAAATAAATAATAAAAATTTAAAGTGGGAAAAAAAAAAGATAAACACCAAATGGGTTATATAAGAAAAGTCGCTTAGCCACATAAATAACTAGAGAAATGAAAATAGAAACTGTAAAATAAGTGAAAATTAAAACTGTAAAATAAGCTACACACCCATCAGGTTATCAAAATTGGAATGTCTGACAATGGTAAACAAGAACTTGTGAAAGGTTCAAAGAAAATAAATCCATAAAGATAGAAAGAAGATTAATGGTTGCCTGAGGATAGATGTGACAAGGAGGAATGATGGCTATGAGAAATATGCATAGGGTGATGAGAAACTTCTCAAAATTGTGTTGTGATGATGGCTGCATGACTCTATAAATTTACCAAAATCATTCTTTTTTTAAATTCTGGGAACAAAGTATGTTGTATATAATTTAAGCCTGTTAATTATTTTTTTTTAATGTGAGGGAATAACCATATTAGAGAAAAAGTTTGGCATAATTTATTAAGTTAAGAATATCAATACTCTAAGACCCATTGTTGCCAGTTGTAGGATATAAATTAGAAAATACTTTGCCTATCTACAGTAGTGTATCTGAATAAGTATTAGAGAAGTGATGTTGGTCAGTACTTCACTGAAAACATCCAAATTATCTAACAAGCATCAATATAAACAAATTTCAACTGAACTCAATAGCACAATGTTGAAAGAAAGAAGTGAAAAGAATGCATAAAGCCTTATTTCATACTCATGTGGTTCAATAACATGGAAAATAAAACTATGCCTTTTAAAGATACACATATCTTGTTCAGATGTACATAGGTGGTAAGTCCAGAAAATTGCACAAGGATATAGTTTTCATAAATAGTTATAGCAGGGAGAGAGGTTTAAAAACACTGAAAAGAAAGGGGTTCATTCCATGCTATTGTTAATGTGTTATTTTTTAGAAGGTTAATGGTTAATACTTCTTATATTTTAATTATTGAATTGTGCATATAAGTTTTATGATCATTAAGAATATTCATATATGATCTATGCATTTTTTCTGTATTTATTATTTTCAACAATAAAAGAGCAGTAAGAAAGCAAATATTTAGATAACGTAGCTAATAGAAATGGCTGAAACTGACTCGAAAAACTTTTATAGCTTTATATATATGTTTAAAAGTATTTCTAATATATTCATATACATATATACATATTTGTTAATATATGATTGCTAAGCTCAAGGTGACAAGTATCATCACTTTTAAATAATGCACTAGAATTCCTAGGTAATTCAAATTCAATAAAATAAAAGTAATCAGGATTGTAAAAGAAGATCAAAAATGTTACTTTTCACAAATATGATTTCTATGTAGAAATTTTGGAGAACCACCAAGTAATTAAAATTAAAATTCAGTTCTACTGTTAAGTGGTACACTTAACAGTTTGTTTTAAAGAAAATGTCTGTACACCACAAATAAAATGAAAATACAGTTTTATAGGCATAATTATATTAAAAATATCTATCTTGTAAAAAACTTAACAAAATTTACATATATGCTTTGTGGAGTACATACTGTGCATCAGTCGTTGGGATAAATCTCAGAAGTTCAGAGTAATAAAGGTCACTGTACCCATCCTCATGGAATGCTTTACCTAAGGAATAGAAAATTAGAAGGCAAATTAATGATGTTATGATTGAGAAAGGAACATTCTAAAGGTAGAGGAGTCCCAGGTCACATCTGTTTTACTGACATAATCATAATAGTACCACCTTTTACCCTCAATTGTGTCCCAGTTTGGAAGATAAATTATATAGCCATCAAAACTACTGGGCCATTAGACATAATCTTAATTCAGGTTATGGTGGGGCACTAACCCTAATTTGGAAGTTTTGGGAATGATATCACTGAGGAAGTGGTGTCAGGGCCTAGTTGGAACTGAGTTACAATTCAGGTTCATCCAGGAGAAAAGAGAATAGAGGTTTGTGACACACAGAAGCAATAACACATCAATAATTCTGAAAAAAAAAAAAAGGGAGAACATTACATTGGATAATGGAAAAAACAAATGAAAACGACTGAAGCCCAGAGTATGGATGGGAATTATGCAAGAGAAGAGGAAAGTTCTGTTTTTGTTTCAGTGAAGTATAGTTGATTTACAGTGTCATGTTAGTCTCTGGTGTACAACAAAGTGCTTCAGTTATATGTGCATATATCTTTTCAAATTATTTTCCATTATGGTTTATTACAAAATATTGACTAAAGTTCCCTATGCTATACAGTAGGACCTTATTGTTTATTCATTTTATATGTAGTAGTTTGCATCTGCTAATCTCAAACACCCAGTTTGTTCCTCTCCCACCACCCGTCCCCTTGACGACCACAAGTCAATTCTAAATCTGTCTCTGTTTCATAGATAAGTTCATTTGTGTCTTATTTTAGATCCCACATATAAGTGATATCATATAATACTTGTCTTTCTCTTTCTGACTTAACTTTGCTTTGTGTGGTAATCTATGGGTCTGTGTGTGTGTGTGTGTGTGTGTGTGTGTGTGTGTGTGTGTTAGTCACTATTCGTGTCTGACTCTGCAACCCCATGAACTGCAGCCTGCCAGGCCCCTCTGTCCATGGGATTCTCCAGGCAAGAATACAGGAGTTGGTTGCTAGGTAGTTGCAAATGGCACTATTTTATTCTTCTTTTTAGCCGAGTAATATTCCACTGTGTATGTGTGTATGTACACATACACCGTATCTTCTTCACCCATTCATCTGACGATGAAGTTAGCAATTTAAATTGTTTCCATGTCTTGGCTATTTTAAATAGTGCTTTATGAACATAGGGGTGCATGTCTGGATATATCCCCAGGAGTGGGATTGCTGGATCATATGGAGTGGTGGCTGTGCAGCGCTGGAGTGGCAGCTCCAAGGCACTGGAGCAACTGTGAGGAGATAGCCCACGTCCGAGGGCAAAGGAGAAGCCCAGCAAGACGGTAGGAGGGACAAAACTGCATTTAGAATCAAATCCCATACACGCCAGAGACACTCAGAGGGCTCAAACAAACCTTGTACGCACCAGGACCCAGAGGCCCTGTGAAGACTGAGACAGAGCTGTGTGAGTGTCTCCTGTGGAGACGGGTCAGCAGTGGCCTGCCGCAGGGGCAGGGGCTGTGGGCGCGGCAGACCTGGGTATGGCATGGGCCCTCTTGGAGGAGGTCGCCATTAACCCCACCGTAGAGCTGCCAGAAGTTACACAGGACTGGAGATATAGACTCTTGGTGGGGCACAGACAGAATTTTGTGCACACCAGGACCCAGGAGAAAGGAGCAGTGACCCCAAAAGAGATTGACCCAGACTTGCCCATGAGTGTCCAGGAGTCTCCAGCAGAGGCGTGGGTTGGCGGTGGCCTGCTGCAGGGCTGGGGGCACTGAGTGTAGCAGTGCATGCATGGGACCTTCAGAAGGAGGCCACCATTATCTTCATTACCTTCACCGTAGTTTAGCCCCAGGTGCCTCTTGAAAAATCTCTATGCAGGTCAGAAAGCAACAATTAGAACTGGACATGGAACAACAGACTGGTTCCAAATAGGAAAAGGAGTATGTCAAGGCTGTATATTGTCACCCTGCTTATTGAATTTATATGCAGAGTATATCATGAGAAACGCTGGGCTGGAGGAAGCACAAGATGGAATCAAGATTGCCGGGAGAAATATTAATAACCTCAGATACGCAGATGACACCACCCTTATGGCAGAAAGTGAAGAAGAACTAAAGAACCTCTTGATGAAAGTGAAAGAGGAGAGTGAAAAAGTTGGCTTAAAACTCAACATTCAGAAAACTAAGATCATGGCATCTGGTTCCATCACTTCATGGCTAGATGGGGAAACAGTGGAAACAGTAGCAGACTTTATTTTTCTGGGCTCCAAAATCACTGCAGATGGTGATTGCAGCCATGAAATTAAAAGACACTTACTCCTTGGAAGAAAAGTTATGACCACGCTAAACAGCACATTAAAAAGCAGAGTCATTACTTTGCCAACAAAGGTCCGTCTAGTCAAGGCTATGGTTTTTCCAGTGGTCATGTGTGGATGTGAGAGTTGGACTATAAAGAAAGCTGAGCACAAACGAATTGATGCCTTCAGCTGTGGTGTTGGAGAAGACGCTTGAGTCCCTTGGACTGCAAGGAGATCCAACCAGTCCATCCTAAAGGAGATCAGTCCTGGGTGTTCATTGGAAGGACTTATGTTGAAGCTGAAACTCCATTACTTTGGCCACCTGATGCGAAGAGCTGACTCATTTGAAAAGACCCTGATGCTGGGAAAGACTGAGGGTGGGAGGAGAAGGGGATGACAGAGGATGAGATGGTTGGATGGCATCACCGACTCAATGAACATGGGTTTGAGTAGACTCCGGGAGTTGGTGATGGACAGGGAGGCCTGGCGTGCTGCGATTCATGGGGTCGCAAAGAGTCAGACACGACTGAGCAACGGAAATGAACTGAACTGAACTGAGTGACTAACATATGTACTCCTATGTCTATTAATGCCATCTTTTCTTACATTTGACAGCTAAGCAAGAAAAGGCCAGGTTCCCAGTAGTTTCTTATTGTTCGTGTTTCTATAAACAATTATCTTTGGGACTATTGACTTTCCTTTTCAACTATCTCTGAAATCTGTTCATTTTTTCTTCCTTTCCTTCCTCTCTCTCCTTATAAATCAGTTTCTTATGATCTCTCACTTGCACAATCACTTTATTATGAATACAACAAACTAGTAAATATAACATAAAAGCAGATTCAGATAGAGAACAAACTAGTGGTAACCAGTGAGGAGAGGTAAAAGGCAGAGAGGCAGTGTGGGGCAGGGAATTAAGAGGTACAAACCTTCAGTAGAGAATAAGAAATGGGAATATACTGTACAATATGGAGAAAATATAGCCAATATTTTATAATAACTATTGCTGTTTAGTTGCCAAGTCATGTCTGACTCTTCTGTGACCTCATAAACTGTAGCCCACCAGGCTCCTCTGTCCGCAGGATATTCCAGGCAAAAATATTGGAGTGGGTTGACATTTCCTCCTCCATATGATAACAATAAATGGAATCGAACCTTTAAAATTGTGAACCTCCATATTGTACATCTGTAATATATTGGTCATCAACTTTACTTTGATAAAAATAAAAATAATCATTTTACCTGCTTAGAAGTAGTTAATGAAAAATGTATAAAGTTATATTGTCATTTTATATCAAGTTGAGAAAGCATAGCCTTTCACAGAGATAATTCTAGGAAAAAATCACAGATTTGACGTCAAAAGACCAGACTAAACATATAAAAGTAGTATAAAAATCAATGATTAAAACATTTTCACTGCATTAATAATGTCAAAAAAAGAAAATTCTCTTCAGGTTGCTTTAAGCAAAATACTTGTATTAATTTTTATTTTAAGCTAGTTTCATACCACTCATATTTAATTTTTTTATACCTATAGACAGGTGAGGTTTTCTTAAGCAAATGTTGACTCTGTCCAACACTATATCAAATAGTTGAGACAGGAAGGATATTACTTAGTGGTTACATGATTAGGTGATCAACACTGACATGACTAACCAGTTCTGGTCTCAGATATTTTTTTAAACTGTAGCTTTAATTGTGCCATATCTAATTTCTTTGAAGCTTAAATAGATGCCTAGCAACATAATAATTGCTTACTAAGTATTAATCATTTTACTCTGCCATACAGTTTTATAATTAAATAATTTACTATGATTCAGGGTTTTTTAACATTCTTTTAATTTGAAATTTTGTACATTTATTTAAAAAAGTCATTGGGGAATATGGTTAGCTGTTTGTATTTTATTTACCAAATTGTACTAGTACTAAGGATCTCAAAGTTGTTCTCATCTTAAAAGTCAGGATTACAAATATTTGACATACAAAATTCCTTTACTTAAAAAAAATTTATAGTGATTTAAAATATCATGTTAGCTTTAGGTGTATGGCAAAGTGAATCAGTTATACATAGACATATATACACTCTTTTTTGATCCTTTTTCCTATATAGACCATTATGGAGCCCTGAGTAGAGTTCTTTGTGCTATACAGTAGGTCCTTATTAGTTATCTCATTTATAAATAGTAGTTTCTATTTGTCAATCCCAATCTCCCAATTTATACCCCCCCCCCATTTTCCCCTGGTAACCATAATTTGTTGGAAAACTTCTTTTACTTTTATTCTCTAATAGATATTTCCTTCATCTCTGCTCTTATATTGTTCTTTTTTGGGATTGTGAAACTCAGTAGAGAGTCATTATATGCACAACCTGTCTTCCACTTTCTAAGCCAAAAAAAAAATCATCTTAAATTTTCTTAATTCTTTGTCATCTATCTACAATCAGTAATTTGTTAAATCTTTTTAAAGTTATTCTCTAAACTTTCTATACTAGATTACATATTCCTTTTAAGATTTTAATTAAATATTAAACAGATTTTGTATTGACAGTAGAATTGCTTGATGCAGAACATGTGAATTTTTCTTGAAAATCTATTCTATAGTTTTTTTTTTCTTCTGTTCCTCAATTTTTACCTTCTGTTCCATCCAAGTAGAAACACTTTACAGTTTCCTGATTGCCAAGGATCCATCTTCTGTTTTCCAATCACTTCAACAGACTTCTTTATATCATGTGATGGTTTTATGAACCTAGTTTCCATGCAAATATAGTTAAAATAAAATCTGGTACTGAAGTATTTTTTCCATATTACCAGAGACTATTGAATTTGCTGTAGACCAATTTGTTGTCAGGCATGGTGCCATGTTTTGTTGTTGTTCAAATAAATGTGTCTTGGCACTGACAATGATTAGGACAAAATGCACCATTCTAACTGGTGAACATATTCAAAGAATTTCTGATTCATTCATCTCTGGCAATAAATCTTTCAAACACTGACAGTGAACATCCATAGAAACCAAATATTTGCTGAAAGGTGTTTAAAGGATATTTAAAAATCAGAGTGCAGTTATTTGCCTAAGAAATGAAATAAAATGTGCCTGGGCAAAGTTTTGTTTACCTAATGTGTAATCTTCACAGTCTGTACGGGGATAGATTGCATTCTGGTGTGTGGTAAGCACTGATTCCCTAGGAATCATCATCACAAACCAATAAATGTAGAGTCTGCTGTTACTCTTTGAAGGGCAAAAAACCTGTGTGGTAATAAAGTGCTAAAAACATATGAAATGCTTTCCCACTTGTGGCTGATGGAAATTCACTGCAGAGGAGCAGAGAGAGAATTGACTTGGCTTTTCTGTTACTATAAGAGAACAAGGAAAATGAAACATTTTCAAAAATTAAACACTCATTTTAAATATATATATTTTGTGATTCCAAAGTGAACTTCACAGATGTTTTATCTATAATTATCCATACCACACCCCTTTCTAGTTAAAGCATAGAAAAAATCAGTGAGGCCCAAAAAACAGAAAAAAAAAGAAAGAAAAACAAACTCTTACAACTTAAATTGCTCTATATGTTTTAATCACTTTTTTTTCTACTTAGGGATTGTGAGGACAAGCACCTAAAACCTTTTGCTTTTATTATTAATTTCCTAGAGTACTTTATTTAATCAAAATATATGTGGAAATCTACAGTATTTCTTACTTTCACAAGTTGACTTTATGTTTAAGATTTTGTTAAATCCATATTTTATTTTTTATGTGCTGAAATTTATTGAATTCTGAACATTCTGAGTGAGGTTTCTAATACCCAAACCTGTGGCAAGTGCAAGTGACTTCTCACCTCAGCCATGGGGCAGATGGAAAGTTCATGTATAAATGAATGGGCTCCAACCAGAGCCAGACACTCAAGAGAATTTTTCAACCTTCAGCACATGCCCTTCTCTGCTTTTTCTTTCACCCTAGTAATTTTAAACAGTATGTGAACCAAGAACTTCCAGATGTTCAAGCTGAATTTAGAAAAGGCAGAGGAACTAGAGATCAAATTGCCAACATCTGAAAGCAAGAGAATTTTGGGAAAACATCTACTTCTGCTTCATTGACTACACTAAATCATTTGACTGTGTGGATCACAACAAACTGTGGAAAATTCTTCAAGAGTTGGAAATACCAGATGACCTTATCTGCCTCCTGAGAAACCTGTATGCAGGTCAAGAAGCAACAGTTGGAACTGGACATGTAACAACAGTCTGGTTCCAAACTGGGAAAGGAGCATGACAAGGCTGTATACTGTCACCTTACTTATTTAACTTTTATGCAAAGTACATCATGCAAAATGACGGACTGTATGAAGCATAAGCTGGAATCAAGATTGCAGGGAGAACTATCAATAATCTCATATATGCAGATGACCCCACCCTTATGGCAGAAAGCAAAGAGGAATTAAAGAGCCTCTTGATGAAAGTGAAAGAGGAGAGTGAAAAACCTGACTTAAAACTGAACATTCAAAAAATGAAGATGGTGGCATCCGGTTCCATAACTTTATGATAAATAGATGGGGAAAAAATGGAAACAGTGAGAGACTTAACTTTCTTGGGCTCCAAAATCACTGCAGATAGTGACTTCAGACTTGAAATTAAAAGACACTTGCTCCTTGGAAGAAAAGCTATAACCAAACTAGACAGCATATTAAAAAACAGAGACATTACTTTGCCAGCAAATGTCTGTCTAGTCAAGGCTATGGTTTTTCCAGTAGTCATGTGTGGATGTGACAATTGTGCTATAAAGAAAGCTAAGTGCCAAAGAATTAATGCTTTTGAACTATGGTGTTGGAGAAGACTCTTGAGAGTCCCTTGGACAGAAAGGAGATCCAACCAGTCCATCCCAAAGGAAATCAGTCCTGAATATTCATTGGAAGGACTGATGCTGAAGTTGAAACTGTAATACTTTGGCCATCCAATGCAAATAACTGACTCACTGGAAAAGACCCTGATGCTGGGAAAGATTGAAGGCAAGAGGAGAAGACGACGACAGAGAATGAGATGGTTGGATGGCATCACCAACTCGATGGACTTGAATTTGAGCAAGCTCTGGGAATTGATGATGGACAAGGAAGCCTGGCGTTCTGCAGTCTGTGGGGCTGCAAAGAATCGGACACGACTGAGCGACTGAACTGAACTGAACTGAAGTAATTTTACTTTGATGGGTCAAGAGAAAGAATTGCGGAGTCTGGCTCAACAATCTAGAAGGGTCATTTGTTTCCGTTGGGAGGGAGAAAATATAAGTACCTTAAAGGCAATCAGAATCCTCAGCTAATGTTGTACCTCTTGGCTCAAAAACACATTTATATCCTGATATATACTCTCTGTATTTTCCTCTGACACCGTAAGAGAACCATACTTGAGGGAATATTTCAAGGTAAATTATTGCCAGAAATGTGACAGCACAAGGGAAAACACTGTATTTCTTTGCCACTTTATCTTTTAACGGTACATTTCCCAGCTACTTCACCTAGCTCCCTGTGTGGGTCAGAGAGTGTCGCCTCTCTGTGGATGTTTACCTTGGCATGATCTTGCCTCTCTAATTTTCTTCACCCTCCCTAACCTTACTGTGGCAGGAGGCCCCTTAATATTCAGGAAACCAGACAGAATTAAACTTTGTATTAAAGTGAGTCAGGGGAAGACAGCATTGTGTGCATGGACAAGGAAAACTGAGATATATTTCTGTATCAAGGTCAGTCAGTCTGTCTGTAATTGGCCTCTGAAATTCTGGTAACAGCCCCTCCTCCTTCTGTTGACTGTTCTTCAACAAAGAGATACTTCTACAAAGTTCATAATTTCTGTCTTTCCTTTTCTCTTTAAAAACTGAAAAATTCAGTTTTTTAGGCTGAAAAATTAAAAGATTCAGAACATAACTAAAATAACTACAAAAATTCACAGGTAATTACATTGTGTGTATGTGTGTGCTTAGTCGTGTCTGACTCTTTGTGACCCCATGGACTGTTATCAGCCAGGCCTCTTTGTCTATGGGATTTCCCAGGCAAGAATACTGGATTAAGTTGCCATTTCCTTCTTCAGGGGACCTTCCCAACCCAGGGATCAAACCAGCATCTCCTGAGTCTCCTGCATTGACAGGCAGATTCTACAGTGTACATCAAAATAGTTGTTAAGTCAACTCTGTGTTATGACATGGTCTGAGGGGAGCTTTTTTCTCTCTAATAATACTTTCTTGAATAATCATAGAACAATGACTTGATATATTAGGGGGAAAAAACTGATATATCTTTTGTGATAATTTGAGTCCTGAAAATTTATTTGGCTCTTATTTACAGTGTTCTTTGCATGGCCTTGCTCATTTCAGCTTGTTGTAAAAAAAAATCTACTGTAAGTTTTATTGACATTGTGTTCAGTCCATCAATCAGTTTGGGAGAGAATCACCACCTTAATAATATTGAATCTTTGGATCCATGAACATGATATATGTGTATGCATAGTTTAAGTCTTAATTGTTTTAGTGCTATTTTATAGTTTAAGTGTATAGGTTTTGCACATACTTTATCAAATTTACTCCCAAGTATATCATGTTTGTTGATGATATTATAAAATGTCAGTGCATATTCTATTTCACTTTTTACATAAACACCACTGTAAAGGCATATACGTTCACTTGCAATAAACCAGTATTTTATAGTTTTGAGTGTAATGGAGTAGTATATTTGTGAAAAAAGAGCTCCTGGCCTATTAATGTGCAGCCCAGTAGTTGAAAACTACTTAATGCTTACAATTTTGGCCAGTTGCTTCTGATCCCGTCTAGATATTCTGCAGTAGCCAAGAAATAATGGTATATTTATCTATTAAGGTGGCCAGTGAGTAAGAGAGGAAATACCTAAAATTACTGGGAAATTATTAACTTTGAGGCTTCTTATATATTGTTCATTTAATTCTCACATAAACCATGTGTTAAGGTTATTTTGAAGAGATTAGAGGGATGAAGGAATTTGCCAAGGTCTCATAGCCATTTAACAGGTGACCTGGATTTGGACTGGGGCCGGGGTAGTTGCTCAGGTCTGCCATTCCCCCTCGTGAGTGGAACATACGTTTGGCCACTCATTTTTTAAAAACTTTTCTAACTGTGATTCTTGGTTCCTAACATCATTTACTGAGCCTTGTTCTCAGAAACAGCAGAGTTGGCAGAAATTTCATCTTTCCTAAGAGGAAGTCCCAAAGAGCAACACATTTGTGGACCAAAAGTGCAGCCTTGCTTTTGTATTGAGTTTTACCCTCTTCTTTTCAGAAACCAGTTTCTCATTTAAAACCCAGGTGCCGTTACTTTCCACTTTTGTTCACACACACAACAAAAAATTGGCTTACCTATGGGAAGGAAGGCAGTCACTTAGCCATGTGGCCTGGCACTTGATTCTCTACAAAAATTGATGGAAACAGTGTATCTGGAGATAAATCCAGAGTTAGAGCCAGGAATTGAATCTTTTTTTTCCTATTTGTAGACCAGGGACTTCTTTTTTTTGTGGAGAAAACTCAGTTCTTACTCTCAAGTTTCAGAAAAGTCTCATGACTTATGTGTACTCTTTGGACTGTCCTTATATGTTGGCTGGTGTTACACAAGCTTGGCGTTATATATGTATTAAAATTGACTTTGAGATTTGTGAAAATTTTGTTAATCCCTAGGACATTACCTGTCCACCCATCAGTTGGATAAGCTGAATAAACACCATCACCACTATCTACCTAATGTTCTGTTGGGCAATGCTTTGTCACTCAATCATGTCAACTCTTTGCAACCCTATGGACTCTAGCCTGCCACACTGCTCTGCCATGGGGATTCTCCAGGCATGAATACTGGGGTGAATAGCCATGCCCTCCTCCAGGGGATCTTCCCAACCCAGGGATCAAATCCAGGTCTCCCTCATTGCAGGCAGATTCTTTACCATCTGAACCACCAGTGAAGTCCTCAGCTCTAGTCAGTAGCATCAGTCATGTTAGATACTCTTTCATCTTTTCCAAACTCTACTAATCTTACCTGTTTTTTATTTTAGACCACTGTATCACATCTTAAGTCTCAAATCTTCATAGAAACCACTGGAAGATCTTGTAAAAGGCAGACTTGGATAAGGTAGGATGAGATAATTTAATAACTAAGTTATTAATAATGTCAGTTTTTAGTAACAGAGGTGGTGCCAATGCTTCTGATCCAAAGTTTACTTGGAGTAGAAAGGCTTTAGTTTTGTTGTCTTTCGAGTGTGGTCCTAGACCAGCAGCATTAATACCACCTTGGAAGTTAGAAATGTATATCTTTAGGCTTTGAATCTGATGCCAACTAAAGTGTGAGGAATCACAGCTTTAGACCAGTTTCTATCACTCCATTCCTTTGACACTTGCCTTTGCTCAAGTGCACATCAAATCTCTGTTAGACTAGCTGAAGGATCTTCTAGCTGGTCTCCCTCAGGTCACAAATTGTTATAAGCCATCCTCCACATTACTACCACAATGATTTGTAAATTTAAAATTGGAAGAATTTGTACTCCTCAGATCTCTCTGGTGCCCCTTTTATTTGCAAAATAAAGTCTAAAGTTTGTAACCTGCATTTATAGACTTATTAAACAAATCTTAAAGAGTTGCAAGCAGACAGTGATGACTCAACTTAAAATTTGTAGATTGAATATCATTTGTGGATGCAAAGGGTCATTATATGAGACAATTCATACAGAAAAAAAATGAGAATGACTCAGGGAAAAGAGTGTTTTGAAAATGGACTCCCCCATTGTGAAAGAAGCATGGGTAAAAATAGAATGGTAAATCTGAGATGCTAGAGCAGGTTTTTCCTCTATTCAGGAAATAGTAATGATAGTTCTTGTTGCTCTGTGAGAACTTGTTGAATGATATCCCTCAGCCTCAAGATAAATTTTTGAAAGAAATTCTAGAATAAGGAGAGGAAATTTTGAGTTAAATTGTAGAGTTTGGAAAGCTACAAGTATCTGTAATTGCTTTATTTCAATGCCAAACTTTTTTTTTCTTTTAATATGAAGGGCATTAAACACAGCTGGTATGGTTTTTTCCCATCTTGCTGCCACAATTTGGCATTTTGGTGTAAGGAATAAAGTTTAAAAATGTTTTTCACACCCTCTCATTTTGGTTCCCCATGTCTGTTTTTTAGGTTAGGTAGATGAGCCTTCTTATAAAGTTTCTTTCAGAAGTGCTCAGGGTGATATTTTCTTTTTGAAAATTGAGCCCATGGGTGTGGTTATAGCCAATGTTGTTTAAAGGGATTTTAAGGACTAGCCTGATGAAGCCCATAATTAGTTCAATTTAAGATTATCTTGCTATGTTGCAGATGTTTTCCTTTCATTTGAAAGCTTGTACTTTTGCTTTGATTTTATTTTATTTTAAGGATATTGTCAAGTACTGTACTAGTCAGAGTTAATTAAAAGTAGGTTACAAAGTAGAAAATGAAGAAAACACTTTCCAAAGAAAACAGACCACGTAGTTTCATAAAAACTTGCATTGAAATTTACCTCAAGTATTGCTAAAAGTTACTGGCACTAGTAATGGTGCCATTAAGTTAGATTAACTTCCTGATTGATTTTATGTAAACAGATGAATGAACCTATTATAGCAAAGGATGAAATGAATATATTATTTGTCCACATTATTTCTTTTCTGTAACTCTAAGGAAAAATAATTGACTTAAGAAGATGGAATCTCTCTTAAGTCCTATGAGTCTAGACACTTGAATATCAAAACAGAGTTTTAAGAAAACTGATTCAGTTTTAGAACTTTGTATAAATCATTTATTTTTCTGGGATTCAGTATCCTGAATTATAGTATGGACTAAATTATCATGAAAGATTCTTCCAGGCTATGGTATTCTGATTTGGTAAGTGGTCAAGAAGTTAATGTCTTTTTTTTTTTTTACAATGAAGGATGGTTCCATGATTTATTTATTCTTTACCTGCCATGTCATTCTTCATTCCCTGACATACAGAAACTTCATTAATATTGAGAATATATATCTGGATAGGCATTCAAGTAGCACTGAATACCAAATCTACTTTGAAACTTGTGTTGCCTTCAGTTAAAACATTAATGCTTATCTCACAGATCTATCAACAGGACCATTTCCTTATACTTTTTACATGACTGTTTTTCAACAATTGGAGCAAGAAACCACAAATGTATGAAAGCCATGTTAACCATTTTTTTTACTAGATTGATCTACTTTCTCAGATTCATCTTTGTTTTTTGAACACAAATGTTAAACCAATTTATTTCTATGTAGTATGGGGTCACACAGAGTCGGACATGACTGAAGTGACTTAGCAGCAGCAGCAGCAGCTTCCTACCTAGTGTGACTAGGAGACAACCTATGCCTAGCATAAATAGTAGATGACAGTAAAAGCATTTGAAGTGTTATTTGTCCTGTCTAATGTGACTCCTTTGTACATATTTATATATGTGCAACTAAGAGCCCTTTTGTTTGTTCAATAATATATGTAAATAGATGATTTATAAGTAATAATTTCTTTCCAATTACTCAACTTTCACAGATGAGGAAAGTAGAATTGAATGAAGATCTGAGGCCATTATATCATAGTAAGCAGAAAAGTTGTTGTTTTGTTGTTTTTCAAATGTTTCCCTAAAATTAATGAGTTAGAAGTTCATAGAGAGTATAAGAAATCATGTACTCACATGGAAACACCTGCATGAAAACTATACTGGGAGAAGGGCTGGGAACAAGGAACCAAAATAGCTGATGGACTTTGGGGCATGTTTGCCACATGTGTGTGTGTGTGTGTGTGTGTGTGTGTGTGTGTGTGTGTGTGTGTGCATCTGTGCATCTACATAACACCCCTCAAACAACACTGGCGTTTTGGCACCTTGCATTTCATGAGATTCTGAAGGTGCATGAGAAGAGATACAAGACTGGCAGAACATATAGGCAATGTTGAGAGTATCAAGAAGCCTTATTCTAGAATTAGATCACCTGCCACTTGAGAAATTAGCCTGATAGTGCAGTTTTTCTTTCGCTGGTTTCCTTCTCCATAAATATGTGGATGAGAAGTTTTTTTGATCTCACAGAAACATATGGTTAAAATAGTTAGTGTACTTGAAAGTGCTTTCCAAAAGTATCAAGTAGTTTACAGTTCTGTAGTATCATTGTTGATAATTAAATAAAGATGACCAAAGTAGACTGGAAATTTAACATGTGGTAGCCATAATGCAAATTCCTTGAATGTACTACCTAATCTATAATGAACAATAACTCTATAAAATACTGATGGATACTCTTTTAGCTTCACTTCACCAGTGAGAATAAAGGCTTATCCATGCTCCTAGAGATAATCAAAGAGAGCTAGAATTCATACCTAGGATGAGAGACACACAAAGTCACTTTCTGAGCATCTGGTAAGTACTAGGTACCATATTAGACTGCTTCGTTTTGTATTTCATAAATATTTAAATATTGTCCTCAAAATCTCTTAAGGAATAGAGAAAGAATTCAGACAAAGTCTATAGATTTCTGATTCTATTTCAGATTGCCAAACCACTGTTACAATATTTCTTGCATATTTCAGCAGCTCTTCAAAAACTGAACCATTTGACATATATAATTTTTATTTTATATCAAAAATGCTGCATCACAGAAAGTATAGATTCTCAAAAAACATTTTACAATTTAATGTTAAACATTTCTATTTTTGAATACAAAACAGCCTAGCGTATGTATGAAAAAAATATCCATAAATATGTCTCGTGATGGTATGAGCTTGCCTTAAAAAAGGTTTGCAGTATATTTAGTATCTTCCTTGCTTACTCTTGAAGAATTGTTAATGAAAGGCAGATTATGCCCCCAGACATAATTCTCTGAGGGATATTATATGAAATCTGTGATTGTTGAATATACTAAATTATTTTATTAAAAATATACATTAATCTCTTGTCAGTCACATTGTTTGCAAATATTTTCTACCATTCTGTGGTTGCATTTTCATATTTTTATTATTTCTTTTGCTATGAAAAAGCTTTTCAGTTTAATTTGGTTCCATTTGTTTATTTTGTGCTCATATCCATTATTCTAAGAGACAGGTTGGAGATAAATATTGATATAATTTATGTCAAAGAGTGTACTCCCTATGTTTTCCTCTGAGAGTTTTATAGTATCTGTTCTTACATTTAGGTATTTAACCCATTTAGAGTTTATTTTTTGAGTATGGTGTAAAAGAATGTTCTAATTTCTTTTTTTTTTTTCACATACAACTATCTAGTTTTCCCAGCATCATTTATTGAAGAGACTGTGTTTTCTCCACTGTATAGTCTTGCCTTCTGTGTGCATATAAATTGACCATAGGTGTGTGGCGTATTTCTGGATATCCTATCCATTGATCTATTTTCTATTTTTATGCCAATACTATACTTTTTTGATGACTGTCACTTTGTCATATAGTTTGGCACCAAGGTCTGATCCTTCCAGCTCCATTTTTCTTTCTTAAGATTGCTATGCCTATTGGGGGATTTTTGTGTTTCCAAAAAATTTTAAAATTTTTGTTCTACTTCTGTGAAAAATGCCATTGGTAATTTGATAGATCTTGCATTGAATCTTTAGATTGCCTTACATAGTATGGTCATTTTGATAATATTAGTTATTCCAGTTCAAGCACATGGTATATCTTTCCATCTATATGTGTCATCTGCCATTTCTTTCACCAGGTCTTATTTTTTTTTTTTTTTTTTTTTTTGGAGTACAAGTCTTCTGTCTCTTTAGGTATAGCTGTTCCTAGGTAATTTTTTTCTTTTTTGGTACAATAGTAAACAAATAGTACATGTAGCTCAATATAAAAAAATAAACAGTACAATCCAAAAAATGGGAAGAAAACCTAAATAGACGTTTCTCCAAAGAAGACATACAGATGGCCAAGAGGCCCATGAAAAGATGCTCAACATCACTAAGTATTAGAGAAAAGAGGGACACAAATCAAAACTACAATGAAGTGTTATCTCACATCAGTCAGAATGGCCATCATAAAAAATCTACAAATAACAAATGGTGGTGAGGGTGTGGAGGAAAGGGATCCCTGCTACACTGCCAGTGGAATGGAAATTGGTACAGTCACCATGGAGAACAGTATGGAGGATCCTTACAAAACTAAAAGTAAAGCTACCATATAATCCATCAATCCCACTCCTGTGCATATATCTGGAGAAAACCATGGTTCAAAAGGATACACACACCCCAGTGTTCACTGCAGCACTGTTTAAAGTAGCCAAGGCATGGAAGCAAACTAAATGTCTACTGACAGATGAATGGATAGAGATGTGGTACATGTATACAGTGGAATACTACTTAGGCATTACAGAGAATGAAATAATGCCATTGACAACAGCATGTATGGGCCTGGAGATTATCATACTAAGTGAAGTAAGACAGACAGAGAAAGACAAATACCATATGATATTGCTTATATGTGAAATCTAAAAATATTATACAAATGGATTTCTTTACAAAATTTAGACAGACTCATAGGATTAAAGAATGAACTTATGGTTACCAGGGAGAAAGAATGAGGAAGGTGGGATAAACTGGGAGTCTAGGGTTGATTTGTACACAGTAATATATTGAAAATAGTTGACAAGGACATACTATATACACAGGGAGCTCTGCTCAATATTCTATAACAAGTTAAATTGGGAAAAGAATGTGAAAGAAAATAGATATATGGATATGCACAACTGAAAACTTTGCTGTATACCTGAAATTAATACATCATTGTTAATCAATATAACTATTTTTTTAATTTAAAAATCACATATAAATATTTTCCTACTTATCAAGGGAAATATCACTATTAACAATTTTCTCTGGTTTTACAATTAATTTTTGCACCTGAAATTGTCATTAAAGTTAGACTTGGTTGGTAAAAAGCTATTCCTTCAACCCCTTCTCTAAATTAGCATTATCGGCTTTCAACTGATCTATTCATAGCCTAACTACAATTTGATGCATGCTGAATACGCCTACCCTATCCCTGTTAGCAAATCACTGTATGATATTTTAAAAAACCAATGATAGGAAATGGATCTACAAAAGAGACTTTTGTTTGGTCTCAGACATGAAGCACAGGGGCTCATGATTAAATTCAGGAAGAGAAAATATAAGCAACTGAAAACATGAGGGCTTTGCATATGACAGGTGGGCAATAAAAACAAAACTAAAAAATAATATAAACAAATATTTTAAGATTTTATGTGGGTGACAGGAATTGTTCACAATCTCATATCAGATACTCCCTAAGAGGAAGTGTGTTTTTTCATTCATTCTGGATATCACACATTTCCGTACAAGTTGAATCTGACGCCTATTATCAGAGAACTGATTACAGTGGTCTACATGTGAGAGGGTTTGTTTTTCTTGTCAGAAGTAGGCAGTTCCTAGCGTTGTTTCTGTAGTTTAGGTATTAGGGCCAAGTCTCTGTTTCTCTTAGCTTTTTCATCATGGTTCTAAGACAGCCGCTAGAGCTCCATCCATCCATGTCTTAGGCAGCAGGAATTATGATGGAACAAGAGCAATAAAGAATGCCTCCAACTGAGTCACACATCTTTAAAGTCCTTAAAGTGTTTTCCCTAAACCTCGTCCAAGCGCTCCTGCTTCCATTTCCCTGGCACCCTCACTGTAAAGTAGTCTAGGCCACAAAGATTTATACTTTAAAAATTACCACTAAGCCAAAAATAAGGATTCCATTACCAATGACAAAGATGAGGATATACATGAGAGAGACAAGCAATAATTTCTGACACTACATCTAGTGAAACTGCTTCATAACTGACTGAAAAGAAAGGTTATATGATTAATAAGTTGTATTTATTATTAAATTTTGGACCAGTTATGAGTAAGAACATGAGTTCAATTATTAGATGGGAGCTGTGAGATATAAAAGTTAGTACTTTCCCTCAGTCCATTAAAACCCATGATAAAGAATGAAAAGAGAATTCAGTTCAACCAAATAACTACAAGCATCAGTTTCAAGATTTCATCAAAGAATTTTAATATTCCTTACACTTACTCTAATGTTATTACATAGATTTAAAAGAAACTTTAATCAAGATACAAGGAAAAAAATGCTTCCAGAAAAAAGAAATAAGATTTCATGTAAGAAAAAGAATGATCAAATTTGTATGGCACTCGTATGCTCCAATTTCAAAAGATCTTCAATTTTTTTATTGCAATATTTTCAAAAGTAAAATGCCCAAATTATAGTAATGAAAATTATTGGCAAATATTTAAATTATTTCATTTTAGAAGCTTTCTAATGTATTTCTCACCTTCTTTTAAATGTTGCTTTATCATTTGGACTGTAAACGGAGTAACTGTATAGGGATATGGGGAATAAATCAGGTGATTTGATATAATATATATATTTGAAGGCTAACTTAGTGATTGAAACATTTAAATATTTTTCTGCTAAATATGTTTCCTGTTTCTTAAAAGATTGAATAGCAATGCAAGCCTTAATACTTTTGCAGTACTAATGTAGTTATTTGGGTCTTTCTGTAGCAGATAGAAATGAGTAAAAAAGTAACAATCCAAGTATAATTCCTTTTGGAAATCCCAGATAAGTTAATAAAGAACAACTTAATTTAATCTTCCAAAAATGTGCAGTTTACATTATGCATCTGATTAAGTGCCAGAATACTTTTTATTCAGTAAATATGCCTGTATGCATTTTCCTGTATTACATTTTACAAATGACAGATGGCCCTAGCATGTGTTCTATCTTGGCATGCAATCTAAATTCCTGATTCCAATGACTATGCATGGATGGATTTGTGTGCAGATGTGTGTGTGCCTCACATAGAAATATAGACATCCACACCACACATTCTTATCACATGCTAAAGGGGGAAAAAGTGCCTGATTATTAACAACAAATAATCTAAAAGGTCTAAGCTCTGATTCAGTTCAGTTCAGTTCAGTCTCTCAGTCATGTCCAAGTCTTTGCACCCCATGGACTGCAGCACGCCAGGCCTCCCTGTCCATCACCAACTCCCAGAGTTTACTCAAACTCATGCCCATTGAGTCAGTGATACCATCCAGTCATGTCATCCTCTGTCGTCCCCTTCTCCTCCTGCCTTCAATCTTTCTCAGCATCAGATTACTTTATTTCTATAAAATAGAAGAGTGGTGAGCCTCTCAGAAAACCTGAACTAGATTTCTGGGAATATTCTATATTCCAAAATTTCAGTGTTGGGTGATCCTTTAGAGGTCATCTAGTTTCCCTTATTTTAAGAATGGGACTTGAAGTCATAGCTTGAAGAGTTTAAGTCAGCAGGAAAGGTAAACATGTAGGTTTGTGTTTAGTCACTCAGTTGTGGCCGACTCTTTGCGACCCCATGGACAGTACCCTGCCAGGCTCCTCTTGTCCATGGGGATTCTCCAGACAGGAACACTGGACTGGGTACCCTTTACCTCCTCCGGAGGCTCTTCCCAACCCAGGGATCAAACCCAGGTTTCCCACGTTGCAGGTGGATTCTTTACCATCTGAGCCACCAGGAAGCCCTAGAATACTGGAGTTGAGTAGCCTATCCCTTCTCCAGGGGATCTTCCAACCCAGGAATTGAACCGGGGTCTCCCTCATTGCAAACGGATTCTTTACCAACTGAGCTGTGGATAGATAATTTAGTCAGAGTGATGGGCAATATAAGAGAAGAAGATTCAAATGGAAATACTAAAAATTAAAAACATAGTAACATCAAAAAATCATAATGGTGAAAGATAAGGTCTTCAATAGATTCATTGCTAGACTTGACACAGCTAAGAAAAACACTAAAATCACCAAAAATGAAACAAAAATTAAAAATAGAGCAAAAAGGAAAACAACAAAATAGCAAATGGAAACAGAAGAGAGTGCCCAGAAACTATAAGAAAATAGCAGTTTTGTAAATGTATATTTGGGCTTCCCTGGTGGCTCAGTGGTAAAGAATCCACCTACCACAGCAGGAGATGCAGGTTCAGTCTCTGGGTCAAGAAGATCCCCTGGAGAAGGAAATGACAATGCACTCCAATATTGTTGCCTTTAGAATCCCATGGACGGAGGAGCCTGGTGGGCTACAGTTCATGGAATCCCAAAGAGTCAAGCATACCATCGCAACTAAACAGCAAGAAAATAATGCACAACTGGAATTCAAAAAGAGGAAGAGAAAATGAGACCAATGAAACTTTTTAAGAAATAATGCCCAAGAATTTTCCAAAATTAGCGATAGACACTGATCTGTAGACCCAAGAATCTCAGAGACTACCAAGTAGAAGAAATTAAAATGTATACATGCACATATCTAGGAATATTCAAACAAACTGCTGAAAATCAAGTCAAAATAAAAAATCTTGAAAGAAGCCAAAGGAAGAAAGACATATTACTTATACAGGAAAGAGGATCAGAGGTAAAATGGACTTCCATATAAACCCAGGGAAGCAAGAACATAATTAAGTAACATTTTTGATTTTGAAAAAGAAAGGGGAAAAAAAATAACACTTAATTCTATACTCAGTGAAAATATCCTTCAAAAAGATAAAGATTTTCTAAAATAATCAAAACACCTGAAGACCTCCACTGCCAACAGATCTAATCTAAAAGTCTCTTTTAAATTGTTTTTTAGGCAGACAAAATATAAGAAACTTGTATCTACCCCCCAAATTGCAGAGAATTGAAAATAGAATAAAATGAAATTTATTTCTCTTTTTAAAAATTCTCTAAAAAATAATCACATAAAGCAAATATGGGAATAATGTATAATGTATAATGTATTAGTAACATGTACAAAATACATTGTCATGATGATATCACATAGAATGGGAGAGGTACAGAGTTGTACCTGTATCGGTTGTTTTATGTGGAATGGTATAATATTATTTGGATGTTAAATCTGAACAATTAAATATATTCATATATATTGTAAAACTGAATGAAACTACCATTGTTTTCAAATAGTATCAATGTCAAAAAGTGAGATAAACTACAATTATAAAGATACCAGTACAGAGGAATACAAGAAGAAAGAAAGGGAGAAACAAAGTATCAATTTAAAATAATCACTTTAAACAGTAATGTTACAACATACAATTTAAAGGACAGAGATTGCCAAATGTGATATATAAAAAGAATGCAAACCCAAATATATAAGTTGTCTATAAGAAAGGCACTTTAAATGTAAACATAGTACTATAGTAAACATAACTTTAAAAAAGAGCAAAAGAGAATAATAAAAATTAAAGGATGAATAAAGATGTATCATGCAAACACATCAACAGAATGCAGGAATATATCTGTTAATATCAAACAATGTAAATATCAGAATAAGGAGTATTATCAGGCATTAATACAATTCTAGTAATGATAAATGAGTCAGTGCTCCAAAAATACATAATTTTAAATGTTCACACACCTATATGAGGCAGAAAAAAAAAAGTACAGAACTGAAAAGAAACAGAGACATATCCATAATTATATGTAAGTTCATCAATATTACTCTTTCATAATTTGTGGAACAAATAAGAAAATCACTAAGGATAAACATGACCTAAATAAGACAACTAGACAAATTGATTTAGTTAACATTTATATAATGCATCTGAAAAACTGAACCATATCAGGATATACATTCTTTATATAATGCTTAATAAATTTAAATAAAAGAAACTGTATTTCCTTGGTACACAGTGAATTTAACTAGATTTATAACAGAAAGATATCTAGAAAATGTCTCAAATATTTGGAAATTAAGAAACACATTTTTCAATAAATCATGGATCAAAGAAGTTTTGAAGAGAATTTTAAAATAGTTTGAGCTAAGTTAAAACAAAAATACAACACATAAAGATGTGTGAGATACACATGTGTTTGGAGAACATTTATAAAATGCTTATATTATAGAAGAAGAATGATCTCACATCAGTGATCTAATTTTCCAACTAAAGTAGGAAAAGAACAGCAAATATGACTCAAAGTAGGCTAAAGGAAGGAAATAATAAAGATCAGTGCAAAAGCAATGTGGTTGAAAATGGAAAAACAGCAGAGAAAGTCAATGAACCCAAAGTGTAGTTATTGGAAAAGATGAATAAAACTGATGAAGCTCTGTTCAGACTGGCATATAAAAAGAGATGAAACAGAATTTGTTAATATTAGGAATGAAATAGGGAACATCATGAGGGATCCCATAGATGGTAGAAGAAAAATTAGAGAATCCTATAATCCTATGCTCATATATTCAGCAAAATAGATGAATGAATCCTTTCCTTGAAAAACAGTTTAATAGAACACACAAAAATAAATATATAACTCCTCTGATAGTCTTGTGTCTATTAAGAAACTGAATTTATTCTTAAAAATTTTACAAGAAAGGAAAACTCCAGGTGTGGATGATTTCACTGATGAACACTAATAAATATTTAGGGAAGAGATAATACTGATTTTATACAATTCCTTCCAGAATATAGAAGAGGGAACACTTTCAAACTCACTTTTGGAGACAAGCAGTGCTTGCATGCCAAAATTGGATGATGTTCTAAGAAAGCCCCAAACCCAGTATCATGAACATAGACACTACTAAAGTCCTGAATAAATTGAATTCAGAAATATATAAAAATAATTAAACATCATGAAAAACTGGGTTTCTTCCAAGAATGCAAAGTTTATTCAATATTTGAAAAGTAAACAGTATAATTCACTATATTAACAAAATAGAAAAAACTACAAATATATACACAGAAAAGAATTTTTTGACAAAATGCAATACCAATTCATGATAAATGCTCTCAGAAAGCTAGGAATAGATCAAAACTTCATTAACCTAATATTAACCAGAACATCTACAAAGCAGTAGCAACAACAAAATTCTACATCTCACTGCAAGCTTAATTCTGAAAAACTGAATTGTTACTATTAAGATCAGTAATCATGTATGGATGTGCGAGATGGACCATAAAGAAGGCTGAGCACTGAAGAACCGATGCTTTCGAATCATGATGCTGGAGAAGACTCTTGAGAGCCCCTCGGACAGCAAGGAGATCAAACCAGTCAATTCTAAAGGAAATCAACCCTGAATATTCTTTGGAAGGACTGATGCTGAAGCTGAAGGTCTAACAGGCTGGCCACCTGATGCAAAGAGCTGACTCACTGAAAAAGACCCTGATGCTGAGAAAGATTGAGAGCAAGAGGAGAGGGGGTAAATAGAGGATGAGATGGTTGGATGGCATCACCGACTCGATGGACATGAGTTTGGGCAAACTCCAGAAGATAGTGAAGGACAGTAAAGCCTGGTGTGCTTCAGATCATGGGGTTGCAAAGAATTGGACCTAACAACAATTGAACAACAACAATTCAAGGTCAGTAAAAAGGCAAAAATGTCCACTCTCACCATTCCTAGTTAGCATTGTTTTGGAAGTCCTAGTCAGTACTAAAGGCAAAATCAAAAACAAAAGCCCTATTGATTAGGGGGAAAAAAATACATTTTTCTATTCTCAGTATGACTGTCTATGTAAAAATCCCCCAAAATTTAACTAAGAATTGCCAGAATTAAGTATGTATCCAAGGCCATGCAATAAAAGGTCAATACAAAAAAATAAAATCTCTATACACCATCAAAAAACAATGGGGATCTGAAATTAAACAAAAACAACTCCAAATATAATGGCATCAACAGAGAAATGCTTAAATATAAATATTAAAATGAATGCAAAAACTCTATGCTAGAACCTGGGAGACAATAATGAAGTAATCAGAGAAATACTCTACAGAGGAGGCTGGTCATGGATTTGAAGCTTCAGTTTTATTAAACTGTCAATTATATTTCATTTGCTTTATGGATTCAGTGCAATTCCAATCAAAATCTTTGAAATATATTTTTATCACTATTGACAACATTATTCAAAATTTGTGTGGAAAGGCAAAGTATCCAGAATAGGCAAATAATTCTGAAAAAGAAAAACAAAATTGGAAGACTTGTCCTATGCAAATCAAAGGCTTACTATAAAGCTACAGAAATCAATGGAGTGTGGCAGTGAAGGTGACAAGCACATAGATTATGGGACACAACAGTCAGCACAAAGACATCTATACAAATATGCTGATTATTAACAGTAGTGCAAAGGTAATTCAGTGGAGAAAGCATACTGTATTCATCAAACGTTGCTAAAATAGCTGGGCATTTGTTATCTAAAAACAAAAATTAAAAATGACTTAAATCTCATACTTTGTATAAAATTAGCTCAGAATGTATCATAAATGTATAAAACTAGATAATTTCTAGAGTAAAACATAGGAGAAAATTTGTATGACTTTGAGTTTGACAAAGAGGTTTGAGGTAAGACATAAAAGACATGAGATGTAAAGTATTAAAAAATTGAAAAGATTTCTCTGTGGCTTTACCCAATGGAGCTGAAAACTTACATCCACACAAAGCCTGAACAGAGATGTTTAGAGCAGGTTTATTCAGAATTGTCATGATTTGGAAGCAATCAATGTGTGTTTCAGTAGCTGAATGGATAAATAATCTGTGCTACACCCAGACAATGGAACATCATTCAGTACTAAAAAGAAATAAGCTATCATGCTAGGACAAGTCATGGAGGAAGCTTAAGGACATGATAGTAAGTGAAAGATGTCAATCTGGAAAAGGTTACACAATACATGATTCCAACTATGACATTCTGAAAAAAGCAAAACTATGGAGACAGTAATGATCAGCATGTGCTAGACTTTGAAGAGGTGAGGAGGGGCCAAAAGTTGGAGCACAGAGAATTTTCAGGACAGTGAAAATACAATACTATGTATATATATGCAAACCAATAAAATATACAATAGCAAGAATGAACTGTAAGGCAAACTGTAGGCTCTGAGTGATTATGATGTGTCTGTGTAGGTTCATCAATTACAACAAACCTACCGCTCTGGTTGAGGACAATGATAATGGGGTGGGAGGGGGTGTGCTGTGCATATGTGGGGTACCTGGGAAATCTCTGAAACTTCCCCTCAGTTTTGCTGTGAACCTTAAACTCTTCTAAAAGAAGGTAAATTTAAAAAACTGACTAAGACTTTATAATTTTTTAATCTCTTTATGAAATGCTCTAAGTGACTGAAAAAGACAACAGCATGAAAGAAAATATTCACCAGTAACATATCTGATTATGATGTTTTTCCAAAATACATTAAAAACTTTTAACATTCAAACATGAGAAAGCAATCCAATAAAAAAAAAATGGGCTAAATAAGTAGACACTTTATACAGACATACAGTTGGCAAAGAAGTGTATGAGGAATCAGTATAAATAGCTAACATACTATAAATTAAAATCAGATACCACCGCAAACAAAAGGACGTACCAGTACAAGTCTGTCAGGATGGCTAAAATGTGAAAAACAGAAAACTGACAGTACCAAGGGCTGCCGAGGGTGTGGGACTCCTGGGATATGCATGCACTGCTGGAGGAAATGCAGTATTGTGGAAAACAGCTGAATGCTTTCTCTATAAAATGAAACTGTGACACAGTACTCATCCGCCTAGGCATTGAAACCAAGTAAACGGATCCAAAAAATGAAAAACTGTATAATGCCATTCATGTGACAATTTAGAAAAGCAAAAATCTAAAAACAAAAACGAGACCAAATTTGCCAGGCACTGAGGGTAGATTAGGGGCTTCCCTGATGGCTCAGACAGTAAAGTATCTGTCTGCAGTGCAGGAGACCGGGGTTCAATCCCTGAGTTGGGAAGATCCCCTGGAGAAGGAAATGGCAGCCCACTCCAGTATTCTTGCCTGGAAAATCCCATGGACCGCGGAGCCTGGTAGGCTACCGTCCCTGGGGTCTCAAAGAGTCAAGGGTGTCACAAGGAAGCACTTGGAATTGATAAAACTGCTCTATATGATAATGTGGCAGTAGGTATATGATTATATGCTTTTGTTGAAACCCATAAAATTGTACACCACAAAGAGTGGATATTTCTGTATGCAAGTTAAGAATCAACCCAAATGTTTGGGGAGCCCAAGATGATATGCAGCCTGTGACAAATGAACCCAACTGTATTCCAAATGCATGGCCTGTGTACATAGAAAAGGGTGGGGAGAAAGGAACTGCACCAACACACACACACAGGAGAAGATGAGGAAATATACAGGGACAGACCTCATAGGAGAACTATAGCCCCAGGTCCTCAATGGTGTGCTACCTCAATGGTTTTGTCATCTTAGTTAACTCTAGTTTGGGAAAACTGTAATAAAAACCTAAGTAAGTCCATGTAGATTTTCGTGTCTCAGTGCTTTTTATAATCATGAAGTTACTTTGTTGCCTTTATCTGTCGAGAATTGTAATTTTGTTTTCAGGTTCCCAAATTTAAAACAATGTTCCCATCAACAGAAAAAGTGCAATTGTGAGCAGTGTTGTCCCCCTCCAAATTATTAAAAAAGCAGCAGTTTTTCCTGTGTGCTTTAAAAAAGAGCTCTCCAATCAATATATAGTTCTTTGTTTATTAGAATCTTCAGAATTATCGACCCAGGCCTCTTACACTGCAATGTTAATATCTAATATTTTGAGAGAAAAAAGATAAATATATTATTTTCAAAACAGCTTACACTTTAGTGTTCCTTGGAACTTTAGGCATCTGCTGTGTAGCTAACATATGCAGCTATTTGACCAATGGACTGTTGGCTAAGAAAGCTTGCCCTTCTCCCATCTCCAAGCTGGTCTGCCACCCACTTGGGTTCCTTTTTGTCTGAACACTTTGCCTAACATCTCAAATGGGTTTATACTCTTTAGCAATAACATGTTACTATTACTATTATTACCATCATCACTATCATTATTATTGATTTTTCAGCTTGTTTGTGATTAATCTGAACTCCCTACTTCCCCCATAGAGCCTCCTTCTTCTTGATTATTCACCAGAACTTTCTGATTTGTAGTTTTGCCAAATGCTAAACTCAATTTTGTTATAAATTCTATTCCTCCTCTGAAGGAATGTGTACTCTGTTTTAGGTATGAAGATGTAGGCCAGACAAAGTTTGTAGGAAGGGCAGTGGCCCAGGAGACATCTAATAGTGACCTGGTTACACTTTCACTGCATCAAGGCTTCATTTTCTTTAGGAACTAATATGCTATTTCTTTGCTGGTGACCTTGGGAAAGCTGCTAAATATTTTGCTGTGTTACCTGATTACAAAATAATTTGAGGAAACATGTTTAGAAAATTCTTAGATGAATGCAAGTGACCCCAAAATGGTTTATCTAAATTAAAATTTCTAAATAAATAAGTACTCTTGAAGACAATAGAGACATGCGTTAAAATGAAACAAGCTGTGGGGGACTAGAGAAAGGCTTCTAGGTCCTAAGGACAATCCTGAGCTGTCAGCCAGCAAGGATATAGAGATCTCAGTCCCACAGCCACAGGGAACTGAACCTGCCAAGAACCTACATGTCCCTGGAAATGGATTCTCCCACTGAGCTTCCAGAAGGGCATGCGACTCTGCCTGCCCACGCTTTGAGTTTAGCTTTGTGCTACTCATAGCAGACAAACCCACCAACCCCCAGGACTTCTGACCAATGGAAGTATGAGATCAGAAATGTGTGTTATCCAAAATTGCCAAGTTCATGGTAATTAGTGACAGCAGAAATAGAAATCGAATATTACTTAGTAACTAGTTCTGCAGTTTCTGGGCATAGCACTGTTCAACCAAGATCTAGAAAGCAGATTGTGGACTAAAAATCCCTTCTTGACTCACAGAGAGAGGAATCTAATATTACTGACCTTGTCATTCTTAAAGCTGTACTTTCTAATTTTTCAATATAAACCTCAATCACTACACCTTTAAATTAGTAAAATATTTCATGAAAACCAGTCTTTATACAAATTCCTATTAAAGAAGCAATGAATGTTGATATAAATGCTGAAACAAATGCAGTTTATGCAGATTCTTGTTTTACTCATTGAATGAAAGTGAAGGAACGTGAAAGTAAAGTCGTTTGGTTGTGTCCAACTCTTTGTGACCCCATGGACTATAGCCTGCCAGGCTCCTCTGTCCATGGGATTTTCCAGGCAAGAATATTGGACTGGGTTGCCATTTCCTTTTCCAGGAGATGTTCCAGACCCGGGAATCAAACTTGTGTCTCCCACATTACAGGCAGACTCTTTACCATCTGAACCACCAGGGAATCCCTTATTCACTGAACACATCTCATAATTCACTATCCATGGAAAATGCTCTAGATATTCTTTTTCTTCTGCTTTCCACATTAATCATAGCTTATCTTAAAATGACAATAAACTGACATGTGTCTTTGACTATGAGGAAAGTCTTTACCACAGAGATCATGGGAGGAGCCACTGGACAGAGTTGACCTGAATCTTCACCCAGGCACACTCTTAACAGTATTATTATTGAAAGGTTCCAAAAACTCCATTGAATGCACTACTTCACAAATAACCTAAGAGCTCTGAATCTGTGAAATACTGACCTCTTCCTATTTTAACAATTATCACAGCAGTTGACCTCCAAAGACCCATTCCCCAAGGCCACTGCATGGCCTAAGGCAATCATTTGAATTGTAGGTACAGCAGAGATAGAATCCTGGTTCCAGTCTGTGAATTCTGGCAATCCTTTTGATGCATTAATCTTTAACAGAATCTTGAACAGAAATGAGACTCCCTTGGAGGACAGGAAAAAAAAAAAAAAAAGACATAATGAAAAAGACCCAGCTCTATTCTCTTGCTTATATAAGTAAACAGATGAAAAGTTATTCTTAAAATATATTCAGAAGTTTTGTATCTTAAAACTTCCTTCTCTCTCCTAAGGGGTGAAAACAAAGAAGGGTCTGGAGGTTGAGACCTCAGCCCAGAGATAAGGGCCTGGGGGGTTGATGTGAGCTTTGCTGTCCTCAGGCAGCCAGTACAGTAGTCCTGAATTTAGTTCCTTGCCTTCATCCACAAAAGATTTAGGTTTAATCTCTCAAATCCATTTTCCACTCCAGAGCTGGCCAGAGCCATGAGTTCTATCAACTCAGCCTCTCAGATTCTGGGGTGAGAAAGTTTGAGCCGTGCATGACTTTTCACTGACCCCCACCACTCAGGGGGACCATCCTCTGGCTGTCTGGGAATCGTTCTACACGGTTTAAAGAAAACTGACAGCCCTCTGCACAGGCCCTATCGCTCACAGGACTTTGTTACTTAAACATGAAAATCTTCCTTAACCATACCCAACTTTTGAAAGTGCATGCTGTGCCTTGGGGTCCTACTAGAACTGTAATTTGAAAACTAGGCTGTATTTTGATAAGATGAATGTATATTTTATAATGTGTTTCATAGTGTTGACATTCCGCATTTTAATATCATTGTACTTATGAATGTAAAACAGGTTAAACCTTCAGTTATTTTCCGCATGGGGATTAGCCCTCAGAATCTGCCCATAAAGGACCACTTTCATAGGTTCAGTTAGTCCATCTCACTTATCAAGGCTTTGCCCCAGTGTTTAGTCTCCTGCTAATGCCCTGACAGTGTTGATGGGCCATAGTGATGCTGACAGGCCACAGAACAGTTTAAATGCAAATGTTTATTTCCACCCAAAGCACCCATTTGGATAGGTACATTGAAAGAATGCTTTTCCCAGGGGATATATAATCTCTGTATAACCAAAATATTTCATGTGAATGCATCACAATGCCAGACTGAGAGCTTTGATCTTTAGAGCAGAATATTGAATCTATGAAACAGAATATAATGCTTTTAATAAAGAGAAACAAAAGACATAGCTTTGAACACATGAGTTGAATAACATTAATGCATGTTTTCTGCCAAGAATGATCATGGCTAAATGAAAGTTAAATATCATTGTTTATGGAAAACACTCTCAGAAGGCTACTTTTTTTTTTTTTTTTTTTCTTTTGTTCCTTCTGGCTTTCTTGTTAAGTACCTAATGATAGGTCTTTGCACCTGATGAGGAGGAGCACTTCTTGGTGAAGTTTGCCATCTTGTGGCAAACATATTAATATAATTTACTCTGCAGGATTAGTAAGGAAGCTCAAGATTTAAAGTTTATTAGAAAATTTAATGATGCATTAAAAGTATGTGTAATAAAATTCTGTTTATCCAGAGTATTGGAAAAACTGAATGTTTTGTTAACATTTTAAGTAGCTTTGAATTACCACAGATACAAATATTTATATCTATATGGTACTTTTAGAGGCACTACGAGTTAGGAGTGCAAGCTCTGGAGACAGAGTGTCTGCATTCAAACCACAGCTCGACCATTTTCTAGCTCTATGGCCATGAGTAAATTAGCTTCTCTCAGGATGCCTCAGTTTTTTAATATGCCAAATAGAAATAATTATAGTGACTCCTTAAGGGTGAGGGATCATTATATATTTAGAATGTAACAAACTTAAAAGACTGCCTGAGAAAGTGAATCTCTCTCTGTATATAGTAGATATTATTGTTGCTTGTGCCTTAAATTTTCTGGGATGGGCCTGGTTATAATTAATCTACATTATTATTGATTAATCTGTGGTATTTCTCATTTAGATACTAAGAAAAAAATAAGACAATCCTATTTAACAGCTCTGTGGTACTGATGATGTACCAGGAACTCATCTAAGCACCTACCACGTATAAATTTACTTCATCCTTAAAACATGGTAGGTATCATTATCACCCCAATTTCACACATAAAGAAATGAAAGCACAGGGAAGTTAAGTAAAATGTTTAAGGGCCCAAAGCTAGAAGTAACAGAGCCAAGATTTAAGCATTAATAATCTTGAACTGCCAGTTGTGCTCTTAAACACTGCATGCATTTCCTCTTGGCATAACTGAGACTTGGGGAAACTAGGAAATATTAGGTAGCTACTTTAATGACAAAAAGAGGTAATAGGACAGTGTCATATACATCTTCTTAAAAGTTAGTAAATTCCACTGGAAGCACCAGATCCTTTAAATCTTATCTCTTCTACTTCTACATGGGACCGCTCCTCTGTTTGGTTTTTTTCTTTTTTTTTTTTTCAGTTGTTTTACTACACTCCACTTTCAAAATAAATTTATTGGAAACTTGAATTCCTCCTACTAAAATTTCCCACTTGAACAATTTGATAGTGTACTATGTATCTGTTTCCTTTTTCTTCTCCTCTCTGAACTTTAGAAAAATGAAAATAAAATAATAGTTCTGCTGTTTTCACATGTATTTTGGAAATACTTTATTGGTGGAAACTTTTCACATGAGGCATTCAAGTAATGTTTCCTGAATAATTTATGAATGAATGAATGCTATATTCAGATATTGACTTGAGATGATAAGGTTAGGAAAATCAACAATGTGAAAAACTGCTTAAATAAGACATGAAAGTTCTAAGAGCATATGTGTCACCTACGCATCTCCATCTCACAGTGGCCTTGAATGGCAAGCAGTGCAACTATTAATATCTGTATATCTTTGATCAGGAAAGAGAGTGAAGGCTGTTCACTTTGGTGAGGGTGGTCACATGGGTAACCTGAGAAGAGCCAGGGGTGGAAATTCAGAGCTCTTTTAGTATAACCTCACCTGGGTAGTGCATAGAAACACTGTTCTATTTATCATTACTGAAAAACAAATGACTACTGAAAAACAAATATTTTTTTCTAGCTGTTTTGTTAGTAATGTGTCACTAAACAGCTATTTTCCAACTTTGTGTTGTTGTTGCTGTTGGAGAAATGCTTCTTTTTTATTCTGTTTTATCTTATGTTTCCTTATCCTATAAGAAAAATCTGCAAAAGTCATTCTTCCCTTTCAACAAGAAAAAGCAAATTCTTCTGAGAGGAATTAGAAAAAGTGGTCTCAAAATGACCCTTCTAAGTCTACCTTGAGAGGAAATTAGAAAGTGGGTGGTCATGGGAGAGTAGATTTGGCATTTCTAAACACCAGTCACGTTTATCATTTTACTTATATGTTTTGATCTACAGTGATACTTGAAGTATATATAGTAGAAAATGCTCCTATGATTGATGTATCAAATTCCAGAAATGAGTGAACTTCAGTGCTACCAGAAGTTGCAAACAGTGGAATGATTGTGTGGAAACAAAGGGCAGTTTATACATTTGGTCAAAAGAGAGTAAATAACTGGAGAGCATTACTCAGATATCCAATATGCAGCAACTGACGCCAGGATGTCATAAAATGTGGACCTACAGTTGGGCATTTCTTGAGATTAGGAGGATTACCCTCATGCCATTCCTGAATGAAAGATGGAATCAGATCAAGCCATGGTTTTTATAGGTATGCATCTGAACACTTTCTCCTTGACAGGAACTCTTTTGTAGCCTTATTTTTTTTTTTCTCCCTCCTACCTTTGACTTTAATGTCTCTACTTCATGCTTACCATCTTTCCTGTTGACTGGCTGGGACCTCATAATGATCCAATTCACTAAATGGTTGCAAAATAATAGCCAGTTTGTCAGAGGGATTTGCTTTACTGAATGCAACCTCTTAAAAACTTCAGACATTTGAAAAATCTGTTAAAATGATTACTTCATATTTTCAACAACAAAAAAAGCAATAAATAAATTTTGTTTGCCTCTTTTGGGAAGGACAGAAATGGAAGGTTTACAGATATTGCTCTTTAGTTTTCTACAGACATCAAAATAAATTAAACAAATCAATGATTTATAATTGCTCATTACTCTTATTCATGAAACCTTCTAGAAAAGTTATTGTATTCTTTACCTCATGCTCCTTCAACTTTAAAGAGAAAATTTTATCAAGAAATGCATATTAGTAAATTGTTAGACTTCTGTATAAATATGCTTCCTCAACACTACATTTCCACTACAATCATCTAGTAAAATTAGATAATTTTACTCTAATATCACTGGCATTTTCTGACCATAGAAAAGAGTGGGATTACTTGAAGGTTCCTACTGTTTGCTTGCTGAGTTGCCAGTTTCTATAGCTATTTGATCACTTGCCAGATAAACCAGCTACTAAAGAGTTCAGTTAACATTCAGTACATACTGACTGTGAAGAAATTAAACCATTGAAGTAAAATAAGCAAAGTCCTTCTGATGTACTGTTTTTTCACAAATGGATTAAATAGCATATCCTGCAAGTGGCTAGAAATAAGAGCTCACATATGTCCAGATACTTTATCTCTCAAAAATGATACTAGTGTTTTTCAATCTTTGTTTTTCATGTTAACATACTGGAATCTAGTTGAGCTTTATATTTCTCACAGATCATAAAAGCCAAAGGACACATACTTGAATCTAGTTTGCTTCCAGTGCAAAATATCTGTGCTCTGGTGGAATCCATATAGAATTACACAGTATTCCTCAGCCCACAAAAAATGCCATGGACCGAATCAGCATAGAATTATCATGCCAAGATGAACTGAAGACAAGATGCCACAATGTTTAGTGTGCAACTAAACATTTGAAATATGTTTTCTTGTGTAAGAAGTATCCTTTAATTGGAAAGTTGTACTGCACTGATGATACAAAATGAGAGTATTAAAAATTACATTCTGATTTTATTTTTTAATTGATGTATCATTGATTTACAATATCATGTTAGTTTCAGTTGTACAGCATAGTGACTCTGTTCTTTTTTGCAGGTTGTATTCCATTATGGGTTGTTACAAGGTATTGAATAAATATTAATACACTCTGTTAGGGGCTTTCCTGGTGGCTAAGTGATAAAGAATCCACCTGTTAATGCAGGAGACACAGGTTCAATCCTTGGGTCAGTCAGGAGGATCCCCTGGAGAACGAAAAGGCAACCACTCCAGTATTCTTGCCTGGAAAATCCCATGGACAGAGGAGCCTGGTGGGTTATAGTTCATGGGGCTGCAAAAGAGTCGGACACAACTTAGTGACTGAACAACACTCTGTTAAAACATTAACTCAATTAAACTTGGCAATTCCATGTAACTAATTTGGGGAATATTTTCTTCCTTTATTCATTTTTCTTTCTTTCTTTCCTTTAGAATGTGAATTTAAAATATCCCAGGAATATACACATTTTTAATTTTTCACTGATTAAAGGTCACTTGTATGAGGACACATATTTTGCAATAACTAATGCAGCCACACTACATCACAGATTGTCTAGTCTTACACAAGAGCTGTGAAAACTCTTTACTGCATTGGAAACAGATGAGAGTAAAGTTTAAGAATTATAAAATGGCAATAGATTGAAACATAGAAAATAGTAAGCTTGGATTATTCATCAATCATGCAATCCCTGGATGTTCAAAACTTACCCTTGCATGTGAAGTAAGTCATCAAATCTTTGCTATATAAATATCCTTAAATAATATTTACAAAAGATATACATAAAGCATTAGGGACTACATAATAGATTTCTTTGACTAGACTCTAAATCAGTGGTTCTCAGAACACAGTACCTGGAATAAAAGCATTATCATCAACTGAAAGTGAAAGTGTGAAAGTGAAATTTGCTCAGTTGTGTCCAACTCTTTGCGACCCCATGGACTATACAGCCCATGGAATTCTCCAGACCAGAATACTGGAGTGGGTAGCCATTCCCTTCTCCAGGGGATCTTCCCAATCCAGGGATTGAACCCAGGTCTCCCTCACTACAGGCGGATTCTTTACCAGCTGAGCCACAATGGAAGCCCAACTTCATCAGCTGAAAGCACTTTTTAAACGTAAATTCTTGAGCCTCATCCCAGACCTACTGAGTGAGAAGCTCTGGGGCAGGACTCAAGTCTGTTGTATCAAGTCCTCTAGGTGATTCTGATGTACACTAAAGTTTGAGAACTACTAGCCTACATGTGTCTGAGTGTGTGTGCACACACTCGCCTGCTCAATCATGTCCAACTCTGTGACCTCATGGATTGTAGCTCTCCAGGCTTCTCTGTCCATGGAATTCTCCAGGCAAGAAAACTGGGGTGGGTTGCCATTTCCTTCTTCAAGGGATCTTCCCAACCCAGGAATTAAACTCATGTCTCCTGTGTCTCCTACCTTGGCAGGTAGAATCTTTACCATTGAACTACCTGGGAAGCCCCTTATCCACCAATGATTATTTCATTAGTTTCCCCTGTCTACCTATAATTCTGGTTAAAAAAAAAAAAAAAAGTTAGTACTTTAAAAACCTTTTTCCTTCATAGGAATGGAAAAGGCACAAAAAGTTATCATTTGTATAAATCCTTATCTTCTCTTTTGCAGAAATTTAGTTTTAGCAGTCTTCTAACTCAAATTATAGAAATCATTGAAATATAATGACTTAGTTGAAATAGCCAAAAAGTTAATCAAATGATCTCTTAAAAATATGCTCAGAATACTTTGAAAAGATCTAACCAGCAATAGAGAGAACAGAGTGTGGGGGAGGAGGAGGATGGGAGATTGAGAGGAGAGAGAGAGAATTCACATTTTTCCTATAGGACTTTACTTTCAGAAAATGAACTGTGTGTTGACTGAAGAATGACCATAGTTGAATTATGAGAGTATAGCAAACTGTCAAGCTTGGGTAAACCAGATATTTTAGCAGGAAATCTGTTTTGCTATAAAGAGAAGAATCACTATGCTAATGAAAAATAAAAAGTATGTTATGACTTCACATAGAATGTATTAAAGTGTTTGTTGCTCAGTCATGTCCGACTCATTGCAACCCCAGGTCTGAAGCTAGCCAGGCTCTCCTGTCCATTGGATTCTCCAGGTGAGAACACTGGAGTGGTTTGCCATTTCCTTTTCCAGGATGCCATATGTTAAGGCATCAACAAACACAAAAACATGTTATGATTTAAACCCTGTTTCATTCCAAGAAGGAGCTGAAATAAGCAGAGTTCAGAAAAGTGTGTAATTACTTAAATTTCTAGTGTCTCTATTTCTTCTAGAAACTATGCTTTAATAGGTTTATTTCACTATGAGGCTTCAAGTTTTATGTGTTCACAAAATAAACTCTTCAAGAATATATGTATTTTCACCATGACCTGTCTCAGGTATGAATTTACCCAATACCCAGGGTTCTTTAAGGGAAAGTTTGCTTCCTGCTAGAATACATTTGGCAAAGGCCCCATTGTGCAACTAAAAATCCTGAAAATGCCCTTTTCCAGTGGTAGATTCTATCAGGCTTACATTCCTATACTATTTTACCTTCACATAGTATAATTTTTCTCAGGTTATTTTTCAGATAACTAGGTTGGAAATATAATATTTCCCAAATATTTCTTAAAATATAACTATAAAATTAGTTTTCATATCAATGTTTTTTCTCTGTAAATCTACGATAAGTAAAGTAAGAAATTATTTGAAATAATAGTATCCCATTTTTCTATACAGGTTTTCCTCAATTTATGATGGGGTTACATTCTGATAACCCCATTGTAAGTTTAAAATACTGTAAGTTGAAAGTACATTTAATACACCTAACCTATTGAATATCATAGTTTAGCCTGCTGCTGCTGCTAAGTCGCTTCAGTTGTGTCTGACTCTGTGCGACCCCATAGACGGCAGCCCACCAGGCTCCCCCGTCCCTGGGATTCTCCAGGCAAGAACACTGGAGTGGGTTGCCATTTCCTTCTCCAGTGCATGAAAGTGAGAAGTGAAAGTGAAGTCACTCAGTCGTGTCCGACTCTTCGCAACCCCATGGACTGCAGCCTACCAGGCTCCTCAGTCCATGGGATTCTCCAGGCAAGAGTACTGGAGTGGGGTGCCATTGCCTTCTCCATAGTTTAGCCTAGCCTACCTTAAATGTGTTCAAGAACACTTACATTAGCCCACAGCTGGGAAAAACCACCTAACACAAAGCCTATCTTATAAAAAATGTTGAATATCACTTGTAACTTATTAAATACTGTACTGAAAGTGAAGAACAGAACACTTACCTGGGTGCAGAATGGTTGTCAGTGTATTGGTCACTTGCCATCATGTTAGTAAGGCTAAGATCTATGGCACCCTGCCAAGGCCCTTTGTCACTGCCAAGCATGAGGAAAGAGTATCACACTGCATATCACTAGCCCAGGAAAAGATCAAAATTCAAAAAAGTATAATTTCTATTGAAATCACATTGCTTTCTCAGTATCATAAATTTGAAAAATCATGAATTGAATCATCATGAAGTCAAGGACTGTCTATATATGTAGGTATCAATTTCTCTCAAGATCTTCATGGTATACATATAGTAGATAAAATAAATACTGGTCAGAATTTAGCAAAAGGGAAAAAACTGATTTTTTTAAATATTAGGACATACCATGAAATATGAATAAATGCTGTTAATTGCCATAAGCTCCTAAAATTTTGAAGTCAAATGTTGCTTTTAATCAAGCTGTTTTTAACTGAGAAGTAACATCAGAGGTATATGGTCTTCACCACTGCACTGTTGCTTTAGAGGATGAGCCTGAGTGAAATCATATGAATCCCTGTGTCTCAAGCATGGTTTGGGGAAACTGACTATGTTACCTCCACTCCAAAAAGAGAATATAAATTAGCTGAAAGGGAAAGAGCATAAGGGGTCTTGAAGTTGATAGTAAGGCAAACTGACAGCGTAGAATTCAGGGTGGAACATCCTGCCAGGAAGAGACTGCAATAGCCCCCCATTTAGATCACTAAGCCAGTTGGGAGAACCAGAGAAATAGCTGAGGTAATTGATGTTGTATGATATGCCAGGATAAAACTGAGAGGGATAACATCATTCTGGCAGTGAGGAGAGGACTAGAAATTTTTTTGAACTTCTAACTTAATTCATTAAGTGACTCTCTATTCAGATCTTATTCTATGCTATATGTGTACATGTGTGCTCAGTCCCGTCCAGCTCTTTGCAAGGCTATGGACTAACTCGTCAGGCTCCTCTGTTGATGGGATTCTCCAGGCAAGAATACTGGAGTAGGTGGCCATGTCCTACTGCAGATGATCTTCCCAACCCAGGGATCTAACCTGAGTCTCCTGCATTGCAAGCAGATTCTTTACCTTTGAGCCCCTGGGGAAGACTCTTCTATGTCATATAGACACAACATAAAAATGGTGGACCTCTTGATACTTATACTCTAGCAAACTTACGTTATTTATCTGTCTTTAGAATCACTGAGTTTGACTATATATTGACAAGATTAAACTTTTGACTTGGAAGATAAGTATTTAATTACAATTATAATATTGTTGAGCATGGTTTGTACATAGTATTTGGCACAACATTCTTCATATAGCAATTACTCAAAAAATGTTGATTCTCTTTTATAGTATCCTTTCTTAAAACCAAATCTGGTATTTGTTTACAAATTTTATTTGTTTTATAGTTTATTGTTTTCTGCTTTTTATTTCTAATTTTAACTTTTATATTATTTTACTGATATTTTATTATTTTTGATTCAAGATGAATGATTTAAGGCTAAATTATAAAGCTCCTTCCAATTAAAGCCTTATCTGCATCTCATATTTTTTTGATATGTACACTGCTAAACGATTGAGAAATTCTAGTTTTCTTTCTTGTTTTACACAAGAGTTAGGGGAGTTTAAAAATATTCATATGTATTTGAAAGTGATTAGAATTTCTCACAATTAAAAAAATAGTTTTTATTGTTATTGCTTTGTGTTTTCTTTAAAATTTGTTGGGCCTTTCCTTCTCTAACTCATGTTTAAAATTTGTAACTATTCCATAGACACTCAAAAATAAATATTTTTCCTACATTCTAGGATAAATATGTATTTTAACATTAACTGTTTTATCATTCTGATCTTTCTTTTTCTCCTGCCCTGTACATTAGTGAAATTGATGAGAAATTCAGTTTTGTTTTAGACTATCCCCAGTGGTTCAGATGGTAAAAAATCTGTCTGCAGTGAGGGAGACCTGGGTTTGATCCCTGGGTTCAGAAGGTCCCCTGGAGAAGACAAGGGCTACCCACTCCAGTATTGCTGGCTGCAGAATTCCATGAACAGAGGAGCCTGGAAGTTATAGCCCATGGGGTCACAAAGAGTCAGAGTCAGACACAACTGAGCGACTTGGGGCTTCCCTGGTGGCTCAGATGGTATAGAATCTGCCTGTGATGCAGGAGAACTGGGTTTGATCCCTTGGTTGGGAAGATCCTTTGGATAAGTAAACAGCAACCCACTCCAGTATTCTTGCCTGGAAAATTCCATGGACAGAGAAGCCTGGCAGGTTACAGTTGATGGGGTCTCCAAAGAGTTGGACACAACTGAGCAGACTAACAGATTCTCTAGTTAGCTTATGAAAATAAAGGGGAGGGGACTAAGAATAATGAAAAGTTAGAATGGGAGAGGAGCTATAACCACAGAGATAAATACTTCTGTACATATTTATATGTATATTTTTAAACTTGATTGATACATAATATACATACAATAAAATTCATTTTAAGACAGATTGATTATGGTAATTGAATGCATAAAAATGCAATTTTAAATTTTATTAATGGTATACAACATTCTGGAATAGGAAATGGCAACCCACTCCAGTATTATTGCCTGGAAAATTCCATAGACAGAGCAGCTTGATGGGCTATAGTCCATAGGGTTGTAAAGAGTCAGACATGACTGAGTACACACACACCATACAAAGCATTATGTAAGTAGCAGTATATTTTTTTTTATTTTAAATTTATCTATTTTTTTAATTCAAGGATAATAGCTTTACAAAACTGAGTTGGTTTCTGCCAAACATCAACATGAATCAGCCATAGGTATACATCTGTTCCATCTCTCTTGAACCTCCCTCCCACATTCCTCCCCAACCCAATAACAGTACATTTTTATCTAGCTTTTAAATGGATATTCTGCAATATTATATTCAGTTGAGGAATTCACATGATGGAAGCCCTGTTCTTTATGTCATATAAAGAACTTTTAGAGGAGATAGCAGATTTATATGTAAAAAATAATAGGGATGTAATGACTGTAAATACTTATTTTCAATGAATAAAATGAGGCATTTGACTTCTTCTAGTTAACTTCAAATAAATCTAGGGAACAATAACATTTTAAACATATTTCAGCTCAATACAGAGACTATTTTATGAAAATAGCAGAATTTAACTTATAAATGAGTTGCCCTGGAAAACAGTATGTTTCCATTCAAGGACTACTTTAGGCTGTGGCTGCTAGCGGTAGTATAAAGGTGGCACTGGGTTGAATTAGGTGACTTCTAAGATTCCTTCCAACTCATGGATTGTAGTATTCTGTGGGGAGAAAAAAGAGAGTGAGACAGAGACAAAGAATGAAAAAAGAGAAAATACTTCTCTCTGCAACCATATTAGTTACTCTAATAAAAATGTGATATATACTGTATCACAGTTTATTATGAACTTTGAAACATTAACAGCTAGATCAGTATTAAATTGCGTATCATTGTAATTGAGAAGATATGTCTTCTGTTTCTTATAATGTCAAATTAAAAATCTACACTTTTTGTTTGGTATTACATGAGGGGTGGGATGTTGACTTTACCCATGGTACCCCTGGTAAATGAGATGGTATATTAGTGACTAATAAGGTACTTTGAGTTATTTGGAAAATCCAGTTATACTGGAAGACTTGAGGAAAGAAGTGACCATGCATTAGTTCTGCCACATGGTTATTAATATGCATTATTTTTCTGAAAGAATTATACATTTTTATTAATAAATATTAAAATATAACCAAAGACATAGGGTGGGAAGAAATAAGATCATGGAAGATATGTTTAACTTCTATTTATTTTATGTTTAAACTTTGTCTTTTAATGCTTAAAATATTTTAGATGCAACCTTGTACATATAGTTTGTTTAAACTGGGTGGAGTTGAAGGCACTTAAGAACACTTGCCCAGTGGATTTTTTTTTTCAGTTTTCATAGATTCTATTTCATTTTTAATGAAATCCAAATGGCTCTTCAAATATATAATCATTTTAAAAGCTATGACATGCCCAAATGAACATTAGTACTTTTATCTCTTGTAATCTTAGCTATACTATTCTTGTAATGAAGGATGTAAAGTCCTGAATCATTCTGGATTTAAGTATTTTAAATTGTTGACAATAAATAATTAGAAATGAGAAACCACCCCAGGAAAACATCTAACTGAGCCCATTTATTAAACACTGACTTCTTTTGGCTCAAAAATTGTTGAAGTTATTCCATCAAAATGTCAAAATAAACCAGTCTACTTCTGTAAATTAATTATGTCTGTTAATATTGCTGATGAGAAAAAGCAGTAACTTAAAAATCACTTTGCTAAGCCATTTCCTGATGATGTAGTTCATATATACATACATTTAACATTGTATCAATAATTATGTTTGCTTATAAAATCTAGAAAAAAGAATAGCAAATCAAGAAACAGAGATGTGACAGTTCAAAATGCATGTAAAATAAGTAGTCATAGGTCAATTCTGAAATTCTGAGAGTAAAATAAAAAGAATATTTAACTATCAGACTTATTAGGATCAGCTTAAAACATAAGAATGCTATTTTGTACATCTTAGTCACCTGGATGATGTTACAATAAAACATGGCTAATTCGGATACCTGGAGTCTAGTGTTCCAAAAGCTTCAGGTAACTGAAAGGCACTGAAAGTATAAATGGAAAAGGAAAGGGTAGGAGGAGAGATACCACCAAGACTCAGCCTTTCAAGGGTAAGAAGCAAACAGAGACGGTTAGAAGGCTTGGTTAATTCAATGTTCTATTTACTAACTGATAAAAAGAAACAGCTTATTTCTTGTTGACAGGATTTTCTTTGGAAAGGCAAGAAACAAGAAAAAACAGAGCAAAAGATGTGAAATAAGCTCACATAGAAGAAGGAGACTGAGGAGGAGGAATAGGAGGAAAAGAAGAAGGTTGGAGAGAGGTGTGAAACTTGATGGTGAAAATAAAGGGAACTAAAATAAGGGAGGAGACAATTCTGGAGAACATTCAGTTACTTTCAATAAAATCAAACATATGTAGGATTAGGAAGTAGGAGAAGTTAGGATTTGCAAATGACCCAGTGCAAAATAGCAAAAATGTTCCTAATGTTAGACAAATTCATAGTTGAATCTGTAGAGTTAAAACTGGCTATAAAATATATGTGAGTTGAAGTTTACATTGTATAGCTGCAAAGACTTAGTCAACTGAAGCAAACCAGTCTTGGACCCCCTCACGACTGACGACCGCCCCAGGAGAAACAGAAGTGAAAACTGAAAAAAAAAAAAAAAAAGCAACAAAACAGTGGTGAAAAATGAGATTAGTTTAACACTCTCTGACTTACTATTATAAGTAATGGAAAGTAAACATTTGGTTCTTCATATAATTTAATCACAGAAACAATATGACTAATATACACTTTAAAGGAACCAACTGACTTTAGGATTATGATCAAATGAAGACTGCAGGTTTTAAATGAGGTAACCTGGAACCACTAAATCATTAACATATTTTAATCACAAGTTAAGAGAGGGATAATCAATACCAATATGCGCTAACAAGTAGACAGTCTTGTGGGTTAAACTTAGATGTACCATAGACCAACCAGAAAGGAATGTTGGAAATAAACTAGAGTCAGGGTCAAAAAAAAAGAGTGAGAAGGAGGAAGGTTTTGTATGTGTGTAAGTCACAGGATGTGAGCTTGTGAATGTATGGGAAAGCTCAGGCCTTCAGCGTCTCTCACTGACTCTGTTTAGGGAGAAGTTGCTAAAAAACCATGTAGTGTAATTCATTCTACTTCACTTGTTCTTGTATGATATTGTTGCATGGAAGAGAGCAGGAACTGAGAAAAGGAAGTGTCTCTCCTCTCCTGCCTAAATTGAGTTTGTCTGAGCTTGGAGTGAACTCAGTTCCTGATCTTTCTACTCTTGCTTCAACTCTGGAGATTAGGGAGAGTTCAGAACAGGGGGTAGGATAAGAAATCAACCATGATTTCTTTCTAGGTTTCAATGAAAGATAACTTTATTTTTTAAGCTTTTATAGACTTTTGAAAGTGATGAAATAATTTCCAATTAATGTCACAAAACTACAATAATCCTTGTTCAAATACCTGAAATACATAGCATGAAAAGAAAACTATAGCTCAGTTTAAAACAAAACATAGATGCAAATTTCTAAATATATTATTAAGAAAGCAAACAATGCATTAAAAATCCTTTAGCAACAAATAGTTTTTATTGCAAAAATCTAGTTACTATTAAATACCTTATTAAAATTCATCATTTTTATAGCCTCTCTCTCTCTCTCTCTCTCTCTCTCTCTCTATATATATATATATATATATATATATATATATATATATATATATATATTGCACATTTACATAGAAATAAATTGCACATTTTTTTCTAAAACCAGTCAACCAAAATACAAAAAATATTTAGCAAGCTTTAATACATTCTACAAACACTAAACTTGGAAAAAGGTATCAGTCACTAAATAGCAAACAAAATCATACTGTAAAGGGAAATATTGGAAGCATCTCACCGAAATCAAAATGACAAAAGAAATGTTATTTAAAACTGTTTTAGACATTCTGGATAATATAGAAAATGTGCAATTGGGTATGCTTTTGGGAAAAACTTCTTTGTAGAAATGTGATTATAGTAATATAAAAACTAGGGTGAAGTGAAAATTCCAATAACAGAAAAGAGAAATTTTAAAGTACCCAGAGATGAGGCAAATATACTCAACAACATGTCTTTCCTGTATTCCCAAAATAGCCTTTTTGTTGAAATTTAACGAACTACCTGTACCTTCCATTGTACAGGAAACATGTGGTTTCCATATTTTCTATAACTGATCTCATTTTTCTCACTTCTCCCTGAACTGTTGGGTAGCATATGATGACAAGGAGTAGAGATGGTTGACTCTAACTTGCTTAAGAAGAGAATATATCTTCTCTATTATATTTTGACATAGTTCAGCAACAAGTTGTTATTTTTACTTTGAAGTTCTCAATCACATCAGTTATAAGGTAATATGCTATAATAAATTTTTTATTGGGGTGAGACTTCACATATACAAAACATATAGAAATTATGCTAGATAGAGGAAGCTGGAACAAACAACTTTTATGTGGCAGTTGTTTGATTTTAATTCTAGGGCTGCCTGAACCCTCTTCTAATATTGTCATAAAGGACAAACCCTCACATCTTATTCTGATATTTTGTGGGAGGATATCATTTTTGTTTGTCTCTAATGGAACAAATGAGGGGCAGAATCAGGAAAGAACTTAAATCCACAGAAATCTCCCCCCGCCCAAAGATTTGCTTGTTTGGGATAACCACATCAAACGCAGAATTCAATTCTGTTATAAAGGTGAAAGATAATCCTCAAAGCAGGATAAATAAGAATGAAGGGGAAAAAAAGAAAATATGCTTTAGTTGGCTATTACAATATGTGTGATTAAATGTTTGTGTTTTACAAAGGCTAAAGCATATTTTGTCGGTCATTTCCGCCATTGGTGTTTGAGTTTGGCATCCAGCCCATGAAATTAAATCCATTTATAATTAAGCCATCAAAAGAGTAGATTTCTAAAAACCTATTTAATAACAAAGGTGTCCTTATCCAATAAGCCTTTTGAAATATTTAAATTGGGAGATCTCAATTCATCAAACCTATTCAGACATAAAAGTTTTAAGATCAAGATATCATATTTAGGGTATATTAAATGTGATAAGCTCTACATTCTCTTGAGACATGCTCATTAAACTTAAAAGAAGCTATTTGTAATATCAAGATGCATTAGTAATGCTAAAGGGAAAGAATATAAATATACTGGGGTATATTTGCCAACATTAAAAATTAAGTTCTTTTTCTAATTGTGAGCCATGTTAAAACATATCAGTACCGGCTCACCATTGCATGAGTAGCAGTAAGCAATTTCTGCTTGAAGGTCTGGTACACAAAGGTGATGCAACTGATGGCGAGTGAAAATATATGCAAATAATGGTTCGCTTTTAATAAGTTACTATAACTTAATGACTTTCTTCAAACAAGTAGAATATGAATAGGAAATAGTAAGTATAAAAGGAAAACTATGTAGACACCACTTTAATATTTTTAAGATGGAAAAGAACTAGTAGTGATGTCAACACTCTGAAATAGAGAATTTGTCTCCTCTTTCTGGCATCATCAATATGGTTAGTTTATAAATTTTATTGATCTCAAAGACGTTAATTTGATATTACTAATTTTCTTCAGTACTTTTAAAAATATTTGTTAATTTTCACTTTTTTTTTTTTACTTTTTAGAACATCTTTATTGAGATATAACTGATATATTAAAAACAATATATTTAATGTGTACAATTTGGTTAGTTTGGACATAATCATACACCTGGGAAATCATAATACAGTCAAGGTAATAGAGCTACTTATCACCTCTAATTTTCTTTGTCCCCTTGGTTTTTGTTATAAGAACTTAAAACAGATCTATCCTCAACAAAGTTTTAATTGCACAATGCAGTATGGTTAACTACAGGTATATGTTGTATACATGAATCGTGAACTTCCAGATGTTCAAGCTGGTTTTAGAAAAGGCAGAGGAACCAGAGATCAAATTGCTAACATCCGCTGGATCATTGAAAAAGCAAGAGTTCCAGAAAAACATCTATTTCTGATTTATTGACTATGCCAAAGCCTTTGATTGTGTGGATCACTATAAACTGGAAAATTCTGAAAGAGATGGGAATACCAGACCACCTGACCTGCCTCTTGAGAAACCTGTATGCAGGTCAGGAAGCAACAGTTAGAACTGGACATGGAACAACAGACTGGTTCCAAAATAGGAAAAGGAGTACGTCAAGGCTGTATATTGTCACCCTGCTTATTTAACTTATATGCAGAGTACATCATGAGAAACGCTGGGCTGGAGGAAGCACAAGCTGGAATCAAGATTGCCAGGAAGAAATATCAATAACCTCAGATAAGCAGTGGAGAAGGAAATGGCAACCCGCTCCAGTATTCTTGCCTAGAGAATCCTGTGTACAGAGGAGCCTGGGGGGCTGCTGTCCGCAGGGTCACATAGTCGGACACGGCTGAAGCGACTTAGTGTGCATGCATGCATTGGAGAAGAAAATGGCAACCCACTTCAGTATTCTTGCCTGGAGAATCCCACAGACGGAGGAGCCTGGTGGGCTACTGTCTATGGGGTCGCACAGAGTCGGGCATGACTGAAGCGACTTAGCAGCAGCAGCAAATATGCAGATGACACCACCCTTATGGCAGAAAGTGAAGAAGGACTAAAGAGCCTCTTGATGAAAGTGAAAGACGAGAGTAAAAAGTTGGCTTAAAGCTCAACATTCAGAAAACTAAGATCATGGTATCCAGTCCAATCACTTCATGGCAAATAGATGGAGAAACAGTGGAAACAGTGGCTGACTTTATTTTTCTGGGCTTCAAAATCACTGCAGATGGTGATTGCAGCCATAAAATTAAAAGACGCTTACTGCTTGGAAGGAAAGCTATAAACAACCTAGACAGCATATTGAAAAGCAGAGATATTACTTTGCCAACAAAGTTTCGTCTAGTCAAGGTTATGATTTTTCCAGTGGTCATGTATGGATGTGAGAATTGGACTATAAAGAAAGCTGAGCACTGAAGAATTGATTCTTTTGAACTGTGGTGTTGGAGAAGACTCTTGAGAGTCCCTTGGACTGCAAGGAGATCCAACCAGTCCATCCTAAAGAAATCAGTCCTAAATACTCATTGGAAGGACTGATGCTGAAGCTGAAACTCCAATACTTTGGCCACCTGATGCAAGGAGCTGACTCATTTGAAAAGACCCTGATGCTGGGAAAGATTGAGGGCAGGAGGAGAAGGGGACGGCAGAGGATGAGGTGGTTGGATGGCATCACTGACCCAATGGACATGGGTTTGGGTGGACTCCTGGAGTCGGTCCCGGTGATGGACAGGGAGGCCTGGTGTGCTGCAGTTCATGGGGTCGCAGAGTTGGACACGACTGAGTGACTGAACTGACTGACAGACTATGTTGTATAACAGTTCTCTAGAACATCCACACCATGCACAGCTGAACCTTTTAAAACTGAAGTATACTCAATTTACAAGATTAGCATAGTGATTCAGTATTGTTGTCAATTATGTTCATTATAGATTATTACAAGACAGTGGCTATTTCTCTGTGCTATCCAGTATATCTTTCTTGCTTACCTATTTTATACATAGTTGTTTGCTAATCCTGTACCCCTAATTTGTCCCTAACCCCTTCCCTCTCCATTCAGGAAATGTAAGTTTATTTCTGTATAAGTTTGTTTGTGTTTACAAATACATTCATTTGTATTTTTTTATTCCACTCTAATTCATAACCAGCACAATATTTGTTTCTCTCTTTCTGATATGTAGTTAAGTATAATATTCTTTAGGCCCATCCTAGTTGCTACAAATGATAGTATTTCATAGATGGATAGATAACTGTATATATAATATCTTCTTAAGCCGATAATTTGTTAATGGGTACTTGGATTGCCTGTCATATGCTGTGTCTATTATTAATAGTTCTCCTATGAACATTGTGATGCATGTTGCTTTTCAAATTAGCCTTTTTATTTTTCTGGATATTTACCAAGGAGTAGAATTGCTGGATCATATGGTAGTTCTGTTTTCAGTTTTTTGAGGCACATCCATACTGTTTTTCACAGTGGCTACACAATTTACATTTTTACCAACAGTGTAGGAAAGTTTCTTTTTCTCCACATCCTCTCCAACACTTATTATTTGTAAACTATTTGATGATAGTCATTTTGACATGTTTGAGGTGATATCTCCTGGTGGTTTTGATGTGTATTTCTCTTTTCATTTTCCTGTTAGTATGCTGCATGTCTTTTTTAGAAAAAAGTCTATTCAGGTCTTCTGCCCATTTTTTATTGGCTGGTTTCTTTTATGATATTTGAAATGTTTGAATATTTTGTATATTAACCCATTGTCAGTGGCATCATTTGTAAATATTTTCTCCCATTCTTCATGCTATCTATTCATTGTGTCAATGGTTTCCTTTCCTATGCAAAAGCTTTTAAGTTTAATTAGGTCCTACTTGTTTATTTTTGCATTTCTGTATTTTCCCTTAGGAGACTGAGCCAAGAAAAAATTTGTTATGATTTTTGTCAGTTTCCTACCTATGTTCTCTTTTAGGAGTTTTATGGTTTTCATTCTTCCATTTAGGTCTTCAAACCATTTTTAATTTATTTTTGTACACAGTGTGAGGTTATGTTCTAAACTCATCATTTTCTGTTTTGTCCAATTTTCCCCCTACCACTTGTTGACAAAACTATTTATTCATTGTATATTCTTGCCTCCTTATGTTAATTGACTGTATGTGCATGGATTTACTTCTGAGCTCTCTTTTCTGTTCCATTGATCTGTGTGTCTGTTTAGTGCCAATATCATTCTGTCTTGATTACTGTATATTTTTAGTATAATCTGAAGTCTGACAGGGTTATATCTCCAACTTTGTTCTTTTTACTCAAAATTGCTTTGGCAATTTGAGATCTTTTGTGGTTTCACACAAATTTAAGAACTATTTGTCCTAGTCTATGAAAAGTTTAATGGGCATTTTTAAAGGGATGATGTTAAATTTGTAGATTGCTCTAGATAGTACAGACGTTTTAGCAATATTAATACTAATCCAAGAGCATAGGCTATCTTTCCATTTCTTTGCATCATCTTCTGTTTCCTTCATCAGTGTTTTAGAGTTTTCAGAATATGAGCATTTTACCTTCTTGCTTAAGTTTATTCCTAGATATTTTTATTATTTTTGAATGTGATTTCTAAATTTTTTTTTGATGTTTCATTATTAATGTCTAGAAACAAAATAGATTTCTGGGTATTGCTCTTGTATCCTGTAACCTTGCTGGATTTATTTATCGGTTCTAATAGTTTGAGTGGAGACTTCAGGGTTCTCTGTGTAAAGTAGCATTCCTCTATAAATAATGACAGTTTTACCTCTTACCTTGGAAGGTTAATACCTTTTCTTCCTGCCTCCCTCCCTCCCTTTCTTCTCCCCATTTTCTTCTATCTTTCCTTCCCTCCCTCCCTTCCTTTCTCCCTTCCTTTTTGTTTGGTTGATACATGTATAGTACTTCCAGTAGATGTTAAATAGAAGTAGCAAGAGTGGCCATTCGTGTCCTGTTCCTGATCTTAGAGGAGATGCTTTCATCTTTTCATCATATTAGTTTGGCTGTATGTTTGTCATAAATGGCCTTTATTATATTGAGATATATTCTGGCTACATATTAGCTTATTTAAGTAATCTTTGATCCTTATTATATATTTGCCTCTCCTTTTGGTATTTTCCCTTTCCTATGGATTCTTACTTCTTATCCATTTAAAGACTCTTCAACATTTATTTTAGGGTAGGTTTAATATTGCTGAATTCTTTCAGTTTCTGATTTTTCTGAGAAGTTCTTTATTTCTCTTTACTTATCATTCTAAATGATAATTATTGCTAAATAGAGTACCTCAGTGAAGGTTTTTTTTTTGTTTGTTTGTTTTTTTCCCCTCTCAACACTTTGAATATACTATGCTGCTCCCTTCTGCTGATAAGCCTTCCTTATCTTCCTAAAGTTTGTGCAGACAGCTTTATGGAGATTCCACTGTATTTAACTTCTTTTCTCTTGATGCTTTTATGATTCTCTCTTTAACTTTTGCCATTTCGTTTAAGATATTCTTGATGTGGGACTGTTTTGGTTCATTTCTGAGAGCTTGTGTGCTTCCTCTAGTTAGATATGTTTCTTTCTTTAGCTATGGGAAGATTTCAGCCATAATTTCTTCAAATACAGTTTCAATATCCTTCTCTTTCTCTCTTTGCCTGCTGAAACCCTATAATGCAAACATTGGCATGTTAATGTTATCCCAGATATACATTGCATCTCATGTTTTTTTTAATTTATCTTATTTTTTTGCCATTCTGTCTGCTGCTCTGATTGAATGCTTTCCATCATCCTATCTTCTAGATCATTCATGTTCTGTTTTGTGTCATTTAGTCTGATGTTCATTGTTTCTAGAGGGCTTTATATCTCAGATATTTTATTATGTATTTTTGTTTTCTTTGCCTTTTATAAGTCCTTGTTAAAATGATCTGTGTTTAGATCAATTCTCTTTCCTAATTCAATTACTATTTTTATTACCACTGTTTTGAATTCTTTGGTACATTATATATTTTTGTTTCATTATTTAATTTTTTTAGAGGTTGAGACTTTCTCCTTCAGTTAAGAGTAGCTCCTCTGACTTTTCATTTTGCTTAACTTTCTCTGTCTCTATGAATTTAGGTGAAGCAGTTATGTATCGTGGCCCTGAAATTGTGATCTTATGTGGGAGCATCCCTGTGTGGACTGTGTGTGCCCAATGCCTTTGTGGGGAGAACTGGATTTGATAGAGATGTCTGTCAAGTCTTCCCTCCAGATGCCCTGGCTACCTTCACCTGTAGGGGATGTGATGGTGTTGGGGGAGCTAGAGCCTACACAGGGTATGAGGCAGGACTTCACTGCTCAGCTGCCCTGAGAGGGGTCTTCTCCCAGTGGGGTCTTCCTCCCATTGCTGGAATGGAAGCCCTCAGGGTCAGGCTTGAGCTGGCTCTGTTCCTTCTAAGTGTGTTTTTCTATCTCCCCACACTGGGGTTTTTGCCCAAAATGAAGGGATTGCTGAAGCAAGTGAAACTTAATGTGCTTACGGGGTCCAGTGATTTGCCTTTGTAGACATCTGTGGCTCCTCTCAGACACAGCCCATCGTCACCGCCTTTCTCCACCGTGGCTACGCAGATATACTGCCAGGCTGTGGCATGGAGTGGACATGACAGTGTTCTCTTGGCTTAAGCCAAGACAAGCCTCTCTCTCTCTCTCTCTCTCTCTCTCTCACTTTTCTTCTCTCTTTCTCTTACTAGGAGATCTCCATGGAAAACAGCTTCTTCTACCCCTATGTAAGGCATAATTTGGGCGAGGCAGAAAAGGAAAGACGACCTCAACAGAAGTAGGTTACCTTTATTCAGGCAAGGAGGGGCGACAGTTGGCCTAACGACCAGGCTGAGCGCTGAGAGGGATCAGGGAGGCTTCATACTTATAGGGAGGTTTGAGATAAGGGACATGTTAATCAGGCGGGATATTTTGAGTATTACTTTGTTGAGATGACATTTGTAGTTGGGCAGGGGGTGATAAGTCTTCTGGGCAGGTGTAGGGGGTGGAAGTTTTCTGGACAGGGGTTGATAAATCCCAGATAGATGCAACCAGCCTGGAGCATCAGGGTGGAACTAAAGTTCTGTTTTGTTTTCTCCAAAGTTAGATGATTCAGCAAGGGGCCTTTGAGACTGTTGTTCTCTTTTCTAGGCCCAAAATACTCCTTCACCATACTTGCATTAAAATTTTATCTGACCAAGAAATAACTGTAAGATTTGAAGATTATTGAATAATTAGAAAAGGGAAATTATATGTGGGTGCTACAAGTGGATTGAATTATGCAAGCTCCTTTGCCATGATAAGACTGAGATCATGAAGTGTTTTTTGTTTTTTTATGTGGTTTTTTTTTTTTTTTTGCCAATAACCTAGCAGAAGCAGAAGAGATTAGGAAGAGGTGGCAAGAACACACAGAAGAACTACACAAAAGAGGTCTTCATGACCCCAAAATCCATGATGATGTGGTCACTCACCTAGAGCTGGACATTCTGGAATGTGAAGTCAAGCGGGCCTTAGGAAGCATTACTATGAACAAAGCTAGTAGAAGTGATGGAATTCCAGCTGAACTATTTCAAATCCTAAAAGACAATGCTGTTAAGGGGCTGCACTCAATATATCAGCAAATTTGGAAAACTCAGCAGTGTCCACAGGACTGGATAAAGTCAGTTTTCATTCCAATCCCAAATAAAGGCAATGCCAAAGAATGTTCAAACTATTATACAATTACACTCATTTCACATGCTAGCAAAGTTATGCCTCAAAATCCTTCAAACTAGGCTTCAGCAGTACGTGAACTGAGAACTTCCAGATGGTCAAGTTGGGTTTAGAAAAGGCAGAGGAACCAAAAATCAAATTGCCAATATTCTTTGGATCATAGAGAAAGCAAGGGAATTCCAGAAAAACATCAACCTTGTGGATCACAACAAGGTGATGTGGATCACATCAAACTGGAAAATTCTTAAAGAGATGGGAATGCCAGACCACCTTACCTGTCACCTGAGAAACTTGTATGCAGGTCGAGAAGCAACAGTGAGAACCAGACATGGAATAACTGACTGTTTCCAAATTGGGAAAGAAATATGACAAGGGTGTATATTGTCATCCTGCTTCTTTAATTTCTATGTTAGAGTAAATCATATGAAATACCAGGCTGAATGAAACACAAGCTGGAAACAAGATTTCAGGGAGAAATATCAACAACCTCAAATATGCAGATGATACCACTCTAATGGCAGAAAGTGAAGAGAACTAACAAGTCTCTTGATGAGGGGGAAAGAAGAGAGTGAAAAAGCTGGCTTGAAACTCAACATTCAAAAAGCTAAGCTCATGGCATCCAATTTCATCACTTCATGGCTAATAGAAGGGGAAAAATGGAAACAGTGACATATTTTATTTTCTTGTTTCTAAAATCACTGCCGACGGTGTCTGCAACCATGAAATTAAAAGATGCTTACTTCTTGGAAGCAAAGAGACAACAAACTGAGGCAGTGTATTAAAAAGTAGAGATGTCACTTTGCTGACAAAGATATGTCTAATCAAAGCTATGGCTTTTCCAATAACACGTATGGATGTGAATATTGGACCATAAAGAAGGCTGAGAGCTGAAGACTTGATACTTTCAAACTGGTGCTGGTGAAGACTCTTGAGAGTCCCTCAAACAGCAAGGAGACCAAACCAGTCAATCCTGGAAATCAACCCTGAATATTCATCAACAGGACTGATGCTGATGCTTAAACTTTGGCCGCCTGATGTGACGAGCCGACTTATTGGACAAGACCTTAATGATGAAGAAGATTGAAATCAAAAGGTGAAGTGAGCAGCAGAGGATGGGATGGTTGGATAACATCACCAACTCAATGGACATGAGTTTGAGCAAACTCTGGGAGATGGTGGAGGACGGAGGAGCCTGGCAGGCTACACTCCACGGGGTCACAAAGAGTTAGACACAACTTGGCGGCTGAATAAAAACAACAGATGCATAGTGGATGGTCTGTGATGAAGAAACATATCAGTGACTGGAAATGTGGTGACTGAAGTTATGCAGCCGCAAAACCTTGAGTAAAATTATCACCTACGATAATTAGGAAGGCATAATACAGACTTATTTAGCCTGTGTGTCTACTCATTGACTCGTGGAGGCTTCTTTTGACACTGTACTATAAGAAAGATGATATCAGGAAATATTCAGCCAGTTTATGAGTAGAAATAAAGAGATTAAGTCATACATTGTAAACTTTTCAGTTTTAAAAACCAACTGCTTTTCTCCACCCCAAAATAATAGATGAATATAAAAGCAAGAGCAATCCAGTGAGATTCCTCAGTTGAAGTGCTCCATTTGAGGCTTGAAGTACACATCAGATAAGGATGTTACCCACCCACACAATCCTTTTGTTCCAGGTGGGGCCCTTGGGGCATAGATTTAGCTGAAGGAAAGCCAGTGGGGCAAGAAAGGGCAGCCCAATAAATCAGAGTTGAAATCTGTGTCTGAAAAAAGAACTTTGGGTGTGGCTACTGGGACCTAAAGCTAACTGGCAACAAAGAAATTAGATGCATTAAAGGTTTTTAAGGGAATTAAAATGCCAAAGAAACATTGAGTTTGGAATAAAAAATTCCTGTGACTGTTGAAAGAGTCTTAAAACAACATTCACATTAAACTTTGCAAGAGATGGTGAAGGAATTTGATCTTTAGTGATTTGAAAGACTTTTGGAAATGTTTTGAGAATACTTAGAATGAAAGTTTCTATTGGTCAAGGAGGGTCTTCCTACTTACTCCCAAGAACATTACTGAATGTATTGCCCATAAGATGATCTAAACCTAGCAAATGAAGGTCTGGGTTATAAATTTCTTTTAAACTCCTACTCCACTAAGTAAACAAATACAATCTTATTTCTCCAGTAATTTTTCATTCCAAAAATAAAGTTCATAATTAAATTAGCAACTACTTTATTATGTTAAGGTAATCAACATTTTCTTATTTATCTGCATAGTTCTGTATGTTTTAAGTTTCCTTGAGCATATGAACCTTATTGCAGTTGGCCTATACTATAATTTTTTTAAAGTAAATATGATATAATATGTATATAATAAATTTTCAATGAGAAATGATTTCAGATTATAGTTCCTCCTAATCCTCCTGATATTTTTGTCTCAAGGATATGAAGTGAGTGCATGGATATTTTATCTTTGTGTTGAGGGAGATTTATTGACAGGCTCAAGGTTAGTGTATTAGAAAATGTATTGCTAAATAAGATGTTATTTCATGATGCACTTGTTTAAGGGCTGAATTTTTGAGGGCTAGATATTTCCTGATCTTAAGCAATTCCACCTGTTTATAAGCTCATCTTAGGATTTCTCTGCTGTGTTTACTTATAGAACATTAAAAGCATATTAAATATGGACCGTAGCCATGACTCAGGTTTTGTTTTCATCTGGGCATTTGAAACTTATATCTTGAGGTCATGAAGAAATGAGAGGAAAATGAGATACTGAGGACATGCTGATAGAGAGTAAAATAAAATAAAACTACACTATAGAGTCAAACATTACAGAGCAACTAATAGTCACCATCGGGTGGCTCAGATGGTAAAGAATCTGCCTGCAATGCAGGAGACCCAGGTTCAATACCTGAGTCAGGAAGATCCCCTGGAGAAGGGCATGGCAACCCAGTCTAGTATTCTTGCCTGGAAAATCCTATGGACAGAGGAGCCTGGCGGGCTATAGTTCATGGAGTCATATAAAGTCAGATTTTACAACATACTTAGAAGTTAAATTTTTAAGGAGCTGAGTACTGAGATGAAAAATTAGAGCATTGTTTCCAGAAATATATTTTATGAAAACAAGTTTGAGAGTTGAAAAAACTGTATACTGGGTTGAAAAAATTCAACAGGTTTTTTAAAGCTATCTTGTAACGTGCTGATATATATTGAGAGTCAAAAAATTGTTGTTTGTGACATGCTGGGATATTGTATGCAGAATTTTTATACCTTTGGCAGCAAAACTCTTATTATTACAGATTTTTTAGCTCTAGTGTTTCAGGTTGCACTTTGGAAAATGATTCTACATATAGAAGCAGCGACTACAGAAAAGTCTATGTGATGCTATCAGTGGAAATTAGCATTAACAGTGATTATCAAATATAGCATGCCCTTTTTGAAAAATTTTTTCCTGATTTTATACTGAAATTATCTGATGCACCAAGTACACATTCATAATTATGTTTTGGAAATATCAATTTAATTCTTCAAATTTAGCTTTCTTTTTCTGACCACACTTTGTTCTACCCATTTTAAACATATATGCTTCTATTTAAAAATGATGAGGCACCTGTGATTGATAAGTACCCCATGAAGTGAAAGAGTTAGTCGCTCAATCATGTCTGACTCTTTGCGACCCCATGGACTGTAGCCCACCAGGCTTCTCTATCTACGGAATTCTCCAGGCAAATATACTAGAGTGAGTTGCCATTCCCTTCTCCAGGGGACGTTCCTGACCCAGGGATCGAACCCAGGTCTCCTGCATTGCAGGCAAATTCTTTAATGTCTGAGCCCCCAGGGAAGCCCAAGTACCCTATACTGCCATGCAATTTAGCCTCCAACTAATAAAAATAATTGGGGGAAAAATAATAAAAAATTTTTAAAAATTAAAAAAAAAAGCACGAGTGGCATGTCTCAGACCTATGCAGATGTGGAGCAGAGAACAATGGCAGTAACTTGGAGACAATTACAACATCTGTGTTGGATGCATACTTAAAATGTTCTAGTAGAAATTGAAATACACATCCAGATGTTGGCCATGCTGTTTATTTCCCTGGACAAATAAAATGGCTGGATATCAAACATAACTCATGACATGCGGATAAGTGAATTGGAAATGTGTCAGAAATGGTGTATGTGAAAGGACACTTGACCAGGCATCTAATTCCAACAATATTGGACGAGTCATTTAATCTCCATGGATTTGCATAACAAGTAAGTTGTAAGAGATTTTCACTAAGATACCTACAGTTCAAAAAGTTTGTAGAAATTTTTACTTGACTCACTTTTTAAAAATGAGATGACTATTATATTCTAGATATGTTTGTGTGTTGCCAGATACTTGAGACTGAGTCAGTGATTATTTTTATTATATGATGTACTGTGTAAAAAAACTTCATGCTTTTATCACAGCATAAAGATTTTTCTGCATCTTTCTACATTATGATTGTATAGTTTACCCTAATTATTGTTTCTTTCTTAAATGTAATATCACAGTAACCTTGTAAATTTATCATTGTCAGAGGGTTCATCTTGCGTTTATAATAAAACTTTGATAAAAGGTCTGGTAAGTTGTCGTCGGTAGGAATAGAAAAAATGGGTTTAAAGTTCATGAACTCTGTTCAGTATTTGAATTTATTTAAAACCTAAGTTATTCTTGCCAGATGCTAATAACCAATACAGTAAGAATTACCTCCAAAAATCTAATACTGAGTTCAAAATTAACAGACATGTACTTGCTCAGGATTTTGTTTCCCTATTATTTTTATTGATCCTAGAAATCTTTGACTTAGGCTGTGCTCAAACCTTTATAAAGCATTCTATCACCATCTAGTGTCAACAAACGGAAATTCACCTTTTCAGTTTACAGATCTTTCAATTTATAAAATATTTGAACTTTGTGTGATTTTTGACAGCATGAGCACTTCAAGTTTCAGTGCTTAAAACAGGCAATATGACTTTTTAATGATATAAATAAATTATATAAAATGGTTTCCAATGTTACTGGAGATAATACATTGTATTTAATATTCAACAGGAACATTTATTAAGAGATATTTATTTTTAAGCTACATAGAGGTATATAATAATCTATGTTTTAAATGCACTGAAATATATGGCATATGAAGTATCACACCTGAATGAACAATTCCTATACTAAAACTCACTCCACACTTTATGGTTTATTTCTACATTATATGTGTGTTAGAATCCTTGTTGGTGAATTCAAAACCTTAGATGTTCACAGTTATGCCTAATGTGTTAGAAATCTCCCATATTAGCCTGCACATGTTTTTGTATAGTATTCAACCAGTACAGTCAATGCATCTAGTTACAATTCTTATCAGTTTGCATTCTATATCTTTATTAAATATACTTTAATTCGTCTGCAATTTCTCATGACACCTAAATGTTGTCCTGATTTGATTATTACTTTATATATTTCATTAGCAATCAATCAGTAATTGTTCAGTATTTACTCTGCAAAACACTCTCTTATAACCATTTACCTGTCTCAAAATATCTTGGTCTTTTGTCTTTAGTCATTGTTACATACCATATAATCAATATTAAAAATTCAATATTAACCCAAGTAGAAAATACACAATCAATGAGCTATGCTGCTGCTGCTGCTAAGTCACTTCAGCCATGTCCGACTCTGTGCGACCCCATAGACGGCAGCCCACCAGGCTCCCCCGTCCCTGGGATTCTCCAGGCAAGAACACTGGAGTGGGATGCCATTTCCTTCTCCAATGCATGAAAGTGAAAAGTGAAAGTGAAGTCACTCAGTCGTGTTTGACTCTTAGCGACCCCATGGACTGCAGCCCACCAGGCTCCTCCTTCCATGGGATTTTCCAGGCGAGAGTACTGGAGTGGCTTGTCGTTGCCTTCTCTGCAATGAGCTATTCATAGACATATACTAGTAGCTTTATAAAAATTACAGCTAAAGCTGAATATACTGTGTTAAGGGATAAGGTCATGTCCTTACTTTATTAAAGCCCTTTGATACTTAGGTGCTTTCAACAGCCACCAAAAACTACCAAAATATTCTATTACTTCTAATGATTATAAGCCCACCTTGTTCAGATTTTGATACCATGACTAAAGGAGTCATGCCAAAATAAAAAAAAGAACAGTTCTATGCTAATAACATTTTATAACAATGGTAAATTGTGGACATAGCTCTATAAAGAGTAAGCTCGTCAGATCTCCTTGAAGCTGACTGTGACATTCTGAGTTTATAAAATTTAAGCCTTCCTGGTGGGTCAGACAGTAAAGGAAAGCCAGGTTTGATCCCTAGGCTGGGACGATTCCCTGGTGAAGGAAATGGCAACCCACTCCAGTATTCTTGCCTGGGAAATCCCACAGAGGAGCCTCTTGGGCTACAGTCCCTGGAGTTGCAAAGAGTCAGCCACAGCTGAGTGACTAACACACACAAACTCTGATCATCTGCCACTTCTATTAATTTGTACATACGAGGACAATGTTGATGTAGCTTAAATACCAATTAGAAGCTCATTCTCTGTAAATTTACATCTCTGGTCTAGGCCTCTTTCCTGAAATCCAGACTCACAAAGCAATCTGTCTAATCTGCATTTCCACTAGGCATTTCACACAGTGCACACATTTAAAACTAAACTCAACTTCCTCCTTCATTGTCTGCTCCTTCCTGTCTTTTCAATTTTAGTTGCTAGGAATTATGCAACACCTTAATGAGTTGCATAATCCCCAAATCTTCACACCTTTCTTTCTTCTGTCACACCCCACACCCACTGGCAACTTTCAAATAAAATTCAAATCTTATGCCCTACCACCTTGGCCTCAACTGCCTGCAACAGACTCCTAACTCATTTCCCTGTTTTAATCCTTTCCCTTCTCTGTAGTCTCAATTCAATGAAGCAGGCAGAATAATCCTTTCAAAACACTGGTTTACTTTTTAAAGTCTCCAGTGACTCCCCATAGCACTTAGTGAAAGGCAAACATTTTTACAGTGGTCCACATAGCCCTGCACAGCCTCCTCCCACCTTACCTATCAGACATCACCTACTAATTCTCTTCCTCTCTCAATCTTTCCCAAACACCCTGGCCTCCTTCTACTTCTGTGAAGGCACCATGGTTGCTCACATGCATTGCCTTAACCATTTCAGTTACCAGAACCACTCTTGGCTCAACACCTCTTGGTCCCTTCCTTCTGCCGTGACACTGCTTAAAACATCATCTTCAATAGAGATTTTCTCCAGCGGTCTATCTACAAACCCTCAGTCCACCTCCAATGTTCACTACTCTCTGCCTAACCTTCCTTCACAGTGCTTATCACCATTCACATACCATTTATGGTACTCTTGTTGTTTTTATTTAAACCTTAAGAAATATACACTTTTAAACTTTCATACACTGCAATATTTCTAGCACATAGAACAGTGTCTGGCACTTAATATAATGACTGAATGAATGAACAAATGCCTCCAGCTTTTACCTTGAAAATGTTTTGGATTGATTTCAACCTAGAATTACAAAACTTTGGGGTAAATTCAGTTGATTTAATTTATTTTTTTAAAATAAACATTGAAAATGATGATCTGATGTTACAAACATTTACCCTGATACCCTCTATCCAGAACGCCAAGGTATCTCTGTGAAATAATTCATAAGAAACAAAAAAGCATACCTGTCCTCCAAGCAAATAATTTGTTTCCTTCACTTTCCATTATCGTTTCTAACTGAACACTTGGCTTTCCACCAACAAAGTACACAGTATCCTGTTTCATATGTAAAAGCCTTTTAAGCCTGGCAATAGTAGTTTAAAGTAGGGTGTGCTGTGGCATGTTGCAGTGGAATGTAAATGTGTACACCTGTTCAGGGAGAAGTCAAAACATGACTTACTTGTTCCTGGGGTGTTTTGAGCCATCTCTTAAATGTTTCATAGTAGCATACTGAGGATGAATGAGAAAACAAGTGTGTGTGTGGTGGGGGGGGAGAGCTTTAGTTTTCTTTCTTGCATGCTTTCTGCCTCTCATTCTCTTGTGAGTAATCTGCAGTAAATACTTTTTTTGACATATAGACATAATATAGCACTAGAACTGTTAATGAATAGTTAGCTACAAAGAAGGAAGACCATTTGCCTCTTTATACACAGATTGATATGAAGAGAATGACTATCTCTACAGTATTGAGTCTTCATGTGTATATAACAGTCTATGTCTTTCATTACTTAGTCTTTTCTAAACTCTATGATAATTATATAAGTTACAAGCTGAATTGGAACTAATCAAGACAAAGGAAAATATTGTAATATTTAAGGATATTTAGTATCTTATAAGCTTATATTTACTCATATCATCAGTAAAGTACCACATTTCTTTCTGTGCTTTAGATTTTGGGGTATAAATACAAAGCATCTATGTTTACTAATATCAAAGACAACCTAATTAAAACTTTGAAAAAACCTTCAATTTTCCCTCTGAAAACTAGAAATTTTATGTCTTTATCAAAATAAAGTCAAATTTTGCTTGATAATTTTTAGGAGGGTTGCATTTTGTTTAACTTTATTTTTTTGTTTTATTGAAATACAACAGATAAACAACTCTGAATAAGTTTAAGGTATAAGCATGATAATTTGATTTACATATATCATGAAATTGATTACCACAATAAGTTAAGATAATTTCTATCATCTTGCAAAGAGACACAAGAGAGGAAAAGAAATATTTTTTTTCTTATGATGATAACTCTAAGGACCTGATCTCTTGTGAAGTGTCATATTTACCATCATTTCAGTTCAGTGGCTCAGTCGTGTCTGACTCTCTGCAACCCCATGGACTGCAGCATGCCAGGCTTCCCTGTCCATCACCAACTCCCAGAGTTTACTCAAACTCATGTCCGTTGAATCGGTGATGCCATCCAACCATCTCATCCTCTGTCGTCCCCTTCTCCTCCTGCCCTCAATCTTTCCCAGCATCAGGGTCTTTTCAAATGAGTCAGCTTTTCACATCAGGTGGCCAAAGTATTGGAGTTTCAGCTTCAACATCAGTCCTTCCAATGAATATTCAGGACTGATTTCCTTTAGGATGGACTGGTTGGATCTCCTTGCAGTCCAAGGGACTCTCAAGAGTCTTCTCCAACACTACTGTTCAAAAGCATCAATTCTTTGGCGCTCAGCTTTCTTTATAGTCCAACTCTCACATCCATACACAACTACTGGAAAAACCATAGCTTTGACAATATGGACCTTTGTTGGCAAAGTAATGTCTCTGCTTTTTAATATGCTGTCTAGATTGTTCACAACTTTTCTTCCAAGAAGTAAGCATCTTTTTATTTCACAGCTGAAGTCAGCATCTGCAATGATTTTGAAGCCCCCCAAAATAAAATCTGCCACTGTTTCCACTGTTTATCCATCTGTTTGCCATGAAGTGATGGGACCAGATGCTGTGGCCTTTGTTTTCTGAATGTTGAGCTTTAACCAACTTTTTCACTGTCCTCTTTCACTTTCATCAAGGTGCTCTTTAGTTCTTCTTCACTTTCTGTCATAAGGATGGTGTCATCTGAATATCTGAGGTTATTGCTATTTCTCCCAGCAATCTTGATTCCAGCTTCATCTAGCCCAGTGTTTCTCATGATGTATTCTGCATATAAATTAAATAAGCACAATGACATTATACAGCTTTGACATACTCCTATTCCTACTTGGAACCAGCCTGTTGTTCCACGTCCAGTTCTAACTGTTGCTTCCTGACCTGCATATGGGTTTCTCAAGAGGGAGGTCAGGTGGTCTGGTATTCCCATCTCTTTCAGAATTTTCTGTAGTTAATTGTGATCTACACAGTCAAAGCCATTGGCATAGTCAATAAAGCAAAAAAGATGTTTTTCTTGGAGAAGGAAATGGCAACCCACTCCAGTATTCTTGCTTGGAGAATCCCAAGGACAGAGGAGCCTGGTGGGATGCTGTCTGTGGGGTCACACAGAGTCAGATACGACTGAAGTGACTTAGCAGCAGCAGATGTTTTTCTGGAACTCTCTTGCTTTATTCATGATCCAACGGATGTTGGCAATTTGATCTCTGGTTTCTCTTCCTTTTCTATAACCAGCTTGAACATCTGGAAGTTCACAGTTCATGTATTGTTGAAGCCTGGCTTGGAGAATTTTGAGCATTACTTTGCTAGCGTGTGAGATGAGTGCAATTTTGTGGTAGTTTGAGCATTCTTTGGCATTGCCTTTCTTAGGGATTGGAATGAAAACTGACCTTTTCCAGTCCTGTGGCCTCTCCTGAGTTTCCCAAAATTGCTGGCATATTGAATGCATATTTACTGAAGAGCAATGTTAAATACAGTCATTATGTTGTACATTATATTGCTTGATCATTTTGTTAGAAAAAAAAATGCAGTGCTCTATTTTTCATTGACTGGTGGGAAGTTCTGATTCATTTCACTCTTACTGAGATTCAGAATTGTGACTAGGCTGAACAGATCTATTAAATAACTATATCTCCCCTTTGCTTGCCATCTCAACAACATTAGTAATTTTATTTATTTATTTTTTAAATTTTATTATTTATTTATTTATTTAATTTATTTATTTTTGAGGGGAGGCTAATTACTTTACAATATTGTATTGGTTTTGCCATACATTGACATGAATCCACCATGGGTGTACATGTGTTTCCCACCCTGAACCCCCCTCCCACCTCCCTCCCCATCCCATCTCTCTGGGTCATCCCAGTGCACCAGTCCCAAGCACCCTGTATCATGCATTGAACCTGGACTGGCGATCTGTTTCACATATGATAATATACATGTTTCAATGACATTCTCCCAAACCATCCCACCCTCGCCCTCTCCCACAGAGTCTAAAAGACTGTTCTATACATCCATGTCCCTTTTTCTGTCTCGCAAACAGAGTTATCGTTACCATCTTTCTAAATTCTGTATATATGTGTTAGTATACGGTATTGGTGTTTTTCTTTCTGGCTTACTTCACTCTGTATAATAGGCTCCAGTTTCATCTACCTCATTAGAACTGATTCAAGTGTATTCTTTTTAATGGCTGAGTAATATTCCATTGTGTATATGTACCACAGCTTCCTTATCCATTCATCTGCTGATAGACATCTAGGTTGCTTCCATGTCCTGGCTATGATAAAAAGTGCTGTGATGAACATTGGGGTCATGTGTCTCTTTCATTTCTGGTTTCCTTGGTGTGTATGCCCAGCAGTGGGATTGCTGGGTCATATGGCAGTTCTATTTCCAGTTTTTTAAGGAATCTCCACACTGCTCTCCATAATGGCTGTACTAGCTTGCATTCCCACCAACAGTGTAAGAGGGTTCCCTCTTCTCCACACCCTCTCCAGCATTTATTGCTTGTAGACTTTTGGATAGCAGCCATCCTGACTGGCGTGTAATGGTACCTCATTGTGGTTTTGATTTGCATTTCTCTAATAATGAGTGGTGATGAGCATCTTTTCATGTGTTTGTTAGCCATAGTTATAGTTAGCCATCTGTATGTCTTCTTTGGAAAAATGTCTGTTTAGATCTTTGGCCCATTTTTTGATTAGGTCGTTTATTTTTCTGGAATTGAGCTGCAGGAATTGCTTGTATATTTTTGAGAGTAATTCTTTTTCAGTTGCTTCATTTGCTATTATTTTCTCCCATTATGAAGGCTGTCTTTTCACCTTGCTTATAGTTTCCTTTGTTGTGCAAAAGCTTTTAACTTTAATTAGGTCCCATTTTTAAATTTTTGCTTTTATTTTCAATATTCTGGGATGTGGGTCATAAAGGATCCCACTGTGATTTATGTCAGAGAGTATTTTGACCTTGTTTTCCTCTACTAGTTTTATAGTTTCTGGCCTTACATTTAGATCTTTAATCCATTTTGAGTTTATTTTTGTGTTTGGTGTTAGAAAGTATTCTAGTTTCATTTTTTTACAAGTCATTGACCAGTTTTCCCAGTACCACTTGTTAAAGAGATTGCCTTTTCTCCATTGTATATTTTTGTCTCCTTTGTCAAAGATAAAGTGTCCATAGGTGTGTGGATATATCTCTGGGCTTTCTATTCTGTTCCATTGATCTATATTTCTGTCTTTGTGCCAGGACCATACTGTCTTGATGACTGTGGCTTTGTAGTAGAGCCTGAAATCAGGCAGGTTGATTTCTCCAGTTCTATTCTTCTTTCTCAAGATTGCTTTGTCTATTTGAGGTTTTTTGTATTTCCATACAAATTGTGAAATTCTTTGGTCTAGTTCTGTGAAAAATACCGTTGGTAGCTTGACAGGGATTGCATTGAATCTATAGATTGTGTTGGGTAGTATACTCATTTTCACAATATTGAATTTCCCAATCCATGAACACGGTATATTTCTCCACCTATTTGTGTCCTCTTTGATTTCTTTCCCCAGTGTTTTATAGTTTTCCATATATAGGTCTTTTTTGTTTCTTTAGGTAGCTATATTCCTAAGTATTTTATTCTTTTTGTTGCAATGGTGAATGGAATTGTTTCCTTAATTTCTTTTTCTGTTTTCTGATTGTTAGTGTATAGGAATGCAAGGGATTTCTGTGTGTTGATTTTACATCCTGCAACTTTACTATATTCATTGATTAGCTCTAGTAATTTTCTGGTAGAGTCTTTAGGGTTTTCTATGTATAGGATCATGTCATCTGCAAACACTGACAGTTTTACTTCTTCTTTTCCAATCTGGATTCCTTTTATTCCTTTTTCTGCTCTGATTGCTGTGGCCAAAACTTCCAAAACTATGTTGAATAGTAGTGGTGAGAGTGGGCACCCTTGTCTTGTTCCTGACTTTAGGGGAAATGCTTTCAGTTTGTCACCATTGAGGATAATGTTTGCTGTGGGTTTGTCATATATAGCTTTTATTATGTTGAGGTATGTTCCTTCTATTCCTGCTTTCTGGAGGGTTTTTATCATAAATGGATGTTGAATTTTGTCAAAAGCTTTCTCTGCATCTGTTGACATAATCATATGGTTTTTATTTTTCAATTTGTTAATGTGGTGTATTGTGTTTATTGATTTGTGGATATTGAAGAACCCTTGCATCCCTCAGATAAAGCCCACTTGGTCATGATGTATGATCTTTTTAATATGTTGTTGGATTCTGTTTGCTAGAATTTTGTTAAAGATTTTTGCATTTATGTTCATCAGTGATATTGGCCTGTAGTTTTCTTTTTTTGTGGCATCTTTGTCTGGTTTTGGAATTAGGGTGATGGTGGCCTCATAGAATGAGTTTGGAAGTTTACCTTCCTCTGCAATTTTCTGGAAGAGTTTGAGTAGGATAGGTGTTAGCTCTTCTCTAAATTTTTGGTAGAATTCAGCTGTGAAGCCATCTGGTCCTGGGCTTTTGTTTGCTGGAAGGTTTCTGATTACAGTTTCAGTTTCCATGCTGTTAATGGGTCTGTTAAGATTTTCTATTTCTTCCTGGTTCAGTTTTGAAAAGTTGCAATTTTCTAAGAATCAACAACATTAGTAATTTTAAATGAACGCTAATATTCTAGAGATTGTCTCTACATGTATCCAATCTAAAACAGAAATATACATGAAGATATTATTCCTTCTAAAATCTTTATGGGAAAATAACACAAGATTAAAATTAATTTTTAATTACAGACATAAATATTTTGAATGATTATGTTTTCCTTTATTTCTAATATTTCCCTTTATAGTGTTTTTTTATAGAACCCAAACCAGTTAATAAAAACATTATTTTTCCCTTTACTTTTATCTTTATTTTAAAATTCTTCTTTCCTTCTGCTAACCCTGGGGTTCTTCATTTCTTCCTTCTCTAATTGCTTTAGGTGTAGAGTTAGGTTATTTATTTGGCTTTTTTCTTGCTTCTTGATATAAGCCTGTAATGCTATGAACCTTCCCCTTAGCACTGCTTTTACAGTGTCCTATAGGTTTTGGGTTTTTGTGTTTTCATTTTCATTCATTTCTATACATATTTTGATTTCTTTTTTGATTTCTTCTATGATTTGTTGGTTATTCAGAAGCGTGTTATTTAGCCTCCATGTGTTTGAATTTTTAACAATTTTTTTCCTGTAATTGAGATCTAATCTTACTGCACTGTGGTCAGAAAAGATGACTGGAATGATTTCAATTTTTTTGAATTTTCCAAGACTAGATTTATGGCCCAGGATGTGATCTATTCTGGAGAATGTTCCGTGTGCACTTGAGAAAAAGGTGAAGTTGATTGTTTTGGGGTGAAATGTCCTATAGATATCAATTTGGTCTAGCTGGTCCATTGTGTCATTTAAGGTTTGTGTTTCCTTGTTAATTTTCTGTTTAGTTGATCTATCCATAGTTGTGAGTGGGGTATTAAAGTCTCCCACTATTATTGTGTTACTATTAATTTCCTCTTTCATACTCGTTAGTGTTTGCCGTATATATTGTGGTGCTCCTATGTTGGGTGCATATATATTTATAATTGTTATATCTTCTTCTTGGACTGATCCTTTGATCATTATGTAGTGTCCTTCTTTGTCTCTTTTCACAGCCTTTATTTGAAAGTCTATTTTATCTGATATGAGTATTGCGACTCCTGCTTTCTTTTGGTCTCCATTTGCATGAAATATTTTTTTCCAGCCCGTCACTTTTAGTCTGTATGTGTCTCTTGTTTTGAGGTGGGTCTCTTGTAGACAGCATATATAGGGGTCTTGTTTTTGTATCCATTCAGCCAATCTTTGTCTTTTGGTTGGGGCATTCAACCCATTTACATTTAAGGTAATTATTGATAGGTGTGGTCCCGTTGCCATTTACTTTGTTGTTTTGGGTTCACGTTTATACAACCTTTCTGCATTTCCTGTCTAGAGAAGATCCTTTAGCATTTGTTGAAGAGCTGGTTTGGTGGTGCTGAATTCTCTCAGCTTTTGCTTATCTGTAAAGTTTTTGAATTCTCCTTCATATCTGAATGAGATCCTTGCTGGATACAGTAATCTAGGTTGTAGGTTATTCTCTTTCATTACTTTCAGAACGTCCTGCCATTCCCTTCTGGCCTGGAGGGTTTCTATTAATAGATCAGCTGTTATCCTTATGGGAATCCCTTTGTGTGTTATTTGTTGTTTCTCCCTTGCTGCTTTTAAGATTTGTTCTTTGTGTTTGATCTTTGTTAATTTGATTAATATGTGTCTTGGGGTGTTTTGCCTTGGGTTTATCCTGTTTGGGACTCTCTGGGTTTCTTGGACTTGGGTGGCTATTTCCTTCCCCATTTTAGGGAAGTTTTCAGCTATTATCTCCAGGCAGAAATGAATGCAATAGAAACTAAAGAGACCATAGCAAAAATCAACAAAGCTAAAAGCTGGTTTTTTGAAAAAATAAACAAAATTGACAAACCATTAGCAAGACTCATTAAGAAACATAGAGAGAAGAACCAAATTAGCAAAATTAGAAATGAAAATGGAGTGATCACAACAGACAACACTGAAATACAAAGGATCATAAGAGACTACTACCAGCAGCTCTATGCCAATCAAATGGACAACTTGGATGAAATGGACAAATTCTTAGAAAAGTATAACTTTCCAAAACTGAACCAGGAAGAAATAGAAGATCTTAACAGACCCATCACAGGCAAGGAAATTGAAACTGTAATAAAAAATCTTCCAGCAAACAAAAGCCCAGGACCAGATGGCTTCACAGCTGACTTCTACCAAAAATTTAGAGAAGAGCTAACACCTATCTTACTCAAACTCTTCCAGAAAATTGCAGAAGAAGGTAAACTTCCAAACTCATTCTATGAGGCCACCATCACCCTAATTCCAAAACCAGACAAAGATGCCACAAAAAAAGAAAACTACAGGCCAATATCACTGATGAACATAGATGCAAAAATCTTTAACAAAATTCTAGCAAACAGAATCCAACAACATATTAAAAAAATCATACACCATGACCAAGTGGGCTTTATCCCAGCAATGCAAGGATTCTTCAATATCCGCAAATCAATCAATGTAATACACCACATTAACAAATTGAAAGATAAAAACCATATGATTATCTCAATAGATGCAGAGAAAGCCTTTGACAAAATTCAACACTCATTTATGATTAAAACTCTCCAAAAAGCAGGAATAGAAGGAACATACCTCAACATAATAAAAGCTATATATGACAAACCCACAGCAAGCATCACCCTCAATGGTGAAAAATTGAAAGCACTTCCCCTGAAATCAGGAACAAGACAAGGGTGCCCACTCTCACCACTACTATTCAAGATAGTGTTGGAAGTTTTGGCCACAGCAATCAGAGCAGAAAAAGAAGTAAAAGGAATCCAGATAGGAAAAGAAGAAGTGAAACTCTCACTGTTTGCAGATGACATGATCCTCTACATAGAAAACCCTAAAGACTCTACCAGAAAATTACTAGAGCTAATCAATGAATATAGTAAAGTTGCAGGATATAAAATTAACACACAGAAATCCCTTGCATTCCTATATACTAACAATGAAAAAACAGAAAGAGAAATTAAGGAAACAATACCATTCACCATTGCAACAAAAAGAATAAAATACTTAGGAGTATATCTACCTAAAGAAACAAAAGACCTATACATAGAAAACTATAAAACACTGATGAAAGAAATCAAAGAGGACACAAACAGATGGAGAAACATACCGTATTCATGGATTGGAAGAATCAATATTGTCAAAATGGCTATTCTACCCAAAGCAGTCTATAGATTCAATGCAATCCCTGTCAAGCTACCAACGGTATTTTTCACAGAACTAGACCAAAGAATTTCACAATTTGTATGGAAATACAAAAAACCTCGAATAGCCAAAGTAATCTTGAGAAAGAAGAATGGAACTGGAAGAATCAACCTGCCTGACTTCAGACTCTACTACAAAGCCACAGTCATCAAGACAGTATGGTCCTGGCACAAAGACAGAAATATAGATCAATGGAACAGAATAGAAAGCCCAGAGATAAATCCACGAACCTATGGACACCTTATCTTTGACAAAGGAGGCAAGGATATACAATGGAAAAAAGACAACCTCTTTAACAAGTGGTGCTGGGAAAACTGGTCAACCACTTGTAAAAGAATGAAACTAGAACACTTTCTAACACCATACACCAAAATAAACTCAAAATGGATTAAAGATCTAAATGTAAGACCAGAAACTATAAAACTCCTAGAGGAGAACATAGGCAAAACACTCTCTGACATAAATCACAGCAAGATCCTCTATGACCCACCTCCCAGAATATTGGAAATAAAAGCAAAACTAAACAAATGGGATCTAATGAAACTTAAAAGCTTTTGCACTACAAAGGAAACTATAAGTAAGGTGAAAAGACAGCCCTCAGATTGGGAGAAAATAATAGCAAATGAAGAAACAGACAAAGGATTAATCTCAAAAATATACAAGCAACTCCTACAGCTCAATTCCAGAAAAATAAATGACCCAATCAAAAAATGGGCCAAAGAACTAAACAGACATTTCTCCAAAGAAGACATACAGATGGCTAACAAACACATGAAAAGATGCTCAACATCACTCATTATTAGAGAAATGCAAATCAAAACCACAATGAGGTACCATTACACGCCAGTCAGGATGGCTGCTATCCAAAAGTCTACAAGCAATAAATGCTGGAGAGGGTGTGGAGAAAAGGGAACCCTCTTACACTGTTGGTGGGAATGCAAACTAGTACAGCCGCTATGGAAAACAGTGTGGAGATTTCTTAAAAAACTGGAAATAGAACTGCCATATGACCCAGCAATCCCACTTCTGGGCATACACACTGAGGAAACCAGATCTGAAAGAGACATGTGCACCCCAATGTTCATCGCAGCACTGTTTATAATAGCCAGGACATGGAAGCAACCTAGATGCCCATCAGCAGATGAATGGATAAGGAAGCTGTGGTACATATACACCATGGAATATTACTCAGCCATGAAAAAGAATTCATTTGAACCAGTCCTAATGAGATGGATGAAGCTGGAGCCCCTTATACAGAGTGAAGTAAGCCAGAAAGATAAAGAACATTACAGCATACTAACACATATATATGGAATTTAGAAAGATGGTAATGATAACCCTATATGCAAAACAGAAAAAGAGACACAGAAATACAGAACAGACTTTTGAACTCTGTGGGAGAAGGCGAGGGTGGGATGTTTCAAGAGGAATCGGGTGGAGAGGGAGGTGGGAGCGGGGATTGGGATGGGGAAGACGTGTAAATCCATGGCTGATTCATATCAATGTATGACAAAACCCACTGAAATGTTGTGAAGTAATTAGCCTCCAACTAATAAAAAAATGAAAAATAAATAAATAAATAAATAAAAATAAAATTCTTCTTTATTATAAGATAGTTTCTTTAAAAAATTTCAAAAATATAGAAGACAAATTGCCAAAATTTATAGATGAATTTCTGTGTTTCCCATTACCCAACAATCCCCATGGCTTCCTGGGTGGCTCAGTGGTAAAAATCCTCCTGTCAATGCAGGAGACGTGGGTTCAACCCCTGGGTCATGAAGATTCCCCTGGAGAAGGAAATGGTAACCCACTCAGTATACTTGCCTCTGAAATCTCATGGACAGAGGAGCCTGGCAGACGTGACTTAGTGACCGAACAACAACAAACAGTCTCCTCAGGAAGAATATCAATATGTTAGCCTCAAAATAAAAGATTAAAAGTGGGAAATAAGTAATAGAAATACCAGCCTTCACTAATTGATCTCAAAACTCACTCAATTTAAGCCCACCAGGCTCCTTTGTCCATGGAATTCTCTTAGGCAAAAATACAGGAGTGGCTTGCCATTCCCTTCTCCAGGAGATCTTCCTGAACCAGGAATCAAACCTGTGTCTCCTGCACTGCAGGCAGATTCTTTACCGTCTGAAACAGGATGTCAAAAACTACTGATACAGAATTGAACAAAAATGATCTATTAATGTTACATAATAATGAGATATAGCTTCTTATAGAAGAATAGAATTAAAAATATTGATGGAGATTACTCTTACACCCCCCCCAAATATAGGTAATTAAATTGTAGGAAGATAAATACCTTTAAAATACTTAATTCGAGTAGGTGTTAATGAGTTGAAGGTTGATAACAGTTTTGTAACATGTAGAAAATGCAGTGAGGTTTATTTATTGATTGGTGTAGAGTTGACTCACAGTGGTGTGTTAATTTCTGCTGTACAATACAGTGATTTGGTTACACATACGTATACCTTCTTTTTCACATTCTTTCCATTATGACATATCACAAGATAGAATAGAGTTCCCTGTGCCATACAGTAGAACCTTGTTGTGTATCCACTCTATATATAATCATTTATATCTGCTTATCCCAAACTCCCAATCCATCCTTCCTCCAGCCACACTCCCCTTGGCAACCAGAAATCTGTTCTCTATGTCTGTGAGTCAAGATGCTGATCTCTTCAGTTCAAATCCATATTAACAGTTTTGCTTATTTACCCCACCCCCTGCTGACTTCATGACTACTGCTTTTAATGTTGTATTTTGCATTTTTTAAAAATATATCCCTTAACTACCTAGTGTGTATGGTTGGCCCTATCAGTCTAGTATTTATCAAAATGTATATACTGTTAAATTAGATATCTGAAATATATGTTTACATAAGGAAATATGTAAAGTGCATTTACCCTCCAAACTAAGAATTTAAGAACTTTTTAAAGAAATGTAACAAATCCACTTAACCAATCATATGCTTATTGTTGTTTTCTTAAATTTACGGGTAAAGTTAGATAATAAAATTTTGTTCTGATTTTTGTTATTCTTTGGGGAATATCTTTTTATTGTGTACAATGTTAAATATGTGTGTAAATGAGAACAGAATTTGCAGTCTACATTCCAGGAAAGGGAATAAATGCATAGAAATTCTGCACTTCATAACTGATTCTGATCACACCATTATCTTCACCAAAGAAGGAGTAATTTCTTTGTGTCATTTTTTCCATCTATACATGTAAATATGAAATACTTTAATATCACCACAGCTGTGATAGAGCACATGCAAGCTTTCTTAGTAATTTCTTTCTAGAAACAGCAGTCAAAGAGATAGCGGTTAGAAAAGGGGGTAGCGGGAGATATAAAAAGAAGGCTGATTACGTATCTGTGGTTTTGAATGCTTCATAACTGTGAAGTTATGCTAGTGATTTCATTAGTTCTTTTTGCTTCTACTGTTCTATCTAAAGGACGTTTCCAAACTCATGAAATGGACAGAATCTGCATAGAAAACTTTTGAGGAACAATTTATAATAGACTTCATTTGGCATAGTGTTCAAAGGAAGACACCCATGGGAAAGTGTTAATATACTATTCAATCAATTAGTGGGTCTTAATTAAAAATTAGAACAAATTATTTGCAGGTAATTTACAGAGAAATATTACATAAGTGATCTACTGAAAAGAAAATGAAGTGAAAGTAATGTGAATTTTCAGCCTTAATGTATCTTCCACATTTTATTAAATATTTAGATAATATATAATAGGATATTGCATTTTTCATTAATTAGCTTCTTCATGAAAATAATTTTTAAAATATTTTTGTATTTTAGTATCACACTATACATACCTAACTGTTGCATTTAACTCCAAGGTTGCTGTACTTTAAGGATATAATATGAGCAGTGCTTCTTTGAGTTATTCAGTGTCAGTACTTACAGATAGTCTAAGATAAGTATATGTCATATACTGTAAAAATTTTGGAAAATCATTGTATCCATTCATTCTGCATTGATTGTATCTTTAAAATCTCAGTTAATATCAACTTCTCTGCCTCCGTTTTTCTCTAAAATAAGTTTACAGAGATTCATATCTTATAATAACATAAGATTTTCTTTTACCAAGAAAAAAATGTTTTAAACATTGCCAGTGTTTAAAATATATAGGAAAATATGTCATTTGCTCTAGGTATTGCAGATAATCAACTTTCAAGAATCAAACAATTTGAGGTAATACAAAAATTAAAAATTAAAATAAAAGTAGAAAAGACATCTCAGGGCAATATATAATTAATTGATTTCTTAGCAAAGGAAAGCATTCTTTTATTTTGCATATTCTTTTTGTCTATAGCCAACTTCTGATTTAGATAGTCTGTGCACATCCAGGAATAATATACAAAACATATATCAGTCAATATGGTTTTGTCCCTTACCAGTTAGTAGGACCTATACAGCCATTGAAAGGAGGCCCCAGAGTAGACCCCTGCTGACAGGAATCACCTCATAAATTGTTGGAACACAAAGAGTTTAATGTTACACAACTTATATCTAGTTGATATTTTCAATCCAGTATTTATTCTTCAAGAATTTTATAAGGTGTACTTACAAGCAAGATTTTGTGTTTTCTGCTGCTTGTAAGCTCCTTCCACCAGCTGTTAGCTGTTTCAATGAAGCCATGCTAAGCTGAAGTATAATGGAGATTGTCAGATTTCTTTCAATAGGAAACAACAAAGCCTTGCATCGAGTTTATTTGCATGATTAATATTTCAGAGTAATGAAGCAGATGATACATTTAGCTGGAAAAAAAGTGTTTTAAGATTTCTACTTATGAAATAGTACATAATAAGGTCTGAAGATAATAGTCACAATCATTATAAACTGATAGGATGTATTTTTAAAAATCATGATTGTGGGCTAAAACAGAGATGTTTCTCTCTTTCCATCTTCTTTCTTCTTCTTCCCTCATGATGCCATACATATAGAGAAGTGTTTAAGGTAAGGAGCGGCACAACTAGAAAGTTAGCTTGAATGATAAAGCTGTTTTTATGTACCATTTTTCAAAATCAGAATATTTTCCTGAGTCAAAAGCAAACTCCTGATAGATCCCTAGAAGAAACAGCTTAACTCCTATTTAAATAGTTCAGATTTTTAAAGCTTGAATTGGAGAGTCAAAGCATACTCAAATTAAACAGTTCAAAGAAAAAATTTAAATTATAATCCACACAGTGTAACATAAAGTAGCAGGAAATGAGAATCCCCTGAAGGTTATCACACCAGCTATTAAAGCTACAAAAGTATCTGAGGAGAATCCCATTGGCTGTTAAAATGTAGGAAAATAAGAAGACCTTGAAGAAAGGAAAAATCTAAAAAGATTTTGGAATGATTCCTGTGTGAGAGATTTGAACTGTTATTTTTAAAAGAGAAAGCAGTGGGTTAATTTATAAGACATAACACAAAGCTTCATAAAGAAAAATCTATTTAGAACATAAATCATATCAAGCTCCCCTACTCCAGGACCAGGATCACTTCCCACTGCCCTTAATAAGAGCTCATCTATTTTTGATTCTCTACAAGGCTTACCATGTCCTGCCTTACCTTGCTCCTACCAAAACTTGAGCCACTGTTGCTCTTACTCATTCAATCCAATCTCATTCATTACTAGATCACAGCAGGAAGACTGCACTTGCTGTTCTCTTGTGAAGTTTTTCAACAAACGTACACAGGAGTTTCTTCCTCATTTTGTTCAGATCTGTATTTGTATGCCACTTCCAAAGACCCAGAGTCTTCTCTATCCAAAATGACAGAATAGCACTGAAGCATATACATTGCTGTAAGTAAAACAGATAGCCAGTGGGAATGTGCTCTATGATTCAGGGAACTCAAACCTGGTGCTCTGTGACGAGCTGGAGGGGTGGGATGGAATGGCAGGTAGAGGGAGCTTCAGGAGGGAGGAGACATGTGTATACTTATGGCTGATTCATGTTGATATACGACAGAAACAAGCACAATATTGTAAAACAATGATCCTCCAATTTAAAATAAATAATATTTTAAAAAGAAAACTCAATATCCATCAACATTTTATGCTGCTTTGTTTTTAATACCATTTATTACTACATGATTTTATATTTGCTTATTACCTTCTTTCTCATGAAAAATGTGAGTTATATGAATGCAAGAATTTAATTTGTTTGCTCACTACTGTACAGGCAACGTGGTTGACATTCAGTGAACGTTTGTCCAGTGAGTGACTGTGCGTATAACTGCATATCGAGATCTCTATGTCCATATACGTGTACACATCAAGCTGTATCTCTATACTTTACACACACTTTCACATAGATAATCTCATTTAATACTTCTAATGATGTGTGTAATGCTGTTATTATTGCATCTATCTTATTGGACGGATAGTGGGGCTTAAGGAAGTAAAAGTTTGCCCACATTCACACTGAATTTCAGATTCTCTAACACCAGTCCTTCTTTTTTCATTTTATAGTATTGTTTACCTTGAGTACCCTTGCATTTATCTTACTTTATAATTTTTACTTGATTTTTAAAACCTGATGGGATTTTAAATTTGCAGTATAAAAATGCATAGTTAAATAAGCAAAAAGTTGTGCATTAGAAAGTAAATATCACTATGGTGTTACTGTTGAAACATCATTACAGATATTATTTTATTCTTATTTCACCAATGCTTTATACATGTTATATATAAAATGTTTTCTGAAATGCAGTTTCTGATATATACTGTTCATTTAAATATACTTAAAACTGGGATCATTCAGTATATTCAGGGTTTTATATTGCTATTTTGCAAAATATTATTTTTCCCAAGGCTAAATGTTATTTTAAATGGTTTATTTTCCTTATTTTTTTTCCTTATGTGAGCAGTCTTATTTATTTATTTATTCCATTTTGGTTGGCATTTTTCTTACCCTCTGTCTAATAATCTATATATGCAACTCTGGCCTCAGTCCTACCAAGTAACCTATATCAATTACCTTTATGCATTTCATTTATCTGTATGTTTCACTTTTATAATTTATATACACATACAGAGGAGCCTGGTGGCCTACAGTCCATAGGGTTATAAAGAGTCAGACACAACTGAGCGACTTTCACTTTCACTGATCCACAGACAAACATAGTTTGAGGGTTTTAAATCATTTGGTGATTATTTTTGTTTGATTTTGCTTTACACAATGGAATCATGTGACATGTACTCTAGCTTTTCTCACACAACTCTACTTTAAGGATATTTCTAATTTCTAATTTGAAAGCCTACAAATACTTTATGTTAAGAGTATGATCTATGGTATTTATCTTTACCTCTAGTGATAACTATTCTCTGATCTATTTTCTTTTTTCCTTGTCTTTTTATTATTCTTTCCCTTTTTCCTTCTTTCTTTCTTTCCCTCTTCTCTTTTTCCTTCTGTTTTTCTTCTTCTTCTTCACTTCTGCCTCTCTATTACTTTCTTGTCTTCCCTTCTCTCCATGTCTTTTCCTTTCTTTCTTTCACATATAATGAATGTGATACACATCCTTATAATCCATCCCTCCCTGGAAATTTTATGAAATAAGTTGTCAGATGGGATTCAGAAAACAATTTTAAAGACTAAATTTTGTAACATATATTTATATTCTACAACATATTTAGTCCATCTTATATTGTAAATTTAGACTCATTTCCATTTGCAAAGTAATTCTACAACAAATATTCTGATGCTTATGCTCCTTGTATTCTTATGTATAAATGTATCCCTCATAATTTCCTTATGCATGTATTAGTATATATTCCAAGATACATACTATGCTTCAAAACAACTATACAAAGAATATGAATTCTTTCAATGCTCTTGTTCCTTGATAGCAAATTATTTTGTATGCTCACTACCAAATACTGTCAATTTTACCAGCCCAATTCCATCAATGATTAATTCAACAAATATTTAATGAACAGTTTTTGTGTTCTAGATTCAAGTACTTACTTTTTGATCTTTTCAAATCAGAGAGTAAAATTGCTATTTTATGTTTGTTTAATATTTGTCACTGACCAGACTCTTTTAAGTTTATTGCTTTTGTTCTTCTGTGAATACCTTGCTTATATTGTATTCTATTATCATGTATTAATCTCTGAGTGCAACAGGTGTTTATTGTGCAGCGAGCATATGGGCAGACATTCCACTAAGTACGGGGATACAGGGTCAATAAGACGAATCAAGTTTCTGCTGTTCTTAGAGTTTACATGCTGATTGATGAGGAAAAGGCAAAAAATGAATAAGTAAACAAGTAAATATTTAAAATGAGAGTCACTTTTGGACATTTATGTTCAATATGACAATTAGATATGCAAGCAGAAATTTCAATCACATAATTTACACATCTGTAACTCAGTGGAGAAATCAGGACTAAAGATGTTGACTTTTCTTTTGGAATGTGAATGTTAGTATATTATAAGGCTTTGGGAGATTTGGGGAACAGAGGATTTTCTGAAAAGTTATTTGATGTCTCCAATTGTATTCCAAATACCATCTGTATGTCCTGAGTAGAGCAATTTATTGAGCTAGCGGAAATATGAGGTATTATCTCAAGCTGTTGACTTTGTGAGGAGAGTTCTCCCAGTGGAAAGAGCTGAAGTGCAACTTGTTTTCACTGTTCCTGAGTAGGAGGGGACTTAATGTAGACAGTTAGAGCACCACATTTCTGGGACTTCCCTCTCAGTCCAGTGGTTAAGGCTCTGTACTTCCACTATAGGAGGCCTGAGTTTGATTCCTGGTTAGGGAACTGTGATCCCATAAGCTGTGCGGTGTATGACAAAACCCACTGGGAAAAAAAAAAAAAAAAAAATCAAAAAAGTCAAAATAATATGAACTTGCTCATCTCTTTTACCCTGACTCATTATCATAAATGTTTGCTGCCTCCAAGATGAAGAAAGTTTCACTTTAAAGCTGTACATGCCAGGTAACAGTAGTCTTCGTCAAGGTTTTGGTAAATGAGTGACAAATGTGTTGTTTAACCTTTCCCGCCTCAAAGGATTATTCCCAATAAAGTATCCTGGAATTTGAACTTGTACCCTAAGGATTGACAGAGCCATGTGAGGACACTTTATGGGAACCAAAAGCAGGAAGAAAGAAAGAGCCATCTTTTGAATAGACAAAATGGAAGGCAAAGAGAATTGGGAGAAATATGAAGTATTGAAAGAGGTTTCAATTGCAAAATAGAAAATATTTTAAAATCGTTCCATTTAAGAAGTTAGTAGATAAATTCAATAATAGGGTTGCCATTATTGAGGCCTGGGTTTGTGTCCTGGACAATAAAATGGAAGAAATATTTTGTAGACACAGTACGAGTTGAAAGTGTTGCACTGATGAGAGAAAAATCAAGCTTCCTAGAGGACTAATGCAGATGATATAAATAAAATATTTTCCAAAAGAAGCAAATGAAAAACCAAAGCTAATTAAACAAATTAAAAATAGTATTTCTATGAACTAAAGACTTGAATTTGCAGAATTAAAACAGTCCCCAAATTTCAGGCAAAAGTTCTAAAAAGAAACACATTGAGAAATATAATGATGCCTAAACTTCAGAATGAAGATAATATCTTATAACTTTAAAAAATTTGTTTCTTAAAAAATGAAAAGAATGAAATTGACCTTATTTTCATATATTACACTAGATGTTAAAGACATTGGACTATATAGACAACACTTAAGAGAAAACAGACCAAGAATTTTAAACCCATGTGAACACTCCACTGTCATTAAAAAAAAAAAAGGAAAATGGCATGTATTTATTTACAGTCTGTATGCCAATTTAGGGCAAGATACATGAGTTTAGGAAATGTTTAAATGAGTTCCCTAAATAAAAAATGATCAGATCTCTTATATTTGGGATGGTAACATTGGTTAGCCATATATACAGCTTAATCTAAAAAATGACTAGGGGTGTTTAGTTTGAGTGTTGAATTAGGATTCTTGAAATGGATGCTCTACTTTTTTTCCTTATAAATTTTTATAGTCAAATTTATGATTAGATAAAGATTACAAAATGTTTATATCTTTTGAGTATTAAATATTTAAAATTATAAATATATGCCTAACTGCTCACTGAACCTTTAGAGCTATTGAAGCTTGTCTAATATTTAGTAAGATCAGATTTTATCATTCATTACTTTATTTTTTTACATTTACCCAAGATTCCAACCATGTGGTTTGTATACAATGGCTGTAGACCAACCTGGATCCAAATTTGTATTTCTCTTAATAAAAGCTTTCCTGGTAGCGCAGATGGTAAAGCGTCTGCCTACAATAAGAGAGACCTGGGTTCGATCGCTGGGTCTGGAAGATCCTCTGGGGAAGGGAACTGACACCCCACTCCAGTACTCTTGCCTAGAAAATCCCATGGATGGAGGAGCGAGGTAGGCTACAGTCCATGGGATCACAAAGAGTCAGACACGACTGAGCGACTTCACTTTCACTTTCACTTTAATAAAATACATCCTCTCTCTATATATAATGTTTATTATTTCACTATATGAAATAAACTCCAAGTTCGTATATGGATAATATCAAAAAGAAATTATGCCTGCCTCATTTTTATAACATTAATCATTAAAGGGAAGTATTAGTTAAAAATAAATGAAAATTCTATTTCTTTTAATTTGTATAATTGACTTCTTTCTTTTAATTTGGATAATTGGCTTAGAAGGAATTGTGAGATTTAGTAAACTATATTAAATGACAATTTAATTTCCTTCCCAATAAAGTATTATTATCATTTGGGAATTCATTTACTTTAGATCAGTAGGCAGAATGTGGTGAGGGTTTCCAGTATTCATTAACATAATTAACGTTTAAGAAATAAGAACCCTGACTAAGCCACAAATTTGGCTTAATAAGGATCTTCAAAACAAATACTCTGCTGTATATATCTGTATCTATATGTAGGTAGATAAATGATGAATAGGTACATGGGTAGGTAGATATATAGGCAGACAGACAAATAGTCCTCTGGTGATTTTGAGATAGACCACACTGAATAAAAAAGCTTTTATCCAGGTACTGTGGTGGTAGAGACAGAAGCAAAAGGAAAGACAAGCAAGAGGATCCTAAAAGAAGTTGTTATTGGAAAAACATACAAGAGAACGTGACTCCAAAGATACTTCTAAAACTGTAGAATAATAGATGGTATTAATACAACTGCAAGTGTACAAGCTATCTACTGAAATAGGTTGTTCGAAAGGTTGAATGTGAATGTGCTAAAGGTGCACTGATCATTGAGGGAAGTAGCAGCAGGTATTAGTGAACTCATCTTTAGGAGAAAGGAATTCAAAAGCAAGACATGAACTCAGTGTGAAGATATGGCATAGGATATTCTCAAGTCACAGCAGCAAGAGTGTAAGGTGGGAATAGGTGAAACAAAGAGATCCGCTGGCCACAGTAGATGGCCCACGGCCTGTGCTGGATGTGAACTGCCTGTGTTACAGCCGAAACTCCCATTCATCCAAGTTAAGTGAAGCCAGTGAAAAGAATAAAAGGTACAGAGATTAGTAGCCAGGCTATATTGAAAAAACATCGGCAACGTGTGTGTCCTATTTTTTCTCTTTTTTACATTTCTTTAGAAGTTTTCATATTCTACTGGTATGTGTGTGTGTGAGTGTGTATGTATAAAAATAGAGGGATGTATAGGTACAAGAAATGGGAAACAAAAAATGATAGTAGAAAGCAACTTCAAACAAATAATTTGCTATAGCTTCAGGAGTTCTGCTTTATTTTAATCATATTTCCTTTCCTTGTCTCATTTAAATTAAAATAACATCTGTTTTATTCAAGTTTGAAATATTCAGGTAACCAGTTTTTAACTTTTCAGCAAAGATAAAGTATTAGAAAAAGATTTTGGAAAAGAGAAATGCATTTAGCAAATACTGAAGGACTGATAAAAAATGTGAGTGAGTTTGTGTTAGTAAATTACATTTTATAAATATAATAGTTTGTAATTAGATAAATCACATTTTGGTTCATAGCACAATATTTAAACTGATCTACATATGCTTGTGTTTACATGTTTATGGTGTGTGTGTTTAAATTACCAATAATGTTCCTTCTCATATGATTCTGTCATTTAATCATGCCTCCTAGGCAGAGGTAGCAACTCACTATCTATAACTGTGGGTCATATATATGATATATAAACCATACATATTTTATCCAATATACATATATATATATATATATATCTCACTGCATCGAGTCATCATAACATGCCTTTTCCCTTAACATTTTGTTAAGATTCACCCATGTTGTTGTGTGAAGCCACACTTCATTTATTTTTGCTGTTATTATGATCATTATATAAATGTACCAAATTAATTTATAAATTTTGTTCTTGATGGACATTTGGCATGTTTCTACCTTTTGGTTATTATGAAAGTGTTACTGTAACATTCTTAAATATCTTTTCTAGTATGTAGCTGCACAAAGGCTTCATACATGTGTGTGCTTTTAGCTATTTACATTTCTTAAATTAATATTTGCTCTATCTCCTTTCAGATTGAGAAAGCCTTTACCTTTTTGGCCTTTTGGAGTAGGGTGAGCTAAAGAAAGTTTTAACATACCAGTCCTGTGGTGCTAGATTTTCTCTACAGATACAGATTTAAAATAAAGTGATCATGCCAAGTCCTTCTTGATGCTGTTTCCCTCTCAGTTTATTTTATTTTTTTTGGAGAGTCTTCTCTTTCCATATAACTTACCCTATTGTGGTCAAGCACCTTAATTTTGTAGAGAAAAATACATAGCTAGACCCAAAAAAATTGTTCGGGAGGTAACACAAATCACAGTCTCCTAGTTCATATGGACTAGAACTTGACTGAAATTCTGGAAGGGCTGTGAATTGTCCTTCCAGAAAAAGCAGGGGCAGCTATTACACTTGCTGCTACCTCAATATTCCTAGTACCTTTGATCTCTTTTCTTTAGCAGGTGGCAAAGGCTTTTGGTACAACTACAGAATTCACTGCTTTATTGCTTTAGTATATGTGAACTAATCCTCTCAGCAGACATGAAGAAATGCTAATGTACTTTAAATATATTTGTGTGCCAATTTAGTTTTCAGGGGGTGCTGAGGCTGTGGATGCTTGGCAAAACTGTTACGGAAAAAAAATGAAAAACTGAGTGAGGTGGAGAATAATACATATTCAAGGGTAGCATCTAACTAAATGCTTACATTGCTTATAAAACACGTAGATAGTTTCTCATAAAGCTATATCACTATATATATACATAACTACATATATACCCTGTGTTGCTATACATATATATTATGTGTCTGTATTATACCCTAGTATATATAATATATACACTTATATATCATATATTCTACTATACTATGTAATTGTTTCTTCCTAAAGGTTTGCCAAAGCAGACAACATTCTAGTTGTTTCAGCATTGGAAAGTACAGAGACTTTTGGTCTAAATCCAGATAATAGTAAAGCTGTGTGTGCTCTTGGTCTAAAGAGTGAGGAAACAGTGGCAACTGTAAGCTTAGAGTGATGTATGACATCTTATGCCTAACAAGGGAACAGGGACAATTGCCCAAGGATTTTTTAACGTGAAGGTATAAGCTCTTATCTGGTGTAGTTAAACTATATGAAAAGGTATATATGTGAGCCTATCCTTTTTGGTTACAAAGATTAAAAAGTCAGTAGGAGCCTTGTGCTCTATTGCAAAACATTGCAAAATTAAGTAGTTGTGAAAGCATTTGATAAATGGAGATGTGCATGTCATTATTGACATAAAGGATTCTTTGTGCTATTATTTATTGCTTTATTTAAACTTGTTTGCAAATATAATATTGCAAAACTTAGGCAGCCAGTACAGCATTGTTTAATTTACAAAGTGCCTGTACATCTAAACTATCATACAAGCCAGATATGTTTATAAATAAACTAGTGACTCAAACTGCCTGAATTCAAGTGTATTCCTTATTGTGGCAACCTCAACTATCGAGAAGGCTTGGAAGAATGTGAAAGCAGTATTGAGGTCAGG